>NC_136067.1:914673767-917073767 GCF_964261635.1 Lissotriton helveticus
TATGATGGCGGGAAAAGAGTGAGAGACAGATGGCGCGCAGTTTACATTTGCTGGCTGCTATGAGTTATCATGTAGGCCCCCTGTGAATTCTTTTTTAATATGTGTGATGGCCAAACTATCAGCCCATGTACTGTGCTAGTGACTGAAGTTGTACACTTGTACTCTACTTTCTTTATGGTAAGGTGACCTTTGGTGTCCTCTGGGGCAAGGTGGAAGTCGGTGGATTGAATCTGGTGACTTGTTGACTAATGCATGGACTTGAGTGATCTATTCTTGAGTTCATCAACACAGAGTTGATTTCTGGCGGGTCTACTTAGCCTTTCCTCCTCCTGAGATGAATAAAATGGGAAAATATGTTGTTTCAGTAACAATAAACATAGATTATTTGTAATTAGTGTAATTAGTGCCAGAGTAAGGAAACCGCCTTTTTGTGGGGTTCCCCCAACTTTTTGCCCCATTTGGGCTACTAGCTGCCATTTTTCGACTTTGAGAGTGCACTGAGGCCTGATAATCAGACCCCACTTCTAGTGTTCTGACCCATCACAAAAGGCATGTCAAACTGGATGTCCCCAATTGGCAAGTACTGACTCACTTACTTATAAGTCCCTAGTAGATGGTACTCATGGCATGTAAGGCAGAGTGTCCACCCACGGCTGAAGCACGTTTTGTGCCACCCTCAGTGTGACAAAGGACAATTCCCCACTCAAGCAGGCTGCCTTTTGTTCATACCGACAAGTTGGAAACAGAGACAGAGAAGGAAAACTCATTCCCTTACTGGTTTTCCCATGGGCGTGTCACTCAAAGGTAGCCACACCTCTAAGGTGGGCCACGTAGCGCCTGATGACTGAGAAAGGGTCCCAACATTTTGAGAGTGGCTAGAAAAGTGTACTCTAGGACAGCCAGATGTCACACATTACAGGAAACATATTAATGGAAGAAAAAGGACCCAGTAGCCCATTGGCCAGTAACTGCGTTGTCCCCTCAGGCCACTTTCCTTTGATAAATATGGCACCCCTGGCACCTTGCTCACCACATCACATTGGATTTGAAGAAAGGACCAAAGAAGGACTCCCCTGCTGCCTTTTAAACTGCACTTTGGGCTAGTGAAGGTTGGACTGTGTCTACAGCTCCTGACCCAGAGGAAAGTTGATTCCCGGGACAAAGTCAAAGCAGTGACTCCAAGAATCAGCTAACAAAAGAGCTGAAGAAGCCCAAACAGGTAAGTTAGTAGCTACCACAGACGTTTTGCTGCTACCTGAACTCGGGCATACAAAGTTGCCAATCTTTGAAAGCCAAATGTTGCACCCAAGTGCGCTGGACTCGGGAGTGCTGTCAAAGTCAAGATTTATCAACCCAGAGGGACATCAGCCTCACCAAAGTATTTCGCCCCGGTGTAATGAGGCCAGTAGCTCAGCATGGGCTGGCCAGCTACTGCAAAAAAGAGGACTTCAAGAGATCTCGAGCTCTGTGGCCATAGTCACCACACATCACTAGTGGGGTGAGGACTCACCAGAAATACACCTCCATCGACTGCACCTTAACCGAAGCATCCTTGAGCATCTATTCACCTTTATCCTCAGCATCAGGACCACTCCATTATAGTCTATTGAGGTCATCCTGTAAAATGTGGAACTTGCCTTAAAAACACTCTGAGGGCCAAGTAACTGTTGAAAGTATCCTCTCTGGCTCCCTAGAAATCAATCTCATCAGAGTTGGCGACCAAAGTCGGGCCGGAGTTGTTGAACTAACTCCTTCAAAATTTTCAAAAGTTTACAAACTTTTTGTTGACCAATGCCTGTTTGCAGTTGCATTTAAAAGTATTTATATCTTCAACGTCAGTATCTCCGGACTCTTTCTTTTTGTGTGGCTTTCATATCTCAATGTGTGGTGCCCCCTTCAACCCCAATCAGCTGTAGATTAGGTTAATTTATAGTCCTGATGAATTTCCAGATCAATAGTGACTAATTAAAGGCAAGAAATATTTTGACCCCTGTTTTTGCCACATTTTAAGCTGTAAAGGAGTATTGACTTATTTTTAAACCACTTAACCACCAATCTACACACTCTGCACCTCACACACACTTTATCACAGCTTTTAAAATCTTTAAAAGATCTCCAGCGCAAAATGGTCCCTTGAGGGGCCTGTTGGAAATTGCCAAACCAGACCAACGAGGAGCTGCTCAATGATGAAACATGACACCCATCTGGGTGTGTCAGGGCTGTTGCTTCTGATTGATTAGATTCCTCTGATCTGTTTGACCAGTCTCTTCTGACCTTTTTTTGGGCTTTCTTGTTCCCGTCTACAGGAACTGCAAACCCTTTTGTGGACAGCATGTCAGGTGGCAAGTGGTCTGCGTGCATCCATTCTCCATTTCCCTCATGGCCTTCATAAGCAGCATCTGCTTGTAAGCTTCCCTGGCATGACCTGACCAGCTGTGAATACGCTTCCCTCACAGTTCCTGAATCCGTGGCCAGACTGTATGTGGCAGCCAGCCAGGGTATGCATGGTTAGCCTCTGAAGTTGGACGCTGGCCCAAGGGACAAGCAGTGTATAGTGGGCACACAATCATTTGCAGAGACCAAGTTATGAGGTCATGTAGCAGCTAAATTGATACCTAATTTAGTTGCAGAAATGCATATTGCAAAATCTGGAGAGCAGTATTCAAATCCCGCATGCCCAATTCAACATTTGTATATTGTTCCGTCATAAAGGAAACATATTAACCCCAGTATAAAGCATGAAACAAAAACTGGGCATTTACTTATTTTCAATTCTTAGTTTATTTCCCTGTTCTTTGCATCCAAGCAGTTGAGATGAATTTGTTTGGTAAGCATGAATTCCCTGTCTCTCAGCCAGTGTAGTATAGCTTCCTTCCGGATTACTGTCCTGGCAACTTTGATTTATGCTGCTATTAAACTGTCTGGTTTCATTTTCTGAGGGTATTTGTGTGTGATGATGGGGCATGACAAAGGGTACCCTAGTGGTTTCAGTCAGTAGAGGTGGTAGGTACGGTATCACTGTGAATGTTCTTAGGCGTGGGAAAACCTTTTCGGGCCTTCACTGTATTAAGCAAGTTGGTGAAGATATTGGCGTTGATATCTGATCTTTCCATTTTCATACAGGTTGATGTGTAGCAAACATGTCTGGTTATGAAAATGCTGAGATAGAATTTATCTTCTCTTAAGGCATTTTCCTGTTTTTTGCAACTGAGTTGCTGATTACAAGGTTGACATTTGTTGGTGTGGGGAGACATTTACATTCCAGTTTTGACCCTCCAAAGGCAGGCAAAGCAAGGGAAGAGACAGCAAGCCTGATTGTCAGGAAACAAGTAATTGAACCTTGAAAATGGCCAGATTATCAATCGGCTGCTGCCGATCAGCCAGAAACTGAGCATAAGGATGAGGCTCCACAGCAGTCTAATGAACCTCAAATATAAAGACCATGCAGAACCTGCCAATGTGTCTTGGACCAGAAATGCATGTCCCTCTAAAGCCTGCATTAACTAAACATTCTGTGGCCCTGCTCTTGCCTTGCTACTTGCTGTCTGAAACTCCTGAGATGAGAGCCCCAGCTAGTCCAAAGAGAGCAGAGGCCTGCCCAAACTCACTTGAAGCCTTCTCGTGATCATTCTCCAGAGAAAGTTGGTAGCTGTAGTACTAGTGACATATTGCAGGCTAGCTGGTCCCCAAAAAGTAGTGTCCCCAACTGATGACCATGCATACTCGCACTACTGACTAAACCATTGTTGCAATGGGGTCCTCTCTATTTCTTACACTAGCATCTCCTTGCTTCCATCTGGTGGCATGGCATAATCACTAGTCGATAAAATCATTGGATCTCAATGCCAAAAGTGTGTCTCCAAGCCAAACTTAAGGCTCCTCCTGATCTTGATAGACTGGGCACATGTCCTGCAGTTAGTCAGCCCCAAAATCCTGAACCCACCGATCAGTGACTGGGACATCCTTTCCTTGGATGTTGGCCCATCCATGCCTGATTGAAGTTTGTTGTTTGGAATGGGCCAAACCTGTCCCCATGAGGGGCTCCTCTGAACCCACTGCCATTGTCTTCTTGTAAGCACCTTAATGTCTTGAAATACACATCCATAAAATACAGGTGGTACTTAATTCTAACAGGGAGTGAGATATAAAGGTCTCCTTGCAGCAAAAAAAACAATTGGATATTTTTTGACCATGGCAAGCAGTTCAAAATATATAGTATATTTTAGTCTCCTAAATCTAATGTCTAATGGAGGCTTCACTGTTATCTTAGTAGCTCAACAGCTAAGAATTTACATCTGTTAGATCACAAAATATCAGACCCTGTAGCATGTGGTATCCTTATCCTTACCGTGTAGGATCAGCTACAGGCCCTAGTACCCTAAAGGGTGTAAAATATTTTAACTGAATCCAGTAGGGAATGAAATAACTGCATTTATGTCCAACACTGATAAAGCTTGTTACTGTTGGGTGAAGCTTAGTAGTGAGGGACTCCGCAGGGATACCTTCTTACCTAGGTCCCTGAGTCTTCTGCCCGTCATACTATTGAGACACCTATAAAGACATGACTAATATTGTTTTTCTGCACTCTGGACAGCCTCAGTGGTCATGGTGCTGATCTCTCGTAAATTATTGCAGAACAGCAACCCAAACAGGGTGCACACCCCTGTACAAGGCAGTAATTCAAAAGGTTGTTCTTAAATGTCTATTGAGTAGGTAATGCTAGAGCCTTGAGACATCAACCTTTCCTTTTTTGTGGGCAGGTGGTATAGTGGGCAGGCACTAAAAGCAAGGGGGAGATGTTTCCCAGAGGGGATTTTGACATTTAAATCATAGAATCAACACAGAGGCCACTCAAGCTTGAACCACCAATAAGGATTGCCCTTACTATCTGATACAGATTCATATTGCTTTGTACCTACCATACAACCCACTACTACTATGCATCCATTTATAGACTCATGTACAGAATTATTACACTACATTACATATGTAAGTCAATGAACATCTCATCCTTTGGACCCCATGAAGTACCACAAGAAAGCAACAAAGAATGTAAGACAACTATAAAATTCAAATCACGACACACACAGCATGATTGCCCCTTTGTGGATCACTTGTCCAAATCAACCCCACAAAATCCAAAACAATGTACACTAAACATCACGTTGTGTACTCTCAAAGAGATCCTCCCATTGTTCAAACTAGACGTTTACAACTTCACAACTCCAACAGTGAGATGGCAGTAGAAAAATGTCTTGTGTGCTAGCTAATTTATTTCCATACTATGTACATACTTAAGGATCGACTAACACTAACATCATTGGTCTCCTTATACTTTGTCATGCCTACAATATACACATGTCCAAGGCAGGACTGGCCGTAGCCGGCACCGGGCGTTTCCCTGGTGGGCACCTAGGGTGGGGGCCGGTTTGAGCCCCTGGGGAGCCGTTTTTGTTACTGGGGGTCAGCAATATTGGCCCCCTGTAACAAAATTGTCCAAGTCCGGCCCTCACAAACTGCTCGGCTGCACCCCCCCTCATCCCAGGGTGGGCGGCCAAGAAGTTTGCAGGACCGGTTTTGGTTCCCAGTCTGGCCCTGCACATGCCCTTGCATAGTCAAGAAATGTTGCGGAAAACTGTCATTAAATATCCCTCATTGAATCTTTCAGACACTACAAACTATGGGCCAATCTCAAATAGCCATCCTAGCCAAACTACTCGAACATTTACTTTAAAACCAAATCTAAGAATCCCTTGAATGTATCAATTTACCAATGGAACTAAGCAATACATCCGACTGAGGAGCCCCAATCAGGAAGAAACTGGTCCTAGGATGCTTGTGTTCCAGTTCAGGGAGGACCTGACCTTGCAGTTTGGGCTGGACTGTTCCTATTGGAGAAGGGTCAAGACTGATTTGCACAACTCTAAAACTTTTAACTGCACTGACAACAAAGATGACCCACCAGACTTGACAAATCGCTTTTCTCTGACAAAGTTCTACCAGAGTTCATTTGTCCCCTGATCTAAGGGGACATTTCATGCTACACATCAATAATTTATTTGGTTTCCAAATTAACTACCTGGA
Source organism: Lissotriton helveticus (assembly GCF_964261635.1). Classification (NCBI taxonomy): domain Eukaryota; kingdom Metazoa; phylum Chordata; class Amphibia; order Caudata; family Salamandridae; genus Lissotriton; species Lissotriton helveticus. The sequence continues at coordinate 914,679,852 of NC_136067.1, forward strand.
ATCTCAATGACTGAGCCACATTTTTCTGTGGGTCTGGACACCAGCACCCAGGGACTTGGCCAAGTTTGGCACACCAGCCTCAGAAAGTTCATCAAGGAACTGAAGTTATCAATGGAACTGTCTGTAGCATTATTGATCATGGAGAAGATCTACATTAGTCATAGGCAGGACCACTGGGATTCAGTGATTGTGTGGCCGCTGCCATTTTTGCATCTGCTGCATAATTTGCAGATTTTAAGAAAAAAAATGTTTTTAGCCCACATGGTTCATTAGTTAATAAAAATGCGGCTACATGTGTTGACGCACAGTGGAAGACCCTTTGCAAAGCTGGACCAATCACCTTTCTGTTCCTCAAAGGTATATTTGGGTGTTAAACTGATACTAATGAGGTGCAACCAATGCCTATACAGTGCAACCAAGTTTAAAAATGACAAAATACTGAAGTAATATTACTACAAAATGTGGGCATTATGCCACATATTTTGCCTTTTCTTGCAGTATAATTTACTCAACCCTGCTACGTAATTTGGCTATCTCCTACGGCATAATTTCAGTGGCCCTGGTCATAGATCCTCTGCTGATGTATGTGTTTAGGCCACATGTGAGGGTAAAAACCTCATAATACTGTTAGCACGTAAATATAGTTTCACTGCCACCCCCCCCTTGTCTCTGTCTCTCTCGCTCGCTAACCTTTCACACTTCCTTCTCTGCTCATTGCCAGTGCTTTGAATGCCCTGTGTGTTCTTATAAAGAGTTTCGTGCAGTTTATAACAATAATTATTGAATTTACTAGAGGAATCCAATAGGCCTCCTTATCTCAACACTACTTTGAAAGTGCATATATATATAACATCCTTCGCCAGAGCGCCTGCCAATAACCGTAGTTTTTGGTATTCACCTGGCTTATGGGCATGCACAGAGGCCAAGGGTGCATTAAGAGGTTAAGGGACAATAACCAGCACAGCATGGAATTCGACTGCATGTCCTCCTCAGATCATTCCAAGGAATATGCCAATTTTTGTTACATTTTTCGGGTTTGTACGGTGGACCACAATAAAGAAGAAAATCTGTGAACAATCTGACTGTCATCTTGGCAAATGTGGTACTGGTCCCATCTTCTCTTCTGGTTTTAAACTTTGTGTATGGACTATAATTTTAGACACAAGACATTACACTCTTAATGGACTTGAACAAAGGCCTGTCTAGGGGTCATCTGTGCTACTGTAAAGGCTGCGTAGGACGAATGTCATTTTTGTAACCCTTCCACAGTCGACGCACCCAGTTGCTTCAGCATATGTAAGTGTTATAGATGTAACACCGTTAGTTCAATCTGAAGTCTGTCAACATGTTTTTCTTTCGTGCTTATTAGTTATTACAATATAATTTTGTTAAATGCAATGTGCTTGCTTATACATTGAACTTGCTCTAGTAAGCCTGGTAGATTTGTATGGATAATGCCATGATTGTATGAGTTGCAGAAATAATGCATAATTTATCTGAGTATCTTTTGCAAAGTTCTCAGGTTTACCTTTTAAATGCATAGTATTACAAACCTATAAAGCGATGCTACCTGTCATAGATAATGCACTGGCTCTGTGCAATGCCTGACAAGACCCAGAGGTTCAATGTTGCGTCATAAAAGCAGACAGATGTGTGTCCAGTCTAACGTGTCTTTAGGGTACTGTCGCTTTAAAGTTCAAGTTCTCCATCTAATACTTTCCAGGCGTGCCTTGTACAAGCATATGGAAGGAAATGTTTTAGGGTCTTCCCTCGTAGCAATGATGCCTACACGCTGTGCGGTGAAGCTTGCAACATCTGAAAAACCCATATTTGTGGTAATGAAAAATACATGTAACAGAACCGCCCAACCCTTCCCAGCCCTTGTACAAGTGCCTGTGTCGAGGAAGAAGATGGCAGCGTGAGATGCAGATAAGACACAGACTGAATATGGATTTCGTCTAAAATATATTCTCTCGACAATAATCACACAGTGCGTCTGCGGTTACCTGATGGACAGGCAGGAAAGTCCCGGGGTCCAGCGGCTGCTGTTGCTGCTGCTCCCCGCCAAGTGTTTGGAAGTGGCCGCTGCTGCCTTCTGTGTAGAACAGGAACGCGCTCCCCTCGCTCGACAGGGAGGCTGAGGAAAAGGAGCCCCAAAATAAAAGCAGCGGGACGCTGCAGCGCCAGGGAGAGATTAATGCCATCGCGCCCTGTCTCGCATCCAGCCCGGGTCTTCCTTCTTGTCACACGCCGCTCGCCCCTCTCTCTGCCAGCGACCTCTCCAGCCCCCTCCCGAGGTGCTGCCGCCGCCCCTCGTGTCCAACTTTCTTCGCTGCTGTCAGCTGCCAGATGTGGCACGTCAGAGCGCCGCACTGGATCTATTGCCAAACAAAAAAAAAAATGATGTCCCTTGCGCTCCCTAGTTCTCCCGAAACGGGTGAGGGGGATAAAATGGAGGTATAGGCAGTTCTTGGACAGAGAGAGCCGAAACGTAGCGTGTCCTCCAGGAAAGCCCCAGTGCCAGCGCCGCAGCAGCCTTATCGCAGCCTGTCAGGATGCGGGATATAAACGGAGCCTGTGTTCTGGCGCTGGCTTCCCTCGCATGTTCGCACAAGGCAGCCTTATACCTTCGGCTGGCAAACCCACCCGCGCGCTGTTTGCACTTCTGGCCCCAGGACGGGCCGTTTAACCCCACTTCTGACTGGATTGCTGTAGGCCTTGTCTGCTGCATGCTCCCCTTTGTTGTTCCAGCATCAGTTGAGTTATTAAAACAGGAAGGGCGAGGTGCCAGGCCCTTCACACAAATTCACACAGGCGACACCATACCTAGCATATCAAAATACGCGATTAATGTATTCCGAAGGCATTGTTAATTAACTAGTTAGAGGAAAGGGGTGGGTTGTGCAGAAGAGTACACACACACAAAGTTTCGCTATGATAAATCAAGCTACCCCTCTGCATGTCTTTTCTTCAGGTCCAATGAGGAATAACAGTCACCACACTGATGGTGAAGCACTTTTGAGGCGGAATTTCAGAAGCAGTTGGTCTAGCAAAAGGGAGCCTGTTGGTGCTTTGCCAGTGTTTAGTTTGTGTAGGTGGTTGCAGGTGGATGGCACCTGCACACGGTTTTGGGGACCAGGGACTATTTTCCCTCCACAGACTTTGGCCTAGTGCAAGAAAGAACAATCATTTGTAAAGCAATAGGTCTCGCATTTGCGGGAGTTTGTTATTGGCATTGTAAATGATAATGCCTTTTATCTATCTGTTTTGATAACACATAAATAAAAGGCACTTTCATTTACAATGCCAATAGCTGAAACTCTTGTAAATGAGTGACCTATTTCATTTTAAAGAAGCGGCCGCCATTGTCCCGGGCAGTTTGAAAGTGAAAGTGTGCATGGCGCGCAGAATGTTGTGCCTATAGTAGGAGAAACACATTAAAATTTAAGAAAATAGTGCTTACAGACTAAATAAGGCATACGGTGTAACAACAGAAGCAGGCCGGTTCTAGGATTTTTGGGGCCCAGGGCGAAGGGGAATGTGCGAGGCCCCTCTAATTTACATACGTGACACCTTCAGAGCTCCGGAACTTCTTTGTGGAGACTTCTCCTGGTCCACAGCGCCTCCTCTCAGCCCCCTACCTGCACCTCTTTTTACAGCTTACATCAGGCTGAAGGTCTGAGAATTGGTTTTGGGCTGAGAGTTAAAACAGTGGGAGTGCTAAAGTGCTGTACAATGGGTGTTCCTCAGTGTCTCAAAATGGGGGCGGTAAAGTGCTGGACACTGGGCGTCCCGCAGTGTCTCTGAATGGGCAACCGGGCAGAAAGCCTAATTGCAGGACAAACCTGCAAAATGTTTCATGCTGCAATTGGGACAAGAGGAAGTGTCCCCCTTCCCTCACCATCCCTGAGAGGCTCAGGGAGGGGGCCCCCTCCCATGAGCCCAATTGTTTCGAGACACCTTTTTTTCAATTGGATCGACAGAGGTACATGAGGACCGATAGCGTGTTACACTTGTGCGGGCCCCATGCTGTTAGGCTGAGTGCGAAGCCCTGGACAGCTGCCCAGACAGCCCAAGCCTTGCGCCAGCCCTAAAGAGAAGTAAAAGGGCCCGTCCTATTGGGAAGTTACAAATGAAGACAAGGCAGTACTAAGGAGGGACTAACAAGCCTAATAACGAATCATAAGCCTGCATTTAAAAAGGACAATGACACAAGCCAATTAAAAATATGGGCGGAGAGTGTGTGGAGTTTCAACTCCATACTCAAATACAGCATGCCTCGACCTAAAAAGGCAGAAAGGGAAGAAGGAAGTAGGTATAAAAAGATAACAAAAAAGTGAGAAAGTGAGAAAACAGTTTGGTATTCTGTTTCCAGGTAATGATGCGACTGTCTGTAACCTAGAAGCATCACCTAGAATGTAGGGGGCATGGAGAAGTCAGTTGTTGTTAGCAGCTCCTGGATGCCATACGTCTGAGTTTGAGGAAAGGGCCTATCATGTCCGCGCTATACAAAACATTTTAAAATAAAATTTAAAAAAATTAAGCTGTAATTAGAATAATTATCTTTCTCTTGACCTGCCTCTGCGATTGAGTTTTTACATTTAGTAACAAGCAATGTCTAGACCCCGCAGGTGTACAGCTTTTCATCCATTTTAAGACTGTGGCCTCAACACAACATTTGGACTAATGTGAGTTCCTGAACATCCTATTACTTGACAAATGGCCTGCTAGCTTACACTCGTACTCGTTTACAGGTACTCTCACCTTTTATTTAGAGTATAACGCTAGCGGGACGGCGTGCCTTGTGGCACATTAAACGAGTCTCGAAGCACAACAGTTGTAGCTCGAGCAGCGGTCATCACTGTGCATTGCAGGGCAAGCAGCGATCATCACTGTATGTGTATTGTGGCGTTAGGACCGTGAGCTGCTCTTAATTTTCCTTTATCATCAAGTTGTTACATCAGCGGTCTTTGCTGCAATTAATGCAGGACTGGGACTTCAAATCTTCAATGTGAGTCGACATCTTTACAGGAAGTTCTTACCACTGCAAAAATGTTTGCGCACACCAAAGCATGTGTAGATGTTATTCATTGCACCAATGAAGGGTCTGATAAGACAGATAATGTGGCAGTTCAGGTTGTGCATGACAAATTTAACAAAAACAAAATTTCCCAAGATAAAGCTGGTACTAGATCTCGGAAAGCATTTGCGGGTAAGCGTTTTCTATTGTGGAAATGCTGGTCATTGGCCAATTTAAAGGAGTTTCCTGGGTTGGAAGGTTGGTTGTAATGTTTGTGGGAGGAAGGTTCATTTTGCGAAATGCTGTAGATCAGCTAAAAAAATGAAGAAAGTGTGTGAGCTGGAGTATAGTGATGATGGTGAAAATTATGACAGTGTTGTTGGTGAGATCACTATACTGCAAACTGAAGGGGGTACATCTAATGGGCTGTATGAAACCATCCAGGTTAATGATGAGGTTCTTAAAATTTAGTTTAATTCAGGTGCAAAAGTAACCCTCATTCCACAACTTTTTTGGGATCAATGTTTAAAAACAAAATTGTAGTTACGGAGGCCTGATGTAAAGCCCAAAGGATATGGCGGTGAACTCATCAAGTTGCCGGGGTATTTTTGAGGGACCATTGAATTGAAGGGCTGAATAATACCGGGGAAAATGTATGTGTCCTTAAAAGGACATTCCCTCATTAGTTGATGTCATCAATGAGATTTGAATGTTTATCTTGACCCCAATGAGGATCCCCATTAGGGTCAAAGACGCTCCCCTCGTAGACACAGTTACGATGGACTGAGATGTGTGGATTGACTAGTTTCCTAGCATATTCAAGATGAGCTTAGTTGTCTCATGAACTATATGCATCTCATCAAACTCAGATCAGGTGTACAAACTAAAGCAGCTAAGGTGATGGTGTGCCAATGCTGGTAAAAGAGAGTATGAGAAAGGAACTGGATACATTGGTTGACAATGGGATCATTCAGAGTGTAGAAATATCTGAATGTGTCACAACAGTTGTGATGGCTTGCAAGGCCAACGGTTAGGCCAGGCTATGTGTGGACCTTAGTAAACTCAAAAGGTCAGTCATTGTGGACCATTGTCCGCTTCCTAACATCAATGACATGTTGTGTTCTCTTAATGTTGCCAAGTATTTCTCCTCCAGTGACCAAGCATCAGCGTATCACCAGCGCATGTTGTACCCCTCTTCACAAGATCTTATCACATTTAGCACTCCCTTTGGCTCCTTCAAATATCTTATGATGCTTCTGGACTGGTTTCCGCTGCATTTGTTTTCCAGAAAGCTATGGAGGGCATTTTGAAAGATGTCAAAGGAGTGAAAATGTATCAGGATGATATTTTGGTGTATGGTTCTGATAGTTGTGAGTATGACAAAAGATTGAGCGAGGTCCTAGAAAAGTTACAAAAGAGTTGTTTGACACTAAAATGAAAGACATGTAAATTCAAAGTGTCTGAGATCGAGTACCTAGGTCAAATGATCACAGGTAATGGGACTCTACCCAATAACTCTTTGGTGTGTGCCATTAAGAATCTACCACCTCCTCAGAGCAAACAGGTGTTGGTGAAATTCTGGGAATGGCTAAATTTAACAACAAATTCATGCCCAGATTTGCTGAGAGAACTAGTGGTATGAGAGCGTTGCTCGGGAGAGGGAAGGGGTCTGTGTGGTACAAGTCATGTGAGGAAGAGTTTGGTGACATTAAAAAGATCCTGGAAGGGGCCTCTGATTTAGGTAGCTTAAATTTCAAGGATGAGATGCTAGTGATGACAGATACCAGTTCAGAGGCGTTGGGAGCAGTTTTAATTCAAAGATCTAGTGGTGAGTAGAGAACTATAATGTTGATTTGGAGAGCTTTAAGAGGGGTTGAACTCAATTACTCTGTGGTTGAAAAAGAACCGTTAAGAGAGAATTGGGCAATAAGGAAGCTCAAAAACATGTCCGCTGCTAGCTAGCGGTCGCGGTGCTCCGGGGGTGAGCTCCCGCTAGGATTAGCCAAACTAATCCTTTGTGATCGGTTTTTTCTTCTGGGAAATATGTCACGTAACCGACTACGAGTCTGATGCCTAATACCAAATTCATAGGCGGCAGCCCCCTTTGGTAAAATCTTTTGCTTGCTGCGGTCCGGGCGGCTGGAGATGCATTACGGAGTTTCTCCTCCGGAGGTCCCCCAGCGTACAGTCCGCTGTCTCTGTCCACACCTAACTGTTGATCTCCTCGGAGGACGCCAGGAGAACCCGCTTCCGATTTCGGAGCAGCAGAGACCTGTCTTAGCCTCGAAGCCAGCTGCTTCATACGTGCTGATCTCAGAGCAGCAGAGACCTGTCTTAACCTTGAAGCCAGCTGCTTCTTACGTGCTGCACGAGTTCCGGTCGCAACCGCGACTCCGGTTTTGGACTGCCGCGCTAGAGCTAAGGAGGGGGAAGAATCTACGGTGCCTGGTGCAGCCGTCCCGAAGGTCGTCTTTTGCCATATACGCGCGGCGCTCCAGCCAGGGCAGTGGGCAGTAAGTTAAACTCGCAGTTGTTTTTATCATCGTCAGCTACAGTGGAGAAGCCGAAAGTCTGCGAAGGCGGTAAGGTCGTTGACACTGATTCTAGCTTTCCATTATCTGCTGCCGTGGTACTGGGCTTAGACGAAGATTGTAGCTCTGCTGAAGCATTGTCTATTATATCTTCTAGTCTCGGCAAGAGGGGTTTCAAAAAGATATTAGATCTATCTGAGAGTGAGGGCAAGGGTGACTCTATTGTTTCTATTGATTCTCCTGTTAACCCCCCTCAGGTATTGGCTGGAAAAAAGCCCTCTTCCTTTTTGAGTACCGAGGTGAAGTCTAAACGCTCAAGGAATAAGAACAAGGGGAAGGGAAAGGGCCCAAAGGCTGTGCAAACTACTACAAAAATCACTCCCTCGCTTCATTCATTCTTTAAAGTAGTTCCCCAAACACTCCGCTTATCCCAGGATCTCACTATGGCAGCCACTCTGCTTACCCCGGTCACTATCGTCCCAGCTACACTATCTCCCCCATTGGATTCTGAGGGCAGGGACGAGATCAATGCTCAAACTCTTGCTGCCTCTATCTCTACTGTCCCTACCTCTAGTCAGGTTGAGAGCGAGGACCTGCAACTCCCTATATGCCTCGAATTGGATCTACAATCTACAGCGGAATTTCCACTTTTGGGGGCAGTAGAGCAGCTTTCTGCAGAGTCAGGTCCCTCACAAGTTCAGTCAGCTTTTGTAGCTCCTGATGACCTCTTACTGGATTCACAAGGGGTAGATGATATTGCCACAACTGCGGAAGGGGGTGACGTGGAGGAAGGTAGAGAGCAGCTTGACATTTTGGCTGTAGATGGTGACACAGTGGACTGCGGCGGCGAGTCTTCCTTAACAGCAGCTTCCCTCCTGGGAATGTTTTCCGCTCTTACAATGGAGATTCGCAAAGGATTTGCTGAATCCTCCGCAAACCAGGCTGAGATAAGAAATTATTGTGAATCATTAGATCATAAGATCGATGGGCTTACTACGAGGACAGGTGTTCTGGAAGAGACGGTAGCAGGACTCTCGACCCACTTGGACCAGGCAAAGGTCAACATAGAGAAACTCACTAAGGAAGATCTGGCATTAAGTGAAAGGATGGAGATGTTGGAAAACTCTGTTCATCACCACCCCCTTTTCTGAATCGGAAAACAATGCTAGGCGGGGAAATATACGCATCCTAAATGTGCCAGAAGGGTCAGAGGGGTCTGATATTAAGTTGTTTATATCTACGCTACTAAAGGAATCTCTAGGCTTGGAGCAATCATTTGAAGACCTAGCCACTGATATACAGAGAGTGCACAGAGATCCTTTTAGGCAGAACCCCCAGAGGTCCAGGCCACGTAAAATTTTGGTGAACTTTCACACTTATGTGTTGAAGGAACAGATACTCAATAAGGCATTGAAACAGAAATCCCTGGCTGGGAAGGGATTCATGTTCATAATTAGATCTGATCTCTGTAAAGTCACCCTGGAAAAACAATGGGAATTCGGGAGGCGTCTAGAGGCCTTTAGGGCTTTAGGAGCAAAAGCCCAACTTATGTTCCCAGCTGCGTTGAAAATCATGTATAATAACAAGATGTTTCACATCAGATCTGTTCAGCAGGCAGACGAGCTTTTGATGAAGCTGGGTAGAGAGAAAAAATAATGTTGCTAAAACGAATTTCGAACCGTAATGGCTGTATTCTATTCTCATTAATATTAATTCAGTGAGCCCTTATCTTGATTCTCCAATCGATAGCTACTCCTTTACTTACCTGTTACAATTTTTCTTTTAGATAGGCATTTAAAACTGAAGGTTGTGTTTTTTTTTTCTCTTTTATTTTTTTTCCCCCCATCTCTTGGATTGGTGAGGGGTATTTTTGGGCGGGAGCTTGAGGAGGGGCATTATCTACTGGAACTTTTCGGGTTAGATATTACAAGGGTTTTTCAGGGGGTGGGTGCTGGGTGGGTGGGGGGGCACTGGGTTTGGTTTGGGGTTGGGAGGTGGCAAAAATATAAAAATGTCCTCATCAGTCTAGGTAGTGCCATACGGGATGGAGTTAATTACAAATTGTCTGAAGATTTAGGGGAACAATCTGCATTCTTGGGGTTATTAGTAAATTATGGGTAGCCTAAAATGTATCTCCAGAAATGTCAAAGACCTTCGTACTAGGCCCAGAGCCAATAAAATCATGCAATATTTGCGTGACCTGGACACGCAAGTCATGATACTTCAGGAGACCCATTTAACCCAGACTGAAATGCTGGCCCTTATTAAAAAGAATAAATGGATAGATTTTGCGGTATCCACGACACAAACAACAAATACTAGAGGAGTCTCGATCATTTTTAAAAAAAGAGCTAAGGCCAGGTTGCTATCACAGGCGGTGGACCCATGTGGCAGATGGGCCATTGCGTCGGTGGTTATAGCCGGGTCACAAATTACAGTGCTAGGTTACTATGGTCCAAACCAGGATGACCCTACAACTTTGAAGTCTATTTTTTCTCACTTGCTCTCCTTTTCTAAACCTATTATCTTTGCTGGAGACTTCAATGCTGTACTGGATCCCCGTTTGGATAAAACTGCTAATAGTCGCCCCCTAGCGTTATCTAAAACTAGGTCCTTTCTACTGACCGCAATGGAGCAATATGGTTTTGTTGATATTTGGAGAGAGAGGTCTGGTCAACAACAAGGGGTTTCCTTTTGGAACTATAAATATCATCACCAGTCCAGGATAGATTTTATCTTAATTTCCCTGAGACTGGTGGACTCTGTCAAAACTATTGGCTATTTTCCTCAGCACTTATCGGATCATTCGGCAGTAGAAATCGAATTGCTGTGGCCTATTAAACGGTCTTACACCCAATGGTCGTTTGACCGCTCTCTTCTTACTTTTTCAGAGGACATCACCGATCTTAAGCTTGAGGCTTATAATTTTATGTTATGTTATGTTATGTTATCTGTTTTGTAAAGCGCAAACAGCTGCCCCAGCAACGGGGCGTCCCGGCGCTAGAACCATAACACAGCCATCTGAAACGAGAGACGAGACCTACAAAGAGGGAAAGAGATGGGTTTTGGTCGCTCTGCGGAAGGCTAATATATTGTCGATGCATCGAATGTGGAAGGGAAGGGAGTTCCATAACTTGGCCCCCAGTAGTTTGAAGGAACGCCCTCCGATGCGGCAGAACTTTATGTGGGGTACCATGGCTAGGTGTTGCCCCTTGGACCGGAGATTCCGTTTGGGAATATAGGGGGTCAACAGTGAACGGAGGAGCTCTGGACCTTCGTTCTTCAGGATTTTAAAGGCGAATATGAGGGCCTTGAATTGGATGCGGGCTTCGATGGGTAGCCAATGAAGTCTGTGAATGGTCGCTCTCGCTGAGCACCTTCTAGGAAGACCTACTATAGCCCTTGCAGCCGAATTCTGGATCCGTTGGAATCTCTTTATTTCAGCTTTGTTTGCTCCTAACAGCAGGACACTTGCGTAGTCCAGCCTGGACAAGATGGTAGATTGTACGATAAGTTGTCGCGTTTTGGAGTCAAAGTAGCCTAAGATGGGGTTAAGACTTCTCAGTAAACCAATGCAAGTTGCGGCAACTTTTTTGGTGTGCGACTGGAAGCTAAGAGTAGAGTCCAGCCACACTCCTAGATTTTTTACTAGAGTTTTCGGGAGGGGTGCTGGGCTCAATGATTGGGGCCACCAGAGGTCATTCCAGTTGTCACTGTTTTTCCCCATTATCAGCACCTCGGTTTTGCCACCGTTAAGTTGGAGGCAGTTTGCTGTCATCCATTTAGCGACGGCAGTCAGTCCATCCCTGAAACTAGTGGCCTCGGGAGATGGGGCCTCATTGAGGCTGATGACCAACTGAGTGTCGTCGGCGTACGACACCATTGTGAGGCCCCATGTCTTGGCAACCTCCGCCAAAGGTTGCATATATAGGTTAAACAAGGAGGGGCTGAGGGCAGATCCCTGTGGGACTCCTTGTCCTATGTCTTGAGGTTGGGAGATAAACGGAGGGGCAGATACCCTGAATGATCTGTTGGTTAGAAATGATCGGAACCATTGAAGCGCCGAATCTACGATCCCGATGTTTTCAAGGCGTTTTAGTAGGATGGCATGGGAGACCGTATCAAAGGCCGCGCTGAGATCGAGCAGTATCAGCGCGGCGCTTTTACCGGTGTCCATCATTTCCCGTAAATTTTCCGTAGAGGTGAGGAGTGCGGATTCCGTGCTATGGCCCGGCCTGAACCCGTGTTGGGAGGGGTCCAGGATGTTGTTTTTTGCCATGTGATCACTGAGAATTTTGTTCACGTGGGCTTCCGCTAGTTTTGCGACCCATGGGAGCAGTGAAACGGGCCGGTAATTCTCCGGTTTAGAGGGGTCTAGGGAAGGTTTTTTTATAATTGGCGTAACCCAGGCCTGTTTCCAGCAAGTGGGTACCGTGGCAGTGGAAAATGAGAGATTAAGGAGTGAGGTGAGAGATGGGAGGAAGAATTCCAAAGCTCCCAGGAAGTGAATTGGCCTCATCGGGTCTGTGGGGGCACCAGATTTCACCTTCCTACAGAGTTTGGTAAGTTCTTCACCGGAGATAGCGGGTAGGCAGGTGAGCCTGGAGTCTCCAAAGGTGGCGTTGGGGGGGCTGGTGTCCTCAGGACTATCCTGGGTGAAAGCGTTGTAAATTTTCTTCACTTTTTCCGTGAAGAAGATGGCTAGGTCTTCACATTGCTGCTTGGAGGTGATGTGAGAAGCCGGCTTGTCTCCATTTTGCAATTTTTGCACGATTTGGAAGATAGTTTTCGTGGGGTTGGGGCTAGCTTTTATCTCAGTAGTGTAGAAGGCAGCACGGGCTACCCGGATTGCCTTGTGGTATGTTCTGAGAGTGGCCAAGTATGCATTTTTGTCCTCCTGCTTGTATTCCTTCCTCCATTGCCGTTCCGCTTTTTTACAAGTCTTCCTCATTATTTTGAGGTTCTCATCGTACCAGGGATTGGAAGGGTTGTTTCGCCCTTTAGTCCACTTGGCTGGTATAGTGGCGTCTAGTCCCTTGGTGATCCAGTCCTGGAAGGACGCATATGAAGTTTCAATGTCGTTTGTATCCTCTAAGTTAGGTTCCCCTAGGTTGACTGCTAAATCACATTGTTGGAGTTTGTGCCAAGGTCGTTTTAGGCACGAGGTGGGTGATTTTATTACGGGAGGGGAGTTGTTCGGGATTGAGAGGATTACTAACGAGTGGTCCGTCCAGGCCATGGGTTTGGGGTCATTAGCTTTGGCCTCTGGTATGTTAGTACTAATTTAGGCTCAGCGGCTCCGAGTATCATCTGGGACTCGTTTAAGGCTTTCTTGAGAGGACTTATAACGGGGAAAGTATCTTATCGAAGAAAGCAGCACAGGGAGGAAATTACCTCTATTGAAGCTAAAATAGTCCAGATCCAACAGGACATAGATACCAACTTAACAGCATCTGAAGCTGCTTTAAATCTCCTCCGGAAAGAATTGCTGGTCCAGAAAGCCAGTTTAGGCTCGATATTAAATCTCAGAGTCCAACAGAGATGGGAGGCTAGTAAATTAGCCCACTTTGAATACAGTGAGGGGCGGGGAAGCTTCTGGCGTGGAAGACCAAAGTAGATCAAGTCCGTAACAACGTAACAGCAATTACGATAGACAACAAAACCTTTTCGTCAGATGAGTATATTAGGAGGGCCTTCAGAGACTTCTTTCAAGAGATCTATAAGGAGGATAATGTGGTTTTACCAGAGTCTATTGAGGGTTGGCTGAGGAATATTAATTTACCTTCTCTCTCCTCTGACCAGTCCCAACTCCTTGACAGTATTATTACTGAGGAAGAGGTAAAATCTGCCATTAATAAAAGCAAGAAAGGAAAAGCGGCTGGGCCTGATGGGTTGCCGGCTGAAATCTATAGAGCTTTGGAGACCGAAATAGTACCCTTTCTCACCACATTATTCAATGAAATCCCACTAGAGGGTCTGATCCCCCCTCCATCCTGGGATAACGCTTCAATTACCCTTATTCTGAAACCAGGCAAACCAAGGGATGCTTGTGGATCTTACAGGCCAATCTCAATTTTAAATGTGGACTATAAGATCTTCACCACTATTCTGGCAACCAGGCTTGCCTCGATTGCACCCTCGGTTCTTCATCCTGACCAAAAAGGTTTCGTGAAAGGCCGAAATCTTCATGAATTAACTTACGACCTGATAGGAGCCATAGATATGGCTTCGGCTGCGAATCTCCCGTTGGCTGTTCTTACGCTGGATGCAACCAAGGCCTTCGACAGGGTTAACTGAATGTACCTGTCGGAGGCCTTGGCCAAGTTCGGCGTGGGAGCAGGGTTCCGCCGGACAGTCAGCCTACTGTACCGTAATCCAACTGCGCGTTTATTAGTAAACGGAGAGCTCTCAGACCCATTTACCATCTCAAGGGGGACACGCCAGGGCTGCCCGCTCTCACCCTTACTTTTTGATATCTACATTTAACCCTTCGCGCAAACACTGAGGGATGAGGGTACCATTAAGCCTTTTTCATATAGAGGGTGGGAGAAAAAAGTTGCCTTATATGCCGATGATGTGATTATTTTCACCTCGGAGGTTAGTTCTGCACTTCCAGCAATTCTAAGAATAGCCTCCGTTTTCGTCAAATATCTGGGTATGAGATAAATACAGCTAAGACCGAGATGATGGTTTGGAACGATGAGGAGAGCGTCATCGGTGTACAGGCAGGCTCGTCAATGCGGTATTTGGGCTTGAATATCGTAAAAGACATCAACAAAGTTTCCCAAGTCAATCTTTTAGCTGTAGTAAAAGAGTGCCGTAAGCTTTTGCAATCATGGTCTCACCTCCCTCTTTCTTTGATTGGGAGGATCAACTTGATTAAAATGTCGATTTTACCCAAAATATCCTTTTTATTTAACACTATTCCCTTATATTTTGATCAATCTTGTTTAGTTAAATTTCAGTCAGACATTTCATCGTTTATTTGGAACAACCACTTGCCAAGAATAGCGTGGAAGAAACTCAGGAGGCGAAGGGACAAGGGGGGATTGGCGGCCCCTGATTTAAAACTATACGCATGGGCGTTCCAGCTCTCCCATACCCGAATGCTGTTTAAGATCCCCATTGATCACGGGTTGGGCTTAATGTTTTCTGCTATGTTGGATGGTGAAGGTCTTGGTCACTCTGGTTTTCTTTTTAAATTCGGCAATCCGAAATTCTTTAAAAAAATCTAATTGAAAGTCTTGCAAGGGCTTGCAAAAATGTGGGCAGATGTAACAAAATCCATAAAACGGGTATTTTTGTGACAAAGCACCATTATGGGGGTTGCCTGAAAGTCCGGCATGGCTAGGTGATACCTTAGCGGCAGCCTTGAGAGATGCAGGTTTAGAATTTGGGGAGACCTATTTTTTGATGGGGACCTACTCTCATGGGAACATCTTCAAACTAAGATCGGCCCCAATCTCTCACGATTTAAATACCTGCAAATGGCCAGCTGGACTCAAGCACATAAACCATCACCCCATAGAGGGAATAAACTTGTTCTTGGTGGCTACAGCCTCCTCATTACCTATTTAGTGAACAGAGAGCCAGCAAAAAAAGAGGTCTCTCAGTGGTATAAACTTATACTCGAGGAAATGGATGGGGACTTTTGCTTACCGGACTTGTTATGGGGCTCTTTAATCACCGGTCACAACTTGCAAGAACTGTGGGCTGCCTCTTTTGAGCTTTTATGGAATATTGTGAAGCTGTCTTGGCTGCGTAGAAATCATCTTTATACACTTCACAGGGCTTATTATTCGCCACTTAGGTTATCTAAATTCACCGAGGGAAACTCAGTTTCATGCGCTAAGTGTGGGCTTATCGCTGCATCAGACGCCCATATGTTTTTCGAGTGTCCCCGATTAGGCACTTTTTGGGCAGCCATTGGCGACACTCTTACAGCATCATTGGGGTTTAAGATAACTATAAACTTGCCTTTGGTGATCTTTGGGCTTTTAGATGGACTTCAGATTTCAGCTAGGAGTTTGGTGTTCTACGCAGTACTGCTTGCAAGAAGGGAGATATGCAGAAGATGGAAAGACCCTTTACCTGCCTCCTTCAGTGACTGGCAAACCTCTCTCTTGCAGACCTCTCGTATGGACCTTGTTAGGTCTGGTAACCAGGGTAAAAGGGCCTTTTGGTATATGCTCTCATGGATGTAATGAACTACCCGGGTTTTTTTTTTTTTCCCCCGAGTCCGATGATTACACTACCATGGGGTCCTTTGGCACACACCATCTGCACAGCCGTTGCCCGGTCCTAGCCCGGCCCGCGTTGGGTGTCATTCTGACTTAGAATTGGTTTTTGCCTTTCGGTGGGGTCTGTGACAGCTGAGGGAAGTTTGGCCCCCACCTTGTCCGTTTTTCACCCTACCAGTTTGGATAAACTGAGACAGCTGTTCGTCGGCTAATCCGTTTTGGCATATAGACTCATGGTGGCTATGAGGACAAAAAAAAAAAAAAATAAGGAAGCTCAGAAAATTTATTTGAGGTAACAAGTTTGTGGTAACATATTATTACAAACCTCTGAGGGAAGACTTTTCAAAGAAAGGCATAGATTTAGTTTCACACCGCACTCGCAAATGGATGGTGCTCTCCAAGAGTTGATGTACTATATGTTCCTGGTGCAAGTATGATTGCAGCTGACTGCTTCTCTAGGTTATTTAAAACTCACGAGGTGGATAATGTGGAAGATAATGATTTCTTCCCTGGTGAGGATTTTGAAGATGAGGTGAATGTGTGTTTGGTGACAGAGGGAATAAATCAAGATTTGAAATGAAGGAAAGAACTTTAAAATGATGAGTGTTAGACCCGTCTGCTTCTGAGAGTCCCCTCACCACTATGATTTCTTTTGTTCCCCTGTACCTCCCAAAATTTGTCGCTTTTTATTTTGTCTACCAGGTCTTTTTATGTGTTGTCTCATGGGGTTAGATGTTCCTTGATGCCCAGTTGCTCACAAGGTTTGTGGCACCTATTTACAAGGTGCCTGGCCCAAACCTGTGGCATTACAAACTGGGGTTGTCAACCTGTATAAATGAACCTAAAATGGTGGACACCCTTTTTCCTCATGTGAAGTGACTCCCCTTGGAGCCTTCATGAACCCTGGCCTTTTGAGGGTTTGGCGCCCTTTGTTTGGCGCGCATTTCTGACAGGAATTCCTTTATTTTCCTCAGGTACACAAAATGGCTGCTCTAGAACCCCAGTACGGTGGCTGTGAGTGTCCTAAATACCCCTCAAGAGTGCCATGTCATTGTCACAGCCAGAGAAGGTTCTAGAACCTTCTGGCTCGTGCCAGTACCCCAGGGCACTGGCTATATAAGGCCCAGTCCCTGGCGGCCATTTTAGATTGGATGGAGATTAGTTCAGACTAGAGAAGAGATTCCAGACTTGACACCAGATTGACACCTGCCCTGTTGACCCCTAAGGTGGCTGGTAGCGCAGGCAGTAGAGCAGCAAAGGGTTGCTGGCGTTGTGTCTGACTGGCGTTCCAGTCAGCTACGTGAGAAGTGATTTAGCGCCTACAGCGCCTGCCCAGCGAGTACCTCATTGCCCCCAAAGACTGCGGCCAGATTCGTGTGCCTCCCCGTGCCCCCCCGGTGGTGAACTGTGATCGATTTATCGAGTCGCGAGGCGAGAGCAAGTTCGCCGCGACCGCGATCGTCAGCTGTGCCCCCTTCGCGACAGGTGCCTCTAGAGGGGAGCTCGGACGTCTCCGAGGCCCACCAGCGTAGAGCGCTTCCTGCGCAGATTGAAGGTGAGGTGGTGCGCCGGGGCGGGGAAAGGCCGGCCTTCGTTGGGCGGGACTAGCGTCTCTGCCACTCCCCAGTGACCCGGGAGCTGTAGCTGTGGGCGGGAGCCACCCTGAATGCGGAAGTCAGAGGGAGGTCCGTGGAGCCCCTGAGAGCCCCGTCGCTAACAAGAGGAGTGCTGTGCCCGACTGAATCGTATCTTGATTGCAGCCGATGTGAGGTGGGCCCGTTTCCTCATAGTGAATGCAGCGTTGTGAAGGAACTGTGAACCGGCATTTATCTGACTGTGCGCGAAGGTTGTGTGACCTCTCCGGCAGCCCGTTCGTCAGTCTAATGACTTTGAACTGGTGCCGCCTATGTTCAAGTGGTGCTAAAGCCCGTAGTCGCGCATAGACTTCACCGGCAAAGCAGAGATCCTATCCCGGTGACCGCCAAGTGCAAATGATGTATTTACTGTGTTTCCTTGCCTTTTAGATATACGCGCATACGCCCTGAGTGATTATTAAAGAGTCCCAAACCTTATTTTGTGCTCAGAGAAGCCGTATACCCGGTCATTGACAACAGCATAAACTGTAAGAATTATCTTTCCCATTTGAAGCGTATTGCACATGTAATGATTCTAAAGTATTTAATTGGTGGCAGCGATACCAGAAGAAACATGTGGTTGTTTATTTAAATGAACCAATATTTATCCTGATATTTATTCTGATATTTATTGTGATACTCATCCCTGAAGTTATTCTATTTATTAATACTATTTATTACCAGAACTGTATGACCAAAAGAAATGTATATGTGCTTTCCCAGTCAACCCTATTTACAAAAAAGAACTTTTATATAAAGGAATCGTATTTTTCTACAGCAGTGGTGTGGTGTCCTTCTTTTTGGTGTGGATGTACAAGGAGTTATTATTGGGTCAGAGCCGGCTTAACACTACAGCCTTCACTTGCCTTGTCACTTGAGCCAAGCTACCCCCTTTGTGCTGGGCTTGCCCATCGCAGGTCCAACATAAAATTGGTGCTCAGCGGGTGGGATTGCGAGCCGTGCTTGTTTTGAACCCCATAATAATTCAGTGTGCACCACAGGTACACACCCGGAGTTTTCTCCTAGCGGCCCTCCAATTCAACGTTTTGTTTTTTCCAAATTCTTTCCTGGAGGTGGGTGGAAGTGACCCTCAAAGTTCTTATCCTGGTCACCTACTTCGGGGTGGTTGTCCACACTTTTCACGGACAAGATGGAATTCGAAATGTCAGAGCTGGAGACCTATACTGTGGCACAGCTCAAGGATTTCTGTCAGGAGAGGGGAGTGTTTGTCAGGCGAGGGGCCAAAAGAGAGGAGCTCCGTACTAGTCTGCGAGCATGGGTGGAAGCACACACGGAGGGAACGGCGGAGGAGGAGGAATCGGACAGAGGTACTGTCATTGATAGGACTGCGGAATGTCCCCCGGGGGTGGGTGAAATGTCAATCAGCCCCAAGGCAACCTCATGGGAGGGCAGCAGTGTGTCATCGAGAGGGTTGTCAGAAACCGAGTTAGCTGACAGGAGAGAGGAAAGACTGTTAAGGTGGGAAATAGCAAAAATGGAGTTGGAACAAAGGAGGGAGGGGAGGAGGTTGGAGCATGAGTCCAAGCTGGAGATGGAAAGGAAAAGGATGGAACACGAGTTCAAGCTACGAGAACTCGACTTCCAGGCCCATAACATCACTCCGAAAGGTGTCGAGTCAAAGGAATTTGCCAGGGAGCCCAGGCCCCATTTACCCAAGGACGTAGTCGCCAGTTATACCGCTGGAGATGACATAGCCAAGTGGCTGGCAGCCTATGAGGTCTAGTTAAGAGCCCATGGGATCCATGAGAAGCATTGGGGTGGTGGATTATACCGGTACATGCCTCCGACAGGTAGGGATGCCCTATTGGCCCTAGACCGGGAGGAACAGGTTAATTACCCCGCCATGAAGGTGGCGCTCATCAGGAAGTTTGGGTTGACCCCCGAGAAATACCGGCAAAGGTTTAGGGGCAGCCACAAGCTGAGCTCACAGAATTGGGTTGACTTCCTGGATTTTGCCAAGAAAGCCCTGGATGGGTGGGTCCAAGGTAATGAGGTGGAGGACTATCGAGGGTTGTACAAGCTGATACTCAAGGAACATCGACTCGAGAAATGTCTTCCCGAGCTGAGGCAACACCTGGTAGACAGCAAACTTACTTGCCCCCGTAAGCTTGCTGAGGAGGCGGACATTTGGGCAAGTACCCGAGTGTCCACGAAGGGGACGGGAGGGGATTCTCAGAAATCCGGACAGGGCGCTCCCCAGAAGAAAGAGGGGGGAGATAACAAGAAGCAGGAGTTCTCCAAAGGCCCCCAAAATACCTTTAAGGGGAAAAGTTTCTTCTCCACTTCTAAGGCTAACCTGCAGAAGAACTCTAATCCTGGCCAGAGTCAGCAGCCAAGGGTTATCCATTGCTATGAGTGCGGTGGTATTGGACATTATAAGGGAGACGTGAAATGCCCAAAGAGACCACCCCCTCCCACTGGAGGAAAGGCCCCGGGAGTCGCTAGTGTAGCGCTCGGGGAGGAGATGCCCTTAGTTAAGGGGGGGAGTGGGCGGGTGTCACCTTAGTGTCCCTGGGTGATCGGGAGGTGGTTCCAAAGATCCAGGTGCCCTCAAATACTACCAAGTATGGGCAATGGGTCACCATCAATGGCCATAGAGGGCAAGCTCTGAGAGATACAGGAGCCAGTATGACTATGGTAAGGAGTCATCTGGTGTCCTCAGAGCAGGTGATTCCAGGCGTACTTCATCCAGCCGCGATGGCTGACGGCAGAATGGGCCACTATCCTGTGGCCGAGGTTCCCTTTGAGTGGGGAGGGGTTGCAGGTTCACTTCGAGTTGCCGTAAGCCCCGCCGTGCCAGTCGATTGTCTGCTGGGAAATGATATGGAGCACAATGCTTGGAAGGAGGTGGAATACCGGACTCATACTGAGATGCTGGGTACACCTGATTGGGCCTGTGTGAGTACCAGGTCTGCGGCTGCTCGGGAGGAGAAGTCGCGTGGGTTGGAGCCTGGAACAATGGCCCACCCAGCTGCTGATGAGGGAACATTTCGAGGACAGGAGGAGCCTGCCTCGATGTCCATGCCCCGTGAGACGGATAGGCCACCTGTGGAGGTGGACCCGGAGTCCGCGGAGGAGGACATGGTTCCGTTGGAGGACTTGCCTATCCCCGCTGAGTGGCGAGTGGAAGGAGGACCATCCAGGGAGGAACTGAGCAAGGGACAAAGGGAATGTCCCACCCTCGAGGGTCTGAGGACACAGGCTGAAGCCCAGGCAGCAGGTAACGAGTCTGGGAACTATCGTGTTTACTGGGAGGACGGTCTCCTCTACAGTGAACCCAGGGCGCCAGTGCACGGATTGTCACGGGCCCTGGTAGTCCCACAGTGTTACCGAGCCTTCCTATTAGAGTTGGCTCATGAGATTCCCTTGGCAGGACACTTGGGTCAGGACAAGACCTTTGCCCGGCTTGTCCCCTACTTTTATTGGCCTCGAATGAGGGTGGCATCCGACACATACTGTCGGTCGTGCGTGTCATGCCAAGCCAGTGGGAAAACAGGGACGAAGCTGAAGGCTCCCCTGGAACCACTTCCCGTCGTTGGCACCCCCTTTGAAAGGGTGGGCATCGACATTACTGGGCCCCTAGATCCACCTACATCATCCGGTCACAGGTTTATCCTGGTCCTGGTGGATCACGCCACAAGGTATCCAGAGGCAATTCCTCTGAGAACCATTACTGCACCAGTAGTGGCCAAGGCCCTGATGGGGATCTTTACCCGAGTGGGATTCCCCAAGGAAGTTGTGTCTGACAGGGGGACCAACTTCCTGTCAGCATATATGCGGGCCATGTGGAAGGAGTGTGGAGTGACTTACAGGTTCACCACTCCTTATCACCAACAGACCAATGGTCTTGTGGAAAGGTTCAACCAAACCTTGAAGGGTATGATCAGAAGTCTACCCGAAACCCTGCGGAGGAAATGGGACGTCCTCCTACCCTGTTTGCTCTTTTCCTACAGGGAAGTGCCGCAAAAGGGAGTGGGCTTCAGCCCCTTTGAGCTTTTGTACGGGCACCCTGTACGTGGACCTCTCAGCCTGGTGAGGGACTCCTGGGAAAAGTCTCCCCGGAAAGTTCCCTAGGATGTGGTGAGCTACATGCTGGCCTTCCAAAGCCAAATGGCTAAGTTGTGGAAGCAAGCTTCTGACAACTTGGAAGCCAGTCAGGCAGTTATGAAAGCATGGTATGACCACAACGCTCACCAAGTGGAGTTGGAGCCTGGCCAGAAGGTGTGGGTGATGGAGCCTGGAGAGCTGAGTGCCCTCCAGGATTGTTGGACAGGCCCCTACGAGGTATTGGAGAAGAAGGGCAAGTCTACCTATCTGGTGGACGTAAAGACCCCTCGGCATCCGCATCGGGTGTTACATGCCAATCGCCTCAAGCCCCACTACGAGAGGCCCGAAGTCATGTTGGTTATGGTGACTGACGGATCGGAGGAAGAGGACACGGAGCCTCTCCCTGACCTTTTTGCGTCTCAAGAAAAGGATGGGTCAGTGGACGGAGTGAAACTCTCGCCAACCCTGACTCCTGAGCAGCAGGAGGAATGTCGCCAGGTCTTGGAGTCATTCGCTCCTCTGTTCTCCCTTGTCCCGGGTAAGACCCACTTGTGTACCCATGACGTGGACACAGGGGACAGCCCACCTGTGAAGTCAAAGTCTTACCGGCTGTCTGACAAGGTGAAGGCCAGTATTCAAAGAGAAGTAGCTAAGATGCTGGAGCTAGGAGTCATCGAACCTTCAAGTAGCCCTTGGTCTAGCCCAGTGGTGTTAGTTCCTAAAGCTGCCCCACCTGGCACCACACCAGAATTGAGATTCTGTGTGGACTACCGAGGACTAAATTCGGTAACCAAAACGGATGCTCATCCGATCCCTCGGGCGGATGAATTGATTGACCGGTTGGGAGCTGCCCAATATCTCAGTACCATTGACCTCACTGCAGGGTACTGGCAGATTCCCATGTCTAATGGAGCCAAGGAAAGGTCAGCCTTCTCCACACCTGATGGACACTACCAGTTTTGCGTCATGCCCTTTGGGCTCAAGAACGCTCCTGCCACATTTCAGCGGCTGGTGAACACGATCCTCACCGGGATGGAGTTATTCTCTGCTGCTTACTTGGATGACATAGCTGTCTTCAGTGGCAGCTGGGAGGATCACTTGCAGCACTTGCAAGCCGTTCTCCAGACCCTGGAACGGGCTGGCTTGACGATCAAGGCCAGCAAATGTCAGATTGGACAGGGGTCGGTAGTGTACTTAGGACACTTGGTGGGCCGGGGAACGGTGCAGCCCCTTCAGGCGAAGATTGAGGCAATCATGGCCTGGAAACCCCCCAAGACCCAGAGTGAGGTCCGAGCCTTCCTAGGCCTCACAGGTTACTACAGACGAATCGTGAAGGGGTATGGCACTATCGTGGCACCCCTTACAGAACTCACGGCCAAAAAGCAACCCAGGAGAGTCATTTGGACGGAGGCTTGCCAGCGAGCCTTCGACACTCTGAAACAAGCATTGTGTAAAGCTCCAGTCTTGAAGGCTCCAGATTTTTCAAAAGAGTTCATTGTCCAGACAGATGCATCCGACATTGGCATTGGGGCGGTGCTATCGCAACTCAATGAAGAGGGTCTGGATCAGCCCGTGGTCTTTCTGTCACGAAGACTGCTTCCCCGGGAACAGAGGTGGAGTACCATCGAGCGGGAAGCCTTTGCGGTGGTCTGGGCACTGAAGAAGCTGCCACCATATTTGTTTGGTTCACACTTCCTTGTTCAGACAGACCACCGACCCCTTCGTGTGCTCATGCAAATGAAGGGGGAGAATCCCAAACTGTTGAGGTGGTCTATCTCCCTACAGGGAATGGACTTTCGGGTGGAACACCGGCCCGGAGTTTACCACGCCAATGCAGACGGTCTCTCCAGGTATTTCCGCCTTAGTATTGAGGACTCCCATGGGGTTGGGTAGCTCTCCCCACTTTCAGCTGGGGGGATGCGTGTTAGACCCGTCTGCTTCTGAGAGTCCCCTCACCACTATGATTTCTTGTGTTCCCCTGTACCTCCCAAAATTTGTCGCTTTTTATTTTGTCTACCAGGTCTTTTTATGTGTTGTCTCATGGGGTTAGATGTTCCTTGATGCCCAGTTGCTCACAAGGTTTGTGGCACCTATTTACAAGGCGCCTGGCCCAAACCTGTGGCATTACAAACTGGGGTTGTCAACCTGTATAAATGAAACTAAAATGGTGGACACCCTTTTTCCTCATGTGAAGTGACTCCCCTTGGAGCCTTCATGAACCCTGGCCTTTTGAGGTTTTGGCGCCCTTTGTTTGGCGCGCATTTAATTTAATTTAATTTAAATGTGGGTTTATATAGCGCTAGAATCAACTCCCGGAGGAGTATCTCCGCGCTTTGACCGCTGGGGAACCCGTCCTGGCTCACCCTGAGAGATGGTCCCTAATGAGTATCTCTACGGTGCGACCAAGCATCCCCGGTGGTCTGGGGGGCCGTTGTGAAGATGAGGCAAGCTGATGCCCAGAGTTGCCAAGTGTGGTCCCTGACTGGAGTAGGCACCGAGGCGAGAATTATCGAGCCTGCTGACCCTGGTCCACGACCCTGCCGCGTCGGGAATCGAACCCTGGTCCCGGGCCGTCCTCTGCTTACGGGTCTGCCGCCTCTAACCAGTGAGCCACACCACTCCACCATTTCTGACAGGAATTCCTTTATTTTCCTCAGGTACACAAAATGGCTGCTCTAGAACACCAGTGCGGTGGCTGTGAGTGTCCTAAATACCCCTCAAGAGTGCCATGTCATTGTCACAGCCAGAGAAGGTTCTAGAACCTTCTGGCTCGTGCCAGTACCCCAGGGCACTGGCTATATAAGGCCCAGTCCCTGGCGGCCATTTTAGATTGGATGGAGATTAGTTCAGACTAGAGAAGAGATTCCAGACTTGACACCAGATTGACACCTGCCCTGTTGACCCCTGAGGTGGCTGGTAGCGCAGGCAGTAGAGCAGCAAAGGGTTGCTGGCGTTGTGTCTGACTGGCGTTCCAGTCAGCTACGTGAGAAGTGATCTAGGTCCTACAGCGCCTGCCCAGCGAGTACCTCATTGCCCCCAAAGACTGCGGCCAGATTCGTGTGCCTCCCCGTGCCCCCCCGGTGGTGAACTGTGATCGATTTATCGAGTCGCGAGGCGAGAGCAAGTTCGCCGCGACCGCGATCGTCAGCTGTGCCCCCTTCGCGACAGGTGCCTCTAGAGGGGAGCTCGGACGTCTCCGAGCCCCACCAGCGTAGAGCGCTTCCTGCGCAGATTGAAGGTGAGGTGGTGCACCGGGGCGGGGGAAGGCCGGCCTTCGTTGGGCGGGACTAGCGTCTCTGCCACTCCCCAGTGACCCGGGAGCTGTAGCTGTGGGCGGGAGCCACCCAGAATGCGGAAGTCGGAGGGAGGTCCGTGGAGCCCCTGAGAGCCCCATCGCTAACGAGAGGAGTGCTGTGCCCGACTGAATCGTATCTTGATTGCAGCCGATGTGAGGTGGGCCAGTTTCCTCATAGTGAATGCAGCGTTGTGAAGGAACTGTGAACCGGCATTTACCTGACTGTGCGCGAAGGTTGTGTGACCTCTCCGGCAGCCCGTTCGTCAGTCTAATGACTTTGAACTGGTGCCGCCTGTGCTCAAGTGGTGCTAAAGCCCGTAGGCGCGCATAGACTTCACCGGCAAAGCAGAGATCCTATCCCGGTGACCGCCGAGTGCAAATGATGTATTTACTGTGTTTCCTTGCCTTTTAGATATACGCGCATATGCCCTGAGTGATTATTAAAGAGTCCCAAACCTTATTTTGTGCTCAGAGAAGCCGTATACCCGGTCATTGACAACAGCATAAACTGTAAGAATTATCTTTCCCATTTGAAGCGTATTGCACATGTAATGATTCGAAAGTATTTAATTGGTGGCAGCGATACCAGAAGAAACATGTGGTTGTTTATTTAAATGAACCAATATTTATCCTGATATTTATTCTGATATTTATTGTGATACTCATCCCTGAAGTTATTCTATTTATTAATACTATTTATTACCAGAACTGTATGACCAAAAGAAATGTATATGTGCTTTCCCAGTCAACCCTATTTACAACAAAGAACTTTTATATAAAGTAATCGTATTTTTCTACAGCAGTGGTGTGGTGTCCTTCTTTTTGGTGTGGATGTACAAGGAGTTATTGGGTCAGAGCCGGCTTAACACTACAGCCTTCACTTGCCTTGTCACTTGAGCCAAGCTACCCCCTTTGTGCTGGGCTTGCCCATCGCAGGTCCAACATAAAATAGGTGCTCAGCGGGTGGGATTGCGAGCCGTGCTTGTTTTGAACCCCATAATAATTCAGTGTGCACCACAGGTACACACCCGGAGTTTTCTCCTAGCGGCCCTCCAATTCAACGTTTTGTTTTTTCCAAACTCTTTCCTGGAGGTGGGTGGAAGTGACCCTCAAAGTTCTTATCCTGGTCACGTACTTCGGGGTGGTTGTCCACAATTTTCACTGACAAGATGGAATTCGAAATGTCAGAGCTGGAGACCTATACTGTGGCACAGCTCAAGGATTTCTGTCAGGAGAGGGGAGTGTTTGTCAGGCGAGGGGCCAAAAGAGAGGAGCTCCGTACTAGTCTGCGAGCATGGGTGGAAGCACACACGGAGGGAACTGTGGAGGAGGAGGAATCGGACAGAGGTACTGTCATTGATAGGACTGCGGAATGTCCCCCGGGGGTGGGTGAAATGTCAATCAGCCCCAAGGCAACCTCATGGGAGGGCAGCAGTGTGTCATCGAGAGGGTTGTCAGAAACCGAGTTAGCTGACAGGAGAGAGGAAAGACTGTTAAGGTGGGAAATAGCAAAAATGGAGTTGGAAAAAAGGAGGTTAGGGGAGGAGGTTGGAGCATGAGTCCAAGCTGGAGATGGAAAGGAAAAGGATGGAACACGAGTTCAAGCTACGAGAACTCGACTTCCAGGCCCATAACATCACTCCGAAAGGTGTCGAGTCAAAGGAATTTGCCAGGGAGCCCAGGCCCCATTTACCCAAGGACGTAGTCGCCAGTTATACCGCTGGAGATGACATAGCCAAGTGGCTGGCAGCCTATGAGGTCTCCTTAAGAGCCCATGGGATCCATGAGAAGCATTGGGGTGGTGGATTATACCGGTACATGCCTCCGACAGGTAGGGATGCCCTATTGGCCCTAGACCGGGAGGAACAGGTTAATTACCCCGCCATGAAGGTGGCGCTCATCAGGAAGTTTGGGTTGACCCCCGAGAAATACCGGCAAAGGTTTAGGGGCAGCCACAAGCTGAGCTCACAGAATTGGGTTGACTTCCTGGATTTTGCCAAGAAAGCCCTGGATGGGTGGGTCCAAGGTAATGAGGTGGAGGACTATCGAGGGTTGTACAACCTGATACTCAAGGAACATCGACTCGAGAAATGTCTTCCAGAGCTGAGGCAACACCTGGTAGACAGCAAACTTACTTGCCCCCGTAAGCTTGCTGAGGAGGCGGACATTTGGGCAAGTACCCGAGTGTCCACGAAGGGGACGGGAGGAGATTCTCAGAAATCCGGACAGGGCGCTCCCCAGAAGAAAGAGGGGGGAGATAACAAGAAGCAGGAGTTCTCCAAAGGCCCCCAAAATACCTTTAAGGGGAAAAGTTTCTTCTCCACTTCTAAGGCTAACCCGCAGAAGAACCCTAATCCTGGCCAGAGTCAGCAGCCAAGGGTTATCCATTGCTATGAGTGCGGTGGTATTGTACATTATAAGGGAGACGTGAAATGCCCAAAGAGACCACCCCCTCCCACTGGAGGAAAGGCCCCGGGAGTCGCTAGTGTAGCGCTCGGGGAGGAGATGCCCTTAGTTAAGGGGGGGAGTGGGCGGGTGTCACCTTAGTGTCCCTGGGTGATCGGGAGGTGGTTCCAAAGATCCAGGTGCCCTCAAATACTACCAAGTATGGGCAATGGGTCACCATCAATGGCCATAGAGGGGAAGCTCTGAGAGATACAGGAGCCAGTATGACTATGGTAAGGAGTCATCTGGTGTCCTCAGAGCAGGTGATTCCAGGCGTACTTCATCCAGCCGCGATGGCTAACGGCAGAATGGGCCACTATCCTGTGGCCGAGGTTCCCTTTGAGTGGGGAGGGGTTGCAGGTTCACTTCGAGTTGCCGTAAGCCCCGCCGTGCCAGTCGATTGTCTGCTGGGAAATGATATGGAGCACAATGCTTGGAAGGAGGTGGAATACCGGACTCATACTGAGATGCTGGGTACACCTGATTGGGCCTGTGTGAGTACCAGGTCTGCGGCTGCTCGGGAGGAGAAGTCGCGTGGGTTGGAGCCTGGAACAATGGCCCACCCAGCTGCTGATGAGGGAACATTTCGAGGACAGGAGGAGCCTGCCTCGATGTCCATGCCCCGTGAGACGGATAGGCCACCTGTGGAGGTGGACCCGGAGTCCGCGGAGGAGGACATGGTTCCGTTGGAGGACTTGCCTATCCCCGCTGAGTGGCGAGTGGAAGGAAGACCATCCAGGGAGGAACTGAGCAAGGGACAAAGGGAATGTACCACCCTCGAGGGTCTGAGGCAACAGGCTGAAGCCCAGGCAGCAGGTAACGAGTCTGGGAACTATCGTGTTTACTGGGAGGACGGTCTCCTCTACAGTGAACCCAGGGCGCCAGTGCACGGATTGTCACGGGCCCTGGTAGTCCCACAGTGTTACCGAGCCTTCCTATTAGAGTTGGCTCATGAGATTCCCTTGGCAGGACACTTGGGTCAGGACAAGACCTTTGCCCGGCTTGTCCCCCACTTTTATTGGCCTCGAATGAGGGTGGCGTCCGACACATACTGTCGGTCGTGCGTGTCATGCCAAGCCAGTGGGAAAACAGGGACGAAGCTGAAGGCTCCCCTGGAACCACTTCCCGTCGTTGGCACCCCCTTTGAAAGGGGGGGCATCGACATTACTGGGCCCCTAGATCCACCTACATCATCCGGTCACAGGTTTATCCTGGTCCTGGTGGATCACGCCACAAGGTATCCAGAGGCAATTCCTCTGAGAACCATTACTGCACCAGTAGTGGCCAAGGCCCTGATGGGGATCTTTACCCGAGTGGGATTCCCCAAGGAAGTTGTGTCTGACAGGGGGACCAACTTCCTGTCAGCATATATGCGGGCCATGTGGAAGGAGTGTGGAGTGACTTACAGGTTCACCACTCCTTATCACCCACAGACCAATGGTCTTGTGGAAAGGTTCAACCAAACCTTGAAGGGTATGATCAGAAGTCTACCCGAAAGCCTGCGGAGGAAATGGGACGTCCTCCTACCCTGTTTGCTCTTTTCCTACAGGGAAGTGCCACAAAAGGGAGTGGGCTTCAGCCCCTTTGAGCTTTTGTACGGGCACCCTGTACGTGGACCTCTCAGCCTGGTGAGGGACTCCTGGGAAAAGTCTCCCCGGAAAGTTCCCCAGGATGTGGTGAGCTACATGCTGGCCTTCCGAAGCCAAATGGCTAAGTTGTGGAAGCAAGCTTCTGACAACTTGGAAGCCAGTCAGGCAGTTATGAAAGCATGGTATGACCACAACGCTCACCCAGTGGAGTTGGAGCCTGGCCAGAAGGTGTGGGTGATGGAGCCTGGAGAGCTGAGTGCCCTCCAGGATCGTTGGACAGGCCCCTACGAGGTATTGGAGAAGAAGGGCAAGTCTACCTATCTGGTGGACGTAAAGACCCCTCGGCATCCGCATCGGGTGTTACATGCCAATCGCCTCAAGCCCCATTACGAGAGGCCCGAAGTCATGTTGGTTATGGTGACTGACGGATCGGAGGAAGAGGACACGGAGCCTCTCCCCGACCTTTTTGCGTCTCAAGAAAAGGATGGGTCAGTGGACGGAGTGAAACTGTCGCCAACCCTGACTCCTGAGCAGCAGGAGGAATGTTGCCAGGTCTTGGAGTCATTCGCTCCTCTATTCTCCCTTGTCCCGGGTAAGACCCACTTATGTACCCATGACGTGGACACAGGGGACAGCCCACCAGTGAAGTCAAAGTCTTACCGGCTGTCTGAAAAGGTGAAGGCCAGTATTCAAAGCGAAGTAGCTAAGATGCTGGAGCTAGGAGTCATCGAACCTTCAAGTAGCCCTTGGTCTAGCCCAGTGGTGTTAGTTCCTAAAGCTGCCCCACCTGGCACCACACCAGAATTGAGATTCTGTGTGGACTACCGAGGACTAAATTCGGTAACCAAAACGGATGCTCATCCGATCCCTCGGGCGGATGAATTGATTGACCGGTTGGGAGCTGCCCAATATCTCAGTACCATTGACCTCACTGCAGGGTACTGGCAGATTCCCATGTCTAATGGAGCCAAGGAAAGGTCAGCCTTCTCCACACCTGATGGACACTACCAGTTTTGCGTCATGCCCTTTGGGCTCAAGAACGCTCCTGCCACATTTCAGCGGCTGGTGAACACGATCCTCACCGGGATGGAGTTATTCTCTGCTGCTTACTTGGATGACATAGCTGTCTTCAGTGGCAGCTGGGAGGATCACTTGCAGCACTTGCAAGCCGTTCTCCAGACCCTGGAACGGGCTGGCTTGACGATCAAGGCCAGCAAATGTCAGATTGGACAGGGGTCGGTAGTGTACTTAGGACACTTGGTGAGCCGGGGAACGGTGCTGCCCCTTCAGGCGAAGATTGAGGCAATCATGGCCTGGAAACCCCCCAAGACCCAGACTGAGGTCCGAGCCTTCCAAGGCCTCACAGGTTACTACAGACGATTCGTGAAGGGGTATGGCACTATCGTGGCACCCCTTACAGAACTCACGGCCAAAAAGCAACCCAGCAGAGTCATTTGGACGGAGGCTTGCCAGCGAGCCTTCGACACTCTGAAACAAGCATTGTGTAAAGCTCCAGTCTTGAAGGCTCCAGATTTTTCAAAAGAGTTCATTGTCCAGACAGATGCATCCGACATTGGCATTGGGGCGGTGCTATCGCAACTCAATGAAGAGGGTCTGGATCAGCCCGTGGTCTTTCTGTCACGAAGACTGATTCCCCGGGAACAGAGGTGGAGTACCATCGAGCGGGAAGCCTTTGCGGTGGTCTGGGCACTGAAGAAGCTGCGACCATATTTGTTTGGTTCACACTTCCTTGTTCAGACAGACCACCGACCCCTTCGTTGGCTCATGCAAATGAAGGGGGAGAATCCCAAACTGTTGAGGTGGTCTATCTCCCTACAGGGAATGGACTTTCGGGTGGAACACCGGCCCGGAGTTGACCACGCCAATGCAGACGGTCTCTCCAAGTATTTCCGCCTTAGTATTGAGGACTCCCATGGGGTTGGGTAGCTCTCCCCACTTTCAGCTGGGGGGACGCGTGTTAGACCCGTCTGCTTCTGAGAGTCCCCTCACCACTATGATTTCTTGTGTTCCCCTGTACCTCCCAAAATTTGTTGCTTTTTATTTTGTCTACCAGGTCTTTTTATGTGTTGTCTCATGGGGTTAGATGTTCCTTGATGCCCAGTTGCTCACAAGGTTTGTGGCACCTATTTACAAGGCGCCTGGCCCAAACCTGTGGCATTACAAACTGGGGTTGTCAACTTGTATAAATGAACCTAAAATGGTGGACACCCTTTTTCCTCATGTGAAGTGACTCCCCTTGGAGCCTTCATGAACCCTGGCCTTTTGAGGTTTTGGCGCCCTTTGTTTGGCGCGCATTTCTGACAGGAATTCCTTTTTTTTTCCTCAGGTACACAAAATGGCTGCTCTAGAACCCCAGTACGGTGGCTGTGAGTGTCCTAAATACCCCTCAAGAGTGCCATGTCATTGTCACAGCCAGAGAAGGTTCTAGAACCTTCTGGCTCGTGCCAGTACCCCAGGGCACTGGCTATATAAGGCCCAGTCCCTGGCGGCCATTTTAGATTGGATGGAGATTAGTTCAGACTAGAGAAGAGATTCCAGACTTGACACCAGATTGACACCTGCCCTGTTGACCCCTGAGGTGGCTGGTAGCGCAGGCAGTAGAGCAGCAAAGGGTTGCTGGCGTTGTGTCTGACTGGCATTCCAGTCAGCTACGTGAGAAGTGATCTAGCGCCTACAGCGCCTGCCCAGCGAGTACCTCATTGCCCCCAAAGACTGCGGCCAGATTCGTGTGCCTCCCCGTGCCCCCCCGGTGGTGAACTGTGATCGATTTATCGAGTCGCGAGGCGAGAGCAAGTTTGCCGCGACCGCGATCGTCAGCTGTGCCCCCTTCGCGACAGGTGCCTCTAGAGGGGAGCTCGGACGTCTCCGAGCCCCACCAGCGTAGAGCGCTTCCTGCGCAGATTGAAGGTGAGGTGGTGCGCCGGGGCGGGGAAAGGCCGGCCTTCGTTGGGCGGGACTAGCGTCTCTGCCACTCCCCGGTGACCCGGGAGCTGTAGCTGTGGGCGGGAGCCACCCTGAATGCGGAAGTCGGAGGGAGGCCCGTGGAGCCCCTGAGAGCCCCGTCGCTAACGAGAGGAGTGCTGTGCCCGACTGAATCGTATCTTGATTGCAGCCGATGTGAGGTGGGCCCGTTTCCTCATAGTGAATGCAGCGTTGTGAAGGAACTGTGAACCGGCATTTACCTGACTGTGCGCGAAGGTTGTGTGACCTCTCCGGCAGCCCGTTCGTCAGTCTAATGACTTTGAACTGGTACCGCCTGTGCTCAAGTGGTGCTAAAGCCCGTAGGCGCGCATAGACTTCACCGGCAAAGCAGAGATCCTATCCCGGTGACCGCCGAGTGCAAATGATGTATTTACTGTGTTTCCTTGCCTTTTAGATATACGCGCATACGCCCTGAGTGATTATTAAAGAGTCCCAAACCTTATTTTGTGCTCAGAGAAGCCGTATACCCGGTCATTGACAACAGCATAAACTGTAAGAATTATCTTTCCCATTTGAAGCGTATTGCACATGTAATGATTCTAAAGTATTTAATTGGTGGCAGCGATACCAGAAGAAACATGTGGTTGTTTATTTAAATGAACCAATATTTATCCTGATATTTATTCTGATATTTATTGTGATACTCATCCCTGAAGTTATTCTATTTATTAATACTATTTATTACCAGAACTGTATGACCAAAAGAAATGTATATGTGCTTTCCCAGTCAACCCTATTTACAACAAAGAACTTTTATATAAAGGAATCGTATTTTTCTACAGCAGTGGTGTGGTGTCCTTCTTTTTGGTGTGGATGTACAAGGAGTTATTATTGGGTCAGAGCCGGCTTAACACTACAGCCTTCACTTGCCTTGTCACTTGAGCCAAGCTACCCCCTTTGTGCTGGGCTTGCCCATCGCAGGTCCAACAATGAGGTATTACAAATAGTTGTGAGGATGGCTGTAGGAGAATGGTGTATCAAACGTAGGTGTAATCAGGAGCTTCTGGGATACTGTCAGGTGAAGGACGAATTGAGTGTTTTCAAAGGTTTGCTGATAAGGGTAAGTAAGTTGTTTCTGCCTCACAATATCAGGAAAAGGTTAGTGGTACATGTTCATACCAGTCACATGGGGATTTCTAAGTCGAAGTAGAGGGTTAGAGAGCACTACTTATGGCCAGCCATATATGTGTTGGTTGAGAGGGTAGTAAGAAATTGTCTAAAACGTGTAAGGAGTGATAAAGTACTCAAATGCAGGCCCAGCCTATGGTGGTGAGAGAGGTAGCACAAGGCCCTTGGACTGATATAGCGTTGGACATTTTAGGCTCTGTCAGTGTTAGAAAATGAGTTATTAGTAGTGGTTAGTAGGCACCCTCCACTGGCATAAGGCCCAGTAACCCAGTCTAGGGTTCAGTAGAGGTCTCAATAAATTATTCCCATGCTCAACACTTGGTAGCTTGGCTGAGAGCAGGCATTCTTAACTTAGGAGACAGGTATGTAAAACACCAATTCAGTAAATAAGTAAAACACAACACACAATAAAATCCCACACCAATTTATAAAAATTGGATTTTTTAATCTTTAAAATGACACCAAATCGAATAAAATACAATGTAGGTAACCAGACATATACATTTTTAAAGAATAAACACTTTCCAACTCTTAGCCACCTTTCAGAGTTTTTTCTCAAAAATGTCTCCAAACTTCCGGAACTTCTTCCTTAATTTCCGAGTGAGGGTCCAAAACACAATCCAATGGTCTGGAAGCTCCAAGATGGTCCGGGAAAGTATGGGACCATAATTCCCACAATGTACCTGTCCCAAACCCTTACAAAATCCACTGGACGACCCATGCAGTGGACTCTTGTCGGACTTGATGCAGGTGAGTTCTGTTAACCTGTAGCTGGCAGGGGGTCCACCCTTTAATTCTCTTGGAGCAAGGTACGCCCACAGGGCTGTAGCTCCAGATTGTACAGCAGGCGCTGTCAGCCAGAATTCAGGACCTGGTGGTGCAAATCAGCTTTCCAGCATGGCAATCCTTCTTCTTCTCTTAGTTTCAAGCAGCAGATCCGAGAGGCTCTTTACCTCTCACATATTTTTTCAGTGTTCTCTGGGGTCAAGCAAGAGAGCACTCCTGTCCAATGAGATGCAAGGCAACACCCCAGCGCATGACCATTTCCTCCATAGTGTGGCATAATCTTCTCCCAGAAAACACTATTTCTCCAAAATTCAACATGGTGGAAATCTCAGCTGATCATGAAGAGCTAACTAAACCAACTCTCAGTATGGATTATTTTCCTAGCTCTCCACCCGCTAACTTCTGCAGATTCCTTCTTAAGCCTCCTATCTGGCTGGGTCAGAGGGAATGGGATAGACGGACCTGGCATTCCATGCCTGTCTAATTCTTCCTTTAAAGCTTCATGCTATACGACCCCTCTCCTCAGCGCTGGCATTCCTGTGACGCAGAACCCTCTCCACCTTTCCCTGGGTGAGCCACTTATCAATTCATCAAAGCAGCCTAGCTAATCCTGTTAACTCTGACCAATCAGGGAAGACTACAGGAAGGTGAATCTTGGCTTACAGACAAGAAAGTCTTATAACTTATTTTCTGTATATTTTAGGATAAATTCAACAATAGCATAGTGTTGGATTTATCAATACATTCTCCTGAATATGCAAATATAATGTAGATCCACATTCCACAGTGCTCCTAGCACCAATGTCGATTTTGGGAGGCATTTTACTAAAATGGAGAAAGTGAAATGTGCACTTTCCCTATCCCCAAGGCATATAAAAAATCTCTTATAAGGGCCCTCCCTATAATTACCTGACCCCCACCCAATGGACACCTGTGGATTATTAATTTTTAAGTGCCCCTACCACCAAAGTCGACTTTTGCAGTGAATCTACTTTTAATAGCAGTGCTTCAACCCAGAACTGCTTTTAAAATGACCTCTGGTGCTAAACAGTGCACACATGCAAGTGCTGAAAGGGCTACTGGCCTCTAAACTGCCATGCCCTATTATATATTATGGACTTATAGGTAGTTTTAACCCCCCCTGCCCTTTTATCTACTAGGGTAGGTCATGCCAATTGTAAACATATCCTATTATATAGTGTACTCTAATGCATGTGGGTGTTTTCACTGATGTTTTCAACATAGCACTGGCCCTGGGCCTGCTTTTACCACTAGTACCAATCAGCAAAAAATGTGAGTTCACAGGGCACATAAGATGAATTTACAACGGTCAGGTTTAAGTCTGGAGATAGGTATATCATTGTATGCATAGACATGTATTCAAGGTGCACGGAAGCCAACATTGATTATTCTGTAGAGTCCAGAGAGGCGATACAATTTTTGGAGGAGCTGTTTGAGAGAGAGAGAGCTTTCCCTCCTCAATACTTACTGATAATGGTGTTCAATTACTTCTAAGGTGGTCGAATTTTTTTTGAAGGAAAGTGGCATTAGACACAAGAAAGCAGCACTTTACCACCCCAAATCCAATGGTGTTGTTGAACACTTTATTAAGGGGCTTGACACCGGATTCCACCACTGTTGTCTTGCCGTTCCAGTTGTTCAAGGGAAGGGTTCCTAGTTGTGAGACTGTTCCTGGATGGGTTAATGAAAGAAGAAGAGAAGTAATCAACAAGGTTGGATTTGTTGAGGGTTTGAGAGAGGGAGAATGTAAAAGAAAGGAGGTAGGAACAACTTTATGATCTGAGGAAAGCTGTGAAGGGAACCTTTGTGCAAGTGGGGGCTGGACTAAGATCAAATCCCCACACAAAGAGAGCAAACCTTCTAAATTCAGTCAACCTTTTAAGGTGATAACATTGCCTGAAAATGCTGTGAAAACTAGTGACCATAGTATTTGGAACCTAACCAGGGTAGTTAAGGTTTATCCTGTTGAGAGTGAATATAACTCATTGAGAAATATTGTGAAGGAAGGCGGTGACGGTTTGTTGAAAACTTCCTTAACGAACCAGGACATGATTTCTCAACGTGATTAGAAGGAACCTGTGCATCTACAAAATTGTATTTATAATTCATAAACTGGTTTTATCTATGGTATAACTGTCTTAACACTAAGTCTTTGTGAATTATATATCTAACATGTTTTATTTTTCTCAAATTGTTGTCGGTTTGTATTGAGTGAGGGAGGCGATGTGGTGCTTTGTTTCCAGATGATGATGTGACATTCTGTAACCTAGCAACATCACCTGGAATGTAGGGGGCTAGGAAAAGTCAGTTGCAGTTAGCAGCAGCTGTATGCGGTACACCTGTCCCTGTCTTTGTTTGTGCATGGGGCATATTGAGCTGAGTTTGTGGATGGGGCCTATAAAGCTGTACTTGGAATAAATATCTTTCTCTTGAGCGTGCCTCTGCGATTGAGTTTTTACATGAAACAGCAATGTAAAATAGCCTACAAGATTGAGATAATGGACATTTAGGTTGATGAAAGAAAGAGGCATAACTTGGAATCAGGACTAGGTGGCCATGATATTTGGCAGTGCCAGTGGTTCACAAGAAAAACTATGGGCCTTTATTATTATTATTATTCCACATTTAGTTCTATCGGCCTGATTCTCAAACTGCACATTGTAGTATTGTTTGTACTACTACAAAACATAAGTTTTGCCTATACTTATATGTGTGGAGTTCTCCACGCAGACTGCAGAGCTTCTGCACCTGTAAGTATAGATATTAGTAGTAAATGTGGGAGGGACACAGGGGAGGGGCTGTGAAAAGGGGTGGACTTATACTAAAGGAGATGGAATTAGGCAACGTATACTTATGTAAAAAGTTTACACTTGGAGTTTGTGAATACCAAAAGTAGTAAACTTACTACAAAGTTTAAACTTACTCAAAAGTGCAATTTACCTTTGTGAATCAGTCCCAATGTGTTAATACTTTGAGTATTGCTTCACTAAGCTTCCACTATATAGAATCATAAGTTTGGACTACCTACAGTAAACAGATGTGTCTATGTAAAATATAATTAGCCACTCCATCAGTAGTACATCTGCATAGTCCTAAAACTAATGCCAACACTAACCATAAATTCAATTTACACTTACTTTCACCTGTACCCTATAGTTTATCCTACCTGCAAACCCCAATCCTAACCCTAAACCCTCACGCAAGCATAACGTACCTTAACCCTAAACATCACGCTAACCTAAGCCTAACTCTTAGCTTAACCCTAACACTAAGGCTAACCTTAAACATAGGTCTAAGCCTTACTGCTGTTAGGGTTGTGAGAAATGTCATGAACGGTTTGTGAGTTTATATGAAATAATGCACATAGCACAACATCCCTTGTGAGTTTTTTACACGAGAGAATAACTTAAATAAAAAAAAGTCACACAGGATGTCAGCAGAAGACTGGTCTGTGTAGAAAATGTTTCTCTGCAAGACATTTTCTGCATGACTGTGTCTTCTGCTTGCAAGGATTATGCGAAAACAAGTAAAGCAAAATCGTGAGAAATTTCACTCCTTTCCAGTAATGCCAAATTAATAAACAGTACACATTTTATTCACAAAATGAAGATTTTGCTTAGGCCTACCTGATACTCTAATCATAGTTGCTAATTTTGAGTCTGATTTTCCTGGTAATTCTTTATTTCCCCCAGCAGAGACGTTGTGAGGCATTTGCAAAGTGGGCTCTGCCCTAGGGCCCCAGCTTTTTAGGGGGTCCACTGATTCAGCCAGCTCTGTTCTGCAGAGACTTTCCCTGATGACCTTCAATAGTTCTTAAACAGATTGTTTTAACTACTGTTTTCCTTTAATTTATTTTTAATGAGTGATGCCTGAGAGTTTATTACAGACACTTTGCAGAGAAATGTTGTTTTTATGTTTCGTGCAACATCCATGAAAAGTTTCTTTCAGATCAAAACAGGACCACACATATGAGAAATGGGACGGTGTCAAAAAGATTATTTTCAGTAACATTAGCGAGCTGCTGCTGTTACAATATTAAAACACATGTCACTATCCCTGAATATTCAATGTAAACACATTTAGAATTTGGACCAGTGTGCCCGACCAAAGGGGGCATCAAAAGAGCTCAAATTTGATCATAAATTCAAAGCAGTTCCAAACATGGGCACCAAAAATACATTTCGCCCTAGGCCCCCAAAATCCTTAAAATGCCCCTACCTCTAGATTTTCACACAGACATTTTAAGCTGCTTTTAGCATCTGAAATCTCCCTGTAAAACTAAAGAGATTTGTGGAAACACTGCCAATCTCATAATTCCGGTGGGGCTGGTAACTACTGTTACGAGTCTCATCAGAATTAAGAAGCTACTCTTAATGAGGGTTTATGTAGTTGTGTGTGTCATTGTAATTAATTCTGCCCCATATTCTGTATACTAGTCCTCCTCTGTATAACCCACCTCCCCTTGACAGCATTTCCATTTTTTATTGTTGTAAGTGACATTTGATTAGCTTTTGGCGCCTCGGACAGCATAAATAATTAACGGCATAAAAAAGCACTAAACATCACTGAATTAATAAAAATAGAGAGAACGGTGTGGCAGAATGTTAAAAAAAAGAATTAAGGCCATCACTGGCTTATGAAAAAAACTGCTCAAATATTTGAAGGCCTTTCATAAATGACTGTTCAAGGGACGTATGTGGTGGCCTGAAGGCTGCGTTATGGGAAAGGCAGATCATCCCGCGACACCACACAAGCCCTCCAGACGGAAAGAGGGCATCGTTCACAAATAGTTTAGGAAATGACTTCACTAGTCAAACGCCTGAACTTTAATTTACAAAGGCCATGCTGTCTCCCTCTTGAAAAGGTGCTTTGTGAATGGTGAGAAACAAGGCCCGCTGTGTGCCCAGGGCATGTCGTGAACTGTAGTTTCCCGACCTGACTCAGGCCGCCAGTCTTTATTTTCTCTAGAAGTTCCATCGGGCCTTTGGGTCAGATAAAGAAAGCTCGTCGAAGACAAGACGTGAATCAAAGGAAAGGGCATTGGTGTCAGGTCGGACTGAAACAGGATATAGGCAAGGGTACCAAAAGAAAAGTGACCCCCGTTAGCCAATCAAATTGCTAGAATCGTTGCCCACATCCTGCATATCAGGGTAGTTTTGAAATTTTAAAGGCACAGGGCCCTATTTACGAGAAACGAATGCAGCGCGGTGCCACAAGTCATTTTGCTGCGCCACGCTGCGTTAGTTCCGAGGCACAGAGATGCAACATATTTATAACAATATGTTGCATCTCTGTGCCTTTCCCTGCGCTGGCGCACAACTGCTGCCATACACCAGCGATGGCCCCTTTGCAACATGGTGCAAAGATGCCTGCGTCATGGGCAGGTTGTTTTTGTGCAGGAAGGGGCACCTTCCTGCACAAAAACAATCAATTGAGGTGATTTCCTCTTCCACTGAGCGCTGTAGTATGCAGCATGCATTGAAAGAGGAAACAAGGAGAAATTAAAACATTTCTCTTCAGTGCGCCTCGGGGGTGGCGTAGCTATCTGACGCATTTCCAGGTTGACAAATGCTCATAAATCTGAAAATGCATCAGTGGACATGGAGGTTGCGTGGAAACACAAACAGCAACACCCATGTCACGCCCCTAACACGCAAAGTGTTGCGTGAAAAGAGGTGATATTTACAAGCACACATAAAGCCACGCAGGGTGGCTTTACGTGTGCTTATAAATATTACACAGCAGGTTGTGCCGCCGGTGCGTCACATAGCGTGCAAGGCGGCGCAAGGGCGGCGCAAGGGGCTTGCAAATAAGCCCCACACTGTATAGGTGTTTTGCATGGCATGGAAGACTGCATGAATTTGTGCTTGCTGCAACCAATGTGTGTGGTAAAATCAGGGAATTCAATTCGTAAGTAAAACCCGGTACACAAGACAATAACACAGGCTCACAAATATCCAAAGAACTGGCAACACGCTGACCTGTCATACCAGCTCTCCTGGCACTGCCAGATTGCCCTACACGTCAGTCCGACCATAATTAAGTGAATCACATAATTCTTATTTTCTTACAATCTTTGCTAGTAGTTAACTAACGTCTGAATCCAAGAGGGTATTTTTGTTCCCAGTTTTTCTCCATACATTATAAACTATAGCAGATTCGTACCACAGATTCAGGGCCCGATTCATAAAGGTAATTACATGTAGTAAAGGTATGAATGCGGAGTCTCTGCCCTCGTGGCAGATTCTCCACACTTGTATCGGAATTTCGACACTCGGGCAGAATCTCCACATGGGGCACTGCAGAGAGTGCAGAGATTCTGTCACAGGTGGGGAGACACCGCTATGAGTGCAGACTCTTCACTTGTAATTATACTACACATAAGTATGTTTATGAATAAGGCCCTCAATGACTTTTTAGGTCTTGACTGCCGACAGCGCATGCGCTGTCACTGCAAGGGGTATTGTTTACCATATACCACTTGGAGCCTGCACATTGCTTTCCATTTGTTGTCTTTCATTGTCACTCTTCTTTGCTGCCCCCCAATTGGCCAATGTGTGCAAGGCATCACTTCCTTTTTCTTCTGTGGAACATGGACCAAGCCCAGATTGATTCCTCTTGATTAGTGTCCATCTACTGCTTGTGATGTGATTGAGAAACTATTTCTTCTTCCCCTCCCACCCACCCCTTCTCCGTTTTCTTCAGTTCACAGATTTCAGCTACTGCCCCTGTAAACTAACCCGTCTTGTCTATTCAAATACTTGCTGCTATGCCGTTCTTTATGCTGAAACCAGTTTGGCGCCTCACTAATCAGCAGGGGCGGCTGTTTTCTTAATGTATGCAGTGTGCAACTTGTATGTCTGGCACTTTGCATTTCATTGGTACAATTTAATCTGTGTTCAAACATCCTACATCTTTGATGCTGATTAACATCTGTAAAAAAACAATGCAAGCTCCCTGTATTTAAATTTCTAATGCTGCACACATATTTTGAACCTTTTTTCATCAGAACAGCATGTCTTATCGTAAAGTAAAATAGTGCATTCAAATAAATTTAACGGATATGCCTGCCCAGAGCATATTGTAGCATATTGTAGCAGCAATAGACACATTTAGATGGGCGAGTGAGAGACTGAGAGAGAATTATGTGCACGCCGCACAATGCCACAAAGTGACACTCCACTGCACTCCTCTCTGCACAATGCCACACAATTCCACTCCACCCCATTCCACACAACGTCACACACATCCATTCTACTCCACTCCGCACAAAGCCACACAATTCCACTCCACTCCAAGCCACACAATTCCCCTCCACATTACAAAATTCCACTTCAAACAAAGCCATGCAATTCCACTCCACTCCACAGAATGCCACCCAATTCTACTCCACTCCACTCCATCCCATACAATACCACACAATTCCACTTCATACCACTCTACTCCACTCCACTTCAAACAATGCCACACAACTCCACTCCTCTCCACTGCACTCCACACAATACTGCACAATTTC
This sequence comes from Lissotriton helveticus, assembly GCF_964261635.1. NCBI lineage: Eukaryota > Metazoa > Chordata > Amphibia > Caudata > Salamandridae > Lissotriton > Lissotriton helveticus. The sequence goes on from NC_136067.1 coordinate 914,721,128, forward strand.
ACTCCACTCCACTCTACTCCAAACAATGCCACACAATTCTACTCCACTCTACTCCATGCCACACAATTCCACTTTACTCCACACCACAAAATGCTACACATATCCACTCCACACAATACAACCCAATGCCATACAGTTTCACTCCATGCCACACAATTCCACTCCACTCCAATCTATGCCACTCCTTGCCTCACAATGCCACATAATCCCACTCCACTTCAGACTCTATAAAACAATGCCAATCCAAGGCACGCCACACTATTCAATGCCACACAATTCCACTCCATTCCACACAATGTCACACAATGCTTCACAATACCACACAATTCCACTCCACAACACACAATTGCACTCCACTGCTCCCCACACTATATAATGCCATACAATTCCTCTCCACTTCAATCCATGCCATCCAATCCCACACAATTCCAATCCACTTCACTCTGCTTCACACAAAGCTATTGACTCCACTCCACACTATTCCACTCTACTCGACTGAACTTCACAAAAGGCCACACAATTCCAGTCGACTCCACACCACACCACACAATCAATCATCATTAAACCTGATGGGCACAATAGTCATACTCAAAGGCAACCATTTTAAGTATAAGCATTTCAATACTCATCAACAAAATTCTCAATAGATCATTTGTATTCAAAACAACCTCACCTGTATGTGTTAGAGTCTTTCTTGTACACTCTTCAAGCCACATAATTCAGCCATAGAACAAATCTCAAAAGGTCCTTAATTTTTTGGGGGTCTAAAATTGCTTTTCAGATACATGCAATTGTCACCTTTCACAAAAACCATCTATTCGTAAGTCGTATGTAACAAACTTGACAACACATGTACAAGCTATACCTTTCACTTTTTACCTGCAAAGGAAAATGGTCATGTTAGTCATAATACACTTACCCTAATGTCTTCATCACTATCCTCAAATCTTCAATAGTTCTGGGTCCTGTGAATCACCACAGATGAGGGGGGGGGGGGGGGGGGGGGGAGATTGGACCTGGAAGGAGAAAACCTCTACTCCACCAAGACACACTGTTCAACATCTTACATTAAGACCTTCCACGGACAACATTAAAATCCCTCAACCCTCGGCAGATCAAAGACAGTCCCTCAACACTGACATACACCCTAGCGAAATAGGCCAAGCATTAATTTCCCTTGACTCCGGCAAGGCGGGCAGCCCTAATGGCATCCCCACTGAGCTCCCCAAGCGACCGATCGCCAAGCTGGAGCCCCACTCATTAATAATGTTGTTAGATGCCAAGCCATACGTCACCTCCCAGAAAATCAGAGACAAGCCAGGATAGCAGTGATCCACAAGGCAGGGAAGCCCCCGGACAGGTGTAGCTCTTACCGACCCATATCCCTCCTCAACGTGGAGATAAAAATCTCTCAGGGGTACTAGCTGGATCGAGAGAATATCAATGCATGCCTCAATGGCATTTGATACATTAGAGTGGAGCTACATGTTTGGTGCGTTAGACAGGCTGAGATTTTGGGACCAAGTTCATAGGCTATACGCATCTCCTGTATCAGGACCAGATGGCCCAGGTCAGGTTGAATGGGGCATTATCTCGTAGATTTGTCTTGCTTAGAGGGATGAGACTGGTCTGCCTGATATTCCCACTGATATTTGTCCTGACCTTGGTGCTTCTGATGGCCATGGTCAGACAAGACCACCTTGTGTGAGATATACAATGTAAATGTAAATGTAGTATACTTGTAAAGCGCACAGCTGCCACAGCAACGGGGCGTCCCGGCGCTGTATAACTCTGGGGAACCCGTCCTGGCTTTCCCTGTGGGATGGTCCCTTGCTGGGAGTCCCCAAGGTGGAGCCAGGCATCCCCACAATTGGTGGGGCCGTTGTAGAGATTAGGCAAGCTAATGCCCAGAGTTGCCGAGTGGAACCCCTGATTAGAGTAAGCACCAAAGCGAGAATTATCGAGTCCGCTGACCAAGGTCCTCAACCCTGCCGCATCGGGAATTGAACCCTGGTCCCGGGCTGACTTCTGCTCTCAGCCCTGCAGCCTCTAACCAGTGAGCCACACTACTCCACAGAGGTGGTCTTGTCTGACTTAGGAAGATAGTATCTCCTTGTACGCAGACAATATTTTATGTCACCGATTCCCCCTTTCCCCCTTCAATAACCAGACTGACCCAGATCCTCCAAACCTTCGGTAAGCATTTGGGATATACTATTAACTCGTATAAGTCCCTCATGCACCTGATCACGGGCCCCACACCCACCCTGTGCAGGGAACACCCTTATGTCCATGTCCAAATAGGTATTTAAATATGTGGGGATCTAGGTCATGGCTGATCCACACCTCCTGCACATGTGCAGCATTGGAGGAAGTTACACCTCTCCCTGTTGGGTAGGGCAGCGATGCTCAAAATAATGATGTCTCCCAGGATGATACATGCTCTTCAGAACATCCCATATCAAGTACCTGAGGACTTATTCAACCAGACGAAGGCATCGCCCCACCTCCTAGCTCGTCAAAAGCTCAAACGTGGAGTTTATGATGGGGGGATTGGCCTGTCTGACATTAGAAAATACTACTAGGCCACTCAACTAGCTGTGGTTAAAACCTTGGGGCATTCGCTGCATTGGATAACCCGGCACATTTAGGCTGGAGCGACTGGCATGGGGGCAGGAGGGATATCAGGGGATAATCTACAGATCTGCCACTTCATACCTACTGCTGCCACATACAAAAACAGTGGAGCGAACTAGGAAGGAGGTAACTGTCTTTTTGGGATGGATGGGGTTTCTGACAGAAAGGACCCCACTATGGTTTAATGACATCTTAAAAGAGGTGGTAAAACTACGGGGATTTACAAAGTGGAACCTCATTGGTATGGCCACATGAGGATATATATGGGAAGGGAATTCCATGCTCATGCTGCATGAAAAGCATACGCAATACAAGCTAGCGCATATAGAGACATGTAAATACATCCAACTTTGGAATGAATAACAGACACACATCTCCAAACATACCCTGATCGAAGACTCTTTGCCGTTTCAGGACCGTATCCTGACAAAACCACTGCCTAAAGGGACTCTCTCACTTATATACATGAAATTTATTTACAATTCTCCAGACATCCTGAATAAACTGAAGACCAAATGTAAAACAGTGGTGGGGAACTTTGCATAAGGTGAATGGGAGGAGGCCACGGGTGCCTTCAGGGAGATTGCCATTAAAACAGGATAGGGAATCCTAGATCGGTCGTACTATTCCTACACGACCATATATGTCATGGGCAGATGACCCACTAATCTCTGCCTATGGGGATGTTGGGAGCAAGGTACATTTCTTCATGCGCTTTGTTCCTGTCCCAAAATATGAACCTACTGGTTAGCGCTTCAAGGACTTATGAGCAGTGGCGGGCGATACATATGGACAGTGGTGAGGCGAGTCTGATTCCTGGATCATACAGCAGGAGACTCACCATCCAATCCCAGCAAAGCTCTCGTGCTACATGAGAGCAGCCTGCAGATTGGCCTGAACGGGCTGCTTTGATGCCCCGCTCAGGTCAGGGAGTCTGTGCTTTTCCTCCAACCTGGCTGTACAATACAGCCAGGATGGAGAAACCTAACTGGGCATGTCTGTTTGGTCCTGTCTAAGTTGGCTGGCCAAACAGACATGCACAGTTAGTAGTGCACAACACTCCACGCACCTCTCATTGCCCGTCCCCCATCCCCACACCGCTGGCTCAGCCAGCAGCCAAAAAATAAAACAATATTGTTTTATTTCTCGGCTGCCGACTGAGGCAGTGGGGCGATGCTCCTCCTGCCATTGCGGAGGAGCCGCCCCTGCTTATGAGGGAGGACCTGGGCTCTGAAATCCCTGCCACGGCCAAATGCTGCATCCTACATATTTGGGGGGGGTGAGCCCCCACCGAGATATAATACGGTCTGGTCATCCTTGGTCTGGCGGTGGGCACACAAAACATTGCTTGCATGTGGGGAGGTCAGAGCGCACCGGAGGTGATCGATTGGAAGAAAGACATGGATTGGTGCATGTTAGTGTAAAAAAGACACTTTATGTTGGTAGAGGTTTTCCTCGCATATGGGAAAAAATCTTGTCCCCTGGGAAAACATTTTGAGGGTAAGTGGTGTAACCCTTGGGGGGAATTGTGGAAAACTGACTTCGGTCTAATGGGCTTGTAAATGTATTGTTCCAAATTATTCAGTGCTGTTGATGAACTTGTTTTAAATATGCCTAAATTATTAGTCTAACTGTGCAAGGCCCTACACCAGCCCTACACCAGCACCTGGAATGTATTGTACTGCCTTGTTTGGGGCATTTCAATTAAAACATTTATTTAAAAAAAACTCTAGATTAGTCTTTCTGTTCCTGGAAAGAAGAAAAAGATAGAACACATTGTAAGGTGCCCTTCTGGGGCTCCCCAGCAGAGCTGGAAGTCCTCTTCTGACACTCAGGTGTCCTTGTTGCTGTCTTCGTCCAATTAGTCCCTCATGAGGCAGTGGATCTTCTTATGGCAGCCCAGAATAGATGTCGCCTCCTTCCCTACTGCCAGACAGTTTATGGGAAATTTAAAAAATCTTTAAAACAGTAGAGGAGACTCCATCAGTCCTGAAGGCCTTTGAGCAACCCATATATTATAGAGTCCGTGGTGATTCTTGTCGTTGGTATCAAGGCCCCAAGGTCTGTGCTTAGGGCCTTTAGACGGTTAAGAGGTATTGGTGCATCCCCAGAAGAGATGGTAGATATCTCATCTGTGGTGCATTCTTTCAGGCAGGTCTTGAATCAGTTGAGGCCTCTTGCTTGCATGAAGACTCTCACTGGTAGGCCTCATTGATTTGCCATCCAGGCAATGTATTTTGTCTTTGTAGTTGTTGGTCAGGCTTATAGAGGCAATAGTCTACTGTTGCTGAGTGGAAGGTGCTGATGTGTTTGCTGACATGCTTTGCTCTGATCTTTCTTTGGATGATCTTCGGAGTCCACTGGAATTGGGATCAGCGGCTTCTCTTCTGAACTCCTCCACTTCCACGTAGAACCATACCATAGCCCAGTTGCAGAGAACAACGCTCACCCACTCTGCCCATCTGAAACTCCTCCACATCTGTGGTAGGAAAAAGCATGCTACCAGGAAGCCGGTATGACCTTCTTCTGAGTTCTGCTGGGTACTCTTCAATCAATGGCACACAGACCCTTGTGATAGTTGCAATATTAGGAACTCTTTTGCATCCCTTCTCATTGGTCTTAAACACCACATCCCTCTTCATGCTGTCCACCTTGGAATTCCAGATCAAGTAGAAGATCATCTGCATGATGGCGTTGACTGTTCGTGGCTGCACTGATCAGACTTGAGCGACGCACTGGAGCACTGGCAAGGCCTCCTTCTAGAGTACCCGTGTCTTCTGCTCCAGCATCAGCTTTCTGAGTCTCCAAATTTTCAGTTTCTACTTCATCTTCATCAGTCACTCGTCTCATGTCTCATCTGTTGATCCATCACCTCTGATGGAAACTCAAAGTATCCTCATGAAATCCTGCTTGATGGTAAATGTCAGTGAGTCTCAATAGGGTTCCACTGGACAAAAAGCAGGTTTTCCGATTTGGCACTGCCAATATTTGCTCCAGACACTTTCCCAAACTTGATGTATGTCTTTTGCAGTGCTTTCATTGAGGGCCTGTCTGCACAGAAAACCAAAATGTCATTAGTGTAGAAGGATCTCTTCACTTCACTTTTCCTGCTCGTGCCTGGTACTGAAATAACTAAGTGAAATTTCTTAAAGAACTACGAGTTGCATTTCTCATCCTTCCAGAGGTTCTGAGTTCTGGTTCGGAAGACACGTTTCCAAGATTATTCCCTTAAGTGCTCAGCTAGCCCTTTTTGGGTTTCCTCCAGGATATCACTGATGCCCTAACCCCTGAGTTGAAGTTCGAATAGTTATTCCATGTCACTTTGCAGCTCCTGAACTCACTTGTCTATTCCCGTACAGCAGCTCTACTTACATCCTGGAAGAAGCTCTGGAACCTGTTAGTGATGTCAAACATTTTATTCGGATATTGAATAATCCATAAAAGATATAAAGAAAATAAATTTCATCTACAAAATAATTAAATCATTATAAATAGGATACAGTACTACTTAACTAAGCATAACAGTATATACAATATATACAACAGCCTATAAAATAACAATATGCTCTGGGTAACATCACGTATAGTCAAAAAACGGCATGATTTCATTCCTTAAAACAGCTAAGGCAATTAATGATTCTCCAATAACTAATACATACTTTAAAAAAACATTTGTTAAAGAATGTACATTTGGCCTGTTCAAGACAAAGACATGATAAGACTTAATTTTCATATCTTATCTCATCTAGAGCTGTTAAAATTGTCCTTCCTGCTGTCCTTCACCCAATCCCACAACTTGCTGATAAAGTAAAAGAGGTCCTTCAGGCAACCCCATGGTACATATGCAACTCTGAGGTTCACCTTTAACTCTTCATTATACACCACTTAGCTATTCAGTTTCCAGGATCCTGTGCCAGCAGTGAGCTTCCTTGTAAGTTCATCCTCGAAACATATTGCTCAGTGGTCACAGAAGTGAATGGCAACCATGGAGCTTTACCACTGGAGAGGTAAATACGAATTCAATCAGAGATCACATTGAGCCATCGGGTGCCTCCAGGAAAAACCTCTGACATTTAACGCAGCACCTCTGACGATGCTCCGCATGGATGCCTCCCCCTGCAGTAGATGTTACATCCATTGCTATGGATTCTGGTCTAGTAAATCCATCCACGTCTATGGTGCAGCTGAAATCACCACCCATCTAGATGGTCCTAGAGGTCACGAGCTGCAGGGTAGGGACCTGGAACATCTTCGGTGGGCATACACACTGATGCACCTCATTGGATCTTCAGACCAAGAGCCTTCCATGACCAAAGCTCTGCCAATAACCAACTCAGTAATCCTCTCAGCTGTGAAATGCTTCCTCCTGATCAGGATGGTGACTCCTGAGGACATGCAGAAATTTCCTCTAGATCACAAAGATGGGCCGTGAGCCCACCTTCCTTCAAGTTGACTATATGACTAGGCGTACAGAATACCACATTCCTGCAGAAGGCAGGTGTTTTGGTTATGGGCTGCTCGGAACAATACAACACACCTAGCCTGATCCTTCACACTTCTGATGTTCAAGGCAAACAAAGATATAACCCTTGTCTCAACATTAGCTATTGGTGTCTGGGTTCAAATTTAAAACCACTATGAGGAACAGGGCTTGTGCTACTCTAGTGGGAGTTTTGAGCAATCAGCAGGTCCTCGCTTGTAGTTTCTTTTGTGGCCTCAAAGAGGAACTCCACCTTTGCCACCTCTTGCCACACAATTAGCTCCTCCTCTGTTGGTTCTCTGTCCAAAATCTTGATGACCTTCATTTCCAGTTATCGCAATTTTCCTGTAGTTCCTTGTCTGGTTCTGCCGGGGTGCCCCCGAGTATTCTATGTCTTCTTCTCCAGAGTCCACTTTCATAGTGGCCGCTGGACCCACTTGGGATGTGTAGAGCTTCTTCTGGGTGCCTTCCTTTGCTTTGTTCTCTTCCAGCTTCTTCTAGGGTATCCTTGTTCTTCCTCCGGTTTCTTCGATTCCTTCTTTGTTTCTGATCTGTCTCCTTGTTCTTCCTCCGGTTTCTTCGATTCCTTCTTTGTTTCTGATCTGTCTCCCATCAAAGGTTGTCTCAGAGGTACTACTATATTCTCCCAAGGCCTGTCGCACCTTCTCTCTTTCTTCTCCTCTCTATCCTTCTTTCACTTGGCATGTGTCTTGGACCGCATCGGGCTCCATTCCTGTGGAAGCTTCTTCTGGTTGTTGCTTTTTTCCCGTTTCTCCCCTCCTTTCTTTCCCTTCCTCTTCCATTTGGCTTGGCTGATGTCGCTGGTTCTTCCTTCTCAGTATTTGCCCCTGGCTATCGTTCCAGCTCCTTCTAGGTTTCTGAGTGTGGTTGGTGCTACTTTTGAGGCTCCTGCCTCGGTAGCTCCAACAGAGCAGAGTTCTCCTACTGCTGCTATCTTCTGGGGTGGGGAGCCTGGATCCGCATGTGTGTTATTTCCTACTGCAGGTGCCTTGGTTCTACTGTCTTCTTGAGACTGGCTTCTTGCTATGGTGTCTCCCTCTGGGTGGTCTTCGTGAGTTGTCCTTACAGTCTGTCTAAGCTTTTTTCCTTGTATCTTTCCTTGAAGCTTTCATGAGGGTATTCAATCTTGCAATGGCTGCTGGGTCCAGCTGAGATCTGGTGTTTCTTGTGCCTGGGGCCCTGCTGGTACTGCTGCATATGTCTTTTTTCCTGCTAACCTGAGGAATTGGTTATATGTGTGCCCCTCAGTGATAGAGAGGATGCACATCTTCTTGCAAGTGTTCCTGCTCACTTCATGTCTGATTACTTTGCAGATCTCCGGGCTGTCCTTGGCTTTGGGCGTCATGGCGTTGCATTTCTTGCTGGATAGGTTGTACATCTTCTTATCAGTGTACCGCTTGTTTCATGTCTGGTTGCGTTATAGATCCTGCAGGCTGCAGAACCTCTCCGAGTACTGCTGGGATTTGTGTCCCTTGGTATTGCATTTCCTACAGATGAACGGTTGTTTCTGCTACCAGATCTTTTCTTAGTCTGCTCGCAGGTGGAAGAATACTTGTGGGTGCAACAGGCCATCCTTCCCTACTGGGGCCTGATCCAACTCTAGAGTTATATCCCATATTCCTCTTCTGTCCAGGAATTTGGTGCATCTCTTCATGATGGTCCCTTCACAATAGTGCCCTTGTCTGAAATGTGAGGGTTGGTCTGACATGTTGAAGACTTTTTACAGGGTCTCATCCTTCTTGGACTGCTTGGATTGCAAGACCATCCAGTATTTCCTCAAGTGTGCCTGGGTTATGAAGGACAAGAGAAAGATCACTCTTGATGCAAATATTTGGCAGATCGAAACCTGTTCTCCTGGAACCTTGCTGTTGTCACTACTTTATCTAAGAAAAGGTCTCTATCTAGTCGGGCACCGTCCTTGTCTCTGACTTCCTACCTGATTACTTGTGGAGTGCTCACTGGAAAGGTCTTAGTCCCTTAGCCCCTTGGGCCTCTTTGCCATCAGTCTTCCCAGCACCGATGCTATTCTTAGTGCGGTGTCCCACACCGGCATCCGCCCTGCCTTACTCCAAGGGGCCTGGGTTGAGTGTCTGGGTGTCCATTTGTGGATACTTTTAACAATGGTAATGGAGAGATAGTTTTTATCATTTCATCCATTTAGTATTGGTATTTCAACTTGTATCACTGGTCTAACTGGGATATCCATAGGATTGCCAGTTTTACCAGGGGGTCCGCCTTTCGGATTACTAGGTCTCCATTGCTGGGGGTACACACCTCCCTGCAGCCAGCACTCTGTATGCACTACATGAAACTTTGCAAAGGACCCCCAAGGGGTGGATTATGGGTGTTACCACTCAAGCATGGATCCCTTCTCCAAAGCACTGCAAGTTCTAGAAGGCCTGTGAAAAATGTTAAGAGGGTGTTTAATCCACCAGCATCAGCCTAAACAAACATGAGGAAGAGAAAGGAAAAGGGAGTGACACGATTTCATGTCTAGCCATTCAGTCCTTGGGGGTTGTATTTGGCACCCCTAGTGGGCAAACTGACATCAGCACTTTTATTTTCTGCTTTCTTTTGGCACCATTTGATGAATCTTCGTGAAACTTTCCAAAACGTGCTCTTTTTTGCCTAGTTAGTGCATGGAAAGTTTAGGGGTGATCGGTCAAGCAGAGGCTGAAAAAAAAGGGTGGTCCCAAAAGGCAAAATCCCCATGCATTTTCCCAAAAACGTTTTTCAGAAGTATTTTTGCAAAAATTGCTGAAGGGAATTACAGCAAATTTGGCAGGAACCTAGATCTTGGGCACAGATTGTGTTTTTTGTGATTGTGATTTAGTGTAAATCCATTCAACAGTTTTTGAGAAATTAAGGTTTAAAAATATTTGTGTATCTGACAGTTGGGTCAGAGGGACTACCTTCAAAGTCTTGCGAGATCGCCTGTTCAAAAATAAAACATTCTGATTGGCCCAAGTAGCTTTTTTTCCTTTGGGCCATCTAGTTCCTGCAGGAGTCATGAGAATTTTTTTTCTGCCAGCCATTACAGGACTCGGGATCTTAGGGCTTGATTTTGGCAGGATTACCGGCGTCACTCCGCGGCTGAGTTTCCAAGTACTTCATCAAGTCGACGGAATCCTGCACACCCTATTAGATGTATGCAGGCTGAATCTCTATCTGCGTTGACAGAGTGTTTCCTGTTGTGGAAACGAGTCGCTGCCGCTGAGGGAGTGGACTTCTCTGCTGGCTAACATTACTCCATCACCATCAGGGTGTTGGTATTCAGGTTGTTTTTTTGCTCCCTCTGTCTCTTGTGCATTTCTCATTTTATTTTTGTTTTACTTGTGGGTTCGCAAATTCATTTAGTTTAATTTCATTATAATGGTAGGGAGAAGAAATCCCTGTTTTATAATTTTACATTTCTTAAATGTCATCATTACACACACATATGCATTGAACATGGGTATGCTATTGCTTGTGAGAGAAATTTTAAAATGCATGAGTTCATAGCTATTGTAAGCAGACAAGTCAAAAGGTAACAGGCAAAAGTGGAGCTTACTTTAGATTTCGGCCATGATGGGGTAGATTATCTTCATCACCAAGCAGCAGCAGGAGAGTCTCCACCTTGGAAGATCGGGTCCGTGGTGGAAAACAAAGTGTAAAAGTGAGTTTCTGTTTTATATCCCTTTCTTTTCCCACCACCGCCACATCAGCGCGAAGGCACATCGTGATTGGCCCGGCGGACAAACATGCTGTCCACCCTCTGGCAGCTGCTTTTGCCTATGGCGTACTTGACCTGGGAGAACATATCTGGCGGAGTCTGTGGCACTCCAACGGTCTTTCATCTATCGACCCACCAGCATCTAAATAGAGCGGGTGGACCGCCTAGTACACAAATGGGAAATCTGATGGAAGAGCAATAGCGGAACCATTACCGCCAAGATCTACATCAGGCCCTAAGTCCCTTGTTCTGAAGTTTAAAAAAAATATAAGGCAGCAGGGTAGGGAGTCCCTGCACCCCTATGTCCTGTGGAGGTGGGTAAAAAAAAACAGGGGTTTATACTGCGATCCAGCAGGATTTCCACTAGTTCGTGCCAACAAATAAAATAATAATTGGCAGCTGACACTTTTTTAATATATGGGGAGGGGCGTGAGTAGGGCCTCCCTCACCATGCCCATTTTGGGCCCTGGGGACCTCAACCCCAGGACCAGTTATATTAATAAAGAGTAGAGGGGTGAACAGCCCCCTCCTCGAGCCTTGAAAGACAAGGAGACCCCATCTCCCAGGGCCATAGGGAATTTAAAAGGGGGGGCTTTATAGGCCCTGGTGACCCTATCCCTCGGGGCTGGCTCAAGTACTAAGTCCTGGGAGGCCCACCCCTAAAACTGAGTTGTTTCCATACCTGCACTAGCACTGGCAGGGAAACATGTGTTTGCTCCCGCATGGCGGGGGCATTCTAAAATCTCCTACCAAGCGGGAGCAAACGTATGTCTGCTACCAGCAGGGAGGAGATTTAGAAATGATTCTGCTGGCTGGGAGCAGGCTTGTGTTCTGTTTCCCTGGAAACAGAACTCATAATGCTCTTGCCTAAAGGGAGCAAGAATAAATAGATGCTCCCTGTGTGGGGAACAATAAAGGGTCCCGTTCCATGTAAAGGACTGCCAGGGGACCCCCTTCACAGCTCCCAACGTGTGCTCTGTTGGTACACTAGGCAGTGCACCTAGCTCTAACCTCGGGGATGGGATTCCCGGTGCAGAAAAGTCTCTGAAAGGTGGGGCACGCAGCCACTCCCCTTGTAAACAAAAAGGAGCCCCAAGGATGGGCCCTGTGGGCCTATGGAGGTTAAGAGAGCGGGGCAATGCGGCTCCCCCCACTTTTGTGTTAAATTCAGCTCTAGGAGATGGGGTTCCTGAGCCCTAGTAAGGCTCGGGGGCCATGTGGCTCCCCTCCCATTTTTAATTGGCTCAGCCAGAGGAGATGGTGTCCCCGAGGCCAAATAAGGCTTGGCGAAGAAGCTGCATGCCCTGTTCCCCTTAGATATTGGTCCCGGAGGATGGAGTCCCCGAGGCCCAAGAAGGCCTGAGGGGAGGGGATGCCATGCGACCTGTCCACCCTCTGGCAGCCTCTTTGGCCTATGGCGTACTTGACCTGGGAGAACTTATCTGGCAGAGTCTGTGGCACTCCAACGGTCTTTCATCTATCGACCCAACAGCATCTAAGTAGAGCGGGTGGACCTCCTAGTACACAAATGGGAAATCTGATGGAAGAGCAATAGTGGAACCATTACCGCCAAGATCTAAATCAGGCCCTAAGTCCCTTGTTCTGAAGTTTAAAAAAAAATATAAGGCAGCAGGGTAGGGAGTCCCTGCACCCCTATGTCCTGTGGAGGTGGGTAAAAAAACCAGTGGTTTATAGTTCGATCCAGCAGGACTCCCACTAGTTCGTGGCAACAAATAAAATAATAATCGGCAGCTGAAACTTTTTTAATATATGGGGAGGGGCGTGAGTAGGGCCTCCCTCACCATGCCCATTTTGGGCCCTGGGGACCTCAACCCCAGGACCAGTTATATTAATAAAGAGTAGAGGGGTACACAGCCCCCTCCCCGAGCCTTGAAAGACAAGGAGACCCATCCCCCGGGGCCATGGGGGATTTAAAAGGGGGGGCTTTATAGGTCCTGGTGACCCTATCCCTCGGGGCTGGCTCAAGTACTAAGTTCTGGGAGGCCCACCCCTAAAACTGAGTTGTTTACATACCTGCACTAGTGCTGGCAGGAAAACATGTGTTTGCTCCCGCCTGGCGGGGGCATTCTTAAATCACCTTCCAAGCGGGAGCAAACGTATGTCTTCTACCAGCAGGGAGGAGATTTAAAAATGATTCTGCTGGCTGGGAGCAGGGTTGTGTTCTGTTTCCCTGGAAACAGAACTCATAATGCTCTTGCCTAAAGGGAGCAAGAATAAATAGATGCTCCCTGTGAGGGGAACAATAAAGGGTCCCGTCCCATGTAAAGGACTGCCAGGGGACCCCCTTCACAGCACCCAATGTGTGCTCTGTTGGTACACTAGGCAGTGCACCCAGCTAAAACCTCGGGGATGGGATTCCCGGTGCAGAAAAGTCTCTGAAAGGTGGGACACGCAGCAACTCCCCTTGTAAACAAAAAGGAGCCCCAAGGATGGGCCCTGTGGGCCTATGGAGGTTAAGAGAGCGGGGCAATGCGGCTCCCCCCACTTTTATGTTAAATTCAGCTCTAGGAGATGGGGTTCCTGGGCCCTAGTAAGGCTCGGGGGCCATGTGGCTCCCCTCCCATTTTTAATTGGCTCAGCCAGAGGGGGCTCCCCCCACTTTTGTGTTAAATTCGGCTCTAGGAGATGGGATCCCTGGGCCCTAGTAAGGTTCGGGGGGCCATGTGGCTCCCCTCCCATTTTTAATTGGCTCAGCCAGAGGAGATGGTGTCCACGGGGCCAAATAAGGCTTGGCGAAGAAGCTGCACGCCCTATTCCCCTTAGATTTTGGTCCCGGAGGATGGAGTCCCCGAGGCCCAAGAAGGCTTGAAGGGAGGGGATGCCAGCAAACCCCTCCCCTTTTGTATTGTATTTGGCTCCAGGGGGTGTGGTCCTTGGGGCTTGTTAAGGCTTGGCGAGGGGGCTGCATGCCATCCTCCCCTGTTTAATTGTATTCAGCCCTGGGGGATGGGGTGGCTGGGGACTTTCAAGGCTTGCGGAGGGGTGTCCTCACTGCCTCCTACCTTTTTTATTGTAATTGGCCCAGGGATGGGGTTCTAGAGGCCAATTAAGGGTTGGGGAAGGGTGCTGCATACCCCTCCTCTGAATATATATGTTTTGGTTACAGAGGATGGGGGTCCCCTGGGACCAAAGTCCAACCCTGTGCTGTGCACGGAAAAGGCTGTGTGTGGCATGGGGTTGGCAGCCTGCTGGTGATTTAGTGACAGAGTTTGGTGGCAGGCCAAGCTCTGTGGCCAGCTCCTGACTAGGCACGGCAAAAAGCTGTGTGCAGCGGAGGATTGGCTGCCTGTAGGGAATTGGACAAACCTGTGGCTAACCCACACACGACCAAAGGCCATGCGTAGCGTGGAAGTCGCTGCCTCTGGGTGGCTGCTTGCAGGGAGTTGGATGCAGGAACAGGCTGAGAGTTGAGCCCTGTGGCCAACCAAACAACGCGCAAAACAAAAGACTGCTTGCAGAATGGGATTGGCTGCCTGCAGGTGTGTTGGCTGCCTCTGGATGGTTTGACCACAAGGCCAGCAACCAACCTCACATTGCTTACAGCCACAGGCATGCAAAGTGGGGGATTTACCTTTGGTAAGGTAATTAAACATTACTTTACGTTACAAACCCCTAGAAATGAACTGAAAAAACAAAGGTTAAAGTAAAATTAGAGTTAGGTGTGATAAAATGATCTGTTTTTGTTTTTACAAATATCCTAGAAAGTCACTGAAAAAAACAAAGGTTAAAGTGACGTTAGGTGAAAATCTCATTAATGCTTTGTACAAAAAAACCCACAGATTTGAGATGTCATCAGTGATGTCACTGATAATGCCACAGAAAATGTCATGTGAGGTCAAAAGAAGTGCATGGTGGGCTCTCAAGTTCTAGTTAGCTGTACTAACTATAAATGGTGAATTCCTGTGCTTTTTTTAGTTCAGAATATTAATGTTGTCACTGAGATATTTACCTAACTATAACATAACCTTTGTTTTTTCAGTGAATTTCGACACTCTACCATACACAGTGTTCTCATAAAGTATTTCATTACACATAACATCATTCTTGTTCGGAATGCTATCATTTAGCGTGCTATACGTGATGTAATATAAAAGGGTATAAGCTGTGCATCAAGAAGGCGCTAGTTATAATTTAATGTAGTGTGACTTCCGAGTTCACTACTGTATACTGGGTTGCACAAGTTATAGTTATAGGATGTTTCGAACAGGGCACAAGTTATAACCAGGCTCACTGGAATTATGCAATTGTGCAGCCCCCTGCAATTTTCACATAATTTGCTACATTTGCCACATAACTCATCATCTTCTGAATAATCTGCAGATTTTAACAAAAAACTTTTGTTTCTAACTCACAATTTTCAAAAAATTAAGCAACACGTGTTGCTGTGCAGGGGAACAACAATAATTTTAACTTGCACTTTACTGCCACTATAAGCAAGCAGCAGGTGCAATCCTTGGATCTTACAGTATATGTCCAGCAAGGCAGAATCCACACCAATACCTATAGAAAACCGACAGCAGGCAACACTACCCTCCTTGCACACAGTTTTGACCCCGTAAACTTAAGCATAGTATCCCCAATGCCGAACATTTGCACATGCGTAAAAATTGCAGCAACCATCAGCAATTAACGGAGGCACAGAATAAACTAAAAAGTAGGTTCCTGGAAAGAGGGTACAGCCAAAAAGTGAAACAAGTGACTAGAAGTAAGGCCAACAGCAGAGATCGAGATGAGCTACTGTTCTGAAAAAGAGCTAGACGGTAAACTGGGGAATTTGACATAAGAATGATCATGGGCGTCTGCACACAACATCAGGAGGTTATACATATATTAAATAAGCATTGGCACCTTATCTAAAGTGACCCTGTTATTGGGTGTACAATGCAGAGCAAGCCCCTTATGACATTCAAAAAGGCCATATCCATGAGGCAGCATCTAGTGGTCAGCAGTCCACAAATAACCACAACTGAGGGCTGTCTGTTTGGTAGTCCAGGATTCAGGAAATGCCACAAGTGTAAGGCCTTTTGATATGGATTTAACACATACAGGTGAGATGAGATGATATGATAAGCTATTTGTAATGCGCGCAGCTACTCCAGGGAGTGTCCTGGCGCAGACATAGAGAGGTGGGCAGGGTGGGCATTAAACTTGCACAAAGAACCAGGTTTTCAGCTTCTTCCTGAACAGCAATGAATTGCTTATGAAGCGCAGCTCTAACGGGATCTGAGTCCATGCTGATGCACGCAGGAATGGTAATGATCTGCCTCCTGATTTTTGAGGCTGGAACTTAGGGATCACTGCCAGGAGTTTGCAGGTAGATTGTAAATGTCTAGAAGGGTTGTACAAGCTAAATCAAGTTCAAAGGTAATTGGGGCCAGTCTGATTCAAGTCATCATGTACCAGTGTCAGAGGCTTAAATTTGACCCTCTACCTGATGGGTAATCAATGTATTCCCCACAAATGCGAGCTGATGTGTTGCCTTCTTTGCATATTTAGCAGAAGGCGAGCTGCCACGTTCTGGATAACTTACAATTTGTCCATTGTGTATTCTGGTATGACCAGGTATATTGCATTGCCATAATCTATTCTATATGTAAATAGTGCCTGAATGACTGTTTTCCTTGCTAAAAAGGATAGAAGGGGCAGAAATGTCTTAAGGGACCTCAGAATTCTAAAGGATGTACCTACCAGCCTTTTGACTTGAGGACAGAAAGATAGTCTATTGTCAAAGGTTTTTGTCAGGTTTTTAACTGAGTCCTTCTGAGGGCCTGGAGGGGAGGCATCGTCTAGCCAAATAGTTAGTGATATTCCCCCCTTCCGTATTCGAACAGTCAGCACTGTTCGAATACTGGAGGGGGGCCTATCACCCGGACCGCAATATATGCATATGAAGTCTACCATGACTTGATTCAATCTATGGGTGTGATTTTACAAATTTTGGCTATATTTGGATCCAGTGACACAGAATTTATTAACCCCATACCGCCCATTCATAAACACAGGGTCTAGAATTAATAGCTGGAGCTGTCTTTGAAATGTGCCAAGAAGGATTTGCACTGTGAAGAAGTTGCATTTGAGCCCTGAAAAAGTCCACAAGCAGGACGAAATGCATTGGCTACTGTGGTCTTTTTGAAGAAAATAAATCAAAATAAAGCAATTTGTACAATAAGATAAACCTGTTGAAAATGTCTATTTATTATATATTCTTTCTTGAGTGCTGATCAAATCTCATCTGTTCATGTTTGCTGTGAAAGTTTCTTCCACTGCTTAAGGAAACTAAGAAGTCTTGTTTCCTGTGATCTTTGCACCAAGGCACAACTTTTTTTCCTAAGTTATAAAATAGGTCCGGCAGTATATCTTTGACCGAGTTTGTAAATCCTTAACCGCATGCGTGCGGTCGATATTCTGCTGCTGCGCTGGGATTTACAAAAACCCATTATTCATGACGAGCTGGGCTCGTCATGAGCGTGCGAGGAGGCTACCTCATGACGAGCCCAGCTCGTCATGAGCGTCGAAGGGTTTAAGTGTTGTATCAGTGGTTGCCATACGTGTGTAAATTTAGTATCACAATTGTGATGCGGCTGGGTAAGAGCTCCATCACCATGGTCTGCCAGAGGCAGGTGAGCCACACCGAGGCCAGAGGGGTTAAGGGTTGTTTCCAATGTAGGGTGATAACCTGCTTGTCTGACCCTAACATGTGGAGGGCCACACACCAATCAGAGTGGTTCATGGCTTTAAGATTTTGAGGTTGGTTCCCAAGGATCATTACCTGTGGCGTGTTTGATGTGGCTCCGCACCTCCTTCCAGAAGACAGTTAATGTTTGGCAAGTCCACCAGATATGTATATATGAGCGCGTGTCAGAGTTACAGCCCTAACACAGGGATGTGGAGTGGGTAACAAATTCTGGAGGAAGACCGGGGTGTAATACCAGTGGGTCATAACTTTATAAGCTGACTCCAGTTGAGTAATGCTTCTTTATCTCCTGGGAATATCCCTCCACAGCTGCTCCCATTGCTCTGGAGGGAGATCGCTTGATATGTCGGTGTGATGGAGCGGTAATTTCTTCTGGTAGTTTCTCAATGTAAAACCCTCATGCTACCTCTAATTTACCGCTCAAAAGGTGTTGGGCCCTTCACACCATGTATTACCTTTAGGAGATTTTAAATAAAGATGAACAGTCAAAAATGCAATTTATTATTCAAGCCAATAAAGAGAGTTGTTGAGTATTTTAAAGGGTTTTATTTTCTAGTCAAAAGTTAATTTTTCTCTGACCCTTTATTCATTAGTAAAATATCAATCAGGTTACAGAATTTGGAAAACAGGAAAAATATCAATAATACAGAACACATTACAGTCTGCATATAAGCATAACATGTAGTTATGAAAATGTGGCAAAAAATATCAGTCAAAATTCTTGAAGAGTTTCTAAGAAAAATAGTCTTGCAAAGCTAATCAATAATTAAATAGTTGGCAAAAATCTCCCATTAAGAGAAATAAATGCATAAAACAAATAAATCTTTTTAGACCTAATTAATTAGTCAAAACATAAACTTAAAGTTTAGCATCTAAATCTAAAGAGCCTTTCTATCTGTTGCTGCTCTGTACATCTCTGTGTCTAAAGAGCAAAAAGGAGGGAGACAGCCCGCCCTTCACCAGACCTCAAAGGAATGTGGCCTGATGTGCCAAAATATGACGTGGAAGCAAGAAACCTCCCCCTGAATCTCCTCGGACGCACCTCCCCTTCAGCAATCTCCCGGGACGTTTCGCGTACCTAACCCATAGAAGCCAGCTGAGCTGAGAAAGCCAGCCCCCATCCAGAGAGGACATTATTTTATACCCTAATTATTGGCAGACTACACAAAGATGTAGCATCTTTCAGGAAAACCTGTACGTGATTGGTCAGTCATGATGGCATGAGTTCTCAATACCCTGACTCATTCTAAAATCCTGACTTTACCAGTTTTAACAAAAGAAGCATACACGAATAACTACATTTATAAACATTTGCAACATTTACTAAGAAAAATGTTTCATTCTAATTCTCTTCCTTCCACAGCGCAGTCAGATAAACACTTTTAACTAACACTGGTACATTGGCAGAATCACAAGAATGTACAGTTGAAGATGTCCTTCACTTCTTGTCATGAGGAAAGCTGCCACAGTCTGCGCATGCTCCCTTCTCATTAAATTGCAAGCCATAGCCTTGATGGATTCACAGGCAGCCATGTTTTGTGTAGGCCCCAAAAATAAAACAAACACAAAGATAATATTAATTTCATGTAAATCAGCCCATTATGTTTCCCTCCCTCATACTAATACCCCTTATAAATGTTTACCTAGCCAAGCTATTAGTGAAAAGCAGCTTTTCTATTATTTATGACAAGATGCAAAATAAATGTGCAACATAGCATTTTCATGCATTTAGTGTAAAATTTAAAAGCACACACACAGTTAATACAGCGCACACAGCAACATGCATTAGTGTTTTAGATAGCTTTTCATGCAAAAAAGCATTTAGTCCCCTGTGTAGTGTTTGGTGCATTTGTTAATTCACACACATTATAAAAAGAGGTGTTATTAACTGAAAATATTTATCAAAATATGCAACAAGTCAAAGTCCTTTAAGACAGAAATAGTGAATTTAGTATACATGGGATGGGCTGGGAAGAGAAAAACACATTCTATTAATCTTCAAAGCTAAAAAGGCCACTTTTCTCTACACTGTAAAAACACATGTTAATTCAGCACAAGCATTTCAGACTGAATAGGCCTCACTTTCATGTTTTTCATGTGCCATGTTTTTAACTTGCACCAAAATGTGCGTGGCAATTTAAATGCAGTCTGTCTCCAGCACAAAAATAAAACAATGCCTGACTGCAGATGAACTCTGCTCCATCAGGTGTGCCAATTCCACTGGTAAGGGTGTGGAGGTAGAGGGTTGGAGTGCTGTAGGACCTGGTATGTGTGCGAGATCAGGCCTTGTGAGCCATCCAAGGAGCACCCTATCGATTTGAAATAAGTGAGCTGGTGCGTAGTCCCTTGCGTATTGGTGGATATATGCAGCCAGTGTCAGAGTTGGTAATATTGCAAGCATGCCGTGGCTGGGAGGTGGAAATTTTTTTGGCATTGGTCAAAGGATTTAAGGGTGTCTCCCTCAAAGAGGTCCCCAGCTGTATGATATTTCCCCTCTATCCAGGCCAGAAAGGAATTGGGCTGTAGAGCCAGGGGGAAACCGGGGTTGTGGGCCAGTGGTATGTTAGGAGAGGGAAAGGAACTGAGTCCCCGACTGACTGCTAGCCTATCCCATATGTCCAGGACCATTCTGGTGGGGGTAGCAATATAGGCACTGTGCAGCCGTGAACTCCTTGGTAGCCAGTCCAGGTCCCAAATGGGGCGACATGCTACTGCCCTATCCATGTGAAACCAATGTTTCTCACTTTCGCAGACTACCCACTCCTAGTTGTAACATAAGTGTGCTGCCCAGTAATAAACAAGGAAATTAGGACAGGCCAGACCCCCTGGGTCTCTCGGCAGCATTAAAATCTTGTTAGAGAACTGCAGTCTACCCGTGCCCCAGATTAATGCATTAACATCCTTCTAAAGGCTTACAATATCTGCTTGGGAGAAAGGTGTCGTAGGTGTTTGAAAGAGGTAAAGGACCTTTGGCAGTATGTACATTTTCCCTGCACTAAGGCAAGCCAGCCATGATATGGAAATGATTTCCAGCGCCTTAGGTCTTCCCTGACGTATCGTCTACAATCTGACCAGTTGTCCTGAGACCACAAGTCCAGATTGGCAGTCACGTTGAGGAACAGGTACCAAATCAAATGAAGAGCCCATTGGAACAGGGTGAGAGAGCATATTTCAAGGACCTCGTGAGGGGGAATTGTTACGTTCAATGCCTGCCATTTCATTACATTAATTTTATGTCCCGAGACACGCTTAAACTGAGAGAGTAATGACCGCAGGAAAGGAGCTCCCAGGATTTGTCAGTGTGAGCAGGAGGTCATCTATGAATAGTGCTATCTTGTGCTTGTTGCCTCTGATTGGTATGCCTTTGATTGTAGCAGAATGGCGAATGACTATCTCTAGGATTCAACTGCCATGGCAAAGAGAAGAGGGGATAATGGGCATACCTGGTGGGTACCCTATGGATCTGGACAGGAGGGGCAAGGAGTCTATTGATTCTGATTTGTGCCGACAGGTCTACATAGGATTCCATGATACGAGACACCATGACTGGACCCAGTCCAATCCTCTGTAGTACCCCTCGGAGAAAGGTCCAGGCCGCCCTATCGAACTCTTTCTCAGCATCGAGCGAAAAGGAGACATGCTGGGATATTACACCACTGGACCTTTTCCACCAGGTGGGCTACACGCCGGATATTATCTGCCCCTTGGTGACGGCGTATGAATCCCACCTGGTCTGGGTCTATCAAGCTGGAATGGTAGGGTTCCAAACAATTCGTCAGCAGCTTGGTGAATAATTTAGCATCAATATTAAGGAGAGAGATAGGGCGATAGGAGGTGCAGGTTGACGGGTCTTTCCCTTTTTTACGAATAAGAACTATCTCTATCCTGGACATGGTGGGGGTCAAGCTTGAACTGACAGTGAGCGAGTTGAATAACCGAAGCAAGGAGTCCTGGAGTTGAGGTAGAAACAAGCAGTAGAAGGTAACCATGAGTCCATCAGGGCCCTACGTCTTACCTATTGGCAAACTTTTCAGTGCCCTTTGGAGCTCTTCGAGTTGTTATGCATGGAAAAGGTCAAGTGGCGGGTGAGAACAGGAGGCAAGAAATGGATCTATCTCCTCCTGGACTATGTCACCTTGGCTATATAGGGCTGTAAATAAAGTGTCCTCTTCGGTTTTGCCTTTAGCAATATCAGCACGGAACATGCACATACGGAGTCGGCGTGCCAGTAGGGAACTGCTCTTGTTTCCCCCCTCATAGTATTTTTGATTTAATGTGAGGAGAGAGCGCTCAGCTTTGTTCACCCTGAGCGCTTTCAACTGTCCGTGGAGGGAGGCCAGTCTTCTTTGGTGTTGCTGCAACGGTGTTGCATGGTCTTGTTGTTCCAGAGCCTTGATATCTCTGGCTAGTCCGGTCTCGACCTGTTGGACTTCTCACATTCGGGCGAGCACTATGGAGGTGAGAGAGCCTAAATGCTTGCCTTAAAGGCATCCCATAGGGTTGGACCATTAGTATCAGGAAGATCATTAGTTTTGAAGAAGTTTTGAATTGATTGCCGTATTTCTGCCACATTAACCTGATCTCGTAATATGTGTGGGGGAGCTTCCAACGTGGTGAGGTGTGGGGGGTCACGCCTATACCGCCCAGGGAGATCTCAAGATGAGCATTGTCTGAGATAGATATGTCTGAAATGCTTGCCACCTCTAGGGATTGAATGAGTGCCTGGGATAGGAAAAAATAGTTTATGCATGAGTACGAATGGTGGACATGGGAGAAAAAGGTGAAGTCTCTCCTGCCTAGCGCCATATAGCCACACATCTACTAGGCCCAAAGCAGTGATATCATTCTGCTGTGGATACCGCCCCATGCCCTGGAAGGTGGTCGCACTGCCATCCAATTGAGGGTCCCACACCAAGTTAAAGTCTCCCCCAATGAGCATTGGGCCCACCTCCTGTGAGGTTAGTTTCTTGAAGAGGTTCTTGAGATTTTGTCTTGGAAGTGATTGGGGGAATAGACATTAATTAGAATAAGGGGTCTGCCATTTAGTAGTAATTTAAGTTTTAAGTAGCGTCTCTCTTTGTCCCTTGTTATTTGTGTCCCCTGTAAGTGAAGGCCCATTTTGAGAAGAATAGCCACCCCTGCTGTCTTGGATAAAGAGAACGCCCAGTATTGAGTTGGGTATTTGGGATGTGTCGTTTGGCATGTATCAGTGTGTAGGAGGTGAGTTTCTTGGAGGAAAATAATGCTGTTGCATGTTGGGGACATTCAGGCCTTTCATGTTAAGTGAGAGACATTTGACCTGACTATTTGTATAGGGGAGGGTGGGAAGCCATACGTATGCCTTGATCGTCTGCTAGGGTCGAAGCATCTCTGTCATCAGGGGATTTGCAATGCATAGTTGTGCATAATGAAAGAGGGGTGCTAGTAAGAACAGTCCTACTTATTTCACCCAGTGTAAGGTAGTGTGTCTGCCATGTTGGAGCAGGGTAATAGTGGTATGGTAAAGCGTTCACAACCCCAAGGGTTTTTATGGAAGTGGAAGGGAAGGGAAAAGAGGCAAGCAAAAAACAATAAGGAAAAAAAGTCCAACAGCCCTATACTAGTCGATTCCAGTCCTGGAGCATCCCTTTGGTATAGACCAGGGTCACTCTGAGGAAATCACTCCTCCTGGGGACCAGTTGAATGGAGTGGAGGGCCAAGATGGTCTTGCTGCAAGCTGAGGTCTCCCTACAGCCCATAACATCAAAGTGCGGGGTGGAATACCCCTTGGGACCGGGGTTCCATTCAGCTGAATCAAAGCATGACAGGAGCGATGCTGGGACCTTGGTCTTAGTGGCAAGGCTCAATTGGGCCACATTCTTGGTGACTTATTATAGCCTGCTATGTATTTTAAAATTATGAGGCAAGCTAGGTTGCAGGCTTGAAAACTGTCAATGCTTTACATGTGAGTTCTCAGGGCTTCTGCGATGTTGAGCTTCAATCGCTAAGATGCACGTGACGGGAAGGTGTGTTTGAGATTGGCGGAGAGTGGTCCATCGATCTAAGGTGTTGTATAATGTTCCGCTTGGCCTACTGAGAGAAATCGCTTGCTTTCTGGGCCTTATTTCTGGGTCGGGGCACTGTTGTCCACTCTGGGCCCAGAGGGATCCTGGGTTGGGCAGAGTTCGAAGTCGGACTATGTTATGTTATGTTATGTTATTTTTATTTATAACGCGCACAGCTGCCCCAGCAAAGGGGCGTCCTGGCGCTTTGAAGAGGTAAACACAACACAGCACTACAAAAAGGCAAAAAGAAAAAGAGGAGCCTCGGGAGGGCTAGACAAATAGGAAGGTCTTGATGGCCCGTCTAAACTGAAGGAGCTCATCGATGGCCCGGATTTGCAGAGGTAGAGAATTCCACCAACTCGCCGCCAGGACTCGAAAAGAGCGGCCACCAACTCTGCTCAATTTAAAACGTGGGACCACTGCTAAGTTCTGGCCTAAAGATCTAAGAGTACGGGAGGGAACATAGGGAATCAACAGATTCTCCAGAATTTGTGGGGAGAGCAGGGGTACTCGCAAACATTTCCTCTGGGGCCGAAACGCACAGTCTGGGGTATCACTGGGGGCCGCACATACGACCGTAGAGGCGTGGGGGCAGGTGATTCAGGATCAGGGGTGGGCTAAGCTGAGGAGGAAAATGGCATGTGGGGAGTTTGGTGGACAAATTCGATCACGTGGAGTAAAACTATGCATGTCATTCACAAAGTACTTCTTTACTTCACAATTAGCACAGGGGACTAACTACAGGAGGACTGAGAATGCTATGAACATTTTCTAAGTAACCATGTGAAGAGACGATGACTGACTTGGGCCCAGAGGCAGTTGTATGTTACTGAATTTAAAGAAAATTAAGTAATCAGCTTAGCCAGACTAAAACTAAGATCACCATAGCAAACCACTCACATCTAGACCTGGGCAGAGCTAACACACTCGGATGTTTAGCAAGCTGCTAACTAAAAACCTGCAACAGTGCTTTGAGCTGCTGCAGTTCACTATTTGATTTATAATTTATGTGACATAGCATGTTAGTGCACTGATGTGAACACCAGCACTAAAATGTGGTATTACATGAGAGGACAAGAGAGTTGTAGCTGAAAGATTGCTTTTTTACAAAAGTATCAGGAACAAGATGTGAGGATGTCAGCCCAGTTGGGCTTCATTGTGTTCTGGGAGACATACTGGTTGTCAACAGAACAATGCTGATACCCTTAAATGCATGTTTAGTCTACCCGTAAGATCTTGATACCATTGACTGTCTATATTTTTCTGTCATTACTTGAGCGTTTGATAGGATTGCATGCACATCCCAGCAGCCTTTGGTCCATGAATTATGTTTTTTAAGAGGCTCCACATTGCCAACTTGAATGCAATTAATGTGCACCAGACTTCGATTTATTAACTGCATTGCATGATCCGTATTTTTTTGGGTTGATTGCTTTGACTCTGTTTTACATTTGGATTCGCTTCACATTGTAACAAATGTGCAAACTAACAGATGCTATACTTGATTTATGCCTAAAGTCCAAGTTATGCACTATAGAGCAAAAGCTCCAGCTCTAAGTTTGCTTAAGTGAATGATAATCTGTGGTGGGGGTTTATGATAGGAATGCTCCCTGAAACGTATTGCAAGTTCATAAAACCTTTCTGAAGGGTCTGCTGCACTCCCTGCAGAGCCCCCACACCGCATTGGAAAACCATTGGTAGTGCCTAGCTCACTTGTTGGATACCACAGGCAAAGAAAATATACAAATTAAGCCCACTCTTGGGGCATTATGGGGGGGCTCCTCGCCGGAGCTCTGAATATGAAATGAGTGTCTCCCTTCGCTCTTTGTATTGCTGCATGTTTTCTTTTCATTTTTTGGGTACCCCTGTCCCACCCATTTAACTCCCCAAAGTCCGAGGCATTGTGCATGCCCTGTCATTGAAATCTTTTGTTAACAGAAAAAAAAACTTTTAAACGGATTTAGAGCCCACCTATTACTTACTGTTAGATACCATTGGTTGGCTTTAATTGCTTTCAATTGGTCACCAATTTTCCAGTGCTTGTCCCTGCCATGGAGCATGGACCAAGTACAGTTTCCGACCCAGTGCCAGTGTCCTTCAAGTAGCCACTGCTCCTGCAGGTACTTAAAAAACAATCTGTCACCAGTACCTCCCTCCTCCCCTTCACCTTCCTTGTATTGCTTCACCCCGCACTCCCCCACCCTTTATTGTTTGGCTGCTCCCTCCATACCTCCACACATCTCCCTCGTGTTGCTTGCCCTCACCCTCTTCCCCATGTCTGTTGTGTTGGTGACCCCCCTCACGGTTCCCTCTGCACCCTCCAACCATTCTCTCCCCCACAAAAAGCATTAAGAACAACCAAGGAGCTTGCACAGATGTGAGTGCTATTTGGCTTTGACTACTGGTCTTTGGACATATTGCACAGCAACAGGGGTTGCTGTGCAGTATGGATTAAAGAAAAAAAGCGATAGGACGTGGTCAATGCTGACCCTGTCATAGCATTATTTCCCCTTTTAGCCATGTTGTACAGCAGCCTGTCCTGCTGCTGTGCAGTATGTCTAAAAAACAAAGTCAATACAGCCCACGTAAGCAAAACCTAATGGTTTGTCAATGCTTGTTTCTATTGGACAGCAGGGGAGTCTCCTTATTGCCCTTCCTGCCTGAGTACCTGCTCGTTTGGCAGGGAGAACATTGCTGTCTCTCTTTCCCCCGGGCGCATGGACAGTAGGTGGTGTGCTACTACCTCATGCCTCCAACCCCCCACCTCCCAGACACAAACACAGGGGGCAGAGAAGTGGCCCTCCAACGCTCCCAAGGTACTGACCTTCCTGGGAGCGCAATGCAAAGTAGCAGTCGTGCTCGGCCCACTTTGGTCTTTCTGTGTTTCGTGTCCTGGGATTGGTTCAGAGGACCAAAAACACAGAACTGAATCACTTCAAAACACATCTACTGAAGACTTTCATTAGGCACAGTGATTATTCTTTTTAAATGTGAGTTAACTAAATGTATTTTCATATCTTTCTAACGTTTTACAGCTGCTTTCGTTATTAACTTTCTGATACAACATTTATAAAATAGCAGAACAGTTTGGCCTATCCTACAATAATATTTGATCCCACATCTCTTTTGATGTGATTTTCTGTTGCATGGCAGCCTTGCCCATACCTGTAGATTGGAAGACGGGGTGGCAGTGCTACAGACTCAGGGGCATATTTTTGAGGCCATTGCACCATCAGAGTCACTTTTTGTGATGCTCGCTCCGGTGGAACAATCCTTGAAATCATACCTATGTGCCACGCAAAGCCAGTTTGCGTGGCTTTGAATGGCCTCATAGATATGGAGTAAGGCAAGGCAGTGCAAATCGCTGCATTGCTTACTCTGCATTAGGAAGCTGTTCCATGGGCATTGCGGTGGGAGTTCCCACAGAACACCCATGGATTTTGACGCTTCCCTAGATTGACAAAACCATGTAAATCCTGCACAAAAACAATCCTGCCAACAACACACCATGGTGCAAGGGTGCCTGCTCTGGCACTAGGATGCCAAAACTGTGCCAGCGCAGGGGGTAAGGGCAGGAATGCGCTGTATTGGATACATACTGTGTACTCCTGCCCTTTTACTTTGACGTGGGGAGCGCAGCAAGGTGACTTGTAGTGCTCCCTAGGCCAAAACCCCATAAATGAGGGCCAATGTTATGTTTAAAGGCTATTTTAATGTTTATCTTTCTAGCTTTATAAACATTACCAGAACTTGGCACAAACTCCTTACAAATGTAAATGTCACAATTAATTATTGCAGTTTACTACATCTTCCTCGTCTCCTAAACAAATCTAACCATGTTTAGCTACTGTCATCATCATCCCCTACTCACCAACTAGAAGCAATCCTCTGAAAACCTCCAGACTCTCTTCAGCCTCACAACTGTCTCTCCTTCTCCTCTCATGGCGACCCTTTCAAGTGGCCCCGGAGACCCTCAAGCAGCCTGTCAGCAATGTACCCAGCTTGGCCTTTTCTTCTTAATAAACGTTTCTCCATTAATAAACATGAACAGCTTATGCTTTCTGTGGATTTATGGTTGGCCATGCACACCAGCAAAACACTTCAACATTTAACTCCTGGCTCGTACCCAATCCATGAAATACCCTTTTCTACATTTCCTTGATGTTTATAATTTTTAACTTCTTAGAACACACTAGAAAGCATGAGGGTGATTCAGCAGCAACCAATTACGACTGTTCTTCAGAAACAAGTTGTCTTCCTAGCACCATTGGCCTAACACAACAGCTGATCATTGACCCTCCAAGGATTTGGATGGAGGGAAATGTAAGCCTTTGGTTTATGCCCCGCCACATGAAATCACAGGAAGGTCTATCCTGAGACCCCAAACTCTAACTTTACATAAAAGAGAAGCATAAATGAAAGACTTTTTCCTACTTTTTTGTTAGGTAATGACTTTTGGTGAAAAAAAAATATACAATCTAAGTCCCAGTTAATACAAAGTGCATGTAAAAAGTAATATATTAACATTGAGTATACAGCTCAAACTTGAGAATCATTGGGTTTCCGTGCCTTTTACACTCCAGTTCTTTTGTTTTTAATTCCCACTTTTTAATATTTTTCACTTTCCCACATTTTTAAACCCAAAATTAATATGCACATTTATATTGTAGCCATGGAGTTGTTGCCGGATCCATCCAGAGGCATATGTAACATCGAATGGTAACCAAGGTGAGAGAATGTGATTATATCTGTTTAAATAATAAAATACCCTCACTGGTGTGCATCAGGGAGCCACTGTAGCTGCCAGAAGATATACAGCTGGGTAGTATATGTATCAGATCTCCTTTGCAAGGGTGAGATTGGGACTACAACAGGAATGTGTCTTCATTTTGCTTTAGAATTGGTATGTTTTTCTTATCACATGCATAAATGGCATGTTCAATTTATATATGACTAGTGGTTAGTCTTGTGAGGAGGGTCCAACATTGCACATTCTAGAGACATTTTTAACATTTGATAGTTGGAGTTTGGGTAGATCTTGGAGGGAGTGATGCCAGGAGCTGACATTTATTCAATTGCCCTGAAGAGCCTCCAAGCAGGTAACCCCCAGGTAGGGTGACCACCTCTTGGTGAAGTGTCTTGTGTCCTGAAATTTTCACCTATAAAGCACTGATTTCAGCTGTGTTTGTTGAATTAGCCGAATGTAAGCAAAACAAGACTATAACACCCAGAATGCAATAAGCTCTCACTCAAAAGTCCATTACCCTCATATAGTTATCAAGAGAGGAAGATGTAAATATGACAACAGTCAACATTCAAATGAAAAGTCTTTGATTTGCCCTCAGTTATATCATACAGAAATATACATTGAGATTCTCAAAAAAATGGAAAAGTGAAACCAGTAGTGTAGATTTAAGTACTAAGTACTGGTAAAATCCGCTAATTTGGCGACAAAATAGTCAACATTAGAATGGATTACAGAGGGCGTGGCTTGCGCCAGGAGAAGAGGGCCGCTCTCTGGTGACGCTCGGTGGCATTTCGGGAGGGTTTCAGACCTCTGTTCCGACAAAACGCAGTTCCAACCGCAAATTTGGGAATCCTTGAGACATGAATATCACCTAACTTGAATGGAGTAACTTTTGGTGGTCGGTGAGCAGCTTTATGGCTCCTTTTTTCTCTGAACGGGACTCGCAGCCGCCATTTTGAATTCCATGCCGAGATCTGTCTCTCCCACTGCCTCACATCATTTTTTGTGACGCAATTCTTATCCTTTATCATCATTTCTTATTGAGGAGATGTGGGTAGAGAAATAGTTTGTGTCAACATGATTTTCTGACTAAAATTCACACGATCGGTTTCTACTTTCTTTTAGTAGAATACTTGCCTTGAAAGATGTGTTCGTACAGGTACTGAATTTCAGCTACAACTTATCTTTCTCTCACAAATCGACTAATCTCCCTCAATACTGTCTAAATACGTTTTGCTGTATGCAACTGCTGTCTAGTTATGGGGAGAACAAAGCCAGTAAGACATACTACATACCTATGTACTATGGCATCTCCACTCAAGGATTATAATCCTTTCAATATTCTTCAATCTAACATGGAAGAAGGTTCTAATAATACTGTACCACCCCTTGTGGGTACTTCGACATATCCATCTAATATTCCACTTCCAAGTTCGAAATCTCTGCTCAAATCATCGGTCTCTTCTACTCTCTCGTCTGGAAAACGTATTAAAAAGGACCCTCCATGTCGTGTCACTTCTCCTCCACCCACATCTATGGACTTACTTCTGGAGGAAATTTGTGCCCTTCTAAACTAGTATCCATCTGCAAGCTTTGGAGGATAAGTGGTCACATATGGACAACAAAGTTGTGCAAGTGGAACAACGTGTTGACTCTATTCAAGTTGTGGTAAACTAGATTTCCTCAATACAATCGGAAATTTCATCTCTTAAAAAGCAAATTGAGAACCTTAAAAATCGCAACAGGCATATTAACTTACGTCTATATGGTCTGGCAGAAGGGCAAGAAGGCTCAGATCCTATCATGTTTTATAAGTCTTTTCTTCCAAAAATTCTGGGTATTTCTAACTCTCCAACCCTGAATATCCAGAGAGTGCATCACTTGGGGCACAGCCCACGTTCTTCAGCTCCTTCTACCAAACCAAGAGGTGTCAATATGTATTTCCTAGAATACACTGACTTATTGAGAGTGTTACAAGTGGCCAAACTTAAGGGTCGGATAACCTGGCAGGGCTCTAATCTTTTCTTTTCCCAGGATTATGCAAAGGAAACAGCAGACAGGAGAAAGACATTTTTAGATATGAGACCAGCACTGCGGAATCTTAATGCTAGATTTGGCCTGTTTCACCCATGTCTGTTTAAAGTAACTTATAAAAACAAAACAAGGAATTATGAAGATCCGGTTTTGCTGCAACGCTTTATAGACAATTGTGCAGAAGAAGACATGGACATTACCAGACCTTCTAATACTTGAAGTTGTGATGTGTTTTTAAAAAAATTTCTTTTTTAGTGGTTCCTACAACACTATTCCTCTGAAGAATGTTAGTTGTTCGAGTTTTGAGTTGTTTCATAGTTTCATGGTTTCATGTTTTATCTTTCTTTTATCTATATTAGGTGCGGTATCCCTGGGGAACTCCACATTGCAACAGGACTGGATGGGAGAGGGTATTTCCTTCGAATACCTGGAAGTTCCTTCTAGGTATTTGAAGGAAATACCCTCTCCCACCCAGTCCTGTTGCAATGTGGAGTTCGAAGGAAATACCCTCTCCCATCCAGGAGTGGGCAATGCTCTGAGCCCCACACTTTTTTTTGGCTTTTGTCAAAAATATGTTTATTGATTTTAACAGGAAAAATGCGACATTCCTGCACAGCATCCCTCGCAGGGGAGAGCTTCCCAAGGCTAAACTAAAGAGTCAGAGACTGTGCCGTACAAAGAGGCCTAAAATAGTTGTAACCCCCAGCACACACAGCGGCCCAGTAAAGGTTACAGCTTCTAATATTTAATGGGGCTCGCAATGCAGTTGTCCCCGCATAGAGAACAGGCCCTAATAACACATGCCCTCCAGACTCTTGCCGTCAGTTGCCAATTTCTGTGCCTCCCATTCAGAAGCCTCCATCCGCCATAATCAGCGGTTCAGAACTAAAAGTTCCCCTACTGAGTGCAACCCACGAGAATGGGCAGAACAAGAAAAAACAAAAACCCTCGCCTACCCCTCCCCCCCCCGTGGTAGCGGCACAGTATAAGCATTGGAGAACAACCTCCCGCAATCATGTGTCTTCTGAGCTGGAAAAGATGAAGAGCCCTAATACTGGACAGGCAAACCGCTGAAGGGAGGCCCCTTGAGAGGAAGGAAACCAGGGGTCCCCATCGGAACTCAAAATTCTTAAAGTCATCTCTAAAAATCTTAGACATGCGCTCTAGGCTCAATAGATTTCGTAAATGGGAGTGCCAAATGGAAATGGCTGGTGCTTCTTTCCTTTTCCACGCAGCCGCCAGGGTTATCTTGGCCACTCCAATACTGAGCCACATGATCTTTTTGTCCGCTTTAGTCTGATGTTCTAGGGTTGGATCTCGTAGGCCCAAAAGGATACCACCCATGGATGTAGGAATGGGATAACCCAGCATCTCCTTAACTTGGGCTAAAATCTCTTCCCAAAAGGGTCGAATAATGGGGCAGTCCTACCAAATATGCTGGAAGTCCCCTAGGAACCCACAACCTCTCCAACATCTATCCGAGGCATCGGGGAAAATCTGGTGGAGCTTGGAAGGGTGTAAGTACCAGTCCATCATGGTCTTCATGTGGGCCTCCCTGAGTTCTATCAAGTGATTAAATCTTGAGATATCGGACCACAAATGAGACCACTCCGCATCTGAAATATCCCTCTGAAGAGTCTCCTCCCACCTGTGCATGTACCTTGGCCGTGGTGTGAGTGCCGTGCTTAAAAGGAAGTCATATATAAATGAGATTACTCCCTTCATTGTGGAAGTCCTAGTCAGAAAAACCTCAAATTTCGTGAGGGGCCTGGTAGCCGCCTCTCGTACTTGAGGGTTATGCGCCCAGTAGAGCAATTGTGTATGATGGTACCGTTCCGAGTCTCCTATCCCATAGTCTCGCTTGCAATTATCAAACGAGAGTGGAGCGAAATTATGGAAAAGGTGTGTTAAAGCTAGACAGCCTCCCTCTCTCCACGCATTAAATGGGCCCTCATGTAACGCTGGAGGGAAAGCTGGATTGAAGTGAAGGGGTGTGAATGGGGAGGGAAAGGTCGTCCATCTGTAATCTCTTGTGACTGAGTCCCATACTAGAAGAGTAGTGCGAGTGGGGGTACTAATGTAGGCATTCTTGGGTCTGTCACACTTGGGTCTCCAAACTAGGTGCCACATGGTCCTCCCTGACACACTGCAGTCCATGTGCAGTCAATGCTTTTCAGATTTCGGTTGTGTCCATTCCACTAACACCGCAGCTGTGCCGCTTTATAGTATAGGAGGATATCCAGAAGACCCAACCCTCCTTCCTTGCGAGGCCGATGCAAAATAGAAAAGGATAAACGTGCCCGCCCCCCTTGCCAAATAAAGCGAAGGATAATGGTCTTCACTCGCCTAAAAAAGTTCCCATCAAGTTCAATAGGAAGGACCTGGAATAAATACAATAGTTTAGGGAGAAGGGACATCTTTACCGCATGAATCCGACCCATCCAGGACAAGAACAGAGGCTTCCATTTTATAAGCTCAGCTTGAATCCGAGTGAGTGCGGGGGGAAAGTTGGCCGAATATAATTTCTCCACTGTTGATGTCAGCTTACCCCCAGGTATTGGATAGAGGAGGCAGCCCATGGTAAAGGAGTGACTGCTTGTAGTCTACAAACTTCCGACTGAGGGAGAGTGAGGTTAAGTATGTATGACTTATCTAAATTGACTTTAAAACTGGCTACCGCCTCAAATCTATCAAGATCCGTCTGCACCTGCGGGAGGGAAGTGGCCGGGGCGGAGAGGGATAAAAGGACATCATCCGCAAATAGGGAAATTTTATGCGTTTCTCCCGAGAAGGGCAGACCTCGTATATCAGGGTTAGCCCTAATCGCCAGCACCAGGGGCTCAATACTCAGAGCAAAAAGAAAGGGCGAGAGGGGACAACCCTGCCTAGTGCCCCTGGAATGATTAAAAAAGGAGGATTGGCACCCATTCAGCGCGACTCTGGACCGAGGAAGTAAATAGTTAGCCCGAATCATATTTAGAAATTTCGAGGAAAAGCCAAATTCTGTTAACATCTGAAACAAGAACCCCCAGTCCACCCTGTCAAATGCCTTTTCGGCATCAAGCCCCACGAGCTCAGCCGGGGCTCCGAAATTTATTAGCCTTCTCAATCAAGTGTACAATACGCCGAGTGTTGTCATGGGTCTGGCGCCCCTTGATGAACCCGGACTGATCGGGATGAATGAGGGCCGGCATAAGGTCGTTAAGCCGTTTCGCGATGATGGAGGAGTATAACTTTGCATTGAGGCTGAGAAGGGCAATGGGCCTATAGGAGGCACAGTGGCTGGGTCCTTCCCAGGCTTGGGTATGACCGAGATCATGGCCTCTGCCATAGTACCGGAAGTCTCGCCTTCGTCGGCCATTTGGTTAAAAAGCCATACTAAGTATGGGCTAATATCCGAGGCGAATGTCTTGTAAAATATAGCTGTATAGCCATCTGTACCAGGAGCTTTATGGGGCTTTAAAGCTTTAATAGCAGAGACAACTTTCTCTCTGGTAATTGGGGCTGCGAGTTCCTCATTCCACTCCGCTGAGACCTGAGGCATGGGCAATGCACGCAAGTACTCTTGTTGTGTGGTCTTATCTAAAGTTTCCCCCGACTATAGGTTTCGGTAAAATGCACCGAAAAGTTCAGCCTTATCTTCATCTCTATGTAGAATATCCCCAGCAGGACCTTGGAAACCCCCCTATGTATTCCCGCTCTCTCTTATCCCTCAGCTGCCTGGCGAGGTGTTTACCAACCTTGTTGCCCTGTGAATAGGACAGGTGCCTTAGTTTCAGTAGGGAATACTCCGCCCTATTGTTGTAGAGCGCCCGAAGCTTGCCCCTGACCGCCGTCAAATTACGCTGCCTCTGTCTCGTGGGATTCGTTTTATGAACCCTTTCAAGAGTGGACAGTTCCCCCTCCAGTTGTTCTCTCTCCCGACCGCGTTGTTTATTAAGAGCTGCATTGACAGCTACACATTGCCCCCGAAAAAAACGCCTTAAAGGCGTCCCACGTGTTGTATATGGACGTGTCCTCCACATCGTTAAGGGCAAAGAAGTCAGTGATGGCTTCTCGCAACTTATTACAAGAGACTTTGTCTCGGGCTAGTGATGCCGGAAAGTACCATCGCGGGGAGGAGCGGCTGCCCACACCCCAATCCCGACAGACAGAAGGGACTGGCTAAGAAAGATATAGTCTAGGCGGGAGTAACAGCGATGAACATGGGAAAAAAACGTGTAATCCCGGGATTGGGGATACAGGACCCACCATGCATCTAATAGCCCCAGGTCCCGAATCCACTGTTGAATGCCTGGGGAGAACGAGCCCATATCCGAGCGATGCGGATGAGTGCTGTCGAGGTCCTTCTGCCACACTAGGTTAAAGTCTCCCATGAGACACAACAGTCCCTCAGCAAAGTCTGTGATCTTCCCAAGAAGGGCTTGAAGGAACCCTGTCTGACCGGAATTAGGTGCGTAGACCACTATGAATGTACATATTTTCCCCCGCAATCATCCCTTAACCATGAATCATCGACCATCTTTGTCACTCTGGACTCCCAGGGGTTGGAATTGTAGGGCAGAACGAAACATAAGAGCCACCCCCTTTGCTTCGTGGAGGCTGAGGAACGATAAATAAGTGGAAACTGTTTGTGTTTAAGACACGTATCCTCAGATTTGATTAGGTGGGTCTCTTGGAGGGCCACTATGTCTAGATGGTGGTAAATGACATATTTCCAGAGTTTTTGGCGTTTCTGGGGGGAATTAAGCCCTTTGATGTTCCATGTCCCGATAGTAATCGGCATCATAATGAAAAAATACCCCTCTGTGCCTTGAGAAGCCCCACCCCTCCCTCCTCTCCAATGGCCAGTGTCACGCCTCCCAGAAGAAAGTTCCCCCCGCCCGTGCCTCCCAGTGTTGCCCCAAATTAGTCTAGAGGTCCCCTCACCTAGCTCCATTAAAAAACCGCCACCACGTCCCTTCCCCGCCCCCCTCAACGCCCACAAAAGAAAAACTAACAACAAGAACAAAATAATTGCACAAACATCTTGAGTAGGTCTCCCAGTGGGACTAAAAAGCCCCAACATGGATCAATAGGGACACCAAGGCCCAGGGCCCGGTCCCCATACCCCTCCCCCGGGAAGGCAAAGATATGGCGACAGGTTGTCGTAGTAGTCAGGCAGCGTTCAAGATCTCTCCCAATCTACCCCCACAGCTTCAGACATTGTGAAAACAGCACATGAAGATGTCCACCCAGGAGCCTTCAACTCTAAACCCCTGCTGGGCAACATCCCCCCATACATAAAGTCAATGTAGGAAAGGTACCAGACAGTCCTCGTATAGGCCGCTTCAGTAATCTTGTCCTTTCTTCCAGGCCAGCGCCTGACCCAAACGTTCCAAATACTTGGCCCATTGAGAGTCCAGGGAAGGGCCACTGCATCAGCGGTGAGTCTGAGTTTTACGCCGCTTCTCCTGTCTCCTTGCTCCCGGTAGAGGACCACAGGCTCCAGCACAATTCCAGTAGTGGGGTGAAAACTCCAAAAGGCTCATCGCGTCTATCCCCCTCGACCATCACCTGCGCCCTCTGCGCGCGTTCGTTACCCAGGTAGAAGTGGAGTTTTTACCCTGCGGTGGTCCTCCGGTTGCTTCAGATGACGGGCCCTCCCCCTCGGGGGGGAGCCCCAGGATTTCCAATCACTCCTTCAGGTCGACAACATGGCGTTGCTTATTTTGGAACTCAAAGCTGAGCCCAAATGGATAAGTCCACCGGTACCTGATGCCATCAGCCTGCAACTTGGTGGTAACTGGCCGGAGGGTTTTTCGTCGTATCAGTGTCGACGGGGCGATGTCTTGAAAAACAGTGCAGGAATAGCCTTGGAAGGAGATGGAGTCCTTCGAGCGAGCCGCCTGCAGGACAGCTTCCTTTACTCTATAGGAGTGGAATTTCGCCAGTACGTCTCGGGGTCGTTACTTGTCACCGGACCCTGAGGGGCCCACCCGATGAACCGGGTCCAGTTTTATCTTGAGGACTCAGGATTTCTGCAGAAAGACCTTCCATAAACGCCCCCAGGTCCGGCCCTTCCGCTCCTTCTTCCAGGTCTCGGACCCTAATATTTTCTCGTCTCGCCCGGTTTTCAAGGTCCTCCGCTTTTAGCTCGGTCTGGTGGAGTTGCTCTTTCAGTACACGGACGTCTTCACGTAATTCAGTGGAGTGCTAACCCAATTCCTGAGTCTGCGATTCCAGGTCCAAAACTCTAGTACCCACTGAGTCCACATCCTGCTGGAGTGAGGTCAGACGGCTCGTCAAATCAGATCGCAACTGGTCAATTTAGGCGTTAATGTTTTGACCCAGTTCCGCACGAAGCTCCGTCTTAAAGTCTTTAAGCATAGCCACCAAGTCTGTCTTCGTGCAGGCCATTGCTTCTCCACCAGCGTCTCCCCTCAAAGTCGGGCGTTTATCAAGAGATGTTAAAAAGTCAGAAACCTTGCTTGTCACTTTCTTCGGCGACATATGGGCAAGGCCTCCAACACTTTGGTGTTCCGGCGGCCCCGTCCACTCCTTGCCGCAGAACGCCCAGTTGAAGTGAAGCGTGGGGCACTCAGGCAGATCTCTTCCTCCTTGGGGTCGTCGCAAGGAGAGCCGCAGGTGTCTCTCGGGCGCTTCGCTAGTCGCTGCTGTTCGACTCAAACCGTCTCTGGTTCCTCAGTACGTGGGAGGGTGGTAGTAGCAAGATACTCCAGAATGGTAGGGCCCTCGAAGCGATCCGCCATCCGCCCCTCCTGAACAGGTCTCACAGCAGTGTGAAGAGGCCCCGTGTCCTATCACTCCATGTCGTCAGCCAAGAGGCATATGATAGGACTCCGGCGTCTAGTACAGCCCTCCGAGCCCCCAGCTCCGAAGCGATGGAAGGTAGCTCAGCAAGTAGGGGGTCCCAAGCACCCGTGGGGCCCAAGATGCTGCACAGCAGAGGCTCTCACTCCCCACGAGCAGCCAGAAGGCAGCACCATGCTTCTGGGGGTAGCTGCTGCATCGGTGTTAGGAGCACGGCCGCCATCTTAGGGCCAGGCAGGAGTGTCGACAGGACCTTCTGTGCACCGTGCCACGGGGGGGGTGCCTCCAGGGCGAACCAACAAACTCACCCCCACTCCAGGCACATCGCAATCTCTCCACTGGTATCCCCTCAACCCCTGCACCACGTTAGCTCTTTGCTCCGATCGGGGAGTAAGGAGCTGCGGCCACCCTCTTGGATCACCTCGGAGCAGCCGGGAACAAAAACTCTGTGATCCCGTGGTCCCAGGGCATTTAGGTAAGCTCAGCCCCCGCCGCACTCTCTCCGCATGCCGGGGTGCCACTGCCTGTCGCAGATGCCATCTAGGACCGCCAAAACTCGCCCGCCAGAAACGCGCGGACCGGGAGCCGAGACGGTCTACGTCCACTCAGTCATCTCGCCCGGCCACGCCCCCAGCCCCACACTTTTTAATGTATACATGGCCCCTTTAGCAGAGATCGTAGCCCCTTTTGGAATCCACATAGTTACATACGCTGATGATACCCAGCTAATCATGACACTGAACCAGGTGGAACAGTCACCCTCGGATCTGTCTCCTGTCTCAAGGAAGTCACCAGTTGGATGAGCTCATCTCACCTGATGCTCAATGGTGACAAAACGGAGCTCATGCTCCTGGGTAACCAAGCAAGCTTTAATACGAGCACTATGTGGCCGTTTTGCATGGGCCCATCTCCAATGCCAAAAAAGGAGATAAAAGGTCTGGGTTTCTGGCTCGACCATGATCTCACTCTTGGAGCCCAAGCAAGGAAAACTGCCGCCGCTTGCTACGGTCTGCTCAGAACACCCAAAAAATTCTCCCTCTTTTACACTGCCACTCAAGAAAGCTTTTGACCCAGGCGCTAATCCTCTCCAGGCTGGATTACGGCAATGCTCTTTACTTGGGTGCCCCGAACTCAGTTATTGCCATTCAGCAGCAAGACTTCTTACGGGCATAAAAAACCGTTGCTCAGCAAAGCCTGCCCTATGTTCCCTTCACTGGCTCCCGGTACAGGAGAGAATACATTTCAAGGGCTTCTGCATCGCGCATAAGGGCTTGCAAGGCAAAGGTCCACCTATCACCAAAAACTTGGTTAAACCATACAAGGCTACTCAAAGTCTTCGCTCGGACGAGCTTCACTTGGCGGAGGTTGCCGGAACTAAGAAGGCTAGAACAGGCTGTCGCCTTTTCTCCTACAATGCCTCTAAGCTCTGGAACGCCCTACCTCTCTCTATCCGCAAGGAACCTAACCATTTGTAATTTCCCAAACATCTGAAAACTTGGCTATTTCCATAACCCCCCACACCCCCTCTAGCTACTGCTGCAGCGTTGGGATGCCTCCGGGTAGCCATACGCTATATAAAAGCCTCTTTAATTTCATTCATTCAGCCCGTTTTTTGATCCTTGTGATTACTGGTTCATTTGGCTGGAGTGTCTTTCCCCTCGACTTGTTTGTCTCATGTATATTTGGTGTTTGTTTCTTTACTTTTCTCTCTCTCTTTTTCTTCCTTTCCTTCTCTCTCTCTCTTACCCATTCTTTTCTGACAATCTCTTCAACCTATTATTTCATTATCGTTATATCTTTTTTTTCCTTTATACATCAATTTGCTAGTTTCTTCTTTATAATCACATCCTATATTTCATTCTACTATTTCATTTTTTTGCACATGCATTTCATTTATCTGGTATTTTTTAGACTTATGCATCATGTATTTACTCTGTCATATCTTATTATTGCCTAATTTTTCCTTTCTATTTTGTACCTTAAATTGTTTATTATGTTTATTTTAATATAGATGAATTTTCAAATTTTATCATGGAATGTTAAAGGGTTAGGTTCACCTATAAAGCGTCAGAGTACTAACTTATCTTTCCAATTCCCAATGTGATATTGCCTTGTTACAGGAAATTCATATTGTGGACGAAGGAATTGTTAAAATTAAAAGACAATGGGTGAACCATGCTTTTGCTTCTCCTGGTGATGGGAAACGTAACTGCGTAGTTATTCTGTGTCTGTTTCGCTATTAGTTAATAAAATACCTATTACTCTCTTTAACCTTTATGCTCCAACCTCTCCTAACAATGCTTTTTGGCCCGCAATACAATCCAAATTGATGACTTATAAGGATGATTATCTATTAGTGGATGGTGATTGTAACATGGTCATTGATCCCATACTTGATCGTAACTCTAAATCCAAATGTATTCCCTCTCTTATGCATATTCAATTTACATCTACCATTGCACAACTATCTTTAGTAGATGCGTGGAGACTCTGCAATCCCACCTTTTTAGAATATACTTTTTTCTCTCCTGTACATTGTTCTCAATCCAGATTAGATTACTTATTGCTCTCTCATTCCCTTGCACAACACATCACTCAATCAGATATAGGTCCTATACTTATTTCAGATCATGCCCCAGTATCTTTAAACATAGACCTTCTCCCTCTAACTCATGGTACTAGACGATGGAGATTTAACAACTCTCTCCTATTAGATCATAATTTTACCCAAAGTTTTGAATCCTTTGCTAATGAAGTTTTATTGAAAATGAGCACTCACTTATCTCCCCACAAGCTATATGGAATGCTTTTAAAGCTGTGTCTAGAGACTTTATTATTTCATTTGTATAACGTAAAAAGAAATCTTCTTTAACTGGCACATGCATCAAGGAAGGCTTTTGCGATTCCTTAATTACGGTCATTAAGAAATTGCAATTAAGGAATCGCAAAAGCCTATGCATGTAGGAATTGCTAACAAAATAGCGATTCCTAAACATTCCTTAATTGCGAGTCGCAAAGTGCGAGTCGCCATTAAGGAATGGCTTCCCATTCATTCCTATGAGCCTACCAGCCCTTAGGAATGAATGGGAATTGCATGCGCAATTTGCAAGTACCCAAAAGGGAATCACAAATTGTGCATGCAATTTCAAGGGTGCCAAAAGGACACCCTGCTGCACCCCTGAAAGTGTGATGTGCATTCATGTTGCTCACACACAAGGGCATGTGTGTGTGTAACAGGTAACTTTGAGAAATGCACTTTAGTGCATTTTTCAAAGTTTTTGCAAATTACTGACTAGTTTTTTTCCGGTAATTTGCGACCCCTAATAGCGAAATTGCTGTTTTAAATTGCTTCTAGAATTGCATTTAAGGAATTTCAATTTGCATTTCAAACAATTAGAACATTCTTATTATCGTACAAATTCCAAAACCTCTCTGGAATATCTTGTTCGCTTTTAATAAAATGTCCACTTATAACGCAAATTCATTTTTACTTAAGGCATCCACGAAGTACTATGGAGGTCAAAATAAATCGGGGAGACTCTTGGCCAATAATCTTAAAATAAGAAAGGAACAAGCCAAAATCAATTGTTTTTAAAAAAAAACTTTATTAAAATTTTCTCAGTAACAGCAAGACATGAGACTATACATCTTCATGGCAGGGGTGTACAAAGAAACAGTGATCACAGCATAACGGCTCACAGTCTTATCAATTGTTATGTTACCATATACTTTGTCATCAAAGATAACCAAAGCAAACAACAGTAGCTCAATCTAAAGCACAGAGCAG
This sequence comes from Lissotriton helveticus, assembly GCF_964261635.1. Lineage (NCBI taxonomy): Eukaryota > Metazoa > Chordata > Amphibia > Caudata > Salamandridae > Lissotriton > Lissotriton helveticus. Next base: position 914,762,118 of record NC_136067.1, read on the forward strand.
GTCACCTCTATTGTAACACTGGGCGCCCCAGAAGCTCTCCCTGTCACAGGGCCGGCTCTAGGCTCATGGTGGCCCTGTGCAGGGAGCGTAGGTGGGGGCCCCGAAAGAGGGGGTCCAGACGGGGCGGAGCTCAGGAAGGTGTTTTAATAATACGTCCAGAAAAGTCGTTAGATGATTGACCAGTACCTGCGGCTGCTCCTACCCTTCCGAATTAGTCTCAGAACGATACAATTTAGGAGGAGGAGGGCATTGTGACACACGACATGAGGAACTGGGCGCATCTGTGCCCTGCATGGTGCATGCTTCACTTTGCAGCTGGGACATCACATTTAACTCTGTCTGTCTCTTTATACTTTGTATGAGTGACTGAGGCCGGCCTGTAACTAGACTGCACACAGATCTCGCCAGTCGCCAGCAAGTATATTCACCGCCAAAGTTAATAAGAAAAAAAAAAAAAAATCAACTTCTTTTCACATCAATGTATTGTATTGTAATTGGATTTATATTGCGCTTACTACCCCTTACAAGGCGTTGAAGCAATTTTTCGGTAAGTAGCACGCTACTCTGGAATTCATAAAGGATTATTGGTGAATTTTTATAGTGGAATATGAAAGTAATTTGAGTGGTGGATATTAGTTATTCGGATTGAGAAGGATAGAAGAAGGAAAAAAGCTTAGCGTTTATATAGCGCTTTTTACCCCTAATGGGGTGTTGAAGCACTTTTTGGCAAGTATCACGCTACTCTGGAACCCATAACGCATAGTGGGTAATTAGTATAGTGAAATATGAAAGTAATTTGAATGGTGGATATTATTCAGTCAATTAGATTGAGAAGGATAGTGGAGGGAAAGAGGAGGGAAAAGGATTGCATTTATATAGCGCTTGTTACCCCTGATGGGGTGCTGAAGCGCTTTTGTTTTGGCGAGTTAGCACGCTACTCCGCAACAGCCACAGCTGTAACCCTACTGGCACCAAGATAATAAAGTGAGTAATAGGTATCTCCAACTCAAATATTAGTTTAAATGCATTTTGAAAATGCAACCATTTTTCTCCAATCATCACCTTTAGAGTTTTGAAAATTCAGACATTTCTTCCTTAAATATGGGCTTTTAAATGTTGGTATACATATAATAATTCAACCAAGCAAAAGCTATAATATTAGTAGGCTGGGAAGGAAACACAGAAGAGCTACTCACAGGGAGATAGAGAGCTACTAGCAGCTCAGGAGGCACTCGTTGGAGACACCTGTAGATGATACAAACTGCATAGCTACCTTCCTAAACAACTCAGAAAGTGCTTGGGCCTCACAATGTGTAGGAGAGCAGAATACAAATACTTAATTAAAAAACAATTTCAGGAACTGGGTGTGGTCTCGGAAGCAACCATAGTAAATGCCCAGCTCACCCAATATGCTACTGAGATTTTTTTTTAAGTAGATGCCAGAGATACGTTGTTGATGCACACAACATAATAAATCTGGAACGGAGCTAACACTAAATTGGCACATTGTATGTATGAACAGGACAATAATTAAGCTCAAGCTAGGTTGATCGCCTTGGATAACTTTACAGATAATTGAAGTAAACATGCAAAACTGACAAAGCATTTGGATGGATGGCAGGATATGGCTCTCACATACACAACGTATTTTTTGTACAGGGCAAAACTGTGGCAGACCTGGTGCACATGAATTTCCCCTCCACAACAAAACTTACGAATGTTCAAAGCAGAAGCCTGGGTTGGGGCTTAAGATATACCACACTCGCTAATAAATGTAAACAGGGGTGCACTCACAGGAAGGGCACGGCGCTCGATAAATGCAGCTCCACTAATGAAATAAATAAGTGATTCTGAACAATATTTAAGGCACATGCCATCCGGGGTGAATCCTCGCAAAGAGGGGGCGGGGCGGAGCGGCGGTGGTAAAGCACAACCACCTCTAATGAGACAACCGCACATTGCAAATACTTTCACAATGCAGGATAAGGACACCCTTTCTTGCACACATTCTACAACCTTCATTTAGGTCGTAGATGACTAGGAATAAACAAACAGATGCAGTTGTGCATTTTTGCTGCAGCGTAGCACCTATTTGTTCCCTCTGCAGAGGATGATTCTTGTGTCTTTATACCCAGCCAGCCCCTGTCTACCAAGGGCTTACCCATGCGTGTTTTCCATCAGAGTGTTTGCTCTGGGGGCTGTAGTTAAAGTAGGCGCCGTTAGTCTCTCTACCTACCCCTATTGTAATCGGCGTGTTCGTATGCCCCCTGCCCCCGCCCCCCCCTGTATGCTGCATGCTGTAAAGAATCCTATACAACGAGCACACGGGTGCAAATTCGAACAGGACACAGTTATATCAATGCAAGGCGATTTTGGGCACATCAATATATTGTGAAAGGAAGATCTGGGGCATATTTGGCTCCCACCCCTGTCATGTGCTCGACACAGTAGCACTGTCACTCCATCGGCACCCCACTCACACTCCCCCTGCTCCTGTGCTGGGTTTTCCTCCCTGATGAACCTACAAATTAAATCCACTACTCTCAACACACTTCCTCATCAATCAATGAACCGGGCAAAGTCAATCCAATCCGCTGGTTTCTAGCCTCGAGTCGAAAGGTACATTCAACAAAGTTTCCAGGCTACTTACAAGACAAACAACGTAGACTTCTAGGCATACATTGGAAATCTGGAGCAATTTACCAGCTTCCTTTACTCTGTGACAATAAACTGTTCTTAAATTCCGAACAGCTAAAAACAGCAATGCGAGCACCCAGTAAATTAACCGACCTTGAGTGTTATGTACGCCAGCAGGCCTTTACACGACATCATGACACAGGGCCTCATCGATCGCACTCCACTCGAGTCACAGGTGACAAAACCGTGCCCCATAATTAGGAGGTTGTTGTCGAAGTTTTGCACTCGCTTATCTTTCTCTTTGCCACTTTAGTGTTTCTCGTTGTCTCCGACTTACCTGAGGCCTGCAGCTTCGGTGATTGGCCTGGGCGGGCTTCAGAAGACCAAGGCCAGCAATTTGTTGAAGTATGGTTTTTTGCCGTCTTTGTGCATGGGACAATCCGGCCGCCTCACGTGAAGTCACTGCGCATGACAATACTGGCCCGGCCCTGCCCCCACCACCCTGAGGCTGAAAACCACTCAGCTGCCGTGCAAAATTGCATCACGTACACAACCATTTAATTAATGAGGCGCTGCAGCGGGCGTTACTTTGAAAGTACGTTTCAGACGAACCCTGCTGTCAGTGAATCAATGTATTGCCAAGGGGGCCCCTAGAGCTCTGAGGCCCCCGCAATGCGGGGGCCTGTGTTACGCCCCTGTGCGCCCGGTCTCTCATCCTGCGTCTAGGGGAACTCATTACGATCCTTCCAATCCTCGGAGTGGTGGCCCCTGGGGTTTGGCGGCCCTGTGCAGGTGCACACTTTGCACATGCCTAGGGCCGGCCCTGCCTGTCAGCTGGCTAGGCAGCGCACAGCAGTGTAACAGCGTGACCCCACAGATCCCTTTCAATGTCTATTCAGTGTTAGTACGCCTAGATTACCTCATCAATACCTGCAGCACGTCAGCACTTCCAGTCCCTCTATCCTTTGCCAGTAAATGTGTCTGGTACAATGACCAGAAGTTTTTTGGACAACTGTGCGATGGAAGAAGTTCACTATAGAGCTCTGTTTGTGTACTACAGAACACCATGTCCCTGTACCAGTCCGCGGTCGAGGGAACCGGGCCTTTCAGCCAACATATCGCCACTCTGCGCCTAGCAATTAACATACTCATATCTACCAATCTGCGAATTGCATTAGGGAGGGGCTTAGAGTATCCCAGCAAAGCGAGCAGGGGATCCAGCGTGGGCTTTCTATTATGTTTCCTACACTAGGGCCCAAAAAGTATTTATACCCGGACATAACCACGCTAAGTGTAAAAAATCTGAAGTTCTTTCGTCACTGCGGTCGCATTTAGACATGTCACGGAGACCATATCTACATAACCTGGCAGGCGTGTAGTACACCTTATTTAAACATTTAAAATGGATAAGCCTATGCCTCCCATTTAGCGAGATCCGCTTCGTATTTTCGCAGCAATATTTCCAAGCTACATCGTTTAATTCTTTCTCTAAATCAGTTTGCCAAGCAATCCTCACCTTGGGGTAAAAGTTTACTTGGCACCAAAGTGCTTATTTTTAGATTTTAGACACAATGTATGTTAGTGTGTCTGCTTTATTTTTCCTGTGAGGGGTGCCACTTCTGGTGGCTCGTCTAAATCGGTGCCTAATATGCTCCCTAGTGCATGTCGCATTCCATGAAAGTGAAATCTATGCAACAGTGTTGTCCCAAGGTCAGGCTTCTCACATTCCTCCCATGTCTTCACCTTCCCCTCTAGAAACATATTGCCCATCTTCTCCACGCCTAAATAGCCGAGCGCCCTCGTAACACCTCTGTCACGGCACAGAGGTAGCCACTGACACCATTCCAATCTAGCGAGCGGGGAGTGAAGTATTGCCCCAGCTTGGAGCTTCAACAGGTGATGCCAAGCATGCCGAGTCGCATTTATGGAGTCTAAGATCCCTGTCCTGTGGTCTGGTGGAGTAAACCACATAGCCGGTAGCGAGCACTACAAGGTCGCCACCTGTTCTATCTGAATATGTGGGGTACTTGGCGAGCCATGCATCCATTTATAGGCATAGGCACTTTGTGCTGCCCTATAATACAAACCCAGGTCTGGGGCACCCAGTCCCCTAGACGGTAAGGGAGTGTAAAGACATCCCACCGGACCCGGCTTGTTTCTCTGCCCAAGCTAATTTTATCAAAAGCGACGTGAGTGTACGGAAGAAAGACTTCGGGAGGACTATAGGACTATTAGAGAACAGAAAAAGGAAACGGTAGTATCACCATTATCATAATTGAGATTCGACCCAACAGTGACAGTGGCAGTCGGATCCATCTTTTTATTTCATCCTCCAACTTACTGATAGGTATACCATAGTTCTCATGGGATACTACATCTGAATCAGTGTGAATCTTGATTCCCAGGTATCTCACTGGGTCCGTTGTCCACTGCAGTGGGTAATCTGGCAAAAAGGGCACAGTAGCAGGAGTAAGGGGGAAAATTATCAATTTCGACCAATTCACCCTGAGCCCTGAAATCGTGCCGTACTTCACTATTTCCCTTAGTATAGGGGGAAGATTAGTCGCAGGCTCTCTAACATAAAGTAGCATATCGTTTGCATACGTGGAGACTATCAAGTCATACCCCGGAAATCTTATACCCCTTCTACTATGGTATTACCGCAATGCACAAGTTAGTGGTTCTGCCACAAGCGCATATAAAATCGGGGATAAGGGGCATCCTTGCCGCGTGCCCCTGGTAATATATATTGGGCCAGCTACTAAGTTGCCAATTTTAATTCTGGCAGATGGAGAGTAATACAATACCCCCATCATTTGTAAAAATATTTCTCCCAGCCCCATCCTTGTCAAAACATGCCTCATGAACAGCCAGTTAACCAAATCAAAGGCCTTCTCCATGTCCAAGAATACTGCCTGTACATCCTGTCTTGTGTGTTGTATTGCCCCAAGCACCGTTCTTAGGTTATAAGTCAGGTTTCTGCCAGGAACGAATCCCGGATGCTCTGGTGCAACTAGAAATGGAACCAGTGGTGCCAGTCGAGTCGCCAGTATCTTGGCGTACAGTTTGGTGTCCACATTTACTAGCAACAGGGGTCGATATGAGGAGCAGTCAGAAGGGGCTTGTCCGGCTTCAATATAGCCACGATAATCGCTTCTCTCATGGAAGGTGGCATAACTCCGTCCACCACCTTCTCCTCAAGTGGCATAGCCAGATGCGGAACCAGCAGGTCCTTAAATTCTTTATAGAAGTTGACAGTATGGCCATCTGCCCCAGGAGCGCTACCCGATTTCATCCCCACTAACGCAGATACTATTAATTCCTTCTCCAGCAGACGCATTAAATACTCATAATGTTCATTAGTAAGCAAAGGCAACTTAACATGAGTCAGATAGTCTAGCATTTCAGTCTCCACACATGAATTTAGTGAGTTATATAGTGTCAAATAATACTGTCGAAACCGCACAGCTATCTTGGTATCGTCCGTAATGGCCTCTCCCTCAGCCCCCCTGATTTCCGTCACCACAGTAGCTTCTTTGCACTTTTTCAGGAGTGAGGAAAGGACAGCGCCCGGGCACTCAACTTCTCCATACGTATGTGCTGTCGCACATTTACCTAAAAGCTTAAGTTCAGCATCCGCTGTATCATGAAATTCTTCTAATAGTGTTTTAAACGTCATTGCAAAAGTTTCATTCGCTCCGTCTAACAGTTGGTGTTCTAGTGCTTTAAGCAAGCTCTCCAAATCAGACAGCTTCTGTCGGAGCAACCAAAGCACTCCGGAGTGTTTAGACATTGCAAACCCCCAGATATAAATCTTAAACGTTTCCCAAATAGTTGCAAATGTGTCAATCGAGCCAACATTACAAGTGAAGAAGGTGTCTATAGCCTTGGCTATTTCCAACTTAAAGGCCGTGTCCAACAGTGAGTATGGGGGAAATCGACCAAGTGAAAGGAGGTATTTGCTTCTGTGGAGTGTCTGCCACTAATAGTATAGGGTAGTGGTCCGAGTACGTGCGAGGGAGAACCATACAGTCGCGTGTGCGTGCATAAATATCCTGTGAGACTAGTCAATAATCTATCCTTGTGTGCAAGTCATGAAATGCAGAGTAATGTGGTCTCCGATGTCGCCAAACGTCATACAGGTCTAATTACATCATCGCATCCACAGTAGCCTGGGCCAACGCAGTGGTGCGCCATTCCGACCCCCCAGATCTGTCAAGATGTGGACTTAGAACACAGTTAAAGTTGCCACCCCAGAGTTCAGCTTTCCCCATGTAGCGTCGCATCTTTTCCATGAGTGAAGCATAGAACTTTGGATTATCATAACTAGGGCCATAAACATTTACCAGAATCAAGTCTAGCTCCTTCCCTGTGCTGCTTGATATGGCAAATCTTGCCTCCTGATCTGTGTACAAGGGCTCCAGTGTGAGATGGGATTTAGGCTTCACCCAAGTAATCACCCTCCTCGCATGTGTTGTGAAGCTAGCCCCATGTGACGTCCCCAAGAGACCTCTGCTGTGGAACCTCCTGCTATTTAAGGGCAAGTGTGACTCCTGTAATAATGCAAGGTCTACCTTATGCCGCTGCAAGTACGCCATTACCTTCCTAACTTTCCTATAGTCATTGAGGCCCATAATGTTCCACGTCAAAACCAAGAGTGTACTGTATATTGCTGTGTCGCACACACGATTGGTCAACATCTCATCTGCTTTGCAATCAGGTAGATGCCAGTCTGCGATTTTGACTACATAAAACCAAGGCCATGGGAAACCCAAAACCTGCGTGAAGTACAGCTGAAGACACAAATGTCTCTCCCAATTTTTAAATATTTTTCAAAAAATTATTCAAAGATCATATGAGAAACAAACTCAAAAACAACTTTGATGAGAGTTAATTCCACTCTCTTGTATTGAAACAAATTTACAATTCTTCAATATTCATAACACTTTGGTGATTCCTGTCATCGTTGATATGATGTAAACAGATGAAATAGAACATATTTTAAATTTGCAGAAACCAATAAAAACTATTCAAAACAAGTCCCAATGTATTTCGGGTTTATACTAAACCCTTCATCAGGGGTTATGTAACATGGTAATGCGGATAATATAATGTCGTGAAGTCCTCCGTTCAGAACTACAACAAAAACCAAAAGGATATCTGTTAAGCCGGTAGTACAACAGTAGGATTTGCACTCAGGGAAAGGTTTGGTAAAGGGAGGCGTTGATGTTCCTGAGGTGTATCGAGCATGAACAGAGACTGTGAAACTTAAAGCAACCCGTGAAAATGTGCTGAAAAAGCTGCTCGTGAATTATCATGAATTATAACAAAATCATTTTCTGTCACTGCTCCCCCGTGTGAACTCTTAACTTGTGCTTATAACCAAGGGGCATATTACCAACAACTAGCGATAATTATCGCTATGTTGGTTTAGCGGCGATATTTTTATCGCCGAGCTGCGGCGATTTTTTATCGCTTAGGAATCTTGCTATTATCAAGGTATATCTCCTAAGCGATAAAAATCGGCCGAAATGCATGAATATCACTGAAAAGTCCGCGATATTCATGCATTACCGAGCTAATGCTCTTAGCCATGTTATCCACCTACCATTGGATAACATAGCTAAGAATTGCTCAGGGGCAGGTGTTGGCTTTTGGAGATATTCGCTCTTAGCGCGAATATCTCCAAAAGTTGGTAATAGGAGATAGCGATGTTAGCGACTGTTTCCAGTCGCTAACATCTTGGCACGCCCACTTTGCATGTCATTAGTGATAAATATCACTGACATGCAAAGCGGGGCCCAAGATGGTCGCTGTCTCGTACTAGCTGTCGCTAACTGGTGTTAGCGACAGCTAGGTAATAGGGAGATCATTTTATCTCCGCTTTCTTGGCTTTTAAAGCCAAAAAAGCGGAGATAAACCCCCTTGATAATATGCCCCCAAGTTTTATGGAAGAGAATGTGGCTTACCCAAACGTGAAACACAGTGCTCTAATTACTGCAAGTCTGACAGGGCTGAAAGTAAAAGAGGCCACATGCTTAACGAATTGAAAATGCTATAATCTCTCTGTCAAAGAGTGCCCACTAGCCCGGTATATGAACTCTGCGGGAGGCCCGCGGTCCCTGCAGGGGACCCCATAGGAGGGCAAACCCCGTAGTAGTGCGCAGGGAACCGCAGGCCCGCCTGGGGGAGGGTGGGTGGGCGGGGTCGGACATCCAGGCCACCCCCCTTTGGCTGGGACTGATATGGGGCGCACCTCCTCCTTGGCGCCCTCTTTGCTGCTGCCCCCTTCCTCTGTCGGTCGCTCCTGGCTGTCCTCGCCAGCCTAGTCACAGGCCCCGAGCCCCCTCCTTCTCCCTCACTTCCCCCACGACGCCGGACGCGAGGCCCGCAATTTTACTCCGCTTGGAGGTAAGGGATCATTTAAGCCTCCCCCCCGGGCCCAGTCCTCGGTAGTATCCGAGTCGACAGGGCTCCGTGGTTTTTACCACGGGGGAGTCCATGATCCGAGTTTTGTTTGTAGGAACGGGCAGGCATCTTCTTGTGCGGGGCGAAAGGCGCCGGATTGGTGCCTTTGTTGGGGAAGTGTTGTTGTTTTGGCGCGAGGCAGGGGAAGGCGAGTGCAGTGGCGGGGATCGTCTTGTGGGTCCGCCGCCACTGGCTACGGGGCAAATTGACTTAATTGAGTAACTTGGGAGCTTCGACGATTGAGTTGTTGAGCTTCGACGATTGTGTCTCCGGAACGACGAAGCGGGAATGTGGGCAGCAGTGGCTGGAATCGGCGCGGGCCGCCGCCACTGGCTACGGGGTTAAATAATTTAATTGAGCAACTTTTGCCTTCATGTGTGTGGTTTCCGGCGCGATGCAGCCGGAAGACGGGCGGCAGTGGCGGGGATCGGCGTGTGGGTCCGCCGCCAATGGCCACAGGTTAAAAGATGTTTAGGTGGGCATGCAGTGGGATTAGGCCAGCGCTTAACGTGGGCGCGAACAAGTGGTAGGGTTAACATCTTGTAGGGGGGTGTCTGCTCAAAGGATTGAACGAGGAGCTCGATAAAGTCTAGAATATTCATAGCACCGTAAGCTCTTTTATTGCTGAGCCCCTTGAGGCTTTCTACTGGTTGTTTCTTTTACAAATAATGAAGCTTTTATTATTCCTTCATGTTGCAGAATACGCCCCACAATAATGTTGCCTTACTTTTGAAAGATTGCTTCTTATTCACAGTTTTATATGTTAAAGCAAAACCACAGCATGTCCAAGAAAGGGTACGGGTGCTGCATTGGGTAGGCACAGGAGGGGAAGGGTATCGCCCGCCCGTGCAAAGGGGCCGCTTTTGGGTCACATCACCTCCCTCGCACCCGGCCGGTAAATACGCCGCTGTAAGGCGCCGTCGACGTGTGGGAATGCGACGCTTTCAGGCGCCATCACCCCCTGTTCGGGCCATGTGCCGCTTTCAGGCGTAATAATAATTGTGGGTCGTGCCCGCACCGGACAGGCCTGCACACCGATGTTAGGCGCAATAATCACCCCCTGTTCGGGACATGTGCCGCTTTTCAGGCGTAATAATAATTGTGGGTCGTTGGCCCGCACCGGACAGGCCAGCACACCGATGTTAGGCGCAATAACCCCTGTCAGGGCCATGTGCCGCTTTTCAGGCGCTAATCATCAATCCCGCCCCGGACATGCCGGTACACCGCTGTTAGGCGCAATAAGCCCTAGCCGCCCCTTTCAAGCGCCACCACCCCTGGCACGACTCGGCCGTGTAATGGCCGCTGTTCGGGCGCTATCGCCGACCGTTCAACCTAGCTGCAGTGTAATGCGCCGCTTTCAGGCGCCACCACCGCTCGCACGTCCAGGCCGAATATGGCCGCTGTCGGGCACTATCACATACCGTTAGCACCTAAGCGGCAGTGTAATGCACAGCTTTCAGGCGCCTCCACCACTCGCACGCCCAGGCCGGGTAATGGATGATGTCAGGCGCTATCGCCTACAGTTATGTGGCGCTATAGGGGAGGGGCACAAAGGGCGGCGAAGGGCCGGTTGGCCTACAGAAGCTGCGTGCAGGGCGCAGAGTCACGCAACAGGAGTTGCACTAGCATTGCCACACCAGTACATTAAAGTGCCCCCTCCCTTAGGGACTCCTGAAGGTCACTGCGCCTGCGGGTGCACTAGCAATTGCCACGGTGCACGTTAGTAAGAAGTTAATAAGTTGTAGAAGTAAGTGGAAGGTGCACTGCATGTCGTGACAACACATCCAATATGGGTGCGCCAGGGGAACGAAAGTAAGGCTTATATTGTATATCCTCGTGGCAGATGGCGCACTCAAAGTGAATTAATTCAATGTGTGTGCTGTAGGGGAAGGAATGTCATGAATAAATTGTATAATCCTGCGGCATGTTATAACTGCGTGTTCCCCCAATTCCAGGCAACTAAAGATCGGAACATACCGCGACGGGAGTACAGTGCACCCCCCCCAAGCGGAAGGTAAGAGCGTCAAGGGGGGTTGGCCATTGTAGGGGTAGGGATATGCATCCTAGGGGGCCGGTGTTCATGGTCCGGTCCTCCTAGTTTTAGTTTTGTGTGACGGTGGCGTGGCCGGGACCGGTGCTTTGGCTTGGCCGACAGGCCCCCAGCTCCAAACAAAGTTTGGGCTAACGTGATGGTTTATATCAATATTTACAGGCCCGGGACACCTGACAGGTATCGCATCGCTGCGTCGCATTCAAGGAACAGCGTGGCCCTCCTCTTTGTTTAACAGTTCTAACTCAAGAAGCGGCACGATGTCAGGAGCAGGGACGGCCGTTACCGAAGCGCAGGCGGCACACGCGGCGATTTTCCTTCAGTTAGTCGAGACGAACGGGGTGGCGTGGGCCACCAATTTACTGAAGGTCAACCCGGCGAATTCATGTGTGAACAATGACATTATTGCAGTCGAAGACGAGGATACCAATAGTACAGGACACGTTAGAGCGTCCAAGAGAGCTAAGGTGCCCACGAATAAAGACTTCCCGCCACCGCCTAAAAAGAAGGGCACTGTTAGCACCGCAGTCGCTGTGGTGCATGACGTACCGGGCACTTCGTACGTGTCAACCAGGGCCCAGGAGCCCCCTGGCCCATCAAGCTTGCCTGCTAACATTCCCCCGGCGGCGGAATATGCTACCAGAAGCGATCTGGGTAAGATGATGTCCACACTGGAAATATTCATGAAAGAAATGAGGGAAAGTGTGAGGCCTGGGCCTCGCGGGGGGGGGGTCTACCATCCAATGTGTGGGGAGTCGGTGCTGTTGAACATAATACATCGGGAGATACGGGGAGGGGGCGAGAGGGCACCGGCATATCCAGCATCTCACCCGCACCTCCGACATACCCTGTTGATCCCCCGGGCCCGCTAGTCACGCCAGCAACTCCGGCAGTGCCCGCGCCCCTGCCACCACAAGCACCAGACTCGATAGCCCCCCCCCAGCTGCGCCAGCTCCCCCTTCTAACACAGCGATACCTGATTCCACGCCACCACCCCCCTCCCCAGCGTTGCCAGGCGAGGATGATGTGCAATTCGACGCCCCCTTACTATCAGGGCGCTCTACAGGCAGCAAAGGAATTAATATGGAGGCGAGAATTTTTAGATATCTTCTCTTTACTGATGCTGGGTCAGCAGGGGGCAGATGCACGCAAGGCAGGTGTGAAAGAAGATGAAAAGAAAGTGAGATACCAGCCTTGGCCAGAAAAGAGTATTGATAATTGGTTGGAGGCCTTTGCAATACTGTCCTCGGTCATTATGGAGAAGTTTAGCGAGCAAGGACCAGCGCTGGTACAGTATGGGAGGCTCATACATAACGAGGCAAAAAAGTGGGGAGGTGTGGGCTGGTTAGAGTATGATAGGGAGTTCAGAAAAAAGATGTCTAGATCTCCTAACATGCGTTGGGATCATAAAGAGGTCCAGTTGTGGATGGACCATATGGGGTCCAGGGCGCTCCAAGGGGTGACGACGAACAGTAAGACACAGGAAAGCCAGGCGTCACCCATTGACAAAACCAGCTCCACAACCCAGCAGGAACATAAGATGCCGCCCTTTCGAGGGGGCCACAGGGGGAGAGGTCAGAAGAGGGGAAGCGGGAAACAGGATCATCTACAGGGTCATGTAGATTATTCAACGGTGGACATTGCCATTGGGGGAGTTCCTGTAGATTCACGCACACGTGCAGCAATTACGGAGGGCAGCACCAGGTGGGGTCATGCAGGTCTAACAAGGGACAAAGACAAGGCAATCATCACGGGGGCAGGGGTGGGCAACACAAGTAATCCCCCCCACCCCTAGCGCGCCCAAGCACCTCTCCTTGCCCCCCCCCCCCACGGCATTCTGCGGCGTAACGAAACACCCACGGCAGGCGCTTCCCTGGAATGGCCGCTAGTTTCACCAGAATTAAGCGCTGCGAAAGGGCCCTCACCGATTAAACTGGAGCGAATGATGCCATTACTGAACAGATACCCCAACAAAATTGATGGGAGATTGCTCCTGGGGGGTTTTGCTGAAGGTTTCATTATCCCATACGTAGGTGCCCCGGCCGCCAGAGATGCAGACAACTTGAAGTCGGCCAGGGACAACCCTGAGGTAGTAAGAGCCAAAGTTAGCAAGGAACTGGAGCTGGGGAGGGTTGCTGGCCCTTTCCCGCTACCTCCACTAGACAACTTCGTGGTATCACCGCTGGGGATAGTACCAAAGAAAGAGCCTGGAGCATTCAGGCTGATCCACCACCTGTCATACCCAGAGGGGGAGTCAATTAATCACAACCTGGAGGAAGGGGTATGCTCTGTCTCATATTGTTCATTCGATGTGGCCATGGACCTCGTGCGTAGGGCCGGGAAAGGGGCCTGGCTAGCAAAGGCAGATATTGAGTCTGCGTTCCGGCTCCTGCCAGTGCACCCCAGCAGCCAGAACTTACTAGGCTTCCGGCTGGGCAATGAGTACTATTACGACAGATGCATGCCTATGGGTTGCTCCATTTCCTGCGCTTTCTTTGAGGCCTTCAGCACGTTCTTACAATGGGTACTGCAAAGCGTGGAAGGTGTACTAGGCGTCACCCATTACTTGGATGACTTCCTGTTTGTAGGCGAAGCAGAGTCAGAGGATTGCGCAGAGGCATTGGCAAAATTCCAGAGAATGACTAAGTATCTGGGAGTGCCCCTGGCTCCTGGGAAGACCGTGGGTCCAGCGCAGGCCTTAGTTTTCCTGGGGATAGAAATTGACACGCTATCAGGTGAGGCTAGGCTCCCTGCAGATAAGGTCACAGAGCTAGCGGCCCAAATTAAACAGGTGCTAGGGCAGGACAAGGTATCACTAGACGACATCCAGAGCCTGCACGGGAGATTAAGCTTCGCTACAAAAGTGATACCTGCGGGCAGGGCTTTCGCGCGCAGGTTGGCTAGGACAGCAGCAAAGATCAAGCGCAGGCACCACCAAGTGAGGTTGAGTTTTGGGGTCAAGGAGGACCTTAAGGTGTGGGGGGATTTCCTCAAACATTTCAACGGATCAGTGATATGGAGGGAACCCTGGACCAGCAGCCAGGAGCTGACGTTGTTTACTGACGCGTCAGGAAGGGATGGCTTCGGGGCAATTCTGGACAAAGATTGGTGCGCGGCGGGGTGGCCTAATGCTTGGAGGAAGAAAAAGATTACCTCCAACATAACAGTTTTAGAACTATTCCCGATTGTGGTGGCTTTTCACCTCTGGCCGGCCTTACTGTCTGCGAAAAGAGTGGTTTTATGGTCAGATAATATGGCGGTAGTCCAAGCCATCAATACCCAGTCAGCATCTTGTGCACTTGTGTTATGTCTATTAAGGGAACTGGTCAAAGTGTGTTTATATAACAATGTGGAATGCAAGGCTAAGCACATTCCGGGAGCCTTAAACACGGCTGCTGACGCACTTTCCCGTTTCCATTGGCAGCGTTTCCGAGAGGCGTGGCCCAGGGCGAGGGAAGAGATGACGCCTTTCCCGGCTCGGCTATGGCTCCTGCTGCGGTGGCGCAGCGCATCAGAGAACTAGGCGAGATGTCAGTAGCACCTAGAACGATGAGGAGATACCAAACTTGTGTGAGGACATTCTGCGAAGTCATGGGCCCTTGGGAGCGGGAGGACTCTAGGCAGTTTGAGAAAGTGCAGGCGTTCATGGTCTGGGCAAAAGATGAAGGGAAGAGCCACTCATGGATGGCGGGGCATTTGTCCGCCATTGGGCACCATGCTCGATTGTCAGGTCAGAAGGACCCCACGACAGAGTTCACAACCAGGGCGGCACTCAAAGGCTGGGCGAGAGTGATGCCCACATTGGCAGACCAGAGGGCCCCCATTGATTATGACACCCTGAAGAGCATGATAGACGCCTTGCCGGCAGTTACGAGCTCCGCTTACGAGGCAGCCCTCTTTGCAGTAACGTTTAGTCTAGCATTCTTCGGAGCATTTAGGATTAGCGAATTAGTGGCACGGTCTAAAAAAGAGTCCAACTCCAGGGCCATCTCGTTCAGGAACACCCGCGCAACAGCAGAGTCAGTTGAGATATTCCTACATTCCTCCAAGACAGACCAATCAGGCAAGGGCAGGACCATCACTTTGCAGCGTTTGGGGAATGACAGTTACTGCCCGGTGGCTCTGCTGGCCGCGTTCCTGCCTCGCCGCCCTCAGTCAGACGGCCTGCTACTTATCCACTCTGATTGTTCCCCAGTCACTAAGTATCAAGTGGACCACGTGATGCAGGGGTGCTTGTTCTTGGCAGGATACATAATAGAAGGGGCCAAGTTTAGCACGCATTCCTTTAGGATAGGCGCAGCCACCACGGCCTTTAGGGCAGGCCTCCCTGATGAAACAATTAAAAAAGTGGGTCGTTGGGACTCCAACTGCTACAGGAGGTACGTCAGACCGCTGAGTGTGATACTCCCGGTGAGCAGGCAGGTGGTCAATGATGTGTAAATAATGTAAATAATAATAATCATGTCTTAAGTAACATGGTGGTTCACAATTTGGTAGCCACGTGGTGTGTGTTTGTCATTGCAGTGTCTTTGAAGTATGTCAATAAAACACAATTTACAACACACTGTGTTTTATTGCAGGGAAAGAGGTGTGGGTGTTGGGGCACTCCTATGTCACGAGACTGGCGAGATGGGTGAATGCCTCCACATGGAAGCACGGGCTTACCAACACCAAGATATCATGGTTCGGCTTCCCGGGGATGCACTGGGATGCACTGTTAGGGACGCTGCGTAGATTAGTGAGGGAACACAAGCAGAGGCAGAGCATTCTAGTGGTGCACCTGGGAGGGAACGACCTGGTCGCATTAGGCAAAAGGCGTCTGTTAAATACAATGAGGAAAGACTTGAGCACCCTGAGCGGCGAGCTAGGACAGTGCAACATCTACTGGTCAGAGATTTCCCCCAGACCAATCTGGCATGGGGCAATATCACGGGAAGCACTGGAAATAACCCGCAGGCGCGTAAACGCGGCAATGCGCAAATTTAGCGAACAGAGAGGCATAGGTTTTATCAGGCATGGCTTGCTGCATGCCAAGTCTATTGGTTGCTGGGAATCCGACGGGGTGCATTTGTCCAAAGTTGGGATGGCGATTTTCCTCTTAGACTTGGGGGAAGCGCTAGAAAGAGCCGGATGTAGATAAGGAAGAGAACTAAAGGCTAGGTAGTGGGGGCTCTGGGCGCAGCGGGTGCCACGCCCAGGGCTGTGGAAAAAGAGAAGGCGACCCCCATACAGGACAGGCGCAGGAACAGGACCTGAAGCCACAGTGCGAGAGGCACAATACTGAGTCATACATAGCCAAGGGGCCCTTCTTGGGGACTTGGTTCAACGGCACCCCGTTAGTCCTTAGGGCGGTTGTAAACCTGAGCAACCGGGGGTTTGCTAATAACGCCCCTCCTAGCTGGGCAAGGTGTGAGTTGACTCTCCCTTGTTCAGAGGTGGGCGGGGCAGGTGGACGATAGGTCCATCGGGGGAGGCTTGCCTCCCAGGTCGACACGTGGCCAGGGCCACTAGTGTCTGCTTCTTTGGCTCTACTTCAGGTGCCCTGCAACAAGGGGTTGCGGGGTGGAGGGGTCGCCTGTCAGTTAACCCGCTCTGTTATTTGTATCACAAATAAACCTGCAACTTTTTATTCCCAAACATACTTGTCTGTGTATCATTTGGGTGGAGGGTTGCGGGGCAAGGGTACCGATGCAACTACTATGCGGGAGGCCCGCGGTCCCTGCAGGGGACCCCATAGGAGGGCAAACCCCGTAGTAGTGCGCAGGGAACCGCAGGCCCGCCTGGGGGAGGGTGGGTGGGCGGGGTCGGACATCCAGGCCACCCCCCTTTGGCTGGGACTGATATGGGGCGCACCTCCTCCTTGGCGCCCTCTTTGCTGCTGCCCCCTTCCTCTGTCGGTCGCTCCTGGCTGTCCTCGCCAGCCTAGTCACAGGCCCCGAGCCCCCTCCTTCTCCCTCACTTCCCCCACGACGCCGGACGCGAGGCCCGCAATTTTACTCCCCTCCCTACCGCTCACCCGATGAAAGGGGGGAAGTGGGGAGGGGGGAATAGTAATGATGTTTTTGTCTTCTAGGTTGCAGGAGGAGTTACAAGGCGACCCCCATACAGGACAGGCGCAGGAACAGGACCTGAAGCCACAGTGCGAGAGGCACAATACTGAGTCATACATAGCCAAGGGGCCCTTCTTGGGGACTTGGTTCAACGGCACCCCGTTAGTCCTTAGGGCGGTTGTAAACCTGAGCAACCGGGGGTTTGCTAATAACGCCCCTCCTAGCTGGGCAAGGTGTGAGTTGACTCTCCCTTGTTCAGAGGTGGGCGGGGCAGGTGGACGATAGGTCCATCGGGGGAGGCTTGCCTCCCAGGTCGACACGTGGCCAGGGCCACTAGTGTCTGCTTCTTTGGCTCTACTTCAGGCGCCCTGCAACAAGGGGTTGCGGGGTGGAGGGGTCGCCTGTCAGTTAACCCGCTCTGTTATTTGTATCACAAATAAACCTGCAACTTTTTATTCCCAAACATACTTGTCTGTGTATCATTTGGGTGGAGGGTTGCGGGGCAAGGGTACCGATGCAACTACTATTACCCGTGCGCGAAGCTGAGCCTCACTTCTACCCTGTAACAGGTTGGAAGAGTATCGTCTGTACTCTGCAACGGAAGTGAAACAACTCTCAGTCCTCCCTTTGAAAACGTATCAAAACCACAACGTGAAAAATGTAATGCTCAAGGACTCACCTGAGGTCAACACTGTAAAAGATCCTCCGTATCCACACTGTGACGCCTGCAACGCGCGCAATGACGTATGCAAAGCTTCTCGCGTTTTTAAAGAGCCCGACCGGGTCCAAAGAAATTTAAAAAAGGGAAGAAAAGGGAAAAAAGGCGACAATTCTAACTGCACCAAAACTTTATTGCGCCATGTCATCATCTGACAAACAAAGAGCCATGATCCTCATAAAAAGCCCGAGGTGCATGAATAATGTTTCACCCTCCGAATTTGTGTCAACCCACCATAATTGTGAGAAGATCATATGGGCACGATAACAGATGACTTCGCACACTGCCAGTGTGAAACAAAAAAAGGCAGTTAGACTCTTTCTATAACCGCTACTCAAGATTTCCGAAAAAGTAAATAAAGATATGAGTATTAATCCCAATGTTCCCTTTGTAGACGACTGCTGAAATATGCGCAGGATAATCAGACAGAATACCATCTAAAAAAAGTGGTGCAAGGGAGAAGAAAAGGATAATGAGTGCAAGTCCTGTACAATGTGAACATTTAATCACAAAACATCATGTGCTGAACAAACATGTATATATAGTGAATCAATCATCTTCATAGAAAACATAACAGTTCGTAATGATCATTGAGCCCCCCCAGGGATCACCGTTCCTAAGTGTTTAATCCAAAAGGTCTCTCTACGTGCTAGGGCTATGTTTGTGTCAATTCCTGGAGTCGTATGGATTTTTTCAAGAATAGTGAATCTCAATTGAGGAATCGTGTGTGTAGTATTCACCCAGTGTGCTGCCAAAGATGAGTTTAAGTTCCTGTTGTGGATTCTGCTTTTGTGTTCTACTATCCGTGTTTTAATTTTACGACTAGTTCTCCCTTCATAAACTAGCCCGCAAGGGCATTTGATAGCGTAAATTACCCCCTCAGTGTTGCAATCATAGTTGTGATGAAGTTTTAATTTTTGACCCGTCTGTGGGTGAGCAAACATATCTCCCAAGATTACATTACCACATTGTCCACAATTATGGCGCTTCCTCATTCCTTTGTAACTTGGTTTATCTAAGAGGTGACTAGGTTTCAGAAGTTCCCTCAGATTCTTCGAGCTATTGTGTGCAAATAATGGTAAATCATGAAATATTCCTGCGAAGTCGACCTCTTGTTCAATTATATCCAACATTTTCTTATGATCGCCTTGATTTGGGGTACTTGAACTTAGGGTTTTAGAACAAACACTTCACTTTTGTTAGAGAGTTTCTTTGACTTCAATAACAAATCCTCACGTTTTTTTTTGAGCGACAGTCCTCACTGCTTCCATTAGCACCTCTACTGGGTAACCTCTTTCTCTGTATCTTTCCAGTTGGGCCTTTATAGCGATCTCACATGTTGAGTCAGCAGAGGTTATTCTTTTAATTCTCGTCAATTGTGATACCAGTAATTGTTTTTTAAGGGAGTGAGGGTGCACACTGATGTAGTGTAATGCATTGTTCACATCGGTGGATTTTGAGACATCAGTAAGGTAACCCATACCCTGCCAAAATGTAACAACTCTGAAAAATCTGCAATGTGTCAGTCTCAGGACCCTTCCACCCCCCACCCACGCCAAGCATTGCCCAACTCTGCTATGGCGATAACCCCTCATGTAAACCCCAAAGGGCCTGGAGGCTCATAGGAATGAATGGCAATTACCGAATCGGTAAATACCGATTTGGTAAAAGGGGGAAAACATTGAAGGGTGGCAGGGTGACACTTTTACACCCTGTTGCACCCCTCAATTGTGTAAGGGTGCACATGTGGCACACATACATGCCCTAAGGGCATGTATGTCTGCCACATCGCACTGTGGGAAAAGTAAAAAAATGCTTTTTCAAAGGTTTTCATTATTTACCACCAACTTGTAGTTGATGGTAAATAACGAATCCTTAACTGAGGAATGCACTAACTTGAGTGCTCCCTACATCCTGGATTCAGTAATTTACCGAATCGGTATGTTAAGAATTCGGTATTTTACCGAATCCTTAAATTACCGATTCGGTAAAATACCGAATCCTAAAAAAATGCCACCTACATCTAAAAAGCCCAATACCGGTCGGTAACAGCCGGAATTCGGTAATTTCGGCCATTACCGACCGGTATTGGGTGACCTACATCTGGCCCTTAGTTCTTGTCCTGGTGGGGTCGTTTGGATGTGTCAATAAATGATTCTGGTTCCTATAATTTTCTTTTATATTTCCAGTCTTCCTATGAATATACCTCAGTCCTAATATGAGTTAATATATTCCTTCTTATCTAAATTTTTGTGGAACAATTAAAAAAAACTGCGTATGTCTCTTCAGAAACTTAAAAGACCTAAGTTTATGGGAGGTGTTAACTTCCCTGACTTTCATTTTTACCATACTGCATTTTTCCTCAAGCAATCTGCCTCAGATTTACCTCTATGGGTCAATTTCAAAAAAACTTTTTTCTTCCATTTTCCTTTAAAGAATTCTAATCCATTTCATGTAGACCTCTGTCTCTTTCCCGTCCTATTTTTAATAACATCTCAAAAACTAAAAAACAATTTTAAAAAACTGCGTATGTCTCTTCAGAAACTTAAAAGACCTAAGTTTATGGGAGGTGTTAACTTCCCTGACTTTCATTTTTACCATACTGCATTTTTCCTCAAGCAATCTGCCTCAGATTTACCTCTATGGGTCAATTTCGAAAAATCTTTTTTTCTTCCATTTTCCTTTAAAGAATTCTAATCCATTTCATGTAGACCTCTGTCTCTCTCCCGTCCTATTTTTAATAACATCTCACCGAATCCTTAAATTACCGATTCGGTAAAATACCGAATCCTAAAAAAATGCCACCTACATCTAAAAAGCCCAATACCGATCGGTAACAGCCGGAATTTGGTAATTTCGGCCATTACCGACCGGTATTGGGTGACCTACATCTGGCCCTTAGTTCTTGTCCTGGTGGGGTCGTTTGGATGTGATATAAATGATGCTGGTTCCTATAATTCTCTTTTATATTTCCAGTCTTCCTATGAATATACCTCAGTCCTAATATGAGTTAATATATTCCTTCTTATCTAAATTTTTGTGGAACAATTAAAAAAAACTGCGTATGTCTCTTCAGAAACTTAAAAGACCTAAGTTTATGGGAGGTGTTAACTTCCCTGACTTTCATTTTTACCATACTGCATTTTTCCTCAAGCAATCTGCCTCAGATTTACCTCTATGGGTCAATTTCGAAAAAACTTTTTTTCTTCCATTTTCCTTTAAAGAATTCTAATCCATTTCATGTAGACCTCTGTCTCTTTCCCGTCCTATTTTTAATAACATCTCAAAAACTTTCTAACCTATTTTCAATTGGCACAAATCCCCTAAGGATCTACTCTTGCAGTCTTCCATTTCGTACAACCAACATATTCGTATTGACAATAAAATGGTCTTTTGGAAAGACTGGCCTGCTAAAGGACTTCATCGTGTTTTTGAAATTTTTCATGATGACCTTTGTATTTATTTTGCCAATGCCCAGACGCGTTGCTCGTTACCCTCTTCCTGGGAATCTAAATTCAACTCTCTAATCACAGGGATGCAATATGCTTATAATACATTTGTATCTCTTCCTGTATCTTACTCTTCTCCACTGAATATACTTTCTATTCTGGAATCTACCCCCTCTGCTTCACAATTATATAAACATCTTCTTCCTCAGCTAATTAACCGAGATAAAACAGAAGTAGAGTTACTCTGGGAAGCCGATCTCCAGCTTACGTTTCCTATCCACATTTGGGACAAGATTTGGTTGAAAATAAAATCTTCCAGAGCAGCCAACGCTATTTTATATAAATAATAGACTTATGTTTACTCCTGCTTCATTACACAAGATAAATCAAACTCACACCCCTTCTTGTATGTCTTGTCCTTCTAACTAAGCAGATCTAAAACATTTGTTATTTGACTGTCTATTTACACTTTTTGGACGCAGGTTTAGCAACAACTAAATGACATATTTCATACGAAAATCCCCCTTACTTTTGTCAACATTTTCTTAGGGAGTGTCTCTGAGTATTGGGACTCCCAACTGACCACTTTTCACATACTCCTTACCGTTGCCTTTCAACAAATTACCAGGGAATGAAAGAATTCTACAAAAGTATCTTATCGGGCCTGGTGGTATGAGGATTGTTATAATCACAGATTAGATAGGGCTTATCTCTCTCCAATTTCCCTTGCTATTCTGCAGCATACATAGAAACATCAAATCACCTTTACAGATTGTTTGTGCAGGAAGGTGTCCATTTCTGCACATAAACAATCACCCCTGCAGTGCAGGCACCCTTGCAACATGGCGCAAGGGTGCCTGCGCTGGCGTTAAAAGCAGTACAAAAGGGGGTGGTGATGGACGGAGCATCTGGACCAATCAAACACTCACACCCAGTCAAAAGATCTGGGTTTAATCCATCGCTGTTCTTTAGCCCAATCTGCCACCCCAGTTCAGACATGGCCATTTGCAAATCAGTCTGACCCTGTGCCTCATGGGAACAGTCCAGCCCGAACTGCCAAGCCATGCCTTCCCTGGACCGGAAACAAGCTTCCTAGGACTGGTTTCTGGCATTACAGCCGTCTTCAGCCAGGCTTGCTTGAATCCAGTGGCAAAGTGAGCAAGGGACTCACGTCTGAGCATACCCTGCCAACTTATGGCGAACAAAGCGGTACAAAAGGGGTTGGTGATGGACGGAGCATCTGGACCAATCAAACACTCACACCCAGTCAAAAGATCTGGGTTTAATCCATCGCTGTTCTTTAGCCCACTCTGCCACCCCAGTTCAGACATGGCCATTTGCAAATCAGTCTGACCCTGTGCCTCATGGGAACAAGCTCGAACTGCCAAGCCATGCCTTCCCTGGATCGGAAACAAGCTTCCTAGGACCAGTTTCTGGCGCTGGCGTTAGGCAGCTTTTTTAGCATCAGTACTAGGGGGAAAGCAGGGGTGCGCCGTATTGCTTAAATATGGCGCATCCCAGCGTTGAAAAATATTGTAGCGCGGTCTTACCAATTTTGGCATAACACTGTGCTCTGACATTTTACTGTAAATATGCCCCATTGTCTAACCTTGCGGTTTTTCCTAAAATGTATCTCAAAGCACTTTCCAATGCCAAGGAGCAGGTATTCACTTGGCAGTGATTAACTGTGAAGCGAATATGCAACTTGATGAGAATAAACATGCATAGTGCAGGCTCTGTATTGCTTTGCTGAAAGTTGGTGTCTGTTCTAAACTGAAAGTCAGTGAGCGGTGTAGCACAAAAGCTCCGCTTTTTCTTGCCAAGCAGCAAGAGTTAGATTACCTTTCCTGTTGTGTTCGAGTAGAGCAACATTGTATAATAAAGAGGTTCAAGAAAGGTCTTATGTTAAGATACCTGCATAAGAGGCATTGAGACAGCAGCTGCCTTATAAAGCAACATACAGAGACCCTAATTCTAAAGGTTATCATTAGAAGTATTATTGTGTTACAGTTTATGGCATATGATCTCATCTATATATATATATAAAAACGAATGTATGTCTGTCTTTCTGTCTGTCTGTTTGTCCTTTATGCATTACTACACCATTCATCCGATTGCCATGAAACTTTGGGAAGTTGTTGAGTACACTCCTGCAAAGGTTTCTGGCATACATTTTCTTAAAATATCAGCCCCAAGGGCCCTCATAATCTTTCCAATACCCACCAGACGGGAAAACAAAAAATCGTGTATCCATAAGCACTCGAATAAATAAAAAGAATTAAAACACCATTCATCCGATCACCATGAAACTTTGGGAAGTTGTGCAGTACACTCCCACGAAGGTTTCTGCCATAAATTTTCATTAAATATCGGCCCCCCAGGACCCTCATAATCTTTCGAATACTGATGTACGCACAAAACGGAAAAAAAAGAATTGTGTATCTACATACACTTGAATAAATAAATAGAATTAAAACACCATTCATCCGATCGCCAGGAAACTTTGGGAAGTTGTTGAGTACACTCCCGCGAAGGTTTCTGTCATAATTTTTTTTAAATATCGGCCTCCCCAGAGCCCTCATAATCTTTCGAATACTGATGTACACACCAGACGGAAAAGCAAAAAATCGTGCATCCACAAGCACTCGAATAAATAAATAGAATTAAAACGACACTTTGAAATGTTTTCCATATTAAAATTAATAAGATTCAATAAAGTTTCCTTGAATTTCCTTTCTTCGGAGATTGCAGCAATGCGCGACGGGTAAGCTAGTAAGCTCATAAAACAAAAACCTCGACATTGCCTATAGTTAAACATCCAATGCCGCTAAATGTGCAAAATGCGTTTTGCACTCAAAAACAGATTCTATGCCAGATGAAATGCACCCATGCATTAACTGCACATGTCCTATTTACCCATGTGCATATTATGTATCCCGGGTTTCTACCCACAAGGTTAGAGCAGGCGAATCTGGGTGAGACGTTTTTGGCAAATAACAAATTCTAATTTGTACACCCTGGAATGTGTTCTAGGGTGTGTGTGATGTGAGCACTAAGTTTGCACTACTTTCCAAAATATGCTTACCAAATTTTACCTGCAGTAAACTTGTGAGAAAAAAGTGTGATGTATGGAAAGTGCCCAGGTGCAAATACCACCTTTGGAATTAGTGCATAGGCTAAAACAACCGACTTGGAATCTTATTTTAGGAGCAAACATAACTCTCTCCTGACCTCTTTCTCAGGTGACAAAAGTTGAGGCCTCTGGGTCAGACTAGGACAGACAATAGGCCCGGGCACCAAAATAAAAGTGGCTCTCTTTAACAAATCAGATAGCTGAAAAAAGCGATCCATATCTGCAAATCAGAGCAGTTTTGAACTTGTAAAGACAAGCTGTATATGTGTTTTGCAAGATATGGGCGACTGCATGCATTTTCGCTTGATTCTGGAAATGCTTGTGGTAATAGCAGAGAAAACAATCATTGGCAAAGCCAACAGGTCATGCATATGTGAGAGCTATTGGCTTTGGCAATGGCTTTTTGCCATGTGCAATATGGCTGAAAGTAAAGGAAATAAAAGACCTATGATGAAGCCAACCCTGGCCACATCAAAGCGCTAATTTTATTTTTTACTTAGGGCCATATTGTACAGTAGCTTCTGTGCAACATTTCTGAAAGGAATTTAGAGAAAGCACTATGATGCAGCAGCTCTTTCGTTACAAATTCTTTTATGGTGCCTGGAATGACAACTTAGCTCATTAAAGAGTTGGCTTTTCACAGCTCTTTGGCTTGCTTAGTGGGCAATGGGGGATTTCGTTGCATACATTACATCTTTTTGTAGATGTAGACATGGAAATGATATGTCACACTGGCGAGAGTCATATAAGGAACCTGTGGTGCTGTAGTCTTACATTTTTAGAATCTGTTTGAAAATAACTTTCTAAAAAAAGTCAAACTTACTTCTTTGCTGAAGTAGGTTTGGCACATGCCTCCTGTTTGCCAGGGAAAGCACTGGAATTATTTTAATGCATGGTCTTATCTCTGCTATGCATGACTATTGCCTGTTCAGTTCCTATCCATCCATGAATTCACCACGACCTGCAGAGCCACAAGACATTTGAAACACACACAGATGACTGGAACATGATGCCTAAGAGACAGGGCCAGTCTCCCAAGTTATCCAGGCCTCTACCAGCAAGAACAACAGGCACAGGCAGCAGTACCCTAACATGTTTCCTTGGATGTCATCACACAGTAATATCAGGCCATGCATATATGCTATCATCTTCTTCTTTCGAACTTTGTTTCGGTTATTAACCATAAAAGTTACATTAAAATACATTTCTCCATTTAAAAAAATGGAAAAAATTAAAACAGATTCAGATAAGAAATTATCCCATTATTTACAGAGCGCAAAAGTGTTAAAAGGTTAGACTTATTTTTTTCCGTGCAATTGAAACTGCTAATAAATACCTGCAAAAGCTAAAAACAACTTGAGGCACCGTTTCGTATCTCAGAACTCCCAGAGCTTCCTGGTGCTTTCTATATTCCAACTTCTGACAGGGAGAGCAAATCCACTTTTTCCTAATCTTTTCATAGAATGTGCAAAAGAACAAAATATGTGCAATACTTTACACATTTGCTAGAAGGCATAAAGTGCAGAGAGATTCAGCATTTACCCATTATCTGTATTCCATTTTACTGTATAGGCTTTCATTTTAAGGACACCATAACAAACTTCAAATATACTGTTCTTGCCAGGGGAGGATGAACAGCATCCAAGAACTCCTCGAACCCTGGACAAGGCTTAACTTCCAAACATTGCATGGTTAATCTGCCGAATCTTGGGTTACTATGCAGTATGTTCCGCTGGTACTCCCAATATATCTGCTTCAACTGTTTCTTGGAGTTCTGGGTCAGTGTTTGTGGCTCGGCCCAATAAACACTTAAACCAAGCTTAATGAACCATGCTTTCACATAACGCACCAGGGGAGAGTTAGCAGTTTATCTAAGGCAATTATTTCTCCAAGGTCTTCTCTATGGTGATCCAACTCCTGTATCGTCCACAACCTCACCCAGAAGAGCAGAGGTGTCAAGTTTGCAATATACTCTATCCGTTTTAGATTAAGGTCATCATAGAAAAGAGACGTTAATGGTGTAGCC
Organism: Lissotriton helveticus; assembly: GCF_964261635.1. Classification (NCBI taxonomy): domain Eukaryota; kingdom Metazoa; phylum Chordata; class Amphibia; order Caudata; family Salamandridae; genus Lissotriton; species Lissotriton helveticus. Next base: position 914,788,649 of record NC_136067.1, read on the forward strand.
ACCGGTAGGCCTAATAGCCCCCTCATGAATTTATTTTCCTCAATGGAAAGCTGTCTCAAATTATCTATGCTCAGCCCCATACAATGCTGCAGCCTGGGCTTTACACTTGTATATTTCTAAAGCAGGCACACCAGGTTTTATTGTAGACTTATTATATTTTCTATAGATCTCCTTTGCACCATGTGTAAGATTCATTCTTGCGTGATTTATTTGGGGGTTCCACTACTCCGTAGAGTCTATAGTAATACCCAGATAATTAAAATGTGAGACCATTTCAAGATTTTACTTACCAACATGGATCTTTTTCTTAAAGGACCTATGAGGTTTCAAGGACATACATTTGGTCTTGCTTATGTTTATTTCCAATCCCTTTCCAGTGCAGTATTCATTGAAACTAATTAAAAAGTTTTGGAGTACCCTCTGCGTCTGCGAGACCAGAATAGTATTATCAGCAAAAGGCAGTGCTGGAACCAGAGTCCCGCAGATCTTCGGGGGGTCAAGACTGGGTTGCTGAGATGGTCAACAATATCATTAATGAAGAACGAGCACGCACACCTGTCTCACCCCTCTGTTAATTGGGATTGGCTCATTTAGTTCACCACTCGCCCTCCAACAGACCATAGCATAGTTACCCTGATGTAACCTAACTATTTGGGTAAGGATATCTTCTGGGACTCCCAGATTTTTCAGCTGTGCCCCGAGCAGCCCCCTTGGAACAAGATCAAACACTGCCCTTAAGCCTACAAATGCAATATAAATATAGGCATCTCTTATTTTAACATATTTCCATAAAATGCACATTAACCTAAATACTTGATCATTTGTGCTAGTCTGAGATCTAAACCCTGCCTGTTAAACTATTAGTATATTATTTCCACAGATCCAATTATTCAATGTATCCAGAACTTGCCAGGCATGAACTTTCTGCATTGTGCCTAAAAGACTTATTGGCCTGTAGTTTTCAGGATCGTGTTTACTCCCTTTTTGGTACTATTTCAGCACCCTTCCAAGTAGGGGGGAACGGTGCACCTGAAGCTACTGCATTGCTAATTAAGTTAATATAAATACCCCATACTTATAAATCATGCCTAAGCAAATCTCCCAGAATGTAATCCAGCCCTGAAGCTTTACACATCTTGATAGCCTTAATTGCCTTTACTGTTTCCTCTAGAGTGAAATAGATCCAATTGTGTAAACAATCGTTTACACAACTGGCCAATGACCCACACAGATTATGAGAGACCCCCTTGGCCTCTGTGAAGAGATTGGCAAAATGTTGGGTCCAGGTTACAGGATACAAATAGTATTTTGCAGGGGAGATTCCGCCTTTACTACCATGCGCAACTGTTTTCCAGAACCGAAATAAATCTTTTGTTTTAGCACCATGGAGTAGATCATTCCAGTTGCCCTTGAAGCATTCTCTCTGTGCATAGGTTAATGCATTTTTGTAATTAGCCCTTGCCTCCCTTATTAACTGTACATTTCCCTTTCTTGAGCAATCTAGTAGTAATATATTGGCCTCTTAACATTGCTTATTGTACCAAGGATTATTCGGTAACTCTTTAGATGTGATTTCTGTTAATGTGAACAGTTTGATGGATAGCCATAATTTACATTAAAGATTGGACACATTCTACATGAGAGCCAAGCACTTTGGAAAATATATACATTTCAGACATGGTCTCAGCATTATTCACAAAATGGGGCCACCTTATTGACTTTTGGTGATTTCCAAGGGACAGTTGCAGGCTCTTATTGATCTCTAGCTCTGTGTCAGTGAAATACCCTCACATTTATAAACACAAGGGAAGATGATCACAAGGGGCCAGATGTAGGTAATCAGATTTTACCGATTCTTAAATACCGAATTTTACCGATTCGGTATTCAAAAATCGGTAAATGAGATGTAGGTAAAAAAATGGGTATTTTTTACCGATTCGGTAAAAGTCGGTATCGGACTTTCGGAATTTACCGAATCGGTATTTACCGAATCGGTATTTACCGAATCGGTATTTCCCATTCTTCCCTATGGGCCTAAAGGCCCATAGGAATGCATTGAAAATACCGAATCGGTAAATACCGATTCAGTAAATACCGATTCGGTAAATTCCGAATCGGGAAGCAAGCAAAAGTGAAACCAATGAAAACAGCCAATCAGGTGCTACCACCCTCCCCCTCCCTACCAGGAAGTGGCTACCCAGGCAGCTGTAACTCATTAGAAGGTTCTGGAGAGGCAGTCAGAGCTGAGCAGAGACACAGAGCAGCAGGGGGTGATTTTTGTGACTTTACCTCTGTGAAAATGGCTAGCAGCAGTGAGAGCCAGAAGGCAGAGAGGAAAAAGAAAGTAAAGTTTAGCAGCATGGAGCTGCCAGTACTAGTGGAGGAGGTGGTGAGAGCCCACAAACAACTGTTTGGCAGGCCCTCCCTCACTGTAGCAGAGTCAGCAAAACGCAAGCTGTGGCTTGATATAGGAGAAAGGGTCAATGCTGTGGGAGTGACAAGCAGGAGCATTGATGACCTCAAGAAACGCTTCTACGACATCAGAAGCCTCACCAAGAAAAAGATGGCAGAGCTACATAAGCAGGCTGGTGTCACCGGTGGAGGCAGGAACCCAGCGCCCCCCTGACTGACCTGGAGGAGTTGGTGGCGTCAACCATAGAGCCAGACAGTGTTGTGGGACTGGGAGATGTGGACAGCTCAGCCAGAGCCAAAGGAAAAGGTAAGACGCATGCGCAGCATGACACCCCATACCAACCAGCTTCCCTTAACCCCTTGTGCACAGGCCAACCCCAGTTCAGTACTGCTAGCACTATACAGGAGCAATGCATTATGGGAAATGTAGTCAGCTAATATAAGACTATGTGTAACTGCACAGACATCAGCAAGGCAGAGAAAGTAACGCTGAATAATGACAGTAAAATGTGTAAAGCATTTATTTTAGTGACTGTGACACAGTAGCACTCAGTTGACATACGCTTATTTATGCCTAGGGGCAACATCAGCCAGTCAAGCTTCAGCAACAGCAGGGACTGCACCAGCTAGGGAGGAGAGTGACGAGGCAGGGCCAAGCCATGTCCATGCCACGCAGGAGGAAGAACACACAACTGCCATCTCCCAGGAAGAGGAGACAGTCCAGACACCCGAGTTTCCCCACTCCCCACACCTCTCACAATCCCCTACATTGCTTTTCTCTCCTGAGACCTCCCCATCACTGTTACAGCCTGCACCTGCAACCTCACCAGCCAGGAGGCGAGTCGTGGCCCCACTGCCAGTGATGGAGGCAGCAGAGGGAGAGGCCCAAGCCACTGCACCTGAGAGTCCTGCTGCACTGCAGCCCAACACACAGTCTTTCACCTCGCGCAGACGGCAACGCAGGCCCAGCAGTGCAGGTGTTCCTGGAGATGGCACAGTGTTCCGTGGGCTGGAGGGGAGCATTGTGCGCATCCAACGCATGCAGGGGAAATCAATACTGGCCTGCCACCGTCAATTTCGTGTCCTAAACCAACAAATTGGAGAAATGGGGAAGGGCATCAGAGACATGGTAGAAAGCAACAGGGAGATATCAAAAACCAATGCTGACCTAGCTGCAGGAATGCACCAAATGAGCACTTCAATAACCCAGCTGTGCTCAAAACTGGACAGCCTGGAGCACACAAGGCGCAGGGACGCCTGTGTAAACAATAGGGCCATGAACCGTCTGGCCACTGCCACATCACAGCTATGCCGTAGAGGCATTAACATGCAGGAAAGCCTCACTCAGAACACGGCCGAGGTCACCAGGGGCATGGCCAGGATCACCAGTGCCCTCGAGGCAATGATAATATCAAACACTGCACTGGATCCTGCCCTGGATGTGGCTGGTGGTGACGACAGCAGTAGCCGCAGCAGCTTGGCAAGCGCTGTGGTCCAGCCACGTAGGAGCAGCAGGCGCCCAGCTGAGCCTGCAGGCCATGAGGGAAGCAGTGAGCAACATCCCAGTGGCTCTGGGAAGCGTGGGCGCAAATGACTTTGCCAGTGTGGGTGATGTAACCCAGAACATGTAGTCCCCACCTTTCTTTTCTTTAATTTGTTGCACTTCAGTGCATGAACGTTGTGGCAACATTAAATGACGTTCTACTCATTCACAACATGTCTGTGACTCATCACTTACTCAGAAATAGTTGCGTGTAATCTCCCCACATCTGTATCTGCCATCACTTGGTGTTGTCACTCCAGCAGGTGCTGTGTCAGGCACAGCAATGTCGTCGTCATGATCCTCGTAGTCAGACAACTCCACCTCAGTACCCTTCTTAACAGCAAGGTTGTGCAACATGGCACAGGCAGCAATTATCTTACAGCAGGTGATGGGGGTATACTGCCTTGCACCTCCACTCTTGTGCAAGCATCTGAATCTGCTTTTCCAGATACCAAAGGTCCTTTCAACAACATTCCGTGTGCTTTTGTGGGCCCGGTTATATCTCCTTTGGCTGGGTGTTGAGGGGTTGAGGTAGGGGGTGAGTATAAAAGAGCGGAGGGCATATGCACCGTCTCCTAAAAGGAAAAGGTAATACATTAGTCACATGCATACATTTATTTCTTACTGCAATAGGTATTATGGGGGTCAGACACTGTGTCTTACCTAGGAGGTATCCTTCATCAAATTCACCTGCAGTCAGCCGTGCATAGATGCCGCTGTTTTGAAAAATATAGGAGTCGTGGGTACTCCCAGGGAATTTTGCCACAATGTCAGTGATGGTGCACTTTGCATTGCAAATCACCTGCACATTGATGGTGTGGGTTGACTTCCTATTCCTGTAGATATATTCTGTGTCAGCAGGGGGACAAATGGGAATGTGTGTGCCATCTAAGCAGCCAATAATATTTGGAAATCGAGCCATCTGGTAAAAGTCAGATTTTGTTTGCACCAGTTCAGCATGGGTAGCAGGAAAATAAATGTAATGCTCCATCCTGTGTAACATGGCATCAAGGAATTCGTGGAAAAACCTTAACAGGCTGCTCTGTGTCACCCCACCTACCGCAGCAACCACGCTCTGGTAGCTCCCAGACGCAAGCAGGTGGAGGCTGCACAGCACCTGCACATGGGGTGGAATTGCATGTGCCCTTGGGGTAGTGTGCTGCAACAGTGGTTGGAGGTCCCTGATGAGCTCCAAGATGGTGTCTGGGGCCAACCTGTACCTCTGCAGTATCTCTGCCTCTGTGAGCATGAACAAGGTGACCCTCTGCCTGTAGACCTGCTCCTCTCTCTGCCATTCCCTCTCTCCTACCTCCTGTAGCCGTAGCCGTCTTGCAATGACATAAAATGCCGCCATTATGCAAACAGAATTGCATTTTGGGTCCTTTTTTATAGGTTGCACCTGGTTACCACATGATTCCAATCCATGGTAAATACCGACTCTTAAATACCGAATTTGAAGCAAATTCGGTATTTAAGCACTTCCCTACATCTCAATTTCCATTTTTACCAATTCTTATTTACCGAATCGTTTTTTTACCGAATCGGTAAATTTACCGAATCGCAAACCGTTGCGATTCGGTAAAATTACCGATTCGGTAAAATTTCCGATTTGGTATTTTACCGATTCGGTAACTTTTCCGAATCGGTAAATTTACCAATTCGGGCTATTTTTGGTCTCCTACATCCCGAAAGCTCAATACCGGTCGCTAACGGCCATAAATACCGATTTTCGGCCGTTACCGACCGGTATTGGGCTTCCTACATCTGGCCCTATATTCCTTATGATCAATGTTAAAGACCGTAATTCTATGCCATTCTTCTGTATGTAATCTATCTTAGTCTGAGTATTTCCCCTTATAAAGGTATTTAATGATGATCCAATTTTACTTTCGGTCATGATTCGTCCATTACATACCTTTAATCCATGTTCTAATGTAAAATGTAGCAGTTGCATAGCTGCTGTAGAACACAGGACAAATGGACCTATTGTGGGACCCCAATGGCTAAGTCTTCCTCCTCCATGACTAGTTCAAATCCAATAAAAGGTACAGTTAGAAACACAACCCACTATAACTAAATCGTTTAGAGCTACACATCCTAGGGTGTTGCCCAATATTTCCATAAGATGCGCCTCCTGATTACTTCTTCTTGGCCTAATATAAACATTAAACAGGTGTAAAAGTTTATCATTCTTTGAACTTAGGCTCACTCCAAGGATATCAGGTAAATCTATTTGATGAGCTCTTATTTTAACATCTAAGGTGATTTGTATCAATATAACCAATCCTTCCAAAGATCTACCACTTGATGAAGGAATAGCTTCAGCACAATAGGTCTCATATCTAAGTGTAAATGGGACATCTAGTGCCCATGACTCTTGAAAAAGGCATAGTTGGAAGTGTTCTATATATTCATGCCATTCATGGTACAGGAGTTTACTCTTTAACCCTGCTAAATTCCAAGAGACTATATTTACAGATTTGTTATTCATTGTTTTTAAGGAGTTTAATTCACTAGGACTTCTTTCTTGGATCACTAGATTGTCAACTACCTGTGTTGTGGGTATGTTGGATAATGATACTACCTGGGGATCATACCCTTCCATTTGATCCCCTAAACGGGGATCTTAACTTCTGCCTTCTAACTCTCCTACAACTAGCGCTTCTCGCGCTATAGAAACAGGAAGAACATTGTCGCAGCCAAACAGGCTCAACCCTCCCATGATATTTGACCCATCAGTCCAAGGGGCACTTCTCACAGTGTTCACACAGGGTTTGTGGAGCCAGTTCATAACTTCCATTGTGGGAAAGTAGAGAATACAGCAATTCTCTGTGCCCCACTCCTGGCACCAATTATGTACCGAGGAAAGAATGCCAGGAAAGTAGTTTAAAGATTGAAGACTTTATTTAGTCTTTAAAGAAATATCAAATAAAGGACCCACAGTGAAGCGGCTGTTAGCTCCAGGGAAAGAAAACCAGAATTATTCCAAACTGGATTCTAGAATTATGAGATAGAGACTAAAAAAGAAATAGAGAAAGTTTGATGATAGAAATAGAAGAAAGATAAGAACATTACTGATATCTAAAAGATAATTGAAAGTGTCCCCTTCCTCACGACTGCTCCCACTCCCACCCGCAAAATTTGGAATGAGCATCCACAAGTCAGGTCTAGTACTCTCTAGAGCCCCTTTTTAGGTCTCGCCTGTCGATGCGCATGCGCATCGAGCAAGGCGAGAGTATTGCGAGTTATCCACTCTTTATCCACACTGCAAGGAATCGTGGCGATTCCTTGCAGTGCCCGTGACTTTTAAGCTCAATGCGCATGTGCATTGAGCTTAAAAGCGCGTGCACAGCCGCCCGCATTCCTCCGACACCTTTGAAGTGAAGCTTAGCTTCACTTCAAAGGCCCGGCTTCTTCACACCCACATGCCGCTCTGCCCCGCTCCGCCCCCTCCCCTGAGTCATCCTGCCTGCCCCTTCCCGCCGTGTCGCATTTCTCCTCCCCCCTCCCCTCTCTTCCCTCCGTCTTGTTTCTCCATGAGTGAGCTCTGGCTCCAGCATAGATGAAGTGTTGTTGCCTTTGCGCTGTGCTTTCCCCTTGTGCTTTTAAAAATCGTCCTTGTTCCTATGTTTATCTTCCATACTTATCAGGCAACATGCATCCGGGCCTTAACTCACCACAAAGGCACCTATTTCAAAATGCTTCAATTCCCAGACTCAGCAAATCATCCAGATTTCTCCTTTCTCTTACGGGAGAGGTGTGGCCCCAATAGCTCGCTTAATCTTCCTGACGGCCCCCAGCGCCTAGAGACCCTTACGGGTGATTGTGCGCTTTACAAATGTGGACTTTACTTTACTACCGGTCACACAAAACGCAATAATGCCCCAGAGTTGTTTCTCCGTCTCACTCCCAGGCACATCCCGATTAAGCCATAGCTCTCCGCTAGACGTTCTCCTTTGTGCATGCCCAGCCTCATCCCTCCAGCCTAAGCAACTATCACCATCCATACTTTCACACTGGAGACTAACCGCCCTGAGTTATCACAGCCAGTCGCCACATCCAGTTTTGCCGTCCGTCTGCCCCCACTGCTGCCAGGCTGCGTAGTGCGCAAAAGGGGTACTTCGCTGCTGCAGACGTCTAAGGCCCCTGTTTTCCCCAGCTTTCAGTAGCGATTGTACTCAACCACCACTGTTTGCACTCCAGTGTCCAAAAGCCCCCAGGGAGGAATACAGTAGGCGGGAAACCATGTCCCTATTTTTGAGGTCATTTGGAACACTGGAAATCAATTTGTTTTAAAACATAATTGACCAGTTTGAACAGGAAACATTTATAACTACAAAAGAGTGGCCCCAATAGCTCGCTTAATCTTCCTGACGGCCCCCAGCGCCTAGAGACCCTTACGGGTGATTGTGCGCTTTACAAATGTGGACTTTACTTTACTACCGGTCACACAAAACGCAATAATGCCCCAGAGTTGTTTCTCCGTCTCACTCCCAGGCACATCCCGATTAAGCCATAGCTCTCCGCTAGACGTTCTCCTTCGTGCATGCCCAGCCTCATCCCTCCAGCCTAAGCAACTATCACCATCCATACTTTCACACTGGAGACTAACCGCCCTGAGTTATCACAGCCAGTCGCCACATCCAGTTTTGCCGTCCGTCTGCCCCCACTGCTGCCAGGCTGCGTAGTGCGCAAAAGGGGTACTTCGCTGCTGCAGACGTCTAAGGCCCCGGTTTTCCCCAGCTTTCAGTAGCGATTGTACTCAACCACCACTGTTTGCACTCCAGTGTCCAAAAGCCCCCAGGGAGGAATACAGTAGGCGGGAAACCATGTCCCTATTTTTGAGGTCATTTGGAACACTGGAAATCAATTTGCTTTAAAACATAATTGACCAGTTTGAACAGGAAACATTTATAACTACAAAAGATGGATGTATCTTTGGTAGAAGAACAGCCGTACTTCACTTTTGAAGTGCTTGACAGCACCACTATACCAATGTTTTTTGATATCTGTAATGTGAAGGATGGTCGTTGAATTGTGGACTATGTCTTTGAACACATCTACTACACTCTACAACAGTCTTTAAGTCGTTGCATTGCTTTAACAGCATTTTTTTTCTAAATTACAAATACTAGAGGAAAGAAACCCGTGTACTCTAGATGCCAGGAGAACGTTTCAGAATACTTCAACAGTGAATAAAGGGAGATTAGTTATCTGACACGCACAGAAACCGAATATTACTGGCAGGGTGTTAGATGAATTGTGTGGTGCATTAGACATTGTTATATGTTATCGAGTAGGTATTTAATTTGAACACTGTAGGCAACTTAAAAAAAGTGGAGAGCAGGCACTCGAGTAATTTTTAGTTAGTTTGTGATTAGAAGGATTATTCAGTGTAGCCACTCGGGGCCTAGAACGTGCATTTTGCCTTTTGCCTGCTAAAGCTGCATTGATACACACGCAAGGCCAAGGCTAAAGATTTACAAAAAACCCATAAACAATTCTAAAAGCACTAACTCTAATGCTGCGAGACCTATTGCATTTCCAATGCTTGTTTATGAAAGCAAACCGCACCCTCCAATGCTTCAAATCTGTTAGTAGTCAGGACTCCTTTGACCGGGCTACAATGTGCCTGATGTCCAAAACAGTCAGCTTGAGGTAAGAGGCCCCTTCGACATGCGCCGTAGGTCGATAAAAAAAATCCAATTGTTAGTAAAATAGAATTGGCCAACGCAGGAGAAAAATTCTTGTTTTGTGTGAAAGAGTGCAGGCATTTGTTAAACAATCCCCCTGCGATTCCTTTTGCCCCTTCCTTAATGATGGCTCACCTAACATAATAACAACATACAGGCATGCTGCAGGTGGCACGTTTATAAATGGAGATTTGTGAATCTGCTCAGGAGTCAAGGCCAAAGGCATATCTTTTTTGTGATTATTTGGGAGGTGGTTAGAAATTATTTGCATCCTCCGTGCTGATGATGAGCTTTAAGTTGGTTGGGACTAGCTAACTAGACTAGCTTGGTCTATTATAGATGCCCACTTGGTATCAATTCGAGAGTTTCCAGCTAGACAAGACTGGGGGGTATTAGTGCATCAGGTTGTTGTCTTACTTTTGCTCCTGACCCATTTTGTATATCTTTTAGCGTCGCCAGTAAGTTGAGCATATCCCTACACATTTGCTCCCCTGCTATAACTCGCTCACTTAAGGGCTCAAGTACGATTTGAAGGGTGAATTTCACTTTAGCTATGATGTCTTCTACCAAGTTTTTCACCCAACCCGGGCATGACCCCACCCCTGGAACTTGCTCACAGGCCAGGGTTTTACAAGTAGTTGCAAGCAGTAGATTCTTCCCTACTGCTGATGTTAGCCTGGTGGTCCGAGGGCCCTTCTGTCTTTTCTTTGCTGACTGTAGCACCTTCATGCCTCTTTCTACCATCGAGAACTGCCCAAAGCTCATATCCGGCCTTACATGGCCTGCATCAAAGGAGCCATTCCCTCTGCCCTCCTTCCCCTAGTTTCTAATCTAGATTGGCACAATGCTGTTTGAGTAGTAGGTAGAACATCCAAAGGTGAGTAATGGACATCTAGTCCGAATGAGAGTCGTCTCTCTGTCAGCTCAATCTCCGTAGCCACCAGCTCCATAGCTCGCTGTAACATTCGTTCTATTGATGTTACCTTACTGGTTAACTGACCCGCTCAGGGGCATTTTCTCTTCCCCATAGCTACTTGATGAATGAAGTTATTCGCTACTATGGTGATTGCAGGGGTGCAAGTGAACTACGTTAGCCCTTTAAGTAAATAAACAAAATGAGGCAAGCAAATGTCAAATGTCAGAATGGGGCGACGTCCCCTATAGTAGCTATGTAAAATAATAATTATTACTTACATGTGATTCACTTGTACTTCGTCCTTACACATGCGTTAGATTGTCCTATCACAGCACCGAATCGAGTGCCCAAAACGGCCCCCAAAACCAAAGCTTATGAACTTATGGACTCAATTTCCCTCTAGGCAATGTTCAAAGGAGAGAAACACCTACCTCTGCTGATATCCCAACACCAAGAGTAACTCTTGGAGAGGCTCTTGAGAGGCCAAACAAACTAGGTGAGGTAAGATACTAGCCCACTGCATCTCTGTCAGTCTAGCAGCTGGTGCAGGAACCTCAATCGCCCTGCTGCGCACCCTGCCGCACGCCCAAACTCACCAGCTCCCTCTGTGAGATGAACGCAGTGGCGGCAGTGGACTAGTGGTCGGGCGGATTGGGTGAGTAGAGGATGGAGTAGAGAGATTTGGCAAATAAGCCAGTGGGGTGCCAACGTGGCTGGAGTGTGACCAGGCAGCAACAAGCTTCCCCCCCGCGACAGTTACAGCAACAGTTTTGTGGCAAGTGAACCCCTTACCACCGGACGCCAGAAGCCGGCCTCTCCTTCTCCTCTGCAATGTAGATGCAATGAAGAAGGCAACAGTCAGCGGGAGTCTTTGAGTCCCTTGGCTCAGCAAAAATCTGCTCCTTGGCACCTCCTGGCTTTTACCATCGCCTCCCGACACCCTCCACCATCTCAGTGCAGCCAGTGTCATAGTCCTAGTCGAGCTTTCTGGTATTCTGCCATCCCAGACCTGTGTGCCTCCACCACACTCAATGTCGAACTGCACCTGGCAGCGCCCGGATCCCAAAGCGGAGACTACCGTGGGAGGGGAAGCAGGTATGCAGTATGTAGCTGTGTGCAACGGGTGTGGGTGAGGAAATTAAATGGAGCATCTAGTCCACTTTGTGCTCAACCAACTTCCTCGTGCTAAGTCAACATTTCCCCTCACAATATCCTCAGTTTATTTATTTTTGCCCCTTTCTTGCACAGAAGTATGGTGTTTTTCAAGAGGGGAAGGAGGGCAGAATCATACCAGGGTTAAACTTATTGATGCTCCTTGAGGGGCGCTCCCACCGGACTCAACCTGCAACCATCTGGCTATACAGGCTGTGCAGAGGCAGGTGGGTTCCTTCCAATTTTTTGGTGGCTCCAGGACCGTGCATGTGGTCCCCAGATCACAGCCGCAGGCTGCCAGCTCGTCTATGTCCCTTCGCACCTCAGCCCGCCTCCATGTGGTCCTTGTTCACAGGCTCAGTCGTCCATTTGGCGAGTCTCGGAGTTGTGGTTATCCCTCAGGCGACAGCAGCCTAGCGATTCCACCATACAAACCCAGATCTGGGAGGGAGACAAGGGGACATTTAAAGGAGACAGCAGGCAGATCATGAAAATGGATGGAGATGACTGAAGGAGACTAATAGCAAGGAAAAAGAAATAGAGATGAAGCTGGACAGAGGGAGGAAGATAACTTAGATGTATGGGAGGGAAGACAGAAGGAGAAAGAGAAAGAGCAAAAAAGATGAGCGACAGGAGAAGGACTATGGACTGTGGAGCATTGAGGGTGTGGGAGACAGAAATAAATGGAGAAAAGGAAAGGTGGTGATTGGCCTGGGATTAGTTAAGGGAGCATGGAGGGAGGATAGAAATAAAAGGGAAGAGAGGTAAGGTGAGACCAGAAGATGAGGGTAGAAGTAGGATCATCGAAGATTCGTAGGATCAAGGAGTAGCAAAGGACAAAGAGGCCATAGTTGTGGTGTAGAGATTATCAGAAGGAGAGCAAGGAATACTGGGAACGAAGTGAAAAGAGGGCTTGGTTGAAAGGAAGAGAGGTAGCGAGAGCAAGATAACCGGAAAATATTTTGACATGAGAAAAAGAAAGCGAGAATAATATTAGTTAGTGAGGCTAAAAAGAAAAGGGATGAAGAGAGGCCAAACAGAGGGGAGATATACCAGGAATGTTGAGTGGGCAGTTAATTCAAATGTACCCCTTATAAAGAAGGAAAGATCAGAGGTGGGCTAAACGAGATTTTCTAAACGGTGTGCAGCTCCTCTACATGGGACACAAAGATCACATAACTGTCTGATGATCGTTCACCGTTAAGCAAGATTCGGAGTATCCATCCTTTTTGAAAGCTGAGTTAATTAAACATAATAGAGATGCAAGGATCACAGATGGAAATAATGGTGATATTAAAGGAATAAAAGGTTCTTAACAGACTCTTAAAATTATATTTTGGGATTTCTTTAGATTGTATTACTTAGATTTTGAACCTGATATTTAGGACTCAGACAAAGATGTTCCAGAATATTTTAAATGGATATTTTGATTCCAACTATTAAGCAAAGCCACTTATGGTCACAATCCACATTGGCCATGAACTCCTCTGATATCAACTGCTTTAAAATAAAACATTTTCTTACCAATAAACTAGGAATGGAGTACTTTAAATCTTCCCTATTTGTCTTTAAATCTGGAAGGAACCCTAAGTGGCTCAGTTTGGCAATTTTACGTATAAATACAATAAAATAAAAAGCATGCGACCCAAAATTTTTTTGAAATGCAAAGGGAATTTGAGCCTTGAATCTGGACTATGAATTTGCAAACAGCAAAAAGTCATGGGAGAAGCCTCTTTACTTACTTAAAAGAGCAAGGAGTGGGTTTTGCCTAGGTTTACCCTTCAATGCGCTTTTTGATATAATTGCCTTGTTATTTCATCCCCAAGCAAATCTCTTCGCAGGGCCGGCCCTAGGCATGTGCAAAGTGTGCACCTGCACAGGGCCGCCAAACCCCAGGGGCCACCACTCCGAGGATTGGAAGGATCGTAATGAGTTCCCCTAGACGCAGGATGAGAGACCGGGCGCACAGGGGCGTAACACAGGCCCCCGCAATAGGGGCCCCCTTGGCAATACATTGATTCACTGACAGCAGGGTTCGTCTGAAACGTACTTTCAAAGTAACGCCCGCTGCAGCGCCTCATTAATTAAATGGTTGTGTACGTGATGCAATTTTGCACGGCAGCTGAGTGGTTTTCAGCCTCAGGGTGGTGGGGGCAGGGCCGGGCCAGTATTGTCATGCGCAGTGACTTCACGTGAGGCGGCCGGATTGTCCCATGCACAAAGACGGCAAAAAACCATACTTCAACAAATTGCTGGCCTTGGTCTTCTGAAGCCCGCCCAGGCCAATCACCGAAGCTGCAGGCCTCAGGTAAGTCGGAGACAACGAGAAACACTAAAGTGGCAAAGAGAAAGATAAGCGAGTGCAAAACTTCGACAACAACCTCCTAATTATGGGGCACGGTTTTGTCACCTGTGACTCGAGTGGAGTGCGATCGATGAGGCCCTGTGTCATGATGTCGTGTAAAGGCCTGCTGGCGTACATAACACTCAAGGTCGGTTAATTTACTGGGTGCTCGCATTGCTGTTTTTAGCTGTTCAGAATTTAAGAACAGTTTATTGTCACAGAGTAAAGGAAGCTGGTAAATTGCTCCAGATTTCCAATGTATGCCTAGAAGTCTACGTTGTTTGTCTTGTAAGTAGCCTGGAAACTTTGTTGAATGTACCTTTCGACTCGAGGCTAGAAACCAGCGGATTGGATTGACTTTGCCCGGTTCATTGATTGATGAGGAAATGTGTTGAGAGTAGTTGTAGCATCCTGCTACAAGTAAACACGGACACTGGTAACAGTTCAACTAGAGCTTTATTGCTTACATCCCGTGCCTTCCCTGTCCCTACTCTAACTGCCCTCATCCTGTCCCTACTCCGCCTCTTCCTGTCCCTGACCACCTAGTTCCTCCCACCCAGCTACTAGACTGCTAACACACAACATCTCCCCCTTTCTTAACAAAACTGCTAACGTGTTCAATTATATCTCTTCAATGAGTCTCTTTGGTCGCTGAAAATTGCGACGCGGCCTTACATTCATTTCTTCAGTGTCCTCTTCAATCTGGGGTGCATCCAATCTGTTCAGAGCGTCCGGATCATGTTGATCAGAGGTTCCAGGATCTGATAACACCGTGGGGTCAAGCAATGATCTGTTTGAGTCCTGGGAGCACTTCTTGAAGTGAGACACATTTCTCGTGACTCGACGGTGGTCAGACTCCGCCGTCAGCATGGTGCCTTTCTGCCGAGTGACCAGTAGTGGTTCATCACGAAAACGACAGTCTGTTTTCTTCTGTTGATCTTGTTTCACCAGTACATGGTCTCCTTCGTGCACAGAAGGTGATCTGGCTCTTCGCTTTGCGTCAGCATACGACTTCATCTTGTCCTTGTTCTTCTTGTCCATCTCTGCCATCTCCAGATGGTTGCGGGTGGGTGATAGAGCTTGCAGCGCGCCATCCCAGGTCGGGATCCGGTTTCTCATGGGGCGACCTAACATCAGTGTGGCCGGACACTTGCCAGTGGTCGAGTGGGGAGTTGTCCTATAGGCCCTGAGGACTTCGTTGAGAGCGATCTGTAGGTCCTTCTTTTCGGCACAGGCCTGCTGAAATGTTTTTTTGATTGTGGCCATGAATCGTTCAACTGTGCCATTTGCTTGTGGCCAGAGGGGAGTGACTTTCCTATGATGGAAGTCCAGGTGTCGGGCATATGCTTCAAAGTCATGTCCATTGAAGGGAGGACCATTGTCTGTCTTCACTTCTCTAGGGACACCCCAGGTGGCAAATAGTTCGTCCAGTACCTTGAGAGTACTGGAGGCACCAGTGGAGGGTACGAACTGTGCGAATGGGAAGCGAGAGTACTCATCAACTATGACTATCACGTACTTGCCAGAAGACAATGGTCCATAGAAGTCCACGGCAATTTCTTGCCATACTCCCGCTGGTAGGGGAGTCATCTGCAGTGGGGCTGGAGGATCGCCTTTGCTTGTCAGTTGGCAGGGGTGACAGTCTTTCAAGGTGGATTCCACCATTTGATCTAATAGGGGAAACCACACGCGCTCCCTAAGCGCTCGCTTCGTAGAGACGACTCCTCTGTGACCTTCATGGGCAAGATCAATGACACCTTGCTGCAGAGCTCTGGGAATCACGATTCGCTGTCCCCGCAGTATGATTCCGTCTGAGGTCACCGACAGTTCTTCATGTACATGCCGGAATGCTTGCAGCTCATGTTTAGTGTCCAGTTCAGTGTCTGTATCCTGAGGGTCATGCCTCCACCTGTTGGTTCGAATCTTGCTGAGAACCTTTTGCAGAATGCTGTCTTGTGCGGTGGCATCACGAATCCGATCCATTGGAATGGCAGGAGGTAGCGCCTGATCAGCTACGAAATGGATGTATTCCTCAGCAATCGAAGGGTGAGAGGCAGTTGACGCAGGCGGATGTCGAGACATGTAGTCTGCTGGGTTTTCAGACTTCCCCGGCTTGTGTACAATCGTGAAGGTATATTCCTGAAGCCTCAGGCCCCACCTCTCAATTCTTGGGGGCATTTTAGCACGGGGGTTGCCATAGATGGTGACTAGCGCTTGGTGATCCGTGATTAGGGTAAAGTGCTGCCGTAGAGGAAGACATGAAAATGTTCACATGCCCAGACCACCGCAAGGCTCTCCTTCTCAGGCTGTGAGTACGCCTTCTCGGGGTCGGACAGACTGCGGCTGGCATAAGCGACAATCCGCCTCTGGTCGGAGTCATGATCATACTGCGCTAAGATGGACCCCAACCCTACGGGGCTGGCATCAACAGTGACTTCAGTCATGCGTCTGGGGTTGAAGTAGGAAAGGTTATCGGCCGACTCCACGGCCCTTTTGATCTCTGTGAACGCCTGCTCACACTGAGGAGTCCATTCGAAAGGCTGCCCTTGCTTGGTCAACATGCGGAGCGGGTGGCTGATGGTCGCATAGTCCCGGATATATCGGGCGCAATAGCTAGCCATCCCCAGGAAGGATCTCAGGTCGCTGACGTCCTGAGGACACTTGGTGTTGTTCAGGGATGCCACTTTGTCCGGGTCTGGTTTCATTCCCGCTCCCGAGAAGATGTGACCGAAGAATTTAAGCGTAGATTGGTGAAATTCGCACTTGTCTCTGTTCAGGGTTAAGTTCGCGTCGAGCAGGGCATGACAGACGCGGTTAAGTGCAATATCGTGCTCACGGGTGTCAGAGCCATAGACCAAGATGTCATCGCTGTAGTTGAGCGTGTTAGGGATGTTTTGGATGATTTGTCTGATGGCTTCTTGGAAAATTTCGGCGGCTGAAGACACACCAAAGCTTAGTCTTTTATATCGAAAGAGCCCCAGATGTGTAGCAAAAGTAGTGATGGGGCATGACTGGGCGTCCAGTTCCAGCTGGTGATAGCCCTTGTTCAGGTCCAATTTTGAGAACACTTTGGCGCCGTTTAACGCCGAGATCATGTCACATAGAAGTGGCCCTGGATGGCGTTCACGTTCTATCGCAGTGTTGGGGATGCGCATGTCAACGCACAGTCTCACTTTGCTGGTGTTGCCCTTTTTCGGTACGACGACCACCGGCGAAACCCACGGGGTCGGACCATCCGTGCGTTCAATGATGTCGGCAGACAGGAGGTCATTGATTTCTTCTTCGACAGCCCTTTGAAGGTGGAAAGGAAAGCGCCGGGGATGCTGAGCAACGGGCCTAATTTGTTTGTTGACATGTAGGTGTATCTGACGGTTCTTCAGCTTCCCTAACCCAATGAAAAGGCGAGGAAAGCGATTGACGATGTTCTGGTCATCACAAACTTTGAAGAGGATCTCCACGAGACGAAGGCGCTCCGCAGTCGGCAGGCTGAGCAAGCAGTCAGCCTCGGGTCCTTTGATAACATGAATGACTGCATCGATGGTGACGTTGTCATGTGCAAGTGTAGTCGGGAATTTGCCAAGACACTGCAGGGGTTTCTTGGACATCCAGGTGTAGACGCGGACAGGCGCATGAGCAAGTGAAGGTTTGGGGCGCATCCTCTCGTACTCGGTGACAGGGATGTAGTTCAGCGAAGCCCCGCTGTCCATCACGAATTTGGTGTCGTGATTCCCTACTTTGATGTGCAACCGAGGGTACTTTTTCAATTGATCTGGGTCTGCGATCATGTTGGCATAGTGCTTCGTGTATTCGGAGCCTCGAGACGAAGATCTGGAACTCCGGGATGGGGATCTGCGGTCCCATCGTGATCTGCGCAACTCCCTGCTGGAGTGGGGAGAGCTGGAGGACTCAGCGTCGGTGTCGTTTACGGCTCTAACATGGTGCTTTCTCGTGTCCGATCGGGACGACCTCCTGGTTCCACTACGCCTTTCTTTGTTGTATTCACCACACATTGCTTCGAAATGATTTGTGCGACCACACTTTCTGCACCGCTGGCCCATGGCAGGGCAGACATCCACGTGAGGGTAGTCATATCCGCACCTGAAACACCTCCGTGCCCTTTCAGGTTTCTTTTCTCTCCGGCCGGTTTCCCGCCTCCTGTGATCTGAGCGTCTCGAGCGAGACGACGGTCGCGATGTCCATGGCTTGTCTCTCGAGCGTCTTCGCCCACCACCTCGGTCTTGAACTCGATGTGCCTGTTCATTGCTCACCTTGCGTCCCGATTCGATGGTGGCAGCTTGCTCTTCAGCCTGATCATAGACCCGAGTCAGTTCCTCGATGTCGTCCAGTTCCTGTGGCTTTCTCAGTAGTCGTCTCCTGAGGGATTCTGAGTGACACCCCTCAATGATCTGCGATTTAATGGCGGCGTCCGTTGAAAAATTGTCGAAGTCGCAGTGCCTCGATAGTCGCCGCAGTCTAGTGATGAAGGTGCTCATTGCCTCGTCTTTTCCTTGGCGCGCCTGGTGGAAGGCATGGCGCTCGTAGTCCACGTTCCTTTTGTGGAGGAATCGTTTGTTCAGTGCGTCGCGCACTTTGTCATACGTTCCGGTGTCTGCGGCAGGTAGATCTTTGATTAGTTTGCTGATTTCACGCCCAGCTAGATTTCAGAGAGCTATCAGTTTGTCTTTGTCGACAGTCACTTTGGATCCTTCGAGATAGTCCTCGAAGTCTTCGAGCCATTCCTGCCACTTGGGGCCCATGCTTCCACCCGTCGTTATGGTGACTGGTTCTGGGGCCCTCAGATGCGATCCTCCCGCAAAGAGGGGCTTGACGTCATCTCGACGCGGTGATTGCGACATTGTGGGACACAAAAGATGGTGTCGAAGACTTGTCAATGCTTGTTTGTACCTTTCTTATCAGTCCTTGTTATTTGTTCACGGCAATGCTTGTTTGTTTCTTAGCGCCAATGCTTGATTTGTTAAGTTCGCCAATGCTTGTTTGCTAAACTTGTTCGCCTGACCTTAAAATGGCCGCCTCCGCTTTGCACAGGGAGGATGCCCCAGGAGTTGCCTGACTCCAAGATGGCCGCCGTTACTGCAGGCACACACGAGGCTTTCTCTCCTGTTCATACACCCCAGGGCACTCAGGACTCAACAGCCGGCAGCTCCACGAGCTATACGTCAGGATTCATTCCACTTCGGCCTCTGCTACTGCCAGGTGAGGTTGGGGTGGGCTCCCGCCTTACTTTTCCGCCAGCATGCCGAAGCTCACGCATCGGGCGTGAGGTTTTCCGACCACAGTCGGCACTCGGGCTCCGTCTCCAGCGCGCTTGGCAGCGCTTGACACCGGGCTGTTAGGGGCAGCGTCCTCCACATCTGAGGGGTCCCTACCTCGTGCTGGGGTGCTGGACGGGGTCGGAGTGGGCTCCCGACTCCTGTTCCGTCACGGGTGCGAGATCGCACGCATCTGGCGGGAATCGCGCTTCCGGCGCGCGCCTCTTATCTTTTCTCCTTCGAGCGTTTCAGCGCTCGTTGCTGGGGTTCCCTCTTTGCTCCCTCGCCACCGCTGGGAAGGATAGGGTCACCTGCTGCTGGCGTGTCTCCTCTGTCGGCAGCTCTGCGCAGCAGAGTTTTTTCGTTTCTTTCAGCGCTGCACGGGACAGGGTACTCTTGTGGGGACTTGTGGGCTGCATTCATGCCCATCCCACCCTCGTCGCCAGTTGTAGCATCCTGCTACAAGTAAACACGGACACTGGTAACAGTTCAACTAGAGCTTTATTGCTTACATCCCGTGCCTTCCCTGTCCCTACTCTAACTGCCCTCATCCTGTCCCTACTCCGCCTCTTCCTGTCCCTGACCACCTAGTTCCTCCCA
The DNA here is from genome assembly GCF_964261635.1 of Lissotriton helveticus. NCBI lineage: Eukaryota > Metazoa > Chordata > Amphibia > Caudata > Salamandridae > Lissotriton > Lissotriton helveticus. Next base: position 914,808,579 of record NC_136067.1, read on the forward strand.
CCCAGCTACTAGACTGCTAACACACAACAGTAGTGGATTTAATTTGTAGGTTCATCAGGGAGGAAAACCCAGCACAGGAGCAGGGGGAGTGTGAGTGGGGTGCCGATGGAGTGACAGTGCTACTGTGTCGAGCACATGACAGGGGTGGGAGCCAAATATGCCCCAGATCTTCCTTTCACAATATATTGATGTGCCCAAAATCGCCTTGCATTGATATAACTGTGTCCTGTTCGAATTTGCACCTGTGTGCTCGTTGTATAGGATTCTTTACAGCATGCAGCATACAGGGGGGGCGGGGGCAGGGGGCATACGAACACGCCGATTACAATAGGGGTAGGTAGAGAGACTAACGGCGCCTACTTTAACTACAGCCCCCAGAGCAAACACTCTGATGGAAAACACGCATGGGTAAGCCCTTGGTAGACAGGGGCTGGCTGTGTATAAAGACACAAGAATCATCCTCTGCAGAGGGAACAAATAGGTGCTACGCTGCAGCAAAAATGCACAACTGCATCTGTTTGTTTATTCCTAGTCATCTACGACCTAAATGAAGGTTGTAGAATGTGTGCAAGAAAGGGTGTCCTTATCCTGCATTGTGAAAGTATTTGCAATGTGCGGTTGCAGGGCCGGCCCTAGGCATGTGCAAAGTGTGCACCTGCACAGGGCCGCCAAACCCCAGGGGCCACCACTCCGAGGATTGGAAGGATCGTAATGAGTTCCCCTAGACGCAGGATGAGAGACCGGGCGCACAGGGGCGTAACACAGGCCCCCGCATTGCGGGGGCCTCAGAGCTCTAGGGGCCCCCTTGGCAATACATTGATTCACTGACAGCAGGGTTCGTCTGAAACGTACTTTCAAAGTAACGCCCGCTGCAGCGCCTCATTAATTAAATGGTTGTGTACGTGATGCAATTTTGCACGGCAGCTGAGTGGTTTTCAGCCTCAGGGTGGTGGGGGCAGGGCCGGGCCAGTATTGTCATGCGCAGTGACTTCACGTGAGGCGGCCGGATTGTCCCATGCACAAAGACGGCAAAAAACCATACTTCAACAAATTGCTGGCCTTGGTCTTCTGAAGCCCGCCCAGGCCAATCACCGAAGCTGCAGGCCTCAGGTAAGTCGGAGACAACGAGAAACACTAAAGTGGCAAAGAGAAAGATAAGCGAGTGCAAAACTTCGACAACAACCTCCTAATTATGGGGCACGGTTTTGTCACCTGTGACTCGAGTGGAGTGCGATCGATGAGGCCCTGTGTCATGATGTCGTGTAAAGGCCTGCTGGCGTACATAACACTCAAGGTCGGTTAATTTACTGGGTGCTCGCATTGCTGTTTTTAGCTGTTCAGAATTTAAGAACAGTTTATTGTCACAGAGTAAAGGAAGCTGGTAAATTGCTCCAGATTTCCAATGTATGCCTAGAAGTCTACGTTGTTTGTCTTGTAAGTAGCCTGGAAACTTTGTTGAATGTACCTTTCGACTCGAGGCTAGAAACCAGCGGATTGGATTGACTTTGCCCGGTTCATTGATTGATGAGGAAGTGTGTTGAGAGTAGTTGTAGCATCCTGCTACAAGTAAACACGGACACTGGTAACAGTTCAACTAGAGCTTTATTGCTTACATCCCATGCCTTCCCTGTCCCTACTCTAACTGCCCTCATCCTGTCCCTACTCCGCCTCTTCCTGTCCCTGACCACCTAGTTCCTCCCACCCAGCTACTAGACTGCTAACACACAACATCTCCCCCTTTCTTAACAAAACTGCTAACGTGTTCAATTATATCTCTTCAATGAGTCTCTTTGGTCGCTGAAAATTGCGACGCGGCCTTACATTCATTTCTTCAGTGTCCTCTTCAATCTGGGGTGCATCCAATCTGTTCAGAGCGTCCGGATCATGTTGATCAGAGGTTCCAGGATCTGATAACACCGTGGGGTCAAGCAATGATCTGTTTGAGTCCTGGGAGCACTTCTTGAAGTGAGACACATTTCTCGTGACTCGACGGTGGTCAGACTCCGCCGTCAGCATGGTGCCTTTCTGCCGAGTGACCAGTAGTGGTTCATCACGAAAACGACAGTCTGTTTTCTTCTGTTGATCTTGTTTCACCAGTACATGGTCTCCTTCGTGCACAGAAGGTGATCTGGCTCTTCGCTTTGCGTCAGCATACGACTTCATCTTGTCCTTGTTCTTCTTGTCCATCTCTGCCATCTCCAGATGGTTGCGGGTGGGTGATAGAGCTTGCAGCGCGCCATCCCAGGTCGGGATCCGGTTTCTCATGGGGCGACCTAACATCAGTGTGGCCGGACACTTGCCAGTGGTCGAGTGGGGAGTTGTCCTATAGGCCCTGAGGACTTCGTTGAGAGCGATCTGTAGGTCCTTCTTTTCGGCACAGGCCTGCTGAAATGTTTTTTTGATTGTGGCCATGAATCGTTCAACTGTGCCATTTGCTTGTGGCCAGAGGGGAGTGACTTTCCTATGATGGAAGTCCAGGTGTCGGGCATATGCTTGAAAGTCATGTCCATTGAAGGGAGGACCATTGTCTGTCTTCACTTCTCTAGGGACACCCCAGGTGGCAAATAGTTCGTCCAGTACCTTGAGAGTACTGGAGGCACCAGTGGAGGGTACGAACTGTGCGAATGGGAAGCGAGAGTACTCATCAACTATGACTATCACGTACTTGCCAGAAGACAATGGTCCGTAGAAGTCCACGGCAATTTCTTGCCATACTCCCGCTGGTAGGGGAGTCATCTGCAGTGGGGCTGGAGGATCGCCTTTGCTTGTCAGTTGGCAGGGGTGACAGTCTTTCAAGGTGGATTCCACCATTTGATCTAATAGGGGAAACCACACGCGCTCCCTAAGCGCTCGCTTCGTAGAGACGACTCCTCTGTGACCTTCATGGGCAAGATCAATGACACCTTGCTGCAGAGCTCTGGGAATCACGATTCGCTGTCCCCGCAGTATGATTCCGTCTGAGGTCACCGACAGTTCTTCATGTACATGCCGGAATGCTTGCAGCTCATGTTTAGTGTCCAGTTCAGTGTCTGTATCCTGAGGGTCATGCCTCCACCTGTTGGTTCGAATCTTGCTGAGAACCTTTTGCAGAATGCTGTCTTGTGCGGTGGCATCACGAATCCGATCCATTGGAATGGCAGGAGGTAGCGCCTGATCAGCTACGAAATGGATGTATTCCTCAGCAATCGAAGGGTGAGAGGCAGTTGACGCAGGCGGATGTCGAGACATGTAGTCTGCTGGGTTTTCAGACTTCCCCGGCTTGTGTACAATCGTGAAGGTATATTCCTGAAGCCTCAGGCCCCACCTCTCAATCTTGGGGGCATTTTAGCACGGGGGTTGCCATAGATGGTGACTAGCGCTTGGTGATCCGTGATTAGGGTAAAGTGCTTGCCGTAGAGGAAGACATGAAAATGTTCACATGCCCAGACCACCGCAAGGCTCTCCTTCTCAGGCTGTGAGTACGCCTTCTCGGGGTCGGACAGACTGCGGCTGGCATAAGCGACAATCCGCCTCTGGTCGGAGTCATGATCATACTGCGCTAAGATGGACCCCAACCCTACGGGGCTGGCATCAACAGTGACTTCAGTCATGCGTCTGGGGTTGAAGTAGGAAAGGTTATCGGCCGACTCCACGGCCCTTTTGATCTCTGTGAACGCCTGCTCACACTGAGGAGTCCATTCGAAAGGCTGCCCTTGCTTGGTCAACATGCGGAGCGGGTGGCTGATGGTCGCATAGTCCCGGATATATCGGGCGCAATAGCTAGCCATCCCCAGGAAGGATCTCAGGTCGCTGACGTCCTGAGGACACTTGGTGTTGTTCAGGGATGCCACTTTGTCCGGGTCTGGTTTCATTCCCGCTCCCGAGAAGATGTGACCGAAGAATTTAAGCGTAGATTGGTGAAATTCGCACTTGTCTCTGTTCAGGGTTAAGTTCGCGTCGAGCAGGGCATGACAGACGCGGTTAAGTGCAATATCGTGCTCACGGGTGTCAGAGCCATAGACCAAGATGTCATCGCTGTAGTTGAGCGTGTTAGGGATGTTTTGGATGATTTGTCTGATGGCTTCTTGGAAAATTTCGGCGGCTGAAGACACACCAAAGCTTAGTCTTTTATATCGAAAGAGCCCCAGATGTGTAGCAAAAGTAGTGATGGGGCGTGACTGGGCGTCCAGTTCCAGCTGGTGATAGCCCGTGTTCAGGTCCAATTTTGAGAACACTTTGGCGCCGTTTAACGCCGAGATCATGTCACATAGAAGTGGCCCTGGATGGCGTTCACGTTCTATCGCAGTGTTGGGGATGCGCATGTCAACGCACAGTCTCACTTTGCTGGTGTTGCCCTTTTTCGGTACGACGACCACCGGCGAAACCCACGGGGTCGGACCATCCGTGCGTTCAATGATGTCGGCAGACAGGAGGTCATTGATTTCTTCTTCGACAGCCCTTTGAAGGTGGAAAGGAAAGCGCCGGGGATGCTGAGCAACGGGCCTAATTTGTTTGTTGACATGTAGGTGTATCTGACGGTTCTTCAGCTTCCCTAACCCAATGAAAAGGCGAGGAAAGCGATTGACGATGTTCTGGTCATCACAAACTTTGAAGAGGATCTCCACGAGACGAAGGCGCTCCGCAGTCGGCAGGCTGAGCAAGCAGTCAGCCTCGGGTCCTTTGATAACATGAATGACTGCATCGATGGTGACGTTGTCATGTGCAAGTGTAGTCGGGAATTTGCCAAGACATTGCAGGGGTTTCTTGGACATCCAGGTGTAGACGCGGACAGGCGCATGAGCAAGTAAAGGTTTGGGGCGCATCCTCTCGTACTCGGTGACAGGGATGTAGTTCAGCGAAGCCCCGCTGTCCATCACGAATTTGGTGTCGTGATTCCCTACTTTGATGTGCAACCGAGGGTACTTTTTCAATTGATCTGGGTCTGCGATCATGTTGGCATAGTGCTTCGTGTATTCGGAGCCTCGAGACGAAGATCTGGAACTCCGGGATGGGGATCTGCGGTCCCATCGTGATCTGCGCAACTCCCTGCTGGAGTGGGGAGAGCTGGAGGACTCAGCGTCGGTGTCGTTTACGGCTCTAACATGGTGCTTTCTCGTGTCCGATCGGGACGACCTCCTGGTTCCACTACGCCTTTCTTTGTTGTATTCGCCACACATTGCTTCGAAATGATTTGTGCGACCACACTTTCTGCACCGCTGGCCCATGGCAGGGCAGACATCCACGTGAGGGTAGTCATATCCGCACCTGAAACACCTCCGTGCCCTTTCAGGTTTCTTTTCTCTCCGGCCGGTTTCCCGCCTCCTGTGATCTGAGCGTCTCGAGCGAGACGACGGTCGCGATGTCCATGGCTTGTCTCTCGAGCGTCTTCGCCCACCACCTCGGTCTTGAACTCGATGTGCCTGTTCATTGCTCACCTTGCGTCCCGATTCGATGGTGGCAGCATGCTCTTCAGCCTGATCATAGACCCGAGTCAGTTCCTCGATGTCGTCCAGTTCCTGTGGCTTTCTCAGTAGTCGTCTCCTGAGGGATTCTGAGTGACACCCCTCAATGATCTGCGATTTAATGGCGGCGTCCGTTGAAAAATTGTCGAAGTCGCAGTGCCTCGATAGTCGCCGCAGTCTAGTGATGAAGGTGCTCATTGCCTCGTCTTTTCCTTGGCGCGCCTGGTGGAAGGCATGGCGCTCGTAGTCCACGTTCCTTTTGTGGAGGAATCGTTTGTTCAGTGCGTCGCGCACTTTGTCATACGTTCCGGTGTCTGCGGCAGGTAGATCTTTGATTAGTTTGCTGATTTCACGCCCAGCTAGATTTCAGAGAGCTATCAGTTTGTCTTTGTCGACAGTCACTTTGGATCCTTCGAGATAGTCCTCGAAGTCTTCGAGCCATTCCTGCCACTTGGGGCCCATGCTTCCACCCGTCGTTATGGTGACTGGTTCTGGGGCCCTCAGATGCGATCATCCCGCAAAGAGGGGCTTGATGTCATCTCGACGCGGTGATTGCGACATTGTGGGACACAAAAGATGGTGTTGAAGACTTGTCAATGCTTGTTTGTACCTTTCTTATCAGTCCTTGTTATTTGTTCACGGCAATGCTTGTTTGTTTCTTAGCGCCAATGCTTGATTTGTTAAGTTCGCCAATGCTTGTTTGCTAAACTTGTTCGCCTGACCTTAAAATGGGCGCCTCCGCTTTGCACAGGGAGGATGTCCCAGGAGTTGCCTGACTCCAAGATGGCCGCCGTTACTGCAGGCACACACGAGGCTTTCTCTCCTGTTCATACACCCCAGGGCACTCAGGACTCACCAGCCGGCAGCTCCACGAGCTATACGTCAGGATTCATTCCACTTCGGCCTCTGCTACTGCCAGGTGAGGTTGGGGTGGGCTCCCGCCTTACTTTTCCGCCAGCATGCCGAAGCTCACGCATCGGGCGTGAGGTTTTCCGACCACAGTCGGCACTCGGGCTCCGTCTCCAGCGCGCTTGGCAGCGCTTGACACCGGGCTGTTAGGGGCAGCGTCCTCCACATCTGAGGGGTCCCTACCTCGTGCTGGGGTGCTGGACGGGGTCGGAGTGGGCTCCCGACTCCTGTTCCGTCACGGGTGCGAGATCGCACGCATCTGGCGGGAATCGCGCTTCCGGCGCGCGCCTCTTATCTTTTCTCCTTCGAGCGTTTCAGCGCTCGTTGCTGGGGTTCCCTCTTTGCTCCCTCGCCACCGCTGGGAAGGATAGGGTCACCTGCTGCTGGCCTGTCTCCTCTGTCGGCAGCTCTGCGCAGCAGAGTTTTTTCGTTTCTTTCAGCGCTGCACGGGACAGGGTACTCTTGTGGGGACTTGTGGGCTGCATTCATGCCCATCCCACCCTCGTCGCCAGTTGTCGCATCCTGCTACAAGTAAACACGGACACTGGTAACAGTTCAACTAGAGCTTTATTGCTTACATCCCGTGCCTTCCCTGTCCCTACTCTAACTGCCCTCATCCTGTCCCTACTCCGCCTCTTCCTGTCCCTGACCACCTAGTTCCTCCCACCCAGCTACTAGACTGCTAACACACAACAGTAGTGGATTTAATTTGTAGGTTCATCAGGGAGGAAAACCCAGCACAGGAGCAGGGGGAGTGTGAGTGGGGTGCCGATGGAGTGACAGTGCTACTGTGTCGAGCACATGACAGGGGTGGGAGCCAAATATGCCCCAGATCTTCCTTTCACAATATATTGATGTGCCCAAAATCGCCTTGCATTGATATAACTGTGTCCTGTTCGAATTTGCACCTGTGTGCTCGTTGTATAGGATTCTTTACAGCATGCAGCATACAGGGGGGGCGGGGGCAGGGGGCATACGAACACGCCGATTACAATAGGGGTAGGTAGAGAGACTAACGGCGCCTACTTTAACTACAGCCCCCAGAGCAAACACTCTGATGGAAAACACGCATGGGTAAGCCCTTGGTAGACAGGGGCTGGCTGGGTATAAAGACACAAGAATCATCCTCTGCAGAGGGAACAAATAGGTGCTACGCTGCAGCAAAAATGCACAACTGCATCTGTTTGTTTATTCCTAGTCATCTACGACCTAAATGAAGGTTGTAGAATGTGTGCAAGAAAGGGTGTCCTTATCCTGCATTGTGAAAGTATTTGCAATGTGCGGTTGTCTCATTAGAGGTGGTTGTGCTTTACCACCGCCGCTCCGCCCCGCCCCCTCTTTGCGAGGATTCACCCCGGATGGCATGTGCCTTAAATATTGTTCAGAATCACTTATTTATTTCATTAGTGGAGCTGCATTTATCGAGCGCCGTGCCCTTCCTGTGAGTGCACCCCTGTTTACATTTATTAGCGAGTGTGGTATATCTTAAGCCCCAACCCAGGCTTCTGCTTTGAACATTCGTAAGTTTTGTTGTGGAGGGGAAATTCATGTGCACCAGGTCTGCCACAGTTTTGCCCTGTACAAAGAATACGTTGTGTATGTGAGAGCCATATCCTGCCATCCATCCAAATGCTTTGTCAGTTTTGCATGTTTACTTCAATTATCTGTAAAGTTATCCAAGGCGATCAACCTAGCTTGAGCTTAATTATTGTCCTGTTCATACATACAATGTGCCAAATTAGTGTTAGCTCCGTTCCAGATTTATTATGTTGTGTGCATCAACAACGTATCTCTGGCATCTACTTAAAAAAAAATCTCAGTAGCATATTGGGTGAGCTGGGCATTTACTATGGTTGCTTCCGAGACCACACCCAGTTCCTGAAATTGTTTTTTAATTAAGTATTTGTATTCTGCTCTCCTACACATTGTGAGGCCCAAGCACTTTCTGAGTTGTTTAGGAAGGTAGCTATGCAGTTTGTATCATCTACAGGTGTCTCCAACGAGTGCCTCCTGAGCTGCTAGTAGCTCTCTATCTCCCTGTGAGTAGCTCTTCTGTGTTTCCTTCCCAGCCTACTAATATTATAGCTTTTGCTTGGTTGAATCATTATATGTATACCAACATTTAAAAGCCCATATTTAAGGAAGAAATGTCTGAATTTTCAAAACTCTAAAGGTGATGATTGGAGAAAAATGGTTGCATTTTCAAAATGCATTTAAACTAATATTTGAGTTGGAGATACCTATTACTCACTTTATTATCTTGGTGCCAGTAGGGTTACAGCTGTGGCTGTTGCGGAGTAGCGTGCTAACTCGCCAAAACAAAAGCGCTTCAGCACCCCATCAGGGGTAACAAGCGCTATATAAATGCAATCCTTTTCCCTCCTCTTTCCCTCCACTATCCTTCTCAATCTAATTGACTGAATAATATCCACCATTCAAATTACTTTCATATTTCACTATACTAATTACCCACTATGCGTTATGGGTTCCAGAGTAGCGTGATACTTGCCAAAAAGTGCTTCAACACCCCATTAGGGGTAAAAAGCGCTATATAAACGCTAAGCTTTTTTCCTTCTTCTATCCTTCTCAATCCGAATAACTAATATCCACCACTCAAATTACTTTCATATTCCACTATAAAAATTCACCAATAATCCTTTATGAATTCCAGAGTAGCGTGCTACTTACCGAAAAATTGCTTCAACGCCTTGTAAGGGGTAGTAAGCGCAATATAAATCCAATTACAATACAATACATTGATGTGAAAAGAAGTTGATTTTTTTTTTTTTCTTATTAACTTTGGCGGTGAATATACTTGCTGGCGACTGGCGAGATCTGTGTGCAGTCTAGTTACAGGCCGGCCTCAGTCACTCATACAAAGTATAAAGAGACAGACAGAGTTAAATGTGATGTCCCAGCTGCAAAGTGAAGCATGCACCATGCAGGTCACAGATGCGCCCAGTTCCTCATGTCGTGTGTCACAATGCCCTCCTCCTCCTAAATTGTATCGTTCTGAGACTAATTCGGAAGGGTAGGAGCAGCCGCAGGTACTGGTCAATCATCTAACGACTTTTCTGGACGTATTATTAAAACACCTTCCTGAGCTCCGCCCCGTCTGGACCCCCTCTTTCGGGGCCCCCACCTACGCTCCCTGCACAGGGCCACCATGAGCCTAGAGCCGGCCCTGGCGGTTGTCTCATTAGAGGTGGTTGTGCTTTACCACCGCCGCTCCGCCCCGCCCCCTCTTTGCGAGGATTCACCCCGGATGGCATGTGCCTTAAATATTGTTCAGAATCACTTATTTATTTCATTAGTGGAGCTGCATTTATCGAGCGCCGTGCCCTTCCTGTGAGTGCACCCCTGTTTACATTTATTAGCGAGTGTGGTATATCTTAAGCCCCAACCCAGGCTTCTGCTTTGAACATTCGTAAGTTTTGTTGTGGAGGGGAAATTCATGTGCACCAGGTCTGCCACAGTTTTGCCCTGTACAAAGAATACGTTGTGTATGTGAGAGCCATATCCTGCCATCCATCCAAATGCTTTGTCAGTTTTGCATGTTTACTTCAATTATCTGTAAAGTTATCCAAGGCGATCAACCTAGCTTGAGCTTAATTATTGTCCTGTTCATACATACAATGTGCCAAATTAGTGTTAGCTCCGTTCCAGATTTATTATGTTGTGTGCATCAACAACGTATCTCTGGCATCTACTTAAAAAAAAATCTCAGTAGCATATTGGGTGAGCTGGGCATTTACTATGGTTGCTTCCGAGACCACACCCAGTTCCTGAAATTGTTTTTTAATTAAGTATTTGTATTCTGCTCTCCTACACATTGTGAGGCCCAAGCACTTTCTGAGTTGTTTAGGAAGGTAGCTATGCAGTTTGTATCATCTACAGGTGTCTCCAACGAGTGCCTCCTGAGCTGCTAGTAGCTCTCTATCTCCCTGTGAGTAGCTCTTCTGTGTTTCCTTCCCAGCCTACTAATATTATAGCTTTTGCTTGGTTGAATTATTATATGTATACCAACATTTAAAAGCCCATATTTAAGGAAGAAATGTCTGAATTTTCAAAACTCTAAAGGTGATGATTGGAGAAAAATGGTTGCATTTTCAAAATGCATTTAAACTAATATTTGAGTTGGAGATACCTATTACTCACTTTATTATCTTGGTGCCAGTAGGGTTACAGCTGTGGCTGTTGCGGAGTAGCGTGCTAACTCGCCAAAACAAAAGCGCTTCAGCACCCCATCAGGGGTAACAAGCGCTATATAAATGCAATCCTTTTCCCTCCTCTTTCCCTCCACTATCCTTCTCAATCTAATTGACTGAATAATATCCACCATTCAAATTACTTTCATATTTCCCTATACTAATTACCCACTATGCGTTATGGGTTCCAGAGTAGCGTGATACTTGCCAAAAAGTGCTTCAACACCCCATTAGGGGTAAAAAGCGCTATATAAACGCTAAGCTTTTTTCCTTCTTCTATCCTTCTCAATCCGAATAACTAATATCCACCACTCAAATTACTTTCATATTCCACTATAAAAATTCACCAATAATCCTTTATGAATTCCAGAGTAGCGTGCTACTTACCGAAAAATTGCTTCAACGCCTTGTAAGGGGTAGTAAGCGCAATATAAATCCAATTACAATACAATACATTGATGTGAAAAGAAGTTGATTTTTTTTTTTTCTTATTAACTTTGGCGGTGAATATACTTGCTGGCGACTGGCGAGATCTGTGTGCAGTCTAGTTACAGGCCGGCCTCAGTCACTCATACAAAGTATAAAGAGACAGACAGAGTTAAATGTGATGTCTCAGCTGCAAAGTGAAGCATGCACCATGCAGGTCACAGATGCGCCCAGTTCCTCATGTCGTGTGTCACAATGCCCTCCTCCTCCTAAATTGTATCGTTCAGAGACTAATTCGGAAGGGTAGGAGCAGCCGCAGGTACTGGTCAATCATCTAACGACTTTTCTGGACGTATTATTAAAACACCTTCCTGAGCTCCGCCCCGTCTGGACCCCCTCTTTCGGGGCCCCCACCTACGCTCCCTGCACAGGGCCACCATGAGCCTAGAGCCGGCCCTGCTCTTCGTTAGCATATAAAGCGTTATACAAGTTGAGAGACTTCGCTTAAATCATGTGATTTAAGAAAGGGCTACTCCCATTTTCCAGGTACGAGAAATATTTCAATTAAAATGGGTCCCTGAGCGTTGAGGCGAACAACACTCGAGGGAGCCCCAGCAACCTGCAACACCGCTCCGCATGTGGCCAGGAACCCCCTACTGCTGCCATGGAGGTACTTTCTGAATCGAGTATACCGCAAGACCACCTCCACTCTGGGTCCTCTTGATCGATGACTGCTCCCCCTCTCTCTGCAAGACTGCCCCATTGTGGAGAGGAACACAGCATGGCTTTTTCCCCTTCCATGCAAGTTACCACGGCCACTTACCTGGCTCCCCGGCAGTCATTGGCTCTGAGACCCGGCTCCTTCAGCAACTAGGAATCCTGATCGGACCCCTAGTGGCTGCTGTCAAGGCTCAGTAGTGCTCCAGGCTCTGCTTGTTTGTTGACTCTTATGACTCCAGAGAGAGGCAGTGTTGCACAGGGCCTTTGTCACTGCCACCACTCCACAATGAAGGGGGCCTCAGTCTGGTGCACTGTATATCAGAGAGCCCAGCACTCAAGCGAGAAAAAAGGACAACACCCACTGTGATGGCGTCTGCCATATTTGTTATGGGCATATAGCCCATCCGTCATCCTGCCTGATCCTACCTGGGCATTCTCCAATACAGAGGACAGGAACACCCTCTCTCATGGCAGATTTCTTCCTTGCTGAGCTTCCGCTTTCGGATGCAGTGCTCCAGAACAAAGATGCTCTTCCCCCTTACAAGCTGCACTAAATGTTTCCATCATCCAGTGGGCAGCTACTTTGGACTCTCCCCTCTCGAGGAAGGGCACTGAAACTGTTGAAGGGTGTTGGACTTGGCACTTTTTGCAGGGTCATCCCTGAACTTTTTGCCTTCCTCCTAGTCTTTTTTCTGGCCTGCTATTGGTGGATTTAGGACTCTGGGCACTTTAGCACTGCTGTCCAGTGTAAAGTGCGTGTGCTCTCTGTAGTAAACATGGTAAGATTGGTCGACACCCGTTTGGTGTATTTAATTTACATGTCAGTGCCTAATAAAGTGGTATCTCAGATACCCAGGGCCAGTAAATTAAATGCTACTGGTGGGTTTGCGGCGCTGATTGTGCCACCCACCAAAGTAGCCTTTCAAACCTGTCTCAGGCCTCTGCCATTGCTGGGCCCGTGCGTGCTATTTACTGCCACTGTGACATGGCACGTAAAGTGGGTGCCACGTCTGTGACCCCCCTTTTACTACATGTCAGTCACCCCTAAGGTAGGCCCTACCAAGCTCTATAGACAGTGTGCATTGTAGGTAAAAGGTAGGACATGTACCTTAAATGTGTGACATGTCCTGGTAGCGGCAAACAGCCATTTTGGTTTCTCACTGCTGTGAGGCTGCCGTCTCATAGGAATGCATTGGGGATTCCCTGATATGTGTGTCAGTGGTAATTCCTGATATGAGAGGAGCAGCATGGTCAAGTTTGGTATGTTTGGAAGAGTAATAATAAAAGCTGCGTAACGGTGTGCGCAGATTTATTACTATTATAGAAATGCCACTCTTAGAAGTTGGCATTTCTGTGTGCTATGTGTCTTTGTGCCTGCCTGATGTTTAATGTATGTCTGGCTCTGCAGTGACAGGGGCTGGTGAGGTGTGTGGATCCAGAGGGGCAGGGCGAGTCAGTGCTAGGCTGATTAGGCATATCTGCATTTGGAGTAGTGGGAGGAGTAGCCCCTCACCCTGAATAGGTCTATGCCTGCCTTGGCCCCGGTTGTGTGTCTGGGTCAGAGCTCAACCTGACAAAGGAGGGTGTGAGCACTGTATAGAAAATGCACCTGTAAACCCCAGATCCAATTGGGACTGGAGCCCCAAGCCCTGTGCCAGGGCAAAACAAAGACAAAGCCCAGTATGAATATTAGGGCTGTGACCTCATGAAAAGTGTGCTGCATGGTGCTTACTTTGGACTGGTGGCCAGCAGGCTGCTGGTCTGCCAGGGGGAACCGCCACTGGGGATTGACCTGCTGCCCTGCCTGGCAGCTGAGGGGTCTGCTGTCTGCTTTGGAGCCCCAGTGCGCTGGACTGCCTGTGCACTCCTTGGAGGGGATTGCTACATGCTCACTGCTGAAGTCAGTAGGTGTGAGCACTTTGCGAGTGCTTGCGAGTGCTTGATCTCTACTTTTCCTCTGCCAACTGTGTGGGGAGCACTGTGCCTGGAAACCAATTTTCCCTGGAGGCACGTTTTACCTCCCCGGGGTGAGAAGACCTCCTCGAGGGCAGCGCGGCCGCTTCTAGCGAAGCCAGCAGGGAGGAGAGCCCCTCAAGGGAGAAGATGCGGAGACTTCGCTGTTCGTTCCGTGATTGAGGCCGGATGTCAGGCAGTGAAAGCCTGGTTGCAGGTGGGGCCTGAAAACAGGCTGGAAGAAGTTGCCTCTGGCACTGAGGCCAAGTGCGGTTCCCCCAGCATGTTGCCGTAGCAACGAGGGAGCCACAGGAGAAAGCCACGCGAAGACGACCCGGAAGTCAGGCGAATCATGCCTGGAGGAAGGCGGGACCCCGTGTGCCAGTGGGAGCCCCACGTGTTGCCTACAGAGTAGTTGGAGCCTTGCGGGCTCCCTTTACACCTCTCCCGCCTCGTAGAGAGAGAGGTGGGTCCCCAAGGATCGCTGGTCACAGTGAGGGGACATGGCGACGTGAGGAGAGGTCCCGTGAAAGGGGTCTGCCAGGCACCTTATTGGGCCTGATCCTGCAACAAAAGAAGCCCCGGTGAGGGGTGACTAATCTGCTTGCATTTCGCTCTGGTCGCTGTGAGGGGGGAAGCATTAACCACTCATGGCCAGGGCATCATAGGGAAAACAAGGTGTGGGCTTTCCTTCCCCCCTCAGGACTGGGACTGCCCGGGATCGCTTTTGTGTTGCCCTGAGTTTGGGGGTATTTTTCCATTCTCTGCTTTTCAAGGGAAGCCCCGCAGGGGCCCCAGACTTATTAAGCTCACTGACTGGGGGTTGAACCTCGACGGAGGCCCCCCGAGCCTGGGTGGAGCAAAGAGTCTCCACAAACCTACCCGACAGTCCAGGTAGAGAGCTCAGAGGCGCAGGAACTGCCTTTAGGGGAGGTAGTGGGTTCCTGGAGATATGGAGGCCCATTGTTTCCTGTGGACCATTGTGTTTACGCCTAAAGGGGCCTAATGTGATTATTAAGTTTGGGCATAATATGTGGTCCTAAGTGATGAGAGGATGTGGATGCCCAATGTGCGGTGCTGAAAGCACCTGTACCAGTAGTCACTGGTTGTTTACTACTCATCCATGCATAATGTGTTTATGCACAGTGTTCAGGCCTAATATTTTTGCCTAACATGTTCATGCAAGATGCAATGTTACCAGTATTGACTGGTTGTCTTATTGGAATGTGACTGATGCATAAGGTGGTTTATGCTAGGTGCTCTTACCAGTAGTTACTGGTTGTTTTACCTTTTACTACTTGCGCAGTTCTAATGGTGATGACAGTAGCCTGATTGGCCCTGTAATGTATGTAGTCCCCTGTGAAATATTGCCTAGTGGCAGATGGCACAGTGTACATTTTTGATTATTTTCTAATGTATTTGTGATAATACAAAGGCTATTTTTTATATAACCTTGTGTGGAGTTTGTTTTGTGGTGTGCCTAGTGTGCCGCTGCTGTGTGTGTGTGTTGCACAAACGCTTTGCACATTGCCTCTGGGATAAACCTGACTGCTTGTGCCAAGCTACCAAGGGAGTGAGCAGGCCGGGGTTATCATCAGCGTGTAACTCCCCTGCCCTGACTAGAGTGGTGGTGTCTGCCTGGCTTAGGTGCATGCCCTAGCCAACCAGAAATCCCATTTCTAACAAAGGGCAACACATCCTCCCACTGAGGACGGACACTGAAACTGAGTATGGACTACTCTCCTTCATGTTAGCTCCACCCCAACCAATTGCTACACTGGGTCATTACTTGGCACAAGTACCTTTTCCCTCAGTATTATGAAAACAGAATTCTATTGGAGGTAGTGTATGTCAAGAATATATGTGCATAGTTATTGCATGCCATTTTGTATTATATCGAAATTGTTGAAAGCCTACGCACCTTCCTTTTGAGGGGGTTCCCTGAAACAGCGGAAGGTCTACTCACCCTCTCTCCAGATCCACCTCGCCAGCCAATTGACACTCAGTACTCGGAGCAGACTTCTTTGAACACCATATAAATGCTCAATGAATATTCTGTCCAGATTTGGAATGCTAACTCAGAACATTGTTCCAAGATTTTGAAGCATCCCCCTGCCCTCTATGTGCACCTATGAATGTTTTTCATAAATCTAATCTTGCTTATCCCCAAATACTCCTCCAGATTGTCATATTCTAGAGTCTATGTTCTGCCACAGCCCCATCATGGAAAGTATGGCCCAAACTCATATTGCAAAAAAATCCTGTGAAACCACTCTAAAAATGCAGCTAATAACTTCAAACACAAATTCTTCAAAGAACGCCCAGAGACACTAATAATGGACATCTTTTGCAGTCCAGGAAGCCTTAAAACTGACTTCATTTTCTACACCAATACCCCCTAAATGGAGAGAATACTTCCTTCAACACCTTCATATAACCAATACTCTCAATCTCCATAATGGATTCAAACTCAGTGTATCTCCATCCCAGGACTTTAGCAGAGAACTGTCCCAAACCATTTACAGAAACGGGAACATCCTAATCAAAGCGTCTGAACAAAACCTATCCATTTTTGATTGCCACCTCCCTACTCTCTGTGCCTTCATGTCATCCACTGCCACCACCATCCCTCCTCCCTTTCCCAAAGAACTCACTCATGCATCCCCTCCTCTAAGAGGTGAACCCTCTACTTCCACTCCTCCCGTACTGTCTCCACTCCCCCTACAGTCTCCTCCAATCTTCCTCACACTGTATCCACTCCTCCTACAACCTCTTCCATTCCCAGTCACTCTGAAGCTGTGATCTCTGAATTACCTCCTCCTCCCCGTTCCCATGGCCCATCTTCACTGCCCAGAGTGATTTATCTACAGCATCTGAATTGTCTCTGTCCCCCAACCACACCATGCCGGTTACTTCCTTAGCTTCCACCCCAGCCTTCAACAAGATCAATCATACACCACTCCTTTCCACAGACCCACCCGTGTCTCATCTTATCCCTATATTAGCCTATCTAGAACTCAAAATAAAAACCATTCTGGATGAAATCTTGTCACTACGTAAGGAAGTAAATACTCACCACATCCTGCCCTATCCTCACACATCCAAGGCAAACACTGTTCAAGCCACAAGCATGCATCCTGCCCCCATACATAACTTCTAGGCAAACTATCCCCTACATTCATCACCACCTCAACCCTAACTGCATCACGACTGGAATGTCACGGCGGGAAGCCGAAATGCTGAGCAACACTTGTGACAATGCGCCAAGTTAGCCTTGCCACTGCAAGATACCAGTCATCCTTGACTCTAGTAGGTCTTCACCCGCTCTCCCAGGCCGAACAACACATATGACAATGATCTTAGTTAACCTTACCACTGAAAGATCCTGATCATCCTTGGCACTAGTAGGGCCTCAGTCCCCACTCACCGTCCCAGACCACCTGTCCAACCAACCTCCATCCAATCCAGTAAGCCTGGTCCAAGATCATCACCTACTCTATGCTGCATGTTATTAAATTGTCAGTCAGTAGTCCGGTATGCTACTGACATAGCTGAAATCATCCTTCAACACAATATTGACATCTGATTTTTAAGCGAGACCTGGCTTAATGATTACTTATTCCCTTTCCTCGATCTCCTCACCCCACTGGGCTTCTTAAACATTTGTTGCAACCGCAAGGATCTCTAATAAAAGAGAAGGACCCAATACCAAGGGAGTAGGGTACCATAAGACAAAAAGTCACAAAATAAATTCCCCCTTGGGCAATATTCGACCTAGAAAGTCATTCAGCTCACCAGACATCAATATCAACGTATAGGATCCCCTGAGGAAATGCAGAAAGAATAATTGTATGCAAAAAATACACAGTTTATTAAAACAAATTAAAATCAACTGAGATGATACTCAGTAATCCTAACACATCCATCTATACATATACAAAAATTAATAATTATCAGACACAGGTACAAAAACAGATTAAAAAACAGTTCAAGGGAAAGAACAATAAGGAAAAATTCAGTTCCTATCAGTAAAAGGGAGAGGATACAGAGGTAGATCAGAGATCAAGCAACTAATCATTAATCATTATTCTTATTATTTCATCAGTTTTTATCGTCTTCCAAAACTCAAAGTAACTCTCCCTTTTCTTGTGCATCGACACGTTTTGGTGGGCAATCAATATACAGCCATCACCTTCTTCAGGATAAAAATGTAACCATCCCTTTAAAAAGACAAGCCTGCAATTTAAGAAGATTCTTTTATGAATATGAGAATAACTAAATCATACAACAAATACTAAGCATTTACATACTGAAGTTAGAATTTCTGCATAACCCCTACAGTGGAACACTATGAACTTTATACTCCAGCAAACATTTTAACAAAATTAAAACATAAAAATAGAAGCCATGACCATCCAATGAGGATACAAATAGTCCACATTTAACACACATAGCTAGAACTCATTGTTTTTATATACACATTCATTAGACAATATGTATATCTTTTTAATATCTCCAATTTGGCCAGAATACACATGGGCATATATCATTCAATAACTCAACTCTATGTACATATATATCCGGAAACCTTATAATGCATTTAATGATACTTCAGGCAATAAGGTTGTTTACATCAGCCAAGGTCAGAGCCAGGAAAGAGACACATACCTTTAAGCTTTCTTTCTTTTTTTCTTTCATTAATACAGCTAAATGCACGACCTTTATCTGAAAAACGCCCTCTTTTTCTAAAGGTGCATATACCTTGTTCAAGATTTTCATTCGGTTCGTTCCCTACATATAGAGACAAAAAAACACGAGCTGTATAAGACCGCCGACCCTCTATTCCATAACAAATTTTATTCCGTTATGGCGAGCAACAGATAATACGTACACTAACCTTACTGGAAAGTGTAACCAGGAAATATCAAACTGGCACGGCATAAACACAACCGTTCTTAGTATGTAGCGGGAGCTTCTAGAAGTAAACTCCAAATCTCAAAGCGTAGAAAATAGGTAGTGGTTCTCTATAGGAGATATAAAGATAGAGGAGTTGTAACTTAGACTTTGTTAAACAGGGAGTGATAACGATATCAATTCCGTAAAATATACCCCTTACGCATACCTTAAAAACATGTAGCTACGCCGTCGTTTTCTCAACACAGGAAGGGTTTGGTCCAAAGTTAGCCCGAGTGTCAACCCGTACTGCCAATAAGTATAAATATTCAATAAGACACCCCCTGTTCAGGGTAGCGATTCTAGAGAGGGAGAAAGAACAGAAAATACGGGGTTCAACGCTTGAAGTTAATAAGCAAAGAACAGCTCGCATCACCCAACTAAGAGTCCCCCATCCAACTGCATCTTACCTGAGGGAAAAGTGAAAGTCACGACGGGGCATATGCCTCCGTATCAGGGATTTTGCTGTAAACGCTAGTCACACATTTCCAGCTCTATATATATGCGCGTGTCTCTCGGCATTAGTGAATTAGGGCGAAGCACTTCCGGAGCAGTGAACAGCGCTTCCGTGTTACTAGGAGATACTCACTTCCGGTAGGGCTCTCTATACAAATAACAACTAGACCAGCAACCGGTCAAACAGAACAAATACCTGATGCTGCCCACGCATGACGCATGATATAAATACGTAATGACGCGTAATGTAAATACGAAATATACGTTCTTTTGTATATCATGAAGAAAAGGATGAAATTAAGGATAACCTCACAATTGTCGGTGTTATCATGTGCAGGGCTACTCCTAGATATACCAAGTACAGTGTAAACTAATGATAAGGACACAGTGCAAAAGACTACAACTTAACCAGAATACGGAACTCAGATGGCTACAGGGATAATAGTAATTCAGCCTGATACTATAATCCGCTCCTGCTTACTGTTGCTGCCCAGAGGAACAAGAATCTCTGCCTGCCGTCGCTGGATTGTGCCCCGTGCTGAGGGGAGGAATCTGCACCTTGCCGGACCCGCTGTGCGGGTCCCGCTGCGCCAGGAGTCACTGCGGGGAGTGGAGCAGAAGAAGAACTAAGCCCTCGTGAACCGGCAGGGCTGCGAGCAGCCTAGCAGGGACTCCATTGCCCAGGAGTCCCTGCGTGTCACACCTGTGGCCACTCTCCCTGCCGGCCACGCCCCCCGACAGCGTAAAAGCAGCCTGAGTTTGTGACACTGCGGGATACCTTGCTGCTTACTGTTGCTGCCCAGAGGAACAAGAATCTCTGCCTGCCGTCGCTGGATTGTGCCCCGTGCTGAGGGGAGGAATCTGCATCTTGCCGGACCCGCTGCGCGGGTCCCGCTGCGCCAGGAGTCACTGCGGGGAGTGGAGCAGAAGAAGAACTAAGCCCTCGTGAACCGGCAGGGCTGCGAGCAGCCTAGCAGGGACTCCATTGCCCAGGAGTCCCTGCGTGTCACACCTGTGGCCGCTCTCCCTGCCGGCCACGCCCCCGACAGCGTAAAAGCAGCCTGAGTTTGTGACACTGCGGGATACCTTGCTGCTTACTGTTGCTGCCCAGAGGAACAAGAATCTCTGCCTGCCATCGCTGGATTGTGCCCCGTGCTGAGGGGAGGAATCTGCATCTTGCCGGACCCGCTGCGCGGGTCCCGCTGCGCCAGGAGTCACTCCGGGGAGTGGAGCAGAAGAAGAACTAAGCCCTCGTGAACCGGCAGGGCTGCGAGCAGCCTAGCAGGGACTCCATTGCCCAGGAGTCCCTGCGTGTCACACCTGTGGCCGCTCTCCCTGCCGGCCACGCCCCCTGCCCTGCCTATTTACAGGGCGGAGCTTCCGCTGCGCGGGAGCGCGCGGGTGCGACCGGGGCGAAGACCGGGCAAAGAGCGGGCCCTCTGAGGCCCTCGTTGGCCAGAGTAGGCTGGGCTGGGCCTATCCCTTAACATCTGTAGTTCAGTGACCCGTGCTCAGCCATACGCTGGATATGTCGACTGAAGAGGAAACCCCTGGGAAAAAAAGGAAGATTACGTAATGGGTCATTGGATAATTACTTCCCTAAGGTTCGGAGTGAGGGCGAAAAGGATTCAATCTTAGATGAGCGTAGGGTTGAGCGGCGCCGCTCGGTTGAGAGCATGAAAAATAGACCCCTCCTTGATAGTTTTTCTCTCGTTATGACGCGGGAGGGAGGCTCACTAGACATGAGTGGGGATAATGCTAGTCAAGAAGGTGTTCCCCTCTTGTTTCGTGACTTTTCATCCACACCTTGCTTGCCCTCGGACAACAGTATAATTGTTCCCCCTACCCTTAGCCCCGGTCGCACCACTATCACAGCCAAGCCTAGGAAACAGAAACCTAGGCATTTAGTTGTTGCCCAGATTCACCGCCCACCGCCAAGTAAAACAAGCATTAGAAATTCAATCGGGCTCGGATTTATTTGAGTTTGAGCTAATGGCATTGTAAATGCCAATGTATTGTTGCTATGTGTTATGGAGTGTGTTCATTTGGTGTGTACTGCCAGTGATCTCCTTGTGAGTGTGAGAATATTGCACCGTTACTGCCTGTGTTGTCCTTCTTGTGAGTGTGAGAAGCTTGCACCTCTGCTGCCTCTGGTCTCCTTGTGAGTGTAAGAAGCTTGCACCTCTGCTGCCTGTGGTCTCCTTGTGAGTGTAAGAAGCTTGCACCTCTGCTGCCTGTGATGTCCTTCTTGTGAGTGTAAGAAGCTTGCACTGCTGCTGCCTGTGATGTCGTTCTTGTGAGTGTGAGAAGCTTGCACAGCTGCTGCCTGTGAGTATGAGAAGATTGCATTGTGCATCTCTGTGCTGTGCCTGTTCTTTATAAGGGACTCTTGCTCTGTTGCTGCTGCTGCCTTGGCACAGTACCTGCTGTGAGTGTGTGAGGGAAGCTTGCACCGCTGCTGCTTGTGATGTCCTTTTTGTGAGTGGGAGAAGCTTGCACCTCAGCTGCCTGTGGTCTCCTTGTGAGTGTAAGAAGCTTGCACTGCTGCTGCCTGTGATGTCGTTCTTGTGAGTGTGAGAAGCTTGCACCGCTGCTGCTTGTGATGTCCTTCTTGTGAGTGGGAGAAGCTTGCACCTCAGCTGCCTGTGGTCTCCTTGTGAGTGTGAGAAGCTTGCACAGCTGCTGCCTGTGATGTCCTTCGTGTGAGTGTGAGAAGCTTGCACCGCTGCTGCCTGTGAGTATGAGAAGATTGCATTGTGCATCTCTGTGCTGTGCCTGTTCTTTGTAAGGGACTCTTGCTCTGTTGCTGCTGCTGCCTTGGCACAGTACCTGCTGTGAGTGTGTAAGGGAAGCTTGCACCACTGCTGCTTGTGATGTCGTTCTTGCGAGTGTGAGAAGCTTGCACCTCTGCTGCCTGTCGTCTCCTTGTGAGTGTAAGTAGCTTGCACTGCTGCTGCCTGTGATGTCGTTCTTGTGAGTGTGAGAAGCTTGCACCGCTGCTGCTTGTGATGTCCTTCTTGTGAGTGGGAGAAGCTTGCACCTCAGCTGCCTGTGGTCTCCTTGTGAGTGTGAGAAGCTTGCACCGCTGCTGTTTGTGATGTCCTTCTTGTGAGTGTGAGAAGCTTGCACCGCTGCTGTTTGTGATGTCCTTCTTGTGAGTGGGAGAAGCTTGCAACTCAGCTGCCTGTGGTCTCCTTGTGAGTGTAAGAAGCTTGCACAGCTGCTGCCTGTGATGTCCTACTCACTACTCTACTCTACTCACTACTCACTACTCTGCACTCACTACTCACTACTCTACTCACTACTCACTACTCTACTCACTACTCTACTCACTACTCTACTCACTACTCTGCACTCACTACTCACTACTCTGCTCACTACTCACTACTCTACTCACTACTCTCCACTCACTACTCTGCACTCACTACTCACTACTCTACTCACTACTCACTTCCCTACTCACTACTCTGCACTCACTACTTTACTCTCTACTCACTACTCACTACTCTACTCACTACTCACTACTCTACTCACTACTCACTACTCTACTCACTACTCACTTCTCTACTCACTACTCTGCACTCACTACTTTACTCTCTACTCACTACTCACTACTCTACTCACTACTCACTACTCTACTCACTACTCACTACTCTACTCACTACTCACTTCTCTACTCACTACTCTGCACTCACTACTTTACTCACTACTCTACTCACCTCACTACTCTACTCACTACTCTACTCACTACTGACTACTATACTCACTACTCTGCACTCACTACTCACCTCACTACTCTACTCACTACTCACTACTCTACTCACTACTCACTTCTCTACTCACTACTCACTTCTCTGCACTCACTACTTTACTCACTACTCTACTCTACTCACCTCACTACTCTACTCACTACTCACTACTCTACTCACTACTCACTACTCTGCACTCACTACTCACTACTCTACTCACTACTCACTACTCTGCACTCACTACTCTACTCACTACTCTACCCACTACTCTACCCACTACTCTACCCACTACTCTACCCACTACTCTACCCACTACTCACTACTCTACTCACTACTCTACTCACTACTTTCTACTCACTACTCACTACTCTACTCACTACTCACTACTCTGCACTCACTACTCACTACTCTGCTCACTACTCACTACTCTGCTCACTACTCACTACTCTACTCACTACTCACCTCACTACTCTACTCACTACTCTACTCACTACTCTACTCACTACACTACTCACTACTCTACTCACTACTCTACTCACTACTCTACTCACTACTCACTACTCTGCACTCACTACTCACTACTCTGCTCACTACTCACTACTCTGCTCACTACTCACTACTCTGCTCACTACTCACTACTCTCCACTCACTACTCTACTCACCACTCACTACTCTACTCACTACTTTCTACTCACTACTCACTACTCTACTCACTACTCACTACTCTACTCACTACTCTGCACTCACTACTTTACTCACTACTCTACTCACCTCACTACTCTACTCACTACTCTACTCACTAATGACTACTCTACTCACTACTCTGCACTCACTACTCACTACTCACCTCACTACTCTACTCACTACTTCTCTCACTACTCTACTCACTACTCTGCACTCACTACTCACTACTCTGCACTCACTACTCTACTCACTACTCACTACTCTGCACTCACTACTCACTACTCTGCACACTACTCTACTCACTACTCTACTCACTATACTCACTACTCACTACTCTACTCACTACTCTACTCACTACTCACTACTCTACTCACTACTCTACTCACTACTCTGCACTCACTACTCTACTCTACTCACTACTCTACTCACTACTCACTACTCTACTCACTACTCACTACTCTGCACTCCATACTCACTACTCTACTCACTACTCTACTCACTACTCACTACTCTACTCACTACTCTGCACTCACTACTCTACTCACTACTCTACTCACTACTCTACTCACTACTCACTACTCTACTCACTACTCACTACTCTACTCACTACTCTGCACTCACAACTCACTACTCTACTCACTACTCTGCACTCACTACTCTACTCACTACTCTACTCACTACTCTACTCACTACTCTGCACTCACTACTCTGCACTCACTACTCACTACTCTACTCACTACTCTACTCACTACTCTGCACTCACTTCTCACTACTCTACTCACTACTCTACTCACTACTCTACTCACTACTCTACTCACTACTCTGCACTCACTACTCTGCACTCACTACTCTACTCACTACTCTACTCACTACTCTACTCACTACTCTACTCACTACTCACTACTCTGCACTCACTGCTCACTACTCTGCACTCACTGCTCACTACTCTGCACTCTCTACTCACTACTTTACTCACTACTCTACTCACTACTCTACTCACTACTCTACTCACTACTCTACTCACTACTCACTACTCTGCACTCACTACTCACTACTCTGCACTCACTACTCACTACTCTGCACTCACTACTCACTACTCTGCACACTACTCTGCACACTACTCTACTCACTACTCTACTCACTACTCTACTCACTACTCTACTCACTACTCTACTCACTACTCTACTCACTACTCTGCACTCACTACTCACTACTCTACTCACTACTCACTACTCTGCACTCACTACTCACTACTCTACACACTACTCTACACACTACTCTACTCACTACTCTACTCACTACTCTACTCACTACTCTACTCACTACTCTACTCACTACTCACTACTCTACTCACTACTCACCTCACTACTCTACTCACTACTCACTACTCTGCACTCACAACTCACTACTCTACTCACTACTCTGCACTCACTACTCTACTCACTACTCTACTCACTACTCTTCTCACTATTCTACTCACTACTCTGCACTCACTACTCTGCACTCACTACTCACTACTCTACTCACTATTCTACTCACTACTCTGCACTCACTACTCTGCACTCACTACTCTACTCACTACTCACTACTCTGCACTCACTACTCACTACTCACTACTCTACTCACTACTCTACTCACTACTCACTACTCTGCACTCACTACTCTACTCACTACTCTACTCACTACTCTACTCACTACTCTACTCACTACTCTACTCACTACTCTACTCACTACTCACTACTCTACTCACTACTCACCTCACTACTCTACTCACTACTCACTACTCTACTCTACTCACTACTCTGCACTCACTACTCACTACTCTACTCACTACTTTACTCACTACTCTACTCACTACTCACTACTCTGCACTCACTACTCACTACTCTACTCACTACTCTACTCACTACTCACTACTCTGCACTCACTACTCACTACTCTACTCACTACTCTACTCACTACTCTACTCACTACTCACTACTCTACTCACTACTCTACTCACTACTCTACTCACTACTCACTACTCTACTCACTACTCTACTCACTACTCTACTCACTACTCACTACTCTACTCTACTCACTACTCTGCACTCACTACTCACTACTCTACTCACTACTTTACTCACTACTCTACTCACTACTCACTACTCTGCACTCACTACTCACTACTCTACTCACTACTCTTCTCACTACTCACTACTCTGCACTCACTACTCACTACTCTCATTACTACTCTACTCACTACTCTACTCACTACTCACTACTCTACTCACTACTCTACTCACTACTCTACTCACTACTCACTACTCTACTCACTATTCTACTCACTACTCTGCACTCACTACTCTGCACTCACTACTCTACTCACTACTCACTACTCTGCACTCACTACTCACTACTCACTACTCTACTCACTACTCTACTCACTACTCACTACTCTGCACTCACTACTCTACTCACTACTCTACTCACTACTCTACTCACTACTCTACTCACTACTCTACTCACTACTCTACTCACTACTCACTACTCTACTCACTACTCACCTCACTACTCTACTCACTACTCACTACTCTACTCTACTCACTACTCTGCACTCACTACTCACTACTCTACTCACTACTTTACTCACTACTCTACTCACTACTCACTACTCTGCACTCACTACTCACTACTCTACTCACTACTCTACTCACTACTCACTACTCTGCACTCACTACTCACTACTCTACTCACTACTCTACTCACTACTCTACTCACTACTCACTACTCTACTCACTACTCTACTCACTACTCTACTCACTACTCACTACTCTACTCACTACTCTACTCACTACTCTACTCACTACTCACTACTCTACTCTACTCACTACTCTGCACTCACTACTCACTACTCTACTCACTACTTTACTCACTACTCTACTCACTACTCACTACTCTGCACTCACTACTCACTACTCTACTCACTACTCTTCTCACTACTCACTACTCTGCACTCACTACTCACTACTCTCATTACTACTCTACTCACTACTCTACTCACTACTCACTACTCTACTCACTACTCTACTCACTACTCTACTCACTACTCACTACTCTACTCACTACTCTACTCACTACTCTACTCACTACTCACTACTCTACTCACTACTCACTACTCTACTCACTACTCTACTCACTACTCTACTCACTACTCACTACTCTACTCACTACTCTACTCACTACTCACTTATCCTCTCCCTACTCTGCACTCCCTACTCTGCACTCCCTACTCTGCACTCCCTACTCTGCACTCCCTACTCTGCCCTCCCTACTCTGCCCTCCCTACTCGGCCCTCCCTACTCGGCCCTCCCTACTCTGCCCTCCCTACTCTGCCCTCACTACTCTGCCCTCACTACTCTGCCCTCACTACTCTGCCCTCACTACTCTGCCCTCTGCCCTCACTACTCTGCCCTCTGCCCTCACTACTCTGCCCTCCCTACTCTGCCCTCACTACTCTGCCCTCACTACTCTGCCTCCACTACTCTGCCCTCACTACTCTGCCCTCACTACTCTGCACTCCCTACTCTGCACTCCCTACTCTGCACTCCCTACTCTGCACTCCCTACTCTGCACTCCCTACTCTGCCCTCACTACTCTGCACTCCCTACTCTGCACTCCCTACTCTGCACTCCCTACTCTGCACTCCCTACTCTGCACTCCCTACTCTGCACTCTGCCCTCCCTACTCTGCACTCTGCCCTCCCTACTCTGCACTCTGCCCTCACTACTCTGCACTCACTACTCTGCCCTCACTACTCTGCACTCTGCACTCCCTACTCTGCACTCCCTACTCTGCACTCCCTACTCTGCCCTCCCTACTCTGCCCTCCCTACTCTGCCCTCCCTACTCTGCCCTCACTACTCTGCCCTCACTACTCTGCCCTCACTACTCTGCCCTCACTACTCTGCACTCTGCCCTCACTACTCTGCCCTCACTACTCTGCCCTCACTACTCTGCCCTCACTACTCTGTACTCTGCCCTCACTACTCTGCACTCACTACTCTGCGGGTGTGTGGTGGTGGTGTGCGTGGGGTTGTGTGCGTGGGCATGCGGTTGTGTGTGCGGTTGTGTGTGTGCGTGCGTGTGTGCGGTTGTGTGTGCGGTTGTGTGTGTGTGCGGTTGTGTGTGTGTGCGGTTGTGTGTGTGTGTGTGTGTGGGTGTGTGCGGTTGTGTGCGGTTGTGTGCGGTTGTGTGCAGTTGTGTGCGGTTGTGTGCGGGTGTGTGGGTGTGTGCGGTTGGGTGTGTATGGTTGGGTGTGTATGGTTGGGTGTGTATGGTTGGGTGTGTACAAGCCACATCGTTCACACTGAGCTCTGTATATAAAGGCCATGCAATTTGTACATGCGATTTTGAAAGTAATGTATTTCTGAGAGCAGCACCCATTTTTTTTTAGATACCTGCTTACAAGATAAACCATATCTTCTTTACAAAGTAAAGGAGGCCTTCCCTTTGTAGGGAAAAACAATATAATTCTGTTAAATGAGTGAACGAAATGCATTGGGGCCGAAAAATAAAAGGGAAATGAAGCAGGAGTGAAGTGTGCGTGAAAAGGAGCAGGCTGTTAGTGCAAGAAATCAGTGGCTAGGCTTGTATGAGAAGCAGGAGGTGTGGGAAAAGGTGTGAGGGGGAAGTGAATGCGTGGGATCTGCGAAGGCTTTGTGTGAAAGGGAACTGTTGACATTGGTCACAGGAGGATGTACCAGTGTCTGCTTGGGCAGTGAGTGAGTGATCTGGGAATGAGTTTGAAAAACTGGTATGAACATTAGGGTGAAGCAAGTCTCTAATGATAGGACACTGAATGATAGTACAATGAGTGATCTGGTACAACGGCAGTAGGAATCTGGTAACCGGACTGTGAGAGTAAATGTGAGGCTCCCAGTGAGAGGAAAGCGAGGTGGAGTGTTTTTTTTATGAAAGGGTGGAGAGAGTGAGTCATGGTGACGAGACAGGGAGCGAGTGAGGAATCTTACTATAGCTGGGAAGATGCAAGGGATCTGGTAAGAGGACAACGAGAGCTACTGCAAGGGGTCTGTTATGAGGGCAGTAAATTAAAGTGATCTTCTATTTTGACATTAAAAGTTTGAGTTCGGGTGAGTGGGCACGAGTGCTTATCAAAGCACTTTGTTTGTTTTTTTACTTTCAGCTGTGCTGCATAGCAGCCAGGCTGCTGTACAACATGGCTAAACATATCCCTGACAAAACCAACAGATTTTGTATAGGAGAGTCCTATTTGCTTTGCCAATGCTTGTTTAGCCTACCTCAGTCAAAGAGCAGGCGCGGGTTTGCCGGCGCGCACACAGAGCTCAAGGGAAAAAAAACACATCAGTGCACACGCTCCCAGCACCATCTGCCTTCAATTACCGGCACCTCGGACAGCTGGTAATTGAGGATTTATGTGTTCTTCTGCGCGTGTCCGAACACTTTATGCAGGAAGTGGACATTGCAAAAATTCCAAAGCCCTATGGCGTGCTGCCTTACTTAAACACAGCCTTGCCTGGACCAATTACCATTCACATGGCAGAATACCACACGCAAAAACCGCGCGCTTTCTGGAATGCGGCAGCCCACAGCCCTTTCTGAACTTTTTTTTTTTTATAACATTAGAGCTCGGAAGCCCCGCCCCACTTCGTGTGACGTAGGCCCGAGCCCTAAAAAGGAGGAAACTAAGGGAGGTACCAGGTAAGGCCAAAATCCCGCATTCTGATTTTGGTAAAGGGCTAAAACCCCTCGACCAATCTGAGAGTGCCCTAGCAGAGGGGCTGGTTCTCCCACCAGCAGTAGTACCGCCTTTGGAAAACAGTTCATCTGAAGCAGCTGCACAGGCTGTGGTTCCTGACATAAATGCTGGGACTATAGCATTAGTTACCCCACCTCCCCCCTCATTAATAGGGAACTTGGAGTTTCTGCTGAGATCTCTCCTTTTACCTATTAATGAGTCCATTAAAAAGGTTGAAATTAGACTGACCATTTTGGAAACTGCTATAAACAGCATGGTCACTCGGACCAAAGCCCAGGGGAGTGGGGTGGCGCATTCCACAGCTCAGGCCAAGCTCCCCACTACTACTGTGCCTAACACCCCAACTGCCCCATCTCAGCCGGTCAAACACAAGCCACAGCCACCGGGTAGGGTTGACCCCCGCTCCCAAAATCCACCTCCTCCTAAACATCCAATCATACCAGCAACTGAAACAGGAGGTGACCCCAAAAAGTTAGTCTCATTGGGCCCGATAAGTAATAAACAGTACGACCAAGGGGTAGGTAGATATACCAGAGACCTACGGAAAAAGGTGCCACAAGTGGAGATTCCCCCAGAAGCAGTGCCCTTTGTGGTGGTTCTGACTGGGGTCCCTCCATTAGCTGAAAACAAGAAGGAGGGGTACGTTGATCTTAAAAATAAAATCATCCACTGGTTGAGGACACATAGGCCCATAGCACCCAATATAGATGGGGATATAGTATATGTTAGACGGATTAAATGGCTGGGTAGCAGAAATAAAGACATAGAGGGGGACCTAGTGGTGGTCAACTTTAGAGACCCTCGGGCTGTAGATTATATCCTAAACTGGCCACCTGGAAACGGGGACACTCGTATCATTCCTCGGGCCCTAACGCATTTTTACCCCAGGTCAGAGGCCCTTGCTCCTAATTATCTAAATAATCGCCACTCCCATAGGCCCCCCCCTACCTTGCCTTATAACAATATTTTCCCCCAGTATGGGCAACACTTTGCCTTGGTGGGCGATCACCATTCTGCCTGGTCTATGGCGCCCCATAGACACACAATGAATCATGGCACCAGGATGGAACATCTCAGACCCTTTACCCCCTTGGACACCTACAATCGGTTGTCGCAGCTCTCTGGGCTGGAAGATTGCGATTGATGTTTAGTGCCCAGGGGGGAGAGAAGTAATCTCCCTGGTGAGGAGGCTCCACGACTTTGTGACAGTATAGTCACAGGACAAGTTAGATCACCCTTGTCCCAAATTCCCATTACTAATATTGTTATTGAGGCTTCCCCGGTAGCCGGGAGTATGGCCAGTATGGCTAGCTGCCCAGCAAATCCCAATCCCGAGGACCAGGAGTTGGGCAGCTGCACGACCGTAGTGGATATTGAGGGGGTGAAAAAGGGGGTTCATACCAAAGTGTCCTATGGTCGTCGGGTAATAAACTTGCTATCCTGGAACGTAGCGGGGTTAAAAAGGAAGTTAGATATACGGGAATGGCATACATTCATCGAGAAGTTCGATGTTTGTCTGTTTCAGGAGACCTGGAGTCTAATACCCTTAAATAAATCAGGGTACACCACCTACTTTTTGCCAGCAGTAAGTAAAGGGAAGGGCAGACCGGCAGGAGGCCTCATGGTCTGGATAAAAATAGATCTAGACTGGGAGGTCAAACGCCACAATATGGAGTGTAGTGACATACTCCACCTCTCTTTTAGAGGAAACGCAGAGGGAAGTAGGCTTGATCTATTCAACGTGTATGCCAGAGGGGCACCTGGGGACGCCGCCTCCTCAATTTTATCTGCTCTGGATTTAGCCTTAGCTAACTGCCCTTCATCAGCAAAAACCATCGTGGGGGGGGATTTCAACTGTACGTTTGAACCCCTCCTCGGAGATGACCCCCTGGGTATTGAAGACGAAGATTTAAAATGGTCCATTCCAACCCTATCCCTGCCCTCTATTAAAAAATGGTCAGCTAGGACAATCCAAATCAATGCTCTAACTAGGGATCATAAGCTAAGAGCCCTCAATGGTAGGACTCTATCCGACCGGGCAGGTGCACTGACTTTCAATAG
Source organism: Lissotriton helveticus (assembly GCF_964261635.1). Classification (NCBI taxonomy): domain Eukaryota; kingdom Metazoa; phylum Chordata; class Amphibia; order Caudata; family Salamandridae; genus Lissotriton; species Lissotriton helveticus. Next base: position 914,839,917 of record NC_136067.1, read on the forward strand.
ACTTACTGGGCCGTCCCGAATTGACTTCATCCTAATGGATGTTAGTTTGTGGGCAGACCTTATTGATATGGAAGTGCTCCCAAGTCAGGATAGCGACCATAACCCCCTGTGTTGTAAGTTCAATTGGGGCAGCCTTAAAGATAAGAGAGTGAATGCCCCCATAAAGACAACCAAAGAGATCATCCCATGCAATAACAACCGCAGATTGAAATGGGACAAAGCTAACCTCAAGGAGGATGACCTAGGAATGATTAAATCCCTGGTGGAGGGCCTGAATTCTGACCTGGTGGCTTGGGACTGTGAAAACCAGACTAGTACGTTTCCTCACACTTCCTTTGACTCAGCTTACAAAGCTACAATTGACCAAGTTGGTCATTTTTTTACCTCCAAAGGGAAAAGTCATAGGAAAACTATTATACCTCCCATCTCAAATAAACCATGGTACTCAGACCAGTGTACGGGCAAAAGGAAAAATCTGACAAAAGCCCTGCTTGCTGGGGATCCTTTTCTGGTTAGAGCGGCCAGGAAGGACTACCAGAAAGCACCATCGCTGGCTAAACGGGAGTGGGAGGAACAGCACTGGCAAGACCTATCCAATGCTGTGAGTAGGAGGAACCCGAACCTCTTTTGGGATCTAATCAACAGAGCCAGGCAGGGGAAATCGCAACCATTAGCAGCTCACATAACCAGCCAGCAATGGTTTAATCACTTCTTATGTTTATATGGTGGTAATGAAGAGTTAGACAGCCCTGGGGTAGCTAGTTTTAGCGTTGGGGATACCTCTGGGGCGGATGAATTCCCATTTACGGCCACCGAAGCAGCGATGGCGATTAAACGGCTAACCCCCAAGAAGGCGGCCGGTCCGGATGGGATCCCTGGGGACCTGCTGATCGTGGAACCGCTGGCTTGGGCTAATTTAATCGCCACAATTATGAACTTGATCGCTAGGGGACACCCGGTGCCAGACTCCTGGAAGGGGGCTGAGGTGGTAACAGTGTTCAAGAAGGGGGCAAGAGATGACCCTGCGAACTACAGACCTATCAGTTTGATAGATATAATCCAGAAAGTGGTCGGCAGGGTCATCATCTCAAGGGTAGGCGATTGGATGGAGGAGGCTAGTATTCTCTCCCACCTTCAAGCGGGCTTCAGAAGAAAGGTAGGCACGATGGACCAGGTCTTTCGCTTTTTTGTTATCTATTGGAAGGCAGTTACCATCAAGAAAGGCAGTTTATATATGGCCTTCATAGATCTCAGGACAGCTTTTGACCTAGTCCCTCGGGCTAAACTATGGGAGATCCTAGGAGAGATGGGATTTCCTAGTAGACTTCTGAGTCTAATCGTAAAGCTCCACGAGGGGAACTATGCGAGGGTCAGATGGGGATCCCAGGGACAGTTAACGGATAGGGTCCCGGTGAGGAGAGGAGTACGCCAGGGCTGTGTTATGGCCCCGACTCTTTTCTCCCTATTTGTGAATGGAGTGGTGGACCATCTGAAAGGGGAAGAGTCGGATGCCCCATCCCTGGCGGGGGAAAGAATCCCCACTCTACTCTTCGCCGATGATACCCTATTGATCTCCAAATCCCCAGTGGGTCTGCAAAAACTCTTGGACCGATTTAGCTCCTTCTGTACTAATAGAGGCTTAATTATCAACACCTCGAAAACGAAACTGATGGCATTTTCCCCCTCCAAAAGATTTAAAAATAACTTTCTGCTTAACGGGGCCCCCCTGGAGATGGTCGATTCATTTGACTATCTTGGAGTTCGCATTAACAGTCGAATGACTTGGAAGGACCATCTGGCCAAAATGTTACTCAGTCACCAAAGAGTATCTGGGGTGACTCTGAGGGAGCTCCGCGAGTCACGTAGTAAACCTGTTTCCCCGGCCATGGCGATTTATGAGGGTCAGATTCTCCCGGCGGCATTATATGGCTCCGAGCTCTGGGGGTTCGAAAATGTGTCAGATCTTTCCACAGCAGAAAATAGTTTTCTGAGGAAGGTGGTGGCTCTCCCCGCTTCCACACCACTGATCCCCCTGAGACTAGATTTGGGCAGAAGAGCCCTTAAGGATTTGGTGAGACTACGCCCATTGCTCTTCTGGACCCGTTTAAGAAGGACTGAGGAGCTTGCTAAATATGCTGAAGGGTTGGATGATCTTCTTCTGCTTGACACTGGAAACAAAATAGGATGGCTGAATAATGTGAGAAACCTGGTTCTCAAATTAGGACTAAGTGATGCTTGGGAGTCTCAAACGCCGCCGCCCAAGGAAGTGATTAAAAAACTATATTGGGATTGGGTACAGAGCAAGGCACTGAGTGGTTTGGATGGAGGTTCACTCACGGAGCGATTTTTGCAAATTAAATGGGTGAAAAAACTGGAACCCTTCCTCGACCTGATAACCAAACCTCTAGATAGAGCGCTATATCTAAAACTGAGGTATGGGACACTCCCGGTGTATGACTTTACGGCGAGGTGGTCCAACTCCGGTGCCCCACTGCGTTCGTGTCCAGGCTGTGCAGCACCCAAGGAGACTGTGGCCCACCTATTCTTTGCCTGCCCTGCCTACAAAGTGGCCCGGAAAATCTGGCTGAAACCTGTGTGCAGGGAGTTGGGGTTGAGGTGTCACAGTCAGGCACTACGTGTACTTTCTTCAGACTCATCATCCACCTTCATGATATGCGGGGTGGCAAAATTTCTGGGTAGTGTGTGGGTGACGCGCTCCCGGTTACTGAAATTGCATTCTAGGGAACTAACAGTCTGATGTTGTAACCGTTGTAGTAAGCTAGTGACTGTGGTGCATTCCTTTAACCCAGGACTCTTTTTTTTATATGCCGTAGCATTTTATAGTTTTTAGCGGGAGAATTGACAAAGTATAAAGTATTATGTATATGTATTCTTCTATGGTGATCAAATTTGCCGAATAAAGATTATTATCTATCTATAATCCGCTCCCATTCTTCTCTCTCTTCTAACCCGCAAGGATCAAATTGGTGGTGGATTAGCTATTTTACACAAAAATTACCGTTGCCTAACTCCCTTCCACACTACCAAATGCCCTAACTTCGAATATTTAGGAGCCCAGCTTTTCCCCAAAGGCCTGAACCCCATCAAATGCTATGCCGTCTATCACTCTCCTGGTGAAAAGCCTCAATTCTTTTTTAGACCTAACATCATAATAAAGCAAAACTCCCTAAATACAGCAGTACAGACATTAAACTCAGAGACCCAAACCTCCAACTGAACAATGGTGAAGGCCCAATAGTACAAGCCCTTTCCACCCTCCTTTAAGCAAATGATCTCACCCAACACTGCAACAAACAAACTCCCAATAAGGGCTCTACCCATGACGCAATTATCGCTAACTAAAACATCGTATTCTTTCACTCCATCCTTCCCACCGACTGGACTGACCACCACCTAATCCTTTTCGAGTTCCATGTCAACCACCCTAAGGTCCACCCCCATGCTATCTTTTCCAAGCACTGGACAAGGAATAGCGATTGAATACCCCAGGCAGATTTGGAAGTGTTAGTCAGCTCCCAAATCCTACCCCCACCCGGCCTCTCGTCTTCTGATAACGTCACCTCCCACTACAGTACAAATATAGTAGAACTCCTTGGCACAGGTACTCCTCTGAAACTCAAGAAATCAAGAAGCATCCCTTCCAGATTCTGGTTCAATAAAGACCTTGACAAAGAGAAGCAGTAACTTCGATTGGATGAAATAAACTGAAGACAACAACCCTCACTAACCAATCTCTCACTCTTCCCAGCTGAATGCCTAAAATACAAAAAACACATCTTCGGAGGAAAATCTTTCTTCTTATGAACCCAACTTAAGCTTTCTAGGAAAAGACCTAAAGACCTATTTAGCATCATCTAACAGCAAACCTCCTCTTTCCCTATACATCCAATTAATGACTCTACCAAGCTCTGTGAACATTCTTCTCCAAAAAGATAACTAACATTGAACTCTCACTTGACCCTAGAGGGTCCACCCAATGCCCCACCTCCACCTAATGGTTGTCTCCCCAAACTTTCCCCCTCAGCAATGCAGAACATCAACCTCAACCCCTTGCAACTGAAAAATGATTGGATTTAACTCCATCCCCCCCAAATCACTTACCTGCATGAAGCCAACATCCCTCTTCTCCTACCCCCTTCCTGCTGCGCTGTTCAAAAATGTTAGTCACATCATCACTCCTACATGGACCAAAATCATTAACTCCTCCTTATTAAGTGGTTCCATGCTGGCCTCCCTCAAACTAGTAACTAGTACAAAAAAGACCTAGACTTTGTAAGCACTTATAGATTCATCCTTTTCGGGTACACCAATTATTGCATTATTATTACAAACCTTACTCCCCTTCCATTAGTTATCGGGGTAGTTGGTATATCCTAGAATTGTGCCTCCTTTGAAAAATCGCCAGATTCCCAAAAAGTAAAAGTCAGTTGTGAGACAAAACACACACACACTTTAGTGTCAGATTGTGATGTGAGAAAAAAAAAAAGTGTGTGAGAGCGAGATGGCTCCTCACGGGCGCACCACCAACGGGAACCTGGCAGGGACTCACCAGGATTGCCCTGTTCTCATCATTGGCACCATCAAGCTCAATAAAGAAAATGTGTGCAAGAAACTCAAAGAGAAAAGAGTTTTGTGAAAATATGCAGTGAAGGAAGACCACAAGGTAACCAATAAAGTGTCAAACAACATGTAAAACCACACAACAACACAGATATGCATTTTTTTTCTGTCTCTTGTGTTGGGTATGGAGGTTAAAAAAGGAAGTAGTTATGGTTACTAACTATCCAACCAACACTACTTTACTTGCCGACATGTTTCATTGCCAACGAAATTTTTGGCAATTTCTTCAGGGCGTCATATGTATTAAGGCCACTGCATAAGGACAAATTAGTCTTCACAACTGAAAAAACATAAAAACACCTTTGTAAACAACCTGCTATTGGAGCGTGTGCCGCATTAGAAAATAAAATGAATGAGCATTTTTCTTCATGAAAATATTACACAGACCGACATCTGTCCCCATGTGAGAAATGAAAGGCCCTGGTTGATATCATTACATGGAGATATGGGTTCCAGTAAGGTACCCCCACTGCATCGTTCCCATGTAATCCAGGGATACGTTTCCGCGGCACAGTGCTATAAGATATCACACACGCTGTGTTTGCGTATTGAGAAAATAAAAAATAAAAAATAAAATGAATTGTTCTTCATGAAAACATTATGCAGATCGACATCTGTCTCCTTGTGAGAAATTAAAGGCCCTGGTTGACATTATTAGAGATACATTACTAAATCAACTTGTGTATGCTGCAATGATTAATAAAGTTGATTGACAATACTTGAATTTTAGAAATGTGTAAGGTAAATCGAGATCTCGCGAGAATTTATCTCGCTGTTTACAATTTACATTGATTGTAAAGGATCGTTGCCCTATCTAAAATGGCGGCCGCGTCTTATCGCGATAAGACGCCGTTTAGTAAATACATATACAACATAGTTTTGTTTGAAACAAGCATGGGCTGATATATCGCCAGACACCTTTCACCGATCCGGTAAGGAGTAAGGGCTCCGGGATTGTTTCACGATTTGGGGATAATAGCTGGGCATATGTTGAGTTCGACAGATTGATTCCTAACAAGTCGGGTGAGACTCGCTCGAGGGGATACATGCCGGCACAGCAGCTAGATAACACTGATACATTGAGATAGCGCATATAGTATGCGAATAGATATTTTTCACCTGACTTTTATCTTTGACAAAAAAAAATATATGCTACAACTATCTAGTTGAAACGACATGATAGCCATATCCACGTTAGATACTCTCCACCTTTAGAGTAATGGCCCAGGACTGGGCGATTGTGGGATGTGAATGGGCTATCCGGGAATGAAATAGACAGCCTGTTAATCCATCTAAAAGAGTGGAGAAAGCACGGTTTGGGTGTCCAGTCTTTTACAACAAGATAGAAAGACAGGACTTAAGCATGTACCGCCGAAAATTGAATGGGGAAGGAAAATTAACCTACATTTGTGGTTGCAGTTTCATGAGAACTCTACCCTCCCGGCTGGTACGAGTACTGATGGCCGAATGAGGGTAATTAATATTAAGTTATATGCGAGTGGGTTGAGGCGGCACATGCTCCAATAGCAGGTTGTTTACAAAGGTGTTTTTATGTTTTTTCAGTTGTGAAGACTAATTTGTCCTTATGCAGTGGCCTTAATACATATGACGCCCTGAAGAAATTGCCAAAAATGTTGTTGGCAATGAAACATGTCGGCAAGTAAAGTAGTGTTGGTTGGATAGTTAGTAACCATAACTACTTTCTTTTTTAACCTCCATACCCAACACAAGAGACAGAATACAATTGCATATCTGTGTTGTTGTGTGGTTTTACATGTTGTTTGACACTTTATTGGTTACCGTGTGGTCTTCCTTCACTGCATATTTTCACAAAACTCTTTTCTCTTTGAGTTTCTTGGACACATTTTCTTTATTGAGCTTGATGGTGCCAATGATGAGAATAGGGCAATCCTGGTGAGTACCTGCCAGGTTCCCGTTGGTGGTGCGCCAGTGAGGTGCCATCTCGCTCTCACACACTATTTTTGTCTTTTTTTGTTTTTCTCACATCACAATCTGACACTAAAGTGTGTGTATGTGTTGTCTCGCAACTGACTTTTACTTTTTGGGAATCGGGCGATTATTCAAAGGAGGCACAATTCTAGGATATACCAACTACCCCGATAACTAATGGAAGGGGAGTAAGGTTTGTAATAATAATGCAATAATTGGTGTACCCGAAAAGGATGAATCTATAAATGCTTACAAAGTCTAGGTCTTTTTTGTACTAGTTGCATTATGAGTGGAGGGCGACCTATGACTAGCTTTACCCTCTAAGCTCCTGTTTGTTTTGGCTCCCTCAAACTAGGCCAAGTCACCCCTCTGCTCAAAAAGCTAGACACTGACCAGAAAGACTTTAATGATCACAGACCTATCACTAACCTCCCTCTCCTTGCCAAAACTATTGAAAAATGTGTCCTTGCACAACTCAACAACCACATTGAAAAATACATCCTACATGACACTTTCTAATCTGGGTTCGGGAAATGCTGCAGTACAGAGACTGCAATACTGAACATCACGGATGACCTACCAGATCTCTGGATGATGGCCAGGCCCGCCTCCTAGTCCTCCTGGACTCCTTTGATACTGTCAATCGTAACATCCTTCCTAAACACCCTCTCACAGTGTGCAGGCATCAATGGCCATGTCCACAGTGGTTTGCTTCTTTCCTGAACCAACGCTCACAGATAATCATAATAAACAACTCCAACTCAAAAGAAATGCCAGTCTCACAATTAGTTCCTCAAGGGTCAAGCCTGTCTCCTGCCCTATTCAACCTCTATATGAAACACCTTCCATAAATTCTAAAAGAAGCCAGAATTGCCTACCACCTATATGCAGATGACACCCAACTCTACATAAACATTTTGTCAGCCAAAGATATCCAGCACCTAAACAGCACTCTCTCCATGTTACAATCATAGTTGACCAACAACCACCTCAAGCTTAACTCCAACAAAACAGAACTCCTGTTCGTCTAATCAAAAGAAAAAATCCTTTCCCGCAGACATTTGAGTTGACAACCTCACTGCATTAAACTACAAACTATCCTTCTCCAAATCTGTTGAAGCACTAGGGATTACACTTGACAGAAACCTGAATATTAAGGACCATATCAAGGCCTTAGCTAAAAGTTCCTTCTACACATTGAAGCACCTTAAAAAAGTCAAACCCTTCATCCCCCTCAAAAGACCTAAAGACTGTGGTGCAGTCCCTAGTCCTCTCCAAGTTGTTCTACGAAAGCACAACGATCACGGGCACCCCAAAAACACAACTCATACCTTTAAAAGCTACACTCCACGCAGCAGTGAGACTACTGTCGTGGAAGAGTCACTCTGACCACATCACTCCCACACTCAATAAACTCAATTGGCTACCAATCGAGGTAAGATGTTTACTCAAAACTGCCTGCATAAACCACAAAGCTCTCTATACTGAAAAGCCAATCTATCTCGCAGACAAACTGTCAAAAGCCAGCCAAAAGTGACCTCTCTGAAGTTCTAACACTACTCCTGATTCTGCCCAATCTCGCACCCGTTCCTTCTCTAGCAATGCTCCTAAAATCTGGAACTCTCTGCCAGAAGTTTTCATGACAATCAATCATTCCCTCACTTCAGGAATAAACTTAAACTTCTTCTTCACAATAAATACCTAAACCCTCCCCCCTGAATCATCTGACTGGCCTGATGCTCCCACCTCACACCCTCCAAATAAATCTGAGCATCACTACCTTGGGGAAAAACAGTGCATCTACTCTCCCCAACTGAGTAGCACCCTACTTTAACTACCTCAGATATAGTTCATCTACATATCCTGCTGCATATGGTATTCTTCTTTTATATACTATTACTATGTATTTTTATTTACTCTATATGTAACTTGTGTAATTGCTGCTGTGCTAGCTCTGTGCGTCTATTTTCCCCAACTATGTAACACCCTACCTTAACTACCTCTGTACTATATTGTTCACATATCCTATCTTATGTTGTATTCTGCTTATATATGCTGTCACTATGTATTTGTATTTTCTTCACATGTCTCATGTAATTTCTGCTGGGATTTCTCTGTAAAGCACTCGGATACCCTCGGGTCAAGTATGCACTATACAAAACTCAATAAATATATAAATAATAAATAGGTCTTGGTCCTGCTCATATAGTAATGATCCAGCCTGAGCACCCAAGTTCGGTCTGCTCCAAACGGGAACACAAACACCGACAGGCAGGTGAAGACTAAGGCAGTGTAGTCTGAAACTTGTCTGGGTTTGCTTTTACTCTTGTTCAAGGGCGTGGCTTAAGACACATAACCTGGCCTAGCAACTCGGGCTGGGCATTCCTTTTGCAAAAAGAACAATTGATGGACAGAATGCAGAACAATGTCATACATTCACCCCAATAAAGAGATCTGGGGAAATCCATCATTTTTTTTGCTCCCCATGCCATTCCAGTTGGACCCAGCCATATGCAAATCAGTCTTGACCCTGCACCCAATGTGAACAGTCCAGCCCGAACTGCCAGGCCAGGTCCTCCATGGACTGGAAATAAGCATCCTAGGACCGTTTTCGGGCTTTCAGCCCTCATCAGCCAGGATAGCTTGACTCCAGTGGCATGGAGAGCACGGGACCCATGTCTGGGCATACCTGTCCCACTTGGGGTGACAACTGCAGGTGAAGACTAAGGCAGTGTAGTCCGAAACTTGTCTGGGTTTGCTTTTACTCTTGTTCAAGGGTTTGGCTTAAAACACATTAACTGGCCAAGCAACTCGGGCTGGGCATTCCTTTTGCAGCAGAGCCAAGGCTGATTTGGGTGGCTTCTCTGACGTGGCATAGTGGGGAAAACCCATGGTGATTGCAATTAGCTGAGACCTGTGCAAGCGTGACACCCATCATCTTATGTTTTCCTTACGTCTGTGCAGGGTGACTGGTTTAAGTCACTTTAAATTGCTAACTCACAATTGTTTATATTACATTTAGTGTGACATGTTATGGCTTAATACAGGGCTTTAATTAAGTGGGCCAGGTCCCGCCGGACCACCAGCAGTTCTAAAAAGCAGGTGCTGAGATAGGTCCCTATTGGGGTCTCCATTTTTGCTCTCACCATCAGGGGAAAAAAATCTTAACTCCGCAGCAGTACCACCCTTCACTGCCTTTAATATAAATCATTCATTTCAGAACTGAAGCATTTTCAATGTTCTATACAACGAAGCAATAGTTGTTGCTTATTTATCTTATGCAACTAACAACCAGTGACAAAGCCAGCAGTCCTGACTTGTACGTGTAATGTTACTTATTGTATAATATATCTGGATGCAATGGCAGACGCAGCAAAATACCGTTTGAGAAGCAAACTATGCTAAGCACAGATTTTTAGTTTGTGTTTTAAGCAACGCCCTTAATTGCATCGGCCAGGTCCTTTTGGGAGACCCCCACCCCCTCCAGTTTTTCTATCCCACTTAAACCCTAGCCTAATGTAACATTTTGTCTCCTTGTCTGCATGCTTAAACAGCAAGAAAATAAACCCTCTTTCCTCGTTTCAGAAAATAACTGGAACGCCCTTGAAGAAATTTTACCACTGGTCTAAACTTGGACGGATTCGAAGCGTTTAGGCGCAGATTACGGCTCACTAAACGCGCGTGCCCGCAGGCCAGTTCAAATAAGCTGCTTCACAATTGAATTACGCTAATAACTGCCAAACGCTTAACGCACTGTGAAGGCGAGGATTTCTACGAATTGTTCAGACCTCGGATCCAGGGCTGCAGTATGTCTAATGGCTGCCAGGCTGAGAGAGCAGCTGCCTTTCATCGACTGACAGGTCAAGCTGACAGTAACTCGAAGATGCGGCCCTCATCCTTTTATGGACTTCTCATGTAAATGTTCTGCTTGTGTTGATGAAAGGGTCTGCGATTGATACTAAAGGCATTGTCCTTCCCCGGGGACGTAACCTCAAAATAGACAATTTATGTTTATTTTTACTGCCTTATCTTCATCCTTTCCAGAAGCTACCTCTGTCCGGGGATTCTAATTGGACATGACTGACCTCGCGCTTCCTTGTAAACCCGCTCGTCTTCTTGTGACAGGCCCTCGACTCTAAAAGCTGAGACGAAATCAGCCTACTTACCGTTTCTTTATCACTCTAACAAGACACCTGCTAACAACCTTCCAGTTGAGAAGGCAGGCTTAATTCTACAGTAAATGTGTTAATGACCATGTAAATAAAGATGGCCCACCACCCACAAAGTAATATCAATGGAGACAGGTACCTTAATGTTGCTCCCTGGAAAGGACTATCCTCTTTTTAGGTCTGGTTGCCAGTGCAACTATCTGCTAATACAAATGATACATTTTTTTTAATGCATACATAGGCCGGGCTTTGGCTCCGCCCACAGATGAAATACCGTCTCACCTCATGATACTGACTGTTTCATGTATTATTCCGTATGTTATGAATGAGGGACTATTTTACATCACAAGAGTACTCTGAATCTTCACCAATTATTTTGTCTCAGTTGCAATGTATAAGGGAAGCAATCATATTTTGTTTTGTTTTCTTTCACAACAATAGACCATTTTTTGTAAATATTTTAGTCAGGACTCAAAATGCATGCCAGAACTATAGGCTATGCCAATGCTTGATTTCTAGATCTCTAGCCTAAGCATGGTCCAAGTATAAGATCTCTGTGGGTGTTGATCAGGGTTGGCTGAATATCCCTACAATTGACCACAGGTTTGTGGCAAAAAAATAATTCTAACGAGCTACAGGTAGGGAAATATTCCTCATATATATGGACGCAGGTAGTCCCTAAGTTGAGGTTTCAGGACACACCTGAGCTATACTTGATGCAATCACCTCCAGAGCAGACACAATGGTGAAGTTTACTTTTGAATTACAACTGAGGCAGCTTTCTCTGCAGTGACACTGAGGTGAGAAGCGCGTCATGCTTTCTCGTTTATGTATTACTTTGGGGCGCACATCAACGGTATTCGAAGCTGGCGCGTGGTCTGACTGTCGCACGCATCATGCGCATGAACGCGTTGATAGAAAAGTTAGAGCACTGCAAAGAACACACGTACCTTTAACTCCGTACCACTACACTGTAAGTTTGACAGGCAAGCGCTGAGCCTCTATCCTCTGGAGGATGGGGACCCGGGGGACCGTGGCGCGAGCCGGTGTCCCCCTGGGAAGATTCGCGCGGTGGAACAATCCACCTTCGCGCGATTGGACAGTTAGGGGGAAAAAGAGCGGGGCTTAGTTAGGTTACGTAGGGGTGGTGGGCGGGAATTGCGTCATCGGCAAGGCGGGAGGAGTGGCACAGTTTGTTTGTCCCACCCACCCTCCCTCTTTTTTAATTTTATTTCTTTTCTTTATTTTGTTTTTTATATATAAAAAAAAAATTGTCACGTTAAGACAGTTGTTACAGTTTTATCCTTTCTTGGTTTTTACTGTCATTAGGAGCTCTGTGGGTGGTCTGGATGTCTAGAGCGGGCTTATCCTTTCCTTCTGGGGGTCGGGGGAGGGTAAGAGAAAAAATGGTGATAAAAGATAATGAGGAGAAAAAACAATGGTTGGGGATTGTACAGTATTGGGGTATTGATTGATAAGTTGTTTGGAAATGTTTCCGGTTTTACTTTGATTATGGAAAATGTTTGGGGAAATAGGTAGCAATGTGTGTTCTTTCTATAGTAACAAATGCAAAGAAATGGATATCTGTTTTTGACTGTCTTAAATAAAAGTGACCTTTTTTGTTATGAATATCTGGTGTGGATTGTTCTTATTGCGCGATGCCCGTGTGGCACAAAGACAAATTTCGTTGAAACTCCCTCTGCTGGGCTAAGCCTGACTTCCTGAGTAACCCATTGGAAGAGAATTAGGGCTATTTCCTTCTTTTCCTAAGCATGGTCCTACTTGAAAGAAGAAATAGGACTATCCATGGTATGTTTTTTATTTAGCAAATCAACATCCAAGATTTAAAGAGGCCAATAAAAAAAAAGATTAATAAATAATAAGCAGGCTTTTGTGTGCAGATCGTTACAATTTTACATACTTATGAGTGTAAATCAATCATGAGCGATTTACACACTTTCTTGAAGATATATGGCGATTATTTGTGGTGCAAGCCACAACAATTTGTACACTTTTGGAAGCTTTTGTAGTGTTTTTGTTTGCAGATCACAACAATCTTCTCACTCATGTGTGTAAACCCATCATCAGTGATTTATACGCTTTCTTGAAAATAATGAGTGTGATTATGGTTATGGGGCAGTATTAACACAGTTAAATGGCAATTGTGAAACCACAATAGGTTTTGCATCTAGGACATTACATCAAGCTGAAAGTAAATACTTTGTCATAGAAACTGAATTTTTAGTGTGTGTGAGGAGTGTGGAGACGTGCAGGTTGTATATGTGGAGGAGGCTATTTGTTTTGAAAACTGACCATTGCCCATTGGTAGATATTCTATCAGGAAGAACATTGAAACGGTCGACCGCTTGGATTGCCAGACTGTCTGCTAGACTCCTAGAGTTCACATTTTCCATAGAGTATATTCCTGGGGGGAAAAATAGCAGAGAAGACTGTATCTCAAGGCTACCTATTGAATATTCCAGTGAGAATGAATGGGAGTCTGAGATTCATAAGTGTTTTATAGTGCTCATTTGTGATGTTAGTGTGTGCAAGAAGGATGAAGAGTGGTTAAAAGCTCTTTACGAAGAAGCAGTGTCAAAAGAAGTTTTGCAGCTGGTTGAGTCAGGTTGGCCAAAGGAGAAATACCTGTCTGATGAGTTACAAGCGTTATGGAAAATTTCAGACACATTTTCAGTGGAAGGTGGTAAACTAGTATGTGTGGATAAATTGATTCCACCTTTTTTGATTTCGACAGCGAGTAATAGAAGTGGCACATTCAGGACATTTGGGGTGGCCAAGATGGATAGAGAGGTTGATGATTTTGTCCAACGGTGTGCTCAATGCAAGGTGAGTGATAACGTTTTAAAGACTGAGGGCATAATGGATTCAGTTACAGTGTGTTCCAGTAGAGCATCGCAACGTGTAGGAGTAGATTTTCTGGGGCCCTACCATGTACTGCCTGACCACATGAGATATTTAATTGTTACGATAGCTTATCAGTGGTGATTGCACATTGAAACCTCCGGATTCGGGAATAAAAGGCAGACTTCTCGAAGACTCATTTTTTCAAAAATTACTTTTTGAGGGCAAGAAGCTCTTTGCTGACCAGCTGGATGACATGATGAAGAAATCCCTCAAGGACAAGAAACATTCCTGGTTGTATAAATAGTCTTCTGGGAAGAGCTTCAAACACAGGCCTAGAGATTCCAGTGATTATCTCAAACTGTAAAACATCGTAAATACCAGCCCTTAAACCAGGGAGGTCACAGAAGGCACCGGAGAAGGCGGACCCATCGACGCAGCTCTCCTGACTATTCCAATCCTCCGGCCTTGGATGTGGTGGAAGGAAAACTTACAGATTTTTTTCATCATTGGGAAACCTATATCATGGATCTTTGGACTTTGAACATAATTCAGAACAGGTACTTAATAGAGTTCAACTCTCTGCCGCCATACCCGGCGTGTATCCCTACTCCCGTTCTCAGAGATCAGGTCTGTAGGGGGGTCTTGTGGAACAGGATTTCAACCTTGCTGCTCAAGTAGGCACTTCTCCCTGTTCCCCAGGATGAACAGGGTCAGGAGGTGTATTCCAGCCTCTTTTGATTCAGAACATCTCAGGGAGCTTTCATCCTGTACTCTATTTAAAGATATCCACTCAATGGATCAAAACTGTTCATTTCCGCATGGTAACGATGCAGCTCATCATTCCTCTGATTTCTGTTCAGGACTTTCTGTCCACCATCGATTTGCAGGACTCTTACTTGCACATGCCTTTTCACCAAGCACATCAGAGGCTTCTTCGTTTCCAGTTGGAGGGATCCCGCTTCTTGTTCCAATCCCTCCCATTTGGGTTGAAACTTGCCCTGCAGGTTTTCAAGATTGGTTCTAGCTCCTTAGATGGCTCAGAATGCAAATTGCCACCAACCCCATATGGACGACTGTGTGGTTTCTGCCAGTTCTGCCCTTCAAGCAACAGAACATGTAAATCAAGTGGTACACATGTTGACTTCTCATAGGTTTCTGATCAACACTCAAAAGTCTCAGTAACTCTCAGAACTGGATCATGTTTTTGTCGGAGCCAGATTTCATACAGATAGCGGTTACTCTTCCAGACAGCAGGGTATACAACATGCAGTCTCATATTCTGAATCTTCTGAGGGCTCCCTCTTTGAAGAAGTAAGACCGAGAGAGATTTCAAGGGGATTTGGTGGCAACTGTAATTTTGTTTTCCTGGGGCTGATTCCACCTGAACAAGCTCTTTTACTTTCTCCTCATTGTTTCCTCTTTCTATGTGTGCTGCATTCCACAGCACACATAGAAAGAGGTAAATGCCTTTTAGGATTGTTTGTGCAGGAATTTGCCCCTTTCTGCACAAAAACAATCCTGCTAAAATACAGTCACCGTTGCACCAGGTGCAAGGGTGCTTGCATTGGCGCTAAGCTGCTAAAAAAACACCAGCGCAAGGGGAAAGGACAGGAAAGTGCTGCATTGGTTAATGCACATTCCAGTCCTTTCCCTGTGAAGCAGGGTAGCGCAGCAAGGTGACTTACTGCGCTGCTCTGTAACACAAAACTCATAAATATGCCCTCAAGGGTGCTATTATTTGTCTAGAGGAGATTACTTCGGAACAGAAGATTCCTGAGGTAGAATTATTCTCCATAAACAATGGAAGAAAATGCACACTACCTAGCCTTGGCCTACCATTGGTAAAAAGTTATTCTCTGCATTATGATGTCCCTTTCTGTGCTGGATAAGAGAAATAGTGTGGGCACATTAGCATATTTAGTAACCTCACACTGTAACAATTTTGGGCCAGATTCATCAAGCTTAAATCCGCTCGCAAAGGGCCAGATTCTGAGAATCTGGCCCTCTGCGAGTGGTATTTTTGCATTTGGGATGGTCATCCAACTGCAAAAATCGCTAATTAAGAATTCGCTAAATTGCGATTCTTTGCATTTAAGGAATCTCAAGTGCATGAAAGTGAAAAAAATAGCGAATTCGCTATTAGGGCACGCAAATTACCATGAAGTACATCTTCGTGGTAATTTGCAAAAACTTTGAAAAATGCACTAAGGTGCATTTTTCAAAGTTTCATGTTGCGCTCACAAATGCCCTAAGGGCATGTGTGTGGGCAACATATGTGCACACATCAATTTAAGGGGTGCAACAGGGTGTCCTTTGGACACCCCTGCACCCTTGAAATCGCAATCTCATTTTGCGAATCGCTAATTGCGATTAGCAAATTGAGATTGTCTTCCCATTCATTCCTATGGGCCTCTAGGCCCATAGGAATGAATGGGGAGATATTCCTTAATTGCGAGTCGCAATTTGCGAGTCGCAATTAAGGAATTATTAGAAATCGCTATTTTTGTAGTGATTTCTTTATGCATAGCATTTTGCTATTCCTTAATAGCGAATCGGTATTTTTCGCTATTAAGAAATAGCAAAATGTGTTCTTGATGAATCTGGGGGTTAGTGTTGTATACACATCTGCACCGGCAAGTGTGAGATCTGTTTACACTAGAAATAGATAATAGCAAAATAGATGTCTCAACTGAGGGAAGGTGGTTAGTGTTTGAATGATTGGATAGATATGGGGAACTATGAAAACATTTAGGGAGACAAATAATTTGTTAGTGCGGAATATATGTCATGGAAGAAAGATGACAGTTTACTTAACCTACTCAGTCTTTAGAAGCAAACAGACTCCTAAGTTAATTATAGCTAACTAGGCCGGTGTCCAAAATGGCCACGATACACACATTTCAAAATATTTATAATAAAAGTTAAGAAAAATGATACTGTATACAAATGATGCAACTGGATTATTCTGACTGGTACTTCTTAAAAGCAGAGGTAAACCGCAGAGTAGGAGCGCCATGGAGTTTCAATTTCTTCGTAGAATAAAGTGTCTGTAGATGAAAGAAAAGAAAATTACAATATTTAAAAGTCAAGATAAACGTGTGAGGATTCAGAAAGTGCAGAGCATAGACTAGCATGCGTATTAACTAAGGTCAACATAGTATCAATAATCCCAGACAATCAGTTGCAAATACTTTAAGTCAGTGGTTCCCAAACTTTTGACTCCTGAGGACCCCCATTGAGTCACCACTGGAAGCCGGGGACCCCCAAGCAATTTGTATGAGTGAAATTTCAAATATTAAAACAGTAATTCGAAAAAAATACACACGTGTGCACACAAAACATACTCAAAGTACTTAGGGGCAGATTTACAATAAGTCACGCATCCATGCATATCAGCAGGGATGCGCCACTTATTGTGCGCCATGCCTCTGCCACCATTGATGCGCCGCATTTACAATGCTGCGCCTCATGGGGCAAAAAAGCACAGATGCATTACGCATCTGTGCAGTAAAGGTGGCGCATTGCTGGAGTTGCGTCGCAAGCGCGACACAGCTCCAGCAATGCTCTGGGGGGCCGAATCTTGTTAATGCTGCGTCAATCCTTACGCCTGCTTCAAGCAGGCGCAGGGTTTTGACGCAGCATGGGCCCCAAAGTGACTGAGTGAAATCTTGTAGATTCACTCAGCTACTTTTAGGAGGCGTTCCTGCGCCGGAACGCCTCCTTCTGGCGCAGGGTTTTACAACGTGGCGCATCTCCCAGATCCAAGTCAACAGCTATTGAAGCAAGTAGACGTCTAAATGGTCATCCAAGTAGTCTTGTACTATCTTCTCCGTCATCATAGTTTTTGATATTGTCTATTTTGAAGCTGCCTGTGCCTGGGCGCTTGGTTTAAGTCCTTGAATATTCATAAACCAACCTATTGCAGGTGTTGGAAGTAAACGTGATGCTGTTTTTGCTGCTGTAGGTTTAGTAGCATGCAACTGTGCTATAACTGGCAAGTGCGCGACAGAGTTTGAAGGCAGAACTTCACTTCTGCTATGAGTTCAAAGTTGCAATCGTTTACTTCCAGGTAACTCACTTTCCTGACAATTCAGTTCATGTAAATGGAGACACTCATTGAAGAGAAAGAAATTAACATTGGGAGCACTTTCTGTACCGCAAAGCCAGTATTGTAGTACAGATGTACACTTTGGAAGACATAGGGGCACATGCATCATTGAAGGATTTTGCACTTCCTAAATTGCGAAAATTAAGGAATCGCAATTTAGGAGTTGCAAAATCCTATGCATCCAGAAATCCTAAAAGTTTTTAGGATTTCTTAATTTTCGGAAATTGCGATTCCTTAATTGCAATGACATTACATTGATTCCTATGGGCCTAGAGGCCCATAGGAATCAATGCCTTTTTGCGAATTTTTCTTTTACGAATGACATTGTGTTGATGCATTGCAAGGGTGCTGAGGGGGGTCCAAAGGACCCCCCCCTGCACCCTTGAAATGTTTGTTTTAGTGCAAGTTTCACACACACATGTCCAAAGGACATGTGTGTGTGTAACATGACACTTTCCAAAATGCATTTTTGTGCTTTTTTTCAGAATTTCTCAAATTAACACGAAGGTCAACCTCGTGTTAATTTGCACTTCCTATTTCAAAATTCGCATTTTTTTAAAAATTCATGCATTGCATTTAAAGAATCGCACAAATGCGATTCCTTAAATGCATTCGCATTTTTAGGAATTGCAAAAAAATGCGGATTTTAATTTTTTTTTTCATGCATCCCAAAAATTTATTTAGGAAGTGCAAACGGCCGAATTTACCGATTCCCATCGTTTGCACTTCCTAAATAGGTTGATGCATGTGCCCCATAGTCTCTTTCTGCATCATGACATTTGTGTATGGTTGTTCCACATTTTGCAAATGAACCTGCAGCTTGTGCAACAATAGAATTGCATGGCTCATTGTATTTCCCATGTCAAGATCTCAAAAGGCAGCAACATTTGGGAGAGGCACTCCACTAGCCCCCATTTCTCAACCTCCTTTGCCTTGACTTTGACAATTGCATCCTCTCCCCTTTGTAGTATGTATTTACTGATATACATATACTACTCAAACAGGCACTGCAGCATAAAGACTGTGGAGTTGCAACGGGTTGGGATCTCCAGTATTATGGCTTTTGAAGGGACTCTAATAGCATACCAAACGATACTCAGCTGCTTCCAGTCTTTGAAGGAATGACTGAAGTGAGTGCAAAATCTGCAAAAGGTGAGCATTATGTTGTATGTCATGTTATGTTTATTGATGACATTTTGCACAATTAGGTTAAAGCAATGAGCTAAACATAGGACTCTCTGTCAGCCAGGTCTTTGCCAGCTGTATGTGATTTCTCCATGGAGAACATTGCAACCATTACATGCTGCTGAATGACTTGAAAAGCATAAGCAACAGTAGGACAAGTGACTAAGCTTTGCTCGAACCCTTTGAAAGATACACACTGTGAAGGGATGCACTTGTAGTCTGTGGAATGACAACTGGTCCACATGTCTGTTGCAAGATGGATGAATTGAACAGCGCTCTCCTACATTGCTATGCTAACCAAATCCAGAACACGTGCCGTGATGGTGCAGTACAAGCAAAGCAACAGTTGAAAAATTAGTGTGGCTTGGAACCTTCCATTTTGAACAGAGGTTCTCCACAAATTCAAGAAACCCATAAAATTCTGTCCCCGTTCCCACCATATAAATGGATGAGTTCATGGCACAGTGACTCCTTGCTGACCATGGATTCGATAGTGGATTGTTGTAATGGGGGAACATCCTTTACAACGCAATCGCTACAACGCGGTTGCGTTACGACGCAGCTTTAACAACGAAAGTCGTTACAACGACTTTCGCTGGAGGGCGCTCTAGGATAGGGGATAGTTTAATTTACTATCCAACACCTTCCCTACTATCCACGGGGACTGGTGATGAAATAGTAAATTAAACTATTCACTGTCAGCGCCCCCTAACGCAAGTCGTTGTAACGACTTGCATTGTTAAAACTGCGTCGTAAAGGGACGCGTTGTAACGGTACGCGTCGTACCGTCATACATCCGTTGTAATGTAATGTAATGTAATGTAAGGGAATTTTGTATAGCGCTGAACTGTCACCCAAAGGGTATCCTGGCGCTTAGATTGTCCGAACAGCAGGGGCGAATAAAAGACAAAAGGGAAAGCGGAACAGAATCTAGGCTCTTGGAAACAGAATGGTTTTCAGCCTCTTCCTAAAACTGGATAGAGTATTAAGTTGCCTAAGCTCCAAAGGAAGAGCATTCCACAGTCTAGAGGCAGTAAAAGTAAAGGATCGACCGCCCATACGTGCTCTCTTGATTTTTGGGACCCTGATAAAGTGTGCCGTGGAAGAGCGAAGTGCTCGAGTGGGCACATACCAGGTGAATTTTCCCTGGAGCACTCTGGGTCCAAACCCATGGACAACCCTATGTACAATACAGAGAGCCTTAAATTGTATCCGCTGTACAACCGGCAGCCAGTGGAGGTCCCCAAGGCTACGAGAGAAGTATTGAAGGAGGCAGGCCAAACATTTGTGGGAAGGGAACTTTGAATACTACCTGCCGAGCAGCATAGAACCTCAGTTTTGCTTTCGTTAAACTGTAGGGAGTTCCATTTCAACCAAACTCCCACTTGATGTAGACAGTTATGGAACTTTTCCCTGGACACTGCATTATTGCCCTCACAAGTGAAGACAAGTTGAGTTTCGTCAGCATAATTAATAACACTGATTCCAAAAGTTCTTATTAAGGAGATGAGGGGACGAAGATAGAGATTGAACAGAATGGGGCTGATAGCCGAGCCCTGAGGAACCCCTTGTTTAACCTCTCAATTTTTTTTGTCAACTCTTTTTTATTGGCATTTTTATCATCATTTTCAACAATTCAGTTCACGCATCATGTACAGCATGGACAGTTACCCCAGTGCTCCGTTATCAGTACACTGACAGCGCCATTCGCTATTAAGACGCTAACATTTTATGACATATACATCAGGCGACTGAGTTCCGGGCCTTCGTGTATGGCCATAGCTCGTGTAAGTCTTTGCGTCTCCTCTCCACCTGGAGTGCCAGTTCATATAAACATAACTCAGTTGCAACCAAAACATTTGCTAGAAACAGTAATAACAAGATGCAGCTGTATCACTTGTGTACAATACAAATCGGTCCCCTATTCCCCTACCCGAGGTCCCCCTCCCTCTCCTTCAGTTAGGAAATGCGTGTTTATTCACTCATCGTATCTAACTGGCCTCCCACGCCCCCCACTCCTCTGCCCTCCGCTCTGGCGCCTATGTGGTCCCCCTGTCTACTGCACCCTCACATTGTTCCGGCTGTGAGCTCACGCCTGCGCGGTGATGTCAGGGCTGCCGCCGCCATTGCTGCTGTTATTAGTAAGCACTGTGTTCCCCTCTCCATGATTGTCCATTCCACCCTCTGTGCCCTCAGCCCCTACCACTGCCGCTTCAGTCCCTATTGCCTGTAGTGCGTTTAGCATGCCCTCCCATCAGTCTGCCATGGGCTCTTTGCATAATCCCACCGTTTCCTCTCTCCTAATGGCAGTCCACTCCGCACGGCCCCACAAGAGGAGAAACAGGGTCCACGCCTGCACACTGGCAGTTCCCTCGCTTTCCAACGCTTCGTCAGAAGTCTCACCGCCATAATCATTCCCAGGTCTAGGAAACGAGACAGGACTTTGGTGGCAGGAGATCGTCGGAAATGGTGGAAGAGAAATTCTGGCCAGTCACAAGGGATTTCGCGGCCAGTGCATTGCACAAGCCGGGCATGTACCTCCCTCCAATAATCGCTAAGCCTTGGGCAGCGCCACAAAAGGTGAAGGAGGTCCGCAGCGAGTTCTCCGCATCGGGGGCAAGATGCGTCCGCTCTATTGAAATATTTATTGATTAGTGCCGGGGTGAGGTAGGCCCTGTGTACTATATAGACCTGAATCTGGCGAAAGCGCATGTTTCTGGGTATGCGCACCGGGCCTTTGAGTATCCATTCCCATTCTTTATCCTCCAGCGGCCTCCCCATATCTCGCTCCCACTTCCAGCGAAGTGGGGCCAGGTCCAGCTCTGTATGCAAACGGAGAGACGCGGCAAACCATTTAATGAGGTGTCTGCCCCTGCCCATAACATGGAGGTACTGGATCACCAGATGCTGCGCCGGCTCCTCCGTTATGTCGCCCCACCTCATCGCCATCCGGGCCGTGAGCGATCTGTGCATTAGGAATCCCCCAGGGGGAAGCCCGGCCTCTGCAACCAGCGACTCGAAGGGAATCAGGGCTCCATCTTGGTATAGGTCGCCCATCGTCTGCGCCTCCGCCTCCTGCCGCTGTTCGAGTATGCGACGCGTGAGGACGCCCTCGCCTCCCGGAGAGCCCTCCAGCGGCACCGCGGGGGCGTACGGAGGCACTCTCCTCATGAGGTATAGCGCCCTACAGAAGCACTTGTATGCCACCCCTAGCAGGAGCGGGGCTGGCTTGGCCCTGTCCGCCAGCGGGTGAAACAGCGCAGTGAGTCTTTCCAGGGTGTAAGGCGGGTCGCTTGTGGCAGTATCCTCTCTCCCCCTGTCCGCCATCCAGCGTGCAATCCATTGGAGCTGCGCTGCCAGATAGTAGTGTTCGAAGCAAGGGACAGCCAGGCCACTCTTGTCTGTGGGGAGAAATACATTCCCCAAGGCCAGCCGGTGTTGGGACGTGCCCCATACAAAATCGCGCAGGATCCCGTTGAGCCTGGAGAAGAAGGCCGCGAGCACGAACAGCGGCAGATTCGCAAAATAGTACAGAAGGCGAGGAAGCATCACCATCTTGGCCAAAGCGACCCTGCCCGTGGTCGTAAGGAGAAGCGTGGACCAAAAGCCTATCTGTGCCATGAGCGCTGGGACCGCTCTGCCAAGGTTCCCGTCCAACAGGTCCGCTGGCCGCCGGTATATCTGGATCCCCAGATATTTGAACGTGTCCACGCGCCACTGCACTCTCGTGCCTTGCATGCTGTACTCCGGATCTCGCGTCTCACTGTTGAAGGCGTAGAGGCAGGACTTACCCACGTTAACTCGGAGCCCCGATAGGTCGGCAAATTGACTTAGCAGTGGGGCAAGCTGGTCCGGCATATTATTCACGTCCTTGACAAAGACCAATAGGTCATCTGCATACAGGGACACCTGATGCATACCATCTCCTAGTGGAATCCCATCAGCTAGCAGTTGTCTCATGGCCGCCGCCAGAGGTTCAATGGCTATCGCAAAGAGCAGCGGCGACAGGGGGCATGCCTGTCGTGTGCCTCTGTCTACCGCCACCTCCTCCAAGACGTAGGGCTCCAGTCTAACGCGGACCACGGGGTTCCTATACAGTGGCCCCACCATCCCCAGGAATTCCCTGTCCAGCTTGTACGCCTCCAACACCGCCCGGAGATATCCCCACTCAATGCTATCAAAGGTCCTTTCCAGGTCTAGCATCAGGCACCCTGCTCTAGGCCACACCTTTGCCGCCTCCGCCGCCACTCGAAAATACCTCCTAAGGTTCAGAGATGTGGACCTGGCCGGCACAAAACCATTCTGGTCCGGGTGAACCAGATGGGGGACCAATGGCGCCAGTCGCTCAGCGAGCATCTTGGCTAATATTTTATAGTCCGTATTGAGCATCGCCAGTGGGCGATATGAGCCCAGGGACATAGGTTCCCTATCAGGCTTGGGCAGGGACACCAAAAACGCTTCGCTCATCGAGGACGGGAGTCGGCCCTCAGTTATCGACTCCCGATACATCTGGAGCAGCCATGGCGACAGGACATCTCTGTTCGCTTTGTTGTATTCAGCTGGCAGGCCGTCTGACCCTGGCGTTTTCCCGGACGCCAATGCTTGGATCGCGTCACCCACCTCCTCCAGCGTGAGCGGGGCACCTAGCTCCTCCCTCTGTGCATCAGTGACTTTGGGCAATGCAACCAGCCCTAGGAATTCAGCCACCGCATTTTCACGGCCGGTGCCTCGGGCTTTGTAAAGGTCCCGGTAGTGCTCGGTGAACGCCTGGTGTATTTCGCGCTGCGTATACACCACGTTACCGTCATCCAAGCGAATGGCGCCAATCTGCGCCTTGCGCTCCGTGGCCTGTATCAGCCAGGCTAGCAAGCGACCTGCCCTGTCTGCTTTCGCATGTGTCCGGGCCGTGTGCGCTGCATAGTTGTGACACCTTAATCGTTCAATGAGGACTGTATGTTCGCCTCGCAGCTCCTCTAGCTTAAGCGCGTGTCTAACCGCTCCCTCTCCCTCCCTCTCATACTGCTGTAATTCGGATTCTATGCGGGTCAGGGACGCAGATACTTGCGCTCGGATGTTCCATGTGGTCCCTATGCAGTGCCCCCGTATAGTTAGTTTATGGGCATCCCACTCCACCATAGGGTCGCTCGCTGTGCCCTCATTTTCCTCAAAGTAGGAGAGGATGGCGCTACCCAGTGATGATCTGAACTCCGCATCCTCCAGCGCAGCTGCCTGCAGCCGCCACGTGGGCACCGGAGATCTATCGGCCACCCAGCTAATTTGGAACAACAAGGTGTTATGATCCGAATGTGTCCTGCCTAAATATTCTGACTTAGTTATGAGAGGGAGCAGGGACCGGGAGCCTACTATCCTGTCTAGTCTAACATGCAGGCCATGCACCGGTGAGTAGTAGGAGTATAGCTTGTCTGTGGGGTGTTGTGTACGCCAAAGGTCTTGTTTGCCCCAGTGTGCCAGCCAGTCCCTAAGTGCCTGTGCCGATGAGGTCGCTGCCGCTGCGTGCAAGGGCGGGTATGATCGGTCTAACTGCGTGTCCAGTACCATGTTATAGTCGCCTCCTATTAACCAAGGCAGGCCCACATATTGCTGAAAGACGTGGTTTAAAGACGCCAGGAAGGCAGGCTGCTCCGTATTAGGGGCATATATGGATCCCAGCATCATTTCTTGCCCATTAAGCCTCCCTCTCACAAATGTGTAGCGCCCTTCCGTGTCTTCCTGCGTGTCTGTGTGTGCGAAAGGGACTCCTGCCTTCACCCAGATCAGAGTGCCTCGCGCATGCGCTGAGTAGGTCGTGCCATAGATTTGCCCCCTCCATCGCCTGCGGAGCCTCTATAGCTCTACTCCGGACATGTGCGTTTCTTGGAGGAGTGCAATCCCCGTGTGGTGGCGCTGCATGTACGCGAAAACAGAATACCGAGGCGACGGGTGTGCAGGCCTCGGATATTCCAAGTCATGACTTTAGTGCATGTCATGAGTGGTGTTGTGTCATGCTTACCCGGGGGGGCAGGGGGCATGCCGCATGAGGTCTGGGGGTGGGCCCTCAGGCGGAGCACACTAATTGCCGCATCTGGAACATGTGAACTGTAACAAACTTCATAACTTTATGGGCGTACCCCCAACGGAGAATGCATCCAGACTGATCAAAAAACTATTGCTTAATGCTTTGCGATCGCAATATGTAGCTTCTGTCTAGTGTAGTATGAACGCTATGTGTGTGCGTTTGGTGAGCGCACAGTCAGTGATGTCATCAGTGAACTCCCTCGCCAAGGCCCCATCTCTATTGGGGTGTGGTTAGGTTGCCACCATCGGTAGAGCGCACCAGCCGGTGCGAGCCGCTCGCTTGTGCCACCCCACACAGCAGCACATGAACCCATGCCTCGGGGGGAAAATCGTGTCTGCACATTTACAACACTGTAACATATCTTATGACTACGCCTACATGCATATGAGGCTCTAGGCCAGCATAGTTACCAACTCGTGAGTTACAGCAGTCATTCAAAGGATACAGTGGCCATTGCTCAGAAACACCAGTCATGTAGTAGTCTATCATGATTTCACCACATGTCACACTATGTAGTCCGCTGTCTGGGGCGTCACCTCCGGCGGTAGAATGTCATCTGACAGTGCAGTGGATGGCGAGGAAGACCCGCTGGCCCCGTCTCCGCTATGCTGGCCATGTTCCGGTCTTCCATGGCCTGTCCCCGCACCCAACGTTGCCACCGCCTCCAGCGCCTCCTGCCGCTCTTGCCGTATCTTCTCCGGGCTGGGCGCCTGCCCCAGGCCAGTCCCCCGTCTGGCCCCTCTCTTCCTCCTCCTCCTCTTGGAGAGTTGTTCCTGCCATCCTCCGCCATCTGGGGCCGCCGGCCGCGTCCCCGACCATTGCCCGGTCTCCTCCAAGTCCCAGACCTCCGTTGGGGTGTCAAAGAAACGTGTGCCCTCCATTGCTATTATGCGCAGTCGCGAGGGGAAGAGCAACGAGTAGGGCAGGTCTAGCTCCCGAAGCTGATTCTTCACTGCCAAGTATGAACCCCTTCTCTTTTGTGTCACCGCTGTGTAGTCCGGGAAGAGCATTACTCGACTGTTGCCCACCTGCAGGTCGCTCATCTTCCGGGTTTCCCGGAGCACCGTATCTCGGTCTCTGTAATTGAGGAGCTTGAAGAGGAACGGACGGGGTCTGTCACCCACCCTCCGGGCTTGCGCGGGCACCCTGTGCGCCCGTTCCACTACGAACGGTGGGGAAAGCACTCCGGGCGGTAGCATCGTTCTCAGCCATGCCTCTGTGTACCGCTCAGGCGCCGTCCCTTCCTCTCCTTCCGGCAGGCCGACCACCCGGATGTTGTTGCGCCGAGAGCGTCCTTCCGCGTCCTCGGCACGATCTTTTAGTTCGTGGACTCTGTCCATCAGGGCCGCGGCATGGCTGCGCACCACGGGGTGGATTTCCTGAACCATTTGGCGCTGTTCTGTGACGGTCTCTGCCAATTTGCGGTGGTCGGCGTGTAGCAATGTGAAATCAGACGTCACTTTGTTGATCCGTCCCTCCAGCGACGTCTTGGTTAGCTCTAGAGTCGACCCAATACGTTCCACAGCCGCCAGAACGTGTCCATTTTGGCCGCTAATGCCGCTGCAGGGTCCACGGCCACGTGCCTCTGGTCCTGCGTCGCATCTAGTTCACTCGTCTCCTGCTGCCGCAACAGCGCTTTGTCCTTGAGCCTGCCCATAGCAATTTATTGCGCTGTGGGCATCTGCACTTCCGGCAACACGCCGGTCACCGCCAGAGGGGTTTTTGGGGGCACTGAAGAACGGAGTCCTCGCTTCTGTCAGCCAAGGTGCAGCCGGGAGTCCAAGGGCGGTCCTCCCGCCAGCCTTGCCCCAGATTCCTGTATGTGCGTCCTCCTTCTAGCGTCCTTGGGCACTGGCAGCTAGCCATCCCCTAGTCGTTGCCCAAAAGGTCTCCGTCCGCAGTCACCGGTATGGCTTTCAGTCTCACTCAGTGAGGCAGGACAAGCAGGTGGTGCCAGTGGTCCACTTTGAGGTATGCCCCGGCTTGATTAGCGGCGGGTGGACGGACCACTTCCCAATAGGTAGGGCTACGCGCTGTCAACTGTGCACGAGGCGCTGAGTGACTCCGCGCGCAGGCAGCTGTGGTTGGGCAGTCAGGGGCTATGCACAGGGCTGCTCCCGGGTCTTGGCCTGCGGCTGTGTATCACTGGACGGGTTGTGGGTCAGCCAGGCTACTCTGCTGGTGTGGTCTGTGCCCAGCAGCGCTTGTGCGCCGAGGGGCGAGCACCGCGCCCCGAGGGGCAGCCCCAGGGCCGCTCGCACTAGCTCTTGAAAGGGCATCCGAGCAGGGGCGGCTCCCCCGGTACACAGTCTATTATCAGCCGCCCCCTCCTGTCACCCGCCTCAGGCGTCCCGTACGCTGCTGTGCCCCACTGCCAGTCACTCGGCTTTATGCGCCTCGCCGGTACCCCCGCCAGGGCCAGGTGTGTCCCTCACTGTCTCACCTCGGGAGCTCCGCAGTTTACCCCAAGGGCTGTGATAGCCCCCTCTGCCAGTTTCAGCGGTAGTCGCTTCGCCGACCCTCACACCAGGGTTGACCGCCGCCTCTATGTCCCGGCCTCTAGGACTCCGTAGCTCACCTCAGGGGCCCCGGTGTTCTCTCGCCGCCAGTCCCGTAGCTGCAGGCACCTCGCAGTGGGGCTGGGTGCCTCTGCGTCTTTCCGCCCCCGGAGCTCCACTGCACACCTCAGGGGCTTCGGTGTCCTCCACTGTGAGTTAGCTCCACTCTTCACAGGCAGCAGAGGATCGGGTTAGTGTCGTCCCGGCAACCGCTTCCTGGGCCCACCAGTGAGCAGGCGCATACTCTCACTTCGCAACGTAGATGGCCGCGGACAGCCACGAAATGGCGGCTCGCCGTCCGGTCCCTCACGCAGGCGCCGTGGGACTCTTTCCCGAAACCGGCCAACGTCCGTGTGGGTTATCCAGCCTGACCGCTCACTCCACGCCGCCAGATCACCTCTCAGGCACCATCCTCCGCCCGCAGCCTTGAGCGAGTTCCTATGGCGCCGACGGTGGTGGGCCCCCTCCTCTCTGGGACTCGGCCGGGCTTCGCGCCTTAACAGTGTCCGCCAGCAGCTCCCTCGCAATAGCGGGATCTCAGTTCCCCGGCCTCTCTGCCCGTCGTTGGCTGCACTGGCAAGGTCTCCAGACGATCCCACAGCCTCTCCGCTCAATGTTGGTGAGCGTCCGCCACACTATCCGGAGAAATGCAGGAGAAATTAGGGCCTCGCTAGCGGAGCTCTAGCAAGTTGCGCCCGCCATGTTGCCCGGCTGGCCACGCCCCCCCCTTGTTTAACCTCACTATATTGAGAAAAAAAAGGGGACAGAGTCACTGCCTGCTGCCTATTAGAAAGGTACAAGGCTATCCAATCACAAGCCCTGCCCACCACCCCTCCTTCCCTCAATCTGCTAATCAGAATCTGATGGTCGACCGTATCAAATGCGGCCGACATGTCCAGCAGTACCAGAAAAACTGCCTGACCACTGTCGGCCCGCATTCGTAGGTCGTCGAGGACTGCCACCAGGGCGGTCTCAGTCCAATGTGCGGGGCGGAATCCAAATTGGACTTCATCCAACAGCTGATTATCTTCCACATGTTTGGAAAGGGATTTAGTCACTATTCTTTCCAGTATTTTTACTGGGTAGGGTAGCAAGGAGATAGGCCTATAGTTGCTCAGAACTAGCGGATCCAGAGAGGCCTTTTTCAGTAAAGGAGAAACTATTGCCTTCCGTCACTACAGCAGTAGTTAGGGACTGTCTACAAATCTGATGGAGAAGCGGGAAAAGCTCAGCTCCAAACAGCTTCCGGAATGAGGCAGAGGATCCTTAGGAGAGCCTGATGAAACTCCAGAGGCAATTACAACAAAGTCTTCATAGGAAGGCATAGCAAATTGCTCCAGGGCAGGTGGATATTCCCTATTAGGTGAATTGCTCTTTATCCAATCAATATGATCAGTGCATGAATCACTCTTTCCAACGGCTGATGGTTTCAGTCCAATTAAGATTTTATTAATCTTATCCTCAAAAAAGCAAGACGGCTCATCGCACAAGACTTGTGAAGACGGAATAGAGGACTTAGTGCAGTCAGGGTTAGATAATCCCCTGACCAGAGAGAATAGAGTTTGAGATTTATTGAAGGATTGAAGGATTAACTCTTCAAGGTACTTAGCCTTGTGTTTGCCAATAGATGTTTTATAGGCATGAAGCCTACCCTTGAAGGTTTCCTTATCCTCGTCTAGATATTTCTTTCTCCACTGTCTTTCAGCTTGTTTAACTCTAGTTTTCAATAATCTTAGCTCTTCATTGTACCATGGGGCAGAAGGCTTTTTGCCAGTCTTAGCTTTCCTTAATGGCACTAACTGGTCCAATGAATTACAAATCTGATTACAGAGGTTAAGATAGTTTTCCTCCACTGACTCCTGCATAGCAAAGTTTTCATGCACCAACTGTGGGAGATTTGCTAGTTTAAGAATTTTTGACCACTCTCTGCTAACACGAGCTGCAGAAGAGTGGCTACATAATTGACCTTGCTTCGGTAGCCGTAAAGTGAAAAGAACCAGGGAGTGGTCTGTCCAACTTTGGGGTAATATATCCTCTATAACAACATCGTTTTTGTCTGCAAACACAAGGTCAAGTACATGACCCTACTGGTGAGTGGCATGTGAGATCAATTGATGAAGGTTAACACTCTCACAGGCCTGGCAAAGCTCATGTAGTGCCTTGTCTAAAGTGCCATTCTCCCAGAGATTAAAGTCCCCAAGAATCAACAGTTTTAGAGTGGGAGTGTGATAGGCTGTATGTCACATCAATTAGGGGTTGATGGACCAGAGAAACTCCTCCCGGTGGCCTGTAGCAGAGTAACCCGGAGGACAGAGCACCATTGGTTCCTTTAATGGTGAAACCTAAGGATTCCATCCCCGGCACATCTGCTACACTAAGGGGGGAGAAATTCCAAATCTCCTTATAGATGTAACCTATTCCACCTCATCTTCCCTCTGTTCTAGGTTTGTGATAGATTTTATACCCTGGGGGACATACAAGCCCCAGCTCCCCGTCACTATCTGTCTGGGTCCAGGTATCAGTAAGAAAGAGGACATCAAGATTACAGTCCTCCAGTAAATAGGAAATCTCCATGTAATGTTTCTGTAGATATCTGGCATTAATCAAGCCGCAAGTAAGGGTTTTAACATTAGAGATACCGACGGGGTTCTTACCCTGTATAATGTCTATATTGGTGCTCAGATTCCCATTACTCTGGCTGTTCAGCGATGTAAGCTCATCTCTAGAATACACCAGGCGAGGCGCAGGAGGGACAGGGTGGCAGGCACCTTCTGCAGTTGTTTCTGTTGTGAAGATACCACCATTTCACGTGCCCCACAGGTTGCAGGTAGGCTGCTTGGATGCTTTGGGGGTGACTACTATTTCCCTTTTTTCATTGTACTTTACAGAGATTATTGCAGTAATGAGTAGCAGAGATAGGGCTTCTTCGCGAAACAGTGACATCTTCTTTATCCTTATCACAATGTATTCTCTCATGGTATCAGCTGTCCTTTTCAGATACAGTTTTCACATAATTGCATGTTGGTTTTTTAGATGGGCCAATTTGCCTCAATACCGTAAGCGTAATGGCCACCTGGCTTCCCATAACACACTGTTGTACTAACAAACTATACAATCTGCAATGTGGTCCTCCTGTGGCCTATGTGTAAAGAAGTCCCACACCTGGGAGGAGAGCTTCCTTATAGAACCAAAGCTAGAAGTCAGTTGTGTTTTCTTTTCCCTACGTCTTTGGGTACTTGAAAAGGTGGAAGCAGGGGATATTGGTGGTACTACAACAATTATGCAAGGTTCAATGCACTTGATTTGCAATTCCTCTGTGCCACTCTCCACATGAACAATTACTGGCATATTTTGCTCACTTCCAAGGCTTTTGGCATCTTTTGTGTTCCATTGTCTTCCGAAAAGTGTCACGAAAATCTGATGGGGGCTTGGAAAAGATCGAGGAGCACTGCTTCCTCTCTTCGTAGGAGATAGTAATGCAATGTATCCAATGGAAGAGCAGACACAACATCATGCTCTTTTGCATAAGCTCAACTTTCTGCTATGCACCAACCTCCAGAAAATCAGGTATCACAGACTACAATTGATGTTGAGTTTCCTCTGAAGAAGATTTGGTTTGCTGCTAAGAAAATTCGATTTTGGATTCATTATTCACAGCCGTGACTGTAGTCACAGAAGGAGACATGTAAAGCAAAGACACATACTGACTCTACAAAATGATTGTTAATACCTACATAGCCTGCAAAAAAGGAGACATGGCGAACAAAGACAGAATAGCCATCTATGATGCCAGGAGGGGCCACTCATATTCCGAAGTGGTGGGGTGGGGGAAACACAAAAATAAGAATTATATTGAAAGAAAAATGCACTTACCTGCTCTGACGACCGCCACCTTCCTCCTGATCCTTGCCTCCCGGACGTCCAGGAACTGCTACACACTGTCCAGGCTCCCAGCTCCCAATCCCGGCACTGCTCACATGCAAGGAATGCATGTGAGCAGTACTGGGACTGGTCTGAGGGTCTTTGTTCAGCGCTCTGACATAGACTGAGAGCCTGTGTTGGTTACTCCACCCAGCTGTACAAAGCAGCCAGGTGGAGAAAGGCCAAGTGCTCAGTGCTCACCACTCCTCCCCCATCTCCCTGTTGTTGCAATTGCAGCATCAGTGTAGGTGGCCACACCCCTCCCTCAGCATGCAGTTCAAGGCTGCAAGACGAAAAAGAAAATTATACAAATGTGCAAGGGTGTCTGTGTTGGTGAAATTATTGTTTTTGTGCAGGAAGGGACATCTTCCAGCAAAAAACAATCATTGATGGATTTTCCTCCTTCTATGTGTGCTGCAGAATGCAGCACACATGGAAAAAGGAAAAAACAAGGAGAAATGTAGACATTTCTCCTCATTACGCCTGCTATGGGAAGTGTGAGCTTTGCCGCTGCCCCAGATTTATGCTAGGTTATATATCTGGGGCAGTGCCAAAAGCCATGGGGGTCGCATGGGAACACCCACAGCAACACCAATGGAAAGCACCTTCCACACAGAGAAAGGCAGTGCCTTACTCCATATATACAAGGCCATGAAAAGCCACGCGGGTGGCTTTGCGTGGCCTTGTAAAATGGGCCGGTACACTACTCCTCCCGAGCATCACAAAAATGACGCTCCAGTAGCATAAAGGTGCTGCAGGGGCATTGCAAATATGCCCCATAGAGTGGTCTTGTACATTTCTAAATAGGCATCACAAAAAACTGCTGTATTTACATTGACAGTCAGAATCTGGACGTGTACGATGCATTAGCCTATGCTCAGCATTTACTATAAATAACAGTAATGGTAGAGAAAAGTGTCAGCCTATCACCAACTGCAATACTAACACATATTGGGAAACAATGTTAGAAATCTTATGACAGTATAACTAAACATAACACGCATGGCATGCCATGTATCAATAACAGTTTCTAGAAGTACTGAGAGTTGTCCTTTCTCTTCACTTATGCACACCCCCATACAGAGTCTGGAAAGGCCTACATTCAGGCTCTCAGCAAGACCAGGATCATTGATGTGGGAACCTTCGGACTGCTCAAGGCCAGGTTTCATTGCCTTGACATTTCAGGGGTAGATTACTCTACTCCCCCAAATAGTCTACAAAATCATGTTGGTGTGGGCCATACCACACCATATTTGTGTGAGTACTAATGTCCCCTAGGACGGTGACCTACAATTGCAGAATCCAATGGAGGAGAAGGAGGAAAACAAAGATGCCAAGGGTGGAGACATCCAAAACACTGCAGCAGGCAATCGCCGACGCATACGCATTGTTCAATATTTTCTTTACGTAATACACATGTTTGAGATTGGAAAATGAAGAAGCATTGCATAAAGGTTCAACATGAGAAGGAAAGATGACACTCTAGTAGGAAAGGTGACATCATAGTACCAAACAGGGCACCATGGTATGAAAGGTGTCTTTTATGTAATAAACTTGACTTTTTGGCATGGAAAGTCACTCATTACCATTAAAAGTGATGTTTGAGTAGGAAAAGTGACTCTATGGTATGAAAGGTGACTTTTCTGTAGTAAACGTGACTTTTAGGCATGGAAAGTCACTTATTACGACTAAAAGTGACGTTTGAGTAAGAAAAGTGACTCTATGGTATGAAAGGTTA
This sequence comes from Lissotriton helveticus, assembly GCF_964261635.1. Taxonomy (NCBI): domain Eukaryota; kingdom Metazoa; phylum Chordata; class Amphibia; order Caudata; family Salamandridae; genus Lissotriton; species Lissotriton helveticus. The sequence continues at coordinate 914,873,128 of NC_136067.1, forward strand.
TTTTTCTGTAGTAAATGTGATGCTTTTTGGAAAAGATGGGGACCCCTACTAATAATGTTTTCAATACCGGTAGGGACTGTCAACAATTATTTTGAAAAGAGCAGTAGTGAAAGATAATGAACCAAGTGCCAAAGAACCTAGGGAATACAACTAAATTAACATAAGTAGTGACATAAGACCATGATTAACCGAGACCAAACAAGATTTATATATCAAAATTGCTTTTATAAATTTATTTTTCTCTTTGTTTTGTTTGGATAAAGTTATATAGTTAAAAATACAATTCAGAGAATAAATCAATAAAGGACATATAGTGTTACAATACAAAATTATATAACAGAAACAGAGAAGAAACCCAAATGACTTGATTGTGATTTGTGGGCTGATGAAGTTAGCAAAGCGGTGGATGAAAACTCAACTCGCGTTTCGGCTATTGCCTTCTTCAGGAGTCCGTCATTTGCAACAGGACAAAATAAACACTCACTAAAAAACATAAAGAAATCAATGTCACATTATATACTATAATATTATCTTACAACACTCAATTACCTTAAAACCCTAGGTCTAGGTCACATTAATGGAATTCAAAAATATACACAGATAAAATGCATTGCAAGGAGCTGGATTTAATATGTCTAAGTTTATACAATTCACTATACTTTTATTTTGTTATATACGGCACATTTCTCTCATTATATACATTTTATGCCGATTTTATGAACATATAACATCTGATATGAATTGATTATATGTTTGCCATCAGAAAAGAAGAGAAACTTTCCTTTTCTTGTCATGTATGTTGGCGTAATTATTTCTCTAGGGCGTCATTCTCTATGTAGACTAAAGATATTTACAGTTATCCATGAAATCATTTATAAATGTGCAACCCAGAAGGAGAGGTGAATACCTGAAAGGAAGATAGCAAAGAAGAAGAAGAAGATGACAGCATTTATTGGTTATCACTTACAAAAAATTCAAAGGTAGTTGGTGGGCCAAGCTTGATGATAAATTGTAATGTATTTTTAACAGGTATCTATATTGGAGAAATGGTGTGGATATTGCATAAGACAAGTGCTCCACAAGCTGTATAACGTGAGTCATGATAGATAAGGAAAAGGCTACTCACATAATGGCTTGCCGCTATATTTCTACTATTACTTAAGCGAAATAACAGATCCTCGTTATAATCTGAAACGAATGACAGATCTAATTAATATGCTAGAAGCCTAGGAGTTCTGTTACCTAACTGTATTTCTTCCTGAACCCAGTATTGAAAATAATTTAATTACCGATTTATTTGTGGTCACTCTAAATGGAGAGATGAGCAATTCAGACTTCAAGAATCAAGGGCAGACATTATCTGCTGGACTGGGTACAGAATGGTGGACCTCTGTAGCAGCTGTCAAAAGATATGTATATGTTTATGTTATAGGGGATACCAGATATTGAATAACTCAAACAAGCCCAATAAATGAGGTCAAGAATGTTTTTTATATACTAATTATAAACCAACGATACCTTTAAAGCTGATATGGTGCAGCCAGAATCTTAGCCTCAAGGAAATCCTTTATGATAGATATTTTGGTAACAGCTATTCGATCATGAGATTTGCAGCAATAATGTTGTTGACTTTTAGTTTTCTATCTAGTCAAAGAAGGGGGGGGGGAATGTACAAGTTCTTAATGAACAAAAAGATATACAGAATGTAAAAAATTTACACAATAACTGTTTCATGTAGAGAAGAGAAACCGATTCAAGTATGATTTAGTACCTTCGATTGACTGACGGGATATCTCTTTAGCTATTTATGCACTGGATTCTGCCTGTGTCCATGATGGAGAATACAGTTCTGCAATTAAAGAGAAAGGATGCCATGAGCATCGAGGGTTTCTAGTATTATTGGGGACAGAGGGAGGGGGGGCGAAGGGGGAGGGAAAAAGGGGGGGAATGTGGGGGGAAGGGGAGAAGGGGGGGCGGGTTTGTGGGGTTTTTGGGTGCTGTGCCGGGGGTTGCCTCTAGTCGAGGTATTTCTTACCTAAAAAACATTTTTGGGGCAAGGTCCGTAGTGGGGAGTCTGATGAACCGGAGCCGCTAGTCGCAATCAGGTTGATGTACAAAAAAGGCGTACTTGTTGATCCGTTTATATAGTGAGGGGCCACGCTGATTGGGTACAGGTGTAGCTCGCAATGACAAGATGCAGCGCGCTACGATGACGTATTACAATGCGCTCGTAGACGTAAACCCAACAGCCAATCAGTTGGGGGAGCAAAGTACTATGCAGGAACTACTAAATGTTGCTCAAGTTATGGCGCATAACGATGACATGTCGTAGTGCACCCTCGGCTGTAAGCCTCAAATCCAATCAGGCCAGGGTACATGGTACATGACGTGTCCTCACAGGGTCGTCCGGCATTGATGTATTAAGGGGATTATTCTCGTATTATTGCGCAGTGCTAATTAATATGCTGCTAAGATCTTATTTTGTTCGTCACAGTGTAAGCATCATTTATTCTTGTAACTTCATTCTATAAAATGTAAATAGTTGTTACAAAGACAATGTGGGGCAACCATGTTTTATCGAACTAGAAGTAGGACATTATGTGTTTAGGTTAGCCGCCATATTAGGTGTGGATATCATGTAGAAACCCTAATTATCCAATACATTTTCCAGAAGGAGTTTTTTAACGCAGATCATGGGTATTTCTACACGCTATAATTATTGTCTTGGTGCCATTTAAACATTATAAAGAGTGAGTTAGCTACAGGTGAATTTAGGAGTATGGAACAATCCTGAATAGGGGAAAACAAGAATTACCGATTTATCGGTTTCCTCATATTATTGCTTGCTCCCATGGAATCTCAAGGTTCAATCCATTGGTGACTGTATTAAGCAAAAAAATCCAATAGACTTCTCTTTTTTTACGAATCTTTTCTGGGCATAATCCTGGCCTAGTCAGTTTGTTCTCTAAGACAAACCAACGTAGGTCTTCTGGGGAATGTTCATACTCAACAAAATGTGGTACCAAAGGTGCGTTCATCTTTTTGGTACGCACTGCAGATTTATGTTCTGTAACTCTCTTATTTATAGTTCTAGAAGTTTCGCCTACATATCCCTTATTACAGGGACATATCAGGAGATATACCACATTGTGGGTTTTACAATTCGTCATGGTCTTAGGGGTAATTATGATATTGTTGAATGTCAGTTCACTAGCTTCTATGGCCTGGGGACATATTTTACAAATTCCACATTTGAAATTCCCTATAACAGGGTTGTGACTAGTGATGCTTCGCTGTACAAATTTCTCTTTTTCTGGCATTCTAGATCTGACAACTAGATCTTTTAAGTTTTTGTTTCTTTTACATGCAAAGAGAGGCTTGGGGATAGATTCCTGTTTGGATTTGTTGACATTAAGTAAATGCCAATTGGAATAGATAATCTGACGTACTTTGTTGTTCAGGAGAGAGTGTCTGGTGACAAATACTAAATGATCATTCTTTTTTGTTTGACTGCCTTGTAGAATGGATTGACGGTCAAAAAATCTAGCTCTTTTAAAGGCTTCACGAACTAGTCTGTGAGGGTAACCCCGATCCTCAAATTTCTTTTTCATGGCTACGGATCATTAGTCATAGTCTTGAAGTTTGGTGTAATTGTGCCGCAATCTTAAAAATTGACTGAAAGGAATGCTGTTTTTTTGGGATGTGGGGTGAAAACTTTGATAGTGAAGTAAAGTATTGCGGGCAGTGGGTTTGACATACAGATCTGTGAATAGTAGGCCTTGATCATGTTTGATTGTTATGTCAAGGAATTCCATTTCTTTGTTACTTATATGGGATGTAAACCTGAGGTTGCTATCGCACATGTTCAGCCAAGATAAAAATTCATTCAATGTATCCTCATTATCGTCCCATATGAATATAACATCATCAATATATCTTGACCAAAAAAGGGGCTATCTCATTAAAAATATGAATGTGCTCAAAGAATGCGACATCAATATTTGCAATTGTAGGGACGCAAGATGCGCCCATGCTAACTCCTTTTGTTTGTTTGTATAAGTTCCCTTGAAATTCAAAGATGTTTTCTTCTAAAACTATCCTCAGACAGTCAATAATAAATCTGACATTAGTAAATGTGATGCTTTTCTATTAAAACTGACGCTTTACTACTAAATGTGACGCCTGAGTGAAAAGAGCGTCTGCCGGAATCCAGGAATCAAGGGCAAACCATCAAAAACAATGCTTTGGCCATAGTGCAACTAGCCACTTGGATAATGGTCTAGTGAAGGGTCAGAAAAAAAAGATCTTTGAGTTGTAAAATTCACATATGTCTCTGTTACATAACAATATCCTAATACATTTATGAGCCTGTATGGGCCTTGATTGATAATTGTTCATTTACAGTACACTGGTCATATGAGCTAAGTGAAACAGAAAAATAAGCATAGCTATTTTATGATGTGTATTCTAGTAAAGTACACATATGATCTTGAGAAGGCCCCAGGACTGTCACACTGTGCAGAGTGTGGTCAATCAATTTGGACTGTTCACATAAGCATCAAAGCCTGGCACCTTTGCACCATGTTGCAAGCAAGGTTGGTCTTGTACCTTGTCTGCACTCTGTGCACCTCTTATGTGATGTGCCTGCTATCATCTGAATATACTGAAACAAGGCATACGTATATCCATCATGAGGACATTCCAACTGAGCGTCAGGCTAAGTACAACGTGCAGACAATACCAGGCATTTGTGAAGACTGTGCTCATATGTACACAGTTTCCATGTTTAGCATTTGCAGAGCTATGTAGCCTATTTTTGTCTTGTAGGTGGACCAAACTCTTACACCATTGCTGAATGGTGACATTCTGAGATTGCAATGGTACCGGTGAGTGTCACCTCATAGTTTCTGTGATCTGTAAGGATTGTGTGTGTTTGCTGCAATGGGTTGTAGTGGGATGTGCAAGGGGCATCATCAGTCTGCAGAAACCAGCTGCACCTTACATGTAGATTTATTACAGAAGTAGGACAACGTTACGTGTGTACATGACAGGGCCAAATTACCATGTGGAATGATTAGCAATGTACACAGTCCCACATGATGGATGCATCTTAATATGCAGTGCTATAGTTGTGTCAGCTATGGTAATTATACTTATGGCACATGTACCATCACCTGTCCCAAAACCTACTGATGGGGATTAGTTATAATGTCTCTCACCTATACTATGGATCAACATTGCAAACATGTTACCCCAAGTATGTGACACAAATGTTGCATGTATAGGCTGTGATCTCCTTCCTGACACAGTATGTTTGCCCAAGTCCTATTTGTTTGCAGGACACAGGTGTGGTTGTGTTGTAACACATATCCCTAGACCAAACTTCCAATAGTCAATAGCACATCGAACGTTGACATGTGCTGAATGGTTATTTAACCAATATATATGTTCTCATATTGTGTATTTACATCATACCAAGCACATGCCTGCAAATTATTTTCCGCTACCTTACTAACAGTGGTACAGAATAACTGATTGGATGCATGTCAGACATTCATGCCACTCAAATAGCATATTGCTTGGTCTTCCATACATGTACCTGTAGTACAGCATCTAGCCAAAGTGTGGACTCTAATGGACTTGGGTGAGCATGTGAGCAGGCTCCCCATACCAACACATAATTCCATCCTAGTATAGATGCAGTTTATGTATAAGTGAGGTGTCATATTTAACATGTAATATTCCAGATGGTATGACCAGTGATCAAGACACATATCCCCAATGTGTTGCCGTGAGTGAATAAGTCCATTCTCCATGCCAATGAATTACTTGGGTTACCCCCTTATCCAACATTGATCATAATATGTTGCAACTGTCATCCTGCATCATGGGTAGCAGCCTATCCCTCTGAGCATTGCACCTTGGTGACATATGAGATGCGGTGACAGAGGAGAGATAAGTAATATAGCATAGTGGTACAAACTAGGTTGTAATTTAACTCAATGTTAACATGGAATTGGAGGCATGAATCCTATCTGCCTGTCTACTGCACATTGCTATGGTATGCGTACACTTGGTAATGTGGGGAACTCTATGTGTGGTAGGTCCACACAGGCTGTGATGAATCCTACACCAGTGCACACTGAATAGTATAAGTGTATGTGCAACCTATCACCAGTCCACACATGGCAATGCTGTAACATGCCTGACCTCTGCCCCATAGATCCAATGGCCTGTAATATACACATTTCCATAACTTTGTAGGGTTTTGTGAGATATAAGGCCAATGTGTAAAGTGTCACAGACATGTATGCACTGTGTTTTAAGCATACATCCTTCCACATTCCTCCAAATGCTGCAGTTGACCATATTTTATCCCCAAGATTTCTCTCCATTCAACAATTTATTGCCAGAAAGATACAGCTCAAAATACTCACAAATGTGCGCTATACAGCGTTCATGTATTCATTGGTCTCATGGACTAAGTATTGGGTATAGCAAGCAGCACATGCTCTTGTATGATTTTCAGTAGGTGATCCATGGAATGGTGTTCCAGGTATCTCCATGTGTCAATCTTACAAAATTATGCAACAGGTCTGTTAAATGGGAGGTAGATTGCCTCACACTGTCTATGCTGCTATGTGTGTGGCCTGTGTATATGCCATGACAGTAAAGCATTGTTGGGGCACAATATGTGTACTTGCTACACATCACTCATTTCACTTAGCTGATTGGCCATCGAATTTACCCTTTGGCATGTTGCATGTTAGTCCCCAAGGAGCACATAAATGGACTATGTGTACCATTCCATGTGCACATAACAAAATAACAGCATAAATACAATTCTGTCTTCATATGCACATGGGTACATGGTAATGAGGCCAGTCTCTGCCCTTTCCTGTACCCACGAGGCCAAAACTTTGGATATTTACCATTGTTATCTTAGGGGAAGTACATGCTTCTCATGATGGTTTGTCATTATACGTTATGTAGATGTACGTGCTGTTGGCAGGCCATGCCGCTTGTTGCTGGTAATAGTGATTGATGCATGTAAATGTGCTCAATTGTGACAAATAAGCTTGAACTGATTCATTTGTCCTTCCTCTCCAACAGCCAACATGACTCCAGAGGAGGAAAAGGGATATTAGAGCTGCCTGAAGAGGTACAGGCACGTTTGCATGTTGCCAAGGCCTACAGGTGCATGGGGACAATTATGATACAGCTAGGGTAGTAGGGAGCTGGAAGTTTCCACCTTAGAGACAGGAAGCTTCCAAAAGGGGAAGCACCAGCTGCCCAGTGGAGCATTTACATGATGGGGTTCCATGAACTGTAGCAGGACCCTCCACAGCCCCACTTTCAGGACCCTCCATACACCCACTGCTAGGACTTCCCACAGCTCCACTTCCAGGACCCTCCACAGCCCCACCAGCACTGGCATCAGAGCAGGGTGCCACTACCTCACAACAGCGAACAGACATTGTGCAACAGTTGATAAAGGGCCAGCAGGACAATAATTTGAAGTTGGCAGGACTTCAATTGCAGGTGGCAACCCTCATGTAAATAGTCAAGACTTTGCATCAGACTGTGGACCACGTTGAATCTAAAATGTAGGTCCTCCCTTCAACTTTCATGCCCTCCGCAGTTCTTCTTAATTGTTTAAATAATTTAGACTTTTAGCATAGGTTAGGATAGTTGCTAGCATAGTGGTGAGTTAGGGTAGTTTTACTGTTTTAATATATTTTACATTTATCTGTTTTTAGGTGAGGCTGTGGGTGGGTAATTTGTTAAGTGGGTGGGGGGGTTGATTTTTAGTGTGTGGTTTAAAAAAGCAACAAACATATACAAAAATTATGTGTTTGTTTGGGTTTTAATGTTTACGTAGTTTGTGTATAGCTGTAGTTGATTTTAGTCTCATATGCAAATGTGTTATAAGGGGGGTGGGAGGTTGATGTTTAACCTGTCTGTTATGGTTTACGTTTGGAGCAGGATACATTAAGGTTAGGTTAGTTTTAAGTTAAGATAGTGTAGGTAAGTTAGATTAGGGTAGTTTCGCTATAGTTAGATAGGTATACTTAGTGTAGGTTGTAGTTTTTTTAGATGTTAAGATTAGTAGTGTGTTAAATAAATCCTGTTTTACACTTTCACAACTGCTTACTGCTTTCCTGTTTGCCAGTTGTAACATCTGCTTACGTTGGATTAAGCACATACTGTAGGAGTTTCTGCCAGTGTTTGTATACATGTGTTTCTAGGTGGAGCACAAAAGCAGTCAACATTTTCAAGTTAGCAGTGGAGTTATTTAAGGGATAATTAAACGTGATTAGTCACTGTTAGTGGCACTCTAGCTGTGAATGGACACACAGCCCAAAAAAGGCATTAACCTAACATAGCACTGCGTGTACGTGATGGTAAATCTTTTGTACAGATGATAGGGTCAAGCCATTGTGACTAATCTAGGATGTGTTTATGCCATACTGATGGCAGTCACTTATACACTCTCCCTAGCACCATTTTGTAGTAGCATCACTGTTATTTGCTGTCTTGTATGCAATATAGTATCATCCACCTAGGCAGAAACAACATTTAGTCTTACCATTGAATGATTGACAATTGTTGCACTTCGTGCATGTGACCTTGTGTAAAGACATGCTACTTTAGTAGAAGACAGGGATCATATAAAACAATTTGGCACCCCTGACCCCCAGAACCACATTATCCATTAGATGTTTGGTAATGTCTTAAGAGTCAGCACATCCACCATGGTCTACTTACTCTAATCATGGCCAGAAATACAACATGCTGATTTGTGAACATATGTTTATTCACCTGTGAAGCAAGGAGCAAGTGACAACCCTTGGAGCAAAACCCCCAACATAGTTAGTGAGCCATTGGATGTCCAGACAGAGTCTATGGGGGATACATTTCAAGGGACATGTTTAGGAGTGGAGTGTTCAAATTAGGAGAAATATCAAATTGCCATTAGGAAAGAAAGTCCACATAGATAGTCAACACATGGATGAGATCAACAGGTGGGCAAGCAAATGGAAGACAGTACCTGTTGAGAGGTACACTGGCATGGGCATATGCACAGGGCATTGGAGAAACTGACCATGTGGCACAGAGATATGCTACCAGGCAGATTTTCTTTGCAAAGAGCTGCAGTCCACATCGTCATCCTCTGATGTGTGTGGTGCCACACATGAGGGTGGTGTTGAAGGTCCTGGAGCCGATGGAAACACAGACACATCATGGGCTGAAGATGTGGATCCCCTGCCCCCAGCAGCATGTTCCTACACCAGCAAGTAAGGCAGCAAAGCACTAAGAAGGACCTGCTGTTTGCCAGCACAGCATCAACATTGCGGTGGTAGGCACTCATTGTTGCCATGTAGTCCTGATTCCGTTCCATGGACTCCAGGATGTTATGTATTGGCCCCAGCTGGTTGGCAACGTCACTGGTGCCACTTTGGCAAGGCATTTGCAGTGTCTCTGCCTCACGACATCATCGATGTCAGCCAGGGACCAATCCAATCCATGAAGTAGAGGACTGAGGCACCTACGGACCCTCTAGGGTCAGTAGCGGTCGGCAGTAGGTGTTTCTGTAGGGCAGTGACGTGGGCAGGGGAAGGGGTAGGGTGGGGGGTAGTAATGTATGGATTACGGAGTTTTACAGGTAAGTAAACATTTAAATAAACAAAACGAATTTCGTTGCGCGCACTGCATCACCAAATGTGATGCAGTGCGTGCACCGAAATTCGTTTTATTTATTTAAATATTTACTTACCTGTAAAACTCCGTGATCCATACATTACTACCCCTCACCCTGCCCCTCCCTCTGCCCACGTCACCGCCCTACAGAAACACCTTTTGCCGACCGCTACTGTCTAGGGTGCCTGCCACAGTCTCCCTCCCTGCCCACACCCCATCAACGAGCACCTACTGGACTCCTACTACACTGCGTTGGAAGACTATTTGAGAGTCCTCAGAGTCCTGTGCTGGGGTGGGCTGGCAGGTGGTGTTTGGTGGGTGAGAGGCAGATGATCTGAAGACCCTGCAATGCTGTCAGGACTTCCCTTGACCAGAGATGGTGTTTGGATGGCATCCAGGATTTCCTGGAGGATATCTTGGCAGTCTGTCATCCTCCGCAGGATCCACTTTCAGGACATTCAGCTGGCCAGTAGCCTGTGTTACATGCTCCGGAATGAAAAATATTTATATGGATGGAGATCCTTGTCAATTGCTCACATGAGTCAAAAGGTTGACAATCATGGCCTCATTTAAAGGTTTATGGCATAGGGCAGAATTGCAAGCCTCCTGCTGTGCTACCGTACGTCAAACAGATAAGGGCATGAATACCTAGTGTCTATGACATATTGCACATTCCTGTCCTCTTCCACAGTGCTGGGGCACAAATGTCTGCCATGCACCAATGCAGGCACCCTTGCACCATTGTACAAGGGTGCCTGCATTGTAGGGATGAAAGATTTTGTGCAGGAAGGGGCACCTTCTGACCAAAAACAAGATATGGAGGCTACCTCCTCTTTCTGTATTTGCTGTTGAATGCAGCACACATAGGAAGATGAGCAACTGTGGAAAAATTATGTTATTTCTCCTTGTTGCACTTCCCATGGGGAGGCATCAGATATTGACACATTCCCAGGTTTCCAGCTTGTTTTAAATCTGGGAATGTCTGAAATGCCATGGCTGTTACCTGAGAACACTCGCCATGAGGCCCATGGCACGCCTCCACACATTAGTGTGAGGCAATGCAACAACTTGTTCTGCTTTGCTTTTCTCCATATCTACGAAGCCATGAACAGCCATGCAGGGTGTAGATATGGGTAAGCACAGTGCACAGTTGCAACGTCATAAAAATTAAAGTTCCAGTAGCGCACTAGGCTTGTAAATATACCCCCATGTATTTGAACATATTGACACCACTACTATCCACATTGCACCTAATCCCCAAGGAGCCTGCATTCCCTGTGCCCAGTACTCAGCCCTTCGCTCGTGTGGAAGTGATGCTGATGGGGACTTTAATTAGTTATGTATCTGCAGTCTGCCTTTCACACAATACACTACAGCACGCTGCCTTGTTGTGCTGTCTTGCATACACATTGTGCATTCATGTGTACAGGAGAGTCTGTATTTCCCACATATCCTGTACACAGCTTCCAACTATGATACACTGCATGAATATGTGAGGGAATGTTTTTGGGATGGTTTTCTGATAGCGCTTTGCACTGCTTTGCCTTAATCCATACCTATGAGGCCATTCATATGCACACAGGGTGGTTTAACATCACATCATGGATATGATTGAGAGGCCTGCACCACCCAAGTGTAATTAGAAAGTGAGGTGCTGGCAGCACAGGCCTCTTGTAACTAAGGTCCCATGTTTTTTGCTTGATATTGTGGGACTTGGTGACTCGTATATACCACTACAAGTGGCAGTTTACAGAGGTGACTGTGGACTGGGGCAGCACTTCACGCATGGAAGGGAGAAACATGACAGAGCTGGAGTGAGCTGTGCAGCATATAACTGGGCAGTGTGACTTACATTTATGTGATGCTTACCAGTACATGACCCACATACCAGTCCTTTGCCAAGCACATGGTGCAGAGGAGCATTGGTACTTAGCCAGCTGCACTGCATGACAATACCTTTGTGCCCATATTGCCCCTTGTTGCGACTTACCCTGTAAGTCTTGTTGTTCCTCATGTGCTGCACTGTCTTGTCCTGGAACTTCTGCAACCAACTCCTCTGGGAAGATAGATGTCACCGCTTCTCCATGGCATCCAGCTCCTCCTGTGGTCCTGGGCTTCCTCCACCAGTCTGCATGGCTGCCTTCAGGTTACTGCCCAGTTTCTCCTTCGTCCTGCACTTTATATTGTGCCAGCGATTCTTCGAGCCAGTTACTCTCCTCTTCACTTGTCCCACACTGTTGAACTTAGCCACTATTGACTGCCAAATGGCTTCTTTCTTTGCTAATGGCAATTACGAGGTGGCAAAAAGCTGATGTTGGTGCTCTGCCACCTACGTGACCAGGATCTAATTCTCCTCCTCACTGAAGTTACACTTCCTCTTTCCCTGGGAGTCTGTCTGGACATTCTGGCTGGCGCTAGGGTTGTTGGGCTTGTTGCACTGGCTTTTTTTTATTAATTTGCATTTTTTTTTCACGTTACACACGGTGAAAAGTGACGCTAAGGAGGTTTGGGTCGAGTTACGTGATGCAAATCTACTTTACAGCACTTTTGCGGCAGTGTAATTTTGTTCAGTTAGTCCACAGCTTAGGCATGATGCCCCATTCTGTAAATTCGGCGCATCCATGGCTTTAAAAAACGGAGCAGGTTTTATAAGTGATTTTGACACATCACTGCCTTGACGCAGCGGTGCGTCATTTCTTGTAAATGAGCCCATACGTTTGTAAACACTTTAACGAGCATAAGTCTGAGCGACCACTGTATATGCCGTGGGAATTCTGGCATTCAAAACGCAAAGTGGACTGTGTTTTTTTTTCTTATGTGTCGTACAGTGACAGCGCCCAGTAACCGGGGTAACAGTCTTGTTTTGTAGTGTAGTTCCTATATTCCCAATAGGCTCTGCGCATTGGAATAATATAAACAGAAGTGTAGACGTAGTACTGAGGTCGACTAGGTCTCTGCTGACTATATTAGACTTTATTAGTTTTGCCAGCTAGCTCAGAGGTCACTAGAAACTTTCTCGAATAAACAAGGAGGAGTTTAACTTCCCTGGATAGACATGAAGGGATTAGCTTCTGACAACCATAAACATGACAACTTTGCTCCCTCAGAATAAGAGTGTATCTCTAGAGTCGTGTGAAAACAATAGACAGCTATTTTACTCAGTCAATCGTGCATACTTAGTTCCACCAGAGTGCATAGAAATAGAGAGACAGGCATTTTCAATAAAAGGTGTTAGTTATTGAGCAGTCTTCTTTCTCATGCAAGAGAAATGAATTGCCACAATTGCAATATTTATGGTAAAGTAAAGTGCGTACAGTAAAAGGAGTATTTATGAAATAATACTGTAAAAGCATTGATATGGTTTCTTAGCCATATGATACTTTAAAATAGATAAAATATATACATACATATATACATTGACTAACGAACTCAACAGGTGCTTCTAACTATGCCTACCCCGGTGTACATGACCTAAGCCTAATACGTGGGAAGGAGTAAGTAAGTAGCAGTTTAAGTTAAGTTGGTTTTGCCAAGAATCTGAAGCAAGAATTCTCTTTAAGGGTTTAGTCAGCTCCGTACCTGGGTAATAGAAAGCAGGAGGTCTGGTATCTCTCTCTCAGGACTCGATATCCTAGCAACCCGCAAGGGCGGCTGGAAACACCGGAGCTGGATTTTCTCGGCTGGAGAAAAAGACAGCGTCTTTCTCAGTGCCTCAAAAGGGAGGGGCGGCGTCCGTGGGCTCTCGCATCAGCGGGCTCTCGGGCAAGTAGATAGCCACTCTGCTCCAAACCACCGTGGGTTTGCTTAAGGCAACTTGGGTATATTTATACCTGAAAGGTGACGGGTTTGACGTAAGGTTGGACATAAGACATCAATAAAGATGTCACTAAGAACTGGCCGTTCTTTCAGTGTTCGCAGGAGTTCTAGGACAAATCAAAACAGAAGCATGGGGATTTCCCAGGTTGCTGGAGGTTTGTTTTGTTTAAAAAACTCGTTGTCCTCTCTAGGAGCCTGGGGAAGTAGCCTTGCTTAATTTGGACTGCATGGGCTACGACTAAATATGGATATGATTCTTATGCCTTTATAAGGATATTATTTATTATAACCACATAAGGGCATAAATCAGGAATATCGAATTAGGGTCCTAGATAGAATTACAACAGTTTAAGTTTATGTGGTGAAATGGGACTAAGCTCTTTACAAAATGCCAACCACTTTGCTAATGATACTGATACTGGACTTCAGCTTGGCAGCTTTTCGCGTACCCAGGCTTTTGATGCTGAGTTTTAAGGTGTGTTCTCCCAAAGGACCGTGCATAACAGCAATATTTGCATTTAACTAGGTTGGCAATCTCGATCAGCAAGAGGCTAATTGGAGAAGCTTTGAATAATTGAAATTACTGGAGCATCTGAGTGCAGTAAAACTTTTTTTAAAGTGTGTTTCACCATATAGTGATTGTACATGGGCTTTTTTCTTTCTTCCAACTCTGCAGTACTTAGGGGATTCTGAATAGAGTGGATTAATTTCTCTACTTTATTATCAGCAGAAGAGTTCACACAGCGAGAGTTGAATGAAAAGATCTCAATCAAAGGGTATCAAGGTAAGGTACGGATGCATACAATATTAAGAGACCCTAACAGCCAAATTATACATGCGTTCGGTATTAGGCAGCTGTACCTCTGCCCCAACGTTTGCCAGTTCCAGACCCCGCTTAATATCTGGGGGAAACTGAGAGCCAAGTCATTGGAGCAACAGGCATAAAGACTAAAATTAATAAGTAATGATTAAAACAACCCGTTTGTCGGTTACTTTAAGTACAGAACGAAAGGACAGCGGAAAAGTACTTCAGACAATTGGCGAGGGAAGGCTGGCTATTGCTAAAACCCCCCTCTTAAATCCAAAATCTGTGTCGCCTTTCTTTGATCTGTCTATCTATCTATCTATCTATCTATCTATCTATCTATCTATCTATCTATCTATCTATCTATCTATCTATCTATCTATCTATCTATCTATCTATCTATCTATTATGTATCTATCTAACTTTTATGTATCTATCTTTTATGTGTATGTCTATGTATCTATATTTTATGTATCCATCTTTTATCTATATTTAATGTATGTATCTATCTTTTACCTATCTTTTTTGTATCCATCTATTTTCTATGTATCTATTTATTGCTCTGTCTGCCTGTCAGTCCATCTATCCACTTATCTTTTATCTATCTTTTATCTATCTATCTATCTATCTATCTATCTATCTATCTATCTATCTATCTATCTATCTATCTATCTATCTATCTATCTATCTATCTATCTGTCTGTCTGTCTGTCTGTCTGTCTGTCTGTCTGTCTGTCTGTCTGTCTGTCTGTCAATCTATCTATCTATCTATTTATCTATCTATCTATCTATCTATCTATCTATCTATCTATCTATCTATCTATCTATCTATCTATCTATCTATCCATTATCTGCTATTAATTTTAAATTCATTTGAGCACTTACTGTTTCACATCCTGCCAGTTTTTGAGCAGCTTTAAACACTACAGCTAAACATGGTTAAAAGGAATATGACTCGTTACAACGCGAGGCATCACAACGCGTGCCATTACAACGTGGTCGTTAGAACAACATGTGGACTGGATGTGCCTATCTCATCTGAAGCTCAATGGTGACAAAACCGAACTGATGGTGTTGGGCAACCAGTTGAGCTTAAAATCGAGTACCATGTGGCCAGCCTGCATGGGCCCAGCTCCCACTCCCAAAACCAAAATAAAGAGCCTAGGAATATGGCTAGACCAAGAACTCACATTCTAGACCCAAGCAGAAAAGACCACTGTGACGTGTTATGGCATTCTCAGAATGACCCGAAAAATCCTACCTCTGCTCCCTAGTCAAGCCAAAAAAACTCTTGATCCAGCCCCTGATCCTATCCAGGTTATACTTTGGTAACTCCCTCTATCTGGGTGCTCCCAGCTCAGTACCCGCCAGGCTGCAGGTTGTGCAGAACTCGGTGGTGAGAATACTGACTGGAACGAGTAGCCGTTGCTCCGCTAAACCCGCTCTTCGTTCCCTCACTGGTTCCCGGTGCAGGAGAGAATTCACTTCAGGGCTTTATGTATTGCTCATAAATCCTTAAAGGGAAATGGTCCACCCCTCATCCAGGCCCGAGTTAGACCCTACAAGGCCTCGAGAAGACTTCGCTCCCATGAACTTCATCTGGCAGTGGTCCCTAGAATTAGGAGGTCCAGATCGGGGGCCCTCTCTTCTCATATAACTCAGCCAAGCTCTGATATTCCCTTCCCCTCACTCTCCGGAAAGAACCCAACCACCTGGCCTTCCGTAAACATTTGAAGACCTGGCTCTTCCCTTGAGGGCTATCCCCCTCCCTTCCACAGTCCTGCTGCAGTGCTGGGATGCCCCCGGGTAGCCATGCGCTATACAAGAGCCTATTCCATTTCATTCCATTCTGTAATGGTATTTGGTAAATAACCCAGCAAAAAGCAAGCCAATTGGAAACTGGGAGACCATCAAATAGAGACAACATCAGCCTATAACTACCTTGGGGTTTGGCTATCTGAGAGGGCCACTGCGGCAACACACACAAAACATCTAATCGCCAAAACCAACTGCATAATCCTCACATTGTGGTGCTTAAGCCAACACCTGTCAAGCCCGACAGAAGAGCCTATGCTGATGGTTCTCAAGGCTAAACTAATACCGGCTATTAACTATGGCCACTTTGCCTTCCCCGGGGCTTTAGACAAATTCATAGCAGCCGCTCAGGTCAAAGCCTACAAGACAGTGCTGGAAGTACCCAGGTATGCAAGGAACATCAGGCTACGATGGGAATTAGGGCTTTGCAGACCAGAACTGGCACTTCATGGAGACTTAATCAAATATTATATCAGGGTCTTCAGAGCCTCGAAAAACACCCTTAAATATCATTTGGAAATGCTCTTCGGTGAAGCGACTCCTCTTGGCACATCAAGCTGGGCAAAGCACTAGGGACCCTGAACATCGAAGCAGAAAGTTTATCACTACATGACATTCGGCAAAAGGCCTGGTCAAACGCCGTGAAGCGGCAAGTCTGCTTCATCTCGTATGAAAAGGATCGAGGTGTACTCTGCTACAATACCATCAAGACAGCTCTGGATGAATCCTATACTCTTGGGAAAGCCCAGCAGTACCTACTGGAAGCACAAGGAGTCTAAGCTCCTATGAGAGTTCTTTTTATGAGGTTCACAGCCCTAAAAATTTCAGACTTTAATCCAGCATGGGTGCGAGAAGACGGCACAGACTCGTGTCGGCTATGCAACTATCAAAGGGAATCCTGGCTTCACCTATTATGCTGCTGCCCTAAATTGGTCAGCGAACGACAAATGTTGATTCACCCCATATCAAGGGCCAATGGTATAAGGTTGTGCAAGAAGGCGTTGGACTGGCGTCTCTCGGAAACAAAAACCTATATCCTTGCAAGTGTGGCGAAGGTTATACATTCAATCAGACAGGCTTTAGAAGCGCTTTCATAAATGCATTGCCATATAAAACAGCTGTGTAAACTCACGCTCTCCCAGAATTTCAGAGACTTTTTAACAGTCTACAAGGAATTGGCAATCACATCCTAAAAGGACAAAGAAGAGACACACAGTCACTTTTAATGGGTTTTATTGTAATGCTTGTGCAACATGAAATTAACCCCTTACTCAACGGTAAAAAGGGATCTCGCAACAAAAGATTAATAGCTGGATATAGGGGTCCAGGCAGATGGATGGCTCGGGGGAGGCAAGGAGGATGGGTGGTGATTTAAGTTGATTTTACTGTAAAGATCTTAAATAATCAAACAGTCAATAAATTACTTACTTACATACTATTAGAAATACATCATTGGCATTTCTCTAGGGGATTCTCTTACTGCTCAGGCCAAGCTGACAAAGAGTACCCAAAGAACAGGTTTGGCCAGTGTGCGAGAACAGCCAAGGCTTGCAATTGTTACCTGATTATAAATTGGTTGTAGGGATTTCTGAAAAATGGACCAGAATTTCCACGTGCAAGAACACCGGGCCTGATTTGACTAGCTGGACAATCCAGTCAGTAAATATGCATGAATATAACCTCCAGACACCGTGAAAGTAATTGTATTTTAGAATATGTTCACTGGTTGCTTTTTAAAAATATTTTATATAGCGCAAACACAACCCGAAGGTATCAGAGCGCTTTACATGAGCACCAGTTGGGTTTCAGACGGACACATTCATTTACTTTTTAGGCACATAGGGGCATATTATCAAGAAACAGATTTAACATTATAGCCGCTTTAGCGGCAGAAAACTGCCGCTAAAGTGGTGATAATGGGCTTGATAATACGCTCTTGTGAATTCCCATAGAAGCCCATGTTCTGGTGTGAACATGGGCTTCCATGGGCATTCTCGTCTACAGCGTATTATCAAGCCCATTATCGCCGCTTTAGCAGCAGTTTTCTGCCGCTAAAGCGGCGATAATGTTAACGCCATTGTCGTAATGAACGTAGACATCAAGTTAATTTAGTTTGAGTTGATTTAATTAGAATAACTGGAATAACCGGGCAGAGACACATCTTCCAGTCACATCAAGTAGCAAAAACTGTCAAACTAAGAATCTCCCCACACAGTGAAGATTCTCATTAGAAGCTCCTAAACATAAGGTTCTATAAGCATTCTTAAACAACCATTGATAAATGTTACATAAATACTACAGCCATGCTTGTTAATATGCCCCTAAGAGATTAAATGATTTGCCCAGAATCACGGGATGCTTGAACCTCCCACCATACTCGAACCCCGCTCCCCAGCTTCAAGGTCAGCCGCTCTAGCCGTTAAGTCGCATCCTCTCCTCTTTATTCTGTGATGTGTTGTAGTTATGTTAGTGAACATCTGCTGCTCCGAGCAGGAGCAGCTCTGTGGGCTCTTTTTATCAACAGTTTAATGGATTGAAATGAATAACACTATTTCAGCATTCCATTACTTCACATCACTCTAGTTTCTTATATAGAAGTTGCTAGGCTACAGTGCTATAGTTTCCATTTACTGGACTGGGATTTTGTTTTTCCACACCCACCCAAATGAGGGCAACAAGTACCCTTCACTAGCAAGAAAGCTTGGTGGAAAAAATGAATATAGACATGTTTAAAAGATGTCTGGGAGCATAATTCATCTTTTCAAAGACACAATGGCTCTAAGAGAGTGTGGTTTGTCTCCTGCTCTGGGGCAATGGCCTGCTATCTTCCTCGTGCCTCTGGCTGTCGTTTGACAGGGAACATGCACAATTCCAACATGTTCAATGAATTTAGCAGCTTGGGGTTGGCGCTCTCATACAGTGAATTTAATTGTTGTCAGTTTGACTTCAGGCGCTGGCATCAGATTTTGTCATCATAAAAAGAGTGTCTGCCAAGTTTTAAATTATTCCACGAGCCAGGAAGTGGAATATGGTTGCCAATGACTGAGTAATAGTTATGTATTACGTATTCTATTTTAAGACTGAATTAATGAAGATTTATATGCAGTTACCTATGGCACGTGTGCCTTGTGCTAAGTAAAACATTTTACAGTAAGTTAACGTTGAATTCCTTTTAAAAGCTAAATGACACGGTCAGTGTTAAGTGCTTGATATTCTTTTGTAAATGGTGTCAAAATGATTAGCATTTTTATAAGATTTTGCAATTCATATACTTTCTGTCAATTTGCTAGAAGCTGCCAAATCTGGACAAGAAAAGAAAAACGGAGCCATTCATGTTCTAAAAATTGGGTGAAGGTGCGGAAAAAAGTTCAGTTCCTCTTAAAATCAGATTTGTTTCTCAACAGTGGCCCAATGAAAGCAAAACCATCAACAATAAATACACAGAATTGGGCTGTGTTATGTTTTTGTTTCTGTTAAAACTGGTACTGCCCAACTCAACAAGTAGGGTAGGCAGAGCAAAGTCAACGGTAACGGTCAAAATGATTGAATGATCTAACAACAAACACTCGAATCAGCAACTCATTTTAAATATAAAATAAAATAAAACATGAGCAGGGTCTTTAATTTCTATTTAAAACTGCATTGATATGGTCAAATGCACCTAACAAACACTACATTGAGATGACCACTCCTGCAGTGAAAATCAGAATTATGGAACACCACGGCGGCATACCCTGTCAAAAAAATCACTACAAAGGGACGTCTTCCCCGACGCTGGGTAAATGGAAGACCGAAAAGGACAGATGTTTTGGGGCCGAAATGGCAGTATTTCTCGCTCGGGGTTGCCGCGTTAAACATAGGAAAATTTGGACCCGATGGGTGTCAATTAGAGGAATCGAGCTTCTCCCCTTGCCGCCTACAGACCCCTGATTGGTGACCTGCTTCCTAATGCATACTATTTGGATATTCCCACACTGGTTGGAAATAGATCCATATACTAATTTACCATGTACTCAAGTCTTGAGATCTACTAATGTCTGCACTCTGTTTGAGTTATACCTCCTGCATGTTCAGCAGGTGTTGGAATTTGGTCAAAATGCTGGAATTATCGTGATATTAAGTCATTTTCTTCTACAGGTCATTTTAGGGCTGTCACCGGTCTTTACAACGAAAAACTAAATAAAATTTGTTGTTAAAAAAAAAATCACTACCAAGATTAGCACTCATTATCTCGACAGCACACTCCGGACGATCTACGCTGGACAGTTTTAGAGGCACATCCTCAGATGAACGAAGCGCTCTTTTTAGTTGGGAACAAAATGGATTTTCAGTGTGGCCACACACAAGGCAGGGCTCAATGATGATATGCCTTGGAGCGAGATAACGACTTAGTATGGAGTCCCCTCTCCCACTTCAATGTCTTTGATCCTTAGACACATCTCTGAGGGCCTCTACTCACTATATCACTCTATAGATAGGTATCTGGACCATTTCACAAGGTCTATATAAAGGGTTCTTATGATTGCCCATACTCATGTAAATGTAAATGTATTGCGACTTATATAGCGCACGTATCACCCGAAGGCATCAAGGCGCTTGCTTTGGGAACCCGTCCTGGCTTTTCCCTGTGAGATAACCCCTACTGGGTATCCCCAGGGTGAAAGCCAGGCATCCCGCAGCGGGTGGGCCGCCGTAGTGGAGATTAAGCAACTATTGCCCAGAGTTGCAGCGTGGGACCCTATGATTAGAATAGGCACCGAGGCGAGAATTATCGAGTCCATGGACATTTTGGGCTCAGGACCCTGCCGCGTCGGGAATTGAACCCTGGTCCCGGGCCAGACCTCTGCATCAGGGTCTGCCGCTCTAATCAGTGAGCCACACTCCTCCCAGTAAAGACCTTTCCTCTTGGTACTTTCTTTGTAGTATCATGGCATTGGTTATTATAGTCACTGAATGTGCATTTCAGAGATTAGCTCTCCTGTATGGCTTACATTCTTCCCCATTTTAATATGGTGGCTGCAGTGTCTGTGCATTACAGCCCCTACTCTGA
The DNA here is from genome assembly GCF_964261635.1 of Lissotriton helveticus. Taxonomy (NCBI): domain Eukaryota; kingdom Metazoa; phylum Chordata; class Amphibia; order Caudata; family Salamandridae; genus Lissotriton; species Lissotriton helveticus. The sequence goes on from NC_136067.1 coordinate 914,894,316, forward strand.
CAGATGTACAACTTTCACAAGGTTAGCCTACCTTTTACATTTCCTTTGAGGTTGAAGCAAGTGACCATGTAATGTTTTATTTGGCCATTCTATTGGCCATTGGTTACCCTGGGGAATTCGGGTACATAACGCTACCTTGAGGAGCGCGTTACTTCCAATATGGCACCCGCTGCCAGACATCTACCTCTGCGACATCCTAGTATTGATCTTTGTATAATTTTCACACGCCCACTTATCCATTTCTGTACACCTTTTGCATCTTCCTAGAGGTTTGAACTGGCCGTGACTTAATGTTTTTCTTGACCATGACTCTAGGCTTTACTTGGGCATGACACTGGCCTCTGATTAATCTAGGCCTTTGAGTCTGGCCTGAGTAATGTGCTACATCCAATATGGCGCCCGCATCTGGACGTATGCTACCCTGACATCCTAGTGTTGTCCTCCTCAACACACCTGCCCCTGCTATTAGCACACACGCTCACTATTTAACGCCGCCTTCTCTGCTCCTCCGTTGTGGCAGAGATTGGGGTACTGTACTCTCTCATCCAAGCGGCTTTGTTGTGCGTGAACCCCATCGCCATGCTGCACGAGGAGCGCTTTCTCAGTTGGGGAGCTGATCACGGAATTGGAGGGTTTGGTGATGAGCCTGGAGTCAAGTCACAACTAATGAACCTTATTCGATCAGTGCGAACTGTAATGAGAGAACCAAGCAAGCGTGCCACAGCTAGGTTCTACAGGCCCTTCCAGAAGCAGCAACTCCACTGCCACATGATCTGAAGCCCGTTGATTGGGTTTGGGTAAAGGCCCACACCAGGCGACACTGCCTCCAGCCGAGGTGGAAGGGCCCCCACCAGGTCCTGTTGACGAAAGCTACAGTTGTGAAGTGCGACAGACTGACATCCTGGATTCACAGCTCCCATACCAAGCGAGCACCTGGGCCAGGCAACAAAGAGCAAGCTCCACCACCTCCAGCGGCATCTGAGGCATCCCGCAGGTACAACCTTTGATCCACCAGGAAGCAACACACTGAGAAGAAGTAAGAAAGAGGCAGCTCCCTGCTTGCTGCAGGCCAGGCCTCCAACGAAAGGAACTACATGCCAGAGGCAGTTCCCTGCCGCGCCCAGCAGACCAGGACCTTGGACAACATCATTCCAGAGAGCGGACGCGCACCAGAAAAGTTGCGGTATGGTGTGCTAGCTGCTACTTCTCATTAGCCATTGATAATTTGGGCAGACTCACTGCTACTGCTCTTTTTAATAAAACACAGTCACGCGCACGCTTTTAACTACGCCGTTTATTTTTGGTCTTTCCTGTTTTAATAAATGCACCACTGGTAATTGTTTTCGCTTGATCTACTCTTACCTGTGAAAAGCTTTCAATGGCGCTGTCTCCCCCGAGTCGTTCTCCCCGGTCCACCACTGGTTGTCCCGATTGAGTGGAGGGAGGTACTTCGGGCAGGGAGGAGATTTGTGCTCTAGCCTTGCCTGTGCAACATAAAAGAGGATGGAATATGCAGCGGACGCGTGCAGCGGGCACGCCAGCAGCGCTGAAGGCGCGCCAAAGGCAAGCCCGTCTGAGCCCATCCACGCCAGACCGCCGCCAGGAGCCAGTTTAGCCTCAGACCGTGACAAGTACATCACCAGATATTCGAGGGCAGAGCTTCTGCTCATCAAAGAAAATAGCCATCACCTAGGACCCGCATGCCATGATGTAGGGGCACTTCACCTAAAACATCTAGAAGGCCCCTTCTCTTGCATATACTGTAGGCACCAAAGTATGAACCCAATTCTAGCAGAATCCTGGCCAAATGTCCCTAAAACTTCAAGGAATTCCGACACAGATGTAAAGAAACCCAATCTGCTTAGAACAATAGATCCAGATTTGAATCTGAAGGATAAATCCACACTTCCAAGAAAAACTGGAAAGGCTTCCTGAAAAACGTGAGATCGCTCCCTTAACATGAGACTGAGATTTGGGACCTACTAAATTCTAACACACCTGACGTGGGTTTTGTGACCGAGACATAGTTAAACCCATCCAGTACCCCTGTAATTGCCATTGCTATCCCCGAAGGGTATAGGATCCAGAGACTCAATAGGCAGACTAAAATTGGGTGAGGGATCGCCATTATTCACAATGAAAGAGTGAAAATCACAATCCTAGAACAGCGCAGTAATGCGCAGATCGAAATCCTGGTTTTTAGGATGGATCTATCATCACAACATAGCTGGAGAGGGGCACTGGTATATTGCTCACCGGGCCCTATTGCGGAATTCTCCCTGAAGCTCATGGAGTTGATAGCTCCCCATGTGATCTCCTCCAGCAATTTTATGCTGCTGGGAGACTTTAACATACAAAGTGAATGCCTCGACATAGCTGAAACAGCATCTTTTTTGGCAGACTTGGCTACACTGAATCTCAATAAAATTAATGATGACCATACACACTCAGAAGGACATGCTCTTGATATTGTCTTTTCTAACTCGACTTCTCTTACATGTGAAGCCCCAAAACCAGTGTGCTAGTCATACCATGCACTGATCGATTTTCAAATACAGGGACCCCTAGAACTCCAGTGCCCACCCCCCGCACTCAGTACTCATATAGACAATGGTATAAAATCAACTCAGAGACTTTCTCTCCTGCCCTTATACCTCCTAGGTATTTTCCATCAAATAACATTGAAGTGAGCTTAATCCACTTCAACAAAATGGCCTTAGCTGCTATAGACTCATTTTCCCTCGAAAAACTTGCTTGAAAGCACCCAGACAATCCCAGGCAGTGTGGTTTACTCCCGAACTTCACAAGAATAAAAGCCACTGCAAAAACTTAGAAAGGAGATGGCGACGAACCCATCTTGAAGTTAATAAAGAGAATTACAGGCCTGCCCTCATCCTTTATCACAAAAACATTAGACGGACTCGCAAAACCCACATAGCCCAACAACTAAGCCAAGCTGATAACACCCCCAAAGCCTTATACCAGATTTTGAAAGCTTTTACCTGCCCCAAAGCCTGCAAACGAGAAGAAAATCTCTCCCAGTCTCTCTGCGACAACATTAGTGCTTTCTTCATACAGAAAATAGACACCATCTACAATAAAATCACTAAGACAAGGTGCTCTCTGCCATTACATACCACATCAGTACTCCCCCTTAACATCAGGCCAAAAACACTGATGACCTTTCCTCCCCTATTACGAGAAGAGACTAAAATGCAAATGTGCAAGGTAAAGTCAGGCTCGCCTCTTGACGTCTTGCCTGCAAGAATTTCAGCCTCTCTTGCCAATTTTCTATCTGATCCCATATGCTCCTTATTGAACTTATCTCTGAAGGAAGGCCACCTACCTTTAACATAAAAAGCTGCTCAGATCATCCCAATACGGAAAAAACACCAAAGCTTCCATGGAAGATCTTTCAAACCTTCGCCCTGTCTCCCTCTTACTTTACCTGAGCAAAGTCCTGGAAAAACATGTGAACAAACACTTATCTGACCATATCGAATCGGCTGACTACCTAAACCCATCTCGATCAGGCTTCCGCCCCAATTACAGTACGAAAACTGCATTAGTGGCCATAACAGACAACATCAGGCTTGCGTTAGATCAGGGCCAATCAACCTTCCTGGTGCTTTTAGATGTTTCCGCCGCTTTCAATATGGTCGACCACCAGACTCTGCTCAGAAGAATGAGGGAAGCAAGGATTGGGAGCGGCACTGCAATGGATGATTAGCTTCCTTTCTAATCGCACCCAGACTATCATTCTGGGCCCATATCGGTCCAAGATGAAAGAACTGACCAAGGGAGTGCCTCAGAGCTCATGTTTAAGCTTAACTTTGTTCAATATTTACATTGCCCCCTTGACCGCACTTTTAAGGAACTACGGGTTTGTCCCAATCTCCTATGCTGACGACACCCAACTTACCTTCTCCTTCACAAGTCATCCCAGACAGCTCAAGCCTCGTTCTCTTCTGGCATGCTGGCCTCTCACAATGGATGAGAAGTAACTTTTTACAACTGATTGCCGGAAAGACGGAAAATCATGCTTTTTGGAGAGGCCCGCTATTATGAGCACCAAGCTGGTGGGCCAAAGACTTTTCCAGCCCCAAAAATAACAGCAAAAAATCTAGGGGTGCATCTTGATCAGACTCTCACAATGAAAAGAGCATGTAGCCCACACAATTGGTGCATGCTTTCATACGTTGGGCCTGCTGAGAAGAGCTTTCCCCTATATCCCTGACCCCCTGTGAAAGACTCTTATTCAGACTCTGGTGCAGAGTAAACTTGATTATTGTACTGCTCTACTGATCGCGGCTAACGAGTCCGCTCTAAATCATCTTCAGGTGGTGCAAAACACTGCCGCATGTTTAGTTTTAAATGCACCTTAAAGATCAGCTTCGCTCCCCCTCCTACAACAACTACACTGGTTACCAGTACGGAAACGGGTGAAGTTTAAGATCTGCTGCCTGACACACAAGGCAATATGGGGAAAAGGACCCTCCTATTTGGCGGAGAGCCATCATTATATCCCACAAAGGGACCTGCAATCACGTTCAAAATCCCTGCTCAAAATCCCCAGGATTAAAAAAACACGAACAGGAGGAAAGACCTTTTCATACCAGGCACCTTTCTTGTGGAACCAACTTCCTTTGGCCTTAAGATAATGCCCCGACCACTTGAAATTCAGAAAGGCTCTGAAAACCGCCCTTTTTTTTAGATCAGTCCACCGCCACAACTTCTTTTGCAAATCTGCAAGCGCCGAGATACCCCTCCGGGGGTGATTCACGCACTATATAAGCTTATAAACACAATTAGGCTTATAAACATAAACATAAACATAGGTCGTTTGCAAATTGCGCTCCTCAAAACCGTGAGTATTGGTCCTGACTCACCATTCCCTCTTTTTTGGCATTCCGAGAGATTCACTTGGATTATGAGTAAACCTATTTGATTGTGTCTTTTACTCCAGGTTGTTCAATGCCAGTGAGCGTTTTCTCTGCCATACTTGTTGGGGTCTAATACTTTCCATAATATGGTAAGCCTCATTGTTTATGATGTGAACATTTGCTACATTTCTGTTCCTGAACTGCACATTGTGGGGTTTGTCACAGATAGCTGTCATAAATTTGTTTTCTGTGTGTATATCTATTTTGTGATATTTTGACACAGGGTCAGCCACACCGGCGCTATTAAAGGTGGCCCCGCCCCAGCATGCACCTTCCATACAGCATCGGATGCTATTGAATGTGAAAAACCTCTACTTGATTAATTTGCTTATTTTTCTCTTTTCAGGTCTGTTTTTAATTCAGAAGGTATGCTATAAACTTATGTGATTGCCATTGGATACGATGAAAATATCCTACACTTTTTGGCAATCTAAAAACAAATAGATAAGGATAACGGCCCTGATGAATTGCCAATGATCAGTTTTGACAGTACATAGGCAAGAAACATGTCACCTTATTTTAAACATAATTTTTTCAGCTTGTTTGGATCATTGCATCCATATCTAGCCATTCATTATTTTTGACAATAATAAGGGCACCAACATATTAAAATACTAGGGTAGCCCTTAGTTATTTTTAAATTTCACAAAACATCATGCTACTCATGTTTTCACACTGAACACCGCACCTCAAGTGGAAAAAATTAAAAGAACACCAGCAAAGAGCCTCGCTGAGGGGACCGTTGGGCATTGCAGTGCCAATGAGGAGCTGCCTGATAATGAAACATGACACCCATTTGGGTGTGTGAGGGCTCTTGCTCCTGACTAAACAGATCCCTCGATCTGGTGCTTCAGGTGATCCTGACCTCTTTTCTTTTCTTCTCCATTTAGGAGCTGCATGCTCCTTTGATTTTCAAATTAAGCACTGCCACAAATTGTGTGGAATGGTGGGTGGCTTGTGGCAAACATTGTTTAGAAATATTTTACTTTAGCCTATCAGAAGCTGTCTTATGTGTACATCATAATAGATGTGGCATTAAGGCAGTTTTTTTTCTTCTTGCATATTCATTACTTTTGCATGGCAGCCACATCATTTGTACTGTTGCTCTGTAGTACATACTTAATTAGATTCCATCTTTGATTTATTATCCAGTTTTTTTATAACTTCTATTGAGCAGTTGTTTAGAGTCAATACAGTTCGACAGGAGATAAAAGCAGATGTTGTCACTCGCAGGGGGCCTGTACATTTCTAATATAGATTGTAATTCGCAACCACCCAACCCAGTGTGCAGTGTGTATTATATGACATCTTCTACTGCTTACATTCAGGTCTGAACAGCCCTGGACCCCCCCACTCGGTTTCTACCTTAGGTCCCCATATACGGCATCCAAGGTCCCTAAATGTTATCAAATTTACGGGGGCATCTTCGAACTTTACATACCTCACGTTCTGCCTGTTGACACCAGTCAAGATAATATGCCCATTCCTTGACCGTTGGGGGTCTGCTTGCTACCAAAAGTCTGGCTGAATTTTGCTTTTCCATTTCTGCAGCTGTGGCAAACCACCGAGTAGAGTATATGGGCCTATTCTTTTGCCTGGTGATACCTAGGACCAGCCATTTGGCATCTAGTGGGACTGTTAATCGTGTGACCGCATTCATCACCTCTGTGGCCTCTCTCCAAAAATGTTGGATTATTGGACAACCCCAGACGGTATGGTAGAAGATACCTATTTCACGTCATCCCCTGACACATGCGGCCGTGGTGCACAAAAAAATTATGAATAATTCTCTGGATCGACTTGTTTCATTACGTGAGGAATAGGTGGGAGAAATCATTCCCCTGGAGAATGTGGAATGGGGGGAGGCACTGCAGAGCCCCTGGGAGATAACCATACAAGCCTGATTCTGCTTGGTGCAACTCCGCGTGTTGCACAGGTCGTACTTCTGCCCATCAATGCACATAAAACTAAGACATCGTGATGATAACTTGGCTATCCCTAAAAAAAGTTGCTTAAAATAAATAAATTAACGGCGAGTTCCTCTAAAGGGTGGATCATTTTGGCAATTTACCTTTCACTGTAATCTCAACTGGTGTAGGCATGTGAAAAAAATTACACTCAAATTTAAAGCATCCTGCAATGCGGTGCTAATATTTGCTAATAGGGTAGGCACACATACCGGTAATTTAAATTTGTATAAGCAGAAAGCGGTTGCAGCAGCACTTTATTGAGCCGAGATATGGAAAGACTTCAAAGTTAGTAAGAAAATATTTTTTTCGCACTGTGCTACATTTTGGTCTGGGTACCCCACTTATCCTTCTGAATTTGGAGTTGAACATGAAACCGATTCCTGCTTCAATTGCTCTTGATCCAGTCTCTTATAGGATTCGACTAATTAGGAACCTATTTGCAAACACTTTAAGATCATCACTAAATGTGAGGCATAAAAGGCGTTTTCTGGGGAGGGCATGTGAGTGCAACTTACATTCAGTTCAACAAACTGAATCTAAGTTATCAATGGAACGACCGGGGCCAAACCTTTGGTGACAGCAATATTTCTGTTAAGGAAACATATTGGCTAAGGAACTCTGGGGCATATTATCAAGTAAGGGCGTTACATTATCGCCGCTTTCATCGGCAGGAAACTGCCGATAAAGCGGCGATAATGGGCTTGATAATATGCTCTATGAATTCCAATCGAAGCCCATGTTAGTTGTCTTCACATCAGTTTTCTGCCGATAAAAGCGGCGATAATGTAACGCTCTATTAGTGACACCTCTAACTCAGTGGCAATGGAATCATTTTCAGAGTGGGGGTGCTGCCATTAATGTTATATCACCAAAGTCACAGGGGTTGTGAAAGATCCAGGCATCAAAAACAAGTGTTGCAAATGTGTCACGTCCGATCAGCTGGAGAGTGGTAAGGGTGTGTTATGCAGCTGTGGTGCACTTTGGAGCACTAATGAGCTAGCGCACTTTCATTTACAGACAGCACATTTTCCATTGAAATGGGCACTATAATAGCATACACATACAGTTATATTTGTAAAAATATATAGCACAAAAGGGAACTTGTTTGGAAAATAGATTTTCAGTGAATATTTATCAAGTAAAGTGTCTTAATTTATTTTGATCCTACTAAAATCTTTGATTCCATCACAATTCAGAATTACAAAAAGTGCTTCATTTGTGCTTTCCTAATTGCACATATCATTTGAAATATGTGTATAGATCGTTTGATATATAAATGCTGTTGTGTGTTACAAATAAAACTGACATGCTAAAGCCTTTCCTTTCACTTTTTGCTCGCAGCTGGATTGTCACCAGGATCACTTTTACAAAATCCTCTCATTACGAAGTCAGAGAAATACAAGTAAGCTCTAGTTTCCGAATAAGTAGCAATTTGTCAGATGTAGTGTGATATTTGACCTTTGTCTTTGAATGCACAGCAAATATGACAGGATACACACAAAATGTAATGGCATCTTTATTGCTCATTCACCTTCTGAACTCCAGCATGATTATTTCTGCAGCTCCAGCGCCTATGTTCTACCTATCTATTGCTCTGCAATGATGGGCACAAGCCTTATCCCGAACATTTGCACCCTGAAATGATCAGCACCACAGATGCATAAAATTCAGACTCGGGACACTTCCAACTAGAGTTTACCATTCAAAATGGGAGGCACAACTGTCAGTTATAGACTGCTGGCGGTGGTGAAACACTATTGCAGTTAATGCCCTTCTGTTCTAGAACTGATGGCCCAAGACGAGCTGGCTTCTTCCTCTATATATGTAAATGACGGGAAACAGTACCCTGAAGCTTTATCATTAAGATGCAGGTCTGATGATATTTTAATTGTTTCCTTAGTTGCTTCCAAGTTATGGTCTGCATGCCCTAACGCTAAGGAATGAATCTTAATGGGTTTTCAAGTTTTAGATTAGTTGCCAGCGCCCCTTAAACAGTTATCTTTTTTTCAACTCAACATTATACAGCGGATGAGTGCAATCAAAGAACTAACGGCGGACTCCAAGTGCCGCACCAACCTCTGTTTGATCCCCAGTATGTGATTTGTGTGTCAGTTGTGCACAATCAGCTCCTGCACCCTTGGTTGAAGGGTGCAACCCGCCGGGCCGGGAAACAAAACTGTGAGAACAATGGAGCGGTGCACTCCCAGAATGATGTGGCATTAATAAAGAAGCTTGATCAGTGTCTTGTAGAAACAATCTTTATTTTGTCAGATTCAAATGCATAGAAAAATACATCAGCCAACGTGTTTCTTTCATGGAATGAACTTTGTCAGGGCATGAAATATAGGGGTGAAAGTGTCACCAATATGTTCAAAAGGTCCGGTGAAATCGTCACTCAATAAGAACACTGTGACAATGTAAAGACATAGGCCTCCTTGATAAGGGCCAGCAGAAAATGACCTGGAAGGATGTTTGCAGCGTGTCAGCTAACCGATCAGCAGAACAGAGGAAGGCCATGGGTGTCCTATATAAGTGGAGTTGGGCTCCACTTATACAGGACGCCCTTACCAAGGAGGCCTACGTCTTTACATCGTCACAGTGTTCTTATTCAGTGACGATTTCACCAGACCTGGCCCAGGGAACTCTACAGTCTCAGAAGGGATTCTTGAGGCCCCTCTGAGACAACTCCACTCCCTTCCAGAAGGAGGGCTTGGGGGGGTAGCCAATCGCAGTGAGGCCCCCCCATGTGCAGTTTGGGAGGGGCGGCGGGGCGAGCTATAAATTTTTATAGCCCAATGGTAGCCCAATAATAAAGGCTTTGAGCTCCTGCTCCCGGCCACCATTTTAGGTTTGGTGACCTGGTAGCTGGGAGCTTTGGAGCAGCTTAGTTTTTGTGAAGTATTTTATTGTTTTGTGTGGGCTTGTGGTAGGCAGATTAGTTGTAGGTTAGTTTAGTGAGTTTGTCATTCAGGGCGATATTGAAGGCTGTGGCGCTCTTACCTTCGCAAAGGAGGATTATCCTGTGCTGGAGGCCCTCCAGTTGCTGAGTGAGGCGGGCAGGATATATCTGGTTGTAGGCACAGTGCCGCCACGCCCTGCGTGGCATGATTCCGCGGGCGTTGCGACACCAGTGGCCGCCCGCACTTCACCTCAACGACGTCGCATCTCCCCGGTGAGTGAACGGGGCCGCCCACGTGGCAAGGAGACGGCCACGGAGTATGCTGGGCGGATCGGGGGTGGAGAGGGCGCTGGGTCGACGGAGGGTATGGTGCCGGGGAATCTCTGGTAAGGCAAGCGGCTCCGGTGTCGGAGCCGAGGGACGCGCTGCGGACTTGGCGCCGGTTGAACGGGCTGTGTCCGCGCCCGCTGTAATTGGGAAGCGTTCAAACTGGAATGTCATGGTGAGCAAAAAAACGATGGATTTAGGCCCAGATCTCTGTACTGGGGTGAATGTATGACATTGTTCTGCATTCTGTCCATCAACTGTTGTTTTTGTAATTGGGAAGCGTGGCGGGAGGCGGGCGGTGGAAGGCGCGTGGCCTCTCTGTCGGCCATGCGCCTGTCAAATGATGCTGGAGACGGCGGCCTGCCTCTGGGACCGTGTGCTGCCCAATCAGCTGCGCGGGAGGGGTGAAGCAGCTGGGAGGTGGGCGGGGAGCCGAGGTATTCCCCCACTGGAGGGCCGAGTAGGAATGAGCAGGGCAGCTGGGAGGGGGGTCTGCAAAACCCCAGTTTACCCTCGCCTATGACTGGTGTGGGGGAGACAAGAGTTTCCCATGCACATGAACGAGGCAATGAGAGAGAGCCTTTTTCTGCTGGAGAGATGGAGTTAGGCGTTGAGGGGAATTTAGGTAGACCTCTCCTTTTTTTGTCCCCATGCTGTGTGAGGGGTGGGACCTGGTCGGTTGGGGGGAGTTCCATGGGAGATGGGGAATGGCCCAAGTGGGAGAGGGGAAGGGCACCAGAGGGTGTCTTTCAGTCGGGGAGCAGTGGCTGAATGGGCAGGCCCCCTCATATAATCGGGGTGATTCTGGAGCCTCGAACTTGGGGGCTTGGGACCTGGTTTGGGGGGATGGGGCCGGGGCAGCGTTTTGGGCCCGGATGCTGAGGTGGCGGGCGAGCTGGATCCGGCAGGGGGAGGCCCGGCTAGGGAGGGTCTGGACATCTCTACTTCCTGGTCAGAACGGGTGCGGGGTCATGATAGAGGGGAGCAGCTTGGCCTTCAGTTGCATGTGGGGAGGTGTTTGAGGGGTGCAGGCCGGTGGGGTTACAGGCGAGGGATGGGGCCAGGGGAGGTTCCCGGGTGGGGCTAGGAAGCAAAGGGGCAGGGTTGGAGGGGGCAGGGGTTGGGACCCGCTTCCACTGTGGTTGAGGCCATGTTGGAGTGGAGTGGGGAAGAGGAAGGTTGGATTCCCTCCTTGCTATGGGCCAGAAGGTCTGAGCAGACAGGTCATCATAAGGGAAGGCTGGCCGGGGCTTTGGCCCCGGGCTTGCAGGGTGCTTGCGCAGCGCTTAGAAGTGAGGAACCCAGCACATCAGTCCAAACTTTCTCTTTACAGGGAACAGAGCGTCGCAACGCAGCGTACTTGGTAGGGCGGGGAGCGGCCCAATTACACCGAGGTGAAGGGAGGGTGGAGCCTCGTGCTGCGCAATCCGTACCGGCGGGGGATCCCGTTGTGGCCAGAGCACGAAGGTCCAGTATGACCTCGCTGGCCCCAACGAGAAGCAGGTCAAGGTGGTCTGTCATGCCAGCAACGATGGCATCACAGAGAGGTCAATGCATGGGGGAGTATTGGCGTGTACAGTCAGCTCCCCCGCAAGGACGGCATGCCGGGTCCGGTAGGGCAAGTATGGGGCATGCTGGGTCCGGTAGGACCCGTGGTGTTGAGTTTGCTAATGATGAGCTCCAGGTGGAGGAGCCTCTTGTGTTGGATTATGATGAGGATAGCCCCTAAAAACGGGAATTGTGGGAAAATGAGGAGGGGGGGCCCTCTCACGTTTTTCCTAGTATTTTGCAGGCACCGGCGGTGGCACCGCACAAAAGGGCACAGGCGTCAGAATGAAGGAGAGAACACGGCCACTTGGTGAGGGCTCCTCGGGCAGTGGATTGGAGAGAGCCAGTGGCAAGACGGGCAGTGCCTGTCTGGGCATTCTCCTTAGTGCCAGGTGAGACCAGTAGAACACAGGCTAAACCTATAATGGTGTCTGTGGGGACGGGGGAGGAAGGGGGTGGGGTGAGAGGAAAGGGAGATTATACAAAGGGAAGTATGTGAAGGATACAGGGGTAGGAACAGGGGATGGGGAGTAGCGCAGGGTGCCAAAGTAGAAAGCGGGACGAACACAGAGGGGGGTAAGGAACCTTTGGAGAGTAAGGAGTTGAAAATTAAAAAGCTGCCCTATATGAGAGTGACAAAGCCTTTGGGGTCTCACTTAATGCTTGCAACCAAGGAGTGTGTTTGGAAAGGGGAATATGTTGAAATGCTGAAGCTTCTGCACAGGGAAGTATGGTCTAATGAGGGCTCTAAGGAGGAGGAATATGAGTTAGCCAAGAGGCCTAAGGTGCTGTTGACCATAGAGCATTGGACGGCAGCATTTTTAATTTATGCCAGCATTTACTGCAAGAAGTTTCCCGAGCGCTGTGTAGCCATTTTTAAGTACATGGAGGTAATTCAAAAGGCACAGATCACGGGGGGAGGCTACGCTTGGGCACAATATGATGAGGAGTTTTGGGCCCGTATGGCTTGGGACCTGGAAGCGAAGTGGTGGGAACTGGACACCGATTTGTGGCAGCACACGATGGGGGCTGCGTCAGGCAGGAAAACCATCTTTACGGCTAGCGGTTTGCCTTTGGTGTCACGACCCTTTCAGGGGAAGCCCAACCGGGGAGGGGTGGAAGGCACAGCCACGACACAAACTGGGGCAGGAGGTGCATGCTGGGACTTTAATAAGGGCCTGTGCACAAGAGTGTACTGCAGGTTTAGGCATGAGTGCTCAAAGTATAGCGGTCGCCATCCCCTGGTTAAATGTTGGGGGGGCAAGGCCCTGGGAGGCCAGCAATGGAAGCAGCCAGGCGCGGGCACCTCAGAACAATCTCAGAAATACCAGAATATTAGGGGGGGCAAAGGATCTCAGGGTGCTGGGCCCAAAGGCTCCTACGCCAGTTAGGTTAGTAAAGCTGGAAGAGGGCCAGCATGGTTACGGGGATCTGAGGGCAAAGCGGGTGCTGCTAGAGGGGTTCACAGAGTGGTTTAGTCTGGGTTACCAAGGGCCATGTCAGAGGTGGTGGGCAGATAACCTAAAATCGGCTTCAGAACACAAACAGGAGGTGCAAGACAAACTGAACAAAGAGGTGCATAAAGGGAGAATGGCAGGGCCCTTTGATGACTGGCCAACGGAGAATTTGATTATTGGAGTTGTGCCTAAAAAAGAGGAGGGTCAATACAGAATATTCAGCATCTCTCATGGCCGGAGGGGTTCTTCTGTTAACGATTTTATTGATGAGTAGGTGGCCTCAGTTTCATATTCCTCAGTTGACGTGGCCATGTCACTAGTAGTGACCGCGGGCGCAACTGCAGCGATGGCAAAATGTGACATAAAGTCAGCTTTCGGTTGCTTCCAGTCCATCCAGATGATTGGGAACTTCTGAGTATCCATTTTGAAGGTAAATAGTACGTGGACAAAGCTTTACCGATGGGTTGCTCTATGTTGTGTGCTTTATTTGAATGTTTTAGCTCCTTCTTGCAGTGGTACATCACGCAGCACACAGGTCACACTTTGGTGATGCACTACTTGGACGATTTCTTCTTTGTCGGTTCACTGGGCTCCACAGAGTGCCAGACAGCTCTGAACACTTTCCATGAGCTCATGGATGAACTAGGGGTGCCGTTGGCACCAGAAAAGACAATAAGACCCTGTACGGCTCTGTCTTTTTTGGGGATTGAAATTGATTCTGTGGCAATGCAGGCTCCCTTGCCAGCTGACAAAAAAATTAAAATGTTGGAACTGTTGGACAGAATGCTGTCAAAGAAGAAAGTGACAGTGAAGGGCATACAGGTGCTCCTTGGTCATCTCAACTTTGCGTTTGTAGGTGGCTAGGGGGAGCACTGGCAGGACATCACTTACCTCACCACCATGTTCGGCTCTCGGCAGGGGTGAAGGAGGATTTGCGCATGTGGGCAGTTTTTCTACAATCTTTTAATGCCGTGCCATTGGCCAGGCAGGAGGACATCCAGTGGGACGTGCAGATCTTTTCTGATGCTGACGGGCAGCAACAACTTTGGCCTATATTGGCAGGGCAGGTAGTGCGCTGAGCAGTGGCCACAACAGTGGAAGGACGGTGGGAGGAGCATAGATTTCCTAGCATTTTTCCCGTTACTGGTGGTGCTCACGCTGTGGGGTGAAGAGTTGGCACACAAGAAAGTATTGTTTCGAGTTGACAACATGGCAGTGGTAGAGATCATCAATAGGCAGTCCGCAAGAAATTAGCAAATTCTGAAGTTGCTGCAGGTGTTTTGTGCTAGGTTGCCTTAGACATGTGGACAATGATATAGCCAATGCTTTGTCTCGTTCACAGTGGGGGAGATTCCGTGGGCTGGCCAAGGAGGCGGACAAGACACCAACCCCAAGGCAGGATCATCTTTGGTTAGTAGGCAATGTCGGGTGCTACAACTGGTGGTAGGCTCTTTGTCGGCGTCTACGTGGGCAGCATATAATCTGGCCTGGAGGGATTTCTTGGCATCTGGCGCCTGTAAGCGATCTGAAGTCTGGCAGCGATCCGAGGATGTGATTCGGTTTATTCTCGACCTCATTGAGAGGGGCCTTTCTAAAGTTCTCATTGCCTGGAAATTGGCGGACATTGCTTTCATAGGGAAACTTCTGTGGGGTTACACCCCGTCAGAGGTGGTAGTGGGGCGGAAGATGTTAGAAGGTTGGGCTAGGGAGAGGGGGGGAGAGTATGGTGCATAGCCCCCTTTCTTGGCAGACGCTAGCCCGGTTATTGGAGGCTTTACCAGCAGTCTCTAGGGACGCTTTTGAGGCTTGTTTGTTCTCAATCATTATGATATGGATGTTTTTGGGGCTTTTAGGGTTTCCGAGCTCTTGGTCGGCACGGTTAAAAAGGGTGTTCTTTAGAAAGATTTGTCCATCGAGCATAGAGGGATACATGTTTGGCTGGCCAGTTACAAAACGGACCAGAGGAGAGTAGGGAAAGGGGTTAGGTTGGAAGCGGCTGTACCAATTTCTATGTGCCTGCTACATTGGGCCCGCCGTTGGCAAACTTTGTCAGGAAGCTCGGGGGAGGAGGTGGTTTTCAAGCACTACAATGAGAAGAGGGTGACAGATTACCAGCTGTGCATGGTGTTCCGGAAGGCTTTGCACAATATTGGGATGGATGGGGCCAGTTATGGGATACATTGTTTCTGGATCGGGGCAGCAACAGAGGCACAAAACAGGGGCTGGATACGGGGGATATAATGCTGCTGGGGCGCTGGTCTTTAGACTGTTTTCAACGCTATGTAAGAAGGAATGCGGAGGAGGTGCATGCGTCATCCTCCTTTGTGTGAGTCTCATTCTATTTTCTCTCATTACAGGTTCGGTGGTGGGTCCCCAATCGAAGGAATTGACCATATGGATAGTGGGACACTCATTTATCAAATGGGTGCACGTCCAAGCGTGCCGGTGTTATTTGGTGCAATGTTGGGTTTAAATGTAAGTCTGTTTAAAATTGTCTGGAAGGGTAAGGGAGGGATGCTTTGGTAGGAATTGATACCGTGTCTGAACAATTTGATGGTAAGGGGACAGTGCCCGGATGTTTTGTTGATTCACCTTGTTGAGAACAATTTGTGTGGAGTGAAGGGTGTGGTCTTGATGGGTGCTTTGAAGAGGGACTTGGTATGTTTAAAGGAGCAATGGTCTGGGTGCCTTGTTTTGTGCCAGAGCTGGTTCTGCGCAGAGTTTGGAGGGGCGCTTTGAACCCTAGGGCCATTGATAGGGCGCGGAGGAAGGTGAACTCGGAAATGTCTAGATTTTGTCGCCATCTCGGTTATGGAAGAATGACAGACAAGGAGCTACACTGAGGCAGTGGAATTTTTCAGATATGACGGAGTGCATCTTTCGAGGCTTGGCATGGATCTTTATTTACTGGAGATCAGGGAGGTGTTGTCAAGATGTTTGAAAGTCCAGACGCATACCTCTTAGAGGGAAAGCAGCTAGCCTACTTGGGAGGCAGAAAGGGGGGGTAGTTTCTCCCCCTCCTTCTTTCTGGGTAGCGGGGGTTATTGGAAGTTTGCCAGGGTTGGCAGAGGTTTTTGGTTATTGTTGGAGTTGGGTTATCGACAGGGAAAGGGTAGGCAGGTTAATTTATAGTTCGGTTACACATGTTCGGTGATTGACAGTTGTAAAGAGGCAGGCAGGGGAGATTGTTTAACGGATGGTTGAAGTGATGGGGTTATACTTTGATGCATTGCTTTGTATTGTTTGTAATGTTGTAATGTACGGGTGGCAGCCGGTTCAAGGACATTTTAGGGGTGGGGCGGGGTCAAGGGTCAGGTATATGGTTGATTAGTGAGGTTTAGTTTTGTAAGGCAATTGCCGAGGAATTATAAGGTTATGTGTACCTGTTTCAATAAAGCGGCCTTTTACACACAATTCTGAGTTTGTGGTCTGCTCCCCCCACCCCTCACTTACAAGTGCCCATATGTGTGGTAGATGCAAGCCTCCCAGCAGTGCTTCCAAATTTAATAATTCAGGCAATTGTTTGTGCACACCTGAGTGTATGTACATACCTGTTTTGACGCATAAAAACATCAAATCAGATATTTGCAGTTTATTAAATTAAACAAGTTGCGTAGAAACACGATGCGGCGTGACATTAGTTCTGGGATTTTCAGCTGAATTAAAAGCTGCGTTGATAACTGTACTTATATGCCCTCGAGCCATGCTTCATTTGACCCCTGACTTCCGGTGCTGGGCACCTGCACTTAATTGTCAGGCCTGGCACTTATGACAGTCTGAAATTGGTGGCGCTGTTTGCCTAATTTTAAGATGAGCGCAACAACAGCTCTTTATCAATTCAATATACATTGAAAATGATTAATACCTGTTTCCCAATCCAATCTTATAGATCGTGGGGCCTGGAATAATCTGAATTGTCACACTTGTAGGAGTGTGAAGGCTAGCAGTTGTGTTGGTACTGCATTGCAGCTTTGGCAGGGGCAATGTGTGGCACAAGCTGCAGTGGACACCTGATGAGGGCCCTGGCACTTATTTTTATTTATTTTACAATTCAAGTACTGAGTTCGAGTATATAACAGACTGTGTGATCTTATATAATACGCTGCTTATACGTAATCTTTGATCTCTTATTGTGATTGGACAAGAGGTAACGGCAGTGCGCACCTGTGCATGTTTCACTTCCTTCCACTGCAATCAATCCCTCCCATACAGATCAGTTTCTTCTGTTTTCAGCCCGGACACGTCGCACAATAACAGTTCATAAATCCAGACCAGCACTTCAATAAAAAAAATACTGCAGCGATTTATTGATCCAGTGCACATTATGGTGATACAATCCTGATTTATGGAGACATGGCAGCAGCACCAGGAATAGGTTGTTAACACAAAACGAATGTTAGTTACAACTGTTCCTGCTAGCAAGGCATTCCTCAAACAGCGGTCCATCAGACAAAGTGAAAGGTATAAATCCTTTCTCAGGGAAGAAGATAGCGTGGGTTGTAAATCAGTGCATGTGTACTTCAAGGATTTCCCACTCCCACTCTTTCCATCTGTTTCAATATCTTTGTCAATATCATGACGTTTTGAAATTACACCCTAGACAGAGCCAATATGATGGGACTTGTGCCTCACGCTAATGCATGGCGGGCGCTGGGCGGAGAGGAAGGGGCTGGATCTCCTTGGGCCCTCTGCTGCCCTCTGCACCCCAGGCTTGCCACACTACACCTCATGCACCACGATATGCTGCAGAGACTGACATTTCCTGAGTGTCATCATGCACTGCAGAGCCGGCTCACGGCTACAGAGGGCTAGTCCCACTCACTAGCCAGGTATCGTTTGCTGGCAGGCGGGCAACTAGAGCCTAATTTTGGGGGGGGGGGGGGGGGGGGGGTAATTCTTCCAGCCATAGGCAGAGTGGCTCTAAGAAGGGATGAAACCACAACAAAAGCCTAATTAACAAGTAAATGGTCTTTTAAAGACCTGTGAAATACTCGGGTGCGGCTGTAATTAGAGGGTCGCCAGCCCGGAAAGCTGTCTCAGCTGGGCTGACACCACGATGAAGGGGGGTGGGGGGGCTGAAGCCCGGTTAGCCCAATGGGTGTTGCACGCCTTTTTGCTGGTATGTTTTATCCTTGAAGGTGTGGCTGAGTGTCCAAAAGCAGGAAGGTGTAGAACCTCACAACACTACTTTGGCCCCGATTCACAATAATCCTCCACACTTGTGGCAGAGGATCCTCAGTCACGGAGGGGAACTCTGCACTTGTGGTGGGACCCCGCAATGGGAAACTGCAGTCAGGAGATCCTGCTACGGTCGTTTTAACAGCATTATAGGCCCCCAGGCAAAGCAATGCCCTGGGCCCTGCCTACACAACTGCTCACAGGAATAAAAATGTTTAACAGAAAATTGGCGTTAAATTCTGGTTTGCATGGGGCCCTAATGCTCGTAAGGCCCCCGGGCAACTTCCCAGCATGCCCATGCATGGAGACAGCACTGGATCTTGCCACGAGGGCTGAGATCCCGCCTCGACTAAGGATCCTTCGTCACGAGTGGGGAGGTTCTTTGTGCCTATTCAGGTTCACAATGGGAACAAGGCCATAGAGAATGTTGACGAGGAAATAAAAAAAATGTCCATCAGAAAATAATGGGAATTGTAACAATGCATACACATTCTGAAATTCCAAAGAGTGCATCCTGTGCTAGAAATGGTGCAGGTTGGCCAAAGTGCAGCAAATCCACCACACCTGTAGGTGCTAATATTAATCCCATAAAGCAGAACTTCTTAACCCTTTTACTCCATTGAATCACTTTTGGAAGCTAAGGACCCCAAACCTTTTCTAGGATTTGAACCTCAACAATAATCCACAAACAAGTCCATATCAAACCAATATATTACTTATGGACTATTTATATAGGTTGCTGCTGCCTCTCAGTGGCCAGCTTTTCAATATTTGGTTTTATTTCTGAATGGTGAATTCTGAGGTCAGATTCAACATTTCTCAAGCAGTTTCCGTAGTTATGTTTTAGTATAGTCTGACAGGTTTGTTTTCCCATGCAATAATATGTTATGCAGAGCGGGGGAAGGGTGTGAAGGGGGTAGATTATCCATTATGCTTCATAGGCACAGGAGGGCACCAGAGGGCCTGATCCATGCCAAAATGTCAGAATAGCCAATTACTATGTAAACAAGATCTATTTCATATCTATCTAAGATGTATTTTATGTGCATTGAGGTTAAGTGTCTATCATAAAATGTCAACATCGATCTGAGCCTTATGGAGCTACAGCAGACACAACCTTAGACACAACATCCAGTGCATATGTACTAACCTATTTTGCGGGTTCAAACATTCCAATTCACAAAATAGGAGTGTTTGGGAACCACAAAATAGGGTTTTCTCATGTATGAATCCCATTTCCGGAGTCAATAAACTTCTATTGACCCTTAAAATGGAATTCCAAATGATAACTGAATCACAAATTCGAAGAATCAAAGATTAGCAACTGTAATTCTGACGACAAACCATTGAAAAAGTCACTGACTCCCAAGTTCTGGTGGTACCTCATCCACAGAAGGGGAGAGTTCCCCTTTGCACCCCTTACCCTTTGTGAATTCTGGAAAATGATTCCTGGTTGGCAGCGGTCTATTGGCCCACTGCCAACTCTCACAGAAACGTTTAAAAAAAATGTAAGAAGAGTCCTCGTTTCCTTTAAGGATATTAGGACACTTAAAAAAAAACATAAATGTGTTTATTTAAATGAAATCACAGACATGGTGTGACCTATCGAATCACAGATCGAATTGCAACCTTATTCGGAATTTTATGAACCAAAATATGATTAGATGGGTCAAACAACGTCTCCAGGAAGCGCCAGAAGGTGCTACATAAGCACACAAGGGCTCCCGCTCTACGGTTCCTCTGAACCTTTGCCACTGCTGCTCACCTTCCCTGAAACGGTCTGTGGGGCCGCAATGTCTGCCTTTGGTTCCACGCTGGTTCCACCATAAAGCCTACATCCACGCCGGGGCCGAGGACTACATCTCCCGGCATTCCCTGGGTGGTGCCTGTAAACAACGTCTCCAGGAAGCGCCAGGAGGCGCTACATAAGCACACAAGGGCTCCCGCGGCACGGGACGTGCGAGGGCGTGCCAGGGCGCTGCCCGGGCAAAGCCCAGGCCAAGGTCAGGCCCGTCCGTGCCCATCAGGGACCGGCAGAGACTCTACTGGGCCACCCCTCTGATATTTGAACACTGACAGTTAATGTGGTAAGCCCAAATATTTGCATCGACTGTGTATTTCTAAAGTGGGTTTGCGAATTATTAAGACGGTCCACCCTTGTTTGTTAAGCTGTGTTGTGAGTTACAGATCAAATATGAGTAAACGCAAGGGCCCTGCTGCTACGCTGGATGCCTTCATTATCAGGGCAGAATCTCTACTAAACCATGAGATACAAATTGCAGAAAGGCGTTTATCTCTTGATCCGGCAAATTTCCCTATACATAGGCAAATTGCTCTCCCAAACTGTCAGATACTCCGCAACCATCACCGTTAATGCCCAAAATAACAGTTTTAAAAGAGGCATCCCTATTAAATTGTTCTACTGCTTCTTTATCTCTAGGGCAAGATGAAATAAACAGCACAATTCTAGCCTGGCCATGGGACCCAGACTGAGGAAGCAAAGTTTGATAGCAGGGAAAAACGGGGATGATCAGCGAGCAAAAAAGAAAGTCATCCCCGTTACAAGGAAAACCCGGGCTAAGAAAGTAGGGGGGGCAGCTCAAGGTGTAAGATCTAACTCCAGCGCAGATACATAAATTGTAACCAAAAAAACTGTTAGCACCCAGACTGAGGTCAACTATGACCAAAATGATTTTGAATTAGGGAAAATTACCGGGGATATGGAACAAATTATAAATATGACCCTTGTATCTGCAAAGGAGGCCATGTTAACTCAGATAGTTGAGTGCATGAGTGAGAACTTTAGGTCCTTGGAAGGTAAAATAGAACAGCTACATACTGCTATAGGGCACTTGCAGGACAGTAGCAATTTTATCTGCCATACTGTTCAGGAGGGTGGGCCCCAACCAATACGAGATCATTCACCCACACAACCTTTAGCACAAGAAGAGGGTCGGGCCCCATTGGATGAAGACAATGTATGTATTAGGTGTAATGTGTCTAGGGACATAACTAAATCACATTCCAATTCCATAGTAAACAACAGGGTGGATATAACTGAGGGTGGGACACAGGCCACTGTTGGAAATCAAGGAAACCCAGTTGCTAACCAACATGCACAAACAGTTTATGATAGACTGGGTACTCAATCTGGAAGGGAAGTGACACATAGCCCAAAAGGCACAGATATAATACCGAATAGCAATGTTCTACAATTAACCTCTGCCTCATGTCCCTATGTGATAATCTTAGCTGGAGTTCCTGGCTTAAAAGAAACCAGAAAGAGACTTGGCACAATCTAAGGAATAAGACAGTAGACTGGCTAACAAAATTCAAACAATTTAATCCATTGAGAACTGAAGCTATTATAACGGCTCGTAGTGTAGGGTGGGTGGGAGAATCAAGGAAAAACATAAATGGTGACTGCGTGGTGATACATTTTAGACGCCCCCAGATGGTTAGGGATATACTAGATACCAAAGAGGAAATCTCACCTAGGAATACTCGTGTTTGTGCACTTCCATTGGGGTACTTCTATAGACCGATGCCTAGCAAAAATGCCAATGGTATAGATTCTTTGGTATCACTTTCTAATAGATTTGAGAGATTATCATCTCTAGATGATCTAGATTGACATCCAAAGTTTCCCCATTATAGAGCTGATTTGGCAACTCCCCCGACGAATGACTCTATGGTCCGGCCATTGGTTATAGAAGCAACTAGAGTAGAAGCTTTCCACCGTGCGCTATTGATGGTTGGGATCAATGAACCTTCAAATCAGGAGAGAGTAGGGATAACCCAGAGCTCACAAGCTTCTTGTACCTAGGTGCACATAGACATGCCAGTAGGAAGCCATGCTTCTACCCTAGCCAATGGAAACACTGGGAAAGGGCTACTTTCGAGTATAGAGTTGAGAAGGAATTTGGAAGTACGCCTCGTCTCATGGAATATAGCGGGATTAAAAAGGAATTCAATCGATATGACTTGGAATGAATACATAGAGCAGAGTGACATTTCTCTTTTACAGGAGACTTGGACACTGGAAACACCTCATAGAGTGGGTTTAAAAAATGTTTAGTGTGGATGCTAGTCCATCAGCAAAAGGCAGGCTATCAGGGGGCTTGGTGATATGGATAAGGATCTCCCTGGAAATTGACATAATTCCACTAAATATACCATCTCAAGATATGGTGGGTCAGATATGGTGGGTCTTAAATTGGTTTCACGGGATGGCGATGCTTTATATGTAATCAACATCTTTAATAGGCCAAGTCCCGCTAACAAGGAATCATTAGTTATTGAACAGCTTGAATCCTTTTTAGATACATTAGTGCCCAAACCGGGGTAATAATTGGAGGTGACTTCAATCGTAATTTTGAACCCGTATTCGGTTTTGGTAACCTACTTGAGGATGAAGATATGGCAAACAACATTCCTGCCATAGAGAGTGATAAGGAGATAAGGTGTACTGTAGCAGTGGTTCAAATTTTGAAACTTACAATGGGACATAGTCTGAGACCATGCAATGGTCGTCTGCCTTCTGATAGACTAAATGCATACACATTTTGTAGAAGCAGTTCCCGGAGCAATATAGATTATATATTGGTGACAATAGAGTTTTGGCCACATGTGCCTGACCTAAAAATTGATCCCCGAACGGAGAGTGATCATTGCCCTTTACGGCTGACAGTATCATCAAAGTTTTTTCTCCCAACCCAGGAGGGTAAAAAAGATAATGGTACCACTGAAGACGAAATTATATTAAGTAATAATCGTCGAGCTGTGAAGTGGCCATATATTCTAGGGAATCTCCAATCTATGACTAGTATTTATACTATTTTTGCAGACACTATTACACCATATTTAAATCAACCAGCAGATACAATTCCAATGTTAGAGCTACACGTTATTATGGTAGATGCCTAACTCCTGTTCTAAGCAATATACCAAAAGAGGGGAATGCAGGAACCAACTACCGAAATGACTTTGGAAATCTCTGGTATAATAAGGATTGTCGGGTAGCTAAGAAAGAGCTCAACTAGGCAATCAAAAGTAATAGTTCAACTGCAATAAGGGAAAAAAGGTATAATCATAAGTGAGCCCTGGAAAAAGCAAAGAAATTATGGGATGATGATATCTGGTCAAGTTTAATTAGTGCGGCCAAATCCTAGGATCAGGCAGGTTTTTGGAACTTGATAGCTAAAGGGAACAAAACAGGAAGGACACCAAAAGATTTATTTCTTGATGAAAATACTTGGGTTGCACATTTCTTTGGCCCCTACTCAGAAACCAATGGTGTGCAATTTGTGATAAATAAAGACATGGAGAATATTGTAAAGGCTGCCAATTTGCATTTCAGCCTAAAAGAAACAATATCGGCAATTGAGGCAGTTAAACCAGGGAAAGCTCCCGGACCTGATAAAATCCCCGGAGATTTATTAAAACACGATATTGGAGTCTGGGGACCATATATAAACCATCTTTGTAATGCGATAGTCGAATTTGCACCAATACCAGAAACATGGAAAGGGGCAGAAATTGTCACAATTTTTAAAAAGGGCAATCGGCATGAGCCAGCAAACTATCGCCCCATTAGCTTGATTGATTTCACACAAAAGATTTTAGCTAGGCATATTTTAAGTAGATTAACAGAGTGGATTGAAGAGATCGAATTACTTTCGAGATATCAAGCTGGGTTTAGGAAAAAAAATTGTACAATTGACCAAGTTTTTAGATTCATGTGTATTTGCTGGAAGTACATAAACATAAGGAAAGGCAGCTTGTGCATTGCCTTCGTAGATATAAAGGCAGCATTTGATTTGGTACCCCGGAACCTGTTGGGATTCATTTAAAGATTTAGGGGTGCCAGTCGGATTGCTTGTACAAATAATAAGGCTCCACGATAGAAACTTCGCTAAAGTAAGATGAGGGCCTAGGGGAGAACTTACAAAGGCACTATCAATGAGAAGGGGTGTACGCCAAGGGTGCGCATTGGCACCCACCCTGTTCTCTCTTTATGTAAATGATATCCCTCTATATTTGGAAGGCTGCAATAATGATTCACCTAGGTTGGAAGGCGAAGTGGTACCAGCACTATTATTTGCTGGTGACACCATTTTAATTTCGCAAACCCCTAGGGGACTGCTAAGTCTAATGAATTGTTTTACTAAGAAAGGCCTTGAAATAAATTCCAGCAAGACTAAATACATGTCAATAAACCAACATAGATATTTTAAAAGGAATTTAGTGTTAAATGATCAGAGATTAGAGTACGTACAAAGTATTAATTATTTAGGCATCACATTAGATACAAAACTGACTTGGAAGCCACAACTGGAAAAAAAGGATAATCTTGCTTCAAAATTCCACCCTCATTTAAAAAAAGCATAGGGCGAGTATTTCAAAAGCAGTGTACCCCGCTCTATAGGTTTTTTTAATTTAAAGCTCAATCAGCTGCTCTATATGGAGCAAAAATATGGGGTCCTAAAAAACAAAAGTGTGGAGGGTCAACGAGGGGAAATATTTAAACGACCTGTCCACTCATGCCCCTATATCGTGGATACGTAACAACGAAAGAGCGGACCAGGTCAACTAGTGGTGTGTTGCCCTGAATGGAGAGTAGGAATCACGAAGACACCCGTGTGGACTTGTATTGTTGGGTCACATTAGGCTGGAAAGAAGTCCCATCAGACCACCCTCTTGGCAGTATATCATCATGTGGGGATAAACAGCCTTTCCATATACCAAACAATTTTTTTCGGAAATGGAACAAATGGCGCTTTGTGCCATAATTGTGCCCAAAGAAAAATATGAAAAAAGTGCAGTGCTAAAAAACAAATTATGAGTAAAAATGACTACCTAGACTAAGCACATTGCTTATCAATATAAGTGTAGGTGTCAAGATTAAAAACACGCCTAGTAGTAAATGGGTTAGACTACATCATGGCGCTATGTGAAAGGGTCAACTAGTTTCAGCTCGATGGAGCATTGCTCCAGCTTTCATCAGGACCAACAATTAGTAAGCTACTGCAACACAATATACTGTATAGGGTGTACAGAAATAGGATACCAATAGGTTGCATCAAAATACTCTAAAGAGGAAAAGTGTCACCCAGACTTGAAACCTCTATGTCCTCTGTAGATAGAGAAGCATCTTCTACCCAGCTTTGTGTGGGTGAAGACCTCACCTCGCCCGGCAACCGCTCGGGTAATAGAGGCCCCGCTCTGTCCGTCGGTGCCCGCGCTCGAATCCGAGGTTTCAAGTCTGGGTGACACTTTTCCTCTTTAGAGTATTTTGATGCAACCTATTGGTATCCTATTTCTGTACACCCTATACAGTATATTGTGTTGCAGTAGCTTACTAATTGTTGGTCCTGATGAAAGCTGGAGCAATGCTCCATCGAGCTGAAACTAGTTGACCCTTTCACATAGCGCCATGATGTAGTCTAACCCATTTACTACTAGGCGTGTTTTTAATCTTGACACCTACACTTATATTGATAAGCAATGTGCTTAGTCTAGGTAGTCATTTTTACTCATAATTTGTTTTTTAGCACTGCACTTTTTTCATATTTTTCTTTGGGCACAATTATGGCACAAAGCGCCATTTGTTCCATTTCCGAAAAAAATTGTTTGGTATATGGAAAGGCTGTTTATCCCCACATGATGATATACTGCCAAGAGGGTGGTCTGATGGGACTTCTTTCCAGCCTAATGTGACCCAACAATACAAGTCCACACGGGTGTCTTCGTGATTCCTACTCTCCATTCAGGGCAACACACCACTAGTTGACCTGGTCCGCTCTTTCGTTGTTACGCAAAAATATGGGGGCCACACTGCAAAAAGAATTTTGAAGTAGGAGAAAATAACTTCTTTCGGAAATTACTAAGGGCCAGATGTAGGTGGGAGATTTTGGCCATTTACCGGCCGGTAAATGGCCATGGAGATGTAGGGGGATAAAAAACATGCATTTTCGGTAATTTTACCGAATCGGTAATTTTACCGATTCGGTAAAATTACAGAATCGGTAAAATTACCGATTCTGTATATTTTGCCAAATCGGTAAATATACCGGTCGGTAAAATTACCGAAAATGCATGTTTGGTATGTAGGTGCCAATTTTAACATTGACACAGGGCTTTGAAAATCGGTATTTTACCATGCAATACAATTGCATTGTAAAATACCGATTCAGGTGTACATGCACATCTGTGCATGTACACCTGTGCCATGTGGCACACATACATGCCCTTAGGGCATGTAAGTGTGCCACATGGCACACAAGCCTAAAACAGAGGTGCCAGAGGGTGTCAAAGTGACACCCCCTGCACCCTTGCAAAATTCGGTATTTACCGAATCGGTAAATACCGAATTTTACCGATTCGGTAACATTTACCGAATTGGTACCTACATTAGAAATACCTACTCTTAATTACCGAATCGGTAAAATTCGGTAATTAAGAGTCGGTATTTCTGATTTTGCTACATCTGGCCCTAAGTCTCCCAAGTAAGACACCTTTGATTCCAGTTGTTATGGATCTTAATATTAAACGAACAGACAACCATGCTTTATTACGCCCCCTCTTATTTTGGGTAAGGATTTGGTCAATGCCAGAGTTATTACATTATAAAGAAGGTCTCGAGGGGATCATGAAAATTGACCAAAGTAAAGATATTCCAAGGCTTAAACATGTGGCAACGTGGATGAAGAAGATAGGCCTGTATCACTTTTGGGATGAGCCGTCTGTGCTGACCGTGGCATGTAGTAAGCTGTTTAAGTCATCTTTTTGGGCCTACATTAATGACAATGTGTTACATAGTCCTAGTATGGGATCTCTAACATCAAGATTCCTCCTTTTTAAAGAGGTAGCGTAGCTTGAACTATTTTTAGATGAGGTACGACCCCAACTAGCAAAATCTTAGTTTTTGAAATTTAGATATGGGGTCCTACAGACAAATGCCAACAAATCTAGATGGGTCAGTAATTATGACGATAGGAGCCGTGAATGGTGCACATTACGCACAAATGAGGTCAAGGAGGATTAACATTATTTTTCTCCTTGAAATTAAGTGGCTCATTAAAACAGATTGATGCGGGTTGCCATAACTGCTTGGCTGTGGAGCTATCACTGACACAAACTGCTAAATTGTTATTTGTTAATTTTTATAATTTATCTGAGAGTGATTTTTTTAAATAAATTTGTAACTTGCCTATAGGATTTTTTAGCTTCATATAGAGCTAAATATCTAAGCTCTGAGATCATTCTTATGGGTGACTTTAATATTCATCCATGTGGTCAAGCGTGTGTTTTTGATAACTTTGAAGGTCCCATATGTTTGGTACACATGCATTTTGAACACACCAAGCAAGGGGAGGCCCTGGAGAACCTTTTGGCCACCACGAACCTTTTTGAATCTGGGTGCACCTTAGGAGGTCTAATGGCTCCTACTTTTAAAGGAAAGGAGTCGGACACAGTTATAGACTACATATTTAGGTCATGTCAAGTTCTGACCAGAGTGCTAATATATAAGGTGGGGACCTCTGATATTCGAGTTGGTCCCGGGGGCCCACTTAAACTTTAAAGAAACAAAGATCGCGAGTGTGAGGCGTGAGGTGATATCAAAAGACCAGGGCAGGAGACTAAAATGGACAAAAGTTGTCCCAGAAACTTTCATGACGGAAGTCCTATCAAAAGTAGAAAGTGAGGTTGCTATTTGTTTGGATACTGCTGCACCAAGTACTATGATAGTGGGGGCTTTTGATGCTATCTGTAATCAAATTAACACCCACCTGATGACTAAAATTAGCCCTATAATTAGTAAAGATAAAAGATGGTTTGATAGCTCCTGCTCTAGGGCACACTCAGCTCTGCTTAAAGCTCTGAAAGTATGCCCTAGAAATAGGGAGCAAATCACAATATTAAGGAAGACCTATAAACAGGCCATTATGGTCAGGAAAAACCAGATTAAAAAAGATGCCTGGGATAAACTTTTGTCCCCGGAGGTCTTGAGGGACAGTGGGAAATTTTGGTTGACTATAAATGAGTCCTTCTTTTCTGGTGAAGAAAATTCCCCACTAGACTGTAATATCCCTGATGACCGGTGGATACCTCATTTTGAGAACATCTATGGGCTTCAGAGGGCAGAGAGACCGCAAGAGGCGATTTTGAACTTAGAATGAGCCCCTGCAATGGTGTTTCATGAGACTGAAGTAGAAAGAGCTATTATGGAGACCAGGAAGAATAAAGCACCGGGCCCGGATGGGGTCCCAGCAGACCTTTTTAAAGGTTTTCCTAAATTCTGGGCCAGGATATTGACAAATGTTTTTAACGCCTCAGGTGCAAATTTATCCCCGGTATCCTGGTCTAAATCAATTATTATTCCGGTTTTTAAAAAAGGACAAAGAGGTGATCCATCACGTTACAGGCCTATCTCCCTGATTGACTCCGCTGTGAAAATCTTAGGCAGAGTAATACTGGCAAAAATGACAGAATGATTAGAGGGGAGAGAGGTCTTGTCTAACGCCCAGTACGGTTTTAGATCTCAAAGAAGCACATTAAATCAATGTCTTAATTTGCAGCTTCTTATTAGCAAATACACTGTAGCTAAAAAGGGATCCCTCTAAATGGGGTTTATGGATCTCTCCACAGCTTTCGACCTGGTTAACAGGTCGAAGCTGTGGCAAATTTTACTGAACATAGGCATTGACCCTGCCTTAGTCAAATTTTTGGCTGACCTTCATTGCGGCCTACTAGCCACCGTTAGAGTCACCCAGGAAGGGAGATGCACTAGTTATTTTAATTCAGAAAGAGGGGTTAGGCAGGGGTGCATATTGGCACCCCTCCTTTTTACGCTCTACATAAATGCATTAGAACCTGCCCTGAAGGGTGCTACACCAGACGTCCAGCGTGCAGGAGAGACTGCTATCCCAGTTCTCCTTTACGCGGATGATGCTGTTTTATTGGCTCGCACTGGTGTTGGACTAAATAAATTGCTGGATATGTTCGGCAAATTCATGGAGACACTAGATCTGAAAATAAACGCAAAAAACTCCCATGTAATGATAGTGGGGGAACAAAGCAGAAAGAAAAAAATGAAAACCGTTTTCTGTGGTAGAGACGAGGTTAAAAGGGTCCCCATTTTTACCTATCTAGGGCTCCTTTTTGATGATAAAGGGTCCTGGGTTCCACAACTGAAACATAAAAGAAATGTATTTGCTAGATCTACCTCTGCCCTTATGGGCTTTACAAAACAATTAGGGGCTAGACCTATGGAAGCTATTCTGAAGGTATATAATGCCAAGTGTCTAGCCATAGCGACGTATGGCTCGGAGATTTGGGGGTACAACACACAAGAACATCATATTCAAGTGGTAGAAAATAAATTTCTAAGAACCTTATTATCTGTACCACAGTCTACCCCTACTTTTTCTATCCACATGGAGTTGGGGCTGGGTTATCTATCTGACACACTGAAAATAGCCCCGCTGACATGTTGGCTTAAGATCTGGCTTAACCCGGAGATCTCATTGAACCATATGATCATAAGGGACTGTTTAGCTCTAGATAATGCTGGTATAATTCCGTGGCTGGCATACATTGATACTACATTTAAAAAACATGGACGACCTGGGCTTTTTCTGGCCCCTGAAACTATAAAGAAAGAAGATGTAGTTTCAATTAATACCGCCATGGTAAATGTTCTTACATCCGAAAGGGAGGAACTAGAGCTGAGAAAAACTATGGTAAGAGTAAACTTTGGCTTAGTGAGCTCACCTGGTATTGAGCCTTATTTGAAGTTAGTAACTCGCCCTTTCCATCGGTACCTGCTAACAAGATTTCGTTTTAATATAATTCACTTCACTTTGGGAGATTTCCCTAAATGGGGAACACCAGATAATGCCGACCCTTGTAAGTGCGACAATTTTTCCTTACAAGATACCCTACATTTTGTTATGTTTTGCGAATTTTACGCAGACATCAGGAAAAAGTATTTGTTACCTGTGTTAAGGGCAGCGGGCTTTGTGCAGGTCAGGCCGGCACTTCTTTATTTACAACTGTTGAGTAGTGCGCCTATCACGTTTCATGTTGCAAATTTCCTAGTGGCCGCAGAGCGGATTAACAAATTGAAGAAAAGAGTAGGTCATACGGGGGCCGTAGTCAGTTTATGAATATAAGTGTGGATTATTTATTTAAGAAGGAGCTATAAGACATTTTTTTTGTATATAGTGTATGGAATTTTTTAAGTGTAATAATCGTACAGAGATGGATTCATAATGAAACTTTCATGCTTTTTGAATGTGTGAAATTTTTAATGTAAGGTTTGCTGGATTTACAGATATGTGTAATAATTGTACCTGTGTCTTTTTATGATTTTAAGTTATCGAATAAAAGCACTGACTGACTGACTGATGAGGTCAAGGAAGACAATCTGCATATATTATTTTTTTGTCCCCAATACAATATCCCCAGGAAAAGATAGATTAAACCTCTCTGTAAAAATTTGAATGTTAGACATTGTAGAGAGGCGGAACGCATACTGAGGAAAGATACGGCACAATTGGTTATTTTTAGTGTAAGCAGATTTCTATTTAATGTGAACATCTTAAGAGCCAAAACTGGATTGAAACTATAATAGCTAAGATCATGTAATTGCAGTTAATATTTTTATATATCTTTGCACTTCGCACTTTATTAACTTGTGACACCTTACTGATGAATTTTGATGTGGTAAAAGTTCCACCCTTACTGATGTTATTAATCAAATTTTGACAAAAGTTGAATATAATGAATTAAAGGTTGGCGACTAATGGATTTTAGATATGTGATATTTTAAAAAGCCTAGCTTTTATATGTTCTTAAATGGTTTACTGTATTTATTGAAGCTATTAAGTTTTCTTAATTTTATACTTGGAATGGATCATGTAGATGTACCCAAATGCCCCACTATGTGAATTAAAATCAATTGATTGACAGTTAGATAAATGGAAAAGTTTTAACATGTATCTTTTATGCTTGAAATTGACCGGAATAAAGGTTTTGAAATGAAAAGAAATGATTAGATAGATCAATTTGCAAAATGACATACTGGGCGCAACAAAAAAAAATCATGTTCCATCGGGGCCAGTTTTTGGGACCCGAATAATGATACATCTGGCCTCCGTCTCCTTTTCCTAATGAAATATCATCCTTCCACCCACAGAAATATTAGTGATGGTGTAGTTCTAATAACGAAATAACAGAATCTGGGTGTCAAAAGAGATTTGGGGTGCTCATGTAAGATTCACACAGTGAATTGTGTAGTTAAACAAAATACACAGAACAAATTGCCAATATCCTGCTGTGCATCCAGAAAAGGAGAGTGTACACCCAATCTCTCTTAATTACTCAATCTCAGATTGAACACACAAATATAACAATTTCTGAAGCACAAGCCAGTTATTAAATAAATGATAATACGATGATATAAGAAAAAATGAATCTCCAAGTTGCTGGGCTTGTCCAGTTCTTTTATTACGTTCACTTTTTCAATCTTCCACTCCCTTATGCCAACGCGCTTCGTCCTATGCGGGTGTGAACCCACGACTTCCTCAGGGCTGGAAGTAATATACATAGTTACATTGTGGTATCATTGATTAGAATTTCATCAGTAATCCATAATTGCCCCAGAACCGCCTTAGTGCACAAGGGGACTAATCAAAAATGTGAAACATAGTGACATTTGCATCATGCCTACAGTAAATATACTCAATATATCAATGCATTTCTAGTGTATGTTAATACATAAATCAAAAAGACATCCAAGTACATATTTTCGTAGCGCATCCTAACCACAAAGAATGCAGCCATGTACCAAAATATCCCCATAGTGAAAGTGATTCAAACTATGGAAAGATCCTTGTGAGGTTACAATTTAGCAACCTCCCGTGATATGCCCAATACATATTTAATCTAACAGCAGAAATAATAAAAAAGGACTGGTACCTTAGTATATCTTTCACACGTCTTTTCTGTAAACAACAGATTAAACAACAACACTCTATTAGAACTTGAAACCACGGAGGCATGAGACCCCAACCACTCCTCCCATCTCTATTGTCACAATTACCACCATTTTTGAAACTAAATCTTACCTCTCACTTGCAACTGGGTATATTAAGCTGACCCAAGTTTTAGAGTGTGTGCTTTGTGTCTGACCCATTGATCCATTGTGCTCTTTCTGTAATATCACTTCATCCATTAGTTTGAGACAATGGCAATCTCAGATTGAACTACCCCAGGGATTATTTCTCTCTCAAGATCATGCAACTGAACATTGAGTGTATGTATGGTTTTACATGCTAGAAAGTTGTACCACTGCAGTGCACTGAGGACTGTTTCACATCTATAAAATTCACTCAATCACCACACAAAGTTTATCTCATTCATGAATTGTACACAGAATGATATTAATCCTTATTTGTAATTTATTTTCAGTGCAATATGCTTTTTTAAAAACTTTTGATAGGGCACAAGTATAAGCCTAATCTTAAAATGGCTGCCTAATTGCATTTGTGTCTTTACACTGCAGCTCTGGCCAATCCTCCTTGTTACTGCTTCACTGCGTCTCAGCCACCCTGATTCCTGCTTGACCCACCCACCTTGTGACTGTGGTTCAGAGGAGCCTGAGTTTCTGGTCTGCCCTGTCCACTCCTGGCAGTGCCTCTGGTATACTTTCAGGTCAATCTTTTCAGTCCTGTAGATCGGCAGCTCACATGATTTGTTTACTTTGATGTTCATTTGGTCTACAGAGCACCTGGCAGCAACAATGTATGTTAAAGTTCATTAAAAGGGCATACAGTGTCAGTATCTGAAATGGTAATGCATTGTGTCACGAAGAGCAGCAGATATTTCAATAAAGTTCACCAACTTGCCAGTATGGTGAGCAAGAAGGGTTTGTTAAACCAAAAAGAGATTCAGGAAGTTATCTTTTCATTTCTTTATTGAGACAAAGATTTCTCAAGATGGCCGCATTCACGGAATGTCAGGTTTGCGGTCTAGTTGTTGCTGCAAGCAGGCGCTCGAGAGCAGTGAACTGTGTGGAGCGCACGGGTAACCGCCTTGTCTTTGCACTTCACTAAAGTCTTTAGTCAGGGTAGTGGCTTCTTTGTGATTCTCCTCAGTTTGTCTGTAGTACAGCGTTCAACAGAAAGTTTTGCATTGCGCATGCTCTGCGGATTAGGCTAGGAATAGCGTCCAAGTTGTTGGTCAGCAGCTTAGTAAAATTTAGAGTTGTATCATCTCGAAAAATTCAAATTGAATATTGTGCATTTCCAGTCTGAGGAAAAAACATCAAGATGAATAGAAGTTCATACTCAGAATTCTTACCCAACTCCATATCGTGGAGAGTTCATCCTTCGCCAGCCTATTATTGTTTCTGGTCACACAAGTACCTAGAAGAAAAGAAAGACAAGTCTATTAATTGTATTATAGAAAATCTATAGGAGTAACTTGTACAGTGTTTTCATTATTGAAATACCAATAGATAATGTTGTATATAAATAAGCCAGTTAAGGTTACAGTGGTGACTGGTGACATTTGAAAGTGGTGGGGCGTAAAACTATTGCCGTACTGCACTGCGACAAGCGCGCCTGAACAACCTATGTGGGGTTTGGGGGATTCTTCCCCCAAGGAAATTTGGAAAAAAAGAGTGGCTAAATTGTGCATTTTCAAGAATATTTGAGGAAGCAGGAAAGTTAATAAAGCATTACGGTTGAATTATTTATCATTTATGAAATTGGCAATTTTTATAAGCTATAGAGGATAATCTTTGTGTATGCTGATGTTATCATTTGCCCATATTAACTTTTGAACACACTGATACACTTGTAATGGTTTTAACTGTACAATAAATACACTCATTGACTGTGCAGTGCTGTACCTAAATATGATGACGCTGTTTCCTTAAATTCATTTCCTGTTTTCATGCAAAAAACGCCATTTAAAAAAAAAATGCAACAGTGATTTCACTACAACATTCTGAATGACAGAGCCAAGGGGAGTTTTGTGAGGGAGTGAAACCAAGAGGAGCTGTATGAGAGAGATTTTGTGCTATATAAACCTGCAACAAAAGGAAAGAAAGAAAGGGCCATAAACGCTGCGTCCTCTCTCTCTCTCTCTCAGATATGAGCACCTACGCACAGCAGTTACAGGCTTTGGTGCATGCTTCAAGCTGGAGCACCAACACAAGTGTGAGGATTCAAAAACAAAGGACCTTGAACAATACCCCTGAAACAGCATGTACATAGCGCTTAAAGCCACAGGCAAGCCGAAGTATTTAGAGAGACAGGGATTAGTATATTCCAAATTCATTGCTGGAAGCCCTGAACGAGGGTAGGAAGAGTGAATAAATGAATGCACAACAATATACATATGTAGACATATAAATACTAAATCAGACAAAACTTCCCGAAGTCTGACTTAGTGTCATTTTGGTGTCCTGTCCCTTTAGTGAGGAGGACCCCTCTCCTATTTTT
The DNA here is from genome assembly GCF_964261635.1 of Lissotriton helveticus. Taxonomy (NCBI): domain Eukaryota; kingdom Metazoa; phylum Chordata; class Amphibia; order Caudata; family Salamandridae; genus Lissotriton; species Lissotriton helveticus. Next base: position 914,929,152 of record NC_136067.1, read on the forward strand.
GCATATATATCCATACAGCGGAGAGGATGTGGCGTTACTGCCAGAGCTGTCTACTTTAAAACTAGGGAACCAGATTTGAGTCTTGGCATCAGCTCAATTTATTGTGATTCTGGGCAAATCACTTCATCTCCTGGTACCTAAAAAGAATTAATGTGTCTTTGTTTAATGTAGCATACGTGTAAAGCACTCCAATACTTTCGGGTCAAGATCACACTATATAAAACTGCCCAAATATATTTGGTGTTAAACGCTAGGAATATGCCTTCTCAGCACATTTTGGCATACAAAGAAGCATAATACTCACGTGCTCACCCACGCAGCTTACAGGCAGTAAACAGATCTTAACAGCAAGCAGTTTAACCCTCTGATCTATCATACTGTTTGTTTGCTTGGCAAAGTGCACTGCTCTTAACACAAGCCCACCGTCTTGCAAATGTTCTTACTACAGCAATAAACATCCGCCTGTAACACATGCCTGGAAGGCAGACAAGAGTTTACAGACTCCCTCTCGGCAGGGGTCGTCTGCCCACTCTTCACTAAAGTACCACAGGGTGACAAATGCCTCCCTGGCTACCGAATACAACAGCACTTCAGCTCTTTAAAGCAAGCCCCCTCAGAACACATGTAAGGCCATAATGGCCTACTTCTGAGCAACAGGCCCCCAGAAAAGGCAACAGGAGTAAATAAGGCCTACACAAAGAGAAGGCAATAAGGAGGTGTTAGTGGTGGAATGTGGCGCCAGAAGAACTGCGCCACAGACACCTTAATAAATTATCGGCGTAATCCAATCACAGAAGTGATAGTAGCACATTTTTAAGCCTAGACCTGCTCGTCAGCAGGCAGGCAAAGACAGAGTTGCACCCTGGACAATGTGGGAGCCTCCACTAGCGGCACACAGACAAAATAATAATCAACGTAATCAACTGATACTATATTTGCAGCAGACTGCCACATTATTCCAGTGGCTCTGTATTCATGTTACCTGTAAATCAATTATTTAAAAGCAGAATGGTTTACAGCCATTCACCGAAGGGAAGAGGACCACTGTATTGTGTAAGTGTGGCATCCATTATATGCAGCACTGTGACACTGCACGATTGTGGCGAGCAAGGGCTTTACGAGTAAACAAGTAAAGGTTACGGAAAACAGCATGAATAAAAACATTTAAACCTAAAAAGAATTCGTATTGTGCAAGCCCACCTTTTAAAAGTCACTTCCAGCAGGTGGTCCACTCATACACTTACTGCGAAAACTACAGAGAATCCAGTAAGTAAAACAGTGAGGTCCGTTGTCTGTATTATGTGTGAAAAATAAGAGGTGCTGGAGAAAACCACTTTACAGGACACTCAAGAGAAACTGGTTACCTGCTGTGTGAACTCTAACTCTTCAGAATAGCTGTCTGAAAGCAATTTATAGATGATGTACTCCAAGGCTTTGGTTCCTTCGGATCTTCCTTTAGTTTATGGTTAATATGCTTGTCTGTGTTTGGGTTTATTGGGCACATTCTTTTCTTTCACTTCTACGCAAGGGAATTGTTGAAGAGCTTTCTTTTTGTTGTTTTCTCTCTGTGACCGGATGTCTCGTCTGAACTTTTTTTTTGTTGCAGTTTTTTTTGTAAAGCGTGAACGCGACCCGAATGTTTTGGAGCGCTTTACACGAGCAGCATTTATGTTACACCAGGACACATTTATTTTGGTAGGCGCAAGATGATAAATGGATTTGCCCAGAATCACAGGATGTTGAGCATCCCTGTTGAGACTCGAACCTGGGTCTCCAATTCCAAGGTCAGCAGTTCTTTTTTTTTGTTAAATCATTTTTATTGAAAGTGTAGACAGAATTAAAACAGTACATAGCTGAGGAAAGATGTAAAAACTAGCAGATTTAACAAAATTGGCTAAAAAAGTGTTAGAACAAGGATAATGCTTAGTAAGTAACATTGCCAAATATTAAAAGAGAAAGTATTGTAAGAAAAGATGAGAAATAAAGGTAAAGAGTTACATCTATATGACAAAGAAATGTGTGTCATAAGAAAAGAAAACGTGTCATGTGTTTATTATGTGATTGAGAAGGAAAGAGAAAAGAAAGATAGCAGAAAAAGTTAGAAAAAGCAAGAGAGAGGACGAGGGGAAAGGGAGGGAAAGAAAAGTAGGGGAAAAGAAATAGAGTTAAAAATGGGTGTTATGAGAGTGAAGAGTATGAGGATAGGTAAATAGTAAAAGGTAGCCAAAATAAATCATATTTAATCTTTTGAGAAAAAGAGGAGTGAGAAACAGTAGCTATTCTATGTTCATCACAAATTAAATTCCACCAGAGCAAAAAGGATCATTTAGAATTGTCTTTCAAGCAGGTTAATATAACTTTAAAAGCAATAGCAATAAAAAGATTAAATAAAATAGTCTTGGAGGCGAGGTGATCAAAATCATCAGATATGGTACCCAAAAAGATATTGTGAATAGCAAATGGAACATTACATGATAAAATTAATAAACATTTCGACCATATAGCTTTCCAAAAGTCATGTACCTTGGGACAATAATAAAGTAAATGTATCAACAAACCTTCAGAGGAAAGGCATGACCAGCATACAGGAGAGGAAGAGTGATCAATTTTATGTAGAAATTGGGGAGTAACTACAACTCTGTTGTAGATAAAACGGTAAAATGGTCTAAATATCGATTCCAAAATATCGAGTAACCTAAATATCGAGTCCAAAATATAGAATGGACAAAATATCGACCGGACAGAATATAGACATTCAAAATATCGTTTTGAAGGTAAGTACTGTAATATTGAATTTAAAAATATAGACCGTCAAAATATTGAAGTACATAATATAGGTGATTAAAAATATCGACTTTTTAATAATATCTAATTTTTTTAAGTGTTTTATATGTTAGTTTATGTGTGAAAAGTGTATATTTATTTGAAATTTATTGTAAGTAATTAATTTTATGTTATTAAATTTTTGTGTAATTTAATTCTGTAGCGGGTTGTGGGTTTATAGGGGAATAGGGTGGGAAGTAATTTAATTATAATTAATTAAATATGTTAATTAATTAATTGGTATTTATTTTGAATTAATTGTTAAATTGATAATTAATTGATTGTTAATTGATAATTAATTTTTATTAATTGTTTAATTGACAATTATGTGAATAATATTATTTTATTTTCTGTAGCGGGTTGTGGGTTTATAGGGGAATAGGGTGGGAAGTAATTTAATTATAATTAATTAAATATGTTAATTAATTATTTGGTATTTATTTTGAATATATTGTCAATTAATTTTTAATTGGTAATTAATTAATTGTTAATTGATAAAAAATTAATTGATTATTTGATAATTATGTGATTAACATCATTTTATTTTTAGTAGCGGGTTGTGGGTTTATAGGGGAATAGGGTGGGAAGTAATTTACTTATAATTAATTAAACATGTTAATTAATTAATTGGTATTTATTTTGAATAAATTGTCAATTCATTTTTAATGGGTAATTAATTAATTGTTAATTGATAATTCATTTTTAATAATTGATTAATTGATAATTATGTGAATAATATTATTTTATTTTTAGTAGCGGGTTGTGGGTTTATAGGGGAATAAGGTGGGAAGTAATTTAACATAATTAATTAAACATGTCAATTAATTAATTGGTATTTATTTAAAATAAATTGTTAATTAATTTTTAATTGGTAATTAATTAATTCTTAATTGGTAATTAAAATGTATTAATTGATTAATTTATATTTATGTGATTTATATTAAATTATTTTCACTAGAGTGGGGATATTAAAATTTACCCCTATGCTATCCAATGCTTTCCCTACTGTTGCACTCTCTGGAGTGGGAATAGTCATTTTTACCCCTACGCTATCCAACGCTTTTCCTACTGTTGCACTCACTAGAGTGGGAATAGTAATTTTTAGCCTTACGCTATCCAACGCTTTCCCTACTGTTGCACTCACTGGAGTGGGAATAGTAATTTTTACCCCTACGCTATCCAATGCTTTCCCTACAGTTGCACTCTCTGGAGTGGGAATAGTAATTTTTACCTCTACGCTATCCAACGCTTTCCCTACTGTTGCACTCTCTGGAGTGTGAATAGTAATTTTTACCCCTACGCTATCCAACGCTTTCCCTACTGTTGCACTTACTAGAGTGGGAATAGTAATTTTTAACCCTACGCTATCCAACGCCTTCCCTACTGTTGCACTCTCTGGAGTGGGAATAGTAATTTTTACCTCTACGCTATCCAACGCTTTCCCTACTGTTGCACTCGCTTGAGTGGGAATAGTAATTTTTACCCCTACGCTATCCAACGCTATCCCTACTGTTGCACTCACTGGAGTTGGAATAGTAATTTTTACCCCTACGCCATCCAACGCTTTCCCTACTGTTGCACTCTCTGGAGTTGGAATACTAATTTTTACCCCTATGCTATCCAACGCTTTCCCTACTGTTGCACTCTCTGGAGTGGGAATAGTAATTTTTCCCCCTACGCTATCCAACGCTTTCCCTACTGTTGCACTCGCTGGAGTGGGAATAGTAATTTTTACCCCTACGCTATCCAACGCCTTCCCTACTGTTGCACTCTCTGGAGTTGGAATAGTCATTTTTACCCCTACGCTATCCAACGCTTTCCCTACTGTTGCACTCGCTGGACTGGGAATAGTAATTTATACCCCTACACTATCCAACGCTTTCCCTACTGTTGCACTCTCTGTAGTGGGAATAGTAATTTTTACCCCTACGCTATCCAACGCTTTCCCTACTGTTGCACTCTCTGGAGTGTGAATAGTAATTTTTACCCCTACGCTATCCAACGCCTTCCCTACTGTTGCATTCTCTGGAGTGGGAATAGTAATTTTTACCCCTACGCTATCCAATGTTTTCCCTACTGTTGCACTCACTGGAGTGGGAATAGTAATTTTTACCCCTGCGGTATCCAACGCTTTCCCTACTGTTGCTCTCTCTGGAGTTGGAATAGTAATTTTTGCCCCTACGCTATCCAACGTTTTCCCTACTGTTGCACTTCCAGGAGTGTGAATAGTAATTTTTACCCCTACGCTATCCTACGGTAATAATATTGTGTATTTTTTATTAATATTATGTTTATATATATATATGTTTTAACAGATATGATTGTATTTTTTTATAAGTTAAATTAATTATTTAATAATTTTTAGGTAATTTAAGTATTTTTGAGTATATTTTATCTATTTATTTTTAATATTTTTTTATTTTACAATATTTTTAACAAATTCGATATTTTTACATTGTATATATATATATAAACGATATTTTGGGCTTGATATTTTGGTACTTACCTGTTTGTAGATAGGAATTCGATATTTTGTCCGTCGATATTTTGGCGTCGATATTTTGGGTAATCTATATTGTGTCCGTCGATATTTAGTCAGTGATCCAGATAAAACACAGGGATTGTGTAATATTTGCAGCTTTAGATGTTTTCCTTTTTTTTGCCACATTCAGTCCCTTTGACGTACAGAGAGCGAGTGAGCTAAATCCTGTTCCCAAAGTGATTCAGTCGGAGATTTACTCAGAGTAGAAATAGGCAGGGGTAAAGTTTTATATATGAAAGAGGCATTGGGAGTGAGGTCAATGAGAACATGAAATAAAGGTGTAACAGGAGTAATTGATATAGGAGTAGAATTAGAAGTAAAGTTTAACATAAAGGTTTGGAGAATAGGGTGTAGTATATTATATTGAACATACTATACAACCAAGAATCCAAGTTACTGGATTCATAGACCTAGCTCATGTTGTGGTAACTGACCTGTGTGGTCAGTGGTACCTACCAAGAAAGAAAAATTTCTTTCTAGTGTCCCCTCACTCACCGGGGTTCCCCACGGTGACATGCTTCATCATTGGGGCCCTCCCAGTTCTCTACGAAAAGGGGCGTGCTGCGACTCACGGACTACGCAGGAGCACTTTAATGTGAGAGACTATGTGTAGTGCAAGGGTGGTGGAGTGGGTGTGGGTGAATTAAGAATACCGTGATTAGTGGGCCTCAATAATTTTATTTTGCTCCTAGTGTAGAGGAATCTTTATGCTCTACAAACAAAGCATAACATTAATTAATCAAAAAGGCAGTATGGTACAAATAAAAATCAGGAAAACGCAACCACCCTCTAATTTTGGACGAATACATTTGGATATAGCAATATGAGAATGGAAATAATCTGAGAAAAATAATACTTAGGAATTTTAAAATGTAACATTGAGAGGGTGAAAAGAACCTGAGGGACAATCATCATTTTAATGATGTCAAGCCTGCCCCGTCAAGATAAAAATAATCGGGACCAGGAGGACATTAAATTGGTGAGTTTAAGTTTTAAGGCAGAGAAATTATGGGCTAAGGTAGCAGGAATATTGGAGGAAAACCATATTCCTAAGTACGTAGTCTTTTCGGGACACCAAGTGAAGCTAATGGTATCAAACATGTAACGATAACAGGATGAATTTAGAGGTAAAATTTCAGTTTTGAAAAATGAATCTTGGAACCAGATACCTTAGAAAAGAAAGCAATCTCTTGTACAAAATGGGAAAGGGAGTTACAAGGATTAGACATATAAATGAGGACATCATCTGCATAGGCAGGAAGTTTAATTTCATGAGAATTAAGTTTAAAACCAGTAATATCAGGATTATGTCTAATGCGTTCAAGGAAGGGTTCTAAACAAACGAGAAAAAGTAATGGGAAAAGGGGGCAGCCCTGACGGGTACCTCTTTGTAATTTAAAATATGAAGACAAATGACCGTTAGCAAATACACAAGCATGTGGGGAAATCTATAATAATTTGATATAAGAAATAAACCTTTGACCGAAACCAAACCAAAAAAATAAAAAAAAAACAAATAGGAGTGTAGAGCACATATTGCTACTTTATGTGGTCAAAAGCTTTTTCATCGTCAAGTGAGAGGGCAGCTAAAGGGGAAGAGTACTTTTTTCCAAGGGCAAGAATATTAGAACACATTCTAGCATTATCAGAAGCAAGGCAGCCTTTAATAAAACCGGCCTGAACTGGTTTTATAAGGTAAGGGATCATTTTTTCCAATCGGGAAGCTAAAATCTTTGCAAAAACTTTACAATCATAATCAGTGAGATGGGTCAACATTTCTTATGAAAGGAGGGATCTTTATCTGGTTTGGGGATGACAACAATAAGGGCTTCAAAAAAAGAACCACATGCTTTAGAGTTGGAGAGGAATGAGTTAAAAAGATCCAATAATTTTGGGGCAAATATTGTGGAGAAGGACAAAAGGAGTTCGACTGAAAAACCATCCAGTCCCGGGGCCTTGGCCTTTTTTAAGGATTTAAGAGCATTAGTGATCTCCTCTAGGGATACCTTGGATAAAAGTCTCAAAATCGGTGTCAGAAGGGTATGTATCTTCAGAAGATTGGATACAAGGGAGTAGTGATTTAGAAACCAAAATATAGTCAATACGGGACATGGTAAGGTGAACCGGTGAAAAGAAGGTAAATTCACTATTATCTGGATTACATGTTTTCCATACATCATATAAAGGGTGAGAGGCGATGGCAGATTGAAAGGATTTGTGGGTTTTATCAGGTTGAAATTTGTATTTAGATTTTCTGTCAGAGAAAGGGTCCAACCAATTATTAAAATCACCCCCAACAATTATCTTGGAGCTAGAAATAGAGGATACTTTCAATTTCATAAAAAGCCAAAATTCTTGATCGGTTTTGACAGGGCCATAAATATTAAGAAAAGTTACTTGTGTTTTACAGTTAATAGTGTCAACCAAAGCCCATCGCCTTTTGGAGTCACATTCAGTAGATAATATTTGTACATTAAATGATTTTTTAAATAAAATAGCAACACCACCATGGCGAACAACTGCAGGAGAGAAAACAATTTGATTAACCCACTGATGTTTAAGTTTAAGAGGTTCCACATCATTACAATGGGTCACCTGTAAAAAGGCAACATGAGCATCTAGGGGAATATTAGGATTGCGGTGAATCCGCATCCTCCGGGCCGGCGGAAGCCACCGCCGGGCCGGAGGATGCGGATTCACCGCTGCGGACCTCCAAAACACCACCAGCCACATTAGGATGGCGGTGTTATCAGCGGCGGACGGCAAGTCCGTCCGCCGCTGATCCGCGGGATGTTGTCTGCAATTTAGTGGCGGTGTCTGCAAGACACCGCCAGCCAAATTACGATGGGTGAGGAAACATGCTCTTCCGCCGTGGAAAAGCATGTGTAGCTTTGCTTCTGGGGGCCCGTTGCGGGCCCCCAGGGTGTTGGGGGGTGGGGGGTGCACATGGGGGGTACCTATGGTACCCCCATGCATATGCATGCACAAAGCGGTAGGCACCGCGTGGTGCCTGCCGCTTTGTGCATGCAAATGTACTGCATGCAGTTTTAACATTGCGGCGGGTGCTGCTTCAAGCAGCACCCGCCGCAATGTTAAACATACAGGATGTGACCGCCAGGGTGGCGGTCACATCCTAATTCGCACGGAGGGACCGCCGCTGCCCCTGCGGACGGTCCCTCCTCCTCTGGGGTGGCGGACGGACGCAGGACCGTCCACCATCCTAATCGGCCCCTAAGTTTGGATAAATGAGACAATACCTTTTGACGTTTGACAGGATGACCTAGACCACGGACATTCCACGAGACAACGTTAAACATGTTGAGGGATGAGGGGTAACATATGGAGACAGAAACAACAAGCTGCAGGACCAATAAGAAGAAAGTAAAACAACATTTAGCAATTGTCAAACAATATACATAGAAGACATTTAAATTGGAGAAAAAATAAAGAAAAAGAAAAACACTCATACAGAGAAAAAATTATTGAATAAATGACCAAGATACAGAAAGAGAGGAAAAGTGAAAAGAAGGGAAAGGAAGAAAAGACAGAAAAACAGATCAAGGACATGAATCCAGATCTGAAGAGTGATAAGCAACAGGTATGAGAAGAGCAAGGTAACGCCGAAAAAACAAGGACTGCGGTAGGAGTAAATAGGTAATGAAAACCCTCTTGAAAAATAAAGAAAGAACAAATAATAGAAAATAATGAGTAAAGGAGTAGAACAAAGAGATAAAAATAGTTTAAGTAAACTAACACTAAAAGAAAGAAACTAGAGCATTAGAAAATGGAGATGAGAATAAATAAATAAAGAGATAAGGTAGATGAAAGGGTAGAAGAGTAATATCAAGCAATTAACTGAGAAAAGAAAATTAAGCATTGGTGTCCATGTTACGAGAAGAGATGTTGTGTAGAAAAAGTTTCAGTTTCTCAGGATCATCAAAAGAACGTGAGCTTCCTTCATGAGTGATTTTGCAAAGACAAGGATGGAGAATGCCATATTGGATGTTAAAATGTCTCTTCTGAGGGCAAAGAGCCAAGAAATCTTTACAATGAGCATTTGTTGCATTGGAGACATCTTGTGAAATTAATATATTGTGACCCGACCAGGTGAGACGTCGCTTGAGTTTGACGGCCTTCAAGACTTGCATCAGTTCAGTAAATTCCAAGAAGAGCATTATAATACCACGTGGCTTATTTGAATAAGGGTGAAGACGACCCAAGCGATGTGCACTCTGTATATTAAGAGGTGAGGAAGATGAAAGTCTAAGAGATCCAGGAGGAACTACTTCAAGAAGGATTGCATATCCGGGCCTTCCATATTTTCCGGAAGGCCATAAAGGCGAAGGTTAGTCCTCCGATTTCGATTTCCAAGGTCTTCGGTGTGTATATTAAGTTTGTGGATTTCTTGCTCTAAAAAGGAATTTTTGTAGAAAGATCTTGAAGGTCTCTCACACGATTTTCAAGTTCAGACACCTTTCCCTCCATGACAATCCAGCGGTCTTCAATTTGTTGTAATTTCTCACTAGTAACGAACATAAAGGGTTGAAGACCGTGTACATCATCTAGAATAGAATCAAGAACCAGATTTTGTGAGGAGAGAATGGGAGAAGGAAGGTCATTCTTGTGCCTTTTTGGTTTTACACCTGAAGATGATGGTGTAGAAGTACCAGGGGGATCCCTGGCCATCTTGAGTTGGTGAGTAGACCGATGAGTAATAATTAAACAAGCATTGGAAATGCAATAGGGCTCGCATTAGGAAAGTTTGAGCTATTGGTCTTATAAATGAAATTTTTATTATTTATGTGTTATTTTCTAAAATAGCTAAATTAATAGCTTTGTCATTTACAATGCCAATAGTTATAACTTTCGCAAACACCTATAGCATTTGTAATGCAACATGTTGTGTATTTACGTGACTTAGATGTATTGATATTACAAATAACAATGGCTTTTAATTTTTTAAAATAATTAATACTTAAATAATTTATGTAATTTGTAATGGCAATAGCTTAAACTGTTGTAAATAAATGTTGTGAAGATTATGTTCAGTGTATTTTATTGTAACGAAAATCCAAGAACAGAAGTGAAATATTAACATCTTTTTGTGATTTGTAATAAAGCATGAAAGCTTGAAAACAGCTTGAATCATTGAAAGAACATATTTGAACCAGTGATGCTGTGGTTGCGCTGAGTGATGCTGTGGTTGCGCTGAGTGATGCTGTGGTTGCGCTGAGTGATGCTGTGGTGGTGCTGAGTGATGCTGTGGTTGCGCTGAGTGATGCTGTGGTTGCGCTGAGTGGTGTGTGCATCGGTGGAGCTTAGTGGGTGCATTGATGGAGCTGTGTGGTGGGTGCATTGGTGGAGCTTAGTTGGAGCATCGGTGGAGCTGTGTGGTGGGTGTATCGGTGGAGCTGTGTGGTGGGTGTATCGGTGGAGCTGTGTGGTGGGTGCCTCGGCAGAGCTGTGTGGTGGGTGCATCGGTGGAGCTGGGTGGTGGGTGCATCTGTGGAGCTGTGTGGTGGGTGCATCGGTGGAGCTGTGTGGTGGGTGCTTCGGTGGAGCTGTGTGGTGGGTGCATCTGTGGAGCTGTGCGGTGGGTGCATCTGTGGAGCTGTGTGGTGGGTGCATCTGTGGAGCTGTGTGGTGGGTGCCTCGGTGGAGCTGTGTGGTGGGTGCATCGGTGGAGCTGTGTGGTGGGTGCCTTGGTTGAGCTGTATGGCGGGTGCCTCGGTGGAGCTGTGTGGTGGGTACATCGATGGAGCTGTGTGGTGGGTGCATCGGTGGAGCTGTGTCGGTGGAGCTGTGTGGTGGGTGCATCAGTGGAACTGAGTGGTGGGTGCATCGTTGGAGCTGTGTCCGTGGAGCTGTGTGGTGGGTGCTTAGGTGGAGCTGTGTGGTGGGTGCATCGGTGGAGCTGTGTGGTGGCTGCCTCGGTGGAGCTGTGTGGTGGGTGCATCGGTGGAGCTGTGTGGTGGGTGCATCGGTGGAGCTGTGTGGTGGGTGCATCGGTGGAGCTGTGTAGGTGGAGCTGTGTGGTGGGTGCATCGGTGGAGCTGTGTGGTGGGTGCATCGGTGGAGCTGTGTGGTGGGTGCATCGGTGGAGCTGTGTCGGTGGAGCTGTGTGGTGGGTGCATCGGTGGAGCTGGGTGGTGGGTGCATCGTTGGAGCTGTGTCGGTGGAGCTGTGTGGTGGGTGCATCGGTGGAGCTGTGTGGTGGGTGCATCGGTGGAGCTGTGTGGTGGGTGCCTTGGTGGAGCTGTGTGGTGGGTGCATCGGTGGAGCTGTGTGGTGGGTGCATCGGTGGAGCTTAGTTGGAGCATCGGTGGAGCTGTGTGGTGGGTGTATCGGTGGAGCTGTGTGGTGGGTGCATCGGTGGAGCTGTGTGGTGGGTGCCTTGGTGGAGCTGTGGTGGGTGCATCGGTGGAGCTGTGTGGTGGGTGCCTCGGTGGAGCTGTGTCGGTGGAGCTGTGTGGTGGCTGCATCGGTGGAGCTGTGTGGTGGGTGTCGGCGGGGTTCCCGAAAATAATCGCATGTCTTTATTTCGTGCTGTCTAATTCCTTCCCCAGCTTCCCCCTGAATCTAAAGCAAGGCCCAAAAGAAAAGAATTCAATGCGTTTGAATTGATCTTTAAAAGTATAAAGCGGCACAGCTTTGATAAAATATGAGGGTTAGAGAAAAGAGAACGTAAAGTATGCAAAGGAGCTGATGAAACATTTGTTTTAAATATTTCAGTAGTTCTACAGCTATAAAATCCTCCAATCCAAAAGTACAGCGTTGTACTGAAATTAGCCAAACAAATATGAAAATTAAGAACGTTTTCAGCAGTTTTACTTTTATAAATCCAATACGTCATCGAGTAAAAAATGGATAACATAAAATGCTCGTCGCAGGAGCTCTAATGAGAAGAGATAGACTGGAATAGCAGCTATCTGGCAGCCTAGGTGAAAGCAGGGACTCTGCTGGTGTCTGCCTCTCCCCAGCAGAGGCAGGCATGCAGAAATGTCTCGCTGATGTGTTTATCCTCTAATCAGTTCATTAGTTATAAACAACATGACATTAGAAGTTAGGAGGCGGTTGATATTAATTTTTATTTAACTAGTCGATGTTTAATCCATCACGCTGAGCTGCATAGCAGCGAGAAGGATCTCCTGACAGAAACCGGTTAGAACTTCATAAAACGCCATCATTGTCCAGGGGAGAAATAAACAAGGAGGGTGTGGGGGAGGGGGGCATACAAATAGCGCGAGGCGGGCGGTGTGGGGGTGGGGAGTGGGGAGTAAAGGAAAGGGCTAGGATAGGGAGAAATAATAAGGGGTCTTGTAGAGGCTAGACATATGAGGGGTGAGAATGCTAAGGAAGGAGTAATCTAGGCAGAGGCAGGGAAGGGGCGGATCAGGGTTGGCGGGTAAGGAGGAAAATGACTAGGAAGTGGAAGGGGGAGGGGCTAGGAAAGTCCAAGTGTGTGGCTGCAGAAGAGATCAAAAGCCAGCAGGTTTAGCTTTTGAGTCCTCTTGGCTTTGTCAATGTTTTTCTTGCCCTGCTGTACGGCCAGTGCTTGAAATTGAAAAATATAAGTGCAGGTAAACTCCATTCAAAGTATTACGTTTCTCTTGAGAAGTGCCGGTACTCTCCCTCTCAAAATAAACAAGTTAAAAAAAAACAAGCATCAGAGAGCATAAAAGGAGACACGGCCTAGCGGCCGTGAAACTGAAAGTACGGCCGGCCGGCCGTGAATAAGGGATGAGCGCATGCTGAGAAGCTTGTGGGAGGGAGGCAGGGCTGCCTTTGATGTGGTAATGCGAGGCAGGCAGGCAGGCGGCTGGTGGCATTGTGCACGCGCTTTTTAGGGCTTGCGCTTGCGCAATGACCTAAAAAGCGCGCATGCACTGCAAGGAATCGCCAGTGGTTAAACTCTGGATAAGCCACTATAGAGCTTCGCCAGCTATGCGCATGCGCATCAGCAGGCGAGCCCTAAAAAGGACGACTCCAACCCATATACCAACAGAGAAGAAGATAAGAACAACAGTTCTCCAAAAAAACAAAAACAAAAAGTGGGTGAACAGATTGTAAATAGAACAGAGGGGCAAGAGCAAAATATGTTAGTCACTGAGAAATGTCACTAATATGCGCCCCATTGTGAATAAGAACTGCCACAGCAGAAAATGATGAAAAACTGCAGAAGTGCGTCATAATAAACCATCCAGAGCAGGGAGAAGGAAAGTATCCTCCAGTGCACAGTAGTAAAGGTGAAAGCCTTCAGCGATGTTCATAATTCACAGCAATTTAATCAGCCGAAAAGAGTAGCATCTTGAAGAAAAGTCATAGCAATAATTCCCATGCAATGTAAGCAGAGAGTGCCGGTATAAATAAAAATTCATTACCTGGTGACAAGAAATAGTGAAAAATGCTGCAAGGCATCGTGGAAATGCAGAGTTTGTCAAGTTGGTGAAGAATAAAAATAAAAAGGAAATAATCTGCATCAATTCAGCCAACCAAAAATAATGTCCTGGAAAGCACAGGCACAATAACCAGTTCATGTAAGCATAGTGTGCTGGCACAGATAAGAGTCCATGAGAAGGATCATGTATTTGGTGGCAAAAAAGGCACAGGAACACTGCAAAACCTATTTGAGGAACAAGGTTAGCCCAGCTGGGAGGAAAAATGGGAGCACGAGTGCCGCTACTCAAGATGGCGGACTGATGGACTGGGCTATTTAAGGCCCAGCGGTGCCAGGGGACAACACCTAGAACCTTCGTGGGATACCTGTTCTGGCGCACTAAAGACAGAGACACGGGACACTTCCTTCGGCGTCAAAGATCAGCGTTTATTACTGCAGGGAGGCAAAAGTCACAAGAAGTACAACAGAGTGTAGGTTCTGAGAGTCTGCTCCCATTGCATATGTGAGTCGCTCTCTTTTATACAGGATTTTGTCATTGCACAGTATGTAAGCAAAAGGTTACAACTCATTTCACACAGTAAAATTCAAAGGATCGCTTTCATGTATTCAGAGCACCGGAACATAATTACATTAACATCACCAGTTCCAACTGTAAAAGCACATCTTCCCACCATTAGGTACATTCCACTTGAGTTGTAAATAAACAAGAGAAAGAGACAAGAACAGCTGCAAGGAAGTCAGACAACAGGGAAGAGGGAGTGTGAGGATAATATTGGATGCGTAATCGTAGCCTAAAAGGACTTGATCCGAGCATGTGCGAGGCTGAAACAATAGACCGGCACGGCAGGATCACCTCTGAGCGGAGGCAACTGCTTTAGCAGTGTCCTCCCCCTACTCATAAAAGACGCACGAAAAGGCATATGCTTCTTCCGTGAACGTTGGGAACCAAAGGGTCACGATGCGGACAGTTGCCTGTTCGCTGACTACGTGAGGTCAAGAAACAAAATGGATGCCGTATCTAAAATGGAACCCGAGCGTCCATTGAAGAAACCTGTAAATGTGAGGAACTCTTCTGAGTAGTATGGTGAAAACGCGTACACTTGCACAACTCGTCATTTACGGTTCATTGATACCACATTTGTCCATATTCGGCAGTGCCCAACACGTCGTAACGATTTTTACGGAACCTCAGACGCTCCTTTTGCCCTCACGTAGGCAAGAACTAGTCGAAGTCGGAGTCGACCTCGATATTCATCAGATCATTCAGATGTTGTTGGAACATAATTCTATCCATCAATGTCTCCTTGGAAACAGGTGGCCTTCTTATACACGTTGTAGCACAAAGGCCACATAAGGCAGGACCACACTGTACACAAAGACAACACGTGAACAGAAATGTCACGACAACCCCTATAATCATCAGAATCTTCCAACCCCAAGTCGACATTAGACCCCAAAACCATCCTAGAAGCGTCCAATCTCCCTCGTCCTCGTGTATGGACTCCGAGATTTTGTGCAACTTGGAGATGACTTGATAAACCGTTGGAGCGTTATCAGGTATGAATATGCAGCAGCTCGAATGGATGACCTTACACACACCACCTCTATCCGCTAGAACAACGTCTAGAACCATACGGTTCTGTAACGTCATAAGCCTATCCGCTTGAAGCTCTGCTGTCAGATTACCAAGGGCGCTTGCAGTTATGTTAGCAGTTGACTCTACTACACGAGTTAACTGTCTCAGATTTCTGCTATTGACCATGGGGCCCCAAAACGGTAGAAAACCCTTGAAGAAGTCTCCTGCTTCTTGACCGGGAGTATCCTCTTTACTAGTGACACCTCTCACAACTCTGGTTTTGTGATAGTCGGCAGCAACAGTGAAAGTCGGGGGCAAGAGATTTGCAATATAGCAGGTACCTGAGAAGTCATGTGGTAACCACGTATATGCTCGGTCATAACATACAAAATAGGTACCCTTGGCAGTCAGAAAGACAGGGGAAGAGAGCATCGGTAGAACGTAAGTATCCACACGAGCACTCTTCCCAAGCTGGGCTCTTGGATTTCGGCCACGACCTTGCAGACAAAAGTGGCCTAGGTGAGGTACAATCCAGATTGGAGACGAGCTTTTAAGCTGCCTACCACCCACTGATATACTATACTCAGCCTCACTAAGGTACTTATAGGTTTGCACCTCCTCTTCTGGGATAAGTGACGTATCGAAGATATCTCTATCTAGATCGGCAATAGCTATCATTAGAGACTTGTGATACGGGCCAGGACCAAAGTTTGCTGAGCGTGGCTCTCGATGGGGGTAGGAATCTAGTGCACTACGGAACATGGTTTGGAATGCCCGAACCGACCCTTGGGGGCTGTACGGAAGGACCAAATATGGGATACCCCTGTCCATGGTATGTGGCATTAGCCCACACACCCAACAATTCGTAGTATTTACCACCAACTGATGCTGATGCAAAAGTTGCACAAAGGAATTGTTTCTAAATTCCGCACGTCTGACTTGTTCATGTTGGGGCAGTAGGTGAAAAGAATGTGGAGAAACAGTAGAGACGAAATTTAGATCATGAGAAGGAGAGGTGGGTAAGGCAGAAGGCAGCAAACCAAAATATACTCCACCCACCAGCAGCATAGAAACAGTTAGGAATAACATGAAAACCTGTAATAAAAAACACTTTGTTCGAAATGTGCTATACAATTTAGATCTTTGCACCGTCTTTTCCTCTATCTTCGTCAGCTTGGAGAACTCCATCCTCTAACAACCGTCCGCAACGTTCTTGACGCACTTCGTTCTGGGTAGCGATTATCAATTCCCAGGGGTTCCCGGAAATCGACAAAAGAAATTGACCTAATGTCAATAACTGCTAAACAGAAG
Organism: Lissotriton helveticus; assembly: GCF_964261635.1. Lineage (NCBI taxonomy): Eukaryota > Metazoa > Chordata > Amphibia > Caudata > Salamandridae > Lissotriton > Lissotriton helveticus. The sequence goes on from NC_136067.1 coordinate 914,945,802, forward strand.
GAAGTGCCCGTGCGGCCCTACGGCCAACCCAGATGGCAGGTTTTAATCAGTTAAATAATCAATTTCATATACGTCTCCTAGCTGTTCTGGAAAAGAAATACATACATGATAAAATGTCCACAATGGTCAAGGCAGAATGTGAGGGGGTATTTTGAAATCAAAATGATAACAATTTATTCATCCTTATTGCGTGTACGAAGAAAGTATCGGTTTCTTCCGGGTCGAGTCTGATCTTCAAACAGTGGATTGGATGGCGAAAGAGTGTTCGATTGTCCAGGCAATTGTTCAGTACTTGTATTCCCCAATGTTGAAGGAAGGGAAATTGTTTGAGAGGAATCAACAGGGGTGTCAGATAACACTGAAGTGTTCCCTATGGTCTGAGCTTCGCTAAATGGGACAAAGCGCTGGGGAACGTCAGTTTTAGACGAGGAAAAACCTTTACGTATCCATGTGTCTGCCGGCAGAGGAAGCGGAACCTTCTTGGTGTGGGTGGCATGCACCCAGTGCTTCCGTCCCTCCAGTCGAACCGCCGTCCTCGTTGCTAGTAGCACCTGGAAGGGTCCCACAAATCTCGGCTCAAGATGGCGTTTTCGTCCGAAATTTCTGGTGAGGACCCAGTCCCCTGGTTGGAGCCGATGACCAGGACCCTCTGTTTGTGATGGCAGAACCTCAAAGACCTGTTGATGAATCAAACTCAATTTAGCAGTCAGATCATATAGATAATCAATTAACATTGGATATTCAAGTCTGTTAAATTCTTTAGGTCTCGGAACCCCCCAAATGTTCGCAGGGCGGCCGAACACAATCTCATATGGGCTAAGCCCTACTCGAGAGTGTACAGTAGCCCTGGTCGATAAGAGAGCTAGAGGCAAAGCGTCAGGCCATGATAAACCAGTTGTTGCCTGAATTTTAGCAAGTTTTAGTTTCAGGGTGCCATTGTATCCTTCCACCAAACCCGCTGACTGAGGATAATTAGCACTATGAAATTTCTGGGATATTCCTAAACCTTGACACACACTCTTCATCACGCTTCCCACAAACTCACTTCCGTTGTCCGACCATACAATCCGAGGCATGCCGTACCTGGGGAAATACTCTTTGAGCAGAATTTTAGCTGTGGATAGGGCAGTATTATCCTTAAGAGGGTAAGCCTCAATCCATCTGGAGAACGCACAAACCACAACCAGCACATACTTTAAATTATTGCATCTCTCCATGTGGATGAAGTCCAATTGGATAACTTCGAAAGGACATGTAGGAGGGGCAAAATGACCAGGTGGAGTGTGGGTGCCCTTACCGGGATTATGCATCAAACATACCATGCAATTCTTAACCACTCTCTCTGCACATTTAGTAATCCCATCATTCTTCCATACAGGAGACAACAACTTGCATATGCCCTTCGAGCTAATATGTGCTGTGCCATGGGCCATTGTAACAACAGCAAGCACATATGCATCCGGTAACATCCATCTCTGTTTCTCTGACAAATCAACCCAACATCCATCCTCATCTAATTTTCCCGTGCTTTCTTTCCACTTAGTCTTCTCCATTTCAGTGGCCTCATTCTGTATTTCCTTCACACTCTCCACTGTGTCCTCACACATACTAGTTTCCGCAGGCCATCTCACTGAACTTGTAACATACATTCAATTTGTCAGATCTTTCGCTGTCTCCTTAGCAGTCTCATCTGCAAACGCATTACCACGACCAACATCATCTGTCACTTTTCGATGCGCACTACATTTAATTATGGCCACCTGTTTAGGCAATGTGAGTACATTTAAAAGGTCATTCACAAGCTGTCCATGCTGAATCTTTGTGCCATGCGACGTTAAGAATCCTCTTTCTTTCCACAATCGCCCAAAACTATGTGCCACACCAAAAGCATACTGGCTGTCTGTGAACACATTCACCCGCTTTCCTCTGGACAACACACACGCTCTCGTCAAGGCGACCAACTCAGCTGCCTGAGCCGAGTTCTGATTTAATCTCGTAGATTCCACAACCGTTCTCAACGTCACCACAGCATACGCAGTCGTCACATCACCATTCGGTAACTTAAAACAGGAACCATCAACATACAAAGTACCATCGGGATCTACCAATGGAATATCCTTTAGGTCAATATGACCCTTCGTCTCTTTTTCGGTTCTTAGATAACAGTCATGTGGTGCTACATCACTTGACTCCGTATTGATCGGCAATAATGTTGCTGGGTTCAACACATTACACCGTTTTATCCGTATGTGACTAGCCAGTAACGTCAGCTCATACCCAGACAACCTTGCGCTCGTCAAATGTTGAGTTTTCGTTCGGTTCAAGAGAGTGTCAACTGCATGCGGAACCATCACCGTAACCATATTATCCATGACCAGACCTGCGGACTGTCGAATGGACGCCGCAGCTGCCGCTGTTGCTCTTAAACAACTCGGCAAAGCTCTAGCTACTGGGTCTAAGGTCGAAGAAAAATATGCGCATGGGCGCTGTTTGTCACCAAATTGTTGCGTCAGAACACTCAACGCACAACCGTCCCTCTCGTGAACGTACAGTGTAAACGGCTTACTGTAATCAGGAGTACCTAACACAGGAGCTGAACACAACGCATCACGTAATTCAGAAAAACCTTTTTGACACTCTTCAGTCCATGGCAAAGGAGTCGGAACATCCTTGCACGTGAGAGCTAACAATGGTTTCGCCAATAGTGAAAAATTTGGGATCCATTGTCTGCAGTATGACGTGATACCCAGAAAGGCACGTACATCTCTCTGAGTTTTTGGCACAGTCATTCGGGTAATCGCTGCAATTCTCTCTGGGGTCAACCTTTTCCCTTCTTTTGATAATAAGTGACCTAAGTAGGTTACTTCTTGGCAACAATATTGCAGCTTGGAAGGTGACACCTTGTGATGTAAGTCACATAAATGCCGCAACAATGATACTGTAGCAGTTCTACAAATATCTTCGGTATCAGCGGCGACCAACAGGTCGTCAACGTACTGAATCAAGGCTGCGCCTGCCGGTAATATAAATGAATCAAGTTGACTTTTAAGGGCTTGACTGTAGATCGACGGACTCTCACAATAGCCCTGTGGTGCGCGTTTCAGTCTAAAACTGCGACCACCTAATGAGAATCCGAATAGATCTCTGCTTTCCTCAGCAATCGGGATACTAAAGAAAGCATTCTTTAGGTCGATCACCGTGAACCAGGAGGCAGAGGCTGGAATCAGGGTCAACAAAGCCGTTATATCAGGGACCACGGGAAACTGTGGGATCACGATTTTATTCACTTCTCTCAAATCAATTATGAAACGATACACAGGAGGTTTAGATGGATCAGTGCATTTTAAAATTGGTAGTACAGGACTATTACACACATTTCCTCGAGTTTCTTCAACGACATCCTTTTTGATCAGGTCGTGTACAATCGTTAGTAGCGCCCGTTCTCCCTCAATGGAGATACAATACTGTGGTATACGTGGCAATCGCACATTTGGTTTCAGCTTGATTACATAAGGTGGGATGTCCAAGAGACCCACGTCATTGGGACCTGTGGCCCATAGAGACGCAGGAAGGGAGCTCAATTCCGGTGGGAATTTATCGATCGACAAGTACATGGGAGAGATTACTCTCCGACCTAATGTAAGCTCCACTCCCCCGGGAGAGCAATACAAAGTCGCATATAACCGTTTTAACAAATCCAGACCCAAAAGATTCTCACCACAACCAGTAGATAGAATCAATGGAGCCTCCAGCTCACGAGGACCAATAGTAAGGGGCAAAGGGCTAGAGACAGGATTGCTAACCGGGGCGCCAGAGAATCCAACGGAAACATTTGTTAAGCCGGACAAAGGTGCGCCAGGGAGTTTCGAATGCATGATGGAACTTTTCGTCGCACCAGTGTCTAACAGAAAAGGCTCAACTACGCCGGATGTAGCAACTGCGACGTAAGGCCCACTCTGATCAACCGGAACTGATACTACTCCCTCTCTCTGTCGGTGGCTGTCCTAGTAACGATCGTTTACAACAGTCTCATGTTCAATGTAATAGTTGTCCGCGTAATACTGCGCTGATTTATCGGACCTTACATTTCGCTGGTCAAAACAATTATTCGCGTCCGAGGACGTATTAGGGCGCTCAGTCTGATTTTGAAGGGCACCGCGACCTCTACCTCGAGATGCTTGTTGAGGACCACCACGACCCCCTCGTGCCGATACACCATTAAGGCGGTCACGCAAAGCGGGACAATCATATTTTATGTGTCCCTCTCTTCTACAATATGCACACTGGTTATACCCAAGCATAGATCTAAAGTCAGAGGAGTCAGGACGTGACTGTATTCTGGAGGATTGCGATTGTGGTCTATATTGCTGTTGCAAATCAGTGTGATTTGAACGCGGAGGATACGCTTGCTGCAACAAAACCTTCGTTTTGAGCTCCTTTGTTTTCTTATCTACACGATCACTTTCTTCTTTTTCCCTATTCTCATAATATTGAGCCGTTGCTAATATCTGTGCAGTGGTTGAAACAGCCCATGCACTTTCTGAATTTTTCAATTTGTTGCATAGTTCTGGCAACAAATTCAACACAAATTTATCAACAAACAACCGTTGACCTCCCTCAGTGCCCATATCCTGACCACTATGATCGACAAATGCCTCTTCGAATCTAGTAAAGAAATCGGAGACACTCTCATCCTTCTTTTGCTTACAAGCTGCTAATTTATCCCAGTTTACCCTCATCGCCGGCATAAGCGTTTTCATGAACGTAATTATTCTCTGGGGCAGATCCGTAATTAACTGCTCAGGCTTAGCCCCGCCAACTTGTCGGCCATCAGCTGCTATTATTGCAGCCCAATCACCGCCTAACTCATTCGCATGATTTTCCTGACAACATTTCCGAACAGCATGTCGATGTCGGCAAGGTTCATAATAGTAGCATCTACCAATTGAGACAACTCCTTATAGTAACCCGCCGGATTCTTGCGTGGATCAGGCAAGGACTGTTTGACCTGTAAGACTTCCGATCGCTTCCATGGGAGGTGTATCCAAACTCTTTGGAAATGTGGAAGGACCGGGGGAGCAGCATTAGCATTACCTGGCATCCATACTGGCGGAACCTCCCTCATAGGATACTGACCAGGAGCCGCTTTCCAAGTTTCTAAGTCGTCATCATTAAATGACACACGAGAAGGCACTGTGGATCTAAAGGATAACAATCGCTCTAAGGCACGTCGTACATCACCACCTACAATCATACCGTTCGAAAATTGACTCTGAAGTTCAATCATATCGGGTGGTACGTTATCTAAATCGTCATTATACCATTGTTCCCTCAAAAAGTTACACATTTCTTCGAACACGAATCTCTGTGTAGGCTCATTAAACTGAGAAAACGTCTCGAAAACCATGCGTGGAGGGTAGTTGGCAGGATGTCTTATCCACCTATGTGCCATTGTCACTAACGTCTCTTTCTCCCTTCCACTAGGGATCTGACTCCGTCTTTGGGGAGTTTCAGAAGTATCGGATGGAAATAACTGACCAGAAAGCGGTGAATAAAGGGTAGCAACAGTGTTAGGGATACGATTACGAACAGAAGGAGAAAGGAGAACAGGAGCCACAACGTTTGAAGTGAAGACAGACACAGCAGAGGCAGGCAAGATAGTCGGGGTGGCAGGGACAAAAGGCTGAGAAGGTACAGGCAAAGGAGCAGTAGGAATAGAGACAGGTGGTGGGACAAACGTAGGACCAACAACGGGCTGACCCGCAGCCGCTGGAGCAACAGGAGGGACAACAGGAGGGATTACAGGCGGAACCACAGGAGGAACTACAGGGGCTGTAGCACCCTGTGCATAAGGAGGTGGCGATTTCATCAAATATGCTAACAGGGGATCCTCCTTTGAATCCTCTTCCTTCTTATCTAGACTAGTTGGTAAAACCGGGTAACATTTGTCTACCCTCATGTGATGCAGTCTAGTGGAAACTTCTATTTCTTTTTCTTCTTTATCTCGCTGACATTGTTGTACAACTTGCATTATCGGAACGATACCTTCTCTTCGATCCCTTTTAAGCTGTTTGATTTCTTTCTGTTTGGCCTCTTTACGCCACAACCGAAAGGAATCAAACATAGCTGGCCTAGCTTTCCTTTTAAACAACTTAGCTTCCAGATTATCTAAGATCATGAGGTCGAAACTTCCATGCGGTGGCCAACTAAGAACACCATCTTTTTTCGTGTAACGGACCCAATATTTATTATATATAATAGGGCCCACACCATGTCGACTATAGAGCTCATATATCGGAGTTCCAACTGGAGGTATCGGACACGAGTCCTCCAACCGGGAATCCTTGTTGCAACATTTAAAGAAACCAAGGAACCCACTATGGCTAGGCATCGTGCACACTAACCTAGTATCAAACTTCAAGGGTTACCGAAGTGCTAATTCTTCGTGAAAGACAAAACCCTCGGTTTTTGGCAATTGCAATTGTCAAATAACAACTAAGAACCAACAACTAAGAACCACAAATGCAATGGAACCATGCAATACAACAAAGCTTCAATAAGCTGCAACAACCACTAAGGACTGGGAGCGACCCACAAATACTTAACTGAGGGCTTCAATGGCGTCACCAGGAAGGCCCGTCTATCGTCTCGCTGTACGAAAGGTCTACGCCAGGCGTCGAAAACAGGTCGACAGTCAGGGCATCGGTCCGTCGCAGCCGTCAGGAGGCGGGAATCTTCGCGGGAAAAATCTTCGGACCACTTATTTCGACAACAGGATCGATGAAGCGGGGTGCACCTTTTCCTCGGAGATTTCACACGAAGTTCCTCACAATCGTCAGGCTTTGGACCGGTACCGCCGATGTCGCCCCGCGTTGGGCGCCAACTGAAGGACTGGGCTATTTAAGGCCCAGCGGTGCCAGGGGACAACACCTAGGACCTTCGTGGGATACCTGTTCTGGCGCACTAAAGACAGAGACACTTCCTTCGGCGTCAAAGATCAGCGTTTATTACTGCAGGGAGGCAAAAGTCACAAGAAGTACAACAGAGTGTAGGTTCTGAGAGTCTGCTCCCCTTGCATATGTGAGTCGCTCTCTTTTATACAGGATTTTGTCATTGCACAGTATGTAAGCAAAAGGTTACAACTCATTTCACACAGTAAAATTCAAAGGATCGCTTTCATGTATTCAGAGCACCGGAACATAATTACATTAACATCACCAGTTCCAACTGTAAAAGCACATCTTCCCACCATTAGGTACATTCCACTTGAGTTGTAAATAAACAAGAGAAAGAGACAAGAACAGCTGCAAGGAAGTCAGACAACAGGGAAGAGGGAGTGTGAGGATAATATTGGATGCGTAATCATAGCCTAAAAGGACTTGATCCCAGCACGTGCGAGGCTGAAACAATAGACCGGCACGGCAGGATCACCTCCGAGCGGAGGCAACTGCTTTAGCAGTGTCCTCCCCCTACTCATAAAAGACGCACGAAAAGGCATATGCTTCTTCCGTGAAGCTTCGGAACCAAAGGGTCACGATGCGGACAGTTGCCTGTTCGCTGACTACGTGAGGTCAAGAAACAAAATGGATGCCGTATCTAAAATGGAACCCGAGCGTCCATTGAAGAAACCTGTAAATGTGAGGAACTCTTCTGAGTAGTATGGTGAAAACGCGTACACTTGCACAACTCGTCATTTACGGTTCATTGATACCACATTCGTCCATATTCGGCAGTGCCCAACACGTCGTAACGATTTTTACGGAACCTCAGGACGCCCGTGCTTCCGTGAGGTGGAAACCACCGCCGCGGCTCCCGGGTTACAAAACAACGCTGGGGAAGCAAAATTGCAGTACGGAGACTCTGCATACTAGCGGGACCGCAATCAGGACTCGGAAGCTGAACGTCTAAGAGTCACTTTTAAAAGAATAAACGCCGCTTCCGGACGGATCTCACCGGAGGACCACCATGTTATCTCGGCGCCCAAGCCACGCCCTCCAAGGTCAGCAGTTCTGCCGTGAGCTTGGACCTATTTAATACTTCTTAATCTTGTTTGCTGGAGTATTGTGGGATTGTCCTTCGATCATTGTTTTCTGCTGTGATACGTCTCTTGCTTTCTTTTAGGGCCTGGGCTCGTTGGAACTTTTAATAGTAAAATGCACTTGCCCTACTGTGTATTACTGTATGTTGAATGTGTTAACAGGAGCATAATGAATTAAAACTCCAGCAAAATGCGTCCAGCATCTTAGCTTAATGTACAGTTATTGTGCACATTATGCCTCAAATGCAAGGTCTGTTCTCTGGTTACGAAATGCTTAGACTATGGTGAACAAATATCCTTTTTTCGTATTTCAGCAACCATCCTATGCAAAATATACCGATCTCAAAAAGGACAGTGCAATACAGCATTCAGATGACAGTGCGTACGGTAATCATTTCTGCTGCGTGCTGCCTCATGTGAACCCGCAGAAAAAAGGCAAGCTAGCATAAAAAAATGCACACCTCAGAATACGCCTGGTAGGATGTGGCAAATAAATAAGATTTGTTCAAAAGAATGCATGGGTAAAACATCAATTTTAAGATTACCCAGATCTTACGTGTTTGGTGAAAAGCTCTTCCTCCGCTGCTATTTGCTGAGGCCAACAATGAAACTTGATAAGTCAGTTAACGCATCGGACCCAGCATTCCAGCATAAAACGCTGCTCTATCGGAATATGAGAGGCTGTTCGAAGCAGCCAGCTAGAGGCAACAGCGAGGGCCCCTTAATTGTGGAAACAAAGGCTGCGCCCAGTGTACCCAATAGCCCGATAGCCCTGCAGCCTTTCCTCACCACAACGTGCGCGTGCCCCATGATTCCAGGCTCACTTACCATACTTGTGTGCTCCAATCATTCTCTGGGTGTGTGCCGGTGATATGTGGAATACCAAACATAACAGTGCAATCGGCTGCTGGTGCGGAACAGGCACTTGGAGCCACTCACACAACCAGCTTTTGTCATTCTGCTCATCAGGTCTTTCCTCTGTGGAGCAGGGCCCTGTGACTGCCGCGCACCATTTTACAGCGTCTGAGTTTTGCGCGCGCCCTGGCAGCCGGGAGTTCATTTCAGCTAGGCAGCTCTCCTCCCCTCAGCCAATCACAAAGCTGTAATGGCAGCGTTGTGATTGACGTGGACGGCGGCCATCCGGGCACCTGTAGAGATGGCTGGGAGGTCATTTACTGCAGCAGCCTACAAAGAGAAAAAAAGGGAGAGTGCTCATAACTGGTTTGGTCGGCCCCAGAGTGCCGACCAAAAATTCAAGGCCCACAACAGTGGGCAAGTCACACCCCCTACCTACGAGCAGGACCACCCACCCACCCACCCCAACCAGGCACTTCCGCTTTCTCACAGTGCGAGAAGAGGAAACATAAAATGGTATTTTTACCATTTTATGTTTCTGCTTCTCGCACTGCAGGAAAGCAGTGGGGTGACACCCCCACATCCCAGTGTAGGAGCCGCCACTGTAAGGTTACTTAATATAAGATACTCAGGATATTAGTATCTAAGCCTTATTTACAATACTGAATAATCCATGAGAGACATTCTAGTGGCAGTTGCCGTGTCCACTATATTTAACCTCTATCGTTCACATGATTCTAAAGATATAATCTATTGAGAAAATAAAGTAAAATAATATGTGTCACATAAGAGACGAAAAGAAGAGAAGCTCATTCCAGTCTAAAAAGGGGTATGTTCTAAAAGTAAGAATACAATTAGAGCGAAACATTATTCTTGAAGGTTAGAGCAGAAATATATAATGTTTGTTGTGGCCTTTTCTTACAAAGTGCGAATTATTCCAAGAGCATAGTTCTTCCAAGGAAGTTCGCAATACCCAAGATAAAAGGAAGAGGCAGACGCTTCTTGCTGATTTTTTATTTTATCCAATTCCCCCTTCCCACCTTGGAGATCCTTCGACCACTGTCATATATCAGTGGGAGTTTGAGGAGTTATTCGGGAGGGGCATTGGGATTTAGCTTCGTTCTGCTCCCGTGAATTCTGGGAACTTGAGATTGCTATGGATAGAATGAAGGGCCCACATTTTTAAAATTCATCTGAGCAGAACGGCCAAAAGGTTTGATTTAAAAGAGCTGGGAACAATCATAGAACTTATCCAAAAAGAACTTAAGGCTGTTAGAGAAGAAAACAAGAGTCTCAGATTAGATTTGGTGGCTTCTAGAAGAGAGACTATAGCGTTAGCTAATAAGATGGATGGATATTTTTCTGGGTCAAGTTTTACTACTTTACCCTCAGAAGTTCAGGGATCTGGTGCATCACCTACACACAATCCTAGGAACACAACTCAAGTCATACATTCTCCAATTCTTCCTTTTGCCCCCCCCCTGAATGTTTCAGTGGTGACCCACAGAAAACGCAAATATTTTTGACCCAGTGTTCGCCTCACTTTATGTGTCGACCTGCAATTTTTCTTGATGCACAGTCTCGGTTTGCCTTCATATTATCCTATTTGAGCGGAGATGCGGCTGCTTGGTCGTTACCATTGGTGTCTAAAGACTCATCAATTCTGTATAATTCTGAAGAATTCAAGAGAGAGTTTTTGTGAATCATTGACAGAAAAAGAGTTTTACAGGCCACAGACAATTAATTGCTTGAATTAAAACAGGGAAGTAAAGAACTAATCACTTATCCAGCACATTTTAACAAATTAATTGTGGAGACAGATTGGCCTGCAGAGACGTGTGCTGCTCTTTTCTATGGAGGGTTGAAAGACAAGTTAAAAGACGCCCTGTCACAAATTTCAAGTAGACCCACTGAAGTCTCTGCTTTAATTGATTTAGTTCTAGACTTAGATGACTGACTGAAAGAAAAGGAGAGAAAAAGAGGGATTTTCTCTTCAGCGGCCCTTGATTTGATCGAATGAAGATAGAAAATTACAAGACGCCAGAGGCAAGTTAGACTGTAGAACCCATGCAAATAGGTAGTGTGCAAGGTCCTCTTTCCAATGAAGAAAAGGAAAAAAGGAGACAAAATAATCTTTGTCTATATTGTGAGACGAGTGGTAATTTTGTGAAGGTCTGTCCAAAAAAGCCAAAGAATTTGCTGAAGGAAAACTTGAGGCATCACTAGTGGGAGGAATTGGATTGGTGAGTGCTAAAGTAGATCCAACTCCAAAGCTCCATCAATTGGCAAATTCTTTGCAATCTTCTGCCCCGCATCTTACCCTTTCAGTTATGTTAATATTTGAAAATACCACCTTATCAGACACATTTGTAATGATTGATTCAGGAGCAACTGGGAATTTTTGCGACTTGAAGTTCTCTTGTAAGATAGGATTGAAGGCAATTCGAAAAGAGAAGAGTGAGGCTGTTAGACCCGTGGATGGGACCAATCTCTCCTCAGGCCCCATATGGAAAAGGTAGAATTAATCCTGTTTGATGGACACAAGGGGATTTTACAATTTAATCTAATAGATGCACCACAATTTCAACTATTTCTAGGTGTACTATGGTTGACTGAACACAATCCAACGATTGATTGGGGAAAAAGTCCCATCAAGAGGTATTCAGAGTATTGCAGAGAAAACTGTTTTTATGAGAATGATTGTCCCAAGAAGTCTAGTATGGATAATAGTTTATGTGAAATACGCACAGAAAAGATTCAAGATATGTGTCAAGATTTTATTCAATGAGGTGGAGGCAGAGAAATTACCACCCTATCGTTTGTACGACTGCAAGATTTAGTTGGAACCCGGGGCAAACCTTCCTTGCAACAGAATTTTTGCACTGACGGAGAGTGAAGATCAACATCTGAAGGAATACATTCAAAAATATCTAAAGAACGGGTTCATTCGACCCTCGCAGTATCCAGTCTCATCTCCCTTATTTTTCATTACAAAGAAAGAAGAAGGAGATCTGAGGACATGTATTGAATATAGGGCCCAGAATTGAATAACAATCAAGAATAGATATCCGTTACTGTTGATATCTGTTCTTTTAGATCAAGTCAAAGGAGCCCAGATCTACAGTAAGTTGGATTTAAGGGGAGCGTATCATCTTGTTCGGATTAGGCAAAGAGACGAATGGAAGACCGCTTTTAGAAAAAAGTTTGGTCTCTATTAGTATCAAGTTATGCCATTCAGATTGTGCAACGCTCCCGTCGCCTTTCAACATTTCATAAATCATGTGTTGAGTAATTTCATTGACAAGTGTGCATTTATTTAGACGATATTCTAATTTTCTCGGCATTGGTCGAAGAACATCTAGAACATGTGAGAGGGGTGTTACAAAGTTTGTGAGAGAATTGGCTATATGCAAAATTAGAGAAATGTGCCTTCAACATCAGAACAGTGGATTTCTTGGGATTCATTATTTCTCCGGAAGGAAAAACCATGGATCACCAGAAAATTAAAGCAGTAGTGGAATGGCCCTCACCAACTACTATCAAAGAAATCCAGAGTTGTATTGGATTTGCAGATTTCTATCGGAGATTTATCAAGGAGTTTTCTCAAAAAGTAGTCCCCTGACTCGTTTGTTGAAGAAAGGTGTGACATTTGTTTGAGCAAAAGAAGCTGAAGAGGCCTTTCAAACTTTAAAAAAGAAATTTACTTCAGCTCCAATTTTACTTCATGCAGATCCTTCTGAGCCCTTTTTTGTTGAAATGATGCTTCAGATCAAGCAATTGGGGGTGTATTGTTTCAACGACATAAATAAACTGGGCAATTACATCCAGTAGCTTTTAGATCCCAGAAATTACTTCCAGCTGAAATTAATTACACCATCACAGAAAAAGAATTATTAGCAATCAAGGATACCTTCAAAGAATGGAGCCACTATCTGATGGTAGTGTGGCATACGGTGCCAGTATTCACGGATCATAAGAACTTGCAATTTCTCAAATCAGCATGGACCCTTACTCCCAGACAACTGCGATGGTCTCTCTACTTTGCTGATTATGACTTTGCAATAACTTATAGGCCTGGAAACCAGAATGGTAAGGTAGATGCATTGTCCAGAATCAACACCGAAAGACAGAAGATAATCATGGAACATCAGAAATTCATTCCTGGATCAAAAATCATTGGAGTAATTGTGAATGAAACCTTGGATGAAAAGATCAAAAAAGTGCTAACTCGGGAAGAAATCCTAGATTGGGTAAAAGAGGATTCATCAAGAGAAATTCTGAATCATCTACCATGTCATAATAGAGTCTTGTATTTGCCCACACAAAAAATGAGGAAGAGAGTCTTAAATGATTGCCATGATAATCCAATGGCTGGTCACAAAGGAATCAGTAAAACTGAGGAGTTGATTCAAAAATAGTTTTGGTGGCCTAATATGTTAAAAGACATCAAACAATACATGACTGACAGTGGGATCTGTGCTAGGGGAAATCTAGTCAGCAAGCTCCCCAAGAGATGTTACTACCATTACCTATTCCACCTCGTCCTTGGCACACGGTTACGATGGGTTTGATTGTAGATGTACCAACTAACAAAGGTTTTAATACCATTCTGGTAATGGTAGATGCTTTCCCTAAGATGGCTCATTGTGTTGCATTAAAAGATACTCCCAATGCTAAACAGTTAGCTGAACCGTTCAGCTTACATCTAGTGAGGGCACACGGAATTCCTAAAGTTATCATTTCTGATAGGGGGGGTCACAGTTTTATCTCATTTTTGGAAGGAAATCATTAAGAGTTTGAACATCGAGTATTCCACTAGTTATCATCCTGAGACAGATAGACAGTCAGAAAGGGTAAATCAGGAATTAGAGCAATATATAAGGGTATATTTGTTGGATCAGGAAGGCGATTGGCCAAACTTCTATGGGCAGCAGAATTTGCATTTAACAACGCAAAAAATAGTTTCACAGGTTACTCACCTTTCTTTCTGATTTATGGCAGACATCCCCATGCAATCCTTAGCACCATAGAGATAACTGTCCCAGCAGTTCAAGATTTAGTACAACATTTTGATAAGATTCATGATTTAGCAAGACAAAATCTGGCCCAACGTAAAAGACAATATAAGATTTATGCAGATAAGAACAAAAGGCTAGAAGATAACTATCAAATTGGTGTGGTTAAATGCTAAAAATCTGAGATTAAGAGGGTGTCGAACATTTCAACCTCGTTTATTTGGCCCATATTCAATTGAAATTAATATAAGTTCACTCATTTATAAATTAAAGCTTCCTCCACAACTAAAGATATATCCTGTGTTTCATGTCTCCTTGCTTCATAGAACGTTGTCAAGTTTTAAGGAAAAGAATTCTCCTAAGCCAGCTCACACTGAAAAAGGCAAATAATTCAAGGTTAAGAGAATATTCGACTCAAAGTGGAGTCAAGGCAGATTGTTCTATCTGATTGACTGGAAAGGATATGAACCTGAAGAACGATCTTGGGAGTTACAAGCTGATGTTCAGGCTCCCCAATTGGTCAAAGCTTTTCACAGTCAATATCCCCACAAAGTTTGACCTGGAGAACCACACTTTGCGGAGGGGTACTGACAGGAATCGCAGCAGGTATTTCAATAAAGTTCACCAACTTGTTAGTGTGGTGAGCAAGAAGGGTAAAAAAGACAATGCCAGGATTCATTACATAAAAAAAAGATTCAGAAAGTTATCTTAGAAATCTTTATTGAGATAAAGATTTCTCAAGATGGCCGCATTCGCGGAGTGTCAGGTGAGAGGTCTAGTTGATGCAAGCAGGCGCTCGAGAGCAGTGAACTGTGTGAAGCGCGCACATAGCCGCCTTGACTGCGCACTTCACTGAAGTTTTTAGTCCGGGGTAGTGGCTTCCTTGTGATTCTCCTCAGTTCGTCAGTAGTATAACGTTCAGGGAAAGCTTTGTGTTGCGCATGCTCGGCGGATTAGACTAGGAATAGCGTCAAAGTTTTTGGTCGGAAGCTTCGTAGAATTTAGAGTTGTATCATCCTCAAAAAATTCAAATTGAATATTGCATTTCCAGTCTGAGGAAAAAACATCAAGAAGAATAGAAGTTCAACCTCAGAATACTTACCCAACTCCATATCGTGGAGAGTTCCTTCTTCGCCTGCCTAATACTGTTTCTGGTCACGCAAGTACCTAGAAGAAAAGAAAGACAAGTCTATTAATTGTATTAAAGAAAATGTATTGGAGTAACTTGTACAGTGTTTTCATTATTGAAATGACAATAGATAATGTTGTATATAAACAAGCCAGTTAAGGTTACATAAGATAAGAGAGTCAGGATATTAGTATCTAAGCCATATTTAGAATACTGAATATTCCAGTGGCAGTTGCAGAATCCACTATATTTAGCCTCTATTGTTCAGAGGATTCTAAAGATATAATCTATTGAGGAAATAAAGTAAAATAATATCTCTCACATGAGACAAAAAGAAGAGAAGCTCATGCCAGTCTAAAATGGGTTATGTTCTACTCCCCCCACACCCCTTCCACCCACTTCACCACCTTTTGTTTGTGTTGTCTGCCACTGTTGCTTTGAACGATGGAACGTGGTGCAAAAGCGACGCAATCCTTGATAAATATGGCCCATGGCAAGGTTGGACTGGCTGTAGTGGGCACCTGCCGTTTCCCCAGCGGGCCGCCAGGGTGGGGCAGTTTTGGGCCCCTAGGGGCGGTTTTTGTTACTGGGGGCCAGCAATATCGGACCCCTGTAACAAAATAGGACAAAAACGGCCCTAGCCTCATACCCATGCTCCCAGGGGGGCCCGCCAAGCAGTTTGCCAGGGACGGCTTCGGTTCCCATGGCCCACAGTGCGTTTGACAATGCTCTATGCATGTAACTAAAGGAGTGATGTGGGCAAAGATGTGAAAGACGTTGTTTGTGTGCTGACAGTAATAAAACAAGCATGACCGGTGCCAAAAGGTTTGGCTTTAATGAGATAAACTCATGCAAGCAGCATTTGTGAAGGCTCACCGATTGGCTTTGATTTCACTTTATTATCCTGCTGCTGCTTTTTTGATTCCTTCAGACCAATGGTATTAAGGACAGTGCCAGTAACAGAACAATCGACTTCTGCTATTGGCTACTCCAAAATGATGCCCACATGCTCAGCATAAGTACCTGTCTATTGATCGCCACTTGGGTTTCTTCCGAGAAATTGAGATTCACAGTAAATAAATTGACATCTTCTGTAATCTCTTCTAGACTAATGTCACTCAATTACGGGCCACACCAGAGAAAAGTATGTTATGTATAAAGAAAATATGAGATACTTTGAGCCTAATTCAGATAGAACTTTGTGAAACAGGTAGTCTGTTCTTCTCATGCTTCGTCCTATGACATAAAAAGAGATTTACAAATGCCCGACCA
Organism: Lissotriton helveticus; assembly: GCF_964261635.1. Classification (NCBI taxonomy): domain Eukaryota; kingdom Metazoa; phylum Chordata; class Amphibia; order Caudata; family Salamandridae; genus Lissotriton; species Lissotriton helveticus. The sequence continues at coordinate 914,962,111 of NC_136067.1, forward strand.
TCCTGCACACGAAATTAGAAGTAAAACATACATAACACATAGATTTTAATGTATTGTCTTTCATAGCAACTACTCCAGTTGTACAAGCTGAAGATGTAAGTGTGGCGAAAACCATTTCACATAAAAATCCGTTTTGCTTCTTTTTCTTCCAAACTGGAAAATAGTTTTTACAGTTGGAAGACCCTTAACTCCTAACTCCCACAAAATATGGATGTACAAGCACAAGCACAAGCACAAGCACAAGCACAAAGTGGGTACAAGCACACAATGGGTGTAAAATAATAATTGGACGGTTTGACAACATACCAAAGCTATGGGGATATGTTTTTTAATCATTTCCCCAGGGGCTATCCCCTGCCTCTCGGCTAGTAACAATTATGCTTCTCACCTGTAACTCTAAACGTGCTACTGAAAAAATACCATATTTTCCCCTTGATTAAGCATATTATTTAGTCGAAAATGTCAACAGATACTGGTTCTGTGAATCAGAATTTGTCTTCTTCTTCACAAATCTAAGTTGAACTTAAATGTGAAAAGGGTTTGTGGCTCGGATCTACAGAGACAGGTTGATGCCAGACGTTAATTCTCAGGTATAGAATTTCCTCTTCACGATAAAGACCAGCTAAAACAAAGACCTTCGGATTGGAAATGGAAATTAGTTCTAGCTGGAAATGATCATGATCCTAGGGCCTCAGTTAAATTCTGGAAAAGGGTTACTTTGTCTGCCCATAATAATCTGCTTTGCTCTTTGAGGATGACACCTGTGGTTCTGAAAAATCTGGATTCATATAATAGTACTGGACTCGAGAATAAAAACTTCGTCGAAATAGGACGAATTTGGTATCAAAAGACCGAGAATGACGAGTACCTCAAGTACATGTATTTTCGGCGTATTCGAGTGACGATTTCACATCGAAATCGTCATTTACATTCTGAACCCTTAGCTACATGTTGCCCTTTACATAGGCCTTAATCCAGTTGAATTTGATTCCACAAGGACACATACTCCTTAATCGACTTCTCCCTGACCCCAGTACAAGTTAGAACCATTGCCCCAGGCCGAACTCGTTAGGTCAGTTCCCTCCCAGTGGCCGAGCAAGATAGCATCTAGGCTCAACCAGCCATAAAACCATTTCAGCGCGCACACCTGCCATATCTCGCTCACATCTTTCTCCACTCCTTTTCTTCACTTACTTTATGACGGGGAGGTGACCGTTTTTATTAGGGGTCCAGCGATATCTGATGAAATGTTGGGCCTTGCCGGATAATTTGTTATGGGCAGCACGACGTGAAATATGTACATGTCATCATGACTCTGCTTTTCTTTTGTAATCAGTAACTATAAATGAAATACCACGAATCCAAGGAATGTTTTGCCCAAGGCTGAAAATAATGTATAAGAAGAGAAGCCTGACTTCGTGAAAATGTGCAGTCTCCTGAGAATATACCCGTGTTGTACTTCTAGGACCCTGTTACCTTGGTTGCAGCCAATAAACGAATCTTTGACTTCACCTGGAAGACTCTGAGTTTCTGTAGGTCTGACTCAGGAGAACCCGAGGTCTCTGGGTGTTGATCCCCTGGCACCGCTGGGTTACCGGTTCTGTGCCGGTTCTTAAAAACCCAGTACCTCAATTGGCGCCCAACGTTTGGGGCGATTCCAATGGTACCAATGAGCCTGAAGATCGTGAGGAGCTTCGTGTGGAAATTCCGGAGGAGGGCCCACCACCTCATCGACCCCTGCATGTCGACGTGGTCCGAAGGTCTTTGCTGCGAGGTTCCCCGCTTCCCGACGGCTACAAGGACTGCTGCCCTGGCTATCGCCCTGATGTTGGACCCTTGAAGTTTTCGGTAGAGCGAAACGCTGAGACGAGTCTTCTGGTGACACCATCGATATTTTTCAGTTAAGTATAAGTGGAGAGTCTCCCAGTCCTTAGTTGGACTTACTTTGTGGTATCTTGGAGATACAAAAGGTTTTTATTGGTACTTGCAAGCACCATAACCGAAGGACTCGTGTATTCACGAGAAATATCGTAATCGATAAATCCTTTGAAGTTTTGGAACTAGACTAGAGAGCGAGGATGCCTAGTCTTAGACTTGGGAATTGGTTTTGTCTTGGTAGTAATAATAGGGACTCCCGATTGGAGGACTCATGTCCGGTTCCTCCAGTTGGAACTCCGACTTACGAGCTATATGTTAAACATGGGGTAGGCCCCATCGTTTACAACGAAGTATGGATTAAATACACTAGGAAAGATGGTGTTTTAAAATGGCCCCAATATGGTAGCTTTGATTCTGAAATCTTAGACAACCTTGAAGTTAAACTCTTCAAAAAGAAAGCCCGGCCGGCGATGTTTGACTCTTTCCGCTTATGGCGCAAAGAAGCCAAACAAAAAGAAATTAAATTAGCTAAGAAAAATAAGAGAGAAGGGGGACATTCAGTAATGCAAGCTGCTGTGCAGTTTAAAGATAATGAAGACGAGCAGATAAATGAGCAGTTGCACAGGCAACGTAAAATGGCTATAGATAAGTGTTATCCAGTTTTGCCGTCTTTTCAGCAAGAGGCAGCAAAAGAGCGTGAAAAAGACCAATTAATGTCGCAATTATTAACTTCACCACCCCCTATGCGCAGAATGCCACAGCACCCCCGCAACCTTTAGTTGCACAAGCTGCGCCTCCTGCTCTTCCACAGCACCCACCAGCTGTTCTTCAGCTGGCTCCTACTTCTTCGGTGCAGCCTCCTCCAGGCCCACCGACCACTTCTGTTTCACCTGTGTTTTCTACGATTTTGCCTACTATACTTTCTACATCTCCTAATGCCCCCTCTACGATTTTGCCTAGTATCACATCTATTATTCCTGATACCTCTTCTGCCATCTCTACCCCCGCCTTATCTCACCCCGTTTTTCCATCTGTTTGTCCTTCAGTTTCACCTTCCATTCGGCAGAAAATGGCCAGCACTGTTACTAATCTTCTTTTACCTCTTTTCGGGTCGCCTGCTACGACCCCTAACATAGGAAGAAGACAGTTGCGAAGTCAACTGCCTGATTATCAATAGAGAGATTCCCTGAATAGTTTAGCTCGGAAATGGGTCCTGGACACTGAAAAATATGATGTACAGTCAGTCATGGAAGTCTTCCATCAATGGGAAACAGCGACACAGAGATATGTTTTCGAACAGATGTGTGTCTTTCTTAGCGAGGATTTAGAAGACAATGATCAAGAATGCATCCCACAAGAGATGTGTCGTGTACGATTTAAATTTGGAGAGGGTATGATTGTAGGTCCCGATGTGGAAAAGGCAGTTGAAATGTTATTATCATATCGAAGTAAGGGAAGCAGTTCTGGGTCACCATCGGAATCTAGTGCATCTCGTAGGAAAAAGGCACGACAATACCCTATGAGAGAAGTTCCCCCACAGTGGAGGGAGGGTGACGCGACAGCTGTCCCACCTGTCCTGCCACACTTTCACCGCGTATGGGTACATGTCCCATGGAAGCGAGCCGAAGTTTTAGCGCTCAAACAAACACTACCAGATCCGCGTAAAAATCCTGCAGGGTACTATAAAGAATTGTCGCAAACTGCTGGGTCATGTATAATGAATTTGGCCGATATCGATATGTTATTCGGGAACGTTGTTCCGCAGCCTTTATGGGGAAAAATTCGTCATGTAGATCATGACCAGGAATTAGGTGACACGTGGGCTAATATTACTACTGCAGATGCACGCCAAGTTGGTGGTGCCAAGCCTGAGCCTCTGATAGCGGAACTACCTGGTAGAATAGTAGATTACATGAAAACGATAATGCCTGCAATACGCGTAAATTGGGATAAGTTATCTGCATGCAAGCAAAAGAAAGAAGAAACTGTTTCGGATTTCTTCACCAGATTTGAAGAAACATTCATTGACCACAGCGGTCAAGATATGACCACAGAAGGTGGTCAGAGATTGTTTGTCGATAAATTTGTGCACAATCTGCTTCCAGATTTGTGTAGGAAATTAAAAGATTCGGAAAGTTCTTGGGCAGTCTCATCTTCAGCCCAGATATTAGCTACCGCACAGTACTACGAGAATAGAGACAAAGATGAGAAAGATAAAGTAGAAAAGAAAACTAGAGAACTCAAAACGAAGGTTTTGCTACAGCAAGCCTATCCGCCACGTGGTGGTGGTAATCAAAATAATAATGGTCAGAATCACTACCAGAACACTTTTCAGCAGCCTCAACAATATCAGAGAAACTTGCAAAGATTCGATTACACTCAACACCGCGTAGGTCCCAACCAGTGTTTATATTGCAAACAAGAGGGTCATTACAAATATAACTGTCCTGCCCTACCACAACGTGCAAATGGAATTTCTGGTGTAAGAGGTCGTGGTAGTCAGCAAGCGCCTAGAGGTAGAGGGCGTGGAAACGCCCCTCAGGACGCACGTCCCCTTCCACCACAAAACTCTATGAATAGGTTTGACCAGCAAAATAACGTATCTGACAGGACAGCTCAATACTACGTTGATGAGTATTACACAGAAAATGAGCAGTGGGAAAATGAGGATTGCTAGGACAGCCATAGACGAAGAGAGGGAGTCGTTTCAGTTCCAGTAGATCAGAGTGGACCTTACGTTGAGGTGATTACATCAGGTGTGTCAGAACCTTTTCTGTTGGATACTGGTGCTACAAAGAGTTCTATTATGCACTCCAAACTCCCTGGCGCACCTTTGTCTGGCGAAATGAACGTTTCCGTAGGTTTTTCTGGCGCCCCGGTTAGAAATCCGATTTCTGACCCTTTATCTCTTTCTGTTGGTCCTTGTGAATTCGAAGCACCCCTTATTTTGACGACAGGTTGTGGTGAAAATTTGCTAGGATTAGATTTGCTAAAAAGATTGTATGCAACTTTGTACTGCTCTCCTTCAGGAGTACAACTTACTTTAGGTAAGAAAGTGGTTTCTCCCATGTATTTGTCGAGAAATGCACTTCCAGCAGAATTAGCACTTCTCCCAGATATTCTTTGGGCTACTGGTCCAAATGATGTAGGTCTTTTAGAAATTCCACCATATGTTGTAACATTGAAGTCGAATGTCAAAATGCCACGAATTCCCCAATACAGAATATCCAATGAGGGTGAAAAAGCTTTGCTAGCGATTGTTTACGAGTTGATTGAAAAAGACGTGATTGAAGAAATACGAGGCAATATTTGCAATAGTCCTGTTCTGCCTGTTTTAAAACGAACTGACCCTTCTCAGCCACCTGTATATAGATTCGTGATTGATCTTAGAGAAGTAAATAAGATAGTGGTGCCACAATTCCCAGTTGTCCCCGACATTACAACATTATTGACTATGATTCCAGCCTCTGCCTCCTGGTTTTCGGTGATTGACCTGAAGAATGCTTTCTTCAGTATCCCGATTGCTGAGGAAAGCAGGGATATTTTTTCCTTTAGTTTAGGAGGTCGAAGCTTCCGCTTCAAACGCGCTCCTCAGGGCTACTGTGAAAGCCCCTCAATATACAGTCAAGCTCTGAAAACACAACTTGACACAATGGTTCTGCCCAAAGGTGCTACTCTCGTACAGTACGTGGACGATTTGCTCATCGCTGCGGATACTAAGAAAATTTGTAAAATGGCCACGTTGACATTACTGCGTCATCTATGTGATCTGCATCACAAGGTGTCACTTTCCAAGCTTCAATATTGCCGACAAGAAGTGACCTACTTAGGTCATCTCTTATCGAAGGAGGGAAGGAAACTGACCCCAGAAAGAATTCAGGCAATAGCGAAATTGAGTGTGCCAAGAACACAGAGAGAAGTACGTGCTTTCTTGGGCATTACATCGTACTGTAGACAGTGGATTCCAAATTTTTCGTTATTAGCCAAACCCTTGTTGGCACTAACGTGTAAACATACACCCAATCCCATTCACTGGTCTGATGAGTGTCAGAAAAGTTTTCTCGAGTTACGCACAGCATTATGTTCGGCCCCTGTGTTAGGTAACCCCAACTACAGTAAGCCTTTCACATTATATGTCCACGAGAAGGAGGGCTGTGCATTGTCTGTGCTGACCCAGTTATACGGAGATAGACAGCGGCCATGCGCCTATTTTTCGTCAACTTTGGATCCGGTAGCACGAGCATTGCCAAGTTGTTTAAGGGCCACAGCAGCAGCAGCTGGTTCCATTCGACAGTCTGCAGGTCTAGTAATGAATAATACACTAATCGTGATGGTCCCGCATGCAGTAGACACATTGTTAAATAGGACCAAGACACAGCACTTAACTAGTGCTCGACTGTCCAGTTATGAGTTGACGCTACTAGCGAGCCACGTGCACATAAAAAGGTGCAGTACCTTGAACCTAGCCACATTGTTACCAATTGCAGAGGAATCGGATGCTTCAGAACAGCACGATTGTTTCCTTCGAACAGAGGAAGAGACGAAAGGGAGAGTTGATTTGTTCGACACTCCTCTTGCTGAATGTGATGGTACATTATGGGTGGACGGTTCATGCTTTAAACTCCCAAATGGTAACGTGACTACAGCATATGCTGTCACAACTTTGCACACGGTCATTGAAACTGCGCGAATACCACATGGTTCAGCTCAAGCCGCTGAACTCGTGGCACTGACGAGAGCATGTGTGTTATCTAAAGGAATGAAAGTGACTGTCTATACCGACAGCCAGTACGCTTTTGGAGTGGCTCACAGTTTTGGACGATTGTGGAGAGAACGTGGGTTCCTGACTTCGCATGGAGCTAAGATTCAGCATGGTCAGTTGGTGAATGAGCTTCTTGAATCACTGACGTTGCCCCTGAAAGTAGCGATCGTGAAATGTAGTGCTCACAAGAAAGTGACTGATGATGTTGGTCGTGGAAATGCATTCGCTGATGAAACTGCTAAGGAAACTGCAAAGAATATGATGAGCCGAATGTATGTTGCGAGCCCAGAAAGATGGACTGGTGATGTTGGAATATGTCAAGACACGATAGAAAGTGTGAAGTCCGTCCAAGCTGAGGCCACGGAGAAAGAGTTAAGCATGTGGAGAGAAAGTACAGGGAGAATGGATGCAAATGGTTGTTGGATTGAATTGACAGAGCAACAGAGATGGTTGTTACCCAATGCATATGTGCCTGCAGTGGTTACAATGGCTCATGGAATGGCCCATATCAGCGCAAAAGGGATTTGCGAGTTGTTGGCCCCAGTGTGGAAGAATTCAGGGATTCCCAAGTGTGCAGAGAATGTTGTCAAGAATTGCATGGTATGTCTGAAGCACAATCCTGGTAGGGGAACCCCAACTCCAGCTGGTCATTTTGCACCTCCTACGTATCCGTTCGAGGTTTTGCAGCTAGATTTCATACACATGGAGAGGTGCAACAACTTAAAGTACGTGCTCGTGGTTGTTTGTGCCTTCTCAAGATGGGTAGAAGCCTATCCCCTAAGGGACAATACTGCCTTGTCCACAGCGAAAGCCCTTGTAAAAGAGTTCTTCCCCAGGTTCGGAATGCCTAGAATGGTCTGGTCTGACAACGGAAGTGAATTTGTGGGTCGTGTGATGAAAAGAGTGTGTGAAGGGCTAGGCATTAGGCAGAAGTTCCACGCTGCAAATCACCCCAATCAGCTGGATTAGTGGAATGTTACAATGGCACGCTTAAACTTAAATTGGCCAAAAGCCAAGCGAGCACAGGTCTTAAATGGCCTGACGCTCTACCCTTAGCACTCCTATCCACCAGAATGACTGTGCATTCACGAGTGAAACTCAGCCCCTATGAAATAATCTTTGGTCGGCCAGCCAACATATGGGGAGTGCCTAGGCCCACGAAGTTTAGCGAGCTGCAACACCCCATTTTGCTTGACTATTTGTATGAATTGACGGCTAAATTGCGTGTTTTATATCAACAGGTCCACAACACCTTGCCTCCGGTCTCTGAGACACCGGGTCACTCCATTGACCCCGGTTCCTGGGTACTTGTCCGCAACTTTCAAAGAACAAGAAACGACCAGCCCAGATGGACCGGGCCTCACCTCGTCCTCCTGTCTACAAGGTCGGCTGTTAGGGTGGAGGGGAAGGCCAATTGGGTCCACGGGATCCATTGTAAGAAGATACCCTTCCCTCTGCCACATGACCAATGGGTCCGGAAAAGAGGCACTGACTCAGAGCGCACAACTTATGAACGTATAAAAGAAGCTAATCCTGATTGTGAAAGTGAGAACATTTTTCAAGAAACTGTGCCTCCACCAGAACAATTGAACTCTGTGGAACCTGAACTACTATTTCTGGACCAGACAGTACCCGGAAAAAGACGCTACAATTTACGTCCAAGAAAAACAGACTAAAGTAAAAGTGATTTCTTTTATGATCCGAGAGAAAAACCTGTGGACTAATAAAAATGTGTGTTTCCCAAAATCCTATTTTTGAAAGTGCAGATCCTCCCATCTAGGTAACTTGCTTATTTATTTATTTTTTTCGAACCGCCATCCGGGTTTCGCTGCTAGGGTCGCGGTTGATTAAAGACTTTTGGGTGCAGCTGACGACGTTAGGTCGCTGGTTCCGGTTGGTCCAAGCGAGCTGCCCTAGACTGACGGAAGCATCCTTTAGCAGAGACAACCTACCACCGCGGGCAGCACCTTAGAGAGGATGGAGTTTCCTGATGTGGAGAGGCCTGCCAAACAAATGACCTTTAAGCAGAGACTTTTTTACACGATGACGAAGAAAAGTTTTATAATAGTGTGTATTTTTATGCTATTCAGCGTAATGGTCTTTTTGATAAACTATGTTTTATTCTCTTTTCATGTGACATTTGCGCCCACTACATCACCCATACCTCCTCCTACTGTTTCCTCTCATTCTTTCCACCCTTTGCCTGACCACGAATCAAATAGGAGATTAGAATTCATCAATAACTCCTTCGTTCAGTTATTACACCAACACCAACTTGTAATGAACACAACTAACTGTTGGGTGTGTGGTCTCATGCCCCACACCACGGATAGAGGTATCCCCTATTTGGTCCTGCCATTTAGTCACAATGGATCAGTATGGGCATATAGGACAATGTTCATATATGCACGAGAAATCCAACCCCTACGTTCTGTAAAAGACAACCTCAAGACTAGCGCCCTAGTCAAAGGTATAGTTGACATGATCAAGGAAGTAACTTCTTACGAAGATACCCCGGATGATGAGATACTCGCATATGTAGGTTGGAATGTGACCGGATATGGCACTACATTAAGTGAGAAACAGCAAGCCAAAAGATCGTCCCCTATCTGGATCGTACCCCATCAAGGTCACCTATGTCTGCAAGGTATTGGCAAGAATCCCAGAGCTCAGCTAGGGAAGAGTGTCTGTACAGAAACGTATGTTTTTGGATCTCAGACTTCCCCTGCGTTTTTAGCCGCTAAGGGTACTTATTTCATCTGCCATGATAGAGCCTATACATGGTTGCCCCCTGACTTCTCTGGCTCATGTTTTGTTGCTAACAGCAGGAACATAAGGCAATTGACAAGGGTAGTTGAATCCACCGTGATTGAAACTGCTGGTGCCCTTAGTAACCTGACTGCTGAGCTCCAGTCGGATCGACTTATGACCCTTCAGAACCGGGTCGCTTTGGATGTAATACTTGCGGACCGAGGTGGAGTATGCAAATTGATCCAGTCCAGTTGTTGCATTTTCATTCCAGATAATGCTCCAACAGTGTACAAGGCCATCTCCAAACTGCATAAGATTTCCGAATCTATTCATGTGGATAAAGGAGATTGGTCGTTAATGGGATGGTTCTGGGAACTGATATCTGCCTGGGGATGGAAAATTCTGATGGTCATTGGAATGGTCTTAGCCATTCTTTTCCTGTTCTGTCTATGCATACAGTGTGCTCCTGCAATATGTGGCCTCTGCGCTACATCATGTGTAAGGAAGCCTGTGTCAAGAAATGAACTCAGCACTAGAATGATGTTGCAGCAACATCTCAATGACTTTAGGAATATAGATCTGGACTCAGATTAACATGAGGATAGATTAATTGCCTATGTAAGGGCAAAAGGAGGGTCTGTGGTTCGGAAAAATCTGGATTCATATAATAGTACTGGACTCGAGAATAAAAACTTCGTCGAAATAGGACGAATTTGGTATCAAAAGACCGAGAATGACGAGTACATCAAGTACATGTATTTTCGGCGTATTCGAGTGACGATTTCACATCGAAATCGTCATTTACATTCTGAACCCTTAGCTACATGTTGCCCTTTACATAGGCCTTAATCCAGTTGAATTTGATTCCACAAGGACACATACTCCTTAATCGACTTCTCCCTGACCCCAGTACAAGTTAGAACCATTGCCCCAGGCCGAACTCGTTAGGTCAGTTCCCTCCCAGTGGCCGAGCAAGATAGCATCTAGGCTCAACCAGCCATAAAACCATTTCAGCGCGCACACCTGCCATATCTCGCTCACATCTTTCTCCACTCCTTTTCTTCACTTACTTTATGACGGGGAGGTGACCGTTTTTATTAGGGGTCCAGCGATATCTGATGAAATGTTGGGCCTTGCCGGATGATTTGTTATGGGCAGCACGACGTGAAATATGTACATGTCATCATGACTCTGCTTTTCTTTTGTAATCAGTAACTATAAATGAAATACCACGAATCCAAGGAATGTTTTGCCCAAGGCTGAAAATAATGTATAAGAAGAGAAGCCTGACTTCGTGAAAATGTGCAGTCTCCTGAGAATATACCCGTGTTGTACTTCTAGGACCCTGTTACCTTGGTTGCAGCCAATAAACGAATCTTTGACTTCACCTGGAAGACTCTGAGTTTCTGTAGGTCTGACTCAGGAGAACCCGAGGTCTCTGGGTGTTGATCCCCTGGCACCGCTGGGTTACCGGTTCTGTGCCGGTTCTTAAAAACCCAGTACCTCACACCCTATTAATTTCAAAAACTTTAATGGGTGACGAAATCATGAGGTCTGGAAATCAATCCAAGTAAATCAAAATGTATGACCGTTAATCCACATAGATCCTTTTGGGGGAGCTTGAGAATGGGAAACACAGAGTTAGAAAGGTTGAAAGACTTTAAGTATCCTTGGGTGAGGCTGGCAAACTCAGTGTCCTGGCCCCCACAAATTACTAAGAATGCCATGACTCTGCAGCATAGAGCTTTCTCTATTCTGAAACTACATAAACTTTCCTCTTCTTGACTGTATCTCCAATTATCGAGATATATCAAGCAAAAGACTTGGGTACTGCACTCTATGGTGCTACGGTCTGCAACAATTGCAACTTAACCAGACTAACCAAAGGTGAAAACAAATTTATGAGGTCTTTGGTTGATATGCCCCAAAGAGCCCTAATCACTGAACTGAGACAGAACATGGGTCTGAAGAACATTCAATCAATCAATCAATCAATCAATCACAGCATTTGTATAGCGCACTACTCACCCGGAGGGTCTCAAGGCGCTAGGGGAGAGGGGGTCCGCTACTGCTCGAACAGCCAGGTCTTGAGCTGCTTCCTGAAGGCGAGGTGGTCCTGGGTCAGTCGGATGTGGGTCGGGAGGGAGTTCCAGGTCTTGGCGGCGAGGTAGGAGAAGGACCTTCCCCCTGTGGTGGCTCTTCGGATGCGGGGGACGGCGGCGAGGGCGTGGCTGGTCGATCGAAGCTGGCGTTTGGGAGCGTAGAAGTTGAGGCGGCTGTTGAGGTATCCTGGGCCTTGGTTGTGCAGGGCTTTGTGTGCGTGGGTGAGGAGACGGAAGGTGATTCGCTTGTTGACCGGGAGCCAGTGCAGGTCTCTCAGGTGTCCGGAGATGTGGCTGCGGCGGGGGATGTCCAGGATGAGTCGTGCTGAGGCGTTCTGGATCCGCTGGAGTCTCTTCTGGAGTTTGGCGGTGGTTCCGGCATAGAGGGCGTTGCCGTAGTCCAGGCGGCTGGTGACGAGGGCCTGGGTGACCGTCTTCCTGGTCTCGGTGGGGATCCACCGGAAGATCTTGCGTAGCATGCGTAGCATATTGAAGCACGATGAGGAGACGGCGTTGACTTGTCTGGTCATGGTGAGGAAGGAGTCCAGAATGAAGCCCAGGTTGCGTGCGTGGTCTGTTGGTTTGGGTGCGCTGCCTAGGGCGGGGGGCCACCAGGAGTCGTCCCAGGCGGAGGGTGAGGATCCCAAGATGAGGACTTCCGTCTTGTCAGAGTTCAGTTTCAGGCGGCTGTTCTTCATCCATTCGGCTACCTCTTTCATCAGCTGAGGATCAGCTGGGTGTCGTCGGCGTAGGAGATGATGTTGAGGTTGTGCTGGCGTGCGATGGCTGCGAGGGGACTCATGTAGACGTTGAAGAGGGTTGGGCTGAGCGAGGAGCCTTGAGGGATGCCGCAGATGACTTTGGTGGCTTCTGATCTGAACGGGGGGAGGCGGACTCTCTGTGTCCTTCCGGCGAGGAAGGAGATGATCCACTCCAGTGCCTTCTCCTGGATTCCGACGTTGCTGAGGCGCTGTACTAGGGTGCGGTGGCAAACTGTGTCGAAGGCCGCGGAGAGGTCTAGGAGGATGAGGGCCGCTGTTTCTCCGTTGTCGAGCAGGGCTCGGATGTCATCGGTTGCTGCGATCAGGGCGGTCTCGGTGCTGTGGTTGGCCTGGAAGCCAGACTGCGAGAGGTCGAGGGATCCGTTCGTCTCGAGGAAGGCGGCCAGCTGTTTGTTGACGGTCTTCTCGATGACTTTTGCGGGAAACGGGAGCAGCGAGATGGGTCGGTAGTTCTTGAGGTCGGTGGGGTCGGCTGATGGCTTCTTCAGTAGGGAGCTGAGTTCGGCGTGCTTCCAGCTCTCCGGGAAGGTGGCGGTGTTGAAGGAGGTGTTGATGATGTCCCTCAGGTGGGGTGCGATGATAGCGTCAGCCTTGTTGAAGACGTGGTGGGGGCCGGGGTCGGTTGGAGATCCAGAGTGGATGGAGTTCATCGTGCAGATGGTGTCTTCGGTGCTGATCGTGGTCCAGGCGCGGAGGGTGGTGGTGGGGGGCAGTGGTTCGGTTGTGGCGTGCATCGGTTGAGTGCTGAAGCTGTTGTGTATGTCCGCGATCTTGTTGTGGAAGTAGGAGGCGAGGGAGTTGCAGAGGTCTTGCGAAGGGGTGATGTCGTTGTTTCCGGCGTTGGGGTTGGAGAGCTCTTTAACGATGTTGAAGAGTTCCTTGCTGTTGTGTGCGTTGTTGTCCAGTCGTTCTTTGAATGCAGTCTTCTTGGTGGTGCAAATCAGTTGGTGGTGTTTTCGGGTGGCGAGCTTGAGGGCAGTCGCGTTCTCAAGGGCTCTGCAGTTCTTCTTGGAGCACTTGAGTTCGTCGGTGAACCAAGGGGCTTTGTTGCTGCCGGGTCTGCTAGGCGGGGTCCTCAGAGGGGCGAGGTCGTCCGCGCATTCACTGATCCACTTCGTGAGGTTGGTGGCCGCCTGGCTGGGGTTCGTTGCGCTGGTGGGTGGGCTCTTGTTCAGGGAAGTTGCGAGCTGTTCGGCTGTGATCTTGTTCCAGCTTCTGCGTGCAACCTGTTGTTGGTGGTGGTGGATCGTGGTCCTTCTGAAGCTGAAGTGGACGCAGCTGTGGTCCGTCCAGTGGAGTCCGGTGGCGTGGCTGAAGGCGATGTCCTTGCTGGAGGAGAAGACGGGGTCGAGTGTGTGTCCGGCGTAGTGGGTGGGGGTGGTCACCAGTTGCTTGAGACCGAGGTTGGCGAGGTTGTCCAGCAGGGTGGTGGTGTTACGGTCGTTGTTGTTCTCCAGGTGGAAGTTGAGGTCCCCGAGGAGGATGTAGTCAGCGGAGGGGAGGGCGTGCGGGGTGATGAAGTCGGCGATGTCCTCGCTGAATTGTGTGCGTGGTCCCGGGGGTCTGTAGATGAGGGTGCCTCTGAGGGTGGTCTTGGGGTCGATGTGGATCTGGAAGTGCAGGTGCTCGGCGGGTGCGAGGGTGTCGTCGGTGTTGGTCGTGATGCGGATGGAGTTCCTGTGGATGATGGCGATGCCTCCTCCTGTCTGGTTGACGCGGTCTCTCCGGATGATCTTGAAGCCGTCCGGGATGGCGATGTTGGGCGCTGAAGAGGCGTTCATCCAGGTTTCCGTGAGGAAGGCGACGTCTGGGGCTGTGGTGTCGATCAGGTTCCAGAGCTCGACGGCGTGTCTGTGGACGGAGCGGGTGTTGAGCAGGATGCACTTCAGGTGGCTGCTGTTGTTGCTCGTCGGGGTCTTGGGCACTGCTGGAGTGGTGTAGGTCCGGATGCAGGTGAATTTGCAGGAGTTGCAGCAGAAGGGTCCGTGGGTGCGTCTCGGGGTGGCTCGGTAGCAACCCGGGAGTCGGCCGACGTTGAGTGCGATGAGTTCGGTGGCGTTGTAGGTCCGGCGGGTGGGCTGGTGTCTGCGGGAGCCAGGGGTCCTGGCACTGGGCGCGGTCCAGGCGCGGACGGGCGCAGACGGGCTTACCTTTGGTGCGCCTTCGGCGCACAATCGGCGCGCCCGCTGCGCGTGCGCACGGTCGCCATTTATGGCGAAATGCAGAGAGGGAGGGGCAGCTGGGAGGCGGGAGCGGGGAGGAAGGGGGCGTGTCAACACTCCCCGGCGGCGGGAATCGGCAGCGGGGAGCGGGTGCAGGGGGACAGCAGCCCAGGGGGGGTATGGGTACAGAGGGCAGCACGGGGACAAAACAAGATATAGGGTACAGAATACAAATATAAACTACAATACAAACGAGTACAGCTGGACAGTGGCACACAGCGCTGCAAACTAACAGGCGGGGGGCGTGGCCTGAGGGCGGACCCGAGGGTGGGAAGGCTTCAGCGAGGCTTCAGCGAGGCTACAGCGAGGCAGAAGTAGCGGCAGGCGGGGGCACACGCAGCAGCTGGTGGCCGTGCGGCACGGGGGTGTCCTACAAGTAGGACAACATTGCTCATGTGGCATTGCTCATGTGGCCAATCTAAAACTCTTTTTGGATTGGTTAAGGCTGTGGCCATGTTCTCATTTGGAACCCTACAGGAACTCCTTCCTTGAGCCAGAAGGCTTGGGTACTAACAGCAGGTTAGCCTGGTTTAGACATGTTAAATCCAAATTCTATTCACTCGGCCTCACCGAAGTTTGGGATAAGCCGGGACCAATATCCATGCATCTAATACCCTTAGTAAAACACAGATACTGCCAGATTTGTATTTGAAAAATTATTTCAGGAGACAAAACTGTGAAGTTTGTCTTGGAAGTTTTTGTTTTTAAATCAACTTAGGAATTTGAGCCTTTCTTAAATAGAATAGAGCCACCAGAAGGAAGTGGCCAGTTAATGAAATTGTGGGTAGTAATTCTACTAGTTAATTGCTTCTTTAGTAAATGATGTTTAATTTCAGTAATTAGGATATCTGTCCATCCCGTAGGTTCCATGCTGAAACAGACACACACTGGTTGTTCTTTTGTAGAGCTAACAATCAAAATAAGTCGGAAATGGAGTTTTCCTATCTGCCAAAGATTGAATATAAGATATCCTAAGCCCTAAGGCTATTTAAGTCGGATACCAACAAATGTATTGTTTTTCATTTTCGAATTCTTTATATTCGACCTTGCACTCAAGATAGACTGAGAGGAGAAGAATAGGGGCATTTTATGTAATCATTATTTTTTATTGATTTTAACAGGATGTTTTAATATTTTATATATGATATATACAATTGCACAATATTCTTATGTTTGATGGGGATCTCCACTGAAATAAAGTAAATAAATGTAAACTTACATTGATTAAATTGTTTGCTCAATTTTGTAAGTGGTATTAATTCCATTTAATATAAATCTCAGCAAATACTGAGAAATTTAATGGCAATCAGATTAAGCTCAGTTAAGAATTACGGCATTATTCTTTATTGTTTGAATATGCATACAATCAAACAATTTTCTTATATAGCAGTCAAAACATTGAGAATACAGTGTGCTCCCTGAATATCAAAGATAGAATGTGGTGGTGTGGAAATATCAAGGAGCAAAATATCCAAAGGTAAGTAAATATAGATTTTCTACACCTAAATCCACGTACATGTACCTTGGTGAGATCTATATATATATATTTTTTTTTAAATCTTTTTATTGGCATTTTTAAACAAAGCTTTATTGTACAGCGTTATACAAGGTACATAAATGAAGAAGTCTCAGTTCTTACAGCTTTTGTTCATACATTCGTTCACATCCTGAGATGGAAGTACCATCTTACATCTTATACGGCGATTATTTTTATGGCTACCATCCGCAGGTTTCCTCCTATTTTTGTACTAGCAACAGTGAATAGAGGTTTGTGCCCATACTTCGGGTAATCAAGAAAGGGGCCCCTGGTTGCCAGCTAATTAATAACCTAACTTGGTCAATATTTAAAATTAAACAATACCATTAAACTTAAAAGGAACAAAATCGAGAGGGCAAGCGGTCGTGTGGGGCTGTGTATTCGTATGTTAATAGTTCAGGTTGTACTCAGTATGATGTCATTGTCACATGCCTGGTTCCTGAGGGATAGTTAGGGCATATGCTCCTCATCTGGGGGTTTGCAGGTGAGCTGACGGCTCATCCCACCTGGGGGGGGGGCGCATTTCATAGTTTGGGGTTCGGGTGGCAACTCATATGTATGTTTCATGTGGAATACCCAACTGATCCATTGTTAGCCTAGAGCCCACATGTGGCTTCCTTATTCGTGTGTCTAGGGATCTCTCTTTAGTTTAGGGCCTATTCATCCCCTGGGGATATCGCCCAGCTCGCTCTATGGCTCATCCTTGCTGTCAGTAGATTCTTCTTCCCTGTCAATTTCTGGGATGATGCACGTTACAAGGATTTCCGTCCATATATCTGCTCTAGGTCTAGTCTGCACTCCCCTAGCCTCTTCTCTGACCAGAGCCCTTTCTTCAGGTTTAGCACCACTTTGTGACGTTTTTCCTCCAATGCTGTAATCTCAGGCCCCCGACTGTCTTCCATGTCATGGCTATTCGCCTATTTGCTAACACTAGCGGAAGGTGTATAAACCGCATGCCTACTTTTTGCGGGGGTGGTCGTGGGAATAACCACAGAATACATGTTTCTAGGGTACAGGCAAGGGGTCGTCCAAGGGCATCCCCCAAATCTTCAACTACCCTTTCCCAGTAGGGTCGTAGGGTTGGGCAATACCATACCATGTGTGTGAAATCGGCATCTGGGTGGTCGCATCTAGGGCATAATCGAGGTTCACCTCCGTACACCACCTCGAGCATATGTGGTGTCATATAGGTCATTTGCACATAGTTAAATTATATGTATTTTAACCTCATGTTTCTAGAAATCTTCTGTGTGGAGGCCAAAATTCTCCTCCACTCGGGGTCTGTCAGTTCTCGTTCCAGTATCTTTTCCCATTTTTCGCGTAGGGTCAACAATCAGGGGTGCACCATTGCCAAAAGGGCTTTATATATCCATGTTATCAGGTGTCTGGTCGACCCAAGTGTGACCAATAACTGTAGGACTTCATACGTTGCAGGTTCTTCATTATCTCCCACCCATAAATCTTTGAATGTGTGCACTAGTGCTTTATATGTAAGAAACTGTCCTGGCGGGAGTCCATATTGCTCCACCAAGACTCCTAGTGGTACCAGGGTGCCCTGTTGATAGCAGTCGCCTACTGTATGAAGTCAAGCATCAATCCACAGCCTCAGCTGTGTTGTAGTAACGATTACGGGAGGTTCACCGTTGGTTAGACCCACCGGTGGCAGTGCAGGTGGGTATAGGTTTGTCTCTTTCGTTTTGGAGACGCTTCTTAGCCAACCCCTTAGTGCTGTGGAGAGTAATATCGTTTGGGTCTTGGGGAGCCATCCGAGGAGCAAGCAGACAGGTTGCTATGGTCTCGCTTTTAATTGTAAGCCCTGTTGCAATTAAACTCCTTCTATCTACTCCCCCTGTAGTGTAGTTCCTATATTCCCAATAGGCTCTGCTCATTGGAATAATATATCCTATAGATGTGACATAGGACTTATGTCTACTAGGTCTCTATCAAATATATTAGACTTAATTGTGAGTGCCAGCTAGCTCTGGGGTCGCTAGAAACTTTCTCGAATTCACAAGAAAGGATTAGTTTCTGACAACCGCATAAACATGACAACTTTGTTTCCTCAAGATAAAACTGATCTTCAGAGTCGTGGAAACAACAGATAAATATTTTACTCAGTCATTCGTGCATGCTTCGTTTCACCAGAGGTGCAGAGAAATAGAGTGACGGGTGTTTTCAATAAAAAGTATGTATTGAACAGTCTTCTTTCTCATGCAGAAGAAATTAACTGCTATAATCGTAATACTGGCTGTAAACTATAATGCGTACAGCAAGAAGAGTATTATAAAAAAATGCTGTAAAAGCATGGTATGGTTTATAAGCCATAGAATACATACATAAATTAATAAAGACTAAAAGTGCTCTACTGGTGCTTCTAAAATACGCCTACCCCGATGTACCTAACCTAAGTCTAGTACGAGGGAAGATGTAAGTGTGGTGTAGCATAAGTTTAGTATTCTTTTGCCAAGAATCTATCCAAGACTTCTCTTAGGGTCTAATCAGCTCCGTACCTTGGTTTAGAATGAAGGAGGTCTGGTATCTCTCTGTCTCAGGACTCGATTTCCCAACACCCCGCAAGGGGAGCTTGGAAACACTGGAGCTGGATTTCTCGGCAAGAGAAAAGACAGCGTCTCTCTCAGTGCGTCTGCTGGAGGGTCGGCTTCCTTCGGCACTTGCAGTAGCGAGATGCGTCGGGCAAGTAGATGGTCGAACTGCTCCAAACCACCGTGCTAGGGCAAGTGTGGGCATATTTATACCTTGAAGGTGCCGAGTTTGATGTAAAGGTGGACATAATAACGTCATCAATGAGACTCAGTTCTTTGAAAACTCCATGAGTTCTTGGACAAATCAATATTCGAGCAAGGGGAAGTCCCTAACTGCTGAAGCCGAGTTTTCCAAGAAATCGTTGTGGATTTTCGGAACTAGTGGAAGTAGCCATGCCGTATTTGGACTGCATGAGCTATGTCTAAATATGGTTATGATTTCTATGCCTATATAATGGCATGATGATTTATACCTTTATAAGGTCATGAATCTGGAAAATTACACTAGGGTCCTAAAATGATATACAACACCCCAGTCCATCTTACAATCCATTGCAGTTGCGCGTCCTAATAGTACAATTCAAAGTCTGGGATTCCCAGCCCTCCCTCCTCCAGGGGTCGTTTGAGTATTACCAATTATGTTCTCTTGCTGCCTCCATCCCATAACTGGTCCCATACCAGTGCGTCTAGTTGCTTAAACCATGTGGATGCACCTCTACAGGAAGGTTCACGAAAAAAACTAGAGCAGCCGCTGGAGCATGACCATTTTAGTCAGAGCTTTTCTGGCCATCACAGGTAATTTAAGGGCCCGCTAAAAGTCTACACAGGCCTTTAACGATCAAAGAGCCTTCCCCAGGTTGGCCTCACTGAGGTCCTTCATCTGGTGGGTGATCTGTATTCCCAGGTACTGAAAGGTAGTGGGTGACCACTTCATACCTTGGTGAGATATAAATATCTTCAAGGTATGTATATGTGGACATAGGAATAGTAAATCTATACTTTCTCCATATGCACTTACTTTTTGATATTTTGTCCCTTGCTATTTTGTCACTGTATTCTTTTATCATTATATTTCTGCGTTCGATATTCAGTAGGACATTTGAGAATATGAACACATTCCGTAACAATCCTAATTAAATTAGTAGTAGTACACAGCTTTATTTGATATAAAATATCTTAAAAAGCACATTTACAATTAAGATCACAATTCATTTAAGACTTACATAAAAAAGCACTTTGAGAAAAATACAAGAATAATAAAAATGTATTAAACCAATTACAGCTTTGGACAAAGTTAAAAAGTGGTCGCCTTATAAGGTTAACTTAAGTCTTTCAGTCTGATCACCCACGCCCAACTAAGGAATTTGGCCACCCCACAAACTAGGGTGGTGTTAGGATCTGTTTGCAAAATTCTGAGGGCAGAAGAGTAATTCTTGGTCTCAAGCTGACGACAGACAGGTTTTAACCATTTCGACCTAGGTTTGCTATAAGCACGACATACAAAGAAAAAATGCGGGATAGTTTCAGGTACACAGGTACAAAATGGACAATCAACAGGTGTTTGGTTGGGTGGTTTCCACTTACATGTACGATCAGGAACGGGAAGAGTTCCCATTCTGAACTGAATGTAAAGTGCCCTATCTCTGGGTTTCCTGATGAACTCCAGATAGGGTTCAAGACAATATACTGTCTTGTGCAAGCGGAACTCATCTGTCAACCTGCCCACGTTAGTATCTCTGAGATCTTGAGCATCAACCCATGTCCGGTAGGCTCTCTTAATTTCCATTTTTGACACCGAGGCGCCTGACTCCCATGCAATATTAAAACCAAGAGCCATTAAAAACTTTTTTACCCTAGCAAGCCAGACGATTTTGTGGGACCCCTGCAAATTCATGACTTCTCTTAAGCCGTCTGCCTAGCTAGATAGCTCGGGTGTACGCCACAAACGGGCCCAATAGAGAAGCGGGTGCAAAGTGATTAGGTCTTTTATTGAGCGGCGACCCATGTCGCACCGGAGTGGCTTGGTTGGGGTACCCCTAGGTAGTGAAACGAGCTCTCTGAAAAACTTGTTTTCTGCCATGACAAGGGCATCAACATTGTGAAAGCCCCAGAGCTCAGCTCCATACAATGCACAACCTACAGCTTTTGCAGCATAAATCTCCAGTGCAGGAGCTATGGGTCTGGATATTGAGGCTCTATGTTCCCTCCCAATGACTCCCAAGACAAGCTTGTGGCTTAAAGCCATTTTCTCAATGTGTGGCTGCCATTTCAATTGGTCTGACATTCATATCCCTAGATAGTCAAAGACTTTAACACGCTCTAGGGGCACCTCGTCAAGTGTAAGCGTAGATTTTAACATTACTACTAGGGTTAAAATAAAGGAGCTTGGTTTTGTTTGTATTAATTACCAAGCCCCTTAAATTGCAAAAGAGACAAAAACGATCTAAAAGCTTCTGGAGACCCGCTGGTGCTTTTGATACCAATAACGTATCATCCGCAAAAAGCAAAGCGGGGACTTTAACACCAGCCAGAATAGGGGCATCAGCGTTGATTTCAGACAAAAATGAGGCAACCCCATTTACAAACAACGTAAAGAGGGTCGGCGCCAGGACACATCCCTGGCGGACACCTCTATTTACCGGGATTTTGTCCGTTTTCTGCTCCTGGGTACCCCACCGGATGCATGCATAATTTCCATTGTGCATACGGGCCAACAAATTCAAAATGGGCAAGGGAAGCCCCATCTCCCGCAGGACCGTCCACAGGCGCCCTCGGGGAACCAAGTCAAACGCGGTCTTTAAATCAATAAATGCTAAATAAAGACCGCCCTTGCCAATGGTTACTATCTTCCAGTGCAACAAAACCAGCCTGGAAGCCTGGTCGACAGTACTTGTACACGCCCTGAAGCCTGCCTGTAATTAAATTAGACACAAGGTTGGTTACTTGCTATGGGTTGAGCAGGCACTTGTGCAGCACTGCAAAATTTTGCGCAGCATATGCAGGCTTTTATTATAATAAGTCAATTGATGCAATGCTTTGGATCACTTTGCATTGATTTGCACCATTTTGTGTAGTGCTCCCTATATATCAAAACTACAATATCGATAGGACACAATATAGAGGACAGAACATTAAAAATAAAATATCAATAGGTAACTAAATTTAGATTTTCTTTATCTAACACCTCACGTATGTACCTATGTGGTACATATTTCTTTAAGGTGCGAAGATGTGGAGTTAGGAATAGGAAATCTATACTTCCCTATGTGTACTGACCTTTCGATATTGTGTCCCTCCATATTATGTCCTTGATATTCAGTAGCACAACCATTTGTCCCACTTGAGTTGACAAGCAAAGTGTTAGCAAACAACACCCAAAATCTAAGCATTTGTACTGGCTCCATGCCAGTGCTTGATTTATAAAAATATAAGTGCTGTGCTCTCGTCAGGAGGCCACTGCAGTTTGCACTATACCTGGCACTGTATTTACATAACTACTAACCATCACACTGTGTGACAATTCAGACTGTTTGAGGTCGCCAAAGCTTTAAGAATGGCTCGAGTGGCAGGTATTAGTTGTTTCAAATGTATATTGAATTAACAAATACCTGTTTTTCTGCTCATCTTTACATTACACAAACAGCGTCCCCATGTGGCAGCTGTCATAAGTGCTGGTTCTGGCAATTAAGTGCTGGTGCCAGTAATTAAGTGCCAAGCACTGAAACCATTGGCTCAAATTAAGCACCGCTCCATGCTTGTCCTCTTCGTGATTGCACATAAAGTGTTTCATTCACATAATTACAAGGGACTTGGTTGCACTCTGGATTACAAGCATTTAGTTCAAACAGTGATAAAATATCAAGGGATTTGAACACAAAGCTAAATTGTACTGAGATAGATAGCATATGCCTGCTACTTTTTATTACAGTGTCATATTCATTTATGATTACTATCACATCAATATACTTATAAACGTTTGGATTCAGTTTTTAAATAATGTTTTTAATGCTTGAAACAGTAAAGCATTTCAAATGGATATTTTTATTTTGTTAATGAAGGTGCATGTTTGTACTTTAGTGGCACAAATGTGTTAGCTAAATCTGTGGAGATATCATGATTGAAATGTAGTTCAAAGTTATCCACACACGAAGTGCATTCGACGTCCAGCGACAAATTCTTCTTAATTACTTATGATTTTTCCCTTCTTAATCCTTGGAAGGAGATAGAGAGAGACTTCTGTTGCTTGATGTTGGCATTACAGTGTGGCTTCAACGAGTTTGGCGGAAGGTAACGGTACAAGTTGTCTTAAAACGTACCCAACAAAACGTATTCGAACTGAACTCATGACTTTGTGGTTAGCAGTTAGCAGTGGCGGCTCCTCCTCTATGGCGAAAGAGTGTTGGCCCACTGCTTTTAAATAGTGCAAAGGAGAAACATAAAATGATAATGACTTTCAGTTATTATCATTTTAATCTTGTGCTGCTTTGCAGGCGGGGCTGCTCAGCGCTCAGAGCAGGGCAGGGGAGCAGTGGTTTCCCCTCTCCTAAGTGCACATGCCTTTTTGGCTGGTCTTCTCGGGGTGCCCAAAACAGTCATGCGCACTTTTCCTGTTCTCCCCACCCTGCGCGACCCCCATGACCCCCCCATCACCTCCCCCACCCTGCCACCCGCGAGCCATGCTGGCCGCCACTGGTGGTTAGTATATTATTTACTGGTGCAAAATCCCTTCTCTGACACACAAAGCATGAATTTTGTGTTCATAAATAATGTGAGTAAATCTGCTCGCATTGGTGGGTCATAGGTATTCTACCAGCTAAAGTAACAGAAACCCCACACTAAGGGGCCCATTATGATCGCGGACGGACTTGCGTCCATCCGCGATCCCTGTGTAGGAGGGAACGTACGCATGTGCTGCGGCGTTCCCTCCTGTGCAATTAGGATGTGACCTCCACCCTGGCGGTCACATCCTCTATATTTAACATTGCGGAGGGTGCGGCTTCAAGCTGCACCCGCCGCAATGTTAAAAACACATGCAGTGCATTTAAATGCAGAAAGCGGCAGGCACCGCGCGGTGCCTGGCGCTTTCTGCATGTAAATGCAGGGGGGTACCATAGGTACCCCCCATGTGCACCCCCATCTCCCTTCACCCAGGGGGCCCGCAACGGGCCCCCAGAGTGAAGATCCGTATGCTTTTCCACGGCGGAGAACCCGCCGTGGAAAAGCATCTCTTCTACGCCATCCTTATATGTCTGGCGGTGTCTGAGAGACACCGCCACCATATTAGAGCTTTTCCTCCGCGGTTGTAAGCCAACCGCAGCGGAAAAGCAGCAGACTGAAACCAGGACCCACCAGCCATCCTAATGTGGCGGTGGGTCTTTGGTGGGTCCGCAGAGGATTTTCCGCATCCGCCGGGCGGGCGGTGGCTTCCGCCGGCCCGGAGGATGCGGAAAATCCTCCATCATAATGTGCCCCTAAGTATGGGTCTGATTTAGATATCGACGGACAGGATATCCGCCACCGTCGTGACGGGAGAACCCGTCTGCCGATATCTAATCAGGCCCCAGGTGTGTGATTTGAAACTTTTACAAGGCACTTTCCACTCTGACTTCAGTGAAAGATTTACTCCCCGCAAGGGCAGGTTCACATAAGTTCCTATATATGTGGATATAGTGATGGAACAGTCACAAAATGGATGGGAGAGTAGAGGAAGTGAGCTCTCAATTAAAAACGTTATCCTGCTTATAAACAAAAAAGGAAACATTATCAAGCGCAAATGGACTTCAACATGACATTTCTAAAAATCTAAATGTTGACTGGCTACATTTCTGCATTAGCCTGACACACAACAGTCTTTAAAATGCTTCCTTTGTAACGCTGGACATTTATCACATAGTCTTTACCATGCAGGTAAGTATTTTACACTCTTAGCAAGAGGTACTCTACCACACAGCTAAGTGTTTTTTTTTAACAACATACATTTTTTATGTTATGTTTTTTTTGTAAAGGATTATAAGTAGGGGCACAGGGTTTACAAATGACTAGTGGGTTAGCATAATTTTTGCATTTAGAGGTGGGTAGAGGCAAAGGGAGATGAGGGTAATTTTAGGAATAAAGGCTGGGTAGGGGTAATGGAAGGCAAGTGTAATTGTAAGGGTATGGGGTGGGCAGAGGTAAAGGATGTAAGGGTAATTTTAGGCTTTAGTGGAGGAATGAGGTAAATGGAATTTAGGAGAAAAAAGCAGGGTTGTATGAGTTACCCTAAAATAAAGTAATATTATGAAATAAATATATGTGTATACACACACATGCACATATATGAAATATATGGACACACACGCACACACACACATACACAAACATTTTCAATGAAAAGAACAAAGGTTGAAGGTAGGTTATAGTTAGAAAAACTTAATTTATCATTTCTATGCAAAACCAACTTAAACTACACCGATTTTAGCAATTAAAAAGTTATGGTTATATCTTAAAGTTATAATTTCCACCCAACCAAAACGTTCTATAACTCTAACACCTTTGTACAACTTGTAACTATAACTCAACTATAGCTGTGAACAGCTCAGTGGCATAGAGTATAGTGCCATGAAGTACAGTGGCCTAGAGAAGAGGCGTGCAAAGTAGAGTAGAGTGGCATAGAGTGCAGTGGCAATGAGTAGAGTGGTGCAGAGTTGAGTGGCACAGAATGCAGTAGCGTAGAGTGCAGTGACTCTATCATCTCGCCTTCCAACTGTCACAACTGGCCTCCTGTCTGTGTGCAGTGAATATGGCCTCATGATGGGTTCATTTTCAGAGATACCTCATTAGTCATCTGTTGTTAACCCTACCAGTATGTTGTGATTCTCCAGATTGTGCAACAGCCGCAAACCTGATTCTACAGGCCTTGGTTGTGACATGGAAGGAGGCACACAAACATATGGTACTCCCACATCTCATGCATCACAAAGCTCTGCCATGGCACAATGCAGCCCTACTATATAGGTAGGCAACATTTTTGGGGGGTCTTGGCATGGGAAGTGTCTGAAAAGTAGAAACCAACTATATAGCAAGAAAATCCTGAAGTCATTCTGCGCTCTGAGCATGGACTTTGGACTTCAATCACTGATCCCTAGTGGTGACTTCCCGTTTCCCCTATCCTTTGCTATCTTCAAACCCTGGACCAACTCAGAGGGGTGGTCTTAGGATTAAATGGTGTGCTTATTATAGCCACATGGGTGACCCCAACCTTACTGCAGCAAGACTTACCTGGCAGATGCCGCCCATGAAAGATAACTCTCGGAGGACTGGGCCTCCCGGCTCCTTGACCATGACCGGGTACTTTGTGAATCCCAACTGAAATTTTTATATTTTAAAATTCTCCACGGTTGTAAGTAGAAGAGAGCTAATCTGTTAACTCATTACCTTTTCTGGATATGTGACTCCGACAACTGTACATTGTGTCATATTCTGTGTTTTTGTATGACCTTGCCTGGATATTGGGCGAATGCGTGGTCGTACTTGCGCCATTCCTGGCCTCTCTCGATCCACACCTCCCTCATTTGGCCATTGTCCCCGATGTGTGCAGATATCTCTGTCCTAATGGCACAAACCCACCACGGTTTGGTGACCTCACTTGTAGCGGCCAAGCTTCCTATTCTCCGCCACTGGCAAAAGTCCTTCGCCCACCATTCAACAAGTGGCTTATTGAACTATATAGGATGGCTGGCCAAGAACAGGTCACTTACAGGCTCATTGATAAGCTGGACACCTTTGGCATTACCACAGTATTAGCATCCATGGTGATTTGCCGTGATGCCTTGCCCTTCTGCTGAGTCGTCCTCCCTATTCTGACACTACACATGTCATGACCTACAGACTAGCGCATACCCATGCTACCAGGGAGGCGAGGTTGGGTCGTCCTCCTCCTGTGCCTACCCAAAAGTGCCCGTCCGACTTGTTTCAGGAGCCACCCCACTACTTTTGAGTCTGTTACCCCTTCTCAATCCACTCACTACCCCTATCCTTGTACCCTTGCCCTTCCCTTTCAACCACTATACCTCCTCCTTCCTTGGTTTAGGGGCTGCCCCGGGTATATTGTTATTGAGCATTGATAGTTGATTCGTACCGTTGCGCGTTATATTTCCCCAATGCTCTTATTACCCTTTTCTTTTCTGTACCCCTGCCTATATTTGAAAATGATAATCAATAAATATTGCAAAATAAACAACTGACTCGGAATCAAGGCTATAAATTCACAGGAATACACATAACAACAGTACTTATTTACATATCTGTGACACGATAAAATGGATTAAACTCTTTTTGCTTACAAATCAGATTTATTAACTGAATTGAACTATTTTCACTTACAAATCACGTCCAATTACTATTAATGGTACTAATGATTTCTTTTTTATTTTGAATTTAATGTCATAAGTTAGCACTTCCGGCTTTTGCACCTGTCTACCATCCACGCAACAGTTCAGTTCACTATGGCCCAGATTCATCAAACAAAAATCTGCTCGCAAAGGGGCAGATTCTCAGAATCTGCCCCTTTGCGAGCGGTATTTTTGCATTTGGGATGCATCATCCCAAATGCAAAAATCGCAATTTTAGAAATCGTTAAATTGCGATTATTTGCATTTAAGGAATCTCAAATTGAGATTCCTTAAATGCAATGCATGAAAGTTTTTAAAATAGCGAATTCGCTAATAGGGCACACAAACTACCATGAAGTACAACTTCATGGTAATTTGCAAAAACTTTGAAAAATGCACTAAAGTGCATTTTTCAAAGTTTCATGTTGCGCACACACATGCCCTAAGGGCATGTGTGTGCGCAAGATATGTGCACATATCAATTTCAGGGGTGCAACAGGGTGTCCTTTGGACACCCCTGCACCCTTGAAATCGCAATCTCAAATGTGCGAATCGCTAATTGCGATTCGCAAATTGAGATTGTCTTCCCATTCATAGCTATGGGCCTCTAGGCCCATAGGAATGAATGGGGAGGTATTCCTTAATTAAGAGTCGCAATTAAGGAATTCTAAGAAATCGCTATTTTTTAAGTGATTTCTTGATGCATTCCATTTTGCTATTCCTTAATAGCGAATCGGTATTTTTCGCTATTAACGAATCGCAAATTGGGTTGTTGATGCATCTGGGGGTATATCGTCTAATAAGGCACATACCGTGAACATGAAAAATTAACATTTCGAGCAAGACTGTGAGAACTGTCAGAGGTAAGGAGAAAGAAGAAAAGATATTGAAGGTCATATTGGATTGGAATGTTGCCATTTCCCATTAAAATGACAGATTATCCTAAGCACATTTGATAACATCATACTGCCGAAGCCTATGATAGTTATTAATGATGGATATATAACTCATTAAGTAAAGGATTATAGGAGCAGGCAGAAAGATTTATCTTGGAAATAAGAGAATACAGTTAAAGGGTGAAGAAAAATGGGTGGGACATTCTCCAGACTTAGCTAATATTTGATCTGGTGCACGCATGTGTGGTTTTCTTTTCACTGAGTTTATGTTCTGGGTAATATCGAGAATTACGTAGTTTCTAATGGGAATCTCACAGGTTTTCTGTCACAGAGTTAAATGTTAATTATATAATTTCTGTTATGTATACTTACATGCCAGTTAATTTCAAAATAATGGTTTCGTAGCACCGGAGGTAAAAGCAATCTCTTATCACTGGTGCACTATTAGCCTATAAACTGGGGGAGATTTAAAGGTTTTCTTACATGTCAATGAGTGGCCAATGAACGAATAGGAAGATGCGAGGAGCACAGTGGTGCAGGAAGGTTACTAGGGACCCTAATGCCAACAAGATAAGTAGGAAAGCCTGTCATCCATTGGGGTATTAAAGTACGACAATTATTGTGTGCAATGTTTCCCTATGTACTGGTTCCGGTGCTGCTTCCTTATGCTACTGCTACACTAATACTACCTATGCCCCTGTGGAAGCCACCACAGAAAATGCCCCTCCCCCAGCCTCTTTCCAGTAAATCAAGGAACGGATACAGAAAATAATTAGTCTAGCTCAGAACAGGTGAGCATGGGCACGATATTTGTTTGTGTTACAAAAAGTCAAAACCTGGTCAAATGGTTGATGAGCCTGGCTGCTGTCTAGTCTAAAGGTCAGTAAAATCGCATTATTCTCAAGCTCGAGGTAACTGTGCAGCTCGCCCATAAAATGGGGGACACCCGCTCCTTCCCCAACTGTTGCTTCCTGGCACAAGACCAACATTCTGCGATCAACACAGACTCATGCTAGGGCAATACGTTTATGCACAATGTAATACAGCTTCCTTTTTCACAAAATGTAAGATAACAGCTAAAACTAACAAAAAAAGGTACCGGACCCAATAAAGAACAACAAACGGCATGAAATGGAAAAATGAGAAAATACAAATAATCTACAAGAAAGTCATCATATTTCTCCTGACAAAGTCCTTGGACCGAGCTGGCTCTTTGCAGGCGCTTAAGCTTCTTTTGGATACCCCTGGAGAGCAGAGTCTGCCACAGGGACATCGATTCCTTGTAGTCATATGATACCATTTATCACCAACTTTAACTGACTTCTTCAACGACATCTGTAGGACTGAATTTAGACAATATTAAAACAAAATTGTTCCCTTGATGATTATTTGTTTATAGATTTTCACAATCAATCTTTCTCGGACCAATCTCATCTAGTTAGATCTCATCCTTACCATTTTACAACATTTACTCACCACACAGATTTAAGTAGAACCGCAAAGAGGCACTTAGTTCAATAGAGATATTCAGCAACTCCAAATGTACATTCTATTTTGGTTTATTCAAATAGTTAAAAAACATATATTCAGTTCAAAAGAATGAAATTTTCTCTTTGCTCATCTTTTGTAAAACCATTCTTTCAAATTTCTGTACTCTTGTTATCACATATACTAGAATACTATGGTTTACAATGAATGATACCAATTTTCAACAGTACATTAAAAACATAAACAATATAATACATTTGTTTTAAACCACAGAGGTTTGTTGTCAACGCGTTTCCGTGGAATCTGCTATGTGCACCACCTTCCTCAGGACAGATTAAAACCCAACACAATAATCTTTATTAAAAACTCCTACAGATTCCCTGTTTTCCAAACTGAGGGTCTGTAATATGTTTCACCAATTCTTAATTTTGGCAACCCTGTAGGTAAAATCAACAATAGACTCTTATCACTCCCAATTTTTGTTCGTTTCCTCTTCAGTTTTCTTATTTATCAGATTGTAATGTGTCCTCAACACCATTCAACGTGTTCCTTCTTACTTATTAGTGAATAACCGCATACGATAGGCGCATCCTTTTATCCTTTGTGTCTGCTCAATCCATTTGGATCCGATCTTTTTGTTCCGTGATTGAGATTGGATTCTACGTATCAGCAACCGAAGATTCGGAGCGTTTTTCGAAGGTACAATTGATTAAATCCCTCCAAACATATTTCCCTATAGAGGCAGACCGGGCAAACACCGTGATACTTCTGGCCCTAAGTCACTTCTCTCTCACACTTGCTTACAGTACTAACTCCTGCAGCCTCCAGATTTTGTTTAACATCATAATGTATGATTGTTTCAGATTGGCTAGATAGATGTTTTGGGGTGTCATTTTGTAAACCTGTCCCATATCAATTTTCCAGTCATGCTATTGCTTCATCCCCATTGGCCACCGTTAGAAATTGGGTTTCTGGTTGGCTAGGGTATACATCTAAGCCAGGCAGAACCCACCACTCTAGTCAGGGTAAGGGAGTTACACACCCAGGATAACCCCTACTCACCCCCTTGGTAGCTTGACAGAGTAGTCAGGCTTATACCAGAGGCAATGTGTAAAGTGTTTGTGCAGCACACACACACACTGTAGACACAATAAGCACACCACAAAAGAGACTCCACATAGTAGTATATAAAAAATATCTCATATATTGTATATAACACATAGACCTCAATCACATAAATCAGTTTGCCAACTAGGCAATTGTTATAGCATCTCAATTAGTGCAATAAAGTAACTACTTATATGTCGCACATGTAATGAAAACACCCTAAACCATCATGGTACATATTATGTAGGTCCTGAAATGATACTTGCTATCCTATCTTTGCATGGTATAAAACGAGATAAGCCGCAATATCAGGGCATGAAAGGCAGCAGTTAGATCAGGGAAAGAAACCCACAGATCCCACAAAACATCACCAGTAAATACTTGGCAAGTAATGCAGTTATAGCCCATAACATCTGTGCACCTACTACGTGTATTATGGTAATTTGCAGCAAGGGGAGATGCAGCAAGTTTCTCCTGGTGACCAGGGGCCTCTGTCGAGGTCTCACCATGAGAGTCACCAACATGGTCCACAGGGCCACCGAGGTTGGTTGCCCAGACAGTGGGGGGACACACCCGCACAGCACAATTCTCAGTAGAGAGATCTTACAGGGTCCTCCCACGTGAACACTGTGGAAAGCAACTGCCGGCAATCCTGCGGAACAACTGTTGACCAAGGCCATCTCCTACAACACAGGGCTGTGTGGCAAAATCCTAAACTCACCCCAGCAAATGTCGTTCTACAAATGCTAGAGGGATCAGGAGCCCTCCGGGGCCTCTCGAACCACTGATCAACCCTGCCAACAAGGGCCCGCCCACGAAGGAGCGCAGGACTGCACAAAAACAATCATTAATGACATTTTGTTCCTTCTATGTGTGCTGTGGAATGCAGCATACATAAAAAAAGAAAAAAATGAGGAGAAAAAAAAGTATTTCTCCTAGTTGCACCACATTAACTCCTTCCCTTGAATGGCGATAGTTACTGGTGCTGCCACAGATTTACAAATCCTTGTAAAGCTGGGGCAGTGTCAAAAAGCCATGGGTTTTGTGTGGGAACACCTACAGCAATACCCATGACACATCCCTTTAACACAGAATACTGCATCAAAGAAAGCCATGTTTACAAGGCTGTGTAGGTTTTGTAAATATGGGCCAGCATACAGCGCCACCAAAGCGTCAAGTAAAGTGATGTTTCGGTGGTACTAGGGGCTTGTAAATGCGCCCCTAAGAATTTAAGTGGTTTGTTAATAGAGTAATGGTATGGCCATGTATTATAAGGAAAAAAGGTCGATATGTATCAAGCTAAAATTTGGTCGCAAACGC
This sequence comes from Lissotriton helveticus, assembly GCF_964261635.1. NCBI lineage: Eukaryota > Metazoa > Chordata > Amphibia > Caudata > Salamandridae > Lissotriton > Lissotriton helveticus. Next base: position 914,993,868 of record NC_136067.1, read on the forward strand.
TGCGAATCGCAAAAAACAGTGTTTGCGACTAAAAATTCGCTATTCCCAATGTATGAAGCACAATCGCATAGCAAAATAAGAAATTGCTAAAATAGCGATTCCTTACGTTGCAAGACCCAAAATTCTGCGATTTTCCAAGCGATTCCTTATTTTGCGATTAGCACAGTTAGCGAAATTCAGAAATGGGGTCATCGCAAAATATGGAATCGCAATGGAATGTATGAAAATATCGCAATTTGCAATTACACAAAATTCGTAATTTAGAAAATCGCAATTAACACCAAGTAGGAGCAGGTGGTAACCAGGTGCAAACTATATAAGGAGTCCCACAATGCAACAGACTTTTTTCCACTTTTTTACGTGATAGCTAGTAGGTTGCAACTCAGAGCTGCTGCACAGAGGAGGAGACGCCAGGAGAATGAATGAATGAATGAAGAGATTCTTATTGTGCGCAAACTTTGCCCAGTGGGCGTCAAGGCGCCTACATCAAAAAATAACAGCTCGTCACCACATGTAGCATTCTGTCATTGGTAGGCCCTCCTGAAGAACCAAGTTTTAAGTTCCTTTTTAAACAGGTCAATTGAGGGTAGCGTTTTTATCTCAATTGGGATGGAGTTCCAAAGCTGCGGGGCAACAACTGAAAAGGCCCTAGCTCCCCATCTAGGCAGCCTAAAGCGGGGCACGACAAGTTGGAAAAGTCCAGCAGACCGAAGACCTCTTGTTGGAACGTAGCGAGTGAGTAAGGAACTAATCGCACTCATTGATCCCTCCGTCAGTGCTCTATACGCCAAGCAGAGAATTTTAAAAGAAATTCTGTGCTGCACAGGAAGCCAGTGAAGGTCTTTCCTGGCCTTGGTGGCAGATGATGTCTTAGGAAGAGCCAAAACAAAGCGTGCAGCAGCATTCTGCACAATTTGCAGCCGATGTATAAGGCTCTTGTTAGACTCCATATACAGAGAGTTACAATAGTCTAACCTGGAGCCAACAAGAGCGACTGCAACCTGTTTGCGCGCCTGGGGGGAGAGATAACCACGGATTCTGTTAAGTATCCTAATCACACCCCAGCACGTGGCCACGGTCCTGTTAGCTTGTAGGGACAGAGAGAGTGAGGTGTCGAATATCACACCAAGATTTCTGGCTGATTGGGATGGAGTGGGGCAGGTGCCAAGAGAGGAAGGCCACCACTCGCTCGACCAAACATCCTGGTCCTTCCCAAAGACCAGTACCTCTGTCTTTTCGCCGTTAAGCTTAAGGGAATTGATAGTCATCCAGTCTGCCACATACTGCATGCATACCCTAAAGCTGGAGGCGGATGTCATGACAGGGGAATGAGCCAGAGACACCATGATCTGGGTGTCATCGGCGTAGGACACCACCTCCATCCCCTGCGATCTTACTAGTCTAGCAAGGGGGGCCACATAGATGTTAAACAGGGTCGGGCTCAATGCCGACCCCTGTGGCACCCCACATTGCAAAGACTTGGCAGGGGAGAGGTAGTTCCCAAGCATTACTCTCTGCTCCCTTTCAAGAAGAAAGGAGTTCAAAAGACTCAGGGCCGGTCCAGTAACCCCTGCCTCCCTGAGCCGAGATGTTAAAATGGCGGGAGACAGGGTATCGAACGCGGCCGTGAGATCCAACAGGACCAGAACTGTAGTTTGGCCAGAGTCCACTTTGCGCCGGATGTTGTCGACCACAAGGGTAAGAGCGGACTCTGTGCTGTGGTGTTTTCGGAATCCGTGTTGCGTGTTGTCTAAGTATTCCGACTCATCGAGAAAAGAGGACAGGTGGATATTCCGTGCGCGCATTACCATCTTCCAGCGCACTGAGGAGGACATCCACACACACTACAGGCTGGATGAAGGGAGCATCCTTGATTTAATTGAGGAACCCTTTCTTGAACACCCCACATGCAGGACACACACCATCCCCACCCTCATCCAGGTCCTGTGCTCACTCCACCTCTTGGCATCTGGTAGTTTCCAGGGGGTGATTGCCGCTGTAGGAGGGGTGTCACAGAGTGCACTTTCGCGTTTTTTCCACGCGTTCCTTGATGCCATGGTACAGAGGCTGCATCACCACATTCACTTCCCAAGCACCCCACAGGCACTAGACCAGACCAAACAGGACTTTTATCAAATAGCCCAATTTCCCCACGTCATTGGATGCATAGATGGGACACACATTGCAATCTCCCCCCCTCCCAGAATGAGTACGTGTTCAGGAATCGCAAATCCTACCATTCCCTGAACATACAGGTGGTGTATGATGCCAAACACATCATCACGGACATTGTTGCCAAATACCCTGGCAGCACGCACGACTCTTTCATCTTCCGCCACAGTGAGATACACCATAGACTCGCAAGTGGGGAGTTTGGCGAGGGCTATCTACTAGGTAAATGCATTTGAACAGAGGCCACACTTGTTAAGGGTAGCATGTGCAGGACAGTGTTTAACCATTTACCTCCCACCCCACAGGTGAAATGCGTATGTGGTCCGTGACTTCATACTGACGCCCTACCTGAATCCAGGCAATGCAGCAGAGCGGCGGTACAACAGCGCCCACATAGCAACAAGAGCCACCATTGAGAGGACATTTGGGATACTCAAAAGCCGATTCAGATGCCTTCACAAGAGCGGAGGGGCACTACAATACAGCCCACAGACCTGTTGCAAGATAGTGGTAGCATGTGCCATGCTGCACAACATCGCCACCAGGAAAGGCACACCGGTGGAGCTCAGTGAATCTGACACATCAGAAGTGGAGGGGCCAGCTCCAGGACGCATGGCAGCCAGTGTACTTGGTGCAGCTGCTGGGCGCCAGAGGCGGGATGAGATCACACACAACTATTTCTAGGTAAGAGAAAGTGACACAATGCTATATATCAGTTGTCAGAGTGTGTTTTTTATTCCTTAACATCAGGATTATAAACGCCACACAGGCTGAGTGACACACAATGTCTTTCAAAATGTCCTGCACATGTTCCTGCACAGTGCAAATATCCCATCAGGGGCAAGTGTCCATGTGCAGTGGGTAGCTGCATCCATCTTGTGGTCCCATGTACATCTCCTCACTAATGACGGTGGCGGGAGGAAGCCCCTGTTTCGGGATGCACACTGCCTCCCTCAATTGGGCCACTAGGACTACGGTTCCGGCCACTACGGCGCCTCTCCATGGTGGGTGAGGGGGTGGTGGTGCTGCGCCATCCTGATAGTGCGTCCTCATCAGTGGGAGTCAGGACTCCTGGCCCAGTGGTGCGGACTGCGCGCAGCTCATCCACAGCCGTAGTGATCTGGAGTAGAGCCCTTCCCATGTCCTGGCTATTGTGCACCTCCTCCCGCTGCATTCAGATGCTGCGCAGAGCTAATACAGTGGTGGCAGAGGACAGGCGGTTCACCGCCCGGGTGTACAAGTCCAGGCGCCGCATCTCCCTACGCCGAGCTGCACGGTCGGCCCTGAGTTCGGCACACAGTGCACATGTCATGTTCCTGAAGCCTGCCCTGACTTCCCTTTGGTGTGACTTTATATATTTTGCTTGCAGGCGCTGTACCTGCAACATGTTGTGCTCAAGGCCAGCAAACATGGACCCATCCCCTGGATCTGCACCACTGCCGGAAGCATGGGACCTGCGCCTGGTTGGGACTGCTGTAATTGATTCTGCACGTGGGCGCTGTTGTGGTTCAGGCTGTGTGGGATCACTTTGGCCATCACCATCAGTGTCCTGGCCCTCGTCCTCCAAAGGGGGTAGTGGTCGCACAACATTCCACCGGCGGAGCTTGGGTGGGTTCACTGGGCTTGCCTCGTCCTCAGTTTCATCCTCCTGCGCAGCCGCTGGTCTAGTTGGGGAATTGCCCTGTCTCTCACTGCCTGTTGCCAGTGTTGCAGTTGATGCTGTGGATGTAAAAGCACACATTTATTTTGTGTTCTGACTTGCACTTGTAAATTATTAAATATCACTTTTTGGGATTACATCTATCTTGTTTTTTTCCTTTCATGATGTGCACATGCATTTGTGGATTAGCTTGGTGTAAATGCACCACTGTTATGTGCATGTGACTACATCTCCCATAATCCATTGCAGTGGTTACTTGTGTAACTGCACTGGCCTTTTAGTTTTGTCCTGCCCCTGGGTCGCTGCTGGGTGTGTGGGGGTAGTTGGGGTGGGGTCAGGGGTGTGATGGCATGCCTCTTACCTTGTCCTGGTCCCGGGGGGTCGGAGTTGTCCAGGTCGACCACGCCTACGACACTTTCAGGAAGTAGGGTTCCCTCCATCAGTTCCTCCAAAGGTGTTGAGTCAGTGGCAGTGGAGGTCCCTCCACCAGTCTTCCTGGCTTCACCCAACCTGGCAGCCACCTTCTCCTTGGAGCGCTGGCGCATGTCGTACCAGCGCTTAAGTCTTGCACACTCCTGTGTGTTACCCTAACAGCATTCACCTTTTGTTGGATGTCTGCCCAAATGCGACTCTTCCGTGTCTCAGGCACCCTGAGGGATTTTTTTGCCAAACAGCAGTTCATGGCTTGTGACCATCTCTTGGATGACCTCTTCCAGCTCAGCTTCAGAGAATTTCTGCTTTCTCTTCCTCTGGTTGTCATCCTGCTGCTGCTGGGGGGTGTCCTGGCTGGGCATGTCTTCTGTATCCTGCATTTTTTCCTCCACTGCAGAGCTCCCTCTCCAACACTCCTTCTCTCTCTGCTTCAGAAACTCAGGTGCAGCATGAGTAGTCACACTTCCTGGTTGTGATGTCATCAAGCTCCACCTGAGTTTCCGATTCTCAGATTTGCGAATTTTGCAATTTTGCGATTTTTTACGTTAAGGAATCGCAATTTCTGAAATCACACTTGAAATAGCGATTTTTTGGGAATCTCTATTTTTTGCGATTTATGTCATACATACCGTTTGCGATTCTGATTTTGCGATTCGCGAAAAATCGCTAATTCAGAATTGCGAAAGTGCAGCATGATACATATGGCCCAAAATATCCTCTGCTGTACAATAAAAGGATATTGCAAGTCACCCTGGAGTTCAATAACCTGGGAAAGGTATATATGCTCATTGAACATCTCAATAACTTGTCATATCCTTATTTTCAAACTTTGTTGCCTTACCCATAAAGCACTAAGGTATTCATTACCCACCTACCTATACTCCAGATTTCACCACTACAAACCCACTAGACTGCGTCTTGTGTGTTCGCACTGCCAGATTTGGGGGTCGTTCTTTTTCCTACTTCTCATAATTTCACTCGAACAAATTCCCCTTGTATATTGGCACCTGCCCAGATCTCCCCAAGTTTAAAAAGCTCCTAAAAACCTGGCTGTTTTAATTCCACTGTGCTGCTGTGTAGTAGTATGGACATGACAAGATACGAATCCTATTTTGACTTTATCACCGTCCCAGCAGATAGGGCCCTGTATTTCAAATTTAGAGTTGGTATCCTCCCAATTGGTGCATTCACATCGAAATGGAAATCTGTTGCTCCTTTGTCTCCGTTTTGTGCCCTTTGTCATACTAGACCAGAAACGGTGGCTCATATTTTGTTTGAGTGCCCGGACTATCTAAGACCGAGAAAATACTGGCTCAAGCCCCTTTTGCTTAACATGGGAACACGTAGTCATCTGGTTGCCCTTCGTATCTTAATGTCAGATACCTCTCCTGTTATTGTTTGTGGTGTCTCCAAATTTTTAAGACAATTTTGGTTGATTCGTTCCAACAGGCTGTCAATTTCTGTTTAATTGTTTCTTAACTAATTTATTCGGGAGTATACCCGTTCTTAACCTTTTATGATGTATGTATTGACTAGCTGGATGTCTTGGAATATTTTTATTGTATGTAAATTGCTTTCAAGATACTTGTTTTATCGAATAAAAGCTTACAACAACAACAGTAGTATGCTCTGAGATACTGCTCAGGTAGTGAGTTGCTGCTCTGTATAAGAGCCTATAACATATATAATGTATGTCACGGGGTACTTTATCCTACACATAGCGTAGAAGTACTGACAGATTGCCACCAGCAAAAGTTTGGTGATGATTATACCCCCATGCGTGCAGACAAACTATAGTAAAGTTAACGTTGCAAGCTAATACCCCATTTATGGGTCAAAGCCTTAAGTACCGAGGCAATACCACATCTCCTTACTGAAGTAACATTACTACAGCGCCAGTATTTTACCTATAGAGTTAGCACGGGTGAAAAATTGAGGTATTTGTTCTTTTAGTGCTTTGCCAAGCCACTAGCAGCAGTGGGCTAGCAATTGTTCCATGGGCCCTGTTGCTGTAAAGAAAGTGGGGCCCTCGGCCCTTTGCTCAGGTTCTAAAAGGCAACAGTAATGGTGTCCAGAGTGCATCTCCCATCATTTGTCCCCGGTGCCACCGCTCCTGCGAATGTTATCACCTTTCCTGACTAGTAGGCTAATATTCCAGCAGACGTCCATGCTGGCGATCATTTTTCATTTACTGAAGTTATGGAGCGTTACATTCTTTTCTTTAATCTATTCTTTATTGTGCCACACATCTGTGACATCATTAAATATTTCCAGGGCGGCCCAGAGCACGGAGCCGTTATGTTTTGCAGCACATTAAGGAAAGTGCTGAATTCGATGGTATTTTATGAACACCAGCCACAAACGCGACAGCCCTAATTTTCGCAATCATAAATAAGCGCATTAAAAAGGCCGTGATTTGCAACCTGGTATAAAATAACAATATAACTTTAGCGCTGTTTATTGCCACTTGCGATTAAATAAAGGCAAGCTGCCGGGGCATCTCAGCTGACTTTACAATGCAATAAACACGTTTAACCCTCAGGCTGTCGACACGGCTCCGCTGGTGTGGTGTTATCTGATCTCGGGGGCCCGTTCACCCTTCAGATGCCGGAAACTATTTATATCAAACGCCACAATCCGCGCGCCGTAACCTATCGCGCGGGGATGCTGGTATTACGAAACTGACACATTTTCATCCAGGATGCGACTTAATGAAGCCCGCCTGCCTCGATGTCCTTTCAGCTAAGACCTCACTCAGCCATCCATCATCGACTGTGGCACACTCTGACAGGTTGCAGTGTTTAATAAATACACCCCGGGCTGCTCTTGGCAACACGAAATACAACCCTCGGAAGAGCGCGGGGAAGGTGCCAGCTGTCTTGCAGAAGTGACGATTGACAAGCTATCCGAAGGAAGCTGTCTAAATCTCTTCATGGCCGCCTTTCCCGATCACCTGTCCAGTGACATGCCTGTGAGGGGCTGTCAGACCCAGTGCGTACGATGGCACGTGCTGACCTGTGATATTAACCCGGGGTCTCCCGCCTGTCAGCTTTTGCCGCCTTCATTTCACCGTCCACGTGACGCAGGAATAGATGTGTTTTACTCGAATGAGAGCGTGGAGCTGAAATGCAGACATTCTTCTGGCATAGTTCTAGTATTTGAGAATTTTTACATAATAGAAAGTGATGTAATAATTTGTGGAACCCTGCTTCATTGACAGGTATCAGCAGTGACGTCGCACAGATGTTATGGCTCCTGTTACTGTCAAGGAAAATGGAACCCTCTCGTCCTACTCTGTTAGTAAAAGACAACACGCCGTGGGTGTAGAGCGCCCCGATGCTCTATGTAGGTGCCACTGCACCTGATGCACCGCTGTTAGCTAGGCCCCTGTGTATCAGTGATCATTTGGCAGCCGAGCAGACCTGAGATACCTTTGGCTTTGGTTTGTGCGAGTGCGTGCTGCAGCAGGAGCAGCCACAGATGGGGGGCTTGGGGGGGGGGTGCCGACCACCGGGAGGTCCCTCCCCCCCCTCCCCCGCTGTTTGGGAGGGCTTGGGGGGGGGGGGGTCATACTTCTTCCAGAACTTTCTGGTAGTTTCGGTTGGGCTGCCTTTTAGTAGGTTTTTATGCAGCCCAACACATAAGCCTCCTTGACTCCTCCCCTCCGCCACCATTTTGTGTTTGGTGACCTGGTGGCTGGAGGCTTGGTAAATTTTGTTAGTTTTTGTGAGGCAAAAATTTGATAAAGTACTTTAGCTTTATAGTTAGCTTTAGTTTTTCGACAGTTATCGCAGTTATGGAGGATCACCGCGTGTTGGAAGCTCTTCGACTTCTGTCTGAGGCCGGCCGCATGGATCTTGTGATTGGGGGGCCCCCGGTGCGTCCTTTGCGCCAGGCCTCGGCTGGTGTGGCGGCGGTGGTGGCGGCCTGCTCGTCGCCCAAGAAGCAGCGATCGTGTGGGGTAAGTGAGCGGGGCCGCTCCCGGACTCGGAAGGCGGCCCCGTCGTCGAAGGCGCGGGCGGGCAATGTGGCAGTGTCGGTCGATTCGCGCAACTCCCCGGTTTCAGGAGCGGGGGTTGCGTCGTTGCCCCAGGCGCTCGGGAGCGCATATGCGGGCGCTGGGAGTGATGCGGGTGTGGCTTTGCGGGCAGTTTCCCCGGCAGCTGTTCGCGGCCGGGGAGGTAAGAAAAGGAGCGCTAAGCGCTCGTCTTCGCTGACGGAGGGGGAGCGGCAGGAAGGAGGGTGTGACGAGGCGCCACAGCGCAGCGCGCAGAGGCTCGTTTGCGTTCGGTGAGGGAAGGCAGGGTTTTGTGGCAGGCGGGGAGACTGTTTCCTCACAGCGCTTGGCTCCAGGTAGATTGCATTTGGATCAGGCATTGTTGGACGCCGTGAATGTAGCGGTCTATGATGCCCCTCATGATGTTTCAGGCCAGATTAATGTTGATGGAGATAATACCCATGAGGAAGGGGCATTTGAAAGGGCGCGTTGGATGCATAGCCCCTTGCTGTTTTCTGGCCCTCCTTCTGAGCATGAGGAAGCGGTGTCTGTGTTGGGGAGCTCGAGAGGGGAGGGGGAGTGGGCTCAAGTTGGGGAGGGGGGTGTCAGTGCAGGTGATGTTATTGAGGTAGGGGTTTCTAGGTCGGGGGCTGGTGGGCAGGTTGTGGATTTATATGAGGATGTTGCATTCAGTAATGTGGAAGGGGAGGTGTTACAGGGGGAGACTGGCTCCATTTCTCGTGTTGATTGTAATGTGGGGCACAGTGAGGCTTTTCATGGTAGAGGTTTTGTAAGTGGTAGGGGTGTGCATGAAGGAGTTGTGGTTGGAGACAGGGGTTCTTCTAGGTCCGGTTTTTATCCAATAGGTGTGAGACAGGTACCTGTTGGCGAATCCACAGTGGTACATTTATCTGAGGCGTGGCATGATGTTCCTCATGTTGGTGTTCGGAATGTGGTTCCTGATTCTTTTTCACAGCATGGTAGGGGTGCTGGGAAGGCGTCTTCAGAGGCTGTTTCTGGTTTTGCGGTGGGTATGTTGGGCTCACAATTTGGTGGCCAGCCTTGTGGTGGGGAGCGTTTTGGAGGGGGGCATTTTCTTGGGAGTGGGATGCAGAAAGAGTGTGGGGAGCGGGGTTTGACTGGGAGTACTGCAGGTAGAGTGCTTTCGGCGGAAGTGGCGCATACAGGAATGGTTTCGAGTGATGATGAGGATGTGGTGCGGGATTCCCCGGTGAGGAGGGCACCTTTGAGGAGTGTAGGGAGGGGCTTGTCTCTTGACAGGTCACAGGCTAGGTCGGTTGATCCGTTTTTGTTGCATCAGACTAGGTCTGGCACAGGTTTTGTTATGAGGGGCCCCAGCACACCAGTCCAAACCTTTTCTTTTCAGGTAGTGGATCAATTCGGCGGTCCAGACTCGGTAGGGCGCGGTCCAGTCCAATTGCGCCGAGGTGAAGTGAGGAGGGAGCCTAGCGTGGCGATCTCTATTCCACCGAGGGAGCCCGTCGCGGTCAGCACGCGAAGGGACTGCGCACCCTCGCTGGCCCCAACGAATAGCAGGTCTAGGTGGTCGGCCTTGCCGTCGGCTATGGAGCTACAAAGTCAGCACGGGGGAAGGTACAGGCGTGTACAGTCTGCTCCCCCTCCAGGAAGCCGTTCTATTCATTCTGAGGTTCATGTTTCTAATGACGGGTTAGGTAAGACCCGAGGTGTTGTGGCACATGGCAATTTGGGGCTCCTGGAGATGGAGCCGGTGGTATTGGATTATGACGATGACACTCCTGAGGAAGGAGAACTGTGTGAAGGGGCGGAGGGGGAGTCTTCTCATGTGTCCCGTAGTGTTTTACAAGTGGCATCAGCTGCAGAAAAATCAAGGGGGAGACAAGAGCATGGCACATCCAGTAGTGTTCCTCGAAGAAGGACCATGGTTGAATTCTCTGGGCCACGGAAGGAGGCGGCAAAGGCGACTCAATTAGAGCCAGGTGAGAGAGCACTTACACAGGCCAAACCAAACATGGTGTCTGTGGGGACGGGAGTGGATGGGGTTGGGGGGGTTGGGGAGGGGAGATTGTTGAAAGGGAGGTATGTAAAGGATGCCGGTGTGGGTACAGAGGCCAGTTTTGGTTCAGTTGAAGGTAAGACTGAAAGTGGTACCAACACGGACGTTATTGAGGGAGTTAAGGACCCTCTTCACAGTAAGGAGTTGAAATTTAAAAAACTGCCATATATGGGAGTCACAAAGCCGTTGGGCGCACATCTTATGTTAGCAACGAAAGAGCGTATTTGGAAGGGTGAGTATGTGGAGATACTGAAGCTCCTCCACAGGGAAGTTAGGTCTAAAGAGGGCTCAAAGGAAGAAGAATATGAGCTGGCAAAACGGCCCAAGGTACCACTGACGATTGAGAATTGGACTGCGGCTTTTCTCATTTACGCAAGTGTTTATTGTGAGAAATTTCCTGAGCGCAGCGTATCTATATTTAAATACATGGATGTGATTCGGAAGGCGCAGCTAACTGGTGGGGGTTATGCTTGGGCCCAGTATGATGAGGAATTCATGGCTAGGATGGCATGGGACTCAGAAGCAAAGTGGGGTGAACTGGATACTGATCTATGGCAACATACGATGGGGGCCGCCTCTGGGGGCAAGATCATTTTCACGGCCAGTGCTCTTCCTTTAATTTCTCAGCCCTTTCAGAGGAAGCCCACCCGAGGAGGGGTGGGGAGTGGTTCAGGTTCACAATCAGGAAATGGTGCCTCCTGGGATTTCAATAAAGGGTTGTGCACCAGAGAATATTGCAAATATAGGCATGAGTGCTCGGGCTGTGGAAGACGACACCCTTTGGCTAAGTGCTGGGGGCCCAAACCGGGAGGGGCCCAACAGGGGAATCAAGCAAGTTCCAGTGCGTCAGGGTCGTCACAACAGTTTAGAGGGGGACGGGGAGGTAGGGGCGCGCAGGGTTCTGGGCCAAAGGGCTCATACACCAGTTAGGCTGCCTCAGTTACAACGGGCCCTTCAGGAATATGAGAACGTAGCGGTTAAGCAGAAGTTATTGGAGGGTTTTCAATTTGGTTTTCGTTTAGGCTACTTGGGGCCCAGGGAGAGGCGATGGGCAGACAACTTAAAGTCAGCTTTCGAACATAAGGCAGTGGTGCGAGATAAACTGCTTAAAGAAGTGTGTGAAGGTCGGATGGCAGGCCCTTTTCATGACTGGCCGATCCAGAATATGATTGTGTCACCAATTGGTGTGGTCCCTAAAAAGGAGCAGGGACAGTTCATACTTATCCAGCATTTATCATGGCCGGAGGGCTCCTCTGTGAATGATTTCATTGATGAGGAGGCTGCTTCGGTGTCATATTCCTCAGTTGACGTGGCCATGTCACTTGTTGTGACCGCGGGCGCAGCTGCTGAAATGGCCAAGTGTGATATTAAGTCTGCTTTCCGGCTGCTTCCAGTCCATCCAGATGATTGGTGTCTTCTGGGTATCCATTTTGAAGGTAAATGGTACGTGGACAATGCATTGCCGATGGGTTGTTCCATGTCCTGTGCTCTTTTTGAATGTTTCAGCACCTTTTTGCAGTGGCATTTGACACACCATTCCGGTCACTCCCTGGTTACACACTACCTAGATGATTTCTTTTTTGTGGGTTCCCCGGGCTCCGCGGGGTGCCAGGCAGCTCTGGACACGTTTCATGGGCTCATGGAGGAACTAGGCGTGCCTTTGGCTCCTGAGAAAACTATGGGCCCTGCCACAGTTTTATCCTTTCTAGACATTGAAATTGATTCTGCGACAATGCAGGCTCGCCTGCCGGAAGATAAGAGGGCGAATTTTGCATGCAGAGTGGTGAGAGCGGGACGGACTTTTTGTCGGAGGTTGGGCAGGGCTCTAGCTGGAAGACACTTGCCTCATCATCGTGTGCGGCTGTCAGCAGGGGTCAAAGAAGATTTGAGGATGTGGACATTTTTCCTTGCCTCTTTTCATGGTGTGCCTTTGGTTAGAGACATGGATTTTCAGTGGGATGCCCAGATGTTTTTTGATGCTGCGGGCAGTGAAGGTTTTGGCCTTTATTGGAATGGGAGATGGTGTGCAGAGAGATGGCCAGAAGAATGGTTGAATGGTGGCAGGAGTATAACATTTCTGGAGCTTTTCCCTTTGCTGGTGGCTTTGTCTTTGTGGGGTAGGGACTTGGCACACAAGAAAGTACTTTTTCGGGTGGACAACATGGCAGTAGTAGAAATTGTCAACCGGCAGTCAGCCAGAGATGAGCAGGTTCTGAAGCTAGTCAGAGTCTTTGTGTTGGGTTGTTTGAAGCATGATATTGCATTTCGAGCCTTGCACATTCCTGGTGTGGACAATGACATAGCGGATGCTTTGTCTCGTTCACAGTGGGGGAGATTCCGTGGATTGGCCAGGGAGGCGGACAGATCACCGACCCCGATGCCGATTCATCTGTGGCAAGTAGGCAACAGCGGGTATTACAACTGGTGGTAGGTTCTTTGTCTCTGTCCACGCGTTCAGCTTACTCTTTGGCCTGGAAGGAGTTTTTGGAGTCAGGGGCGTCTAGGCGTGAGGAGGTTTGGCGCCGTTCCGACGATGTGATCCAATTTATTTTACACCTTATGGATAAAGGTTTGTTTAGAGTATCCATTGCAGGCAAGTTAGCAGGGATATCCTTCATGGGTAAACTTTTTTGGGGATATTCCCCTTCAGCTGGTGAGATTGGCAAGAGAATGCTGGAGGGTTGGGTCAGGGAACGGGGAGGTTCCACAATGTCTAGAGCTGCTTTGTCCTGGCAGACATTGGCCCGGGTATTAGCTGCCCTGCCTTCTGTTTGTAGCGATGATTTTGAATCTTGTTTGTTTTCCATGTTAATGGCATTTATGTTCTTTGGAGCTTTTCGTGTTTCAGAATTGTTGGGTTCTAAGGATAAAGTGGGCATCTGTTGGAGAGATGTTTTTTGCTCTGAAGAGGGTGTTCATGTGTGGCTTGCTTCTTCCAAGACTGATCAACGGAAAGTGGGAAACGGGGTGTGGTTGGAAGCTCGTTCTCCTAAGATTACATGTCCGTTGCGATTGGCTCGGCGCTGGTGCACTTTATCAAGGGGTTCTGACGGTGATCTGGTTTTCCAGCACATTAATAAAGCTCCGGTTACGGCATACCAACTGCGCATGGTTTTGCGTAAAGCGCTGAAGCATATTGGTTTGGATGGGTACAGCTTTGGAACACACTCTTTTCGTATTGGTGCGGCAACAGAGGCGCATAATAGGGGATGGTCTGAAGAGGACATCATGAAGTTGGGCCGTTGGTCATCTAAGTGCTTTCAGCGTTATGTGCGGGGAACTGCGGGGGAGGCGCATGCGTCATCCTCTTTTCCTTGAGCATTCACTGTTTTCTCTTTTGCAGGTTCTGTGGCTGGGCCTCGATCCCAAGCGGTGACGGTGTGGATTGTCGGCCATTCTTTTGTCAAGTGGGCCCGTGTGCAGGCTGCCCAAAGTTATTTTGGAGAAATGTTGGGATTTAACGATAAAATGTTTAATATTGTTTGGAAAGGTAAAGGGGAGATGCTTTGGAAGGAATTACTTCCGTGCCTTAACAAGAGTTTGGTTGGGAATTGTTGCCCGGATATTTTGGTGATTCACTTAGGCGAAAATGATCTTTGTGCAACAAAGGGGGTTGTTCTGTTGCGGGCCATGAAGAGGGATTTACTCTCCATTAAGGAACTTTGGGCTGGTTGCCATGTATTTTGGACCGAATTGATACCCCGCAGGATTTGGCGTGGAGCGGTGAATCCGAGAGCAGTGGACAGGGCCAGAAAGAAGGTTAATACCGAGGTCTCTCGTTTTTTAGGGATGATGGAGTCCATCTTTCCAGAATAGGCATGGACTTGTATTTGTTAGAATTACGGGAGGTTTTGGCGAGGTCTTTGGCCATGCAGCGTTGAAGGTTTCTTGTTTTTCATATTTTTCCCCTTTTTTCCTATTGGGGGGGCAGAAAGGGGAGGGGGTGGCTGGTGTTGCCCCTCCCCCTCCCCTCCTTCCTGGGTGGCGGGGTCTAGTTGTTTCTGGGCAGTTGGTGTCAGAATTTGGTTGATTGCTGTTTAGGTTTGTGTTAGCACAGGGAAAGGATAAGTTGGTCATTGATTGGATGATGATATGTTTTGAGGGTTTAACAGAGATGAAGGGGCAGGCAGGTGATTGGTTGAGGATGGGCCTGGTATGGGTAAGTTCGGGATTGATATGATGACGTCATGTTTATTAATGATGATGTAATTTTGTATAATGTTGTTATAATGTTTTAAATGTTGTATTGCATGGGTGGGGGTGGGGCCATAAAAATTTTAGGGGAGGGGGTGGCAGCGGGGGTCAGGTTTATTTATTTATTTAGTGAGGTCTAGTTTTGGAAGGCGTTGCCGAGGTTTATGATTTTGTAATGTGCACCCGTTCCTAATAAAGCGGCCTTTTCCACAATTCAGTTTCTGGTCTGCTTAACCCCCCCCCCCCCCCCTCGACCTCCCTCCCAAAAGGCAGTTCTCTCTAGTAGTGTCACCTATGCCTGTTAAAGTTATACCAGGGTAGCTGCAATGGCTGCTGTGACATTTGATGAAACAACGAATGGCCCAACTACCTTTGAGATTGGAGATGCGTACCTTCAGGAAAGGTAACAGGTGGATCCCTCATGTGAACTCCTCCTTTACATCGCCAAATGTAAACAAGCATTGATAAAGCCAAAGGGGTCTGCCTGCAGGTGCTACCTAGAAGGAGGGTATTCTTATATTATGCATAAATGACCTTTTTATTCTCAATGCACATCACAGGAAACTATAATTCTTACTGAATAAAAGGTAAGAGTGTACTGGCTGTCAATTACTGTAACCCAAAACACAAAAGAATGACTTAAAAACAGAAATAAAGACAAAGAATATAAAAGAAAAACATTGGTAAAGTTAAGTATTGGCCCACCAGCCCTGACACTGAAGTGCTCTTCTTTTTAGTTGGATGTGTACTTGTCATCAGAAAAAAAAACAATCAAGAGAGCCATACCCATTGCCATATGCTGTGGTGGGTGGAAGCAACATGTGAATGACAGTTGAACAAACAAATGAAGAGGGCTTTATATATAAATTCATATTTACTGAATAAAACAAAGATTAAAGTGACGTTATAGTTGGATAAAATATAATTTAAAACCTAACATTTTAAACTAACAATAGCACTGAAATTCACCAGCTACAGTTAACTGAAATTAGCTATAACTTGAGCCCTGAAGTAACTGTAACTCACGCCCCTGCCATGGACAGTATTGTCATCAAAGATGTAATTTCAGATGTTGAAGTGATGTTATCAATAATATCGTAAAACATGTCATGGGTGATGTAATAAGTGAGGTCTACATTACTATTAGCCTTTTCTTTTTCTGTGATTTATAGTGTTTCTTTTAATATAAAGTAAGATGTCCTTGACCCTGCATAGCAAGGGATTGAGCTCCCAAATAAGGTCTCTCTAGGACACTCAAACAAGGTCCAGGGGGGTAGGTACCCCTACCCTGCCCTCATGTACCTTATTTATTTGTATTTTCTAGGTCTCGGGAACGAGTCCCAGGGTGGCAACAGCAAATTTTCCTTCAGGTTGCAGTTAGTCAATCAGAATGCTGATCAACCATGGTTAGCTGAGGTCGACCAATCACTGCTCAGCAGGATCAGCGGATCTTCCATGGTGGAGACGTGGCCTTTCAGCGGCATGAAATATACATGAATTTTTAACCTTAATTTCTCAAAACCTACTGAACAGATTTACACCAAAAACAGCACACTTTGTGGACTAGGATCTAGCTTTGTGCCAAAGTTGGTGCAGTTCTGCTAAGCTGTATTTGCAGTATCGCTGTTCTATTTGTCGATTGAGAATTGCGTGGAAAAAAATTATTTTGGGACACCACTTCTTATCGACCTCCTCTTGACGGCTCAGCCCAAAACTAACCAGGAAGGAGCTGCGGTGGATGAGATTTCTTTGGGGAAAGTTTCCTGGATATTTGTTGAAACTGCCATCTTGGTCCCCAAGTCCTAAAACAACACCAAAATAAGATATAAAAAGGCAGGGAAGGAGCACCCTGAACCCCGGAGGCTTGTTGGGAGGCAGGGTTCCCAGAGTGACCTCGCTTGGGGTCAATTTAAATTAAAAAAAAAGGTTTTATTTGGGACTCTGTGGACCTGTAGATCTAGAGTTAATGTGCAGGGGTGTTGCACTGGACATCAAGGTCGATCAGCAGGTCCACAGAACCTGGAAAACAGTAAAAAGAGGGTGTGTGCTCAAAGCCATGACGCAAAGGTCAAAGGTTGCACTATGCAACTGCCATCATGGTCCCCAAGTCCTAAGAAAACACACAAATAAGATATGAACAGGCATGGTAGGAGCACCCTGACCCCTGGAGGCTTGTGGGGAGGTGGTGTTCCCAGAGTGACCTCCCTTGGGGTCAATTTAAAAAAAATGGTTTTATTTAGCACTCGGTGGACCTGTAGATCTGGAGTTAATCCCAAGGGGTGTTGCACTGGACTTCATGGTCGATCAGCAGGTCCACGGAACCTGGAAAAAAGTCAAAAGAGGGAGTGCGCCAAATGCCATGATGCACAAGGCCAAAGGTTACACTGTGCATGAGGTAGGGTGCCTGCGAGGGTTTGGCAACAGGCCCTGCATCCGACCCTGTGGTGCACACAGCCTTAGGTCTTTGGACGCTAAATGCCACTCCTCGCTTGGCGATGAACATCTTACCTTATGTAAAAAAAATCTGAAATTCACTGAAAAAAAAAGGTTAAAGTGATGTTATAGTTAGCAATTGTAACAGTATCTTACTTTATAATAAAAAAAACCTTAGGCATTCCCTGAAAAAAAAGAATTAAGGGACGTTACAGTTAGGTGAAAATGTCAGCTAAAGCATACTATTTTTAACAGACAAAACCACTGAGATTCACCAGTTACACTATCACAGATAACTAAAAATTGTGCCCTAAAGTAACCATAACTCGCACCCTCGCCATGCACTGCTAATTACCTGAAAGATTACATCACTCATGTCATGTTCTATAATATCATTAATGACATGACTGCAACAATATAAATTACATAATTCATGACAACACTGTGCAAGGTGGGGTTACACGTTACAGTTGCATTAAGGCATGAGTTGTAGTTGTGCTGTAGATGTCGAAGATTAAACAAATATTAGTGGCTAATGACTTCTAATTACTGCCCTCACAGAAGTAAACAGCAGCCATATTAATTAGACCACACTGTGGATGTGTTCTGTATTTGGACCTGAGATATAACTTAGTACTGTATTTTTCACCTTTCTGAAGCCCTACGGTACTTTACAAAACTGGTAATAGTTAGTGAAAGTATTTATGTTATTTTATGTATTTTCAAAAAAGTAATGTAGTACCACAGGACTACCAAGAAAGTACCACTGTATCATTTGAAAGTAAAACAAATATATGTCATCAATAAAAGAATAGTAAACGGGTGCCGCTCGAGGCTCTGGATTGTGTTGGAGCTGTCTGTCTGTTTCCTGACTACGGGGCATTGCCTGCAGACTCGTGGCGAGGGGCTGAGGAGTGTTGCTGTGGACGGGACTGCGAGGGCCAGGCTGCCTAGCGGCGAGTCATCAGCCGCACCTGGCTCCTTTTCCCACCCCGCCTCTCTCCACCTTATAGCGCCTCGCGGCCCCCGCTCCGCGGGAGCCGCTCGAGGCTCTGGATTGTGTTGGAGCTGTCTGTCTGTTTCCTGACTACGGGGCATTGCCTGCAGACTCGTGGCGAGGGGCTGAGGAGTGTTGCTGTGGACGTGACTGCGAGGGCCAGGCTGCCTAGCGGCGAGTCATCAGCCGCACCTGGCTCCTCTTCCCACCCCGCCTCTCTCCACCTTATAGCGCCTCGCGGCCCCCGCTCCGCGGGAGCCGCTCGAGGCTCTGGATTGTGTTGGAGCTGTCTGTCTGTTTCCTGACTACGGGGCATTGCCTGCAGACTCGTGGTGAGGGGCTGAGGAGTTTTGCTGTGGACGGGACTGCGAGAGCCAGGCTGCCTAGCGGCGAGTCATCAGCCGCACCTGGCTCCTCTTCCCGCCCCGCCTCTCTCCATTTCCACTCCTACTTAGCTTCACCCTCCTACGCGCACGCTGGACGCGCGCGGGACGGCGCCGGGCGAAGCCCGGGCCAAGGGCGGGCCCGTTTGTGACCAAGAGTGACCGGTCCGGACCACCTCCCTTACTTCGATCCTAATCCACCTGTACATATCATTGGACTCTATGGCTGCCCGGGAAACACGGAGTAAGTCCTCGCTTTCTGGAGGATCTATAACTGGAGGTATGGACAAATTCCTCATCAGGGCAAATACTATCATTGAAACTGAAATTAATTCTCTTGAGAAACGTTTGTCCAAGGAACTGTTGTCTATTAAAAGATCCTCCTTGGGGACATTAGCTAATGCAAAAACACCTGAAAGACCAATTGATACCGTCACCACTCTAGTGTCAGACCAACCCCCCCTTCCTGAAGTGGATAATCAGGCTTTAGTGGACCCTGATATCATGGTGAACGAAATTCTGCCTGAAATTGACCTAGTTCTAGATACTAATAATGTTTCCTTTGTTTCTGTACCCGAAGATACTCTTAATAATTCGATGTCTCAGGGGTGAAGGAAGGGGCTACTACCAAATGGAAAAGACCTTATAACAAGAAAACTGGTAGGAATTCGAAAATAGCAAAGACCCAACGCGATCCCTCTCCCTACGATTTTTCCAACAGTTTCCTCTATTAGTGAGGTATCTACTGAACGCTTGGCCACCTTATTTAAATCAATTCTATTCCCTCTTGAGGTTAAAATGGAAAGGATAGAACTTAGATTGTCTAACATCGAGAAAACCACTGCTTCTATCCTAGCCTATGTTAACAAACCTAGTAGCTCTAATACCTTACAAATCACTCCCACCATCCCTGCTATTCTACAAGCTAATGTAGCCCAACACTCTACCTGTGCTCCTATAGGTCAGTCAGTAGTACAACAAGATTCCAACCAGTTTAATAATGTTCCCCCACACCCACTCCCTGGACCCCAACCTTGTAATCCCTGTCCATCTGGACCAACGACTGATGGTACAGACGGGTCTCCAATTAAAGTACCTAGAGCCCGCAGACCTCGCCTGCCTGATCTCCCCCCTGAAGCAAATCGCTATATGGTGGTTTTGGCTGGAGCCCCTGCCCTGGATACAGGAGAAACTGAAACCTATAGCTCCCTGAAAGGTAGAGTCGTTAAGTGGCTTAACTGGAACAGACCCCTCCCGGCCCATCTCCATAATGAGATTATTATGGTAAGGAGGGTACCTTGGTTAGGTAAGACGGCCAAGTCCATTAACGGGGATTGTATTACGGTTAGCTTCAGAGATCCCAGAACGGTATCCCATATTTGTGCCGGATTTAACAGGTCTTTTGACTCGACCATTCAGACCCTCCCAGTGTCTTTCTTTTTTCCACCTAACTATGTAACCCATGGCAGAGGAGGGCCCGATTGGTCAAGGGTTGAACGAAGGGGAAGACCTAGAAGCCACGATATAAGACCGGCCATATCGTCCCAATATACCCCCCAGCACAATCCCTTTTTTGATTGTAATCGGTATAGTTGTCTAGATGGCCTAGAGGGGCTGGATTGACTACCGTCAACATGTGATTCAAGGTCTTCCCAATCCACGTTGGGTAATGGTTTAGTGGACAATGAAGCTGTGGTCAATGAAATGCGTCCAGCTGAATGTTTGTTGCCTCTTTTAACACCTATAATGTCGCCAATAGTTCCACCTTTGCAAACTATGATAGCGGATTTCCATCAGCCGCCTTATGCCCTGGGTACGTCAGAGATGTTGTTAACTATTCCGGTTTCTCCAACTAACCTTGTGTTGACTGAGCCAACCCCAGGTTGTAAAATTGTAAGTTGGAATATCGCCGGTTGGCGGCAGAGGATGTCAGCCCTGGGTTGGAAGGAGTCTATCTCCGGGTTTGACATCCTCTGTTTCCAGGAGACCTGGTCCACGACTGATATTCATCATGATGGTTTTGTTTCTTATAATTGCCCTGCGCAAGAATCCCCCATGGGTAGGGCAAAAGGTGGATTGTTGATTTTATTGTCTGTGCATTTCCCAGTACGTGTGAGATCCCACTCCACTGTGGGCTCACACTCTCAAATACTTAGGCTGGAACATAAAGGGGGCCGGAACACCTTGCTGATTAATCATTATAACAATTCATTTGACCCCGCGAGTACCCTTGTTGTAGATGAACTAGAGTCAGCTATAAATAAAATCTGCAATGATACCCACAAGTCATATGACATTATCTGGGGGGGGGGACTTCAATATCAGAACCTGTCCCCACTCATATACTAATGTATGTGGGTATGATGGGGACAATGGGGAGAACCGGGCTCATTTCACTTATACTCTTTATGGCGACTCCCTTAATACCCTCTTGTTAAAACTCGATCTGGTTATCCATCAACCTGCTCTGGATAATGAGGGCAATATTGTTCCGACTTTTACTGGGAGAAATTCTGCATCTGTTATTGACCACCTGTTGATATCAACACAGATGGTCCCCCTTTGTACGGTCCCCATTATTGTGGATTTTGGAATTAGTGACCACAATGCCATTACTTTGTCAATTCTCATTGGGGGTCCTATGACCCGTTGTGACGGTAGGATTGTTGATGAGATTATACCATGTAGGCAAAACGGCATCCGGATTAAATGGTGTGGAAATAATTCCGATAAATTACTAAGGAAAATTGTGGGTGCAGGTCACGAAGTGTTACTTCGTTGTCTTGAAGTTGATGCCGCCCCAAGTTGTATTATAGCCGACTTCGAAGAACTTGGTGACATAATCAAAAAGTCTCTCACTATCACCAAGGCCTGTACTTCTGCGCTACAAGACCTTAAAAGGGCTCTATCTAATCTCCCAA
Organism: Lissotriton helveticus; assembly: GCF_964261635.1. Lineage (NCBI taxonomy): Eukaryota > Metazoa > Chordata > Amphibia > Caudata > Salamandridae > Lissotriton > Lissotriton helveticus. The sequence continues at coordinate 915,015,113 of NC_136067.1, forward strand.
GAGAGAGGGATGTTGTAATACTTCTGAGGGCTACTTATAAACATGAGCTGAAGCGTAGGAAACAGGAACTAAGAGAACAAGCCTGGGAGGATCTGACCAAGGCGGCAGCGCTACGGGATTGTAAGCTATTCTGGAGCACCGTCAATAGCCCTTTCCTCCAGAAGGAAGAGTTCCCAGTTTTAACCGCGGAAGTTAGCGAGGATAGCTGGGTCGAATATTTTACCGGGATTTTTGACCCAACTTGTAAGGCCCAGGATAGCTCTAGTGTTAACCTCACCATATCCAATCAATCATTGGGGATTACCCTTCAAGAAGTCGACATGGCAATTCGAAATAGTAAAGGAGGGAAAGCCCCAGGACCGGATGGGGTGCCGGTCGATCTATACAAAACAGATCTGGCCTTGTGGAGCCCCCTATTGACCCAAGTGTTTAATGCCGCAGCTAACGCTACCACCCCTCCTACCTGGAGCGAATCCATAATCCTGCCAATTTATAAGAAGGGAGATAGAGGAGAGGCTAAGAACTACCGCCCTATCTCCCTCCTGGATTCCTCGTTAAAGATCATGAACAGGGTTTTATTGCTACGTTTGGAGGAGAGGGCTGAAACCAATAATATCCTTGCAGTTTCCCAATATTGTTTTAGGAAGGGCCTCGGCACTATTGAGCAGTGTATCAACCTAGACCTTTTAATAGGAAAATACACCAAAGCAAAACAGGGGTCTTTGTTCCTTTGTTTCGCGGACCGCTCTAGTGCCTTCGATCTGGTTGACCACACCTTGCTGTGGACAACCTTACTCGAAATGGGTGCTCCGGCAGCGACAATCCATTTTCTGGCAAGACTTTATAATAATCTATCAGCACAGATTCGCTATGGTCAAGAGGGTGAGTGCACGAGGAAGATCAGGGTAAAATCCGGCATTAGACAGGGTTGTGTCCTGGCCCCGCTACTTTTCTCCTTGTTTATAAACTCGATGGAATCTGAACTGAAAAACGTGCAAGCTGATGCCCCGCAAGTCGAGGGACAACCAATCCCGGTGCTGCTTTACGCAGACAATACCGTCTTACTCTCGAGAACCCCCATAGGCCTCCAGAAACTTATGAATAGTTTTTATGATTTTATACAGGGGAAGAAATTAAAAATTAATAATTCTAAAACCTACATCATGGCATGTGGAAAAAAGGTGAATAATCTTAAATCATTCTATTTTAAGGAAAACCGTATTGAGGTTGTAAATAACTTTTGTTATTTGGGCATTACTTTTAATAATGGCGGATCTTGGGCCCCAGAACAACATAATGTAAAAGCTAGGATGGGCAAGGCTTCCCTCAGTGTATTTCGTTTTGCTGCCAAACTAGGAAGCCGCCGCATACCAGACATGCTGAATGTTTATCGATCTAGGTGTGCATCTATTGCCTTTTATGGCTCAGGGGTTTGGGGACACAGACCTCAAAGGGATTTGCAAATATTGGAAAATGTATTTCTTAAGAGACTCCTCTGCCTTCCATCTTCGGCATCCATTGAACTGACCCATAAAGAACTAGGGTTGGACTATATAACTGACTTAACCGGATTGAGGCCCTTAATGGCCTGGAGGTCTATCTGGTCAAAGGATGAAACTGGATTCACCAGGGGAATAATTCTAGATTGTTTACGCCTGGACAATGTCCACCGGATTCCGTGGCTAAAATATGTCATTTCATCTTTTAAGGAACTTTTTGATCTGGATGTTCATGATGGCCCCAGGTGTGCTACTGTTTTACCGAAGCTTGAGGCTAAAGGTGTTTTTTTGAGGCATAAAAATAACAGACGTAAAGATCAATCCAGTGATTTTTCTACCCATGCTTTCTATTTTTCAAACAAGGAAGAAGGGACAGGGATTCCTATGTACCTAAAAGTTATCACTAGCCAGCCTCACCAATATGTATTAACGAGGCTGAGATTAGGTATTGTGCATAATTTGGTGGCATTTCCGAGGATGAAAATATACTCTGCCACCCCTTGTACGTGTGACGGAATTACTAAACAAAGCACGTTGCACTTCATGTTAATATGCCCTCTGTATAAATCTTTGCGTATTTTCTACCTCAAACCATTGTTTAAGAAATATTCTGTGTCCACAACTGTTAATGCTATGAGATTTCTATTTGCACATGCCACCCCGGATATCTGTTTTTTTATCGCAACCTTTATTCTAAAATTAGTATGGGCCAGAAAAAATATGTTTTTTTAGTGTTGGTCCAAATCCTTGCTACTAGTCCATGTTTTTACTTATCTGAGTACTATTATGTATTGTATTCCTCGATTTTGTACTAATTCATAAGTGCCTCCTTTTTATTCTGTATACTTTTACGATGTTTTTATGAACAATCGAATAAAGTTTATAGCTTGAATATTAAACAATAAAAAATTACAGTTTTATTGTTTGTCATAAATCCTTTTTTTAAATAAATACATGGATATTGCAGTTCTACCAAGATAGTATTGCATTTCTATGTTTCCCTATTTAAACATACATACAACAATAAAAATAGTTTTCCATAACTACTCTGACTTTGGTAAAGTGCCTAATTTCTTCCAATGAGTTAAAAAGCATAGGAATAATGTATATCTCTCGTAGGAATGAAGAACTCAGCTGTGTCTGTCTATCACACTTTGATTGTGAGTTTGTGCATTATATATACTTTATTGCAATGTTTTTTCACTTATAGGAAGATAAGAGGCACTTTACAAAAGTGTAAATAGTTAGGGAAACATATTTTTATTGTTCTATATATTTTAAATACCACACTTTTCTCTGTGCCACTCGACTATCCAACATTCTACTTTACTCTACCACTCCACTCTATTCCGCTACATGACACTTTCCAACACTCTATAACATTCCACTTCACTCCACTCTAATCACCTCCACTTCAATCCTCTCTATGACACTTTACACCACTGTATTCTTCCTCACTCCACACCACTCTACTCTATAACACACCACACCACTCCATTCCATGACTCTTTACTCCACTCTATGTTATGGCACTCCACTGCACTAAGCTTGACCCTACTCCACTGTACGACACTTTACTCCACTCTACGTCACTGTACGACACTCCACTCAATGGCTCTCGTCTCTATGACCCTTTACTGCACTATATCCAACTCCACTCTCCAACACTCTACTACATTCTATGCCACTGTATGACACTATACTCCACTCTATGCCTCTCCACTCCACTGTACAATATTATACTCCACTCTATGCCACTGTCCATCATACTATTTCACTCTGTGCTACTGTGCAACACTCTTCTCCACTCTACAACACTCTACGTTACTCCCTCTATGCCCACCATCCTACTTTAGTCCACTGTACTGTACTCTATAAAACACTTCTCCACTCAACTCCACTACTCTCCACTGTACGGCACTCCACTGTAAGCCACTGTATGCCACTTTCTGACACTGTAAAAACACCAGTCCACTCCAATGCACAACACACCAGTCCACTCCAATGCACAACACACCACTCCACTCCACTCCTCTCTAGGACACTTTTCTCCACTTTAGCTAGCCACACTACATTTACTATAACTCACACCTTTCCGATACATTTCTCATTCCCTTTCATATTACATCACTTATGGCATGTAAAATCATAACCTTTATGTTAGACTGGGCATCTTTGGCATGATTTCCGCAGTCTTTTTGCTTCTGACCTCCTGTTTTTTGACAGTGTGGTGCATTTAGTTTTTCCTGCATTAAGGACTCTGGGCACTTTACCACTGCTGATCAGTTCTAAAGTGCAAGTGCTCCCAGTGTAGATTTTATTTGTGATTGTTGTATCCATGATTGACATATTTGATTCACTATTAAGTCCCTAGTAAAGTGCACAGGTGTGCCTAGGGCCTGTACTTCAAATGCTACTAGTGAGCCTGCAACACTGATTGTGCCACCCACATGAGTAGTCCTTTAAACATGTCTCAAACCTGCCACTGCAGTGTCTATGAGCGCAGTTATAAACTGTCATTTTGACCCGGCAAGTGCAGCCACTTGCCAGTCCCAAACCTTCCCTTTTGCTACATGTAAGTCACCCCAAAGTAAGTCCCAAGGCAGCCCCATGGGCAGGGTGTAATGTATTTAAAAGGTAGGACATGTACAATGGTGTTTAACAGTCCTAATAGTGAAATACTGCTGATTTAGTTTTTCACATTTGCAAGGAATATCTCTCCAATAGGATAACATGGGGATTGCCTTGAAATATCTCTTAAGTGTAATTTCCCATAGGGAGCCTGATAGAGATTTGGAGTTTGGGGTCTCAACTCACAATTTAAAAATGCATCTTTTTGTGAAGTTGTTTTTAAATTGTATGTACAAAAATGCCACTTTTAGAAAGTGGGCATTTTTTTTGCTTAACCATTCTGTGCCTCTGCCTGTCTGTAGAATCCACTTCTGGGTTGGCTGACAGTAGGGCTCTTGTGCATTCACTCTAGACAGTCACACAAAGGGAGATGTGGTGTGCTTTGCATATCCTGATGGCCATACCCAGGCTGATGGGCCATCCTGAGCTACAGTTGTGGGAGGAGTTGTCACTGACATCTGAATAGGGCTGTTCCTGTCTTCACACAAAGCTGTCTCCACCCCCTGTAGTATGCCTGGAACCAAGTTATGGAAAGGCAGGATTTTGTGCACTACAAAGACTTTCCTTTGAAATTTGCCTACTTCAAAGGCAGAAAGGGGTATAAAGTATTGGACCTCTGACACCCCAAAATCAGTACAGTTCTGGACTGAGGACATTCTATCAGGAAGAAGAGCTGGATGCTTTAGGAGGGACTGCCAGTCTGCGTATTGCTTTGTTGTGCTGGCCTGCTGCTTTCTGCTTCTGTACTGAGGTAACGGGTTTTTAGGAACCCGCTGGTGTCAGGGGATAACACCCGAAGACCTCTGAGTTCCCTTGTTCCGGACCACAGAAACAATGAGTCTTCTATCGCAGTCAAAGATCAAGTTTTATTGGTAGCTACCAAGTAACACGTGTCCCAGAAGTACACCACACGGAGAGTAGGTTTTGGGAGACTGTTCGTTTTTACAGAACCAGCCGTCTCCTTATATACAAGATATATGGCTTCAAGCAAGAATTCTTGAGTTTATGGTATGGCAATATACATATTTCTACAATAATACAAAGAGCGAAGTCATGCAAGCAAGCCCATATTTTAGATGTCCAGTTCGTTGATAAATTACCCAGTTAGGCCTGGAACTCCCATCAGATATCGATGAAACCTCAATAAAGAAAGGTGTAACCCAGTCATAAACCTGGCCATAAACAAGGAACGTGGACAGGTGCATGTTTGCAGAAAGCGCGGTCTGTATGTAGTGAATGGTTCGTGGAATGTTATGCGTAGATGCTATCGCATTCGGCCACTGGGCGAGGAGCTGCCTAAACAGGTTTGGCCGAAGACAGTGGAGTCAGTTGGGACAGGTCAGGGGAAAGTCACGAAAGGTGGACGTGTCTATTTGGATCAAGCTCGACCTTTAATTGACTTATCATGAGGGCAAGATGCAAGATGGATGCCGTTCACAAAATGGAGTTTAAGGGATGGGACGGAAACTGTGATTTAGTGGTGTTGGCAACCCTCGATTGTAACGCAAATACATAGGAATGATGTCATAATCATTATCGGTTCGTAGACACAAAAATCGTCTCGGTACATTGAGATTTTGTGACACGGGTATTGGACCTCGATATCGGAAGAACAACGGGGTCCGGATTTTTGAGAACCACAGACCCTCCTTTTGCCCTCATATAAGGCAATAACTCATGCTAATCTGAGTCCAAATCGGTATGAAGAAATTCGTGGAGATGTTGCTGTAGCATCATTCTGTTACTCAGCTCGTCCTGCGACACAGGCTTCCGTACACACGAGGTAGCACAGAGGCCACATAGTGCAGGAGCACACTGTATACACAAGCAAAACATGAACAGAAGTGCCAAGATCATCCCAATGAAGATCAAGGTTTTCCATCCCCAGGCAGTGATCAGCTCCCAGAACCACCCCAGCAGGGACCAATCCCCTTTCTCAATGTGAAGGGAACCAGATATTTCGTGTAATTTGGAGATGGCCTGGTATACTGTCGGTGCGTTATCAGGGATGAAAATGCAACAACTGGATTGGATGACTCTACACACACCACCACGATCGGCGAGTATGATATCTAAGGCAATTCGGTTCTGAAGGGTCATAAGTCGATCCGACTGAAGTTCTGTTGTCAAATTGCCAAGTGCTCCGGCCGTCGTAGTCACGGCGGATTCAACTATCCTCGCTAACTGTCGAATATTTCTGCTGTTCGCCATGGGCCCCCAAAATGGCAGAAAACCCTTTGCGAAGTCAGCGAATTCCTGACCCGCGGTGTCGTCTTTACTCACGACACCTCTAGCTGTCCTTGTCCGGTGGTAATCTGCTCGGGCCGTATAGGTGGGAGGCAGCAGAAATGAAATAAAACATGAACCTGAGAAATCAGGGGGTAACCACGTGTAGGCTTGGTCGTGGCAAACGAAATACGTGCCTTTGGCTGCCAAGAGTATAGGGGAAGTTCGGGAAGCAAATACATATGTTTCCGTGCAAACGCTCTTTCCCAACTGTGCTGTGGGGTCCCTACCAATACCCTGTAAGCATAAGTGACCTCGTGGGGAACTATCCAAACTGGGCGAGATTTCTGTGCTGCCTGGCTCTTGACCAGGTAAACCCCATGTTTAGTCACATTCCAACGGGTGTAGGGACTCAGTTCATCTTTGGGCATTGTCAGATATGTGTCGATATCCCTACTCATGTTCCTTATCCCTGCGATTAGTGCCTTGTTACTGGAATCGCTCGCAGCGGAACGGGTCGGGTACGGTTCTAGGGCGAATAAGAACATGGTCTGGAAAGCCCACAGAGAACCATAGTAGCTAAATGGCAAAATGAAGTATGGGATCCCCTTATCGGTTGTGTGTGGTATAAGTCCGCATATCCAACAGTTTGACGTGTTCATTATGGACTGGTGTTGGTGTAGAAGCCGGATGAAAGAGTTGTTTACAAATTCGAGTCTTCGGGCAGACTCGTGTTCAGGTAAAGGGTGAAAGTAGTGTGGAGAAATAGTGGGAGGAGGTGGTGTCTGGGTGTCATTCGAAAAGGTAACTTTAAATACGAACAGAGTATAACTAGTAAAAAATACAAGTATGCTACATAACGTTAAAACACATAGTATCAGGAATCTTCTTCTGGACAGTATTGTGCATAATTGTTTTCTGAAGTTCGTGAGCCTGACAGGTCTCTCTACCCTTGGAAACTCCATCCTCTAGTTGCTGCCCGCGGTGGTTGATTGATTCTCCCAGGGAGCGCGCTCTGCTCAGTCCGGGGTAACTCCCGTGGACCAATCAGAACCGTGGACCTAGAACTTCCCAGTTGCACTCCCCAGACTTCAACCGCGACCCTAGCAGCAGAACCGGATGGCGGTTCGAAAAATCAAAAATGAGCTAGTTCCCTTGGGACGAGAGAGCTGAAAATCCAAAAATAGTTCTTAGGGGAAAAAGGAAATTACATTAGATCAAACTTTTATTAGTTCTTTAGTCTAGACCGTAGGTTGTATCGTCGTTTCCCAGGTACGGTGTGATCTTCAAACAGCGTTTCAGGTTCAGTAGTGTCCAATTGCATAGATGGTGACACAAGTCCTTGCAAAATATGATCACTCTCCTTTTCGGTACTAGTTTCTTTCAAACGGGCATCGCTGAAAGGGATGAAGCGAGGTACGGATTCTGTCTCAGAGTCGGCAAGTCCTTTGTTGACCCAACGGTCGTATGGAAGGGGTAGAGGGACCCGTTTGCAGTGGGTCCCATGTACCCAGTTCTTCTTGCCTTCAACCCGAACAGCAGATCTCGTTGAAAGCAACACCAGGTATGGTCCGGTCCACCTCGGCTGTCCGTTGTTGGTGCGCTGGAAATTCCGCACCAAAACCCACGAACCGGGTTCGATGAGGTGACCTGGATCGTCAGAGGCTGGTGGAGAAGAACTGTGAACCTGTTGGTGTAAAACACGCAATTTAGTTGTCAATTCGCACAAATAGTCAAGCAGTACGGGGTGTTCTATCTCGCTTAGTTTCTTGGGTCTTGGCACGCCCCAGACGTTGGCTGGGCGGCCAAACACAATCTCATGGGGGCTAAGTCCTAACCTGGAGTGGACAGTCGTCCTGGTTGACAGAAGTGCTAGAGGCAGGGCGTCAGGCCATTTAAGACCTGTACTGGCTTGGATCTTGGCTAGTTTGAGTTTTAGAGTGCCATTGTAGCACTCTACTAATCCAGCTGATTGGGGGTGATTTGCAGAGTGGAATTTCTTGTGTATGCCTAAACACTCACACACTCTCTTCATCACGCATCCTACGAATTCACTTCCGTTATCACTCCAGACGATTCTAGGCATACCGAACCTAGGGAAGAACTCTTTGACAAGGGCTTTGGCAGTTGATAAGGCGGTATTGTCCTTAAGGGGGTACGCTTCCACCCACCTTGAAAAGGCGCAAACAACAACGAGAACGTATTTCAGATTGTTGCACCTCTCCATGTGGATGAAATCGAGCTGCAAAACCTCGAACGGGTACGTTGGAGGTGCAAAATGACCAGCTGGAGTTGGGGTTCCCCTACCGGGATTGTACTTCAAACATACCATACACTTTTCCACCACATTCTTTGCACATTTTGGGATATTGCTATTCTGCCATACTGGGGCCAATAGTTTACATATTCCTCTCGAACTGATGTGTGCCATTCCGTGAGCCATCGTTACTACTGCAAGTACGTATGCATTAGGTAATAACCATCGCTGGTGTTCCGATAATTCGACCCAACAATCATTCGCATCCAATCTACCTGTGCTTCCTCTCCATTCATTCATCTCGTTCTCAGTGGCCTCAGCTTGTATCGATTTTACGCTTTCAATGGTGTCCTCACACATTCCCACATCAGCAATCCATCTAGCGGGACCCATGACATACATCCGACTCATTGTGTTCCTTGCAGTTCCTTTCGCAACCTCATCTGCAAATGCATTTCCGCGGCCAACATCATCCTGAATCTTTCTGTGTGCACTACATTTTATAATGGCGACTTGTAGGGGCAAGGTGAGTGACTCAAGGAGCTCATTGACTAGCTGGCCATGTTGTATCTTTGCACCATGGGACGTAAGGAACCCTCGTTCACGCCATAATCTCCCAAAACTGTGAGCCACGCCAAAGGCATATTGGCTGTCAGTGTACACATTCACTCGCTTTCCTTTCGCCAGCACACATGCTCTAGTAAGCGCTACAAGTTTGGCGGCTTGTGCAGAACCGTGGGAAATGCGTGCAGTCTCTACAATGGTGTGTAATGTCGTTATGGCATATGCTGTAGTCGTATCACCATTCGGCAACTTGAAACATGAACCATCAACCCATAGAGTATCATTGCATTCGGGAAGGGGAGTGTCTTGTAAGTCTACTCTCCCTTTTGTCTCTTCCTCGGTCCTGAAACAGCAGTCATGTTTGTCAATCTTGTCTGTCTCTGTTGGGATGGGTAATAACGTAGCGGGGTTGAGTGTATCACACCTCTTTATATGGATGTGACTTGCTAGCAGGGTAAGTTCGTAACTGGATAGTCGAGCGCTAGTAAGGTGTTGTGTCTTTGTCCTATTTAGCAAAATGTCTACTGCATGCGGAACCATAACGATCAAAGTGTTATTCATGACTAATCCAGCAGACTGTCGAATGCAGACAGCTGCTGCGGCTGTTGCTCTTAGACAACTTGGCAGTGCCTTAGCCACTGGATCCAGAGTTGCCGAAAAATACGCGCATGGGCGCTGTTTGTCCCCAAAGAGTTGCATTAAGACTGATAATGCACAACCTTCTTTTTCGTGGACATACAATGTAAAAGGCTTACTGTAGTTGGGGTTTCCCAACACAGGAGCCGAACACAATGCATCGCGCAACTCGCGGAAACTCGTCTGACAATCTTCAGACCAAGGCATAGGTTTAGGCATGTCTTTGCGGAGTAGTGACAGTAAGGGTTTGGCTAGTAGTGAGAAATTCGGTATCCATTGTCTACAGTACGATGTAATGCCCAAAAAAGCTCGAACACCTCTCTGTGTTCTTGGGGCACTTAGTTCTGTGATTGCCTGTATTCTTTCTGGTGTCAGTCTCCTTCCCTCCTTCGACAAGATGTGACCTAGGTAGGTTACTTCTTGTCGGCAAAATTGCAGTTTTGAAAGGGAGACTTTGTGCTTCATGTCACATAGGTGACGTAATAGCGACAACGTAGCTTCCTTGCAAATCTCTTCAGTGTCTGCAGCGATCAGTAGATCGTCTACGTACTGAATCAATGTTGACCCATCTGGCAGTACAATTGTGTCTAGTTGTGTTTTCAGAGCCTGACTGAATATTGATGGGCTTTCGCAGTAGCCTTGAGGAGCGCATTTGAAGCGGAAGCTTCGTCCTCCTAAATTGAAGCCGAAAAGGTCTCTACTCTCTTCGGCGATCGGGACGCTGAAGAAAGCGTTCTTCAGGTCAATCACCGAGAACCAAGCTGCTGAAGCTGGAACCATTGTCAATAAAGCAGTAATGTCGGGGACGACTGGAAACTGCGGTATAACTACCTTATTTACTTCTCGGAGGTCAATCACAAATCTATACACAGGGGGCTGTGAAGGATCAGTACGTTTTAAGACCGGTAAAACTGGACTATTACAAATGTTTCCTGTTGTTTCTTCGATAACATCTTTATCGATCAAATCATAAATGATCGTTAATAATGCCTTCTCGCATTCGTTAGATATTTTGTATTGGGGAATACGTGGCAATCTGACGTTGGCTTTAAAAGTTATGACATACGGTGCTATCTCTAAACGACCTACATCGTTGGAACCATTAGCCCACAGTATATCCGGAAGTGATGACAATTCGGTTGGGATACCTTCTTTTGACACGTACATTGGAGAAATGACTTTTTTCCCTAAAGTAAGCTGTACTCCCGAGGGAGAACAGTACAAAGTCGCGTACAATCTCTTTAGCAAATCCAATCCTAACAAATTTTCACCGCAACCTGTTGTAAGAATGAGGGGTGCTTCTAATTCACAGGGGCCAACAGAAAGGGAAACAGGACTAGAGATCGGGTTTCTAACAGGGGCGCCAGAGAAGCCTACTGAGACATTCATTTCGCCAGACAAAGGTGCGCCAGGAAGTTTTGAGTGCATAATAGAACTTTTTGTAGCACCAGTATCCAGCAGAAATGGCTCTGACACTCCTGAGGTAATTACCTCGACATAAGGTCCATCCTGATCTACTGGAACTGAAACAACTCCCTCTCTTTGTCCATGGCTGTCCTAGCGATCGTTACCCTCATTGTTGTGTTCGGTGTAATAGTCGTCAGCATAGTACTGAGCTGACTTGGACGATAAATTACTCTGTTGATCAAAGCTATTCATGGATTTCTGAGGCGGAAAAGAAGTTATATTCTGAGTGAAATTTCCACGGCCTCTACCTCTAGAGGCATGCTGAACACCTCTTCCCCTTACACCTTGGGCACCGTTTAAACGTCGTGCAAGAGCCGGACAATTACCCTTAAAATGACCTTCTTCTTTGCAATACGCACATTGATTCGGGCCATATGTAGGACGCTGATGGGAAAGCTCGTTTCCTTGCGCGTCTCTAGAATACTGCTGATTCTGTTGATAATTGGGCTGGCTAGCCATACGAGGCGGATAGGCCTGTTGGAGAAGAACTTTAGTTTTCAAATCTTTCGTCTTTTTGTCTGCCTTGTCTAACTCGTCTTTACGCCTATTTTCATAGTACTGGGCTGTTGCTAGAATCTGCGCTGACGTAGAGACAGCCCAAGCACTTTCTGAGTCTTTTAGTTTAGCACACAATTCAGGAAGCAAATTGTGTACAAACTTGTCTACAAACAGTCTTTGGCCACCCTCGGTAGCCATATCCTGACCACTATGGTCAGTGAAAGTTTCCTCAAATCTCGTGAAGAAGTCAGACACATTCTCGTCTTTCTTCTGCTTGCACGCGGATAGCTTGTCCCAGTTTACACGTACTTCAGGCATAATTGTCTTCATGTACGCAATAATTCTACCAGGAAGTTCAGCTATTAACGGCTCAGGCTTGAAACCACCGATTTGTCTAGCATCTGTAGTCGCAATGTTCGCCCATGAGTCACCTAATTCTTGGTCATGATCCGTATGACGTATCTTACTCCATAAAGGATGTGGAACAACGTTCCCAAACAACATGTCTATATCCGCTAAATTCATTATACATGAGCTTGCAGTTTGGGACAACTCCTTATAATACCCAGTCGGGTTTTTACGGGGATCGGGTAGTGTCTGTTTGAGTGCTAAAACTTCGGATCTTTTCCAGGGGACATGTACCCATACACGCTGGAAATGAGGCAGAACCGGTGGAACTGCGTTTGCATCACCTTCCCTCCAAACCGGAGGAACCTCTCTCATGGGGTACTGTCTCGCTCTTTTCCTAATAGATGTACCACTGTCAGAGGATGACCCAGAATTACCACCCGTACTTCGATGTGATAATAATATCTCAACTGCTTTTTCAACGTCGGGACCAACTATCATACCCTCCCCAAATTTAAATCGCACACTACACAACTCTTGCTGGCTGCTCTTCTGACCATTATCTTCCAAATCCTCACACAGGAAAACACACATCTGCTCAAAGACGTATCTTTGCGTTGGTTCATCCCATTGACGGAAGACGTTCATGACAGACTCTACATCATATCTCGCTGTATCCATAGCCCAATTTCGTGCTAACTTATTCAATGATTCCCTTTCCTGGTAATCAGGCATTTGGCTTCGTAATTGTCTTCGTTCCGTGTTAGGGGTCGTTTTAGGCGACCGAAAAAGTGGTGAAGGAAAGTTAGTAACAATGCTGGCCATTTTATGCCAGACGGAAGGTGAAAGTGGAGGAATAACTGGTAGTAGAACAGAGTCACGCAAAGCAGAAACAGAAATGTTCGTAGAACGAGTATCAGAGAGACTAGAAGGTGCGCTAGGCGAAATTTTAGAAGGAACGGTAGGAGAAGTAGACGTGATCGGTGAGCCTTGAGGAGGCTGTGCCAAAGAAACAGGAGCCAGCTGAAGAGTAGCCGGTGGGTGCGGTAAAGGAGCCTGTATTACAGCTACTAAAGGTGCAACTAAAGGTTGCGGAGGTGCTGTGGCATTTTGTGCATAGGGTGGCGGAGAATTTAATAGGTGGGACATTAATGGATCTTACTCGGATCCTTCCTTTTGACCTTTTCCTCTATTTGGCAGCATCGGGTAACATTTATCTATCGCTAGTTTCTTGCTCCTAAGCATCTGTTCGCTCTCCTGCTCTTCCTCGTTATCTCTGTATGCAACGGCAGCTTGTACCATTGACATACCTCTTTTATTCTTTTTTGCTAATCTTATTTCTTTCTGTTTGGCTTCTTTGCGCCATAAGCGGAAAGAGTCAAACATCGCCGGCCGGGCTTTCTTCTTGAACAATTTGACTTCTAAGTTATCTAATATTTCTTGGTCGAAACTACCATATTGGGGCCATTTTAAAACACCATCCTTGCGGGTGTATTTTTATCCATACCTCGTTATATGTTATAGGACCTACGCCGTGCTTTACATAGAGTTCATACGTTGGAGTTCCAATTGGAGGAACCGGACAAGAATCTTCCAATTGGGAGTCCTTACTACAACCAAGACAAAACAAGTTTCCAAGTCTGCTAAAACCAGGCATCTTCGCTCACTAGTCTAGCTTCAAACTTCAAAGGATTATCTATTACGATATTTCTCGTGAATACACGAGTCCTTCGGCTTTGGGGCTTGCAAGTACCAAATCAAGTCGTATCTCAAGGATACCAAAAACTAAGAACAAACTAAGGACTGGGAGACGCTCCACTTATACTTAACTGAAGTATTTGAAGATCTGTGACGTCGCTAGAAGACTCGTCTATCGTTTCGCTCTACCAAGGATCACTGGGTCCAAAACAAGGCGATAGTCAGGGCAGCAGTCCTTCGTAGCCGTCGGGACGCGGGGAACCTCGCAGCAAAGACCTTCGGAACCACGTCGACATACAGGGGTCGCTGAAGTGGCTGGCCGTCCTCCGGAATTTTCACACGAAGCTCCTCACGAACATCTGGCTTGGACCGTCACCGCTTGATATCGCCCCGAGTTGGGCACCAACTGAGGTAACGGGTTTTTAGGAACCCGCTGGTGTCAGGGGATAACACCCGAAGACCTCTGAGTTCCCTTGTTCCGGACCACAGAAACAATGAGTCTTCTATCGCAGTCAAATATCAAGTTTTATTGGTAGCTACCAAGTAACACGTGTCCCAGAAGTACACCACACGGAGAGTAGGTTTTGGGAGACTGTTCGTTTTTACAGAACCAGCCGTCTCCTTATATACAAGATATATGGCTTCAAGCAAGAATTCTTGAGTTTATGGTATGGCAATATACATATTTCTACAATAATACAAAGAGCAAAGTCATGCAAGCAAGCCCATATTTTAGATGTCCAGTTCGTTGATAGATTACCCAGTTAGGCCTGGAACTCCCATCAGATATCGATGAAACCTCAATAAAGAAAGGTGTAACCCAGTCATAAACCTGGCCATAAACAAGGAACGTGGACAGGTGCATGTTTGCAGAAAGCGCGGTCTGTATGTAGTGAATGGTTCGTGGAATGTTATGCGTAGATGCTATCGCATTCGGCCACTGGGCGAGGAGCTGCCTAAACAGGTTTGGCCGAAGACAGTGGAGTCAGTTGGGACAGGTCAGGGGAAAGTCACGAAAGGTGGACGTGTCTATTTGGATCAAGCTCGACCTTTAATTGACTTATCATGAGGGCAAGATGCAAGATGGATGGCGTTCACAAAATGGAGTTTAAGGGATGGGACGGAAACTGTGATTTAGGGGTGCTGGCAACCCTCGATTGTAACGCAAATACATAGGAATGATGTCCTAATCATTATCGGTTCGTAGACACAAAAATCGTCTCGGTACGTTGAGATTTTGTGACACGGGTATTGGACCTCGATATCGGAAGAACAACGGGGTCCGGATTTTTGAGAACCACAGTCCTGGGAATTAAAGCACTGGAATTTGTTTTCTGTATCCTGCTTCCAAGGTTCTCCAACAGCTTGTGTGTGCATACCTCCTGTTAAGAAGTCTCAGGGCCATCAAAGACTTCACCTACCAGTGTCTGGACTCTTCTTCTGAGAGTCCTGGCTTGCTAAGTGGTGCCAAATCCAGTTCCTGGGCCCTTGGAAGTGTAATCTGGTGATCTTAAAGACAAAATCCATGCATTGACTCCCAGTGCCTGTTTTCTTAATGCATTTAGGCAACAATATCTCAACCAGATTTAGCAAGAGGGACAAATAAAGGCGCATGTGCAAGACATTGCGAAAGCACGGGAAAAAAGGGAAGAGAGACTATAATTTAGGTTTTTTGAAAGTGCATATAGCATCAAGTATTTTTTGAGAAAAACATATTTCATACAAAACAGTTGGAACTGCTCTGTGAGCACAGAATGCGGAGGCAACCCTAGGGGGGCTTTGTGCACTAGTGATAGTGAAGCAGAGAGTGACGGCGCAAGTGACAAGTGGGTATATACAGCGAAGGACGCAAGGTGGCACTTGTCAAGAAAAAAAACAATATATACAAAGACAATGGTTCTTGCTTGATCAATGTGTAATAATTTATAGTGTTGGGAACCAAAGTTGATAGTGCGCCACGAGTCGCGCTGTAAGTGGGTCAACGGCGTTTCGATCCTATTTAGTTCGGTATCTTCATCAGAACCGGGTTGCCAGTTCAGGAAGTGTGTGTTGTTCCGGGCGGGCGGCATTCGACACGGTAGAACACTCAATCCTACTGGAAAGATTAAGTCAGCTTGGTGTCCGTGGATTTGGTCCTATCTTGAAGACCGCTCCCAACAGGTTTTTATTCGTTCATTTTGATTTACACTAAAACCTCTACTGTGTGGAGTGCCTCAGCACTCTGCCTTGAGCCCACTGCTCTTTAATATCTTCCTGACGCCACTGTCTACTCTTATTGCATCATGGGGGGTGAAGGTGGTCTCTTGTGTGGATGACAATCAGTTGGTGTTCTCTTTTAAAGAACAATCCGCTGCTGCCCTCCACAAATTCAAGGAGTGCCTGAAAGATATTTCTAGGTGGATTAACAGTAACTGCTTGAAATTAAATGCAGATAAGACTGAGGTCTTGTTTTTAAGTAAGGCGCATCCTCCCCCTTCTTGCCTGTGGTGGCCCGTAAAGATGGGTTCTCCACCGGTTCCAGCGGATGCAGCAAGCAATCTTGACATCAGGTGGGAGATGGATCTATCTTTTACGGCACAAGTACGGCAAATTTCTCCAGCGTGTTTTGGGAAGATGAGAAACATAAACAAATTCCTACATTGCTGCCAGAGGATAGCCGCAGGATCACAGTCCTTGATCTGGTGACCTCACAGTTGGATTACTCTAGCAGTCTATATCTGTGGTTGCCAGCCTACCTGATTCATAGAATACAGATGGTTCAGAATACGGCTGCAAGGTTAATTCACCAGGTTCCCTTCCGTCATCATATCTCCCCAGTTACATTGGCTCCCGGTGGCTAAGAGAATAGAATGTAAGGTGCTGTTTGCTTTCCGAGCCATGTGTGATTATGGGCCTAGCTAAGGCTCAGCTAAGGCTAAGTCGATATCTACAGGACGGACTCTGAGATCCAACTACCAGCACCTGCTCTGCGTTCCTCGATATGCCAAGACCTGACAAAGTGGCAGGTCCTTCTTGGTCAGGACTGCAAGATTGTGGAACTCTCTGCCAACTCATTTGTGCCAGATAGAAACCAAACACGAGTTTAGAAAGATCCTAAAATCCTGGCTCTTTAGGCGGGGATAGTTCTGTTTTTTTGGCTGTTCTCTCGCTGTAGTATATATATGTACATATATATATATTTACACATAAGGATGAAGGATAACAAAAGAAATAACAGCCAGCCAGTGCAAACTTCTAGATATCAAATGATAAAATGAGCCACAAAGAAATGAAATATCCAGAAAGAAGTGACTTAAACAGATGGACTCACCAAAGGACAAAAATATATTTCCACTACAAAGTTTCAGCTTACTCCTTTCCAGGGTAATACAAGATTGTTTTCTCGGTAGAGTTGTCACTATGAAGTTATATGTAGGCCAAAGTTTCCTTAGGAAGAGTATTTTTAGTTTTGCTAATAACTTTGGAGCGGTAGACAAATTTGCACAAAACCTTGAAAAAAACCTTTCCCCACCTCAGCTCCTTCCTGGAAAGCTTGAGGGTGGTCCGTCAAGCAGGGGCCAAGAAAAGGGGCGTCCCAAAATATTGATTTTCCATGTTAATTTCTGTAGGAAATTCTGCCACAGATATTGAAGAAACAACAGAAAGGAATTATATCCAACTTTGGCAAAAGGTTCTAACTTTACTTAGAAAAGTGTGCTTTTTGTTATTTTGTGTAAGTCCATTTATACATTCAAGTAATTTGTATTTAAAGAGGTGCTCTCAGAGGTCATGAAGGGGTTAACAAAAGGTATATCAGGACTGGTGGTGTCAATATATGATCTGATTGGCAACTTTAATGAGGACTAGTCAATCCTGATTGGCTGCCCACAACATCAACAATACATTGTGGCAGGTATTGCTGGATTTAGGGGCATGGTTGTTGCATCCTAAAAATAATTAAGAAAAATGTTTGTGGACATGGTGTGCAAATCAGCACAGCAACCCTGGGGAATGTGGGGCTATCCCAAAGAGTCAACCCCTTGATTGGATGTCCACAACATGGACAACATATTCTGGTAGCCGCTAAAGGACTGGTGGTCATGGTCCTCATTGAAATGAATTGGAGTGAATGGCAGGCTTTGAGGCTCACAAAAGGAGCACATATAAAGGGTGTCAATGGATTTTAGTCACAATATAAATAATTTCCTGGTATTGCCTGTTCTTATTTTAGGAATTTCAATGATTTCTTAGGTGATTTTACACTGTGAAAAATGCTGACCCTCTCCTGGGATTGATGACCTATGTTTGAGAAAAAACCTTTTCCTCGTGATCTTCTCATAGAGGTATGGATGGTGCTCCAGAAGCTGAAATGAAAGCACATTTCTAGAAATTCTCACTATCTTCCTCAGCCATGTGAGAATAAACTCTGACTTTCAGAGTAAATCATGTACATCTAACAGCATCTCCCAGTATTTTACTGCAGCTTTCCAAACTATTCTAATGATCAGCTAGACCACTGACATTTTGTATTTATCTCAACTAGACCACTAACATTCTGTATTTATGTCAAACTTGTGGCACACCTGAAGCCATCTTGATGGAATCAAAGCTGTAAAACAACCATTTCCTTTCTAAAGGAACAAACTGAGGTGGTTCTTTTTGTCGTAGAAATTACGGCTAATGATCTACAAAGCTAAAATGAGGACAATGTTTCTACAAGTTCTCAAACATCTTCCCAATTCATTTCAGTATGACATTCTGAAATGCAGAGAGAAACATATACTTTCAACACCAGCATCAGTCTTTCAGTTACCTCCCTAGTAATTAACTGCAGCATCAACACAGGTTTCTAATGAAGAAATAGAGCACTAACATGTTTTTATTTAAGACAGAAGCAAGGCACATCTAATGCCATTTTGTTGGAATAGGAGCCGTTGAATTAAAAAACTTTCAAGAAGACCAGGCTGAAGAAATGAGCATTGAAATGATAATGCATGCATGGATCCTTAGGGTTAGAAATGTGAGGGAGGGATGGGGTTTTATTCATTTTTTCATAATACATTTTTTGAAGGGGCTATAAATATACGGGGTTGCCTGCATAAGTACAGGAGCACCTTCCCACATCTGTTTACTCAGCTTACCCATCTTCTTAGTCCCTTAACAGACGCCAATTTTAAAATAGTGTAGTTTTGGTAGTGTTGGAACAGAAAGGTTCCCTGTGTCATGACGGACATGCACCCCTGACCTGAGTGCTCCAGCTGCATGGATATCTGGATTCCTGGTACATTTGGTCATTGGCAAATGCGGACTGCATGTGTGCCATTAACCAGGCCTGTCACATGGTAATGCGGTCTTGATAGACCAGGAGGGATGCACCTAGTACTATCCTCATATTGGTACAAAAGTGACACAAGCATGGTGGTGGTAGCATACCCAATTTGTGTTTATGAGTGATCAGTATTGTGAACAGGCCTTTCAACTTGTATCACAGGAGTGGTGACTACAAGCCCCACTACAGGCTCTCTCATTTTAAGTTCCACTGCTGTGTGATCAACTCATCATTTGCCTATACAGCAATTGTGTGTAGTGCCAAGCAGTGAGTAATACTTGTGTCTGTGCTGGGATGTTTGTATGCCTATGTATGGTATATAACATGGAGCCATGTGAGTTCCATTTTGGAAGCCATTACATAGAAAGGCTAGTGGAGGTGAGGACTGCAACCTCCCCAACAGGAGCTGTGGATTGCTGATATTCCAGAGGGCTGGGGTGGGAACACACACACTGAAGGAAGGAGAGCAAAACATCTGATGTGCACATCAAATGTCTCTTTGATTCCAAGAAGACTTACTGGTCAGTGGGACCTGGGCTCCATTGTCAGAGCGATAGTGGGTCTGATAAGTTTGGCACTATAAGACCAGTCTGGCAGAAGGGGAGCACTGTGAAGTAAGTGCAGTTGCCTGTGTGCTGTGGAAATCAGTGACTTCGATGTGCCTGGGGCCACGTGGAGGCATCGCCGTTGCCCTGGATCATCATGCCTAGGCTGCTGTAAGATACAAGTACCAGTTGTGAGGAGATGCAGAGAAGGATGTCCGACACTGACATGGGCTGTCTGAAGTTACATCAACTCCTTCCAAGATGGGACATGGCTATTCAAAGACATCAATCTATTCCACGATGGCAGATTCATTTTCTGGCTAAACCTGTGAACTCTTTTGCAGTGTGGCTCAAAATTACTTGGGGCCTGATTACGTGTTTGGCGGTGCGACGCCGGGTCCGTCCTGCTGCTGCACCACCAAAGTCATGGTCAGACCGCCCACCAGATTAGGAGTTTCATCCTTTCTGGCGGGATGGGTTTTGGCGTTCCTACAGCAGTGCCTCAGAAAATGGGCTCCGCAATGGAAACGCCAAAAACAGTTCCTGCATGGCATGAACTGAAATGTCTATGCCATGCAGGAACAGGGGTGCGTGCACACAGGGGGCACATGTGCCCCCGTGTGCGCATCCACATGCGGAGGAGGCACAGAAGGCCCTGCAGGGCCCCCTTTGTTTCTTCTACGCCACGGTGTTCATGGAGTAAAAACCTCCATGACACCGCCAGAGGAGAAGAAACTTTTGGCTGTTCTGCCAAGCATAGTGCAGCCTCCTGACTGCTGCAACACTGCCAGGTAATGGCAGTTCCCTGGCAGCTGCGGTAGGGCTATGGCGGTCGACCACCCGAATTGTAATAGGGCAGTCGAGAGACCGCCGTGCATCCACAAGTCTGGCGGTCTATGGACCTCCAACTCATAATCGTGCCCTTAATGTTTCTACTACAATTCTTTTATGAACCCATTAAACAAATGGATTGACCTTAGTCTTGTGATTTTTAAGAAATAGGTATTCAAAATCAAACTGATTTTGACACGTGTTCTCTATTATATTTATTCAATAATTTAAAAAAAAATCTTTGTACTCTAAGCCCACTTCCATATTTAATTTGAACACTCTGTGCATTTTGCACCTTTTAGGAGTATGTATATTATAGTTACCTGCTATTAGACAGTACATAGCAGTCCTTATTTCATTCTTTAGCTTACTTACTGTTTGCAATTATACTAGATTAAAGGTAATGACAACTGAGATCGTGAAATTTTTAATGAATACATTTCAATTGATGCATGTCATACTTCAAAAACATTATCATTAATTTCTATTTCAGAAAACGAAAGAAGTACTATGCAAACACAATTTTGCGCTGTGTCTCTTTTGTTCGTATCGTGATTGCAAAAAGTACTTATTTTTTGGTTTACATTTTTTGGTCGAAATGTAACCATTGATGGCCACCAATTTGCTTTATTTCTATTATCCTTCACTGTTAGCAGAGTAGAGCAATACCTCTTCCTTGTGTATTGCATCTGAATCCATCTATTGAGATGGAAGATACATGCCCGCTGTAGTCTGTATAGGCATAATTCGCACATAGAGAGGTTTTGAGGCAATCTATTCATCCTTGGTCTATTAATATTTTGCTTCTACCCACCACAACATACAGCAACGTGGAGAGTGGAAAACCTCCACTTTGTTTAGAATCACTCATTGGCCTGGATGTTTTGGCTAACAACACTAATTAAATCCTTTCAGTGTCCAATTAGTCCAGTGCTTTATGGAAGCATCTGGCTTCATTATTATCTGGTTCATCAAAATGACTCCACTTGTACACATTGTGTGAGTATCTAGGTACATTTGTCCTGCGATATGTGCACTGGAACCTATGATGTATGCTTTTGACCCTATGAAAAAAACCCAAACCACACTTGTGGCTGAGTTAGGTCAGGGCTACACATTTGTAACATTGTCCCTTTACTCTGTTTTCTTTCCAAACCATTTTTCCTTCAAACTTCTCCCCTCTTCTCCTGCTTCTTTCTCCCTGTTTCCGTAAACCCACTCACTTTTTCCTACTTTCTTTTCCCACCCCACAGTAGCTGTGAATGTCCTTATCACAACTGCAATCAGGACACTATCAGACTTGAGCCAAAAAGGCAAGAAATAAATAAAACGAGGTAACAGGCCTTTTGTACATGTAATATCCAGAGCAACTTCCCTGTATCCATACGGACCACTCCTACTCTTTTACTATTTAGGATAAAACTGAATTCAAACCTCTTTAAAGTCTGCCACAGTTTGACACAGTAAACAAACCCACCTCTCCTCTCAGAATCCAGCACTCTGCTAGTAGATGGACTAATTGATTGTATCTCTGCCCTTAATTATCTACAGAACTCTGCTACCTTTCGGCTAGATCCATGCTATACATGTAACACATACATCATATATACACACATACATTGACATCTGATATCTACTGGAATGCCCCCTTATTTAAGGTTTGCAGATTTGGGAGGAAGAGATTGATACAATGGCAACGCATTTAACAGCAACCTGCATTCGTAGGGCGAGCACACAGGGCAGCATGATAGAGAATAGAAGCTTGTGGTGATCACCAGCAGAACCTACACTGCTTCCACCACAAATAAAGGCATGTCTACATCAGCACAAGTCTTTCGTATTCTGAATTTGCTTGGCAAGATAGCGATAGGGCCGGAATAGGAAGGCAAACTGGCCCTGGTAATTTAGTCAGACAGGCCGTGGGGAGGAGGAAGGGACGGGGTGGCAGTGCGCGTGGAACACTGCAGCTGCGTTTGTTACAGGGGGCCGATAAAACCGGCCCCCGGAAACAAAAACATTTCCCCAGGGGTCCAAAACCGGCCCTCATCCCTGGCGACCCACTGGGAAACGCGCTGTGCCTGCTATGGCCAGTCCGGCCCTGTTATGCAAAAGGACTGCTGACAACATAGACGCACAAGAAGACCCCGACAAGTAAATAGGCAAAGAGGAGGATAGGGCCGATACAGCAATGGATACGATGCATTGCATTTAGGGGGCGTAAGTTATAGTTAGCTCAGGTACCTATAGCTGCTGAATTTCTATGGTTTTGTATGAGTGAAACCTGAGCCTAACTATAAAATCCTTGTAACCTTTGGGATTTTTCAGTGAATGTCCATGTTTTTTTAAAATTCTGTTTCATAGCTATATTGTCTATGTAACCTTTGGTATTTTCAGCGAATTTCTAAGGTTTTTTAATCTTGTTTCCTAACTATATTGTCCCTGTAACCTTTGTTTCTTTAACTGAATTTCTAACGTTTTTTTAAACTTTATTTTCTAACTATAACCTGTAACCTTTGAGAGACTTTGAGTGAGTGCATGAGTGTCTCAATGGGTGTGAGATGGAGTGTGTGGGTGTCTCAATGTGTGTGTGAGAGAGTGCGTGAGTATCACAATAGGTGTGTGCGTGGGGGTGTGAGTGTCTGTATGGGCCTGAGAGTGACTGCATAAGCGTCTCCATGGGTGTGTGAGTGGGTACATGAGTGTCTGATTGGGTCTGTAAGTGAGTGCATGAGTGGGTGTCCAAGTGAGTGCATGAGTGTCTGTGTGAGTCTCTCACTGCATCTGCAGTAGGTGTGAGAGTGTCTGAGTGGGGTTGCGAGTGCCTCCATGAGAGTGTGAGTCAGTCTGTGAGTGAGTGCATGAGTCTCTGAGTGGGTCTGTGAGTGGGTGTTTGTGTCTCTGAGTGGGCTGCGAGTGGCTGTGTGAGTGGATGTATGGGTCTGTGAGTAGATGCATGAGTGTCTGAATGGGTCTGTGAGTGGGGTATGTGTCTGAGTGGATCCATGAGTAGGTGCATGAGTGTCTGAATGGGTCTGTGAGTGGCTGTATGGGTCTGTAAATGGGTGCATGAGTGTCTGAGTGCATCTGTAAATGTGCGTGTGAGTGTCTGAGTGGTTCTGTCAGTTGGTGTGTGAGTGCCTGAGTATGTAAGTGGGTGTCTAAGTGTCTTTGTGGGTGTGTCAGTAGCCATGTGAGTGACTTGGCCACAAAGAAACCACACCTGCCCTTTTATCCAACAAGAGTCCACAGTTGTGCACAATATACCTACCCAAGTGGAGCTCTTTTTACTGGTTAATTACTAAGTGCTACCTCCTTGGGTAAATGCCCAGTACGTAATCTACACTACAGCTGCATAATGGAGCATGATGAAATGTCACCAGTGACCTCGTGCGCGTTTTGGCAATAGGATTGTTCTTGGTGCGTCTTTATTCAGAAATATGTGATGACATGAATCCTCCTATGGAGAATACCATGAGACTACAAAGCAGTACAATCTCCACCAAACAAGGGGTCCTTCCTCTTAATTATATGATGTATGTGCTTCTTTGCTTTGTGAAGACGTCCTTATATTCCATTGGCATCAAGAATACCTCACCAAAATTGACGGTAAATATGCTGGGGGACACTTGCTAAGCTGTCAATCATCTTGTCAAAAGGCAAAAAGACCTTTTGATACTACTAAGGTGGGCAGGTCCAAATGTGGGAAGTATCCAAGTAATTTCCATATCTGCATACTCCTAGCAATTGAAAGGGCGAACCATGGACACTGCTCTCACTAGGAGAGGACAAGAAAGAACTCACTTGTAACAGTCAAATACTGTAGTGTAGTTCCTATTATCCCAATAGGCTCTGCGCATTGGAATAATATCTTCAATAGTATAGATGTAGGACAGAGGTTAACTAGGTCTTCTACTGACGATATTAGACTTAAGTTTTGTGTGCCAGCTAGCTCAGAGTTCACTAGAAACTTTCTCGAATAGGCGAGGAGGAGTTTAACCTCCCTGGATAGACAAGAAGGGATTTAGTTTCTGACAACCATAGAACATGACAACTTTGCTCTCCCTAATCAAGAGTATATCTCCAGAGTCGTGTGAAAACAAAAGACAACTATTTTACTCAGTCAGTACGTGCATACTTAGTTCCACCAGATTGTAGAGAAAGAAGAGATGGGCGTGTTCAATAAAAAGTGTTATTTATTGATCAGTCTCTTTTTCTCATACAAGAGAAATGAATCGCTACAGTTGCAATACTTAAGGTTAAGTAAAGTGCATACAGTAAAAGCAGGATTATAAAATAATACTGTAAAAGCATTGATATGGTTTCTTAGCCATATGATACTTTAAAATGGATAAAAGATATACATACATATATACATTGACTAATCGTACTCAACTGGTGCTTCTAACTACGCCTACCCCGGTGTACCTGACCTAAGCCTAATACGTGGGAGGGAGTAAATAAGTAGCAGTTTAAGTTAAGTTTGTTTTGCCAAGAATCTGACTCAAGAATTCTCTGTAAGGGGTTAGTCAGTTCAGTACCTGGGATTTAGAAGGCAGGAGGGCTGGTATCTCTGTCTCAGGACTCGGTATCCCAGTCTCCCGCAAGGGCAAGTTGGAAACGCTGGAAGCTGGATTTCTCGGCAGGAGAAAAGGCAGCGTTTCTCTCAGCGCGTCAAGAGGGAGGGGCAGCGTCCGTGGGCTTCCTGCATCAGCTGGGCTCTCCGGCAAGTAGTCACTGCTCCAAGCTCATCACCACCGTGTCCTTGCTTAGGGCAGCGTCAGTATATTTATACCTGAAAGGTGCCGGGTTTGACGTAAGGATGGACATAAGACGTCAATAAAAGATGTCATTAAGAACTGGTCGTTCTTACATTCTTTACAGGAGTTCTCGAACGAAATCAAAACAATAGCAGCGGGGATTTCCCAGGTTTGCTGGAGGCTTGGTTTGTTTAGAGAACTCGGTGTGCTTTCTAGGGGGCTGGAGGAATAGTGCTTGCTCAATGTGACAGCATGCGCTATGACTTAATCTGAAAACGGGTTTCTGTGCCGTTGTATGGACATTAGTGAATAATAACCAGACAAGGGTCAGAAATAGGAGTATCGATACAGGTCCCTAGATAAACATACTACACCCACTCCACGCTTTTATGTCCATATTTACTAACTAAGCAATAGTAAACACAACTAATAGTGCATGTTTTAACCAACCACCCCAAAATAAATTTTTTGCATTCGAAAAATGGCATATGCGAAATACACGAAAATGAGTATAGGTACTGTATGCATTCAAGCAGTATAATCATTCATAAAAGAGATGCACATATATATCAGCATGAATGATTTGCGAAATTACACATGAAATGGCTCTTAATACAGAAAAAAGGTGCGAGACCATCTCATCACATATAAATACAATTATTTGTACATAAGCTAGAGGTTGAGGTAACGTATTGTCTCTAGAGTTCCTAAAAATAGAAGCTCTGTTCTCTAAGAATAGTTCTACTTTAAGCAGAAGATAAGTGCCAAAAGGTAAATATTTTGGGTTTGGGAAAAAGTTTTCGTTTTTCAGTGAAGAAGGAAAAAATTGTCAGTAGCTTTGTTTTTAAAGCCGAAGGCCAAATTCAGAGTTCAGGGAAAGCTGTGTGCAATCTTGCTTAAAGTCATTCTCTCTGTTCTGGTGAAAACATCATTTCAGACAGACTCTCGAAAAAACAGTCTACCGCTTCTGGTGAAAGTTCGACCAAGTTGGAAAATGTCGCTACCATGCAGTCATGCGCATGTTCGCTTTCAGTGATGTTTAGATCAGTACTGCTTACAGAAGGTCGTACCTGGTTGATGCTGTTCTTATCCTGCACTTCACTACCCTTCATTCGTAGTGGTGAAGTCTCCACGAATGCCGTCATCAGGATAGGTAGCTGCTGGGGACAGCACAATGCATGAGCCTTTACTGGACTCAACAAAGTATCTGCATCCAATGGTACTTCTGATTGTAGTGTAAGACCGGTGTCCAACACGCATTCTTCGCTGCATAGCATGCATCTTAATACAGGTAAGACACAATTCTGCCAAATGGGTCTGAACGAAAGAAACCAGGTCATATTCAGATCTCTTAGCCGGGCTAATCCAAGGACTTTAGTTATGCGGTCCCGGTAGCGTATAGCTAGGATAGTTTCTTCCATTGTTGCTGGAGTCTTGTCTGTGACATGGCTTGCCATAATGAAGCAAGAGTAGCAAAAATAGGATGCCTGCTACGAGTCTCAACAGGAGAGGAAGTCCGCCAAAGATGGAATGGACGAAATTTGGAAAAATACCCAGGACTGCTTTGAATGGGGTTAACAGTCCCGAAAAAACGGTCTTAAATACACTCGCGATACCATTTGTATCAGAAATATTTAAGATTTCGTTTAGCATTTCTGCGAAGTGTAGGGGGCAATTTGTTGATAACAATGCATGTATCTCTCCCGTTGTCCTTGCAACTTGGAGATCATACGTTTCTTTTGATGACGTCAAGTGAACTGGCGTCTGTAGGAGCACAGTCTTCATTCTGCTTAAAGTATCAATTCGAATAGAAGAGATATTCAAACTGGGCCAAATTTTTCCCTCCCTGTCTGGAGTTTCATTTGGGAACAATACTCGCTCACAGCAAGTGAACATGGAACTCACGCTAACTAGATAAGGTTTTCCTGGCAGTAAGCCACAACATCTGTGATCTACAATTAGAATGTAACTCCCGTTAGAAAGTCTTCTAAAGAATGGTTCTATTTTTGTTGCAGGTGTGCCGAGCTGGTGACATGAAAGGTTATTTGAAGTCCCCTCACAGGCCCCATGTAGACTTATACCCTGACACAGAAGTATACCACTTAGTGATTTTTCACAATTGTTACCACTAAGAAATACACTCTGTCCTGTATTACTATAACATGTGTGTGTATAAGGCAAGTTCCATGTTGACTTAATGTATCCTTTACCCAACCTTTCATACTGGCCTGCCTGTATATATTTCTGGCAGTATCGAAATTGGAAAGTCGTTATCGGAACAGTTATGATTCCATGTATTATCCATTCAATGACAGGTCGTTCTGACATTGTCAATGGTAATCTCTCAAGTTTTTCAATGCTCAGAAATGTATACTCTGCACCCTTTTGTGCCAAGCTGATTTGTGTATCAGTAAGGTTAAAGATAGTGAATAATGATGTTGTGTTGATTAAACGCCAAGGCACGTAGCCTGAACGCAGATTTTGTAACGTCCAGCCAAGCTGTACAATAGAACGCAATTGGGACTGACCGTGTTGTAACATCAGTAAGTCTTGTTCAATTATATCGATTGCAGATGATACAATACTGTCCAGTGAATATATTCTGGAAGACAGAGTCATTAACCCATTGTCCACAACAGAAAGCGATTTTTCCAAATTAACACGGTCAATTTCCCGTATTTTCTCTGCTGTTTCAATTTGAGTTACTTTCCAAGCTTCGTTGTAAGCTGCATATATAGAGGCCGCTATGAAACGTTTTTGACGCTGTTTGCGTGGTCCCATAATGAAATCACGCAAGTCAGCACCTTCTTTAAGTAAAGTCAAGTGTTGCTTAATTTCTGCCAGTGTGGATGTTCGTAGCCATTCGAGGCAGAGTTTCCCTACACTGTATGTAGTTATAATCCCTGGATGTTGTCTCTGGGAGTATCTAGGGTCTGGCCTGGTTATTGCGAACCCCTGTTTTTTGTTCAGGAATCTATCTTCACAGTTATTTGTGTCTGTGGGCCAGATCAACCATTTTTTCCAATCAGGATGTGTTCTGTTTTGGTTCAAAATATGGGATACGTCTATCTCAACATCTGTAGTGCTATTACTGTCGGGTGTTGGTTTTGGAATAGACGGTTTGTTTAAGTCTTTAATTTTGGCTAGGCCAAGACAGGTTGTCTGTTGAATTGTATCATTCAAAAATATAATTTGTTCTGGGATCATGCAGGCTCTAAATAATGATTCTATACCTTGCACTTGCCAATCTTTTGTACCCCAGATCGTTTTTGTTTCAATATTATTGTTCCAGAAATCAAAACCAAATGTTTTCATTTTTTCAAAAAATGTCTCTGAATAGATTAATTTTGTGTTTGTAAGCATGTTTTTCATTCCTGTCTTATTTAACAGTCTAAAATAAAACGTTTCTGCATCACTTGTGTTAAACCCTGAGAAGTATGAAAATTTATCATAAAATGTTTTTGAACTTCCTTTTGGTGGAGTTGCACAATGTTCCCATTGGTTATAATTTAAAACATTTCTAGGTTGAGCTGATTTATGCAGATAATGGTTACAATAGTGGTTATAATAATACATCTGGTCATAATTAGATGAACCTTGTAAATAATCATGTCCTGTAAATTTAGCTGACATCACTAGATCTGACATCATATCATTAACACTATCAAAGTCCCAATCATCAGCGAATGTGCTTGGTTTTACAAAGTCACTCAATGAAATCTTGAATTGATGAGGATACTTCAGGAGCTCGACTGGACCATAGATTTCGTAATCAGTTTTGTCCCATGCTACCCCACCGGGTATAGGATTGGCTGTGAAGTTTACTGAAGAAAGTTCTCTTTTCTCGATGTGTAAAGACTTGTGTGGTTTCAGGACCAAGTTGATATTCTGACTTGCTGTGTCCATTGTAACATATTTTCCCTCAATGAAATGTCCCAAGCATAGTACCATGATGAGCCAAAGTATGAGGATGAATACTCCTAGTGCCACCCAAAGTTCAATCCATGGAGAAATCAGATAGGTTTCTTTTAGTTGATGAAAGAGTTCCTTTGTTTTGATTTTAAAAGTTTTTGTTGTTGGTTGTTCCTCAGGTTCACTCGGATCCTCAGAAAAATCATCGAAGTTGATGAAGTAGCCTGATGCTGTTCTGTCAATTGTTTCAATTGCTTCTGGATTCTTTTTTGCTTTTTGAATTTTCTTTGTTTCATTAGCATAGTCTGTGGTTGCATCATTGTAGACTGGTGTTTCTTGATGTAAGATTTTGATTTGGGTTTCAAGAGGTTTAAGTTCCATGGCTTTGTTGCATAGTCCTTGTTGATTCACTGTAGGTTTATCAATTGTGATTAGTCTCTCAGTTTGAACCTCTGTATTTGTAGCAAACTTTGGTGTTCTACTACTTCTTGGGAGTCCACTTGGCCTACTACTTATTATCGGCCACATGATTGTGGTTTAACCAGGTCGATGGATACAACTCGGTTCTCCTTTTTACCAGCAAGGGGCGGTAATACCACTGATCTTGTCCCGTTGACAGACAAGACAGGTACTGCTTTTCTGTAAGAAGGCCCAAATTCCTTCTTTACCGCGATCTTCTCTCTGACCAGATCCCCGATTTTTGGAATCCAGACAGGCCTTGCTGGGACAGGTGGTTTCTCTTCAGTGGCTGTTGGCTGTTGCTTCAAATTTATGTTGCTCAGGTCTTTTCTTTTTTCGTGTAAGTCCTGTAAAATAGCCAAACGATCTTTGATATCAAAGCATTTTTCTTTAACCACTGAAGTTTGACTATCGAGGTCCTGGATTAACATTCTAGTCCCAAACAATAGTTTGTACGGACCGAGACCTCTCAGAGAATTTCTTGGCAGATTATTAAGACTACGTTGGACACTTTTTAAATGTTTGACCCACCCAGCTCCCGAACCTAATACCTTTGCCGTTATAGATTGCTCTATGCCTTGGTTTTTTCTTTACACCATCCTGTTTCCCTCAGGAAGGAAGTGATAAGAGTCCCGCAATGCAATGCCCATGCTGGCCATACACCCCCCATAAGCTTGAGAGCTAAAAGCAGGGCAATGGTCAGAATGTAGCATGCCCCATGCGTATATGCCATTATAGACTCGCAAATCTTTTTATAACAGTTCAGACGTCAGCCGAGAGCTGGGGTCTACATTTTAAGTGATGATAGTCTCAAATAATATACATTGGGACGCATGTTTCTTGTTTAATCATGCGAATAGATCGCTTTATGCTTTCTATTATGTGTTCTGGCACTACCTCGGCCGGTTCGCCACTGCGATCTCTGTTGCAGTTTTCACAATTTTTTGCAAATTTGTGATTATCCACGCTCATCCCCGGCCACCAGTATTCTGATTTTAATTCTGTCAAAGATTCTGATTGTCTGATGCCTTAAACCTAATCCCATATGTGCTTCTTGTATTAAGAAGCCTCTCCTGTTCCTGTTTGGAATTACCCTATCCCCACTCCAGGGATTTGAGCAAAAGGAACGGAGTTCGCATCGATTATGTATGTATTATTGAGTGGATAGTTGATGGGTAGCGCTGAGCAGTCGCTTTTTGATGACGTTTTCACCGCCAGCATTGTTTCCCCGTCAATGTATTTTCCTGAACGCTTTTTTGTAGCTACGGAAGCCGATTTAGTTGCTTCCGCTGTGGCTGTCTCAGCCAATAAATTCCCTGCAGCGTGAACGCCATCACGCTGATGACTCAGTGTATGTATCACGTGAGCCTTTTGTAGTTCTTTCTGTAAAAGAACTACTTGTTCCCAAAGCGATTTTTGCTTTATTGTGGCACCTGTGTCATCTTTGTAACCGTTTCAAACCCATTTCTGCAAGTCTTTGTTGTATGATTTGACGCAGGAATGTGAATCGCACACTATCAGTGTCGGGAATTCGTGATCGGCAATATCGAGCGCCATTTTTAAAGCTATTATTTCAGTTTGATGACCTGAATTGTCTTTTACAGATTGTGACATCGTTACTAGTGGCATCAATTTACGTCCGCGCCACCGACATTTGACAACCTTGCATGTAGCGTTGTAGGCTTGTTTTCCCCAAACTGAGGGTTGTGCATAACTGTTTGTGTATATTACGCAGGCGTAAAGTTGTATGGGCAGAATGTCGCTAGGCAGAGGGTATTCTCTTTCATATTCTAGATTTTTTAATTTTTTCATTTCCGGGTCAAAATAGTATTTCACTCTGTCTGTAGCAAGAGAATCTTCCCATTGTATCCATTTTGGATTTAGTGCCATAGTAGGTAAATTACATGGGCTTGTTAATGCCTCAAAGGCCGATTCTGCTGTTCTGACTGTAATCTGTCTGCCGTCAGCTTGGTATCTTTCTCTTGCTACAGCTGTTTGAACCGCATGAACAATGTTTTCCTTAATGCTGAATGTTTTTTCAGCTTCTGTGTACAAATGTGATTTGTAAGGTATTGGTACCGTTTCTCCCTCATTAGAGGTTAGGTATGTGAATCCGCATCTTCCTGGGATGACCCGAATCACAAGGTTGCGTGTGTTATCGCGTGTTTGCAGTTTTGTTTTAACTAACATGTCTGTTTGTAAAGATCTCAAAATTTCTGTGTGTTTTTGAGTCCAATTGATTCTTTTAAAATCTGGTCTTATTAAGTCATAGAGAGGTTTAACCCTCTCCGCGTAATTTATAATGTATGTTCTTCCGAAATTCAGGAAACCTAGAATTGATTGTACGTTTTTCAGCGTTCTTGGTGCTTGGATTACAGCACATTTCTCCAGGAAATTGTCAGCCAGGCTTTTGCCTTCACTTGATAATTCATATCCTAAAAATAGGACAGTCAGATGGGCAATTCTTGACTTCTTGAAGTTGAATTTGTAACCCTCTGCTGCGAACCCAAGTATTATGGTGTTCACTCTTTTCAAGTGAGTATCCAAGTCATCATCTGTTAGATAGATGTCATCGACATAAGATAATGCTTCATCATCATATATTTGTAGTCTGTTACTCTCGCTGAGAATAATCCTGGGCTGTTCTTGAACCCCTGTGGCAAACGACAGAAATTTTTCTGTGAGCCATTTATTGAGAAAGCGGTCAAATATCTGCTTTCAGGTGCCATATTTTTACAAAAGAATCCATTAGAGATGTCTAATGTTGTTTTGTATTTTTTGCGCACTATGCTATTCATTAGTGCTGCACTGTGTGAGTTTTGTACTGCAAAGGTTTTGCAACATGAGTTAAGGTGTCTGTAGTCCAAAACTAGACGATATGAATCGTCTGGCTTGGAGACAGGAAACAAAGGATTGTTCATTTGTGAGGTGCAAGTTTCAATCACCCCCTGGTATTCAAGTTGATCTAAGATCTCCCTGACCTGTTTTTTAGCTTCTTGCTTAATTGGGTACTGCCTTTGTGCAGTTGGTTGAGATTTGAACTGGATTTTGTGAGGAGGTGAGTCCTCATCCCATCCTACGTGGTTTTTATATAATGCAGGAGCTTGGGCTGCTGCCCACTTTCTTGCAAGTGTATATTTTCTATGTATTGGAATGTGATTTGAGAAGGCAGGCATAATCATATCTTCACCATGAGGGCACTCCCTGACAAACTCTGGTGGCCAGTCTTTTTCAGCTAAAAGGATGTCATAGCCTTTGGAGAGGTTATCCCAAAATAGACCCCTTATTTTCCTGGTCTTATCTCCCTCTATACATAAAGTTATTTCATATATTTTATGAGGTTTGCTAACTCTGGTATCTGCAGTTTCCACCTGAATGTATTCATTCGTGTCCACTGTCTCCAGATGATTCATCAGGATCTTGCGAGCTATGCTCACTTCTGCTGCGCTGTCTAGCATTGTCTGAGCCCACTCTCCGTTTTTCAGCTGTGTCCTCAGTATCCTCAGCATGTTTGATTACTTTAATACTGGCTACCTTCTTCTTTGGAAATTATAACTTTTTATTTTGATGAGCAGGTTCTTTGTCTTTGGACTTGACGTGCTCTTCCCTGTGTTCTGACCGTCCTCTTCTTTCCGATTTCTACGAGGAAGTCTGAAAAGATCGAGGTGGACGTGTATCAATATCTTGATATCTATCAGGTTTCTTCAAATTATCCCTATTTCTAAGGTTGTATTTTTTCTCAGAGGGCTCCCTCTGGGGAGACTTGTGTCCTTGGTCCGGAGATCTTTCTCTCCGCCGAGGAGACCTTCCTCTGGACTGGAATCTTTTTTCTTTGGGAGTGGATTGTTTATTTCCATTCCAGCTCTTTTTTGGAGTGTTTAGATTATTTTTAATAAATACCTTTTCAGGATTTTCAGTTAGTTGGGGTTTCACTGGTTTTCCACCCAAACTATCTCTTCCTAGTTCTTCATAGGATTTTTCTATGATTCTGGCAAGTTCAAATGGTTGTTCTGCTATATCTGTTTCTTTCAGTCTTTGGCGGATCGCCACAGTTGCTGCTTCCCCCTTTATGTTAGCTAGTAATATTGCCGAGACCTGCTTGAAGTCTTTCAGTAATTTCATACCCAGAGTTAAAGCAGGTTCTGGACCGTATTCATTTTGAATCTGTTTTAGCACCTCTGGTATTACCGCCATGGACGGAACACCATGTGTTTTTGTGTAAATGGAAGCAAAGACTGTACCCAAAGTGTCACAGTCCTCCACATGTGGTGCGATCCCCATTGGAAGACAGATAGTCAGAATTCTGTGTTTCTCAGTAGGGGTAGTATCCGGAAATACTGCCTCTATTTGAGTGATTTTTTGTGCTAACCAGAATGGAATTTGTTCCCTTTTAATGGGTACTTTACATAGACAGGACTGTATGTTCTGTGGTGTGATCTTATTTGTGTTCCCCTGATGAGGGGTCAGCTGTGGAATTTTAATAGCTGGTTGGACTGTTGAAGTCCGCATTATATATTGGACTAATTGTCTATGTATTTTAATCAGTTGTTTTAGCTGTACTAAAAGTTCTGGTATTGACATTTTTTCAATGTCTGGATGTGGTGTGTAGCTGGCTAGAACCGGCCACGTTGCTCCTGGTCTACCTAGTGGACCGAGCCTGGTGATGTGATCATTATGTTTTAGGGCGCCTTTAAACCAGAGCAGGTGCTCTTGGTATTTTAATGGGATTTCCACCTCCTCGAAAGGAGTGTACTCATCCGGTGGTTCCTCTATTTTGTAATAGTGGAACTCCTTTGTTACAGCGTTTGCTGCTGGAAAGTTTATCCATGAATAGAATACCTCTGTCTGCCGATATTCATGTGCCTCAATTACAAATATGACTGAAAGGCACTGCAAGACTAGGGTCAGAGCTATTTTCTCAATTACAAATATGACTGTACCACCTCTCGATGTCAGTCCATTTTCTATAAGTTTTAAAGTTATAGTTTTTCTTATGCTGACCGGGATGAGTATTGCATCCGGGTCTTGCTGTAGGAGACTTGTGTCATCCGCTAGGAGTTGAGCTGCTATTCTAGCTGCCTCCCTTTCTTCTTCATTGTCGGACATTTTACTGACAAGAAGATTTTTTGTTGCAGATCAGGTTTCCACGAAACAAAGATTAGGTGCACAATATTTTGGAACACTGTATCCTTCAACGTTGAATAAACCAAAAACCGTACATAGGAGTCTTCTCCTACTAAGTTTGGCGGAGTTTAACCTTTGACCCACTCCAGACGTCTTTGGAGTATTTATGGGAGAAAGGGTCTGTGTGAAAAGCACGACTGAGTTACTCTAATGTCTTGCGTTAGATTTATCGCCTTACCAAACCGTTGTGCGCCATGTAGTGTAGTTCCTATTATCCCAATAGGCTCTGCGCATTGGAATAATATCTTCAATAGTATAGACATAGGACAGAGGTTATCTAGGTCTTCTACTGACGATATTAGACTTAAGTTTTGTGTGCCAGCTAGCTCAGAGTTCACTAGAAACTTTCTCGAATAGGCGAGGAGGAGTTTAACCTCTCTGGATAGACAAGAAGGGATTTAGTTTCTGACAACCATAGAACATGACAACTTTGCTCTCCCTAATCAAGAGTATATCTCCAGAGTCGTGTGAAAACAAAAGACAACTATTTTACTCAGTCAGTACGTGCATACTTAGTTCCACCAGATTGTAGATAAAGAAGAGATGGGCGTGTTCAATAAAAGGTGTTATTTATTGATCAGTCTCTTTTTCTCATACAAGAGAAATTAATCGCTACAGTTGCAATACTTAAGGTTAAGTAAAGTGCGTACAGTAAAAGCAGGATTATAAAATAATACTGTAAAAGCATTGATATGGTTTCTTAGCCATATGATACTTTAAAATGGATAAAAGATATACATACATATATACATTAACTAATCGTACTCAACTGGTGCTTCTAACTACGCCTACCCCGGTGTACCTGACCTAAGCCTAATACGTGGGAGGGAGTAAGTAAGTAGCAGTTTAAGTTAAGTTTGTTTTGCCAAGAATCAGACTCAAGAATTCTCTGTAAGGGGTTAGTCAGTTCAGTACCTGGGATTTAGAAGGCAGGAGGTATCTCTGTCTCAGGACTCGGTATCCCAGTCACTCGCAAGGGCAAGTTGGAAACGCTGGAAGCTGGATTTCTCAGCAGGAGAAAAGGCAGCGTCTCTCTCAGCGCGTCAAGAGGGAGGGGCAGCGTCCGTGGGCTTCCTGCATCAGCTGGGCTCTCCGGCAAGTAGTCACTGCTCCAAGCTCATCACCACCGTGTCCTTGCTTAGGGCAGCGTCGGTATATTTATACCTGAAAGGTGCCGGGTTTGACGTAAGGATGGACATAAGACGTCAATAAAAGATGTCATTAAGAACTGGTCGTTCTTACATTCTTTACAGGAGTTCTCGAACGAAATCAAAACAATAGCAGCGGGGATTTCCCAGGTTTGCTGGAGGCTTGGTTTGTTTAGAGAACTCGGTGTGCTTTCTAGGGGGCTGGAGGAATAGTGCTTGCTCAATGTGACAGCATGCGCTATAACTTAATCTGAAAACGGGTTTCTGTGCCGTTGTATGGACATTAGTGAATAATAACCGGACAAGGGTCAGAAATAGGAGTATCGATACAGGTCCCTAGATAAACATACTACAATAAAGTCCACATTTGTAAAGCGCACAATCACCCGTAAGGGTCTCTAGGCGCTGGGGGCCGTCGGGAAGATTAAGCGAGCTATTGCCCAGAGTCACATGGTGCTGGGCTAACCTGCCGCCGGAGCCGGGGATCGAACCGTGGTCCCCAGATTCCAGCGTCAGTCGCCCTGGCCGCGGCGCCACACCTCTACAGATTGCTTTCCAATAGATCAATGATGCAGTCACCTCCACAAAAGATTTCAGATCATTTTTCAATATGGAATGGTCATGAAAACACACTTGCTTTGTCTTCATCAAGCCCAGGAGTTAGGATCATATGTTCTTTAAAGAAGTGGAGCTTCAACAGGGACACCTGCTATGTTTATATGTGTAAGTGCCTACTGTTGAGGTTTAATTTTTAGGAAATGAGCACTGGGGCCAGTACCCCATCCCCTGGGGCCAACCATGACTTAATGGGGGGGGGTTGTGTGGCCCCCTCCCTGGACTGATTTTGGCCCCAGGGGATGTCATCCTCCAGTGCACGGCCACAAACCAATGGGTGAGTTTTACCCCATTCCCCAGGGCCTCGCCTTAATTCATTGGGGGAGGGGTGCCATGCGGCTCCCCCAGGCTGATTTTGACCCTGGCTACCCCATCCCCCAAGGCCCGGCCTTCAAATGTTGGGTGTCCTGGAGCCCACCCAGGGTACCCAGACAGCACCGTGAGGGACTGCGGGGGAGCCTGAATGCTGCCACAATTCCTGCCAGCTCTCCTCC
Source organism: Lissotriton helveticus (assembly GCF_964261635.1). NCBI lineage: Eukaryota > Metazoa > Chordata > Amphibia > Caudata > Salamandridae > Lissotriton > Lissotriton helveticus. The sequence continues at coordinate 915,052,190 of NC_136067.1, forward strand.
CACTTTAAAATCCTATATTTGGCCCCATGGAACCTGGGGTCAATGCTGCCCCCCCACAATTTATTTAATGTATTGCCCCAGGCAGGTGGTGGTCCCTGGGGCTTCTATTAAACCCTGAAGTGGGGTCAGTGTGGTCACACTTCATTATTAAAAGGAAAGCACCGTAGAGGTGGTGGTCCCTAGAGCTTCTAGGATGCCCAGGACAGGGGGTCAGCATGGTTCCTCTCCATTATTTAAAATAAACCCTAAGGAGGTGGTGGTCCCTGGGGCTTAAAGAGTCTCAGGAGGAGAGCCCCACGTGCCTCCTCCATTTTTTATAAAATACACCTGTGACCTGGCCCCCCGATTAATGGCAGAAATCTTTAAAATAATGCTTTTATACCCTTGCGCGGACCAGAGCTCAGAGATCAGGGTATTTATACCCTGCCCCCTTTTCTTTATTTTTGCACTTTTTTGGGGGCCTCGGCTGAAGGCAAATCCCAAGATGGCTGCCAACACTTCCTGGTTGAAGTGTTGGCAGCCAATCAGAGCTCTGCAGATCTCTGAACAAGTTTGTCATGAATCGTGTAGGGTTTGCGATCATAGATATACAAATTTCTGCCAAATCTGGTGTAATTCCATTCAGCAGTTCAGGCTGCAGATGTGTCTCAAGAGTTTACGGGAATTAACATGGGAAACACACTTATTTTTATCCGCCTTTTCTCTGCCCCCGCTTGACAGATCACCCCACATCTTTCATGCACAACAAGACCTAACAACACCACTTTTTGGAACATTTTGTGAAGATTCATCAAATTGCGCCAAAGTTATAGGCAAAATGTTTTCTATAGAAACATGGTCCTAAATATAACTACCTACTGGTGACCTCCAGTAGGTAATATACATTTATTACACTAGGGCAGTCACCACTGTTTATTTATTGTTAGGACCTAATTACTATAGGGAATTGATTTTTTTGGTTTGTAAATATCTTTGGTTCCTTCTGACAAATCTTCACAAAACTTGCCCCAAGAAAAGTTAATCCACCTCAGCTCTTTCCTAGAGAGGTTCAGGGTGATCTGTCAAGCGGGAGCTGAGAAAAATGGCTTGTGTGAGTCCAGCAGGCATGCAACTTCAAGTAGTAGAGTGCCTTGATTCAAGAGGGTTTTTTCCCATTGGACATCTTGCTCACGTAGGAGCGAGAAGGTCCTGCAAGTCCCACGGGACCTTGTGCTCTGATTGACTGGCAGCAAATGAAGAGACATGTTGCATTTTCCATTAACAGACATGGGGACTTGGACTTTGTGAGGGTGTCCCACGGGAACCCACAACGGACCAATTTTTATTTTTTTTGTTGGTTTGCCTCGATCCTGCAGAACTCCTGTGGGAGCCAGCATGACCCACTTACTCCTACAATAGTCCTGTGGGGGCTCAGGGGCCCGCACTGGCATCCTCAAGAGTCCCACAGTATCAGACAATCATGTTAAAAAGCGGGACATAAGTGCCTGTTGTCGATTGGCCCGACACCTAAACTACACTATGCACAACAAAAGGCTGTGCGTGCAGGGGTAACCAATTGTGAGGTGTTGGGTGTAGGGCCTGGTCAGGTCCTGCCATCAACCCCACACTATACAGGGTTGTAGAGACTGAATGATGTGCGATGGCTGCTCATGGGTGGCTGGGTGAAGGACCTGGCTACAGGTAGGTACTTAATGCAACGCCACACATTGCAGAAGGATGTGCTCAGTGGGGAGATTTTAGCACACCATTTACAGCCAAAGGTAATGCACAGCAGGGGTTTGCTCCCTGTGCCCAACCTATATTATGAAAGGCTAAAAGGCGTGCATGGTGAGAGAACTGGCACAGTTAAGGATGGTAATACAATATTACTCTACATTAAAAAAAAGCCTAGAAATTCACTTAAATTACAAAGATTAAAGTTTCCGATAATTAGGTATAGTAACAACATCTAACTTTACATTATTTTTAAAACATAGAAATTCACTGAAAACAACAAAGGTGAATTCAACCTTAGAGTTAGGTGAAAATATCAGTTTAGGAACAACTTTTTAAACTAAACAAAACACTGAAATTTACCACTGAAATTTAACTGAAGTAACTAGAACTTGCACCCACACCATGCACTGCCTTTGACCTCACAAATTACATCACTCATTGCATGTTCGATGCCATCAATGATAACACCACTGATGACATCGGAAAGGGCATTAATGAAGACAACACTATGCATAGTGGGGGGACAAGTTATAGTTACTTCTGTTAAGTACAATCAGTGTTTTTTAGTTTAAAATGTTATGTTTAAACTGACCTTTTCACCTAGCTATAACATCACTTTACATACATACATAGTACATGTGTGCTCAATTGTTCACAATCTTCAATATTGCCAGTTGTAGGTGGCAACACCGGTTTTATCTGTGGCTGCATGTGTGGCCTCTCCCCTAAAGAGAACTTCTAGAGACAACACTTCCCATTTTGGTGGACGATGTTCTCACTGATGGGTCAGGAATGTGCAGTTTCAAAGTAGATTAACTAGTGCATTTTAGCATCCTTAGGGTTAAAAATAAGTATAATTTGCATATTATGAGTAGGGGTCAGTTATATTTATTGATTTTGTAGTTTTGTGTTTAACTTAAATTGCCTGTTGTTATTAACATTACTCAGCCTATCTTCTATCCTTACCCCGCAACCAGGCGTGATTGAAATCATGCAGATGTTGCATTGAATGACAGCTTTAAAGTCCTGGTCGGCCATTCTGCAGAACACAAGGCAGATGGTAGCACATGTCAGATTCCCTGCCCTTATCTGTCAAGCACATCTCTCAGACCCTATTATTGGGTCCTACATCGCTTCTTTTATTAATCCTTTTCTGCTCAGTATGAAAGAATATAGAGCAAAACTGCTTGCCCTTCTCTTTGACCCTTGTCATTCAGTTTCCTGCATCACACCCTGTTGTTCATCATTTGTTGGTCTACACTTTAGAAAAAAATGCACCGCTGACCGAACCTGATGACTGAATGCCCTGCAGCGCTTACTGTTCTGCACCACTAAGGGGCATATTTATTGAAGAGTTGCGTTGCCCTTGGAAGAACGACACAATTCTTAAGTTAGATTTATAAAGGCCCGCAAAAAAACTTGAGACATCTGGAGTAAAGCAAACCAGTGCAAATCGCTGTGTTACATTACTCTGCCCAGGGAGGCATTCCTTGGGTGGAACAAGGGGGTTCCCACCCATCCACCCGCTGATTTTGGCACATTCCCAGATTTACCTTTACTGGTAGACCTGTGAATATGTCAAAATGCTGTGCCTACCCAGGTGAGGCATAGGGAGGAGGACACATAGAATGATGAAAATGCCTCAGAGGATTGTTTTTGTGCAGGAAGGTGTCCCTTCAGACACAAAAACAATCCTGCTTACAATACATGCACCCTTGCACCATGGAGCAAGGGTGTCTGTGTTGGTGCTAGGTGACACATTGTGAGCCAGTGCAGGGAAAAGACAGGAATGTGACGTAATATGTTAAATACGGCACCCTCCTGCCTTTTCCCTATCACGCAGTGCAGGAACTTGACTAGTATAAATATTAATCTTGGCTGGAAAGAAGCACTAAAGTAACAAAATGTAGTGCTTTTTGCTACTTTGCATCAATGTGTGTCCCATGGTTAGAGTAAAGGCATTTCCATGTACCCACCCATAGCTTTTGATACTAAGACCTACCTATTAGAAAAGTTAGACAGGGATTTACCCCAAAGATGTATGTCTCCTTGAGGCACTGGAGAAATGTTTTTATTTCTCTAATCATTTTTATCTTTGCATGGGTGCTGTACTGTACACAAGCAAATTTAGAAACTTTTTGAACAATGTTTAAGCATAGTGTTTTCTACTGGAAGGTTATCCTTCCAGTACAAAACCTATGCTACTCATCACGCATATGCCATTGCACCATGGTGCACGGCTGTGTACATGGTGCAAGGCAGCCTAAAGTGTGTTTGAGTGCCCGGGGAGAAAGCAACAGCACCATGTCTTAGTATGCAACGTGCATACATCGTGGCATCTTTTTGGAAACACAGTAATATCTTTAACAATATTCCTTCTCACACGTGCCACAGCGACATATAATGTGGTCTTTGGCAGAAGCTATCACCTCTTCAAATGATGTGGTGGCTCTAAGAGTCAATGGGATCTTGGGCAATAAAAATCATAATCTACAAGTAAGGTGAGTTCATGTGAAGTGCCCACCTCTACCCACCTTCTAATAATAAACACAGAGGGCCTCACTTATGAGAAAGTTATGGAGTGCAGCTCAGCAAGCCACCTTGCGGTGCACTGCATGACAGGGAAAGGGCAGGAATGCACTGTATTTAAGACAATATGGTGCATAGCTGTCCTTTCCCTTGCTCTGATGCCCTTTTTACAGCCTAGCACCAGTGCAGGCACACTTGCTCCATAGGGCAAGGGTGCTTGTGTTGCATAGTCCTCTTCTATGTATACTGCAGAAAGTGGAAAGAACGAGGAGAAATATAAATATTTCTCCTTGTTATGCTTCTCCTGGTAAGGTGGATGTTTTTGGAGCATCACCAGATATATAACTTCTTGTAAATCTGGGGATGCATCAACATCCATGGGGAGTTGCATGGGAACACCCATACAGCGCCCATGTAACGAATACCCAGGGAAGAAAAACACAACACAGCGGTTACCACTGTGTCACACTACTCTAGATTTTTGAAGCCACTCAGAGCCACGCTAAGTGGCTTAGCTTGGCTTACAAAATCTGACTTAGAGGTTTGCCTCATGCATGTACAATATTGATTGGTGCCAACATGATGCACTACTCTCAAAAATTAGGCCTCTAGAGTGGATTGTGGCTTCTGGTGCTATGACATGATCTCCATCACTATCTTTACAACATATTTAGATGACTGTGAGGAGAGTCTACTCAGGCAGTAGAAGCAATGCCAGGCTCCCCATCACACCCTTCAAGACTCCCCTGCCAAGGAAGCTAGGCTACCAGAGCTATGCCACATTCACCATGGCCCCGATGACAACTTACAGTCTGTGGTATGAGGCTGCCAGGTTTAGGCCATGTTCCCCATCACCCACTTCATAACACACATTCAGGGCTGTGAGGAGAAGCTGCCAGAGCAGAGAAGCTACCAATGCCCTCTTACAATACCATGAAAGCGGTAAGAGGCTGCCAAGGCATCAATAATAAACATCAAAAGTATTTGTTAAAGAATGCTATTTTCCCATGCTAGTTTCATTATTTCAAGTGTTATGTATCTGTATTAGGAGCTAATAGCAGAGGTATGGATGATGTGTGTTGGATTTGGCCCTTTTTGCAGGGGCATCCCTGACCGTTTTGCCTCCCTCTTGTATTTATTCTGACCTGTTATTGGTGGTTTAATGACTCTGGGCACTTTTTCACTGCTGATCAGTGTTAAAGTGCATATGGTCTCTATTGTAAATTCTTGTAATGGATTAGTGACTCCATCATTGGCTTATTTGATTTTCTTGTCAGACTCTAGTACAGTGCACCGTGTGTGCCCAGGGCCTGTAAATCAAATGCTGCTGGTGGGCTTGCAGCACTAATTGTGCCACCGACAGAAGCAGCATGTAAAATATGGCTCAGGCCTGCCATTGCACAGCCGGTGTGCAGTCTGGGGCTGCCATGTCAACTTGGCAAGTGCACCCACTTGCCAGTCCTTAAATCATCCCTTTTCTACATATCAGTCACCTCTAAGGTAGGTCCAAGGGCAGGGTGCATTATATGTAAAAGGTAGGTGGCATGTTGTAATAATGTAATAATCTTCATGGAGTCAGGATGTAGTTCCAAGTTGATATTTATTGTAGTTGAAGTTACAGGTGGTATAGGTGAATCAAGATGATAGTTAAATGGTTAATTAAGTAGATAAGTTAGCCCCACCAGGAGCTGTCCTCCTGGATGCTCAGCCTTCCATCACCAAGTGAAGACACATTTCATAGCAAGCATTCTATGACATATGTAACATTCTAAATACAGGCAAGTTGGAAAGCATGAGTAGATAGATGATATATAAGTAGATTAAAATACACTTTACAACACATGTCCTGATAGTGAATTACAGCCAATTTCGTTTTTCACTATTGCTAGGCTATCTGTCCCTTAGGCCAGAATGGGCAGTCTGTTTATAACATCTAATAACCCTAACTGACCCTAGGAACAAGAAAAGAAAATGAAGTTTAGTATGCCTCAATTCAGAATGTTAAAATATATATTTTAGTGTGGTTGATTTTTACATTCCTTGTATGAAAATACCACTTTTAGAAAGTAGATATTTTCTTGCCTAACCATCCAGCATGCCTCTGCTTGGTTTGTGTATTCCATGTCTGGTTTGTGAGTGACAGGGGGCTGGAGAGGGCCTTGGCTCCAGCAGTCTGATGGGTCAGGGCTGGGCTGAATAGGACCTGCATTGAATAGAGAGGAGGGGGAGGAGATTTCCTTTCACTCACCTGAGCCTTCATAGAATAGAGAGTTGGGTGGGGGGGGGGAGTTTTCCTTTCAGCTACCTGGGACAGGTCTGCTTTCAACAATGCTGTCTCCACCGCCTGCCAAGAAGCTGCACAAGGGAGGACAGAACTGGTTTTGGCTGGGCCCAGATACAATCTGCCTTCAGAGGACAAAGGAGTTTGCAGTATAAATATTGGGGCCCAGACCCCAGAACTTTAGATCATTTCTGGGAATCAAGACAAACACTTTGCCAAGGAGAAGAGCCGGAGAAGCTGAAGAAGATTACTGCCCCCATGCTGTTGCTGTTTGGGGATGTCCTGCAGTGGTTACTTTATTGCCAAGGAAAGGAGAAAAGGAACTTTGTGTGAACTTTTACTATCTTGAGGAAGATCTCCTAGGGCTATAAGCTGAGCCTGCCTCCTGTTCTGAAGTCTCAGGGACACAAAGACTGCTGGGAATTTTACCTGCAGTGAGGAGCCTGCTGTTGTTTTGGGACGTCTGGATGTCACTGGGAGCTGGAAGTGCGACGCAAGGAGGAAGAAGCGTGTCGCCGCCCCAGCTGATGCCGTCGAATCACCGAGGAAGCGTGTTGCCGGAGCAGCTGTTCACCGTCGGAATGCCGAAGAAGCGTGTCCCATCACCGGAGAAATGTGCCACCGCCGCAGAGGTTGCTGTCACATCACCGGAGAAGCTTGTCGCTGCAGGGCCATCGTGCATGCATGCATCGCATCCACTTGTTGCATCATATCAAAGACGCCATTTTGTCACATCGCACCGGATCGTCGCATCGCATCTTGTCGCATTGAAACTGGAACGCAGTAAGAAACCAACGCCTCACCTCCTCTCCTGTAAGGAAACGATGCATCACCTCCCCTGTGCAGCAGTAAGGAACCGACGCATCACCTCCCCTGAAGCAAGGAACCGATGCATCACCTTCCCTGCGACCCTTTCATTTGTATTGCGAAACGCATCCAAGGTAATTTGAGAGTAAAGTGTTGCTTTTATCATCTACATTGAGCTTGTGGAGATAAATATCACCTGGTCTCTTGTGGCTTCCATGTATGTCCGAATTCTCACCGATATCCTCCATACACTCTTTTGTGCTTCCAATCACTAAAACTAGCATGCATGAAGCTGACAGTGTAGGGTTAGATGGATGATTCGGGGTATGGTAGGTTCCTCTATGCCACTGGGAGGCAGAGACCAGCTAAGATCACAGTGATGTTAGTCTAATCCACAGGTTTCCAAACTTTTCATGTTGGTGACACACTTTCTAGACAAGCATAATTTCGCGACACGGTAAAGCAGTGTAGCGAGCGTAGCGAGCGAGCCCAATGCACCTAAGGAGGTTCGAGAGGGGGGATGGGGGGGCTCACAGTACAGATGTTACAGGTGAGGTACAGTCTAGTAAGGACTAAATCAGGTTACCCTTTTGCAAATGCTTGTTTCAAAGCTAAAATTTCAGGTAAAAAGCACCAGCCTCCAAGATCAGCACAGCCTTCTAGCTGCGCCTCTTACTTATTTTTGTTTCCAAATATTTTATCTGCATTTTATAAACGAGAACCAAAAGTCTAGTCCAGAACAGTTTAACAAGTACTGCAGAGGTGAATGGCCAGCAAAAATAGCAGAGGCTGCTGAAATGAGACCAACCAGCATACCGACTGGTAAGGCCTCAGACAAGCACATGTGACCCCACAGCCAGACAGAGACGGAGAAAACAAAAGGTGGAGACAAACCTTGTGGACATGGCAAACAGGACTCCGGCTGCAGAGAAAGCTCTAGGAATTGTCTCCTGCTCTTTAATGACAGCGCTGTAGGTATTTAAACATCCCCATTAGCATTTCTAAAGACAAAAAACACGCAGCAGCATCACCATTAGCCGCACTTCAGAGGCTCCCGTAAAGTATTTACTGACTACAGTGGAATCCTTTGTAGTGCACGCTGATTGTAGAGGGAACCATGATGGCGATCTGAAACCTTGGCAGCTAAGCATCATCCAGTGACACACCCACACATGGCAGGTGACACACTACTGTGTCCCGACACAGAGTTTGGAAAGCTCTGGTCTAATCTCTGGTAACGACTAAAAGGAACAGACGGCTGGTCAATGGCAAGGCAACCTTAAAAAGTATGGTAAATCATTGCCTGACCCTAAGGAGCTGGTGCAGACAGCCACAGAAACATCAAATATGATTCCTTTACTAACATGGACGGATTAGGTTTGTCATTTTTTTCAGAAAGACCTTATGTTGCTACAAACATCACCTCTTTCTCAAAAAGATGTTCCTTCCCCACAGAGAGAAGGCTTTCTAGCTTTCTCTTTTCTTATCCTACTGGATGCCCCCATTACTCTAAATTGAAAGGGGCACATTCAGCTGCTTTTTGGTCTGTGACAGACAGTAGCAGCAGAAGAAGTCCATGTAGGGCATACGGTTCATTGCTCTTCCCGGTTTTGCACACTCTGTTCTCACATAGTGGAAATATCCAGCATGTTCATGGACACGGCTGTAGCCACCACCTCTCCCACCACCAAACTACTTGGTGGCTTACCAGCACTCTGGGCTCCTCTGCAACACGACATATGTGGTTTGTGATAGCCCACACGTATCTTGCCCATTTTTCTCTACTCACAGAACACTCACATTTCCTGCCACCTCTTTTTCACATGTTTTTTTTCCATGTGAATGCATGGAGCGTGAAGTGTCAGGTGCAATGTTGGCTTTGTGATTGTCGGATGTTTCTGCTGGAACAAAGCTTACATCCCAGTACCCCTCCACCCACATTTCAGCACACCATGCTAGTTGTTTACATGCTCCTCAAAAACCTTGTGCCCTGCTGGAGGGACAAGGGCCCTGGCTTTGTTCTATTTGGAGCCAGAGGGTCAGCCCGGTTTACCGCAGATTGTGCTATCTCAAGCTCAACAATACAAAACATGCACCAACAGATTAACAGTAGATTTCCATTGCAAGGTCCTTAATCGAACACGCCCTCAATGTAAGCACTCTTTAGGTGAAATTAGACTCCTAATGCACCAATTAAATGGTGGCAATCGCTGCTCTGTAGATTTTATACATTATGACCAAAGATCTAGCACACAGCTAAACATGAATTTAGCAAGATCTAGACATCCTATTGTGGTCCCCAGCACTGTTAATGCCACCTTCTCTAATTTAATATCCTTGAGTCCTGTGGCAGAGAAGAAAACCTTAAAGAGTGCCAACTGTGATATGCAGTAGGTACAGTAGGCACATTCTCAAAGTACAATTCTGCCTCAGCATCATTCTGAGGCACAACTGACCCTCTTGTTGAATTTGTCCTAGCAAAAATACCAAAGTTTGCACTGACACACAGATCATCTCCCACGCTACCTGCCCAACACTGTCTCTCTCAACACATAAACACACACCCATATACAGCATGCACAAGGAAATCAGAAATGTATTTATTTAACACATATTGCTCCTCCTTAACTGGCTGGTGAAAAGTTATTTTTACAGCTGCATTGACTTGTATTTTTATAGACAAAATAGTCCACAACAGTAGCCAAACATGAATAATGGAGTTGATTTTTTGTGAATGTTCTTGATACAGTAACATCCCAGCCTTTTTTATATCTAACACCTGGGTGTATGGGCATGATCATAGGAACATTTTTAGGTTGAGCCTACAAGGCAGCACAAACTACCTGCTTGCATGCTTGCAAAAAAGATCTACTGTTACCTTATCAAAAACGTACACTGGGCTTAAAGTTTGTCCAATGGTTTCTATTGTTTGGCTCTATTGTCACTCTGATTTACTTGCTTCTTATTCGACTTTCCTTGTCTATCACCATACATATCCACTGGAAGGAGGGAACGGTGGAGCCCCTGACACACCTAAGCAACCGCATGTTGTGTACATCCTCTAGAAGAACACATGCCATCACACTCATCCATAGAGCTTTAATCATAGACATTAGCACACTGCTAGAAAAGCTGCGTCAAAAATTGGAGGAAGACTTTGCACAACCGATCCTTGAATCACAATGGTCTAAGCTACTCAATGCAAAAAGAACAATTGATGGACAGAATGCAGAACAATGTCATACATTCACCCCATTACAGAGATCTGGGCCTAAATCCATCGTTTTTTTGCTCACCATGCCATTCCAGTTTGGACCCAGCCATATGCAAATCAGTCTTGACCCTTCGCCCAATTGGAACAGTCCAGCCCGAACTGCCAGGCTAGGTCCTGGACTGGAAACAAGCATCCTAGGACCGGTTTCGGACTTTCAGGCCTCATCAGCCAGGATAGCTTGACGCCAGTGGCATGGAGAGCACGGGACCCACGTCTGAGCATACCCGTCCCACTCAGGGTGACAAATGCAAAAAGAACAATTGATGTACAGAATGCAGAATGCAGAAGAATGTCATACATTCACCCCAGTACAGAGATCTGGGCCTAAATCCATCGTTTTTTTGCTCACCATGCCATTCCAGTTTGGACCCCGCCATATGCAAATCAGTCTTGACCCTGCGCCTAATGGGAACAGTCCAGCCCGAACTGCCAGGCCTGGTCCTCCCTGGACTGGAAACAAGCATCCTAAGACCGATTTCGGGCTTTCAACCCTCATCAGCCAGGACAGCTTGACTCCAGTGGCATGGAGAGCACGGGACCCACGTCTGAGCATACCCGTCCCACTCGGGGTGATAAGCTACTCACTAACATATGCATGGTCTCCCGTAACACCGTATTTAAACTCATTAACTTTTACTTCTTGCATAGAGCGTACCTTACACAGATGAAAATATTGCAACACTTTGGGGCACAAGAAATGAGATGCCCTAGATATGGGAAACAAGGTGCTGAGATGCTCCTTGTGGTGGGGACAGTCCGGAATTGTGAGAATTCTGAGAGGGACTAACAACACGCATTAATGACATCACGGGCAGGACCCTCCCATGCACCCCCTTGTTTTGCCTGCTGGGCGATTCCCCTGCCCAGCTAAACATAAAGTCAATGAAAGATTTGTGGATTTAGCACCTGTGCTAGCGAAATGAGCAATCACTATGAAATGCAAGGTCTCTATCTGCCCCCAGATACCCATATGAGGGAGACCTTGCTGAGGTGGGTGGGCTATGAGGGAGCAATACTACTGCAAGAGGTGAGGAAAGATCATTCCACTATAGATAAGGCTAGATCCTGGGATGTACTTGTGGAATTCTTGAAAACCCCTGATGATGACAGCCCTGAACGTTCTGCCTCACACTTACATAGCGACTGAAACCAGATAGGAGGGCCATACGGAATGTTGCCAGGGTTGCTGTGATATATGGACTGACTGCAAGGTTGTAGGACCTGGGAGGAGAAACATGTCCCCTTGAGAACTTTTCCTGTGTTTTTAGAAGAGGCGGGGGAGGGGAAGGGAGGAATGGAGGAAGGGCAGTACAGCATCAGGAATTAATTAAGCTAACTTACTAAGGTGAGCCGAATTGACCTATTGCTGAGGCATATTGGTGTGGAGTAACTGTGATATGACATATAGACATTGTAAAAACTCAGAATATATGTGGCACTGCAACTAACTGTGAAGTGGCTGACCTGAAATCTATAATGTATGCAATCTGTTGAGAAATAAGAATAACATGTGTTTAAAAAAAAGTGCTCCTTGATAGAGCATTTTTTTTTTTTTTTTTTTTAAAACAAGGGGGACCCACTAAATGGCTTTGGACCAGGGGTATCAGTTATTTTCTAGAAACAAAGGTCCTAAGCCTAGAACATTATTGCAAAGCAATGTAATATAGACCACAATCGGAAACTATATACTTTTTTCTTATACCCAGCCGGGCAAAGAATTTATTTCGTAAATTATGAGAAGTATTCAAAGTGTGAGATACAGTTTGACAAAAACATTTATCGTTTGAAGTAAGGCACAAGCCTGTGCCATACTTAGAAATAAGAGAAAGTTATAGAGAAAGATGCAGAAGAGGACAGTTTACTTCAGGCAAGAAGAAATGAGCAAAACTGGGTACTGCTTCACATTCAAATTGACAGTAATTCCCAGAGTAGTACATGCATACAGAGGTGTTCGCAAATAAACTGTATGTCTACTAAACAAAGTCGACGGCGTTTCGATCCCGCGCTCAAATTATAATGGGATCATCATCAGGACTTAATGATTGCCTGGTATTACAGAATTATGCGCCGGCGGGGCCGGAATTTTCGGGTGGCGCGTTGGTGTACTCCACAGGGCCGGGTGGCCGGTTTCTCAGTATGGAGTAAGAAGTAGCTATTACGGATTTGAGATGGCGAGGCAAAATAGAATGTCGAGGCAGGTCCCGTGTGGGAGCCCGGTCCTGTTATATTGAAGCAGCGTTCGAGAATTTATTCGATCCGCGCTTAATTGGAAGCTGTCCGTTGATGCGGTCGGTAAAATAGTACAGCATCAGGAATTAATTAAGCTAACTTACTTAGGTGAGCCGAATTGACCTATTGCTGAGGCATATTGTTGTGGAGTAACTGTGATATGACATATAGACATTGTAAAAACTCAGAATATATGTGGCACTGCAACTAACTGTGAAGTGGCTGACCTGAAATCTATAATGCATGCAATCTGTTGAGAAATAAGAATAAAATGTGTTTCAAAAAAAGTGCTCCTTGATAGAGCATGTCATTTCCACCTGTCTCCCTTATGTGATTCTCTTTCCCTCTGGCCCGTATTGCTGCTACACATCTATGTGCTTCTCTATACCTGAGATGTGTGTTATTCGCTCCCATCTGTTTTCTTCTCTCACATTTGTATGTTTCTCTCCCCCCATGGTCTGTGTTCCTCTCTCTTTTGCTTCTCTGCATACCACTCCCCTGTGCTCCATATTTCTGTCTCCCTCATTTTCGTCTTCCCCCCTCTTACAGTATTGCTATCGCCCTCGTGGGCTTCACCCCGTCCCCTACGGTGTTGTCTTCCTCATGCCCCGGCCCATCCTTGTTGTTTTCCTCCAACCCGTTCCCACCACCCACTCCTCCATTACCCCGTCACCTCCTCTGTTCTTTAAAAAAAAAATATGTTGGGAGGGCCAGGCAGAAAATTGCTGCTGGACATTCACCAAAGCTATTTTGTGCGTTTACATTTTTTTTAATTGACTGACCAAAATGTTGCCCAGCATCTTAGACCGGTCACTAAAAATCAAAGAAAATGGTACTGCGACATTCTGAGACGCGCATGCCGAAGGCATTGGCAAAGCCAGCAGGTCCCAAATGCAAGACCCATCGGCTTTTCCAATGCTTGTTTGTTGATAGATCTCTGAAATTATGAATGCTGCTTAAGTGATATTACAGTTAGATAAGTACTTGATTGAATAAACAAATCATTGTAACCTTTGTGTTTCACATATTCTTTCAGAATCTGGCACCTTGGCAATAGAACAATTTAATTGGTATGCAATGGTTTCTTGGAATACATTTGCCATACCTTATCTCGAGCTGGCAGATCTCTGGTTGTGCCAGGTTGTTAATGCCACACCAGGCCTAAAGGTGCCGCTTCCATGTTTCTTTTTTAAATGATACCAGCGTGATGATGTTTGGCCTGAGGAAACAATACAAATTGTGTTGCCTTCAACAATATCTTGCAACATCCTGCAACTGCACAGGATGTATGTTTCTCTATTTTTGTTATAGACATTGTATGTGAGTTGACCTAACTACCCCTAATCTTAAAAATACAAAATTACTTTAGACAGTTATAGGCTAAGTAGAACTCGAAGATGAATACTTTCCCAAGCTCTGTTACTTATTATTGGAAGATGAACATATACTGCTCGAGGCTGCAACAAGGAGTTAGGATTCTGGGCCAGTGAGCAAAAAAAAGAAAAACACTAATTGTGAGATAATTCTCCTGTTCTAATAAGAATTCTGTTTTGGACTATTCCGGAGGGGATAAATAAACGTACACACCACTTGTTAGTTACTGGGAAATTTATAGCAGCTATAAGAAGCAGCATTTCTTATTACTTTTCGCTCAAGGCAAATTCTTCCATCACACATGAAAATACCTCATGCGGCACAGTTTTATTCATTTTGCTGGAGGCAGCTGATCAACTATTTATGCATTTTTATGCAGCAGAGGCATACGATTTTGAACGAGGAATAAGACTAATGTAACAAAATCTAGAGGTGACTAGTAAATATCTGTTTTAATCCAGTATATGTCAGAGAACATGATAGTTTAGTAGATGTAAATGGCATACCTTATAAGTGACATGCTACTAGAGTAACAATTCTTCTTTTCTGGCGAATTACATGCATTATTAGATTTGGCAGTTGGAGGAGGGCTCCCCTCAAACTATTTGTCACTATTCGATTGAGTAAATGACTTGGTTACTTACCGGTACTCTTCATTACTGCGAGTCATAGTCTTCATCGTCACAGTCACCCAGGAGTACTCCGTGTTCCAGGCACAGCATTCTCCTATATAAAAAACTCCCGACCCAATATGGCGGCCTCACAGGAAGTACCTTTCTCCTGACCTATAAGGGTGAGGCAACCGTAGAACACATCCTGCAATACCCACAAGCAGAGATGCAACCAGAAGGAAAAGCTAAAAGTTTTGTTTGGCCTTCCACCACCAAGGGCCGGAGAGAGGGATCATGACTGTGACGTGGAAAACTATAACTCGGAGTAATGGCGATTACCGGTAAGTTGATGAGTTATTATCCTCCTCCTCCGTCTTTGTCATCACAGTCACCAAGGAGCGTATACCCAAGCAACAGACAAACAAAAGAAACAGACAACTAAAGGATGTCAAGGAAATTTATTTGCAGACAAGCACAATCAGTGAACAGCAGCGAAGAAAGCGGAACCAAAATCCCCAGAAAACACCTTTCCCATCCGCAACTTATAATGGGAGATGAAGGTATGAGGGGAGGACCCAGTTGCCGCCACACAAAGATCTTTCAAGAAGGTGCCCTTAAAAGAAGCCCAGGAGGAAACCATACCTTAGGTGGAACCCCCTTGAAGGACCGTATGAAGAGAAACCGCAGAATGAAGATAGGCTAAGGAAATAGCAGACCAAACGCATGCGAAACAGTAGTCGTGGGAGGTCAATGACCTTGCCGGGCAACACCAAAGGTGACAAACAAAAAATCCACCTTGAGAAGGGAGGCAGGCCTCTCAAGGTAAATCACAAGAGCCCTCGTCAGATCCCGTGAATGAAGATGGATTTCCTCCTCCGTAGATGGGGTAGGAAAAAATGCCGGAAGGACAATATCCTGGGACAAATGGAAAGGGGAGGACATCTTGGGAAGAAAGGCCGGGTCAGACCGAAGGAGCACCTTGCCAGGAAAAAAACAAGGCACCAAGTTCCCCCAAACGCCGCCTGAGGTAATAGCCACCAGGAAGCACACCTTCAGGGTGAGAAACTCCAGAGACACAGATGGTAGAGGCTCTAATGGAGAACGCTGCTAGGCATTGAGGACCAGAGGAAGATCCCAAGGGAGAACAGGAAAAGCAAAGACAGGCTGTTGAAGAAAAATACTGTGAAGAAGGCGAGAAGCCAAGGACTCAAAAGAGAGTAGAGAGAAACTCCTGATAGGCTTAGTGGCGGACCACTGGCTGCAGAGAGTAGAAACCGACACCCAAGCAAAAAACCATCTTAAAGGAACTCAAGCACAGAACCCCCCTCACAGGAGTCAGGCAGAAACCCCCACAAAGAACAGCAAGCATAGAAATTCATCCAGTGACGTTCGTAAACCGCAAGGGTACTGCCCTTCCTAAAATTCTGTATGGACAGAGCCACCGCAGAGGACCAACCCAAAGACTCTAGTCGTCGCCTTTCAACTTTCAAACCCCCAAAGCCAACTGATCAAGAGCCTGATGAGACAAGAGAGGAAAGAGGAGCAGAGAAGGGGACACCGGGAACCTCAAAGTGGGAGCAACAACCAAGCAAAGCAGGAGGGGATACCAAGGCTGGCGAGGCCAAAAAGGGACCACCAACAGCACCACCATCCCCTCCGTCCTGATCTTTGCCAAAGCACTGCTAAGAAGGGGAAAAGGAGGAAAGGCATAAAGAAGACCCCGAGGTGAAGGAAAACTCAGGGCATCCACGCCAGGAAGAAAGGAGCAAAACATCGGCAGAAGAGCCTCCTGACGGGAGGCAAAGAGATCCAACCAAGGCCTCCCGAACCGCCCGCAATCTCCCGAAAGACCAGAGGAGACAGGGATAGAGAGACCAATGAATGCCGAAGGCAACTCAGCAGATCCACTTGTCCATTCTCCCTCCTGGGAAGATAGATTGCCGTCAGACCCAGCAGGTTGGCTTCCGCCCAAGCTCCATTCTGATCCAGCAAGAGAGCCAAAAGAGGATTGCATGTGCCCCCCAAATGATTCAAATAAGCATGGGCCCCCTGATTGTCCATCCAGACTTGAACCCACTTGTCCTTCAGATGAGGGGCAAAGTGCAGAACCATCTTGAACACCGCTGCCAGGTCCTTCCAATTGAAAGACATCCAGCTCTCTGTGGGGATCCAAGGACCCTGAGCATAAAGAACCCCAAGGGTCGCCCCCAAACCTCAAGGGCTGGCATTGATCATCCGGGAACAAGGTACAGGAGAATCCAGGGGCACCACCTACACCAGGTTGGCTGGCAGCAGCCACAAACGCAGCTGGACAGAAATGGCGGAAGTCACCGGAACAGAGCCATTGTAATCCTGGGACCCCGGATTCCAGTGGCACAAGAGGTGATACACCAGACGGAAAAGGTGTCTGCGAGCCCAAGGAACCAGAAAAAGGGTAGCAGCCATGTTCCCTTGAACACGCAACCATTCCCTTGTGGAAGCCGACGGGGCAGACAGGAGGGACTCCAAATGAGAGCTACGCCGAAGCTGGCGAGCCGGAGGAAGAAACACCATGCTCACCCGGAGTTGAAAAGAGCGCATATGAACTGGAGTTCTTGAGACGGGATGAGGTGGGAGTTGCTGAGATTCACAAGTAACCCATAGGACTCCAGACAATTCCGCACCAACGTCACATCCTCCTGGGCCTTAAGTAAAGACGAAGAAGAAATTAACCAGTCATCAAGGTAGGGAAACAAAAGCACCCTCTGTGCATGCTACAGACCCACCAGGGGGGCCAGGACATTTGTAAACACCAGAGGGGCAGAGGCCAAACCAAAGGGTAGGAAACAAAATTGGAAGTGTTGACCCAGAGCAAAGAACTGTAAATAGCTTCGAAATAGAGTATGCACAGGAATATGGAACTAAGCATCCAAAAGGTCCAAGGATGACAGAAAGGCCCCAGGGGAAACAAGGGGCAGAATCTTCTGCAACTTCACGATCTTGAATCTCTGGTAAGACACATAGGAGTTCACGGTCTTAAGATCCAGAACAGAGCGAAAAAACCCTTATCACTTATGCCTTCTGCACCAGGAACATCAGAGTGGCAACCCTATCCCAACGTGTTCCCGGGAACAGGAACGATGGCACCCTTCTGGAAAAGATCCAAGTTCCCTTGCTCTAACCCCAGCAGCTTCTGAGGATTCCCAGGAGTCGGGGTGGGGACAAAAATATCTGGAGGAAGAGAAGAGAAGTCGATAGAATAACCTTCGGCCACCAAGCGAAGAACCCAGGAATCAGTGACGTCATGAGCCCAAGCGGGAGAAAACAGTCCAATTCAGCTGCCCACCCAGAGATAGTCAGGATTTCGGAATGGTATCGGTAAGCGCAGCACCCGTGGGATGTTGCCGGGACTTTGCAGAGAAGGGAGTGCCATGGCGACGACCCCTCCCATGAAAGGGCTGAGAGGGACCCTTCCCAGCCGAGGGGGTATTCCCAAATGCACACCTAAAACCAAACCCTCAACCTCTCAGAGCAGGCTGCAGAGGCATTACAAGTTTACGATCCTCCACCAACTTCTTTAGCAGATCCTCAATTTGAGGCATAAACAACTTAGGTCCATCAAAAGGTAATCGTGACAGGAGGGACTTCTGGGAGTCCTCTGCCTTCCAAGACCTCATCCAGATGTTACGACGAGCAGAAACAATGGAATAAGAAATGGCCGCTGCAGCAGACAGAGAGTCAAAAGTAATGTCCGAAAAAAAGCGAACCTGTAATTCCATAAGGGACAGATGGGAATTAACGTCCTCCTCTAGCTTGAGGTCTTCAGATAAGGCCTGAAAATCATGCAGAAGTGACTGAACCACATAAGAGGCATAAGCACCCGACCTGATGGAAAAGTTAACGTCGGAGTAAGCCCGCTTGACCACACTGTCCACCCTCTTATCAACAGGGTCGCCAGGAGAGGTGTCCTCCGAGATTATGGAACAACTGGAGGCCAGACCCACTATCAGACAGTCCACTTTCACTTGGGGGGGCAACTCCATCAGAAAGTTCAGAAAAGGGTACTTCTTAGCAAGGAACCGAGGAAACCCACCTTCTCGACATCAGCGAAGCAGAAGATAATGGGTGTTCCAGTCGGAACACAGAGATAAAACAGGATGTGTTATACTATTGCCCCACCCTTTTAGGTCAGGTGACAGGTACTTCCTGTCAGGCCGCCATGTTGGGTGGGGAATTTTTTTATATGGGTGAATGTTGTGCCTGGAACACGGAGTGCTCCTGGGTGGCTGTGACGAGGAAGACGAAGGCGGAAGGTAAGGTTTAGTGACACCACTCAGACCTCAGTACAACTATAGGTGATTTCCGATCCTGTGATTTTGCGCTTGAGATTATCATTACCCAATGTAATTTAAGAAGACAGATTTATGTAGGAAATCTTACTAGTACCCCAAGAAATGGGAAATTACAGTGGGAATCAGGATTTTCAAATCGGTTTCCACTTGCAATTCCTCATTTCCATGCAGCTTTCCACAAATATATTTTGGCCGCTTTTTTTGCAACTGGCATGTCTTCTGTGAGTGATAACATCGGAAAGGCGGCTTTAGGGCATAACATAATGCTGATTCCTCTGGTAAATTCCCTTAGCCCAAATCTGGATGACTTCCTAAACTGAAATGAGGGCCTAAGTAGGTAGATAGGTAAACAGGCCGGCAAGTAGACAGTGCATGCTGTGGTTGCAATCTCTGTTGCATGGTGGAAGTAGAACAGAGTGGGAAACATGTAGTGCTGATCTGAGGCATTCCTTAAATGCTCCAATGCCCAAGAGATGAGAGGTATCGGCTATCAGCAGTCGTCCCACTGCGATGCAGAACACAACGGCCATAGCTCAGACCACCTGCACTATATTCCTGTACACATCAATGCGACCCTACTGCTACCCTAGCTGCCTGCCATGCATACTAAGGGTACTTATCTCCCCATAGCAGCAGCCTGCGTAACTACTCATCGTATCCTGAGACAATTACACTCATTTGAATTGATGCACGATTAAGTCCAAATTAAATGTGATTGGCCATAAGCGTGTTACTCATTTAGGACCATGGAGGCAAAACTCCATTCAAATAAATCCCTTACACTTCAAAATATATATTTTTTTTCAAGCTAGCTGTTTGTTAGGAAGTAAAGGTTACTTCTTCATGAGAAAAAAATATAGGTGCGCAATGGACCAGGATTAACACTGTGGCTCGGTTTGTGCTATAGAATTATCATATGCATACACATATACAAGAGAAGCAGAACATATCAGAGAGACATATTACAGTCAAGATAGGAAAACCTTAATTGTGAAACTGAACTGAGAGTTAGTGGCTCTTTTACGCTAGGGTCTGACGGAGCTGGTGCCCTACATACCATGTGTTGCCACAACCCCACACCACAAGCCCCTTACATCTCCAGTACGTAATGTTTCCAATATTAAAAGTGGTGCACCAGTGGCACGAGGGGCTTGTAAATACGCCCCCTGGTTTTCATGGCCCATTTAGATGGGGATGCGCCATCCAGGTCTGGACTGGCCATAGCGGTCACCTGCCATTTCCCTGGTGGCACAGAGGGGTGGGGACCGATTTTGTGCCAACGGGGGTGCTTTTGTCACTGCAGACCGGTTTTGCAGCAGGGCTGCAAAGCCCCTCCCCCTCCATCACTCCCAGGTTCGGCCCTGGCGCCATCAGGTTTTCGAAGGCAGCACTCAGCTGCCTCCGCAGAAACCTTTTCCCCTACCCAGAGGCCAAGCCATCGCAGGACCTCAAGGGTTAATGTGTCAGCAATGTGCGGTTTTATGTTGGTCATCTGAAGAATAGGGTCAGAAAATGGGTTGTTAATAGTGGAGGAGGGGTACACTATCTGGTTAATTCACACCACAATACTAATTTAGAAAAATCCTGAAAAAATGTAATGAGCAAAAAGGCAAAAAATAATTGAGAGCCGATAGAAGGATTTTTTTTAATGTGTATGGCAATATGCACCAAGAAAATAAGTGCCAATCAGTGTCAAAGGTAAACTGGGACCCAGTTGGCATTTTAGGCTCGTTATATATATTTGCCACTCTGATTCCAAGAATTTTCAGAGTGGTAAGGTAGATGCTGAAGTCAACAAGGGGCCCTCAAAGCCAAGCGTGTCCTTAATGTGCTCCTGCTGAAGCCTTCAGCTATGACGCCAAAAACTCTGATTGGGACTCTACAGGATCTTGTAGCACTCAAATGTGCTGTGCTGCAGGGCTAGCTTTGCTACCTTATATCGTTCCAAAATTTCACCTTCAGGCTGAGTCAAAGTCAAAGTAGTCTTTATTCGATCTCATAATCATAATAGACATGTACAATTTAAAACAGTAAATATACTTCATTTCATTTTTACGGAATACAAAATACAAAAGGCCCATAGAGATAACAAAGGTTACATAGTTCATTTGTACCTTAATAAATAATTTGTTCAAACACTTCATTTAAAAAACAATTATATCCATAAAATCATCAGTTAATAGTCAAATTAATGATCAGGTCGTTACATCCTATTTTTCATTCCATGAGCACGATTTATCCATAAGCCATGTAAAAATTTCGAAACGGCAATTATGGTTCGCTCTTTCTCATCTGTTTTTAAAATCCGTATAGCTTCCATACCAGTAGAAACCCCCAATGTCTGGAAAATCGGCTTTAGCCATTTAAGCCTTACATTCCGGTTTACTGGACAAATAAAAAGAACATGGCCAATGGATTCCACTTGGGTTACACAAAATGGGCAATTCATACATAGGCCTACACCCCATTTGCCAGTAAAAGCATTAATAGGAAGAGTGCCTATCCTAAATTGATGGAACCATTTTCTATCACTCGGGACTGTTATAAGGTCCCAGTATTTCTCATAGGCAAGGACATGTTTAGTCTCTAGGTACACCCTAGACAAGGAAGTGCTGGTCAGGGTTGCCAACCGGTTTGTCCTGACCATATTCCAATATAACTCTTTCAACTCTTTACGAGATGGAAAACTTGCATTCATTGGGTTTTGCCACAACTGGCTCAACCCAAGGTCACTAAAAGTTTTCTTAACCTGCCTAAACCACAGAATTTTTCCTGCACCTACAGTGTCCCTAACCTCCAACATAGAATCAGGCTGAGTCACTTTGTTGGTTTTCAAAATCCTCCAAATGGGCAAGACTTAACGCTGGGAAGGGCACCATAAGGCCAGAAACCTTCCCCGTGATGCCCTGTGAAGCCTTTTGTGATTGTAATCAGGTGTGGGCCACCGGGTTGGTGGTGGTCAGACTGCCATCTGACGGTACGGTGGCCTTGCGACCGCTGGAATCGTAATCAGGCCCTAAGTCCTCAGGGCATGCAACCAGGGACTAGGGGCCGGATTATGTCTTTGGTGGTTTTCCCTCTGGACCACCACCATTGCGGCCTGAGGAAGACCGCTAAGCCATTGGCATTCTCGCCCGCTGGATTACAACAGTAATCAAGGGCTGGCAGTGTGGCGGTGTTATTGTGGCAGCATGTTGCGGCCCATAGTCGGAACCTGCAAGACATGTCCCAGAGAACCTTCCTTGCTGGGCGTACTCGTTTCCTGCGGGCCGGGCTTTGCTCCGCTCATCCCCTCTTGGCCGGGCTTGGATCCGCCGTGCCCCTTCCCCGTGTGGCAGCGCCTGTGGACCGGGCTTTGCTCCGCTCTCCCTCTTGGCCGGGCTTGGCTCTGCCGAGCCCCCTGCATTCTACCAGACTTCATCTTCCAGCAGCCCCGCTAGCGGCAAGGACGCCGCATTCGACATCGCGAGGCGCCAGGAGGCTCATAAAGGCCCCCGCGGGGCCGAGTCCCCTTTGAGAAACGTACTTGCTGGGCGGACTTGTTTCCTGCGGGCCGGGCTTTGCTCCGCTCATCCCCTCTTGGCCGGCTTGGCTCCGCCTAGCCCCTTCCCCGTGTGGCAGCACCTGTGGGCCGGGCTTTGCTCTGCTCTCCCTCTTGGCCGGGCTTGGCTCCGCCGAGCCCCCTGCATTCTACCAGACTTCATCTCCCAGCAGCCCCGCTAGCAGCAAGGACGCCGCATTCGTCATCGCGAGGCACCAGGAGGCGCATAAAGGGCCCCCTGGGGCTGAGTCCCCGTTGAGAACCTTACTTGCTGGGCGTACTTGTTTCCTGCGGGCCAGGCTTTGCTCCGCTCATCCCCTCTTGGCCGGGCTTGGCTCCGCCGAGCCCCTTCCCCGTGTGGCAGCGCCTGTGGGCCGGCTTTGCTCCGCTCTCCCTCTTGGCCGGGCTTGGCTCCACCGAGCCCCCTGCATTCTACCAGACTTCATCTTCCAGCAGCCCCGCTAGCGGCAAGGACGCCGCATTCATCATCGCGAGGCACCAGGAGGCGCATAAAGGGCCCCCTGGGGCCGAGTCCCCGTTGAGAACCTTACTTGCTGGGCGTACTTGTTTCCTGCGGGCCAGGCTTTGCTCCGCTCATCCCCTCTTGGCCAGGCTTGGCTCCGCCGAGCCCCTTCCCCGTGTGGCAGCGCCTGTGGACCGGGCTTTGCTCCGCTCTCCCTCTTGGCCGGGCTTGGCTCTGCCGAGCCCCCTGCATTCTACCAGACTTCATCTTCCAGCAGCCCCGCTAGTGGCAAGGACGCCGCATTCGACATCGCGAGGCGCCAGGAGGCTCATAAAGGCCCCCGCGGGGCCGAGTCCCCTTTGAGAAACTTACTTGCTGGGCGGACTTGCTTCCTGCGGGCCGGGCTTTGCTCCGCTCATCCCCTCTTGGCCGGCTTGGCTCCGCCTAGCCCCTTCCCCGTGTGGCAGCACCTGTGGGCCGGGCTTTGCTCTGCTCTCCCTCTTGGCCGGGCTTGGCTCCGCCGAGCCCCCTGCATTCTACCAGACTTCATCTCCCAGCAGCCCCGCTAGCAGCAAGGACGCCGCATTCGTCATCGCGAGGCACCAGGAGGCGCATAAAGGGCCCCCTGGGGCCGAGTCCCCGTTGAGAACCTTACTTGCTGGGCGTACTTGTTTCCTGCGGGCCAGGCTTTGCTCCGCTCATCCCCTCTTGGCCGGGCTTGGCTCAGCCGAGCCCCTTCCCCGTGTGGCAGCGCCTGTGGGCCGGGCTTTGCTCCGCTCTCCCTCTTGGCCGGGCTTGGCTCCACCGAGCCCCCTGCATTCTACCAGACTTCATCTTCCAGCAGCCCCGCTAGCGGCAAGGACGCCGCATTCGTCATCGCGAGGCGCCAGGAGGCTCATAAAGGCCCCCGCGGGGCCGAGTCCCCTTTGAGAAACTTACTTGCTGGGCGGACTTGTTTCCTGCGGGCCGGGCTTTGCTCCGCTCATCCCCTCTTGGCCGGCTTGGCTCCGCCTAGCCCCTTCCCCGTGTGGCAGCACCTGTGGGCCGGGCTTTGCTCTGCTCTCCCTCTTGGCCGGGCTTGGCTCCACCGAGCCCCCTGCATTCTACCAGACTTCATCTCCCAGCAGCCCCGCTAGCAGCAAGGACGCCGCATTCGTCATCGCGAGGCACCAGGAGGCGCATAAAGGGCCCCCTGGGGCCGAGTCCCCGTTGAGAACCTTACTTGCTGGGCGTACTTGTTTCCTGCGGGCCAGGCTTTGCTCCGCTCATCCCCTCTTGGCCGGGCTTGGCTCCGCCGAGCCCCTTCCCCGTGTGGCAGCGCCTGTGGGCCGGGCTTTGCTCCGCTCTCCCTCTTGGCCGGGCTTGGCTCCACCGAGCCCCCTGCATTCTACCAGACTTCATCTCCCAGCAGCCCCGCTAGCGGGAAGGACGCCACATTCGTCATCGCGAGGTGCCAGGAGGCGCATAAAGGCCCCCCCGGGGCCGAGTCCCCGTTGAGAACCTTACTTGCTGGGCGTACTTGTTTCCTGCGGGCTGGGCTTTGCTCCGCTCATCCCCTCTTGGCCGGGCTTGGCTCCGCCGAGCCCCTTCCCCGTGTGGCAGCGCCTGTGGGCCGGGCTTTGCTCTGCTCTCCCTCTTGGCCGGGCTTGGCTCCGCCGAGCCCCCTGCATTCTACTAGACTTCATCTCCCAGCAGCCCCGCTAGCGGCAAGGATCCCGCATTCCTCATCGCGAGGCGCAAGGAGGCGCATAAAGGGCCCCTCGGAACCTCGTCCCGCGGGACGCACGCGGGAGTGCGCCGGGAGAAGCCCGGGACAAGGGCGGGACCGTCTGTGGCCGTCCCGGGCTGGAAGAGGCCGGGCTGGGCCACCCCTCTTGGACATTGCTCTCAGGTTCTTAACATGTTTTAAGTTTTATTGCACTAAATAGCTAATAGTGTCTTTTAGTTTAAAAAGCAATCACTCTACTAGGGTTTAATTTGTGTCTTATTTAGAGCTCGCTGTGACTGCTCTTTTTATATTTTTCCTCTCATTTAATGTGTTAATCTCTCTGGCGCATGGTGATATTATTGTATTGTCTTGGATATTTAATTAATTATAACATTTTATATATTACAGTGCTAAATAATGGGGAAGAACATTCCTGTTCAATCTGCCCCAGTAACAAAACAAAGGGTAGTTTCTAATCCACCTCTTCCTAGTCTGACAGCAATCGACCGAATGCTGCAGAAGACTATTGGGGTGGATGCCTCTGCTATTGAAAGCACAGAAAGGCGTTTTTCACTTCCTGCTGGTACTCTTCCTCCTTTACCTGTTACAAACATTTCAATGTTCACAACTAATTCCCAGGATTCGATGTTAGTTCCATCTTTTGTTGCTTTACCCGGGGTACATCCCACTTTACCAACTAATGAGATAGCTCTTGGGATGGCCCCTGTATCCTCTGATCCCTTGCCCTCTTTAACAAGGGTATCTGTGACCCCCACAATATTTTCAAGTGATGTAATTCCTGATCCTCTTCTTTTGAATGAGGATTCTCCAGAAAAGGTGGGGTGTGATACACCTTTAAGCCCAATCTCTGTCTCTATTTTAACCGATAATAGCGACAGTCCGTGTGTCAGGACTAGAGGGCAGAAGGCAAGACGTAAATCAAAGCATATCAATAAGGAAGGTCAAGCTGTAAAAAATGGTAAAGGGAACACTAGCAACAAACAAAGAAAGGTTGTTGAAAAGCCTATTGGGAAAAGAGTAAATAAGGCGAATAACCAGCCAGAGATTGTATTACCATCAACTAGTGCAAGAGTCCCAGTAGCAGAGGAATCTTTTTGGGAAAGAATGGAGACCCTCCTAACAACGCTTTTAGAACCCATTTGCATTAAGGTTAGGAACATTGAAACAAGGATGACTAATATAGAGGGAAAGCTCGATATGAATCAGCAGCCACCTCAGGATAAATCAACTTCTATACTACTCCTACCTACTTCTACTTGTTCGAATGGAAATCCCAATATTATTTCACAGGTCTCAGTAACCCAAACTCAAACTCAAACTAAAAACCCCAAGGTTAATGGTCGTTTGGAGCTTAAAAAACCAAGGGGGGATACTGGTACTAATACTCCTGGGTTGTCTGTTTCAACCCCAGCAGTTTCCAATGTAACATCTAATCAAACTGGAAGAGCTGAGGATAAAACTGAGACAAATGCAATTTTTACTTTACCTATTCTAAATTTGCCCCCAGAAGCGACACCATATACAGTGGTGTTAGCCAATGTTCCTCCATTACCCCCTAATGCCTTTGAACATTGGTCGACTTTAAGGAACAAATCCCTCCACTTCTCATCTACCAGGTTTAGGTTTAAAAATTATTTGTTTTCGGAATTTAAGATGGCCAGAAGAGTGAAATGGTTGGATAAAATATAAATCAGATAAAACACTGAGTGGCGACTGTGTAATTCTATCATTCCGGTCACCACAATTGGTATGCACATTATTCGAGAGGGGTTGTACTGGGACAATTGACCCAGACTTTGTTAACATTCTCCCCTCGGTTTCTTTTATTGTCCACCTCGACCAATTAGGTGTTTAGCTCTCCCTTGTACACCTTTAAATCATGATGGACTATTGGGCAGAAGATATGGTGTCCCAACATTTAATCCATTCGACACTCTTAGTGGCTTAGAAAACAATGACTGACTACATGTAGATACTACTATACTTAATCCTTTAGACGTAGAAGTTGACCCTGTCCCTCTTGTTAGTAATGGGGAAATTATAAAGGCAGATGGTGGAAAGTTCTTAATATAGCCCCCACTATGTCAGTGACTGTGGGACATAAAGGGGGCTCTGGGGCCCCAGATGGGGGACCAGAGGTAGGAAGTGACCAAAGGATCTCTTCTTTACCAACTGGCTCCGCTTCTGCTGTCTCAGTTACCCTCTTGTTGGTCCCACCGCTATGTAAAATTTCCTCGTGGAATATTGCCGGTATTAGATCTAAAACTGCCAATTCAATCTGGTGGGATTTCATTCAGGCACAAGACATGCTCTTCTTTCAAGAAACCTGGAGTCTTGATCCGGTCCATTTAAATGGTTTTAGGACCTTTCATACTCCAGCTGTTGACGTTCTATATGGAAGAGCAAAGGGTGGTTTGTGCATTTATTTGTCGAATAAATTGAATCTTGTAAGAGTAATAGAGCCTATTACAGACATTTATTTTCAACTTTTAATACTTGTCCTGGCTTCTGATACTCCGAATGCTCTTGTTAATCCATATAATAATATTCCTCCTGGTGATGTACCTACTGTTTTAAGCAAGTTGACTAAAGCACTGTTTTTACAGGAAAAAATGTACAGACATGAATTGATGATTCTCCTGTTTGGGGATTTTAATTGCACTTTGTGTAGCATGATGAAGGACAATAGGTGTGGAATGACACAGGAAGATGGTTTGGGCCATTCACATTTTAATCACTCCTTTCAAGGGGAACAATTTAATAGTTTGCTAGCTAAATTTGACCTGGGATTTGCAAATGAAGTTTGTACTTTACCATCTTCTCTATCTTCAACATTTAATGGAAGGGGTTGTGCTACAACTATCGATTATGCTATTGTTTCTAATAAATATTATGGTAGAATTTATTCCTTTAATGTCTCCGATATTGCATTAAGTGACCACTTCCCGCTCTGTGTGGCCATCCTGCTGCCAACAACGTCCACTCTGATAAATAATAAAGAAAGGGACAGCGTGGACGTGAATCTAGCTATTGGTAGCATTAATGGATACACGTTAAAATGGGCCATGGTGGACCAGGCGGAAATAATCAAATCAGTGGTTGGTAAATGCTTACATGAAAAAATGATTTGTTTAAGTGAAGATTCTTCCCCTGAAATGCTCCTTGCTTCCTTCTCGACCATTTCGAATGAAATTAGGACCTCCCTTGTGAGACAATTTAAAAATCGTAAGCAGGAGGGAGGTTGGTTTGATTCTAAGTGTACTAGGGCTTATGCTCTTCTAAAGAAGGAATTGCATAAGAAACCTAGGTGTGTCGGGAAGGTTGGCAGACTCAGGAAGGAATATAAAATAGCAATAAAAGATAGAAAGAATATGCTGAGAGCTGAAGCCTGGGAAGCTTTGCATCTTGCTTCTACTAGGAATGACAGCGCAGGTTTCTAGAAACTCATCAGAACTCCTTTTCTCAGGGAAGAGGTTGGCCCGAAGTTGGAAATAGCAATTCCTGAATCCGATTGGATTAGGCACTTTTCTAGAGTGTATGAGGGCGAGGGACGAGTGGGTTCTTCGATACCCTCCTTGAATACCCCACCTCAAGAAACTTTTGTTTTACCTTGGAGGAAGTTGAAAAAGCCCTGTGTTTAAGCCAGGGTGGAAAGGCCCCCGGCCCGGACAGGGTTCCCATAGATATTTTTAAGACTACTCCCTCTTTGTGGAGCCCCCTCCTGGTCCAGGTGCTTAACGCTAGCTGTGTTTCAGACTTTCTACCCACCTGGGTGGAATCTGTAATAGTCCCTATTTATAAAAAGGGGGATAGACAAGACCCGGGCTGCTACAGGCCCATTTCCCTCCTATGTTCTTTTACTAAAATAGCGGGTCGGATATTCTTGGATCGCCTTTTGGTGTGGGCAGGAGAAAACTCTATTCTATCCGATCTACAGTATGGCTTCCGCTCTGGTTTAGGGACAGTGGAACAGGGTTTAAATTTACTAATGCTGGTCGGGAAGTACACAAGGGCCAAGAAGGGTAACCTGTTCTTGGCCTTCGTTGACCTCTCGGCCGCATTTGACTGTGAGATCCTTCCCAAACTATGGATTTTATTGGGTCAACTTGGGGTTGAAGAAAATATTATTTATTATCTTAAACGTTTTTATAGCGACGCTTCAGCCCGCGTTCGCTTTGGCCTAAAGTTGGAACACACCGATAAAATTCCAATTAGGAGTGGGGTCAGACAGGGCTGTGTTCTGGCCCCTTTCCTTTTTAATTTGTATATAAATGGATTGGAAAAAGATCTGTGCAGTAATAGTTTAGATCCCCCATATGTAGCTGACCGCCCAATCCCGGCGCATTTGTACGCTGACGACGCTGTTCTTATGTCACGTACTCAAGTGGGACTACAGCGTGTGGTAGATAGCTTTTTCCACTTTATGAAGGAGCTGGGTTTAAAAGTTAATACAACCAAAACTTTTACTATGCACTGCGGCAGGCATTGCAAACCTAAGAGGGCCATATTTATAGCAGGACAGAAGCTTGAATCTACCAAGCACTTTTCCTACCTTGGTATACTTTTTACTCAGAGTGAGTCTTGGACGCAGGCCGTGTCAGCAAAAAAATTTGCGATGATTCATTCGAAGTCCGCTCTTAAGACTTTTTCTAAGAAATTAGGCACTAGACCCCCTGTGGAGCTAATTAAGATCTATAAAGCTAAATTTGTGTCTGGTGCTACTTATGGCAGTGAGGTATGGGGTTTTGCTGACCCCACGCCTATCCAGGTGGTGGAAAACTCCTTCTTAAAGTTTATCTTTGCGGTTCCCAAGAGCACCCCTAATTACAATTGTCATGCAGAATTGGGTCTTGCTTTTATATCTGATCTAATCAAGCTGGAGCCTGTACTATTATGGCACAGGCTGTGGACACAAGAAGCAACAAAGCTTAATAGAGATGTTTTGACAGATATTCTAAAATTAGAGGGAGACATGAGGATACCTTGGCTGAGATATGTATGCAAATTTTTAACAGATATTGGAAAATTGGACTATTTTTTAAACCCTTCTAATATCTCGGCTATTTTGCGTAAAGATTTAAAGAAGGAGGGTTTTGCTTTCTGGGATTCTTTAAGAGTTACAACTGAGGTTTTAAAACCCTCTGTTCTGAAACATCAAATGATATTAACGACTTTTAATATTCAGCCCTATTTAATCTATGTGCTAGATAATTATGAAAGATTCCTATTGTCTCGCTTTAGATTTGGAACTTTCCATAGATTGGTCAGTTTCCCTACAGCAAATATTTGGACGCATAATTTACCTCCCTGTGATGATACTTCCCCCCAGAGTACTATTCATGTTTTTCTCTTCTGTAAATTTTATGATGTGATTAGACATAATGTTTTATTAGCACTTTTGAGAGAGATGGGCCACCGGCAATGCCGTATGGCCATGCTAAGTATCCAATGTCTAGATAATCATCTGTGTGTTGCAATAACTATTTTATACTTGAAAAATGTGATGCACAGTAGGAATAGTATGATCACATAAATGCACTTTAACATTTATGATAATATGGACATGTTACTGATGAATTTTTTGTACGCCATTGAGAAATTGTAAAATGAACTTCTTAAAGATTTTAATGAACTGTTTATGTATACTTTTATGATTGCTTCTAAACAATCGAATAAAGGTATATTTGATTGATTTGATGTCCCCGCAATACAGCGCCTTGTGCACGTCGGAAGGACTGTGTGGCATGCACCATGTCATGAATAGCACACAGAGTTCCCACTAGAGTGCTGGAATTGGGAGGCACAACATGTGCTCCTAGCCAAGTTAACCAAGTGGGGTACTGCTAAGTCAATGCTGGGATGTGACTAGGTTTCAGGAACGTAATACAAGCTCTTCAGCCTCAGCCTCAGTGGAGCGGGGGGGGGGGCAACCACTTATCCGGCGAAAGCCTGATCACACGCACAAGCCGGTGGTGAGCTTCCAAAACCCCATACAAAAGGGCTCTCGCTGCGCACTGCAAACCACGCGCGAGCCCTAAAAATGGGCTATAATGCCCTGGGGCTCTGTTTGAGCTCCCTTCCTTGAAGTACTGACAACCTTTTAACGACAGGTTCCCTGCCATGAAAAGGTAGGTGGGAAAGCAAATTGTAATTTGGATGGCGGTGCCAGAATTGGCACTGCCATCATAGGGCACAGCTTTGCCCACTGCCACCACAGAGGGATCAGAGATCCCGTGAGGTTGCGGTTTTGTGACAGTCTCACCATCCTGATAGTAATCGGCATTGGAACCTCCAGGATAGCGGGGGTCGGACCACCACCCGATGACACAGTAGTCTTGCAACTGCCAGTATCGTAATTAGGCCCTAAGGGCCAGATGTAGGTACATTTTATTTTACCACCTCTTAAATACCGCATCATACCGACTCGGTATTTAAGAAGTGGGAAAATAAAAGTACCGAGATGTAGGTAAATACAGATGTGCATTTACCGATTCGGAAACAATCGGTATTTACCGATGCGGTAAATACCGACCGGTAAATGCCCATGCATTCCTATGGGCTTTGAAGCCCATAGGAATGATTGGGCATTTACCGGTCGGTATTTACAGCATCGGTAAATACCGATTGACACAAGGGTGCAGGGGGTGTCACTTTGACACCCTCTGGCACCCCCAAAAGAGGCTCGGGTGCCATGTGGCAGGCATACCTGCCCTAAGGGCAGGTCTGCCTGTCATATGGCATAGGTGTGCATGCACACATGTGCAAGCACACCAGAATCGGTATTTTACCATCAAATAGTATTTGATGGTAAAATACCGATTTTTTAATGCTTGTGGGACTCAGAAGAGTCCCACCTACATATCAATTTTCCCTATTCCGTAAAAATACCGACTCGGTATTTTACATAATCGGTAAATTTACCTATCGGTAAATTTACCGAGTCTGTAAAATACAGGGCCCTACATCTCAAATTGCATTTACCGGTCGGTAACGGCCGAATTCGGCCGTTACCGACCGGTAAATGCCTACCTACATCTGGCCCTATGTCTCTCAGCAGCTAAGAATTTGTAAAGCAGCACTGTATTTCACAGGACAGCTAAATAGTCTTCAGAACTCTAGGTTTGATTAGATTTCTGTTTGTGGGATCCCAATTAAGACTTTTCTCACGGGGAAGGAAGAGCTTTTGCCACAGTCTTTGTGTTTCAATCTGTTTGTGTCTCCACCCAGTTGACTCATCCCTGGTAAGTGGTCAGTGGTTACACCCCACCGTCTCCCTGTTATCAGAAGCAGTTGCCTTGTACAGGAGGCTAGCCATTCACGCCTATTCTGGGATGCTAATTACAGATAAAGTGGATGCATCCACCCACAGCAGTTTTAACTACAATTTGCACTCAGGAAGCAAAATGCATGTTTTTTAAGGTTATTTGCACTTTCATCAAAAGTCTACTAGATTTTTAGCAGACAAAGTGGACAGTTACTTTTAAGCATATTCCTAAGCTGAGTAGTGGGTACATGTTTTTCTTTGGTGTTTAATATGGCCCACTTTCATACATTTAGCACCCAGCACTTTGTAGTGTGAAGGTGTACTTAGAGATTAAGTAGGTAATGAAAAAAAAATGTTTTTATTTGCTGTGTGCTAATGTAGTAATTTAAGCATTGAAGTAAGAGGCAGGGCCTACTTTGCCCCCATGAAGAATTAAGGATCCAATAATTGTTTCTGTCAAGAAGGCCCTTGTGGAACAAATTGTAAGTTTTATGTTTATATCTGTAGAGATAGCAATATACAGGATTGAGAGTTTTTAAGCGCAATAGTGCATTTATGTAAATGTTATTTAGTCTTTACAGGTTATCTCTGCTATATCTATACTACTATAATAAAGTAAGAACTTTCAGGCTTTGAGGCGGGTAAACTCGGGAACCACGGCGCCAATCTACACACCTGATACACCGTTGAAATCGTCAGGGTGTGTAGATGGTTTGAGGCTATATAAATATAAAAAATAAACGTTACTTAAAAAATGTATATAAAAAAAGTAGTCCCTCCAAAGTAGCGCCGGCCGCGACGTACGTGCTCACGTCAGGAGCACGGGGAGGAGCGGCGTTCTAGGAGCGGTGGACATGGCGCGGGGGAGGAGCGGTGACGTGAGGAGCTGCAGACAGGCCAGCGGCGGTGCGAGCAGCGGAGAGGCGGACATGGCGCGGGGGAGAAGCGGCGGCGGACAGGCGGTGAGGAGCAGAGTGGCCAGGAGCAGTGAACTGAGGAGCGGCGGATGAGGTAAGGCTCCGGGGACAATGTCGGGGCAGGCGGGTGTTGGGCCAGGCGGGGGAAGGGGAGTTAATGTCGGGGCAGGCGAGTGTCGGGCCAGGCGGGGGATGGTTAGTTACAACACAACAGACTACAAGGCAGGCGGGGGTCGGGGCAGGCGGGGGATGGGGCGGGCGGGGGCACGGGCTGCTGGGCAATGTCGGGGGAGGCAGGGGTAGGGGAAGCCTGAATGCTCCCGGACAAGGTCGGGACGGGCTGCTAGTTATTTATATTTATCTTAGAAATGAAATGTTGTATTTCAAATTAATGTAAGCCAATGCATGCATTATTCATTACTGTTAATTATAATTCTATTGATTGTGTGTGAGTTAATATGTTATAAACGTGAGAATAACTGTCAGTGTTCCATGTAGTGCTCAGAGAAAATTAGATGGATGTGAGGCACTACTTAGGGTCCTATTTATTTTTGTTGAATAGTCCTACTTTATTAAAAAAAATCCTGTGTTACTGTGTGTTATGTACATATACTTTACACATTGCCTCTGAGATAAGCTTGACTGCAAGTGCAAAGCTGCCAAGGGGATGAGCAGGGGTTATCTGGGTGTGGAACTCCCTTATTCTGGCTAGAAGGAAGGGTCCCTACTTGGACAAGGTGCAATCCACTGCAGACCCCCATTTCTAACATACCCTGGTGCTGGAAGGGTGGCCTACTTTGACACTCCTTTCAGTATTATGGGTCCTGATAGTGCCATCCATAAACAAAGTTAACAATAAGCGGGAGTATACTTTGTATTCCACGATTACAAATCCATCACATAATGTGTGTGCACAAAAAGTTGGTGTCACATAATAAGAGGTACAAGTTAATATATTAAAAGTGACTTAGAAGACGTTATACCCCTCTTTCACTGGTACACAATATTCCAACAGGCTGCCGGGATACTTTGGAGGTTGAATGAATTAATCTGATTCATGGCATATGTGGTGGAGGTGTGCCAAGATCATCTACTTCTGAGATGAGGCCCTCATTCACGTGTCCAGATTTACAGAATGTAACTTGCATACATTCCACTCGCTAAGGCTCAGTTGTGATCCCCTGCATTGGACTAGTGATAGCCAAGATAAGAATTGCTATGACATGGATAGAATGCTTTGACAATGGATACACTAGGGCAAAATGATTTAAAGAAATTAATGTCAGCTGAAAGAGTAACCAGAGACACTTTACTTCTTACACCAGGTCTAGAGGTGGAATAGGAGGGGGATTGTTCTACGGAACCCTTAATTCAACTTATACTTATATAGATGTTGGAGGAAAACATGGTGGCTAAATGGGCTGTAAAGATTGGTCACAAATGATTGACAACAATATGTTGTAACTCTAAAGTAACCTGTCCTGTCATTGATGCTCTTAAAATACAAACCATGCAGATACTTCTATACTCAAACAGTAAACAAACATGCTTGCAAAACACTAATTGTGCAGATCTTTGTTTACTCAAGCACTGTGTGATTCGAAAACCTCTATATACCTGTGTTCAAATAAATGTAATAACACGCATTGGCAATGCTATATGGTGTGGCTTTAAAGATCTGCACTCTCGGCTCACACAGGCACACCACTCACTCTATACAGACAGGAGGCTCACCCTCTAATCACACAAACATTGGCACAACACCCACAATGAGCTCACACAGAGATTTACCTCAGCCTGCACTCACACTAGACACCCCAGTCACCCAGCATGCATGCAGGCACAGCTCAATCTATACCCAGACGTATCCTGCAATCATACATACTGCACTCACACCAGGCACGCGACATTTGTATAGCACCTACATGCTGGAACATTTACAGCCTTTGTGGCAAACAGTACTGCATTGAAATCTCTGGTCTCCTTCTATATCAATTTGTTTAAACTTGGGCAAATAACATTCCACGTGTGCCTTTGTCTTCTAATACTACAATAAGTGAGCACGTTTAGAGTTAAAGAAGTAAACATACATGGTCGGCCACCAGCATTGTTGTGCTTCACACATTCGCTGCCATTTTGAAAGTGCCCACAGTTAGTATTAGCATCTCACAGGGCACATTTGTTCCTGAAGCTGCATTTTGTAGGACTGCACCCCTGCTTCACTTCTACCCACGGAGTAACAAATGCTGGGTACCACTTTACAGCTTGTGTATGGCTGAAAGAGTGAAAGTGCCCAGCTAGGCTGTTTGGGGCGCCCTGCAGCTTGGATTCCGCTGGCGTTTCTTTTGCTTCTCCTGCAAAAGACCAAACCCCTCCTCACCCATGTGGCACAAGCACCAGCGTTAAACACATCTGATGGTTAGCCTAAGTCACTGGCATCGGAGGCTAGACCCCAAACACTCCCAGGCCTAGAGAGATGCAGCGGTGGATTGCATCTCCTAGGCACAAACAGGCCATAACTTTAGAGGAGTTCTCCAGACTGAGTAATAGGATTGGGCTGGAGGATTTCATTGGGGTTTCTCGTCCTATCCCCTCTTAAGGTATGATAGCTGGAGTTGAGAGGAGGCTGAAAAACAAGGCAAGTCCCTCACAAGACAACAAGGCTTTGGAAAGCGGACACGTTCAACCAGCAAATATGATGACTTGGATGACACATTCTTTACTAACGCAACCGTTAATGATGTGGTGATATATTCAGTCAGATGGGCGATATGAGCCAGATGGAAAGGGTACGAGAGGGAGAACCAGGCAGACGAGACAAGATGAGATCAAGCTGCTACACTTAGAGGAGGTGCTCAATTTCTGATTCAGTACCCTGGCCACCACCCTGCTTCAACAGCCAGCATGTCCCTCCAAGCCAGAAGAGTGGGGGCAAGTGAAGAACAGATCTCAGCAAAACGAATAGAAACGGGCAGTACGGTTAGAATTCGATACTTGGCAGGTCAATGAGGTCACCTCATCATGTATCTGTCTCAAAGACTGCTGCAGCGATTAAATGCTGCAGTGGATTTCAGCGAGCATGGGATATTGCCAACTTTCATCCCTGTATACTGGGTCTGGTCAGTCCATGGACTAATGCTTCCAAGGCTGGCATCTGTTTATTTATTTATTTATGCGTTTTTATATAGCGCGGACTTTACCCGAAGGTGTCAGAGCGCTTCACAAAAGGAACAGTAATGATACATGAGGAGAAAATTACAAGTAAACAAATTACAACAGCAAACATTAAATTACATGAGGCAAAAGTGACAAATGTGAGCAAACAAAATACAAGAGGTAGCAAACGGTACAATTATAGGAGGAAAAGTGACATGTGTGCAGGTTACAAAGGTATACAAAGTACAAGTAGCGGTATAATACTGCAATAAGTGGTAGACACTCAAACACAAGAACAATCGTTACGTAAGCAGTGGTGGCACTTGGGCAACTATCTAAAGCAAACTAATGTAAGAGGTAGCAAACAGTGTGTTTCAGGAGAAAAGTGAGGTGTGCATGTTGCAAAAGGGTACCAAACACAGGTAGAAGGATAATACTGCAATAAATGGCAGACACTCAAACACAAGAACAAAGTTACGTAGGCAATAGTGGCACTTGTGCAGGTATCTAAAGCAACAAAATATAAGAGGTAGTAAATAGTGTGTTAGAAGAGAAAAGTGACATGTGCATGTTACAAACGAGTACCAAACACAGGTAGTGGGCTAATACTGCAATACTTGGCTGACACTCAGACCACTAGAACACACTGGGAAGGCACTTCCATAGCCATGGAGAATAGAATTTTCTATAATTGAAGGTCTTCCTTCAGGTAATAGAGAGGGTGTGAATTACATTTGGAAGTGTCTTTGAAGGAGGAGAACCTTGAGGTCAGTTTTGAAGGCCTGGGAGGAGGTGGTGGTCCGGAGCTGAGGCGGAAGTGAGTTCCAGATTCTCACTGCGTTGCCTGAAAAGGATTGGGCCATCGATCTTTCCTTCTTGAAAGTGAGAGGTCCGAGCAGCAAATTGTCCGCATTACGTGATGGTCTAAAGCGTCCAGAGAGTTTCAGTTTATTCGTCAGGTAGCGAGGAGAGGAGGAATGCAAGGCTTTGTGGGTGATACAGGCAGTCTTGTAGATAAATCTTGCCTCAATGGGAAGCCAGCGGAGGGTGGATAACATGGGTGTGATGTGGTCGCTTCTTTTGGCCCCAAGAATGAAACGAACTTCTGAATGGAAAACAGATTTAAGTGGGGCCAGATGGGATTTGGGGAGGCCAGTAAGAAGAGAATTGCAGTAGTCAAGTCTGGAGAGGACCAGCGATTGGACCAGTGTTTTAAGGTCTTGCTCCGGGAAGAAGCGATGAATTCTCCAAAGAAGGAGCAGTTGGTATCGAGCAGACTTTGCAATGTAATTGATGTGGGAGATTAGATTGAGTTTTTTGTCGAGTATGACACCAAGGGATTTTGCGCTGTCGACAATGATGGGTTTATTGTTAAGTAGATTCATCTGATCCATCTATGATTGAACCGGGGGAGGAGAAAGCGAGGAGGAGAGGAGGAGGAATTCAGTTTTGGAGGGATTCAGAATCAGTTGATAAGTTGACATCCAGTTTTGTATGGAGTCGAGAGTAGAGCTTAGGATGGAGAGATCGTGAGTGAAGGCAACCTTGAGGTAGATTTGAGTGTCATCTGCATATAGATGATAGTGGATCCCGGATTTACTAAGGCATTTCCCAGAGGTTCTAAATAGAGATTGAACAATGGGGGTGCAAGTTTAGAGCCTTGAGGAACACCTTGACCTACCGCCAAAGGAGATGAAAGACTGTTCGCTATTTTGATCATTTGGGATGTATTGGAGAGGAAAGAAGCAAATCATTTAAGCACAGTGCTCTCCATGCTCATTCTCTGTTGAAGAGTGTTGAGGAGGGTGTTGTGATTGACAGTGTCAATGGCTGCTTAAAGGTCAAGGAGAATTAGAGGACAAAACCCCCCCGAATCGAGTATTCGCAGCGCGTCATCAATCACTTGCAGCAGGGCTGTTTCAGTGCTGCAGTTTTGGATGAAGCGGTAACTGCAAACACAACAATGATGGACAGAATGTGGATCAATGTCCCACATTCACCCCAGTCCAAAGATCTGGGCCCAAATCCATCGTTTTTCCACTCCACACCACCCTGGGTTAGACAATGGCGATATGCAAATCAGCGCTGACCCTGTGCCCCATGGGAACAGTCCAGTCCGAACTACAAAAGCCATGTCCTTCCCAGAACGGAAACAAGCATCCGAGGACCGGCCCGGTTTCGAGGTAACACCTCTCATCAGCCCGGCTAGCTTGATTCCAGTGGTGTGGAGTGCCTGGGACTCACGTCTGAGCCGGTCCTCGGATGCTTGTTTCCGTTCTGGGAAGGACATGGCTTTTGTAGTTCGGACTGGACTGTTCCCATGGGGCACACGGTCAGCGCTGATTTGCATATCGCCATTGTCTAACCCAGGGTGGTGTGGAGTGGAAAAACGATGGATTTGGGCCCAGATCTTTGGACTGGGGTGAATGTGTGACATTGATCCACATTCTGTCCATCATTGTTGTGTTTGCAGTTACCGCTCTAAGTGTACTGGGGATGCTCAGACGTGAGTCACAAGCACTCCACACCACTGGAATCAAGCTAGCCGGGCTGAAGAGAGGTGTTACCTCGAAACCGGGCCGGTCCTCGGATGCTTGTTTCCGTTCTGGGAAGGACATGGCTTTTGTAGTTCGGACTGGACTGTTCCCATGGGGCACAGGGTCAGCGCTGATTTGCATATCGCCATTGTCTAACCCAGGGTGGTGTGGAGTGGAAAAACGATGGATTTGGGCCCAGATCTTTGGACTGGGGTGAATGTGTGACATTGATCCACATTCTGTCCATCATTGTTGTGTTTGCAGTTACCGCTCTAAGTGTACTGGGGATGCTCAGACGTGAGTCCCAGGCACTCCACACCACTGGAATCAAGCTAGCCGGGCTGAAGAGAGGTGTTACCTCGAAACCGGGCCGGTCCTCGGATGCTTGTTTCCGTTCTGGGAAGGACATGGCTTTTGTAGTTCGGACTGGACTGTTCCCATGGGGCACAGGGTCAGCGCTGATTTGCATATTGCCATTGTCTAACCCAGGGTGGTGTGGAGTGGAAAAACGATGGATTTGGGCCCAGATCTTTGGACTGGGGTGAATGTGTGACATTGATCCACATTCTGTCCATCATTGTTGTGTTTGCAGTTACCGCTCTAAGTGTACTGGGGATGCTCAGACGTGAGTCCCAGGCACTCCACACCACTGGAATCAAGCTAGCCGGGCTGAAGAGAGGTGTTACCTCGAAACCGGGCCGGTCCTCGGATGCTTGTTTCCGTTCTGGGAAGGACATGGCTTTTGTAGTTCGGACTGGACTGTTCCCATGGGGCACAGGGTCAGCGCTGATTTGCATATCGCCATTGTCTAACCCAGGGTGGTGTGGAGTGGAAAAACAATGGATTTGGGCCCAGATCTTTGGACTGGGGTGAATGTGTGACATTGATCCACATTCTGTCCATCATTGTTGTGTTTGCAGTTACCGCTCTAAGTGTACTGGGGATGCTCAGACGTGAGTCCCAGGCACTCCACACCACTGGAATCAAGCTAGCCGGGCTGAAGAGAGGTGTTACCTCGAAACCGGGCCGGTCCTCGGATGCTTGTTTCCGTTCTGGGAAGGGCATGGCTTTTGTAGTTCGGACTGGACTGTTCCCATGGGGCACAGGGTCAGCGCTGATTTGCATATCGCCATTGTCTAACCCAGGGTGGTGTGGAGTGGAAAAACGATGGATTTGGGCCCAGATCTTTGGACTGGGGTGAATGTGTGACATTGATCCACATTCTGTCCATCATTGTTGTGTTTGCAGTTACCGCTCTAAGTGTACTGGGGATGCTCAGACGTGAGTCCCAGGCACTCCACACCACTGGAATCAAGCTAGCCGGGCTGAAGAGAGGTGTTACCTCGAAACCGGGCCGGTCCTCGGATGCTTGTTTCCGTTCTGGGAAGGACATGGCTTTTGTAGTTCGGACTGGACTGTTCCCATGGGGCACAGGGTCAGCGCTGATTTGCATATCGCCATTGTCTAACCCAGGGTGGTGTGGAGTGGAAAAACGATGGATTTGGGCCCAGATCTTCGGACTGGGGTGAATGTGTGACATTGATCCACATTCTGTCCATCATTGTTGTGTTTGCAGTTACCGCTCTAAGTGTACTGGGGATGCTCAGACGTGAGTCCCAGGCACTCCACACCACTGGAATCAAGCTAGCCGGGCTGAAGAGAGGTGTTACCTCGAAACCGGGCCGGTCCTCGGATGCTTGTTTCCGTTCTGGGAAGGACATGGCTTTTGTAGTTCGGACTGGACTGTTCCCATGGGGCACAGGGTCAGCGCTGATTTGCATATCGCCATTGTCTAACCCAGGGTGGTGTGGAGTGGA
This sequence comes from Lissotriton helveticus, assembly GCF_964261635.1. Lineage (NCBI taxonomy): Eukaryota > Metazoa > Chordata > Amphibia > Caudata > Salamandridae > Lissotriton > Lissotriton helveticus. Next base: position 915,092,766 of record NC_136067.1, read on the forward strand.
AAAACGATGGATTTGGGCCCAGATCTTTGGACTGGGGTGAATGTGTGACATTGATCAACATTCTGTCCATCATTGTTGTGTTTGCAGTTACCGCTCTAAGTGTACTGGGGATGCTCAGACGTGAGTCCCAGGCACTCCACACCACTGGAATCAAGCTAGCTGGGCTGAAGAGATGTGTTACCTCGAAACCGGGCCGGTCCTCGGATGCTTGTTTCCGTTCTGGGAAGGACATGGCTTTTGTAGTTCGGACTGGACTGTTCCCATGGGGCACAGGGTCAGCGCTGATTTGCATATCGCCATTGTCTAACCCAGGGTGGTGTGGAGTGGAAAAACGATGGATTTGGGCCCAGATCTTTGGACTGGGGTGAATGTGTGACATTGATCCACATTCTGTCCATCATTGTTGTGTTTGCAGTTACCGCTCTAAGTGTACTGGGGATGCTCAGACGTGAGTCCCAGGCACTCCACACCACTGGAATCAAGCTAGCCGGGCTGAAGAGAGGTGTTACCTCGAAACCGGGCCGGTCCTCGGATGCTTGTTTCCGTTCTGGGAAGGACATGGCTTTTGTAGTTCGGACTGGACTGTTCCCATGGGGCACAGGGTCAGCGCTGATTTGCATATCGCCATTGTCTAACCCAGGGTGGTGTGGAGTGGAAAAACGATGGATTTGGGCCCAGATCTTTGGACTGGGGTGAATGTGTGACATTGATCCACATTCTGTCCATCATTGTTGTGTTTGCAGTTACCGCTCTAAGTGTACTGGGGATGCTCAGACGTGAGTCCCAGGCACTCCACACCACTGGAATCAAGCTAGCCGGGCTGAAGAGAGGTGTTACCTCGAAACCGGGCCGGTCCTCGGATGCTTGTTTCCGTTCTGGGAAGGACATGGCTTTTGTAGTTCGGACTGGACTGTTCCCATGGGGCACAGGGTCAGCGCTGATTTGCATATCGCCATTGTCTAACCCAGGGTGGTGTGGAGTGGAAAAACGATGGATTTGGGCCCAGATCTTTGGACTGGGGTGAATGTGTGACATTGATCCACATTCTGTCCATCATTGTTGTGTTTGCAGTTACCGCTCTAAGTGTACTGGGGATGCTCAGACGTGAGTCCCAGGCACTCCACACCACTGGAATCAAGCTAGCCGGGCTGAAGAGAGGTGTTACCTCGAAACCGGGCCGGTCCTCGGATGCTTGTTTCCGTTCTGGGAAGGACATGGCTTTTGTAGTTCGGACTGGACTGTTCCCATGGGGCACAGGGTCAGCGCTGATTTGCATATCGCCATTGTCTAACCCAGGGTGGTGTGGAGTGGAAAAACAATGGATTTGGGCCCAGATCTTTGGACTGGGGTGAATGTGTGACATTGATCCACATTCTGTCCATCATTGTTGTGTTTGCAGTTACCGCTCTAAGTGTACTGGGGATGCTCAGACGTGAGTCCCAGGCACTCCACACCACTGGAATCAAGCTAGCCGGGCTGAAGAGAGGTTTACCTCGAAACCGGGCCGGTCCTCGGATGCTTGTTTCCGTTCTGGGAAGGACATGGCTTTTGTAGTTCGGACTGGACTGTTCCCATGAGGCACAGGGTCAGCGCTGATTTGCATATCGCCATTGTCTAACCCAGGGTGGTGTGGAGTGGAAAAACGATGGATTTGGGCCCAGATCTTTGGACTGGGGTGAATGTGCGACATTGATCCACATTCTGTCCATCATTGTTGTGTTTGCAGTTTTGGATGAAGCCAGACTGAAAATTATCAAGAAGATCATTGTCCTTGATATGACGAGAAAGTTGTTTCGCTACACATCTTTCTGTGATCTTCGCAAGAAAGGGTTGGTTAGTGATGGGGCGGAAGTTGTTGAGGTTATTTGCATCCGCAGTGGGTTTCTTAAGCAGAGGGGTGACCTGGCCAGTTTTGAAGGAGACAGGAACTGAGCCTTGACTGAGGGAGAGGTTGACCAGAGTGGCCCAGTAGGAAAGTGAATGGGTATAGAAGTCAAAGGCAATGGCACTAGGGATGGGGTCCAGGGAATGGTTGGAGGGCGTTGTTTCGCAGATGCAATTGATGAGGGAATCTTCAGAGATGGGGTCAAAGTTCTGCCAAATGGCTAAGGATTTGTGCTCCTCTGGAGGGGTAGGATGAGCGACCTGATCCACCAGTGATTTCACTTTTTCGTCAAAGAATATAGCGAAATCTGCTGCTTTCTTTGTAGAATCCTCCAGCTTGGAGGTTGGGGAGAGCAGTTAGGATTCTTGATGAGATCGAATAGTTTTTGGGGTCTATTATTGGCTGAGTCAAGAAGGGTTCTGAAGTGCAACGCTTTCCCAAGGAAGATGTGCTTGTGGTACTTGGATCTTGCTGAACGAAGCGTGGCCAGGTTATCGATGGAGGGTGCATGCCTCCATTGTTTCTCCAGGAATCTAAGGTGCTTCCTTTCTTCATAGAGGGATTTGTTGAACCAAGGGGCTGAGGGAGTGGGCCTTTTCTTGTTGCTTTGGAGAGGAGCGACATTATTGATTTTGACTGCAAGGACTGTGAGGCATTGGGAGGTTAGTTCGTCAACATCTAGGTTCAGGTCTAGCCTTGGAAGTGATAGCAAAGCTGATTCACAGAAGGAACCAATGTCAATATTTTTAGTGTCACGGAAGCAGGAGGTATCCCTCTTAGGTTGGCCAAGAGTAATAGAGCGTGATAGGTGAAGAAAGAATGGGATGAGGAGGTGGTCAGACCAGTCTACATGAATAGGGGTAGCGGTAGTAAGCATGCCTGCTTTAGGAATTACAAGGTCCAGGATTGATCCCTTAGAATGTGTTGATTCTGTGCAGTGTTGGATAAGATCGTTTGTAGAGAGGAAGAGGGCCAGCAAATTTGCAGTAGAGTCTTGCGGTAAGCCCCAGTGGAGATTGAAGTCACCCACGAAGATCTGATTGTCACTTTGCGAGTATTGGTCGCTGATGAAGTCAGTGAGTTCCTCCATAAACAAAGGGGCGCTGCACGGCGGGCGGTAAATGGCATGGAATCTTAGGGGTGAGCGGTGGTGTAATTGAAGCTCAAGAGATTGGCATTCAAAAGTGTGGAAGGAGCTGATGGGAAAAGCTTTAAGTTGAAGGGAGTTTCTAAAGATGACTGCAACACCTCCCCCAACTTTCTCAATTCTGTCATTCCTAAGTAAAGAATAGCCAGTGGGTAGTAGGAGATCAAATATAGAGTGAGAGGTATCGTTGAACCAGGTCTCTGTGAGGAAGAGCATGTCTAAGTTGTGAAGGGTGATGGTGTCGGAGATTTCAAGTTTGTGTTTGATTGCAGATCGGCGGTTGTGGAGCAGACATCGCAGCTCTGTCAAGACTGTTTTGGTGACGAGGGCACTTGGGCTATGAAGGGTGATAGGGATATTGTTCAAATACGAGGATACTTGGGGGGTTTAGGTGGATGCTTGATTCTGACAGATGAGATGGTCGGAATAGTGTAGATAGTAGGGTTACTAGGAGATGCAGGTTGGAGATGGGTGGCGTTCAAGGGCTTGTTTGAGTTGACGATGTTTGCAGACGACAGGTTATGCTTGGCTATTATGGGGTGCGAGATGCATCTCGTGGGAAGGTGAGAGTTTTCCAGAGGAGTTGAGGTGTACGGAAAAGTGGAAATCTTGGTGCTTAACAGTGAAATGGAAGTAAGCAACAAACTGCAATGATGGACCCTTCCTAGAGTCAGCACCTGACTAACTTTCTCCCAAAAATATTCGATATCCCTTAAATTAATGTAGGGGATTGTGTGCACACTGAATGGCACCCATCATCACTGTGCCTATTCCCTCAAGGAATTTCAGTACAATGGAAAAACAACAGCAAAGGTGCACCACAACAAATAAGATAATAAGTGCAAGAAGTATTTGAGCACAATAAAGAAAAATAACATAAAGGAGTATTGTTAGTCTTCTTTTAATCTTTAATTTTCAATTCGCAGTGAAACAAAAACAGCCGACGCGTTTCGTCCTGAGCCGGGACTTCTTCAGGGCTGTCGGTAAAAAACATATACATACAATCAATTTTGTGTTCAACAAATAACTATAAGCTGGGAGATGGAGGTGATCAGAGAGCCTAGCTTATTTTCCAGCGAGAGTAGGGCAGAGCACGGACGGTTGGGTGGCTCGATGGGAACAGGAGGGGGTGAAATTGGTGGTGGAAGGCAGGGAGAGGTGGGGGGACAGGAGGAGAGTTGGGGTAGAGTGTTCATAGGTGGGGAAAGTTGGAGGTTGAGAGCGGGAGTTGGTGTTTCAGAGGCGAAGGGGGGTTGTCTTTGTTGGCGTTGGAAGAAGGAAAGGAATTAAGGACATAATTAGGGGGAGATGGGTGCGGATCGAGGCGGTGATGCAGAAGGAGAGGGGAGGACTGCGTGGAGTCAAAGGAATGAAGGAGGTTTGGGAGGAAAAAAGGGGAGGTGATGGGAGAGGTCCTGTCAGCTTGGAGAGGTGGCTGTGAGGGAACGGGCATTTGGCAGAATGAGGGGGGTTGGGAGAAAGGGAAGTTGAAGAAAGGAAATGGTTCTGCTATGCCCGAGGGAGGGAAATGGAAAGGGTTACCAAGGGGGGAAAGGGGGTAGCACAGCAATACTGGAGGAGTAGGGGGAAGGAGAGAGATGCCATGAGTTTGTGGAGAAGTCGGGGTAAATAGCGAGGGGAAAAGGGGGTAGAGAAGAGGGGGAGAGGGAGGAATGAGGGGAGCACAGGGAAAGTTAAGTGGGGTAGAGGGTTGTAGGAGAGGTGGACTAAAAAGGGGGGTGGCAGGTAGGAAAATGGGGGAGGAGATGAGATTGGAGTACCGGGATGGTGCAGATTGGACGAGGAGCGTATCAGCTAGAGGTAAGGCTGACGTGATGAAGGGGGGTCATACGGTGAGGGGGGAGGAATGGGACAGGAGGTCATAGGGGGGAGGGAGGGAAGAGGGCCGACCTGTGCTTCTCGAGGTTGCAGCCTATTGGACTGTAGGGGGGTCAGGGGAGGAGATAGGGAGTAGTGTGTGGAGCTAGGTGAAGAGTCAGGGGAAAACCTGGTCGCCGATGAGGGGAGTAGGGAGGGGAAGAGGTGCTCAAAGAGAGATAGACAGGTGTCTTTGCCTTGGATCATGACAGTACCGTTATTATAGAGTGAGATAGTGAGGGAGCCTTTAAAACACGCGGAGGGGGCCATTTTTAGTTGTTTCCCATGCGGGATAAAGGAGGAGGAGGTGACGTTAAGGGAATTATATAAGCTGGTGGACCAAGAGAGAGTGTCGTGAGTGAAGAAAATGAAATCGTTTTTGAGCCTCCAAAAACGACCATTGTGAAATTGATCACCAAAAAGGGAATCAGGGAAACATTCAATAGCGTTATGCTTCAATCGTTTTACTGAGGCTTTAGTCTGGCCGGGAGGATAGGCGATTTTGTAGTAATTAATTCCAGCCTTAACTCGAGTGGGGCCATGTTGGGAGAAAGTGGATAAGTTGGGGGGGGGATATGAGATGGGTGTCACTAGGAAAGTGGTGGTGAGGAGAAGTATAAGGACAAAATGTGGGCACATATTCCAGATGTCGGGTGAAGATAGTTGAACTAATGTGATTAGGAACAGGTTGTTACTTCAGAGCAGAAGAAGATGGGGGGCTAGGAAGGCCCTGTGATTCCGCTGGTATTTGTTGGGCCCTACAACTAGGTATACATGATGCCCCCTGGCACTAGATTGCATTTACAAGGGATTTGTTTACATGTGGCAGGGCTAGCTGGACTACTGTTAGAGCCATCACAAAGCAAATTTAGTAAAAGTAAAACAGATCAAAGACGAACACCCAGTGACCATTGGTGATCACTGTGCTTAGCATCAGCCTGTAACAAAAACCATGTTTGGCCCCAACTGCATTGTACGCCCATAATCTCAACAGACTAATAATGGACCCTAACCTCCTGAGAATACTAACATTAGGGGCATAAGGCATAGGGTGGAACAAAATCTCACTGGCTTAACCAGAAAATGCAAGACAACCTCATCATTATAGAACACCTTAAGAGGTACTCAGAGCCGAGTGCCTAAATCCTACTACATGAAAAATATTACCTAGCAGAACATAATCGTAGTAGGGCCTGGCCCCACCAAACCTCCCAGTCTCTCTGGCCAACTGGCCATTGCAGAGGGGGGCTCAAATCCCCTGTATCCAGAATGTCTGGGCTGCTGCCAATGCAGCAAAAGTCAAAGGATGCGCACTTGTGCAAACCTATGCGTTGCAGCTGGCACGAAGTGCTGCGCAGCTGGGAGGGAATGGGGCGAAGGAGTGCATTTCACTCTTAACTCAATCAAACCTGAGCCCATGGATTAAGTGGCCTAAACGGTGCAGCTGGCACTGTATGGCGCGCCTTTATGGGGTTATGCATGCTTGGAAAACATTCAAAAGGCGGAAAACAGATTCTTACGCTTTCTCTATGCCTTCCCCAATCGACACCAACCTTTTCCATACACGCTGAGGTGGGCATGGACTACGTCCATGATAGGTTAAAACTGGCACCTCTAATTTACTGGCTTAAGACATGGCTAAACACAGAATTAACCCTTAACCATTTGATATTGAAGGAAGTCATGTCTTTGGACTATAGCAGCAGAATCCCTTGGTTGGCCTATTTGACCAGATCCTTCACGGATCTGGGCCTGCCGGATCTTTTTACTGACCCCTCTGGCATAACAAATCAAGACATAGTCATCATCAAAAAACAATTTATGCTAAGGTCAAGAATGAGCCGAGAAGAAAAGGAACTGCTAAAGCCCACAGTTAGACGTCACTATTTGTTAGTCACCTCAATTATATTAGAACCCTATTTATGTTTTGTTACCAACCCATTTCACAGGTTCCTTTTAACTAAATTTAGATTTAATCTTATTCATTTCTATTTGGGAAGCTTCAGCACTTGGGTAAAACCAGAGTCAGCACCGCCCTGTACTTATGATAATTTTTCTGCACAAGACACCATGCACTTTATTATGTTTTGCGATTTCTTTACTGAACAGAGGAAAAAACATTTGCTACCGGTTTTAAGGGAAGCTGGTTTCTCCCAGGTGAGACCAGCTATGTTTTATCTTCAATCAATGAATAACATCCGCATCACATTTTGCATGGCAAATTTTTTAGTGGCGGCGGCTAGATCAAGTTCACGCAAGAAACCATTAAACTTCCCTGTATGAACTGCTTTTATATATTTTTACTGTAATACCTTGTCATATGTATTCGATTGAAATGAAATTGTTTAATTGTATTTTACTTGTATATAAATGTTTTTTGTTTTAATGTTCTTTGTATAATTTTTAACTAAATTGAATAAAGATAAATTGACTGACTGACTGAGTGACTGACTGGTGCAGCTGGCACTACTTGCTGCACAGCTGTAAAAGGTCTAAACGGTGCAGCTGGCACTACTTGCTGCGCAGCTGTAGAAGGCCTAAACAGTGCAGCTCGCGCTACTTTCTGCTCGGCTGTAGAAGGCCTAAATGGTGCAGCTGGCACTACTTGCTCCGCAGCTGTAGCAGGCATAAACGGTGCAACTGGCACCACTTGCTGCGCAGCTGTAAATGTGCCCTTTAAATAGATAGGTAGAAATGTTGCAGCTGCCCGCGCTGTTGAGGCGCAGCTGCACTTGATCTATTGTCAGATGGTAATGTTTTATCGGTGGCACAGGGATGATGTTAAGTGGAGAGCTTCAGAACCAAATCTGTGGGATACTGTCTATTTGCCCACCCCAAGATGGCCCCCATATGCAGAGGGTGGATCCAGCCTATTTCACTCTCTATGCATCGCCAAAAAGGACAAGAGGGATGCCCAAAAGCAAAAATAAAGAAAAAACAAAATGGGCGTCATCCCTCAATGAACATACCAGTGATTTACCAGAGATTTACCTCACGAGTCTGCCACATCACACTTGCAAGAGACGAATCTCACGATAAGCCTCCAACCAGATAAAAGCTACGAGCAATTAACCTTCTGGCAGCGCTCGCACTTTCCTCGCCCCTGGCTCTTGAGGTCTGCTGCAGGAGCCTCTCTGCGCCGGCCGGCGGGGTATTTATCTGCCGCGCCCCCGGGGTGTTTCCCGTTCTCACGTGCTGGGTGTGGTGGGAAAGCCCCGGCAGCCCCTGTGTGGCGTCTTACTGCTTCAAGCTGCTCGCGCCACGGCCACTCCGCTCCCGACTTTCCCGACTCCTGATGAGTAAATCTCCGCGCGTGTTTAACCTCCCACCCGGCTGCCTCCGCCGCATACAGAGGCGCCGTTCCGCCCAGTCCCCCGCATCCTTTTTGATTTAAACAACAAGTGCCGCCTAATTGCAGGGATGTGTGAGCGCCGCCGCCGCCCGCACCGAGGCACGGATTGCACAGTGGGGGCTCTGACCTGCAGGCGAGGAGATCTGTGTTTGATCTCATGCTTATAGGTACATATCATGATGGGTCACTCAGCCTTTCATCCTTCTAGGGTCACTAAAATGAATACTATTGAGCTGGGTAACGAACATCGGTCATTTAAGACATGAACAGTTATGTTACTTAGGCATTTGGACAAAATATAGAGCTACGTTACTATCAAGTTTTTAATATTGTGACATAAATATTGTAATGCAGTAATATTGTTGACAAAAAGATCAATTTAAGGTAAGTAGTATTGTTTTCAAACATATCTGTGTTGTTAATATCGTTTTCTTTTTTTGAAAACAGATTTTATTGTGTGAACTCTCATATCATGCATATCTCTGACACCCAGAGACCAATGCCACCATCAATGCACCAGCTATATCTTTGGTCACATGCATAACAAGGAATACTTCTAAACACCCCCCTGCTGAAAAATTTAAAACCACAGGATGTAATCAATGTGCAAACCCCCCTCCCTCTCCCCCCTCCCACACCCACCCTGCGTGCGAACTCGCCCATCTGACGCATAAAATAGCAAAACATTACATGCCATGTAAAGTCCATACCAACTGCCACTGCTCCCGGTCCGTGTCCTCAGATCGTCGGGAGGGTGGCCTCCTCGGGCGGCGGGTCAAGGTCTAGACCCCAATAGTCCGTCCACCGTTTCCAAATTTTGAAGTGCTTCCGGGGACAGCCCCTTTCTAGGAATACAGGTTGTTCCAAGCCCATGCAATAGTCCATTCCATTCTTCCAGGCCATGAGTGACGGTGCCTGGGGGTCTTTCATGCTTTCGCAATATCACGTTTCGCCAGCGTAAGTCCCAACAATATCAAATGACGTTTATACCTGTTTCCCCCGACCCCAGCCATGACATGCAGCCGTGCTAGTTTGGGATCCCTCTGTAACCTCCAGGCTAAGACTTCATCTAGGCAACGGTGGACCCCATCCCAAAACCTTTGCAACAATGCGCAGTCCCACACCGTATGTAGTAATGTGCCTACTTCTGACCCACAGAGAAGGCAGTCGGGGGACGCCACCAGTCCCGCCTTCCACAGCAGCTGCCAGGTGTAATATGTGCGGTGCAAGTATCTGAACTGGATCAGGCGCAGGCGTGTGGATATGGCCGCCCCCCCTGGGGCTCTCGAGGGCTTCAACCCAATCCTCCTCGTCCAGGTCTCTGACATCCCGCTCCCAGTGGGCTCTAAGGCCACTCAGATCTGAGGAGCAATGAAGCACTAACATCTGGTAGATACGCGATAGTTTTTTATCTGGCAGCTCTCCCATGAAGATTTTCGCTTCTATGGGACTGAATTTAGGGATCTGCTCCAGACCAACTAAGGAGGGCGCCAGAGCATGGCGGAATTGAAGGTATTTATAAAACTGGGTGCGGGGCATCCCATAGTCCTCCTGCAAATTCGCAAAGGACTTAAGGGTGTCACCCGACAGAACGTCGCCCAGGGTGGAAATGCCAATGGTGTCCCAAACCCTGAAGCCCATCAGGGCGTCCAACTGCGGGGGCCTTCTATTGCGCCAAAGGGGGGTTTCCTGCGTACGGACATTCCACCAACCCGTCCGCCGCAGCGCCTGCCTCCACACGTGAAAGACCGCCTGCGTGGCTGATGGGAGGAACTTCCGAAGGGGTGCAGCATACGGCAGCGTGTGCACAGACGCCGAGCCCATTAAATGTCTTTCAACGGCGTAGGCCGGGTCCCCCCGGTCACCATACCACCAGTCATTTAACACCAGTAGATGCGCCGACTGATAATACGAGAGCACGTCTGACGTGGCCAAACCACCGGCGTATGTTGACATAAAGCACGTCCGTAGAGCCAGTCGAATATCGTTTTCAATAATATAGTTGTCAAAAAGATCGTTTTTTAATTATTGTTTTTTAATTTATGTTAATTGTATATGTTATATATTGTTTGTATAGTTGTTCATGTTCTTAATATAGTTTGTAATTTTATGGTATTTATAATCTAAATGTAATCGTTAATAGTAATTTATAGTGTCATAATGGGTTGTAGGGTTTGCAGAGGTACAGTGTGGGAAGTTAATTAGGTATAAAAATTAATAATACATGTGTAATTAATATTAGTTAATTAATTGATAATTATGGAAATTGTGTAATTATTATTTTCTAAGTTATATGTTAGGTGTGGGTTGTTGGATCTGTAGGGCTATATGGTGGGAAGTTCATTAAGTAATACTTGATTAATATTTAAATGTTACATTATTATTAAATATTTAATTGATAATTCATTATGTAAATTGTGCGAATATTAAATTTTTAGATTATAATTTATTTGTGGGTTATTTGAGTTTGTAGGGGTATAGGGTGGGAAGTTAATTACGTAATAATTAATTAATAATAACATATTAATTTATTATTACATATTTAATTGATAATTCATTATGTAATTGTGTAAATATATTTTAGGTTATATTTTAGGTGTGGGTTTTTGAGTTTGTAGGGGTATAGGGTGGGAAGGTAATTAAGTAATAATAATTTTTGATGTATTACTTATTATTAGATTGATAACTAATTATGCAAATTGTGCAAGTTAAGTTATATTTTAGGTATGAGTTGTATTTATAGGGGTATAGGGTGGGAAGTTAGTTAAGTAAATATTAAAAAACAATTCATTATTAATTAGAATTAAAATAAGTAGATTTATAATTATGTAAATTGGAGTGTAAGTATATTTTTTATGTTATATATTAGCTGTGGGTTGTTGTGTTTTAGGAGGATACGGTGGGAAGTTATTTGAGCTATAATTAATTGCCAATTAAATATTAATTATTTTATGTTACTTAATATGTTAATTGTGTTATATGTTTTTATTTTATTTATATTTTAATTGTGGGCTGCTAGCTATGTGAGAGTATATTGCGGGAATTTCATTAAATAATACATGAATAGCATATGTAAATTGCTTCATTGTTTTTTTAAATGTAAATATATATTTTTTTGGAGGGAGGAGTTATATATAGCACTAACTCGACCCAAAGATATCAGAGCACTTTACATGAGCACCAGTTACGTTACAGACAGTAAGGGGCAAGGGTCGCTCCCCTTGGGGGAGCAATTTGTTTACGTGGGCAGATCGGTATACTTAAAAAATACATAACTATGATGGTATGTGCCCACTAGGCCACCTGGGATTTTTTTTAAATGCCCTTTTTATTATGTTTTTGGGGAGCAGCCCCTTAGGCAAGGGTTCCCCTCTTTTGGGGACCATTTATTTTGGCTGTTTCTGCCCCCCTTGGGTGCAGATTGGCCTTGTGAGTCTAGGCCCATCTCAAAAGCCATTAGACACCAGGGATTTTTTTAGTGATGTTGGGGAACGGCCCCTTGGGCAAGGGTCACTCTCCTTGGGGGAGCAATATGTTTTTGGGGAGCGGCCCCTTAGACAAAGGTCACTTCCCTTTGGGAAGCATTTATTCGGGCATTTCTGCCCACCTGGAAGGGCAGATCGACCCAAATAAACAATTAATTTTATTGTATGTCCACTAGGCCACCAGGGATTGTTTTAGTGTTGTTGGGAGTGGCCCCTTGGACAAGGGTCGCTCCCCTTTATGGGGTGATTATTGTGGATGTATCTGCCCCCAGGGGGGGCAAAGCGGCCATATGTTTTCAGGCCCATCTTTCCCCAAAGGGGCAGAAGCCACTAGACATCAGGGTTTTTTAAATGTTGGTGTTGGGAAGAGAACCCTTGGGCAAGGGTCGCTCCCCTTTATGAGGGTGACATTTTTATCTGATTCTGCTCACTGTGGCGGCAGATCGACCTTATGCTTTTAGGCCCATCTACCACCTTTGCTTGGCAGGTGGATAGTGTGTGGAATAGTGCATTATTTGCATACATGATTGTAATGTTCTATTTTTCCTTTTTATTCTAGTGCAAAGCTTTTGATTCTTGTTTGCGGTTTCGGCAGTGGTTGATCTGTAGTTTTGCATCGTTGCATTTTTTTGGTAAGGAAAACATTTTTGTTGTGTTTACTCCAAATGAGTATTATTGTCATGCATGAATTTTTTTCTGTAAGTGGTATCATAATAGCAGCATATTTACTTAGTGTTTCGAGCATGAAATTCTTTGCAATGTGTTTTGCCTTGTCTTATGTGTATTTTTTTCTTTTTCCTTTTTAGTGGGATATTGTTGGTCCTAACTGTGTCTGAGCTGAGTAGTTGTTGGTGAGTCTAGCTGCTTCTGGCAAGTGAGTGGTATAGTTTTGGAGTATATAGGTCTTTGTGATAAAGCCACAATTTGTTTATTACTTACTTTACAAAGTATTTGTTGTTGTTGACTTGTTTGACAAGTTACCTCTATTAGTAAGGATTATGGCTAGCAGTAGAATTACTTCTCAGCAAGTGGTTGGTATGCTTTTTGAGTCTTCCTCTGAGCCGGATTATGAGACTGACAGTACGTCTGAGGGAGAGGTGGGAGTGAAAGATTCTGGCAATGAGTTTTCTGTCCACGAGGAATCATCTGATGATGAAGCTACTCTCAGTGCGCATGTTGTGTCGATGGTGCAGCAAGAGACATCGGGCTGCAAGGCTTCCTACTGGAAGTGCTGGATTCTGGGTTGATCCAAACATGGTGCAGCCAGTGTTGCCCGCGTATAGTGGTGATGCAGGGTGTAGAGTGGATTGTAAATTTGTTATGCCTATACAGTTTTTTCATTTGTTTATGGATGATGTATTTTTGGCTGAGATTGTTGAGCAGACTAATTTGTATGCTAGTATGATCAATTTTGAGGAGAGAGAGTCAGGATCCTTTCAGTCTCCGTTTGGATATTTATAATCAAGTGGGGGAAAGGATCACTCGTCCTGCGCAAACCAAGGTCTGCAGGTACGTAACGGGGTGTCTCCCAATAAAAAGACCCTCATACACGTGTTTTAAAGTTCTTAGGTTCTCGTAGCGGTATATGATGTGTCCCCGCTCTTGTTTTACACGTGCGTGCATAATCCTTGGGTCAATTCTTTGTGTGACCCTCCGCCAGGAGGTTTTACCTTTGGTTTAAGGCAGTAGTGATCGTGAAAAAGTGGATGGTGGGGTAGTGGTGACAGGAAACTCGGACAGCCAGATAAGGTACTTTAATCGGTCTGGATTCGGGTACAAATTATTCAAAATTGTGCTGCTGTGGAATCTGTTATGAATTCAAGCGCACTTTATAATTGTGGTTAAAAAGGTCGACGTGTTTCAGCCTTAAGTGCCAAAAGGTCAGTAGGCTTTCTTCAGGACCAGGGAGTGGTGAAGTGACTAATAGTGAAAAGAATAGATACATTTAGAACCTGATTCTTCTGGCAGTAGAAGGTCGCATTGTACCTGTAAAATGAAAACAAACATACACACAACAGATAGGGGAGATAGGTATAGGGAAAGACACAAATTATGTACAATAGTACAAGCTCAAAATCTGGTGATTTTGAAAAGTAACTAAAAAATGGCAATACTTAGCACAGAATCACGGTCATATCAGGCGTCAACTCTTCCATACTCATGCTTCAGTGGAGTAGGTGATTTTGCAAATACTGTAGTGCTGTGCTCTTAGTTCTGATGCTTCCAGTGTCATTCCAAAATTCAGGTGAGTAGTTATCATTGAAATCCTTAAATTCGTTTTTTTATCAAGTGGCATGCTTGTAGTGAGACACACATTGCTTGCTGTGTATATTATTATCTTGTAACATTCGATATTAATAGCTCTATTCAGTGAGCTCACACAGTGCCCGTTAATATATGTATGCCAATATGCCCCTTTGATGTTGTTTCAGAATTTGTTTGTTGTTATCGTGGTAACATTCTGCGTGAGGAATCGATTATCTATCTCCTTTTCAATTTGTGCTATTGTCCATGTGATAAGTAATTTATCTTATGTAAAAATAGAGTTTTTGTAATGCTGTTGTTCTTATGGTGTCGCTTGTTGGGAAATGTGCTAAAATGACTGGCCCTTTAATATTGCACCTCGTTGTCTGTCTACGTTCGTGGCAAGAGCGGTACTGAAGCCGTTCTGCTCGATGTGTGTAGGTGACATTTAAGTCAATCTCCCCTATCTGTTGTGTGTATGTTTGTTTTCATTTTACAGGTACAATGCGACCTTCTACTGCCAGAAGAATCAGGTTCTAAATGTACCTATTCTTTTCACTATTAGTCACTTCACCACCCCCTGGTCCTGAAGAAAGCCTACTGACCTTTTGGCACTTAAGGCTGGAACATGTCGACCTTTTTAACCACAATTAAAAAGTGCGCTTAAATTCATAACAGATTCCACAGCAGCACAATTTTGAATAATTTGTACCCGAATCCAGACCGATTAAAGTACCTTATCTGGCTGTCCGGGTTTTTTAAACAAACTGTCACCACTACCCCACCATCCACTTTTCCACGATCACTACTGCCTTAAACCAAAGGTAAAACCTCCTGGCGGAGGGTGCACACAAAGAATTGACCCAAGGATTACGCACGCACGTGTAAAACAAGAGCGGGGACACATCATATACTGCTACGAGAACCTAAGAACTTTAAAACACGTGTATGAGGGTCTTATTATTGGGAGACACCCCGTTACGTACCTGCAGACTTTGGTTTGCGCAGGACGAGTGATCCTTTCCCCCACTTGATTATAAATAATTTGTATGCTACACAGTTTTTGAGGAATACGGTGCCAGACTTAGGCCCCGTTCTAGAGCTACCCGGTAGACTCCCACAAATATGGATGAGATGAAGAAGTTTTGGGATTTTACTTTTTTTGATGGGCTTGATCAGGAAGCCGTCCCTGGCTTCATATTGGTCTACTAGTCCCTTGATGGCAACGGCCATTTGTCCTGCAATTATGAGTCGCGTTTGGTATTTTCTTTTGCTTCGGATTCTGCATTTTGTTTATAATGCTTTGGCGTTGCCATGAAATCACCCTGCCTGTGACAGTCTTTTTCAGATTTGGCCTGTTATTGATCACTTTGTAGATCGATTTTCAGAGATCTGTACTCCAGGGAAAGAAATAGCTGTTGATGAGTCTTTGGTTCTGTTCAAGGGCCGATTGGTTTTTAGGCAGTACATTCCTAGCAAGAGGGCATGTTATGGAATAACATATATAAATATATATATGCATATGTATATGTTGTTTGAGAGTAGGACAGGATATGTTTATAATTTCTGGGTATACACTGGTAGGGATTCCACTATTGACCCCGCTGGTTGTCCGTCCACTTTTGGAGTTTCAGAGAAAATTGTGTGGGATCTTGCTAGAGGACTGTTTAACAGAGGTCACCATGTGTACCTTGATAACTTCTACACTGCTGTGCAACTTTTTAAGGAATTGTTCAAAGTGGACACTTTTGCATGTGGCACAAAACGCCCTAACCGTAAGGGTTACTCAATAGAGCTTGTTTGTTAAAAGCTTCAGAGGGGACAGTGCAGTACCTTGCGTAGTGAAGAACTGCTAGCTGAGAAATTTGTGGGCAGGAGGGATGTGTACATGCTTACTACCATCCATGATTTTTACCCCTACGCTATCCAACGCTTTTCCTACTGTTGCACTCACTGGAGTGGGAATAGTAATTGTTATCCTCCCGCTATCCAACGCTTTCCCTACTGTTGCACTCACTGGAGTGGGAATAGTAATTTTTACCCTCCCGCTATCCAACTCTTTCCCTACTGTTGCACTCACTGGAGTGGGAATAATAATTTTTACCCCTACGCTATCCAACACTTTTCCTACTGTTCCACTCTTTGGAGTGGGAATAGTAATTTTTACCCCTACGCTATCCAACGCTTTCCCTACTGTTGCACTTTCTGGAGTGGGAATAGTCATTTTTACCCCTACGCTATCCAACGCTTTCCCTACTGTTGCACTCTCTGGAGTGGTAATAGCAAATTTTACCCTTTCCGCTATCCTACGGTAAAAATATTTTATATTTTGTATTAATATTACGTTCATATACATATATATATGTATTAATAAATCAATTTGTATGTTTTTTTAACTTACATTAATTATTTATTATTTTAAGGTTATTTAAGTATTTTAAGTATGTTTAAGTTAATTATATTTATTATTTCATTAATTTTTAATTACTTTAAAGCATTAAAAAAATCGATATTTTGCCTAACTATATTTTTTACAACGATATTTTTGATTCAATATTTTTGTACTTACTTGTTTGGAGATAGGAAGTCGATATTTTTGCATTCTATATTTTTGACTCGATATTTTGGTAGTTCTATATTTGTATCATCGATATTGTTTCAGTGATCCAACACCCACTGCCAACCCCTTTCACGCTAAGCATAGCGTGAAAGGAGGCCTTATTTACAAGGCATCGTTAAGCCACTTAACATGGCTTAACGCTGCCTTGTAAATAAGGCGAAGCCCTATTGCCACGTAAACGTCACAAAAAGTGACGTTCCTGTGGTGATATGGGCTTGCACATATGCCTCTGAGTGAGAGCTCTTACAGGGATATGGCACTTCAATTCAGACTCACAATTTGGCAACGAATCCCAGTGAAGTCTTGAATTAATGTCAATAATTCAACCGAACTGAACATTTGCAAGCCGTCATAATTCTGTGGCAGCGATTAGCTGCTTGAAGCATTTCCCCTGACTGCCTTTCCGGTTAAACCACCCTTAACACCCTTGAAACACTTCAACTTCCTAAAATTGCTGTAAATAGAATTACACGGTGACAACACCGTACAAGTGCTCAATGGTATCCCCAAGACATGTTACAATGTCTCTTCTATGGTCTTTTGGGTTGCTGAAGCTCACTCGCATACAATGAAGAACAGCAGTGCGGTAAGCCAGCTTGCAATGCCTCGAATCACACTCCAATAGCAGCCCATCAGTGCCACCTAGAAAGTACAACATCACGCGGCCGATGCATCGAGCCCCATTTACTCTCCCCTTTTGAAAAACAAAAGTGTAATGATGCCGGTATTCAGAGTAAGACTGAACATTACCGTGGGTCTACATGTTGTTTAGAGATGTGATACACTCTGCACAAGTACAGTCCAGAAAAAATAAGAGGTGAGCTGTGCGATCTGGGGACACAGGCACCAAGCACACATATCTCAGTCAGGTGGGGCACTGCCGTCATATGAGAGGGGCCAGCAAAGCGTTACTCAGGGGCGTAGCTTCAAGGTGTGTTTGGGATGTGACAGCCTCCAAATAAAAGCATTGCTGTCTTGGTAGATGGGTCTGGGGGATATGAGTCGGGTCTGCTGTGTCTGTACTGACCATGTTCCTCATGGAAACTGCTCACCTTGAACTTTGGTCATATCACCCCTCCACTTAGGTGCTCGAGGACATAGTATAGGGCACAGAAGAAGCACATATCTCTAGAAAGTTTGCTGCCAGGCTTTTGCCTGCACTTGATAACTCGTATCCTAAGAATAGGACGTTGAGGTGGGCAATTTGTGATTTCTTAACCACATCGCTACAGCGCTAAGGGTGCCGCGCAGCGGGCGCTTGCTGGTGACGGAATTGCTCCGTCACCAGCTGCGGTTGAGCTGTGCTCATGATGGAGCGGTTTCGTCATGGCCCCGCCCACTCAATGGAACGCCCAGCGCAGGCGCGGAATCCGCGCCACGCAGGCGCGGCGGCCGGGCCATGACGGAACCGCTCCGTCATCAGCACAGCGCCACCGCGGCTGATGACGGAGAGGTTTCGTCATCAGCATGGATAGGGTTAAAATTGAATTTGTACCCCTCAGAAGCGAACCAAAGTATTATGGTGTTCACTCTTTTCAAGTGCACGTCCAAATCATCGTCTGTAAGATAGATGTCATCGACATAGGATAATGCCTCATCATCATACGTGTATAGTAACTCTGTTACTCTTGCTGAAAATAACCCTGGACTATTCTTGAATCCCTGGGGGAGGCAGCAAAATTGTTCTGTGTCCCCATAATTGAGAAAGCGGTCAAGTACCTGCTTTCTCGTGCTATGTTTTGACAGAAAAACCCATTTGAAATATCTAATGTGGTTTTATATTTTTTCCGCATGATGTTATTCATCAGTGCTGCACTGTGTGCATTTTGTACTGCAAAAGGTTTGCAACAAGAGTTTAAGTGTCTGTAATCCAAAACTAGACAGTATGTATTGTCTGGCTTGGAGACAGGAAACAAAGGATTGTTCATAGATTAGGTACATGTTTCAATCACCCCTTGGTATTAAAGTTAATTTAAAATCTCCCTAACCTGTTTTTTAGCTTCCTGTTTTACAGGATATTGCCTTTGCATTGTTTGTTGAGTTTTTAACTGGATTTTGTAGTGAGGAGAATCCTCATCCCATCCTACATGATTTTTTTATAATGCTGGAGCCTAGGCTACCGCCCATTTTCTGGCATATGTGTATTTTTTATGAATCGGAATGTGATTTGAGAAGGCTGGCATAATGATGTCTTCACCACGTGGGCACTCCCTGACAAATTCAGGTGGCCAGTCTTGTTCAGCTAGAATAATGTCATAACCCTTAGATATCTTCTCCCAAAAGAGTGCTTTTATTTTTCTAGTTATGTCCCCCTCCATCTGGAGCGTTACTTCATATAACTTATGGGGTACACGAACCCTGGTGTCGGCAGTTTCAACTTGAATGCATTCATTCAAGTCCACTGTCTCCAAATGATCCTTCAAGATCTTGTGAGCTATGGTCACTTCTGCTGCGCTGTCTAGCATTGTCTGGACCCACTCCCCGTTCTTGAGTTGTGTCCTCAAGATCCTCGGTATGTCTGATCTTTACACTTGCTACCTTCTTCTTGGTGAATTGAGTTTTCTTATTTTTTGGAACATGCTCTTTGTATTTGGACTTCATGCGTTCTTCTTTCTGTTCTGACTGTCCTCTTCTTTCGGATTTCTGCGAGGAAGTCAGAAAGGTACGAGAGGAGCGTGTATCAGTATCTTGATATCTATCAGGTTTTCTCAAGTTATCCCTGTACCTGAGGTTGTACCTCTTTTCAGAGGGCCCCCGTTGGGGAGACCTACCTCCCCGTTGGGGAGATATTCCTCTGGACTGAGAACGCTTCTCTTTAGGAAGTGTTTGTTTAGTGTTTTCCCACTTCTTTTTAGGAGTAGTTAGATTATCTAGCTATATATATAAAAACAAATGTATGTCTGTCTGTCTGTTTGTCCTTTATGCATTACTACACCATTCATCCGATCGCCATGAAACTTTGGGAAGTTGTTGAGTACACTCCCGCGAAGGTTTCTGCCATAAACATTTTTTAAATATCGGCACCTCAGGGCCCTCATAATCTTTTGAATACTGATGTACGCACCAGACGGAAAAACAACAAATCATGTATCCACAAGCAATCCAATAAATAAATAGAATTAAAACACCATTCATCAGATCGCCAGGAAACTTTGTGAATTTGTTGAGTACACTCCCGCGAAGGTTTCTGGCGTAATTATTTTTAAAATATCGGTCCCGCAGGGCCCTCATAATCTTTCGAATACTGATGTACGCACCAGATGGAAAAACAAAAAGTTGTGTATCCACAAGCACTCGAATAAATAAATAGAATTAAAACAACACTTTGACATGTTTTCCATATTAAAACGAATAAGTTTCAATAAAAATGACACAATGTACATTGAATGTTATCATGACGAGTTTCCTTGAATTTCCTTTCTTCAGAGATCGCAGCAACTGGCGACGGGTAAGCTAGTTTGTAATGAAAACGTTTTCAGGATTTTCAGTTAGTTGCGGTTTTAGTGGTATCCCACCCAAACTATCTCTACCTAGTTCTTCATATTATTTTTCAATAATTCTTGCAAGTTCATATAGTTGCTCTGTTTTATCTGTATCTTTTAATTTTTGGCGGATTGCCACGGATGCTGCTTCACCTTTAATGTTAGCTAATAGTATAGCCGAGACCTGCTTGAAATCTTTTAGCAATTTCATACCGAGATTTAAAGCAGGTTCTGGACCGTATTCATTTTTAATCTGTCTTAGGACGTCTGGTATTACCGCCATAGACGGACCACCATGTGTTTTTGTGTAGATTGAAGCAAAGACTGTACCCCAAGTGTCACAGTCCCCCACGTGTGACACTTGTCAGAATTCTGTGTTTCTCATGAGGTGTACTATCAGGAAATACTGCGTCTATCTGAGTAATGTTTTGGGCTAATCAAAACGGAATTTGTTTCCTTTTTGCGGGCAATTTACCAATGATGGATTGTATAGTCTGTGGTGTAATTTTGTTTGTGTTTCCCTGGTGAGGGGTGTGCTGTGGAATTCTTACAGCAGGTTGGACTGTTAAGGTTCGCATTACATATTGAACCAATTGTCTATGTATTTTAATTAACTGTTTTAGCTGAGCTAACAGTTCTTGACCTGTCATGTTTTCAATGTCAGGATGTGGTGTATAGCTGGCTAGTACCGGCCATGTTGCTCCTGGTCTACCTAGTGGACCGAGCCTGGTAATGTGATTTTGATGTTGTAGGGCGCCTTTAAACCAGAGTTGATGCTCTTGGTAAGTTAATAGAATTTCAACGTCCTCGTAAGGAACGTATTCCACTGGAGGTTCCTCTACTTTGTAGGAGTGGAACTCATGTGTTACTGCATTTGCTGCAGGAAACTGAATCCATGAATAGAATACCCCTGTCTGCCGATATTCATGTGCCTCTCTGACAAAGATTACTCTACCACCTCTCAATGATACCCCATTATTTATGAGTTTGTAAGTTATAGTTTTTCTTACATTTGCCGGGACGATTATAGCATCAGCCTCGTTTTGTTGGAGACTTGTGTCGTCTAAAACTGCTTGAGCAGCTCTAGCTAATTCTTCATCACTAACCGGCATTTTTTGTTGACCGAAAGTTTGCAGAACAAGTTTCAAGGAAACAAAGATTAGGTGCACAATATTTTGGAACACTGTATCCTTTAACGTTGAACAAACCAAAAACTAATACATAGGATTTTCGTCCTACTCAGTTATGGCGGATATTATATCCTTTAACCCACTCCAGACGTATATTGGAGTATTTTACGGGAAAAAGGGGTCTGTGTGAAAAGCACGACTGAGTTACTCTAGTATCTAGCGTTAAATTATCGCCTTACCAAACGTTGGGCCCCATGTAGTGTAGTTCCTATATTCCCAATAGGCTCTGCGCATTGGAATAATCTATCCTATAGATTTGACGTAGGATTGAGGTCTACTAGGTCTCTATTGTATATATACTAGACTTAATTGTGAGTCCCAGCTAGCTCAGAGGTCACTAGAAACTTTCTCGAATTCACAAGAAGGGATTAGTTTCTGACAACCGCATAAACATGACAACTTTGTTTCCCAAGAATAAGAAATGTATCTCTAGAGACGCGGAAACAATAGATAGCTATTTCACTCAGTCAATCGTGCATGCTTCGTTTCACCGGAGGTGCAGAGAAATAGAGAGACGGGCGTTTTCAATAAAAGAGTATTTATTGAACAGTCTTCTTTCTCATGCAGAGGAAATGAACTGCTACAATCATAATACTGGTTGCAAAGTACAATGCGTACAGTACAAGAGTATTATACAATAATACTGTAAAAGCATGATATGGTTTCTAAGCCATAAAACACATTGAATACATACATTAATAAATAAAGAATAAAAGTACTCAACTGGTGCTTCTAAAATACGCCTACCCCGGTGTACCTAACCTAGGTCTAGTACAAGGGAAGAAGTAAGTGAGGTGTAGCTTAGTTTTAGTATTCTTTGCCAAGAATCTATTCCAAGAATTCTCTAAGGGTCTAATCAGCTCCGTACTTTGGTTTAGAATGAAGGAGGTCTTGTATCTCTCTCTCAGGACTCGATTTCCCAGCAACCCGCAAGGGTAGCCTGGAAACACTGGAGCTGGATTTCTCGGCAAGAGAAAAGACAGCGTCTCTCTCAGTGTGTCTTCTGGAGGGCCGGCTTCCTTCGGCATTTGCTGTAGCAGGGCGTCGGGCAAGTAGATAGTCGAAATGCTCCAAACCACCGTGTGTTTGCCTGGGCAAGTGTGGGCATATTTATACCTTAAAGGTGCCGAGATCGACGTAAGGTTGGATATAATAACGTCATCAAAGACTCAGTTCTTTGAAAACTCCTTGAGTTCTTGGATAAATCAATATTCAAGCAAGGGGAAGTCCCTGACTGCTGAAGGTGGGTTTTTCCAAGAAATCGTTGTGGATTCTTGGAACTAGTGGAAGTAGCCATGCCGTATTTGGACTGCATAGGCTAAGTCTAAATATGGTTATGATTTCTATGCCTATATAAGGATAGAGTGATTTATACCTATATATGGGCATGAATCGGGAAAATTACACTAGGGTCCTAGATTCATATACAACACTATACTTTCCCCTTTTATCCTTCCACCGAAGAAGGGTCCTCCTGCTGCGCACTGTCCAAACAGGGTTTTTCCCCTCTTAGCGCTCCTCAGCATGTACCTCCCCACTCCCTGCTGTTTGGGCTCACTTATGTTCCTATTTACTCTTTTATTTCTTAACTTTATTGAATCTCCCTGCACCTCTTTAGACTTCTTTTCCACCTCTCCTCTCAGCTTTCCAACCTGCTAAGATTCCTGACACCTTACCATAGTTATCCCTGTGTCTTCTGAGTCCCCCGCTTTGGTCCTTGGTGATTCTCTGAGGCCGTCTCTGCCTCCTCCTCCAGAGAAGGAAATCCTCTCTGCAGCCTTCCTCCCTCTCCTCACCTCCAGCACAGCTCTTGACCAGGGCTGCCCGCTGATGTCCACGCCCGCCGTGGCTTCCTCTTCACTGCTTCCTTTTTCTCCCCAGTCACCTGGCAACACTGCAAAAAGCCTCCGGATACTCCAAACCCTCCCTAACCAGCATTAACCTCGGCTCACCAGCTTCGGCACTTCGGCGCTCAGGGCTGAATACTGGAGTCAGCAAACTCCTCCGCCCCCTGGATAGACCCTTTCAAACCCGCATCCCGGCTCGAGTTATGTCCCTATCCCAAAACAGAAATTATTCCAGCGCTACTCCCCTTGATCAATGATCCATTCCGTTATAACAGTCTATCATTATTTTTTCCATTATCAAAAACCCGTAATCCCCTTATGCCTCCTGTATCTCTATTCGCTTGCACACTTGGAGGATCACCCGTGACCCGCCACTGCTGGGCCCCGGGGGAAGTGAAAGTCGCAGACTAGTCTTCCCCCGGGGTCTTTCGCACTGGGAGGGCCAGGTTGAGGGGTGTGGTTTGGGGGTGGGTATAACAATGCAGGGGGAGTAAGGCGACTTCCTCTTCCTGCATTCTGGCATTGTTGGGTGGGAAAAAGGTGTAGGAGCAGTTTAGAGCCTGTTTAGGGACGGTGTCTGGCTGTTGCAGCAGGGCCCACTGGTCGGTGGTGCTTTGGCAGGTCAGCAGTGGTGTGCGTTTTCACCAGGCTCCGGACGGTATGGCCGACGTATCGGCTGAGCAGGTGAGGGAGGCCCTGAGGGTGCGGGGGCGGGCTGTCCGGGAGGATCTCCTACGGCCTGGTGTTCTCGCTGAGGCATGAGTGGGGTTCACTCATGCCCCGAAGGCGGCCTCGGCCGGTGTGTCTGTGGCGGTGGTGGGGTGTATGGACGAGCCACCACCGCCAGGGAGAGGCGCGTCGGGCAGGGGGCAGGGTGCGCTGAAGCATGGAGCGCAGCGCGGAGGCCGGCGCAAGAGCCTGCCTCTGCCCCTGGAGGAATACGAGAAGCCGGTGGCGGCTCATCGAGGCAGAGCCTGCGCGTGGCGCCTCTGCAGTGCGGTGCGCTACACAGAGCATGGCAGCTGGGTAGGGGGAGGAGGGGTTGGGAGAGGGGCCCCATTGTGTGTGTGGAGCCAGCTCTGGTCCCCAGGAAGCTGGCAATAGGTCAGGGTTGGCGGGGGGCTGGTTATGTTGCCTCCCTCTGCAGACCTGGTAGAGGTGCTCAGCGATGGGGGAGAGGTGGTGTGTGAGGAGGTTGGGGGCCAGTGGGAGGCCACTCCCATGGACCTCTCGAGGGGGTCAGGTGTCAGAACCCCAGTTCCTGTGGGGGGTTACATGGTGGGCCAGCACATGGTTTGGGAGGCTGGGGGGAAGGGGGGGACAGCCAGTGGGGCAGGGGGACCCCGTGGGTACATATGCAGGGTGTGAGGCCTCAGGTGTACTGCCCCCATTGCTCCTCAGGTGGGATGCTTTACAGCTGGAGGACAGGATTAGGGAGCAGCTCCTGTTAGTGCAGGAATCAGAGGCTCGTTGGGCAGAGTTGGAGATGGCCAGGGCAGGGGCAGTGTGGGACGAGGAGGCAGTGGGGCCCCCCACACCTACCTCAGAGGAGGAGCGGTGGGCAGAGCAGGAAGAGAGGGAGAGGGCAGACAGTGCCAGGAGGGAGTAGACAGGTGGCAGAGTGGAGCAGCAGTGGCAGTTAGGGACAGCCATGACGGCGGTGAGGCCCGACGGTGCCAGAGCCCGACCAGGTTGGAGCGACCGGGGGGGTATGGGGGGATCCCAGCTGACGGAAGTCGGCAGAGGGGTGGGAGGCAAGGCGGGGCGCAAGACAGCCTCTGGACGCCATCTTGAAGCAGCAGGGGGGTCCACAGCAGCCTTCCCTCTAGCACGGGAGCGGGCAACGGCATCGTGTGTGGAGCGGGAGAGTGGTGATAGTGTGAGGTTGAAGAAGGGTGTGAAGAGAGCGGTGCGTGAGGATATGTGGAAGCCTGTGGAGGATGAACCTGTGTTGGAGTTGGATTATGGTACGGAGAGTGATGAGTTGGAGGGCAGGGAGCTGAGGGATGACGATAACAGGACGGTGGGTGCGAAGCAACAGTGGTATTGGTGTTTTACAGGCCTCACAGAAGAAGAAGGGCAAGGTGAAAGCAGACACCACCAAAGCCAGCAGTTCGAGAGGACAGTCGGGAGAGACGCAGACACCCTTGACAGGTGAGGGGTCTTGGTGGTCAGCTTGGGATGAGGGGCCCGAAAGGAGGGAGAAAGAAGGCTTGTAGGTCGGTGGGTGTGGGAGACGGGTCCGTAAGGGATGCGGGGACCCAGCGCAATGTATGTCTGGGGTAGGGACGGCCAAGGAGGAGGCAGGTAAGGAGGTATCATCGGCGGAGGTCGAGACTGACAAAACTGAGGGGAAGGAGGCCAAAGGTGGGAAAGGGGAGGACAAACACCAGAAAAAGCTGCCGTATATGGGTTTGGCTATGCCGCTGGGCTCCCATTTATTGGACAAGATTAAGAATAGGGTTTGGAAGCATGAACATGTAGACGTGTTCAAACTGTTGCACAGCGAGTTGCAGGCGAAGGAGGGCTCTGAGGAGGAGGGATGGGAACTGACAAGGAGACCCAGGGTGCTGGTGAACATGGAGAATTGGACGTCGGCCTCTCTCATTTGCGCAAGTATTTATTGCGAAAAACACTTAGACAGATCCATACCTCTCTTGAAGTACATAGATATTATAAGGAAGGCTCAGTTGCAATTTGGGGGGTTTGCCTGGTTGAGTTCCGATGAGGAGTTCCATGGCCGAGGTTAGCGTGAACCCTGACAAGCCATGGGGGGAAATCGATCTGGAGCTGTGGACGCAGTGAATGGCGTTGACGCACTCGTCGGCGTCCATGCACACGGCCAGTGGTTTGCCGTTCCCTTTCCGGTCCTTTTTGGCCGCGGCCCCACCCAGTATGGGGCGGAGGGTCTGCCGCACCTGCAGGAAATGCCAGTCAGCCAGCTAAGCCAGGCACCAGCACTACAGGTGTGTGCTGGAGCTACAACAGGGGATATTGCTTGCAGTACCCCTGCAAGTTCAAACATGAGTGCTCCAAGTGTGCAGGACGGCATTCCCTCACACAATGCTTTACCTTGGTCTGACCTTCGGAGCAGTGGCGAAACACGAAGGGGAGGGGGCAGTCTGGACAGAAGGGCGCCTACACTG
This sequence comes from Lissotriton helveticus, assembly GCF_964261635.1. Classification (NCBI taxonomy): domain Eukaryota; kingdom Metazoa; phylum Chordata; class Amphibia; order Caudata; family Salamandridae; genus Lissotriton; species Lissotriton helveticus. Next base: position 915,119,042 of record NC_136067.1, read on the forward strand.
GTTAGAGTGGAGGTGATGGCCCGTGGCTCTCGTGTTACCCGGACAGGGAGGGGGCTTTGAAGTTACAGTGGTGTTTCACAGAGGGTTTCCGAGTGGGCTATCAAGGACCTACGGTGCGGAGGTGGACGGACAATATGAAATCAGCCAAAGAATTGCCAGGAGGGGTGGCGGCCAAACTGCAAAAGGAGGTGGTGGAGGGACAGATAGCGGGGCCGTTTGTTGACTGGCCCCATGATGATTTGATCGTCTCCCCACTGGGTGTCATGTCGAAGAAGGAGGAGGATTAGTATCGCATGATACATCACCTCTCATGGCCGGAGGGACAGTCTGTGAATGATTTAATCACAGAAGCAGACTCGAGGGTGCTCTATGCATCAGTAGATGATGCTATCCGCCTAGTGCGGGTGTGTGGGCCGGGGGCGGAACTGGCAAATTGTGATGCTAAATCTGCGTTCTGCCTCCTGCCAATACACCCCGCGGATTTCTCTCTGCTGGGAATGCAGTTTGCAGGGGCCATCTACATGGACAAGGTTTTGCCCATGGGGTGTGCTATTTTCTGCGCGCTGTTCGAGATGTTTAGCGCATTCTTGCAGTGGGCTTTTACACAGATCAGCGGGCATCGGGATGTGACTCACTATTTAGTCGACTTCCTCTTTCTGGGGAAGGCTCACTCTGGGGACTGTGGCAGGGCCCTGTCACGGTTTCAGGAGATGACAGCAGTTTGGTGTCCCCTTGGCACCAGAGAAAACAGCTGTTCCCAGCTGCTGTTTGACATTCGTGGAAATGCAGGCATGCCTCTTGTGGGTGATTAGAGAGAAGAGAATAGCATTGAGGGCAGTGCAACAACTGTTGGGTTTCCTGAACTTTGCATGCCAGGTGGTGAGGGCTGGACGGACATTCTGCACACAGCTCGGCATGGCCATGTCGGGGGCAGTCTTACCACATCACAGGGTCTGGATTTCCATGGGGGTTCGGGCTGACTTGAGGACGCGGTTGACGTTCTTGACCGATTTCAATGGGATGTCATTGGATTTTGTGGACGAAAGGATGGTTGGCAAATACAGATTTACTCTGACGGAGCGGAGGCTGCAGGTTTTGGCATCTTTTGGCATCTTTTAGGATGGCAGATGGTGCGCTGAGGAATGGCCAGCCCATTGGGTGAAACAGGGGAGGAGCATTGCGTTTTTGGAATTTTTTCCCTTGTTGGTGGCACTGGAGGTGTGGGGGTCGGAGTTCCAGAACAGGTCAGTGTTGTTCCATGTGGACAATATGGCTGTGGTCGAGTTGGTCAACCGGCAGAGGGCAAGAGATCTGAGAGTGCTGCGATTGTTGAGGAACTTCATGCTGAAATGTCTGAGATTTAATGTGTTTTTTTTAGCCAAGCATGTCCCTGGGGCGAATAATGACATTGCGGATGCTTTGTCTCGTTCGCAGTGGCAGCTGTTCTGGAGACTGGCACCTGGAGCAGATCAGTGCAAGACCAGGCTGCCGGCCGGCATCTGGGCCTTGGGGGAAGGAGGGTGTTAGGCCTAGTGGAAAAACCTATAACCGATTCAATGAGACGGACCTACAGACTGGCGTGGGCAGAGTTTGGATCCTTTATGGGATGGCGAAGGGATGCAGAATTTGGAGATCGGTCGTCGGTGGAACAGGGGTGTTGCAGTTTGTATTGCATTGCATTGATAAAGTGCTGTCTTCCGCAACCATTGCGGGAAAGTTGGTGGGGTTGTCTTTTTACTGTAGCTTGTTTTTTGGTTTTGACCCCACGAAAGATGTGATTATAGGTAGGGTGCTTAGAGGTTGGGGTAGGGAGAAAAGGGAGGGGGCGTTGAGGGAAGCCATTACTTTTGACTTGTTGGTCAGCTTGGTTGAGATTTTACCGGAGTGCTGTTATGACGTTTTTGAGGTCCGAATTTTCCGTTTGTGTATGGTATGGATATGTTTTGGAGCCTTTCGAGTATCCGAGTTGCTGGGGACAAAGGCGATGTGTGGCAGGAAGTACAAGGAGATCAGATTGGATGCTGGTCGCCTGGGGATTTGGTTGGGGCAGTCTAAAACTGACCAGTTGGGGAGGGGTAAGTGGATTTGGTTGTGTGAGAATGGTTGTGGGGGTGTGTGTCCGGTGGCTGAATGGAGGGACTTTGTGCGGACCACGAGGGCCACGACTGGAGACATCTTCTGTCATGCGTCTGTGGCAAAGGTGACGGCAGCACAGTGGTTGGCGGTTTTGCGCATGGCTTTGGCCCGACTGGAGGTGAGTCCGGGGGCTTTGGGAAGCATTCTTTCCGGATTAGGGCGGCGACGGCGGCAGCACAGCTGGGGTGGTCTTGGGACAGGACTCGGCGGATTGGCATGTGGAGGTCTAGGTGTTTTGAGCGTTATGTCCGGAAGTAAGGACTGGGACCTGGTTTTTAAGGCAATGGGGTTGGGAGGGATAGGAGCGATGCGTTTTAGGATGTTTACTAATTCCTTTTACTTCTCGTAGGTTATGTGGGTGGCCGGGGGGCCAAGATGGTCACGTGGATTGTGGGGCATTAGTTTGTGCACTGGGCCTCCAAGTGTGCAGAACAGCAGGTGTACGGCCGTAACCTGAGACTCAGAGACAACAACATGAGGTGCATTGGTGGGGGAAATGGGGAATGCGATGGGTGGCACTATTGCCCTGGCTCGCGAAGATGGTCCCTGAGAAAGGATGCCCTGATCTGTAGATAATCCATTCGGGTGAGAAAAATGTAATTCAGCTGCTGGGTTTGGCGCTCTTACAGCTGATGCAAAGAGACTTGGAGGTGATGAGACAAAGACTGGCTGGGACTTGTATTGCATGGACGGAATTTGTCCCTGGCGAGTTTGGAAAGGGCCGATCAAACATAGGGCAGTTGAAAAGGCTCGACGGAAACTAAACAGAGCTATGAGGGGTTTTTGTGCGGTGAAGGACATTAAAGTGATAGCTCATCCTGGACTACGACTGGAAGAACCTCTTCTCTTTAGGGATGATGGTGTGTATCTTTCGACAATGGAGAATGCTTATTACATGATGGAGATGAGAGATGTGGTCAACAAGTTGTTCAACGAGGCGATATGGTGTCACAGGAATGCTTGAGTGGAATGGGGGAGAAAGATGCACTGTAGGTAACCGGGGGGGGGTAGGTAGCCACCCTAAAGTGGGTTCCCTGGTTGGCGGTACTTGGGAAGGGTGGGGGAGTCCCTAGCGGGTGCACCCATCCTTCGTGGGGGGGGGGAGATTGAATGATGAGGGTGGACTGAAGGCATGAGTGTAATGCCAGCTACTACCAGGGAGGATGCTAAGAGAGAGCTGAAGAAATGGATGAAGAACGGAATGGGTCAGGGAGTGGAATGGAAGGTGAGTCTGGAGTGTATGGAGGTGGAATGTTGTTGGGGAGTTTGTCGTTGTTCATGTTATCTGATTGTTGATTATGTTGTGCAGCCTGGTCCTAATAAATGGCCTTTTATGCTTAAAGACATCAGTGTGGCCTGTTTATTGCTTGATTCTGGGTCCCGGGGGAAGTGAAAGTCGCAGACTAGTCGTCCCCCGGGGTTTTCACGCTGGGAGGGCCAGGCTGGGGGTTGAGGGGTGCGGTTTGGGGTTGGGTATAAGAATGCAGGGGGAGGAAGGTGACTTCGTCTTCCTGCATTCTGGCATCGTCGGGTGGGAGAGTTGAAAAAGGCCACCCTCCCACCCTACAGTTATTAGGGTTCCGGGGTAGGATTGGCAGAGCGTGCCAGTTTAGGACGGGCTGCAGGGTTGGCGGTACTTGGGAGGGGTGGGGGAGTCACTAGCGGGTGCACCCATCCCTCGTGGGGGGGGAGAATTAATTATGATGGGGGACTGGAGGCATGAGTGTAATGGCAGCTGCTACCGGGGAGGATGCTAAGAGAGATCTGAAGAAATGGATGAAGAACGGAATGGGTCAGGAAGTTGAATGGAAGGTGAGTCTGGAGTGTAAGGAGGTGGAGTTGTTGTTGGGGGGATTTGTTGTTGTTCATGTTATCTGATTGTTGATTATGTTGTGCAGCCTGGTCCTAATAAATGGCCTTTTACGCTTAAAAACATCAGTGTGGCCTATTTATTGCACGATAGCCGGCCGCCATGTTCTCCCCGAGGGGGCTATTCTGCCCCTCTACAATGATTGTCACATAATTATCTGGCAACATCTGTGCTGTCGTTTCAGACCATAAAAAGCACAAAGACAAAAAACTGGGCTTCAATCTGAGGCTGTTCAGTTTTAAATTCGCTCCCCAGTGTAAGGTCAATGTTTTAGACAAAAGGGGAAGGCACAATTTTGACTTAGACAATACATATCAAAAGAGTTTTAAATTCCTACAAAATAGCACAATGGAGTGCACATTTGAAAATGAAGAGTTATTTTTCTGAAGGCTCGTCAGAAATCAGTAATGCTCAATGGGTAAATACTTCGAAGCCTAGAAGATTTTTACTGCTTCAAAAGCACATAGAATTATGTTTTTTCAGATCGGAATGCTTCTCTGAGTTGATTTGTCATTGCCGTGCACATTTTGGGAGTTCTTACTAACATCTTGCATAGGTGCTCCACAAAGCATTGCACCAACTTATTTTCCATTAAGGACTGCAGGAGAAGCATACACTAGCGCAGCACCATGTAAGTGACCGTGAAACCCAAACTGGAACAAAGATGTACTATGCTGAAGACATATTTATCTCTGTAAATTTAGAAAATAATATATTTTTATTTTATATTTTCAAATAACTGCATAAATTCTATTCAAAGACACACAAAACATTGTCTAAATGAGATCCTAAGCCAGGACAATACATGATGATGACACCTATAATGAAATTCAAATGCTATGATATTGGTATTAAAATGTCAGAAGCATCATTTGGAGAGTAAACTGGTTACTTTGACATACTAATTTCCCAGTAAATCATCAGAGATTGCAAATGTATGTACTAATGAGGGCATTTTATATACATATGCAATGAATAATTTAAGTTCAAGTAGATACAGATGTTAAGATTTAGCATAGATGTGGATACATCTGACATAAATTAAACAGGTTTGACTGTGCATTTTATTCAGCATAATGTCTCGTTACTTTCAGAGTGATTGTGCTGATTAAAATGTAACTTTTACACCTGTCAGCCTTTTTTGCCTTCACTCTCCTATTTTTCTGAATTCAGTTTTGTTGGCCTTTAGGACTTGGTGTCCTTTATCACTACTAACCAGTGCTAAAGTGCATGTGTTCACTCTCCAAAACATGGTAAAGTGGCTTACCCCTGATTGGCATATTTAATTTATTTATAAGTCCTTAGTTAAGTCTTATACCATATACCTTAGGCCTGAAAATTAAATGCTGCTAGTGGACCTGCAGCACTAAATAAGCCACCCACTTAAGTAGCCCTTAAATGTGTCCCAAGTCTGCCAAGGTAGCCTGTATGCAATTTTAAACTGTCAGTTCGACTAGGCAATATCACAGTCTTGGCAAGCCTGAAACTCCCTTTTTAGGTCTCGGCTAGAAGCGCGCGAAGCGCGTTCTCGCCAGAGAACTATAGTCGTCGGCTCAGCAGACAACGAGTGGAGACAAGAGCTGGCGACGCGCGCAGCATCGTCAATGGGAGAGGGAGAGACAAGAGCGGGCCACGCACGCATGGGATTTGGTCGCGCGCGTGAGTCAGTCTCGGAGCTGCCGATGTGCACGCTCACGGCGATGACGTCTCCGCCGCGCGCCACAGCCCCATGATGAAGGTGACGACGAGCACGCTTTCACTTTCACCGATGTTGCAGAGCCAAAAGACGTAAGCAGCAGAGTTCACGGACCTCTGACGGGCTTGTTTTTTTTCTCTTGAGTCTCACCAGTCCTCAGGAGTGTCTCGCTGTGGGGGCGGCAATACTTTCTCACTGCCCCCTTTTTTTATCTGCACCGCTGCAGGACTCTCATTCTACGAGCAACCACCAGATGGCGTAAGTTACTTTGTGCTCCCGCCACTGCATTTTCCTGATGCTGCGTTGCCACTGTCCTTCTCAACGGCCCAGTTCCTTATCGGCGCCCAGCAAAATGGTGCAAGTATTCTAGGGGTACCACTTACTCGCCGCACCGAAAACTGCCTCAGGTACAGTGTTCTTTCCTTCTTCCCATAACTTTTTTGGCTGCATTGTTGTGTCGCGCTCCCGCCCCTACGCAGCAGCCTCTGAACTCATGAGCTGCAGGGGGGCTGAAGCTGCCACAGGAGACTTTGGTGCCTGTTCTCTGCAGCTATGTACATGCTGCTAGTGCCGCCTATCACTGGCGCAGGAGCATTCAGTCCTGCTTCAGGTGCAGGAGCTCTACGCCACTGCCACCTGGTTCTGCTGGCCACACAGCGCTCATTTGCATGTGGTGCCTTCTTGGGGCCATGTCACTCTGACCATGCGGCCTCAGGTTAATCGGGCTGACGTGAGCCCAGTCTGTCTCTATGGTCCCACGGACCTCCTTCTTCCCACAGTGAGGTGAGTAGCCGTGGTTGCTACGCTGTTGCACTCTGGCTTTAATCCTTCACTGGTGCCGGGTGAAGGTCCGTCTCCCCTCGGGCTTCTGGGGATATCTCCACAACAGCTATTTTAACCATCCGACCACTTCCGTGCACCCGCTCCTGTTCACCTCATGATCCTGGGTTCAGTCAGTTTGATGCAGGGTGGGCTCCCGGTCAGCTCCTTCATGCCTGGGGCTAGCGCGAACCATCACCAGTCAGGGTCTCTAGGCGCTCGGGCCGTCAGGAAGATTCCATTATTTATTTTGTTGTTTGTTATATGGCGCTGCATGTAGCACACACGAACTACTGAATAACTAAACTGGAACGCCCTTTCTAAAGAACTAACGCATCCCTTCTAATTGTATACATATTTCATTCGAAACACATTAAATGTTGATCACTTAAAAGAGCATGATGGGGCCTGCCATCTGCTGAAGAATATGTTCATTTGGTGCTGCCGACCTGCACCTGGCACGTAATTAGCACACACATCCTAGTGGCGCTGCCTACACTTGGCACGTAATTAGCACACACATCCTAGTGGCGCTGCCTATCTCTGGGCTTTAGTCTGGCCTTTCGTGAGGCTGTCAGGTTGTGAAACGGCAGGGACTTAAAGGAAATGTCTGAAGCTGGGCGGCATTGAAGAGCAAACTCTGGAAGTCACTGCAGTTTCAAAGTTCCTCTTAATTCAAGACGCGGCTCACAGGTTTGCTCAGCTGTAGGATTTCGAACTGGTAGTGCATTTTGCTAGTGATACATGCAATGGCGTGTGATAGTGCATAGGCCCTAATTCAAAAAAGGTGAATGAGTTTAGTGCACCCCTGCTTGTAAACGAGAAGAGAGCTATGTTCGACACCCCATTGGGCACTGAGGCCACTGCACATTTCTTACTACCTTTCAGGCACAAACCCGTATGTATAAAAAATGCGCACTCTCTTCCAGTCTGGTGATCTCACTATGTGCTGCCTGGTGTCAACAATGAGACAGCATACATTCTCTCTCTCGCCAATAACGTGCTATAATTGTTCTTGTTCACTATAACACTATAACAATCCTATCCAGGCCCTTACATGACCATCATAACATTAAACGTTAACCAAACAAATATACAATGTTTACATATTTATTTACAAACAACAAAATAGGCACTTGCAAATCATCTTCATGCGCCAATACAGAGTTTGTAAAACAATTCATGCAACACATTGTCATATACAATGCCAATAACTCAAACTTGAATGCTGCGAGACCTATTGCATTGCAAATGCTTGTTAATACATAGAAGTAGCCCATAGAGTAGGCCCTGAAAAGCCCATTGGGCAGGAGGCAGTGTATTTAAACATTTGGACAGGTACTTTTCCTTTTGCATGATGTGGTAGTGAAAAACTCCTAAATTCAATTTTCGCTACTGTGAGGCCTACCTCACAAATAGGATACAGTTGGGTCATCTTATTACATTCAATAAGTGATAACATTCAATTGGGTTTAAGTAGGTAAGTCAAGTTTGGTCTCTAAAGAATTGTATTTTAAAGCCAAGCTTATCAAAACTACCATTGCATGACGCATCCTCGACATGGACCTAGCAGCTTCTCATTGGAACTGACCCAGCACAAAGTAGCTTTAACCCAAGCCCGCACTGCAGCCATCCCTTGCAGCTCATTGGAAACACAGGCGCAAAAGGCACCTTTGCCGCCGTCCCAGAATCAATTCTTGGGACCACCCATGCTCAGCGCAATTCTCCTCAACCAAGATTTAAAGTACGTTTCTCAGCAGAACTAACTTGGTCCCTGTATCCAGCCTGCGCTCCTTCTCTGTGGGCCTGAACTTGTGACTTTGTCCTGGTCCAGTGCAACCAAATTTCCAGAGTTGGAGCTTTGTGTTTTTAGGCACTATTTTTACCAAAACCTATAAAATTGCATATCACCCATTCTACCTAATGGATATTTGTACTTTTGGTGTCTAATAATTTATTAGAATGTATTCTATTTTTCTAACTTGGCGTGAGGTTTTTCTTGTGTTGTGTTTTTACTTTGCTGATGTTTGTGTGCTGCATAAATACTTTGCACATTGCCTCTACATTAGGCCCGAGTGCTTATGTGCCAAGCTACCAGAGGGTTAAGCACAGGTTAAAATTGATACTTTAGTGATTCATGCTGACAGGTATTGTGGCAGTTGCTTGAGTAGCCCCACTCAACCAACAACCCAGTGGTACCGGTAACCATAACATAGGCTCTACATTCCTACAACACAATGTTCCAGGAGATCACATGTACCTGTGTGTATTGCTAAGTGGATTTATTTTTCTCAATAACTGCAGTACAGTTTCTGAACTCCTGTATTACAGGTCTGCACCAGTTTAGACATGGAGATGTGGGCCTTATCACACAAAGTGAGCACCGCTGGTGTTCATTTAAAACATTGTTCTGCAACAGTTTTGAGCTAACTGGTGGCTTAGTAGTTAAAAAGCTCGAGCAGTGATATTTAACCACGTTAAATAGTGGAAGATGGATCTTTAAAGTAATATGCTGATTTTAACGAGACATGTAACAACATTTGTTGACATTTCTAAAGTAAATACAAAGCACAATATACACACCACAGCACAATAACAACACAAATCAAAATATCAATATAAGAATGCATAAAAGGACACAACACAATCAACAAAAACAGTACAACACAGCAAACTGCTATATTATAGACACAAAGGCATTGGGAGTCTGTACACTTGACCCCTGCTAAACAAGGTTAATGTGCTTGTGCTCTCTTCTTAAAACATTTTTAAATTGGCCTACACCTAATTTTCACATTTAATTTACTAGTAAGTCCCTAGTAATTGGTAATACCTGCAGCCAAGGCCCGAAAAATATATTGTTACTAGTCGGCAGCAGCACCCATTGTTTCACCCATTAAAGTAGCACTGTAAAAAAGCTTCAGATCTGCAGCTACAGTGCAGTTTTCAACTGCCATTTCGCCCACACAAAATACGGTAGAGAGACAAAATATCGAAATTAAAATATCGATTTACAATAATATCGACGTTTTAATTTCGATGGTATAGAATATCAATGTGCAATAATATCGATAGACAGAATATCGATATTAAGGCATGTATGTTACTAATATCAAAATTTTGTTTAGTGTTATGTATTTTATTATGTTGTTTATATGTTTGTTAAACATGTTTTTTAATGTATGTTAAGAAATTAGTAATTTTGTTTACATTTTGCGTTTTAGTATCAGAGCGGGTTGTGGGTTTATAGGGGAATAGGGTGGAAGTAATTTAATTATAATTAATTAATTAATATTTTTTTAATATTTTTGATTAATAAATAATTAATAATTAATTGGTAATTAATTATTATTAATTCGTTAATTAAATTATTTAGAGTAAATGTAGTAATATTTTTTTTTGTTATTGTTATTAAATTTATTAATTGGTAATTAATTATTATTAAGTGATTAAATGACAATTACATTTTTATGTGATTTATTTATGTGTAGTGGGTTGTGTGTTTATAGGGGAATAGGGTGTGACATAATTCAATTCAATTAATTAAAGAGATTGTATTTATTTATTGGTATTTATTGTTAATTAATTGTCAATTAATTAATTGGTAATTCGTTTTCTTTATTATTTTATAATATTAATTATAAATAATGTATTAATAAATATTGTTTATTCTTGTAAATATCTTGTTAATTAATGATTAATTGGTAATTAATATGTGTTAATTAGTTAATTTATAATTACATCAATTTAATAATATTAATTGTTATTAATTGATTAATTGATATTTATATTAATTGTGTTTTTTTGTATGTGTAGTGTGTTGTGTGTTAAAGGGGGAGTAGTGTGGGAAGTAATTTTTACTCCCATGCTATCCATCGCTTTCCCTACTGTTGCACCCTTTGGAGTGGGAATAGTAATTTTTACCCCTACGCTATCCAACGCTTTCCCTACTGTTGCACCCTTTGGAGTGGGAATAGTAATTTTTACCCCTACGCAATCCAACGCTTTCTCTACTGTTGCACCCTTTGGAGTGGGAATAGTAATTTTTACCCCTACGCTATCCAACGCTTTCCCTACTGTTGCACCCTCTGGAGTGGGAATAGTAATTTTGACCCCTACGCTATACAACGTTTTCCCTACTGTTGCACCCTTTGGAGTGGGAATAGTAATTTTTACCCCTACCCTATCCAACGCTTTCCCTACTGTTGCACCCTTTGGAGTGGGAATAGTAATTATTACCCCTAAGCTATCCAACGCTTTCCCTACACTTGCACCCTTTGGAGTGGGAATAGTAATTTGTACCCCTACGCTATCCACCGCTTTCCCTACTGTTGCACCCTTTGGAGTGGGAATAGTAATTTTTACCCCTACGCTATCCAACGCTTTCCCTACTGTTGCACCCTTTGGAGTGGGAATAATAATTTCTACCCCTACGCTATCCAACACTTTCCCTACTGTTGCACCCTCTGGAGTTGGAATAGTAATTTTTACCACTACGCTATCCAACACTTTCCCTACTGTTGCACCCTTTGGAGTGGGAATAGTAATTTTTACCCCTACTCTATCCAACGCTTTCCCTACTGTTGCACCCTCTGGAGTGGGGATAGTAATTCTTACCCATACGCTATCCAATGCTTTCCCTACTGTTGCACCCTTTGGAGTTGGAATAGCAATTTTTACCCCTATGCTATCCAACGCTTTCACTACTGTTGCACTCTCTGGAGTGGCAATAGTAATTTTTACCCCTACTCTATCCAACACTTTCCCAACTGTTGCACTCTCTGGAGTGGGAATAGTAATTTTTACCCCCACACTATCCAATGCTTTTCCTACGGTTGCAATATGTGGAGTAAGTATATATATTAATTTATATGTAGAGTTTTTAATTTATCTTAAATGTATATGTATTAGTTAATATTTTTTAAATATGTTTTAATGTTTATATTTATAATTTGTTAAATTATATGTATTTTTAAATTATTTTAACATTATTATTAATACAATAAAAAACAATATTTTTAACTTCGATATTTTTGTACTACGATATTTTTTTTCTCGATATTTTTGTACTTACCTTTATGTAGATCGAACTCTGATATTTTTGATGTCTATATTTTTGTGTCTATATGTTTGTATGTCTATATTCTGTCTGTCGATATTATGTTATAGATTCACAAAATACATCTTTGCCAGGCCTAAATCTTTCTTTTTAAGACATATAAGTCACCCGTAAGGTAGGCTCAAACCACTCATAGGGCCAAAGGGCAGAGTGCATAATATTTAAAAAGTAGGACATATGTGTTAAAGTTTTACATGTACTGGTAGTGAAAAACTACTAAAGTCTTTTTTTACTGTTGTGTGGCTATCTATCCAGTAGACTAACAATGAATTGCCGTATTACATTTAATAGGTGCAACCTTCAGATTGGGGGCAGGTAGAGATGCTGTTTACACTCAAATGAATTGTAAATTAAAATCCTCTTTCATTGTGAAGTCAGATTTTATGATATAATTTTGAAAATATCACTTTTAGAAAGTTCCAAACCAATTGGGCCTCCCAGCTAGCCAGTCATTGGTTACATGATTGTGAATGGCTCTGCTGTTGGGGGTTTGTGTATTTCTGCCACACAGCAAGACACAGTGCACGTAGGTGTGAGGGGGGAAGATTGTCCTGATAGGATGGCTGGGGGGCACCTGTAACCTGCCCTGATTACATTTCAAATGGCCCCTCTGCAGCACCCTGGTGCTTGAAGGACTGCCTTGCTGTCTGAAGAAGGAAGTTTGGACCCGCTTGCCTTGATTTCAGGCTATCGTGAGTGACTCCAAGGGTTAGTTGGCTGGCCTCCTGTGTGAGCTACTGTGATACAACAAGGTTCCAGAGGAATCCCTGCAACTTTCCAGCTGACCAGCACCAAGAGGATCTGCCTGGACCTGCCTGAGCCCTGCTGCAGGCATCTGCTGGGGTGAGGCCTGATCCTCAAGAGGTGCCTCCAAGGCCCTGGTCTCTTTACTGGCATCAGTGGGAACTCCTCCTCAAGTAAAGGTGAAAATCCAGCGGAACCTGCTCTTCGGGCCGACAGCAACTGTGCACGATGATCAACCAATCCACGGCTCCAGCAACAACTCGTTTTTTATGCTACAGCAACAACTATCCACGACACTTGACACTGCTCCTCATGTTGAAAACCTCCTTCTTGTGTCCCCCTCCAATGAGAACAGTACTCTTTGTGCCAGACTTGAGGAGGTAACTCTTCAGCTGGACTAACCTGGTCCCTGTATATGACCTGGCCCCATCGCTGTCAGCCAGAACTTCTTACTTCTCTCTGGCCCAGCGCAAAAAGATAACCACAAGTGGTAGATTCTTGTTCTTTTCGATATTTTAACCTAAAACATTATAACTAATCTCTCTGGTTCGACTGATTGGATTTTGGTCCTCTTATTTATTAAAATTTACTCCATGTTTCTAAATTGGTTTGGGATTTTTCTTGTGTTGTGTTTTGCCTTTAATACTGTTTGCGTGCTGCATAAATACTTTATACATTGTCTCTAAGTTAAGCCTGGCTGCTTTGTGCCAAGCCACCAAGGGGGTTAAGTACAGGTTAAGTTAGTGACTATTGTGGTTCACCCTGGCAAGGATTGTGTTTATTGTTTGCTGGGTGTTTACCCCTCTCAACTAATAAAACATCAATAAGGCTTCACCACAACAAAATGAATTACAGCAAAAATGCACACATATTCCTGTCCCACATTTCCACCTCCACAAGCCTGTTTTGATGGTATGACAATAAAAGGTGTTTGCTCCAGGTACTGTCTTTCCTACCTCCAACAAAATGAAATAGCACCGGTAAGGAATGTTTTATGTTACAGCTCCTGGCATCTTGCTATGCATTCTGTAGTTCTAATATTGCAATGCTCCACATGTTAAATTTGAGACTGCATCCTAGGTGATTGATGCACTCATACCAGTATTGAGGTTACATCGATCAAACAGATATTTCCATACAAGACAAAAGCATTTAACCAAAGCAGATCGAGGTCACCTGAACCAGTTGCACTCTCGAGTGTTGCCTATCCCTTCTTCACAAAAGCTATTGTCCTCCAATTGCTAATAAAACATAATTGATCTCTCTATCCCATCTAATAACTCCCCTTCCTTTCCCTTCCTTTTCCTCCCTAAAACACTGGACCAGAGGATCTTTAACAAACCCCAAAAGGGCCCTTGGTGTCATGCTTCATCATCGGGGTCTTCCGTTCCGCTGCGGGACGGGGCGTGCTACGATGAGCGACTACGCTGGAGCACATTAAATACTTGTGAGTGCTATGTGAGTTGGAGTGAGTGTAGGTAGGGTCAGGGGTGTTTGGAAAAGTGAATCTAAAATGATACCTGGCTTTGTGAAAGCAAAAAACTATTTATTAGTCACAAGCTGGTATTGTTAAAAAAGGGTGTAGCGGAGACTGATAGGCTTGACAATGAGCTTAATCTCCTAGTGGCGTCAACATGTTTCGAGGCAGAACGCCTCTTCGTCAGGACGGGGTCTGATCCCTCTGTCACTCACTAATGTTGATTCACAGTATGTGCAATGTGTATATACAGGTGAAGATAATCTATACCTATGTGGTATGTATTAATTCCTATAGTGTACAGTCCTATCAGTATTGCTGAATAGTGGGCCTGCAAGAAACAAGGAAGAGCACTTGAATGTTGTTAGCGCGAATCCCAAAGCGCAATAGGTCTCCTAAATTGGGAGAAAAAATGTAGAGTGACATAGAAACATGTCCATGATGGACCATGACAATACTCGGTCCAGGGTTTTTGTTAAGGGATGAAGAGACACACTTACATGTTGTTAATAGACACAAAACACAACATAGACATACATGTGAAAAGATGGGGACACAGATTCCAGGTTGACAAATAGAGGCAAAACATTGCTAGATACATACTGTCACAAGCAGGGGTTAATGACCCATGAGCCGAAAGGGATGAGGGGTAAATGGAACTTCCATCTGTGGAGACTAAAAATAGCAAGGATTTGTGCCTGGAGTAGTGGAGATTATGGCACACAGGACAATAATGAGTCCTCAGCACTCCCCATCTCGGTTATGCCGTACTTACTAGGCCACGAATAGTTCTCGCATCCTCCCTCGTCCTTGGCTTCCGTGTTGTGGCCGGTACGAAAGGGGATGCCCTTTATATACTGCTTTAAACTGGTCTGAATTGATTAATTACATGCACCTGGGTTTGGTCAGCAGGGGAAGTAACCATGGTGACTGGCAATAACTAAGGCTGGGTTGACTTTAGGCGCCATCTTGGAATGGTGACTGGTGATAACCAAGGCTAGGTTGACTATATGCGCCATCTTGGAATGGTGACTGGCGATAGCTAAGGCTAGGTTGACTATGGGCGCCATCTTGGAATGGCGACTGGCGATAACTAAGGCTAGGTTGACTATAGACGCCATCTTGGAATGGTGAAAAATGGGTGTACAATTCCACAAACTTGCCAAACAATGTGGGAAGTATGCTATGAGGTCCCTCCGTTTGTTAATGAGGCTATGTACGGTGGGTAATGTAAAAAGATAACCCATGGTTTGTGACTCCAAACACGGGGGTGATCAATAAAGGCTCAGTTGCGCAGATAGTTTGTCATCGTTCTGTGTGTATGATTGGTAGTCTATAAATGATGACCCATGGTTTGTAGCTCCGAACTCAGGGGTGATCAATACAGGTTCAATTGCGCCCAGGGTATGTCATCGTTAAGTCCAGTGATGTGAGTGCCCAGACGGAACACCCATCGCTGTTCTTTTTCCAGAAGGTTCTTATCAGTTTTGAAGGACTCGACCACTGTCCAGTGTAGGTCCTGCGTACTGTGTCCCATCAAGAGGTAATGGGTGGCCATTTTAGTAGTTGTTTTTTTGCAACGTACGTTGCTACGGTGTTCACCTATGCGTACCTTGACGGGTATAGAAGTCATTCCAATGTATTCTTTCGCACACGGGCAAGTAATGAGGTAGATCACATTACAACTATTGCAGTTCGTGAATGCCTGTTGTTCCCAGTTTGTTCCGTTAGAAAAATGGATCGTCCTACTCCTACTGGTCAGTTCGCAGTGGGTGCAGGTACCACAAGGATAGTGTACACCCACATCCGCTAGTTTGGGTGGACCGTTTTTCCACAGGGGTTCTAGGTCTGCTATCGACCAATATGTCTCTAAGATTTCTCCCTCTTTTATGGGAGAACATAGGTTTTGGAAAATTCAAAGAACCCCCGTCAAGAAACCTCCAATGTTTGTTCACTATTTTAGTGATTCCGTTAGAGTTTGAGTTGAAAGTTGTTATGCAGATGGGGTGGGTCTCTGGTTCCTTAGGAACTGTGTCCTCGAGAAGGGCCTCCCTATTGTTATTCCTTGCTCTTTTGAAACCTTTTTTAACAATAGTTGTGGGATCATTTCTTTTTAGTAGTTTCCTTTCTAGATCCACTGCCTGGTTCTTAAACTCCGTGATGCCAGAGCAGTTACCCCTGAGGCGAAGGAATTGCCCGTAGGGCAGATTATCCCGTAGGTGTCTCGGGTGGAAGCTGTTGTAGAGAAGAAGACAGTTCTTGGCAGTTGGCTTGAAGTGCGTACATGTGTGAAGTCTACCCTGTTTGGGGTAAATGTTTAAGTCTAGGAACACCAGGTTCTCATTGGATGCAGTATGTGTAAATTTCAAAAACGGATCTTGCAGGTTCAACCAGGTTATGAAATTGTTTACTGATTGGATATCACCCGCCAGATCACTAACACATCGTCGATGTACCTTTTTCATGTGACCACATGATTGTGGAAAGGGTTCTGTGCGTGCATTGATTAATCGATATTTATATTAATTGTGTTTTTTTGTATGTGTAGTGTGTTGTGTGTTAAAGGGGGAGTAGTGTGGGAAGTAATATTCACTCCCATGCTATCCAACGCTTTCCCTGCTGTTGCACCCTTTGGAGTGGGAATAGTAATTTTTACCCCTACGCTATCCAACGCTTTCCCTACTTGTGCACCCTTTGGAGTGGGAATAGTAATTTTTACCCCTACGAAATCCAACACTTTCTCTACTGTTGCACCCTTTGGAGTGGGAATAGTAATTTCTACCCCTACGCTATCCAACGCTTTCCCTACTGTTGCACCCTCTGGAGAGGGAATAGTAATTTTGACCCCTACGCTATACAACGCTTTCCCTACTGTTGCACCCTTTGGAGTGGGAATAGTAATTTTTACCCCTCCGCTATCCAACGCTTTCCCTACTGTTGCACCCTTTGGAGTGGGAATAGTAATTATTACCCCTATGCTAACCAACGCTTTCCCTACTGTTGCACCCTTTGGAGTGGGAATAGTAATTTTTACCCCTACGCTATCCACCGCTTTCCCTACTGTTGCACCCTTTGGAGTGGGAATAGTAATTTTTACCCCTACGCTATCCAACGCTTTCCCTACTGTTGCACCCTTTGGAGTGGGAATAGTAATTTTTACCCCTACGCTATCCAACACTTTCCCTACTGTTGCACCCTCTGGAGTTGGAATAGTAATTTTTACCACTACGCTATCCAACGCTTTCCCTACTGTTGCAACCTTTGTAGTGGGAATAGTAATTTTTACCCCTACTCTATCCAACGCTTTCCCTACTGTTGCACCCTCTGGAGTGGGGATAGTAATTCTTACCCATATGCTATCCAACGCTTTCCCTACTGTTGCACCCTTTGGAGTTTGAATAGCAATTTTTACCCCTACGCTATCCAACGCTTTCACTACTGTTGCACTCTCTGGAGTGGCAATAGTGATTTTTACCCCTACTCTATCCAACACTTTCCCAACTGTTGCACTCTCTGGAGTGGGAATAGTAATTTTTACCCCCACACTATCCAATGTTTTTCCTACGGTTGCAATATGTGGAGCAAGTATATATAATAATTTATATGTAGAGTTTTTAATTTATTTTAAATGTATATGTATTAGTTAATATTTTTTAAATATGTTTTAATGTTTATAATTTGTTAAATTATATGTATTTTTAAATTATTTTAACATTATTATTAATACAATAAAAAAACGATATTTTTAACTTCGATATTTTTGTACTACGATATTTTTTTCTCTCGATATTTTTGTACTTGCCTTTATGTAGATCGAACTCTGATATTTTTGATGTCTATATTTTTGTGTCTATATGTTTGTATGTCTATATTCTGTCTGTCGATATTATGTTATAGATTCACAAAATACATCTTTGCCAGGCCTAAATCTTTCTTTTTAAGACATATAAGTCACCCGTAAGGTAGGCTCAAACCACTCATAGGGCCAAAGGGCAGAGTGCATAATATTTAAAAAGTAGGACATATGTGTTAAAGTTTTACAAGTCCTGGTAGTGAAAAACTACTAAAGTCTTTTTTTACTGTTGTGTGGCTATCTATCCAGTAGACTAACAATGAATTGCCTTATTACATTTAATAGGTGCAACCTTCAGATTGGGGGCAGGTAGAGATGCTGTTTACACTCAAATGAATTGTAAATTAAAATCCTCTTTCATGGTGAAGTCAGATTTTATGCTACAATTTTGAAAATATCACTTTTAGAAAGTTCCAAACCAATTGGGCCTCCCAGCTAGCCAGTCATTGGTTACATGATTGTGAATGGCTCTGCTGTTGGGGGTTTGTATATTTCTGCCACACAGCAAGACACAGTGAACGAGGTGTGAGGGGAGAAGATTGTCCTGATAGGATGGCGGGGGGGCACCTGTAACCTGCCCTGATTACATTTCAAATGGCCCCTCTGCAGCACCCTGGTGCTTGAAGGACTGCCTTGCTGTCTGAAGACGGAAGTTTGGACCCGCTTGCCTTGATTTCAGGCTATCGAGAGTGACTCCAAGGGTTAGTTGACTTGCCTCCTGTGTGAGCTACTGTGATACAACAAGGTTCCAGAGGAATCCCTGCAACTTTCCAGCTGACCAGCACCAAGAGGATCTGCCTGGACCTGCCTGAGCCCTGCTGCAGGCACCTGCTGGGGTGAGGCCTGATCCTCAAGAGGTGCCTCCAAGGCCCTGGTCTCTTTACTGGCATCAGTGGGAACTCTCCTCAAGTAAAGGTGAAAATCCAGCGGAACCTGCTCTTCGGGCCGACAGCAACTGTGCGCGATGATCAACCAATCCACGACTCCAGCAACAACTAGTTTTTTATGCTACAGCAACAACTATCCACGACACTTGACACTGCTCCTCATGTTGAAAACCTCCTTCTTGTGTCCCCCGCCAATGAGAACAGAACTCTTTGTGCCAGACTTGAGGAGGTAACTCTTCAGCTGGACTAACCTGGTCCCTGTATATGACCTGGCCCCATCGCTGTCAGCCAGAACTTCTGACTTCTCTCTGGCCCAGCGCAAAAAGATAACCACAAGTGGTAGATTCTTGTTCTTTTCGATATTTTAACCTAAAACATTATAACTAATCTCTCCGGTTCGACTGATTGGGTTTTGGTCCTCTTATTTATTAAAATTTACTCCATGTTTCTAAATTGGTTTGGGATTTTTCTTGTGTTGTGTTTTCCCTTTAATACTGTTTGCGTGCTGCATAAATACTTTATACATTGTCTCTAAGTTAAGCCTGGCTGCTTTGTGCCAAGCCACCAAGGGGGTTAAGTACAGGTTAAGTTGGTGACTATTGTGGTTCACCCTGGCAAGGATTGTGTTTATTGTTTGCTGGGTGTTCACCCCTCTCAACTAATAAAACATCAATAAGTCTTCACCACAACAAAATGAATTACAGCAAAAATGCACACATATTCCTGTCCCACATTTCCACCTCCACAAGCCTGTTTTGATGGTATGACAATAAAAGATGTTTGCTCCAGTTACTGTCTTTCCTACCTCCAACAACATGAAATAGGTAAGGAATGTTTTATGTTACAGCTCCTGGCATCTTGCTCTGCATTCTGTAGTTCTAATATTGCAATGCTCCACATGTTAAATTTGAGACTGCATCCTAGGTGATTGATGCACTCATACCAGTATTGAGGTTACATCGATCAAACAGATATTTCCATACAAGACAAAAGCATTTAACCAAAGCAGATCGAGGTCACCTGAACCAGTTGCACTCTTGGGTGTTGCCTATCCCTTCTTCACAAAAGCTATTGTCCTCCAATTGCTAATAAAACATAATTGATCTCTCTATCCCATCTAATAACTCCCCTTCCTTTCCCTTCCTTTTCCTCCCTAAAACACTGGACCAGAGGATCTTTAACAAACCCCAAAAGGGCCCTTGGTGTCATGCTTCATCATCGGGGTCTTCCCGTTCCGCTGCGGGACGGGGCGTGCTACGATGAGCGACTACGCTGGAGCACCTTAAATAATTGTGAGTGCTATGTGAGTTGGAGTGAGTGTAGGTAGGGTCAGGGGTGTTTGGAAAAGTGAATCTAAAATGATACCTGGCTTTGTGAAAGCAAAAAACTATTTATTAGTCACAAGCTGGTATCGTTAAAAAAGGGTGTAGCGGAGACTGATAGGCTTGACAATGAGCTTAATCTCCTAGTGGCGTCAACATGTTTCGAGGCAGAATGCCTCTTCGTCAGGACGGGGCCTGATCCCTCTGTCACGCACTAATGTTGATTCACAGTGTGTGCAATGTGTATATACAGGTGAAGATAATCTATACCTATGTGGCATCCATTAATTCCTATAGTGTACAGTCCTATCAGTATTGCTGAATAGTGGGCCTGCAAGAAACAAGGAAGAGCCCGTGAATGTTGTTAGCGCGAATCCCAAAGCGCAATAGGTCTCCTAAATTGGGAGAAAAAATTTACAGTGACATAGAAACATGTCCATGATGGACCATGACATTACTAGGTCCAGGGTTTTTGTTAAGGGATGAAGAGACACACGTACATGTTGTTAATAGACACAAAACACAACATAGACATACATGTAAAAAGATGGGGACACAGATTCCAGGTTGACAAATAGAGGCAAAGCATTGCTAGGTACATACTGTCACAAGCAGGGGTTAATCACCCATGAGCCGACAGGGATGAGGGGTAAATGGAACTTCCATCTGTGGAGACTAAAAATAGCAAGGATTTGTGCCTGCAGTAGTGGAGATTATGGCACACAGGACAATATTGAGTCCTCAGCACTCCCCATCTCGGCTATGCCGTACTTACTAGGCCACGAATAGTTCTCGCATTCTCCCTCGTCCTTGGCTTCCGTGTTGTGGCCGGTACAAAAGGGGATGCCCTTTATATACTGCTTTAAACTGGTCTGAATTAATTAATTACGTGCACCTGGGTTTGGTCAGCAGGGGAAGTAACAATGGTGACTGGCAATAACTAAGGCTGGGTTGACTTTAGGCGCCATCTTGGAATGGTGACTGGTGATAGCTAAGGCTAGGTTGACTATGGGCGCCATCTTGGAATGGAGACTGGCGATAACTAAGGCTAGGTTGACTATAGGCGCCATCTTGGAATGGTGAAAAATGGGTGTACAATTCCACAAACTTGCCAAACAATGTGGGAAGTATGCTATGAGGTCCCTCCGTTTGTTAATGAGGCTATGTACGGTGGGTAATGTACAAAGATAACCAATGGTTTGTGACTCCAAACACGGGGGTGATCAATAAAGGCTCAGTTGCGCAGATAGTTTGTCATCGTTCTGTGTGTATGATTGGTAGTCTCTAAATGATGACCCATGGTTTGTAGCTCCAAACTCAGGGGTGATCATTACAGGTTCAATTGCGCCCAGGGTATGTCATCGTTAAGTCCAGTGATGTGAGTGCCCAGACGGAACACCCATCATTGTTCTTTTTCCAGAAGGTTCTTATCAGTTTTGAAGGACTCAACCACTGTCCAGTGTAGGTCCTGCGTACTGTGTCCCATCAAGAGGTAGTTTTTTTTTTGCAACGTACGTTGCTACGGTGTTCACCTATGCTTACCTTGACGGGTCTAGAAGTCATTCCAATGTATTCTTTTGCACACGGGCAAGTAATGAGGTAGATCACATTACAACTATTACAGTACATAAATGCCTGTTGTTCCCAGTTTGTTCCGTTAGAAAAATGGATCGTCCTACTCCTACTGGTCAGTTCGCAGTGGGTGCAGGTACCACAAGGATGGTGTCCACCCACATCCGCTAGTTTGGGTGGACCGTTTTCCACAGGGGTTCTAGGTCTGCTATCGACCAATATGTCTCTAAGATTTCTCCCTCTTTTATGGGAGAACATAGGTTTTGGAAAATTTAAAGAACCCCCGTCAAGAAACCTCCAATGTTTGTTCACTATTTTAGTGATTCTGTTAGAGTTTGAGTTGAAAGTTGTTATGCAGATGGGGCGGGTCTCTGGTTCCTTAGGAACTGTGTCCTCGAGAAGGGCCTCCCTATTGTTATTCCTTGCTCTTTTGAAACCTTTTTTAACAATAGTTGTGGGATAATTTCTGTTTAGTAGTTTCCTTTCTAGATCCACTGCCTGGTTCTTAAACTCCGTGATGTCAGAGCAGTTACGCCTGAGGCGAAGGAATTGCCCGTGGGGCAGATTATCTCGTATCTCTGTTGTAGAGAAGAAGACAGTTCTTGGCAGTTGGCTTGAAGTGCGTACATGTGTGAAGTCTACCCTGTTTGGGGTAAATGTTTAAGTCTAGGAACACCAGGTTCTCATTGGATGCAGTATGTGTAAATTTCAAAAACGGATCTTGCAGGTTCAACCAGGTTATGAAATTGTTTACTGATTGGATATCACCCTTCCAGATCACTAGCACATCGTCGATGTACCTTTTTCATGTGACCACATGATTGTGGAAGGGGTTCTGTGCGTGCAGGATTTTGGTCATCTCTAGGTGGTGGACATAGAGACCAGCCAGGCTAGGAGCAAATGTGCTTCCCATGCTGGTCCCATGTTTCTGGAGGTAATATGTGCCTTCATACATGAAAAAGTTACTCTTTAGAGCCAGAGAGATGCATTCCAGAACCACATGCCTGGGGGTCTGGCATTGCAATTGTGAATGTGATGCAAAAAGTACTTCCTCAATTATCTCAAGAGTCTCTTGGTGTGGTAGACTCGTGTAGAGACTTTCTATATCCAACCCCAATAAGAGGTCATTTTCAGGGTCAAAAGGTATTTCTTCAATGAGTTAAAGTACCGCCTTGGTGTCTCTCAAGTAGGTATTGGTTGCTTGTAGCAGCGGCCTTAGAAAAGCATCTGAGAACTTAGCTAGAGGTTCCAGTATGGAGCCGATCCCCGACACTATAGGTCGGCCTGGGGGGTAAACTGCCTCCTTGTGGATTTTGGTTATTGTATAAAAGTACGGTGTAATTGAGGTCTTCTTAATGAGGAATTCTGCTTCCTTACTAGATATCCAGTCATGGGCGGTGGCCTCCTCAACCATCATGAGGATTTGGATCCGGGTCTCCTCCATTGGGTCCTCTCTCAATACCTCATAGTTGCGTCTGTCATCTAGGAGTTTCCGGCACTCCCTGTCATAGTTGCTCTGGGATTGAATGACAACCGCTCCACCTTTATCGGCTGGCCACCGTACCAAGCCCCCCCAGGGTCTATGCACTATCCTCTAGCGCCACCTTACATGAACACCCCCTAACTTTAACTACTATGGTCCACCGCCTTTTTTAGGCCAGCGCCGTGGTCCAAGAAGAGGCAGGAACAGAAGGGGCAACCAGGTCAGCTGGAACCCCAACCCAGAGCAACCTCCACACGTGTCAACACGCAGCATGACGGCATCAACGAGCCGGGGCACCTAGTGGTCAATTTGTCTGAACTACAACTGACCGAACCACAACACCAGGTTCTGGAAAAGGGACTGGGTTTCGTACCGACAAATAAAATCAACAAGTTCAAGGTTTGCCAGGAAATTAAAGAGTTCATGCGCAAACTGAAATTAAAAGCTTTCTTTGCTAACCAAAATGAAAGTTTGACTAATCAGAAGGAAACAACAGACACCGGCCTAAGGAATAGGTCCACGTTTACCCTCCAGACTCTGCCATGCCAGTTGAGTTACTAGCTTTTGAAAAAGCTGTCATGGAGGAATTGATGACTTTACTGGATAACAACAGTACTACATTTCAAAATC
Source organism: Lissotriton helveticus (assembly GCF_964261635.1). NCBI lineage: Eukaryota > Metazoa > Chordata > Amphibia > Caudata > Salamandridae > Lissotriton > Lissotriton helveticus. The sequence goes on from NC_136067.1 coordinate 915,142,650, forward strand.
CCTCACAGAGGGAAAGAGAGGCTCTGTCAGCATTAGCTAACAACCCAGAGATCGTCATAAAACCGGCCGATAAAGGCGGACTGGTTGTCATTCAATCCCAGACCAACTATAACAGGGAGTGCCGGAAACTCCTAGATGACAGACGCAACTATGAGGTATTGAGAGAGGACCCAACGGAGGAGACCCGGATCCAAATCCTCATGATGGTTGAGGAGGCCACCGCCCATGACTAGATATCTAGTAAGGAAGCAGAATTCCTCATTACGAAGAAGCCCAATGACACCGTACTTTTATACAATACCCAAAATCCACAAGGAGACAGCTTACCCCCCAGGCCGACCTATAGTGTCGGGGATCGGCTCCATGCTGGAACCTCTATCTAAGTTCTCAGATGCTTTTCTAAGGCCGCTGGTACAAGCAACCAATACCTACTTGAGAGACACCAAGGCGGTACTTCAACTCATTGAAGAAATACCTTTTGACCCTGAAAATGACCTCTTATTGGGGTTGGATGTAGAAAGTCTCTACACAAGTCTACCACACCAAGAGGCTCTTGAGATAATTGAGGAAGTACTTTTTGCATCACAATGGCAATACCAGACCCCCAGGCATGTGGTTCTGGAATGCATCTCTCTGGCTCTAAAGAGTAACTTTTTCATGTATGAAGGCACATATTACCTCCAGAAACATGGGACCAGCATGGGAAGCACATTTGCTCCTAGCCTGGCTGGTCTCTATGTCCACCACCTAGAGATGACCAAAATCCTGCACGCACAGAACCCCTTCCACAATCATGTGGTCACATGGAAAAGGTACATCGACGATGTGCTAGTGATCTGGAAGGGTGATATCCAATCAGTAAACAATTTCATGACCTGGTTGAACCTGCAAGATCCATGTTTTGAAATTTACACCTACTGTATCCAATGAGAACCTGGTGTTCCTAGACTTAAACATTTACCCCAAACAGGGTAGACTTCACACATGTACGCACTTCAAGCCAACTGCCAAGAACTGTCTTCTTCTCAACAACAGCTTCCACCCGAGACACCTACGGGATAATCTGCCTTACGGGCAATTCCTTCACCTCAGGCGTAACTGCTCTGACATCACGGAGTTTAAGAACCAGGCAGTGGATCTAGAAAGGAAACTACTAAACAGAAATTATCCCACAACTATTGTTAAAAACGGTTTCAAAAGAGCAAGGAATAACAATAGGGAGGCCCTTCTCGAGGACACAGGGGCATATTATCAAGGGATTTATCTCCGCTTTTTTTGCTTTAAAAGCCAAGAAAGCGGAGATAAAATTATCTCCCTATCAGCAACAGGGTGCTAACACACAAATTTGCATGTTAGCACCCTTTTTCTCTACGCTTCCCATTGCATCTCTAATGAGATGCAAAGGGGGCGTTCCAGAGAAAAATGATAGGAGAAATGTTGTTAAGCGACATTTCTCCTATTATCAAGGATTTCGCTAACCCTGTTAGTGATAAAAAAAGCAGCGCTAACCGGGGTTAGCACTTCTTTTTTTACACCTGGTATTTTCCTGACTTAGCCATGATATCCTATGGAAGGTGGATAGCATGGCTAAGTTTGTGAGCCCCTATCATCAAGCTAACGCCAAACTTCGAGAGATTATCGTTGGTTTTCCAGCGATAATCTCTCATTTGGCAGTTAGCGCGAGGATTTTTATCACTTCTGAGATAAACCTTGCTAATAGCAAGTTATCTCTGCGATAATTTCCGGCGATGCTTAGCGTTAAAAAATTCGTTGCTAAGGCTCGTTAGCGATAAATATCGCTAATCGTTGGTAATATGCCCCTTAGTTCCTAAGGAACCAGATACCCGGCCCATCTGCATAACAACTTTCAACTCAATCTCTAACAGAATCACTAAAATGGTGAAAAAACATTGGAGGTTTCTTGACGGGGGTTCTTTGAATTTTCCAAAACCTATGTTCTCCTATAAAAGAGGGAGAAATCTTAGAGACATATTGGTCCATAGCAGACCTAGAACCCCTGTGGAAAACGGTCCACCCAAACTAGCGGATGTGGGTGGACACCATCCTTGTGGTACCTGCACCCACTGCGAACTGACCAGTAGGAGTAGGACGATCCATTTTTCTAACGGAACAAACTGGGAACAACGGGCATTCACGAACTGCAATAGTCATAATGTGATCTACCTCATTACTTGCCCGTGTGCAAAAGAATACATTGGAATGACTTCTAGACCCGTCAAGGTACGCATAGGTGAACACCGTAGCATCGTACATTGCAAAGAAACAACTACTAAAATGGCCACCCATTACCTCTTGATGGGACACAGTACGCAGGACCTACACTGGACAGTGGCTGAGTCCTTCAAAACTGATAAGAGCCTTCTGGAAAAAGAACAGCGATGGGTGTTCCGTCTGGGCACTCACATCACTGGACTTAACGATGACATACCCTGGGCGCAATTGAACTTGTTATGATCACCCCTGAGTTTGGAGCTACAAACCATGGGTCATCATTTATAGACTACCAATCATACACACAGAACGATGACAAACTGTCTGCGCAACTGAGCATTTATTGATCACCCCCGTGTTTAGAGTCACAAACCATGGGTTATCTTTTTACATTACCCACTGTACATAGCCTCATTAACAAACGGAGGGACCTCATAGCATACTTCCCACATTGTTTGGCAAGGTTGTAGAATTGTACACCCATTTTTCACCATTCCAAGATGGCGCCTATAGTCACCCTAGCCTTAGTTATCGCCAGTCACCATTCCAAGATGGCGCCCATAGTCAACCTAGCCGTAGCTATCGCCAGTCACCATTCCAAGATGGCGCCTATAGTCAACCTAGCCTTAGTCATCACCAGTCACCATTCGAAGATGGCGCCTAAAGTCAACCCAGCCTTAGTTATTGCCAGTCCCCATGGTTACTTCCGCTGCTGACCAAACCCAGGTGCACGTAATTAATCAATTCAGACCAGTTTAAAGCAGTATATAAAGGGCATCCCCTTTCGTACTGGCCACAACACGGAAGCCGAGAACGAGGGAGGATGCGAGAACTATTCGTGGCCTAGTAAGTATGGCATAGCCGAGATAGGGAGTGCTGAGGACTCATTATTGTCCTGTGTGCCATAATCTCCACTACTCCAGGCACAAATCCTTGCTATTTTTAATCTCCACAGATGGAAGTTCCATTTACCCCTCATCCCTATCGGCTCATGGGGCATTAACCCCTGCTTGTGACAGTATGTATTTAGCGATGTTTTGCCTCTATTTGTCCACCTGGAATCTGTGTCCCCATCTTTTTACATGTATGTCTATGTTGTGTTTTGTGTCTATTAACAACATGTAAGTGTGTCTCTTCATCCCTTAACAAAACCCTGGACCTAGTATTGTCATGGTCCATCATGGACATGTTTCTATGTCACTGTACATTTTTTCTCCCAATTTAGGAGACCTATTGCGCTTTGGGATTTGCGCTAACAACATTCACGTGCTCTTCCTTGTTTCTTGCAAGCCCACTATTCAGCAATACTGATAGGACTGTACACGATATGAATTAATACATACCACATAGGTATAGATTATCTTCACCTGTATATACACATTGCACATACTGTGAATCAACATTAGTGAGTGACAGAGGGCTCAGACCCCGTCCTGACGAAGAGGCGTTCTGCCTCGAAACATGTTGACGCCACTAGGAGATTAAGCTCATTGTCAAGCCTATCAGTCTCCGCTACACCCTTTTTTAACGATACCAGCTTGTGACTAATAAATAGTTTTTTGCTTTCACCAAGCCAGGTATCATTTTAGATTCACTTTTCCAAACCCCCCTGACCCTACCTACACTCACTCCAACTCACAAAGCACTTACAATTATTTAAGGTGCTCCAGCGTAGTCGCTAGTCATAGCATGTCCCGTCCCGCAGCGGAACGGGAAGACCCCGATGATGAAGCATGATACCAAGGGCCCTTTTGGTGTGTGAGGGGTATTTTAACAAACACTGTGTATGCCGACAATATCTGGACTCACAGTCAACTATTTGAGGTTGGACCTTTATGATTATCTGAACCATTTACTGGAGGAGGGTGCGTACACCTTGGTGCTGATCAGCACCACCTCTTCACTCCATAATTTTGATTTTTGGTAGATCTTTAACAAACTTCTACTGATCTGCACCAACCCAGCCTTCTCAGCCTCTTCCAATCCGGCTTTCGCTAAATGCACTCTACAGAAACCACAATCGAACATCTCAAACTATCAACACTCAAACAACATCAAATTAATAAACTAAGCTGAGCTGGGTCAACAAAAGTTTAGTGGGCAGGAGAGGGGTGTTTTCATCCTCTCTCCTGCTCTGAGTGGCTTGTAACAGCACGACAAGCTTCATGGAGGCAGAACTGGCCTCCAAAAAGCTCAAACAAACCGCCACCCACCTCCACTCGTCACCTCCCCCCGGCACTTTCATGCTCTCTCACCTTTTCCAAGGCCCCCACTCCCTCCTCCTCCCCACCTGCCTACAGTATTCTCCTCCCTGATGTTCCTTGTCACCTTTTCTAGCCCCTCTTTTAGCTCGGACTTGATGCGTGGTGCTGGTTCCTCAGTTGTGCCACGGTTATAGAAGAAATAGCTACTGGGTATGGGAAGCCTGTCAGGGTATAGGATAAACAGCTCCAACACAGAGTTCCTAATAAATTATAAGTTGGTTCAAACTGCACACGCAAAAGCTTAAGTTCTAAAATATTTGGGAATATATATTTCTACTCATTTTTTTAGCCATGACTTGTTCCTCAAAATCACTAAAAGATGAATGGCCTTAATTGGTAGATGCATTCTAATTAAAATGACTATACTACCCACATTTCCATATTAGTTTCGCTCCGTAATAATCTATGCTTTTTAAGCAGTACGACATGGCTATATCTAGCTTTGTCTGGAGCTATAGGTGTGGTTCAAATTGGCAAACTTTATAGGCTCCAATATATTACGGGTGGGCAGAAATCCAGTGATTTGAGGCAGCTTAATTACGTAAAATGACAGCAAAATTGCATGAGATTAGGTAGCATTAAGCGAGGAGTGTAACCGTGCATTCTTAGTGAAAAATACACCCGTGTGTCTAAAGTAAACCAGAGGATACATTTTGCTCTATGAAAATAGCACTGTATGCAATGGAACAGGAGCAGCAGCAGCCAGCAGCCAGAAGCCAGCATCAGTTTCCATGATCCTGGGTACACAGTTTTGTCCCGAACTACACGATCAGTTGTAACCATGTAATTTTGTATCAGAAGTGTGACACAAAATTACTGAAATTACAGACTTCTATATTGGATCCATATACCATTAATGTAATAAATAACAATTCACCAAGTTGTATCAATGCAATGGTCTTTTGCCCCCCACCTCCATAGCCTGTGCTTTAACAATGGGAATCTGATCTTAAAGTGGTATCAGAAGAGCAGTTAATGCCCCCTCTGTAAACCCTCTTTTGAAGAGCAGGATATTGTACTGAAACCCATTTGCTTAAAGTAATTTCGCTCTGCATAGGAAAAATTTGTTTCCTGTAAGCAAATTATTGAGCAATGATGCTTAGCAAGTTCTTGCCTAATCGATCTTGACTAGATTTTAACCCATTGGCATTCCAGCTGAGAATTTTAAGTAAGATCATATCAGTTGTGTTTTAGATTTACTATGTAAACTCATACATAAGTCATTGCTTGTTAAGTCTTATCTTTATTTATGTGGTCTTTACAACTTTCGTCTTTAGTTGCTTTATCATTATTCTTCTCAATCTTTCTTATTTTTGTTTTTATTTGATCTCCAATGTCCCCTCTCTGTTCTACAGGAGTGAAAACATCTTGGCATTTCCTTCCTCCAACAATCCCTCATTTCTTCCAGTATATCCCCTGATGATTATTCCCCTATTGGAAGGTAGGATAGCCATACCCCACCCCAATGCAGTTTTGGTAATATGTCCCCTATATGCCATAATAGTTGATTAAGGGACACCCTATCCACTTAAACTTCCATTGTCCACATTCCTCATTACTATAACAACACACACCCTTTAAAAAAATTAATCTTTTGATTCTAATGACTGGACATTCTCTCTGCCCTGAAGTACATTACTATTATACCTCCCTTATACAGACATAAGACAGGTTGACTAACATTGTATTAGAGGTCTCTATATACATCTCTTAGTCTGACATTTTGTAATGTCTATGTCTATCATGTGACAAGAATGTGTTCTTTAGATCCCTTTATTGCTTCTTCAAACATAAACTAAATATCACTTCACCACCTATGTAGTCAACTCCGCATCTCCAAAATTCTGGTCTTTGTCTTTCTATCAATCACTCATTGAAATCAAAATAGCCCTAAAACAAATCTTTTTCTGCTCCAAGAGATCAGTTGGTTCTAGGTGGGAGTGTGATATTGACTTACCACTAGTCACGATGTCTCTAATGTTTGCTGGTCACAACAATGAAATAATTGCTCAGTGGGTAGATAGTTATTTAGGACATTATTGGCTTGCCATTATGATGCTGCACACATCTTATCACTTTGACTCTCATCTGTGTCTCAGATTTACTTGATTCATGCTGCACTTCAATATTTTCCTGTCCCAAAAGAGTAGATCTTCATTTTAAATTGGCCTTTCTCATTGCTTCTGTTAATTGACTCATACAATATCCTCGCTCTGTGAATGTAAACAAAATGTTGTCAGCAGTTTTCTCATTGTCTGTTTAATCAGTAAAATCTCTTTTCACTTTGATCAATGCTCCCTAATGCATAGCATTGATAGTGCAATGTTTATGACAGCTATCCACCTTCAATATAGTGTTAGATCTGAGCTCTTTAGAAAAAAGGCTACAGTGCTTTATTTACTGCCTTAATTTGCAGATCAAGGTATTTATGAGACAAATTGATTCTACATTTAAGATCCCATGGAATATTGTGCAAAATGTCAATATACTTGATTATATTTTGTTTTGTACAACTCCACATAATAAAAAGATCATTTATATATCTGATCCACAATTGTAGGTAATCATTGTACTTCTGGAGTACTAGGGAATTATATGTCTATTCAAAGTGCCCATTATTAGAGTCAATTATAAGGGGCAAAGGAAGTCACTATTGCAGTTTCCTTCTACTGTAAAACATATTCCCCCTCCAACAGAAAATAATCTTTAGTATAAATCTTATATCATCCTTGAATATAATAAGAGTGAGACCACCCTATCTGACAAAAAATATTTCAGTGCTGTCATGCCATCTTCATGGTTAGTTGAGGTGTATAAAACACAGACATCAAGAGACACTTATTGGCAAATCAGAGTTGATAAATGATGATAGAACTGTTATGTACGTTTTTAGGAATCCATCCAGGCACTTTGATACATATTCTGTGAGACTATCAATACCACGTTGGTTGCCTGGAAGGTATAACCAGAGACTTATGAACAGTAGCTAAAATATAAAGTATAGATATAACAGGATGTTTAAATTGTAAAAGCCTTGTGCCTTCACCATTAATTGCCCTTCTTATATGCAATATTCAAACAGTGCATTCCATTTCCTGGGTCACTGTTAGAACTGGGGGTCTCTTGTTGGCAGATGTAGATACCACTGTCCAAATAGGGACCCTTGCTTCTAGTCAGGGTAAGGAGGAAACACTCTTCAGATAACCCCTGCTCACCCTCTTGGTAGCTTGGCACGAGCAGTCAGGCTTATTGAAGGCAATGTGCAAAGTATTTGTACCAACACTCACAGTAACACAGTGAAAACTCCACAACATGACTCCACAACAGTTTAGAAAAATAAAGGTATTTTTGCCCTCATCGCTGCCACCGACGACATCAGGACCCTGCTGGACAACGGCGAGACCCCAGCACTCATCCTCCTAGACCTCTCTGCTGCCTTCGACACCGTCTGCCACCACACACTACGCGCACGCCTCCATGCCGCAGGAATCCGAGACAAGGTTCTGGATTGGACCACCACCTTCCTCTCCGGCAGAACCCAAAGTGTCCCCCTCCCCATTCTGTTCCAAAGCCTCTGAGATCATCTGCGGTGTACCCCAGGGATCCTCTCTCAGCCTGACGCTGTTCAACATTTACATGACCCCACTCGCACACGTAGCCCGACAGCACGACTTCAACATAATCTCCTACGCCGATAACACTCAGCTGATCCTCTCCCTCACCAAGGACCCCATCACAGCCAAAGCCAACCTCCACAAAGGAATGAAGGCCGTCGCCGACTGGATGAAGACCAGCCGTCTGAAGCTGAACTCGGACAAGATGGAGGTCCTCATCCTTGGCTCCAACCCTTCAGCCTGGGACGACTCCTGGTGGACGACGGCACTGGGGGCAGCCCGACACCCTCCGACCACGCACGCAACCTAGGAATCTTCCTCGACTCAATGCTCTCAATGACCAAGCAAGTTAACGCGGTCTCCTCCTCCTACTTCAACACCCTCCGCATGCTCCGCAAGATCTACAGATGGATCCCGACAGATACAAGAAAGACAGTTACTCAGGCCCTCGTCAGCAGCAGACTCGACTACGGAGCCCCGACCAAGCTCATCAAACGACTACAACTCATCCAAAACGCCTTGGCACGACTGATCCTCGACGTACCACGCCACGGCCACATCACCCTCCACCTGAGATCCCTTCACTGGCTACCCATCAACAAGAGGATATCCTTCAAGCTCCTCACCCATGCACAAAAGGCACTCCACAAGACTGTGCCAGCCTACCTCAACAGATGGCTCTCCTTCAACATCCCCAACCACCAGCTACGCTCCGCCGACCTCTCACTCGCCACCATCCCGCTTCGGAAGAACAACCACCGGTGGGAGATCCTTCTCCCACCTCGCCGCCAAGACATGGAATACCCTCCCACTGAGCCTACGACAGACCCAAGACCTGCTGACCTTCAGGAGGATACTCAAGACCTGGCGGTTCGATCGGTAGGGGCCCCCCCCAGCGCCTTGAGACCCTCGCGGGTATGTAGTGCGCTTTACAAATGATTGATTGAAACTACACAAGACCGAAACAACAAAAATCCAACATACACAGTTCAAGAATATGGTTTCAAAAGTGATCTTAAGGTTGTGTTAGAATTGTTCACCGTTGCATCACACTGTAGCCAACAGTACTTTTAAATGCTACAAAGTTCCAATGAAAAGCAAGCGATGCGTCACTCCTGGGACCCTGGGGAGGCGATGCGACAACCCTGCTCGATATAGCGGGCCTGTTGCGGGGACTCCGGTCTGTACGGGGAGGGATGCGATACCTTGCGTGGATTCCGGTGCACAGGTTTCGGTGGAAGCGGCTCGCAAAAGGTACGATGCGACGATCTTCGGGGCGGCGACGATCTCCGGTGCTGCGACGATGTACGGCTAAGTGTCAATCTTCTACTCTCGCGGCTCCTCGATGCGATGGCTCTGCGACGACTCTCACAGCGACGTGATGCGGTCTGCAAGCAAGCGGTGCAACGATCTCACCCAGTGATGACAGGCTCTGCAACGAGACTCGCAGCAATGGTAATCTCCCCGCACCGGACTGGTGCATCCCGCAAACAAAGGATGCGACGTCTCTTTCAGCCGCAACAGGCGCTGCGACGATCTCGGCCTTCGTAGCGGTGGGAATTTCCTCGCACTGACAGGGATGCGCTTCACAAGCGAGCGATGCGATAAACTTTGCAGAAAGTTCTTTAAATCTTGGTTTCCAGCTTCCCAACATGGGTACAACTTCCAGAGGCACCACACATGGGCCAAGCACTCCAGGAAGGACAGAACTCTCTCAGCAGAGTTCAGGGAAGCAGGGGGGAAGTACTTTTGTTCCTGGGACTTCTTAACTGTCCCTTGGAGATTCCTTCAAGCAAGGGGACACAGCACAAAGCAAATTCCTTCCCCTCTCCTTGGCAGCAAAGCAACAGCAGGTCAGTCCAGAAGAGCAACAGCAGGACAGAGTTCCTTCTTCAGTTTCAGTTTTCTCCTTGGCAGAGGTTCCTTCTTGATTCCATGATGATCTAATTTTCTGTAGTCGGGGGTCCTGTACTTATACCGCTAAAAGTCTTTGTTCCCTTTGTGCAGGAGGGCTCTGAGCCCAGTCTGAACCAGTTTTGGTTGTTCCTTGAGCACTTTGTTCTCCTGGCTTCCCCTTTCCTTTCAGAGAGAGGGGCAGGGTCGTCAGCCTCCCAGCATGAGGTGGAGCCAGCACTGTGGAAGGCAGGCACAGCCCTATTCAGGCCCAGGTGCTATCCCCTCCCACCACTCAAGATGCAGATGCAGTCATTCAGCCTAGGGCTGACTCAGCCAGCCTCCTGGGGGCTCCCCAGCCCCTGTCACTCTCAAACCAGACATGTCACTCTCAAACCAGACAGTCAATTCACAAACCGGCCAAGGCACAAAGAAAGGTCAGGCAAGAGAACAGCAACTTTCTAAAAGTGCTGTTCTCAAACACAGGATTTAAAAACAACCTTTCCTAAAAGATGTGTTATTAAATTATGAGTTCAGGGATACCAGACTTTTATGTCCTACCTTGCTCCTATGGGAAGATATGCTGGCAGCCACTGTAGCCAGCATTCCCCATGATAGCCTATGGGCAAGGTAGCCTTACAATAGTGAAAAACGAACATGGCTGTCATTCACTACCCGAGCATGTTACCTGCACTAGTACATGCTCTACCTGTCACATACACTGCACCCTGCCCAAGGGGGTACCTTGGGCCTTCCATAGGGGTGACCAATGTGTACAGAAAGGGAAGGGTCGGGCCTGGCCAGTGGGGACACTGACCAGGAGGACATGGCAGTTCACAGGCTGCACACAGGCACTGCGGTGGCAGGCCTGAGACACCATTTTAGGGCTACTCACGTGGGTGGCACAATCAGTGCTGCAGGCCCACTAGTAGCATTTGTATCACCAGCGTTGGCACACTTAGTGCACTTTACTAGGGACTTCTAGGTGAGACAAATATGCCAATCATGGATAACCAATCACAATAACAATTTACACAGGGAGCACTTGCACTTTGACACTGATCAGCAGTGACAAAGTGCCCAAAGCATCTAAACCAGCAAAAACGAAATCCAGCACAGCGCCAAAAATACAGGAGGCAGAGGCAAAAAGACAGGGGAAACCACGCCACAGATGCCAGGTCTAACAGTCACCGTTAAGCTTAAAATAACATGATTTGTCACAAACATTGAGATTATGCTTCCCTCGGATATACTTCTTTTAAGAGGATCACAAAATCCCCCTCCCTCCTATTATAAGTACTGTGGCATCTCCCTGCAGACTCTTAATTAACAATATTTCCCCTAACGATAACCTAGAGTGGAATTTGGATTTTGCAAGAAAAAATGTGAATATGTTGAGGCAGTCCTGCCACACTAAATGCTGTGATAAGGCTTTGTTCCAGCTGTGGGCAAAAGTTAAACTTCAATTTAGGACCAATTGATGCTGTCCTATGTTCAATTCCCCATTCGTCTACCTGTTTACCTGTTCCAAGTATTAATTGATGGTTGCCTGAGTTATATTTTGATTCTTCTTGGTGATAAAGAGCCCTGTGGTTAACATTGGTTCTTTGGATAAGATTAAAAAGCACTTGGAAAGGTCTGTCGAGTCCGGTAGTGGGTTGAAGTTGGTGAATTGGCAGTGATTTTGTTGCTGAAGAATTCAGAGAGATAGTTGCAGAGGTCCTGCAAGGGGGTGATTGAGTTAGAGGCGGCCACTGCTGAGGTAAAATCCTTCACAATAGTGAAGCTTTGTTTGCTTCTGTTGGTGCTAGCATCGATGCTATTTGCCCGGGAGGCTTTTTTGGTTGTCCTAATCACTTGGTGGTAGTGTCTAAAGTCGTATTTGAATGTGCTCCTGTCTGTCTTTTCCTGGCTCATTCTTCCTTTGCACTCCAGTTGTTTGTTGTGGCATCTCATCAATCTGAGCTCCTATGTGTACCTACTGGCCCGGGGACCAGACCTTTTTGTATTGCTGTGCTTGAGGTGGGCCAGGAAGTCACTGCAGGAGGTGATCCAGTTCTTGAAATTCTTGATGACTTTGGGACTGTTGTTGCTGTATTCTGGTTGGCGGGTGTTGAGAGCGGTGTTCCAGTCCTTATCAGTGATGGTGCTCCAGTTTCAGCGATTGGTCTGGTGGTGGTGCATCTGCATTGGAAGGGGATTCTGAACTTAATGATGGAGTGGTCTGTCCAGGAGACTGATTTGGACTCGTTGACTCTGATGTTATCGCAGGTGGTGAAAATAGTGTGCACGTGGTGTCAACCAACATGGTTAGGTCCCTTTACTCATTGTGTAAGGCCCAGGCTTCTAATTTCTTTGATGAGTTGTATGTAGTTCCTAGTATTGAGGGTGAGTGGTGCGACAAAGTCCATGAATATGTCTGTGAAGTTGGTGCACGATCCCGGTGGTCTGCGGATGAGTGCAGGTTAGGGTGAAGTTGACTTTTATGTGAACCTTGAATCACAGGTTCCATCCTGGAGGATGGTGCAGCTGATGGTGTTCTTGTGTATGATGGCGATTCCACATCCAGACTTGTGAACTTTGTCTTGCCTAGTGATTTTGCAGCCTGGGTATGGCTGTGGCGTTGTCAAGTGGTGATACAAGGTTCAGCCAGGTTTCCATAACCAAAAGTAGGTCCTGGAAATTTTCATGCAGCATGTTGCATATTTCTTTGGTCAGTTTGGTGGGTCATTGTGGAATGTTTTATGGGTGGTAGCAGGACTGTTTGAATGTGAGAAGGGTGGGTGCTTAGTGCTGTTGATGGGGGTCCGGTGAGTGTTGGATGGGAGTAAGTGCAGGAAAACTTGCAGGAAGTGCAGAACACTCCCTCAATGTTGTGAGGTGCGGCGAAGGAGCAGCGTGTGGAGTGGTGGCCAGGGATGAGGGAATGGAGGTACCCAGTGGGGTAGCAGTAGGAGGGTCAGCACCAGGGCTCCTGGTGCAGGGCATAATCTAAGGCCCGAATGGATGGGGATAGGCAGCAGCTGGGCTTGCCTTGGTGCACATTTAGCATACTAGCAGAACGGCTGTGTTACAGCCACCATGCAGTAGGCCCTGGGAGGGGAGGAGTGATGTCACTTCCTGTGCATATGGATGAAGGGAAATCCGTTGATGTCACATCCTATGCAGATGCATGATGGGAAATCTGGTGATGTCACTTCCTGGATAGAGCATAATGGGTAATCCATGTCACTTCCTGTGCAGATCAATGCACAGGAATCAAATGATGCCACTACCTGTGCAGATGGATGATGGAAATGAGTCCTCTTGCTTGGCTACTTCTTTAAAGACAGTTTTGGTGGGAAACCAGTGATGTCGTCATCTGTGCAGATAGATGATGAGAAATATGTGATATCACTTCCTGTGCAGATGAATGATGGGAAATCTAGGCATGTCACTACCTTTGCAGATGGATGAAACGAAATCCAGCGCTGTCACTTCCTTTGCAGATGGTTGATGAGAAAATCAGTGATGTCACTTCTTGTGCAGATGCATGATTGCAAATTCAGTGTTTTCACTTCCTGTGCATATGGCTTCTAATTTCTTTGATGAGTTGTATGTAGTTCCTAGTGTTGAGGGTGAGTGGTGCGACAAAGTCCATGAATATGTCTGTGAAGTTGGTGCACGATCCCGGTGGTCTGCGGATGAGTGCAGGTTAGGGTGAAGTTGACTTTGATGTGAACCTTGAATGACAGGTTCCATCCTGGAGGCTGGTACAGCTGATGGTGTTCTTGTGTATGATGGCGATTCTACATCCCGACTTGTGAACTTTGTCTTGCCTAGTGATTTTGCAGCCGGGGTATGGCTGTGGCGTTGTCAAGTGGTGAGACAGGGTTCAGCCAGGTTTCCGTGACCAAAAGTAGGTCCTGGAGATTTTCATGCAGCATGTTGCATATTTCTGTGGTCAGTTTGGTGGGTCATTGTGGAGTGTTTTATGGGTGGTAGCAGGACTGTTTGAATGTGAGAAGGGTGGGTGCTTAGTGCTGTTGATTGGGGTCCGGTGAGTGTTGGATGGGAGTAAGTGCAGGAAAACTTGCAGGAAGTGCAGAACACTCCCTCAATGTTGTGAGGTGTGTTGAGGGAGCAGCGTGTGGAGTGGGGGCCAGGGATGAGGGAATGGAGGTACCCAGTTGGGTAGCAGTAGGAGGGTCAGCACCAGGGCTCCTGGTGCAGGGCATAATCTAAGGCCCGAATGGATGCGGATAGGCAGTAGCTGGGCTTGCCTTGGTGCACATTTAGCATACTAGCAGAATGTCTGTGTTGCAACCACCATGCAGTAGGCCCTGGGAGGGGGAGGAGTGATCTCACTTCCTGTGCATATGGATGAAGGGAAATCCGTTGATGTCACATCCTATGCAGATGCATGATGGGAAATCTGGTGATGTCACTTCCTGGAGAGAGCATAATGGGTAATCCATGTCACTTCCTGTGCAGATCAATGCACAGGAATCAAGTGGTGCCACTTTCTGTGCAGATGGATGATGAAAATGAGTCCTCTTGCTTGGCTACTTCTTTAAAGACAGTTTTGATGGGAAACCAGTGATGTCGCCATCTGTGCAGATAGATGATGAGAAATACTTGATATCACTTCCTGTGCAGATGAATGATGGGAAATCTAGGCATGCTACTACCTTTCCAGATGGATGAAACGAAATCCAGTGGTGTCACTTCCTTTGCAGATGGATGATGAGAAATTCAGTGATGTCATTTCTTGTGCAGATGGATGATTGGAAATTCAGTGTTTTCACTTCCTGTGCATATGGCTGATGAAAATGTAAATATATATGTGTGTGTGTGTCTGTGTGTACGTATTTTTACATGGATGCCCATATACGTACATGCATGTATACATTGTTTTATTTCAGGATATATTTTTGGATAAGTATCTTTATGAGTCACTATCATAAGCATCATCAAATAGTCTCTCTTTGCGATATTCCTATTTCGTTACTCAACTGCCTAGGTTTTGTGTATATCTTTTAAAATTCCAAACTGCATTATCATTCACAATTGATTCCATCAAACCTACCATTTATTAATGTGAGAACATTCTCTACTTTTCTAGTGAAACATTATTTTATATCTAGCTACATTCCTTTCTTTAAAAACTCGTTTTCTTTTAGCGTCCATAAAACCAGCTTGGCCTTCTGCTACTTCTGAGCATCTCATCCTTGGTGTGAAAGTTATAAGTCTAGGGCACAAAAGGCGGTTTACCTAATATTTGTTGTATCCCAGTAAGAGAGGATATTTTTTACAGATAGATATAAACATTATTTGTACTAATGGCCGTTGCTCTTTCAAACACTGAATACATTTGTGAATTCGTCCTATTGTGGTTATAAACAATCTTTTTCAATGGTCGATATATGTGCTGTTTTGCATACTATTTTTTCTACTGCTAACCAAACTGAATTATATAGAAATTGCAAGCACCTATTCCAGTACTGGCTAGTCACATTAGCAGCAATGCCATTCTCCAATTATTTGTCTCATTATGTTTACCTCTCCCATCAATTTCTCTTGTTGCGTTAATTTATAGCATTGCAAGACATCTTTTGTTTTAGTTATTTGATGTTCCCATAGTGCCTCTTCGACTTTATAACCTTTTCAGTCATGAGGCCAAACAAGGTTGCAGTTGGGTATAGTGCAAAGGCATTATTTATTTGTCGCTAACTTCATGCCAATCTAAAAAGATGTCTCATTTGTTTACACCCCCTTTCATTGTTTTTTTCCTGATGTTTCTGAAAACTTTATGGTTAGAATTTTCTGTAAGAAAGAGATTTTCTCACATTTGCATATTTGCAGTCTGATTAACTAGATGTCCTTTACTTATATGCACTCTGGTTTTAACTGGCCTTATTTATTTATTTATTTATTTATTATATAATGTTATAATACTTGTATTATCTTCATATTTATTGCAGTTCATATCAAGTTCCAAGACATGCCTGTTCTAACCCACGATTCTCCTCTCCTTTTCCTTGCCTCCTCTGAAATATGCATATACCCTTTCTTTTTTTTAAGTTTAAAAAGATTTATTTACAGTAGTACATAAGCACTAATAAAGCAGTAAAATAAAAAGACAATATACAACCAGTATTATTACAATATTAGACTGGAATATAATAACAGAAGAGAAAGCTATTTAAATAATTTTTGGAAGGATAAAAAGGAGGGAAGGGAAGAGAGAAAAAAGGGGAAATTTAAACCAATGAGGCATATAACTTAAGGCAAATAATAAAAGTAACTGCAAGGAGTGAAAAAGACAATCTCAAATAATGTAACATAACTATTGGTCAGTAAAATTAAAGAAATCAAAAGAACAGAGGAAAACAATCAAGAAGGTTTAAAATTTGCAACATTTGATCGAGAGTTAAATGTTGACGCTAAACTATCTAAATAAATAGTCAAAGGCAACCAGAAGAGGTCCCTATTCAATGTGGGTGTGCAAGAAGAGGCAAAAGCAATATCAAGACGATGAAAGTGGCATAGAGTGTTCCACCAATGTTGGATAGAGAGGTTTTTAAATGTCTTCCAGTTAAGAGTAATGTGTTGAAAAGCTAAAGCAAGCATACAGTCAAAAAGACCTTTTGTGTGAGGGGGAAGGTCTAAAGAGTCAGATAAGCTACCAGTAAAGAGGAGAGGGACAGTATAAGGAATAGAAATGTCAAGTATACGAGAGATATAGGACCAAACCTTCTCCCAGAAGATAGAGACTAAAGGACAGAGAAAAAGAAGGTGTTTGAGATCAGCATCAGAGGAGCCACAGGACCAGCAAGTAGTATCATTAGATAGAGAGAATCGAGCTAAGTATAGAGGAGTAAGATAAAGTCTGAGAAATGGGAAAAACATTGATTGAGTAAGAGAGGCAGTGCGTAAAATTTTAAGAGAACGAGACCAAAGTTGATCCCAAACGGGAACACTCCATTCACATCCCAGATCGGATTCCCATAAGAGTTCCAATTTAGTCTTAGCACGGTCCAGATTAGGGGCCGAAAAATACTTATAGATAAGAAAAGCCTTGGGGAGCAAAATAAGGAAATGCAGAAGAGAAGATGGGGGGACATGGTGAGGGAGGGACGGCAGAGAATAAAAAGCATCTAGTATTATTGACATTAAAATGGAAAATTTCTGTAAGAATGAGCGAGGACAGTGAAATGTAGATTGAAGTTGGGGAAAGGAAAGGGGGAATATACCATCAAAAACATGTTTAACTAAACGTATACCTTTCCGGTGCCATGTCATCCAGAAAATAGACCTATTATTAACAGTGAGAAGAGAATTCAACCCAATAGACGATTCTAAAAAGGTTTCTCTGAACATAGGTTTTGAAAACACAATGGGCTTTAACAAAGAACATGAATGCCTGAACAGAGGAGAAGAATTGTAAGAAGATTTCGCAGAAAAGTTAAGGACCTCTTTAAAAGAAAAGGGCAATGAAAGGGCATGTTCAGTGGCCAGCCAAAGGGGAGTAAAACGGGAGAGTTCAGAAATAAGCCATTTTGAGGCTTGGTGAAGGGTAAATGATTTGTGATAAAGACGGAAATTAGGGAAGTTAACACCTCCATTAGATTTTGCTTTACGTAATGCAGATAAAGATATTCTGGCTCTCTTCCCCTTCCAGAGGAATTTTGACAAGCAGGAATCAATCTTCTTTAAATAACAAATAGGCATATGAACAGGGAGCATAGAAAGAGCATAAAGTAAAATTGGGGTGATCATCATCTTGACTGAATCCAGATGGCCCCACCAGGAACGAAAAAGAGGATTTCAAGAGGAAAGTAATTTGTCAATCCGAGAAAGAGTCATAGACATATTTAGTTTGACGATAGAGGCGTTGGAATTAGAAAACCATATACCCAAGTACTTGATTTTAGATCCACTCCATGCAAAGCCCGTAGAGGAAAACGAGTTAATTTTATATCCAGAGACAAGGGAAAGAGAAGTAAATTGATGCAGTAGTGGAGGGATAGAAGTATCTGGATCTGAAATAAAAAGTAGAATATCATCTGCATAAGCTGAAAGTTTTAACTGATGGTCGCCATAAGAAAAACGAGAGATAGAAGTATTATTGTGAATGAAAGAAAGAAAAGGTTCGAGAGCAAGAACAAAAAGCAAAGGAGAAAGAGGACAGCCTTGGCGGACCCGGCATCGAAGAGGAAAGCAAGAGGAAGTAGAATCATTAATTAACACTGACGCTCTAGGGGCTGAGTACAATCAGGAAATAAACAAGATCAATTTAGGTCCAAAGCCATGCCATTTGAGAGTAGCAAATAAAAAAGACAAGTCCACTCTATCAAATGCTTTTTCAGCATCGACAGAAATCGTCGCTAAAGAAGTGGAAAGGGAGGGAACTCGATTTAGGACATTAAGAAAGAGGTGAGAATTACCTAAAGTCAACCTACCTTTAACAAAACCACATTGCTCTTTACCGACCAGGTGAGGCATAAGAGGATCTAAGCGTAGTGCAAGAATTTTGGCTAAGAGTTTATAATCTACAGTAATCAAAGAAATCAGTCGATAGTTTTCACAATACATGGGATACCGTCCTTCCTTGTGAATGAGGCAATTTGTTGCTTTCTGAAAGGTGCCTTCCGTTTTCCCAGAAAGATAGAAGGAATGGAAAAGATTTAAAAGTTTAGGGAGTAATAGTGTGGAAAAATGTAAATAAAATTCAACAGAGAAACCATCGGGCCCAGGGGTTTTCCCTTTCTTTAAAAGTTTTAGAGCAGAGGATAATTCGGGCAGAGATAAGTCTGTCTCAAGATCTGATAATTGAAGGTGAGAGGTAGAAGGTGACGGTATATTATCTAGATAGGATTGGACTAGGGAAGGAGAGGGAGGGGACTCCGGAGTATAAGGATTCATTTAAAACGATTTAAATGTGTCAAGAATATCTTGATCCTTGTGTAGCAAAGAGCCATCTGGAGAGTAAACAGATTCAATCAGAGTACGCTCCCTCTATGTTTTCAAGTAGTTTGCCAGAAGCTTCCCAACTTTATTGTGACCCCCATAGTAATCAGCGCTACCACGTAAGAGGATAGAAGAAGCATTATCAGTAGAAGTTTTGTTAAACGCTAACTTAGCACTTATCAAAGCTGGGAGCACAGAATCTTTTGAGAACGTATAAAACTCATGCTCTAAAGATTTAATATGAGCTATTGGAAGACGCCGGGACTGGAACCCACCGGTAACTACAACAACCCCAGAGGAGGGGGGTAGCGCCTGCCAGGGGTCCGGTGTTTCTTGGAGCTCCCTTTGATCTCCGATCTCCAGCTGATTTTGCGAAGCGGTCCGCGGAGCGGCGGGGACCTGCAGTGATCTGCAGCGAGGCTCACCCCACCCGCCTGAGTGGGTGAAACCCACCTGAGTCTACAAGTCTCCGTTAGCCCTCCACAGGTCTTGGCACCGGTCCTTGGGGAAGCTTGTCCAGCTTGCTTGCAGCCAGGAGGGAGCAGCGGTGCCAGTGAGCTAACGCCAGAGAATCACGAAGGAGGAGAAGAGTGAGGCGGCAGCTCCGGCGGCTCCGGCGGATGGTCAAGCACTGCGGGCTGGACCGGGCTTTTAATCTGTTTAGCCACAGGGGCAGAGAGCACCGAGAGCACCAAGAGACAACGGCTGACTCAAGCCTACTACAGCAGCTACAGTGGGGAAGCTGGGGAAGCTGCAACGCGGGTGTTGAGAGTACCGCGAGTGCGACGGCGGCCAAAATACAGCGGAGAAGCTGTGACGAGTCTTGCGGCAGCGCTGAACGGGGGATAAAGAGGAAAGTTGAGAAGCCGCGACGTGTGCCGTGAGTGAGAGCCTGAGGGCCGGGAAGGAGAGGTTTCACTCTGGCTCCGTCCTGGTTGCTGTTGCTGAGCTGAGCTGAGCTCTGGTGTTAGTTCCTGGTACCTTGAATCCCTGCATGCAGGTCCCCTGCATGACGGTCTAAGCACACAGTGCGCACAAGTGGATACACGCGGAACTGAGCACAGTGAGCCCTAACCGTGGGAAAATCTGGAGAGGAAACTGTAAGTACCACTCGAGGAGGAAGAGGTGGTGTTGCTGGAGTTGTGCTTCTGTGCTGCGGGACCGCGAGGACCAGCAGCCCTTGTGCTCTGACGCTGGTGCCTCTTTCCGCCCCACCCACACGCCTTATATATCGGGCCACACCCTCCACGTCGCGGAACACACGGGGACGCGCGGCAGGCCAAGCCCGGGCCAAGGGCGGGCCCGTTTTAGCCCGTTCTAGACCAAGAGAGACCGGATCGGGCCATCCCTCTTTTGGCTGCCGAGCTCATCCCTCCCTCCTTGGGCTCGTTATAAGTACCTCGCGGGTGATTACCCTGATTAGTATTATGGCTGTACGTGAAACTAGGAATAAAACTATGGCTGCCAGAGGTCAACTTACAGGAACTTTGGATAACTTTATAACCAGAGCCAACTCAGTCATTGATCACGGGATAACTCTTATGGAGCGCAGGGTGTCGCAAGATCTTGCCATGGCCAAACGTTCTTCAATGGGTCATTTTGTTACTGTTCGCACACCTGAGCACGTCAGCCGCGCTAACATAACTCTTGTACCGGTAACTGTTCACACTCCATCCTCCCCTGAGGATCATGAACATTATACATCGATTGGTTGCCCACAAACACTGGAGGTCCCAAGTATTAATGAAGCGCTCATTCCGGTTAGCTCGCCTGAGAAATCAAGTGATCGAATTTCCCGGGAGAGACATGCAGGCGCAAAACCAAAGAGAAAGCGCACAGCCGCGACTGTTAATGGTGGAAGCAAGTCTAAACGTGCAAAAGGGTCGGGTCATAGTGATATTACATCTATTAACAATGTGTGTGATACTTTGAGTGATTCGTTTAGCCACGGCCCACTGCCACCAATTGTACTGAGCCCAGGGCCAATGGTCCCAGATGTGGACAAGCTTACCAATGGTACAAAGATGACAGAGGACCACTTGCTCATAAAATTGGGTGCTCTGTTGAGATCCACACTTGGACCGCTAGAAGACAGACAGACTAGGGCGAATTGAGTATCAGCTTTCTCAGCTTGAACTAGTCTCACGGGGCATTGTGGACAAGACAAAGTCAACTCCCTCACAATTGGGTAATGTCCATTTGAATTCTGTGTCTGACGGGTCTGCAATACATATCGCCCTTCCTCTTACTGTGTTATCAACCTCAGATCCTAATAAAGCTTCAACTCCAAATATGGTAGATATTTTGCCCGCATCATCTAAAAATCAGAGTTAACATCCCAGCACCCACAGCAAAACCAAAGGAGAATGGGTAGATATCAGTTGCGGCAGCACCTCAGGGTGCCCCTAGAATCGATTTACCGCCTGAAACCAGCCCATATTTGGTAGTACTGACAGGGATTCCTGAAATAAGTAATCCAGCTCAGGAATCGTTTTTGTCCTTAAAAAATAAAGTGACCCACTGGCTCAACATTAACAGCCCACTACCCCCTCACATTATTAGTGAAATACTGATGGTACGTAGGCTCTATTGGGTGGGCCATAGTCCCAAAACTACCACAGGTGACTGTGTGCTGGTAAATTTTAGAGTTCCTCGTACTGTGGAGTATATTTGTAGCTGGAATCCTAACAGTACCGGGTCAACTATCCAATCCCTCCCTTTGTCTTTCTTTTACCCTTCTAACGAATTACCAGATTGTGGAGGCGAATCGTCCCTGGTAATGCATCGTGGCAGAGGAAGGCCAGAGAGGGGCTGGTACGGGTGACCTCCCGCCCAGAGTCATTTACCCATCTACAATAGGTTTAGCAGCTTGGAAATGGTAGACTGACTAAAGCACAACAAGTTTCATACCGTCTGCTCCATCCAACACATTAGTTCTGTAAAATCGGAGGGAGTTTTGGAGTCCCCTAGTAGTAGATCGTCTACCACGACAATAGATCCTCCTACTCACACCCAGGTGCCTAATGTGGTAATGGGCCTTGAGGTACTGGGGAGCACAGTGCTGCCTCATACAGTGCAGTCCCCCATTCAGGACTCTTCCAAAGGAGTAGCTGTGGATAGTGCTGAAGTCGTCAACAATGCCACTGCCTTGAGGTCGATAACAGTATTATCGTGGAACGTGGCGGGCCTGACGCATAAATTAAATTGCATATAGTGGGGGTCCCTGGTGGACCAACATGATATTTGTCTCTTTCAAGAGACTTGGGCTAGGGATGAACACTCTAGAGTGGGATTCGTCACATACCATGTTCCTGCTAGGTGGGGAGGGAAAGGACGACCTTCAGGTGGTCTCACCATCTGGGTCGCTCTTCATCTGGGCTGTATGGTGGAGAATTTGGTCACTTATTCTGACGATGTACAGTGTATAGTCATCAAATGGCCAAATTCTGTCAAATTAGCCATTGTGAATGTATATTTACGCCCTGTTAGTTTGGGCTCTGAGTCTCCAACCATTGATGTTTTATCCCATTTCCTGAGTATATTGCCCAGTGATTGCCACCTCCTGGTGGCTGGTGATGTGAACTCATTAAACACAAGATGAGGGGAGAGGGTCAACCACATCTACAACTCTACCAACCCAAACCCCCTGATATCCAATTGTACACACGTAGAAGGACGAAGAGTATCAACATCAAAATCAAACCCAAAGCAATCCGTACAACAAAACAAAAGTGTTTGTTTTGAAAATACTGCCCTCAATCACATACCGAAGTGTGTGACATGCTTCATCATCAGGACTGCTTACAATACGCCCAGGTGTAGCCACACTCTGGATGGAGCATAGGGAAGGGGGTTTGAACATAAAATACCACTGGACACAATATAACAACAAACAACATATAAACATAAACAAATATGTGATCAGTGAATGTCACCTTGTGACTGGAACTAAAGTGCAACACAAGCAGTTAATCAGGAAGTGTTAAAACTGGTTTGAGGATACCAAACAGGAATTTATTGACAGGTTCTGCAACCAGGATTAAAAGAAAAGAAAGGATGGGTGGTTTCCAAGAAAAAATTATGTTCTCAAAACAACACTCCTCATACCGCTGTTGTCAACATGTTTCAACCGACTTACTGTACCATGAGGGTCACCCCGGTCTTCATCAGGACATGTGTTGCTATCAGTCCTGCAATTGGTCAAGCCGCGATTCGGTCAAAGTACCAAATTTACTGATCGCCCTGGATTCCAATCGAATCAGCATATGTGGAGGGGATCCCGACAACACGGGAAACATAAGCTGGAATATAATAATCCCAAATAAATATGTTGTAGGTGGGGATGCGCACACACCATTATAACATCCCCCGGATTCTAAAGAAGAATCTAGATATTGGTCCATTAAACTCGACTGTGGGCATGTCATGTTCATCACCCAACAATATCAGTGAATTGAATATATGAGCAATGCTGTAATCAAATAAAAATTAATTTAATACATCTCTTCATAGATGAGGGCCACATATCCAGTGCTGGTAATATCTACAAAAGGATATGCTCCACGTTCAAGATCATATGTCGTGGTGTAGGAATAGTACCATTTCAAAAACTCACCGAGTTTATTGCTAATGTAAACTTGACATGGCGTCCTGCAGGTCTGTCTCCCAAGAACACAACCTGTATGTACAAGAAAGAAATAGGCAAAACAGGTAGTGTCCCAAACGGACTCTGTCAGGTAGTAGACTTCGTCATAGCATGAAGTGGAAAGAAATAAACCCATGGTATAGGTATCGGAAGCAGCGTGTGAGCATGAAAAGCACAATGAAAAACGCTTGTGATAGCCCATCAGAGGTAGACAGCATCTAAGAATAGAATGGTTGTCAGCGCCCCTGGTCACTCCTTAGTGTTCCGAGGAACAACCTCGTCCGGTTGCCTGCTTTCAGATCGCCGCGTCGGTGACAGCGGCTTACCGGAATCCATTGAAGTACCCGTGGCATTCTCTCGATTGTTCACGCCCTCCGCGCGTCGCTTTGCGCGCCATCTGACTTCAAGGCATCCGGCTTGAGGACCGCGGATTCATGGGAAATGGAGTTTCCAATCGCGGGTACTGCATTAAACTATCGGAAAGGCTCATCCATCGGCCTCCGATTGATTGATTAATTCGTAAAGTATAGGAAAAGTGCACAATACGGGAATAAAAGGGACATTATGAACCCTACAGTCAGGGAAGGTGTTTTAAATTATGCCGGGTAAGATGGAATGTGAGGAGATGGTTTCATGTACATATATGTGTGCCTCTAAAATCATAGTAACCCAGGGCAGCCTGAAAAGATGGTCAGTGAAGTCATGTTTAATATTATAGTGGCAGCCCATAAATTCTCCCACTTGAAAAAACAATCAAAGGAAAATCTTAAAAGGTATACACTGACGCTATAGACAGGAGGCACAATAATAAATGTATCTAATCTCAATTCCCGTGGCAGATACAGATGTTTCATACACAGGAGCCATCATTACAAATGGCTTCATACACAAGAGCCATCCTTACAAAAGGCACCAGCCATCTAGTCATAAACGGGACAAACACATTGGTTTAAGACAGATTAATTTCTGTTGTGTCCGCCCATCCATACCAGACATATTAGTGCCTGCCCAGTGATTGCCAAGGTATATCATCTTTGAGCCCTGTAATGTGGCTTCTCAAGCGGTACACCCATTTTTGTTCTCTATGAAGTAAGATGCGTTGTTCATCTGTCATTGATCTACCTAGGTTTAATTTCTTGAGACAGTCCATCTTAATTCATCCGCTAGGTGTCCCATTTCAGCAAAATGTGCTGTCAGCTTGGTATTTGATCTGCCACATCGTATCGTACTTCGATGTTCGGTAATTCTTGTGCGCACTTTTCTACTTGTCATCCCCACATAGAATTTGTTGCAGGGGCATGTAATAAGATAGATCACACCCTGGGAATTACAATTGGTGTGGGATCTCTGTTCCCAGGGTGTACGGAGCACCAGATCAATTTGTTTCGTGTTAGAAGTCAAAGTGCACACACTGCAGGAACCACATCTAGTGTGACCCATCAGTTTAGGAAGGCCAGTTACTTACACGATATCCCTGTTCATATTCATAACTCTAGGTCTCGTGTGGACCAACATGTCCTTCAGATTCTGGCTTCGTTTAAAAGAAAAAAGAGGCTTTTCTATATATAGACCCCCTGTGTTGAGGATTTTCCCATTCCGCAGCACTAATCTTCTAATCTGCAGGGATGCTGTGTTGAAGGTCGAGACAAATACAGGTTTATTAGTCTTTAATCTGGTGGTTATGGCAAGAAGGGAGTCCCTGTTGCCATTCAATGCCCGTTTCTTAGCTCTTTTGATGGTGTTTGCTGGGTAAGCCCTATGTTGTAATTTCAATGAAAGAGCCGTGGCTTCTGTGGCAAAATCAGCACGATCCGAACAGATTTGGCGAATGCGAAAGAATTGGCCCACCGGTAAGTTCTCCCGGAGGGACTTCGGATGGAAACTTTCGTATTCCAACAGTGCGTTCTTATCTGTGGGTTTATGGAAAACCCTTGTTTTTAGGATGCCCTCATCTGGTTCTAGCAACAAATCCAAAAAGGGAAGACTGGTCTTCGTGACTGTCGAGGTGAAGTGGAGGAATGGGTTTCTCTTGTTTAGCCATTCGAGAAAAAGCCCCACCGAAGTCTCATCTCCTCTCCAAATCACCAAGACATCGTCAATGTAGCGACGCCATAATCTCAATTGAGAATGCCATGGGCTCGTGGTGTCAAAGATGGTAAGTTGTTCAAATGCCCCCACATACAACCCAGCCAGGCTGGGGGCAAAGACACTTCCCATGGAAGTACCATGGGTTTGTAAATACATTGTGCCCTCAAATTCAAAAAAGTTTTTTGTTAAGGCTATTTCTGGCAAGTGTAGTATAAAGGCTCTGGGAGTGTGGTATCGCCATTCCTCCTCAAATAAGATGGTTTCCAACATACGAAGAGTTTCTCTTTGAGGAATGTTAGTGTATGCCTCTATTTCCAGGCCTATAAGAAACTCAGTTGTAGGGTCAAATGGGGTGTCTTTAAGTAAGTTAAAAACATCCAGAGTGTCCCTAAGATACGGAGGGAGTTTCTGTATCAGGGGTTTTAAGAAAAAATCACAAAATTGTGATAGAGGTTCGAGCAGTGACCCCATCCTGGACACAACAGGTCTCCCGGGAGGGGGTCTAACCGCTTTATGAATCTTAAGAAGGACATAGAAATAAGGAATCCTTGGATGTTTATTTATCAAGAAATCAGCCTCATGTCCCGTGATCCAATCGTTGATACGAGCCTCCTTAACCACCGTAGTGATCTCCCTGGTAAGAGAATCAGTAGGGTCCACCATAAGTCTCTGATAAGTTCTGGAATCAGAAAGTAAACGACTATACTCATTCTGGGAGGTAGCCAGGTCAAGGATCACCGTGGCACCACCTTTGTCCGCCGGCTTAATGATAACTTCTTCATTTTCAGATAGTTCCTTGAGAACCTGTTTTTCAAGGTTGGACAAATTAGAGAAATTATGATATTGTTCCAGATTGGAATTTTCCAGATCATGGATGACCGCCTGTTCAAAAACCGCCATTTGTGGGGGTAACAAAGATAATTGAGGAGTGAATAGAGATTTAGGTCGAAGGGAAGTATCCCCTCTATCCAACTCCAAAGGTTCCTGATCTTGAAAGTAAACCTTAAGCCTCAGATTGTGGAGAAGCGTGGCTCAGTGGTTAGAGGCGGCAGACCCGGAAGCTGAGATCGACTGTGGACCAGGGTTTGATTCCCTGCCTCGGCAGGTCTTGGGCTCAAAATTCCACGGACTCGACAATTCTCGCTCCGGTGCCTACTCGAATCATGGGGTTACACTCTGCAACTCTGGGCAATAGCTTGCTTAATCTCCACTACGGCCCCTCGCGGCGGGATGCCTGGCTTTCACCTTGTGGACACCCTGCCGGGGTTTCTCACAGGGGAATACCAGGACGGGTTCCCTAAGCAAGCGCCAGGATGCCCTTTGGGTGACAGGTTTGCGCTATATAAGTACATTTACATTTACATTACGGAAAAAGGCTGCCCAGTCTTGGCTGAGTTTGAATAAATCAGGAGGGTTCGTAGGGACAAAACCCATTCCCTTATTCAATACCTGTTCCTGTATCGATGATAAGGAGTGGGAGGATAAATTCACAACTAAGGAGGTACACTGCTGGTACTCGGAAGACTGCTCTGTGCCATGCTCCTGGTGATCCGTTGTGTGATCTCCTGATTCGGATCCTCCCAGGTCACTTCTTGTTGACCTCTCTGTTTCCCACACCCCTTGCTCCGGCCTTTCCCTAAAAAAGGCCCCTGATAGTTTTGAAAGTGAGGGTTCTGATATTGTGGATTCTGAAAGCGAGTATTCTCAAATTGTGGGTTTTGAAAATGTGGATTTTGAAAAGGTCCCGTGGAAAGGTAGCCCATTCCAGACCAATTGAACGGTTGTTTAGAGTATTGTTGTAATGGCTGCTGGTACATCGGTGGCCTTGGTCCCTGCCATTGTCCTCGGCCCCTTCCTCTCCTTCTCTGTTGAAAATCCCCTTCACTGCCCTCGCTAGAGCTACTGGTGGTATAGTGGCGAGGTCGGCCCTGTTGATTGTTTTTATTATTTTCCGCCAATTTCTGTTTGGCGTATTCATCATTAGTGTAGGGATAGACTTTTTCCGTAGAGAAATTTTTTAAGTCCTTTTGTAACTTTGAGATTTTGGAGTGTATTAAATGGTCCCTGTATTCAGCCAATTCCGTATTGATCAAATCCAATTTATGGTCAAAAGTGGCCATAACAATCTTAGTTTGTAGTCCAGATTCAGTAGTTTGGATCTGGATCAATAAGGCATCTGCCAGTCGCATGGTACAGTAAGTCGGTCGAAACATGTTGACAACAGCGGTATAAGGAGGGTTGTTTTGAGAACATGATTTTCTCTTGGAAAACACCACCCATCCTTTCTTTTCTTTTAATCCTGGTTGCGGAACCTGTCAATAAATTCCTGTTTGGTATCCTCAAACCAATTTTAACACTTCCTGATTAACTGCACGTGTTGCACTTTAGTTCCAGTCACAGGGTGACATTCACTGATCACATATTTGTTTATGTTTATATGTTGTGTGTTGTTATATTGTGTCCAGTGGTCTTTTATGTTCAAACCCCCTTCCCTATGCTCCGTCCCGAGTGTGGCTACACCTGGGCGTATTGTAAGCAGACCCGATGATGAAGCATGTCACACACTTCGGTGTGTGAGTGAGGGCAGTATTTTC
Organism: Lissotriton helveticus; assembly: GCF_964261635.1. Lineage (NCBI taxonomy): Eukaryota > Metazoa > Chordata > Amphibia > Caudata > Salamandridae > Lissotriton > Lissotriton helveticus. The sequence goes on from NC_136067.1 coordinate 915,170,932, forward strand.
AAAACAAACACTTTTGTTTTGTTGTACGGGTTGCTTTGGAGATGTGAACTGTCACTACGAGCCACTTCTGGGAACGAGTGAGGGTGCCCTTATGGGCGAAGACAACTTTTTGGCTATTCCACCTTGCCAATCCCAACGCCCAAAGTCTTGGTCCCCCATGGCGATCCAGATCATGGCCCTCATCTTAAACAACTCCCTAAGGTCCTGTAACGGGCGTACACCGTCTGATACTCCATCGATATGTACTTTCAACAAGAGGGGCCAAGAATCCCGTTTGGACTACATCATGGTTGAAACAAGGATGTGGTCCAAAGTTATTGATTTCAGGGTAATTCCAAGGGGTGACAGCGATCATAATGCACTATTCCTGGAAATGGTTTTTCCGGGTCCGATGGAAATTCCATCTCCAGATTTGAATGACCCGGGCGAAGGGTTGTTCGTATCAAATAACAGACGCAGGGTAAAATGGGGTAAAGTACTAGGATCCCCAGATGATTTAGTTAAATTATATAATATAGTCCTTCCCCGACTATTGGAGGTTGAGGGCTTAATTACTCAAGCCTCAACCGCAGATTTTAACAGAACATTACGATCCATCCATTCGGACTTGGTCCTAAGTCTGGCAGAGGTTCTTAATCCACAGGTTCCCTTGAGGAGGAAAAGAACACCAGCTTCGTCCTGGTATAACTCAGCCTGCAGAAAGGCTAAGTCGGAGCTGATTGTGGCAGTAAAGTCTGCTAGTAGCACTTCTAAAATCCGTGCTCTGAGATCGTGCTATAAGGAGGCAATGGATAAAGCAAAAAAAGATTGGGACATGGATAGGTGGTCCAACTTGACCACTGCTTTGGAAACAAGGGATGCCCGTAGATTTTGGTCACTAGTTAGCACAGGCTCGGGGGAACCAAAATCAGCAATAGAACCCAGCATCGAACCATCGGTTTGGGAAACACATTTTAAAGCTTTATATTTAGATGATTATGCAATAGATGGTGTGACGGCACCCGTAGTTTTAAATAACCAGCTTGATACATTAGAATTCACCTTGGGGAGGTATCTCACGCGATAGGCAAACTTGCAGTGGGCAAGGCTCCGGGACTCGATAAACTCCCGGGGGACCTTTTCAGGCATCAACCTGGGATCTGGGGCCCATATCTGCTTATTATTTTTAATGCTGTCCTGAGAGGCATGGAGGTACCCTGTACTTGGCTGGGAGCGTAAATAGTCCCGATTTATAAGAAGGGTTCTCCTCTGCTCCCAGCCAATTACAGGCCCATCCGCCTCATAGACGTCCTACAAAAATGTTTTGCGCGGCTCATGCTGGACCGCCTGTTAGAATGGATGGACGTACATGATATTCTAAGTCCCCTCCAGGCGGGGTTCAGGAGGAACACGTCCACCATGGACCAGATCTTTCACCTGATATTATTATACTGGAAAACGGCAAAGATCGAGGGTGGCAGCCTCTACATTGTGTTCGTGGACCTCCGGTCCACGTTTGATTAAGTCCCACGGGGCAAACTTTGGGGGGTTCTCAATGAACTTGGGGTCCCGCCACAAATCTTGTATTTGCTGATGAGGTTACATGAGGGGAATTTCGCACAGGTTAGATGTGGTAGGAATGGTGCGTTGTCACCAAGGTTCCCTGTAGGTAGAGGTGGGAGACAGGGCTGTGTTTTGGCACCTACCCTGTTCTGCCTCTACGTTAATGGTGTTATTTCGCACCTGGACAACATCCCCAATAATGACGCTCCAAGGCTGGCAGGAAGCAGGGTTCCGGCGATTATGTTCGCTGATGACATGCTCCTCCTTTCCAAGTCCCCCATGGGAATTCAACGCGTACTGAATGGCTTTGTGGACTTCTCTCATAGTCGTGGTCTCGAGATAAATGCCAATAAAACAAAATTTATGATATTTAACCCCTTGGCATCCACCCGTCCGAGTCCGACCCTGGGTAGTGTGAGGTTGGAAAGGGTCATGACCTTTCAGTATCTTGGGGTCACTCTCCATGAAAAACTCTCTTGGGGGCCCCAACAGGTCAAATCCCAATTGAAATTGTCACAGCTGGTGGGAGGCATTCTCAAAGTCTCTAACACATCGACATACAAGCCAGTGAGCCCAGCCCTGGAGATCTACAAGACCCAAGCAAGGGCTGCCACTCTCTATGGTGGGGAGTTGTGGGGGCATTTATGTGGGTCAGCTATTGCCAAAATAGAAAATACATTTTTAAGGCAGTTGCTGACAATCCCCCAGAGTACCCCGCTCCTCCCTCTAAGGTTAGATCTGGGACTTGGACCGATAGAAGATGAGCTAGGATTAAAGCCCTTTAGGTTTTGGTGCCGGCTATGGTCAACGGCTGATTTGCTACATTACAGGCAAGAGCTTAAGCAGATATTAAGCTGCAATAGCTCAGGAAAAATTCCTTGGTTGGCGTTCATAAAACATGAATTTGTAAGATTAGGCCTAGCTGCTTTGTGGGACAGTCCGGAAAGCGGCTGCCGTGAAGTTTCGTGCAAGTCACTAACTCGGATTTTTAAGGGAAAAAAAATGAATTCTGTTATCTGTGCCTCTAATGCTGGTACCCTGACTAACTAATTTTTAGCTTTCAAAAATTCTTACTCATTCGAGAATTTTATGGATGTTGTTTTTCCGATATTAGCAAGGAAACTTTTTTTACAATGGAGATATGGCACCTTAACTCTAAAAGCCTTCACTAGTAATTGGTCAGCCTCTACCGATAAGTCATGCCCAGGATGCAGCTGTGACATTGAGGATGAACTTCATGTTCTCTTCTTTTGCCCAGCTTACATCAAATCTAGGAAGCATTGGCTGGTCCCACTCTGTAGAAATCTAGTTTTCAAACATTGTTTACCTGCTTTTAAAATTTTTAAGACTGACACATCCAATTGTATTGTATTTGCACTTTCCAAGTATTTGTTAGCCATGTGGTCCAAGCGTCGTCAATTAATTGATATTGAATATTAAGGACCAAATACTTTGAATCTAATTTTATTTGCAAATATGTTCAATATGTTCCTATCGATTTTATCCTGCTAACCTAAATGAATTTTGTATTTAATGTTTTTACCATGTTTTTCTCCGCACTCTTTTATGGCCAAAATGGCCGAAATAAAGAATTTTTTAATTGAATTGAACTGAATATGAGCCAGGGTAGCTTTATGTTGGTGAATAAAATGTTTTTTTCTTTTTAGAGACATAATATATAATAAAACCTCTTGCAGTGGCTTTAAAAGAGTCCCACAGAATAGGAGAGGAAGACGCATTGTCGTTTAGGTCAAAGAATTCATTGACAAAAGCAATAAATGAAGAAGAAAAAGCAGGATCAAGAAGAAGAGAATTGTTAAAACGCCAACGGGAGGATCTAGAATGTGGTGGAAGCATATCAAGGTCAGTTATAAGTGGAGCATGATCAGAAATAACAATAGGTTCCAGAGAAGCAGATAGAAGGTTTTGAGACAGGGATTGAGAAAGGAAGATATAATCTAAACGAAAAAGAGAATTGTGAGGAGGAAAAAAGAATGAAAAGTCTTGAGAATCAGGGAGAGAAAGTCTCCAAGAGTCTACAAGATGAGTTTGGGATATGTTATCAAGAAACTGTTTATGTGCCTTGTGAGGAGTAAAGCGAACTTGGGATTGGCGGTCAACAAAGGGGTCAACAATTTGATTACAATCACCTCCTAGAAGAAAATAATCATCTTTGAATTGAATGCATTTCTGCGTAATTAGGGGCCAGAAAGAGGAATCAGGATGGGTAGGTCCATATACATTAAAAACTGTTAAGGAAATATTATTTATTAACAACTGGGCTAATAACCAACGTCCCTCAGAATCAATCTCTTGTGAAATAACCTTACACTTTAACTTTTTCTGAATTAAAAGAACAACCCCATTTTTTTTGTTCAAAGAAGGGGAGCATAAAACTGAGCCCACCCAACTGCGTTTCAACTTTAGTGCCTCGAGTTCAGTAAGATGAGTCTCTTGTAAAAGGACCAAATCAGGATTATAAGAGGCAAGGTGAGACAATATTCTCTGTCTTTTGATGGGGTTAATAAAACCTTTTACGTTCCACGAAATAACTCTGAATTGAAAACATCAAGAAAAATATAATAAACAAACACGTGATATAAAAACACGAAATAGATAAAAATAAGTAGAACACAGAGACAGAAAATGCCAAAGATGGCAATAGAAATCGTGAAGAAGGCAAGGAAGAGGGGAAAGAGAGAGGGGAAAAAGAAAAAGTCGCAGTGAAAGAAGACAGTACATGTCAAACGACGACTGCTGTACGTACCTTAGGGAACAGAAAAGAGATTGGAAGGCGGCAAAGGATAATAAAGACAGCACATCCAACAGAGGACTACACGGTACGTCGGGACATCCATAGAGAAAACTAGAAGCATGAGCGAGAATACGGAACACGGATGATAGTTGGAAGAATGAATAAATCTATAAATAGGGGAACATAAAATCTAAAATTAATAACAGATACAAAGATGCCTATAATCAATAAAACACCTAACAACAGTAAAAAGAAGAGATAAACATTTAGGAGACTAAGACGATACGAGCGACACCATACCTGTAAAGAAAATATTAAGGGGTTGGTTAGGATCGCGGACGGACTTGCGTCTGTCCGCAACCCCAGAGTAGGAGGAAACGTCCGCATGGGCTGCGGCATTCCCTCCGTGCAGATTCTATCTTTAACATTGCGGCAGGTGCAGCTTCAAGCTGCACCCGCCGCAATGTTAAAATGCATGCACCGCATTTGCGTGCACAAAGCGGCAGGCACCGCGCGGTGCCTGCTGCTTTGTTCACGCAAATGCATGGGGGTACCTGGGGGTACCATAGGTACCCCCATCTGCACCCCCCACTCCCCCTTCACCCAGGGGGCCCGCAACGGGCCCCCAAAGTGAAGGTCCGTATGCTTTTCCACGGCGGAAAAGCCACCGCGGAAAAGCATACATTTTACACCATCCTAATATGGCTGGCGGTGTCTGATAGACACCACCAGCCATGTTAAAGCTTTTCCGCCGCAGTCAGAAGGCGACTGCGGCGGAAAAGCTGCGGACAGATTTCAAGACCCACCGCCATCCTAATATGGCGGTGGGTCTTTTGAGGCTCCGCAGCGGTTTTCCCGCATCCTCCGGGCCGGCGGTGGCTTCCGCCGGCCCGGAGGATGCAGGAAAACCGCGATCCTAATCTACCCCTAAGTTAGTAAAAAACAGAGCAACACATTTAGAGAATTAAACCAAGAAGATAAATCAGTCAAAATATAAAAAAGAGATTCAAGAACCAGACGATGAAGGAGATGTCTCCATTGAAGTAGTGGAGTGAGATTGAATAAATTGTTGAAGTTCAGCTGGGTCCTCAAAGGTAGAAGCCTTGTTTAGATAGGTGACTTTGAAGATACAGCAATGAAATAAACCATATCTTGCATCTAAGGAACAAAGAGGAGGACGAAGATCCAGAAATTCTTTGCGACGTTTAGCAGTCAGTGTAGAGACATCTTGAGAAATAAAGACTTAAGTACAATGCCAGGATAAGTTTTTTTTGGTTTTGGCAGCATTAAGAACCAGCAAGAGATCAGTAAATTACAAAAATAAAATAATGACTCCCCGGGGTTTAGCAGGTATCGATGAGGAGGAGAGACGAGGACCAAGCCTATGAGCACACTGAATGTTCAATTTAGTGGTGGTAGGTAGGCCCAAAAACTGGGGCAGAGAGGATGTAAAGTATGTGACGGGGTCATCCCCCTCAAGACCCTCCAGGAGACCATAAATACGTAGATTATTAGGTCGATTTCTGTTTTCCAAGTTTTCGGACGCTTTTTTCAGTTGAGAGATCTCCAATTCCAGCGAAGATACCTTAGAAGACAAAGCTTGAACGTCATCCAGTTGATGCTTCACTGCCGCAATACGAGAGTCCGTGGAAGACCACTTGCCATCCAACATTTGCAGGCGGAAATTAGTCTCCTCAATGAATGGCGATGGGCGCGCAATTCCTCCCACACCACCTCCAAAGAAACCAGAGAGGAAGACTTAGGAGGAGAAGAAGGGTCCTGCTTGAGTCTTTCACCAGTGGTAGAAGAGAGTGATCCTTTAGATGACATTTTGGAGGGATGACTCGGATAATCAGGCAAGTCACCGTCCAAAGATGAATGTGATAAACAGGAAAATTTATTAAACGTAGAGATTCCTAACGTAGAAGCAGTAGTGGTAGTTGACAATTTATGTTGACTTAGAAGACGTCTGCCTCTACCCATAAAGAGGCAGGAAAGGTAACTGGTCGAGGAGAAATGCTCCGCACATAAGAATGAAATAATTCACAGAGAATAGTCCACATAGATGAGAAAAAACCTCCAAGGGCAGTGGACGTCACAAAAGAGAGGCATCAAAAAGAAAGGTCAGACTTCCAACTCCCGTTAGAACAGTGTAACAGTAGTACTTCAGGAGGAAACATAAGGAGAAAGTCGGCAGGGAGACCACTAAACGACAAAATGGCGGTCGCCAGAGCCTTAGCAGAAAATCCACCACAAAAGAAACTTCATTGTGGCAAACAGCGATAAAATAGAATCAGTACCTCTCCAAGTGCCTAATAGAGGTGAGGAGAAAGTCCAAAAAATGTTGATAAAAGCACCATTCCAAAAGAAAAGTAGAGGTTGAGGTGACAGAAAACGGCAAGAAAAAACAAAAAAAAAATGGCGGCCGCTTGTAAGGAAGAGACTTCACCTGCATATTTCTCCGCTTCCAGAAAGGCATAAAATATAAGAGTTACTGCATTTTGGAGCCGTTATATTCCGATTCCGGAATCTGGTATTTACATGCGGCAAAACGAGCCAGAGCTGCTCAAGGGCCGGTGAGGAGTCCTGCGACGCGCCGAGCCTCAATGTCGGGCGGCCAACCTAGGTCGCGTCTCGCGTGCGTCTCCTGCATATACCCTTTCTAATCATGCATTGCCAGTTTGATTTGCAGCAAGCCTTGACCTATGTACATTTTAATGTAACCCTATGTTTATAATATGTCCCGAAGACTCCCTTCCTCTTGCTTTCTAAAAGGTGGGTAGATTTAAGATTGAAGACATTATACAGACAATATGATACAGCAGGAGAGAAGCAAGGAAATAAAATAATTAACAAAACAAAGTAAAACGATTTTTCAATCTTTTTTTTGTATTTTTTTCCTGTTCTTACCTCATTATTTTATAACGTGCATTGATGATATGCAATTCCTTACTAATATTTTGTGATTGGAATGTGACTGCAATTAACACTGAAATCCTTATTACCCAATTAATAGCTGTCAGAAATGAGGTCTCTAGTTGGCAGAAGTATGCAGCCTATCCAAGAAGGGACCACCACCCTAGTCAGGATAAGTCAGATACCCTAAGTTAACCTGTGCACCCCCTCTGGTAGCTTGGAACAGAGCAGTCAGGCTTAATTTAAGAGGCAATGTGAAAAGTGTTTGTGCAACACTTAATAAAGTAAAACAGTGAAAACACCACACAAAAATAATTCACACCTGGTTAGAGCTTCATTTATTGAACAGAACAAGACCAAAACAACAACAATCCAATAAGTAGAAACAGAGGTATGAATTTTTAAAGAACATCTTGAAATATAATGGTTAATAGCATATGCACCTACGGGGATATCTGGTCGTGCTGGGCCAGGTTAAATGTGAAAAGTCAAGTCGACAGCGATGGAGCGCAGGTCAGATACAGAAGCCACAAAGGCCCTTCTGAAACAGTACCTTCACGGAGAGAAGGCGTCGAGGAGCAGCGGTGAGGAGCGGATGAGGCGATGCGTTGTCAATCCGAAGGGCTGTAGTTGATGCGTTGGTTCTGATGCATTGTATGCACTGTTGACACTGTAGAGTCCCCGAAGCGGCAATGTGTCAGCGTTAAAGATTAATGTGTTGGTTCCAACTGGCACAAAGCAGGCAATGCATGGATTTTTGCCGAAACTGCCAGAAACCCCACCTCTCAGAGCCCAGGACTTGATTGACCCCGCTTGGGGGGGTAGGTCTCACAGGTGGCATGACTGTAGCACGGTTTAATTAAGTGTTTGATGTCCCTGAGAGTTAGGCAAGCCAGCAAGCCCTTAGAGCCATTTGGTTCGGGGAATGTAGAGAATCAGGTTAAGTCCTTCTCACCACCAAGCAAGGGGAAGCAGGCAGCAGGGCAGGCAGTCCATCAAATCCAGCAGAGTATCAGTGGTTTCAGCAGCACAGCAGTCCTTCTTCCTGGCAGAGTTTCCTCAGATCCGGAGTGTAATGAGTTGCTGTTGTCAGGGGTCCAGTACTTATACCCAGTTGTGCCTTTGAAGTGGGGTAGACTTCAAAGATAGACCTTTGAAGTACACAAGGTCCCTGCCCTGTCCTTCCTGTCCTGGCTACAGACTCACTACAAGGGGATTTGTAGCTCTTTGTGTGGGGACAGGTAAGGCCCTGTTCAGGTGCAAGGTTCAGCCTGGTTATGGGCAATCAGGATGTGAATGGCCCGTTAGGCACACCTCATCTCCCTTTGTGTGTGACTGTCTAGATGGAATGCACAAAGCCCAGCTGTCACCCATCACAGACATGCATTCAGAGACAGGCAGATGCACAGAATGGTTAAAGTGAGAAAATGTCAATGTTCTAAATGTAGAAAGGCAAAACTAGGGCATATGCCCTAGGCACAAGATGCACTAGTGTTGTTCACTCAAACAGTGTATATACAGCCTCATCTGTGAGGTTCGGACATTTGACACAGCCCATGGGCCAGTTACCCAGCAATTGAAACAACTTGAATATCTTATGCGTAGGGAGGTTGCCACTACTTTGATTCAGTATCGCAAAGCCAGCAGTATACCAAGGGGACGGCAATAGGCTATCAAACCAATGATGTTTAAATTAAACAAAAAGTTTAAGGACAAGTGGTATGCAATGCTCAATAAGTGCTCTTTAGACCTGATATTAATCATTATGGAACAACTATCCGCAGTTTTAGTGGGGTTTGAACAGGAAATCCGAGAGGTACAAGAATCTTTAACCCAGCGTTTGGAAGCAGAGCTTGAGATACTACTTTGGAGGGGATCAATGCTAAATTAGACGCACATGCACAGGAAATACATAAGCGCAAAGGCTGTAAGTTCAGGAGGGATACTTTTGACTATAAACTCGATGAGGTGTACTCTTGAGCAGAGGTTTACGCACAGAAGCGCAATTCTAGTCTAGTCTCCATCAGTGACACCTAGATAACCCAGGCACCAGTTCTTTTGACCTCTGGTTCCACAGAGAGTGAGGTAACAGCAGGTACTTCCACTGCACCTAAGGTTTCTTTTTGAGAAATAAGTCCAGCTGCCAACAAGCTACCATAAGGACCTACACCGGCACAGACAGATGCAGTAAAACCCGCAGAGGCCATAGATTTAGCAAAAACCACCAGCACAGGCAGGAGACAAAAGAAATAATAGTGGTTAATATATTATCCACTCCATTGACAAAATCACAGATGGCGGTCTTGAATAAGGGGATTTATTTTGTGCCTACTTTCCACACCAAGCCTTTCGACACTGAAGTCGCTTTGTACAAATTCACAAGGAAGTTACGTCTTGTACTTTTTCTCAAATTTGGATCATAGACCTGAAGACCAGAAGGTTTGTAGATACCGAGAATTCAAACCTAAGAGTACGTTTATTTCACCAACATTGCATAAGGTTATTGACACATTTGAGACTCTGGTCAAGAAAGATATGTCCAAACTACCAGTCCCCCCAATGAAGCACCAACATTTTACAAAATCTGACAAAGTGGCACTTCACTCACTGAGGTAGAATGAGTCACTGGTTTTCTTCCCAGCTGATAAAGGAAGGGCACTGGTTGCCATGGACCATGTGTTCAATGAGAATAAAGTTGAAATTGTGTTGTTGTACGAATCTACTTACCTACTCCTGACTCAAGATCCCACAGGGGAGTTTAAAGACACTCTTTTAAAGATATTGGCACATGCTAAAGACAGGGAATGGATCTCTGACAATATGTTGGAGTTTCTTTACATCCGACATCCTCGTCGACCTTGAATCTACATGCTCACAAAGATTCATAAAAATCTGAGCGACCCACCGTTTCGACCAATCGTGTCTGGATGTGGATCAATCCACGAGCCTCTGGGGCAATACCTAGATTCTTTCCTACAAGCCATTGTTCAAGCTGGTCCATCATATCTACAGTACACCACCCATCTTCTAAAACTTCTACAGGATTTGGTTGTACCAGAGATGTCAGAGATCTCGTTGTGCACGGTTGATGTGGTAGCCCTCTATACTTCCATTCCACATTCAGAGGGGATTGAATCTGTCAAATTGGCACTCCTCCAACAGGGGGAGATACAGGCAAACAAGGTTTTCCTGTGGGAATTATTGCAGTATTGTCTGTTTCGTAATTACTTCAGATGGAAACAAAGGTATTTTCTCCAAACCAATGGAACCTCCATGGGTTTTTCTGGGGCTCCCAGTTATGCCAATGTCTTTTTGATAAGATTCAAATCTAAACACATCCTAATGGATAGTAACTGGACGGATCACCTGATACTCTATTGCAGGTATATTGATGATATACTCATCATTTGGCATGGTAGACGTCAGGACCTAGAAGACTATTTGATTCTGTTGAATAACAGAAATATCAGGATCCAATTCACATCCAGCATGGTTCAAAGACGTATTTCTTATCTAGATGTCAACATAGACCATGAGGGTACTAGTATCAAAACCTCAGTGTTAATGAAATCAACTGATCATAACAACTCTTTGATACAGTAGTTTCCACCCCCGTCTCCGAAGCAGCATCTTCCTTATTCCCAGTTCCTGAGCATTAAACGGATTACCTCGGACACAGCACAATATGACACCGCATTGCATGAGTACAAATTATTATTTATTTATTTTTAGATTGAGGTTATCCCGCAGAGGTGATGATTGGTGCAGAGAAGCGGGCTCAGGCTCTACCAAGAGCAGACCTGTTGAAGTAGAGGGTTAAGGAGATAGCCAGAAGAGAAGTTTTTGTGTCCACTTACTCCACTCAGTCACTGTCAAGATCTCACCTGTCTTTTCTACAGGAACGTCAGGGAACTGAAGTATAGTCCGCAGCTTGTCCCAACCATCTTTTGTGTTTGTATTATGTCTAGCAACAAAAGGTAATCAGGTGAAAGAGGGAAACAAAACAAGGAAAGGAGGGAGGACACTCCTTCGTCACAACCCAGGAACTGAAGGAGTACGTCAAGGCAAATCAAAAAGGCTGTAGATAAGGGGGAACAAAGTTTTAGTTCATAAACATAACACACTGTATACACTTAAATCTCTAGTGAATCAATTCTTTTACCTAAAATTCCCTTCTTCAAATCTGGAACATAAAGGAGGGCAGTAGTATACCCACTTCAGTGTAATACTGTAATGTTTAGAAATATATTCATTGGGAGATGGGTAAAAATGAAGCTTATGAATGATTTCACCCCTGTGGTTTGCCCACCTTTACTAACTGTTGTAGCTACCCATGCTTTCTGGTGAAAAAATAATAATCAGCAAAACTTCAGTGTACTGCTCTCTTTCCCTTTTAGGTTCACCTAGGCCAACAATCAGAAGAGCAGCCGGTCACAAGATAAATCCTCAAATCTGGTGAGATGGAATTATTTGCAAAAAATAAATAAAAAGGCAGCGCAACGCACTGCTTATCGTAACCACGGATGGAGGAATTAACTTCTCTCTCTTTCTTTCTTTGCAGGATATCCAGGAAGTCCAAGGAGAAGCGTCCCAAGGAGCCAGAGGAAATCGCCCCCATGGAGGAACACGATGGCCGACCAACGTAGAAGTGAAGGGCCGCGATGCACAGGAAGTGACATAGGGAGGTAAGCGAAACCGGGAAAGGCAGGGCTTTAACATGCCCCACCTATCCCTGCACATGCGTCCCCATCGGAGGCCATCATTGTATTTCCAGAGCCTCCACGTTGGCAATCATGACAGTCACCAGCCATCAAGCTAGTGATTTAGAATCGTTGGGATCTTTTGCAATCTGAACCTGACTTTCATGGTCTTTTTATGGAGCCTCCCATTTTTGCATATGAGAGATCGCGCAAACTCAGAGAGATCTTATTGAGACCTAACATAGACATGGAAGTGGTACACAAAGCGATGCGCAAATCTTTCAATTGTTCCCATTGTAACAATGTGTTGACAGCTCATAGCATTTACCATCCATGGTCAGGGAAAAATATTAATTTGAATTTCAGGGCGGATTGCAACGGACAAAATGTTATCAACGCGATCAGATGCCCATGTGGGCTATACTACGTGGGCAAAATGGAGAGGTCACTAGGGACACGTATAACTGAGCATAAGAGTCGGATCATGACCTGGACCATTAGTTCACCACTTGCATGTCACTCAAATGATAACCATCATACCATTGCTCAACTCAGGTTTACCATTCCTGAAGTAGTTAAGATTCAAGCTGACAGGGATATGTGTCAAGTCTGCAAAGCGCAAGCGGCCGGTGGACTACAAAGATGGCCAACCCCCGCGTCTGCTCATGAGTGGGAGTCGGCCGAGGTGTCTTAAATCCAGCTGTTCCCGGGCAAGAACGCTTAACGTTCTAGCTTCGAGTCTGTGTAGTTGATTCCAGGTTCACTCACCTGTGCTTCCGGGTCTCCTCGTCTCTTTGTCGGCCCACTCCTCTTCTTGGCATCCTCGTTATATAATTTTCGGGTTCCTGGCATGAAAGTCCATCTAATCTTCACGGTCAGTTATGAATGTTATTGAAGGTTTCCTGCACTCAAGTCTTCCTATGCGGTGGGCTCCTATTTTATCCCATGTTAAAGGAAAGAAAAAGAGACATTATCAAACAAGAAATTAAATACTTACAGTAGTGGAATCGGTGTTGCTTGCAAGCATATTTACTTTAAGATACTTATCTAATTTATGCTCTGAGTTGATGGAGGGTTGTGTTTTCTATGTTTCTGATTAAATTCCTAAAAAGTTAAAGGAATGGATTAGTTGACTGTAGTCAAGGGACTTTATGTGATGGACATTATTGATAATCAAGATATGCAATTGGAGCATTCCTTACGAAAACTACTGGTGGGTTCCATTTCCGAAATTCCCTTATATCAGGCATACACATTGCAGTATGACAGTTATAATATATATCCTTACATGTTCTTCCTTTAACTAGGTGTCTATGTGCTAAGATACACCCCAGTTACCAGGATATACACGGAAGAAGGGAGCAGATCAGGTACATACACTAGACTAGACATCAGCGATATGCTATATCCAAGAGCTTAAACAGGGTTTATACTTACCTGTTTTCCCTATTCTTTTCACAGTGACACTATCTCCAATTGGGGTGCAAAGTGGGAACTCTGGGCCAGATGTAGGTCAGAAAAACGACAAATAACTGTGGGTCTAACGGTAAACTCAAAACATGCTAAGTGTAGCTGGCTATGTGTCTGCTACTCCTCTTGAGATAGAAGACAGACTGGACAGTTAACCACTGTGAAAAAATGTCCATCAGTTACGCGATTATGGGCGCCCAGTACATCATATGGTCTACTCCACAGTAGTATAACCACCACTCTATCACCATAGATCAATGTTGGAGATAAGGAGTGATGGGTGGATGTCTGGTAGATTGAGTTATCGTAACTGTGAGCAGTGCACAAAAATAAGAGTGTGAAAAATGATAAGTGTAAGATTGGATGGTGCATACAATTATTTTTTATTCTGGAGTCATGCACCTCCAAGGTTAAAAATGACGTGCAAGTAAGTCAGGTGGTTCAAACAAATACCTTCTGACTGGGCTATCTGGTCGACATGTTTCTGCGGTTACTGGTCAAGTGTTACCATCCGCTTCCTCAGGACCCATAAACTTAGTTGCTACTGCTGAATCAGTGATAAGTGAAAAAAGGACATTCTATAAACATAAAAAGTGTCACCTGTACACTTCCATTTTTCTCCTGTGAGTGTCCGTTTATGATATAGCCAGCGAATCCACATGTAATGAAAAACAAACAATAATAGCGCTCACATTAGTTAAGGCTATCCCAAATAGAATTGTTCCAATGATTATGATGCTGCCTCTAGGTCAGAATGACATTAGAGTGTCTCACATTGTTACAATAATCAATGTCTCACCTTAATTTGTAAGGGAAAACGCCTCACCTCACCTGGCAAACAGCTCAGGAAAATGAAGCACCGCTCTGTAGTGCAGAAAAAATATATACAAGATCAGTGTTAAAAGACAGTGTCAGGCAGTTACAGAAACACACCCTTAGCGGGTGCCCGGGTGGGCAGCCCACGAGGGGGGGGCAGTTATCTTATCGTGGTGCCCGCATTATGGCTTGGTTCAGTATATTCAGCACATGTATAACGTGCTTTCAAAAGTAAAATATTCAGACAAACATTTATTTGCAGAACTAAAAGCGTTCTGGAGCTGTCATATCGTTAATAGGTGTCTCCCTTAGCCGATCACCAAGGATCAATACCACTAAGTGTCTTGTTATAATGGTAGTCTCCAAATATTAGTGCTGTCAAAATAAATTACTATTAGTTAAGCAGCTAGCTGAAGTTAGACATGGACAGAATAGCGCTGGATAATACAAGCGCTCCCACCCATTAGAGCAAGCGGCATCTAGCGCACGCTGCTGATCTAACAAGGAGTTAAACAAAGCCCCTCCTGCTGCCTCACCTCTCCGTCGGTACTTCAGACAGCCGGCCGGGCTGTTTGGGGAGGTGCCGCGGGGGGCGACGTGCACTTCCTTATTGATTCTGTGCCTGCGCATTAGGTCATGCGCGCAGAGACCAGAACTACAAGTGCTCATGGGTAGTGTAGTTCGGCTAGGTTCCGCCGAGCGTTTCAGTGCGCGAGTACGTCAAGGGACTACAAAATTATTGGGAGTTGTAGTTTCAAGGGTGCCTGTCACTAGCGCTAGATTGAAAATGCCAAAATGCAGAGGAATTTCTAGCGTGATGACCCGTCAACAGAGCTAGGTATAAAATGCCAATATGCTGAGAGATTTCTAGCGTGATGACCAGGTCGAGTTGATTTTAATCACTTTGATAAGGGGGCTGAACGCCCTAGTGCGCGAGTTCATTAATGACTGCACTCGCCTCCGGAGAGCATGGATACATGGGCATCCCTTGATCGGGCTTAATTTATGCTGCGACTGTGCAGTCAGGTGTCAGTAGTAGCGTGGTGACATGATTAAGTCAATTCTGGCGCGGAGGCTCTTTTATTATTATACATCCCAGTGTTAGCCACCTATCAGTCATCGTCCTCTGTCTCTGATGGGTAAGGGATCAGTATGGAGCAGGGGATCAATATTAAGTCCTCAACATAATAATAAGACAACCATAAAACTAGCTGGACACCCCCTGTATTAGAGGGAATCACTAATGTCCATGCCTCAATCGACAGGACTCCTCTCAGGATAGTATCAGATGGCCAGTTAGGTAGACCTCTCAGAATGCATGCAATCATGGGATAGTACTTCTACAGTGTCATCCACGGGATGTCTTCGTTGAGCCCGCTCTTGTCGCAGTTGAGCTTATACACCCATTTTTGTTCGATTCTGAACAAGTACCTGGATATATCCGTGATGTGATTAGGAATGTTGGGTTGTTCTAACACAGTCCACTCGAAGTCCGTGGGTCTGTGCCCCACTTGGATGAAGTGATTGGTCAATCTTGTTGACTGCTTCTGGCACCTTATTGTGCTCTTATGCTCCGATATCCTTGTTCTGACCTTTCGGGTGGTCATACCAACATATCTCAGTGCGCAGGGGCAGGTGATAAGATAAATCAGATTACTGCTGTTGCAGTTGGTGAACCTCTTCTGCTCCCAAGGCCGATTGGTTCCTATATCTACAGAGGTAGTTCTTCTCGTCTGTGGACAGGCCGCGCAATTGCCACAAGGGTGGTGTCCCGTTACTGGTGGCATGTTCCAAACCGTACCCACTTGATGGATCGCCTTAGGCGGAGGTCTGGTGTGAACAAGTCTGTCTCTCAGACTAGTCGCTCTTTTGAAAGCAAATAGTGGTTGCGGAAGGGAATCTTCTCCGGTGTTTAAGATCCTCCAATGTTTACGGACGATGCGCTGTATGGCGTTGGATCTCGTGCTGAAAGTGTTGACACAAGTGAGCCTATCGTTCTTGGTCTTAGGGACTGGTGGTTCCGACAAGGCTTCCCTATTATTGTTAGCTGCTCTTTTCATTGAGCGCCGGATCAGTTTCTTGGGGTAGTTCCGTTCAGCCAGTTTAGATGCCAAATCGTCAGAGTACTTAGCCGTGTCCTCCTTGTTGGTGCAGTTCCGCTGCACTCGCAGAAACTGCCCATATGGGAGATTATCCCGTAGAGATTTAGGGTGACAGCTGGTGTACTGCAGTAGGGAATTGCGAGCCATAGGCTTTCTATAAAGCTCGGACTTCAGACCCTGTGGTGTAATCGTAATTAACAGGTCCAGGAAAGCCAAGGATTGTCGGCTACTCTCCAAGGTGAACCGTAGAAAAGGATTCTGCTCATTGAGCCAATTATGAAAATCGTGGAGGGATTGTTCATCGCCACGCCAAATCACCAGGATATCGTCGATATACCTCTTCCAAGTGCATATCGATTTCAAAAAAGGGTTCGTATTGATAAGAACCAGGTCTTGTTCAAACTTATGCATATACAAATTCGCCAGGGACGGAGCAAAAACGCTGCCCATGCTCGTCCCAGACGTCTGCAAGTAGAACTGGCCTTCGAACTCGAAGAAATTTTCTTTCATAGCAATCGTCGCCAGATTCATCACTAGTGGAATAGGTGTTATTGACTCCCACGTTAGATCGCCCAACAAAGACTCGATAGCCTCAAGTGTTTCGTTCTGGGGGATGGAAGTATACAGTGACTCCACGTCGAAGGATACCAGGTGATCAGTCAGGATGTTAAAATCAAGCTCTGGTAGCAGTCTTAGTAGGTCTTTGGTGTCCTGCAAATAAGTCGGCATCTGTTTAACCATACTATCCTGAGAGGAGTCCTGTCGATTGAGGCATGGACATTAGTGATTCCCTCTAATACAGGGGGTGTCCAGCTAGTTTTATGGTTGTCTTATTATTATGTTGAGGACTTAATATTGATCCCCTGCTCCATACTGATCCCTTACCCATCAGAGACAGAGGACGATGACTGATAGGTGGCTAACACTGGGATGTATAATAATAAAAGAGCCTCCGCGCCAGAATTGACTTAATCATGTCACCACGCTACTACTGACACCTGACTGCACAGTAGCAGCATAAATTAAGCCCGATCAAGGGATGCCCATGTATCCATGCTCTCCGGAGGCGAGTGCAGTCATTAATGAACTCGCGCACTAGGGCGTTCAGCCCCCTTATCAAAGTGATTAAAATCAACTCGACCTGGTCATCACGCTAGAAATCTCTCAGCATATTGGCATTTTATACCTAGCTCTGTTGACGGGTCATCACGCTAGAAATTCCTCTGCATTTTGGCATTTTCAATCTAGCGCTAGTGACAGGCACCCTTGAAACTACAACTCCCAATAATTTTGTAGTCCCTTGACGTACTCGCGCACTGAAACGCTCGGCGGAACCTAGCCGAACTACACTACCCATGAGCACTTGTAGTTCTGGTCTCTGCGCGCATGACCTAATGCGCAGGCACAGAATCAATAAGGAAGTGCACGTCGCCCCCCGCGGCACCTCCCCAAACAGCCCGGCCGGCTGTCTGAAGTACCGACGGAGAGGTGAGGCAGCAGGAGGGGCTTTGTTTAACTCCTTGTTAGATCAGCAGCGTGCGCTAGATGCCGCTTGCTCTAATGGGTGGGAGCGCTTGTATTATCCAGCGCTATTCTGTCCATGTCTAACTTCAGCTAGCTGCTTAACTAATAGTAATTTATTTTGACAGCACTAATATTTGGAGACTACCATTATAACAAGACACTTAGTGGTATTGATCCTTGGTGATCGGCTAAGGGAGACACCTATTAACGATATGACAGCTCCAGAACGCTTTTAGTTCTGCAAATAAATGTTTGTCTGAATATTTTACTTTTGAAAGCACGTTATACATGTGCTGAATATACTGAACCAAGCCATAATGCGGGCACCACGATAAGATAACTGCCCCCCCCTCGTGGGCTGCCCACCCGGGCACCCGCTAAGGGTGTGTTTCTGTAACTGCCTGACACTGTCTTTTAACACTGATCTTGTATATATTTTTTCTGCACTACAGAGCGGTGCTTCATTTTCCTGAGCTGTTTGCCAGGTGAGGTGAGGCGTTTTCCCTTACAAATTAAGGTGAGACATTGATTATTGTAACAATGTGAGACACTCTAATGTCATTCTGAGCTAGAGGCAGCATCATAATCATTGGAACAATTCTATTTGGGATAGCCTTAACTAATGTGAGCGCTATTATTGTTTGTTTTTCATTACATGTGGATTCGCTGGCTATATCATAAACGGACACTCACAGGAGAAAAATGGAAGTGTACAGGTGACACTTTTTATGTTTATAGAATGTCCTTTTTTCACTTATCACTGATTCAGCAGTAGCAACTAAGTTTATGGGTCCTGAGGAAGCGGATGGTAACACTTGACCAGTAACCGCAGAAACATGTCGACCAGATAGCCCAGTCAGAAGGTATTTGTTTGAACCACCTGACTTACTTGCAAGTCATTTTTAACCTTGGAGGTGCATGACTCCAGAATAAAAAATAATTGTATGCACCATCCAATCTTACACTTATCATTTTTCACACTCTTATTTTTGTGCACTGCTCACAGTTACGATAACTCAATCTACCAGACATCCACCCATCACTCCTTATCTCCAACATTGATCTATGGTGATAGAGTGGTGGTTATACTACTGTGGAGTAGACCATATGATGTACTGGGCGCCCATAATCGCGTAACTGATGGACATTTTTTCACAGTGGTTAACTGTCCAGTCTGTCTTCTATCTCAAGAGGAGTAGCAGACACATAGCCAGCTACACTTAGCATGTTTTGAGTTTACCGTTAGACCCACAGTTATTTGTCGTTTTTCTGAATGCTTATGTGGGGGATATAACTGTGCCCTGGTCTTAAAACACACCCCTTGAACCCCAGAATAATTGTTAGTTGATTGTAGTTCCAGATGTAGGTCACCAAATACCGGTCGGTGACGGCCGATTTCGGCCGTTACCGACCGGTATTTGGTGATTGAGATGTACGGGGCCTAAAATATACAGAATCGGTAAATTTACCGATTCAGTAAATTTACTGATTCTGTAAAATACCGATTCAGTAAATTTACCGAATCGGTAAATCTATATGTAGGTGGCACTGAAAACAGTGCCACAGGCCCCTAAGAATTCATTATTTACCATGTAATACTGGTAAATAACGAATTCCTGTGTACATGCACATCTGTGCATGTACACCTGTGCCATGTGACACACATACATGCCCTTAGGGCAGAGGTCTTCAAACTTTTTTAGGTTTAGCCCCTCCAGCTGAATTTTTTTAGATGTTGGGGCCCCCCCACCACCTGACAGAAATTTCTGGAATCTGGTACACTACATAATCGACTGCCATCTGCATATCCAAGGCCATATCCGGCAAATAATGTTAAACAGAGTAAGAGTGTTTAGTAAACTGCAGGTTTGTGAGTGGGTGTGGTTAAATGACAGAGGCTTATTAACCAGTCCAAATCAAATTTTTCCACGATAAATTGTGCGCAAATTGTTTTTAACTAGGGATTTCCGTATGCAGTTGAGTCATAATGGGACAGTGCTATCTGGAGCAGCCCATTCACCTCCAAAGTAATTACCCTCAAGTCAGGTAAATACCTTTCCCTCCATAGCAAGCAAGGAAGGAAAGGCTAGCACATTTATTTTAAAAAGCAGGATCTCACAGGGTGCAGACATCCCTTCCTGTGATGTCCTGTGACACCAATGCGCATTGCTTATGCTAATAAGTCCCCCCACTTGTTTTTCTTTTAGGACTTATGCCCTGAGTGGGGGTTTAGGACACATGTCAGGCTTATGTTTAAAAAATAGAACTAATAAAAACTGAATGATGTTGCCTATTTTACTTTAGAGCAATGTTGTCTGACAGACTTTCTAGTGATCAAATGAATCAAGGTCCAGCTGCACAGTGAACTGGCAGCATTGCAGTGCATTTAAATTCAGCGGAGGCCGATGCAGGTAAGTGCGATGGGACGGCAGCGGGGAAGTCGACAGAAGATGGAATAGGTCAAATTAAATAAATAAATAAAACCTATTTGGTCCCCCCGCCCCACTCCACTGCCCCACCGCGCTTGTCTGCACCTGCCACGACTGATTTGTGCGCCTCCAGGGAGTGGGTCTAGGCAGAGAGTAGAAAAGACTGTTACAGGCTGAAAGGGTTTGTGGTGGATGCCCAAAGGCAGTGCTTAATTAATAATAATAATAAAAGTACAGGTGCCAAAGCTTTTATTACGTCACTTCTGCCAGCATGGTCTTTTGCCAGAGCGGCTGTTTGCCAGGACTGACAAGTCCTGAACGAACCAACACACGCCTCCTTCTTCATTCACCCTCTTATTTCTGCCTCTGTCTCATTCTTGCAGGTTGTTTTTTATCTCTGCTTTATCCCTTTGTCACTGTTTTCACAGCTTTCTTGCCCTTTTTCTTTCACCCTATTCTGCTTTGCTCTCACTTGGTCAAAGTTGGATGCTGAAAAAGAATTCTTGGTTCCTAAAAATGAGTAACTGGGGCCACCAACTTCCACTTCCGATATAAAGGAAGCGCTGCCCACATTGGAGTCAGGTCAGGAATGGACTAGTTGGAAGCACTGTTTGTAAGATCACCCTTTGCCCCAGAACTACCCTTGGCCCAGTCGCCTATGCGCTACAACGTTAATCATGTTGTCATTTGTGTTCATTGCCTTTATGCTTCTGATTACATTACTATACAATTGTATGCCGCGTAAAGTGCAGACATTCGGTCAGGCAACAAGTGGTGCTGTACAGAGGTGATAAAGTAAGAAATAAATATAAGGCGTGAATTGCGCACGTTGCTAGAAATCCTTCCGTTCGACACAGGCATGGAAAGGCTGCTGAAATTTCCCATCATCAAACGCTCTCTTCTGCCTTTCCGCAAGACTGGAGAAACCCTACTTCTGAAGCACATTGTTGCAAGATCACTATAAAGCATTTATTTGGGAGCAAAATGTGACAGCTGCAAATTGTGCGAGCTAGCCACACTTGCAGTTCACAGAGCTGCCCATTTGCTACTGGCACAAAATGAGCATGGCACAATCAGTGCATGTAAATGTTAAAACAAATATATTGAATATTAAGGTTCAGGGCCACATGCTGAAATGATGTCAACCTTGTCACTGACGAGAATGGCATACCTTTTTATGTTACATCTGAGGCTCCCAGCACCATTTCCACTTGCATTACATTCACTTAGTACAAATAAAATGGTAGGTGCTGAATTGATTACACTCATGTGAGGGAATCTCAGCTGCCAAACCCCACAGTAGCATGAGCCAACTGCCTTTCATTTGTCCCCTAAGACATTTGTTTTCAGCCTATTATAAAGAAAGATTAGTCTTCAAAGTGTGCTCTTTGAGCACAATGTATAAAAAACATGAAAATAGCTACATTAAATGTACACTTTTGTAATTTTTTAAGAAAACCCTGAGTGTATGGCATGCCCATACTTAATGTAATTTAAAGAGAAACTTTGTTTCCTTTCTGTGAAAAATGAACCATCCCTGCACAGTTCATTTCCAGAGCTGCAATGTTTCGCTTTCGGTTTCACAGCACAGGAACATTTCAGCTCTTGGAATTCGCTTTCTTTCAAAATAACTTTCTTTCGAACGATTAGGATACAGTGAAAGGTTAGCTCTTACAGTGGAGTTGGCGCCTCCTTTCGCGCCCGCTTTCTTTCAAAATAGCTTTCTTTCGAACGATTAGGAAACAGTGAAAGGTTAGCTCTTATAGTGGAGTTTGCGCCCCCCCTGAGATGGTGTTGCGCCCCCCTAGGGGGGTGCGCCCCACAGATTGAAGAACTCTGCCTTAGGGCATGTATGTGTGCCACATGGCACACAAGCCAGAATCAGGGGTGCAACAGGGTGTCAAAGCAACACCCTGTCACCCTTGAAACTTCGGTAATTTTACAGAATCGGCATTTACCGATTCGGTAATTGCCATTGGTTCCTATGGGCCTCAAGGCCCATAGGAATCAGTGGTAATTACCGAATCGGTAAATACAGATTCGGTAATTGCCGAATTTTGCTGATTTGTTAATGTATTCGGTAAATATACCTACATAACATTTACCGATTTGTAAATACCGAAGCGGTAAAATTCAGTATTTACCAATCAGTAAATTCTGATTACCTAAATCTAGCCCTTTGTGTGCTTTCTCCCTGTTTTCTTCCCTTCTTCCCCGGGTTTCTGTTTGTACTTTGACTACTTTGGGTACATTAGATGACCAGGTGAAGTTGAGGAGTTATTCATCATTAGCATGACATTCCTGCGGAAACGTAAGTAACCTTGACAATATGTCTAAGCTGTTAACTCAACGTGAGAGCTACTGGATTCGCTTTTTTGACACTCTCATACCAAGGATTTAGAGTGACTCAATAAGCAGAAAATAATTTTTGCTTTTCAACGATCCAAGAATTTAAAAGAACTGCTATCTAAAAAAGCCAAGAAAGACTGTTCCTTGAAATTCAAAGGGATGCAAACTTGTGGAAACTGTACACATTGCAACAATGTCATGAAAGGTAAAACACTGACTCACCCCTCACAAGGCAATAAGATGGATTGAAACACAATAGTACCTGTGACACCAAAAATGTGGTATATGCCATAAAATGCCCATGTGGCAAAATGTATGTGGGAATTACTGAGAGAAAACTGAAAGTTGTTTAACGTAACATAAAAGTAACATCAGACTTATGAATGAAAAATCGACAGTAGCCATGCATTGGTTAGATGCTGGACATAACGTGTCCCAATTAAGATTTACTGTACTTGAATCTGTAGGAATTGACCTGGGGACCGACCCTCACAAAAGGCTTTTGCATGCAGAATACTTCTGGATAAAAAAATTGAACACTCTACAACCTTAAAGGGCTGAACGACCGTATGGAACTGTCTTGTTTCTTATAATTGTTTCTTACTATTGTTTAATTTTTAATTTTGGTCACAATTATTGTAGTTTAAGAAGTATATTGATTTCACCAAGATCTCACACAGTTTCAGAATGCTGCCTTCTACATTGCACTTTAAAGTGTAATGACCACAACCATTCAGCGCCCAAATTCATCCACCAAAATATAGTTGTTCTAACTCATATCATACATTCAGGCTTTTTCACACTGGATAACACACAACTTTATTAGACGTGCCGCTAACACGAACGCTGTCTCTTTAATATTCCTAAGACATACGGTCACGTGACCACGTCACGACGTGTGTCTTACGCAGTGGCAGGATAATCTCCTGCAGAGATGGGCGCGAACGCCGGTTAACTCGGAGCAGGCCCGTTAGTAAATCTGAAGTAAGTTATCCATTACCGCATTTTGTTGTAATTGTGCTGTAGCACATCTAGACCGTTCGAAATGGTTGGGCTGTAGAACGCTGAAATCATCATTGTAATACACGAAGAGTGAGCATTCTCGTTGCGCGGAGTAGGCTTAGATTGGTTAACGTTATTGTCAGGATGTTGTATTTACTGACAGGCACACATACAGTGAGTATTTTTAAGTTACTGGTTTGAACATTAACGTTTCTATGTTCTTTTAACACATAACACTGAACTACAATTCAGGTGTAGCTTGAGGTTTTACACAGCACACAACAATGGCGCATTCATTGATTTGATGAGGAAAGAAAATAGTAGAGGCTTAGAATTCTTTTTTGGACTTTATTAGACCACAACTAGAACAGTTATGACATGTTAATAGTTTGTTTTTTGACACTTTACCATGAGATTGATGATTAATTTAGCTTCCTGTTTAATTTACACAGACCCCTGAAGAAGGGTCCAGTCCGTGACCCGAAATGCATTGGGTGATGATTCTCATGAAATGAATATTATGAATTGAAAATATCGACATTTTGAAGAACTTATGATTATAAAGAAAATAAAGAAGATTGAAATCCATTAACTTGTGGATGGTTATTAAGCAGCAATCCTTTGAAGTAACGATAAGGAACCAACAAGGTTCCAAGTAAAGAGTGCTCACATTCTCCATGGTAGGATTCTCCCACCTGACCAGTTTACTATGATTTTGAGGCACCTTGACCAAGTGTAATGATGGAGCAGCACTAACCTGAAATTTAGTTGAATACAGATCATTAAAAGAATGGTGTGCGTGGAGCAGCGTTGTTCATTTTCAAACATGGCCCTTCTGCCATAATGTTTTCCTCATTCTGGGTAAAATAAACGAAACAAATTAACGCGGAATTACAGTGGCCACTTTATGGCTCCTTTAATTCTCAAGTTCTCGCCAAACTAGAGGAACAATTAATGAAAGAAAAATGCGCCCGTCTATGTTTGAATCTGTCCGATTTTGGAGGAAAGAGATAAAGCAGAGAGCTAGAAAGCAGAAGGCTCAAGAAAGAAAATAAGAACGTATGTCAATGGCCGACCACGCCAGAGAAAATTTACAAAATCAAATGACAAAATCAGTAGAAATAGCCGATAGGGAGCATTGGGCCCGGGTACAAAAAATGTTATCTAGCTCGTGAGGAGAAAGGAAAGGGTCATATGGAAGGGGGAGAAGAAGGTGATTCCTTGCTTGATAGCATGCTAGAAAGCCCTCCTGCATATGCCCCAATGTACCCTGCCATGACACCTCACACCCCGCATGTCCCCCGCCACAGCCCACTCCCGCCCCCACTGCCCCTGTTACTGTTCTCCCTGTCACACCATCCCTCCTGATTTTTCCTATGACACCGACCACGCCCGCTAACCCTGTCCTCGCTGCGGGAATGACAATAAGTCTCCATCCACCCAACCCCTGCGGCTTTACCCCTACACGCCCTTTTCCTGCTTCCCCGTGGTCTACAGTTATGCCGGATTTATATATATTGTTGAATTCCCCCCAGACTGGCCTCCTTGCATTCTGCAGTCAGCTTTTCGTCCCTTCGAGAAAATGACCTACAGAGGCAACAGTGTGAATGTTGGATAAATAACGGGAATATTTATGCCTTTAAAGAAATATGGTCCACCTTTTCCCAGTGGACTATTATGGAACAGACAACCTGGGCTGAATACATGTGTACCCTGGTTATGCAAAGATTTGAGAATGCGCTTATGCAGATACCCACCGGATTAATGGACCTTAGGTGGCAAAAAAATAGAGGGGATGTTTGGCACTATGTCTGCTTTAATGGCTTACCGTGATATGACCGCTTTTCCCAACACCCCTCTAGAAACAGCTATGCCAATGAGAGAGGCGGCCCCTGTCTTTGTGAACGCACTTACCGATGCCCAAAATAATCCCCGAGGGGCTGTTGAGGCACACTGGCACAGGCTTTGGATTCATGTTCCTTGGAAAAGGTCAGAAGTAATGCAGTTAAAAGGACAATTACCAGATCCCCGGAAGAATCCGGATGCCTTTTACAGAGAATTAGGTGAGATTATATCTGCAGGTACTCTCGTTCTTGAGGATATAGATTTACTTTTTGGTACAGCTCTCCCCACTGAAATTTGGGACAAAATAAAACATACTGACCATGAAGTAGCGTTGGGAGGAAAATGGGCTGACCTAGAGGCTATGGAAGAAGCAAGGGTAGGAAGGACTAAACCATGAGCTGCCATCCTGACTTTGCCCGATAAAATAATAACGTTTATGAAAACACTTTTGCCAGAAAGTGACATTAAATGGGATAAAATAAACACCAGTAGGCAGCGAAAAGATGAGAATGTGGCTGACTTTTTTACCCATTTTGAGACTGAATACAAGGGACATACGGGCACATGCATCATTGTAGGATTTTGCACTTCCTAAATTGCGAAAATCAAAGAATCGCAATTTAGGAATTGCAAAATCCTATGCATCAAGAAATCCTAAAAGTTTTTAGGATTTCTTAATTTTCGGAAATTGCGATTCCTTAATTGCGAATCGCAATTAAGGAATGGCATTACATTGATTCCTATGGGCCTAGAGGCCCATAGGAATCAATGCCGTTTTGCATTTTTTTTTTGCACTCGCTATTTGTTGATGCATTGCAAGGGAGCAGAGGGGGGTCCAAAGGACCCCCCCTGCACCCCTGAAATGTATTTTAAAGTGCATGTTTCACACACACATGTCCTAAGGACATGTGTGTCTGTAACATGAAAGTTTAAAAAATGCATTTTTTTGCTTTTTTAAAGATTTTCGCAAATTAACACAACGGTCAACCTCGTGTTAATTTGCACTTCCTATTTCAAAATTCGTAATTTTTAAAAAAATGATGCATTGCATTTAAGGAATCGCACAAATTCGATTCCTTAAATGCATTCGCATTTTTAGGAAATGCAAAAAATAGCGAATTTTGAAACTCTGTTTCATGCATCCCAAAAACGTATTTAGGAAGCGCAAACGGCCGAATTTACCGATTCGCACCGTTTGCACTTCCTAAATAGGTTGATGCATGTGCCCGATAGTGGTTTGGATTCCCGGACCCCAGGTTCTGGCCCAGTATTTGTCGATAAGTTTGTTAGCAACTTGCTTCCTGAGATCTCCACCAGGCTTAAGAAAGTTGAAAGAATGTGGTCTGCCCAAACTATGACTGGTATCTTGACTATGGCACAATAGCACGAGAAAAGGGAGAATGAAGATAGAGAATAGGAAAGTAAGAAGGTTAGGGATCTTAAGACAAAGACACTTCTGCTGCAGGCTTACCCTCCCCGAGGTCCCGATGCCCGCTGGAGGCCGACTAGGGACCATGGCCCGCCCCATCCACAGGATAAAGAACGCAGGCCCAGGGATGGCGCTCCCATCCAGCAGCACCCGACCAATAGGTTTGATGGGTACAAAGCAACACGCACTTATTACAATGATGATTATGATGCAGTTGATGAGACAGGGTCCTACCAAGCAAAGGACAGCCAGGAAAGGGGTATTACCAGAGTGCAAATTCCAGTGGATGAAAGGGGCCCGTATGTTCAAATGTCAGTTGTCGGGAACAATCAGAATTTTCTTTTGGATACTGGGACCACAAGGTCTTCTATTGCATGTCTGTCAGTCCCAGAGGCACCCCTTTCTGGTAATATGAATGTCTCTGTGGGTTTTGCAGGAACACCTGTGACCAGCCCTCTCTCTGAACCCCTTCCTCTCGATATTGGCCCTGCACATGTTGCCCCTCCCTTTGTCCTTACTACAGGTTGTAGTGAAAACTTGTTAGGCATGGTTTTACTGAAAGATCTGTATGCAACCATATCATGTAGTCCCCAAGGTGTATCCCTAACAATTTCCCCCACCGCAGCTTCCTATATGTATCTATCAGGTCCCCTCCCACCAGAGTTGCAGTCTTTACCTTCCTCCCTCTAGGCATCATCAGACACTGATGTAGGGTGTCTCAACATATCCCCTCATGTGGTACGCATCCAGCCAGGTGCACTTCTCCCCCGCCTCCGGCAGTATCGACTGCCCGCGGAAGGAGAAATGGCCCTTTCAACAATAATATCTGAATTAATGGAAAAGGACGTAGTGGAGGAGACACGTGGCAATATCTGTAACAGTCCCATTATTCCCGTTCTTAAAAAGACCAATGGAGATGCTCTCTCCCCTAAAATATACAGATTTGTGATTGACCTGAGGGCCCTTAACAAAATAACAATCTCCCAATATCCTGTTGTCCACGACATTACAGCCCTCTTAACGATGGTCCCCTCTGATGCCACGCACTTTTCTGTCATAGACCTGAAGAATGTTTTTTTCAGCATTCCTATACGTCCTGACAGCAGACATTTTTCTGGTTTCTCCATCGGTGGGCGAAGTTTTATGTTCTGCCGCGCCCCTCAAGGTTTCACCGAGAGCCCCAGTATTTATAGTCAAGCCCTAAAAAGTCAACTAGATTCCTTGGAACTCCCTGATAATTCCACACTATTGCAATATGTAGATGACCTCCTCATTGCTGCAAATTCTGCCCCAGCATGAAAAGAAGCTACTCTCTGTTTGTTATGCCACCTTGCCCTCCATAATCACAAAGGGGCTGATTTACAAGGCCCTTGCGCCACTTTTGCGTCGTTTTTTAACATGTTAAAAATGACGCAAAAGTGGCGCAGGGGGCTTGTAAATCTGCCCCAAAGTCTCTTTGAAAAAGCTTCAGTTTTGTCAAGAGAAGGTGATGCTCTGCCCTTAGCCCTACTATCCACAAGAACAACGGCCCACACCAGAATAGGGCTATCCCCTCATGAAATTGTGTTCGGGAGGCCTGCCAATGTATGGGGTGTCCTGCGGCCTAAGAAACTGTCTGACGTTGAATACCCTGTATTAACTGATTATCTGTACAGTCTGACTAATACCTTTTGTACTCTTTATCACCAGGTGCATGAGGCCATACCTAACAAAAGCGAGGGCCCAGGACACGTCATCCAACCTGGGGATTGGGTCTTGGTGAAAAAATGTAAATGGACTAAGAGCCTCGAGCCCCGCTGGACACAGCCCCGTCAGATGTTACTGGCCACCCGCACTGCTGTGAAAGTAGAAGGTCGGAAGAATTGGGTGCATTAGTCGTACTGCAGGCGTGTGCCTCTGCCCCTCCCCTATGATCAGTGGGTGAGGAAAGGACAAGGAGACTCAGAAACAGAAACAGTCCCGACGATTGTCCCATTCAGCGATGCCAGACTGCATTCTACATCCACGGAAGCAGAGAATGACAGCATACTGAAAGGAAGGGTGGAACCCTTCCTTAACTCTGCTCAACACCAAGAACAATAGTTTCCCGACCATTCTGTCCCTACTTCCGACTGATACATCTTGCGCCCCCAAGGGAAGGCTTGCCCTTGACTTCGCCAAGTACCTATGGGCTATAGGGCTGTGATCTTCTTCGGCTGAGAGTAGTGCTGGTGTGTCAGGCTAAGGTACACCATAGGTCCCTTGCCACCTGCGCCCAGTGAAGCAACCACCAATCACAGACAGCCACTAGAGGCCCCTGGCTTAGCACAATGGCAGCCGTCCAAAAACCCCGAATCCAGAAACAAGATGTCAGTCTCCGACATAGTAAATGCTTCATGGCCACCGTGGTGACGCTGTTTGTCTACAAGAAACCGATGGCCTTATGAATTTTGACATTTCTTAAAGTATTTGCCACTCAATGGCAAAAGGAGGGTCTGAGGAAAAGTGTTCTTCTGATCGGCATCATTTGTACCGAGACTCCATTGCTTTTCATTGCCATCTCGTGTCAAACACTTCTACATGACCCACCTGGTTGTTTCTGCTGATGCCTGAGGAAAATCTAACTAACACGACAACAGCCATCTTGCAGCCTGCATTTCTGCCCAGGAACTGTCGCATACCCAACCCCCTCTGTTCGTGCAGTTCAACAGAAAGCCATGAGACATTCACACCCTGTGTAAATGATTTGTTTTCCATGTCCTGCTCCCAGCCTGGTAAACATCCTTGACACCGTGATCAGGTTATCTGGACAATGGTCTGACTGCTGGGCCTTGATCAGGGTGATTAAACAATGACCTGAAAGACCGGGCTTTGATCAAGGTGATTAAATAATGACCTGAAAGACTGAGCCTTGATCAAGCCGAGTGAACAAGCCTTGACCAGGTCACCATCTACAAACTTCGTTTGGATCTGGTTACCAACTACAAACACTGCCCTGATTGAACAATGAACTAACAGCCAAAAGACTGAGATGAAAAAGTATAAGAGGCTTGTAAGCTGCGGAGTAAAGCAGCAGCCTCCTCTGTCTTGTTTCTGACGAGCTTGGGACTCTGTTCCATAGCCCGGGCTATTTGAATAAATCTGGTTCCTCCTGCAGACGAAGGCTCCTGTGTCTCCTTTTACTACGTATGAAGGGTATGGAAGTCTTGGGCGGTTCCCCCACCGCCGAGACCCAGTGAGTGGGTTAATCCGGTTCTTCATCACGTTTGTGCATTTTCCATTGTGCACTGTACATAGTGTACCCTGCTTTTATTGTATTCTTGCATATTCTCCATGCAGTATAGTCATTGATCATCACCTGTATTCTCATCATGGAAACCGTATCAGTATCATGTTTTTAAGTTTGGGGTTCTTTAGCACAATGGACTATACGGGGCGCCATACAGTGTTCATACAAGATTATCTATACCTTCAATGTGGTACATGATCTGATCGTGTAAGTATTAATTGCCCAAAGGGATATTTTCACTCTGTATGTTTTCTTCAATTTATTTAGTCCCATTTGTACAATGTTCTGTATACCACATCAGTTGCCTATGTCATAATTTTTCTAAAGATAGTACTCATTTGTTTTTATTATCCTTTTCTTGTAGCCTTTCCGTTTCCTTTTGTGCATCAACTGTCTTACAGCATATCAGTACCATATACGATTTGTTGTTGTTTGTTTATTTTAACCTATGTACTCATGACGTGTTTCTTATCCTCTCTTCAATTGTAGACACATCACTCGATTTGAGCAAGTTTGTTCTTTGGTCAGGTGACGCTGTTTTGGAGTTTTGTTCTTCAACATATATATCTTACCATTAGTCTGCTCTAAACCTTTGGGATACTTCTCTTTTAGTCTTCTTTTCATTTCTTTGAACACAGAGGAGGGCTGTCCCCTCCCCTCGCAGTGGTCGCGAGCAGCATGATTATTTAAATACGCAAGTTTCGTCTAATGCTGGTTGATTCACTGTTTCCTGACACCGGGTGCAGTTGACGAAGCTTTCACGCGTTTAAGCACTGTTTTTCAGAGTGGGAGCCACACGTGGCTGGATATGGCTGTGTTTAACTTTTGTAACGGAGGAGTAGTAGGTGGTGTTTATTCTCCCCTAATTTGGTATATACTGTACTTATGCTTGCAGTGGTAATGTGTATGCGTGACCACGTATCACCTTGTTTTGCAGCTTTGGGTCACAGCTGGCAAGTCGGAGAGGCTTCTCCTGCACTACATTCATTTGGGACATTAGTTAGCTGAGCGGACGGCGCATGGGGCTGTCCGCGCTCTGTCTCTGTTTTTAAGCAGTGCAGAGTGTAGGAGTGGATTGATGCTCAGCGTGGTCACACTTGAGAATGTCACTTAGTTTCACTATCACCACATGTACAGATATTTTCACGCACACACCGATTCCCCTGCCGGTGTCTTGCCTCTGGGTTGTGTTGCTTGGAGTTAGTAGGTGCGTACAGTCACTTAATCAATTGTTGGCATGGGTATGATAAACACGCACAGATGGGATTTTGCAATGTCTTAGTATTCACATTGTAGGCATAAGTAAGATTCACTAAGCACCATGCACGGAGACGTTGGTTTTAGCGATTTCACTTTTGGATATGGGACAAACTTGGTAATTGCACCACCTGTTCTTTCATTCTATCTTTTTTCAACCTTTTCAGGTTCTACCTCAATTCTTCTAAATAGGGTTGTCTGTTTTCTCTTACAGATATTCATGAATGTTAAATTCTAACACCTTGGATGCTCGCCTCAAAAGATGTAATGGCTGTTATTTAAAAGCTTTTGTTTGGATGAATAGGAAATGATGTATTATTATTTGCTCATAGAACCCCTGAAGAAGGGCTATTTTTTATGCCCGAAATGCATTGGGATTTGTAAAATCTACGTGGGAACTATTAGAACACCATCTATATTCATGTGGAATGGATTTCATACGAAGCACCTGCGCTTGCATAATAAATTATGAAGGAGTCATACTCAGCATCTCATGGATGATTCCTAAGCAGTAGCACTTACGAGGTTCAGGGGCAGTTCGCTGTTTTTAACTCTGTGTTTTTTCTGTGATAAATTAACTGTTTTTAAACTGTGTTATATTAGATTTATTTCATGTGGCACCAGGGCTTTTTGCACTACCCTGCTCAGCTGTAATGAGGGTCTTTTATTTGACCTTTATCTGGTGATTGGTGACCTTCTCTGGCAACTTCTCCCCGGTCCACCGCAGCCATTAGCGGGCTGATTGAGTGGAAGGAGTCTCACTACACCGATTACTCACTTCCGGCGGCCCGTATTTCTTCCGCCATCTTGGGAGGAGGCAGTCTAGTTGCCCGGAATTAGACCAGTGGCACGCGGAAGAGCAGCAGACGCACGCAGCGGGCTGGCCGGCAGCGCCTGAAAGCACGGCAAAGGCAAGCCCGTCTGCACCCGTCCACGCCAGATTGTCTCCAGACACCAGAGATGCTGCCAATTTCACAGAGGGTTTCCAGACATTCACCTGTAGTGACCTGCTTGCGGTCAAAAAATTTGTAAGCATTAGGGAATAGCCTTTGGGTGATTTACCTGAGGGCCCCTTTTGCTGTAAATGCTGTGGTTTTGACTCCTGGGCCACAACACCAATATGTACTCCTCCTCCCCCACTCAGGGATGTGATTAAAATCCTCAGCCTTAACTGACGCTCTCTAGTCAAACACTCAGCAGATATTTATGATCCGCCGTAAGACTATTCCCCTGACGTCCTTTTTTCTAACTGAAAGATGGCTCTCTGATGTTATGGTTGCTGAGCCAGGTTTGGCACTCCCGAGGGCTATAGCATTTTGACCCTCAGCATAGTGACAAGAGGTGAAGGCATTGCATTCATCTTCAAATCCTGCTATCCTTGCACACTGGAGATAGAGACTGAGGCTGGCTGTGATTGTGCACGTTTCAGGGTTTCCTTCAGCCCCAATTACACCATGTTAGGGCTTCTAGTATATCAACCACCTGAGCCAACCAAAAACTTTAGGACTGCACTCATTGAAGAGGTTAGCTCCCTGGCTCTGAGTGCTGCTAACTTCAGTATCCTTGGGAATCTAAATTTACATCTAGATAATCCTTTGGACGCGGATACGGCTAACTTTGTCAGTTAATCCAACTGGTTGCAGGACCCACCCACTCTGCTGGCCATTTGTTGGACCCGGTCTTCACTAACCTATCCTCCCTCACAGTTCACACCACCATCCTGATGTGTTGGACCGACCACTACCTGGTCTCCATGTCTCTCCAGGGTGTCACACCATCCGGAAAATGGGTCAAAAATCTTCCTTTAAGAGCCCATGGCACAAACTAAACTGGGACCAACTAGGTGTCCTTCTCTTCACAAACAGTCCCAGTCTGCTCGCTGACCCGAGGCTGCCAATACAATGCTCTGTGATTGGATTCTTCAGACACTGGATGCATTAATCCCAGCCAAGTGGTCTAAGAACCACAAACATAAATCTAGCGCTTGGTACAATGACAAACTTGTGACCATTCGCAAGGCAAGTAAAAGGCTAGAGCGAATCTGGAGACGGGACTTCGACACAGCCGCAAAGGGGAATTATTGGGCTGCTATTAAAAGCTACCACAGGGCCATTCAATCTGAACGGGCGGCTTTTTATGCACAGAAAATCTGAGAGAGTTGCAACCCAGCGAAGAGTATCTTCTCAATACTCACAGACCTTAAATCACAAAATCCCTCTACAGCACCTCGAATCAAGTCGGATCAGCAGTGTTAAGACCTCACCACCTTCTTTATTAAGAAGGTGGAAAATATCTATAATTCTTTTCAGCTGGTCCAAACGGGCTAGTGTGCTGGACCTAGTCCCTGCAATACCTGCACCCTGGCAGCCTTTCCTCCAATCTCTCAAAAGCAGCTGCTTTCATTACGCAGCAAAATTAAATCTGGCTCTCCGGCTGACCTTCTCAAGCCTAATCAATTTAGGAAAATTCTGCCGGTGCTCCTGGCACCTCTGGGCCAGGTGATTAATAGGTCTCTTGCCACAGCAGTTCCTAGGGCATGGAAACAGGCCAAGTTGGTGCCTCTGCTCAAAAAACCCACCTTGGACCCATCTAAGGCTGAGAATTTCCCTTCTGCCATGGGCATCTAAGATCACCGAGGCCTACATCGATTCCTTATTAACAGATTTCCTGAACACCAACAACATCTTAGACCCCTTCCAGAATAGTTTCCGTCCTGACCACAGCACAGAGTGAGGTACTGAAATTCTGAACCTTGTTATAAAAGTCTTCGTATTATGACTATTTTGGTATCAGCAGGCCGAATATGGCGAGTACAAGATGTATGAGTATTTTCGTCCTCTTCGAGTGATGAGATCACCATGAAATCAGGGAGTCCGTTCTGAACCCTCGGGTTCCATCTTGCGTACGGCAGCCATTTTGTGGTTGCCCTCACATAGGCCGGTGACAGTGGCCGAACGAGTCTCCAAGCACACGTACACTTTAGCTGTCTTCTAAATGACCTGAGCGAGCGACCCTTTTGCCTGAAGCCAAACCTGTCAAATCAGTCCCTTTCCCGGTAGCTGATCAAGATTACGGATCGAGACACAAAACACCATCAAACCTTTTATTGCGCATAACTATGTCTTATCTTGCTCACACCTGTCTCTGCTCCTTTCTTTATGATCCGTTTACGATGGGGATGTGCCCGTTTTTATGGTGGGTTCGATCGACCTGTCTGATGAAGAATGTTGGGTTTGACCAATAATTGATTATGGGCTGGACAAACTGAAAAATGGGCTTGTTATCATGATCCTGCCTTTTCTTTCTGTGAAAACATGTGAGTGGTCAACTGTAAATTGGAATATTTGCCTGAAGCATAATATTTGGTATAAAAAGGGGTAACTGGTTTCTGTAAGGAGGACAGTCTCCTGAGAACATACACCGTGTTGTACTTCTAGGATCTCTGTTACAGGCTGCAGCTAATAAAATTGATCTTTGACGTCACCAAGAAGTACCCCGTGTCTCTGTACTCTAAGACAGGTGGACCCGGAGACTAGGGCGTTTCCCCTGGCGCCGCTATAACCCGTTTCTTCAGGAGTCAGCGCTCCTGGTTGTGACCAAACATCTTTGGACTGCACTAGATGCCGGGCGCACTTCGGTACTGATATTACTCAACCTAAGTGTGGCATTAGACACAGTTTCTCATTCCATCTTGCTGCAATGTCTGCGGGAGGCAGGCATAGTGGGCCCTGCTTTAAAGTGGCTCTCTTTGTTTCTCGCAGGGAGGACTTTTCAGGTGACAGCCCCCCTTTTAGCTCCAGTGTCCAGGCCATCAAACAAGGGGTGCGCCATGGCTCCTCTCTGAGCCCATTGCTGTTTAACCAGTAGGTCCAACCCCTGGCGTTGGTAGCCAAGAGTAGAGGTCTGACTATGATCTCCTATGCTGACGACACGCAGTTGGTAGCGGCACTCTCAAATGACCCTACGCGGGGCGCTCCCAAGTTTAGGAGCAATCTTGCGGACATTGCCGGGTGGATGACTCCCAACTGCCTTCAGCTTAATGCAAACAAGTCGGAGGTGTTGTTGGTAGGGAATGACCCCGTGCTTTGGAAAAAAGCACTGATGGTCCGAAACCCTTGGTAAGGCCCCCCTCCAAGCAGATGGTGAAGAATCTGGGGGTATGGGTGGACTCGGCCCTCAATTTCAAAGTTCAATCAAAGAAAGTGGCAAGGACATGCTTTGGGCTACTGCAGGGGCTCAGACCCTTATTGGGTTTTTTTGACGCACCAAAACGGCAAGTCATCATCCATGCCTCGATTTTGTCGAAGCTGGATTATGCCACCTCGCTATAACTAGGGTCTAACAAGGCAGAAACTTTGAGACTTCAGAGGGTCCAGAATGCAGCTGCCAGAACCCTTCTTGGTCTCCGTAGAGCCTGTCCTGTGTCGGATGCTATTCGCCAACTTCACTGGTTGCAGGTGACCAGGCGGATTGAGTTTAAGGCTTTCTTCTTGGCTTTTAAGATCCTGAAACTTGCCACTCCAGGAATCCTGGCCGACTTATTGCTGCCATATGTACCCACACGTCAACTCCGTTTCTTGGGGCAAAACTTGGTAGTGATCCCCTGGGTGAGGAGGGCACGCGCTAGGGGATTCTCGTTTTGTACCTTGGCGGCAAAACTCTGGACACGCTTCCTGAACAGGTCCGTAGCTTGAACAACTACCTAGTTTTCCAGAAGACAGTCAAAACACACCTTTTCCCTCTGTTGTAGACTGTCCTGCCTCTCCCCCGTTCGTCTTTTACTGCTGTCAGCGCCGGGACGCCTCTTTGCTGGGGCAGCTGTCGCGCTCTGTAAATGATATAACATAACATAACATTGATGGATTTTTGTACATTGGAATGTTGCTTATGGTTTGAGTTTTGTATGCACAGTGTTTAAACTAGTTTAAAGTTAGTATAGAATCAGGTATACTCTCTTTGAGTGAACAACAATATTACACCTGATGTCTAGGGCATAGGCCCTAGCTTTTCCTTTCTTCTTGAATTAAGTGGCTGGGCGGAGCCATCTCAAAGTGTGCACATTTTATTTATTAAATTTGTCTCTCCTGTACACATTGTACAATCTTTTTGTTAACTGAGTGCAAAACAGCTGTCTTTTAGACGTAAAACTTAAAATCCAACTTCACCATAAGTTGTGATTTTAAATTGTGAGTCCAGAGACATCAAACTCGAAATTTCTTTCTTGTCCTGAATGGAAATTTCACTTATAAAATGTGGTAAGGTAATCACAATGCTAACCCATGGCAGAGAGTAAATGTTCAGCTTTTTAAATACACTCCACCCTGCCCCTGGGGCTATCCATGGCCTCCCTTTATGGTGACTTATTAAAAAGGAAGGTTTGGGACTGGCAAGAGGAATAATTTACCAGGTCAAAATGGAAGTTTAAACAGCACACACAGGTTCTGCAATGACAGGCCTTAGACGTGTTTTAAAAGGGCTACTGAAGTGGGTGGCACAATCAGTGCTGCATGCCAACTTGTAGCATTTAATTTACAGGCCCTGGGCACATGAAGTGCACTTTAATAGGGAATTATTAGTAAATTAAATATACCATTGTGAAAAAGCCATTGTTACCTTGTTTTAGGGAAAGAGCACTTGAACTTTAGCTCTGGTTAGCAATGGTAAAGTGCCCAGAATCCAAGAGCCAACTAAAATAAAGGCAGCAAAACAGGAGGTCAGAAAGCAAAACAAGTCAGGGAAAACCACGACCAAGGATGCCAGGTCTAACAATAGTTTTAAAATCAATCTTCCTCACTGTGTAGAAAATTGTAAGGAATTGAGCCTCTGTGGCTAATGAATCCCCTCTTTCCCACGCCTGGCTGATAGCAGTGAGCAATTCAAGCAGGTTCCATGGAATGCACCCACAATGGGCTTTGTCCAATAAACAAGAACTACTGCCTGGGAATGTCTCTGCTCCGTAATATAAGGTAGGAAATAATTTGGCACATATTTCTTGTTGTATATCCACGTTAGATGGGCGTTAGACTTTTTTGCTCTTCTTTAAAGCTCGAGTGAAGACATTGAATTGTTGTTCATGGAGGCAAGGTCTAATTTAGGGTCGTCACATACTTTATAATATTATACCCAAAGAAGTATATCCCAACGCTCGGAGGACTCCTACCTTATTTATCCAACAGGAACCAATTTGATTCACTCTCTGCAAAAAGACAACAATAGTAGTTTTTAACAAATTAAGTACAAGATTCTTGTCCTGGTTAAAGAATTCCATGGCTGGTAGTGCCCGTTGAAGGCCCACCCTGGTAAAATGCACCACGACTAAATCATGTCTATACTGCAGTATTAAAACATTCACTCCAACTTTGAGGCACCTGTTGGTATTATCAAATACGGTCTTAAAATCACCAAAATATGATTATGAAAGGAAATGGTCCTCTTGAACTCTGGGGGGATATGTACAAGGAAGTGGAGGAGAGAGGTGTTAGCCTTCCTGGCTTAACGCCTCTCTCCTCCACTTCTGAAACACAAGGCTGCACCATATTTACAAGAATGTGGTGCAGCCTTGTGTTTCCCCCTGGGATGGCGCTCAGTTTGGCAACTTAGCGCCAACGCAGGCACCAGAGTGCAAGGGTGTCTGCGTGCAGGGGAGGATTTTTTATGTATAGGAAGGTGTCCCTTCCTGCACATAAACAATCCTAGAAATGACATTCTGTCACTTTCACGTATGCTGCTTCATGCAGCACACATGGAAGTGACAAAATGGCATTTTTTATCAATAGTTTGTCTATGTTCAGGAAGGGACACCTTCCTACACATAAACAAACAATGGCATTCTGCTTTTTCCATGTGTGCTGCACAAGGCATCATACATGCAAATAGGAAAAATGAGGAGAAATAATGCATTTCTCCTTGTTTTGCCATCTTTTAAAACCAGCTTTTACCTGGTCTTAATTTTGGCGCTGCCTCCTATGTATGCCACCCTTGTACATAGGGGGCAGCATCAAAATGAATGGGTGTTTCGGTGGAACGCCCACTGCAACACCCGCTTCCCACCCCTTTCACCCTAACCATAGCGTGAAAGGGGGCCTTAAGTACAAGTCAGTGTTAAACCACGTTAAGTGGCTTACGCTGCCTTTGTACATAAGGCGCAGCTTCTATCGCCACCACAACGTTACTATAGGTGACGTTGTGGTGGCGATAGGGGCTTGCACATATGCCCCTTTGTTTTCTGTTTTCTTTGCTAGTGTCACAATCCTATCTAATGTACGTCAAAGAAAGTGGAAACCAGTATGGAAACAGGGTATTAACATTTTTATCAGCCCTCTTTATGCAAGGCCTCCCAAAAGAAATTGATCGTGCCATTTGGCATCTACGTTAATAATGCAAGCAACTGATTGGTACCCAGAGCACTTACAGCAGTTGAAGAATAGCCCCCTTCCATGTGTATGGGACTGTGGTGTATGGAAAAACTTCCTTTGTATGGGGGTGTAAGCGATTTGGTCAAATAATTAAAGTCTCTTTTAGATGGACAGCATGGACTCAGCACATTGCAAATGTGCTTTTAATGCAAATGTTCTTGCAACGTTCTTGACTTGGACAGATACTGCATGAACAAGCACTTGTTTTTTTCCATGAGAGAACTCTATTTAATGAAATATTGTCAACAAAGAATTTGTCTTTACTCACTTCCCTCAACCAGTATAATGTAATGCGTGAGGGGTCGTGACACATATTCAAACTGCAACCCACGCACTTCCACCACAGAAACAAAGCATACTTCCAATGATAAAACAAAGAAAGCGGCTTTTATTTGAAAGCAACAAAGGAATAAATTCAGTGCTGTATTCAAAGTTTAATAATAAAAATGCACAGTGTGGGATTTTTTTTCCAGTGTTTTCTGGCCCTGACAGATTAAAAAGTGATTCCAATTGAGCAGTCTTTGCATACAAAAAAGACATGGCTATTCCAATCATTGCAACCTTTAATCCCGGAAGAGGTCTCAGCCTTGCCCTGCTGACCTCGAGAATCCGTCATTGGTCCTCAGAAATGTTAGTCGGTAAAAGCAGGCGTCAAATCCCGTCCCAGGAGATCATACAAAAATTCACTGAATATTCTATCCCCCTGTAGGCTTAGTAGCTCCTCTGTTGCAGTCCTGCAGCAGCAGCATTCTAGATGTTTGTAGATAGAAGGGCCCCTGTTTCTCAAGAAAGGCTGCAACTCCCTGTCCCCAAGATTGAGCTGAAGACTGGTTTATTTTGTGAAAATTAGCAACAGCGTTCTAGAATAGGAAATATGTACAACTGGTTTTTATCTTGCATCTGCTGGTTCAGTTTTGCAATTTTCAGAGTACTGTAAATTGAACATGCACTACCACCCAACGCAAGGGTACTTAGGGCCAGATTGATCAAGGTTTTCCTTTTTTTTCTTCTTTTTTTATTATTCATCATCAGAGAATACAATTCCACATGATTACAATCAATTATTTCATTCCAAATATACATTTCTTTTAGCAGATATGCATCATTGTGAACAAGAAAAAAATAATTTCACAGGTCATGTAAATCTTTACACAAACGAACTGAAGTTCATGAAAACAAGGAACAAAAAGTAAGAATTATTATAATGTTATAAACTAATATTGTAGACTAGATTACCCCTCTATTCTTGATTTCCAATGCTCTACCGGTGCCCAGATCCGTTTACCTAATTGCATCGCTTTGCGACCTTTTTTTTCATACAATGATTTCTCCAATGTATACATTGATAACATTCTTGTAAGCCATTGGTTAAATGACGGGGGATTAGGATCCTTCCACAGGGTTGCTATGCAAAGTCGGGATATGGCCATTGCAATATATATAAATTCTTGATGGGGGATATCCTGCCCATCTCTCCCTACACCCAAAATCATAATCTCGTTTGTTAAGCCAATTGATATCCTTAATTCATCCCTAAAAAATATTTCGATCGCATTTTTGAAAGGATTTAATTTTGGACATGCTGAAAACATATGGATAGAATCAGCTTGTGTGCTTTGACATCTGGGACAAAATATTCCACTAATTCCCCCCCATTGTGCTATTTTATGCGGCGTGTAGTATAATTCATGGAAGGTTTTGTAGAATTGTGCTTGTAAATTAGCAACTTTAACAATAGAATTAGCAAGCTGCAGCGATTTTTCCCCCTCGTTTCCCACTAAGTTTAACTTCGTCCTCCATTTAGCAAAAATATTAGTTATATCGTCTTTTTTGCATTCACTCAACGCCCCGTATAATTGTGAGATTGAGCAGCCCTTCTGGTTTTGAATATATTCCATCAAGTCCTCACTTTTAAAATTATCTCCCCTGGGCAGTTTCCTTTGTATTACTGATCTGATCTGTAGGTATTTGAAAAAGTCTCTACGATCTAACTTATATATTTGACAAGCCCTTTCAAATGAAATTATGCCCGTATCATCTATGATGTCTCCTATAATACAAACCCCAGCACTATCCCATCTTTTCATGACTTGATCATGGAACACTTCAAGGAGTAGCTCATTTTTATACAAAGGTGTATAGAAACTCATCCGTCCCAGCTTGATTTTTTTCCGAACCATAGACCATACCGATTTGGCTGCTGCAAATACCTTAAACTTTGTTCTTTTGTAATAGTTGAATTCTTTAAATGTAAGTAATCCTTTATTGGAATCTCTAACTAATAAATCATATGTGTCTGGTATACCAAGTCCGTCCCGCCATCTATCGTTAGTGTTGCCCCCAAGAAGTCCTCTAAGATACTGTAGAGATGCTGCTAGATAATATCCTTTAAAATCTGGAACTCCTAAACCTCCCTTTTCCTTAGATAGTGCCATCTTTTTTATGGACCTCCGAGTTTTACCTTTTGCCCATATAAATCGATTACAGACCCTTTCAATATCCTTAAACCAGTTATTATGAAATATTAAAGGAATAGTTCGAAAGAAATATAACATTTTGGGAAGAAACATCATCTTAATTACATTGCAGCGTCCGATTATTGTAAGATGTAAATTATCCAACCTATCTAGATCTTGTTTAGCCTTTCTGGTTACCGGAGGAAGGTTTTCCTCCACTAGCTTAGACAACTTAGATGTTATAGTTATACCCAGGTAGACAGCCAAATCTATAACTCTAGCATCATCTATTATGGCAAATTGGTTAATGACTATCTGTGTTTTAGTCTGGTTCAATTTGTACCCAGACCAAAGCCCATATTTTTTGCCTCTTTTTCTATTTCCACTAGCGCTGTTGCTGGAGTAGGTGACGTGATTGCTAGGTCATCTGCATAACCCAAGATTTTTGTCTCATAGCCATTCAATACGATAGGACATATGAGCATATTTCTTTCTATATGTCTTATGAAAGAGTCAATGTAGCAGGCAAAGAGCAACGGTGAACAGGGGCAGCCCTGTCTAGTTCCTCGCTTGATGTTAATATTTTCACTCTGTTCCCCCCGCTACTCTTACTTTTATGACTGGGTTTTTATATATCGCTTTCAATCCCCCTATATACTTTTGCCCAAAGTTGAGTTTATACATTGTTGTCCAAAGAAAGCCCAACGAGACCCTATGGAAAGCTTTTTCTGCGTCTAATAATATTAAAGACATAGGGTCTCGTGAGGCTGTTGTTCCATCAAACAAGGTAATAACTCTTCTAATGTGATCGGCTGTCCCCCTGCCTGGGATAAACCCATGTTGGCGGGGTGAGACCACCTTTCCAATTATCGAGCTCAATGTATTAGCTAATATTTTCGAGTAGGCCTTAGTATCGCTATTCATCAGGCTAATTGGCCTATATGACCCGGGATCAGTGGAAATGTTATTCTTTTTTAAGAAAACCACCATTGTCGCATCACTCCATGAATCGGGCGGTTCAGCTCCTTCCTGGATCGAAACCATAAGTGTACTGATATCCCCCTCTAGTACTGCAAATAATTTTTTATAAAATTCTAAGGGTATAAGGTCAGGTCCTGTAGCTGTCCCTGATGGTAGTCCATTAAAGGCCTGTTGAATTTCTTCTCGGGTAAATTTTGTCTCCAGACTGATCCTATCTTCCTCCATAACTTTATCTAGTGCAGCCTCTTCCAAATATCTTTCTATTTCTCTCTTTCTTGGCTCTTCTCCCTCTTGATCAAGGTTTTCCATTGCCCTTGTGCAAGGACGATGCAAAAACTAAGTGAGATTTATCAAGCCACGCATGGCACCTAGCAAATTGCTCCCTTTCATTACTCTGCCCCAGAGAGGTACTCCCAATGGTGGAGTGTTGGTGTTCCCATGCATCTACCCATGGATTTTGGCACATTCCCATAATTATCAATAGTGGTAAGCCTGAGAAAGCATCAAGATGCTACGCCTCTCAAGGTGAGGCATAGCGAGGAGAAATATTTGTATTTTTCCTCATTTTTCCTCTTTCTATGTGTGCTGCATTCTTCAGCACATATTGAAAGAGGAAAATGCCTCTGAGGATTGTTTTGGGTGTCCCTTCCTGCACCAAAACAATCCTGCATACAACAAGCTAGGGTCCCTGAATTGGTGCTAGGCAGCCAAAAGTGTGCAAGCGCTAGCGCTAGGAAAGGACAGGAATGATCCATATAATATTAAATACAGTGCCTTCCTGCAATTTACCTTTTCACGCAGCTCAGTGCAGTAAGAAGTCTCGCTGCCTTGCGCTGCATGAAA
Organism: Lissotriton helveticus; assembly: GCF_964261635.1. NCBI lineage: Eukaryota > Metazoa > Chordata > Amphibia > Caudata > Salamandridae > Lissotriton > Lissotriton helveticus. The sequence goes on from NC_136067.1 coordinate 915,214,031, forward strand.
AAAATGAAATATATGGATTTTAGTTTATTGTCCTTGTTAAGATGAAAGCCTGTGACGCAGATTATTTCTCCGGGAATTATCTTCTAAACTCTCAAGCCTGTCCAGGAGCACCACCTCTTCCCTCATAAGCGATGTTATGTCTGCTTTAGCTGCTCCCAAGTCATCCCTGAGATCTCCCAAATAGTTTTCCAAAACCACTGTCTTGGAGTTTAAGAGGTCAATTTTCTTCTCTAGCAACTCACAGAAGAGCCTAATCTCCCCTTGGTTTTCCTCAGAGACAGAAAAACCCTTCCTTAATATCTACTGACAAGGTGGAAGAAAGAGCCACTGAGGACCCTCCAATTTCATGTCCCTCAGAAACTTTGTCCACCTCTGTACGGTCATTAGCCGCCATACTTTGGCAGGCTCGGGTAACTTCTCCCAGGGAAAACCTGCTTTTATCCGACACCGTAATTGGAGCCAGACTAGGAGTCAGAATAGTAGTTACAGATGAAATACCAGATGAGGTTAATGTAACAGGGAGGGGGCTACCTGCACATATGCCCCTTTGTTTTCTGTTTTCTTTGCTAGTGTCACAATCCTATCTAATGTACGTCAAAGAAAGTGGAAACCAGTATGGAAACAGGGTATTAACATTTTTATCAGCCCTCTTTATGCAAGGCCTCCCAAAAGAAATTGATCGTGCCATTTGGCATCTACGTTAATAATGCAAGCAACTGATTGGTACCCAGAGCACTTACAGCAGTTGAAGAATAGCCCCCTTCCATGTGTATGGGACTGTGGTGTATGGAAAAACTTCCTTTGTATGGGGGTGTAAGCGATTTGGTCAAATAATTAAAGTCTCTTTTAGATGGACAGCATGGACTCAGCACATTGCAAATGTGCTTTTAATGCAAATGTTCTTGCAACGTTCTTGACTTGGACAGATACTGCATGAACAAGCACTTGTTTTTTTCCATGAGAGAACTCTATTTAATGAAATATTGTCAACAAAGAATTTGTCTTTACTCACTTCCCTCAACCAGTATAATGTAATGCGTGAGGGGTCGTGACACATATTCAAACTGCAACCCACGCACTTCCACCACAGAAACAAAGCATACTTCCAATGATAAAACAAAGAAAGCGGCTTTTATTTGAAAGCAACAAAGGAATAAATTCAGTGCTGTATTCAAAGTTTAATAATAAAAATGCACAGTGTGGGATTTTTTTTCCAGTGTTTTCTGGCCCTGACAGATTAAAAAGTGATTCCAATTGAGCAGTCTTTGCATACAAAAAAGACATGGCTATTCCAATCATTGCAACCTTTAATCCCGGAAGAGGTCTCAGCCTTGCCCTGCTGACCTCGAGAATCCGTCATTGGTCCTCAGAAATGTTAGTCGGTAAAAGCAGGCGTCAAATCCCGTCCCAGGAGATCATACAAAAATTCACTGAATATTCTATCCCCCTGTAGGCTTAGTAGCTCCTCTGTTGCAGTCCTGCAGCAGCAGCATTCTAGATGTTTGTAGATAGAAGGGCCCCTGTTTCTCAAGAAAGGCTGCAACTCCCTGTCCCCAAGATTGAGCTGAAGACTGGTTTATTTTGTGAAAATTAGCAACAGCGTTCTAGAATAGGAAATATGTACAACTGGTTTTTATCTTGCATCTGCTGGTTCAGTTTTGCAATTTTCAGAGTACTGTAAATTGAACATGCACTACCACCCAACGCAAGGGTACTTAGGGCCAGATTGATCAAGGTTTTCCTTTTTTTTCTTCTTTTTTTATTATTCATCATCAGAGAATACAATTCCACATGATTACAATCAATTATTTCATTCCAAATATACATTTCTTTTAGCAGATATGCATCATTGTGAACAAGAAAAAAATAATTTCACAGGTCATGTAAATCTTTACACAAACGAACTGAAGTTCATGAAAACAAGGAACAAAAAGTAAGAATTATTATAATGTTATAAACTAATATTGTAGACTAGATTACCCCTCTATTCTTGATTTCCAATGCTCTACCGGTGCCCAGATCCGTTTACCTAATTGCATCGCTTTGCGACCTTTTTTTTCATACAATGATTTCTCCAATGTATACATTGATAACATTCTTGTAAGCCATTGGTTAAATGACGGGGGATTAGGATCCTTCCACAGGGTTGCTATGCAAAGTCGGGATATGGCCATTGCAATATATATAAATTCTTGATGGGGGATATCCTGCCCATCTCTCCCTACACCCAAAATCATAATCTCGTTTGTTAAGCCAATTGATATCCTTAATTCATCCCTAAAAAATATTTCGATCGCATTTTTGAAAGGATTTAATTTTGGACATGCTGAAAACATATGGATAGAATCAGCTTGTGTGCTTTGACATCTGGGACAAAATATTCCACTAATTCCCCCCCATTGTGCTATTTTATGCGGCGTGTAGTATAATTCATGGAAGGTTTTGTAGAATTGTGCTTGTAAATTAGCAACTTTAACAATAGAATTAGCAAGCTGCAGCGATTTTTCCCCCTCGTTTCCCACTAAGTTTAACTTCGTCCTCCATTTAGCAAAAATATTAGTTATATCGTCTTTTTTGCATTCACTCAACGCCCCGTATAATTGTGAGATTGAGCAGCCCTTCTGGTTTTGAATATATTCCATCAAGTCCTCACTTTTAAAATTATCTCCCCTGGGCAGTTTCCTTTGTATTACTGATCTGATCTGTAGGTATTTGAAAAAGTCTCTACGATCTAACTTATATATTTGACAAGCCCTTTCAAATGAAATTATGCCCGTATCATCTATGATGTCTCCTATAATACAAACCCCAGCACTATCCCATCTTTTCATGACTTGATCATGGAACACTTCAAGGAGTAGCTCATTTTTATACAAAGGTGTATAGAAACTCATCCGTCCCAGCTTGATTTTTTTCCGAACCATAGACCATACCGATTTGGCTGCTGCAAATACCTTAAACTTTGTTCTTTTGTAATAGTTGAATTCTTTAAATGTAAGTAATCCTTTATTGGAATCTCTAACTAATAAATCATATGTGTCTGGTATACCAAGTCCGTCCCGCCATCTATCGTTAGTGTTGCCCCCAAGAAGTCCTCTAAGATACTGTAGAGATGCTGCTAGATAATATCCTTTAAAATCTGGAACTCCTAAACCTCCCTTTTCCTTAGATAGTGCCATCTTTTTTATGGACCTCCGAGTTTTACCTTTTGCCCATATAAATCGATTACAGACCCTTTCAATATCCTTAAACCAGTTATTATGAAATATTAAAGGAATAGTTCGAAAGAAATATAACATTTTGGGAAGAAACATCATCTTAATTACATTGCAGCGTCCGATTATTGTAAGATGTAAATTATCCAACCTATCTAGATCTTGTTTAGCCTTTCTGGTTACCGGAGGAAGGTTTTCCTCCACTAGCTTAGACAACTTAGATGTTATAGTTATACCCAGGTAGACAGCCAAATCTATAACTCTAGCATCATCTATTATGGCAAATTGGTTAATGACTATCTGTGTTTTAGTCTGGTTCAATTTGTACCCAGACCAAAGCCCATATTTTTTGCCTCTTTTTCTATTTCCACTAGCGCTGTTGCTGGAGTAGGTGACGTGATTGCTAGGTCATCTGCATAACCCAAGATTTTTGTCTCATAGCCATTCAATACGATAGGACATATGAGCATATTTCTTTCTATATGTCTTATGAAAGAGTCAATGTAGCAGGCAAAGAGCAACGGTGAACAGGGGCAGCCCTGTCTAGTTCCTCGCTTGATGTTAATATTTTCACTCTGTTCCCCCCGCTACTCTTACTTTTATGACTGGGTTTTTATATATCGCTTTCAATCCCCCTATATACTTTTGCCCAAAGTTGAGTTTATACATTGTTGTCCAAAGAAAGCCCAACGAGACCCTATGGAAAGCTTTTTCTGCGTCTAATAATATTAAAGACATAGGGTCTCGTGAGGCTGTTGTTCCATCAAACAAGGTAATAACTCTTCTAATGTGATCGGCTGTCCCCCTGCCTGGGATAAACCCATGTTGGCGGGGTGAGACCACCTTTCCAATTATCGAGCTCAATGTATTAGCTAATATTTTCGAGTAGGCCTTAGTATCGCTATTCATCAGGCTAATTGGCCTATATGACCCGGGATCAGTGGAAATGTTATTCTTTTTTAAGAAAACCACCATTGTCGCATCACTCCATGAATCGGGCGGTTCAGCTCCTTCCTGGATCGAAACCATAAGTGTACTGATATCCCCCTCTAGTACTGCAAATAATTTTTTATAAAATTCTAAGGGTATAAGGTCAGGTCCTGTAGCTGTCCCTGATGGTAGTCCATTAAAGGCCTGTTGAATTTCTTCTCGGGTAAATTTTGTCTCCAGACTGATCCTATCTTCCTCCATAACTTTATCTAGTGCAGCCTCTTCCAAATATCTTTCTATTTCTCTCTTTCTTGGCTCTTCTCCCTCTTGATCAAGGTTTTCCATTGCCCTTGTGCAAGGACGATGCAAAAACTAAGTGAGATTTATCAAGCCACGCATGGCACCTAGCAAATTGCTCCCTTTCATTACTCTGCCCCAGAGAGGTACTCCCAATGGTGGAGTGTTGGTGTTCCCATGCATCTACCCATGGATTTTGGCACATTCCCATAATTATCAATAGTGGTAAGCCTGAGAAAGCATCAAGATGCTACGCCTCTCAAGGTGAGGCATAGCGAGGAGAAATATTTGTATTTTTCCTCATTTTTCCTCTTTCTATGTGTGCTGCATTCTTCAGCACATATTGAAAGAGGAAAATGCCTCTGAGGATTGTTTTGGGTGTCCCTTCCTGCACCAAAACAATCCTGCATACAACAAGCTAGGGTCCCTGAATTGGTGCTAGGCAGCCAAAAGTGTGCAAGCGCTAGCGCTAGGAAAGGACAGGAATGATCCATATAATATTAAATACAGTGCCTTCCTGCAATTTACCTTTTCACGCAGCTCAGTGCAGTAAGAAGTCTCGCTGCCTTGCGCTGCATGAAAAAAATGAAATATATGGATTTTAGTTTATTGTCCTTGTTAAGATGAAAGCCTGTGACGCAGATTATTTCTCCGGGAATTATCTTCTAAACTCTCAAGCCTGTCCAGGAGCACCACCTCTTCCCTCATAAGCGATGTTATGTCTGCTTTAGCTGCTCCCAAGTCATCCCTGAGATCTCCCAAATAGTTTTCCAAAACCACTGTCTTGGAGTTTAAGAGGTCAATTTTCTTCTCTAGCAACTCACAGAAGAGCCTAATCTCCCCTTGGTTTTCCTCAGAGACAGAAAAACCCTTCCTTAATATCTACTGACAAGGTGGAAGAAAGAGCCACTGAGGACCCTCCAATTTCATGTCCCTCAGAAACTTTGTCCACCTCTGTACGGTCATTAGCCGCCATACTTTGGCAGGCTCGGGTAACTTCTCCCAGGGAAAACCTGCTTTTATCCGACACCGTAATTGGAGCCAGACTAGGAGTCAGAATAGTAGTTACAGATGAAATACCAGATGAGGTTAATGTAACAGGGAGGGGGCTACCATCCGTCTCCATCCTCTCTGCGAAGGGCCATAACTCCAACTGCCCTACCGAACTCTTTCTAAGGGACTCCCCCTTTGTTTGACCACATCCAGGACCAATGGTTGGACCTTAAAGTATGACCGCAAAGAAGGAGTAATCATTATTTTTAAATCCAAAGGGTTGCTTTTTACTTTGCCTGCTTTCATAGTCCTGCCCTCTACCTCACAACACTGAAAAGTTGAACTGCTACTATCAAAATCCGTGACCGGGGAGGCACATCCCTTCCCCTGAGTTGCAGTGTCATTTATAGCAGATTTTCCATCCAGGGGCTGTTTATAATTGTTTTCCCTCAGGTTTCACGTTTGCCAACCCCTGCACCGCCCGCCACGTTTTTTGCCTCTCCTCGTGCCTTTTGTTACCAGCGCTATGTTATTTCCAAGGGCTGTGCTTGAGCTGACCCCACCGGGCCCCCCAGTACCTGCTCCAGATTTTGCTGTGACTGTGCAAGAGGTAACACCAGCGCACTGACAGAAGCCACAGTGGTAGGGGCTTCTCCCTCCTGGCGCCCCTGCAACTGTACTAGTTGTTGCCGCAGCATCTGCCGAAAAAAAAAGGGGAGAGCCTGCTACCCTCAGAAAGCTTGTCCGTCTGTTTTGAAGGGGCAGTCTTCTCCAGGGTGGGAAAGAATCACCCTATGCTGCCTCTGCCGTTGCCGGCCCGGAGGAGCCTGCGAGCCACTGCTATGCAGCCCCTCCTCAACTCCAAGGCGGCTACAGACCAACGCAGCAAGTCGGCAAGTGCACCAATGCACATTCCTTTCAGCAAGAAAATCATGGCTTCTTTGAAAAAGAAGGTAAGGAAGCCCACATAAAAGAAACAACCACGGGAGAGCGGGGTAGCGAGTTCACGAGTTCCAGGCTCGCCTACACATTAGGCGCAGGACGTAGGTGCCTCCGGAGGCAAGCAGCGGCTCAGCTGGCGGCCGCCATGTTCTCCCCTGACATAAGCATACTTTTAAAAAAACGGTTCCACTGCAGATGTGGGGAACCTGGGCCATGGTAACTCATTTAAAATTGTTGGCACTCCACTTTCACAAGCCCTGAATTGGAACCTAAAAGTTGTATGATTAGAGTTGTGCACTTCAGCTACGAAATAGAAGATGCAGTGAACAGTCCAATGCTTCTTCATTTGGCAGGGGAAGCCGTTCTCAAATTATCATGTGCCAGGCACCATGATTGTATAAATGAACACAAACTTCCTATTAATGTCCAACTTCAACATTTAATGGTTTCTGCTACAGCATGCCCTGCAAGGCTCAGAAGAGTCAGCTCACAACGTCCATGTCTTGCGTGGCGAGCACTTGTACACTTCATGACGAGACCAGGGAGAATTCTACGCAAATCACCCAGGGTTGAGCTTCTGTCAAGCTAAGATGGTTCATCTTGAGAGAAGCAGAGATGAAGGTACCCGACATCTTCACACCAGGCCTCCCTCATTGAGCTGTACAGATCTCTAGTAAAGGATAAACCTGTAGGAAAGTAGGATCTGCTTCTTATTGTTAACCCCACTTTTTGCTTCATTTTTGCTTCATGTTACACTGTTTTTGACTAGTCTGACTGGGATCCTGCTAATCAGGACCCCAGTCTATCTGCTTTCTCCCTAAAATGTTATGTCTGGTATTAGGTCCACTCCAGATTGGATACTGGGGTATGCTTGTTAGTCCCTAGTATACAGTACCCATGTACCCAGGGCATAGGTACGCCAGAGGCCTCCCATGGGCTGAAGCATGGATTATGCCACCCATGACAGGCCATGCAAAATAGATCTACAGGCCTGCCATTGCAGCCTGGGTAAGTTGATGCATGCACCACCTACTTAAGATATAGGTTTACTATAGCTAAGGGTCACTACACTTAAAACCTATGTCACCCCTATAGCAGGCCTTGACAATCCTGAAGGCAGGGTGCTTGGTTCTAAGAGAGAGAGTGCCACTGCATGAGCAGGACACCCCTGCAGCCTACGGAATCCATTCTCCAGTTTTGTTAGTGCTGCAGTCATTTATAACATTTAGAGTGGCATTATGCAACCGTGTGATGACCAACTCTAAATCGGCTGAAAGTAACCCTATCGTGTTTGGTGTCAAACATTGTTGAATCATACCCCCACACAGGTAACCGGTGTGGTGGTATGATTCCTCCCTCAGAAACGAGCTACGTGAGATCCCTGGTGTTCCTGGTACCAGCCTTCTAGTCCCGGGCAGCCCAAAATGGTTGCTGCTGACCAGAGACACATTTCTGCCCTCCTGCTGCTGAGTCAAGCTTGAGCAGGGGAAGGCAGAACAACAGGCATCCTGTCACAGGGAGGTGTGACCACCTCCCAGACAGGATTTAGTGTATTAGGCCTGGGTGGGTGTGCTTGCCACTGACCGAAAGTCTGCATGAGTGACACATTTGGTGTCCCTGTGCATAGTTCATTTCAAACCAGTCCTGGGAGCGTGTGGCTCCTGCTGTGGTGTGAAACTGGACAAAGGACATGGAAGTAACCTCCCCAATGACCAGACCCTCCCCTGGGAGGGTCCCCTGAATCTATCCAACCCTCTCCTGTGGGTACAAAAGGGCTTACCTGGCTGTAGGACCCTAGATTTGACGTGGAAAAGATTCTAATCAAGAAACCAATGAACTTCGACCATCTGGACACTCTGGACTTCGCTGGACGGCCCGACTTCATATCCCTCTCAGTCTAAAGCATCATCTGTGCCCATGCCCTATACAAGCCCCGTGCAGGACCTGTGGAGCATCAAGAATAACCAAAGATATCTCCCTTGAAGTGAAGGAGTCACTCCTCTACATTCGCAGGCACCATAACGCAACTGACCGGTCTGGTGATCCTGAGCTCCTGTGCACCGCGTACTTTGTCTAGTGCATGTGCTTGTTGACATTCCCAAAACAAGTGCACTGGGCTCCAACTAGCCCCAACCTCTAGCATCATTTCCACCAAAGAACTTTGGCCTCCTCACACTGAGTGCTCCATGGGCTGTTGCTTTGTAAATCTGCACGAGGTCCCCTTGTGACTCCCGTGCCTCTGGCCTGTGGTTCCTCTTGAGGGTCAAAACTGATTTTCTTGGGCTCCCTTGGTTGCTCCAGGCTTGCCCCGACTCCCCTGTGCTTGGTGAGTCTCCTGGGCCTTGTTGGTCCGAACCGTCACCTTTCTTGACCATCTTCATGGGATGCTGCTGCCAAGGCTTGTTAGTGCTCCAGCTGGACACCGACCCATCAGCACTCGACATCCTTCATGGGACAGCTAGTATCCAGCTCCTGGTCATCCTCAACATCTCCTAGTCCCGGTGGCTGCTGAGTCAAGAACCCCCTCAACACACCTGAAGCATCCGACATTCGTGGGCTTTCATCTCCTGAGCCCCTGGTCACTCCAGAGTGACCCAGACTATGTCCTCTCTGCTTTCAGGTACTCTTCACCAAGAATCTACCTTTGGATTTCAACGGACACTTTTCTTCTTTCCCACAGTGCCATTTCCTTGAAGGCCTCCATTGAGATTGACGGCGGTTTCCGACACCAATTCAGCCCCATTCACCCGGCTTCCCTGGGATAAGTAACTGTGGTACTATGGTATCCACAGGTGGGGTGGCTCTCCAACCTCCTATGATCCAAAGGACTTCCTTGTAATCCACTAGGAATGGTCCTTAAACTTTAAAACTGCAACTGCGACTCTCCCATAGAATTGTACGGCACACACGGTTGTGTTCCCACAGGGCACCCGTCTTCCGGGGGTCCCTGCTTAGGCACCTTGGGTGGTTCCTTGGGGTCCCAGCGATTCCACATCCTCTACACACTGTATTGACTCGAGTTGTGGTTCTTATACCACTATTTTGATATATGGTTTGGTCTCCCCCTGGAGCCCACTGTGTATTAGTGTTACTTACAATTGTTTCTGTGCTACAGTATTGTGTACTTTGTGTTTATCTGCGTGTAGTAGATACTGTGACTTATTTAGAGTGTGTTATAATAATAAATACATATTTTTATAACTACTGTGTGGTTCTCCTTTCATTTAACCAATACAATAAGGTTGCATTCTGGTAAAACAAGCTGCTTAACAGTCTTTCACGACTAAACCTGAAGGCTGCTCTCCACAGCTACCACTTGGATAGCTTTCTAAGGTTATCTTTGACCTCTTAAATCACCATAAGTGTTGTTTGGACTGGTACGGGGTGTCCACTTAAAATAGTGGACAGCATATTCCAGGCCAACTTCTCACAGAACCTATAAACCATATCTCCAAATTTACTATCCAATCAATCACCCTTTCCACTAAGAGAGCTGCCTGCTGCCACTGTGGTGGTACCTAGCCTTCCTTTGAAGGGAGCTCCTCACATGGGAAGAAGCCTGCAGGAACAGGAGTTACTATGTGAAAGTATGTAGGTCATGTGCATAGAGGCACACACTATCTCAAACTACGTTTTTGACTTTGACATAGCCACAACTCATGTTGTATAAGTGACTGGCATGCGTGAGAGCCCATTGGAGGAAATAGTCAAAGTGCTAAGTATCAATCAATCAATCAGGGATTTGTGAAGTGTGCTACTCATCCGTGAGGGTCTCAAGGCGCTGGGGGAGGTTCCGGGCAGCTCCGAGTCATCTGAACAGCCAGGTCTTGAGGCTCTTCCTGAATGCTTGCAGTGTGGGTGTCTGATGCTGAGGGGGAGTTTGTTACAGGTCTTGGCTGCAATTTAGGAGAAGGCTCTTCCTCCCGTTCTGGCTCTTCGGATGCGAGGGATTTTCACCAAGGCGAGGTCGGCAGAGTGGAGGTTTCTTTTAGGAGTGTGAAAGGAGATTCTTTTGTTGAGGTATTGGTGTCCGGTGTTGTGGAGGGATTTGTAGGCATGTGTGAGCAGCTTAAAGGTCACTCTCTTTTCGACGGGGTGCCAGTGGAAGTCTTGTAGGTGCTAGGTGATGTGGTTTTGTCGTGGGATGCTGAGGACGAGTCTGGCTGCCACGTTTTGGGCGGTCTGGGGTTTGTGAAGTAGAGATTTGTTGATTCCGGTGTAGAGGGCGTTTCTGTGGTGGAGTTTGCTGTTTATGAGTCTGTGGGTGTTGCTTTTCCTGGCTTTAGGGGGATCCACTTAAAGGTTTTGCAGAATAGGCGGTGGGTGTTGAAGCACGTGGAAGATGTGGCGTTGATCTGTCGGTTCATGGTGAGGGAGGAGTTGAGTATGATGCCAAGATTGTGGGCGTAATGTGGGTGTGGGAAGGTTGGCGAGGGCACGTGGCCACCAGGTGTCGTCCCATGCAGAGAGGATGGAGCTGAGGAAGAGGACTTCTGTCTTCTCTGAGCTGATCTTCAGATAGCTGCTCCTGATCCAGGATGGGACGTCCTTCATTCCATCCTGGAAGCTGTGGCTGGTGATGTTGGGTTCCCTGGTGAGGGAGAGGATGAGCTGGGTGTTGTTGGCGTAGGGTATTATGCTGAGTCTATGTTTCTTGACAATGGTTGCGAGCGGGGTCATGTAGATATTGAAGAGCATGGGGCTGAGTGAGTAACTTTGGGGTACTCCGCATCTGCAGGCACATGCATCAAAAGAAAAACCGGTTGCAAAGGGGCAGAGTCTCTGAATCTGCCCCTTTGCGACCGGAATTTTTGCATTTGGGATGCATCATTCCAAATGCAAAAATCGCAATTTAAGTAATCTCTGAATTGCGATTACTTAAATTGCGATTGCATTTAAGGAATCACAAATTGAGATTCCTAAAATGCAATGCATTAAAGTAAAAAAGAATTAGCGATTTCGCTAATAGGGGGCGCAAATTACCATCAAGTTGAACTTCATGGTAATTTGCAAAAACGTTGAAAAATGCACTTTTGTGCATTTTTCAAAGTGTCATGTTGCACACACACATGCCCTTAGGGCATGTGTGTGAGCAACATATGTGCACAGATCAATTTCAGGGGTCCAACAGGGTGTCCTATTGACACCCTTGCACCCTGAAATTGCATGCGCAATTTGCGAGGACCTATTGTTACTCGCAAATTGCGCATGCAATTTCCCATTCATTCCTATGGGCCTGTAGGTCCATAGGAATGAATGGGAAGCCATTCCTTATTTGCGACTCGCAATTTGCGAGTCGTAAATAAGGAATGTGTAGGAATTGCTATTTTTACAGCGATTCCTACATGCATAGGCTTTTGCGAGTCCTTAATTGCGATTCCTTAATTATCGCAATTAAGGACTCACAAAATCCTACCTTGATGCACGTGCCTGCTGATCTCTGTGGGTTCGGAGACGAAGGGCGGGAGTTTGATTCTTTGAGTTTGGCTGGTGAGAAAGGAGCAGATCCAGTCTAGGGGCATTCCCTATATACCAGCATCATGGAGTCTGGTTGCCAGTGTGCGGTGGGAGACAGTTGCTGCTGAGAGGTCCAGTAGGATGAGTGCTGCTGTGTGGCCTTGGTCGAGGTGAGTGCGGATGTCATCTGTGGCGGTTAGGTGGGTGGTCTCAGTGCTGTGGTTGTTGTAGAATCTGGACTGAGAAGTGTTGAGGATCGAGTTGGATTCTATGAAGTTCGGAAGCTGGTTGTTGACGATTTTCTCAGTGGCTTTGGTGGTGAAGGGGAGGAGGGAGATGGATCTGTAGTTCTTGAGGTCCGTCGGGTCTGCGGAGGGCTCTTTTAGGAGGGGTTTGACTTCTGCACGTTTTTGCAGTCATCGTGGAAGGTGCCCGCTTCGAGGGAGCAGTTGATTGTACGTCGGAGTTGAGGTGCTATGGCAGAGGCGACTCGTTGGAAGATGTGCAGCCGGCAGGGGTCATTGGGGCTCCTGAGTGTATGGTCTTCATGGTCCTTTTGGTGTCCTCTGTGGTGACAGGGGTCCAGGTGGTGATGGTTGACTGGGTTGCTTTGCTCATGGCTGGTGTTGTGTCTGTGCCTTGGTTCTGTTAGTCTAAGTTGTCTTAGAGAGTCTTGATCTTGTGATGGAAGAATGAACCGAGTTTGTTGCACAGTTCCTGGGAGGGAGGGACATCTGAGGTTTCACTGTGGGGTTTGGTGAATTCTTGTATGATGCTGAAGAAGTTCCTTAGAGTTGCGGGAGTTGGAGAGGATTGTGCTTTGGATGAAGTTCCTCTTCGTGGACCTAATGAGTTGGTGATGCTATGTCATGACAATCTCGTAGCCGGTGCATGCTTCTGAGGTTTCGCTGTTCCTCCATGCTTTCTCGGGTCTTTGGCCTATGCGCTTGGAGACTAGGAGGTCAGTGGTGAACCAGGTGGCTTTCGGGGTGCATTGTCTAATTTTGGAGGGGGGCGAGTGTGTTTGCGCAGTCGGTGAGCCCTCTTTGGAGTTCGTTGGTTGCAGAGTTGGCGTTGGTCGTGATGGGTGGAGGTGTCAGCTGAGGGCAGATTGAGGTGCTCTTCTGTGATCTTGCTCCAGTTTCTGCATGGGGGTAAGGTGTAGGTTTGTGTGCAGTGGGTTTCGAGAAGGAGAAGTAGACACTGTGGTGGTCTGTCCAGAGGGGCTGCGTGGTGTGGCTGAAGCAGAAGTTGTTTCCTCCTGCAAAGATGGGGTCAAGGGTGTGTCCTGCCATGTGGGTGGGGGCAGTGATGAGCTGCTTCAGTCTGATGTTTGTGAGGTTGTCCAGGAGGGTGGTGGAGTTGGGGTCACTTAGACTATCGAGGTGGAAATTCAGGTCTCCAAGAAGTGCATAGTCCGTGGAGGCGAGGGCGTTGGGTGCGATGAGGTCTGCGATGGTGGTGGCGAACGGTGCACGAGGTCCGGGAGGTCTGTAGGCGAAAGTTCTGTGGGTTGACCTGGATCTGTAAGTGGAGGTGTTCCTTTGGGGAGGAGGATTTGTTGAGCTTGCTAGGGGCGAGGATTAGTTGAACTTGCCGTTGTGAGTCGGAAGGAGTTTTAGTGCACAATGGCGAGTCCACCTCCAGGGTGGTTGGGGCAGTCTTTCTTCTGGATCTTGTACCCATCGGGGATGATGGTTGCGATGTCAGGAGTGGTGCTAGCATTGGTCCAGGTCTCTGTGAGGAAGGCGATGTCAGGCGAGAGGGTGTTGAGGAGGATGCAGCTCAGGGGTTTAGGTTCGCTGGCGTCCGGTGGGTAGGCGGTGGCAGTAGGGGTCCGGAGGTGGGTGAAGGTGCAGTGTCAGTGTCAGCAGGAGAAAAGGCCTTGGGTGGTGTTCGGTGTTGACAGCTGGCAGTTGTTGTTTCTTCTGGGGTTGAGTGCGTGGAGGTTTGCTGAGTTGTAGAAGTGAAGGATCGGAGGGCCTGGTTCTCTGGCGCTGGTCGAGGTCAGGTCGCAGACAGGTGCAGATGGGCCTTGCGAGCCAGTGGCACGGCCGCACAGCGTCGGCCATTAAGTAGGGGTCAGGGAGAGCAGCTGGGAGACGGGAGTGGGAACAGGCGGGGAGGGGCCACGGGGGCAGCAGCATTGGGAAAGGGAGAAGTGAAAAGAGGGGTAAAAGGCACAAAAATGTGACAAAAAGGCTGAAAGGCAACAAGGCGCAAGAGACAGAGGTCCAAAAATACAGAGACACAAAAAGCAACAAGGAGCAAGAGACAAAGGCACAAACAGCACGAATGGTCAAATTTAACGCAGACAGACAAACAGGGCACAGACAGACAAGAGCAGGGAAAACAGAGAGAAAGGCTGGCCGAGCGAACTAGCAGAAGAGCAAGGCTCTCCCACTGGACCACCAGGGATGAGGTGCAGGCAGAGCCTGCGGGTGGAGGAGGACCTCAAACACCTTACCTGGAGGCAAGAAGGCACTGGGGGGCTGCGGCTCAACGATGGAGCTGCGCAAGGGGAGAGCAGTTTCCCTGACCAGGAGGTCAGAGGTCTTGCTCACCCTGTCGCTCAGCGACTGCCATTAAGTAGGTTTTGGGAGAGGGAGAGCAGCTGGGAGGCAGGAACAGGCAGGAGAGGGTGGGGCCGCGGGATCTGCAACAGCAGGAAAGGGAGCAGTTAAAAGATAGGCAAAAGGCACAAAAATTAGACAAAAAGGCACAAGAGACAGAGGCCCAAAAATAAACAGGTACAAAAAACAACAAGGAGCAAGAGACAAAGGCACAGACAGCACAAAACGGTCAATTTAGCACAGACAGACAAACAGGGCACAGACAGACATGAGCAGGAAAAACAGAGAAAAAGGCTGACCGAGCAAACAAGCAGAAGAGCATGGTTCCCTAACTGGACCATCAGGGATGAGGCGTAGGCAGGAGCCTGCGAGTGGAGGAGGGCCTCGAACACCTTACTTGGAGGCAAGAAGGTGCTGGGTCTGAATCTATCATTGTCAGCACAGGGGTATTTATCAATGTAATGTTGCGATCCCCCTGTTAAAAACCATCACCAACCTTCCCTTTGAACAGATTTAGCATCTTCACATTTAGGCACACTGCAATGTGAAGGCAATTTGATGGTTATACTGCCTACAAAGATCACAACGTAGGCAACAAAGGGACATATTTACAAGAAAGTGGAGGAGCGCAGGTTAGCTCCAAAATAGCTAACGCAGTGCTCTGTCACTTTAAAAACGCAAGAATGCACCGTATTCACAAGAATGCGGTGCACCCCTCCATTTCTCCCTGCCCTGGCGCTAAATTAAGCTGCCTAGCGCCAACACAGGCACTCTTGCACCATAGTGCAAGGCTGCCTGCATTGAGGGAATGATTGTTTATGTGCAGGAAAGTGTCCCTTCCTGCACATAAGCAATCTAGACTGGCCATTTGTAACTTCTATTTGTAGGAGAGTAGGATCAGCTTCTTATAATTACCCCCACTTTCTGCTATTGTTTCACTGTTTTTCATCTTTACTCTGGCTAGGATCCTGCTATCCAGGACCCCATCCTAGCTGCGTCCTCGCTAAAATGATTGCATGTACTTTAAGTACACCACAGATTTGATTCTAGGGTACCCTTATAAGTCCCTAGTATATGGTATCCTATATACCCAGGACATAGTTACCCCAGAGGCCTCTCAGGGGCTGCAGCAAGTATTATGCCACCCCCGGGAGACCACACAAAATGACACAGCAGCCTGTGTAAGGTGGTGTATGCACCCCTACTTAGATATAGGTTCTTTATATCTACCTTAGATCACTGCACATATAAACTTATCAGTCACCCCTATGACAGGTCTTAGCAATCCTGAAGGCAGGGTGCTAGGTTTTTTGTGAGAGGGTGCCCATGCATGAGCAGGGCCCCTCTGCAGCCTTCGGAATCTATTCTCCGGGGTTGTTCAATGATGCAGCCAACCATATACTCTTAAGTGCATTACAACCTTGCTGTAAATGCTAACTTAGAAATGGATGCAGGGAAACATGTTGTGTTTGGTGAGAAACACCTTGGAATCATAACTCCCCACCAGCACTGGCAAGGGAGGTATGATCCCACCCTCCTAGAGGGAGAAATATGACTACACCGGTATACCCGGTACCAGCTTCACAGAACCCTGTTATCGCAGACACACGTCTGCCCTCCTGCTGCGGGATGAAACTTCAGCAGGGGAGGCTGGACAATAGGTTTCCGACACAGGGAGGTGTGACCACCTCCCTGACAAGCTTTATAGTATTGGGGCTGTGTGGGTGCACTCCAAGTGTGCTTTGATGTCTGCACTGGGGGCACACTTGGTGTCCCTGTGCATAGTCCAGCTCAAACCGGTTGCAGGAGCACTCAGCCCTTGCTCTTGTGCAAAACTGGACAAAGGACATGGGTGTAACTACCCCTCTGCCCTGACCCTTCCATAGGTGGGTCCCCAGAGTTTGTCCCACCCGTTCCTTGGGTATAAAGAAGGAACCCCTGACTACAGGACTTTAGATTTTACCTGGATGAAACTCTGCTACAGAATCCCAGAACTTCAACTATCTACACTTCGTTGGATGACTGAAGAATCTCCCTTGGAGTAAAGGAGTTACTTCCCTGCAAGGCTTGCACCAAAGACTCATCTGTCTGGTTTGCAACCACGCAGCTCCTGAAGGACTCCAAAGACTTTGCAACACAGGAGGTGGGTTTCCAAGCTTTCCCGAGGCCGATCCGTGCTCTCAGCAAACCTGAGATCCAAAGCCCTAGTGGGGACCGTGCAACCCGAACCCCTGGAAACCATGCACATTTGCAGCAGCATATACTTTTTGGCAATCCCTGAGGCTGTGCTTTGGGCTACTTGTATTCCAGACGCCGAGCAGTGATTCCACTGAAGATTACTTGCCTACACTCCAGGAGTGACCCGTGGGCTGGTATTTAGTGATTCCTCTCGAGGTCCCTTCGCAATACTCCCTTGTCTGTTGACTTGTGAGTCCCTGAGAAGGGTACTGTAACTTTCAATGGGCTTACCTGGTTGCTCCAGACGTGCCCTGACCCTCCATCGGTTGTGGAGTCACCAGGACCTTGCTGGTCTACACTGAAGCCTGTTTACTCTCACCGCGTGGGTTGCTGTTGCCAAGGCTTGTTGGTCTCCGATCCGGACACCGACCCCCCAGCACTCGACATCCTTCATGGGACAGCTCGCCTGTGGACTCTGGTCATCGTCGACATCTTCTGGTGTTCGTGGCAGCGGAGTCAAGCTTCACCTCATCGCACGTGAAACACCCAACATTGGTGGGCATTGGTCTAACGTGTCCCTGGTCACCCTAAAGTGACCCAGACTTTGTCTCCTCTGCTTTCAGGTTCTTCACATCTCTGATCCAGGCTTGGATCACATCGGACACTTTTCCTTTCCACGGCAGCAGCACTTTGCAGTAACTCGCCATTGAAAACAGCGACGATTCCCAACACCATTTGGCACCTATGCACCCGGCTTCCCTGGGTGAGATAACACGAGTACTCTGGTGCTCACATGGGTGCTGGCCTTAGAACCTTCTAAGTCTAAAAGGGTTTGTTCCAAGTCCTCTTGAAAGTGTCCCTAATCTTTAAAATTCCAACCGCGACTTTCCCATAGGATTGTAAGGAGCTTGTGGCTGTGTTATCACACTGCACGCGTCCCCCGTGGGTCCCCTGTGTCACTACCTTGGGTGGTTCCTTGGAATCCCAGTGATTCTACGTGCTCTAATCACTGTGTCAACTCAAGTTGTGGTTCTTATAGGACTTTAACACATGGTTTGGTCTCCCACTGCGGCCCATTGTATATTGTGCTATTTACTTACGTTCTAGTGTGTTGATATTGTGTATCATTCTCTCTAATCTCATAAAGGGGTTAGTAGAGAGTGTTTAGTAATAAATACATATATTTTATATATACCTTGTGTGGTTCTCCTTTTATTTGGTCATTCAAGAGGTTATCATCTGGTAAACCAAGCTGCTTTACACTCCTTCAAGATTTAGCCTGAATGCTGCTCTCCATAGCTACCACTAGGATAGCTTTCAATAAAGGTTGTCTTAAACCTAATCATCAGTAAGGGTTGTTTGGACTGGTGTAAGGTGCCCACCACTATAACTAGTGGACAGCATATACCAGGCCAACTTCTCACACTATGTTTACTGCATTGTGCAACACACATAGAAGTTGCAAATCATCATTTTTTTCTAAAGATTGTTTATGTGCAGGAGGGGACACCACCCTGCACATAAATAACCATTCATGGGGCGTTGCTGTCTCTATGTGTGCTGCACAATGCAGCTCACATAGAAACAGCAAAAAAAGGAGAAATAAAGCATTTCTCCTCGGTTCGCCATGTTAAGACCAGGTTTTCCTTGGTCCTAATTTTGGCCCTGCCTCCTATGTACGCCACCCTTGTAAATATGAGGCAGCATCAAAATCAATGGGTGTTGTGGCGGAACGCCCACCGCAACACCCATTGCCCGCCTCTTTCACGCTAAGTATAGCGTGAAAGGGCGCCTTATTTACAAGGCGGCGTTAAGCCACATTAAGTTGGAGAAGGAGAAGCCCCTATCACCACAGGAACGTTGTGAAAAGTGACGTCCATGTGGCGATAGGGGCTTGTAAATATGCCCTAAAGTGTTTCTTACTAAGTCTGGCTCAAGCACGGAAATGCACCACCTAGAAACGTGAACACATCCAGTTTGGTGTGAGCATCAGTGCCTACAAGCTGGGTAGTATTCTTAATACCCTTTCACCATTTTTCAATGTAGTTGGGTGCCTGATGGATAAGACTGTGTACCTGAACACTGAGCCCACCTAAGAAGTCAGAAGTACTCTACTGTCAGCTATTTCATTTGATGCACTGCTCAATCTTGAAGCAGAGTTAGCACAGACAGAGCAAGCAGACATCATCAAAAATGTTGTAGTCCCCACTCCATGGGTCGCTCCAATTTTATTTGATCTACAACCAAAGCAGTGACATGAAATCTGCATCTCCGGGTTCTGGAATACCCCCATTCTGCCATGTTATGTGTACCCCACCTGACACCTAGACCTGTTGGTCTGGTTGTTGAAGGCAGTGGAGTGTATTGGCTCTCACAAAAACTCCTCAACTCATGGTATCATTAACTGCTTCCGACCCCAGATCAAAATACCTTACAACCTTCTTGACGCGTGTTGAACTTCTAAGATATAATCAGTTAAACTTTGGACTCTAATGTGCTACTGGGATTTTCAGAAAAGTATCAGAGAGGACCTCTCCGGATTAAGTGGTTATATCACTGTAAGTGACAGCATCCTCATGCATGTTAAATCCTTTGAGAAACTCTACTCGTGCTGGAGATCTGTCCTACACCGATTCTAAGACCATGGCCTAATTTGAAACAAAACAAAGAATGAATTTCTTAAAACCAGCATGGGCTTTTTTGGTTACTGCTTTTCAGATGGTACGGTAGCTCCACTCATCCAAAGTACAATGTATCAAATCTGGTGCTCCACTATCATCAACAAACCAAACAAAGCATGCAACGTCCTGGGCAAAGTCACATGCTGTGGCTTTTTCATTAGAACCTTCCTCCCCTCACCAAACTACTTACAGACTTTCTCAAATCCACATCAGCCTGGGAGTGGACAAGTGAGTGCCAGCAAGAAATGAAAGACACACTTTTTTAGCAGATACCACACTCCAATAAATTGACTTCACCAAAGTAACTCAGCTATCTATTCATGTCAACTCTAAGGACCAAGGGACAGCATTTATTCAAAGTCAAACATGGAGAATGGACCCCAGTAGAGTAAGCTAGAGAGGTAGTCATAACCACCAAACAAATACTCACAAATCAAGAAAGAAGACATTGTTATCTTCTAGGAAGGCAGTCACTTCCAACTGCTTCATATTCAGCCATACTTTCTGAGTGCCAACCAGCCACGTAAACACTAGGGGCCTCATTTATGAAAAGTGACGCATCGCTGCGTGAAAACAGCGATGCGTCACTTTTCATTGCGCCCTCCTTGCGACACCAATGATGCGTCATATTTACAGTATGACTCATCATGTCGCAAGGAGTTACAGATACGTCAGTATTTCTGATGTATCTGTAAGCGCAAAAGTCACGCATTGCTGGAGTGACAAAAGTGACGCAACTCCAGCAATGCGTCCTTTCACATGGGGCAAGACCCATGTGAAAGGGCTTGCGTCAGACTTACGCCTGCTGTGAGGCAGGCGCAAGATTTTGACGCAACAGCGTCCTAAAAGTGACGCAGTGAAATCTCATAGATTTCACTGCGTGACTATTACAAGGCTTTTTGCGGGGGAACGCCCCCTCTGCATACATTAATCCTGACGCAGGTATAATGTAGCGCAGGGGTTTACAAAGTGACGCATCTGCTTAGATGCGTCACTTTGTGAATAGTGCGCAACAGGAGCCATGTTTTATGCTGCCGATGCGTCACAAAAAGTAACGCATCAGAAGCGCAAAACTGACGCAAGGCCTCATAAATGAGGCCCTAGGTCATCTCTTTCATGGGTCATTATCTAAAACCAAGCCTCACATCGAAAAAATCACCTTACAGTCTCAGGAGTATTCATACACTATCACCTACTGGCTGTGCTAGCAAAATCCGGCAGACCACTCACCGGAACACCCTTCACATAGAACTGACACAGAAACTGGACGTACAGGGAACAGAGGAAAACATATTCTTAGTGGTAGAGCAGTCAAGATTATTATTAATCTCATTGTGTGATATTCAAGCAGTTTCCAAAAACAATGATTGACTTTAGCCGGCAATTCAAGCAGCCTGACAAATCTCCTGGAAGACTTTCATACATGATCTGCCTCAGCGCGGGGCAGAGGCTCAATAGATTCTGAAATTATTGCACCATGTTTGCGACTGTCTAGCAGAAGCCCATAGGACCTACTCCTTGGAGGTATAAATATGTTTTATCCAATCACCTCTCACAATTGTGTCCTCCAGTTAGACCAGGCTAGTCTCCAGGGTGAAGTAAAGACCAAAGAGAAATGTTGCAGTGAAGTGAGACCATAGCAAAATGATGCATTTTATGTTAATTAGCCAAACCATCAGATTTACTTGATCATGCCTTCATGAAGTACATCCCATATCAACAGTGGGTCATAGCAAGTCCCAATTTTGGTTGACTTCCAAATGTGAGACATTTCCTAGTGGTCATTGAGGACAATTCTAAGTTTGCTGAAGTGGAGATGTTATTCAACACTTACACAGAAATCCTTCCCAAGACAGGGAAGATCCTAGCTAACCTGGGGCGGTGGAAAGAACTCTGAATGAAAAATTGACTTCAAGTACAATGCCAAGAGCTGCAACACTATCTAAGTTCACATAAGATATGACATAGAGTTATTCCTCGGTGCCCCTCAGATGCACACAAATGTGAATTATTCAGTCTTCTGTTTAACAAAGTTCTTCCCATAGTAGTGCAGAACTCAGAATGGGAACTTTACTTATTCTGTAAATGAAATGCTCCAAAACTCACCACAGGACATCCTCCAGTTCAGCTCTGTATTTGCAGGACAGCACTGATCAACACTACACCTGACAATGAAGCCATAGCACCAGCTAGCTGTTAATCCCATACAACTAATATTCATACAGGCGATCAAATGCTAATGAATAGGCCCCCTGGGCGCAAATTCCGAATTCCATAAAAATCTCTAACATGGACTGCGCCTAAGCATGGGCGGATTTTGCGAATTGGCAATCCGCGAAATTGCGTATTTACGGATTCGCAATCCGCAAAATCCGCGAACTCTCGCGAATTTGCTTATTTTTTTTTGTGTTCGCAAGGATTTCTGCCAGTTCGCGAGGATTTTGTACCAGTTTGCAAACGCGAACTTACTTTTCGGGTAGCAACGGTCGCGAACATGTTGTTTCTACATCTGGTTCATCACAGCACCCTCTGTTTCACCACTGCCACCCTCTGTTTCACCACTGCCACCCTCTGGCTCACCCATGCCACCCTCTGGCTTACCCATGCCACCCTCTAGTTCATCACTGTAGATTATGGGTGGAAAAGCACACCTGCCCTGCCTCAACTGACATAAATGAATTAGGGGCTGATTAATGTGTTACTGAATTTGAACTTCCTGGCTGGAACCTGCTTCCTTATCTGTAATTGCTTTCTCTGAGCCTGCTGTGAGGGTCAGAACAGGGTCATAGAATAGTTGCAAGTAGGCAACTGAACTCTGGAGGGGCCCCTCAGGAAGCACTACAGGGAATGGTTACTAATGATAAGATTGAACTTTTGCACCTGCTGAGTGCTTTCAGTTTTGCAAAAATCCAAATATCCAGCAGCATCCACAAAAAGTAATCCTTCCAGGTCAAGATCCCTGGCACCTGCTTCCTTATCTGTAATTGCTTTCTGTTGCAGTGTAATTTTTTTAACAGGACCTTTGTTGTATACTTGTAGCTATTCTCTGAGCCTGCTGTGAGGGTCAGAGCAGGGTCATAGAATAGTTGCAAGTAGGCAACTGAACTCTGGAGGGGCCCCTCAGGGTCACTACAGGGAATGGTTACTAATGATGAGTTTGAACTTTTGCACCTGCTGAGTGCTACCAGGTCAAGATCCAAATCAAAGTGACCAGCACATGAAGAAAGCACTGAGAGGAGCCTGCTGGACAGGAACAGGAAGTTGGAGACTGTGGGGCACTTCCTTCCTCCCACCCCCCCCCCCAAAATGGACACCTTGCAAAAAAAAGTGCAGGCAAATGTCAACCTGAGGAGTTATTCTAATAAAAATCATAATTTTCAAGGTTTATGCTGCCTGCTGGTGGATTTCTTGTGCGAAATTGCAAATTTTGCAATCTCGCAATTGCGAGATTGTCGCTGCCCGCCGCATCTACGTTTTCGCGAGTGTTTACTTCCGCGAAATTGTATAGTATTCTAGTTGGCAAGTGCGACCAAGCAAAAAAATCCGCTTCGCACGGATTTACGAATTTTCGGTAAGTTCGCGAGAGTTCGCGGATTGCGAATTTACCGAAAATCCGCGAGCGGAACGGATTTTACGCCCATGCTTAACTGCGCCACAAATATTAGAGAAACAAGAAATTGTGGGAACAGTCTGAAGAGATGAAGTATTTTTAATAGCTCTTTATTAGGCTTACAGAATGCAACCACATTGCACAAGCACATGTAGGAGAACACTACGAAGGAACATCATCATTGACAAGTGGTATTACCCCCGTCCCTATTCATGCAATGTAAGCAGTCCACCACTAGTTCTGGCCAGATGAAAGCAGTAGAAACTCCCCCTTGTGTTGGTACTAACTCACCTAGGGAAGTGAGAAGAGCCCATAACAAACATTGTATAACTTAACTAAAACACATTTTGACCCTAGTTTGTCTGCTTATGCAACTTGCCTGGCGCAATATGGCCCAGCCAGTGCCCTAAAGACCCTGGACTCCCACCCATCTCTGCCACCCATTGTAGGAGTCCACATTCCCCCACCACCGTGACCCCTCCAAGCTTTTCTCCACGTGTGAGCGATAGCAGTGCAAATTGATCTGCATTCTCAGCTGGTACTTTGTGCAGCACCCTCAACCACCTGTCCTGTGGGAAGCTAATTACACAGGTGGGAGGGCTGATATCCCCATGCAAGGCTGATAAGATGAAGAAGTAATCACCATACCCATTTAGGGCCTGATTCACAAAGGTAAACTCATACTTCTGTATAAATGTATTATTTTTTTGGGTATTTACATACTATGATTTAATAGTAACTTTACTGCTGCAGGTACTCCGCAGTCAGGCTGGATAAATCAGGACATAAAACGATGGGCCTGTCCCCGCAGTTGTAAAGTTGTATACACCTGTTGTATCTTTTTATGTGCAGAGTTCTCCGCCCCAACTGCAGAGTCTCTGTGTTAGACCTGACACCATTGGCGTGGGTCTGCCTTCCATTTTTGCTGTTGCCTCATGTGTTTTTGCTGGTGTTAGATGCTTTGGGCACTGGCCACTGATGTCCAGTGCCACAGTGCGAGTGCTCCCTACTGTAAATTGATGTATTGATTAGTGGTTCCAAGATTAACTATTTGGTTTACTTGTCAGACCCTAGTACAGGGCACTGAGTGTGCCCAGGGCGTGTCATTCCAAATGCTGCTAGTGGGCTTGCAGCACTGGTTGTGCCACCCACAGAAGCGGCCTTGTAAAATGTGTCTAAGGTCTGCCATTGCAGAGCCTGCATGCAGTCTGGTACTGTCATGCTGACTGGGCAAGTGCACCCACTTGCCAGTCCCTAAACCTTCCCTTTTCTTCATATTAATCACCCCGATGGTAGGCCCAAGGGCAGGGTGCATTGTAAGAATAAGGTAGGACAAGCCCTGATGTGTGTGGCATGTCCTAATAGTGAATTACAGCCGTTTTCATTTTTCACTAATGCAAGGCTACCACTTCTCCATAGGCCAGAATGAGCTGCTAGCATTATTACACTTTATAATCCTAGCAGACTCAGAGAACATGGTAGAAATTCGAGTTTAGTATGCCTGGACTCAGAATAATAAAATACATCTTTTAGTGAAGTTTATTTTAATATTCTGTGTTTGCAAATACCACTTTTAGAAAGTAGGTATTTGCTTGCCTAACCATTTGAACCTACCTCTGCAAGGTTGTGTATTCCTTTGTCTGGTTTTATGAGTGACAGGGCTGGGGGATTTCAAGAGACAGGCTGGGGCAGCCCGGTGGTGAATAGGGAGATCTGCATCTAGATGGGAGGGAGGAGGTGCACCTGGGACATGAATAGGGCTAGGCCTTCCCTCTACAATGCTGGCTCCACCCGCTGTGGTGCGTCTGATGTCTCTGCCCTGCACACTGAAAGAAGAGAAGGAAGACTATCAACAAAGTGCTCCAGGACTGTACTTGCCTTCCACAATGCCGGCTCCACCTCCTGTGGGGCGTCTGATGTGCCTGCCCTGCGCTGTGAAAGGAAAGGAGAAGTCTGGTAAACCGAGTGCTTCAGAACTGGCTTGAACTGGGCACAGACCCCTCTCACCTCAAAGGATTTAGGGGTATAAGTATTGGGACCTTGCACCCATGAAATTAAATCACTTCTGGACTTACAAGACAAAACCTCTGCTGAGGAGAAGGAACCTGAAGAAACTGAGGAGAGACTATTCCCAAGCTGAAGTGCTGCTTGGGGGATTGGCCTGCAGTAGTTGCCTGGCTGCCAAAGAGAGGAGAAAGAACTTTGTGGACTTTTCTTTCAACTTGTGCAAAGATTTCCAAGGGCTTGGAAGAGAGCTTGCCCCCTGACCGAAGTCCCAGGACCAGTGGACTTCACCAGCCATTGTGAATTGCTGCTGGAAACAAGTGGCTTCAGAGGCAGGGAGCTGTGACCGACTCTCACGACCGGCCCGGTGTCCTGTAGACACCGCACCAAGCAACATCCGCCTCGAACAACGCAAGCTCTGCGCTCACCGACTCCGTAGCCTGCACCGCGACTGGAAGGACACCGCGAAGTGCAACGCCTCGCTACACCGAATCAAACTGGTCTGACCGACGCGGTCACTGCTGCTGACTTCGAGTCCTGTGACCGCACCGGAGTTGGGCACCACCTCGCACGCTTTGCGACGTACTGCCCGACTCGCAGCGCTGTCCGTACTGATCGACGCCAGCTCCCGAACTCCGGCTCTTTCGCCGCACCGCAAGCTGCAAGCACCGCATCGAAGCTCCGCCTCCCCCTGCAACGCAAGCCTTGGATCCACCGACTCTGTCAACGGGCCGCTGCCTGCACCGCATCGAGGGACAACGCATCCTGCAACTCTTCCTTTCTGCACCGCGACGATCACCGGAACCGGCTCGCACATCCGTGCCGGCCGCCCAAGTAAAAGGTACTGTTACTGAGTCTGTCGACCATTTGAGTGGGCCCGTACTGACGCGGTCTGCTGGATTTGCTAGACTCTGTTATTTTTAACAACGCTGTAGCCCGTCTCCGACTCGCACAGAACTCTGATTTAAGCCTTTTTAACAAGGACTCTTGAAAGCTAATAGTACTGTGGATTCTTTTTGCCATTTATTGGTCTTGTGGTAACTCTTTATAAAGTACTAGCAGCCCGTCCTGACGTTGTCCGGGTATGAATTGCTGCCGGCCAGTAGTATATTGTTTTGTAGGATTTCGTTTTGATAGCATTTCTTATCTGTGACAGGCCTGTGAAACGCTCCAATTCACAGTGCACTGCTGATGCACTTAAGAGTGCGCATTCAGTAGTGTGTGAGTGTGAACTCGAGTTTCCCTACTTTATTTTTCCTTGCAATATTATATAGCGCGAACTCGACAACATGGCATGAGCACAATTTACATTACAGAAGAACACATTCATTTGTGGTAGGCACGGGGAGACAAAGCGATTTGCCTGGAATCACAGGATGTTGAGCGGATGCCGAGATTCGAACGTAGCTCCCCAGCTCTAAAGTTCGCAATTCTAGAACTTGTGGCGGGAGGTGTGTCTAAAAGTGTATGTCGGTGCTGGCCATCAATGAGATAGACCTGTGCATTTTTCAAATGGGTGGTGAAAAAATATGAGTATGTTGCTGGAGATGTGGGCCGCCGTGCCACCAATGTACTTACTGGGGGAGGGGAAACACCCATTATTCCCAACTTTCTTTCCGCATACCATCACTTCGCATACTTTCATTACGAAAGTACCATGACTCCGCAATGCCATTATAACCCATGGCATTACATTTTATATGCTTTTACCACGCATACATTTACAACGAAATCCGTTCTGCATGAATGGTAAAAGCATTTTTTTTAATGTTTGGATAAGGTAAGTATGGGTATAGGGGTATATGTTTTGGGGTACTGAGGTATATGTTTTGGGGTGTTTGGGTATTTTAAGGGTTCGGATATAGTTTTGGGTTATGGGGTACAGGGGTAGTTTTAGGGTTTAAGGATAGGTATGGGTTTTGGGGTACTGGGGTATTTTTAGGGTTCAGGGCTAGGTTTGGGTTTTGGGGTATAGGGTTATTTTTAGGGTTTAGGGGTAGGTTTGGGTTATGGGGAACAGGGATTTTTTAGGGTTCAGGGGTAAGTTTGGGTTTTGGGGTACAGGGTTATTTTTAGGGTTCAGGGCTAGGTTTGGGTTTTGGCATACAGGGGTATTTTTAGGGTTCAGGGGTAGGTTTGAGTTTTGGGGTACAGGGATATTTTAAGGGTTCAGGGCTAGGTTTGGGTTTTGGGGTACAGGGGTATTTTAGGGTTCAGGGGTAGGTTTGGGTTTTGGGGTACAGTGGTATTTTTAGGGTTCAGGGCTAGGTTTGGGTTTTGGGGTACAGGGGTATTTTTAGGGTTTAGGGGTAGGTTTGGGTTTTGAGGTACAGGGGTATTTATAGGGTTCAGGGCTAGGTTTGGGTTTTGGGGTACAGGGGTATTTTTAGGGTTTAGGGATAGGTTTGGGTTTTGGGGTGCAGGGTATATTTATAGGGTTAAGATGGGTTAGTGTTTAAGGGTGTTGGGGTATTTTAAGGAGTAAGGGTAGGTTATGATTATGGGGTGCAAGGTGGGATTAACACACGATATGAGACATGGCATGAAGGGCGGAATGTACCACACGCCCCCAGCGTTTGGCACGCCCCCAGCACAAGCCCACAGCACAACACAGACATGCCCACAAGGGACTACTTTGCTGGCACGGTTCTTTTACCTTTTAAATGTATATGGTGGGCGTCTGCATAGCCTATGTCCTTCTGCTGCAACTGCCCTTTTCAACGCTGTATTGGGTGTTGTGATTGGTGCTGTGGTTCCTGAGATTACCTGCCTCAAAGGTTTGGGCTCTCTCTTTATTATATTAGTATGGGCAACTTATTTTTTATATAAAACCTGTGTGGTGTGCATTTGTAGTGTTGTCACTGGGTTACTGTATGTGGTCATAAATGCTTAATTTACACCGCCTCTGAAATAAGCCT
Source organism: Lissotriton helveticus (assembly GCF_964261635.1). Taxonomy (NCBI): domain Eukaryota; kingdom Metazoa; phylum Chordata; class Amphibia; order Caudata; family Salamandridae; genus Lissotriton; species Lissotriton helveticus. The sequence goes on from NC_136067.1 coordinate 915,241,829, forward strand.
TGACTGCTTGCGCCACACTACCTAGAGGGTGAGCAGGGTTTATTTTAGGAGTGTAATCCCCCTTACTCTGACTAGAGGAGAGGGTCCCTCCCTATTTGTCACAAGTACCTACCTGTGCCAACTAGAGACCCCCAATTCTAACACTCTGCAGTCGTAAAGTTGATGTTAAGTGGTAGTTTGTGAATACCAAAAAAATAGTAAACGTACACAAAAGGTGTAAGGTTACCTTTGTGAATCAGGCCTACAGATTTTATAAAAGATTCCATGGATGCCTGAGGTCTCATCTGAGAGATTGTCAAGATTTCCTCATTGAAGAAAAATAACACTTCCCACGGTCACCCAGAGATGGCATAGTTGTGGGCCCTCGGATAAATATGCCAGAAGCCTGCTTCCCTTCTTCCCTGTCTCCCACTGATGAACCCTACTCTCCTGACCGTCGATTGCCTAAGGGTTGTGTGACCCTAGCCCTTCACTGTTGTCTTCTCATGACCATTCTATCCAGACTACATATAATCAAGCTTCCATATTTGCTGTCATTTAACACCAGCCTAAGGTGGCCATGTGTTTAATGATTGGCAGCTTTAGCATTAAAAAGAAACACACTTAAATAAACTTGGGGCCAAATATAAATATTGGCGGACAGGATACACTATTACAAACAAGGAGGATAGCCAGTTCTCTGCATTACAATTGCCTTATCGAATAATGCATGTGTGATAAAGCTAGGGTCGCCACCTTTGTAAGAAAAAAATATCATCCATTGGTTTGCATTTTGCAGTTTTAGAAAAGCCAACAACCAGTCGGAGAAAATAATGTATGTAGCATGACAAATACAGCAGATGGCATATCCGCCATGTTTGTGACAGAGTAGCCTATTCGCCAAACTCTAAATCACGACCAATTGGCGCAGCTACCGTTGGTTTAGCAGGTGCAGTGGCACCAGGGTTCAGCATCTTCAGAGTGTCATTGAACCCTGATAACTGCTGTATTTTATTAACCCCAAGAGCAGTTATAGGGCCATTTGACTGGCTTGCATCAGGGCCCATGCCAACCATTACTGATCAAGGCCTTAGTTACGGAAACATTTGTTTTCTGATATTTCTTAAATGTGGGCGACCCAGAACGGTTTCTTATCGATTACAACATGGCGGGCTTTTCAGTGTGTGTCTATAAGTAAAGTATTCACATATTATATATGTAGACCTACATTCACTCGTTTAGATTTCACATTCAGTATTTGGAGCGTTCTTGGAGCAGTTGGAAAACAGTAATATATTAAAATTTGCTTCATTCCTGATACCTCTGAAAGGGCGAGATTTTGATCGATAACTTATCTCTATTGATCCAAACCTCGATCTGGTCGACTGAACCTTTATTGCCTGTCTTGGAAGGAAACAGTACACCTATCTGCAAATTAGTTCACCCAAGAAAGGACTCTACTCTCAAAGATCACGGACAACTTCTAGGTTTCAAAAGTTTATTGTAAAGATATAATGAGCTGCAAATACAAGCATCTCAGAATGAGATTCACGAGATACACAGGTCCAATTACATACATGTGCTCTCGAAAAGCCCTCAGACGAGCAACAGAAATCACTAACACAAGTTCTAAAAATAGCAAAGCTATCAGCATAGACGCATATCTCTCCTTCATTTAGGTTGGAGGAAAACAAACACAGGTTAGGCGTCCCTACCCTGTTCTAGATGGTATCCCTACTTAACCAAATCCCAACCTAACAAAGGTGTCAGCAATGAATGACCCCCAAGGGAAGTCACCCACTCTAAGTCTCTTGGTGAAAACCTAAAGTTCTCCAGTCATGACCCCTCACTGCCTACCCATCCGCTCTCTAAAGGGTCCTCAGGTCTCTGCTCTAACTCCACCCAGGGGTGCTGTCCCTAATACAAAATAGTCAACAACATTTGAGACGCCCCTTGCGAAACGCCTCTCACGTGGTGCAACTTCAGGCTTTTTCCATGATGCTTTGTATTGGGCCTCAAACGTTAGAGTTGACCTTGCTTCTCAGTCTCTTCTCCGGCCCGCTGATACCCCTTAAACATTCCAGAACCCTCCTCCATGTCTGGGCCGTCTACTGAACAGGCCTCTATTCATTCACTTATAATTGGATCCCCCCTTTCCTGTTGCAGACAGATATCTGCCGCCAAGAACCCAACTCTCATAGACTTCTAAAAAGCTTGCAACATTTCTCAGCCCAGACATGTACGTGTAAATCAATGCTAAAACATTTCAGGCCTACAATATTTCACATTATGATTATAGCATTCAATTTCTTCATTTAATTAAAGCATGTTAAAACTCTTATTCTATTATTTAGAAAACATTACTCTAAATCATGGCCCATTAATGCAATGACCAAAAACGTTAAACAATCTGTGTCGTGAAAAGAAACACCTTCCCTTTTAGCTCCAGCTCTGGCCCTGAGGCCTACCACGTTCTGCGTTTTACCACAGACCATCTTATATGTTAACAGCTACACGACATAGATTCAAAATAATCACGTCTAATAAAATCATATAATGTCACACATTTCTGTATTAATTCCACTTCTACTTAAATCTCTATATTAGCTATACATTTAGAATATAATTTCAAATACTATTAGCACTCATGGCATTTCTCTTCATGAATTATGCTCTCTATAGGTAAGTGTGATGTACTCATATATTTATATCAGTTTGCGCTCTCTCAGTTCCCCCCTTTGATGACCTCTCGGGGTCATCACTAACATTTAAACTGCAGTTATTGCTGGCATTCTCTGCGCTTCCAGAGCTCTCAGGCTCCTGTACTGATTATCTTGTATGGCAGCCAATCTCTGCAACTGTTCTCTTTGGGCCCTTTCTGACCTTCTTGCTCTGTACCATTTGAATACCCTCACCAATCCCCACAATATTATCCCACAGATCAATATTATGATGATAGGCTTTAGGATATACCAAATAAAGCTTTTGCCTAAGGTGGAAAACCACCCTCCAACTGTACTCATTCCGTGGCCCACCTTTTCCCAGACATTTTCTCTACTCAAGTCTTCGATCTCTTTGTGTATATTAGTTATGTTCTTAATAACTTTCTCAAGGGGCTTTGAAAGGTCTGGAATGTAAGTGCAACATTCCTGAACCTTCAAAGCCTTACAGACTCCGCCCTCTTTTGCTAATAAGACATCTAATGCAAGCCGATTTTGAAGAACCATAGCCCTTATCGATTGCATCTCTCCTTCTACCAGCATTAAGGACTGAGCAGTGCTGGCAGACAACCTGTCGACAACTGTTGCCAGTCGTCTAATTTTAACATCATTAAGGATTATTCCCAAAAGAGGGAACATAGCTCCAAAGACATCTCCAACCATTTCTGCATCGCCTAAGTCTCTCCTTCCCCTCGATGATGTCTGACCCTCAATGATCAATAAGTCTTGTGCATGATATATTTTGGGGAAGACAATTGCCAAGTAACATGATCCATACCAGTTGTCAGGTAGTCTCACGTAAGCATTTCCTCCACATACAAAATACACATTTGGAATCACTTGCATTCCCTTCAGGAAATCCTTAGTGTAGTACTCTAAATTAAAAGCATGTTCACAGTCAACTTCACCCACGTATACATTTTCATAATACGTTTTGGCTCGGTGAAGACATAACTTCCCTTTCTGCGCTTTATCTAAAGCTATTGGACCACTACTACCCTTTCTCTTGTGTGACTTCTCTTCCTCGGTCCAATCTAATTTCCCTTGTCCTGATTTTTTCAAAATCTTTTGTCTCCTGTAACGATCATCCACCTGCCCTATGAACTTTTTCTCGACTTCTGACACCTTGCATGTCAGATTATTTCTACGGGCATGTGAAGTATCTAAGGTAATCCAAGGAATGAAGAACTTGGCCAATCTGTCTTCACTCTTCCAGTAATCCCATTTATTCATCTGCTTATAATTCGGAACTTCTGGCAACACAGAATCATAATTGGAGAAATAGTATTCAAAACTATCTCTCTCATAAAATATACTAAGCAATAAGCTACATGTAATGCCATATGTCAGAGGGAGGTGATGATATCGAATTCCTTCATCTACAGACGCAGGCAACTGCATGCAGACGTAGCAATCCTTAACCTCCATGGCATCCACGTATTCATACAAAAGTTTAGCATAAGCATTTGACCTAAAGTCTCCTTGGGACTCGTCTACATGTAACCTGCGGGCTTCTGCAGCCAATAACGCTTTCTCTTGAGTGTTTTCCCTTTTCTCACCTGCAACAGTGGGTGTAAGTGTTACTACAGAATTCGCATCAGTTACCTTTACCTCTTCCTCATGTCCCTTTACATAAGAAATTGTTACCACTAAAGCTATTAATATTATCACTCCTACTATTAGTGTACCTATTATACATTTAGCTCTGCGGTTCGGGGTGCCGGCCTCCATTTCGTCAGACAATCTAGCTTTTCCCTTTCTCTTTGCAAAAAAGTTCTTTTCCTCTCGTTCCTTTACAGTCTCTTTCAATCCTTTTTTGTCTTTAGAATCCACACAGCTGGAGGCTGACAGCCTTTTTCGCAAAAAGTCCTTTCACAGTTCAAAAAGACAACCCTAGCCCTTCTCCATCCACTCAAGGGGTTCCCTAAAATTCTCTGCTTCCTGGGCGCTAGGTAATCTTCTTTTCTTCTGCTTGCTTTATTTACAAAGTCCTTTAACAATCGACTATTAGATTTGTGGTTGCAGCTTCAATAGCATAGTTCAATATTTCCATGCGAAGAGTATGCTCTTCATGTGCTGTTATCGTGGTACCAAAGTCGGGGAATTTCAATTCTGTAAGAAACATGTGTTTTAACTTGCTGAGGCGGGGAGGTCTGGGGAGCACGAATGTTAGTGACCCTTCTTGTTCGACACCGGGTACCAACAGTTGTATTTCCACGGTGATAATGGGCTCAGAACTGGACACCACCACCGCTCGGATCCTCCCTGTCTCCGGTTTCACAGACATTTGTCGCCAGATATGTCCACTCAGGTGTGGAGTATCTTCTGTTAGGCACACGCACTCTACTTGACCTCCTTCGGTTCGGTGCCTCAGCGCCCTGAGCACCTTCTTCTGGGTCTGAGTCTTCTGATATCGGAGGAAGGGTTGCTTCTGGAGTTGACCTCAGGCTAGAACTTCTTCTTTGCGGCCAATTTGCTTCTCCACGTGCCCTTCTACTCCTTCTCCTTCTGGTCTGTTCTCGCTCTCTTTCAGACCTGTCAGGGTCAGACTCGTACTCCCAGCTGTCTTCTCCTTCTGTAGCGTCTTCTGTTTCGCTGTTGTACTGACCGTCCTCAGCTTGGTCAGACTCGTTCCCTGCTTCCACTGGCACCTCTACAGCTTGGCTAGCCCCCTCTATGGCTTCTTGGTCCTCAGCTGGACGTCCATCCGAGAGAGGAGCTGTTTCCAGAGGTGCTGGAACCCTTTTCGTATGCGACGCGTGTATCCAGTTGGGCAGGCCTCCCACCTTTACAGCTGTACTTGTGATCAGGATGACCTGGTAGGGCCCACGCCAACGAATATCCAAGCAGCTTCTTCTCACATGTTTCTTCACCAGGACCCAGTCCCCAGGATACAGGTCATGGCAAGGGCCCTGGCACGCTGGAACCTCTGCAGCCTGCACCTGAAGGGACACAGAACGCATGGCGTCAGACAGCCCCTTACAATAGTCCAGGATCATATCATCTGTGATATTTAACAATGCAGTAGCTGGAATTGATGGCAGTCTCATTGCTCTCCCCATTAACACCTCATGTGGTGACAACCCTGTTCTTCTGTCTGGGGTACTACGAAGGCTCATGAGTACCAATGGCAGGGCATCAGGCCAACTCAGGGTCGTTGAGGAGCAAACTTTCGCTATTCTGGACTTGATCGTGCCATTAATTTGTTCCACAATTCCTGAGGCTTCTGGTCGGTAACTGCAATGGAGCTTTTGGTCTATATTCAGTGCAACACAAATCATCTTCACAAGCTCGCTGTTAAAATGTGTTCCCCTATCTGATTCCAAAAAGGCCGGCACCCCGAACCGAGGGATAAGTTCTCTAAGCAGTAACTTAGCCACTGTGAGGGTGTCGCACCTACGTGTAGGGTATGCCTCAACCCATCTGGAGAACACACAAACAACCACCAGGATATAGCGGAGGCGGTTGCATCTTGGCATTTCAATGAAATCTATCTGCATTCTGTTGAATGGACCTCCAGACCTTCCTATGTGACTTAGTGCAACTGGTGTTCTTTTCCCTACATTCAGCTGCTGGCAGGTCACACAACGCTGGCACACTGCTTCTGCTGCTATTCTAAACTTAGGATTGTACCAAGTCTGTCTAAACACTCTCAGCATAGCATCTCTCCCTAAGTGTACGGGACCATGTATGAGTCTAGCCATTGGACTCACCATCTCATTGGGCAACACTGCTCTGCCGTCTGCTGAGACCCAAAAATGAGTCTCACCCATTACACATCCTGCCTTTTCCCATGTTTCTTTCTCAGAATCAGGAGCATTTTCTTGCATGGTTGACAATTCATCCCAAGTATCAACAGTTTCCAGTATCATGGCTAATTCAGTTCTTACATTTATTCCACCCACATCCACCTCTGTGAAAGAGTAACCTTGTTCTGCGCAATACCGCGCAACTTCATCAGCATATCTATTGCCTTTCGAAACAAAGTCCTCATTTTTGGTATGTGCGATGCACTTTACAACTGCGATACTTGCTGGACATTGCAATGCTTCTAACAACAGGCGCACAAACTCTCCATTGCGAATGGGAGAGCCTGAAGAAGTCATGAACCCTCTTTGAGACCATAACTGCCCGTAATCATGAACTACCCCAAACCCGTATTGGCTGTCGGTGTAGATGGTGACTCGAATTTGATTGCCTGCTAAGCAAGCACGTGTTAGGGCAATAATCTCGGCTACCTGAGCGGAGTTTACTCCTTCCAGGCACCCTGCTTCCACAACTCCTTCAATTGTACAAACAGCATAAGCTGCTCTCAACTGCCCAACTTCGTCTCTTACACATGAGCCATCGACAAAGAAAACTTCGTCTGGGTCGGTCAGTGGCTCATCTACGATGTCGGGTCTGGGTTTGGTGCATAGTTCAGTCACATCGAGACAGTCATGGTCTGTATATTCATCATCATCATCAATATCATTTGGAAGTGGCATTAAGGTAGCAGGGTTCAAAACAGAGCATCTCTTGAGGGTCACGTTCTCTGCAGCAAGAATAACTTGCTCATAGCGCGTGAGCCTGCTATTGGTCAGATGCTGTGTTTTGGTCCTGGTCATCAACAGTTCAACAGAATGTGGCACGCACACCTCTAACGGGTGCCCCATAACAATATTTTCACATCTCTCAATGCTGACACCCGTTGCAGCAACGGATTTGAGACATCCGGGCAACGCTGCGGCTACTGGGTCTAAAGTAGCTGAGAAATAAGCAACTGGTCTACGGGCATTCCCATGGATTTGGACCAACACAGACAACGCACAACCTTCTCTCTCACAACAGTAAAGAAAGAATTGTTTATTGTAATCAGGCATTCCCAATGCCGGAGCACGACACAGGTCCTCTCTCAGCTGTAAGAATGCCATCAAACAGTCTTTGTCCCATGGTACCGGATCACTCACCTCTTTGTGCGTCAGTTTTTGCAAGGGCTTTGCTTTCAGTGAAAAGTTCACGATCCACTGTCGGCAATAACCCACCATCCCTAGGAACATCCTGACCTCTCTCTGTGTCTGAGGCGCGTTCATTTTCATGATCGCCTCTATCCTGTCTGGTGACACCTTTCGTTTGCCTTTCTCAATTCTGTGTCCCAAGTACTGTACTTCTGTCAGGCAGTACTGCAATTTTCCCGGGGATACCTTATGCCCATTGGCAGCTAGGTGATTTAACAAAGCAATGGAGTCTTCCCTGCAAGCTTCTTCTGTGTCTGACGCCACAAGGAGGTCGTCTATGTACTGGACCAGAACTGACTTCTGGGGCAGCACTAGACTTTCAAGATTTTTCTTCAGAAGCTGGTTAAAGATCGATGGACTCTCTGTATACCCCTGAGGGATACGACACCATGTTAGGACGCGATTTTCCAGCTTAAATGCGAAAAGAAAATGGCTATCTTCGTCCAAAGGGATCGAAAAGAAAGCCTGACAAAGATCGATCACAGTGAACCACTCAGCTTGGAATGGAATCTGAAACAGTATCACTGATGGATTCGGTACCACTGGACAACATGAAACGACTATGTTATTAATCTTTCGAAGGTCCTGCACTATCCGGAATTTCCCATTTGGTTTCTGCAGACCCATAATCGGGGAGTTACATGGACTACCCACGATTTCTTTCAGTATTCCCTGTTTAATCATGGACTCGATCACGGGTTTTATGCCTGCAATCGTTTCTGGAGTCAATTTGTATTGGGGTGTTCTTGGGAACTCAGCATGCGGTTTCACTACAATTTTCACTGGGTCCACCCCTTTGACCAATCCAATCTCTTCCCCAGTGAAATCCCATACCTCTGATGCCACTGTCTCTCTCAAATCCCAGGGAAGCTCGTCTACTGTCAAAGTAGGGTACAGCTCCACACATATTCTTGAGTTTGCAACTTTGAAATCTGCATCATCATCATTAGTCAATACCTCCACTCCCTGGGGTGTACAATATATAGTACAATTCAATTTGCACAACAGGTCTCTTCCTAGCAGACACACAGGGCTTGAATCGCAAACCACAAATTGGTGCTCATCGCTGTACTTCCCTATTTTCACCTGTACCGGTTCTGTCAATTGGCTGGTTATTCTCCTGTTTGCGACCCCTACCACCTGTATGGTCTCTCCAGACATGGGCAGGTCTGGAACTGCAGCTGATCTGATCGTGGATCTAGTGGCTCCTGTGTCCACCAGAAATGTCGTAGGGCACCCTGCTACTTCTGCTTCCACATAGGGTCCCCTCTGATCTACCTCTAAGGCTGCCCCAAGGGTGCAGTCTTCTCTTTCCACTCTCTGTCCGGTTAATGGGTCCACATAATAGCATTCTTCACCTTCCACAAACAGGGGCATTTGTCTATAGGTCTTACCCATACTCCCTACTCGAGGAGGTTGCGGGAACTGGGCTCGGGGAGGAGCCCCCCCCCCTTTGAGCACCTTTCCTTGGTATGGCGTCGCCCCTCTCATAGGTGCGCTCTGGACCTCTTCCTCCTCTATCTCTTGCTCTCCGATCTCCACATTGTAAGGGCACTCGCGTTTCCAATGCCCCAACTCGTTGCACTGGTGGCACCTAGTCGTTTTCTTCAAGGTAGCTATGTCTACTCTGGGTCTAAAGGTAGTACTCTCCTCATTACCCTTGTTCTGACTGTACTGCTTCTTACCTCCTGTACCTGTCCCTTGCTGCTGTTGTTGCGGTCCCCCCTTCCCTGCTGTCTGCAATTGTACCACCATCAGCTTCTCTTTTAGTTTCTTAGCCTTGGAGTCTACCTCATCACAGCAGTACCTGGCATATCTCAGTATTTCATCTAGGGGTCTACTTTGCCAACAAATCGAGTGTTGCTGAATCATTAAACTAATATCCGGTCTCAGTCCCAGGACGAACTTGGACACGAATTGCCCTATGTCCTTTGGATCCATTACATCCAAGCCGCTATACTGTTTAAACGCCTTCAGCAATCTCTCGTAATATTCATGGACTGTCTCTTTGGGTTCCTGTCTCGTTCTGTCTATTCTGACCCAATCTATGTCTTGCATTGGCACTTTTTCTTTCAGCCAAGTCATCACTCTCTCGAATTTTGCCATCACGATCTCGGACGGCCCATTAGTCCTAGCATCTCTCTCTGGCTCCGTTGTGGGCCACTCAGCGCTAACCTTGCATGCTGTCCACAGATCTCCTGGTACTACAATGTCAAACAGCGTGTTCAGATCTATCCATAGGACTTTTGAGATCTTTACAAACCTCTCGACTTGCTTGTACCACTCCACGGGGCTCTCTCGTAACTTGGGGAAAGATGTGGTAAAAGCAGCTAAATCTCCCCTACTCCAAGGGACATGTACATAGCTCCCATTGGCAACTTCACGCAAAGGGTAAGCTTCTATTCCCTGCTGTCCTGGTGTTATACCAATCATGCTTCTCCTGCCGGTCCCTTTCTTGGACCACCTCTCTTCCCATTTATCTAGTGCCCTCCATGTCCTTATTCCAGTAATCAGTTCCCTTATGTGTGTTTTCAGCCCAATCGTTCTCCTCTCATCTAGATCTCGATCTGAGTAATGTAGCCTGTGGTTACCCTGTAATGCTTTGGTTCTTGACAAGTCCACCATATATTTGCCTGCTAGTTCGACTAACTTCTCATGGACTGCTCTCGCCTTTCGTGTGATGTCCTTTGCCATATACAGTATTTCATCCTGTTCATACATTTCCATTCTTTCTAAAGGCAGGGTACCATCTACCATGTCATCCAGATCTGACCTTAAGCTGGAGACATCGAGTCTTTTGGCTTTTATCTCAGCTCGCAATATGTCTTTTGAAGGGGGCTCACTGGTCTCCCTCCCATCCCAACTTCGAGCTCTGCGTTTGGGCTCGGGAGAGTTAATGGGTGGTCTCCCTCGCTCCCATCTCTCCAGGTCCCATGCTCGGCCATCCAATCTTGGAAGGTGATGGAACACGGGCCTTTTATCCCTACTCTCTCTCTGCCTACTCTCGTCTTCTTCTCTCCTCTCACCGCACATCTCTCTGTTATTTTCCCTCTGGTCGCTACACTCCCTTTGCCTCGTATCGCTCAGTATCCGATACGATCCTTCCTGGTTCCCCATATTCCCTGGGCTGCGCTCATTTCTGTCATCACAGGGACTATGGTGCGACCTCTCACAACTCCCATTCTGTTCTCTGGTGGCAGGCACACAGTGTGGACACCTAAAGCTGTTCCTGTACTCTTGCGCTCTCCTCTCCCCTTCACTGAGTATTGGGCACGCCACCCCTCCACTCCCGGGGCCCCCGTTCTCCAGGTCTGTTCTACCTCCACTCCGGGCCCAATGGGTGACTCCCCTACTCCCTCTACAGTCCCACTCCGGGCTACTCTCCCCAGCCCCGCAGTGAGTTCGTGCTCTGCTGTCCTGACTTTCCCTTTCTGCTTCTGCAGCATTGATGCACTTTTGAGCCTTCACTGCCTCATCCCACTGCTTCATGTACTCATTTAGCTCTTGAAAGGATTTTCGTCCAGATCCCCTCAGATCCATTGGCCATCTGGGGCCCCCAGGATCTCCTCCTGGGTCCCCTACTGGGTGCACCGGAGTGCTCCATTCTCTTGGTATCGGCATCTGACTTGGGGAATTAATCGTATCGTTCCTTCTTGCCTTCTCTGCTCTTTCTCTGTCTTTCCGTTTCCGTTCTTCCCCTTTTGCTCTCTCTTGGTCATATATCGATATTATAGGACCTATGGTAACAGGTACCTGTAGTGCATCTGGTAATGGGTAGGATGTGGCGCTTTCCGTTTCCGGCGCTCTTTGTACCACAAACCTACCGACTACCTGTTGCACCTGACTAGGCTGGAGCAACTCTTTCTTTGGCTCAGGATCCCACTCTGAACTGGGAAGCGGTCTATGCTCTCCTGCATTGCCCCCCTTTTCTCCTTCAGTATTCTCGACCTCTCCCCCTGCTCTATTATACGGGGGTGGCCTGTCTGTCAGTAATCTGTTTATCAGGCTGTCCTCTGTTTCGCTCTCATCATCTTCTTCTAGGGGGCTTTTATTTACTGGCGCCTCTAACACTGGGTACAGTTTATTTATTTCCAAATTATGCACTCTCCATCTTTTAGCATCCGCATCCCACCTGGCATCCTGTACTGCCCTTACCGAGCGTTTCACCCTTTCTTGTCGTCTGTTCATATTCCTTTCATGCGCTGCCCTAAGCCATGCTTCAAGGGCTTCAAACTGGGTTGGTCTAGGCAAGGGTCTCTTTGAGGTCATGACTGATTTCAATCGATGTAACACCTCTAATCTGAACGTCCCGTACTTTGGGAACGTCAGTTCCTCGTTTCCTTCAGTAATCTTACTCCACTCTGATATCCAAAGGATCGTATGCAACCCAACATTTACTGCCATATAACGAGCTGGCGTACCCTCCGGCGGGGCTTCTTCCCCTTCATACGATCCTCGCCTCTCTTTCTTAAACAGCGCTTTCAACCATTTAAAACACTTCATAATTATGCGCACAAAATTCAGCCTCGCTACTCTGTTTACTTCCTGATGACAATCCACCAATCCTGTCGCGGCTTTGCTAGCTTGGCCTATCACAGCGCGGTCTTTCTCCTGTTGGCCAATCACGTCGCGACCCTGTATGACGTGTTCGCTAGCTGGCCTATCACAGCGCGGTCTTTCTCCGGTCAGCCAATCACTGCGCGACACCACCTGACGTCTCTTTTCTCCGCTTCGCAGCAGCACCCCTCCTTTCTCAACTCGTCTCCCGGTTATGCATGCGTCCCATTCATACACTGAAAAATGACTACTTCCGACCAAGCGGTCACTTCTCTCGACTGTACGTCCACAGTCTATCTGTAATTGTCAACACAACTGACGAGATGTCTATCGTCTCTCTGATAGGTTACTTACACACACAGTAACTTCCGACCAGCGTCCGTTACTCACGCACTCACTCTTACGTTCCCCCTATCTCGGTCTCTCGGGTGATCAATGGTACCTCATGACCCCCTTCACACTAGTTGACAATTACTCTGGGTGTCCGATACACCCGAACCACTTAAGCTCTCCTTGAACTTAAGATTTCCACCGGTTGCGCGCGCTCACAACCTGTTCCACAGTCACTCTACAAACATTCAACTCCGCCAGACATTACAACATAGATACAATACAAAAACACCGCAATCTAACACGCATAACCCTTTATACTCACTCTCGACCGATACTGCTGCTTTTTCTGTCTCACGTCATCCGGATCTTCATCTGCGGGCTGTTCTTCCGATCATCGATTTCTAGGGGCCTTGGGGTAAGCTAACCTGGCCTAGGTCACCGTCCTCAAGAAGGCAACCATCCTCTGCTACCAACTGAAAGGGCGAGATTTTGATCGATAACTTATCTCTATTGATCCAAACCTCGATCTGGTCGACTGAACCTTTATTGCCTGTCTTGGAAGGAAACAGTACACCTATCTGCAAATTAGTTCACCCAAGAAAGGACTCTACTCTCAAAGATCACGGACAACTTCTAGGTTTCAAAAGTTTATTGTAAAGATATAATGAGCTGCAAATACAAGCATCTCAGAATGAGATTCACGAGATACACAGGTCCAATTACATACATGTGCTCTCGAAAAGCCCTCAGACGAGCAACAGAAATCACTAACACAAGTTCTAAAAATAGCAAAGCTATCAGCATAGACGCATATCTCTCCTTCATTTAGGTTGGAGGAAAACAAACACAGGTTAGGCGTCCCTACCCTGTTCTAGATGGTATCCCTACTTAACCAAATCCCAACCTAACAAAGGTGTCAGCAATGAATGACCCCCAAGGGAAGTCACCCACTCTAAGTCTCTTGGTGAAAACCTAAAGTTCTCCAGTCATGACCCCTCACTGCCTACCCATCCGCTCTCTAAAGGGTCCTCAGGTCTCTGCTCTAACTCCACCCAGGGGTGCTGTCCCTAATACAAAATAGTCAACAACATTTGAGACGCCCCTTGCGAAACGCCTCTCACGTGGTGCAACTTCAGGCTTTTTCCATGATGCTTTGTATTGGGCCTCAAACGTTAGAGTTGACCTTGCTTCTCAGTCTCTTCTCCGGCCCGCTGATACCCCTTAAACATTCCAGAACCCTCCTCCATGTCTGGGCCGTCTACTGAACAGGCCTCTATTCATTCACTTATAATTGGATCCCCCCTTTCCTGTTGCAGACAGATATCTGCCGCCAAGAACCCAACTCTCATAGACTTCTAAAAAGCTTGCAACATTTCTCAGCCCAGACATGTACGTGTAAATCAATGCTAAAACATTTCAGGCCTACAATATTTCACATTATGATTATAGCATTCAATTTCTTCATTTAATTAAAGCATGTTAAAACTCTTATTCTATTATTTAGAAAACATTACTCTAAATCATGGCCCATTAATGCAATGACCAAAAACGTTAAACAATCTGTGTCGTGAAAAGAAACACCTTCCCTTTTAGCTCCAGCTCTGGCCCTGAGGCCTACCACGTTCTGCGTTTTACCACAGACCATCTTATATGTTAACAGCTACACGACATAGATTCAAAATAATCACGTCTAATAAAATCATATAATGTCACACATTTCTGTATTAATTCCACTTCTACTTAAATCTCTATATTAGCTATACATTTAGAATATAATTTCAAATACTATTAGCACTCATGGCATTTCTCTTCATGAATTATGCTCTCTATAGGTAAGTGTGATGTACTCATATATTTATATCAGTTTGCGCTCTCTCACCTCCGTTGCGAAGTTGTTTTATTTTTCTGCCATAAATTCGCAGCCGTGACGCTAGAATATTCGAGCTGCAGTTACACAGTAGACACTCCAGATGGCAGCATGCAACACCAATTCGAGATTTACCGACATCTCCACTCCCCGGGGGAACCGAAAAGTAATTGGACAGACTACACTAATGGCCTCACAGACTGCAGACGTTACCATCCGCAGCCTCTGTAGTAAGGAAGGAATGCGAGCTGCCGTCAAGCGAGAGGAAACCGAGCAAATGGGAAAAAATCGTCAGATTTGACATTTTAAATAGCAGCAGAAAAAATACAAACAGCAATGACTGACGCAAAATGAGCAGCGAGATGCAACCATAATAAAACAAATAATAAGTGTTTCCAGTGGGTTACCGAATGCGTAAACACTCGTATGTTTCAAGATTCAGGAAGAGAGCATTCAAGAGGCGCAGTCCAATTAATATTTCATGCGCTGGCACTCTGCCAGGCATCTGCCGCATGTCTTCACTGCCACCCCACTTGGAACAGTCAGCCATTTTCAGGACGGTTTGGCTTGTTCGCATCATGCTCGAAGGAAAAAAACCTTAAAGAATGTATCGTTTGTAGGCGGGCTTGCACTGGCTGACGCTCTTTCAGGCTTCGCTTTGATTTTGCTCACTAGTCGGTTTTTTATTTGATCACTGTGGGGCATATTTATCATTATATCAGGCAGCGCAACGCAGCAAGTCACCTTCCTGAGCTGCGTCACAGATGCAACCCTTTGATAAATATGGCCCCTAATTTACTGATTAAAAACAAGCCATTTTTTTGCTATTTCATTATGCACATTCTTTGATACATTATAATGAACTGGCTTAGTTTAGAAAAAGGATTTGCCCTATACAGTCTATTGCTAAAAATATTTCACCATTATGCCTCCGTGTACAAATGAGAGAGCGCCATGTTATCTTAAAAATTGTAGGGGTGCATCATAGTCACGAGTAGTCAGCACCCGCATATTTAGAGGACTTTATTAAATGTGTGGATTAAAGCTTTAATAGTAGGTCGGGAGATAAGGGTAGTAAGTAGAGATGTATTTTAACATTTGCAGATTAATGTAGAGCCTTAACAAAAACGTGATGCTTTGAATAACGTAGAAATGTCGTTTATTATGTGAAATACTGCACTAGAATAGACGTGCCATATTAGAAGTTGCACGTGTAGGGAGGTCAATTGTAATGCATTGACGTGAGTAGGGTTAGGTTGCAGATTCGAAATGTAATCATGCTTTATAATGATTTCAAATATATTGTTTGTAATGAAGAATTAAAAATGCTTTTGAATGTGTAACGGCCTGGAATATGAAGACTCCAGAAGAAGCCTAACTGTAATTTCATCAGTTAGCCTTAGTTGAAGGTGGAATAATTCTCTTCTTGGGAAAAGGCACTGTTCTCAGCAGATATTGAAAATGTAACTTGGAACCTGTGCAAGGATGTTCTCATGCACTTTTGTTTGCAGGTGCAAGGTCGAGTAGCTCGTTAGGTAAAGTACTCTATTGTATTAGGAGTTAGGATGGTAGGCACGAATGCAGAGGAGTGTCCAAGAATGCGGGAGTGCAACATTAGGCGGAGAAGGTGCCTGGGATCACAGGGCACTTCAATGGATGCTGGATGGAGATGTGCCATGATGGAAAAATCCACAAATCGACACCTGCCTGAAGGGGTGCGTTTTAGGGCGTGCCTATGGTTTTGGGATTTTGTGTTAGGGACAGTGCCCGAGGGTGGAGGGCAGATTTTGCAGAGATCTTGCAGATAGCAGGATGTAGGCAGTCTTAGAGGGAACTCAGGGAAGAGTGGGGAGCATCTTAGAACAAGCTCAGAAGTTTAAGCAGTTGCCGATGAATAGTGAGTGTACTTCTTAGGAAGTCTTCACTGCTAACACCTTTACTCTTGCCTGGGGAAACGTTAAGTAGGGATGTCACCTTAGAGTTAGCTTAGGGACAGACTAACCATTTTCTTTTTCTTTTCTGTAAATGCAGTCCAGACTTCAAGTGGGGACTGTCATTGGATGTCTAATGCTTCTTGAATTAATTTTGCTCTTTATCTTGAGTCGTCTGAGACTTCTGCGTAGGATTATGTTTGTATTATTTCCGGTTTATTTCTTGTATCTCTTGTTGAGGTGTATGTATGTCCAACTATTTTTGGCTTTGTAATAAATCTTAAAATTTTTGTTCGTAGTTAGTGATTCTTTTATTTGGATTTGGTTGTTGGGTTGCAAAGCTGTTTGAAGTTATATAATTGGAAAATCTTCCCTCTACACTTTTAGCAGGTAAAAAGATTCAATCGACCTGACCTGGGATTCTGGAGATCGGTAAGGAAAAATCTAGATAAGAATCCCAGCTTCCCCACTTATATATTTGGTTGTTTTAGGTAGTGCAAATAGGACAGTTAGCAGGTGCACTGTTGATTATTTCAGAATGCAATATATGTATAATTCTGGAGTGCTTCCGATCTACAACAGGGAGTTTTTTTTGTTCGCTTACATCAAGATGGCAACTTGACTTGTTGTTTCTTACACTCAGCAAACACAAACTGGATGGTAAACATATCAACCTTTACGAAATGTAATGCACAATATGAGCACACACACAGCCCCCCTCACACCCAGTGTTTGATGATGGAAGCAATTAAGAATCCATACACTGGGCAATAATTAGATTTGGGTGTTGACGGAAAATACCTCAATTTGTGGGGAGACTGCTCAAAGTGGACAATTTGTCTCCATAATTACCTCCACTATAGGGATTGTGGAGAAGGACACTTCTTCCCTTGCTCGTGTATATGATGTCCCCGCTTCCTGGAAAAGTCTTCATCAGAAGAACCTCCACATTCACCAAGCTTCCTTTGTTCCATTGTTTATGACATAGATATTCCAACCTTATGGATCATGCTGTACTCTGTATAAACAGTCTTACCTTTGTGTATAGGTATACTCCCACCTAATATTGCACTCCTGAATAGATCATCATCTTCAGCACCATTCTTTTTTCACAATAACTTCTGTTGCCTGGCTAATTCCCAAATACAAATAGCATCTAACTTCAAGAACATATCGTCATGCTAATCCAACTCCACCCATTCATGATAAACGTCATGCCTAGTCCTTCTTGTTATGAGAACAAACAGGCTGTCATCTGTGGTGGAATTGTTCATCATTCTACGCATCCAAACATCTCATCCACTATCTTTTCATGGTAAGCAACTGACATGTTCCATTTGTAGGCCATCTTTATTTTCCGCTTATTTCTCTTTATGTGTCCATTGGTAATACAATGTGAGAAAATGATAATCAATTGCTCTCTTGCACAAATATTCCGTCCACTCTTTAACCCGTTGCGTGCACGCGTCAGCCAATGGCCGTCGCGAGCACCACCTCGGTAGTGCTGCACAGGCTGTTGGCCGACGCGGCCCCACCCACTCAATAAAACTCCTGCACCGCGGCGGAATTTGCGCCGCGGTTAAAGAGTTAAAAGAGTAGAATGCAGTTGTCCATTCCAAAAACCTTAAAAAATGGTCCATGTCAAACTCTATGAGCAGTAGCACATTTCAATATTTATTTTTCAGAATTTGTATCGAAATCATGATATCCAATTATGCTTATTCCACGATTGCTCTGGGTAGATAGACGCTTCCGATGTCTGATTAATTGCCCCTTTTCGCTCTTGCAAAATGGATGGAAATTTTGAACTAGCATCTTAAAATTAGAGTCTGCTATATATCATCAGTATTTATTTATTTGAGGAGTTTTCTATAGCGCGAACATGACCCAAAGTGGTCATAGCGATTTACAGAGTGAGCACAGCCGAATAACACGAGGAACATAAAGAGTAAATAAAAATACATAGTACGATAAAAAAGAGTAAACGATATACAGTGGCATATGTAAACAAAATAGCAGAAATTACTCGGGTTACATAATCGTGAAAAAAAACCACAAAGTAACAGAATATAAAAGATGTAAACAGAACAATATACAGTAGAATATGTGAACTCTAGGTTCTGAGGTCGAAGAGGGAGGGAGGGAGTTAGAGGCATAGTTTTCCCCGAGGTAGTGATGCACAGGTTATGTGTGAAGTATGGTGTAAGGGTACCAATGGCCTAGTCCTACTGAGAGAGGAGTTTGTTGGATAGAAACAAATTTTTACTTTGTTACGGAAAAAGGATGTGGGTGGGTTGCATCTGATCTCCGTGGGTAGAGAGTTCCACTATCACTCTGTCAGCTTTGTGATGCTCTGTACCAAGTTCTATTTTGAGAGGCCATTTCAGGAAGTCTATTAAAACGCACTGGTAGCATAGTATATTATCTCTCATCACCCCAGTAGGCCCAGTACTCAGGTCATCGCCAACTACGTGGGCTCACCAGAAAGCTTTAGAAAACATTTCTTAACACTGTTTCATCATCTCGGATCACTTTTAGTTTACATTCCTCTCCTGTGGCAGAGGTATACTTTGCATTGATGACTGACACACAGCTATCATGTTTCACCCTCATCTCCATCTTTCTTCCTCTTACTGCACTACTACTCCAGATAACCAGTCTGCCCAACAATTATCTTCTCCTGCTACTTATTGAATTAAAAACATATGGGTAGAACAACCACCTTGCAGTCTTTTGCATGGATTGGCATACGCTTTTCTCAGTGAAACTATTATACCAATGCCTTGTAATGTGTGCTTACAATGAAAGGCTGATCCAAAAACATTGTAATTTGTACCCATGGCGAATGCCCCTTGTTCCACCATTAAATGCCTACTGTTCTCATTATTGCCCATGAGATGAACTAGATTACCATCTAATTCTGATTTTATAACTGACACATCATTGCACCTAATCTAAGGGCATATTTACAAGGGATATCACCATCAGAATGTCACTTATTTACAAAGTGGCATTAAGCCAGTTAACGTGCCTTAACACAGGTTTGTAAATAAGGCCCCTTTTCATGCTGCACTTAGCGTGAAAGGGGTGTACAATGGATGTTGCAGTCGACGTTCCACTGCATTATCCATTGTTTTTTCATGGTTCCGCATATTTACGAGATGGGGCAGTGCCAAAAACTAAGGTTAGGTAAAACCTCATCTTGGGATGGCGATACGAAGAGAAATCGTTAATTTCTCCACATATTTTGCTTTCTATGTGTGTTGCATTCTGCAGCACATATAGAAACATCAAACCGCCTTTCAAGATTGTTTATGTGCAGGAAGGTGTCCCCTGCTGCACATAAGTGATCGCCCCTGCAGTGCAGGCACCCTTGCAACATGGCACAAGGGTGCCTGCACTGGCGCTAGGCATCTTCTTTAGCGCCAGCACTAGGGGAAATGCAGGTGTGTGCCAGGATTTTGTAAATATGGTGCATCCGTGTGCATTTTAAAAATGTGCGCGGCTTTACCAATTTTGGTGTAACACAAGCTCCGACATTTTATTGTAAATATCCCCCTAGTGTTTAGCATGATGTGGCCCCTGACACCAACTGTATGCAAAGCAGGAGATCACTCAATATCATGCTAGCATTCTTCATCCCCCTCAAACTTACACCCTTTCTGTAACAGTTCTCTTATGAATCTAGTCTCACCAGTAAAATCCCTAATGAACTTCAAGTGACACTCAGTCAAACCCAAATCTGAACAAAGCTGTTTTTTGTTAACAGACAACAGAGACCTCACAATGCTTTCTATCAGTTTCAATTGTACTGTGGGTTTAAGTGAACTTTTAGAATAATGTTGCTTTCGAAGATGATCATGGCAATCACTAGGGGCCACATCGCACTCCATTGTTTTTCCCCTACCATGTCACTTCAGTTTGGACCCAGCCATTTGCAAATCAGCCTTGATCCTGCTCTAATGGAAACAGTCCAGCCTGAAATGCCAAGCCAGGTCCTCCCTGAACCAGAATACAAGCAATCCAGGACTGATTTTGCCCTGCTAAAGGTTCATGCTGCAAGGTATAGCTTGACTGCAGGTGCCCGGTAAACATGCGTCCCATGTCTGGGCATACTCATCGCGCTTAGCATATCTACTGCAACAGTAACAATGTGATGGATGGAATACTTGAATTAATCTCAGCCACTGGCAATCACTCAAGCTGCATTCCACTCCATTGTTTTGCACACACCGTGCCGCCTCAGTTTGGACCCAGCCATATGCAAATTGGGGATAGCCCAGCCCGCACTGCCAAGCCAGGTCCTCTTTCAACTGGAACACAAGAAACCCAGGACCGGTTTTGCCCTTGTTATGTGGTCATCAGCGGGGTGTGGTTACTTTCCAGTGACACAGTGTGCTGTGACCCACATCTGGGCATACTCATCCCACTTAGGTTGAAATACTAAAGTGTACAAAAAGTGATAGATGGTATACTTGAATTAATATCAGCTGCTGATAATGACCTGGGGCTTGCAATTCAATCCATTTTATTTTGTATACCATTCCACTTCAGTTTGGACACAGATACATGCAAATCAGCTCCGGCTTCAATCGGAACACGGCAGCCCAAACTGCCTAGCCACGTCCTCCCTGAACCAGAACACTTGCAACCACGGACTGGTTTCGCATCATAATAAAGTATACAAAAAGTGATGGATAGAATATTTGAATTAATCACCACCCCTGGTAATTACTCGGGCCCCAACCCAATACATCGGTATTTTGCAAACCATGTCACCTCAGTTTGGACAAATTATATGCACATCAGTCTTGACCCGGCCCCATTGGGAACAGTCCAGCCCGAAATACCAAGCCAGGTCCTTCTTGAGCTAGAACACAAACAACCCAGGGCCGGTTTTGCCCTTGTTATGGGATCATCGGTTGGGTATAACTTGGTTCCAGTGACTCAGTGTGCATGGGAACCTTGTCTGGGCTTACCCGTCCCATTTAGGACGATGGGTATGCCCAGATGGGTTTTTCTTGCTCAGTGTACCAATAAAAGCAAGCTTTACCTGACTCTTAGGTTGCCTGTATTCCAGTTCAGGGAGGACCTGGCTTGGAAGTGTGGGCTGGACTGTTCCCATTGGATCAGGGTCAAGACTGATTTGTATATGGCTGGGTCCAAATCAAGTTGGCATGGTTGGTGAAAAATAGTGCAGTAGAATGCGGCCTGAGCGATTGCCAGGGCATGAGATAAATTCACGTATTCCATCCATCGCTTTGTTGTTGCTGTAGTTGATGCCCTAAGTGCAGCGGGTCTGCCCAGATTTGGGTCCCGGGCCCACTGTGCCACGGCAATCAAGCTATACTTAGCTGATGTAGCTGATGAGCGCTTATAATGGTGGAACCGGTTCTAGATTTCTTGTATTCGGAATCAGGGATGACTTGGCTTGGCAGTTCCGGTTGGATGATTCCCATTGGAGCAGGGTCATGACTGAATTAAACATGGCTGGGTTCAAACTGAGGTAGCATGGTATGCGAAAAAGATGGAGTGGAATGCGGCCCAAGTAATTGCTTGTGGCTGAGATTAATTTAAGTACTCCATCCATCACATTGTTGTTATTGCCGTTGATGCGCTACGTGCAATGGGTATGCCCAGATATGAGCCCTATGCTCACTGTGCCACTGAAATCAGGCTATACCTTGCTGATGAACCCTTATCAGGGCAAATCAGGTCCTGGGTTGCTTATATTCTGGCTCAGTGAGGACCTGGCTTGGAATTTCCGGCTGGGCTGTTCCCATTAGAGCAGGGTCAAAACTGATTTGCATATGGCTGGGTCCAAACTGAAGTGGCATGGTCGGTGAAAAATAATAGAGCGCGATGTGGCCCCTAGCGATTGCCAGTGGCCGAGATTAACTCAAGCCTTCCATCCATTCCCTTGTTGTTGTAGTTGACATGATCACCTTCCAAAGCACCATACATCGAAACATTATCCTAAAAGTTCACTTCATCATTCTCTGGAATGCCACATAGGGAGAAGCTGATCTTTATGACATGCAACTGAACTGGCAACTCCCGAACTGCATTCCTAAAAAAAATGTAAGTTACAAAATGATGAGTTTAGCTCTCTCTGGTGATATACACTTTTGGATAAATAATAAGCCTACAATTAGAACTCTTTGGTTATGTGGATGGACAATCAATAGTTTTAATTAGCCATATGATATTTGTCTCACAAGTTATCAATCTTGTTTCTCAGCTTATCTTTCACACTTGCCAGAACACCTCTCACATTTTGCTCTTTAGGAATATACATCATGTTTTATAATTATTTTGTGATAGAGCCCCTGTTGCAGCACTAGCAGGTCTGTAAACACTTTTGGAGTTTTTCAACCTCCTTAAACTGAGAACCTCATCCCAGAAACGTATTTTTTCTTTAACTTTTTGTTGCAACTTCACCCTAAGACACAGCTAGAGTACCCAACCCAAGAAGAGTAATCTGTGCCCCTGCTACCATCACCAGTCTTATGCATTTATTTTTGTCTGGGAATCATAAGCTGCTCATATGATGGTGTCAATCTCCCCATTGGCCATCTTGCACTTGAGGTCTCTAGACCTTTCTTATTCACACCCGTATTTCTACCATTTTTTGCAAAACCACATTTGAGTTGCTCTTGGGAACGAGATTCATCAGAGTCAATTGTGTAGCCATTTAGCCTTACAACTACTCAGGGGAAGGCAGCATGCCTCTGATCCTCGTGCTTGGAATGTTATAAGGCTATTGCTCTTGCTGTGTTCAGTCAATATCAATGTTCCGAGGGCCACAGCGGACCATGTTTAAGGTGGATCGCCGGGCTGAATAATCAGCTGGCAAATGCAGGTGCATGGAGGAAAAGAAGGTTGTTAGACATAAAGTTCTTGTCTTCATACCTGCTATTTCAAGAGGAGTCCATTGTCCTGAAGACGTTGGTATATCAAGCCTGAATTCATTCTGAACCAGTGGTTGCTCTTTCAATGTTTGTTGTCAGTTGAACCTGAAACTGTTGCACCTCTTGGGAACATATGCCCCTGGTGGGAAAAAGAGGATAAAGTACTTTAGGAATATTTACAGGAAAACTTGCAAAATGAATTGAGTGTATGCTCTTCATCTCCAGCTGGGACACTTCTCTTTTTTTTCGTTCCAAAGAAATATCAAGATCTCAGACCATTTATTGACTATAGAGGTCGATATTCTTCACCTTTTACTAAAGACATTTTTGAATCACTAACAGGAGCAAACATATTCACCAAACTCGATTTGCTAGGTACTTGCCATCTCCTACAAATAAAAGATGGCAATGAGTGGAAAACAGCTTTCTACACCCTTTCTACACCCTGTGTGGGCATTTTGAATATTTTGAATTTGAGCTGTGCAATGCCCCTGCCATTTTTTAATATTTAAGGGATTCATTAATTCCAATGTCTTTATTCATTTTGTACTGATTCATGTGCGGTCCGGCTTCAACAACATTATCCTTAATTAGGTTTTCATTGTAATTCTCAAGCTTAAATTGTATTTAATATGCTTGCACAAATGTTCACTCAAGCTTCAATTGTGTGCTGACACCCCTAAAATGCTTACAGCAAAGACTGACACTTCAGAAAGAGCTGTGGGGCCAATTGTGTTATTCTTTTTACAAGGCACCCTATCTATTGTCAGAAGTGAGCGGGGCTATTTGGTTCTAGAAAGTGAGTTACTAGCAATGAGCTTGGCTAGTACTAAATGGTGACATCTATTCGAAGGCAAAATGGGGACTTTTTTTTCTATTTTGCACAGACTACAGGAACTTCCCGGGTCTTCGCAACCTTCAGTGTACGAACTGTTGTCAAGCCAAATAGGCATTTTTTTTTTCACGCTACAACTTTATCATAATCTACATTCCTGATTCGAAGAATCTTTTGGATCATGCAATATCTTCCTGTTATCCAGATTAATCATCTACCTTCAACCTAACTATTATTCCCTCTCTCCATGTGGATGGAATTGTTCAGTCTTTCTGAGAAAGTGCTAAAATGCTTAAGAACAATTTGATCCTCTGGAGTTAAAGGAGCTTCCTTTTAAAAATCAACAAATACGATATATTCATTCATACCAAAGAACTATACTTTGATGTGATGCATATGCACGTGAATCTGCTAGTTCGTGCCATAAAGAAGTATAGATCACATTAGATTTTGTTCTACATTCATTTTATTGTCCTACTGTTCATTCTGATGTTCAAGAATACCTCACCTCTTGCCCAATCAGTGCTGAAAGCCGATGTCTACAAACCTAATTGGACCTAATTTGGGTGTTTGCCGTCAGTATCAGTTACTCCTGAAATGCAGCAGAAGATCTTAAAAGACTGCATTACAAATCACTTACACTCAGAAGTTTTTAAAATAATAATGTTTATAGTTGATGCTTACTCAAAGATGGTTCATTTTTCTCCATTCCATAAATTACCTACAGCTGACGAAATGGCCCAACACTTTGTGAAAGATAATTTGTGTCTTCATGACTTACTGCATTGAATAATTTCTTTAGGAAGAACTCAATATCTTTCATTCTTTTGAAAAGTTCTTGGTGAGGCACTAGTTAATAAACAAGCTTTCTTTTCTTGTGTTCACCCTCAGTCTTAAGGGAAAACAGAGCAAGCTTACTAGAGTCTTGAACAGTATTGCTGACGAGACTGATGCCACCCATGATAACTATGCTTCTTAACTACCAACAGCAGATTTCTCTTATAACAATGTGATTCGTAGTGGCAACTTGATTTCATCATTCTTCTGCTAGCATGCTTACTATCCAAAAGATTCCCCATCTCTAACTCAATTTGATCCTCTCATTCTAGTAGCTATTGACTACATGAACCACTGACATAAACAAGGACACTAGGCTCAGATAGTGTACATCATTGAAAGATCAAGATGAAAGAATATGCTGCTAAGTCAAGATCAAATTATTTTTTTCTCCTTGTACCAAGTACTGGTGTCTCCCTATTTTCTTTTGTTGATTCCATATCAGTCAACTTTCAGCTCAAAATTTAGATCCACTCATCACTCATCAGAATAATACGGTAACCTTCCATCTAAAACTGCATTTTACTTGGAGAATTCACCCTGTCATCGATACCTCCCAACTGAAACTTCATGTTTCTAATCTATCTCTTTGTCTACCTTTGGTACCACATCCTATTATGCTGCAAGGTCAACCTACCTATGAGTTTCAAGGAATTTGTGATTCCAAAATAGGCTGAGACCATCTTTAATTCTTAATACATTTACATTCTGATGAACCCAAAGCTCCAGGAGGAGGGCATACAGTTGTATCTGGGAACAAGACTCATCAAGGGTGATGGTATAGGAAGGCAGCACATTTTGGTCCTAAGATCTGGCTCATGGTAAGGATGCTTCTCCCAATACTTTCATTCATCATCATTGTTCCAATGGCCCTGGTAGCCTTGAAGGCCCTGAGAAAACGTAGGAGCTCTGGGGTGAAGAAAATGCTTCCAAAGTGTGAAAGCATAAGGTTCTTCTTCTTACACCTACCATTTTGAGAATATTTCAGAAGACGTAGAAGTGGCAAGCTCTATGTTAATTCCTATCTTTGATGGTCACTTTTTCAGTGTTTGTTGTCAGAGGTTCCCAGTTTGAGATGGTGCCAACAATTTTTACTGTGATGTCATTTGCTGCCTAGACCTTACCTAAAAAACCTTTGTTCAGAGAAGGATGCATCGCAGAACTTCCATTTTCTGTTTTTCATCAAGTTAATTTCCCTCTTAGACACATTTTAGCTCTTATTTTTGTTTGTTTTTTCTGCAATACTCTTTCTTAATAAAGTTCCTCTCCTGCGAGATGAGGTGCTGATCTTTTTCTCAATTCTGATTCAGGATAGAATCTACCATTATTGCCAATGTGATTTATCTTGGCTTTCTGACTTTTTCTTCATAACTGAAACTCTCTGAAGTAACACTGAACACGTTTCATGCTCATA
Source organism: Lissotriton helveticus (assembly GCF_964261635.1). Taxonomy (NCBI): domain Eukaryota; kingdom Metazoa; phylum Chordata; class Amphibia; order Caudata; family Salamandridae; genus Lissotriton; species Lissotriton helveticus. Next base: position 915,268,210 of record NC_136067.1, read on the forward strand.
TTAAATGCAGAGTGGCACATTTGCTACTGGGATCACTCACTGTTTCATTGGACAAACAAGAAGGAAGCTAGAAGTGCTGCATAGAATCCAGTCCTCAACAGTTTACTGAGCGTTCTTACCTGTTTCTTATATCCCATGTTACTTTCATACCCACTCTTGCATATGTAGGAATAATGACCTTTGTTCCTACATTGATAGAAAACCACCTTATACAGTGAGACTTACCTTATTAATGGATGTGTGGTCTATTAATGCACATGTTGTCACACAAACACCATTAAGGATTTCCGATAAGTTAAAGAAATTATTTAATTTCTTCCCTGTGTTTAACTTTTAAAGAAATTCACAGCTTTTGTGTACTTTGCATTGGTGTCCAAGTCCTTATCATTGAATAGACTCTGAAGTCAAATTGTGAGTACTAAGAGCCCTCTTTAGTATTTAGCAGATGGGATAGTTTGTCAAAACGTGATGAATATCCCGCCTACCCTATAACAAGTACTATAGGCAATAATGGACTTATAACACTGTAGACATTGCATTAACTACATTTGTGATGGATTATGCCATCCGTCAAACTCCAGAAAGGGCCTTAAGTATTTTTACAGCACTCTTCAGTAGAATGTTATTGTGGACAGCGCTGCCAGTATATGTAACTTTTCTAATCCATTGTGCATGGCACACACAATATTGTATAGCATCCTTGTTGCCAAATGCCACTATTTTTTCCATAACAAAAAATAATGGCATTTGAACTAAGTGTTTAATTGTCATAGCAAACTGCAAAATCACATACAATAACACATCAATAGCAATTACAGCATGGACTACTGAAGCACAAGTAACCAAGTAACATATAATAGAACAGTACAGATAATGGTTTCCATAGACATCACCTCAGGGTAAACAGCCTCTCATAGAAATATGAAAGGTGTGCCGTCAATGCCCATAAATGCGTTTGTGCTTCAAAGAGCAACCATGAACAAGACAGATGGCAGTTATTAATAATGAACATCATCCTTTCCTCTTAGCCAGCCACTTATTGCAGGTACCTTTGATACCTTCCAATGCCTCGTCATATCTCTCTTAGCCAGTAAAAACGCCATATTGTTCAAAGGTATAGCACTGTGCTTGGATCTAAGATCCTCCATTAGGTCCAGTAGTATTCTGGTGCATTCACTACACAATTGCAATAAACACTTGATATTCCTTTCTACCCAACTTGCTCATAGTAAGCTTAGCTTCCAACAGACTGAACTCTTATGGGGATACCAGGTCATCCCTTTAAGTGCAAAGAGTGCGTTGCACTTGCAGGAGTTAGTAGAATTGTGAATAATGTTCAATGGGATACTGCACCAAGCACGCGTAAGGATTTCCATATGGTTGTTTGCACACACACATCCTCAAATTTGATTTGTGCATCAGTAGATTACCAGAGTATAAAGCAGAGACAGCATATACAACCATTTCCAAGCTTCAGCTGCCATATACCTCCCTACTTACTTATGAACCATACATTTCTTTGGTTACAACCTTTCGAGAACTTGGACTCAACCAACACCTTTCCACAAAAGAAAGACAAGACACCACACTTGTCTTACCATTTGAAGTCTTACACACAGAGAGTCAAATTCGTTCTCCAGGAAATCCCCTTTCTTCTTCAGTATCAGATCTAATCCCAACTGTAGGGAGCTAATCACAAAAGGTAAATGTACACATGAGTAAATCTATATGTGTAAGTTTACTTTCACACTTGTAGTAAAGTTCTACTTTAGGCTTTTCACCATTTACAAGTGTAAATTTACTGCAAGGTATAGGCTTACATGACTTCACCCCTAAAAGCTGGGGTTGGAACCCAACTTAGGAGTCTAAAGTTACTACTTGTAACTTCTTACATACAGGTGGAGATCTCCACTCCCTATGGTAAAGTACAGGAAAATGTACAAATTGTTTAGTAAGCCTAAAAATAAATTTGTAGCATTAGTTTAATGTTAAATACTAAACTAAATACATTTTAAAATATGTATTTTAAATATAGAACAAAGTTAAAAAGCCTGTAGCATTGGTGAGAACATTTTCAGTTAAATATTTCTTTGTTTTTAACATAATAAAGTAATAAAAATTAATGGTCTTGAGATTTAAATAAAAAACATTCCTACTTAAACTGTAAAATGTATATTTATGTATTGTTTAGAAAAAGTATTAAAAGTCATGTATAGAATTAATTTAAATGCATTTACATTTTTTAATCGAATTTACATTAATGTTTAAATGATAAAAAAAGTGAACATAAATATAATATACCAATATTTAGACTTTATTTACACATCAATGCGTGACAATAAATTAAATATATTCATATTTTTGAAAAGCTAAGATATATATTTTAACATTAGTACCTTGGGGCCTTTATTTTAAGTCCCTGCCTTAATCATTTTCTATGGGAGGGTGTTGCGTACCAATGGCTGGCCATGTGTGGTTGTGGTGCTGGATGTACTCCAGGTCTGAGATGGAGTATATTTATGACTAGGTTAGTCCTTTGTGGCTGTAGTAACTATGGAAGTGCAGTTTGTGAGTAGTAATGGGCTTACTCTTGTGGAAGGGTGCATGTCTCCCCCTAAACCTTTCCCTAACCCTTCCTAAAACCCTCCCATTTATTTGTAAATATTTGCCATTTTCCAACCGCTCCTCCGTCCCTCCCTCATTTACCACTAAAACATATATTTACATCTGTGGAAATCTCCTCAGTCATGCCGCAGATCTCCACACAAAAAAAGACAGGAGAGACGGAGGCATATACCTCCACACATAGGTTAGCGAATATCATTTTGTAGTAGGAGTACTATTGTGTAATAACTAAACATACTACAAAATGCAGTTCATGACAAGGCATCTTAGTCTTCAGGAAAAATATTAGGACCAGGTTATGTCCTGTAATTGACCTTCCCAGTTTCCTGTAGCAGTAACCACCTGGATGCCCTAATCTGAGTAGCTGTTGCTCTATATAATTATTCGTTTTTTTCATTCATGAGCAGACTAACCCTCGGGGTAGTTCGCGAAGTAGCGCTACACGTAGCTACGTGAAGTGCACTTCGCACTACGCGAGCTACGCTTAGCACTACGCGAACTGCGTAGTACCCTGTTCGCACTGTGCAAGATGTCGTTTTCAATGATTGCAAAGAGCGGACAAGCATCCGGCACTGTGCAATCATTGAAAACGGCATCTTGCACAGTGCGAGCTGTAGTTTTCTGCCGCTCAAGTAGATTTTTACTCTAGCGGCAGCTTTCTCAACGTGGACTGGTAGTTCCTCATCGCGAGCGGTCGCGAGCATACGCGACCACTCGCAATGAGAAACCTGACCTCCTCGCATTGAGAATCTCGCCGGGAGGTTTATTTTCCATGCTCACGATCGGCAAATTGATGTTGCTGATCGCGCACGAGGAAAAAGTCTCGCCGGGATGTCATTTTGCTTGCTCGCGGTCGCCAACTTGATGTTGAGGACCGCGAGCAAGCAAAAAATGACCGCTGCACTACGCTACCCGTGGTTGCACTGTTCTACGTGCAGTTCGTGTAGTGCGAAGTAGCGCAAAGTTCACAAACTACGTGAGCGTAGCGTAGTGCTTTGCCTAGGGTTATAGCAGACTTTCTACTAGGTATGGGTTACATGCATGCCATAACTTTTCTTGATTTTTGCTATGTGATGTGTATGTTGTTACTGAATACTGTTAGACTTGACATCCTTGTTGTGGTTTTGCTCCAACTTTTTGTCTTCAATCCTCCTGTTTATCTGACTTTGTTTTTGCACACTTTACAACTGCTAACCAGTGATGTTGTGCATGTGCTCACTCCCGAAACATGGGAACATTGGGTTGTCCCGATTTGGCCTATTTAATTTACTTGCAAGTTCAAAGTAAAGTGGTACCACCTGTACCCAATACCTGCAAATTGAATGCTTCTAGTGGGCCTGCTGCACGAATGGTGTCACTCACTTAAGTAACCCCCTAAACATGGCTCAGGCTTGTCATTACAGCTGGTGTTTCAGTTTGAAATTGGCATTTCATCCTGCAAGATAAACCTCTTGCCAGGCCCAAACCTCCATTTTTAAAATAAATATATGTCTACCCCGAGGGTAGGCTCCACACAGCCCTGAGGGCAGGGTGCAGTATATTTAAAACGTTGGACACATACTTTAAAACTTTACATGTCCTTGTAGTGAAAAACTCCTAAATTAGTTTTTCACTACTGTTACATTTAGTAAGTGGTAAGTTTCAATTGGGAGCAGATAGGAATATTGAATTTGGTGCCTAAAGAATTGTAATTAAAAACCCTCTTTAACAGTAAAGCTCGATTTTACGTCACAGTTCTGAAAATGCCACTTTTAGAAAGTTATTAATTCTAAGAGAACACTCCTCTCGCGCTCTACACTGTCGCACTGCGCAAAGTGGGAATCATTCCCGCCAATATATTCCATTAATCCAAATATTCAAATGTAAACTCTTGTGTCCGTGACTTTTTTGTTGTCCAAAATTATTTCCATTCACTGTTTATCTTCATCAAAATGGAGACGGTGTAATTCAATCTGCAATCTTTATTAAATTCTTCAAATACCAAAGGTGTGCATGCTCCATCACACATTTGAAACTTGGCAGTTGGCAGTTGGCCTTTGTGCATTGCTCCTTGCCAGTGAGACAAAGGAAGTATAGGTGTTTGCAGGATGGGCCAAATCTGTCTTGATAGGGAGGCAGAGCTGTCACCTACCACACTTGTTCATCACAAAGGCCTTTTCTGAGCACCCTCACCAAGGTTTTGACACTAGTCTTTTGTGACCCAGACAAGCTGAGGCCCGGGCAGGGAGGCAGGAAATTCCAAGCACCGATGGGGTGGAAGCCTCTAAAAACGTCTCCTACTTCAAAGTGGGCACCAGGTTCTCCTACTTCAAAGTGGGCACCAGGTATGAATTATGAATCCGAACTCTTCTGTGCACCTCTGGACCTGTGGAAGACTCAGAAGGACTGATGTGCTGCTCTGCCAGAAGGACTGCTACTCTATTGCCCTGTTGCTCTGCTTCCCCTCAGCTCTGCTCTGCTTCCTGAGTGAGAAGGGCTGGACATGCATCTTGAACCCAGGACCACCAGAGTGACTCCATGGGCTAGTTAGCTGGCCTCCTGATAAGAGCCTCAGGGACAGAAAAGGCTCAAACTAGCACCTGGACTCTGTCTGCTGCGAGTCCAACTCCCTAAGTTGTGCCATCCCAGTCCAGGACCCTTGGAAGTGGGCCTGAAGGTGCTCTGCCAGTCCAACTGTGAGCAGAACTGACGCAGCACATCTCACAGTTGGACCTGCTACCCTGCGAAGCACCCCGGAAGTAGGACCTCACATAGCAGCCAACGCCTCCTCAGAACCGCCACTGAGCGATGCATCCTCAGCACAGGCCTTCGCATTTGAAGCCCCTCGTCGATGGCATCCTTGATGACAATGCAGGACTCTGCATTGCATCCACACCCCTTCTTCTGAATTGCTGCTACATGACGAATTCTCAGCTGGATCTCACAAATTCCCACAAACCAGTGTTTAAGGTACTTTGTTTAGTGGGCCTAACTTGGTCCCTGTACCCGTCCAGCACTCCATTGTGGTCTACCTGAACTTATGGCTTTGTCCTGGTACGGTGTGACCTGATAGCTGCAGTTGGCACTTTGTGCTTATAGGCACTGTTTTTACTTACAACTTTGAAATTGAATTTCTACTGATTGACTTTTGTTGTTTTGATCTCAAATAATTTATTCATTTTTAGTCTATTTTTTTTAATTGGTGTGGGATTTTTCCTCGGTTGTGTTTTCAGTTTATTATTGTTTGAAGTGTTGCAAACATACTTTATACATTGCCTCTAAGTCAAATCTGGCTGCTTTTGTGGCAGGCAACAAGAGGGTTAAGCACAGGTTAATTTGAGGTTTGCTTGTGACCTATCCTTGACAGAAATTGTAGTTGCTGCTTGAGCAGGGTTTCACTACCCCCAACCAGTAACCCAATTCCCTACTTATATTTAAGATGTTCATGGTGTTTCCTTTTAAATTTGTGGCTAAAATCCTCCAATTTCACAAATGTCGTCGCTTGTGCTCTTGAGGAGAAGCTGTGTCTTTCCAAAGCTATGTTGGTCTTGGATCCAAATTGTTCCTATAGGTCATTTGAGGCTATTTAACACACAATATCCTGCATCCAATTTATTCTCTAGCAAAGGAGCAATTTCACTTACTTCCATTCAACTGATTGATATTCACACATGCAGCCAGGAACTATTCCTTAAAACTATCTCTGTGTCTCATATAACAGTCGGATTATGTGGATAGCGTAAAAACACAGAGGTAACGTCAGCATCTCTGTTTGTAGTGTCCACTAAATTTCTGTAATTGGAAGAGTAAGTCAGGATAGATTTGCTAACCCTCGTCTCATATTGTGGTTGAGTTACAATAGCAGGAAATTAAAATAATTAATATCCCCTCTACCCACTATAAAGTGCAACTCATTTTTAAAGAACGAAAGCACTTCCAAAAATGTGAAACAAATTCCGTCGCCCTGACAGTAATGTTGATGGATCGAACACTTTTAGTGCAGGCTCCCTGTTGCAGTAACAGTGTAATAGTAGCGGCAAATTATGGTAGCCATTCTCAAAGGTTGAAATAGAACTTTTGATTGAAATGACCCACAACTACCAAAAGTGTATTTTGCACTTTTGGAGATGATTTCAACTCCAAAATGAAACCGTCAGATACACTATGCCAAGGGCAGGAAGGTACAACTGTTGACTGCAGCAGAACAGGGGGGCATATTATCAAGACAGGCAATAAAATTATCGCCGTTTTAGCAGCAGAAAACTGCCGCTAAAACGGCGATAATGGGCTTGATAATATGCTCTATGAAATTTCAATTGAAGCCCATGTTAAATGTGAAGGACATCTAACATGGGCTTCAACTGGAATTCCATAGAGCATATTATCAAGCCCATTATCGCCGTTTTAGCGGAAGATTTTTGCTGCTAAATCGGCGATAATTTTATCATTTGTCTTGATAATATGCCCCATACTCTCTTATTTTAAGGCTTTTGCCCTCGTTGGATACTGAAAAAGGTTGAACCTATCTACTGTCATTTTGATCATTAATGGCCACCAATATAATTGATGGGGCAATTGACAGACCTGTCAAAGGGAATTATGACATGAAACCAAGACCTATGCTTCCAATTCAGATATTGACAAGAACAGGATGAATCCTTGAAATTGATCTCTTTTCACATAGAGCAGATAGATTGAGTAGTAAGTAAAGTTGAGGCATCTGTCATTTTCTGGCTTGCAAGGAAAATGGATAACAATGTTCTTAGCATTCATTTTTTGGTGCTTGTATGCTGCCTCAATTGTCCATGCAAATAAAGTGCATAGAAGCTGGGGACATATGGGGAGCAGCTAGAATTAGGTGTTTAGTAGCTTGCTGAGGATAATCTCATTCTTTCTAAGTGTGACATTGCTATTTTCTGTGCTTATTTCTTGTTCTAGACTTCAAGTAGGCTCAAAGTAATCTTTCTTTTTACTCCTAAGTCATGGATTTGTGGTCTTTTAATTCCCAATTTCCACTCACACCACAAAAAAGATTGATTATGAAATTTAAATTAATAAATAAACCAGATTCTTTCAGTTGGCGGGTTGACAAACTATATGCAGACATCAATAATTGGAGATTTCTGTGTCATGTAAATAATAAGGCCATGCTTGCCGATAAAAAATTATGTCTCTGTTCCTTAAATGCTGCTGTTTTCGCTAATAGTTATTGGTCGTTGACTACAGACATCTGTTAAACAGGGACAAACTCTGTGCCATGTGAGGCTTCCCTTTGTTTTAAATTAAGTAAGACAGGAACTGAGGTAAATTATAGGGGTGTGCACATTCCACATTGTTTGCTTTCAAGTAATTATGCAACATTTCTGGAATCTTTTGTGAAATTACAAGTAATCACTAGAAATGCGAATCTGTCATTTAGCACTATGTTTAGTGAGAAATAGATCCATGTGCCAATTTTTGAATCAAGGATGTGTTTAATGCTAAACAAATAGAGTGAAAAAAAGCTGGTCGCATTTTGGTTGTTGACATTGTTCCCGAACTCCCACCCTCTAATTTTGCCCCAAACAGAGGCGTAATTATGTAACATGGCATAATTCCAGGAATTTCGCATAAGAATCACACATGCAATATTTACAAAATGATGTGAATTATGCCAGCATAATCTACATTTCGACTGGACTTCGTAAATTATGTTCACTCATTGAAACTACTACTGTTTCTGGATGAATATCACCAATTTTCACTATTTATGATCTATGACCCATAATCCCAATTTCCTGGCAGAATAACATGAACTTGTTATGCATTAAAGAATTAATACTGTAACATTTTCCATAGTGTCATGATGATTTTGATTTGCTTGCATAAACTAGATGTGAACTGTAGGCTCCCCTACAATACAGCATGTTCCTTCCATATGCTGCCGTCCTAGTCTCAGTCATTGATTGTGCCTGTCTTCAAAAAGGGAAATAATATGGCATATAGATAGATAATAGATTTATCTGAAGCCTTTATCTTTACAGTGTGGTTCTAAATTGGTGAAGAGCAAGACAATGTGTATTAAGAAGCCTGTTTTCTCACATACTCCATCGTTTAAGTATCTAGTGATCTCTTTCAATAAGAGAAATCTATGGTACCTGCTGCTGCAGTGCAATAAACCTAGGGGTGTCCAGGCCATGGAAGCGTTTTTTTTTTCATTTTGAAACGGTTGGGGGATAAACCCATTAAACACATGAACGCCGTTTATAGTAGTATTTATATAGTTACTATAAAAGTTGCCTTAAATAAAATAAGTAAATAACAATGAAATAGTTCTAGTAACCTAAATAATAATAAGTAACTATAAGTGAATGTAAAATTGATCTATAATGATCACTACACTTTAAATTAGATCAAATAAGCTGGTATCAACTGCTCAAAAGAATGTTAGTATTATAATTACCAGCCGCGGCACGTGCAGTTAAGAGTGGTGGGGTGGTGGGGCCGGTTTGGCAGATGACCACTAGGTAAAGTTAAATAAATAATTATTTTTCCCTCGTCGTCGTCTGTTAAAATCACCCCCCACCCAACCTGGCCCGCTAACTCACCGCTCTAACCTGCACGGGCCGCGGCTGATAATTACTATACATTGCACTAAAATGATTATCAAATGTGTTTGCATATATTATATGCTATGAAGGTTTCATAGGAAATTAAAGGAATATAATTTGGTTGTTCGTAGACTACAGGTAATAATTTGGACGCAAATCTACTTCATAATGTTATAAATCTAATATGTACAAGAAGTTCTCGATTAGTCTCTAGAGAACATGTTTTAATACAGTCTAAAATATTAACATATTTCTTTTTTGCTCTGTGAATTGGAGGATCCGACAGTTCAAAATGATGATTTTAAGAAATTTTATTTTAAATTGTTTCATTGCCGCACTGAAGAAGTGGTTTTACCAACAAATGATGTGTAGGATGTAACCTTCTGTAATTAATTAGGGTGATTTGCACGTCTGAGTATAATTGAGTAATCAGTGCATACTTTGTCAATAGTAAGTGTCAGGGCCCTTGTGAGGAGGCCACTGTGGCGTGCACCACCCATTGCCCCTGCCAGCGCTGCATACGTACAAGCACAGATCTTACATCACACTCTTACAGGTAAGACAATTCAGAATATTACATCCCCCAAAGTTATAAGAATGGCTTGGCTGGCAGGTAGTAGTCATTTTAAATATACATTGCATTAACCCCTTGGCCGCGGCGGTAATTCCACTGTGGCGCTGGGGGGAGGGGGGTCGCACGGCGCTGCCATGCTTGTGACGGAACCACGCCGGCACAAGCCATGGTCGGGCTGTGCTTACGACAGCGTGGTTCCATCACGAATTTGCCTGCACAGGCGGGGAATCAGTGCCGCGTGGGCGGAGCGGCCGCGGCATGATGGAACCACGCTGTCATGAGCACACGCCAGCCGTGGCTCGTGATGGCGTGGTTCTGTCACCAGCATGGAAGGGGTTAATAAACAAATGTTGTTCTGCTCATCTCAAAATTAGATAACCAGTGCCACCATGTGGCAGACTGTCAATTGTTGGTGTTGATAATCAAGTGCCGGTGCTGAGCACTGGAAACCATAGGCTCAAATTAAGCACTGCAGTTAACTTGAAAGCAAACGGACAGATGACGAATACTCTCATGTATACTTAATTCCAAATGAAAGATTATAAGTGTATAACAAAGACAGAAAAATTTGGAATTTTAATCTATGAAATCTAACTGGAAGATGCATATTTATTTTTTCGATTGCATACATGCGTTTATTAGTGTAGTATGAATATTATTGATTTGATTCTCCATGAGAAAAACCTATTGATGTATCGTTAAGAAATGATCCCTAGTTTCAAGTGCAGCATCACACCAAGTTAAAGGCTAAGCAGGAAATAGAAAATGTACTAACTGAGCTCAGATACTAGGTAGTCAGAACAGCTGTGTTTTCCAACTGATTCATCATCTCTGTTGTGATCAGCTATATAGCTAGCTACTGGAAAGTCCTAGCCCTTGTTTTTGCAGCCCAATTCTCAGCAATGGCAGGGACGTCAGGAGTACCAATGGAAAATCTTAGACAACATTTCGACAAGGGGGTTTCTGCCACTTAAATCAACACACAAAAGGGGGGCAGGCCTGAGGAGGTTTAAAGACCAGGAGGGGACGACTCTCCTCTATCTTTTTTTTTTTTTTAACATGCCTTATTGGTTCGTTGTCATCTGAAGGTGTTGACCAACAATGCCTTAACAAAAAATTGTTATCTTCTAGGCGCTGCAACAACTCTCTCTATCCTAACTAGAAAGCAGGAAATTGGCCCCTGGGTCTCAGTATAAAAGAGAAGAGTGCTGGAGTGTCCCTTTTATAGGATGGTTTCCCTCACCCAACCATTTCCCCATTTCTGCCACTTACCATAATATTAAGGGTGACCAACATAAATTTCTAATTTTCCTACATTGTACAGGTTAAACATAGGAATATAATGCAGTATTCTACTTGTCATCTGTTTGCACCCGAGATCACATTATTGAAAGATCACACTGCCTTGGTCTGCACTATCACGCATCTTGAATAGGCCTGTGCTTCGTAATACAATCAATGCACTTAACCTGCAACTGCCTGCAGGGGAATGTCAAGGGGACCATGGGACTTCCTATTACCCATTTCAGGTGTCACCTTTGGGAGTTGCATTGACTGTGCCTCAACTCTTTATGGTACACCCCCAATGCACCTCTTGACAGTCTCTTTGCTTCTGTTTGTACATCCATAATACTAAATGGGTGGAGAGGCAAAGTATTTCTCTCAGCATGATGGCCCATCAACATTCTAAGGGAATGCTATATGTGCACCTGCGTGATCAGTATTGCAGAACGGTCCATGCAAGCTTATGCAGTCCCAAATGTAGTAGCAATATACCTTTGGTGTAGAAAGTTGCTGCACAGACCCATTGCTCCCTCAAGGCACTTTTTGTATCATGGCCTCTGGCTTCATTTTTTCGTTAGGGTTTCATGCAAAGCAAGGGCATGCTAATGTCTATATCTACCTTTACATAACAACCTATTGGTTTTTGCACTTCTCCTGTCCTGTTGAGCCCCCTTTGCAAAGATAATAGCTAGGTTGGTGCTCCGCAGTACAAGTGATTTTCTGGTTGCACTTGCAAGAACTTATGATATGAGCCAGCCCTATTCACATTGTCTGCCAAATTAAATTGTGTTCAGTGGCGCCGCCCCCCTGCTTTCTCGCCGTGAGAGAAGGCAGAAACATAAATGGTAATAACTACCATTTATGTTTCTGCCTTCTCGCAGGGCGAGAAAGCAGAAGTGCCTGGTTGGGAGTGGGCGGTGTTACTCGAGGGCAGGGGGGAGTGGCTTGACCACTGTTGTTAATACTGTCTATTTGGGCAGCCTGAGGCCGCCCAAACAGACAGTATTAACAACAGTGGTCAAGCCACCCCTCCCTGCCCTCGAGTAACACCGCCCACTCTCACTTTTAATCTATGTAGGCAGGCTGCTGCAGAGAAAATGGCCCAGGTGGGGCGCGCCCGCTGCGCCGTGATTGGCAGACCGGAGGCTGCCTTTCCTGGCTGGTGATGACGATGCAGGAATTCGATTCCGAAATGGCAGGACGGCGGGAGTCGGACGGTGAACCCATCCAGAAGCTGCGGTGGAAGCATCGCAGGACGGTAAGTTTTACATTATTTTATATCTATGTTTTTTTTTATTAAACAAACACCTCCCGCCTCCCCCCATACCCCTGGGACGACTCAATTTCCACCCCCTACCCGTCAGTCATGCCGGCCGCGACTGCAGAGCTCATATAAACTCTACATCTGTGTTTTTTCTTAGTTGGTTTACTGAATCAACGTTTCTGCGTGTTAAATGCTGCTTCTAATTATCTCGCCGAAAATACCTCCCGATCTGGGCATACGGTCAAAAGCTATGTGAGGAAGACTGCCCCGGTGTGCCAAGCTCAGAACTTGTGAATTGTAAAGTCAATAGGTCCACCTAGTGGCTGAAAGTTATTAGAACTAGATTTTTTATTTTTAGGTCCGACCTTGAAACAGCTTTAGTTTATAGCCTGCGTCATGTTTTCCCAAAAACTCAAACAAAAAATATATACATATACACAGGCGTACCCAGAGCATAAAATCCTATAAAAACAGAAGTGGAGGACTAACCAAGTTACTCAGTATGCAAGTGGCATCGCCATTTGCGACATCACTGTGGCTGACATTGCATCACAAGAACTGGCATCACAACCCACACACATAACTTCACAAGAAGTGACATCACAAGAATGGATATCAGAGCTTAACACCGCTGCGTGGGTAATAGTGAAAGTGGCACTCGGTAAGAGGCGGTCTTAGTGCCAATGACTCTCTAAGTGTGTCAATTATAATGTAATTGGCAATAGATGACTATTGTAGAAGGTGATTGTTTGCTAATAATGATGCAGGCCATCAGGGAAATAGATGTAAACATGTTTATTATGGCTGAAGGTGTTTGGACCTGTTGATGGGTTTGGGCAGAGTTGAGATTCTGGGTGGATACGTACTATTTCAAGACTATACGTTCCCACTGCTTTATAACCTTGGCTTTATCATGAAATGCATTTGCTTTAAAATGCACCATTTGCCAATCTTTTTCCAATTTTCTCTTGGGAGGAGGACCCAACCTGTACCCCACTTTTGCTCGCTTCGCTTGCTGCTTAAAAGTCATGCCCAACTTTTACGCCCCACTGCTTTCAAATGTCACCAGTCGCCACTGATCGTGTTATAGGCTAAAGACTAGCCATTTAGCCAGAATGACTGAAAAAGTGCTAGTTCAATAGACTAAGATTATTGAACTTTGGGAAAAGTCATGCTGAATGGTCACTTTTATGGACAAATCACGAAAATACCCCTGAGATCACTATTCAGGACTTGAAGCAAAATCCAAATAGACGCATTAGAGGGAAACATTTGTAAAGAGCCATACTCTTACAAGAAGAAAGTGTGAAATGTTGGATTGAGGCTGCTAATGAAATGGTAAAGTTGAAATCGATGTATCTAATAAGATCATGCTTGGTTGTTACTGGGGCACATATCAAAATCTGAAATGGGGATATTTGGGATTTTGTAATTGGAAACTCAACGTTTTAATAATACATGTTGGATTTACTTTATCTAATACTAACAATGGCCAGTTCAAGTTGGAGGATAAACAAACTTTTCAAAATAAAAGTATGCAACAAATCAGGCACATCTTACAAGGGATGTGCTGCAGCTTGACAGGGGCATTGGACTTCAGAGGGACAGGGTGGGTCTTTCTTGGGATCTGGCAAGGCAAAGATGCAAGGAAAGGCCTGCCTTTTCCACAAGCACGTTCATCACATATGTCTGCTCTTACATCAGCATTCTGGAGCATGCTTTGTCTCGGATATAAAAGGAGATGAGCAAGCAAGAGACTTCATTTCCCCAAAATGACATGTAAATGAGTTCAGCAAAATTACATCGCTTGAATGTGCTTTGCCAGGATGGAAAGCTTTCATAAAAGCTAGCAGGTTCACGGATTTAAACACAACGCGTGCAAGCTGCTGGCATGGAGGCATATAATATTTCGTTTCATAAAGAAAAGGTTTTTTTAGTTTCATTCGCAAATGGATGTGCATTTGGAGCCAAATAAGTTGAATGTCCTCAATGAAAAATTATTCTTTGCACCCACAATGAAAATGTATTTCTTGGCCCTGCTGATCATTGTCCTTGACACGTTCTAATTTGCATACTTGCTGTGTCTGAGGTAGGCAGACATTACGGGGCATATTTATGAGAGCCTTGCGTCACGTTTGCACCAGGCAAAGAGGTACATGCATGACGCATGGCTTGGTTAACTTATGGAATATCGATGCCCGAAATATCCCATTACACAAATATCGATGTAAAAAATATAGATGTACAAAACATCGATTTTTTTATTTAAATAAAAATTAATGTTAAATATATGAAATAATTAAATTATTTAGATTTAATATACATTGTAACAAATATAATAAAATAAATGAAGTAAAGAAAATATTTAAACATACATATATAAAATGTTATATATATATATATATATATATATATATATATATTTCCTCTAAAACAGTTATATTATAAATTGAAACATTAAAACATTTACTAGTCTTTAAAATAACATGTTGCACTCCATTGAGTGCAACAGTAGGGAAAGCGTTGGATAGCGGAGCGGTAAAAATGAATATTCCCAATCCAGTGAGTGCAACAGTAGGGAAAGTGTTGGATAGCGGAGGGGGAAAAATTACTATTCCCACTCCCGTGAGTGCAACAGTAGGGAAAGTGTTGGTTAGCGGAGTGGTAAAACGTAATATTCCCTCTCCAGTAAGTACAATAGTAAAGAAAATGTTGGATAGCAGAGGAGTAAAAATTACTGGTCCCATTCCAGCGAGTTCAACAGTAGGGAAAGTGTTGGATAGCGTAGGGGTAAAATGTAATATTCCCACTCCAGTGAGTGCAACAGTAGGAAAAATGTTGGATAGCGGAGGGGTAAAAATTACTATTCCCACTCCAGTTGGTGCCACTGTAGGGAAAGTGTTGGATAGAGGAGAGGTCAAAATTACTATTCCCACTCCAGTGGGTGCAACAGTAGGGAAAGTGTTGGATAGCGGATGGGCAAAAATTACTATTCCCACTCAAGTGGGTGCAACAGTAGGAAAAGTGTTGGATATCAGAGGGGTAAAAAGTACTGTTCCCACTCCAGTGAGTGCATCAGTAGGGAAAGTAATGGATAGTGGAGAGGTAAAAATTACTATTCCATCTTCAGTGGCTGCAACAGTAGGGAAAGTGTTGGATGGGGTAGGGGTAAAAATTACTATTCCAACTCCAGTTTGTGCAACAGTAGGGAAAGTGTTGGATAGCAGAGGGGTAACATCTAATATTTCCACTGAAGTCATTAATACATTAAAAAGAAACAAATTAACAACAACACAAAAGATTTTAAAAAACTAAAAATGTAAATATATATAAAAGTTTTACATATTACTAAAGATAGAAACAGATTAGAATGTTTAAAAGATCAAACAAATACCTATAAGATTATTTTAAAGAATTCAAAAATAATTTTCAAACACATTATTTTTTAATAGAAATGTTTTATAAACAAAAACATTAATTATTACATGAATGTAATATTTTTTATTTCCTACTCTATAACACCACACAATTCACAACCCACATTTCTTTAAATGTACCTCCATAATTAATTATCATATTCATAGCCATGGTAAAATCCTTTATTCGATCAAAAACAAAATGATCATAAAAGTACAAGATAAAAAATCTATTTTCAGTCTTCATTATCAATGTAAGCAATACAATAATTCATTTAATCTATAATTAAAAAATTAAAAACAATCAAGGCTTTTCCATTTAATAAAACCAATAATTACACTAGCAGGTCCCAAATAGTCTTAAACAATTATCAAGTTGCAAACCCATTGATTGTTGATATCGCACTCTTTCTTTCTTTTTTTCATGCAGGCCCAGAGGAACGAAGCTAGCGTAAAACATATCAAGGGGTCAGATAACATTATTAAAAAATATAATGCCACTCGGCATTGATTAAAATCAATTTTCCTTGATAGCGGTTTTAGGTAGTCATTCCTTTCCTTCTCATATAGCCTGCAGAATAAAACTAAGTGCAGATCAGTTTGTTTTGACAATTTGTCACATAGGCATAAAATCAGGTCAGCGTGGTTATATGTTTTATCAGGGTAACCTAACATGAGTGGGATCATGTTTAATCGAAACCTCAACAGTATAAATCTATGTTGTGCATTAGTGACATCTGCCAAATAAAAAAATCCTCTGTCAGTCACTGGGGGGGTTTGAGCAAAAGGTTACAACTGCATGACTCTCTCTTTGGTGTTTCCTTCTCTCATAATCCACCATCTTCAGAAACATGCTTTTGATCTTTTGCTTTGAAACCTTTCTACATGAAGATGGATCCTCAAACAATTGAGAAAAGCCAATTTTATTCAAGAGTGTTTCTACATAACCCAACCATCTGGACATCCTGGAATTATCCATATTCAAACAATTCTTTATTATTGTTTGCGTCAGTGGCACTGTATCCCTCCGCCAGATTGAGTGCCACAGGAGGATGGGGGCCAGTTGTATTGTATCTGAGATGTGAGAGAGGTCCAATTCTATATGTAGACTGTAGTTAGAGGCAGAAATGGGGAGGCCTACTAATGAATTAAAAACTTTTTTCCCATAGTTTGGAGTGCTCCCGTGTTTACAATGCCCCTCACTCCAGTCCCATATGTTACTCATGCCTTTACTTTGGCCTGATAAATATTTCTTATTGGTAAGAGAGGTCTCGCACCTAATTTAGCAAATGATTTTACAGCAGAAAGGCTTCTTTCCATTACAGCCTTTCTTCCTTCCACTAGCCTTGACCACGATAAGTCCTTGTCAAAGGGAACCCCCAAATAGAGAAAGGAGTCAACCACCTCTATTCTCTCCTTCTCCACATGTAAGTAGGGAGTTCGATCTCTTTTCCTTGCCCCCACAATGACTGCAAACGACTTAGTGTGATTTACCCTCAGATCTATTGAGTCCATGAAGGATACATATGAGGATATCAGGTGTTGAAGACTGCGCCCCGTCCTGGCGATCAACACCGCATCAGCTGCATATGCCAGAATAGGTAGGAGTTGCGAATTAAATATGGGAGCGTCTCTTGTAATCTTGGTAAGAGCATTTTCTACTTCATTTGTGTAAATGGAGAAGAGAATTGGAGCTGGGACGCATCCCTGCCTTACTCCTCTGGCGATTTTAAATAAGCGTGTGCAATCCCCGTTTTTAGTGTATCGGACCAAAGCCATGGCATTGGAGTACACCTGTCTAATAACTTTTATTATGGCAGGGTCAACCCCCATCTCCCCCTTTCTAGTCCATAGCTTTTCATGGACCACACAGTCGAATGCTGCCGACAGGTCCATGAAAGCCTTATGTATTTTCCCCTTCCTTCATCCTGGTATATTTTTCTGTTGTAAGTGCCAGATTCAAGCACTGGTCTACGGTGCCCCTGCCCTGCTGGAATCCATATTGGGCCTGGATTAAGATGTTATTTTCCTTGGCCCATCCCTTTAACTTAGAAAGGAGGAGCCGGCCCATGAGTTTTGCTGTTGTGTACAGCAGGGAGATTGGCCGATAGTTTTTCAGATCAGCCCTTTCTCCTTTTTTAGGTTTCGCCTGGCGTTTACTGCGCAAGCAGTATCGCGCAGGCGAAAACTTTTGTAAACAAGTATGGAGCTTTCTCCCGCCTCTGTCTTCCATTGGCTAGCTCCATAAATGGAGGCTAGCCATTGGAAGACAGATCTGTCCGTCATTGCCGGAGCAAATTCGTGGGCGTTCCCGCGATTTTTACTCATCCCGCCCCTTTAACGTCGTCATTACGGCGGTGGGCGGTTCCTATTTTTTTTTTTTGGACGCCATGTTTTTATCATTTGCCGCCGGAAGATGTCCAGATGAGTGCTGTTTTATTTTTCTTGCGTCCGTTCCCGCCCCCCCTCCCGCTGTCCGTTTACCCCCCTCCCGCTGTCCGTTTGCCCCCTCCCGCTGTCCGTTTGCCCCCTCCCCCCCTGACCGTTTGCCCGTTCCCGCCCCCCCCCGCTGTCCGTGTGCCGCCCGTGCTCTTAATGTTTTAGCCGGCCCTCAAAATGCAAACCAAACATTCTGGCTTTGCCAAGGCTTCTTTTGTCTTTGTCAACATGTGCGCCGCCCTCTTGCTCGGCTCGAGCTGCGTACCTGCATGCACGCGTGGGGATAGTTCGTGACCGCTCGGGGGTCCTCTCCCTGTCCCTGTGAATCCGTCACTGCTGCGTCAGCGTCCAGGCGTGGGGTGATGCTGTTGCCAGGATACCTTTAAATCCAGGGCTGGTAAATCTGTGCAGCCTTCTCGACAGAGCGGAATTGATTAGAGGGTTTGAACTGTGACCTTTCTCCTCATTGACTGCACCATGACCACTTCTTGCGCCCGTTCCCGCCCCCCCTCCCGCTGTCCATTTGCTCCCGCTGTCCGTTTGCCTCCTCCCCCCCTGTCCGTTTGCCCATTCCCGCCCCTCCCCCCCCCTCGCTGTCCGTGTGCCGCCCGCGCTCTTAATGTTTTAGCCGGCACTCAAAATGCAAACCAAACATTCTGGCTTTGCCAAGGCTTCTTTTGTCTTTGTCAACATGTGCGCCGCTCTCTTGCTCGGCTCGAGCTGCGTACCTGCATGCACGCGCGGGGATAGTTCGTGACCTCTTGGGGGTCCTCTCCCTGTTCCTGTGAATCCGTCACTGCTGCGTCAGCGTCCAGGCGTGGGGTGATGCTGTTGCCAGGATACCTTTAAATCCAGGGCTGGTAAATCTGTGCAGCCTTCTCGACAGAGTGGAATTGATTAGAAGGTTTGAACTGTGACTTTTCTCCTCATTGACTGCACCATGACCACCTCTGCACAAGTCCTTCAGCAGGAACTTGAGGCGCAAGAATGAGCATGGTTAAACCTGAATATGGGATAAATGTCATTATGGGTGCATGGTGTACAATTAAAAATATGGAATATGGTCTCTTTTTTGAAACGGCTCATTTGTGGTATGATAACTGAGGTGAAATAGTCTTGCAAAACAGGGTTCCCTTAATGCTTTGTTGAGATGTTTGATAAACTTACGTTGTCGTCTTAGACACACCGGGGCTCCAGGGTGTGTGTGTATGTGACTGCTCCAGAGTGTGTGTGTATGTGACTGCTCCAGTGTGTGTGTGTGTGTATGTGACTGCTCCAGTGTGTGTGTGCGTGTGTGACTGCTCCACGGTGTGTGTGTGTGTGACTGCTCCACGGTGTGTGTGTGTGTGACTGCTCCAGGGTGTGTGTGTGTGTGTGACTGCTCCAGGGTGTGTGTGTATGTGACTGCTCCAGAGTGTGTGTGTATGTGACTGCTCCAGAGTGTGTGTGTATGTGACTGCTCCAGTGTGTGTGTGTGTGACTGCTCCAGAGTGTGTGTGTGTGACTGCTCCAGAGTGTGTGTGTGTGACTGCTCCAGTGTGTGTGTGTGTGTGTGTGACTGCTCCAGAGTGTGTGTGTGTGTGTGACTGCTCCAGTGTGTGTGTGTGTGTGTGTGTGTGACTGCTCCAGTGGGTGTGTGTATGTAACTGCTCTGGGTGTGTGTGTGTGTGTGTGGGGCTCTGGGTGTGTGTGTGTGGGGCTCTGGGTGTGTGTGGCTGGCTCTGGGTGTGTGTGCGTGGCTCTGGGTGTGTGTGTATGTGGTAGTAATTGCTGTCTGCTGAGCTCGTCCGTAGGGTACAATAGGTCTCACATTTGCGAGAGATTAAGCTATTGGCAATTTAAATGACAATGCCATTTATTTATCTGTTTTCAAAACCAACACATAAATACAAATGTTGTCATTTACAATGCCAATAGCTCTAACTTTTCCAAAGGCGAAACCATTGCATTGTAAATGCTTGTTATAAATAGGGACAATGACACCTGCAGACCAAGACTGTGGGGGACCTACTCGGACTATACTATTCATGACGAATATATGACGTTATCCCGCAGACAAACAGCCCGCATACCATCAGTCCGCAAAAATAATCCCGCATGTACTATTAGGCCGCAAATTAAAAGAACGAAAACTTTTAGAACGAATATGCCTTTAGCACGCATGCCTTTACAACATAAAGGCATGCATATTAAAGGTATACTCGTTGTAAAAGTTGTAAAGGTAAGTAAAAGTACACTACCCTACCCTACACTACCCTACACTCTAATGTAGTACCCCTGCACCACCCACTCTTGACACACAGTCCTTTTTCTACATTTACACTACCCAGCACGACCCCCCAACACTACCATAAATCACTTTACTTCCCTACACAAACACTACAACAGTACCTGATACACTACCCCCAGCATGACCCTACACAAACACTACAATACTACACGAAACCACTACACCCCCTAAACCCTAAAACACTACCACCAGCATGACCCTACACTACAACACTACCCAAACCCTAAACCACTACACCCCAGCATGACCCTACACTACACAAACACTACAACACTACCCTAAACCCTAAACCACTACACCCCAGCATGACCCTACACTACACAAACACTACAACACTACCCTAAACCCTACAACACTACCCCTGCATGACCCTACACTACAACACTACCCAAAACCCTAAAACACTACCCCCAGCATGACCCTATACTACAACACTACCCAAAGCCCTAAAACACTAACCCCAGAATGCCCTTACACTACAACACTACCCTTAACCCTAAAACACTACACCCCAGCATGTCCCTACACTACACAAACACTACAACACTACCCTAAACCCTAAAACACTACCCCTGCATGACCCTACACTACAACACTACCCAAAACCCTAAAACACTACACCCCAACATGACCCTACACTACGCAAACACTACAACACTACTCTAAACCCTAAAACACCACCCCCAGCATGACCCTACACTACGCAAACACTACAACACTACCCTAAGCCCAAAAACACTACCCCCAGCATGACCCTACACTACGCAAACACTACAACACTACCCTAAACCCTAAAACACTACCCCCAGCATGACCCTACACTACACAAACACTACAACACTACCCTAAACCCTAAAACACTACCCCCAGCATGACCCTACACTACGCAAACACTACAACACTACCCTAAACCCTAAAACACTACCCCCAGCATGACCCTACACTATGCAAACAGTACAACACTACCCTAAACCCTAAATCACTACCACCAGCATGACCCTACACTACGCAAACACTACAACACTACCCTAAACCCTAAAACACTACCCCCAGCATGACCCTACACTACACAAACACTACAACACTACCCTAAACCCTAAAACACTACCCCCAGCATGAACCTACACTACACAAACACTAAAACACTACCCTAAACCCTAAAACACTACCCCCAGCATGACCCTACACTACGCAAACTCTACAACACTACCCTAAACCCTAAAACACTACCCCCAGCATGACCCTACACTACGCAAACACTACAACACTACCCTAAACCCTAAAACACTACCCCCAGCATGACCCTACACTACACAAACACTACAACACTACCCTAAACCCTATAACACTTCTCCCAGCACGACCCTATACTAAACAACCACCACAACTCTACACTACACTAACACAACACTACACTACACTACACAACACTACACTACACTACACAATCACTAACCCACGAAAACATTAACCCAAACCCACTTACCTCTCTCGTCATCGTGGTTTTCACAACGCATGTGCATTTACCATACATGCCTTTAAAACGTAATTCGTTGTAAAGGCATGCGTGATAAATGCACATGCATTTTGAAAAAATGCGGGATAATGGTATGCGAGGTCAATGACCTTGCGGGATAATGGTATGCGGACTGAAAGTCCGCGGGATAAAAAATGCGTGATAATGGCTGCAAACCATTCATGAGATTCGTTAGTAGGGGTGCCCATAGCTCTGGTGTTCCTTGAAAGAAATTTATTGGGACACCATTCGGTCCTGGGGCCTTACCTGAACTGCACAACATCAAACTTTTCTTTACCTCCATGAGTGAGAAGGAAAGGAGAGCTTGATGGCTTGTTTCCATATTTAGAGATGGCATTTGAGGATCTGTACTTAAGGCAAATATGTTCTTAAAATGGGCTACCCATGCTTCCTCATCTACGTTGTTATCTAATTTAGGATCTACAGGGTTTTTGAAGTGCGGTGCATTTACTATCCTCCAGAAGTCACGGGTATTACCCATTTTTGCTGCTTTGGTGAGATCCTCCAAAATTTCTTCTTTAATAGTCTTTTCTAGTGAGTTTGTATATTGCCCGCAGTCCCCTGAATTCGACTGGGATTCTGGGTATGCTTTTCAAGGCATACAGCAAGGCTCTCCTTGCTTTTGTGCAAGGAGAATAAAACCAGCCCTTATCAGCGCTCATGTTTGTTTCTTTTGTATGTGTAAGAGCCAGTTGTACCTTCGCTAGGAGTTCACTGAAGGCCTTCACAGTTTCTCTTGCTTCAGCCTCTGGATCTAGGCAAATTGCTCTCTTGCTCAGTGTAGTTGATATGATTTCTGCAGTCAGTTTCGGTTGGTCAACACAGGCCCATTTTAATTGCATGCCATTCCTTCTTGCCACTATTGAGGTATCAACATTTAGAATATGTGGGGATTCCCCTATAGATACTTTTATCCGTAGTGATAAAATGGCATGATCTCTAAAGGTTGTTAATTGATTTGGCGACCTGCTGGCTCTGGAGCTAATATGGGCAGCCACCAACAAAGAGTAAATAGTTGACTCTAGGCCATTTCTTTGGGAGGTTCCTGCCATATTACCTGATGATAATTCTAGATCGCCCGTCATTACCATATTTCGCGAGGTAAGCATTTTATTTAAGCAATTACCATATTCATTGTGTGCAAAGTGATTTATAATGTTGCCCCGCAAATCCTCTAAGCCACATATAGGGGCTGCATTGTATTTGCAAGGATATATATTAATATATTAAGGTCTCCCAACCATACGACATTAAAAGCATGGTTCCTACTGTTGCCTTTGGAGTGCTCTAAAGCCTTGTCAATTTCACTAACAATAGCATGTCTATTTGGACCAAATTCATTATTATAGATATTAATTAAAAGCCATTTACCTTCTTGGTGTATCTCCAATGTAAGAATATGGAAGTTTACATTTGGGGATTTAGTTTTTTTTACCTTCCCTGGGAAAATGTTCGGTATCAAAGTAAAAGTGCCCCCCTTTTAGATGTGGTTTGATAAGAGCAATACCCTTTAACATAGATTTGGTCAGTAGACCATGTCTCCTGAAAGTATGCGATGTTGTGACCTTGCCATATATTCAACCAATTTTCCTCACTTAATTTTTGGGAAATAAAAATCTTGAGGATCGTTTTGGTAGCCCGCCTTTGTGGCTCGGGTAAGTGAGAGATCATTTCACTAGGACAAGCCAAATTAGCCTGGTTCTCACAGTTAGCTTGAGAGTTTTGCAGGGATGGATGCAGTCATTCACACGCTTCCAGGTCAGCCAGTGGGGCAAATCGATCCTCATGGGTTAAGCTTTGCTTAATAAAAGGTCCCCATAGGGCCTTCCAAGCCTGATTCCCCCTCTGAGGTAAATTGCTTCTTTGGGGTAACAAGGAAAATGGTTTATAAAAAAATAACCTAGCGGTAACACAACAATTTCAGAATTCTTTAAAGTGACATTACCTAGGTGATCCAAAATATATCTGACTATGAATCCATTATTAAAATATAAAAACAACACAGTCTCCCACCATTTATTTTCCTGCTGGGTCCACCCACGCTACCCTTCTGGCCATAATCAACTTGATAGATTCCCGACTCCCCCCTCATTAAATTTTTCTGTCAACCAATGTAATGCTTTAAACATCAATTGTCTTGTGGATTCTGGTTGACCCTCGGTCATCAAAGGTGTACTCCCTAGTACCAATACCAGGGGTGCGGGTGCCGGGGGAAGATGTAAAGTCTGTATTCGAATCAATAGTGGGCCGACATTCGCCCTTTCCTCTCTTTGGAGATCTATTCTTTTATCTGGCCCTATCCCTTTGCCAGGCATCATTTCTCCTTGGGAGGTGGTAGCTGTGTTTTAGGGTGGGATTAGGTGGTTTGTTACATTGTCCATGCCACTTGTCTGTTGCCGGTATAATTAACTATTGCTGGGTTTGCTCAAGGCAGCTCTCGAATATGACTTCGAAATCCCGAATGGAGCATTGCTGGGGTTAGTAGATGGGGGCTCTCGTTGTTTGGGCTAATCCCCCTCTCATTTATGCTATTTAAAATATTTTGGCTTTGAGTGTCTTGGTCTGACCTTCCTCTTGCACTTAATTCAGTCCCTAGTGGCCGTGCATTCGGTGGGAGCACCAATGTCACAGCGCCAGGAAACCCATGGTGTCAGCGCGCTTTATAAATTCCCCTTACAATACAATACAATACAATACAATACAATGTCTTAGCGCCTGTTCGGTTTTTTTCATCTGTGATTCCAGGGTCACTAGCTTCCCTTCCATTCGGGTCAGTGTTGCAACAATGGGATTCAGCATCATGGCTACTAAGGTCTCTAGTCTCGGCCACATGTTCTCATTGGTCAAGGGGCCGACAGATACTATAGGGGTTACCAGGATACATTCTCCTTCTCCTTATTGCATATCTTGTACAGATTTCTCCTCCTCACAGTTCCCTCTTACTTTGGCTTGTCTGTGGGCCTTTTATGTTTTTTTATTCTGTGGGCCACCCCCTCTTTTCCTTTTTCCTAGTTTTTCCAGGTTGGTTCCCATGACCTTTTTCCCCATACACCCCTGGAGGATATTCCAGTCTTTGTTGTCAGTGCAGATTGATTGGGTGGTGGTCCCCTTCTCCTTCTAACCCCTCCATCTGAGTTTGCAGTGAGGGTAGTTTTATGGTAGGTAGAGGTGTCTCAGCCATCAGAGCGGAGCTTATTTGGAGGACCGGCTCCAGGGATAGTCAGCGTTCTGTGATCTCAATTTTGTGTGCTAAGATAGACATTGCTCTAGTTAGGAATGAATCAAGTGTTCCCACGATCCCTTCTCCCAGATGGTCATTTTGACCCCTACGCTTACTCATCGTATAACTAGCAGTTCCTCTCCAGTTAAATTGCCTTAATCTTAGAGCAAATGGTATGAAAGTAACAGTAATAAAGGAAGGAAAATGATGAGTATAGCCAGTACCTTATTTGGATTTTGCCGATTTTCAGAGGGTGGGCCCAGCCCAGCCACCTCCGGGCTCCAACGGGCCGGCGTCTTCCTTGTAGCGCATTGTCAATGCACTGGGAATTCTAGGGGCTGTAGTCCTGCTGGCGTCTTCGGGTTCTGCGGGTTCTGCGCCAGATGTTCCTCCAGTCCCGGGCAGGATTCGGCGATGCTGCGGCAAAGAGACACTCCACAAAGGACAGCCCAACAGCTGGAAATGGGTGAGCACCGGCTACAAGGCCCAGTGGGCCGGCGTCTTCCTTTTAGCGCATTGTCAATGCGCTAGCAATTCTGGAGGCTGTAGTCCCGCCGGTGTCTCCTGGTTCTGGGGGTTATGCTCCAGAAGATCCTCCGATCCCGGGCAGGATTCGCGATGCTGCGGCAAAAAGACACTTTGCAAAAGACAGCCCAACCACAGGCAATGGGTGAGCACCGGCTACAAGGCTAATTATCAATTAAACAAATATTAATAATTTTTAAAAATTGAAAACAGATAAAAATGCATTTACTCCCCAAACGTTACCCCTATAAAACCAAAACACACACACAAAATAACAATAAACACTTACCCCAAATATTTATCAATTGATAAATGAATATTAATAATCAACTAATTATTTATTTATTAACATGAATTACAGGCCACCCTCTACCCCAATAAACACCACCACACATCATTACACAATTTCCATAACGAATTTTACATTAATAAATAATATCAATTAACAACAACTTATTAATTAATTTAAAATAATTTACTTCCCACCCTTTACCACTATTACCCCCACAACTTACATCAAAAATTAATTACACATTGACATATTTTAATTAATTAATTAGCATTAATTAACAAACAATTATTAATAATTGCGTTCAAAGAATTCTGCCAAATGCCGTATGCCTGACTCTAACTGCCGGTGCCTAATTATAAATAAATTACTTCCCACCCTATTCTCCTATAAATCCCACCACCAACTCCTAAGAAAATGACACAATTATCATAATGGACTACAAATGAATGAATTAATAAAAATTAGCAACCAATTAATGAATATGTAATAATAAAATAACTCCCACAATTAACACTATAAAATATAAATGAAATACATATGAATAAATACAAAATATGAATACATTTATTAGAGTTATTTACTTCCCAACCTATTCCCTTATAAACCCACAACCCAGTCCTAAAAAAATGACACAATTAAAATAATTGCCAATTAATTAATTAATAATTATCAGCCAATTAATTCATAATTAATAACTAATTCCCACAATTAACACTATAAAATGTAACTTAAATAATTACTAATGCATAAAAATGTATAATTGATTTATTATAATTACATTACTTCCTACCCTATTCCCCTATAAACCCACAACTCGCTACAGAACTTAAAATGCAAAATGTTATTAAGATAAAATTAATAACTACTAAAAATGTAACACATATATTAAAAAACAAAACAAATTCTTGTACAAAAAGATGTATCTCATACTTTGAAAATACATACTAAAATACATAACACTAATTAAAACATAAATATTTTAAACAACTATATTTTTGCAAACGATATTACCAACTTCAATATTTCCCAAAACAATATTTCTTACCTGCAAGTTGATATTCATGACCACGATATTCTTCCTGTCGATATTTCTGTATCACAATATTTAATACTCTATATTTGTGTATGTCGACATTTTAAACTCGATATTCTGTCTGTGCACCAAGGCAACGCAGCACAAATGGCTGCTTTGGGAGGCGTTCCTTAGACATTACGCAATGCCATAGTGTTTGATGCATTGCCAGATTTACCAAACCTGGCAAACCTGGGAATTCGTCAAAAAGATACATCTCCCCAGGTGAGTCATAATGAGGAAAAATATCTTTATTTCGCTTTGGTTTTTCCTCTTTCTATGTGTGCTACAGAAAGGAAGAGGAAAACACCTCTATCTATTGTTTTCGTGCAGGAAGGCACCCTTTTCTGCCCCAAAACAATCCTGCCTACACCACAGGCACCCTTGCACCATGGTGCAAGGTTGCCTACATTGGCTCCAGGTTGCCGAAAGGGCACCAGTGCAGGTGGATAGGACAGGAATGCTCAGCATTGCTTAAATACAGCAGATTCCTACCCTTTCATTATGGTGCAACGTGGTACAGCAAGATGACTTTCTTTGCTGGGCTGAACCAAAATCTTGTAAATAATATGCCCCTACATCTCTGGAACAATGTATTTTAAAAATCTGGTCAGTCTAACTCTTGCAGACTTTATTCCACTCTTAAAAAACACTGTTCACTCACTGTAGTTTCCCACATTTTTCCCACTATTCTTTTTCTATGATACATATCTTAAAATATAATAGTATTTATGATAAGGTATATTGAAGTTATCATCGCTCTCAGGCTTAATAGGAAGCAGAATGCGTATGTGTGCATCGTCTCTTGCTTTGGTTTCTTGTTCCATTTATATGTAGATGAAACCAAATCATCTTCTCATTCGCCATTTTCCCCCCATCTCCCAGTCTCACGTGTATCTTCCTGCAAGCCATTTGCGACTGGTTGGTTCCTACTTTCCCTTATGCTAAATTCATCAAAGACAGAGGCCCAATACATTCTTAAGCATTCACCAGCAACACCTCCCTGTTTCTAGTTCCTTATATTTTCTTCTAGGTTCTTGGCACACTAATTTTCCCTTCTCAGTGAGAAACCTAGGATTTCTTTTTAGTCCGTTGTGCAGATGGAATCTTTCTTTACCACCACCACAGAGATTTCACTAAAGTACCAATCACCAATTACATGCAAGATCCTTCTATTTGTCCCTTCCCATTCAGCCCATGCAATGATCAATTCATTAGTACTCAGAAAATTAGATTCATGCGCAGCAGCTGTTGGTGCCATTTAAAAGTGGCGGGCCGCATGTTCCTTTAGTGTCACCCCAAAAATGACGGAATGCAAACTATTGTCGCCTCTCTCTGCGTTATTGAAATATGTGAATTGACCGAATAGGAAGTGTACCATATGCTTCCTTTTCTGTCAATTCACATATTTCAAAAACGCAGGGAGAGAAAATTGTAGTTTGCATTCTATCATTCTTGGAGCAACACAAAAGGATCGCGTACTTTAATTCGGCATTGTGGCTCAATGTTACCTACTTTTCATCAAATGGTTTTCAATTTACGATCCAAAAGGGATCTATGCATCACTCTTTCCTCAGCTGCTCTGCTCACCCAGGTCCTCGCTTCTTGATTCCATTGCCCATGTCGCGTTGCCCATTTTGTTAGGTGGAGTTTGCCTATTCATTTGGCAAGAACACATTGGCTGTGTATTCTTGAAGGCGACCTCTGCAGGAGGGAACCGGTGGTACCATGGACACCCAGACATCCCCAAGCATAACCCTTTCCTTCCGCAACAATCGGTTCCAATCCAAAGTACTGTGGTCGACCAGGGAGAAGGTAGGAGGCAAAGTGCAAATATGCTCAAAGTTAAAAGATTCCAAAGTTAAAATAAAACAAGGTAATTAAAACATGCTTATGTGATCAGACTACACAACCACTATTACCGCGTCCAGGCTCTCATTCCCCTTTGATAGCGTCTCTTGTCGAAACAAGAAACAACTGGAACATAACTTCCAAAATGTAACCCTTAGTTCAACCAGGAAGTGGGCAGTATAAATCTTTCCCTCTGCCTCAATCTGTTCCGAAGAAAAGTGGCAAACCAGGGAGAAGGTAAGAGGCAAAGCGCAATTGCAAATGTGCCCAAAGTTAATAGATCCCGCAGCTAAAAAAAGACAATGGGCCAGATGTGGGTAATTCTATTTTACCGATTCATAAATACCGAATTTTACCGATCCGTTATTTATGAATCGGTAAAATAGAAGGGGAGAGATGTAGGAAGAATCGGTAATTGAATTACCGATTCTGTAACAATCGGTATTTACTGAATCGCTAAATACCGATTCGGTAATGCCCATTGAATCCTATGGGCATTGAAGCCCATAGGAATCAATGGGCATTACCGAATCGGTAAATGTAGCCCCCTACATACCAAAAATCCATTTACTGGTCGGTAACATCCGAAATCGCCCGTTACCGATCACTAAATGGCCACCTACATCTGGCCCAAGGTAATTAAAACATGCTAATCAGGGTGACCAACTGGCATATTGGTGCAAATTCAGGACAGGGAGTGTAAAAATCCAGGACAGCAGGTCAAAATTCAGGACAGAAATTTGGGACAAAATGTACGTTTTCAGACACATCAGAGGAGGTCATACAATATATGTGAGTAAATAGACAACCAACATAAGTACATGTCAAAATAAGTTTATATTAAGTTGGGACAATCGTGCACCTCAACCGTTTTGGTATGTGCACAGCTTTGAGCAACTGTGCAGCTCTTTTTGTTATATTTCATATGATATTTTGTTTACAGTTTGGGGTTTCTTTGAAATGTTGTCCCACCCACACTGTAGGGGATGCAGAGACCTTCAGTCTTGATTACGCCCCTTCACCAAAGACCTCCCTCTGCACAGACTCCCTCACAACCCACCTCCCATGGTGCCCCTCATCGCTATATAGAACCTCGCTCATGTGTATGTCATTTATTTTACAGTGCTGCTCAGCCCAATGAGGAAAGTCAGGAAAATGGTCAGGCGATTTAGTCGATGTTTCTTAAGTAATTTTGCCCGGCGTTAAACGCCTCTAATACCATACGAAGTTTATCAAATAAAGAGGCAGGCGCTGGAGACAGGAAGACAGGAAACAAGTTTTATTCCGACGGAGCAGAACACATCAGATCGGACAACAAGGTATCGTCTCGAGGTGCTCTCTGCCAGCCTCTCTGAGGCCTGGCCTTTTATACACTGGTTTACGACATGTGATCGCTCTTTATTACAATAAAGACATTGTGAAGCAAGGAAAAAGACATCCCCGGTACCCCCCCTAGTTCCGGCTCATTCCAACACGTGGCTACAGTAGAGGTCCTCACCCCCCATACAATAGGTGGGGGCTATCACGCAGCTGAGTGTTCCGCCGATTCCTTTGGAATGTGTGCGCCTGATCGAATCTCAGGGGGTGGGGAGGTCATGATCAATAGTAGCTCCTTTGAAGAGGGGCGAGTGCATACAGTAGTGGGCAATAAACTGTATCCTCAGGCTAAGGGATGACCAGCGGTCCGTGCAGACAATCGGGCTCAGAGGAAGGGGTCATCAAAGGAGAGATATTCATGAAAGGAAGGATCGGTGTGGACAATCGAGCGTAGAGGAAGGGTTTATCAAAAGAGGGGTATTCATGGAAGGAAAGGAGGTGTTGGTCAGGCGCGGGGTGTGATTCCCAGAGACCGAGTCATGCGGAAGGGGAGGGTTCATGACTTGTACATGTGAGAGCGGGGGCAGCCAGGGTGCATGGGGGATGCTTGCAGGGTCAGGGAAGTGCGTTGACGAGCGATCGTGAACAGGGAGACCATGGTACCTAAAATGGCTGTCGTGTGTGTTCATACGTGAGTCTGAGGAATGGGCAAGATGGCGCAGATGATGTTCAGTTCACGAACTAAAATTCCACAGTCCTCCCTTTTAACATGTCTCGCCAGCTTGTCAATTCGGATCTATCCCCATAAGACCACATATTTCTATCTCATAGAGGGGACTCATGTGCTCATTTCTAAAGTCCAAAGTCTTAGGGCACATACAGTTAGAAATGAGTGAACACAAAGGTGGCAAACATTGAATACCTAAGCAACACCCACACAGTACCACAACTGGTATCAGTATAAATGTAAACAACCTCCATCCCCAGTCCTTCAAAGTGTCCCAAAACCAGCTTCCAAGCGACCATCCTTCTTGCTCCTGGTGAACCTCTGAGGATAGTCTGTGGAGATGTTCGATTGCTTTGTAGACTGAAGGCGAGTTATCTGGCACGTAGGTGCAACAGCTGGAGCCGATGATGCGGCATGCTCCTCCACGGTCGGCCAGAACCACATCTAGAACAAGGCGGTTTTGAAGAGCCACCAGGCGGACTGCCTGAAGCTCAGCCGTGTTGTTAGCGAGGATGCCAGCCGTGATGTTAATGGTTGTTTCTACTGCCTGAGTCAGGTGTCGGATAGCGCGGCTATTTGCCATTGGGCCCCACAGAGGAACAAGTCCCTTCTCCGCATCCAGGAACTGTGCTCCGGTGGAGTCGGCTTGTCCAATGTCTCCGGCGCGCTTTTGCCGGTGATGGTAGGCTGGGGCCACATACGTGGGGGGAAGAATGAAGGCGATGTAGCACGTACCCCTCCAACCTTTCGGGAGCCAAGTGTAAGCTTTGGTGCCACAAACAAAGTACATATTCGGAGAAGCAACAAAGGAGGGGGGATCAACTGAGACCAATGTTCTGGTGATGTGGCAGGAACTGTGACCCACCAGCTGTGTTCCCCGGCCTTCGAGGCACACGAGACCTGTGACATTGATGACAGACAGGGCCACAGTCAGAGTGGCAGCCGTTCGCTTCCGCAGGTGGGAGAAGGTGGGTCTAGCTGGATTGTGGAGCACTTGCATTTCAACTCGTTCCTTGGCAGGGATGTTCATATGGAAGGCGGAACCTGAGGTCACAGGTCAAAAGGGGGCAGATGTCCTTCCTGTTTTGTTCAGCCAGAACCCATAGTAGAAGTGTGACACTGTTTGACCAGAAGCGGCGTTGTCCTTGTGGCTTTCCTGCAAGAGGATCAACCAGGCGAGGCAGGAGCCGTGAACTGAGAAAGGAGAAGGGATGAAGGGGATGGAGTGTCCAGTGGCATGCGGGAGCAACCCGCAGATCCAGCAGTTCGTGGCATTTGCAGCAAGGTTGTGTTGGTGCAATAGTTGCACGAAGGAATTGTTCCAGAACTCTTTACGCCTTTCTCAGAGCTGAGGCGAAAGGGAGATCAGGTGGTGCTCTTTCATGGTGGTTGGCTGTGCAGTGGTCGGCAATATCTGATGAGCGGGTGTGCTTTCCTCCAAGATCCAGAAGGAAGTCATGAGGAGGAGGCAAAGGAGGAAGACAATGAAGAAGGCGATTGTCTTTGATTTGTGCAAATTGTCAGCCTTTGGGTTCCTATAGTGGGTATTTCCGGTTGCGTCCATCATCTTCTTGTCTGGCGCTTTCATCATCTTCTTATCTGGCGCTTCCATCATCTTCAAGGTGCTCGGTAGTGGGCAGAACCACAGACTTTGTTTAGCTTCTCTCCGGGTAACCCTTGGTTGTTTTAGGCCACCGTTCTGAGATTTTAACTTAGTCCGTGGTCTACTTAGCCTAAGCTCCCTCCTTTCGACGCAGGAAATACCCTTCCCGGGATGGCACAGTGGGATCAGGGAATTTTGCAAGTTCAAGTGCCTCAGTATCAGGATAGCAGTTCAGTGATGGCCGGTTTTTGTTCAGGAGCTCTTCTTGGGTGTCGACGTTTTCTGTCGTGGCCAGGGTCGAGGAGACCTTCTTGCAGTGGTGTGCGTGCAGCCAGTGCCTTTTTCCCTCCACTCGAAGAGCCGTCCGAGTGGTGATCAGTACTTGCCAGGGGCCCGTCCACCGGGGTTCCAGACTCTTTGCCCGTTGAAAATTCCGGACTAAAACATAATCTCCCGGTTGGATGTCGTGACCGGGACCCCTGGAAGCATCGGGGATGGCCTGCTGCACCTGTTGATGAATGACAGACAATGTTTTAGTTAACTTGTATAAATAATCTGACAGCAGGACGTCGGGGACGTCGTGAATGGAGGTCGGTTTGGGGGCAGTCCAGAGGTTCATTGGTCGCCCAAACACAACCTCGTAGGGGGTCAAGTGGTGCTTAGTGGGAGTGGAGCGCATCGATAGCAATGCCAGTGGGAGGGCGTCTGGCCACTTAAGTCCTGTGGTGGCCACTATTTTTGACAGTTTCAGTTTCAGTGTAGCATTGTGTCGCTCAACTAGGCCAGCGGATTGGGGTGGAAGACCGCATGAAACCTCTGCTTTACCCCCAGCCCCTTCAAGATTAGTTGGATAACTTCAGCTATGAAGTGGGGGCCATTGTCGCTCTATAAAATTCGACAAAGGCCGTAGCGAGGGAAAAACTCTTTCAGTAGTACTTTGGCAGTAGTCATGGCAGTGTTATCACGGGTTGGAAAGGCTTCCACCCATTTGCTGAAGTCACATACAATGACTAATACGTACTTCAAGCCTTGGCATCTCTCCAGCTGGATGTAATCCATCTGGAGGACCTCAAAAGGGTGGTCGGGGGTCCCAAACCCTCCCCGGGGTACCACAGTTCCTTTCCCGGGGTTGTGTTGTAGGCAGATAAGGCACTGCTGGACCAGGCGTTTGGCTGAGTCGGGGATTTTGTTGTTGTGCCAGACTTTGGAAATGAGTTCAATCATGGGGGCAGAACCTATGTGTGCAGGGGAGTGTGCCATAGTCAGCATGGGAATCAAGTATGAGTCAGGCAGCAACCATTTGTTTGCGTCTTTTGTCCGCCAGCAGCCTTCATCGTCCTTTAGACCCACCCGTGCCCACTCAGTCAGTTCGTGAGGTGTGCTGGCCGACTGGATGTCCCTAATCGTTTCCCTAGCGTCAGTCCATTTTTCTGCTTGTGACCTGGTCACATATATGCGTGTCGTCGTCCTATTCTCAGCTGTGGTTCGGGCAGTGATGTCGGCCAGTGCGTTTCCCTGTCCAACTAAGTCCGTCACCTTCTTGTGTGCCTGGCATTTGATCACTGCTAGTCGTTTGGGGAGGAGAACTGCTTCAATCAGGGCGGAGACTAGATCTCCGTGAAGGATGGGCGTGCCGTGGGACGTCAGGAATCCCCTTTCCCTCCACAAGAGCCCAAAATGATGAACCACCCGGAACGCATACTGGCTGTCCGTGTAAATGTTCGCCGTGGTTCCTGCTGCTATGATACATGCTCGTGTGAGGGCCATTAGCTCTGCCGCCTGTGCGGATCGTTGCGTGATGCGGGCTGTTTCAACTACTGTTCGGGCTGTTGTCACCGCATAGGCAGCTGAAGTGGTGCCGTCTGGGAGTTTGATACAAGAGCCGTCTACCCATAGTTCTCCATCAGGGTCTGTGAAAGCAATGTCTCGGAGGTCAATTCTACTCCTGGTCTGTTCGTCCGTGAGGGTCACACAGTCGTGTATAGGGGGCACATCGGGGTCATTTTCAGGCAAGGGCAACAGTGTAGCAGGATTCAAAGTCGTGCATCTCTTCAGAGTGATGTGGGGTGCAAGTAGAGTCAATTCGTACCCCGTCAGTCGTGCACTAGTCAGGTGTTGAGTCTTGGTCTGGTTCAAAAGGGTGTCAACGGCGTGGGGTACTAACACCGTGAGAGAGTTCGAATGTACAATTCCCTCACTCTGACGGATAGAGACAGCAGCGGCGGCTACTGCTCGAAGGCAGGCAGGTAAAGCTCTGGTGACTGGGTCAAGAGTGGCAGAGAAGTAGGCACAAGGGCGTTGTTTGGAGCCGATGGGCTGTGTTAGAACAGACAATGCGCATCCTTCCCTTTCGTGAGTGAAGAGGGAGAAGGGCTTGGAGTAATCTGGTGTTCCTAGGACGGGTGCCGAGCAAAGGGCATCCCGCAACTCCTTAAAGGACGCTTGGCATTCGGGGGTCCAAGGGAGTGGGAAGGGAACATCTTTGGCCAACAGGGAAAGTAGGGGCTTTATAATGAGACTGAAATTTGGTAACCATTGTCGGCAAAAAGAGGTAAGGCCCACCAATGAACGGACTTGCTTCTGTGTTTTTGGGATGGGGGTGTCCAGTATGGTTTGGATTCGGTCGGGCGTTAGTTTCCTCCCTTCTTGGGACAGGAGATGGCCTAGGTATGTCACTTGAGGCTGGCAGAACTGCAGTTTCTTTTTGGAGACTTTGTGGCCATTCTCCGCAAGAAAGTGAAAGAGTTGGATAGTGGCCGTGATTGCAAGTGGAGTGGTGTCGGCCGCCAAGAGGATATCATCGACATATTGGATCAACACCACTCCATCTGGTAGCTGGACGGCGTCCAGCTGTCTTTTGAGGGCCTGGCTGTAAATGCTGGGACTTTCAGTGTAGCCCTGGGGAGCTCTACAAAATCGGTACGAACGGTTTTTTAAGGTGAAGCCGAAGAGATAACGGCTGTCTGGATGGATGGGGATAGAGAAAAATGCATTCTTGAGATCAATAACGGTGAAGGTGGTGGCAGTGGACGGGATGAGGGTCAGAATGGTGGTGATGTCTGAGACTACGGGGTACTGTGGCACCACCACTTTGTTGACTTCTCGCAGGTCGATGATGAAGCGGTACGCTTTCTCATCTCCCTCACCTTGCATCTTAACAATGGGTAGGATAGGGCTGTTGCAGACATTACTAACCACTTCCTCTACCACTCCTGTGTCTACCAGGGACTGAATAATCGCTACCAATGCCTTCTCGCCTTCGGGCGATATCCGGTACTGTGGGAGTTTCTGGAGTATTGCGTCTGGTCGAACAGTTATGTGCACAGGGTCGATCATCATTCGTCCTACATCCGAGTCGTTTCGGGCCCATAGGTACAGGGGTAGGGTGTCGAGCAAGGATAGGTCAGCATCAGTTATAGAGTACATATGTCGTGCGGGGCGGGATCTGGACATGCTCGGGTTGTCGTACAGGATGACTCGGACTCCATCTGGGGAACACCTAATAGTAGCTCGGAAATGTTTTAGTAAATCGATACCCATAATGGCGTCAGGGGAGTCGGAGGAGAGCAGAAATGTGGTGTTAGTGGGGTTGTTTCCTAGGTCAAAGGAGATAGGTACAGACAGGGGATTAGTGGAGGGCGTTCCATCGAAACCTATCGATGTAATGTGTGAGCCAGTGTCATGACCCCAGAGCTTAGTCCTACATTCGGCAAGGTCAACAAACGAATTTGCAAAGACTCGAGATCATTCAATAAATACCCACACTGGTTGCGGCAAGTTCCTACCTGGAAGACCACTCTGAAAACCTTTCTCAGGGTGTTGAGTCTGTCTTCATTTGCTCCCACTATGCCATTGCGCGAAAACAAAAGTTCTCGCTCTAGTCTTCTGGAGCGCGAGACCAGTAACATCTATTCAGCGCATGCGCGCGATGGTAACTGCGCACTTCAACTGAATAGATCGACGGAGAGAGCAGCGTTTCCTCAGAGCGCATGATTTTGGATGCGTTATCTTCAGAGTTCAGAGCAGCAATTTTCTAGGAAAGTATTCAGAGCTATTTCTTGTGTAATCCACTTTGCATGTGGTAATTTGTTTCTTTCATGAATTCATCTTCAGAGTCGTTTGCCTTCAGAGAATTTTCTTCTGTCAAGTTCGAGAGTCGAGAATAAATTGAGATGAGTATTCTTTTGGAGGAACACCTTCTGTGAAGAGAGGGTTTCCATTCTTCAGAACCAAGTAAGGAATTCCGTTACCAATAAAATATAGCGCCACCTCAACACTCAGCGAGGAGCCACCTATTGTGACTGTTTCAAAGGCGCTTCGCAAAATTAACAAGACTGTAAGTGACTATTCTAAGAATTTGTTTTCAAGATAATTTGTTCTTCTAAGCACTTATGAGACTTGGAGTCTATTTCAGAGACTATTCTAGTTCATGTGAGAACAGTATTCTAAAACTGCTCAAAGTCTAATTCCACGAAAGATTATAAGACACAATATTTTCCAATATCTTCAGTTCTTGAGCGGGAGCTGAAGCTCTTTACAACTGATCAAAAACTCGCTCAGGCAAACGTTAGAGAGGGGCTAATTTCATTGGTGATTAAGGTAATGAGAAAAATATCTAAAGATCATACAGTGTCAGAATTACTAGTTTTAGAACAGAGTTATATTATTGTTCTCGTTGCAGGTATTGCCAGGAGAAATAACATTGAAGAAAGACGAGTTCTGGTCGGTACCATCGCCAGTGAAGTCTCTCTTGTTTGTCTTCCACTTCCCCTTTCCCCTCTGGTTGAATTCAGGAGACGAGTGTTTTTAATCACCGTCGTCTGTGTTTGGTCAGGGGGTGTAGGGGGCTACGTCTGTTCCTGGGGAGGTCGCATTTGGTGTTCTGACAGCCAGACAAGGGTGCCCTTGGAATCAGTCGCTTTGATAATACACTACGTGTCGCTCCAGTGTCTACCAAGAATGGAGACTTTGTACCCAGGACCTTAGCGGTGACGTAAGGACCTTGCTGGTCAACGCAGAGCTCGACTGGATCCCTCCCTTGCCCCTGGCAGTCCTATGCGAAGTCGGGAGTGTTCTCACTGTCAGATAGTTGGTACTGGTTCTGTCGGGGACGGTCAAATGTGTTCGATCTTCCTGGTCTGTCGCTGTTGGTGTCGTTTGTGTACCCCCGCCCCTGCCCTCTAGTCCTGGGGCCATTCGTCATGTCCCTTGTTTCTTTATTTTTAATTAGTTCCAGAAGAACCGGACATTGAGACTTCCAATGCCCGAATCCTTTGCAAAATGCACACTGATTAACTTCTAGGTCCCTACGTCCAGAGTAGGGAGTGGGTGTGCGGTCCTTTGGGGGTGGATTTCTAGGGGTGATTGATTGGTAGCTCCCCCTGTGTAGTTCTTTCCCGACTCCCACCCCTGGTATCTGGGCTATCATCACCCTTTCTTTCAAATCTTTCTTCTTTCTCTCGGTTGCCCTATCATTCTCATTCTTTTGGTGTTCGTAGTACTGAGCCATTTGGAGGATGGCGGCGGGTTTGGAGGCCCCCCAACTACTCTCGCTCGTTTGTAACTTTTGGGAAACCTCTTGTGACAGACCCTTTACGTAGTTTTGCACGAATAGGTGTTGTCCGGTTGCGGTGGTCATGTCTTGGCCACTATAGTCGGAGGACACCGTTTCAAATCGGGAGAAGTATTCTGATACGTCTTCCTGGGGTTTCTGACGGCAAGCTGTGACTATTGACCAATCTACCTTTTTCTCTGGGATCAAGGTTTTTAGCTTCTGGACTATTTTGTCCGGAAGTTCCAGTATGTCTTTTATCGGTTTCCTTCCGGGCTCTCGTCGTCCATCTAGCTCACTGAGTTGATTCCAGGTATGTCCGAACAGATCTGTGTGATCGGCTTTCCGGATTTGCTTCCACACGTCAGCCGGCAGACATAACCCGAAAAACAAATCAATGTCTGCTAGAGTCATTATCGTTGAGCCCAAGGCTGTGCCTAATTCGGTGTAAAATGCTGTCGGGTTCTTCCCTAAATCAGGCAGGGTTTGCCTAAAGGTTAAAATATCTTGTCGATCCCATGGTTGGTAAACCCAATTGTGCACAACCCTCCCTTTTGCATCTGCGTGGTTGATATCGTCGTTTGTTCCCTGACCTCTTGGGGGAACCCAGTAGGGGGCGGCTTCTCTGATAGGCATCATAGTGTTGGCTACTTCTAATGGGGACTCAGCTGTTTCAGGGACTGTGATCTTAACCTCCGGTTTCTGTTCCGTGAGGTGGCGGAAGACTTCAAGCGTTTGCATGAAGAGGTCCGTCACATCGCGCTCAGTCCCATCTCCAACATCGACCTTTCTATATAGAGCCGTCAGCTTAGCAGGACCCTTAGTTTGATACCTATCCTCATATGCGTTCAGGGTGTGGTAGCTGAACCGTAAAATGAAATGCCGTCTGTGGCTACCGGCATGTGAATTGTGCATATCCATCGTATATTCTTCGCTCTCTTTCCGTTCTACCAGTGTCTTTGCTATCTTGTCAATCCCATCCCGCTCGTCTTTGCTCAACCTATTTGGTCTGGCCGTTAGCTGCTTGCTAGTCTCGAGTTCATCTGATGTTGTTACCACTGTGGCTGGTGCGAAGGCCGTAAGAGCCGGGGCACTAGCGCTAGGGTCACCCTCGCCCGCACTCAGGACTGGTAGGTGCTGTGCCAGAGGCTGGCAGGGGGCATAAGGAGGGGCATGTAGATAATCGGAGGACCTAGCAGTAACTCGTCGTTTGCCCGTTGTTTGGAGGGCATCTCCGGGTAGAGCGTACAGGGGGTCCTAACAGGGCATTGGCCTGTCGACCCTGATTCTTGAGTTTGTCTAACTTCCTCTCTCCTTCTTATTTCTTCATCTAGTTCCTTCGCGGCCAGGTGGGCTGCCTTTCGTAACTCTTTCCCTATTTTTGCTTCTTCTTTTTTCCTTTGTTGCTCTGCTTCTTTGCGCCACATGCCGATACTATCGAGCATGGTGGGCGTTGCCTTATTTATTTTAACAGCTGCTTCTAGCGCTTTTATTTTATGATCATCAAAGGAACCTATCAGTGGCCACTGACTTTCGGGGTCCCTTTTTTGTATATTTATGCCATAACTTACTATAAGCTATAGCGACTAGTCCTTGTTTAGTGAACATGTCCTTATTAGGGGTGCCTTCCAATGGAGCTGGATGGTTCATCTCTAATAAGCGGTCCGGGTTGTACCAACTACCAATCAGTGGGGAGAAGACAGGCATGACAGATTACAACGGGGGACAAAGGTCCGCACTACCTATCCTTCACTATTTGCAAAGACTAGACAGAATATTGCTATTCTACGTTATTTGCAAGCAGAGAACCTCAAAAGAACTATACTCCAAACAATC
Organism: Lissotriton helveticus; assembly: GCF_964261635.1. Classification (NCBI taxonomy): domain Eukaryota; kingdom Metazoa; phylum Chordata; class Amphibia; order Caudata; family Salamandridae; genus Lissotriton; species Lissotriton helveticus. The sequence continues at coordinate 915,308,202 of NC_136067.1, forward strand.
TATGTTCGGACAATCAATCAGTGGGGAGAAAAATAGGTACGGCAGATTACAATGGGGGACAAAAGTCCGCGTTACCTACCCTTCACAATCCGCAAAGGGAGATAGAATATTCCTATTCCTCCCCGTTTGCAAGCAGCGAATATCTCAAAGAGCGACAAAGCAAATACTAGTATTTCAATCAATCAAACAATCAATCAATTCGCAATTCGTCGTGTGTCACGACCTTACCCGGACCGCATGGACAGTTTCTCGTCTTCCGCTTCCAGCGCCCGATCGTCCTCTACTCTCTGCTGCTACCGCGGCACTCCTGATGGTTCCCAGTCAGGACCGTAGATCACTCGGGAGAGGTCTGCTCGGAATCAGTGAAGTCCAGATGATCGGCTGTCAGGCGAGGGTCTATCGGACAGGAGCTCTCCCGATCGTTGCAGTCGTTCACTCTGTCTTCGGGACCTCTCCCACTGGATCCACGTGTCGCTGATGGGCCCCACGTTGGGCGTCAATTGAGGAAAGTCAGGAAAATGGTCAGGCGATTTAGTCGATGTTTCTTAGGTAATTTTGCCCGGCGTTAAACGCCTCTAATACCATACGAAGTTTATCAAATAAAGAGGCAGGCGCTGGAGACAGGAAGACAGGAAACAAGTTTTATTCCGACGGAGCAGAACACATCAGATCGGACAACAAGGTATCGTCTCGAGGTGCTCTCTGCCAGCCTCTCTGAGGCCTGGCCTTTTATACACTGGTTTACAAGATGTAACCGCTCTTTATTACAATAAAGACATTGTGAAGCAAGGAAAAAAACATCCCCGGTACCCCCCCAGTTCCGGCTCATTCCAACACGTGGCTACAGTAGAGGTCCTCACCCCCCATACAATAGGTGGGGGCTATCACGCAGCTGAGTGTTCCGCCGATTCCTTTGGAATGTGTGCGCCTGATCGAATCTCAGGGGGTGGGGAGGTCATGATCAATAGTAGCTCCTTTGAAGAGGGGCGAGTGCATACAGTAGTGGGCAATAAACTGTATCCTCAGGCTAAGGGATGACCAGCAGTCCGTGCAGACAATCGGGCTCAGAGGAAGGGGTCATCAAAGGAGAGATATTCATGAAAGGAAGGATCGGTGTGGACAATCGAGCTTGGAGGAAGGGTTTATCAAAAGAGGGGTATTCATGGAAGGAAAGGAGGTGTTGGTCAGGCGCGGGGTGTGATTCCCAGAGACAGTCATGCGGCAGGGGAGGGTTCATGACTTGTGCATGTGAGAGCGGGGGCAGCCAGGGTGCATGGGGGATGCTTGCAGGGTCAGGGAAGTGCGTTGACGAGCGATCGTGAACAGGGAGACCATGGTACCTAAAATGGCTGTCGTGTGTGTTCATACGTGAATCTGAGGAATGGGCAAGATGGCGCAGATGATGTTCAGTTCACAAACTAAAATTCCACACAATGTAGGGTGTTGAGCGCTTCAGCTCACACACTTATTGTTCAGAGATAATGACTCATATAAGTATGTAAATCAATGTATAGAAAATGTAACTTAACCCCTTGGCTGCAGGGCCGATTCCCCCGCTGTGCTGGGGGGAGGAGGGGCGCGCACAGCGCCCCGGTGCTCATGACGAGCTCAGCTCGTCATGAGCCACGTTTCTCATGTGCTCATGACGAGCTGAGCTCGTCATGACCACGCCCATTCCTTAGAACGCCCAGCAGGGGAATTAACCCCGCTTCTGAGCGTTCTAACGGTCATGACGAGCTCAGCTCGTCATGAGCACACGAGAACCGTGGCTCATGACGAGCTGAGGTCTTTATGAGCGTGGAAGGGGTTAAGGCAAGGAGGGCTACAAGGTGTAGGAGTCACAAGGCATCCATACTGTTAGGTACTATATTCAGGGCCACTGAAATTATGCAGCAGGGAGAGCCTAATTATGCTGCAGTGTTGATTACATTTTTTTTGTAAGAAAATGGAATTTATGCAGCGTAATGCTGCAAATTTTGTCATAGTATTACCATATTATTTTCTCATTTGTGCACATTTTAACACTTTCTGATCACAGGTTGCACCTCATTATTACCCGTATAACACCCAAATATAGTAATATGCAAAGGAAGGTGACCAGTCAACCTTTACAAAGGGCCTTTGAAATACATCACTGCCTTTTTCGTTATTTTTTAATCATTTGAGGTAGCAACTGTTTTTAAATTAGAATCTTCAGATATATTCAGCTAATGATCGATTATGTGGCACATGCAACAAATCCATAATCATGCGAAAACTGTTGAAGCCGCACAATTGCATAATTCCAGTGACTCCGAAATACAAACTGAGGATATAGCACATAACATCGTGGTGGGGGTTGTCTTTGCATTTATATTACAAATAAATATTTTACTCTGCATGTTACAGTTTATGCCTTACAAGAGGCGCCTTATGCCTCTATGCTTCTTTATGATGAGTCAAAACTGGGATTAGTGAAACCTCAGATCTCTCCAAAAGATACATTAATCACCAGAGTTAAAGAGACATTTTTGTTAAGGCCCGAAAATTGCAGTAGTGCAAAGCACTTAAAAGTATTTGCCTTTCATCCTGTCGGATATTTCAAAATGTAGCTTAGATCTCCAGCACGGCTCCTCCACAAAAGCAGCATGCAGTGCCCTAGGCCTATGCAGAGGACGGCATGCCATGTGCTGCAACTACACAAGGGCCCATTACAAGGGAGTAGCCAGAAAAATAAAATACCCCTGCTTTATATGGCACTAAATAAAGGAGCAAAGTGAGCTATCCTGGTCTTTCATTTTGAAGTCTGTGAAAATTGTTACCCTGATAAAAGTTTGCCAAAAGAATGCAAAATTATGCTTTTTACAGCAGGTAAGAAACTTAGTCAAAACTGCATTTCCCTATATTGACGTTTGCCTTTTATTCTTTCCATCTTTTAATTTTCTTTCTTTCCTTATGTCCTTCTTTCTATCCACCTTTGTCCTCTACTTTCTTCTTTACATACTCCATTTATTTTCTTTCCATCTTTCTGTCTGTGCATCCTTTCATTTCGTCTCAGTCTCTCTCTATTCTTTATTTATTTATTTATTTATTTTCACAGTACAGCAAAAGAGACTTACAGCCAGAACCAAATGTGCAAAATATAATAAAGATATATAAATGATGAACATGGAAGAATGAGAATCTTAAAAAGCAAAAAAAAAAAAAAGGCAACAAATCAAAGACTTAACATCCTACAGTGGTAAACTCGGAGAAGACTCCCCATATAGATTCTCCTAATTTTCGTTTCCTAGTTCCTTCAATTGAATACAAGCTTGTTTCTAAATTTGCTAAATTAAACATTTTGATACGCCAAAAGTCAAACCTTGGAGGTTCTGGGGAGAGCCACTCAGAAGCTATACATAACCGTGCCACGGTCATTGCCACAAATACCAAATACCGCTGTTTGTAGAAAAGATTTCCCCCTGTTAACCCCATGCCCAACCCCTAAAAGCATTATAGCTGGTGTAATGGTAAATGGTGCTTTAAACATGTTAGATAGGTAGCTTCCAATATCCTGCAAAAATTTGTTTCATTTAACACAACTGAAAAATATATGAAGACTGTCTGCATCATCTCCCCCACAGCGGAAACATTTGCCATCATATCGATCTCCCCATTTGTACATTCATGCCGGAGTGTAGTACAAGTTAAATGCGGTTTTGAAAAATTGTACTTTTACATTTGCACACTAATAAAACTTCATTAGACCTAACAATTGCCTCTTCTAATGATGTTTCCTCTCCCAGTGTGGCATTCCACTGTGAATTATATTTCTTCAGGTCATCCAGTCTATATAAAGATAGTATTTTATACAAAACTCCTATCTTCCCATATGATCTAACAGCCTCAATTAGTGGATAAGACCTCAATTTCAGCTTTCTGCGGCTTAGGAAATCTCACATTTGAAGATATTAAAAAAATTGTGAATGAGACGCTTGATATTGTTTGACAAGGTCTTCATACTGGATTAAGTCCCCCATCGCTATATAAATCTCCTAACTGCCTAATACCCTTGTCTCTCCATCCAGTAACTACCCTATCCCTAAATATTTTGGGCAATAACTTCCACGCATTCATTGGAGTATAATATGTCAAGCCTTCTAAATCAATTAATTTACGTATTCTCCTCCAGACTTTAAAAGCTGCTGCCAAGACCTTAAACCTGGTCCTTTTGTAATAGCTCCCATCAATTTCTCTGAATAAGCAACACTTTGCCTCAGATCCTAAAATTAACTGGAAAATTGAGGGAGCTACTGTAGTGTTATCACATTTTTCTCCACTCAGTAATACTAGCATTTTTTGCAAAAAACAAACATAATAAAACGTGAAATCGGGTATTGCTAGACCGCCCCTTGCAATAGGAAGTGTCTCTCTAGTCTTTAAATTCATATTTAATTTTCTTTCCATATTTCCATATTCCACATTAACATTCATTTGTGCTCCATTTTTCCATTTGATCATCCTCTTGTCCTTCCTTCCATTGTTAAATCTAAATCTTTCTGTTTCTTTCCAGTGTTCTTTCAGTATTTGCATTCTATTGTTCCTTCGCTTTCTCCCTCTATTTGCCTTCTTGTGCTTTTTTTTTGATTTACCATTATCATAATTTTCTTTCTGTCGCTGCTTTTTGGCTACTTCAGCACCCTCTGCCCCTCTGCGCCCCCCCCCCCCCAGCCCCCTCACACTCAAGCTGAGTTAGAGTGACTATTCTAGCTTTATCTACTTATTTGTTATTCTGTCCTGTGCTGATCTGCGAGTCACAGATCAAAGGAAGGGCCATGAACACTTATCTGACACCCCCACCCACGCCTCCTCCACCCCGTGCTTCCCTACACCTTTGGCCCATTGTCATTCTTTAGGTGATAATCAGCCACAACAGAATGACATTGGGCCTGGTCAAAGACTGAGCGAGGTGGGGGAGAGGCTGCTGCTGCCTCAGAGAAGTGCGAGCTGGCACAGCCTGCTGCCATCCCCCAAATTACGGACAAAAGGCGTCCGTGAAAGAAATGCTCACGGACAACGGACAAGGGGCCCAAATAACGGGCAGTCCGTGAAATTTACAGACGGTTGGTCACCCTAATGCGATCAGACTACACATCGACTATGAGTAATAAGGTGAGATTTTTTAGGGCTGTTTTGAACCCTTATAGTGAGAGGCTGGTTTTAATTGGCAGAGCCTGTGATTGTTAGAAGAATTCTAGGAGAAAGAAGGACTGCAAACTGTTAATTGCACAGGGAGGCTTGAGAGAAGGATTAAAAATCTGATTAGCAAACCATGGGTTACTGTTGATGGTGCAACTGCTCATGATTTCTGAAAAGTAGCTTTGGGAAGCCCCCAGGCTGGTTGAGAGAAACTCTGTTAGAAACGAGTACCCAGCCTTTTTATGACACTGTGAAGTAGAGAGATTGAAATCGCATTTTTTATAGCATTTACTAGACCGACGAGATATGTTAAGGCATTTCATATAGGCTTCTGGTGGCAAAGTTTAAGATCTTGCCAGGAAAAGGAAGTAAATAATAGAGATGGCCCACAAAGCGATTATTGCACTATTAAGATCTCTGTGCCACTGCACTCAGGTCCATAATATTAAGCATGCACGTCCATAATATTAAGTGTGCAGAGGCAAAGTGCTTCCCTCATTTGCATGTTTCACCATCCGCCTGCTGAGCAAACGCTATATATGTTCTGGCTTGAAAGTATTAAAAGCTTACGCGGGCCCTTATATAATATCAACGTGCCCTGGGGGCAGAAGGCAGGTGCATACACCTGACGCCCCCTCAGGGCACTTTATGTAATATGGGTTCTGTTTTCATTAAAATTTCGTGCAAAATCCAGGGCATGCTAATTTAGTAAATCTGGCTTTATGTGAAAAAACCTATGTGTGTTTGCACTGCTCATGCCTTAGTTAATATTAGATGCCAGCTGGGCTGGGGATCCGCAAAGCAAAGTGCACCACTTGCATTAGCATTCAAAGCAGAACAGATTTCTGTGAAAAGGTTGATCATCTCTGTCCTTTGTGCCGCTTTGAGTCACGCAAGCACCTGCGCGAACGCACAGCTATCAGTTGCGTTTCTTTGAGTCATTTTGTCCCAAAACATTTACATGAGTTAACAAGGACAGGCGGAAAATGCTGATTAGGCAGTTGCACTTGACTCCCTTGGCATCTCTTTCACGTTTTTACTCCTCTGAGGAAAATTACTTTTTGAGGCAGATCAAATGTACATTATATAGAACACCGAACACATCCATCTGTCCCTTGACACCCTTCCTCAGAAAACTAAAAGATTTCACAAAATAGAAAATGCAAAGGACGGCCCGTTTTCCACGCAAACTGACCGATTGAAACCCAGGGCATTGTGTGTTTTTCAAAACAAACGCTTCACCTGAAATGCATTTCTTAATTAATTATTTAACAGAACTACTATCTCCCAGATAAGAGGAATTCGCATTGGGATTGTAATAAATGTTTCTGAACCTCATGGCACGTCTCCAGTGCAGTCCCTCTTCTTCAACAAGCTTTTAATTGGTTTTCTTGCAGGCCAGACATCTCATTTCATTCGCTGACCAGAGGCAAAAACTGCTGTGATGGCAGGACGGGAAGAAATGAACTGCACTGCTGACAGGGGGTTGCTTCCTCCAGGTCGGCTCCTTTTAAGACCGAGACAAGAAGAATCTTTGCAGCTTCTCGGGCTGTACTTCAGTGATGGGGAAGCTGTCAGTCGCCCTCGGTCAGAGCTGTTCCAAAAACGATCATATTCTGCGAAGTGCGTATTCTGGGCTGATAAGACTTGAGAAACACGCTCCGCCCTAGAGTAACTATGAACACAGCTGATCTGATTTCAAAGGAGAGGGGCAATTGCACGTGCAGACATCCAGCTGTTCATCGCATTGAATTCATTTCCTTAGAGAAACATTTCCCAACTATTGGAGGCAAAGAGGCTTTTTTGCAGCTTTAGATTGTTTTATTTGCATTTTTCCATAGCTTAAACGTGGCTTAAGGACACTAGAGCGTTTAACAGGAGATCAATACTGAGGGCCTCATTAAGATGACGCATTCTATTGGGATCACTGAAATAATATCGACTACCAAAATATCGACTACCCAAAATATCGAGGAAAAAATATCTACAACCAAAATATCGAGTTTGTATGTACAAACAGGTAAGTACAAAAATATCGAGTACAAAATATCGTTTACAAAAATATCGTTGTAAAAAATATCGACTTTACTAAAAACAATGTTTAATTACATTAATATAAAAAATTAATTACTAAAATATAATTAACAATACTTAAAATAACTTTTAATAATTAAATAATTAATGAAAGTAAAAAAATAATATTTTTTTAATCATATTTCTTAAAACATATATATATAGTAACAACATTTAATTAAATAATAGGCAATATTGTATATGTACCCCAAAAACCCAAAAATGACCCTGAACCCTAAAAATACCCCTTTACCCAAAAACTAAAAACTGACCCTGAACCCTAAAAATACCCCTTTACCCAAAAACTAAAAACTGACCCTGAACCCTAAAAATACCCCTTTACCCAAAAACTGAAAACTGACTCTGAACCCTAAAAATACCCCTTTACCCAAAAACTAAAAACTGACCCTGAACCCTAAAAATACCCCTTTACCCAAAAACTAAACACTGACCCTGAACCCTAAAAATACCCCTTTACTCAAAAATTAAAAACTGACCCTGAACCCTAAAAATACCCCATTACCCAAAAACTGAAAACTGACCCTGAACCCTAAAAATACCCCTTTACCCAAAAACTAAAAACTGACCCTGAACCCTAAAAATACCCCTTTACCCAAAAACTAAAAACTGACCCTGAACCCTAAAAATACCCCTTTAATGTAACATAATTAGCAATTAATCAATTAAATTAATTACCAATTACATTTTAATTATTTAACAAATATTTTTTAATTAACAATTAATTAAATATTACTACCAATTATTAAATTTACATATTTAATTAATTATAATTAAATTACTTCCCACCCTATTCCCCTATAAACCCACAACCCGCTACAGAAAATACATTATTTTAATTTGCATAATTAGCAATTAATCAATTAAATTAAATTAATTACCAATTAAATTTTAAATAATTAACATATATTATGTAATTACCAATTAATTAATTATTACTACCAATTAATAAATTTACATATTTAATTAATTATAATTAAATTACTTCCCACCCTATTCCCCTATAAACCCACAACCCGCTACAGAATAAAATTACACAATAATTTAAAAAATCATTAATTAAAAATAATTATAAAATAAAATGACACTTTTCACACATATTATAACATAAAAACACTATAAATAATTAAATATTATTTAAAAAACTATATTTTTTACTATCTAGATTATATACTTGGATATTTTCACTGTCTATATTATTTACAGTCGATATTACTTCACTTACCTTAAAAACGATATTTTGGCTGTCGATATTCTGTCTAGTCGATATTTTCTCCAAACGATATTTAAAACTCGATATTCTGTCCAAACGATATTTTGGAGTCGATATTATGTCTGTGCACCATTCTATTGGGTAGCTAACCGACCTGCTACATGTCGGTGGTTACACCTGACCAATAACAATGTGGCTGGCATGCAGGCGGTCGAAAGCTGCTCTTTTGCGGCTTATACTGCGCCCTAGAACAGATCTGTAGCACAAGCCACAATGCAAAAGAGCAGTTTACAAACATCCATGCACCGTGTGCCAGGCAACATCTGGTTCCTGGCACACTGTATGGATGTTTGGGGGGGAGGGACCACCTGTGCCCCCCTGAGCCCATAGCGGGGAACCACAGGGGACAGGCGCCCTGCTAGGGGTCCCCAAAGTCTAATACTGTCTGCCTTTACATGGCAGTCGGACCGCCATGTAAAGGCAGAGGGAAGAGGGACATCATATTCCCTACCGCGGTGCTTGAGCAGGCAACACCCCTATTGTAGAAATTACGGTCTGAAAAGCAGCGGTTGGTCCCTACGATTGATGTCTCTGACTGCTGGATCATGATCCGGCAGTTGGACCACTTCTATGGATGACGGTGGGCCCGCCACCGGCATCCTGTCGGTGGCTGGCCCATCGACGAAGTAATAAAGTCCTGAGTTTGGAATGACAATCTACAATAAAACCAATTAAGCACCAAATCAATACATGTACGACCAATCAGCAGATGTTTCAGTGACTGAACCTAAAAAGAGGAATTATATGCAGACTTTTCAATCCCAACTAAAGTGTACTTTAAAGAAAAGAATTATGAGTTCCTTTTAAGGTCTGGTGAAAGGCAGACTTTGGTTTTTCCAGAAAAAATATTCATAAATAGGGCTGTATTTATGAATGGGTTTGTTGCTTTTGCACAACGCAACAAGTTGCATGTGCAACTAAACCCTAAAATGCAATTCATCATGCCACGCAAGTGCATGGCCCTGAGTGGCTTGATGAATCCAGAGGAAAGCATTGTAATACTCTGCCTCAGGAAGGCATTCTACGGTTGGCACGTAGGAGTTCCCATGCAAAACCATAGATTTTGGCGCATTCCCAGATTTACCATAAGTAGTAGACCTGGAAATGCCCCAAAACTGCTATGCTTCCCCAGGGGAGTCATAATGAGGAGAAATATTTCTCCTTTTTTTTCCTCTTGCTATGCGTGGTGCATTCTGAAGCACACATAGACATGGAAAAAAGCCTCAGCTGATTGTGTTTGTGCAGGAAGGTACCCCTTCCTGCACAAAAACAATCCTGCTTACAATAGAGGTACTCTTGCACCATGGTGCAAGAGTTCCTGTGTTGGCGCTAGGTAGCACATTGTGTGCCAGTGCTCGTAAAATGTGGCATATTGACTTGAATATGGCACATTTGTGCCATTTCCCTGTCACGCAGCACAGAGCAGCAAGATCACTTGCTGCATTGCGTCACTTAAGGATAAATATGGCACATAATATCTATGCAATAGAGGGGCTTTTGGTCAGTGGCTCTTTTTATTGGTCTTTTGAATTGTCATTCACATTTAGCTTCTGCCCACCGCAGTGTAAATTTGGGTTCAGTGAATCAGCACACTTTTTTTTGCGGTTTTATATAGCGCCAACTTGACCCAAAGGTATTAGAGTGCTTTACATGAGCACCAGTTACATTACACAAGGACACATTCATATTTTGCAGGCACAGGGAGATTAAATGATTTACCCAGAATCACAGCATGTTGAGCCGACACTGAGGCTCGAACTTGGTTCCCTAGTTCCGAAGTCAGCAGCTCTGGCCATTATGTCATCTCCTCTCACCTCGGGCTTTCTTCAATTCGAGTAACTGCCTGCACACATTTTTGACACCTGTCTAAATAGTTCCTTTCTCTTCATTTACAAACTGCTTCAAAATTACCATTTCTATTTACACGTTGTTTTATTTTTGCATAACTGCCATTTATTTTAGCTGCTCTTCAGGTACCTTCAGTTCAGTGGCATTGTAACATTGTAGTAGACAGCATTTTGAGTTTTTTGGTACGGTATATGTATTTATTCTTATCTCTTCACCACCAATACTAAATAAATGCATGGTACAAATGAAAGGAATATTATTTAAATAATAATACTAGTAAAATGGTCACATCAGTAAATGTTTTCTAAACTTCAAAGTTTTAATGCAACCATGTTTAGAGGGCAGCATGTCCTATTCTTTTTCGTTTTGTGACAAATGTTTCTAATAAAAATATTGAAACAAAATCTATACAATGCAGCAGCTTGCCAAGGCCATACATTTTGGCTTTGCCAACGCTTATTAAAAGTCGCATGGCTGGGAATCGTGTGTAGAATTGGTGGAGGTGAGTTAAAAGGTGCACCCGGCGCAAACAATGAAAGTGCGCCTTATTACGGTGAATGTGCTGCCCCCAGTGCAGCCGACAACTCACGCTGCCCTCAGGGCAGCGCATTCATGTGAAAACATGGAGCCGTTGCTTGTAGACGCTCCGTGTTTTCACTGTGCTGGCTGCACCCACCTGCCCTTTTACAGGGAATTAAAGATCTCCTTGCAGGTGGGTGCAATCAGTAACTGCACCTGCCTGCAAGGGGACATCGGGGGGTCCGTAAGATCCCCTGCCCTTCCTCCAGAGGGCTGCTCTCAGGGGGCACACTCACAGTGCACAACTTAATAGGTGGCCCACTCACAGTGTGCCCCTGAGATCTTCTGTGCTACTGTGCCAGCATCGGTAATACAGCGCAGGCGCGGAGGCAAAGGGATTTCCTCATTTGCATGGGGCACTCCCTGCAGATAGCGCTGGTGCTTTATGTGCGCTAGTGCTATCGGTATTACTGAAGGGGATGCACCAGTATCTGCACTCCCTTCGGTAATACCAAAGTGCCCCGGGGGCACACAAAGCGGGTGCAAATGCCCGGTGCGCCCCATGGCATTTACTGTAATACGGCCCAAGATCTGCCAGGAAAACTCTTACCCTTTGTAAGAAAGTAGGATCTGCTTCTTATGGTTGCCCCTACTTTTTAATTGATGTTGCACTGTTTTTGACTAGTCTGACTGGAATCCTGCTAATCAGGACCTCAGTCTATCTGATTTCTCTTTTAAATTGTTACACATGTACTTTGGTACACTCCAGATAGGATACTGGGATACTCTTATGAGTCCCTAGTACATGGTACCCATGTACCCAGGGCATAGGTACACCAGAGGCCTCCCATGGGCTGAAGCATGTATTATGCCACCCATGAAAAGCCATGCAAAATGGAACTACAGGTTTGCTACTGCAACCTGTGTAAGCTGGTGCTTTCACCACTTACTTTTGATAGAGGTTCACTATATCCATAGGTCACTACACTTAAAACGTATACGTCACCCCTATAGCAGGCCTTATCAATCCTGAAGGCAGGGTGCTAAGTTTTTAGTGAGAGGGTATCCTTGCATGTGCAGAGCCTCACTTCAGCCTTCGTATACCAATCTCCCGGGTTGTCTGTGACTAAGCCGGACATACAGTGAGATGGGCATTATAACCTTGTGGTAAATGATATCTCGAAAATGGCTGCATAGAAACAACTTGGAATCATACCTCCACACTGGTAACTGGTGTGGGTGGTATGATTCCACCCTTCTGAAGCGAGCTTCTTGGGGTCACTTGTCTATCTGGTGCCAGCCTTCTTGACCAGGACGGCACAAAATGGATGCCTCCGACCAGAGACACATTTCTGCCCTCCTGCTGCTGAGCCAAGCTCGTCCAGAGGAAGGCAGTGCAATAGGCATCCTGTCAAAGGGAGGTGTGATCACCTCTCAGACAGGGTTTAGTGTATTGGGGCTGGATGGGTGTACTCTGAGAGTGCCTGAAAGTCTGTACTGGGGGCACATTTGGTGTCCCTGTGCATAGTCCAGCTCAAACAAGTTATGGGAGCCATTGGCTCCTGTTCTAGCGCGAAACTGGACAAAGGACATGGGTGTAACCACCCCTCTGCCCTGACCCTCCCCTAGGAGGGTCCCCCGAATCTGTCCAACCCTCTCCCTTGGGTACAAAAGGCTTACCTGGTGTAAGACTTTAGAATTTATGTGAACATGATTCTACAAGAAGAAACCACAGACCTTCGACCGTCTGGACTCTAGGGACTTCGCTGGACTCTGACTGGGCCCGACTTTTTCCCCCTCTCTGTCCAAAGCTTGGTCTGTTCCCTTGCTCAACACAGGCTCCATACAGGACCTGTGGTGCACTAAGGAAAACTGAAGTATCGCCCTTGGTGTGAAGGCACCTCAATGCAACTGACCGGTCTTCTGCTCCCAAGCTCCTGCAGACTCCGAAGATTTGAGCAACACACGAGGTAGGTTTTTGAAGGTCCTTGCGATTGATCTGCCCTCGCACTAAGTTTGAGGCCAGTATCCCTCGTGGGGACTGCATAACCGGAACCCCTGTGCAGCGTGTCCATTTGCAGTTGCATATGCTTGTTGGTGATTCCCGAGCTTGTGCATTGGACTCCGTGCAGTTCTGATCCTGAGCAGTAATTGCACCAAAGAACTCCGGCCTCCTCACACGAGTGCTTCATGGGCTGGTACTTTGCAATCTTGCTTGAGGTCCCCTCGCGACTCCTGGTCATTTGATCGGTGGGTCCTCCTGAGGGTCATCTTGATTTCTGTTGGGCTTCCCTGTTTGCTCCAGACGTGCCCTGACTCCCCATTGCTTGGTGAGTCCCCTGGATTCTGCTGGTCCACACTGTAATCTGCTTGACCTTCCTGCGTGAGTTGCTTTTTCCAAGGCTTGTTGGTGCTCCAGCCAGACACTGATCCCTCACCATACGACATCCTTTGCGGGACAGCTTGTGCCTGGCTCCTGGTCCTTGTCAATGTCTCCTGGTCCTCGAGGATGTAGAGTCAAGCATCCCTCCTTTGCACCTGAACCACCCAGCATTGGTGTACCGAACCCCTGATCATCCTGAAGTGACCAGTCTCTGTCTCCTCTGCTTTTAGGTTCCTTCCTTCCAGAACCCAGGTTTGAATACCAGAGGACCCTTTTCACCTTCACGGCAGCAGTACTTCTTCACAGCCCTCCATTGAGAACAGCAGCGGTTTCCGCCACCATTCCATACCCATGCACCCAGCTCCTCTGAGATAGGTAACTCGGGTACTACAGTATCCACGGGTAGGTCGGCTCTCCAACCACTTAAGTTCCAAAGGGTTTGCTCAAAGTCCTCCTAGAAGGGTCCTTAAACTTTAAAATTGCAACCGCGACTTCCCCATAGAATTGTACGGAGCCCGCTGTAGTGTTAGCACACTGCACCTGTCCTCCATGGGTCCCTATCTACTCACCTTGGGTGGTTCTTAGGGGGTCCCAGCGATTCTACGTGCTCCAGACCTTGTCTTGACTCAAGTCATGATTGTTATACCACTATTTTAGTATATGGTTTGGTCTCTCCCTGGAGCCCACTATGTATTGTGCTACTTACAACTGTTCTATTGATCTCATATTATGTTACTTGTGCTCCATTCTCGTGTAGAGGATAGTAGAGAGTGTTATATTAATAAATCCATATTTTCATATAACTACTGTGTGGTTCTCCTTTCATTTGATTAATTCAGAAGATGGTATTCTGGTAAAACAAGTTGCTTTACATTCCTTCAAGATTAAGCCTGAAGGCTGCTATACACAGCTACCTCTAGGGTAGCTTTCTAAAGGTTAGCTTTGACCTCATACATCATAAGGGTCGTTTGGACTGGTGCAAGGTGCCCACTTTAATTAGTGGACAGCATATACCAGGCCAACTTCTCACACCCTTTAGGCAGGTTACCTCCACTTTGTGTGGCTCAGTCCAAATACCAATAGCCATCTGGAAATACGAGAGACTCCACTCCGAGATTCTGACGTGCCTGTCCTAGAATAAACATCTCTTTGAAACAGATGGGCGAGCTGTCACCTCGGTTGTAGAAATTACCAAAATGGCGTGTCGTGGACTAGATGGATGAGATTATTATTTAAAAAAAATATATATATTGATAGAACAGTACAGAGCCAAGTTTACACTAAGCGGTACAAAAAAGGGGGTGGTGATGGACGGAGCATCTGAACCAATCAAACACTCACACCCAGTCAACAGATCTGGGTTTAATCTATCACTGTTCTTTAGCCCACTCTGCCACCCCAGTTCAGACATGGCCATATGCAAATCAGTCTGACCCTGTGCCTCATGGGAACAGTCCAGCCCAAACTGCCAAGCCATGCCTTCCCTGGACCGGAAACAAGCTTCCTAGGACCGGTTTCTGGCATTTCAGCCGTCTTCAGCCAGGCTTGCTTGAATCCAGTGGCAAAGTGAGCAAGGGACTCATGTCTGAGCATACCCTGCCAACTTATGGCGAACAAAGCGGTACAAAAAAGGGGGTGGTGATGGACGGAGCATCTGAACCAATCAAACACTCACACCCAGTTAACAGATCTGAATTTAATCCATCACCGTTCTTTAGCCCACTCTGCCACCCCAGTTCAGACATGGCCATATGCAAATCAGTCTGACCCTGTGCCTCATGGGAACAGTCCAGCCCGAACTGCCAAGTCATGCCTTCCCTGGACCGGAAACAAGCTTCTTAGGACCGGTTTCTGGCATTTCAGCCGTCTTCAGCCAGGCTTGCTTGAATCCAGTGGCAAAGTGAGCAAGGGACTCACGTCTATGCATACCCTGCCAACTTATCGCGAACAAAGCGGTACAAAAAAGGGGATGGTGATGGACGGAGCATCTGAACCAATCAAACACTCACACCCAGTCAACAGATCTGGGCTTAATCCATCACCGTTCTTTAGCCCACTCTGCCACCCCAGTTCAGACATGGTCATATGCAAATCAGTCTGACCCTGTGCCTCATGGGAACAGTCCAGCCCAAACTGCCAAGCCATGCCTTCCCTGGACCGTAAACAAGCTTCCTAGGACTGGTTTCTGGCATTTCAGCCATCTTCAGCCAGGCTTGCTTGAATCCAGTGGCAAAGTGAGCAAGGGACTCACATCTGAGCATACCCGGCCCACTTATGGCGAACAAAGCGGTACAAAAAAGGGGATGGTGATGGACGGAGCATCTGAACCAATCAAACACTCACACCCAGTCAACAGATCTGGGTTTAATCCATCACCGTTCTTTAGCCCACTCTGCCACCCCAGTTCAGACATGGCCATATGCAAATCAGTCTGACCCTGTGCCTCATAGGAACAGTCCAGCCCGAACTGCCAAGCCATGCCTTCCCTGGACCGGAAACAAGCTTCCGTGGACCGGTTTCTGGCATTTCATCCGTCTTCAGCCAGGCTTGCGTGAATCCAGTAGCAAAGTGAGCAAGGGACTCACGTCTGAGCATACCCTGCCAACTTATGGCGAACAAAGTGGTACAAAAAAGGGGGTGGTGATGGACGGAGCATCTGAACCAATCAAACACTCACACCCAGTCAACAGATCTGGGTTTAATCCATCACCGTTCTTTAGCCCACTCTGCCATCCCAGTTCAGACATGGCCATATGCAAATCAGTCTGACCCTGTGCCTCATGGGAACAGTCCAGCCCGAACTGCCAAGCCAAGCCTTCCCTGGACCGGAAACAAGCTTCAGAGGACCGGTTTCTGGCATTTCAGCCATCTTCAGCCCGGCTTGCTTGAATCCAGTGGCAAAGTGAGCAAGGGACTCACGTCTGAGCATACCCTGCCAACTCATGGCGAACAAAGCAGTACAAAAAAGCATAAGATAATACTGAGGTGATGAGAAAAAGGGGTAAAGAAACCACCTTATGGATGAAAAATGAGTAAGAAGAGTTAAGGGTACACATTAAAACAGGTGACAGAGGAATAAACATTTTTAGAAATAAGGAATAGGAAGAAAGAAAAATAGGTAGAAAATAAAAGAAAACAAGAAGAGAAAAGAAGAGGAGAGGGGAAGGGGGGAAAGATGAGATAAGTAATTAAGTTATGGAAGGGTGGGAAGATAGGAAAGTAGTAAAGGGAATCCAGAGTAAGTCAGATTTGATTTTCTGAGATAACTTTGATGATGAGAAAGTAGAGATTCTATGTTCATTGCAAATACGATTCCACCACATTAACATACAAACTTTAGAATTATCTTTCCAACAAGTTAAAATAACTTTAAATGCAAGGGAAATGAAAAGGTCAAACAGTTTCAACTTTGGTGAGGTGAGGGAAAAATCATTGGACATGGATCCAAGAAATACATTTTGAATTGATAATAGGATATTACAATTAAATATTTTAGGGGACATAGGCCAAATGGATTTCCAAAATTTAAGAACATGGGGACAGTAATATATTAAGTGTAACAATGTGCCATCAGAGGAGAGACAAGACCAATAAAGGGGAGGGGAAGAGGGATTAATCTTATGAATATGATCCAGAGTGCAAACCACTCTGTTGTAGAGAAAAAATAAAGATTGGGTGATGTTAGCAGCTTGTAATGTTGAGAAAATGTTATGCCATAGTTTATTCCATCTGTTAGTGGAGAGAGATATAGAGAGTTCTTGTCCCCAACCTAATTCTATAGTGGATTTTGGTCTATCAGATATGGGTGTAGACAAAAGCTTATATATAACAGAAGTTTTGAGTTAGGAATCTGGGAGAATTGTGTTCAAAGGGGTCAGGGATGTAAATGGAATGGTGTCATCAGAAAATATTTTGGTTGACAAGAATGACTGTAGGGCATTGGATTTTGTTAGTGTTGGGGAAAGTAGGATAGAGCTTCATTATAACATTCTTGTAATGCAGTGAAGGGTATGACAGAGTTATGGGATACTAGTTGATGAACATAAAAATACAATTTACCTTCCAATGTTTGAAGTAGAATGATTTTTGTCGGAATTTAATGAATTTATTATACCAAATGGAAGAGACACGAAATGTTTGCTGAAAGGTAGCACCATCTGTAAACAGTGGATGTATCAAATGTTGGGAGCATTTTAAAATGGGATATTGAGAAATGAAGGTACAGTTGGACATAGAGCAGATGTTGGAAAACGAGAGTTCATGTAGTAAGGAGCGCTCAAAAGCAATCCATCTAGGTATCGGTGAGTCATGTTTCTGATTACTTAAATTCTAGAACTGTCTAAGTAAAAAAGCAGTATGGTATAATTTAAAATGAGGAAATCGAATACCACCTTCAGATTTTGGTTTAATTAATTTAGATAAGGCAATACGGGATGGTTTATTATTCCACAAGAATTTAATACAGAGAAAGTTGATTAAAATAATAATTGGGGATTTTAAATGGTAACATAGAAAGTAAGAAAAGAATGAGAGGAATAATCATCATTTTGATAGTGTCCAGTCTACCCCAGGATAGAAAAAGAGGGGACCAAGAATTAAATGAGCTTTGAATCTTAAGTTTTAGTGCATTAAAATTGTGTAAAAGAGTGTGAGGGATATTAGAGGAAAACCATACGTCCAGGTATTTAATTTTAGAGGGACACCATTTGAAATTGGTGTTAGAAAAAATGCATTGATAACAGGTGGAGTTTAAAGGTAAGACCTCAGTTTGTAACCAGAGACTTTAGAGTATAAATCAATTTCCTTTAAGAAAGGAGGCAGAGAGGTAGGAGGGTGAGAGACATTGATCAAGATATCATCTGCATAGGCAGATAATTTGACTTTGTGGGATTTAGATTGAAAACCAGTTATTAAGGGGTTATGACGAATGCGTTCAAGAAAGGTTCATGACACAGAAGAAATAAAAGCGGGGAAGTGGAAAACCTTGTCTAGTACCTATATGTAAATTAAATATGGGGACAGAAGACCATTGACAGAAACAGATGCCCGGGGTTCCAGATATAATAATTTAATAAGTGAAATAAATTTGGGGCCGAAACCAAACCAATGAAGAGTTTTGAACATGAATGGTCAATTTACACAATCAAATGCTTTTTCTGCATCAAGCGATAATGCAGCCAGAGGATCAGGATACTTTTTCTCCATAGCAAGAACATTAGAAAATATCCTATCCTTATCAGAGGTATGTTGACCTCTAATAAAACCGGATTGGTCAGGTTTGACTAGTAGGGGTATAGCGTTATCTAATCTAGAAGCAAGAATTTTTGCAAACATTTTACAATCATAATTAATTAATGAGATTGTGTAATAGTTTTGGCATGAGGTATGATCTTTATCTGGTTTTGGGATGATTACAACAAGAGCATCTAAAAAGGACCACTCAGGTTTTGATTTAGATATGAAGAAATTATAAAGCTCAAGTAGACGAGGAGTAAAAATAGAAGAGAAAGAAGAAATAAGTTCAATGGAAAAACCATCTGGGCAGGAGCCCTGGCCCTCCTCAAAGATGTAATGGCATCAAGGATCTCTTGAAGTGATATATCTTTGTCAGGAAGAGACATAGCACCAGGCACAGGCGGGGGGAGAGGGAAGATCATTAAAGAAAGACTGATTATCACAATCAGAAGGATGTGTATCATCCATATATAGAGAATGATGATAGGATTTGAAAGCATTAACAATATCAGAGTCAGAATGAAGTAATTTATTAGTGGTAGTATTATGAAGAGGACCAACGGTTTTCTTTTCCGTTTTGATTTTTAAATAGTTGGGCAACATTTTATCTGCTTTATTTTGACCCCCGTGATATTTGGATTTTATTTTAAGTAAAATATTGCAAACATCAATTGTAGCTAATTTATTTAAATCTGACTTCGCATTAATAAAGTCTCGGAGATGTGAAGGAGAATTAGATGTGAAGAAAGAGTGTTGGAGGGATTTAATATGTTTAAGAGTAGAGTTTCGGCCGTTTACGCAATGGTGAAAGCCCTAAAGGATGCCTTAAAGGCGTACTAGTTGTTATGGATAGAAGTATCACTGGCTTTATTGAACAGAAAAAAATAATTTATGAAAGAGGTAGCCTCAGACATATAGGATTGGTCGGTTAGGAGTGAGTTGTTAAATCTCCACCCGGTATGTTTAGAGTTGGTAAGGGATAGATCAAATGACAAGGAGACAGGGGCATGGTCAGAAATAAAAATGGATCTAATTTCTGAAGATTAAACAGATGGTAATAGGGATTTTGAAACCAAAATATAATCAATATGTGACATTGTATGATGAACATTTGAGAACAATGTAAATTCATATTTATCAGGATTGCAAGATTTCCATACATCAAAAAGTGGACGAGAGGCAATAGCAGTTTGGAATAATTTATGAGACTTATCAGGTTTAAATTTGCATTTTGATTTTTTATCGGAAAAAGGATCAAGCTAATTGTTAAAGTCTCCAACAACAATAATATTGGGGTTGGTAATATAAGATAATTTTAATTTAATCGTAATCCATCAGGGTCAGATTCAACTGGTCCATAATATTGAAGAGAGTGATCGTTTTATTATGGATCTTGGCCTGAAGTATTGTTCATCGTCCACTTGTGTCATTTTCAGTAGACAACATTTTAATTTGTAGAGATTTATGACATAGGATTGCAACCCCACCTTTGAAGTTGACAGCAGGTGAAAAAACAACCTGGCCCACCCACTGGGGTTTAAGCTTAAGAGATTCAACATCATTGCAGTGGGTTTCCTCCAAAAAGGCAATTTGACAATTTTACTTTGATAATTGAGAGAGCACCTTCTGACGCTTGACAGGGTGACATAAATCTCGGACGTTCCATGACACGACATTAAGCATAAATCACTTTAGAGACAAGGGTACAGGACACACTGCAGAGACAACAAAGAAAGGCAAAAGACACCATTTGTCAATAACAATGTAATACATCGGGATTATAAAAAATATGAGAGGATAAAAGGAGAAAATGTATATGGGTTGTAAAGAGAGAAAGAAAAGGAAGAAAGTGATAAAAGGAAATGGAGGGAAAAGGATGAGATAAAAGGGAACTCAAGATGATGACACATTGCAAAAATAACAATGAAAACAAAAAGACACCATTTGTCATTAATTAAAAACACAACAAAATAGTAAAGAATATGAAGAGATAAACGAGAAAAAAAACATAAACATTTGCATGGGGAGAAAAAGGAGAAAAGAATAAAGAAGATAGAAAAAAGAAAATACAGATCAATGATATTGTATCCGATCTGGAAAAAGGGAGAAATAGAGCATGAATTGGACATTTCCACATGCAAAAGGAAGAGCTGCAACAAAGAGGAAAAGGATCCAGAGAAAATGACAGTGGCGATATACAGGCCCAGAGAAGCATAGTTAGAGAATAAAAGGAGGATCCGGTAAGAAAAAAAGAGAAAACATAATTATATAACAATGTAGTGAACTTCAAGGATTTGTGTCCATAGGTGGTTTAGTAATGGATTGCAGGAATGTACGCAAGTTGGATGGTTGGTAGTCCGAGCGACAAATACCTTTGTGAGTGATCTTACAAAGACATGGATGCAAAATACCATATCTGATGTTCAGAGATCTCATTTGTGGATGTAAGGCCAGGAACTCTTTAAGTCCAGAATTGGTGGCACTGGAGAGGACTTGTGAGATGTAGATATTATGTCTGGACCAAACAAGTTGACGTTTTTCTCTGGCAACTTTTAATACATGCATTAAGTCAGTAAATTCTAAAAAAAAAAGCATTATAATACCACGAGGTTTGTTAGAGTTTGGTTGGAGACGTCCAAGATGATGAGCACGGTGGATATTGAGAGGAGTGGATGATTGAAGGCGAAGAAGGTCAGATAATTTTTTTTTTAGGAAAGACAAAAGATCAGGACCTTCAATATTTTCAGGTAAGTCATATAAGCCTTGGTTGTTCCTCCGATTGCGGTTCTCAAGATCTTCAGTATGTAATTTCAGTTTCTGAATTTCTTGTTCTAATAAAGGTATTTTTGTAGCCATATCCTGTACATCACTTACACGTTGTTCCATCTCAGACATTTTGGTTTCTATGTTGATCCAACGATCCTCAATCAGCTGTAGTTTTTCATTGGTGGCATTCATGAAAGGTTTTAATGCAAGTAGTTCATCCAGATTTGAGTCTAAGACTGAGTTTGGGGATGAGTGAACTGGAGAAGGAGGGTCTCTTCTGGCTCTCTTCTGTTTGGTGCCAGAGACAGATGCTTTAAGAGTATGAGGAGGTTCACTGGCCATCTTGACAAAATTAATCTTGTAAGAAGAGAGTCTTTTAGAAAAAGACAGCCTGTCCATACACAGAGTAAGAAATGGTGAAGAGTATAGCAAAGTTTGAACACTACAGTTGGTAGCTGTCAGAAGCAAATCTTTGGTATTATAATAGCAGCTAATATGATAGACACATAGGTACAAAGTAGTGCCCACAAATGGCAAATAGGAAAAAGAACATAGATATGAGATATTATTTAAAATATGTGTATTATAACATATCTCTTGCAACATGGACTAGCTGGCTCACATAGCGCAAATAAAAAGAGCATAGGTGATCAACATTCTTTGCCATGCCATACAAAGTAGTAGGTTTTGTTTTTTAAGACAAATGCGGATATCTTGTCACAAAATGGAGAGGAGAGGTTGCAAAGCGCCACATAAGTAGTGGGCGTTTATTCTAGGGAAGGTAAAGCAGTTCAGTTCTCTCCATATAAAGCTACAGCAATATTGCAAAAGTTCAAATGAATGGCTCGGAAATGTCAGCATCCGGTCAATAATCACGGAGGAAACCGGAGCTCAGCAGGATGCTTTCAAGCTGACAGGGGTATTACTAGAGCTTGTCATGACAGCCAGCAGGCAGATAACATTCTCCTGCTCACACAACACGGTAATGCTAAATGTAGAAGCTCACCCAAGCCACAGAGGAAGCCCCACAAGAAAAAAAGAAATAAATTATCCTGAGGGAGCGCCGAGACCGCACAATGGCGGATGTGCAGGTCTGACAGAACCGGCGTCTCTGCATCAGTATGGCAAAAACAGCGCAATGAGTCTCAGCAACTCCTCACATTAATGCCTAGGATTGCGGGGGGGATGCGTAGAAGAGCTTCAGGAGAGCATCTAAAGAGGCCTGTAATCGTCACCTTAGCTCCGTGACAGAACGGAGCCTAGCAGGATGTCGCCATCTTCCTCTGGCGCGTAAGCCCCGCTGCCCTGATGATGCATGAGAATATGATTTTAAAAAAGGCACTTCTTTGCATTAGTCCTGACAACTCACTGGAGTTCCCAGAACAGGATAGGGACTGGCCCTCTAGAGCCAGATCTGTGTTTATTCTTTGGTCTGTGTAGAAATTCTGCAGTCCAGCTCAGAGAAGATTGATATCTGACTAAAAGCTGGACACTCCATGTTGCTGTATTCCTATGAGGCTGGAATTAACATTAGGACATCGGAGCTGCCCTGATACTGTGCCCTGACCAAGAAGATGAGGACATGTCCTGCCCATTCAGTGCAAGAGCAACTCTGCGCCAGAGGACAAATACATGACCCCAACACTCTATATAGAAGGATGTCAGAACATATCAAAGTTTAATGTCAAAGGAGAGACATTCACTGTAGTTTTGGGAAGCCTCCAATGCACCTTGGCCTACTGCCTTTGTTTGTGTTTGTATGGCCTAATTTCCATGCTGAGTTAAAGTCTATGTTCTCTTTTTGAACATCTTTATTTTTAATTATAGCAGATCAATATGACAGTCATACAATGTTGCAAGCCAGAACCCAATTTGATTGTGGTCCGACGCGTGTATGACTGAGATTCCTCCTTTCATCTACGGAAAAAATTGAATGGTTTCCCCATCATCGATCAGCAAACATCAGGCACTTTGCTGAACACCTGAAATAATTCCAGCCTATAAAACGAGCAATTTGGGCACAAAAGGATTAACTACTTTGTTCCGCATCGTCAAAACTATTGGAATTGCTGCTGTCTCTTCTTTTTCGATTAGAGAAAGGAGATATTCACACTTGATTAAAAAGGGTCATCTACTGTATGTAGAATTTCTTTGTCCTGATGATGGTCTTATGAATAATTCCTTAAAAGACCGAAACGTCGACTATCCAGTCCAAAATCTGCATGTAACTCATTGTATCATCTTTGATTTTCCTCTGATTTGTAGTCGAAATCATTATGTTATTTTGTGTTTAGCAGTCTGGACTTTCTGTTTAGATATATCAAAGGAGGAAATAACCTATACCTTGAATATCTCATTAATACTCTTGTATGTACCCTATTGTATATAAAAATGTTCTCTTCTTTTTTATGAAAAGATTTTTTGTCTTGAAATCAAATAATAATCTTCAGACAATATAAATCCTGGTTCTCGCATTTATTTACTATGTTAGTGTGGTAACATTGTAATTTCAGATCTTATGTGACTTTTTGCCTGAAGTTAATTATTCACTACAGCTATTGATTAAGAATTGTTTTAGGAATCCTGATTTCTATAACAGGCCCTAACTACGCTGACAATTAACATTAGAACAAAATCCCTTGCTGGCCTTTATTTTATAATAAGTCATACAATGCATCAACAGAACGAACATCCAACCCACATAGATTAATGTACATTACAGAGCTATAATACTGTCATGTGCTCACACCTATCTCCAGGCTCCTTGTGTACATTTCCATTATTACCTTACATTCTAATTTTGATTTCCATTTTGTACCCGATCTTAGTTGCTGTGCTCTTTAAATAGATATTGGATCAGTGGGGTTGCAGGCATTCTCGCTAAAGCTAGTTGTGTGAGCTGTGACAGTTGGCCTCTGCCTTTTATAAAGTCACATAATATGGTTTACAAGAAAATATGTATTATGTTAGATAAGCTTGCAGTTTCATGAGGTTTGTCTTGCAGGCCATCGCTGCTTGGATAGTTTCATAAATATGTATTTTATTATTATTCATGTTTTTGTCAGTAACCGTATGTATTCACAACTCTTTTATTCTTAGTATTATGCCCAGTATGCGCAAAATCGCCATGCCTCATGTACATCTTTGGGAACTAGCATACTCTGTTGACTTTTTTTGGTTTACTGTACTTCAGCATAAAAATTCCATGTTTTGGGTAATAGTTGGAAAGTTGTCTCACTAAACTGGTGGAATTTCTGAAGGACAAGTATGCAATATTAAGTAGATTTCCAGCTGCTTGGGACCATACTTACTTCTTAATTTTCTCTACTTACATTCAGAGTTATAGAGCGACTAGGACAAAGAACATATCCTAGCATTCTTGACACATTGCAGCATTCTGCTGGGCACGTTTGTTCCATTGAATGTGACTGCAATGAAAGCTGAAGTAAGTGGACGTACACCAAATGGGCCTCCTTTACAAGCCCATTGCGCCACCGGTGCATCAGTTATTTTTGGAGAACCCGTAGCTCAATGAGCTTTCCCATATTTACAAGGCCACATAAAGTCACCCTGCATGGCTTTTCATGGCCTTTTAATTATGAGTCCTTTTGACGCAATACTCTGCTCGAAAGGGGTGTTCCATGTTTGCTGCTGTGGGTGGTCCAACGCAACATGCATGGAACCTGACGTTCCCAGATGAACAACATTTTGTAAAGCTGGAAATGCGTCAGAATCCTACCCCTCCCCAGGGAAAGCGAGGGAGTGTCGCAACAAAGAGAAATGCTTTTATTTCTCCTGGTTTTTCTTCTTTCTATGTGATCTGAATGCTGCACAAATAATTGAATGTATGCAGGAAGGTGTCCTTCCTCCACAAAAACAATCATCCCTGCAACGCAGGAACCCTTGCAACATGACACAAGGGTGCCTGTGATGATGCATGGCAGCCATGTGCCCAGAACTCTCCTTATTTCCTCATTGGATAATATTAGCCCATAGCTTTCAACTGTAATGCCTTACAGTGTAAACTCTACAAAAATGTTTGGGATTATATTTATACCCCAAAAGGTGCTAAGAATATATATATATATATATATATATATATATATATATATATATATATATATATATATATATATATATATATATATATATATATATATATATATATATATATATATATATATATATATATATATATATATATATATATATATATATATATATATATTACCTACTGGCGGTCGCCAGTAGGTATATATAGTTAGGATTTTTTCTCTATGGGATTTTTGAAAATTCTATGTCTAATAACTTTGGCGTTTGTGGACGGAATTGGCTGAAATTTTCAGGAAAATGGCACATTTTGTTTCTGAGCAGCCCTTGAAAATTTGGGGGGGTTCGTCAAGGGGGGGCCGAGAAAAAAGGGGGGTCCCAAAACGTGTTTTTAACATTGAGTTTTCCATAGGGCGGTTGGCCTCACTTTTAGCCCGAACGGCTTAATGGATTTGCACGAAACTTGGCAAAATTGTAGGGACTGGTAGCCCGATGTGCCTTTTGTAGGTCTCAATATATGTGCTCCAGTGGATTTTGAGAAATTAACGTTTAAAAAAAGATATATATCTGTAACAGCGGACCTGGCAGCGTCCCAGGACGCGTACTTTACGCGCAACGGAGCTTTGTGAAGCGAAGCTGATTGGTTCTCCGGCGTCTGTCAACATTCCAAACAGTCCGTAGCGGCCGCCATCTTGTCTCTCGGTAGGATCGAGAGACAAGAGGAGGCCAAAGCGAAGGGGCAAATGACCATAAGGGGGCATAGTACATTGTCGCTCACCCCCTAGGTTTGATGTGGAGGTTTTAAAAGGGCCCCGCGGGGCAAAAAAAAATAAAAATAATAATAATCGAACAGCTGAATGGATTTGCACGAAACTTGGCAAAATTGTAGGGACTGGTAGCCCGATGTGCCTTTGCTAGATCTCAATATATGTGCTCCAGTGGATTTTGAGAAATTAACGTTAAAAAAAAGATATATATCTGTAACAGCGCACCGCTTCGCGTACTTTTCGCGTTACGGAGCTTTGCGAAGCGAAGCTGATTGGCTCTCCGGTGTCTGTAAACATTCCAAACAGTCCGTAGCGGCCGCCATCTTGTCTCTCGGTAGGATCGAACAGCTGAATGGATTTGCACGAAACTTGGCAAAATTGTAGGGACTGGTAGCCCGATGTGCCTTTGCTAGGTCTCAATATATGTGCTTCAGTGCATTTTGAGAAATTAACGTTCAGAAACAAGATATATATCTGTAACAGCGCTCCGCTTCGCGGAGATAAAATTATATGTGTATTACCTAGCTGTTGCTAACACCAGTTAGCGACGGCTAGTAGAATATAGCGACCATCTTGGGCCCCACTTTGCATGTGAGTGATATTTATCACTAATGACATGCAAAGTGGGCATGCCAAGATGTTAGCGACTGGAAACAGTCGCTAACATCGCTATCTCCTATTATCAACTTTTGGAAATATTCGAGATAAGCGCGAATATCTCCAAAAGCTACCACCTGCCCTGAGCAGTTCTTAGCCATGTTATCCAATGGGAGGTGGATAACATGGCTAAGAGCATTAGCTCGGTAATGCATGAATATCGCTGAGTTTTCAGCGATATTAATGCATTGCGGTCGTTTTTTATCGTATTTCCGATAAACCTTGATAATAGCAAGGTTTATCTGCGATAATTTCTGACGGTAAAAAAATCGTTGCTAAGCATCGTTAGGGATAAATATCGCTTAACTTTGGTAATATGCCCCAACGTCTGTTAACGTTCGATTCGAAGGAAATCAGGAAGTGTTGAAAAACATTGTCTGCGCCATCTTGTCTTTTTTCAAATGCCACACTTTTGTCGTGCACGGCAGCCATTTTAGATGCCTTGACCAGACCCACTCTGTGCACGCTGTCGATCCTTAGCATGGCTCCCCACCCTCGCAAGCATCTCCCCCAGGCAGTGGTCACCCCCGCTCTCTGTCTTATGCATGGGTAATAAACCTCCCCCCATCTGCGCTGCTCTTCCCTGAGAATCACACCCTGTGCCCGCCCGACACCTCCCTTTCGCCCTATTCACTACCGCACCCTCTGACACTCCTTTTCCTCTGTGTCCGATTGTCCAGGCTGGTCCTAGGGTATCAGCTAGCCCTGCAGATGTAGTTTATGGCCACAGCTGTAAAGAATCACCCCTCTTCAAAGGAGTTATAGTAGATCAAGGCCCACACTCGATGAGATCCGTCACAGCAGAAGCGTTGCTATTATCTGAAAACCATCCTGTATTGTGATTGGGGAGGGGACCGAGCCTGAAGCGGAAGATTCCAGGGATGACTCTTTGTACATCAAAGTTTTTACAATTATGTGTCACATTAAAAATATATAGCACTCCGACAAAGTAGTAAGATTATAAAACTTTAATAATTTATAAATATATACAAGAAAACAAAAATAGTAATAACATATAAACATTTTTAGGGAAAAACAACGAAGTAGCGGTCGGCTGTGCGAATAGTCCCAACGCAGCACAACGTCCAGATTTCCGGCGTGGGGCGTCGCGGGGGGTGGGTCATCAGTAGCAAACTGTTGTGCGAATAGTTCCAAGGCAGCAGAACGCGCTGAAATCTAGATGACACGAAAGTGATGTCTAGTAAGTTGCCACCCAGCAAATAACGGCATGGGGCGTCGCGGGGGGTGGGTCATCAGTAGCAAACTGTTGTGCGAATAATTCCAAGGCAGCAGAACGATGGCACCAAGGTGATGTCCAGTAAGTTGCCGCACTGGTTTTGGTATCCTACAATGCTGCTCCGAATAACGGCGTGGGGCGCTCTGGGGGAGGCGGCGTGAACGGGCCTCTCCAGGTGGAGTGTCATCTGTTGTAGTGGGGCGCCCCTTTACCGTTTCAGTTGCCATTCCGTCCGTTTTTGGTCCACTGTGTCAAAAGCCGCAATTCAGCTGAGTTGCGCCCACTCTTGCGGTGCAGCGATAGGCGGCTGTCACAGGACTCTCAAAATGGCGGCAGGCTGTTTCCTTTTTGGGCCTGGTCCACTGAAATGGCCCTGGGACACCTTGGAAATCGGACGCTTGTCTGCTAGGTCTTGGACCCCATTCTCGAAAGCGTCCCCTCCGCCTTGAGAATTCATCAAAAGTTTTGGGGGCTCCGACTCCTGCAGGCTTCTGGTGGGGAGCGGCTGCCATGATTGCTCGCGGAATGACCACGACTGAGCTACGAGATGGTGGTGCTCTCATGCTGACGCCAGCTTCAGTCTGAAACATCCAGAAACAAGGTGGGGCTTTCATCGTTTGGGAAAAAAAAAAAGTTTTCATCCAATGAAAAGTGTTGTTTTTAGGTCACATGATCAAGCCTTCCATCATTAGGAAACCAAAAGTAAAATGAACCAATGAAAAGTTTTATAAACAAGTCACATGACCTGTTATGCGGCATAGGGTGTAAAATGCGGAGAAAATACGTTGGCACGTGAGGCGGCGTCAGTAGCGGACCGATGTGCGAATAGGCCGAAGGCAACACAACGCGCCAAGATCCGGATGGCACCGAGGTGGTGTCCAGCAAGTTGCAGCACTGGTGTGGCCATCCTACAATGCTGAAAGTCGGCGTGGGGCGCCCCGTTGGCCTGTGAGTTTGCGTCAGTAGCGGACCGATGTGCGAATAGGCCGAAGGCAGCACAACGCGCCAAGATCCGGATGGCACCGAGGTGGTGTCTAGTAAGTTGCCGCACTGGTGTGGCCATCCAACAATGCTGAAAGTCGGCGTGGGGCGCCCCGTTGGCCTGTGAGTTTGCGTCAGTAGCGGACCGATGTGCGAATAGGCCGAAGGCAGCACAAAGCGCCAAGATCCGGATGGCACCGAGGTGGTGTCTAGTAAGTTGCCGCACTGGTGTGGCCATCCTACAATGCTGAAAGTCGGCGTGGGGCGCCCCGTTGGACTGTGAGATGGCGTCAGTAGCGGACCGATGTGTGAATGGGGCCGAAGGCAGCGCAACAATATTTTCGGAATAGAAGACACCACTAGGCGCTGAGATTCCAAGATCCGGATGGCACCGAGGTGGTGTGTAGCAAGTTGCCGCACTGGTGTGGCCATCGTACAATGGTAAAAGTCGGCGTGGGGCGCCCTGTTGGCCTGTGAGATGGTGTCAGTAGCGGACTGATGTGTGAATGGGGCCAAAGGCAGCGCAACAATATTTTCTACAATATTTTCGGAGTAGAAGACACCACAAGGCGCTGAGATGCCAAGATCCGGATGGCACCGAGGTGATGTCTAAGTTGCGGACCGATGTGCGAATGGGGCCAAAGGCAGCTCAACAATATTTTCTGAAGAGAATACACCACAAGGCGCTGAGATGCCAAGATCCGGATGGCACCGAGGTGATGTCTAAGTTGCGGACCGATGTGCGAATGGGGCCAAAGGTAGCGTAACAAGATTTTCTGTATGGAAGATACCACTAGGCGTTGAGATGCCAAGATTCGGATGGCACCGAGGTGATGTCTAGCAAGTTGTGCCACTGGTGTGGCCATCGTACAATGGTAAAAGTCGGCGTGGGGCGCCCTATTGGCCTGTGAGATGGTGTCAGTAGCGGACTGATGTGCGAATGGGGCCAAAGGCAGCGCAACAATATTTTCTGACTGACACCACAAGGCGCTGAGATGCCAAGATCCGGATGGCACCGAGGTGATGTCTAAGTTGCGGACTGATGTGCGAATGGGGCCAAAGGCAGCGTAACAATATTTTCTGTATGGAAGATACCACTAGGCGTTGAGATGCCAAGATTCGGATGGCACCGAGGTGATGTCTAGCAAGTTGGTGTGGTCATCCTACAATGCTGAAACTCGGCGTGGGTCACCCCATTAGCCTGTGAGATGGCGTCAGTAGCGGACCGATGTGCGAATAGGCCGAAGGCAGCACAACGCGCCAAGATCCGGATGTCACCGTGGTGGTTTCATAGTTGAGAGGCACTTCATCTGCAGTGGGGCGCCGAGATCCGGATGGCACCGAGGTGATGTCTAGCAAGTTGCTGTACTGGTGTGGTCATCCTACAATGCTGAAATGTAGTGGTGCGCCCATTTACCGTTTCAGTTGCCATTCAGCTGAGTTTCGGCTGCTCTTGATGCTACAGCGACAGGCGGCTGCAAGAGGACTCTCAAAATGGCGGCCTGTTCTTTGGATTTGGGCCTGGTCCACTAAAATGGCCCTGGGACACCTTAGAACTTGGACGCTCGATTTTTTTTTCCTTTCCTATACATGCAAAAAAAGGTAAATGCCCGGTACGTTACACGCTTCATCTGCCACGATGAACTCTCCAGAGGAACCGAAAAAAAATATAGTTGTGGTAACTATACCATGCATCGTCATATGGAGAGGTGGCACCAATTAATTATAGTGCTGCATAAAAGAGAGATTTGGAGGAGAACCCCTGACCTGCTAGTACATTCATCAAAGAAGTGGCACTGAGAGCTTCAGAGGCAAGGGAAACGGTCCCAAATATTTAGAAGAACTTTGGAAAGATTAAAATGACATGTTTAGATTGTGGTAAATTAATTTCATGTGGACAGATGAGTGTTACTCTAATAAATACAGCATATGAACATCATCATAGTCGATGGTTGGTAGAGACATTTTGACTATATCCTGGACCTGCCCGTCCTCGCCCAAAATGGCGCCGGAATAAATGGGACTCGTAACTCCTTGTTGTGTACTGGTTGCAGAACCTTGAAATCACGAGATATGTATGCAGTTTTGAAGCACATGGCGGGCGGGGACGAGAATTGATTGAATATTTCGACATCCCTATTGATATTAAGTTCTGATGTGTTATTGATTACTGTACTGTTGAAAGTTCGAATTAACGTCACCCATGGTACTTGCCCGCAAATGTATATCTAGATAATTTTATTGTAACTGGCCCTGTCGTATTTTAATTATAAAATGTACGTCCACCGATTCCGTAACTGTTAGACACCTTAGTTCTTGCAACCTAATGGCCCGCCCGTTACGTTCCTCTACAGTGTAAATGTCTATTCATCATATACGATTACAGTTTGCTCCGTGGCAGGCCCACGTGGTTATAGGCTCGTATTTGTATAATGAAATTTTCACAATAAAGGTTTTTAAAAGAAAACATGGTAGTAGTATATACATTGGTAAAGTTTTTAATAATAGTCACTGTTTTAGAATCATTAAAAGGCAAGTGAAATAAAGCAGACCAATTACATGAAGGGTAAAAGGTATAATACGAAGGAACGCAGTAAAGATAAATGGTCAAGGGCTGTTGTGTTTTCTATTCCTGCAACATAAAGTGATCGCTAAGAATCTCATATTCAGGCGTATCGGCGACTAAGACAGCAGGTCGACCCTCTTTTGCTCAACGGCTCCGTCATGGGACGAAGAAACGCTCTTTTTCTCGAAAAAAGAATATATTTTACTTGCAGGACAGTTGTAAAATTTCCGGGAAAGTACATTAGCCTGGAACATTATAACATATATTTAAGAAAAAATAATGTTCGGAAGTAATTAAAAGCGTAATTTTTAGGTGATATGACCAAGGCTTTCATCATTAGAATAAGAAAAGTAAAATGAACCAATGAAAAGTTTTATTAACAAGTCACATGACTTGTTATGCTTACGTTACGCGCTGCGCGCCCCGGATGACTTCCGGATGCGCTAACGCGGCGCGTCATATGAGGCATTACGCGACAACGCAGGTCCAGAATATAGTCAAAATGTCTCCACCAACCAGCGGTCGAAACACAACCCTTTTCAGCAGGCTAAATAGTTCTGTTAAATGACAACAGAAGGGACAGGCAACAAGAACCATCAGTCAAAGAGGGGAGGGCTAGTTCTTCTCTACCGGGTTACATTGGGGCGCTACCGGAACTGATCGAATTGGTAGTCTACAGTGTTTCTGGATGTTTCAGACTGAAGCTGGGGTTAGCATGAGAGCACCACCATTTCGTAGCTCCGTTGTGGCCATTCCGCAACCAATCATGGCAGCCGCTCTTTATCGTTATTTTGGGCGGGGTGGGTGGCGGAGCCGAGCTGTTTTGCAGCCATCATTGTGTGGAGTTCAGTTCATCTCACTAGTTTTGTATTTGTCATGAGGGGTTGTTCCTAATGTTTCTATTTTAGCGAGGTCAAAAAGAGATCCCATTAGTGGCCTACTGATTTTGCTCGATTCCTTTTCTTTTTTTTTACACGATTTTTCGTTATCTGCAAAGACTAAACAGAGTATTGCGACTCTGTGTTTGTTTGTAAATAGAGAATGAACCAAAGAGAACTAATTCTAAAACAGTAAATACTTGGATAACAATCAATCAAATGGAGAGAGAAGCAGGCACGACGGATTACAACGGGGGCAAAGGCCTGCGTTAACTACCTTTCACTATCTGCAAAGAGAGAGTACTCCTAATAGAAATGAGGGGGGGGGGGCACCATTCAAAGCAGATCAGTGTGCATAAACACGAAAATGTTTTCACTTACCACGTACTTGACATTCGACAGCTTATGATATTTGCTATTAAAAAACCATTGAAATTCACTAAAAAACCATAGGTTATAGACCATATATAGTTAGGAATTAGCATTTAAAAAACCTTATTTTACTCACACAAAACCATTGAAATTCCATATATAGTTAGTTGCACTAACTATATATCGCGCACCCGCAATCCACTGCTGATCATGTCACATATTACATCATTCATGACATGGTCAGTGACATCACTGATGACATCACTGATGACAACATCCAGTGATTATGTGTTTCTGTAAAGTTTAAATATGTTTTACATATTGAAGAATGAGTGGATGTATAAGTGTCTGAATGAAGGTTTTAGTAGGTGCGTGATTGACTGTATGAGTGAGTGATTAAATGCGTCTTACTGAATGCACGGGTTAGTGACTAAACTGTCTAAAAGTGTGCATCAGTATGTCTGTTGTTGTGCAAGCTGCTGCACGTGTTGATCAGTAGCTATATAAGTAGCTATATGGGTTATTGATTGGTTGCACAAGTATTTGTATGGGAGACTGAGTGTGTGTATGGCTGGCTGGGAGGTGTGTGACTCTGTGCAGATCAATGTGTACTTGTATCAGTGATTCTATAAGAGAGTAACTATGTGTTAGTATATGTTTCAAAAATGTAAGGTGTTCTGTGTTTAACTGTATAGATGAGAAGATGGAAGTGTGATTGATTCTTTTCAGGACTGACTAGGTGTGTGAGTAACTCCATGGATGAGTGGCAGAGTGTGAGTGTCTGTATAGGTGTATGAGTGCATATGATAGTGTTGTAAAGATGAGTGATTGTATGTATGAATGATTGTATGAGTGAATGTGTGTGTAGACATAGGAATCAGTGAGTGCGTATGTAGTAACTAGTATTGGTGTGTCAATGGTTTCAAAAATGATACTCTCTATTTAACACTGGGTGTAACGGAGGTTATATTAGAGTGTGAGGAGATGCATTGTATTATCACATGAATGATATCATCAGTGATGTGATCATTGATGTCAGGTGAGATGTCATCAGTGATGTCATTTGAGATGTCATCAGTGATGTCATC
The DNA here is from genome assembly GCF_964261635.1 of Lissotriton helveticus. Classification (NCBI taxonomy): domain Eukaryota; kingdom Metazoa; phylum Chordata; class Amphibia; order Caudata; family Salamandridae; genus Lissotriton; species Lissotriton helveticus. The sequence continues at coordinate 915,342,073 of NC_136067.1, forward strand.
AGTGATGTCACTGACCATGTCATGAATGATGTAATATGTGACATGATCAGCAGTGGATTGCGGGTGCGCGATATATAGTTAGTGCAACTAACTATATATGGAATTTCAATGGTTTTGTGTGAGTAAAATAAGGTTTTTTAAATGCTAATTCCTAACTATATATGGTCTATAACCTATGGTTTTTTCAGTGAATATATATATATATATATATATATACAGCTGCCTTAATCGAGAGTTATTTGTGAAATATAGTAGCTTAGCTGCAAACATGGATCAGTCCTGAACTCTTCAAAAATTTGGAGACTCAAGACCCAAATGGAAATACTGACTCTAAACCTTGATGTAGGCTAAAAGAGCAACCTTAGTCAGCAAAAGAAATACGTTTTTGATAGGCCCAAAAAAGGAGCACAAATTGTGCCTTTTGATGGCCTGGGCAAATGGAAAATCACAAGTTTAGTAATTGCTTTTTTTTTTTACTTTGGGGGCTGTGGATCTTCAAAACTGATGAGCCATAAATCCTTTCCATGCTTTGAATATCTTGGAAAATAGCCTATATTTAAAGGAACTCCATCACTCTGGAAGGAGTTACAACTAAGAAGAAAATGTAGAAAACGATGAGCCTAATGGTACATTTTATAGCACAATTTTCATTGAAATTAATTTAAAAATAGGTTTTACAGGCAGTTCAGAAAGAGCACTTATGAAATATTTGAATAATTCTTTGCCAGTAGAACAAACCTAACCAATCCCAACAGTGTTTGAGGAATATGGTTACAGTACGATACTCTTGAGAAAATTGTTGAAAAAGCAGGAATTTAAATTCGCTGAAAATTGATTCATTTTTTCTTATTCCACATTTCCTTCACTGTTACTCCTCGGATTGATTATCAGACATGGAACCACAAATATACTTGTATGGACAGGATAGGATATTGAAACGTTGAACAAAAGTTCCAGTCATAGACCTTTATGAGCAATCTGGTCAAGATTACAGAAACCATACAGGTACGGCAGCACACGTCTCTTATAGTACACCAATCTTAAATTCCAAGGCCTTCACAGATTTAAATACTGTGAGGAATTACATCTACCTAATGACTTTTTTCTGGTTTCTTTGCTTTCTGCAACACAAGATCGTTGACTTTCCCCTTGGTGTGAGATTACCTATACAGATTTCAACACCATCTGCCCTTTTAAATTTGTGCACTCTTTCTTTCATTTTAGTCCTTGCTACTTTGGAACTAATCTACCTTCAATCCAGGTCACCTTGTTCACACTGTCAAATATTTTATAACTAGCACATGATATTTATTAATTGTATATTTTTTGAACCACTCCAGACCAATTATAGCTATGTGTGTTATTGGGCGTTGAATAGGCTAAATATTTCCCACCAGTAAAGTGTTTCATCTGGTCAGTATGGACCAGAAATGAGCAGAAAGGCTATCTTGGCAGCCCCATGTCTTCTAAAATAATATGTTTATCATTTATTGCTAAGGTGGCCCGGTGGAAGCCACAGAAATGGAATTCAATATGGTTGTATGAGTTGGGCTGAAAACCTCAAAGTTCATAAATTGTTCTGATTCAGCACCCAGAGCTTACATAAAAACTAACTTTTTCAGACGTGCATGAGAGGACCCTGATGCACTTTGGTGATGAGAATGGAACCCTCTCAGAACAGAAAAGTACCATACTTCTTGGAGTGTTTTTGAGCTCCACAATGCAACTGCTAGGCTTTGAATTCTAGTCCGGCACTACTCTTCGGCAAAGCCCACTGGAAATATGCAAGTACTCTATGAGAGGAAATAGTATTCATTTGTATCACCTGTTCCCAATATTGAGATAATCAAGCCTCTACCTGTTTGTATAATCCTTTAGTACTAATTTGAATAGGGTCATTCAGCCATCATTTTTGTTAGCAACAAGGTTCATCAGTTTCTCCATTATCCAACTGAGCCTTGTATCAACAAACAATCCTTAAAAAGAGTTCAACATGTAGACAGATCCTTAGGGGCACATGGGCATACACTCAGACGCTGGAACACATGTAACCCCACACTGAGAGTCAAACCTAACAACATTAAATTCAGGAAACTTCAGACAAATACATTTTCAAACTTGTCTTCAATAGATTTCAATACTGGGCAGGCCATGTACCTAAAGAACATTTACATCTAATGAAAATCACACTTGGTTCCTGATGGAGCGAGATAGAAAACAAAATTTTGTTTAAACTCGTGAAGTCACATTTCCATAACATGAATAATAATATTAATGATTTGTGATTTGTCGTGCTAATACAACTTAGATTAAACTTTACACATGGGGGGACTAACATGTGTGCTCATAAACGTGCATAATTGTTGCATCTTTTTGTTCGTGCAAAATAATAAAATAATTTATTGTTTTCGTTTTTGTCATTACTAACTGCTGCAAACTTAAAAGAAGCATGTGCTTGTTTTGCTTTTCCTTGTCTGTGTGATGTCATTTCTACTATTCTAGGTGCATATAAGTCTCATGGATTAACGGAGACTGGTAGATATAAACGCTGCTTTATTTGTTTGCATTGGCTAGGTAACATATGATTAATCGGGTGGGTTAATTAATTAGTAAATCTTGGGGTGGATACAGAATCTACATTATTTCTTACATTAATACTTTTCTTGTGTTTGTTTTATACTAGAAAACATAAGTTGCCTGCTTTTGGGCCTAGTCTGCCCGAGCTACAAAATGCTGAATTTTACTTCTGCAAAAGTCATGAGACGCCCATTCTGAAATAAAATGTTCGTCAAAAGCTGTGTTCACTAAGCAAAAACTGACGTGCTATCATCATTCTGTCGGACATGGCCAAGGTCGAAAAAGAACATTTTGTCAGCCCTTAACTTGGCATCCGCGGAAGTCAATTGGAAGTCAATGGACGCAGCGAGAACGACTTTATACAAATGTTGCAATCCTAGGAAGCTCCTGGTTGCACTCGGAAGGGACAATGGTCTCTAAGAAAAAGTGACTTAATGGAAGTTTTGAAATGTGGGTGACATGTCACTTGTCACTCTCAGCCAATGGGACGTCGAAGATTTCTGAAAACTTTCCTTTGCGTAGTTTAGTTAGCGTAGAAAGGTATAAAAAGTCATGCCCCTAGGGATGGGCTGGCTGCTGCTTTCTGACTTTCCGATGAGGGTGAAGTGCTGTCGGACTTTGCGTGGAGCACGTAAGAATCCTCAAAGAACTTTATTTTAATTTCTATCTATTTAGATTAGTTAGGGACTTAGGTTTTAGAAATGCTGAACTTTAAATATTCACTTTAATTTGATTCACTTGCTTAAAATTGTATTTTTCTTACTTTTCTTTACAATCATGCTTGCTTCGATGCTAATAAAATACATTTATAAAACTATCAATTTATATACCATAATTTAATAAATAAAATCTTACTTTTGACAAACAAGCTGGTCTTGGTTATTCAGGAGTGTAGGTTACTATTAGCTAGATCACGTCGCCAAATGGTGGTCGTTTTAAATGATTAGGTTTTATTCTAATGACAATATTCTTTCCACAGATGTATAAAATTGTATATATTTTGTAGATAATATGTATATAGATTTAATCTGACCACCTGATTCAGTAGGCCCAAAATATGTCAGGTTTATAAATGGGTCCATAGTTTAGTATAGAATTTTGTTTACAGGTTATGAAGTTGGGTTGCGTTGTTTATGATATATTTTCTATAGGCCGCTGGATCAATTCTCTGGTAGCAGAAATTGATGGTTGCTAAGGGTAACCAAGGTAATATGTTGGTTGCTAAGGGTTACTAAAACGTTATGGTATGGAAATAGGATCGATGTTTTAACACATGTTAAGTTCGTTTTTCGTGCTATCTGTAAGCTATACCGGTATAGATTGTGTGGCGAGAAATTAGTCACGCAAACCATCTGTTCTGTTTGTAGTGATATCGCCGAGTATCACAAGAGGTATCGCCGTGTACCATAGTGTTGTCGCCGAGCAGCACAGTTTTAGGGCTAGGTGTGAATCTTGTATAGTGAGGGTTTTCTAAGAAATTAAAGCAGCATGAGAATAGGGACAAAGCGCCTTCCATAAAACTCACTGTGATAAGAGTATTAGTTATATCCGAGCTTGAGTGAAGGGTAAATTAGCGTCGGTGCATGATTATCTATAAACAGGTTAGAGTCCTGTACGGGTACATGTTTCATATCTATAAACAGGTGAAAGCCCTGTACGGATAACGTCGTTATTTTGCTAACGGTGCATGATCTCTATAAACAGGTGAGAGTCCTGTACGGATTTCATGTGTGTTTGAAATTAGGGAATTTTCAGTGTGAAAGTGCGAGTTTGAATTGTATTTTATGTTCAAGTGGAACTCTTAGAACTTTAACTTCGCGGTGGGTTCAGAGCAAAGCGAGTTCATAATTATACGTGTTAGAAGGGTGGGGTAAGGGTTACTCTACTGACAATTGAATATTATCCTTAGTGTGAATAGCGCCGTCTATTCCGAAGTGTGGATACTTGAATGTATGTAAACTATCCTAAAATAGTGAAACGAACAGATGTCGTCCTTATAGTCATTGTTAAGAATTAATTTACACTGAAAAGTGTTCTTAAAATGGCGCTGTGAAAAGATTTTGTGAAGGAGGGGTAAGCGCCAGGAGTGAGAAACGAGAAACCGCAGCTGCTGTGTACGTCACAGAGCCGCGCTGGGATTGGGTGACCTACGTCACAAGCTATATTCTGATTGGCTCTTGAGTCTCTGACGACCTGTGAGCTGATTGGTTCTTCAGAAAAACTCCAATTTTATTGGTTGAGCAGAAAAGTGACGTAGCTCAACTGTCATTGGCTTGTTGGTGTGTTTCGCGCACGGATTGGTTGTTTTGCGGAACATCCCGGAAATATTTTACGAACGATTTTGTGAATTAGATTTAACTCTTAAAAATGAGTTATCATTTTAAACATGTTGAGAAAAAGCCAACATTATTTCAGAAGTTTAAGAATTTATTTTCACCTGACAAGAAAATCGAAACGCGAGGTGGTAAACTACTTCATAAGTATAAAACACCTGCAGCGTATATGGAAGGTGAATATGGATATCATACTGTCTTATGGTTCGATAGTTGGAAACGCTATACTAAGAACGACGGTGTTTTAACTTGGCCTGATGATGGTTCATTTAATGTAAAAGTCTTGAGAAATTTACGAGAGAAAATGAACGCTCTTGTTCCGAAACCGAGACCAACTCAATTTGAAGCTTTAGTTGAGTGGGAAGACGAGATGTATCAGTTACAAAGAGAAGCTAGTGGAATTAAAAGACCTTCTAAAAATCCACCTTGGAGAAGAGAAACTCATGAAGATAGATTGCGAATGTGGAGACAGGGAAACATGAGTGAAGGATTGTATTTAATTCAGGAAATGGTAATGGGTACTCCTACAGGGAAATCTATGGAAAGTGAATCTGAGGATGCAGTTATGGAAGAAATATATACAACTGCTAGAAAGAATCAGCCTTTGAGACCTCCTAGATCTTGGTCTACTCCGGTGGTCTCTACAGAAACTTCACCGAGTGCACCTCCAATTAATGAAGCTCCTAAACTTTATCCAAATAATTGTGAAATCATTGAAACTCCTAGAAGAACAGAATTCGAGAATGCTCGAAATGAAGGTAGACATTTTACAATGGCTCCAAGAGCAAGAGAAGCTCCAAAAGATTATACAAGAGAGGCAAGAAATGTTGAAGATGTTGATTATAATGAATATATAAGATCTAAAGAAGAATTAATAAAAAGAATGACAAAAGGCATGGAAGCTGTGACAGTTCCAGTAACGATTGGTCCTGTTCAGCCCGTATTTGACCAAAAGGAAACAAACAAAACTGGATTAACTATTCCTTTAAATACAGAAATTCAAAAAGCTGCTGAAAAATTTTATTCAGACTTATCTGAAATAAACTCTTCTAAATCGAGAATGCCTGATTTAACCTTTAATGAGGATTTATCTCCAAAAACACCAATGGGTGCTATATCAGATATAGGGAGTCCTGAAGTCAGGGTAACTACACCAAAACTTGATGTGGCCAAATTAAAAGCGAATATCGAAGAATTAATAATTGGAACAATTGGTCCAGATAGTTTAAATTACTATCGAGATGATGAACTACTGTTCATTTGCAAAAGCATACAATGGAAAACAAAAAATAAATATGATCAACTAGAGGATCTAGCAGCAGAACTTGAAATTGATGTGAGCAAACAAAAGAATTTTGCGAAACATTACAGATTAGACTTTTCAGAAAGTGACATTGAGAGTTTGAACTCAATGGGAAGAATAGTACATATAAAAGATTTGATTGTCTATATCAAATAGCTAGGAGAACTGAATAAGTGGAGAGTAAAATGGACGAAAAAGAAGGAAGATGAAAGATTGGAAAAATTGTCAAAACAATTTCCAATGAGAGAAATTGCAGGTGGAGGATATGTTCATGTCCCTTGGTCGAGACAGGACATTCTGTTATTTACAAATGACTTTCCGAAATTGAGGGAAAAACCAGTTGAGTGGTACAGGCAAGTCGATAGATTTATCAAAGTGTCAAAAGTTCTGTGGATTGATTTAGATGGATTTTTTGATATTGTCGTTCCATCTGATCTTTGGACAGAATGTAAAATATCGATTAGCTGGCCAAAAACAGAACCTGAGCGAATTAAAGAAACAGGTGCTCCAAATCCACTTGTAATGGATTTTTATGAAAAAGTAATTGTTTGGATGAAAAACAAAATTCCACCCAAAGAAGTCGATTGGGTTAAAATAGAAAGGACAGAACAGGAAACAAAAGAATCAGTTCATTCTTTTTATGAAAAACTACTGTTAATCTTTAAACAATACAGTGGTTATGAAAAATTAGACGAAAAAGACATGAGCCATTTTGTCTATAGATTTGTTTATGGACTAAAACCTGAAATTGGAGAAATGATCAGAAATAGCATTGTCGGATGGCAATCATTATCTGTAGATGATATTCTAAGAAAAGCTAAGTATTGCAGCGATGAAATAGAAGTAAAACAGAAGAAGCTGAAGGAGAAAGCCATGTGGGCTCAGGTAAAAGTGGCTGAGCAACAGATTGCCAGCATGGGTAATAAGAACACTAATTTTGTTCAAACTGGAAATACAAACCAGATACAAGGAAAGGAAAGTTTAAAGGTAATAATTTCCCAAAGAAATTTAGCCCAAAAATTGAGGAGTTGAAACAAAGATTACCTTGTTTTAATTGTGGCGAAATTGGACATTGGAGAGACGAGTGTCCTCATCCTCCTAAAAACTTAAAGAATCCCTTATTGAATCCACAGATGCAGAATGGTGTTGACCTGCAGCGACAGCTACAGATGCAACAGGGGTTAAACGAATTAAATATTCAACGACAATTACAGCAACAGCAACAACAACAGGTGAATAATCGTCAAGACCAATTGCCACAACCACCTTTTCCGAATTGTGGGGGAGTTCAAAAATATAATCCAAATGTGGGATTTCAGGGAAGTGAACAGGTAATAAAACCACAAAAACAGCAAAAGCAGCAAAGGGTTCAAATGCAAAATGCTTCACAACAGTTTTTATTAACAGAAAGTCAAGACAGCGATTCTGATGATTATTGCTGACGGTGCCCGAGAGAGGAGGAAGAGTGTGTTGTTGGAGCCACTCTTGAGGTTGACCAGTCTGGTCCTTTTGTAAACGGGAAAGTTAATGATGTAGACATCACTTTTCTAGTGGACACTGGTGCTACCCGTTCTACTGTTAGATCAGTGGAAATTGAAAACCTACCTCTCTCTGGGGATACCATCCAAGTTGTCGGAGTAAGTAATCAGCAAATTAAAACTGACTTAACTGATCCAGTACCAGTTGAAATTGGAAATTACAGAGACAAACACAGATTTGTGGTTTGTAATAGTAGTCCAGTGAATTTATTGGGCAGAGACATCCTATGTAAAATGAATTGTAGAATATATTGTTCTCCTGATGGAGTTGAGTTACAAACAATGGAGGAAGATGGTTTATACAGAATGACAATGATGATGATGGAAGCAGAAGAAACAAAATTGTTTCCTGCATTTGAAGAAAAAGATTTACCTGAAGAACTCAAGGAAACAGTGAAATCTGAAATATGGGATTTTACTGGAAATGAGATGGGTCTGATGAAAAACGTAGATCCAGTAAAAATTACATTGAAACAGGGAATAGAATTTCCAAACATTCCACAATATAAAATGAAAACAGAAACAATTGAAGGTATTACACCTATAATTGAAAAATTAATCAAGCAAGGTGTATTAAAAGAAATGAAGAGTAGTCCTTGTAATTCACCAATTATGGGAGTTAAAAAGTCTAACGGAACATTTAGAATCGTACAAGATTTGAGAAAGGTTAATCAAATTGTCGTTCCATGTTGTCCTGTGGTTCCAAATCCAGCAGTAATTCTATTTCAGATTCCACATGATGCTGAATGGTATACAGTCATTGACCTTTGCAATGCATTCTTTACTGTTCCCTTACATCCAGACAGTTATGAAATCTTTGCTTTCAGATTCCAAGGTAAGACCCTCGGATGGTCAAGAATCCCTCAGGGCTATACAGAAAGTCCTTCAATCTTTAATGAACTGTTAAAAAGATCATTAGAAGACCTAGACTTACCTGGTAGGTCTACGCTAGTGCAGTATATTGATGATTTGTTAATAGCTGCAAAGACAAGAGAAAATTGTGTAACAGACACAATAATTCTGTTAAATCGCCTTGCAAAAGAAGGACATAAAGTGTCCCCAGCAAAACTACAGTTTTGCAAACAAGAAGTAAAATATCTTGGTCACAGAATTGCAAAAGGAAAAAGACAAGTAACAATAGAGAGAATAAAAATGATTCAAGCAATGTTACCACCAAGAACACAAAGACAAGTCAGAATGTTCTTGGGAATGGTTGGTTACTGTCGACAATGGATAAGTGGATTTTCAGTAATTGCAAAACCACTACAAAGACTGACAAAGTCAGATGTAAAAGATCCAATTATTCTTAATGATACTGAGATGGATTCTTTTGAAAACCTGAAAAAGAGCTTATGCCAAGCTCCTGCTTTAGGTATGCCAAATTATGAGAAAGATTTCGAACTGTATTGCAGTGAGAGAGAAGGATGTGCATTATCTGTGTTAATACAGAGACATGGAAATTTAAAGAAACCTATTGCATACTTCTCTGCAGTTCTTGACCCAATTGCAAAAGCATTACCAGGTTGCTTGAAAGCAGTTGCAGCTACAAGTATCAGCCTCGAACAAAGTGAGGGGATCATTATGGGATTTCCTGTGAAAGTTTTTGTGCCTCATTCAGTAGAAATATTACTGACAAGAGGTAAGACTCAGCATTTAACAAGTAGCAGATTGACAAAGTATGAGAAAATCATACTAGGAGCAGATAATGTTTCGATTTCAAGATGTTTAAATCTGAATCCTTCTACATTACTGCCTGATTCTGAAATTGTTGATGACATTGAAACAGAACATGAATGTTTAGATGTCATGGAATTCTGCACTAAACCAAGAAAAGACATCAAAGACAGACCTTTGTCTGAATCGGATTTTGTCTACTTTGTAGATGGCTCATGCTTAAGATCCGAAGGAGGTGTCTTAAAAGCTTCATATTCAGTTTGTACAGTCGTAGATGTTGAAGAAGCATCATGTCTTGAAGGAGTTCGTTCAGCACAAGTGGCTGAATTAATTGCTTTAATTCGTGCATGTGAAATATCAAAGGATATAAGAGTTACCATCATTACTGATAGTCAGTATGGGTACGGAGTTGTGCATGATTATGGACAACTCTGGTCACAGAGAGGATACATGACATCAGCAGGATCACCAATTAAAAATGCAGTTTTCATTAGGAGATTAATTGAAGCAATACAATTGCCAAAAGAAATCGCCATTGTTAAGTGTGCAGCGCACACTAGAGGAACTGATTATATTTCCAAGGGAAATGCCTTCGCAGACGAAACAGCTAAATACTGCGCAAGGAAAAATTATGCATACAATCGGGAGAGAAGTAAAGAAACTGATTCAAATTCATTAATGCTAACAACAGTAGTAGAAACATGGCATGAGATTAGAGATTTACAAAATGAAGCAGAAGATGAAGAAAAAGACTTGTGGTTAAGATCAGATTGTAGACCACGTGAAGAAGATGGAGTGTGGGTTTACAAAGATGGCAGAGTAGTCTTACCAAACTGCTTGATTGCTGACATGGCCAGATTATATCATGGTCCAGCACATCTGGGAAGAGATTCTATGGTTAGACTTTTCAGAGAAACATGGTTCAATACCAAGTTTAGAACTATTGCAGAATCTTTTTGTCAAAGGTGTTTGTCATGCCAACAAATGAATCCAAACAGAAAATCAGTGGTGGGGACAGGAATAATTGGTCGAGAGGGTGGTCCCTTTACCAGGTTACAAATGGATTTCATTGAAATGCCCTTACACAATTGTTTGAAATATGTGCTTGTAATTGTTTGCTTATTTTCAAGATGGGTAGAGGCTTTCCCTACACGACATTGTGATTCAATTACAGTGGCAAAACTAATGCTCAGAGAAATCATCCCAAGGTACGGTTTTCCAGTCACTATTGAGAGTGATGGAGGAAGCCATTTTGATAACAAACTAATGAAGTTAATTTGCGAAGCTTTGAGCATTGAGCAGAAAATACACTGTGCATACAGACCAGAGGCATCAGGAGTGGTTGAACAAATAAATGGAACAATTAAAAACAGAATTGGAAAAATGTGTCTTGAAACAGGTGTAAAGTGGACTGATGCTCTTCCACTTGTTTTAATGTCATTAAGAAGTACACCAGATAAAAAGACAGGTTTGAGTCCTCATGAAATTTTAATGGGAAGAGTTATGAGGCAAGCTTTTGTACCTGTAGGTAAACTGTTGAGTATAAATGACAGTGCAATTTTGGATTACTGTAAAAGGTTATCTGATATGGTAACTTCTGTGTCTAATCAGGTGGGAACTGAAGCTCAATCAGATGAAAAGGTTTTGACACATGATCTGAGACCTGGCGATTGGGTCAGAACGAAAGTACATCGGAGAAGGAATTGTCTAGCTCCTAGATGGCAGAAACCTAGGCAAATAATTTTGATCACTACTAATGCTGTAAAGTGCAGAGGATTGAAACGCTGGATTCCTCCTAGTCATACTATTCCAGTACCAACTCCTGAGAGTTCTGATGTCGAAAGTGATACCACAGATGATTCTGATTCTGAAGCAGAAGACGAAACAGAAGGCGAAATAATTCCAGATTCTGAAGATCGACAAGAAAGTCGACATCTGGAAACTGTGCCAGTGAATGAAAATCTGACAAGAAAAGACTTAGAAATCATTGAAATAGATTCTGAAGGTGAAGAGAATCTGTTAAAAGGAAAGATAACTAAGGATTCGGTTGTCTCTATTGAAGACAAAGAAGCAGAACAAAAAGAAGTTTCAGACCAGGAGAGTATCGAAAGGCAGAGAACAAACTCTGAAGTAAGGAACAGGAATCCGAAATCTGGGAAGTTAGGGGTAGTTGAGGAAGAGGAGGAAGACGAATTACCGAGTACCAGTGATGGAAGACAAAGTGAAGTTCCTGAAGGAGTGAAATTGCCGAATAGAGAAGTTCCTGAGTCAATTGAAATTTCAGACTACGAAACTGAAGAAAGTGAAGTGGATGGTGAAAGTGAAAACAGAAAGAAAAGGACTTGGAAGTCAGAATCAAATAATTCTGAACCAAAGAAAAAGTACGTGAGAAAAGCAGACTACTGGCCTGGTGGAAGATTGAGAGTCAGATTGATCAAGAAACCAAAAGAACAAGTTGAGGAAATCACTAGTCAAAAGAGTCCTGGAAAAAAAGTTGGAATTGGAAGAAAAATTGAAGTAATATCGAGAAAAGGGAAGAGAATAGTAAGACCAAACCAAAAATACAAGTCTCCTGAGTGGACTTACTTAGTAATTCCACCTGTTATTGACATATATGATAGTAGTGAAGAAGAAAACGAAATCCAAGAAATTAGTGACAATGATTGAAGTACAGAAATATTAAATTGGCAAAAGGCTGAAGAAAATTTGTTAGTTGACACAAGGTCGAAGAAAAACTGTTTAGTTGAAGAAAACTTATGTATGACATAAGGTCGAAGAAATCTTGTTTAGGGTTTTAAAAAAAAAAATACAAAAAAAAAAAATATATATATATTTTAAAAGGGGGGTGTAAATATATTTAGAATTTTAAAATGTATTTTTATTTTTGAGGCTAAAATTAACAAAAAAAATGCCTTATGTTAAGGAGAGCACTTCAAAGTGTTCTGTTTTTAAAAGATGCTGTAAGATGACTCTGGTGTGTCTGCTCATTTTAATTCTGCTCTGGTTGGTTCTAGCTGTGATTATCCCTTTGGAGATGAATAGAGAATTACACAAAGTTAACATAACAAGCAAAGCTCTGGTTAGCCAAACTAAACATAGTGCGTCTGCAAAAGTTATTGATCATCAGCCTAACATTCATCAAGATAAATCAATTGGTGATTTTTCAAGTAATACATTCACAAAGCTATTGAGTGAATATGTTAAGGTAATGGATGCAAAAGACTGCTACGTCTGCGTTAAGTTACCTGCTTCTGTTTCTGAGGGAGTAACATATAATATGCTTACTCTCACTTACGCTGTAACATGTAGTGTATTAACTAGTTTATTTTATCAAACTGGACGTTTAGAATATTACTATTCAAATTATGATGAAATTTTTGCAAATATTAAGATTGATAATGCTTTAAATAAGCATAAGAAAGCAAAACAAATGAGAGAATTTTTCCTTGTTACTAACGAACTTACTTATGAGTATGCTTATAAAAATAATCTAACTTGCAAATTAAGTGCTGAAGGAAAGAAATTTTTGAATATGGTTGAGGAAAGAAGAGCAATTTATAAGAGGAATGAATTAATCAAGCAGACTAAGTCAAGTTTCTGGCAGAAAGAGGATGAGAAGTTAAATGGCAAAATGCTTGAAAATATTGCAATTCACATAGACAAACCAGTTAGTGGAAAGCTTTGCATTAGAAGAGATAATACACTTTTTGATAATTACTTTGTAGGTGCAAGTAACTGTGAAGATACTTATCAGATTTTGGGAGGTTGGGGATTCAAAGGTGGAAAAGATCCAATCTTTCCTGGGATTTATTTTGTTTGTGGTGACAAAGCCTACTACAACCTTCCAGACCACTGGTATGGAACTTGTTATGTGGGAATTGTTTTTCCTAAAGTGTTTCATGTTGACAGAGATTCAGAAGGATTGTTTAAAATTCATAATTATGTAAATAGAGTTAAAAGAGAAACTTTTACTGAAGTTCTGGGAGATATTTTTCAAGCAGTAATACCTTTTGTTGGTATAACCTTAAATGCAGGAAGAATTAGAAAATTGTCCACTATAGTTGATAGATTATCAACTGACACAGCTGATGGGTTTCAATTAGTAAATGTTGAAGTTATTGCAATTAGATCCATGGTGATTCAAGATCGCCTTGCTTTAGACATACTCCTAGCAAAAGAGGGAGGAGTCTGTGGCATTTTACATGTACAACATTGTTGTATATATATACCTGATGAAAGTAAGAATATTGAAATGTACATTAAGAATATTACACAAATGCATTCAGAGATAATTCCATTAGAAGAAGAAGATTTTACAGGGAAACTTTCAAATAGGTTTCAAGCAATTAAAAACTGGTTTCATGATATCGGAAGTTCAATTCTTGGCAAGATTTTGGCACCTTTGATTATAATAGTATTCATTTTTATTTTGACCAAAATAGGTTGTTTGTTACATAAAAGAAAGAAACAGTTGAAAGAAAAGAAAAGAATCTATAAACTTAGAAAAGAAGAAGAAAGGGAGATCGAATTACAAGAGTTACATAGAGAGCGTTATGCTAATTCCAAAGATTATGCAGAAACAGACTTTTAGGTTTACTGATACAAATGAATTTGAATCGATTTCTTATAAATTTAATTTACCAAAATTTTGAGTGCTGGTGTGGTGATTTGTTAATCACCAGATGAGGGAGTTGATGGAGCGAGATAGAAAACAAAATTTTGTTTAAACTCGTGAAGTCACATTTCCATAACATGAATAATAATATTAATGATTTGTGATTTGTCGTGCTAATACAACTTAGATTAAACTTTACACATGGGGGGACTAACATGTGTGCTCATAAACGTGCATAATTGTTGCATCTTTTTGTTCGTGCAAAATAATAAAATAATTTATTGTTTTCGTTTTTGTCATTACTAACTGCTGCAAACTTAAAAGAAGCATGTGCTTGTTTTGCTTTTCCTTGTCTGTGTGATGTCATTTCTACTATTCTAGGTGCATATAAGTCTCATGGATTAACGGAGACTGGTAGATATAAACGCTGCTTTATTTGTTTGCATTGGCTAGGTAACATATGATTAATCGGGTGGGTTAATTAATTAGTAAATCTTGGGGTGGATACAGAATCTACATTATTTCTTACATTAATACTTTTCTTGTGTTTGTTTTATACTAGAAAACATAAGTTGCCTGCTTTTGGGCCTAGTCTGCCCGAGCTACAAAATGCTGAATTTTACTTCTGCAAAAGTCATGAGACGCCCATTCTGAAATAAAATGTTCGTCAAAAGCTGTGTTCACTAAGCAAAAACTGACGTGCTATCATCATTCTGTCGGACATGGCCAAGGTCGAAAAAGAACATTTTGTCAGCCCTTAACTTGGCATCCGCGGAAGTCAATTGGAAGTCAATGGACGCAGCGAGAACGACTTTATACAAATGTTGCAATCCTAGGAAGCTCCTGGTTGCACTCGGAAGGGACAATGGTCTCTAAGAAAAAGTGACTTAATGGAAGTTTTGAAATGTGGGTGACATGTCACTTGTCACTCTCAGCCAATGGGACGTCGAAGATTTCTGAAAACTTTCCTTTGCGTAGTTTAGTTAGCGTAGAAAGGTATAAAAAGTCATGCCCCTAGGGATGGGCTGGCTGCTGCTTTCTGACTTTCCGATGAGGGTGAAGTGCTGTCGGACTTTGCGTGGAGCACGTAAGAATCCTCAAAGAACTTTATTTTAATTTCTATCTATTTAGATTAGTTAGGGACTTAGGTTTTAGAAATGCTGAACTTTAAATATTCACTTTAATTTGATTCACTTGCTTAAAATTGTATTTTTCTTACTTTTCTTTACAATCATGCTTGCTTCGATGCTAATAAAATACATTTATAAAACTATCAATTTATATACCATAATTTAATAAATAAAATCTTACTTTTGACAAACAAGCTGGTCTTGGTTATTCAGGAGTGTAGGTTACTATTAGCTAGATCACGTCGCCAAATGGTGGTCGTTTTAAATGATTAGGTTTTATTCTAATGACAATATTCTTTCCACAGATGTATAAAATTGTATATATTTTGTAGATAATATGTATATAGATTTAATCTGACCACCTGATTCAGTAGGCCCAAAATATGTCAGGTTTATAAATGGGTCCATAGTTTAGTATAGAATTTTGTTTACAGGTTATGAAGTTGGGTTGCGTTGTTTATGATATATTTTCTATAGGCCGCTGGATCATTCCCTGCCAGTCATGATTGGACCTTAACTTCTCCTTTCATCCATCAATCTGGCTTCTTCAGCAAAAACAGATATGTATCTCTATATATAGCTTCTTAATAAATAAATAAATAGATAAAGACATGGTTGGTTCCTGTCGCTGATTGAACTGACAAGCTGCAGAACCATTGAATGAAATGTAGCCCAGAATAATTTCAGTGGGTGGGCTTACATTAAACATTCCACCTATCATTTCGCTAAGTGACATCCCAAAAAGTGGAGAGAAGTGCCCAGATAAGGGGCAATTAACAAACACTGAACTATTCTCAATACCAATACTAGAAAATACGCAAAACCATTTCTCCTTTTTAATTGAGTGAAAGCATGAGGGATACACTTGTGCATACCAGACCAAGAAACAATTATACCAGAGGGACTGTAGAACCTATCATCTGTCATGAAAAATCAGCCATGAGGCAATTGTTGCTTCGCCTAGAGTCCCCCACAGTCCATGCCCTCTTTCTTCCTTTACCTTAGCGAACAAATGGCAAATTTGATTACCAACCACTCTAGAGTCCTGCTCATCAGTGACTTCAACTACTGGTTCAACGATGCATGCGGCGGGCCACATGCGGCAGAACTTTTCGAACTGCTTGCGAGTTTAAACATGACTCAGCTGGTATCTGCCCCCACCCTCGTCAAGGGTCACACCCTCGACCATATCTGGTCCTACAACGTCACTCTGTCAACTCCAATAATCTCCCCCTGCATTTGGTCCGATCACCACCTGATCGAATTCACAGTGACGGTTAAGGGCAGGGCTAAGCCTCCTAAAATGGCAGGTGGCCTGTCCCGCAAATGGAGAACACTTGACTCTCAGGGTTTCATTGACTCATTAGCCAGAACACTTCCCACTATTGACCCCAACTCTAATATCGACTCAAGGGAAACAGACATTGCGAACTGGCTACTGATGGCCAGCGATAGGCACGCCCCTCTCACTAAATACTCCCGTACTAGACATGGCAATGCCCACAAATGGTTCACCAGTGGCCTTAAGGATCAAAAGCTTAAACTTCGTCAACTAGAAAGGAATTGGAGGTGTGGCTACTCTAAGGAAGACAGATCGCTGTATCTGGCAGCCTGCAAGGAATACAAAGTCTCGATTTCCACCACTAAAGCCGCGCATGTCTCAGAGAGAATACTCTCGGCCCATAACAAATCGAAGGACATTTTTAAAATTATGAATGATTTCAGCAGCGATGATAGAATTCAACCTAGTCAGGCCCCTACTCAAGAGATGTGCAATTCTCTGAATAATTTCTTTGTAGAAAAAATCGTGGTTATCAAGAATAGCATTCCTCCCACCACCTAAACGGACTCTCCTGACTACATTCCTAATAATTCATCTTCACTAACTCACTTCTCAGACATATTCCCCAACACTCTCTCAGAACTCATGACCCGCGTCAAGTCGGGTTCCCCAAATGATTGTTGCCCTCCTTTTGTTCTTAGGGACATCTTTTCGGCCCTGCCCCAAAGTATTCTTCCCTTCCTCAACGAATCTCTTAGCAAGGGTGTAGTACCCAGAGCCCTCAAGGACGCAGCATTAGTCCCCCTCTTAAAGAAACCTGGGGCAGACCCTTCAAACTCCTCCAATTATCGCCCTATCTCCTCTTACCCTATCTGGCAAACATTTTAGAGGCTCATGTCGCTAGGTGCCTCTCTAAGTTTATCGAACACTCTGAGTTCCAAGAGCCTAACCAAGCTGGCTTTCGGCCTGCTCACTCGACCGAGGCTGTCATCCTAGCAGTACAAGACACACTGAGAGGTAACGCAGATAAGGGGGCCCCTCAGGCTCTGGTGCTCCTGGATTTGTCGGCCACGTTCGACTCGGTCGACCACAACATCTTGTTACACCGTGTCGGACAAGCAGGTATCTACGGCCCTGCCCATGAATGGATCAAGTCATTTCTCACAGGCCGAACACAAACTGTACTCCTGTGCTCCTTCACTGCCGCAAAGCTATCTACATCATGTGGAGTGCCGCAGGGCTCGTCCCTCTCCCCACGGTTGTTCAATCTTTATATCCGGCCACTAATTCACTCACTTAAAACTAGGAGGATAACGGTCTTTAACTACGCCGACGACCTTCAGATCGTTTTCCCCTTGGACTCCCCAAATGCCGCGGCTGAATTCCAATCTGTGATGCTTCATATCCAGCATTGGATGAATCTCAACCAGCTAAAACTGAACCCAGGAAAGATGGAACTGGTACTGCCTGGGAACAGCGCTGCGCATTGGGGACCACACTTCTGGCCGAGCGAACTAGGCTCTCCCCCCACTCTGTCCCTCTCAGTGAAATGCTTAGGGGTGGTTATTGACTCTGACCTCTCACTCAAGGGACACGTGGGGGCTGTGATTTCTGCCAGCCTCTTCCAACTGCGCAAAATCAGGAAGATTTCCTATTTGCTATCTCACGCAGCCCTTGTACAGGTAGTGATCGCTTTAGTGCTCTCACGCCTAGATTTTTCTAACTCCCTTTACATAGGATTACCCCAGACCTTGCTCAATCGTCGTCAAATCATCCAGAATCAGGCAGCAAGGCTAATTCATAATCAACCAAGATGGCAATCGGCTAGGCCCTCGCTGCATAAACTACACTGGTTGCCCATAGCACAAAGAGCTGCCTTCAAGACAGGTTGCTTAATCTTCAAAGCACTTCACTGCAATAGCCCTAGATTTCTAAACAGTCTGATCGTAAAGCACGTCCCGGCCCGTAATCTCCGCTCAGCCCACCTTCACTTACTTACCATTCCTACCATCAAGTTGAAAAAGCAGGGAGGCCGCAGATTCTCACGTCAGGCACCCAGGTTCTGGAACTCTCTCCCCCTCTCTATCAAGACCTGCAGCAACCTACTAAGCTTCAGAAAGGCCTTAAAAACTTGGCTATTCACACAAGCCGGCTAACATGTTCCACCGCTTCATCATCATACATATCCAGCGCCAGGAAACTTATGGTGACAGTGCGCTTTACAAGCTTCTATTAACATAACATAACATAACATAACATAACATAACATAACAAAGAAGTAGATTATTTATTATTATAAGTCATATTAATGTTATTATTCATTAATATTACTTTAGAGATGTATCTATACAAAATGGCACAGAACACAGAATGGAACATACCCAAGTCTCATGACACTAAGATACCCTTACATTATGGTGCATGGTTTGAATAAATAGTTATTATTTGCATCCATTAGTAAACCAACTCAATACACTCTAGGGAAAGTTAAGAACAATAGAAATTAAATAGCGCTTCATGCTAAAAAAAGGGACACATTTCCCAAATGCAAATATTCACATCTCAATAATCCAATGAGAAAATACAAACCATCAAAAAATCCCTTCGACATGACGTTGTGATATGGGGTATAAGTTCGGTGATGCAAGAGATCAGTTGCTGTTGCACTACAGACTACTCCTGGTCAAACGTGGAATTTAATTAAAAGCCTGGGACGTGTCTTCATCCTGCAGAAAACAGGTTGTGGAAGCTACCTGACTACTCTACTATGCTTGTTCTAATTCATAGTTTTGAGGCAAGAAAGTGAGCAATTAGCGATGAGGGATAAAATAGGTGCGCATGAAGTAACTCTGGACTAATACTTCTACTTCCTGTCTACTTCACCTCTTCAGACATAGGACTGAATTAGGCTCCAGATCTCCTGTAGAGGTAATGTAATCGAAGTAAGGACATCAGTAGGATGTGGAATGTTGAGGTTGGAATGTGAGAAATTACAGTTGGAGAAAGCAGGTGCTTGGAAGGCACCGCGCACATGGTCACATAATAAAGGAGCATATTTAACTTCCATATGCGTAGGGTGTTACAAAAAAATTGGCGACCAGCTGCTGCCAAGCTTTATTTATGTACCAATGTATGACCAGCTGGTATTTCCTGGTGAACCTCTTTGATTTTGATGATGAACTTTGAAGGAGCATCTTTCGTCATGAGTGGCTGAAGAGATTGTGAAGACCGGTGTCCCATTGAGAAGACCATTTGTAACTGTGCCTCCTTGCCGTGATCAGCAGGGGAGCTGCGAGGGGAACTGCTGGGGAGCTGCGGGGCTAATGTATTTGACGGAGTACTCTGCACACACATTCTGAGGGCCCCCCTCCAGAAACTGATGCCTAGGACTATCAGAAGGTGCCTGCTCCTGGTGTTTTGGAGCAAGGAGCACAAAGGAGATTTGAAGGAGTTTTGGTGCTGTGACAGGTCATTTCCTCTCTTGCCTCAGTACTGTCTCGTTCTGAGACAGGGAACTGCCTTAAAAGGCACCGACCGCCATATTTAAAGTAGCGGACACACACACTGTGCTATGAAAACAATCAACCACCATATTGTAAACAGGGGTGCAGTGAATAGCAGTATACCTAGCGGTGATCTGCTCACCTTGAGTATTCAATACAGAACTCACCCGGTGATTTGCACACCTTGAAGCATAACTTACTATCTTAAGTCTTCAATGCTGAGAATACGCAGTGATTGTGGTTATTCGCACACCTTATAGCTAACGTTTTTAAGCTAATAACGTTCATACTTTTAATGTCAATAGTTTGTAACAATATTTAAGTAAAGGTCACCAGTGGCAAGCGGATATGGTCGCACATCATCAGTCATATTAAACTGCATAATTGAAAGCAATTGAGTAAGTGAGTATTGTATTAATTCTGTACTAGTGGAGTGCATGTTTCAGACTAAGTGCTGTATTATCCTGACATTGGTACCTTGAAGTGGTGAAGAAAGTTATTATTATTATTATTAATTGTGTTTTGTTAAGCGCAAACAACCCGGAGGCCTCGAAGCTACACTCCACTTCTAACATGGCTAATATTATGAAAAACCCTCCTAAAGATTTTTTGTGCAGTGCAGGTGAACCTCCTATACCATGGCTACATGGAAGGACAAATTGCCATCTAAAAGGAAAAAAAGTTTATTATTACATTCAGTGGGTCCTGAAGGATTACATATTTATGGACATCTCCATAGGGAAATTATGGTGGGGATGGTAATGTGTTTGTTGAATTCATGTCACAATTGGACAAGTATTTTTCTCCCAATGTGTGTATAGGGGTCACCAGTTACACATTTTTTCACAGGAAACAACAAAAATAAGACACTCTAGATGAATAAGTCACAACATTGAGAAAAGTATCATTAGATTGCAGCTTTGGCGGTCTACTTGGTGAATTGATACAATATTAAGTAGTAATGTATGTGCATGATTCAACTGTACATGAAATGTTGTGGATTGCTGTTGATGCAGAGTTAAAAGATGGATTGTCTATAGTACGTAAAGTCACAAATGTAATGAAGGTGCGCTAAAGCGGTATAGAAAACTACACAACCTAAGTCTGAGGTATTAGACAAACTTAACATTGACAAAACTGGGAACAAGTCATATAAAAAGGGGACACATCTCAGCAAGTTGATGAAAAATCAAAATGTTACGGGTGTAACAGTACTTCCTACTTAGCAAATAGTTTTAGTAGTGTGCTATCCTGGAAGTAAAATTTTGTAGAAGTGGGATAATTGGCGAATGTGTGTGTGTCTACAAGACTAAGAAATAGAAATGTGATAAAGTAAAATGTGTTGAGATGGAAGGTACTCGTTTGAAGGGTGCTAGTACGTCTAGTGAAGAGGAAAGTTTGAGCGTGTTGAATGTTAGAGAAAATGTACTAAATATCTAAATATCTAAGATGAAAACTGTTGAAACAAACCTATATATTTCATGAAGTTAGGGGGCGTAGGTATGCATATAGCAACAGATTCTGGTTCACCCTATACTATCGTGAATAGAAATTTATGGAAGAATAACTTTGAAAAGAAATTAGGATCTTTTCTGGGCAATTATGATGTTGAACCAGAAAGTTGCACGGGTGAGACTGTTGACATGATTGGATACCGGAGATTGATTTCCAGATTCAAGAATACGAAGGCTTGTGGAAATTATACGTAGAAAGTAAAGGTCCATCAGTCTTTGGTGGTTGGATCCAACGAATTTACCTATAATATTAGACCCCAATACCCCCAAGGGACGATCCAACCCTATTACCTAACAGGATAGAATGAAGGACCCTAGTCTTAGTCATGAACTGGACCTACCTCACGAGATGTTAGACCACTGTGTTGTGAGTTCTCAGAATGCAAGGACCCTTGCTGCCAGCGGAAGTGCCTCCTCTGCTAATCTATCGGGATGCTCATCTTTAATAATAGAAAGCAGTCTTGCGATGTGCGTATAGATTATTGATGTTATGGATATGTAGATAGCCCTGTCGTCCCATGAATGAAGATAGAGATGACATTTGTACATAGTGCGAAATGAGACCTTGTACATGATGTTCAGGGCATTGTGATAATGTTGTGCAAAGCTAAATGTGCAAACAAGTTTCGTTTCAGGGAAACTAATCCAACATTGTCGGGCACAGACATATGTGCAAAAGGTCACAGCTGAACATGCTACTTGAAAGGACAATGTAAAATTTAAGCTGCTTCGCTACATGGAAGTAATTTGGGAATATAACAATCCTGGTGAACTGCCGGGGACTCAGAGCACAATTTAGATGCAAAAGGATGTGGACACAGTAGACATGAAGGGCAACACTCTTGTTTGCCAAAGGAGGACATCCATAAATAGGGTAATACTTTACCTCAAGGCAAATGTAATACTGTAGGTCCCACTAAATCTGCAGTGGAACAACTATTACTAACCCCTGCTCATGTTTTTTTTTTTGCAAGAGTCTGTTGAGAAATCACAATTAGAGGGAGCCTTGTCTCAGACATCATGTAGGCCTGGAGCGAGGAATGTCAACCCAGTGATGATACTTGTCACAACAGTGGGTAGGGCTTTTGCATCCTTTTACTGAATTAATCTTGTAGAACTAATCCGTTGGGCCAAACTGGTAGAATATTTCAACACATACATACATTATAGGGCTTTATCATGTCATTATTTGCTGCATTTAGTGGTCCTCTGTCTGTAACAGGACAGACGCTCTAAAAAATGATGGAACTGAATGCAGCCTAGAGTAATTACCAATGGTTGAGATTAATTCAAGCATGCCACATATGACATTTTGTGCTGTCAGGATGTGACACCTGGCATAACGGATGCCTTGCACTTTAAAGAACAGATATCGGATGCTACTTGAAATACAGCAAGGTAAGCATCGTCCAATTCATCTAACATAAGGTAAGGAGCCATTGGGAAGTAGAAGGAAAGCACAAAGTACACTTAAAAGGACTTCAGTGGCACAAGAGTGACAAAAGGATGTAAGCTTATTATCCCACTTTGTGACTGTGTACAGGATTGCTATCATGAAAAGTGGCCGCTACTGAACCTACCTTTGCCTCTTGTGCAAAAAGGTATGATCCTATCTGGCCACTGCAAGAGTATTAGAAGGGCAGCATCTAGACATGTCATTCTCTCAAACATATCTCTTGTAATGCTGCAGATGTTCTACATTATATGTGCATTGGCCTGTACTCAGTTAAGACAGGTGCAAATCAGAGGAAATTACTGTATACGGCTTAAAAAATTACTAGCCCTTCTGTAGGTGCTGAGGGAGATGTAGCCTAAAGGACACTGCTACCAACCTTGAAACTGGGTAACCGAGTTTTGGTATCAGCCTACGCCTCAAAGTCATGTGATTCTGATTGATCAAATTACCTACCCTCCTCTGCCTAAAACTGAATCAAATCTGTTGCCCATATAATGCACTTTGTTTGTACTTTATAAACCACAAAAATAAAAAATGCTAGCGAGTAGGTGTAAAGCCTCGTTTCTATTTCCTGTACATGACTACCTTTTGGTCACTGTCATTTTTTTATGTGAACAAATTGAAGTCCAGGATTACAAAGGTTTTGCATTAAGCCGCATAATTTTTTTCTATGCACACCTAACGCAAAACTCTTTTTGGTATATACAAAGCAACTCAAATAATGCTTTGCACGAAAAAGTAACACAGCACATTGTACTGTCTTGATCTACTATGCTTTAGTAAAGCATTCCATGGGTGGTCTATGGCCGTTCCCGTGCATCAACCCATGCATTTTGATGCACACCCATGTCACAATGGTTTGTATAAATGGATTTGCACCAAAATCCTGACAATCCCTAAGGTTGCTGTAACAAGGAGCAATACCTTAATTTCTCCTTGTGGGAAACATCCTTTACAACGCAACTTTTACCACGCAGTGCCTTTACGACGCAACTTTTACAACGCAAACCATTACAACGCATTGCGCTGGGGGGCGCTCTAGGATAGGGAATAGGGTTAATTTACTGTCCAACAGCTTCCCTACTATCCACGGGGACTGGAGTTGGAATAGTAAATTAAACTATTCACTATCCAGCGACCCAAGGCACTATGCGTTGTAATGGTATGCGTTGTAAAAACCGCGTTGTAAAAGCATGCGATGTAAAAGTATGCGTTGTAATGTCATACATTCCTCCTTGTTATTACCTCTTTGCATGTGTGCTACAGAATGCAGCACACATGCAAAGAGGAAATAGCTTCAAAGGATAGTTTTGGTGCAGGAAACTGCACCAAAACAATCACATTAGCACAAGGGGGCCTACACTGGTGCTGAACAGCACAAAGTGTGTCGACGCATGGAGAGGACAGAATTGCACCATATTGTTGAAGAAATGATGCAGTTCTGCTCTCTCCGGGTGACAGAACACAGCCCAGCAACTTGTGTGGGAATCTGGAGGAGTCTTTTACATTTGCAGTCCTTTGATGTGCCCAGTTTTGTAGACTTTTGTTGTGCACATCACGCGGGCACATCAAACACGTCACTACGCAGCAAGTGCGCTTTTGAACTTTAGGTATCCACTGTAATGTTTGAATGCACAGCTTATCTTTGTGGGAGTAAGTTCCACTGATGTCACATAACTTTTTCTCAATTCGGACAGTGTTACTCAAATTCTGCTTTATAAAACTACAACAGCTTGCTACTAGTAACGTAAATAATGCACAGTGTATATATATACTGCACAGCAATAAATTATATTGCGCCATAGGAGGCTTTCAGGTAAAGACAGAGGGGCATATTTACAATAAATGGCGCATCCCTGCAAATCAGCAGGGATGCGCCAGTTATTGTGCGCCACAGCTCCGCCATCTGTGACGCATCTGTGCCGTAAAAGTGACACATTGCTGGAGTTGCGACGCAGCTCCAGCAATGCTCTGGGGGCCCTATCTAGTTAATGCTGCGTCAATCCTTTCGCCTGCTTCAGGCAGGCCCAGGGTTTTGACGCAGCATGGGCCTAAAAGTGACTGAGTGAAATCTTGTAGATTTCACTCAGCCACTTTTAGGAGGCGTTCCTGCGCCGGAACACCACCCCTGCACAGGAACGCCTACATGTGGCGCAGGGCATTACAACGTGACGCATCTCCCAGATGCGTCACGTTGTAAGTACCCCGTACCATGGAGCAGGATTTGCACCGCCGCTGCATCACAAAAGTGACGCAACGGCGGCATAAATGTGGCGCATGGGGCTTGTAAATCTGCCCCAGAATGTATGTCTGGCTTGTGAGGACAACCTGACCTAACAAAAGAAGAAAAAGTAGACTTTTTTTTTTACAGAAGCCCCTCCAGCCGCGAAGTCAAGGGCTGTAGCTTTAAACAGCATTCTGCCTCATTTATTCTTCACGCATGCATAAATAAAACACACAATTTGCTAATCGTTTTTTTCATGCTTAATTCTAAGATTTGCCACCTTATGTTTGAGATGCGCTTAGCTGTAAGGCATGTCTTGTTATGAGCTTAGCAAACAGAATTAGTGTCAGCACATCAAGGTCACATCTGTTCCCCGCTGTCGGCTTTGCTGAAATGAACAAGTCTGGCAGATTGGCACAACCCAAGTTAAGATTCCTCTCTTGGGACTCCAACTCTGCAAAGTTGCACTTTCAAATGTCCCTATCCTATATATTTACAAAAGTTACACAAGAACACAATTTGCTGAAGGCATGTAACAATTTGCTGAAGGCATGTAGATTGCTAGTGTGGAGCCTGAAAGTTTCAAAATAACAAAGGTGACTTTTTTTCTTTCTCTCCTTCAGAGTTGGCAGTATTGATTAAGGACTGTTTTTAATTCACGTCTGAAATTCTTCATTCAGGTATTACAATGTATCCATTGCTTTACCTCGCAGCTGGTTTGCTGTTTACAGTTTTTCTTTCACCTTTTTGCTTAATTCACTTCTTTGACAGATTTTGACTAGAGACGTAAAGTCAATGTTTCATGACTACAGCAACCTCGAGAATTCTGGCCTTGACCATCAGTGCAGCCGTTCATCATCTTTTCTATTCATTCATCCATGCACACACTCATTTGTTACTACTTTTTTATGTATTCATCCATGTTTTTGTTAAATGAATGAATGAACGTTATTTGTAGAGCGCTAACAGTGATCTCAACGGGTACCCTGGTGCTGAGGTGAATTTGGAACCTTCAATAAGATAGATTAGTCAGAAAAGACATTGAGAACACTATGATCTCAGTCTTGGCTGAATTCAAGATGAATGAGATTCATCCAAAAGGCAACATCCTGCAACTATATTTGAATGAAACCATAAATTAGAGAGATTAGAGGAGATGCAAATGTTCATGAGTAGTTGTGGTTCATTGACATAAGTAAAAAATGGAGAACTAATGATTCACAATCACTTGCGCAAGGGGGCGTGTAGTGGGTCATAAGAGTGGGACTCAATGAAGAGGCCTGGGAAATGCACCTAGTTATAGGTATACGATCTGAAGAGGAGGGGCTTGCTTTTGTTGTCCGTAAGGAAAGAAAAGAACCAATGTAGACAATTATCCCTTACCCCACAAACCTCACACAAACCTTCGGAGGATGAGGTGTCTAAGGAGAGATGCAGGGCTTGAAGGACATGTACCAGAACTGATTCTGTGCCATGGCCTTGGGGAAATCCAGTCTTTAAAGGATTCAAGATCACATCCATCTTCGGGAAGGCAGAAAGGTGGCTGTTGACGATAGGTTCAACGATTTTGGTGGTGAGAGGAAGAAGATAGATTCGTTCATAATTTGAGTGCATAGACAGGCTAGGTTTCTAGAGCGGGGAAGAGCATTGTTCTCTTTGAGATTGTGGGAGCAGAACCAGAGGTGAGCAAAATAGTACAAATTGCCAAAACCATTTAGCAACAATATGAGCAGCTAGCTGAAGACTTGTGGTTTGCCAGTAATGAAGAGGAGAGCTTCATCGGGCGGAAAGAATTCTAGTGTATACTGAGTCAATGGGACTAGAGTCATATTTTGTGACCAAGGTGATAGAATTGGGAGATGCGGGCCTAATGTCAAGGGCAAGAGAGTTTGTGAAATAGGTGGTGGTGTGAAAGGAAGCACATTTAACACCAATACCTAGAAAGTATTGTAAGAGATTGCCACAGAGCTCCTTAGAGATAGAATGCATGAGGTAGTACATACAGGAGACAAGAGCTCAGGCATGATAATAAAGACTTTCATAGTGAAGCTAGGTGCTAGTGAGATGCGATCTGAGGTATAAAGGCTCTCTATGGCAATGAAGGGGTAAGTTGTTTGGTCTGAAGATTTATTCTTTTTCTCCACCAATTCTCTGGGTATTTATAGGTGACATTGTCAATGTTTAGTTTGTCAGTTAACCAGGAAGAATGAGGAAGCTGTGATAATCGCAAATCGCAAAAAAAAATTCAGCCTTTAAGAAGAAACTCAGGGCTATTTCCTATTACCAATGGTGGTTCTCTTTTTAGATGAAAAAACAGTGCAAAAGGTTGAAAGTAAACCTTGAAGGACAACAAAGGATGAGCTATCCAAGGCATTTGAGTTACTGAGGAAAGCTTTACTGTGGTGTGAGAAGCATATATTTGATCTATAATATGCTTGGCTGACTGTGTGAGCAAAGGGACCAGTTGGTGTAAGTCATGCAAAGCAAAGGGTTATGAAAATGCTGTAGTTTCTGGGTAGTCCGTTTAGTGAGCCCAGATGTTAAAACCTTCTAAATGAATGAACTTAGAAACCTTTCAAATGAATTGACTGAGGAAGTTAATAAACAAAGTAGCAATGCTGGAGCAGTGGTGGCCGGCATGGCTCGTGGGTGGCGGGGCTGATGAGTCGCACGGGAGGGGGTCACGCGGGGAGTCATGCATATAAAACAAAACATTAAACAAAATAAACGTACTTTTGCGTTGGGTCCCGCGTCTCTGCTCCTGCTCTCCTCGTGGAACTCGAGGAACAGGAAGCAGGCCCCACTGACCAACCACAATTCTGCAATGCGGCGTTGTGATTGGTAAGCACACAGACTCCCTTGACCAATCACAAAGCCGCAGTGCAGCATTGTGATTGGTTTTGAGCATCCTGTTTCTACGCTCAACCAGGGAATAGGGGCCTGGGCTTGTTCTCCATGCAGGATGTAATGCAGCAGGCTTGGAGAACGGGGAAAATTGCGTATGACTGGTTTGGTTGGCCCAATAGGGCCGACCAAACTGACACTGTGCACTTAGGAGTGGACAAACCACTCCTCCCCTGCTCTGTTCTAGGAAAAGAGCAGCCCTGCCCACCCACCCGCCAGCGCGCAAAGCAGCACGAAGCATAAAATGATAATAACTTAAAGTTATTATCATTTAATGCGTCTTCTTCGCACTGCTTTAAAGCAGTGGGGTGATGCTCCTCTGCCATAGTGGAGAAGCTGCCACTGTACTGGAGGCACAAAAGGAGGCATATAAAAAAAGAACCAATTCTTAGTAAGCGGGGGAATGAGTTTAAATTAAAATTGGAGTAGCTCAGCCTGACCCTGACTGTAGGAGGGTCAGGCAATCAGAATAGGAAATATAAGATGACTTACAAAGCACAGCAAGGACACTGTCATTATTATGTTTATGGTCACACACACATTAATCTTTCTATTAATGCACTCACTTACTTAACCATCCACGCACTCAGTTCTCCACATATGTTATCACTTACATATTCATGGCAGCTGTGGGACTAGAGTATCTCCAGGGAGCTACAGACTTAGAGTCCTGAAGCCCTGCCACCTGTCTCTAATTCTGCCTCCTGCCCGTAGATCTCCAGAGGAGACTGCAGAGGCTCTCAGGTGAGCCAGGGTGCCCCTCACTAAGGTACTCGAGGTCCTTTAGGGTATGTTTGCTGAATTGGGTTGGCTTTGAGGAGTCTCATTGTGGCAATCGTTCGGTCCAGATGTCCGTAAGCACCCACTGGACCTGGGCTCCTGTTGTCAATTTCCACCCAGTCACTCTCACCTGCTGCCCAACTAAAACCAATTAAGGAAACCATTGAGTTCACCAGAAGACCCTTGCGCCATGGCATAGAGTCTGTGCTATCCCAGATGGAGCTGTGCAGTGTTGAGAGCAGATCTGGGAGTACTTCCTTATGTGGCTGGGTACTGCCAGCTGGCCATTAATCCAGAAAAGAGTATTATACGTTTTCTGCTTCGCAGGTGGCTGCTTTACTCATGGGTTGTGGGGAGGGCTGTCATTCATTTGTTAGCTTCCTGGATGTCGCTGTATCATACCTTGGGCATCTATGGCAACTAGAGTGCTAACCTGTCTGAAGGCAACATTACCAAATAGCGGCAGCCGTGTTAGTCATAAAAATGGCTACCTGTCATAGCAAATCACAAGCCCTTGTAAATCACAGATAATAATTTTCTGGGCTGATTAAAACTTTTATCAGTAAATTAGTCAGCCTGGAATTACTGGGTCATAAATCCACTGCAATGCGAGGTTTTGATCCAATGTTTTAAAGTAAAGAAAACGTTCTCCATTACTAAAATATGTACCATTGAGTTGGCCTGGAACTGCTGGGCAGCTGGGACACGACTCCACTTCAACTTGAGCTCCGGGTCCCTAATTCCTTACTGCATGGGTAGGTGCACCTGTGAGGACTAGTGGCAGGTCCGGGGCAATGGACAACACCCAACCTAGCAATGATAGCATGTATGGACCACCCCATCCCATAGTGCCTAAAGTCCAGAACTATCTATCTAACCAGTCCTAAAAAAAAAGTAAAGTAACAAACCTAAGTGCTTTGTACTAAAATGTTATTTTGTAAATGATTCTGACTTTCATTTGGGATATATAGGCAGTCCTATATAAAACTGCAAAGTATATACATAAAATACTTGTCCATCCTTGCGAGCCCTCAACTCCTCGCCTTGTGATTCGTTCATTCATTCATCCACCTTTTGTCTCATTCTTTCTCTCAGCACAGCCAAATACATAATTCCAATTAATGAAGAAATAGTTTTTTTTTTAAGACAGACATATTATATTTGCCAATGCTTTTTTTTAATTAGTATGTTATGTTATGTTATGTTAGGGTTTTTTTGTAAAGCGCACGTACGCCCGTGGGCTTCATGGCGCTGTTGAAGTAGGATCCTAACACAACAACTTACTGAAAATAAGCCTGTCTGAACAGCCAAGTTTTATAAGAACGTCTAAAAGTTAGAAAGTCTGGGCTGAGCCGAAGGGAAAGTGGTAGGGAGTTCCATAGGACAGCAGCTAAGTAATGGAAACAGCTGCCGCCCTGACGCTTTCTCCTGTAAGAGGGAACAACCAGCAAGTCTTTATTGATGGATCTAAGATTGCGAGTGGGCTTGTATTTGGAGACCAACTGATTGATGAACTGAGGCCCTATGTTTTGTAGACTCTTGTATATGATACAGCCGGGCTTACACATGATTCTTTGAGATACAGGCAGCCAGTGTAATTGTTCTAGGCCAGGCCTGATGGAACACCGCCTAGGTTGTTTAAGAACAAGTCTGGCTGCTTGGTTCTGCACTAGTTGGAGTCTTTTTAAAAGACTAGATGGAAGGCCCAGGTACAGACTATTAGAAAAGTCCAGCCTGGAGAGTACCAGTGCAATGGTGACCTGGATAAGGGCTGAGTATGTCAGAAATTGTGCAATCTTTTTTATTTTCCTAATCTGGTAAAAACTAGCAGAAACAACTGCTCCGACTTGAGCTTTTAATGAAAGATCCGATGCAAGTGTAACACCCAAGCTCTTCACTGAAGAAGCAGGGACTGGGGCAGGACCAAGGCTCAACGGCCAATAATGAGGGCCCCAGCTGATACTGCTGTCCCCGGGAAGAATTAACTCGGTTTTACCCGGGTTGAGCTTGAGGTGGTTTAAGCTCATCCAGCGTTGTATCATAAGCATAGTTTGGTGAAAGTGGGCGACTGAATCAGGAGTATTCAGAGGGAAAATTAGCTGTAAATCGTCAGCATAATTCAAGATTGTGACATTGAATTGTTTTAGGAGGTGAAGGAGGGGGCGCAGATACAAATTGAAAAGCAAAGGGGAAAGTGAGGATCCCTGTGGGACCCCACAAGTGGAGGTGGTTCTTGAAGCAGTGAAAGGCCCTAAGCGAACCGCTTGAGTGCGGTTCGAGATAAAGGAAGTGATCCACTCAAGGGCAGCGCCCCTGAGGCCGGCCTGCTCGACACGGCTAATTAGAATAGAAAAATCAACCGTGTCGAACGCGGCCGACAAATCAAGGAGAACCAGTGCCTGGTGGATGCCTTTATCCGCATTTGATCTTAATGTGTTTTGAACGGCCAAAATGACAGATTCCGTCGAGTGACAGGGACGGAAACCTGCTTGGTTAGTTTCAAGATAGTCACTATCCTCTATAAATTTGGAAAAGGATGTGGAGATGTGCGCTTCCAATATCTTCGACAAATATGGAAGTAAAGAGATTGGTCTATAGTTGACCCAGGCTTGAGGATCAGCCCCAGGTTTTTTTAATAGAGGAATAAGGAGGGCCTGTTTGAATCGGGGGGGGACCATGCCACTCACCAGTGAGGAATTCAGTACAGATAGAATAGTTTGAGGCAAGGTTTGTCCTATTTCTCTATATATATGTGGAGGACAAACATCCTCAGGTGAGCCTGATTTAACTCGGGTAAGCAGTTGGGACAGCAATTTGTTGTCAATTGATGGGAAAACTTCAAGTGTGTGAGGATTGAAAAAAGCGTCCTCCAATGAAGGAGGGACCGGGGAGTTGATAATGCCTTGTTTTATATCCAGAATTTTATTGATGAAGAATGTGTTTAAAGAATCGCACATATCTTGAGTGGGGACAACAGGAGTAACAGTTCTATCGCTGTCACACAACTCGTTCACCATCTTAAAGATATCTTTGCTTTTGTTTTGCGAATTTGCGATAAGCTCAGAGAAATAAGTGGTTTTCTGTGACGAGATGGATTTTTGATACTCTTTGCGAGCAGCGCGGTAATTCTCCCTATCCTGCTTAGAATAGTTAGATCTCCAGATCCGTTCTTTTTTACGGACTGCAAGTTTTTCCGCCCGCAATTGTGGGGTAAACCATCTGTGTGTGTTATTCGGGCGGGGAGGGAGAGTCCATGGGGCGTGCAGATCTGCAGCACCTCCAATCCAATGGAAAATAGATTCCTCCATCTCGTCTGGACTACCTCCAATAGAAGGTAAGGTTGTAATTAGCGAGTATAGAAAATCAGGAGTACTGATACTCTTCCATTTCCTAATTTTCCCCAGTTTCTGGGGTCTCAAGGCCTTGTCACAGCTCGCCAAAACGGTGAATTGGATGAGGTAGTGGTCTGACCAGATGCATGGTTCGGCGACCAACGTGGATATATTAAGGTCATAGGACCATACCTGGTCAAGGCTGTGACCCTTCCGGTGAGTGGAAGACTCAATGTGTTGGCATAGGTTAAGGTCGACCAGGAGGTCTTTTAGTTCACCTGCTTGAGCATCTACTTCTACTGCGTCGAACCAAAGGTTAAAATCCCCTAAGAGAAGGGTTTTAGAATAAGTTGTAACCAGTGGGGCAAGTTGCTCCGCTAGGGCTGAGGGGAAAGCAGGCATGGAAGAGGGGAGCCGGTAAATTAAAACAGTTAAAATAGCGCCACAGTCCGTATCAATTTTGAAGACAAGGTTTTCAATGCCTGGCAATTCAAGTGAGGGTAACAGTAGGGGTTTAAGGGAGTTCTTGAAAATGGCGGCAACTCCGCCACCTCTCTTGCCTGAGGGGCGGTTCACAGCAAAAATATAGTAGTCGCCAGGGAGAGTGGCCAGAATATCAGGTAGGGAGTCCTGGGTTAGCCAGGTCTCCGTCAGGTACAATATATCCGGTTTTTCCTCCGTGAGTAATAGAAACAAATCTGTTTGATGTTGTACCATAGAGCGCGTATTAAGGTACATACAATTAAGGGACTTGGTGAGGGGCGTAGGTTGAGTTTTGCCGACGTGCCGGGGGGTCTCGGGGGGTAGCTCAGGCACTACAAATATGTGCGAGGCAATGCCGTA
This sequence comes from Lissotriton helveticus, assembly GCF_964261635.1. Classification (NCBI taxonomy): domain Eukaryota; kingdom Metazoa; phylum Chordata; class Amphibia; order Caudata; family Salamandridae; genus Lissotriton; species Lissotriton helveticus. The sequence continues at coordinate 915,375,081 of NC_136067.1, forward strand.
AGTGCTAATGCGTTTACGTACATAAGGGACAACGATAGGGCATAGATGGTCGGGTGGTCTGAGAGCCTGAAGTTGCAAGCTCGAGTAAGCATATTTTTGGGCATGGTGCCTGGCCTCTGGCTCCGGATGTGCGCGGACGGGCGCAGACGGGTTTGGCTTAGGCGCGGCTTCGGCGCGCAACCGGCGCGCCCGCTGCGCCAGCCCGCTGCGCCGTCTGGTCCCTAGGCACATTATATAGGTGCGAGGAGGGCGGGAGGAAGGCGCGACTAGAGCGTTCCTCCTGCCTGACCCAAGAGGGCGCCCACCGCCGCCGATTATCGGTCCAAGGCGGCTGGGCAAAGTAAAGAAGAGGTGGGTAGCGTGTTAGTGTGCCTGGCAATTATTATTTCCCCTAATCTTCAGAAAAGCCCCCCAGAGTTCAGAGAACACAGAAATGCTCCGCAAGTTAAAAAGTTAAAACTAGTACACAGCAATAATTCGGAACAGGTAAAAACAGTTTAAGTTGTTCGAAAGGCTCGCAGCCCTAGGTACTCCCTCTAGGGATTCGTGATTTTACCACAGTCACTCAAAGCCTGCTCCCTGTAGGTAACTCAATATCGGCCCTCTGCGTCACCTGACTGCAGCGTCTTCTGTAGAGCCAGCCCCCACATGCACTATGTACGTCCTTTGCGTATTTCGTAGGACTCACTGCACGGCTAATTCCTGTCAGCTGTGCCTTCAGATTATGCGCCCACGCGTAGAGCGTCTCCTATCCGCACCACCCTGTAATCGAGTTCCGTGTCACTACTGAGATGGGGCCTTGTTAATAACCTTCCCACTCCACTGGCTTCCTCCGTCCTGGTCGCCAACCTAGAGCGCCACAACGCTCCAACGGTCGTAGCACCTTGTATTACATAAATCTTCAACCAGTGCGAGAGCTTGCACTCAGGAGACGTCAATGACCGCCGCACCAATACAGATCACTCTCCCCCAGGTTTCGCCGCTTGTATTCTTCCCTGCCGCAGCTAATTAGCCCGGCACCTCAATGGGCTTCCCAGCGCTATATTTGCGCTGCTGTGGGGGGTCCAAAATCGAGTCTTCACACTCGTGTAGTGCTGCAGCGCTCCGCCTGTTATGCCACTGTCTCAGCGGTATGTAAACGTGCTGCTCGCGAATATATTCCTGTGCAATTAGGCTCCCAGACAGTCATCACACACGTGTGCACGGCATCAACTTGGCATATATAGCACTTGGCAATCAACAGTGCAAGTGTCTTCTTGACATGTAGCAGGAAGTCGTTCCTGGTCTATAGAACAGTAGTGAGCTCGTACCTGTTCCAGGTGTGCCCCCTTATCTCAGCAATGCCACAGTACGCCGATATATCAGTGCTGCTTAGTGCTAGCTGCGGCCGCCATTTTGTCGACACAGCCCATCATCACGGCAATACAGAGACTCCTTACTCATGTCCATATGCAGGCAGTCTGTGCCACAGCGCCTCCGCTGTATGCATCACAACACCTCCGCTGTATTCTGTAGGTTCCAAACTCGCTCGTTCAGCCGTACAATACAATGTGTGGGAGTATGACCTTCAATCCACATGTAATCCCCCTTGCTCACGTTAGTATCGCTGCCGCTTTTAGGCTCCGTCCCAGCAGTCCGCAGAGCCCGCTCTTCCCGTCAGTCAGGCAAATACGGGTGCTCTCGCTCACTTGTGCTTACATGCAGGCAAACAGTTCCACATTGCCACCGCTGTATGCATCCCTGTACCTCTGCTATATCCTGCAGTCAACAATCTCACCCATTTAGCCGGTCAGATCGGTGCTTGGAAGTACGACCTTCACTCCACTTGTAATCCTCGCTGCTCACGTTAGTTCTGCTGCCGCTTTCAGGTTCCGTCCCAGTAGCCCGCAGAGCCCGCGCTTCCCGTTAGTCAGGCAGACCCGGGTGTTCTCACTTCGCTCTCGCCCAATTCATGGTACCGCTTCAGCTACCGGGCAATAGTCAATACAATCACGCCTTTGTAGGTATTTACGGGAGTGTTTGGTAAAGGATAATTAAAGGATTAGCGGTCGGACGGCGGGAGCCTCAGCAAGCTGCGGCCATTCCGCTTGTGCGCCACCTAGTGAAAAAGTATGGACCATGGGCTAATTTAGCACTACCTAATCTATAAGTGGTTGAAAATAACAGCTGTTGGTAATGGAGAACAGCGAGGAAAGTTGCTTTTTTATTCTTTCCTTAACTCCTGTTGCTATGAGGGAAAACATAGGCCCAGCACTATATATCTTTCTTTAGCAAAACGTTTGAGTGTGTCATTGCATCACTAAACACATTCCAGCAGTGTGCCTTTGAGGCTTGACTGCTGGAGGCAAACACCCATACAACCAATAGCCTTCTGCGCCAATGCAATGCAGTCATATGGCATGTTTGCTTTTCACAATGTGTAGAATATATTGCTTCAAGATTTGTCGAAAAGGCCTTCTTCCAACCATCACCACCCCCTTTTGTACCGCTTTTGGCCGCCATAAGTGTGGCAGGGTATGCTCAGACGTGAGTCCCTTGCTCACTTTGCCACTGGATTCAAGCAAGCCGGGCTGAAGACAGCTGGAATGCCAGAAACCGGTCCTCGGAAGCTTGTTTCCGGTCCAGGGAAGACATGGCTTGGCAGTTCGGGCTGGACTGTTCCCATGAGGCACAGGATCAGACTGATTTGCATATAGCCATGTCTGAACTGGGGTGGCAGAGTAGGCTAAAGAACGGTGATGGATTAAACCCAGATCTTTTGACTGGGTGTGAGTGTTTGATTGATTCAGATGCTCTGTCCATCACCACCCCCTTTTGTACCGCTTTTGGCCGCCATAAGTGTGGCAGGGTATGCTCAGACGTGAGTCCCTTGCTCACTTTGCCACTGGATTCAAGCAAGCCGGGCTGAAGACGGCTGGAATGCCAGAAACCGGTCCTCGGAAGCTTGTTTCCGGTCCAGGGAAGACACTGGCAGTTCGGGCTGGACTGTTCCCATGATGCACAGGGTCAGACTGATTTGCATATAGCCATGTCTGAACTGGGGTGGCAGAGTGGGCTAAAGAACGGTGATGGATTAACCCCTTCCACACTCATGACGAGCTGGGCTCGTCATGAGGTAGCCTCCTGCTACGCTGATGACGAGCCCAGCTCGTCATGTAACATGTGTTTTTGTTGTTTCCAGCACACAGCGGGAAAATGCATAGCATCGATGTGGTTAAACCCAGATCTTTTGACTGGGTGTGAGTGTTTGATTGATTCTGATGCTCCGTCCATCACCACCCCCTTTTGTACCGTTCTTCCAAAGAAGCTAAGATATTTGCGACTCAATAGACTCCCGCACGTATATCAGCAGACCCAAATTTAACTACAAAATCACATGCCTACAGTAAACCACAAGTAAAAAAATTGAGTTCCTCCTATATGCTAGGTGCACAGAAACACAAGAAAGCAAAAAAATAAAACATTAAATGACATAGCGTAAAGAATGTTTCCGCACTACACGAAAAAAAGTCAAAAATACATTTTAAAACTATAAGCAACATGCATTGCTTAAAAATCCTTTTAGGGGAGGTGTTAGCAGTTTAACAAAAATACCATTTTCTGGATAATCCTTGTAAAAACGTAATATTACGCAATACTTTTTTGCTGCGTATGTTATAATAAATGGAATGTCACCTGTCCAAGTTTCAGCCTAGATGTGGATTTCAAGCTTCCTGTGTGTCAGACCAGGCCCATGGAGATCATTTTTGCGAGAGCATACTCTTGTCCAAATAACAATGACTGAGTTTCGTGTTTTTCTCCAAAATTTTGTTTCAGTTCCTTCCCTACTTTTTCATATAACTTTCACCCGTTAGACTGGTCCTAGCAGAAGATATTGCAGGAACTGCAGGAACTATGATATTGGATGTTTAATGTAGCGTATGCACTAGGCTACCAACTTTCACTTCATGACTTTAGAAACTGTATGGAAAATCGATAGGGTGGGTATCTCATTTGACCTTTGCCACGCAAAAATATACCATGCTTACAATTAAGTTTTTATACAGATGACCGACCAGAGCATTTCGCGTAAAAGGTTTGCTTGTCTCGAAAATCACATGCATTGCATACACATGGAAATAATCTGACAATTTTGCTCACTTCCAGCCACCGTAGTGATGCAACCCAAAAGGCTAGATTGCATCTGCTGTGCTTTTGTTACCATGCTGTGGAAGCATTCAGGACGAACTTCTCCTTTGTGGAGAGTTACAATTATTTGTATATAGTTCATTTTCTTCTGCACAGGAAGTTAAACATGTTATGAAATGAAACCAGGAAGATTTTCTCAGGGTTAAAAAGCATTAGATCACATTGATTATTCCTCATTTGGTCTTCCCAATTGAAAGGACTATGCCCAGACCTGAGTTTCGTGTTTTTTTTACCTTGGTTTAAAGCTGGGCTTCAGAGTTAAGTCTGAAGCACCTCTGGGTTGTTTCTCTTCCCATGAATATGGAACATTGCTTACTAATTATAGCTGAACTTGGCGTTTTGTACTGGGTTTATAACTGATGTAGGCAAGATTAAAAGCATGGCATTGATAGCAATGCAGTTCTGAGCTGCTAAGATGCAAGTATTAAAGCACCTCCATCTATCACACTTGTGATTACTCCCAGTACAATTTGTATTTCAACACATAAATGCTTGCATTTCAGATTTCTAAATAGAAGTTGTTACTGTACCAGACAGCAGTGCTCCAAACTTGTCTTTTTATCTGCCACAATTTTTTGAGCAGCAGTTGCTACCTCTTAATATGTGCTGATGCACCATCTTTGTTGTCTGGAACAGGAGTTTCACATCAATATTCAGCGAACAGAGATTTGGGCTGAAAAACACAATGGGCCTTGTTTACAATATTTTGCCGTAGGGCAGTGAAGCAAGCCTTCCTGCTGGGCTGCCCTATGGGAAGAAGAAAACAAGTGCAGGAATGCACCAAATCTATCAGCTATGGCGCATTCCTGCCCTTTTGCCCTGCGCTGGGGCACAATGGGCTGCCATGCGCCAACGCAGACACCATTGCCCTATTGTACAAGGGTGTCTGCATTGCAGGGATGGCTGTTTTTGTGCAGGAAGGGAACCTTCCTTCACAAAACAATCACAAGAGGCTTTTTCCTCTTTCTATGTGTGCTGCAGAGAGCAGCTCACATAGGAAAAGGAAAAACAACGAGAAATAATGTTATTTCTCCTCGTTGCACCTCCCCTGGGGAGGCAGACGTTTTCGGCGCTGCCTTAGAGTTATGATTCCTCATAACTCTGGGGCAGTGTCAAAAAGCAATAGGTGTTGCTGGGAACACCCATAGTAACACCCACTGCATGCACCTTTAACGCAGAAATCTGCATTAAAGGGAGAGTATTTACAAGGCCGCATTACATTTTGCAAAGTGGCTTACTGCTGCCTGGTAAATATGGAGAAAACCTTCGCGCCACCAGAGCTTCGCAAAAAGTGACTGTCAATGAAACCGAATATGTTTTAATGAGAATGGCTACTACTATGTGACTAGGTAAATGCTTATCTTGATACATAGATTGGTATCTGATGTTATGGGGATCATGCTAGCAGGGGCTTTCATTTAGGTTAAAGTATGGGCTTCATCAATACACCATGAAATCTCTGAGTGAATGAGTACTGACAAATGCTTATAAAAAATAGCCATTCCAGCACACTAGTGTTTTGTATTTGAAAATATAATGAACAAATAAATAGAATCCATTATTTCCATGCATGACTCAGTGTTCGCAATTCCAAGCTGCTCTAGAAGTCCCAATAAGGAGTATTTTAAGCTTCAAACCCAGCCAGGCCTCCAGGAGGGCAGAAATATTAGCTTGAACATCCACCTTGTCACTGGTGAGCACGGATTTCAAGAAAGGATATTAGCCTTGTTCCTGATTCAGAGTAAGAGGGTATAAAGGACTTAATTTTCATCTGTTTGCTCACCCGGTCAGTGAAAGGGTCCTGGTCACCCTATTCCAGCGACCTGTTGGCCAGCCTCTGCTCTCGTTGGACTGGAAAGCTGTGACCAGGCCTGAGTCACAGCTCCAGAAGGCTCTGGGCCTGGATCAGTTTGCCAGTCTGCTTTATCACTAAGTGCCCAGGACAGGTTGCGCAGGCCCAGGAGGGTTCCTTGCTTCTCTGGTTTGAAACGTTCTGACCGCACCCCCAGTCAGAGTTTCAACAGGGGCTCATGGGTGTAGTCCCCTATGCTTCCTTCCCCAGTCTGCCATGTCGCAGTAAAGTAAAGTAAAGTCCACATTTGTAAAGCGCACAATCACCCGTAAGGGTCTCTAGGCGCTGGGGGCCGTCGGGAAGATTAAGCGAGCTATTGCCCAGAGTCACATGGTGCTGGGCTAACCTGCCGCCGGAGGCGGGGATCGAACCGTGGTCCCCAGATTCCAGCGTCAGTCGCCCTGGCCGCGGCGCCACACCTCTCCAGCAGTGTGTCCTGGATGGGGTTTCACAAGCCCCTGGACAGATCCCCTGCTTCTATGAGATGAAAAGCTCCGAGTGGGCCCCAGTCAACAAAAGAATCACCTTCCAGCTCCTCACCCACGCACACAAAGCCCTACACAACCAAGGCCAGGATACCTCAACAGCCGCCTCAACTTATACGTTCCCAAACGCCAGCTTCGATCGACCAACCACGCCCTCGCCGCCGTCCCCCGCATCCGAAGAGCCACCACAGGAGGAAGGTCCTTCTCCTACCTGGCCGCCAAGACGTGGAACTCCCTTCCGACCCACCTCCGCCTGACACAGGACCACCTCGCCTTCAGGAAGCAGCTCAAGACCTGGCTGTTCGAGCAGTAGCAGACCCCCCCCCCCCAGCGCCTTGAGACCCACCGGGTGAGTAGTGCGCTATATAAATGCTGTGATTGATTGATTGATTGAGTCAGATCCCCAGCAAACCCGTGGGTGTGGTTCTCTGGGCAGGGGCTCCCTTTGCTAGCCTGGCATGTCACAAAATACCCTGGATTGGATATACCAAAAGCCTGGGGATGGCCCCTCTGCTATCTTGGGTAACACATCTTTCATGGGCCCTGGATAAGAGCTCCAGCAGGACTGGTGGTGCAAGACCCTGGCTCTAGGCTCGACTCGGAGTCCAACACGTCACAAAGTGGCCAGAATGGGATTCTGCCGGCCCTGGGAAGCCCCTCCTCCATCAGTTGCCTAAAAAACTCTAATCAGCCCTGGGTGAGTGCTTCAGTTGGCCCAGGTATCCAAGCCCCTGACTTTGGCTTCATTCACCAGCCCACTACGTCCCAGAGTTCTCAGGGCAGGGTTCTGTAGGCCATGAGAAGCCTTCCCTGCTTCACCAGTTTAAGCTCTAAACAGGCTCTGTAAGGCCCCTTCCCTGAGGCTGAGCTTTGGCTCCATCCTCCAAAATTTGGAGTCCATCGGCACCCAGATGGCTGTCCTTCAAACCCGACCATATGGTTGTGTTAAGTCCAGACATCCAGTCCCATACCATAGGAATGCGTGGAATGCCCTGATGCCAGGGGTTTCCCTGAAAAACCCAATGAGTGCTCATTAGCAACTGTAATCTCGGCCAGGGCCCCAGGAGGCCAGATACATTATTCAAACGTCTCCCTCCGACACCCAGTGTGCACGGATTAGAAGAAAGTCTTCCCCTGGATTATTAGGGCCAAAGTTCTTGGGAATTGTCCGACATCCGATCCCTCTTCGTGGGAGCTGCAATGGAGATTTAAGGAGACCACTAGAGGAATGCAAGGGTATATTTGGACAGGGCTAGGAAAAATGGAAACGTTTCCTGCTTTGTATCAAATTAAAGTGAGGAGACGGACAGGTGAAAGAATGAGTTTGAAATGGTTCTTCTCTCCCAGAGATGAGTAGTCTATGATTGCAACTAAAATTTAACAAGGAAATTATTAATTCAAATTAATCTATTTTCATGTTGCCCTCAATCCTGGATTGCAAATAGGTAACTTTGTGTGTGAATTCAGAGACTTGCACTTTTTTTTAATAATTTGTACCTGTGACAAAATGAGATTATTTGTTTTTAGACAGTTTTTAGCTTTTATTCTGACCTTTGGACTCTCTTTGGACCTCTGCTGTGTGAAGGTCTCAATTACTGATCTTTACTCGCTGTAAACTCAGTTAAAGATGTTTATGATAAGATCTTCTGAGGCACAGCTGTGATAGGAGGCTCTGAGCAGGTTGCACATGAACAGGTGTGCACACGTGTCTGGGCCAAGCAAGTGAGGCTACTGTCTAACACAGCCTGACAACTGCAAAAGGTAAACTATTTCAGGAGGAGCCCTTAATAAATTGTTGATGGCCTATGCATGCCTTATAATTGGACTCATAATTCTTGGTGTAAATGTGTAAATCTGTAGGCCTTCACTAAAGTAGGTACAGTGCTAAATGTATTGTACATTATGTGTGAAAGATGCATGAAAGTACATATTTACATAAGTTGGGCCTAGACAGGCACAGCACTTGCAAGTCCAGGTAAGCAAGGGACATGGTGAAAATATAACATCAGTTTCCACATATCTGCACTCCTTATAGGGTGTCGGGTGTTTCCTAATTCTCTGAGACAGTTCCTAAATTAGACTTTGGCCTTGAATCACCCTGCTGAGCCAAGTTCACTACGACACTGGCCACCAGGAGGACGAAAGGCTTATCCGCACATTATGGACATTTGACAGTAAGTTTGTCTGTTTCTGGTAGAAGAAAGGGTGGGGACAGAATTTACATGTGATAGTTACTTTTCACGCTACAACATTCATGGGAAAGCCCAACCCCTAGGCAGCGGACCTCTGGAATGAGTTGCAAGTTGTCCTTCCCTTTAAGGTTTTGAAGAAAAGGGACCCGGCAGCTGTCCCAATTAGGGGAATGGCTTAAGGCTCTATAGTGCTCTTTAAACCGACAACTTGAAGTTGCCATATTGGAATGCCCTAAATGCTGTGCTATGCAAGAGAGTTGGGCCAGGGATTGAGTGATGATGTGTCATCTTATGATTGAGCAGAGGTACCTACCTTCTTGAACTTTCCACCCCAACTTTAAAACACTCTGCATAATGGAGAAGCTTTTGAGAACATTCTGTAACTGGTGGAAACTATATAGGAAGAATGCCCAGCTGGAAGAGAGTTGATATCCGACTCCTGCTTTCCTTCTGAAAGGGAGTCAGTGACTCTCACCTCCTACTGCAGAGATAGATTCATGGACTTCTGACTCCCAGTAGAAAAGAGTAATCAAAGGCTCCTCGCTACAGCCTACACCCAGCGACTAGGGTATGTCTTTCACGGCCAGTGGTGTTGACCCGCCAACATCTAGAGGACATTAGAGGGATGATTCTGAGGGGACCAGGAGTATTTCCAAGAATCTTCTGTGAACTGGTCCTGTTGTTGGGTGAATCACAAACGGCGACCCCCTGATGTTTGCTGGTACACAGACACCCTTATGTGGCTAGTAAGCTGTGAGGTCTTAGGTGCAGGCAGGGAGATTTTGCTGCCTTGGGGTTTCAAGGTGCTGCTGTTGGTGAGGAAGCCCTTAGAGCCAGGAGAAATGCCCGTAACTCCTGTAAGAGGCGGGTCTGAGGTGAGGAGCTAAAGGGCAGGAGGGTAGGCACTGACCTCTCTCTCAAAGAAGGAAGAATAGTGAATTCCAAGCTCCTAAAGGATTAGAAAAATATTTAGAGCCCAGAAGGTCAAATGTGACTTTCCAACTGCTTAAAGGTCTCAAAGGTTTCAAGGTTCAGGATTCTCTGGGAAGAGACAGAGCCCCAAGGAGAAGTTTGCTGGGGGGGCACACAAGGACTCCCTTTTCATTTCAGTGTGTCCTCCCCAAACCCCCTAAAAACTCTTCAAGAAACTGTGTTGCCTGGGCCCCCAGAGCCCAGGGGTAAAAAGACCTTTGAGCAACATATGGCCAGATCCCTGAAAGTGGTATTGGGTCTTTCTTCCTGCCCCTTTCCTAGTCTGGAGCAGTGGGGGCACCTGACAAAAATCCTCCCGCTCATGTGGTCTGCGAGCGGGGGCAAGCAGTTAGCTGGCCGGCTCCCATGCTGGTAGAGCATAGTGTGTCAAGCAGGGCCAGCCGTCTTGTCCATGTGGGCTAGGGCTCCCACATAGTCCAACAAAGGGAAAGGAAGGCATGAGGCTTATTATTTGTGAGGACTGCCACACTTCCCATCTAAAAACCCGCTTCCTTACAGATGTGATATAGTGCCACTACATAGTGGAGCATTATGTCGCCTCCACTACATCATGGGATATTACATTGTTAAATGTGAATGTTAGACAAAAGGGTAAGTGTTAATTAATCAAGAAATAGGGCAAGGAAAATTTAATAAAATTAAAAAGGGGGCAGCGGACAGCCCCCCCGAAAACTCAAAATGATGGAGTGCCCATGATGCAGTGTCTCTCAATATATTGACATAAAAACTGCAAATGCAGTCATAATGTTCTATAAGCACATATGAACATTTCCGAACCAAATAGCTCTGCAGTTGCTCCTACCACTTGTGTTTGGAGTAACCCTAAGCATTAGCCATCCGCTCATTTATATATTTTGTTGTGAAATTGTTAGTTGTGAACTAGGTCAGGTCAGCTTTTGGTTAGCTGTACAGAGTTATGTGGCCTCAGCTAAGGTTGTTTCAGCAAAGTTGCCGATTAGATACGCAGCGGTTGTTTTGCTCTATTGGACTTCTCCTGGTTTTCCTAGTCGCCGAGGGTGTGAGGAAGCCGCGGGACTATCGAGACCAAGTGCCCTGCAACCACCACCACCTCCTCCCCTGCCGCTGCCTTGATAACTGCTTGCGGCCCCCGCTTCGCGGGTGCTGCTCGCAGCGGTTGTTTTGCTCTATTGGACTTCTCCTGGTTTTCCTGGTTGCCGAGGGTGTGACAAAGCCGCGGGACTATCGAGACCAAGTGCCCCGCAACAACCACCACCTGTGCTCTTCACCTGCCGCCGCCATGATAACTCCTCGCGGCCCCCGCTTCGCGGGAGCCGCTCGCAGCGGTTGTTTTGCTCTATTGGACTTCTCTTGGTTTTCCTGGTCGCCGAGGGTGTGAGGAAGCTGCGGGACTATCGAGACCAAGTGTCCCGCAACCACCACCACCTGTGTTCCTCCCTTGGCCGCCCACAGCCTATATTTTTGGTCACGCTCCCCGCTACGCAGGACGTGCGCCGGGCAAAGCCCAGGCCAAGGGCGGGCCCGTTTGAGCCCGTTCGAGGCTAGAGAAGGCTGGGCTGGGCCCCCCTCTAACGCCGACAACCTGTAAGACAGAGTAAGTTCATTCATCTGTGTGTGTTCTTCACATTTATTGTATTGGTACTGTTGTAGTATACCAACAAACTTGATATGGCTGGCCGTGTAGGGAGGGGAAAGAAGGTCGTACCGGGAAGATCTGTGACCGGGACACTCGACCAATTTATCTCAAGGGCATCGTCGGTACTAGCACATGAAATTGAACTTACGGAGTTTCTCCAAGCGGTCCTCTTTGGGAAACGTTGTGTTCCCTGTCATCCAGGAGCGACACATAAATACTACCAAAGAACTAGTGACCGCAAGCCACAATAGTGGCTTAAAGACAGTGGATACGGTGAATACCAGGACTGATGGGGCTCTGAGTATGCATGCCCAAAGTAACATCAACCCACCAATGACTGTGACTGGCGGGGTATCTACTCGTGCATCCACGTTGTCTGTTCCAGGGGTTGTGCCACTGCCAATAGGACATATATCAGGAGCGATCCCAAAGAAGAAGCGAGGTGGGGGTGCCTCAAAGGGAAAATACCCAAAGGTGGCCAAAGTTAAGAATATGGGTAATTCGGCATTTGTTGCACATCCTACTCCTGAACCCCAGACGGTGGCATTAAGTACTCCACTTAACATCCCGCCCGTTGGTACCTCGGCTATATTGGATGAGGATTTTTGGATAAAAGTAGGCGGAATCCTTACGTCTTCCATGCAGCCCATTCTGGCCAAATTGTCGCTAATTGAAGACAGACTAAAGAAACTCGAGCAATTGAGTACATCTAATCTTGAGTATAACAAGAAAAACCAGACGATAATCAATAAAGATAAGAACCTGCCGATAAGCGGCACTAGGGACACTTCGGTTCTTTTTTTTTTTTTTATAAATTGTTTTTTATTGTGGCGAAGATAAGAATAAGGCACAAAATATACAGTCATCGACTCAGGTCTCATGTAAACAGCAGGAACAAGAAGTCCCAGAATCAATACACAGCCGTGTATGGCCCACATCCCGGAGGTAGGGCGGCGCAGGAGTAAACATACATATGTAGAGGGAGAAAGTGCAATTGTGCCTCAAAGAATAATAAAACATTGTCGATGTCCACGCCAATTTTCTTGTGTTGCATTCCTACACTACATAACCACTTGAACTATAACGAACTACCCCAAAGATGACAATTTAGTGCAGGTCCGAACATAGAAGGAGAAATATACAGGGGCCAGCTAGGGCGCAGTCACTAGAATGTTGTGTGGCCTACGGGGAATCTCATCTAAATCAAACATAGCTGTCAGGGAACAGCGGCGTGACTACCAGGGGACGCTGCACCTGCTCAGACACCTCACTCTAGGCCCCCGTCCTCCCCCCCCTCACCCTCACCAGACTCCGAGGACGCAGAGGAAAACAGCTCAGCGCTAGTGGCGTCTGAGTCCTCCTCCCTCATCCCTTCCATACACATAGTTCTCCAGGCGAGTAAGTCATCCTGGAGTTTCTCCTCTCTGCGAGAGCGCTGCATGTGCGTCTCCTCCGCCAAGGTTCATTCCTTGACATCTCGCAGCCAATGAGGAAATTCAGGCGCCCTCTGACCCATCCAGGTAATGGCCACCCGCCTTCTTGCCAACACCAACAGAAGTTGCAGCAGTTTATAAGACAGACCTTTCTTTTTTGGCTTGGGCACTAATGCTAGCAGGCAGGGAAGTGGGTCCAGCTGCAATCTAATATGGGTGGTACGGATAATGAATACCACCACCCTGCGCCAGAAATCCAGGACCAATGGACATTCCCACGCTAGGTGCAAGAACCCCGCCTTCGCCATCCCACACCTAGGGCAATTGTGACGTCTATCTGACGATATACGGTGGAGGGAGACAGGTGTCATGTAAGTACGGTGAACAAAATTAAAGTGTATAAGTTTAAAGCGGGCGTTGCAAGACACTTTACGAGTCAACAATCCAATCCGCTTCCTCTGAGCCGGGTCCAATACTATGCCAAATCCGCCTCCCATGCCGCCCAGGCCGGCGCCAATGGGGGAGTCGAGTCACGGCGCATGGCGGAGTAAAGGAGGGAAATCAGGCGCCTACCTCTCCCACACGACAAGATGACATCCAGTGTATGAGTGAGCTGGGGCGCCTCTGGGAATGGGGGCCACGTCGTCCTGGCCACCTCCCTAAGACCGCCATAGTGTAGGTACTGGCCCTCCACAAGATTAAAGGAGTCCCTGGCTCTCTCAAAAGTTACGAAGGAGTCGTCTGGGTAGAGATCCGCCAGGGTCTCGCAGCTGCCTGAGCGCCATTCCCTAAAAGACATATTCTTCTCCAGTGCGAGCACCGGGGCCAGGATCCAAAGTGGGAGCTCCCTATGGAACGGCGCGCGGCGCAGAATCTTCTCAACGAAGCGCTGCCAAATGTCGGCTGTATGCCTCACCACACAGGGCAGGGAATCGTCGGCGCCCCGACCCTGCATCAAGGCCTCTTGCAGGTCCCTTGCAGGAGCCACGCCTGCAAGTAGTGCCAGCTCCCAGTTCTCGTGGTCAGCAAACCACCGGGCGGCCGGGAGAAGCTGTGCCGCGTAGTAGTAGTCAAACTTTGGGGCCTCGAGACAACCTTCGTCCCAGCACCTCGTCACCGTATGCAAAGCGACCCTGCTTCGTCCACCCGCTCAGAGTAGGGAGGTGAGAAGCGAGTTCAGGGTACGGAACACTCGGGGCGGCAGCGGACACAGAGTATTCTGCAACACATAAAGGACTCTGGGGAGCATCACCATCTTGGCGACTGCCAGCCGCCCCATGAGGGAGAGGGGAAGTGTATTCCAGAAGGCAATGGATTTACCGAGGGCTGCAAGGATCTTATCTATATTGTGCGCCAGGAGGGCTTCGTCAGAAGCCGCTACTTGAATACCCAAGTAGCGAAACGCCACCCGTTCACATCTGAGGCCGGAATATTGGTGATCCATGTCTGGGACCGGGACAGCGTCCGTCAAAGGAAACACCAGAGACTTGTTGACATTCATACGCAGCCCAGAGGCCGCACCAAAATGGTCCAATAGTCTCATTAAGACGGGGAGGGCTTCCACCGGGGAAGTCAAGTAAAAGAGCGCATCATCCGCGTAAAGCGAGATAACATTCGTAGTATCCCCCACCACTATGCCCCAGTCCTGGAGATCCCTACGGGCAACAACTGCGAGGGGCTCAATGGCAAGGGCGAATAAGAGGGGGGAAAGGGGGCAACCCTGACGGGTACCTCTCCCCAATGACCATTCATCGGATCGGGCCGACCCCAATCGCACCGAGGCACGGGGCGCCTTGTAGAGTATCCGGATCCAGTTGCAAAATCCAGGGCCGAACCCCATTTTCAGGAGCACGTGGAGAAGATAATCCCAGTGCACCGTATCAAAGGCTTTGGCCAGGTCAACAGAGACCAGTACGCAGGGACCCTCACGTCCTCGCACCTCATGCAGAATGTGGTTTAGACGGCGCAGGTTCATCGCCGTATTGCGGCCCGGTATGAAGCCGCACTGGTCGGGATGGACGAGGTGGGACATGTGTGGGGCCAGGCGATTGGCCAGCATTTTAGTAAGGATTTTTGCATCCGAGTTGATCAATGTGATAGGCCGATAAGCTGCGGGGTCCGTTTTGTCACCACCCGGCTTCAAGATCATACACACCTCACCCTGATTCATGGAAGGCGGGAGGTCGCCAGTACGCAGAGCCTCGTTATAGACTTGTAAGAGTGGGGGGGCCAGGATATCTCCAAAGGCCTGATAAAACTCAGCCGGGTATCCATCTCCACCAGGTGTCCTGGCTCGGGGGAGGGCGGCTATCGCCGCGGCAACCTCACCCAGCGTCAGTTTAATATCGAGTTCCTTCGCGACAGCTTCCGGCAGGGTCCGTAGGGGGAGACCCTCAAGATATGATTGGTAGGCGTCCGCCGATATGGACGGATCAGCGGCATACACAATTTGCAGATGACTGCGAAGGACTGTAAGAACATCCGCCTCCGAGTGGACCATAGTGCCACTGGGGTTCCGTAGGGCCACGATTCGTTCAGGCGTGAACTCCCGCCGTAGAATCCAGGCCAATAATCGGCCCGACTTGTCCCCTTCACGGTGTAGGCGCTGCCTATATTGGCCTAGCGTAAATGTATCAAGTCGCGTTAATACGTCGTGGATGGATACCAGGGCAAGACCCTCCGCCTGTTGATCTAACGCCGTCGGATCAGGCTGGGATTGGGCGCGCAGGAGTGCATCCTCCGCGGTTCGCAAGTCAGAGAGCAACTGCTTCCTGACCCCGTATGATAAGCCCATACACGCCCCACGTACGACTGCCTTAAGAGCCTCCCATCGGGTGGAGTAGGACAGGTCATTCCCCGTCCAATTGAGTTCCAAGTAGTCAGAGAGCGATGTAGCCACATGATCTCTGGCCACCTGATCCTGGAGCAGATCAGGCGGCAGTCGCCACGTGCGCGGCCGCGACGCTCGATCAGGCCATTGCGCCACACACGTAACCGGGGCATGATCCGACAGATATCAGGCTTGGTGTGTGACCGTCAATACGAGTGAGGAAGGAAGGTTAGCTGCGAGGACCCGGTCTAGCCTACTGTGTGTACCGTGTGTCGGAGTATAGCATGTGTAAAGCTTCTGTGCGGGGTGGCAAGTACGCCACATGTCCGTTGCCCCAAGATTGTGCATCACTTCCCGTAAGCGCGCCGTCATGCGGGGCTTAGTGCCCACTCTGGGCGGGTGACGGTCCAGCTCATGGTGCAACACGCAGTTAAAATCCCCGAACCAAAGGAGGGGCGCGTCTAAACCCGGAGCCACAACATCTTGCATCTGGGAGAAGAACGCCGGATCATCAATATTCGGGGCATATGTATTCAGAAGCAGGAGGTCTTTGTCATCTAATTTGATTCTCGCCAAGATGTACCTGCCTTCAATATCAGCGTCGATATATTGAACAGCACAGGGTATCCCTGGGGCCACCCAAATAAGAACCCCCCTAGCATATGTAGAGTATGAGGAATGGAAAACCTGACCCCTCCACTTCCTAGCTAGGCGTTGTGAGCCTTCCTCATCCAGGTGTGTCTCCTGTAAACAAGCAATCGAAACCCCATGGCGTCTGAGGAAGGTGAGGACCCTGTGTCTCTTGGTGCATGTGCCCAAGCCACGCACGTTCCATGTTAAAAACTTAAATCCCATGGCCAATGCATACGCCCAGACGGGCTACAGTGTAGGCGCAATTCAGACCACCTCGTAGCGACCCATGCCACTTTTAACTCCAGGGAAGCAGCTTTGAGGTCAAGCTTCCCACAAATCGGAACCAATACGCACATATTGTCAGTGTCATCCGTTTCACAATCCCAACCCCACCCCCCAACAACCCCAAAACATGAAACTTTTGCAAGAACACCCTCCTCCCCACCACCCACGAGCAATAGGATAGCAACAACCAAAAACGCCACCCCGCCCTTCACCCGCCAGTGCCAGGACGTGCACAGCCACCCCACACCACACATCCCACACTCACTCACACAAAGCAATACAACCCCACCCACCCAACCACCCAGCTCCCCGAAAGACCAAGGTATCTGAGAAGAACACCCTGGCATCACCCCAGCCGCAACAGTAAGGTAAACATGACAATAGGGAAGTCTACTTCAGACCCCCCACAGCACACATGACCCAAAGTAAATCACAAGGTACCGACCAGGGATCGGAAGGTCCCGATGACAGTGTTGGACCGCTACGGGCCATAGGTTCACAGGTGAGAGGAGCCCCGCTCACCCGAGTAAACACAGAAAAGCGCCACAGTTAGTTGAAACAAGGATCATTCCGACTCCCGCGCCGATGCAGCAGTCTCGGGGACCACCGTGGCCGTAGAGGCCGTGTCCCGCAGTATGTCCTGCAAAGTGTCCGGCACCAGGACGTCGCCAGGAGAAGCCGCCCCTGACGGGCTCGAGCCAGCCCTCGCCGGCGAGGTATTCATGAGGATGGCTCCATCTGGACCCACCGTGGGCCGAGCCTCAGGGGAGCTCCGGGACCTGGAGCGACGATTTCTCCTACCACGACGCCGTCTCTGCGGCCTGGTACCCCAAGTGTCACGTGAGCCCCCTCGTTCTCCCGGGGGCAGGTCATCCCCTCTGATCTCCAGCCACTCCCAGACCTCCGCAGGCGTCTCAAAGAAATGTGCCCGGCCCTGGGCAAGCACCTTCAGCTTGGCAGGATACAGGAGCATGTACTGAAGCTGCATATCGTGGAGTTTTTGTTTAACCCCCAAGTAGGATTTCCTCTGCTCCTGCACTTGTTGGGTATAATCCGGGTATATGGAGATGTGACAGTTCTCTATCATGTGGGGCCCCGTCTCCCTCGCCGCCTTGAGGATACAGTCGCGGTCCTTGTAATTCAGAATTTTCGCAATGATGGCTCTAGGAGCCTCTCCCGGCCTCGGAGGGGGCACCAAGGCTCTGTGCGCCCGTTCCACAATGAAGACGTTGGACAATCCAGTCGGACACAAGCGCTCACGGATCCAGGTCTCTAGGAAGCGCTCAGGGTTCCCCGCCTCCAGCCGTTCCGGTACTCCCAGTACTCGTATGTTGCTCCGACGCGCCCGTCCCTCCGCATCCTCAGCGCGCCGTTCTAGTGCCCGGGTAGTAGAGGAGAGCTGGGCAAGTGACTTTTGTAGGGAAGCGACCTCCCCCTGCAGCTGAGTGATGTTGCCCTCCGCATCCGAGACCTTGTCCGCGACGTTGCGAAGGTCTGTTCTCAGGAGGTTGACATCGATTGAGACTGTCTCAATCTGGTGTTCCAAGGCCGCATGGGAACCCTGAATATCCTTTAGGAGTTCAGCTCTGGTCGGTTCCGGCGGCTCCTCACCCTTGTCGTCAGGGCCCGTCTGCCGCGTGATCCTCTGTGGTAGATGGCGGGGGGTGGTGTATTGGACGATCGTATTGGGTTGGGTTGGGAGGTCTTCGAACTCCGACCCGTGCGGCCCGCCATGGTGAGCAGCTCAAGTCCGTTTGACCCAAAGTGCGCACTCCCAGTCCAGCCGAGCAAGGAGGGCCCCCCCCAAACCGGGCTAAGTCAGGGATGGCAGACGCCTACCGCGGCACACAGGCAACACGATACCAGTGGGTCAAGGGAGCCGGGAGGCCAAACAACGCAGGGGCAGCTCTCGGCCACCACCCCTCAACGGGGGTCAGGATATGGGATGCCACCCAGGGAGCAATGGGCAAGGCCAGTAGGAACACGGGCTGCAGCGTCGCCTCACCCCTAGTACTCACAGTTGGCAGTCCACCAGGGGATCCCCCAGGCCCCGCAGATCTGGGCCGAGAGGAACAGGGGTGTTCTTCGCCTCCAATCGCCGCAAACTCCCCAGAGGCAGCTCGGCACAGGCCCCAAGATGGCGGGCGTGTGGGGGGGCGGGGGAGGGGCCCCGTCCAACAATGGGCCCAGCGACGCTGTCCTAGAGTCCCCCCCGGAGGCAGCAGGGCCGCGAGGAGCCAAAGGAGCAGACAGGTCGGGGCTTGGCAGGGGGAGGGAAGCAGGCCCCTAGTCTGTGCAAGGGTCCGCAACGACGTCAGGTCCAGCCAGGCACACAGCCGCTCAGGGGCTCCGGCGGTCACCAAGCGCCGCGATTCAAGTCAAATGCAGGCGGAGCTCGCAGCCTCCCCCCACCAGGTGTGCCGCCACTTCAGGTCCGGATCGCGCACCCGGCAACGGTAGGAGAGAAAGGGGGGAGGGGGTCCAGAGCTCCGACCCAGGGCCGATATTCAAGATGGACGGCGCCCCCGTCCAGGCTTCCTCCGCCCCACGCAGCAGCAGGGTCGCAGCGCTGCCGCTCCCCGATCGTCCACTCACCACGCGGGAGTCACAGGCAGGTTCTCGGCGGGCACCAGGGGGCTCGTCCTGGTCAGAAGCCCCGGGCAGCGCACTCGTATTCCGGCCTCACCACGCAGGCCCAGACCCCGGTGTAGCGTGATTCACCACGCCGACTCCGCCCTCAGGAGCACTCGTGTCAGCGTTTGGGCGCCGGTCGTGGGTCCGTTTTTTTCAGGCTCATGTGACCCAGCGGGGTCACAGCTCCACTCGACAAGCCTGTCCAGCGACCAGGGGAGCCAGGGCAGGATCAGTGACAGGATGATGCTGGTCTTCGGGACGGAGCTGGAGGAGCTCACGTCCTGTCGGCCATGCTGCTTGGCCACGCCCCCCAACACTTCGGTTCTTAACCCAATTTCTCATATATTGGAATGCGACCCCACGAAAGGCACCTTGCGGGCCTGCGTTGGAACCGGATCGAGCACTAAGGATGATGCAGTCTCCCAGGGAACCATGGACACAGCTAAGGGAAATACTGCAGACCATCATGTGTTGGGAGGGGGCATAGTCAAAACTGTGCAAGGGGGACCCACTGATATTGTTGAGCATGAGAATTTGGTGACTCGAATCGACCTACCGCCAGAATGTATCTCCTATGTTGTTGTCCTGGCAGGGGTTTCAGAACTAGGGAAGGGCAGTGTGGAAACATTTGTTGAACTGAAGAGTAAACCATCCACTGGCTGAATGCCAACAGACCCCTTCCTTCGTATATGCATAGCCAAATTCTGTTTGTACGCAGAGTTAGCTGGGTGGGTAGGAGTAGGAAAGACATATTGGGTGACTGTATTATTATAAACTTTAGAGACACGCGAGTAGTGCAATACATTTGTTAGAGGTGGACCCATATCACAAGAACTAGAATTCAGCCACTTGATCTTACTTACTTTTATAGCACCCACACACGACGAGTGAATTGTGCTTTTTATGGAAATGTTCTTGAAGGGAGTTCTGGAGTAAATAATGCCAGAAATGGGATTGGAATTGATGGCTATGGTCTGGTATCTAGTAGCCCCCCTTAGCAACAGGTACTGCGTACTTGATATGGTGGATTGACTTACCCCAAATAGTGCTATCCTCCAAAGTGCTTTCTCCCTGGAAAGGGGTGTAGAGGTCACGAGGCAACAACTTGACAACAATTTGATCAACGTGGCTTCCGGGGGGGCTGCAAATTGTACCAAATATAGTTTAGATGGTGCCAGCAAAGATACGAGATATGCCAACACCGCTATTGAAACTAATCAACCTATACCTAGTAAGGGTGAACTCCTACCTGAGTCGAATATAACTTTGAAAATAGTAGAAAGGGAAGAGATTGTGGAAGATAATCACCAGGCCAGACAATATAGATTGAATACACCTGTACGGTATAGTAAAACAAGGAGATCATTAGGAGATGTTGGCACCCAAACAGTTGCTAGCCCAATCATTAACAAACCAGAGATGGGCAATATTCTCAAGTTGATGTCGTGGAACATCGCTGGGTTGTCCTCTCGAATAAGGGACCCCAATTGTTTAACTTTCATACAGGATTTTTCTATCATCTGTTTTCAGGAATCCTGGGCAATCGAGGCCATACACATAAATGGCTACCATACTTTCCACACTCCTGCCAGCCCGAGTTTAAGGGGAAGGAATAAAGGGGGATTATGTATCTATGTGTCTAACCTTCTGAACGACCTGGTAGTGAAATTTGAAAATGGATCTGAATATTATCAGATACTGCTAGTAAGCGACGAGGGAAAAAAGAAAACTGTCCTAATAAACTTGTATAATAACATCCCAAAAATGGAAATCGGAAAGGTATTAGAAGAGCTATGCCATACCCTGAAGCACATTGAAGAACATCTGTCTGGGTACATGTGTGTAATATGGGTTGGCGACTTTAACTGTTTTCTATGCCCATATAGTCATCTGGGCATTTGTGGTTTGGGCACAGATAAAGACGACCCCCTAACACATTTTTCCAATACTACTCTGGGTAACTGGCTAAATAAATTGACCTTTCAATTTGACTTGGGCTTTGCAAATGAATTATGTATTCCTCCAGTCCCTTTTGAGCCAACCTTTATTGGGAGGGGGTGTAAATCAGTAATTGATTTCGTTCTTATATCAAATCGGTATTCTTGTCACGTTTCTATTTGTAAAACATGTGATATAGTGACGAGCGACCACCTTCCAAATAGGCTACTTTATTTCTCTCGCAGGGAGTAAAAATACAACTAAAATAACATAAAAATTATATAATTGTAAATTAAGCCTTGGAAAGACTAACGGATATGCCATAAAGTGGAATAAAATAGAACCCACGGCCTTTTTTGAAACCCTTGTAAAAAATAAATATAAGGAATTCGAAATGTGTCTAACTCAGACAGGCAATAATGCCTTAGTCACTGAAGCTTTTCTCAGAATTACTGAGTAAATACGCAAACTCCTCACAGGGACACAGAAACAGGGTAAGACTAAGGCGCAGGGATGGTTTGATAGGGACTGCAGCAAGGTCCATGCTCATTTATTGAAGGTGTTAAAAAGTGAGTCGAGAAGCAAGGATGAAGTGAGGCTGCCTAGAACTATCAACGAGCAGTCAAAAAGCGTAAGATTCAGTTGAAACAGGAAGCTTGGCAGGCGCTACATCAAGCCTGCTTAACCAAGGACAATACAGGCCTCTGGAAGGCTGTTAATGCCCCTTTCTTTGTAGACAGGGCAACTAATACAATAGAAGTGGCAATTACGGAAGACAGATGGGTTAACTACTTTGAGGACCTCCATCGGGCAGACGACCTAACCGAGAGCGAGGGAATTGGCATAATTGAAGGAGTTGTAAATGTGAATCAGGCACCTTTTCCCATGAATATTGAATTCTCACTCATAGAAGTTCTAACTGCCATTAATGAGAATGCTGCAGGGAAAGCCCCAGGAGTGGCCCGACGGTGTGCCAGTGGATATATATAAATCTAACACTGAGCTATGGGCCCCACTTCTAACTAATGTCCTGAATAGCTGCAATAAACATAGGTTCTTTTTCACTTGGCTAGAGGCCATCGTGATCCCCATCTTTAAAAAGGGAAACCATAATGAACCAAAGTACTATCGTCCAATATCTTTACTGGACTCACTTATGAAAGTTGTCGGGAGGGTCATATTAAATAAATTACAACTTTGGGTGGAAGAAAAGGGCATACTTTCAAAGTTTCAATATGGGTTCAGGGCATGACTCGGTACGACAGAACAAGGATTGAACCTAGCGTTGATTATAGCTAAGTATGTAACAGCCAAAAAGGAAAAGTTATTCTTAACGTTAGCCGACTTGAGTTCAGCCTTTGACTGTTTAAATCACGATAAACTCTGGAGCACACTGTCACAAATGGGTGTGGACTCCAATTTAATTATATTTATTAAGGAGCTATACCGGGGGGTTGGGGCGAGGGTGCGATTTGGGAAGCAGGGCGAGTGCACATCCAAGTTTAGCATTAATAAAGGAGTTAGACAAGAATGTATACTCGCACCGTTTTTGTTTAACTTATACATAAACAGTGTAGGTTCCCACCTGGTCCAGGATAAGCAGGACTACCCTCTGTCCCTATATTATTATATGCAGATGATGCAGTAATTATGGCACAGACTCAAGTAGGCCTCCTAAGAGCAATCACCAGATTTTCGATTACATGAATGATAGAGGTCTGAAAATAAATATAAGCAAAACGTTCACTATGTGCTGTACTACAAATAAAACCACTACATGTAAAACTTTTATCTCAAAAACTAAAATAGATACGATTGATAACTTCTCGTATTAACTTTGAGAAAACGGGCACCTGGTCATTTGTGGCCCATACGAGAAAATTGGCTTTTTCGAGAGCCATAGGTGCTGTTCGTAATTTTGCCAATAAGCTGGGTGGACGACCAGTTCCAGAGCTTGTGGACATATATAAATCTAAATGTGTATCCACAGCGATATATATGTGGCAGGGATCTGGGGAATAGCAGAAACTCACAATATACAAGTCTGTGAGAATGCGTTCTTGCGCTATCTCCTAGCCGTCCCGGGGTCCACCACTACTTATGCATGTCATAAGGAACTAGGCTTGTCATACATATCGGACCTTGTTAAAGGTAATCCCCTTCTTCTATGGCATAAGGTATGGTCCACTGATGAGACCGGTTTTAATAGTGATATGATTAACGATTGTCTTAATCTCCACAGGGTCACAAGGATCTCCTGGATTATGTACGTAAAGAAATTATTTTATGACATTGGTTACCCAGAATATTTTGATTCCTCAAGTTGCCTAGAAACTGTATCAAGGAAGAAGTTGAAGGAAATTTGTTTACATTTTCTAGAAAATAAGCGCTGGCTCACAGAGAAATGTAAAACTTCGGTTATGGAGAACCATCTGATGCTCCAAGGCCAGGGAATTCAGCCATATCTGATACGGACGCAAAGTTGTTATTCACGTATGCTACTTACACGTTTTTGTGGGGGGACCTTTTTTAGACTGGTTACATTCCCAGAGGTAAACTCCTGGTCAAAAAATGTTTCATTATGTCCATGTGACGATACCTCTGTCCAATCAATGTTACACTGCATACTTTTTTGTAAATTTTTTGATTTGCCAAGGAGAAGATTTTTAATTTCTATTTTGAGAAAGTGGGGACTTAGTCAATGTAGAACAGCACTTCTGAGGTTACAAATGTTGGAGGATGAATTGATAATGCTCCTTATGTCGTCATTTTTAAAAGCTATCATCAGATATAGGATTACAATGAATTGATTTATAATAATCCGTCTGAGTTAGTGTAAAATTCTTATGTATTTAATATGAGCTGCTTTTTCTACTGTACTACCATGATTTATAGTAATGTTTATGTACTTTTTTAATGGTAAACTTTTTATAATAAGACTTGCTTTTATTGTGCTTTTATGTTTTTTTAATCAAAATCGAATTAAGCAGTTTTGACTTTGAAAAAAAAAAAAGATACGCAGTTAATGCTGGCATGTTGCTGAAACAGATTGATTTGCATAGATAGACGCATACCATTAGCTTATCATATTTACGCGCAATCATATAAGAGGTATAAGGATTTGGTAAACTCAACATGTTTATGCATGCCAGCTGCAGTATTGCATGTGGGTAATGAGCCAAGTCAATTAAACCTTTGAATTAGGGATGAGAATGAGACAAGTATCTAAACCTTTCAAAATGTCACTTATGTCATAAGTGTAAGCAATTTGCTAACCTCTTGAACTGTATCAAAAATAAGGTGCTATGAATAATGCATGAGCAATCAACGAACAATTTCAGATATTTTAATTGCATGCTAATGGGGTGTAGACAGTAGCATATGTAGACATTCGGTTGAAGAGGAATGCAAATCTGCAGATCTCATGCATAAATATAGGTTCACAACAACTACGGGAACACTTGAACTCTCGTTATATATGGTATAGATGTCATGGATGATATAAATCTATTTATATTCAATACGGCTTAACGAGGCAAGGGGTTCATGAGAGTTCACGTGCTTTAACATTGGGGATTGTATATAAGAATTGAATATTGCACAGTTGTGTGAGTGCACATATTTAATAGGACTTGGACGTCTAAATCTTCGAATGGGGGGCATAATTTGTGGTTATGCCACTGTTGCCAGCCAATGAACATTGCATTGATTTGTATTCCTCAGTTCACAGTCTGCACTGTAATTTAGTAGTGTATAGATCGAGTTTTGTTGTCAGGAATAGGCTATGAACAGAAACATACTCAAAATATTTCATTTTAAGAAATCAGTGGACAGAAATAATGCACAAAGATAATGTTTTTAGATGGGGCACCACTGCAAAAACCAAAAAAGTGATGGGACGAATGCTTAATTAATCTCTGCCATAGGTGATCGCTAATGGCTGCTTTCCAGTTCGTTTTTTTCACCCACTGTACCTCTCTAAAAAGGAACCAGCCATAGGAAAATCTTGCTCCTGTTTCATTAGAAACTGTCCAAACCAAGCTGTCAGGTCCCCTCCAGACAGGAAAACAAGTGAGCCAGACACTAGATGTACCTTACTACTGAAGCCTATGCAGGCTGAAATTGTTCTGGTGTTGATTGTGTTCCAGTCTGGAAGAGATCTGGGGCCGTATTGCATAAGTGCCAGAAGGCGCAACAAGCGTTGCGCGCAACTGGGGCACTTTGGTATTACAGAAAGGGCTGCAGACACTTGTGCGTTCCCTTCTGTACTACCGATAGCGCTGGTGCACATAAAGCGCCAGCGCTATCTTCAGGAGGTGTTCCCTCATTTGCATGGGGGTGGGCGCAGAGGCGAAGAAGCTCTCAAAAGTCGCACTGACAGTGCACCATCTGAAAGGTGACGCAGTCAGAGCGCCCCCATGATGCCAGCATTCTGGAGGGGTGAAAGGGGGTCGCATCGATGCCCCAGACATCCCCTTTCAGGGAGGTGAAGTCACTGACTGCACCTACTTGCAAGGGGATTTCTAATCCCCTTTAAAAGTGCAAGCGGGCTGCCGCTTGCACAGTGAAAACATGGAGCGGCTTCAAAGCAGCCGCTCTGTTTTTCACAGGAATGGGCTGCCCCCCAGGGCAGCACAAGTTTGCGGTCTGCCTTAGGGGCAGTGTATCCCATGTAATAGGGCGGCTTTCCCTGTTTGCACCTTGGCCCACCTGTTTTAAGGTGTGTCAGGCGCAAACAGAGAAAGTGCTCCCTTTACATAATAGGGCCCCTGTTTAGTAGTTCAAACTGGACCATTCCTATTGGAACAGGTCCAAGACTAATTTGCATATTGATGGTCTCTGTCTAGAGTGGCACAGCGGGTGAACAACAATAGGCTGAAATGCAGCCCGAGCGATCCCTGGCGACTGAGATTAAGTCAATCATCCTTTCCTCGTGTGTTGTTTGTTGCTTTAAATGGGGTACCTCACACTTCCTCAAATCTCCCTGCATCCAGTTATTTAATATCACAGAGTGTAGTGTCAGTTTATTTCAATCTTTTTCCATTTTATGTGCAATAAAAGTTGTGGTTAAATAGTGTCTGACCTCATTCACGTTACTTTTTAAAGTTATAGTTAAGCACTTGTGAGCTCTTGAACAGGGGCAGTGATTTAGTGCACACTCTTAGATTCCCAAACATATGCTGCACTGCAGTTTTTGTTCGAGAAAGACTAAGAAAAAGATGTCTCTATATTGCTTAAAAAGAACCCAAAGTAAATGTTTAGCATTTACATTGTGGGCCTGCATTGATTTATTAGTGGAACCAGTCCAAAACCCCAGGCAATAAATGAGCAGCATTTATCATGATCACTTTCAATCTATGCCAATGTGAGGAAGGAATTGCTGCGTCAGCTAAAGGCTGGAGGAGCAGCATTTTTGGTTTTGAACCAGTTAAAATGTATCCAAGAGGCATCTATTTCCAAAGCTACTGCGGAAATTAAGTAATAACAACTTGATTCTTATTTATCGCTCCATAACACTCAGTTTTTTTCCAGTTTGTTGAAGGCCTGGCTTCAGGTGTGGTGCCGTACCCTTCAGGTGGTTAAATCCACTTTTAAAGCAGTGCCGGTTATGTTGGTCTTGTATATGGTGCAGTAATGAGGTAACACAAAATTATGGGCCCCTCTGTAGAATGTGATGAGGGGTCCCTGAGTCTCCCATATCTCACAGATATTCTTTGGTCATGGGCTCAATGGGGAACCCATGAAGGGTTGGGTGCCCCCGCGCCACAGGTGCTGCAGGGGCCTGTGCTACACCCCTGTGATGCAAGTTATGTTTAAGATCATGGGGGCTTGGGGAGGTAGCCAGAGTAGTTTCATCAGGGTGAGAGCGATACACCCAAACTTCTTTCGGCCCTTGATGAGGTGTGCGGCTGCTTGTAGAATGCTTTTCAGGGGGGCCCGTGCTGTATTGGGGAGACCATAGGGTAGTGCCACCATTTAGGTGTAAAAGGACTAAGGCCTGGAGTGTTTTATTTAAATACGTTTTTCTGGGAGGTGGTAATACACTTTGAGATTTGGTAGGCCATCTTGGTGTTTTTAGCAATGTGTGTCCTTTGATAGAGATGTTGGTATCAATGGTCAAGCCAAGTGATTTTGCTTTCACTTTCAGTTGTGATGTAAGCCATGTCAAATGTCTCATTTCAGAGACCCAGGATTGAAATGTGATAGTTTGTTACTGTGGGAAAATAGGAGGAATTGTGTCTCTGGCACCTTGAATATTAGTTTGTCGCATCTCATCTCGGGGCAGATTTACAAATACCTCATTCAACACAATGCAGCAACCAAAGTTGCTGTGCTGCATTGTGGAAGAAGGAGAGCACAATGTCTGCTAAGAGATGTGACTGCTGTTCTCATCCCTAGCATCCTTCCTGAGTTCCAGGAGACACACTAGTGCAATGTTGTATGAATCTAGCATAGGTTTTGTATAAGAAGGGCATCCTTCCAGGACAAAAACTATGTGCAAACGTTCTTTTAAACATTTCCCACTCTGTGTGCTGTGCAGGACGGACGGCAAACATGCTAAGTTAGAAAAGTTTCTAGAAAAGAAACCTTTTTTCATTTTTTCGCCTACCTCACAGAGGTTTATTGTTTGATGCAAAGCCCTTTCTTCAAAACTTAGTAGATAGGGATTTGCATTAAAAACTATGGGTGATGGAAGGGGGATGGATGCCCATGCATCACCCATGGTATTCGGCCTTGACTCAAAGTAGCACAAAGCGCAACTTTGCTTTACTTTTAGACAGCTTTCCAACAAATATGTCACCAATCAACATTGTGCACTAATTTGCACCACTTTTTGTGACTTTGCATGTGTGCAAAATGTTGATAAATCTGGCAACACATTCTGAATAAGGCCTGTGAGTGAGGATACGGGTAGGGCTGTATGCCATTGGCATAATAATTGATTTTGATGCTGATAACAGTAGGCATAGTTCCAATGCTCTCTATGTAGACACTGAAGATTCTGGGGCACAGGGTGGAGGCTGGGAAGATTCCACAGGACGCTGGTCGTTTCTAGTTGAAGTGGTGGGGGACTGGAGTGACTATGCGAACGCCGTCTCGTATCAGCCATATTAAACTTGCGATTCTTCAGCTCTGTTAGGAGCTGTGGGAACTATCATGTTTTTGATTGTGAAATCTATGCTGGCTCTACCGGCAGAAACCTTTGACCGATGGTCCGACTGATGTTGGATCATCGAGCAATGGATATCAAAATCATTTTTACACCTTTGGGACCTCTAGGAGAAGACTGACACGCCCAGCAAGGAAGAAGATTAATGAACCATGCATGATCGGAAAAACACATTCTAGCTCAACAAATTACTGCTTTTTGAGGTTTTTATTTAAACAAAAAAACTTCTTATGTGGGCACATTAAACATAGTGCTCACATAGAAAGGTTTCAATGGCTTCAACCAAGCCTCCTGGTGACAGCTCTTCTGAAGGCACAGAGATCGCCACCTGCCTGGTGGAGGTCTCTAAATATGGCACACTGTATTCTACTAGGGCAGTAGAGTACAGAAGCACAGCCTGAAGCCAAACTAAAACACAGCTTGTCATACTTTAAATATGGCCTTGAGACCCAAGTGTATATTCGTAGATTTACTTTTCGAAATTGTAGAGTGAATGTAACTTTGTTTTAAAATACTTAATTGAGCACCTGTATAGGAATAAATAAATAAACAAAGAAATAATAAATCAGTGCACTTTTGCAAGACATAAAAGTAGTACTACGAAGCTTTTTGGTGTGTCTTGTGCAGTTGCCCATCATTCCCAAAAAAACAAACGAAAAGTAACCTAGGGGCTGCAAATTACTTAAAGCTCTTTTGA
The DNA here is from genome assembly GCF_964261635.1 of Lissotriton helveticus. NCBI lineage: Eukaryota > Metazoa > Chordata > Amphibia > Caudata > Salamandridae > Lissotriton > Lissotriton helveticus. The sequence goes on from NC_136067.1 coordinate 915,404,027, forward strand.
TTTAGAATAATGATTGCATTTTGAGTTATTATTAAAGGGTCACTGTTTGTTAAAAGCTAAATCCTAAATGGAGAGTTTTTTAAAAAGGGGATGGGAAGGTACAGTTCTTCAATCCTCCCATGTGCTTAAGATGGAGTGTTAGGTTGCTACCTATATTGGTTCATAGTGCAGAACTGTGGCCCTAGGTGGAAGGGGAACGTTATTGATTTGCAGGTTTCGTGTGTGATGTAGATGGGCAAGTGAATGAATGCTGGAAAGTGACAATGGTTTGAGAATTAATGTATGCATGAGTGCATGGGTGAATGCATAAATGAGTGACTGGGTGCGTAGACGGATGAATGGTTGAGTGAATAGGTCCATCAATGGATAAGTGAATGAGTTCATTGGGGAATGAAGGACTTGTTGATTGAGTAAATGCCAAGTACCACCAGCACGAGTTACAGCCTTGGGACTCGGCAGTAGATGGTTGCTTACCTCACAGAAGAGGTACAACATGGGCATCAGTTGTGCAAGCCTCCATCCCTACCCACTGATTGACACTATTCAGGGTGTGTGAAAGCCATTTAGGATCCAAGTGGGAAGGAGCAGTTCAGGTTCCATGAAGCGTGAAACGTGAAGCTAGAGCAGCATTGAGGCAAATGTGCAGCACGCGGTCAAGTGGGAGAACTGCTCAGAGTCCAAAGGGTTAGAGGTAGGACAGGGTCCCGCAACAGGGAGAAGAGCGGAGTTTAGGGATGGATGTTAGAGCAAGGAGTAGTGCAGTATGCAGTGGAGGAACAGTGCATGTTTAAAGTAGGGAGACAACATAAGGGTAAGTGGGCAGGGAGCAGCACAGAGATAAGTGAGTGCCAACCAGCACAGAGAAATGAATAGGAGCCATGTGGCAGGACAGAGTAGCCTCGTAGGCGGTCAGTGCTGTTGAGTGTCAATGTGGTGTCTCATGAAAGTACCACATGGTCCATGAGGAAGCAGGGCAAGGTCTAAGAAGCAAGATCTGGGATCAGGGGAGGGTTGAGGCAATAACAGCATTTGTTCTGGATGAAGCAGCAGATGGTACAGAGAAAGACGTTTTCAATAGTTGGGATTTATACTTATTATATCTCAAAAGTCACTTGTTTCCGATTCTGCAACAACTTTGATTTTAGTTCAATTCATGTTAACACAATACCTATTGCTGCTAAATTGTTCCTTTTAATCAAGTCTTGTGTATTGTTTCTTTATATCTACAGCTACAAGAGTTTTCTTACAAAATGGTCTTTCTTATTCCCAGGGCTTCCTGAATCTTCCTCCCATTTTGGAGCCAAACTCAGGTAAGTCTCACTTTATTAACATAGCTGCCTGCTTACTTTTCTCTCCAAATGAGGTATGTTGATTTTCTTCTTCCAGGATCCACCTTACCAATGATCCTGGGTCAGACTGGGCTCGAGAGTTGGCACACCAAAAGGATGCAGAATCACTTAAGTGTAAAACTTTAGCAAGCGCTGCAACAATGAGCTCCTGCTCTCTTAGGGTCCTTGAGAGCGAGTGGTCCAGGGCCTTAGCGGGCATTGGGCATTTCCCAAGGAGGCTGAATGGGTGTGGCCAGTTTTGGAGTGTTGGGGGCCGGTTTTGCAGCAGTGCTGCAATATCGGCCCCCAGTAACAAAAGCATTCACCAATACCAAAAGCAGCAGTGCTGGGGGGCCGGTATAGTTAAGCAGCAGTGCTTCACACTTGCACCCTCACCAAACCCTGAACTTCCCTCCCCTTCTCCTGTCTGAGCATGTCCGATAGAATTACCCGGTCTGCTTTGTGTTCTTAATCTGCCCCTGGAGTGGTCGTGACGGTTTGGACTCCTAAGTCCTGCGAGATCTTGCAGGGTTATATCAGGGGCAGATATCCTTCCTAAAGGTATAAAAAAGCGCTCATGTGCTGGTCCACTCCTCTTGCACGAAGTGCCTAATCTAGCGCCTGCATTACTGCCCTGTCCACAGCACAGTCCCCATGAGGCTAAGGTCCTGACAGTACACTCCCCCAGGACCTGACAGTATAATTCCCATGAACTCTCCCACAGGTTTGGTTTTATTAGGGCACCTTCAATTAAACTGACGCACAAGGTGGAGTACATGAATGTGGTCTATGGGTTCCCAAGTACAATTTTCTGGGTCATATTCTTTCCAATCGATTAGATAAAGTAACTTGTTTCTGATTATTTTGCCGTCAAAGATGGCCCCAACCTCAAATTGTAACCGTCCGTCTACTAGGATAGTACGAGAGCATGCCTATTGCCTTGTTCTACAGGTCTATGAGTGACACATGAAAAGACTGTGGGGCATATTTACAATGTCTGGCGCATCACTGCAAATCAGCAGGGATGCTCCAGAACAGATGCAACATGCAATACTCCCCTTACGCCACCATGGATGCATCGCATTTACAATGCGGCGCACCGTGGTGCAAGGATAGGCAGATGAGTGTCGCATCTTGTGGCGTAACAGCAATGCATTGCTGGAGTTGCGTAGCTCGATGCAACTCCAGCAATGCACAGGGGCCGCCCAGACTTATTGTGGTGCGTCACTCTTTACGCCTGCTTCAAGCAGGCGTAAGGGTTTGACGCAGCAGTGTTGTAAAACTGACTCAGTGAAATCTTGTAGATTTCACTGCGTCCGTTTTACAAGGCTTTGCTGTAACGGAACGCACACTTGAAACCTGGCGCAGGTTTCATGTGGCGCATTGCTTTACAATGTGATGCATCTGCCTAGATGCGGCATGTTGAAAATAAGGCGCAACATGGCGCATGGTTTACGCCGCTGCTGCGTCACAGAACTGATGCAACAGTAGCACAAATGTGGCGCAAGGGGCTTGTAAATCTGCCCCTGTATGTATTGGCACATTTTGACGGTATTCCCCAACAAGTTATAGCGTTTCTTAAGCCCCCGGCCCTACACTGGAATTACGGGGGAGTTTAGGTATTGGTAAATCTGAGAATTGGAAAATAACAGGCATTAAAAGGGCCAAAAGGGAAAAGACAGAAGCCCCATAAAACTCACATTAAACCTATTCTGTACAGTTCTTTGCAAAGCTCAGCACTTTCCAAATTGTGTCTTCTCGTCAAAAGTTAATCTGACAGGACTCAGAATTTAATAAAGTACAAAATGTCTCGGCTTTTGCTTCTGGCACTTGGACAGGCACATCGGAAACTAAATCAGATTATCATATGGTTTGTTCTGCATTGCAAAGCAACATTCAAATGCCTGCTAAATGGATTCATAATACCAAGTTTAATTAACTGTCCTAGGCCGCTATGTCCATCTTTCACTCTTTCAGCTACCATATATTACAAAGAAGCCTGATCTCCAGACCCTATTTAATGCTGATTCTCTGCCTTTCTCCTGCAAAAAAACTGAAAAAGAGCCAGGAATGTTCCACATTTATAATACTGCAACTACAGTGAGATCAAGAGAGAGAATGCCAGCAAATCGCATTATCTTCGCAAAACCCATTTTGTGCCATCACCTGTAGAAAAACAACAAATAGTTTTTGAAACCTCTTTTACGCTTGTTGGGATGCAATATAGGACCATTGCCCAGATGAACAAAGCATTTTTATGGTCACAAACACTCTGATTCAGAGTTTGCAACCTCAAAAAAGTTTTTTAAATGTACAAATTCGATTTTATTGATTTCTAAAATTGGGTTGCGCCCCATAGGGTTTCAATATTTGGAATGCTCATGTTGTAGACGTCCTTCCCAAAGACCAAATCGGTATGAAATATAATATATTTATGTTTTGTGAGTGAAATCTGGTGCCAAAGGATTGAAAAATTACCTGACTCCAGAGTTGGACAAAGTTTGTTGGGGAGTGGGCAGTCTTCAAGGTGACTACTATCAACTCTCAAAGACACTTATCAAAAAATGACAACTTTCCTTTTTAAATGCATGCCGTTTCCCTTGAGGAAAATGGACTAAAAAAAAAAAGTTGACTTTATGGAAAAGCAATCAAAGACATGGTAGTTTGATTACCCTCACAGACCACCATCCCTGGGAGTCCCACCAATATGAGAAAGTTATTATTTGCGACCTACCTGATTGACAGTAATGAGGTAAGTTGGATTTTAACTCATTCCGGAAGGAATTTGGTGAAGCCACTTATTCACATATAGGTTGATTCATTAAATTCTTTACTGGTTGCAAATTAGGGGCAGATTTACAAGCCCCTTTCGCCACTTTTGCATCACTTTTAACATGGGGAAAGTGACGCAAAAGTGGCGCAAGGGGGCTTGTAAATCTGCCCCTGAAACTTTATTTTGCGACCAGATCTTCATACATCTACCCAGTGGTATGTTTAAGTTCAGAAGTACATTTATTAGGGTAAATGTTACAGCAATACAGATAAAATGAGAACAATGTATAATAGAGAAATTATATACAATATATCAATTATACAACTAGCAAACAAGTATGGTTCGAGTTAGATATAATGGAATACGTCATGCATAAGAAGAAAACATCAGCATATGAACAAAATTGCATCATGTATAAAATATAAAAGTACAAAGGAGAGAACAAAATTCAAAATAAAGTAAAGCATATTATATTAATCTAAAAGAATGTCATGGGGGCTTAGCAACTTCTTGTTGTGGAGGAGTCGGACGGAGAGAGCGATTTGCACTTGTGTCAATGAAAAGTGTAACAGGTGACCATCAGTCTAAGCGCTTTGGTGCCATGTGTAATGGATATACAAAAGATGTATCTAGTCTGTGATTATAACAAACAGCATATCACCATGCCTGGTAAGATACTTTAGTAAAGTCCTTCCAATTCTTGGGGATTTGCTGAAAGGCCACTGCCAGCAATAAGTCTATGATCTTGATATTGGACTCTGAGTTTTCCCAAATAGGGGACAAACTACCTAAAAAGATGTGTGAAGGGGTGAGAGGATGTTTGGAATTAAAAATGGAATTGATTTGAAACCATACCTTTTCCCAAAAGCTCTGAACGAATTTACATGCGAAGAGCATGTGAAATAAGCCAGCATGTGGTAGCGAACAGGACCAACAAAGATCTGGAAGATGAGAGTGTCTCGCATGGAGTGTAAGTGGAGAAAGTAGGAGTCTATTATAAATGAAGAAGAACGTTTGTATGGTGTTAGCTGCCCTAGAGGATTTACGAATTTTAAACCAGATTTTGCCCCAAAAGTCTGTCGGCCAGGAGGTTTCTAAATCCGTTTCCCACATCAATTCTACCTTGGTTTTGTCTCTTGGATGAGATGAAGTATGTAAAAATGTATAAATAGTGGATGCATTAATAACAAGGGTCCTTAGCTTATCCGCATGAATAAGCTCATGTGAAGCAATTGGCTGGGATGACGTAAATTGTGTGTTGGCATTTCGAATAGCTTCCAATAAAAGAGAATATTTGGACTTGAAGGATGGAGGTAAGGTAAACAGAGTGCTAGCCTGTTCAAAGGACATAATATGATCTTGATCATAAAGTTGTTGAACCCAAATTATACCATGCTGTCTCCAGGATTTCCAAAAGAAAGGTTTATTATTGATCAAAATATTTTTATTATGCCAGATAGACGAGGTAAGGAATGAAGTTTGGATAACAGGCAGTATTATCTTGGAAGTATGTTTGAGTATAGGGGTAGAGATAGATTGCGGTGTACGTGTAAAGGAAAGATACTCTTGAAATGAGAATGGTAAAAGGAAGGATCTTTCAAGCATAGCCTATTTAGGGAGATATGTAGAGGGGCCAGAAAGGCATTTTGACGCTTGGTGTAAAAGGAAGGATTTGTGATAAGTAGGGAGATCAGGAAAATTCACCCCACCCTCTGATTTTGGACGAATCAACTTTGAGATAGACATGCGAGATTTTTTGGTGTTCCATAAAAAAGAAGATATAATTGAGGTGAGTTTCTTAAAATATTTGGAGGGTATGGACAATGGAATATTAGAAACTGTTTATAATACTGTGGGCGAAAGCATAATTTTAATGGTATCCAAACGACCTCACCACGATAGGTATAAGGGATGCCATTTCATTGTTAAAGACGACAATTATTGTATGCAATTTTCCATACAACCGGAGATTGTCCCTGAAATGGTCAGAGTAAAGTGTAGACTTAAGTACTTGAAGTATTGGGGACTCCAGGTAAAACCTGAAGTGATGAAATCAGCACTGAGAGTGTATTTGGTGAGAGGCAAAATCTCACATTTATCTTTGTTTAACTTATAACCAGAGACAAATTCAAACGAATGAACTTCTCCTAAAAAAGAAGTAAGAGAAGTCTGAGGATGTGATAAAAATAAAAGAACGTCATCAGCATATGCTGCCATCTTGACAGTGGTGTGCTTAAAAGAGAACCCATGAATATCGGCATTTTGACGAATCTTTAACAAAAAAGGTTCCAAAGCAAGATTAAAAAGAAAAGGAGAAAGTGGACATCCTTGCCTGACGCCTTTACTCAAGTGGAAATAAGAAGAAACGTCGCCATTTGCTGATACAGCAGCCCTGGGATTGGAATATAGAAGAGATATTAGAGTAATAATCTTTGGGCCAAAGCCAAACCATCGAAGTAGGCGAAAAAGATAAGGCCATTCAACTCTATCGAATGCTTTTTCCGCATCCAAGGCTATGGCTGCTAGAGGATGGGAGATGTGTGAGGCTTTAGACAAAATGACAAAAAATAAGTGGGTATTGTCCGTGATGAGGCGCCCTTTAAAAAAGCCGACTGTTCTGTGCCTACCAAATCAGGTAACTGAGAATCTAAATTTAAAGCTAAAGCTTTTGAAAAGATTTTATAATCGATATTGACTAAAGAAATAGGTCGATAGTTCTTACAATATTGTGGGTCTTTACCCTCTTTAGGTATAAGACAGATGAGAGCATCTGCAAAAGAGCCAGAGGATTGACCTGACTGCAAAAAAGCAGAGATAAGGGTATGCAATGTAGGGAGGAGTAAATGTGAAAAGTGAGTGAAAAACTCCACAGTAAACCCATCAGGGCCAGGGGCTTTGTCTTTCTTGAGCATTTTCAGGGCAGCGAGAAGTTCCTTCTGTGATAAATCAGTTTCCAAGAGCAAGAGATCCGAATTGGTGATGGGAATACCTTGTATATGAGATAGAAATTGAGATATATCATGGTCAGAAGATAAAGTTTCAGATGTATAAAGAGATTTATAAAAGTGAAGGAACTCATTAAGAATATCTCCATCTTTAAGTTTTAATTGATTATCTTGACCAAAAATAGATTCAATATTAAGTTTGTTTTGTTTGATCTTTAAATAGTTAGCTAATAATTTACCGGCTTTATTCTGACCATCATAATACTCAGCACTAGATCCTAACAAGTTATTGGAAGCATTATTAGTTGTGTTTTGATTAAATTGAAATTTGGCTTTAAGAAGATCGGAAAGGCAGTCTTTAGATTTAGAGGAGTAATAGGAGTGTTCCAATGCTTTAATTTTGGTTAACAATGCATTAGTGGTGTGTCGTGCTTTTTGACGTTTGTTTGAGACATAGCTAATAACAAAATCTCTAGCTGAGTAATAGTAACAGGTGCATGGTCAGATATTAAAATGGAACCAATATCTGCCATCACTAGTCAGTCAGTCAGTCAAGGCAAGCTTTATTCGATTAATTAAATCATAAAAGCAATTTAATCACAAATTTAAAAGAGAAAAACAATTCAGGTGTTTAAACAATTTCATATATAAAAACAGTTAATACGTTTAAAAAGAACAATTAAGAGGACAGTTTCATGTATTTACAAAGGGTAGAACATTTCAATGGTAGAACTAATAGATAACAGTTTTTAACACAAATCAGGTGACATTTAGCTTAAGTTTTTTAGACTTAATACGCATAGCAGCAACCAAAAAACTTGCGACCCCAAATATTACTCTGGTGCTGCTCAGGAGCTGTAGGTAACGGAATGCAGGCCGGACTTGTGTAAACCCTGCTTCTCTCAAGATAGGTAATAAAAACTGTTTCGTACATTCCTCATAATGGCCGCAAAACATAACAAAGTGCATCAGTGACTGTTCGGAGAAACTATCACAGCTACAGGGGATAGATGGTTCTGATTTTCCCCAAACTGGATAATTCCCCAAGGAATACTGGATGATATTAAGTCTAAATCTCACAAAGAGATTACGATGGAAAGGTCGGGTCACAATACTCAAATACGGTTCCAATTTAGGGGTAGTCTGTAGTATGTAATTAGCTCTAACTCCCGATTTTTGGACCTCTCCACCCGTCCCAAAAAGGTGTTCTTAATCCACAGTACATCTCCCTTCTTGATGGTGCTCGGTGCAAAGTATAGTTCAGGCCTCCCCAATTTACAAAAAGTGTTTTTAATGTAAGCCAACCAAGGGATTTTATTGGCTTTGTCCAATGCCATACAGTCTTTTAAAATAGAATGATTTAGACTAATTTCTGAGTTTAGCAAGGTCTTGGCCCAGCAGATCAGGGGAGCGAGCTGAAGCTGGTCACTGATGAAACCAAGGCCCAGCTCTGTATGCACTGAAAGTACTGGGGTTGATTGGGGGACCACTAACAGTGAAATAAGGAACTTATTTTCTGCCACCTGGAGTTTGCTTTGAGGTAAATAACCCCATAGGGAAGCACCGTATTTAGCAATTGAAAGGCTTTTTGACTTATACACTGTCAACAGGGCTTCTACTGGGCGCGATCCCAGTCGCCATCACTAGTGACTGGGCAATGTTGTGATATATGAAAAAATAATCTAATCTTGATTGGGTTTGATGCATCGGGGAGTAAAAGGAGTATTCTCGCACTATGGGATTACAAAGTCGCCAAGCGTCTGTAAGTTTGTGTTGTTTTATTGTTTGTGTGAATAATTTGTGAGATTTGTGGGGAATAAAGGAAGATAAAGAGTTTCGATCTATGAAGGGATCAAAAAGTTCGTTGCAATTACCTGCAAGAATAAAGTTATTGTTGTAGCATTGTGTTATTTGTGATGTCAAAGATTTCCAAAAGAAGGGATCATCTGCTGTAGGTGCATATATGTTCAATAAAGAGAGTGGGACATTATCAACCATAAATTTAACAAATATCCATCTGCCTGCTTGATCAGAACAATGAGATAGTATCTTAATCGGAAGAGATTTACGAAACAGAATAAGGACACCATTACGTTTACCATCGCCTGGGGAAAAGAAAACTTCAATTACCCAACTTCTTTTCAATTTTACAGACTCTTGAGCTGATAAATGAGACTCTTGTATACATGCAATATCTGTACCCACTTTAGCCAAATGAGTTAAAACTCTCTGTCTCTTAATAGGTGAGTGTAAACCCCTGACATTCCACGAAACAATTTTTAAAGGCATATAATGAAACTGTAACAATATGATGCATACAAAAGAAAACAGAATTTCAAACAAGTTGAACCATATTGAACAATGAACCAATTGTACTTAAAGGAATTGATGGAGGTAAATAGGAGAGAAAGGGAAAAGAGAAAGAGTAACATTTGAAAAACATTAAATGAAAAGCAGAAGAGTAATGGAGAACAAAAAAAGATGCTACGATAAGTAGATACAAAGACAAAGAAGAAAGGGGAGGAGGAAAAGAATAAAAGAGTATAGTACAGGAAAAAAAGAGAACAGTGAAGACAAAAGACTTACAATGAATCCAAAACATACGGAGGGTGGAGGGATGGAAGGCCACAGTGAATAATGACGTGCTTGAGACCCATGAGGTAGGACGGAGAGGAGAACACACAACCAGCGAGCTGTGAGAACATAGGGAAAGGATGAAAACGCTGGAACGATCTGTGGAAGGAAAGGAAGAAATGTCAAACAGATATCAAAGACAATAAGAGCATGAGTCATTGTACAGATTGAAGCTTAATAAGCTATGAATAAGACATGACTAGAGTGGAAACTTGGGAGAAAGAATAATATACTGAGTAAAAGGCAAAATGTCTATTCGGAGTGTGATGTAGAAGCAGTTGGATCAGCCTGATATGAGTAAAGGAAGCTTTTTAATTGTAGCGGGTCTTCATAGGTATCGGTCTTGTTATTTATGGTCACCTTAAAGAAGCAGGGATGGAAAAGGCCATAACGTGCTCCTATCGAGCGTAATTGAGGTCTTAGTGACAGGAATTCCTTACGACGATCTGCCGTTGGCTTAGCATAATCTTGAGTAAAAAATAAGGAAATACCAGACCAGGTAATTATATTTAGTGCTCTAGCTGCAGACAAAACCTTTAACAAATCAGTGTATTCCCCAAAAATATATGATCACCCCTCTTGGTTTCCTAACTGAAGATGAGGATGGCATATGTGTCCTTGAGCCTAACCGGTGAGCTCATTGAATATTTAGAGCGTTGCTTTCCGGAAGTTTAAGAACTTATGGAAGAAACGTTTTAAAGAAAGTAAGTGAGTCTGAGCCTTCCGTTTCTTCAGGTAGTCCTTAAATACGGAGATTATTTCTTCTATTTCTGTTTTCTACATTTTCCATTTGCTTATGCAGCAATAGTACTTGAGAAGATAAAGATTCTACTTCGGATGTGGAGGAGGATAAGGAATCAACATTTTGTTCCAAAGTGGCGACACGCTCCTCCATATTAGACCACCTGTCAGTGAGAACCTGAAGCGCTGAGTTAGTCTCTTCAATAAATGGACGCAGAGCTCGAATCTCCTCTAACAGTAGGTCCATTGTGACTGAAGAGGTTTGTTTCGGAGGAGAGGGAGGATCTTTCTTCAACCTCTTGGTGGATGTCTTCGCTACATTAGAGGATACGTTAGTCGCTGACGTCGTTGAACTTTGAGATGAGGTGCTGGCTGAGTCATCCATAGCTAGGCACTGATAGCGCGAACTAGTTTGAAGTGAAAACTTATGATGTACAGGCTTAGGTTGAGGTAAACCTTTTAACTGTCTTCCCATATAGAAAGAGAAGTAAGGAGCTGAAAAGAAAAAGAATCAACAATAGCAAGCGTCTAGTTTTGCATAAAACTGAAGTTATATATCTAGAAAAAGGAAAACACAATAGCATGCAATGAAGTGTGCCAAACGTACTAGAAAAGAACTCTCCCAGAAGCAAATATAGGCGTTGTATATAAAGAGGTGAAGCGTGCACTGCCTGAATAAAAAGCACTCAACACTTAGGTAAATAGGTTCCCTTTAAGCCTCAACGCTAACTGACCGCAAAGAACAAATAGAATATCATTTACACAAAAGTGCAAACATTGCGGTGTATTAAATTTAGGGAGAAAGTGTCCCAAAAAGTACAAATGCAAATATGAGACTAAACCTATAGAGCAAAAAACATTAGGTGCAATAATAGATGATAAACATTGTATATTTGTGTCATGAAAAAAATAAAAAATGCCTTAGGAGGAAAAAGCTCTGTCATTATTGAATGAAAGCCAGAAGGTAAAATGGTGAACAGATTCTCTTCACAGATATGTTAAGCCACGATTTGAAGATCGAAATTTTCCATGCCTTGGAATTAGTGTGGAAGGTAGTGTCTTTAATGACCTCGGAAGTTGCGCAAATCATCCATGAAGCAGACAGTATCAATGACACCACAGGTACCACAGTATAATAAGCTGCGTCATAAAATATAAAATATTTACAGTCACTGGGGTCACCGTCTAAAAAATATCATAAAAAGTGCAGATATAAATAGGCTCCAGGTTAGTATAATCCACTGAGAGGCATGAAGGAGTTAATAGGAGAAATACCACATAGGAGATGGGTTCCGTCGGTGATAGAGGACACATGAAGCACAAAAGCAGGTGGAAGCTCAGTGGAGCTAAAACACATCATGGAATGAGAAACAGGGCTTCCATTGTCCTTGACAATGCTGGAGAATAGAGGTTAAATGCCTCAAATGCAGTTAAAAACAGTTCGTGAGGAGGCAGCAGGCACGTTAATGGGAGAGCCGCATTGGAGCAAGCTCCGTCAGCGGCGTCGCAAAATGGCAGGCGCAACGTTTCTCGAGCCGCGCCACTACTCACACGAAAGGAAATGATGAATGCTGGGATGAAGGAGACTTGAAAAGTGTCCGCTCACATTCCTACGATGTTCACACACCTCATGCTTCAGTTTGAGGTTGATGTAGCAGCTTAGAAGGTCGGGGCAGGTCTTCTCACTCGCGTCAACCCGGGAGAGTCACAGAGTCGCCGCCATCTTCACCCGGCGCAAGCCACACACTCCCCAGTGGTACGTTTAGAGCAAGATACTTTCACTATTTTTTGTATACAGAAGTGCCTTAGGTTATATGTGTCCTCTTGACTCTAATGTTCCTTTACAGTGAGTAAAAGCGAACCAATACTTAAAGAAGAGAGTCCCTTGACAGCCTCTTGAGTTATGTTGTGCATGTTGACCAGATACCTGATCAATGAAGAAGGAGCATAGAATTGCCTTTGATACTGCATTGCAGTAGATATGTTGACAGACATTCAAAAACGTTTGCCAGAATTGTGATTCCCATAAAAGTCCTTTGAAATGGCCAAATAATTTAACAGTCCTATTTCATCATGAATTCCACTTTAACTATAAATGCTCTAGTGAAGCAAGTAATTAAAATACTCTTAGTATCCTCCCTTGTAGCTTGTAATTATTTCCAACCAATATGGCTCCATTAAGAAAAGTGAAAAGTGAAAAGTGAAAAGTTCTGAGTGTATGCTTTGCAATTCAAGCTTCTTTAGGGCATGATGCATTGATGCTATCATACTATCATGCAGGTTGGAGTTTGAAGTATCCTCTGCTTGCTGTTGGAATGCCCTGCTTCAGCCCTAGCAGCCCTTTATAGACACTGAACAGAAATGGTGATAGGATTTAGCCTTGATGTATCCCGCATTTTAGGTTTAGAGCAGCAGGGTTAAAGAAATACAATTTTGCTATTTTGTTTTGACAGACAAATTTGTATTGTTTTTTGTACAGCAATGAAAAGAAAGTTATCAGCGTGCACATACATATACAATTCCACATGAGTATCTACATATCTCACCAAGCCCCTTACCTTGTAAGTAGGCTCTTCTATTTTGGTGCACCAGTCCATTGCCAGGAGCCACTTCACAATTGTTGATGCAGTACTAGAGTTCCATAGTTGAACAATGTCTCTCTTGCCAACAAAGCAACCAGACCCACCAACGCTCACTCTCCCCTGTTACCTCCTGCAACTTCCAACAGTCCCCGAAGAGCAATGTGGGCTCTTTTTGGCGTTTGTATCCGAAGATGGTTTTCCAGTATCTTGTGATAAATAAGCAGGACTACACTATATGAAAGAAGTAGTCTTCTCCCTCTCCACACCTCGTGCAGTTGTGTGTCGAGCAACTGCCTGCCCTCCAGAGCCTCAACAGCATCAAATAAGCAGTATGCAAATAATTCTGTTGGATCAACTGAGTCTGGAGGAAATCACTAGTTTTCTCCCTGCCCCAGCCTTCAAATTCAAAAGGCACGATATCCTCAGCACTCATTATTTTCTGCGCCAATGGCTCTAAATATAAATCAAAAAGAAGTGGAGACAGAGGGCACCCTAACTGTGGGTGCCAGGTATATAGCTGTCAACGTTTTACATACATTTAAGCCCAAATTGAGATATTTAGCCAGCGTCTGCAGGTATACCCAGTTAACATGATCAAATGCCTTGGCAGCATCTAACGCGATAACTGCCAAGGGAAGATCGTATGATGTAGCCATATCTATGGAACCAATGAGAGGAAAAGTCAGCTCTTTCAATAATTTACCCTTAATAAAACCCTTCTGGTCTTCATGAATCAAATGTGACAGAACACTGTTCAACCTCCCTGCTATAATTTTAGCAAAGAACTTGTAGTCAGCATTTAATAAAGAGATAGGCCTACACAAATCCACACTCTTTGGTGTCTTCCCTGGCTTGAGTACCAAAGTTATGTTGGCCTCATTCCAGGAGGATGGCAAAGGAATATCTGACAAGAAGATCTCATTAAATAGCTGCCTCAAAGTAGGTGTTAAAACTACGAGTAAAGTTTTATAAACCTCAACCGGGAGGCCATCCGGCCCTGGCGCTTTGCCTTTTTTCCCCCCTCTTATAGCCTCTTCAACCACCACAGTAGATATCTCTTGATTCAAAATATCCCTTAGATCATCAGATAAAGGGTCCATATATTCCATCTATTTCAACACATTCTGTTCTTTAACAACCAAATCTTCCTTATAGACCTTCCCGAAATGATAACGAAATGCTGCAGAAATCCCCTTGCTATTAGAAGCACCATGCCCAACTCTTCACTTTTTATTTCTTTAATCAAATTCCGGACCTGGTCACTCTTAGCCTTCTAGGCTAATAGTTTGCTGCAGACCTCACCGTATTCAAAATGTGCCAACTGGCTGGCTTCCCACTTCTCCTTAACTCTATCTCTCAGAACTCCTCTTAGGTTTACTTTTAAATCAGTTAACCACTCCATCTCTTTTACACTTGCCACTCTAGCTCCTGCTTCCACTAAACCTGCCTCCATCTTTTGAATCTGCTCTTCCAGGGACGACCGCCTGCTATAGTATAATCGCCTTTTCTTTGCTGCCAAGGCTCCTAATCTCCCTTGTTAGTAAGCCTTGTAGGCATCCCAGAAAATCCCAGTCTTAGCTGAACCCTTTTTTCTTTAAAAAAATTCCCTAGTTTCAACCTTTAAGACCTCCACTGACTCTTCTTCTAATAATATCGTGCGATCCAACCTCCAGATTGTACCCATTGTGCAGTCTCCTATTATCAATCAAAGAAAGATAGCTCAATGATCCGATAGATGCACTCCAATATGTTCAACCTGTAATACTGAATCCTTCACCCTCCAGTCCACCAAAAAATAATCAATCAGTGCTTTGTGCTTGCATTTTTTATTTTAAAATGTAAAGCCTAACTTCTGACCAAACTTACATTTCCATATATCATCAGCAGTCTAACTCTATTTGACATCTTGGCATTCACAACCGCTCTGCTGTTCTCAGACCTATCTAATTTAAGGTCCAGAACCGTGTTAAAATCCCCTGCTATAATAATCTGACCTGGAAAACTTAAAAGTTCTTTAGCCCACTCATCCAGTGGGCCAACGTCATTTTGGTTAGGACCATAATATCCCACCAAAATAAGAAGCTGCCCAAAAACTTTTAAATTAAATATCAACCACCTCCCTGATACACTTAAAGCCTTACCTTCTATTGAGATACTCAAACCTTGCTTAACCCCCTCCGCGCTCATGACGAGCTCAGCTCGTCATGAGTTATGACGCTCGTACACTCATGATGAGCTGAGCTCGTCATGTAACGCGGCTTTTGAAAAAATGCAGAGCGCAGCGGGAAAACCGCTAGCGCGCATGCGGGTAAATAATAGTCCAACACCTTTAGTTACTGCCGTCTGCTGTGTAAAGACTGCATGAGCCTCCCATCTTTGTGCTGCAAACAACTTCCTACTCTCTGCCTCCATCAAATAAGCCTCTTGTAGTATAATAACTTGTGCCGGGGAAACCTTCAAATATTCCATTATCATATCTCTTCTTCTCTTCACACGGAGGCGATTTACATTATATGATAGAACTTTTAATTCATTCAATCTAACCCCACTCATCTCTTAAAGAAAAACATGCGCAACATACATTCCAACCACAGCTACAATACATCTGAGAATGTTTTCTACATGTTCCCCTTACCACTCCCTCCCTCTCCCCAAAAAACCCACAACCCACCCAACTTTCCCTGGAAAACCCTGCCCAACTAACCATGGCAAACAGCCCTATGAGTGATCCCTCGACGAGCAGTGCAACAACCTAAACACACTAGTGTAAAACAAATAGTATATTCCCACAACAACCTTAACTACCTTAACCCTTTCCGTGCTCGCGTCGGCCGATGCAAGCACTACCTCCCTGGTGCTGCGCACGGCCGACACGGCCCCGCCCACTCCGTCATACGCCCAATTTCGCCGCGGTAAACGGGTTAATAACTCACATAGTTAGTTTGAGCGACAACAATCTTCATATATTACCAGGCTGCTGTTGTTCAAGAAACTTGTCCACATCCTCCACAAAACGAAATAAGTACATCTTATTATTAAACATCACTTTCAGAAGAGCTGAAATTTCAATTGGACCGAGACACCCAGTTTCCTTAACGGCTCAATCTTTTTCCCCAACCCCCATTGCCTATTAGCAATTGCCGTTGACAAATCAAATCTTACTTCAACCTTGAATCCATCCACCTCTACTGTTTTGTTCTTCAGGGCCTTCGCTAAAATCTTCTCCTTCAAAGAATAAGTAAGGAAGTTAATCAAAATTCTCCTTGGTTTAGCACGGTTAGGGTTTAACCTGAAGGGACCTCAATGTATTCTCTGAATATCCCTAGAGATTTTCTCCTCTCACTCCTCCAGTTGTAACTCACTCTTCAACAAATGGACCACAAAACTTCTGATATCTTGTCCTTCTTTACCCTCTGGAAGTTTTAGAATTTTTAAGTTGTTCCTCCTTTGAAAATTCTCTAATCTCTCTACCCTTTCCTCATGCTCCTTTTCTTGACTTTAAAGCCTTCAATCTCTTTGCTATTAACCATCATCTGCTTTCTAAGATCCCTGACTTCGGCTTCCAATACTATTGTCGGCTGCTCAAATCATCCATCTTCTTCTCCAACAACCCACAAACAGCCCTTATACTTTCCTGATTTGATTCAGAAGTCTCAAATCTTTTTTGTATCTCAAGGTTAAGGGTTTTAAGCATCGAGATTATAGGTGGGTCTCTACTCTCCTGCTCTGACCCTCCCTGCAGCTCGGCCTCTATGCAGACGATATCATAATTTATACACCAAGATTACAACAAACTATGATTTGTCTCCTAGATATAACTAGTGAGTTCGGAAGTATTTCAGGCTATGAAATCAACAAGCAGAAAACAGAAGTTATGGCTTGGAATATGAGTAAGGAGGGTATCCCTTGTAAGAATGATATGAGGTATCTTGGAGTTAGGATTACACATAGTCTAGCCGATTTTACCAAGACTAATTTCGACAAGCCTAAAAAGGAGATCAGTGCCAGTCTACGGGGTTGGATGCAGTTACCGCTCACATTACTTGGCCGGGTAAACCTGGTGAAAATGAGGATCCTTCCAAAGCTAACATTTTTATTTGAAACAATCCCCTTAAGGGAGATTGCGGAAACGCAGTATAGTATAAGAAGGGCTTTAAAAATTCCATATTTCAGCCAGATGGCTCCGATATGGGACGCACCAGGGTCTCCACTTTGGACTAAAGAATTACTGGCTCGACCCTTAAAGGAGATAGGTTTTTCGACTTGGAAACAGTTATTTCCAAATGGACAGCTAATTTCGTGAGGCCAGTGTGCGTAGGAGTGGGGTCCCAGTTTTTCAAGATTTAAATTTATTCAGATTCAAAGTTGTTATGCGGTATCAGGTAATTTAATAGGGACCTCTAATGAACTGGAAGAGAAACTTTTCTCTAATTGCTTCTTTAAAAAAGAAATATCCTTATGGTATTGTCTGATGCTCGAGATGGAGGATGGTTCTATTTATGTTACCAGAGAGCCTGTGGGGAACCTGCTTGCCAGAGATCGCGACGGAAGACCAATGGCAAGTAACAATGTATCTGCTTTATAAAATAGTAAAACCCGCATATTTAAGAAGAAATCATTTCTTCATGATGCACAGGGCCAATTGGACTCCACAAAGACTTTCGAAATTCGGCTCAGGTGGAGTGGTGGTGTGCCCCAAGTGTAGAAGCCCGAACGAAGATGACTTGCACATGTTTCTGCCGTGCCCGAAGATTCAGGCTTTCTGGGAGGCCGTGAGTAGCTGTTTGTCAAGGGTCCTCGGTGTGCAAATCAAGGCAAGTGCTGAGCTGGTCATATCTGGAAGATCTGATTTGCAAGGTAGGGGCACAAGTGATAATGTAAAGCTTTGTATTTTACGCTGTGCTTTTTGCTCGAAGAGAGCTGTGTAAGCTCTGGGTCTCCCCGATCACCCCACAAAGGATAGCTGGTTATATTCAATGAGATTTGTCGCTAAGTTGGATATTTCGGATCAGACAAGAAAAAGATACAATCTGGAAGCCTTTTTTATTGCGACATGATTAAGCCTTGAACTGCCGCGGCTGGTGGAAATCTTCTCTGTGTGTGCAGAGAGATATGGGAAGGGCTTGATTGAGTGACTGAGGGAGGAGGCCTCCCAGTGGTTTTCCAAGGGTGCCTGGTAGCGGAGGGCCTTTCGTTTTCTCTAAGCTTTTATCTACCCCCGCATCCAGTAAATGAGGTTGTAAACCCAGGGGGGTTTCGTTAGAAGAAGGGTGGCAACAAGGTAACTGAGGATTAAAAAAACAACTAGTTTTCTCCCTGAGCCATGGGAGTCTCTCTCAATGCAACATCAACTAGTTTTCTCACCCATGTTTTCCATTTGTTCCTCAGTGCTGTGAACAGGTCTGGTGAATCGACAACGACAGATGTATACACTCTGGAAATACCACCCTGACCTACCGGTCCCATTAATAGTTGAACCTCTAAGGGGATTCATTCAGGGGGCTTCTTTTTGGGTTCTAGATAAACTAGCAGTGAGTGTCTCAGCTACAAATATTTGTTAAATAGGGATTGATGTAAGCTAAAGTTTGCTTTGAAGTCTGGAATGATTTCATTTGGGATCACTGCCATGCATCCTCAGGTTGGAAAAGACCAATGAGTTCCCACTTGGCGAAACCTTCTAGCTTCACAACCTGACCTAACCACTTTCCTTTTTACAGTGGAGTCTGCAATGTGATTTTCTTTTATTAACTCATCTGCCGCAGGGCGGAGGCCTTGAGTTTTGCTCCATTTTGCATATTCAAAACATTATCCATGCCTACATTTACCACCTCAATCCAGAACGTAGGGTCATCCCACACTTCATACATCCAATCATTGAGCACAGCAACCTGGGACACCGAATAATAGAGCTGTATGTTTGTGGCGTGCATTTCCTGAATGAGAAGTGTGGGACCCTGCTGCCCATGATAAAGGCTCTTATTTTGCCTTGATCCCTTTGGAACCTTTGCTGAGGGATCTCATAGGGAACATTTTGTAGCTTGGCCAAAGGTCGGGTAGCAATAATATCTTGAAGAGTGTTACTCTGCCCAGAGTACTGAGGGGAAGCCACACCAACCTCCTGAAATCTAACTGCATCCTATCCATGAGTGGGCGAAGGTTCAGGGATCATGGCAGCTCTGGGAGCAGCGAGATGTAGATAGCAAGATATTTAAAGCTCAGTCTGCATACCAGTATCTAGGTCTGCCAGTTTGTATTTTCTGCCATTCCCCTCACCAGCACCAGTAATCATTTGGCTGAATTTTCTCACAGGCCGGAGGATTGCCCATATAATTTAAGCATCTAGAGAATACACTGATCCAAAAATTGACTGGGAAACTGTTGGAAATGGGGTCTATAGTTGGCAGTGGTTTGCACCCTGTCCAAGTAGGGACCCTCACTCTTGTCAGGGTAAGTAAGTTACACACCTAAAATAACCCCTACTCACCCCCTTGGTAGCTTGACACAGAGCAGTGAGACATATCCCAGAGGCAATGTATAAAGTATTTGTACACACACACACAAACACAAACACACACACACAATAAAAACACTACAAAAGGACTCCACACCAGTTTAGAAAAGTAGCCAATATTTATCTGAATATAACAAGACCAAAATGACGAAATTCCAACATACACAAGTTAAGATATGAATTTTCAAAGGTTAAATAAAGTTGCAGTTCTTAGAAATCAATGATTGTGCTTGATCAGGACAAAGTACCCTAGATGCATCAAAAATCAAAAACAATGCGAGGCGCGGGGGAGGTGAAGCATTGAAAAAGCAGGTGATGTATCGATTCCCTACTGTTACGGGAGGTAATGCGTTTGACTCCTTACTGCTAGGCAGGGGAGGTGATGCGTCGGCTCCTTACTGTCACAGGGGAGTTGATGCATTGTTTTCGGGCATGATGCCTACGTTCCTTAGTGCGAGGGAGTGTGAATGAAGAAATTGATGCCCATGGACGATGCATCATAAGTCAAGTTGCACTGCGTCTATTCCACAGCATTGATGAAGTTGCTGCGTTGAAGTCAAGCAATGCGCCACGGACTTCAGTGATTCACTGCTCAAGAGTCATGCAGTGACAGTTCTTCGGACGCACTACGTGAAAAAGCTGGAGCCTGACCTGTCAGACGCGGTTGTTGCATCAAGCAGGGACCAAACGCTAGTGCAGGTAGCGGCGATGTGTCGAGTTTAGACGGTGCTGCGCCGATTCCGAACAATGCTTGGAGTCAATGCATGGATTTTCTTCTTTGCAGCACCAGAACTCAATTCCAAGGGCCCAGGAACTGGATTTGGCACCACTTGCCAGAGAAGGACTCACAGCAGGAGAGTCCAGGTGATTGTACGTGAAGTCTTTGACGGCCCTGAGACTTTTTAACTGGAGGCAAGCACAAATCAAGCACTTGGAGGACCTTGGAAACAAGATGCAGAAAGCAAAGTCCAGTCCATTCACTCCCATGACAGAACCCGCAAGCAGCAGCTTAACACAGCAAAGAAAACAGCAAAGTGGCAGTCCCTCCTGACAGCAATCCAGCTCTTCTTCCTGGCAGATGTGATCAACCCAGAAGTGTTCTGAGTATATGATATCCCATCAGAACGTACTTGGGGGCATTACCTTTCCTTCTGCTGTCTGCCCATCATGCTCCTGCAGGTCCGCTGGTCCCCCCCTCCCGTCGCCGCAAGCCCCACCATCGCGGAGCGGCTGGAGAGGTGCGGGGTGACTACATCTCCCAGCGGTAGCAGCGGCAGAAGTTGTCATCGCCCTAATCCCGCCAGAACGGATGTATGATGTTACAACGCACACTTTTACAACGCATACCTTTACAACGCATTTTTTAAAACGCAACATCCATTACAACGCATTCCATTACAACGCATGCCATTACAACGAAATTTTAAAAACTACATTTACAACGCATTCCATTACAACGCATAATATCTTTACAACGCATACCATTACAACGCATAACATTTCATTGCATGTTTGGTAAGTATTGGATAGTGTAGGGGTAAAAATTACTATTGTAACTCCAGGAGGTGCAACAGTAGGGTAAGTGTTGGATAGTGTAGGGGTAAAAATTACTATTATAACTCTAGGGGGTGCAACAGTAGGGTAAGTGTTGGATGGTAATGTTATGCGTTGTAATGGTATGCGTTGTAATGACTGCGTTGTAAAGACATGCGTTGTAGTGTCACGCGTTGTAATGGTTGCGTTGTAATGGCATGCGTTGTAATGGATGTTGCGTTGTAAAAGTTTTGTTGTAATGGTAGTGCGTTGTTAAAGTTGCGTTGTAAAGGTTGTTTCCTATAAAGAACAGGCAGAATCCCGGTGGAGCGGGAACACATCAGAACGGACTTGGGGGCATTACCTTTCCTTCTGCTATCTGCCCATCACGCTCCTGCAGGTCCGCTGGTCCCCCCTCCCGTCGCCGCAAGCCCCACCATCGCGGAGCAGCCGAAGAGGTGCGGGGTGACTACATCTCCCAGCGGTAGCAGCGGCGGAAGTTGTCATCGCCCTAATTCCACCCTCATCGCGCCCGGAGGCGCATAAAGAACAGGCAGAATCCCCGAGTTGCGGGGTCGCGCGCGGGAGAAGCCCGGGACAAGGGCGGGACAGTCTGTGACAGTCCGTGGCAGGACGAGGCTGGGCCCCCCCCTTCACACTGCCATTTGAAGGTAACCCCTGTTTGTCATTATCTACCTACCCCCTGGTTCTTTCAATTACAACTATGGGGAAAAGGAAAGCTACTGAGGATGCCAGTGAGACTGTAGGTGTGGTGGCGAAGGGAGGAAAAAAATCTAAAAGAACTAAGGATAAGCCCACCAGAAAGCTTTTGCTACATGCGGGTGGAAACTGTGTAACGGACCGAATTGATGGATTGGTGCGTGATTGTGAAGTCCTATTGACTGATGTCCCTAACCCAGGGGAGAAGGCAACTGAGGGTGGCACTAATATGTGTTCTAATGAAGGAAAGGGGCAAAAGAAGGGGGCTGCGGTTATTCCTGAAATGTTTTTAACTAAGCTTAATGTAATATGTGGGGCAAAATCTGTGAGCTTAGATGGGGGGAACCCAACTCAGATCAGGATCAACCTCCTATTGCTTCAACTCAGAATATCAATGATATTATTGCCTTGCCCTGTAGTAACAGGTTTTCTGTTTTGGCCCAAATAGAACACTGTGACTCTGAGATCGGTCCCTCTGACACTTCGGTGCCAGTTCCTCCTCGAGGGGAAGGCACCCCATTTGTGCGTGGAGTCCTTGAGGCTTTACCGCTAGCAGGGCCAAACGATAATTCCCTGGTTGTAGCTATAAAGCATTTGTGTGACCTAGTAGAAGGTATTCAAACCAAAATAGATCATTTATCCACCATAGTTAATAATTCAAGGGTGGATTTAGGCCACTGTCCAACCGGCCCTGTAGTACCAAAACCCCCAGGCCGAAACAACTCAAGGGTAGGGGGTTGCACTAAGCACATATCCACCCCTTTGTCCTCGCTAGGTGCTTCTCCATCTACAAACCTCATGTCTAGTGAGATGACTAGGGAGGGGTCCCAAGCCCGGCATCTTTCCCAAAGTAGTGCAGTGACTACCATTCCATCAGGCAAAACACCAGGGAGTGTGGGGGGAAAGCCCCTCATTGGGGCAAGACCGTCCGTACCGAAAAAAATAGCTAATAAGGGGGTTGGAAACCCTGCCCCTTATAGTAAGTCTGTTCCATAGTTTAATTCCAATCAATCCAAACTTCCATTAGTGTACATAGTCAATTCCCTGAAACTGAGCCACGACAGAGACTACGAAACAACAGAATCCCTAATCAACAAATCGATTAATTGGATCAGGCACGTTAGGGGGTGCAGGTCTGTTATCAGGGAGGACATTCTCCGTGCTGAGAGACTCACCCACCAGGGAGATTCACATGTTTGCATTGAATTACTTTTCAAAAATTCTAAGATAGCTGGAGACCTAGTCAATCTGGAATTTAGAACTTGCTCTCCGGATCACTTTAGGATCCAAATGAAATCAACCCCCCCTGGAATTGGCTGACAAAACGAGGGAATCCAGCTGTGGGTGCTCCCCTGGCAAGCTCTAGTTTGGATAGCAATGACTGACTACTGGCAAAAGCCTCATGAGTAGTAACTAATGGAGTAGGTCCTCCTCTGGGCAACATTAGCCTTACGGGTGACACTCTTTTAGTACCACCCTTGACGTCTTTTACGTTGTCCTTAAATACTGTGTTAGCCAGTGTTCCAGATACAGCCCAAAGTGTCAATTCTGCCCCCGATTCTGGTAAACCTGGATCAATTCTTTCCTGGAACATAGCGGGTTTGAAATCCAAGGTGGATTCTCCAGAATGGACAACTTTTATCAGCCAGTACGAAATATGCCTGTTTCAGGAAACCTGGCTATTGGAAGCATTCTACTTTCCAGGGTATCTAAATTACAGCATTCCGGCTGAAAAGGGGGGGAGAGGCCGCCCACCTGGTGGCCTGACGATATGGATTAGGCAGGATCTTGACGTGGTAATCAAGCCCTTATTCTCCAACCACAGGGACTTACAGGCCTTGCGACTAGAATTTACAAATCAAGAGCCTATTCACATCTATAATGTGTCTGCCCGTAGCACAGGGGGAAAGAAATCTGAAGTATTAGTACTTCTGGAAGAATTGATAGAATCTCACCCTCTCCTTCCTAACATAATTGTAGGGGGAGATTTTAATGTAACTTTTGAACCTCTTTTAAATAATAATTGGAATATTTCGGACGAGGAAGACAGGGAGTGGGGTGTACCCAAACTTGATCTAGACCCTATTAAAAGGTGGACAGAATTAGTAATCCAACTTAATTCATTCTGTCTCAACAAAGGTCTGAGATCTACTAACGGTAGGACCACTGGTGACAAGTCCGGAGCTAATACATTTAAGAATGGATTCCGGGAGAGTAGAATTGATTACATCATGATTAGCCTGGGTCTATGGAGGTACCTCCAGGACATGACAATCATCAATAGGGCTGAGAGTGACCACAACCCCTTATTTTTGTTACTCACCTACTGGAAATCACCAGATGCCCCTGGAGGGGAGACGGGGGATAGCCCTCCCATCGATATTGTCATTACAAATGACATGCAACATGTTAGATGGTCCAAAGTCTCGAATAGCCAAGCAAATATTGATTTTATAACTAGCAAGCTATTACAAGCAACAAATGAACTGGATATACTATCTAAAGAGGACCCCTTGACCTCAACACTGATAAAGGGCACAAGGATCCACAAGGCCTTTTTTTTAGAATTAAGGAATATATTTGTTAGGTCTGGCAAGTAAAACGGATTCCCGGCCCCTCAGCCACCTTGTTGGTACACAGGGGAATGTAGGCGGGCTCGTTTGGACCCGGGTATAGCTATAAAAAGTGGCGCAAGCCAGAATATCCGTCTGGCTAGGGCTGCTTACAAAAGAACGATCGCCAAATCTAAACGCGACTGGGATGAGCACAGATGGCAAGACCTAAAAATGGGTTACTGATCGAAACCCGGATAAGCTGCAGAATTGGGTCCCTCAAGAAAAGTGGGTCGCTTACTTTGCACCTCAAGATGCAAAGGGCAAGGTCATTAATCAACCCTCGGAGGTACATTTTACACCTTTTTTAGAAGACCCATTTTCCTTGAGGGATGTGCAGAATGCCTTAGAATTGGTGGTCCCTGGTAGAGCGCCAGGGATTGACGGCATACCTGCGGATTTATTCCTGCAGGACAAAGACTCTTGGGGCAGCTACATATTTCTTCTGGCAAACGCGGTTGCAAAGGGAGCCCCCATCCCACATTCCTGGAACGGGGCCGAAATCATACCTGTTTTTAAGAAAGGGGACAAATCCCTACCCTGAAACTACAGACCAATCAGCCTGATCGACACCCCCCAAAATATTTTTGGTAGGCTGATCCTTAATAAAGTACTGGTGTGGGAACGGGAAGGGAATATCTTATCCCACTTGTAGGCAGGCTTTAGAACTTCAATTAGCACGGTGGACCAGGTTTTGCATTTTGCTATGCTTTACTGGAAGACAGTGGTAATCGGACGTGGCAGCCTATATGCTGCATTTATAGATCTTAGAGCGGCATTTGATCTGGTTCCCGTTCAATTTTGTGGAGTGTTCTCTATAACATGGGTATGCCTGGGTCCCTCCTCTCATTAATTAAAAAACTTCATGATCATAATCTTGCACAGATTAGGTGGGGCAGCCCTGGTAATGTCACCACCCAGTTTCCTGTCGAAACCGGAGTGCGCCAAGGCTGAGTCTTACATTAACAATGTGGCTAAAATGTTAATAGACTCCAATGTTGATGCACCTATTCTTGCTGGGGCGAAAGTTCCTATTTTAATGTTTGCTGACAATTGTCTTTTAGTAGCAAAAACCCCGAGTGGGCTGCAGAAGGCCTTGCTGATTTTCAAAAACCTCTGCACCACCCGAGGATTGGAAGTGAATGTGCTTAAATCTAAATTTATGTTTAATGCTCCAAAAACTTATAAGGGTACTGTTTGCATGAATAAATTACCTCTTGAGAAGGTTCAGGCCTTTAGCTTCTGGGGGTTTGTATCCAGCACGATCTATCTTGGAACCAGCAGATCGAACTGGCCACCTTGAAACATCGCCAGCTTACAGGCGCCCTGAATCTAGAACACACAAGGTCCCTTACCAAGCCGATATCCCCTGTTTTATCAATATACAAAGGCAAAGTGGTTAGCTCCACACTATATGGAGTGGAAATGTGGGGGTTCGAGAATCTATGGGGTATGACAGCCTCAGAAAATTGTTTTCTCAGAAATATACTAAAATTACCTCAGAGTACCCACCTAAGCCCCCTATTTTTAGATCTGGGGTTGTCTCCTATAGCCTTAATAGCATCTTTGCGTTCAGTCCTATATTGGAGGCGAACTTGGACTACTCCTGAATTAGAAATATATACTAGGGGGCTGTTGGACGTAATAAGAAGTGACTCATCTCAAAAAATCAAATGGTTAGCTGACATTCGGGGGTACTAAGAGAACTAGGTCTTGGAGAACTATGGGAGGACCCGACAAATGCTAGGTTTCCCCCAAAGAAAGTTCTCAAAGACTTATATTGGAAGTTCGTGGCCTCTAAATCCTTCAGGAACATTGCTCCCCTTTCCTTGTCTGGCATGTTCTTGGACTTTAAAGATAGGCCAAGCTTTGAACCCTTCTGGGACGCTATCACAAAGCCCTTAGACCGTAAGCTCTTCTTTCAAATGAGAGTTGGGAGCTTGCCGATCAGGGCGTTCGCCAACAGCTGGACTAGTGGGGGCAAGGTAGCTTGCCCAGCATGTTCAGCCTCCTTGGAAAGCATTAGCCACCTGCTGTTCGAATGTCCTGTGTACGCGGCCCCTCGGCGAATTTGGGTACGCCCTATGTGTAGGCTTCTGGGTACCAGGAGTGGAGCGGTAGCAGTTAGAATAATACGCACTAGTACAAATTTGACCGTGTGCATAGCTGCGGCCAAATTTCTAGGCTGGGCCTGGACAATCAGAAACAAACTGATGACAGTTTAATTTTAACTTCTGGGGAAAAAATCCTATGCATGTGAAATCTGTTTTAGTACCCTTTTAGGGTTCTATTATTAATCACTTTCATGAACTTGTAATTTTTAATAATATTTATTTAATGCTTGAGATGTTTTTATATGTATTATATGCTTTTATGACAATCGTCGAATAAAGCTTGCTAAATGATATCATAGGTCCAGTACTTATATCCATTTCAGCCTTTGAAGTAGGCAAACTTCAAAGGAAAGCCTTTACAGTGCACAAGCCCCTGACTTTCCATGCCCTAGCTCCAGACACATTACAGGGGATGGAGACTTATTTGTCTGAGGACAGTCACAGCCCTATTCAGGTGTCAGTGTCAACTTCTCACAAAACTCTCGCTCAGTAAGATCCATCATCCTGTTGATGGGCCATTAGGATATGCAATGCACACCTCAGTTCCCTTTGTGTGACTGTCTAGACTGAATGCACAAACAGCCAACTGTCATAGTAACCCAGACGTGTATTCAGAGACAGGGAGAGGCACAAAATAGTTCAAGTAAGAAAATGGCAACTATCTTAAAGTATTTCAATAAATTTGGGCAACCCAATCTACCCTTGTGGGATTGGGTAATACAGGTAAGGATGCCTACAAGGGATTTATTTAAAACATATTTTTTAACAAATATATCTTATAAAGAATGTCATCAAATGACACCGTAAGTTAATTGAATATTTACCTTTTATTTTAAACAATTTGTGAACATAAATCAAATTAATGAGCTCTGCGTATCATTGGTAGTTCTGATGTCAATATGTACAAAGAAGTAAGAGTTCACAACAAGAACTTCTCACATACATTGATAACAGAGATCAACAAGCATCTGCAATGCAATCGATCTCGCCTTTGGGACCTTATATGTACTTAGCTATGCAGCACATTAGCCTGAGTGCTGAAACATCTGCATCTACATAGAGGGAAACTGCAGAACACGACAGGTATGGGAACACATGGAGAGAAATACTGCTATCAGCAGGAATTTGAATTGTCCAAAGCTCTGTTTTTAATAAAAAAATCAGGGCCTTCGGTGCTCATATCACTGAAAATACATAATTTAAAAAATATATTATTGTCTACGGGTGCTTTTGGAAGACAAGTTTCTATGGCCTGGAATCTAGGGAATGTAAAGTGATTCTGGTATTTTACTGACCTCTGCTGCTTGTTTTCTATCAAAAAAGTTAAACAGAGGCAGATACCAGAAAAATATAAAAGAAAGTCCCTAAGCAGAAAGCACATCTGGTATTTTACTGACCTCTACTGGTCATTTTCTATAAAGACAGTTAAATAGAGACAGTTGAACAGAAAAAAGAGTCCCTAAGCAAAAGTGGAAGCAGACAAGTCCTGGGTTTTATCTCCAGAGCCCACAAAGTACATACCACAGATCTTACAGACAGCGCAAGCGCTATGTAGGCTCAATCTAAAAATGATTCACAAAGAGGAAAAACACATCATCACTGTATCCCATGTAACCCATGTAATGTAACTCAGCTCCACAAATCAAACATAGAGTCTGTCCTATACATAGCATCTAGAACTCCATAATTAAATTTAACAATAACTAAAAGGAAGAATGGGTTATACGTCGATGTATTGCTCTCCACTGTAATGATTTGAGAGGCCACATTGATATTGTTTTGACCTCCACGCCTTCGATTAAGAGGTCGTTGATTCTCACAAGGCTTATCTGTGTCCTGTAGATGGTCTCATTGATGCATTACAACGGAGACCAATACGTCGACCTATAACCCATTCTTCCTTTTAGTTATTGTTAACTTTAAGTCTAGTGTGCTCCGACTTCCTGTGGGATTGTTGAGATTTGTTGAGGTCCTGAGGCTGGAACCCCAACCAGGCTTCTGGGCACCTCGATTACCTCCCCAATCAAGGACGGGTTGCATCACAGCTATCATTGCTCAGTCGCTCACTCCCATGCCACCTCCACTGTATCAAAGAAGTAGGATTTGTCCTCATAAGTAATCCTGAGCCTGGCCGGAAATAGAAGTATGCATTTCAATTTCAGGGCCCTCAATTTCTATTTGACTGCATCAATGTTTTACAGTGCTGTTGGGATTGGCTGTAGTAATCCAAGAAGACCAGAATTCTGGAAATCTGAAATTTCACATCCATTCTCTTTCTCACCGCTCTGATGATTGCACCCTTGTCACAATAATTCTACACCTTCACTGTCATACTGGGGTGTAGGGGTGGTCATGGTGGAGGTTTCGCCACCAAGGAGCGATGAGCTTGTTCTATAAGAAAACAGGGTGATAGCTTCTCCTTCGGGACCCATGTCAGGATTAAAGTTTTCATTAATATTTAAGGTAATGCTCCCTCCATCCCCTCTGGTATCCTCACAAACTGCAAGTTGTTCCTGCTGGACTAGTTTTCCCCAGCTTCAGCATGGTCCTTCAAGGAACGTGTTGCAGAGATTTGGAGGTTAACCTCGCCCTCAGTGTCATTATGGTGTCCTCCAGCTCAGATATGCAGCCTTCCACTCCCATTACCCTCTCCACAGTGTTTCTCAGGTTCTGTTTTAGGAGCGACATATCTACCCCAACTTTGCCTACTTTGTTCTCCAGCACCTGGCATGATGCTTGTATGGCCTGCAGGATCTCCGTAGTCTCTGGAGAGCCGGAGCAGCATGATGGAGGCTCAGCATCTCCCACTGGTTTGAACATTGCTGCCAAAGGGACAGTGAATGTGTTGATTTTCATTTGTGCCAGATTTGGAGTGGGCCCATGATGGCGTGTCTCCAGGAGGGTGGCCTAGCAGAGTGTATGTGTTCTCTCAGAGGGAAGCTGGAAGCCTGCTTAGTATATCGGCCCACCAATGCACTTTCTGGACTCAGTGGGCACCATGACCGTAGGAACCACAATTAGCACAATCAGCATATCTGTGGCATCACAGTGCCCACTTACCAGGGCTAAAGGCCACTATCCAACAGTCTGTGGGAGGTCAGGCCTGCTCCGGACACTATTGTTCTATGCTTGTGACACTCTCCGGGGACCTATCCTCCACTGGCCATCAGCAGCTAAATACTGAGCAGTTCAGTGGCCTCCTGGGGCACTCACCCCAAAGTCTTATTAGGTACAGAAATGGTTCACAAAATACTTCAATCCACACTAAGCAGACTCTGGTCCTACTGCAATCTACCCTTGTCAGTGTGCTTGCTCCGTGCGCAGGAGCGAAGTTCACCAAGTCACATTAAACACACAACCTAGAAAAAGAAATGTGTTTGTCTGGAATCCCTATCAATGTATAAGCAGTACTTTGCTCTGCACAACACAATTACAGATAAGTACAATCAATACAGCTCAAGATTTTGGATTTCAACACATCTGATAACCAAATCAACAGGAAAACCAATTGAACCTCAAATGTGTTTATAAATATGAATAAAACATCAGCACAACAGTGATCAGGCCACCAATTGAACCTACAATCATCATTGAATGCCCAAAAAACTCACAACAGAAACAGAAATCAATCTCACGCACTCATACTTCAATTGTCACAAAATCAACTCTCTCCATATATACATACACTCCATTTCTCAGGAAGGTCCAGCACCGGAAAGTTTAGCATAGTTCCAAAAACTGCTTTCTCCCTCTGACTGGGCATTAAAGTCTCAGAAATCAGGGGCAAAAGTTTAGGGGAGGAATCCCCACTATTAAGGTACTACTTTTATGCAACCATCCTCTGCAACCAATTTTATGGGAGCCCGAACCCTAATAATTCTCTAAACCCCAATATTTTGATAACATCAACATTTACTTCTGGCAGTTTGGCTCCAGCATCCTTTTTCTAGCAATATCAGTCACCAACCTCCATGACATCAGGCCTAACAAATTAGCAGAGTAAATCAAATAGTGACTGGGACCACTCATTAACTGAGTTCCAGGTCGACAAAATAGTTAGACAACTTTATTACAAAAAACAATTTAAAAAAGAGGTATAGGAAAATGTGGGAAATGCCATAAAGGCTCAGATGCAGAGTACATTGTGAGAAATCAGTAATCATTGAAATCTAATATACCGTAAAGTCTCTCATAATGCTGACTGTCAGACTTGTTAGGAATACTGACAGCATCTTAAGGAAAAAGAGAAATATCTAACTAATCAGACAGAGTTCTCAAAAGAAAATGAAAGTCTCCTCCCTCACCCCCAAAACCAATCAATCATGGTTTTGTAGAGCGTACTACTCACCAGTGAAGGTCTCAAGGCGCTGAGGGAGGGGGTGTGACAGCTCCTTTGGGGTCATTCGAAGAGCCAGGTTTTCAGGTCCCTCCTGAACTGGTGCAGCATCTGGCTTCGTCGGAGGTGAAGCGGGAGTTCATTCCATGTCTTGGCCATGAGGTAGGAGAAGGATCTTCCATCTGCTCTGGTCCTGCAGAGGTGAGTGACAGTGGCTTGCGCGAGGTCGGCTGAGCGGAGGTTTATCTTGGGGGCGTGGAAGGTGATTCCGTTGTTGTGGCATTGGGGTCCGGTGTTGTGGAGGGCTTTGCAGGCATGTGTGAGCACCAGGGATTTTATACACATTTCACACACAGACAATGAGTGAAACTGCAGATTCATCATAGCACCACTAGCAATAGCACATTTTAGACTAATCAGAAGTGTGATCATCAATAACAGTTTTACAACACAAACTCATTTCTAAGATAGTCAGGAATCTTCCATTTGCTTCCACAGCAAACAACAATCTGGAAATGTAAATTACAATATGAAATATTCTTAAACCAAGATTCTTGTACCAGTGTGCTAACAAGCCTGCATCAGAGCTTCCAGCAGAAGTGTCCTTCAGAAAGATGCATCAGGAACATGATGGAAAGTTTCATTCACAACATATGCTCTCTAAGGAAAATACCTATTTGTGGCACAGTGTCTTGCGCTTTGCCAAAACTGTGGTGAGAGAAGACTCACAGATGGAGATTGATATGTATTGGAAATGAGTAGGAGCAGGAATAGCAGAACACTAGCAACTGCATCCATCTTAATAAAATAGTGTCTTCATAAAAATGTGGCATAACTAACCTACGTAAATAATCACACTTTCTATCATTATATCCACATTATTTAAAGTGCAACATTATTAATTCATTGATTACAAGTATATTCATCATAAAAAAAAACATTCGTTTGCACAAATTATATTTTACTGAAAATTGCACATTTCAAAAAACTTCAACAACCTCTGATTACATAGTGGCGGCATTTATGTGCATGGATAGTGTGTGTGTGGAAATAACATTTACAACAGAAACCCCACCTCATACTTGTGGCAAATATGAGTTCGTGCTCCTGGAACGAGGAGTGAAGTACCGACCTGAAACTACCTGGTCGAGATCCAAAAGCGGTGTCCCCATTTACCATTTGCCCCGAGCAGGTGGTAAATGGAAGTGATGGAGCAGACATGATATGAGCAAATCCTCTTGTGTCTCCACTCCATTATTTATCAGGGCCAACTGCACGACTTTTTTGCTGTGTCTCACATGTTGCAATTTGTGGTATTTTTTGCATTTATTAGGAATGAAATGTAGGCTGATTTACAATGGTGCCACGACCAATCTATTCACCTTCATCAAGAATGACAAAATAGAAATGTGGAAACCCCAACTCACAAATTAGTTGCCCCAGTAAGTTGATACAACAGTGTGGCTTGGTGCTCTTATTAAAAAATAAACACGAAACAGCAAACAGGTTTTGCAGAGAATATTATGTATAATTTAGTTTGTATCCCCTCTTTTAGAAAAAGTAATTTATTTATTTCTCATTGGTGGCCATTCCGGTATTGGTGTCTTTAAGTCCACATAAGCAAGTTTGCAACTGTAGCCTTTCATTTCCACTTCTGGCTACAGACAATTCAGCATGCTATAATGACTTCATATTGCCATAACACACAAAATACACAGAATACAACATACAGGAAGCTTTGGGTTAGTCCTCTTTATCCATTGGTGTGTTTGGTTGTGGCCACCTCAGGCCCTGAACTGTCCTTCACTTGTAGAGTCAACCACAGGCTTTTGACAGCTGCATAGATTTTCATTTGTAATTACTTTTTCATTGGTGATGGGTGAAAGTTATCATTTTTTATTTTTGTTTTTGGCAATTTTGTAAATGCAGGCAATTTCTTGGTAAAATCTAATACTACTATTGTTGACAGCATGCTTTTTCTATGCTTCATAGAGACGTGTGAACTCAAGAGTAGTGCATATAGGTCATGTGAGTCTACTTCATGGCTTTTGATACTGCAGCCCTCGCACCTGCTTATATTAGGGGAGGCATTAATGGACCTAAGAATGGCATAGTGCGAGTCAATCCATATGCTGTTTTCAGTCCCTTCTCTCACATGATCCTTGTCACTTACAGACCATGTGCTAGGCACCTGGGGCCCGATGTAGGTAATTCTTATTTACCACTTCTTAATACCGAATTTTACTGATTCGGTATTTAAGAAGTGGTAAATATGAAGGGGGGAGATGTAGGTATTTCCAGATGTGTAAATACCGAATCTTTAAGATTCGGTATTTACCGATTCTGGAAATACCGAATCGGTATTTCCTATTGATTCCTATGGGCTGTGAAGCCCATAGGAATCAATGGGCAATACCGATTCTGTAATTACAGAATCGGTAAATACCGATTTTAGCAAGGGTGCAGGGGGTGTCACTTTGACACCCTCTGGCACCCCAAAAATAGGCATGTGCGCCATGTGGCACACAGACATGCCCTAAGGGCATGTCTGTCTGTCACATGGCTAGGTGTGCATGCACACATGTGCATGCACACCTGAATTCGGTATTTTAACACCCAATTGGATTGGGTGTTAAAATACCGAATTTGTAGGGCCTTTGGGACTCTGAAGAGTCCCACCTACATCTGAAATTTACCGAATCTGTAAAAATACCGATTCGGTATTTTACAGAATCGGTAAATTTACCGAATCGGTCAATTTACCGATTCTGTAAAATTGTGCTCCTACATGCCAAATCTGTAATACCGGTCGGTAACGGCCGAAAATACCGATTTTCGGCCGTTACCGACCGACCTACATCTGGCCCCTGGTGGCTTGCAGCAGGAGATGTGGTTTTCTATCACCCGCAGTGGCCATTCTATGATCAGAAAGCGGGGAACTCCAAACACCCTACATTGTAAAAAAAAGTGCTTGCCTTAATATTTACCTAATACAGGATGCTATACCAATTAAGGGTGATTGGTGGATAGGCTTTGTTGAATGTCTACAGTCCTGACCCCAACATGGCAGCCACGATGGACAGTGACTGTCCTTCATGTTGCAAGCATAATAAATAGGAGCTGGCATCAAGTTTATTGTTCATTAGATCACTTTCTATTTTGATGGTTTTGCTGTGTGGGAATGTGTTGAGTCGCTTAATTATAAGAATTCCCGAATTCATGGGATGACCAGACACCAGTGGGACTTCTTGTGATGTAGTAAGACCAGAGCAGGCGCATATTGTTTGATGTTGGGAGCCCCACAAAACAGAGCTGTGTGGCATACAAAAAATTGTACAGATTGCCCTCACACATCACCAGGACAATTCTCGCTCTCCAAAACCTCTGTTTGATGGAGAGCGGGACAACACCTTGAGTCAGGAAGGCACTTCTAATTAAGAATGGATCCGTAATATAACTGTGTCAAAAACCAATGTGGCATTCTGCAACGCACAACATCATATTAAGGGCCTTAGTCTCTCACACACCCAAGCATGAATGCACCACGGTGATATGCCGTCAACACACGCAGACCCTTGTTCAGAACCACAAGGTGCATGGGGAATTAATCAATAATGAAGAACATGAAGTGAACAATAGTACAGTCCACTTCATGAGATATGTATCCTGAAAATGTACACGCAAAGATGGTGATGCATACCTTTGCTTAAAGATTCCTACGCAAGCTTTACTAATTTCACTGCATCACACTCATACATTCAATCACACAACTTAAACTCACGACCACAAACGCAGGTGAAGATATACACACCCATACCACACACACCAACTATGCATCTATATACCTTAGAATCTTGCTCACAACTTGCGTACCTAGGGTGGAATAGAATAACACCACTTTTTATTCTAAAAGCCTTTCCCTTCAACAAATATGGATCAGATGTCGGCAGCTACCAGGTGCTACCTTCACTTGTCTATCACCACTTACCTGATGAAGACATAATCACCATTTATGTTACCAGTCCTCATAAAAGGGTTAATCTTCATGCATATATTCTTGCCTAGAGGGATGGAGAGAGTCTTGAGTAGGGGCAGGCCTCTATGCTTGTAACATTGACAGATACCTATTGCTGTTTGGTACTGCCTGGTTTAGCCCACTTGCTGATCTAACCAAAATCTTGCTTCGCCTGGACCTTTTAAAAGAGGTGCATACCATATCACTGCAGTCTAAGGTAAACCCATGCAAAATGTCTGCAGTCTTTGTGTAATTTTGGTAGTTTTGCATTTACACACATTTTATAAAATTACACCATGTCAAGAATTTAGCACAAGGGCACAGGAACAACGCAAACAACTAACCTCCTGTTTGCAGCGCTTGTGTTTATTGCAATATTTTTAGCATAAAATGTGTTCATGCATTCAAAATGGGTGCAAAAATACATTTCAAGCAAAATTATAGCTCCAAACGTTGGTTTTGCCATCACACGTAATTTCAATCTTTTTTTCTGAAATGTAATGTATTTAGACTAAAGCAAATTACTTAAATATTTGCGCATGCTTAGTCTCTGTACCTCTCAACAATGCCACAATTTCTGCTCAGATTTTACGTTGCAGAGCCTTGACACCGGAATTACATTTCATTCATGCACCACTAATCTACTCACCATTTACCATTTAGGTACATACACCCACCTATTAATTTCACTCCACTACTTACGTCACCTGATGCTGTGCCACTGACAGCCCTTGCTCTAAAAAACAATCTGTCTCTAATGCTCTGTTACTCAACCCAACATTGAACTGTTTACACCCACAGACCCCATTCCTCACTACATCATTTACTCAGTAAACATTTCATTCCACCCCTCACAGCCACCCACTTGTCAGGGACTGCCCAGGACTATATCGGGAACACAGTAAGGGACTTGGGACAGGGTAGAAAATGAACACAGAAAGAGTAGCACAGCGCTGCCCCGGATCACACAGGAAGTCAGAGGAGGAAAAAGGATCCAATGGGAAAGCCGGTACAAGTGAACAAGATGGCTAAGACCCAGAAAGTATAGGCACTCAGGACGAATGTGCAAGACATATATATATATATATGAAACAACATTAACAATAAAGGGGAGTGTGGGGTAAAGCACTCAGGAGCTCCACACAGTAAGACCGAAAATAAGTTTCTGATCCCACACATACTCACATATAGGATATGCATACAAAGGCAGGGTCTGTGGAGCTTATACCAATAGTGATGTTATAAATGTAACTCAAAGACAATACTCACAGTGAACAAGAAACACCACCTAGGTAGTCAGCTGTACCCACGGATCCTGGCGATTAAATAGGAACACGCAAGGCAGTAACAGCAAGGGGGTAGAAGTAAACACAAGCACAATAGAAAAGGAGCTAGCAAGGAGGAGTGCTTAACCGGAAATGAAGGAAATCACAGGGCACACTTGGCAAAAAGCAGGTAACAAACATACATGGTAATAGAAGCAAGACAGCACGAATAAAAAGAAAGCTAACTAGGAACTGGAACCAAGGAAGTGAGAAGAAAGGCAGGGACTGGAAAAAGGTAATTACAGAAGGATAGGCTACAAGGGTATACTTGAATAGTGCCGGATTAGGAGTCAAGAAAACAAGGTAGCACTGAAGGCTGAGCTGGAGCAAGAACAACAATTTAGCAAAAGCTCAAAAGCCAAGGTAGCACTGCAGGCAGTGCTAGTTCAGGACCAAGGTACACTGTGGCAGCTCAGGAACAAGGAATGCTGAGGCTCAGGAATCAAGGTAGCACTGCAAGCAGAGATAATTCAGGAACAGCAGCAGCTCAGGAACAAGGAATAACTAAAGCTCAGGAAATACTGGAAACAAAGATCGGTCTCACCGGTATACAGCTACAATGACCAACCTTGGCCTGAAGGGAGCTGGGGCTTAAAAAAGCTTACAGTAATCACATGCATCAGGTGTGAGCAGGATAGCAGCAGCCAGCCACATGTGAGCTGAATTCCTCCACCCATCCTTGGCCTGCAGGGGTGGAGACGAAGCAGTGGGAAGGGAATTCTAGGTAATAGAGTTTCAGCCATGAGCAGGCTGGCTTTCACAAAACCTGGCATGTATTGGGAATGGATGTCAATTCCCAAATAGTGTCCAAATAGCTGGAAGTCAGTATACACATGAAAGGGAGGGTCCAGTAGCTTATTAGGACACTGGAGAATCTCACATTTCAGCCACCTGGTGGTAGACACGAGAACGCAGGGAGCAAGTCGTGACATCACTCTACTCAATACTTTATTGCATACACCAATGCACTCTACCACTGGCCCCCTTCTCTTACTCTATCTCTCACTTCACCTCACTCTCAATCACTCAACATATTACTCCAACTCCTAAGCTCACAAATCATTCCACTACTTACATCCATGTGTTCTACTTCTCTCTTGACACCTCACAGTCAATTACTCCACCAGTAAATTATTCACACCACCGGCCAACCCCACTAGTAATTCTAAGAATTAACATTCCTACCCTACTTTTCAATCGACCTGTCAATTCCCCAGCTACTCACCACATCACTAACACCCACTACCATCTCACTCAACCACATCCACCCAGTCAATCAACCACTTTCCTCATTGTTCAACTGCTCACATAACCACAAAGCACACCATTCTTTTGAATATTTCTACCATTAGCTACCATGTTTTTTTCATGGTTTACCAGTGCTTGGAAGGGCTGTCCTTCAAGACCATGACATTCATGGATCGTTACATTGTTCCATTCAAGTTACCATTAGGTTTTGATGATTGGGAATAACAATGTCATTTTGTTAAACTGCAGATGTGACAGACGTGCAACTTGTAATTGAGAGTCAATGTGTGCATTTACTTTGCAGACATTTTAATTATTTATTCATGACTTTTTTGTTTTGGAAGTGTGTGGTGTCCTCCGTTCTTTTATGGAACCTGGAACACACTGCATGTGGAAAGGTTCCAGGAGACATCGGTTGGCTCAGGCTTGTGAGGACGTTATTTCTGATGTTCCTGGGACTCAATAAATTGATAGAAATCATCACGGTATCCTGTCATATTTGAGCAGAGAACAATTCAGTGGCGACAATGGAGAACCAAACCTGCAACCCACAAGCCTAAAGCCCTGCGTTACTGCAGATCACGAAGCGGTTAACATAATTGATCACCTGATTTCACCCACATTGCTGTCGAGGACGTATCTCACTGTACTTTCAATGAAGCTGAAAACCCTGTGTCTCCGACAAGCGGTGGTGAGACTTTTTGCAATTTTGATCGTTTTCTGCTGCCTGCGCGATGTGACCTCGCGCTCTATAATACTAAATCTCTTCACGGGCTACGTCACGCTGACTCACGCATGCGCAATTTCATTTTCTGAAGTGCTCCAACATTCCAGCGCGTCTCAAGCATAATCAAGGCATCTGCGCATGCACAGAGATTGGACATTTCTTTTCTATTCGCGCACTGAAGGAGATTAACAATGCGGAAGGAGATTAAGTTGCTAGGCAGCAAGATGTTTATGATGCGTTGCGCTGAAGGCAACTCATTTACATGTTGCCTAGCGCTAATGTCATAATCAGTGTTGCCTAGCACAGCAAGCTGCGGAAAACTGTGTAACTCTCATGTCGATATCTTTAAGGAGTTCAACTACATTATTACTCGACTTTTGCTTGAATTAATTTCAACATCATCAGTTAAGAGTGTGTCAACTATTTGTATTTAACGCTGACACACACAGCTTTCTCGCGTTTCAATCTTTGATATGAATGGAGAGTTTCAGCGCTCCTCCTCCATTTTTGGCCTCCCCAGGGGAACAACCTTTAGAATGGAAGCAGTAACAGGAGGGTTTTGAAGCATATATGGAGGCAATTGGGGGTGATGACTACACAGATAAGCGCAAACCTGCAATTTTAAAGAATTCTCTTGGGGCAGAAGGCAGACAAGTTTTAAGTCACTTACTGCCCATTATTCCTAGCGATGAGGATGTTGATGTCTATGAAAATGCAATAAAGCAACTTGACAAACAGTATATAAAGAAAGTAAATGAGGTAGTTGCTCGACATAATTTTTTAAGTAGGCTACAATTACCCAATGAACCTGTTGATACGTTTGTCAAAGACTTGAGAGTTTTAGCTGCCAAATGTAATTATCAAGACTTTCACGATCAGATGGTAAGTGACCAAATGGTACATAATGTTGCAGATGCCAAATTACAAGAAAAATTATTGTCTGCACAAGAATTAACTCTTATCAAAGCTCTTGATATTGCTCATTTCGAGGACATGAAGTTAGGTATGAAGGAATTATCGTAGAAAAAAAGTGCTTCATCGGAGGTTCTGTTAGTCAAGAAAAAAATCTAATGAAAACTACAACAACTGAGCTTCTTCTGCTATGACTTACAGCAATAGGAGAGAAGTGGTTTGTTTTAAGTGTGGATTTCCAGGTCATGTTGCTTCGGATAAGCGATGTCCAGCTATTGGTCAACTTTGTAAATACTGCCAGAATGTGCAGAAATAGAAACAAAATTAAAAACAAAACTGTTGAAGTCAGGAATTTCAAGCCAGAAAATGTCAACGAAGTTGACAGTGACACCGATGATTCTGAGAATGCATTGACTGTCTATGAGATTGACGAAAACAAAAAGGATTCACCGTTTTGTATCTTACAAATAGGCAACAAATTTATAAAAGTTATGGCTGATTCGGGTGCTAGACACACATTAATTGGTGATGAATGGTTAAAGGAATTTCCTAACATATCCCTACTTCCATCTCATATTAAATTAGTTGGGTATGGGAAAAAAACCTATAGATGTTTTAGGGTATTTCACCTCTGATCTTTCATTTAAAGGTAAAACAATATCTTCTAAGGTATATGTAGCTAAAGATGGTTCATGTTTGTTGGGTTGGCCACAGCAACGAGATTTAATGATTATTTTAGATCCCAACCACCCTCAACAAGTTTTGGGTTACTCTGATATAATCACTCAAGTTAGTAACGATACCACTACTGATTGGGAAAAGTTATTTCCCAACGTATTTTCATCTCAATTGGGTTTACTCAAAAAATTTGTACACAAAATGATTTTGAAACACAATGCCATTCCTAAAGTTCGCAAAGTCAGAAACATTCCTTTATTGTTGAGGGATGCAGTTAAAAAAGAGTTGGAAAGACTTTGCAAATTGGATGTCATAGAAGAAATCGAGTCTTCTGAATGGCTTTCACCAGTAGTTGCGGCACATAAACCCAATGGCAAAGTTAGATTATGTGTGGATATGAGAGATCTTAATTCCAATGTGTGGGTCGACAGGCATCCCCTCCCAAATATAAGAGAAATGTTTTCGAAACTTAAAAATGCAACCATATTTACCACTTTAGATTTATCGAACGCATACCATCAGATTGCATTACATGAGGACAGTAAACATCTAACATCTTTTATTACAACAGAGGGTGCATATAGATACAAAAGGTTGCCTTTTGGGCTGATTTCAGCTTCCTCAGTATTTCAGAGGGTAATGCATAAGTTGTTTAAGGACATAAATAATGTGTTGTATTTCCAGGACAATATTTAATTTTTGGAAAGGATGTAAAAGAACACTCTGAAATTTTATACAAAGTTTTACCTATATTGCAGAACAATGGTTTGACTCTAACCAAAGAGAAGTGTAAATTTGGCATGGATTCTGTCGACTATTTGGGCCTTTTATCAGCAGGAAGGGTATTTCTCCTAAGCAAAGCTTAGTAAATGCTATCGAAGATGCCCCAGAACCCCAACACAAAGACCAGCTTAGGTCTTTCCTGGGCCTAGCAGAATATTATGCCAAATGTATTCCTTCTTTTTCTGATAAAACTAAACATTTAGGAAATTTAATGAAAAATCATCAAATGTTTGTTTGGGATTCTAATTGCAAAGAAGAGTTTGTTTATCTCAAAAAGTGTATAGCCTCAGCACCTGCCTTGTCTCCGTTTGACACGTCTTGCGAATCAATGATCATTTCGGATGCCAGCAATGTTAGAATCGGTGCTGTGCTTATGCAAAAGCAGAATGGTTGTCTAGTCACTATTGCGTTTGAATCCAGACCTCTAAGAGGCGCAGAAGATAGATACTCTACTCTAGAGAAGGAAACACTTGCTTGTTGGTGGGGGATTGAGTATTTCTGCAAGTACGTATATGGCACAGTGTTTAGAGTTAGGACAGATCATCGTCCTTTGGTGGATTTATACACGACTAAAGGGTGTGGAAAGGCAACAGCCAGGATAGCTAGATGGCAATACAAATTGCAAGATTTTCACTTTCGTGTGGAATACATTCCAGGTGTAAAAAATGTGTTGGCTGATTGTCTATCTAGGCTACCTATTAAGGATGATAATGTTGTTGCTCAAGATGACGATCATGATAGAGTTGTGTCTATTTGTGAAGTTCCTAATGGGTGCATAAAGGAAGATCAATGGAGAGCTGCTTGTGATAGTGATGAAGACTATAAAAGTGTCATGTCTTTTGTCAATGGTGTGTGGCCCAAGAAGGCTGAGATATCTCAAGATTTGCTACCTTTCTTTCAGATCTCTCAAGAATTGTCCATTCAGGATAATATTTTGATGAGGGGATTACAGCTGGTTGTACCTCGTGATTTCAGAGATATAGTTCTGGACATGGCTCACGAGGGACATCCTGGTATGTCTAGTATGAAGTGAAGAATCAGATGTGAATTTTGGTGGCCTGCTGTTGATAGATGTGTTGAAAGGAAGGTTAGATCCTGTATTGAATGTAGTGTAAGTGACAAATCTCAAAAGACATTGGTTTATCATCATGATCCTGTTTCTAGGCCTACAAAGGTGTGGGAATGTGTGTCATTGGACATTGCTGGACCAATGAGTTTTGGTCATAATCCTGTTTATGCTATTATGTTGATTGATCAATTGTCTCAATGGCCTGAGGTAAAGTTTGTGCCGCATGTAACTTCAAAGATAGTTATTCAATTTTTGAATGGTGTTTTTGAGAAAGAAGGTTTTCCCATATCAATATTAACTGACAATAGGGTGCAGTTCACTTCGGTAGAGATGAAGTCATTCTTTCATAATCATGGCATTATTCACAAGCGTTCTTCTGTATATTACCCACAAGGCAATGGGATAGGGGGACGGTGGATTAGGGTGTTGAAAGAAGGGCTACAACTTGCTCTGAGTAATGGAAAGAATTGTTATGAAGCTGTGAGTAAATTGCTTTGGAATTATAGAAACACTCCTAGAAGTGAAAGTGATTTATCGCCTTTTGAGAAAATGCGAGGGAGAAAAGGTTTATGTAACATGAGTCAGCAATGGATGAGAGATTCGGTGGATAACAAGGAAAATGGTGTTAACAAGTCTGCTTTAAGAGAATCACATGTTACAGACAGGGTCCCAAGCGAATCTAGCTCTTGTTCTGTTAATGTGGGAGATTGGGTACGTGTGAAAAAAGGCCGATTCGTCAGAACCGGTGAGTCACGTTTTTCAGATCCCATGAAGGTGGTCAGGGTTGGCAGGCAGGTAGTGGAGTTAAACGATGGTAATGTTTGCACTTTTTCGAAGGTTGTGAAGGTTTCCAACATAGGAGATTGCCGTTGTTCTTTTTCTCCAGACAAAAAGGGTCCACGTGAAAATCTTAATTGCCGGAAAGGGCTTCAAGGTTCTTCAGGAGTTAGAAGGTACCAGGAGTGTGTGAGACAAAGACATGCACCATTGTGGTGTAAAGATTATGTTATGAATAAGTAACTCCTGATTATTTCTGTTTATTCTCTTTCATTAATTTAGGTAAAGGATTTTTTTTTGCTATGTTAATCTATGTTATGTCAAAGTATATGCTATGTTGTGTTATGTTTTTATTTCTTTAAGGAGGGAGATGTGTGGTGTCCTCTGTTCTTTTATGGAACCTGGAACACACTGCGTGTGGACAGTTTCCAGGAGAGATCGGTTGGCTCAGGCTTGTGAGGACGTTATTTCTGATGTTCCTGGGATCCAATAAATTGATAGAAATCATCACGGTATCCTGTCATATTTGAGCAGAGAACACTTCAAAGTGCATATTGTTTGGATATCTGAAACTGTCATACAGATACCATCCCATTCAATTCAATTCAAAATCTGCATTTGCACAATCAAAGTAGGCCATGCAAGTACGAAAATAAAATACACCAATAATGAATGATAAAACATTTAGACAAAAAGACGTATTTACAATATGCAATGTTAAAAGCAATACAGTTAAGAATCTCCATCTCCGTCCTCATACTACAAATTAAGATAAAATACTTTTCCTAATTCAGATCACGCCCCGAATATAAGAGCGAGCTAAGGCATAAAAAGGGGTTCTCCAGTGCATTGAGGTATCATAAAGCAGTAATATTTTTTGCAAGGAGAATAGTATTTCCTTCCATCATAAAGGCTGCAGAATGAAATAAAGTGCTGAGTGCTCTGCTTCGAGTTACAATCTCATGGTCATGGGACCATTTCATAAGGCCCTTGCTTTATGGTAGGGAAGGTGATGAGAAAGTGTACCATGCCCAGCCTCAACCTAGTTAAAATGAAGCAGTGTTGAGTATTATTCACCAGAGGCAAATATGATTGGTAACCCTCCTGAAAAGCATTCGACATACAAGAGATAACCATCGATTTATTTGACTCAGCAACGGCTCTGTTTTCAGATTTGGCATATAGAAAAGAGGCTTGACCATCACTCTTATGGAAAACAAGCAGACCATGTAGGTCATGGGGCACAAGCCCCATGTGAAAAGGATTGCATCAGTCTTACGTCTGCTGTGAGGCAGGCGTAAGGTTTTGACGCATTGGCATCCTAGAAGTGGTACATTTAAATCTGATAGATTTCACTGCACCACTTCTACAAGGCTTTTTACGAGGGAACGCCCACCCTGCATACATTACACCTGACGCATGTATAATGTAGCGCAGGGCTTTACAAAGTGACGCATCTGCTTAGATGCATGACTTTGTAAATAGGGCGCAAAGTGGTGGATTTTTTATACCGCTAGTGCATCTCAGAAATTGAGGCAACAGCGGTGCAAAAGTGCCGCAAAGCCTCATAAATAAGGCCCTAAATCGGGGAATGGGGTCGAGTAGCCAGGGTCAGTCAGATCATCCGTACAGATGGATAAGGGAGATTCCTCAGCAGTATGAAGCCAAAATCAGATCAGTCAAAATCTGAAACCTATTAGATAAGGAGATGTTAAATGGGCAGTAGAGAACTGATTGAGTAATGGACCGTTAGACACTTGTGGGATTGGCACTGGTGGCAATAAAAAATAG
This sequence comes from Lissotriton helveticus, assembly GCF_964261635.1. Lineage (NCBI taxonomy): Eukaryota > Metazoa > Chordata > Amphibia > Caudata > Salamandridae > Lissotriton > Lissotriton helveticus. The sequence continues at coordinate 915,448,181 of NC_136067.1, forward strand.
CCCAGAGGAAGAAGTGTAATATTTTCTGAATTTGGGGTGTGAGATGAAAACCTAGCCAAGGACTCTCCTGCAAACCTAGGTTAATTAAAGTTAATGACAACGCAGTCCCCCTTAAATGTTTTTTTAGTTTGACCAATCCCCCCAACCCTTCTTGTCAGCAAAATTTGGTCAGCTTTGGAAACTGAGAAAACAAACTTGGATTGGAGCCAGTGAAGGACTTTCTTCCTTAATTGGGCAGGTGATTCGATTGAACCCAGGGGCTGAGAAGAGACATTAGTCATTACTACCACATAAGGTCAAGAAGCGGGAGGTAAATTGATTGTCATTAAATTAAAATATTCTCCCTCTTTGCTTTGTATACGGATGTTTCCATAGACTTGGGAGGGGGGGGGAATCGCCCGAGAAGGATTCTGGTAGGTGAAAACTGCCAGGGACACTTGCCAAGTTATTAGAACCGGTCAATTAGGACCCAGAGGCAGCTTGATTTTGACCGGGTTGAAAGAGGTCATGGTGTGGTACAAAGGGCCTGCTGCCCAAATGACTATCTTTCGGACAGTTGGAGGGGGCGGGGCGTCTGGTTGACTACAAACATGTCAGGGCCTGTATCCAAGGCCACAGGTGCTGTTGTGTAAGTAGATTGAGCCACAGAATTAACTGGGTAACAAGGTGCGAAGAATTGATACTACATAGAAGTTCATCAATCAGCCCAACCGTTGGAAGGGTAAAGCAAACATTCCCTCTCCCTTCTAACATAGTCCTAAAATTTCTCCTGAAATACGTCCAGGTCCACTTCAAGAGGCGCAAAAGGAATCGCTGGGCCAGAGGCAGTCGTGCTGAATGGGAAGTCTAAGGGGAGATGTAATTTTCATGTCTCCTGAGTCTTTTGCTTTTTGCAGGAGGTGCGCTCTTATCCCATCCAGGGTCAATGGAAGGAGCGGTATGTGGAGACAATAATACTGTCACTGGCAGTAAATCCTGAACATAAGCTGAAGCAGGACCACTTTCATGCTGAGGTACTATACCAGAAGAGGCGGGCATCACAGGAGCTATTGCACTATTGGCAGATAAACGATGACCAGGTTGCTCTATTTCCTTGTTTAGGGCACCCGCTACCCTTCTGATATAACCATCCACGGAAGTATGGTTTAAGCCAGGTATAGTTGGAATACAGGCTTTAATCTTTACCATTATAAGGGGAGGCATTAGAGTAGCAAGAAAAAAATGTAAAGCACCAACAGTACTTCAGAGTCCTTGGAAAAATTAGACAATGGCCCAGCCTCCTCTGGCTCTGACAGGCTCAGGCGGGTCTGGTCTTGGAACGGGCTTTGCCCGTGCACGGCCTGCGTGCGTCCCATGCAGTGGTATGGTCAACAGGTATGTAACACAGAAGGGCTCCCTACCCTCTCAGCTGTGCAGGCACCTCCTGGTATGATGGTTTTTGGGGCACAGAGTTCCCAAATGCTGCCAAACACGAGCCCTGAGCAGTGGGATGAACAACAGCACTTTGTAGCGCAGAGGGGCTCCTTCTCCTCTCAGCTGCGCTTGCACCACTTAGTATGAATGGTCCTAGGGTATGGAGTCTGCCAAATGCTGCCAAACAAGAGGCCAGAACAGCGAGATGAACTACAGCGCTATGTAGCGCATAGAAGCTCATCCCCCTCTCAGCTGTGCAGGCACCCCCTAGTGCTATGGGTGCTTGGACATTGAGTCCCCTAATGCTGCCAAACAAGAGCCCTGAACAGGGATATGAACAGCAGTGCTATATAGTGCAAAGGAGCTCCTCCCTCTCACAGTTGTGCAGGCCTCCTAATACAATGAGTCCTGGGTTGGAGACCCCAAATGCTGCTTAACAAGAGCACGAAGCAGTGGGATGAACAATAGCACTATGTAGCTCAGAGGGGTTCCTCCCCTCTCAACTGTGCAGATGCCTCTTAGCATGATGGGTGCTGGGGCATGAAGTCCCCAAATACTGCCAAACAATCCTATTCACTAATCTGTCAAATGAGGATCGTCAATCCTTTAACCATTCGTCTCTGGTAAAAGAGTGATAAGGGCGACTCTCTCTAGGTATCACACTACTGTTCTTTGGAATTTGTGGATGAACAGAAAGGAGGAAACTGGATATGGACATTTTTCAAATACGAAACAAAAAGAGTCAACTACAAAATAAAAGAGCAGGAACAATGAGAATACATTATTAAAAAAAAACAAAAAAACAAAGAGATAAATATCAAACAAAGAATCCTGAACAGGATAGAAGCAAAGTACAGAAGTGCAAGGGGACTTGGAAAGCAATGAATATTGAACCACAAGCATTTTGATAGAATGACCCAAGTATTAGCACCTTTGTGTTGTACCAGTGCTCATGATGTCCTTAATAACTTGGAAATAGGGCCAGACCACTTTGAATTGGGATAATCCAGGGTTCTCCAAAGTAAGTCCTGGCGGGCTGGATCCATGGCACATTTTTAGCATATCTCCATTTAGATAAATGTAGGTATCTTTAAAATCTGGCATGGATATAGCCCTCCAGGACTGACTTTGGAGATCCCTGGGATAATCCAACTGAAAGCAGCAATACTACTAATAATGATGTTTGTAACATGGTCCTCCATCCAGCATATGTGGCCAAGGAGTAGGTCTTCTTCTGGCCACCCTCTAAACTCCAAACACTTTCATATTTTGCTTCGATTCTTTTAAATGCAAAGATAAGGTGGCCCTATCAAAATAAACAGCTGAGTGCCAAGAGATAAGGATGCCTTTGTCCCACATTCTAGAGGCAGCGAGGTAACATAATCAGCCTTGCATACTCATTTGTTTTGATTTACTATCATGGTATCATGTTAGATTTGTTTGTGCTCTCACATAAGCTTTCCTATTGATCCAACAAAAGTGCTGCAAGTTTACTAAAAGTATCTTCTCTGCACTATTTAGCTGTACATCCATTCTAAGGTGCACAGGGCTCCCCTCCTAAGGCTCATTGAGCCCCGAGGATCACCACCCCCGGGACTTTATTGATAAAAAGGAAGGGAATGCACAGGGCCCTCCCTCCATGGCCTCTATTAGCCTCAGAGACCACCACCTGACCATGGTTAAAGAAAAATTGATGGGTGGCCGAGTTCACCCCCTGGGCCTCGGGAACCAGTACCTCTCAGGGGCCAAATACGAAAGGGGCTATATACTGCCCCAGGGACCACCACCTGTGCAGAGCAAAGTAGGGGGGCCACGCGGCACCTCTCCTGAAGCTAATAATGGTCCCAGGGCCAGCTCCCGCTAATTCCTTGGGGGTCAACCCTCGGATATAGCTTTTTGCTCTGACTTGGTGGGAGCTTTGACATCTCCGGCCAAGCAAGTGAGAGCTGTGAAAGTGCTCCCGCTTGAGAGAGTGGAATTTTCGTCTGTTTCCCTTCCCGCTGTCAAGAGGGCAGGGAAAGAGAAACAAATCAGTGCTCTGACAGATAGGGAGCTATATGTTTAGCAGCTCCTTGCCTGTGAGAGCAATGCCTGCTCACGCACGAGGCGGGGAGCTTGCTGGGACCGAGGGGAAAAGATGAGAAAGAGGCAAAATAAGGGTCAGAAACAAGCAAGAAGAGGCAGAATAAAGGTCAGAAACGAGCAGAAAGAAGCAGAATAAAGGTCAATAATGAGCAGAAAGAGGCAAGATATAGGTAAGAAACGTGCAGAAAGAGGCAGAATAAAGGTCACCAATGTGCAGAAAGAGGCAAAATAAAGGTGGGTAATGAGCAGAAAGAGGAAGAATAGAGGTGAGAAATAAGCAGTAAGAGACAGAATAAAGGTGAGAAAGGAGCAGAAAGAGACAGAACAAAGGTGAGAACTGTGCAGAAAGGTCAAATAAAGGTGAGAAACAAGCAGAAAAAAGCAGGATAAAGGGCAGCAACATGCAGAAAGAGGCAAAATAAAGCTGTGTAACAAGCAGAAAGAGGCAAAATAAAGGTCAGGAATGAGCAGACAGAGGCAAAATAAAGGTGAGAAGCGAGGAGAAGTAGACAGAATAAAGGTCAGCGGCAAGCAGAAAAGGGCATGATAAAAATGAGCAAAGCGTAGAAAGAGGCAAAATACAGGTCAGAAATGGCTGTAAGAGGCAAGAAAAGCTCAGAAAATAGCAGAAAGAGGCAAAATACAGGTCAAAAACGAGCAGAAAGAGGAAAAATAAAGGTCAGCAACAAGCAGAAAGAGGAAAAATAATGGTCAGATGTGAGCAGAAAACAGGCAGAAAACTGAGGTTGGGAAGTAAACGCTGTTCTGCCGGTGAAGTTTGCTTAGTTTTGCCAATCTGTGGTCCGCTTGGAACACAAAGCTCAGCAAAAACTCTGCAAACGTCGGCGGAGCAGGGTTTATCTGTGTGCTCACCCCTAGACTTCATCCCTCATCAGTAGTTCATCTGGAGGTCCAATTGCAAAGTGGTTGAGAAAGGGTGAAAGACCTCTGATGAGGTCTCAGCAATCCCGCTCTGAGGGACTTACTTGTGGCAACAATAAGGGTTCTTGGCCCCCGATGACCCTCAGCAGCCAAGGGGACTACGTCCCCCAACCAGTAGTGCACCAGGAGGCCCCTTTGCAGAGTGGTTGAGAAAGGGGGCTGCGCCACCGATAAGGTCTCAGCATTCTCACTGTGGGGGACTTACTTGTGACAAAAATAAGGGTTATTGACCATCAACAGCCCTCAGCAACCAAGGGGACGACATCCCCCAACCAGTTGTGCACCAGGAAGCACCTTTGCAGAGTGGCTGAGAAAGGGAGCAGGACCTCCAATGAGTTCTCAGCAATCCCAATGTGGGGGACTTGTTTTTGCAGCAATAGGGGAACTTGGCCCTCAACGACCCTCAGCAGCCAATAGGAGTTTATCTCCCAATCAGTAGTGCACCAGGAGGTGTAGTTTGAAGTGTCACTGAGAAAGTGGATGGGGCCTTCGATGAGGTCTCAGCAGGACTGCTGTGGGGGACTTACTTGTGGCAATAATAGGGGTTCTTGGCCCCCAATGACCCTTAGCAGCTAAGAGGGCTTCATCCCCCAACAAGTAGTGTGCCAAGAGGCCCCTATGCAGAGTGGTTGAGAAAGGGGGTGGGCTTCTGACAAGGTCTCAGCATTCCTGATGTGGGGGGCATACTTGTGGCAACAATAGGGGTTCTTGACCCCCAACAACCCTCAGCAGCTAAGAGGGCTTCATCACCCAACCAGTGATGTGCCAGGAAGCCCCTCTGCAGAGTGGTTGAGAAAGGGGGAGGGCTTCGTCGAGGTCTCAGCAATCCTGCTGTGGTGGACTTACTTGTGACAACAATCAGAGTTCTTGGCCCCAAAAACCCTCATCAGCCAAGGAGAGTGCATCTTCCAACTAGTAGTCAGCCAGGAGACGCATTTGCAGCGTTGTTGGCAAAAAGTGGGAACCTCTGACGATGTCTCAGCTATCCTGCTGTGTGGGACTAACTGGTGGCAACAATAGAGGTTCTTGGCCCCAATGGCCCTCAGCAGCCAAGGAGACTTCATCCCCCAACCAGTAGTACACCAGGAGGTGCATTTGCTGAGCAGTTGAGAAAGGAGGCAGACGTCCAATGAGCTCTTAGTAATCCTGCAGTGGGAGATTTACTAGTGGCAACAATAGGAGTTCTTGGTCCCCAATGACCCTCAGCAGCCCAGAAGATTTCATTAGTGGTGGCTGAGCAATACTCCGCCCGCTCACAGAACTCCAAGAAATGTAGCTGACTTTTTCGGCCACTCCATGGAATTACGCAGAATCAAACTCCATGAGCTCCATGCAGGCCTACAGAAAATGAGCTGAACCCACTCAGGCACTCATGACCCTATTCACAGAATAACTCAGAAACTCTCACAGCCACTCACAGACCCATTCACTTATGCACCCACTCACTGATGAACTCAGACACTTACACCAACTCAAAGACACAGTCAGACGCTCATGCACCCACTTACAGAATCACTAATACTCTCTCTCACTGACTCACAGATCTACTCAGAGACTCACACACCGACTCACAGACCTTCTCAGAGACTCACACACCCACTCACAAACCCACTCAGACACTTATATACCCACTTACCGCCCTCTCATACTCTCTCACACCCACTTACAAACCTACTCAGACACTCATACACCCACTGATACACGCATGCGCTCCCTCACACACTCTGTGTCAAAGGTTAGGGGTTCCAGTTAGGAAATACAATTTTAAAAAAACTTGCAAATTCACTTAAAAAAACAAAGATTACAGGGACGTTATAGTTCAGAAATAGAATTTAAAACACTTAAGAAATTCACTGAAAAAAACAAAGGTTACAGGGAAATCACAGTTAGTCTGACATTTCAAACATACAAAACCATAGAACTGCAGCAGTTATAGTTACCTGAGCTAAACTATAACTTTTGCATTGCCTAGGACATCTGAAATGTCATCAGTGCTCTTCACCCATGCGCACCCTGATTTGAGTCTACATGTTGATGAAAATGGACACTTGAAATAGTTGATAGCAACAAAGTGTAGCATTACCCCTAGGCATGATACTAAATAAACACATGAAGCATATTTACATGTATAAATACATTTTGTGAAAGGCTCCTTAAGTTTAAAACTAAAAAAAACATAACATTTCTAAAAATTAGTTGACTTAGATAATCACACAGGAGGGATAACAGAAGAATATATCTTTAAGTGTTTAATGCTTATATTTAGTAACACTAGTTAATATCCAATAATCTGCCATCATGGTATTCCGAAAGGTCATTTCATATCGCATAAAATATGTGCATCTAATCTCTCAGTTGTTACATCACCTTCTTAATATGTGCCCTGTTCACTATTTCTGGAATACATCAGTAAACCCTAGGTTTACTTTTTGACTTTCAAAATCTCAGTAAAATGTCCTTTGCCACCATCAAAACCTGTAGTGCCCACGCTTGTTGATTTCTAGTTAGCATGTCAAGTTTGTCAATGTCACTGAACAAAACAGTTTTCATTGAAAGATTTATTTCTGTAGATGGTGTACTTAATCTTTCTGACCCCTGTTTCGACCACTCAATTATTTTATATCAGTCTATAAACATATGTCTATAACAAGCTGGTTGATTTTGGCTTTACTCCAGTAATTCCAGCTCTCCCTTTAACAGCTCTCCCTTTAACCTTGGACATAAATAAAAACTTCACAAAAAAAGAAATGAAGTGAACTGTGGTAATTGAACAACTTTGGAAAGCGTCTTTCCCTACATGAGGATGAGGAAATTCCAGATCCAGGGATCAGCCAGGTGGTTCACCTTCGCCAAATAGATGACGTTTGGCATACATGTGTAATGTTTTTCTAGTTCCCTTCTACAGTCAACCAGTTGCAGGGTATCATGATGATCACAACCTTTGGACATGTGTAGACAGTAGTGAAGAAGGGCAAAAAAGTGATCCTTGCAGGATTAAAATGAGTAGTAAGGTTGTCAAGTTATCCCATTTGTCTGCCTCAATTTGAAACATGCATAGACAAAGGCACTTGGTTGGACCTTTCTATATTATATGCACACATTGAGACCTACAACTCCCCACACATTGACCTAGATGACTTATGCATGTAAATATGTGGCCAAAGCAACATGCCTACAGACATCCATGCATAGTACAACATGACTACAGCCGTTTACACACAGACACCGGCAAACAGACATCCGTATATGCTAACCTATGTGCACTATGTACATGGACTATCTGACATTTAGTCACTCATTCACACAGACCAAGATCAATGTGTTATGTTATGTCTGTTGCATGTACAGTTCTTTATGCTGCTCTAGAGTCATCTCGAAGTGCTAGATGGGTCAAGATACCAAAAAGTAGGAAACAAAAGAGAGTGAATGAAACAGTATCATTTTACATGGGAATGATGTATTCAGGGCCCAACAAATGGTACTTGGTATTATAAAGTCAATCCATCAACGTTTATACACAAAAAGTACAATTTAAACGGAGCCTTTATCAGGATAATGCAAGTAGACAATTCACAAAGTGTAAGGGAAAGAATGTGTAAGTAATAGCTTTTCTGAATAGATCAGTTTCACAATGCCAATCAGTTTCTGCAGTCGGGTGCTGTTAAGTGCACTCCTGGAAAAAAGCAATGTCAGTCACCATCGCAGCGTGAAGGAAGAATCCTATCGGCAGAAGGACGGTCAGTCTACCGTTCGTCTGCCTATCTTTTTGAGGTGTCTACCTGCATTATCCCGATGAAGTCTCCATTTAAATGTTACCAAGTGTCATCTGTTGGGCCCGGAATACAGGGCAACATCATTTTCTGAAACTGTGCAACTATAAGCCAAATGCATGTTTTTATCCCACAGCACACTACTTGTTCACTGTATTTCTCACTAGTCGCTACACTGTGCTGTTCACCAAGAGCACCTACATTCTTATGTTTCTGTGAAATATTTGAATCATTGTGTTAAATGCTTTGCATATATCTACATCCTGCACAGGACCATACAGAACAGGATACATGGGTATCCAATACACCGCTGGTCTTTCTCAAATCAAATTCATGACCATGAGTATCTATCCTTGCGTAGAGAGCACAGGCTTAAGTTCCCTCATGGGAAACATTGCTTTTGATTACATAAAATTCAATACAGACAGGAAAGAAATCCTGATACTACAAAACTAGAGCCCACCCCTAGAGGCTAGGAGAGCTAGGACCCACACTCACACCTACAGACCACGCAAAAATAGCTCAAAATCATCCTGGACAACAAACTCAAATGATCAAGCAGGTGAACACAGTGTCCTCATCCTGTTTCCTCATACTTAGGATTGCCCGCAAGATCTTCAAGTGGCTCTCCATGCACATAAGATGAATAGTCACCCAAGCCCTCATAACCAGCAGACTGGACTAAAGCAACGCATTCTTCATTGGCATCTCTTATTTAAAGGCTCCAAACAACAAAAGAATGCCAACACTAGACTCATCCTCAACATTACCCGCAGTGCTCCACTGGCTACTCATACAGAAACAATACCATTTCAACCTGCTCACTCATGCCGAAAAAGCCCTAATCACCAAACCTGAATACCTCAACAAACATCTTCACTTCTACCAGCCTTCCAGACAAATACGCTGAGCAACTATCCCTCACACGAGTTCACGAGTTCCCCGCATCCACGAAAGCTGTTCCAGTGGATGACCTTTCGCTTACATTGCCACTAAGTCCTGGAGCGACCACCTGCAACAAATAAGGATGTTCCCATCCCTTCTGTGCTTTCTGAGAAAGCTAAATATCTGGCTATTCGACTAGAAGTTCCATAAGGCCTACACTCCTGCTTAGTGCTTCGGTACCCTCATGGGTGATTAGCCACACTCTACAAATTGAAATAACATAGCATAGCATAATAGTTAAAGCATTGCAGTGACCAGTCATGGTGTGGCCTGAATAATACTGACTTTGGTTTACACTCTGGTTTCAACACTGGCAGCAAGTGTTTGCCCATGCACAGCAGAATCAGGCCACACTGGGCCAACAATATTTTGTACTACAACAAGCCAGTGATATTCCGTTCTTCTTCTTGTTGATGCAGTGGGGTGAATTCTGTAAAAGCGCGACGATGCCAAGTCATGCTTCAAAACGACTTTGGTTCTCATTCTTGGTTGTGGAGGATTTCTATGACACGGTGGGTGTCCTGAACTATCACATTTATATGAGGGCACCCCTAGGGGCAGTGGCGTAACGAAAATTGAAGCGCCCCCCCCCTGCAAGTTACACATAGGGGCCCCTACTCCGGATTTAATCCGACGCTGGCCTGAGTACAGTGCTGAGGGTCCCGCCTACAGCTCGGGCCCCCGCACCGCGGGGACTGCGGGGGCCTGTGTTACCACCTGTCGAGGGGTGAAGAACACAGAGGTCATAGAGAACCCCTCAGTATCTATCCTTTGTTTTCATACAGAAGGCCGCATTGGGCATTTCCCCAGGAGGCTAGAAGGGTGGAGGCTGGCTTTACACCGGTGGGGGTCGGTTTTGTTATTGGAGGCCGGTTTAGCAGCAGTACTGCAATATGAGCCCCCAGTAACAGAAGCAGCAAGCAAGCGTTTCGATCCTCCCGGGTGCCAGGCAGTGCTTCATCAGGGGCTGGTCTGAGAAAATTGCCAGGGCTGCTTTGGGTTCCGAGTCCGTCCCTGGAAGCCTGCCCACCTCCACTGAAGGACGAATCCTCAGTTTCAAACTGTGGCCCTGTATTTCACTAATATCTTGTCCTCTTCACCGACACAAACTGTCAGTGCTCTGTCCATGCTGAGGACATTGATTTCTTTTCTGTAATCACACTATCTTAGTCTGTGCTAATGTGTAATTTGGGCCCACATCATTTTTCAGCGGCTTGAAATAACCCTGCTTCTCGCTAATATTTCTGTGCCGACCACACAATGATATTTAGTTCAACAGTACTCTTCATTGGGGTGTCGCATCACAAAAGCTCAGAATTAAATGCGGTCTGGTATTTTGCTTATTTATAAAAATCATTGTGCAGTCTTGTCACAGTTGTAATACCTAAGTTGGCAACCTGTTTTCGTCCCATGTTTTTGCTGGCAGTTTTCAAAGGTAATGCAATAAACACTTGATTGTGTCCTCATCCACTCTGGGTAATTGTCAGCAAATGCGTCTTAAATTAAAGTAAAGGGATGATGTCATGAGTGCAGGTGGACAATTATAGATAAAGGTTAAGACTCTTAACCTTTATCTGTAATGGTCCACCTTCACCCATGACGTCATCCCTGGAGGATGGAGCGTAGCTCGCACACTGTTAAACTGCTGCAGACCCCTGATGTGAAACTGCGTTCAGCACAGTCCAGTAGCAAAGCAAATGAACAATTAGGCACGAGCTGAGCCGAGCGCGCACACCTGCAGGACCGGAGATGCCAAAAATTCTCTTTTCCCGCTGGGAATGAGCCTCCTCAGACGTGAGCTTTTTTTTTTTTTTGCACCTGCTACGCATGCAGCTGGAGTGCGCAGTGACGCATGTTTCGAAACAGTGAAAGAATTCGAAAAACCCGTGGTGGCACTCATTCCACCGGGCAATTATGTGTTCCACAAGTATCCTTCAGACCTAAGTTAAAATGCAGTTAAACCCTGGTTGGCAGATTTAGGAGTTCTGGCGCATCTCTTCAAATCAGCAGGGATGCGCCAGAAAAGATGCGACATGCAATTCCCTCCCTGCGCTATCACGAATGTGTCGCATCTACAATGCGGCGCACCGTGGCGCAAGGATAGGGCGATGCGTGTTGCATCCTCTGGCGTAAGGGCGGCGCATTGCTGGAGTCGTGTCACAAGCGCAACGCGGCTCTAGCAATGCTCAGGGGCGCCCTATGCCTAACATGCTGCATCACTTCTTACTTCTGCTACAAGCAGGCACATGGTTTTGACGTAGCATGGACTTAAAAGTGACAGTGTAATCTAGCAGATATCACTGCATCACTTTTACGAGGCATTCCTGCAACAGAACACGCACCCTGCGCCTGAACGCCCACATGAAACCTAAGGCAGATTTCATGTGGCGCAGGGCTTTACAACGTGACGCATCTGCCTAGATGTGTCACGTTGTTAATAAGGCGCAATGTGGAGCATGGTTTACGCTGCTGCTGCATCACAGAAGTGACGCAACAGCGGCGTAAATGTGGCACAGGGGGTTTGCAAATCTGCCCCTGAATATTTATTGCTACAACCTCGCCTGTCAGTATTCACCAAAACAGAGTGACGTGCCAGTTCCAGAATGTGGCAAGGAAAAAGTGGGCCTTAATGCAGTCATGGTAAGTGAGTCCCACTTCCCTTAGGAGGGTAATAGAAAGTTAGTCATAAGAAGAAGTGGGCAAGCCACTGAAAGCTCGAGTCAGATAAACGGCTGTGGCTCAGCTTTAGATCCTCTTGGACCCTCGAGCCCCAAACGAGCTGAGCTTTCATGTGGCTTCTGCCTCCGCCCACACTCTAACCGCCTGGGAGAGAATGAAAGAAACTTTTTAACCTTTGATATAAAACATGAATTGTTACGAAATATACATCTAGTGTCAGAATGACGCAGTGTGAAACCACAAAACCTGGGATTTATGCCAGATTTCCCACTTGATCAAATTATGTAATCCTGGGCATAATTTTATGACCCTGCTAACGCGGGATTACTGGTTACTAATTATCTTACCAAATCCCATTTCCTGTCGACTGAATCGTTGGTACCTGTCTTGAGTAAAAGGTAATCTTGCAGTAAACAATCAATTTAAGAACTTACACCACTCTAAATGACCACTGACCAAAATTAAGTTTTAAAGATTTAATATAAAGTCAAAGATAACTGAAGATACAAACTTCTCAAAATGAGATTCAAGAGGTAGATCGGAATCACTATGAACATGAACTTTTTGAATAATCTGAGTCTGAAAAACAGAATAATAAGTACAAGTTCGAAAACCATCAGGGTTGCTAAAATGGATACAAGTTGCAACCTCAAAGTCATTACAGAAAAGAAAATTAAGGTTAGTCTGTCCCTACACTATACTAAATGACATCCCTACTTAGCAAGATCTTAACCCCCTAGGTGTCAGCCGTGGTGATTTCCTAAGAAGATCACGCACTTCTCTTTGTCTCTTCTCTGATAATGGGTCTCTCCTGATCAGCCTATCTGCCTACCCATCCGCTTCCTTAGGCTCCCAAAATCATCTGCTCTGCTCTCCTCCCGGGTCTCTTTCCCTAATACCAAATCACATTTCCAATAGAAACGCCCCTTGGGACGCCCCTCACGTGGTACATCTTTGCGCGGTAAACTCCATGATGGTACTCTTGAAGACCCTCGTTATAGTTGACCTTGGTTCCCAGGCTTCTTCTTCAGTGTGCTGATACCCCCTGAAATTCCTGGAAACTCCTACAGGCCTGCGCAAGGCGCCACTGAACAAAGTCCCTTTCATTCGAGCTGATTAGGACCCTCGCACCTGCATACAGCTCGTCCTGCAGTGGGCCTCAAATTCCAGACTTCACCATATCTTAGGCCATAAAACACTCTCAGAGCTCCATACTGGACACCTCACGACCTCTCCTCTAACGAGCACATGACGATTTAAACTACATGACATTATCTGCTCTGGCCTACTTGATTTACATGCAGCAGGTTCCTGCACTCTTAAAACGTTAACTTGATTTAAACAGCAAACATTCTTAACTAGCATACGTTTCTAAAATAACACATCTATAAAGCATATACTTTTAACCCTAAGTTCAATAGTACATTTTGAAAGAACCATGTCAACCTTGTCTCACATTATTTTAGCAGCACGTTTAGATTTGCTTGTGAATTGCCATGAGGCCTACACAAAATACTGGGTTTTAGAGTTACATTCAACTCTTACATTATTCCTTTAACATGAGAACGTGAGGTTTTCATATTCATCCCAAACATTTCTACATTAGTCTCACACAGTTATGATTATTGTTACTCTACTTAAACATTCTATGCATTTCACCACTGAATATAAGACACTCGGTGTATTTCACTTCTAAATATAAACACTCTGGTGCAAAGTACATGTTAACTAACTACGTGCTTGTAAATATGGCGTACTTATACATTTTTTCAAACTTGTGCTCTCTCAGTCCCCCCTTTGATGACCTTTAGGGGTCATCATTACCATGACACTAAAATGTAGAACCTTTAAAGTGAAGACAGGGCAGTACCACTTCTTTTCATACTCTCTAATGCTTTCAGACTCTTATATTGAGTGTCCTGCATCGCTGTCAACTCTTCTTCCTGTTTCTTCATAGCTCTCTGTAACCTATTTGCTCTATACCATTGATACAAACGCACCAATCCCCACAAAGTGATTACACAAATCACTACTATGATGATGGGCTTCAATATGTACCAAACGATACCCTTTCCTAAGTTGGCAAACCAACTTCCAACTTTACCCATTCCATGGCCTACTTTTTCCCACACATTTACCTTTGCCAGGTCCTCAATTTCGTAGTGTATGGCAGTGATGTTTTGTATATACTTCTCTAGAGGCTTTGAATTGTCTGGAATGTAAGTACAACATTCCTGGACCTTCAAGGCCCTACAGACTCCTCCCTCTTTTGCTAACAGAACATCTAAAGCAAGTCGGTTCTGAAGAACCATTGCCCTAATCGATTGCATCTCCCCTTCTATCAGCATCAAGGATCTTGCAGTACTGGCAGATAGCCTATCTACGACTGTAGCTAACCTCCTGATCTTAATGTCATTCATTATCAATCCTAAGAAAGGGAATGCAGCACCTATTACATCTCCAACTACTTCTGCTGCACCCAGCCCTCGCTTCCATCTAGTTGATATTTCTTTCTTAGGCGTGTCTAAATTCTCAACATGGTATATTTTAGGGAAGACAACAGCCAGATAGCATGATCCGTACCAATTATCTGGTAACTTCACATAGGCATATCTTCCACATACAAAATATACATTTGGTATTGCTTGCATCCCTTTCATGAAGTTCTTAGAGTAGTACTCCAATTGAAAAGCATGTTCGCAATTGACTTGTCCTACATAAACGTTTTCATAGTAGGAGTAACTCCTGTGAATGCACAGTTTCCCCCGTTTCTCCTTATCCAAAGCAATTGGACCAATACTTCCTTTTCGTTGTTGTGCCCTTTCCTCCTTGGTCCAATCTGTTTCTCCTTGTCCTGATGCCTTCAATACCTTCTGCTTCCTGTATCTAGTATCTACCTGAGCTATAAACTTTTTCTCAACTTCTGATATTTGACAAGTCAGATTGTTTATTCGAGCATGTGAAGTATCTAACGTTCTCCATGGAATAAACCATTTGTGTAACCTGTCTTCGCTTTTGTAATAGTCCCATTTGTTCAAATGCTTGAAATTCGGAACCTCTGGCAATGTCGAGTCGAAATTCGAGAAGTAATACTCAAATCCGTCTCGTCCATAAAACATACTTAACAATAAACTGCACGTTATCCCATATGTCAACGGGAGATGATGGTATTTGATACCCTCCTCCACCGAAATTGGTAATTGCATACAGACATAACAGTCCTTTACTTCCATGGCATCAACATATTCATAAAGCAACTTAGCATAAGCATTTGACTTGTAATTCCCCTGTGACTCATCCATGTGTAACCTTTTTACTTCTGCATCTAACAACGCTTTGTCTTTCTCATTGATGTTTCCCTTCTCCTTAATAATGGTAGTTCTCGGTGTTGACACTCCCTTATCCTCCTTAACTGTGGTTCCATCCCCTTCGTGTCCCGCTAGGAATGAAACAGTTACCACTAAAATTATAAGAGAAACCACTACTCCTAAAAATGTAACAGCTATACATTTTGCCCTGCGGTTCGGGTTGCCAGCCTCCATGTTCTCAAACAGTGTAGTTTTCGACTATCTTCCAGCATTCACTTCCTCTTCTTTTCAAACAAAGTCTTTCTCTCTTGCAATGTCTTTCTTGGAACACTTGGAAGCTTGACAATTTATTTCCGCAAAACAATTCAAAGTCCAGTAGAAAATAGACAACCCTAGCCCTTCTCCATCCACTAAAATGAAACCCCTATCACTTTTTCTTCTTCCACTCGGCGCTAGGTTATCTTGCAACAAGTTTTTACAATTTCTTTTCAACAGTCTTATTTTCGTCTGAAGTTATGTATGACTCAAGGAGTGACACTACGTCTTCATAAATGTCCATCCGAAGTATCATTCCCTCAGGTTCTGGGCAGTTCGTACCACAACATGGAAAGTCAACTTTTTCTAGGATTATTCTCCTTATTTCGCTCAAGACAAGTGGACGGACGAAATTGAGAGTTAGCGTTTTTTCAATTTCCAATCCTGGTACTATCAGTTCTATATCCACAATTACAAAGGGGTCCGTTCTAATCAAGATCACTTTCTTCACTTTTCCAGATCTGCGCCCCTTTGAAGACATTCACAATATGGTATTAGTCCACAACAATAAGCGCTCCTAGCATTTCTACTACTCGCTCAAGCATTTCCAAACGAAGAAGAGTTCCCTCCAATATTGGATATCGTGAACAGCAAACTGGAAACTCAACTGTCTCTAAAAGCAATTTTCTTATTCCACTCAGAAGAGCAGGATGAACGATGTTGAGTGTCAGCAACCTTTCGGTCTCCGCTCCTGGCAGTAGAAACTTTATTTGCACTGTGATGATCGGGTCAGTTCTGATCAGTTCCACCTCCCTGATCCTCCCTGTTCTGTGTCTCCCAGACATCTGCAACAAGGTAGGTCCAGTCGGGAGTAGAGTATCTTCTGCTAGGCACTCGCACCCTACTTGATCTTCTAAGACCCTCCTCGGCTTGATCCTGGATATCTTCTTCTGGATCTGAGTCTTCGGATATAGGAGTAAGCGTTTCTTCCTGGGCCGACCTCAAACTTAGCCTTCTTCTCCTTGTTGGCCAAGTGGCAGCTCCAAGCCTTATTCTCCTATTCCTTGTCCTCCCACTTGGTTCTTGATCGCTCCGATACGGATCTGAGTCTGAGTCGTATTCACTTCTGCTCTCTCCTTCGGTTGCGTCTTCTGTCTCACTGCCGTCCTGCCTTCGCTCTTCTTCTGAATCCGATGCGTTCCCAACTTCTTCCGACACCTCCTCAGCTGCCCCAATCCCTTCTTGCGACTCTTCTTCCACTTCCGGGCTTTCGTCTGGGATGGGAGCTGTTCCTTCTAGAGGTGCTGGAACTCTTCTAGTATGGGATGCATGGATCCAATTTGGCAGCCCCCCGCACTTCACCGCGGTGTTCGTGATCAGGATTACCTGAAAGGGCCCACGCCAGCGAACATCTAGGCAGTTCTTCCGGACGTGTTTTTTAACCAGGACCCAGTCCCCTGGGTTCAGGTCATGACACAGGTTCCTCGCTGCTGGAACTTCAGCCGCATGCACCTGAAGGGACACAGAATGGATGGCGTCAGACAGTCCTTTACAATAATCCAAGATCAGATCATCTGTAATATTCAATAGAGCAGTAGTTGGAACGGTAGGAAGTCTCATGGCCCTCCCCATCAGGATCTCGTGGGGAGAGAGACCTGTCCTCCTATCAGGTGTGCTGCGCATGCTCATGAGCACCAATGGAAGAGCATCTGGCCAATTCAAGGATGTGGATGCCACTACTTTAGCCAATCTATTCTTCAAAGTGCCATTCACTTGTTCCACAATTCCTGAAGCTTCTGGTCGATAACTACAATGCAGCTTTTGATCGATATTCAGTGTGGAGCACAACATCTTCACTATTTCGCTGTTAAAATGTTTTCCTCTGTCCGATTCCAAAGAGGCAGGCACCCCGAAGCGCGGTATCAACTCCCTGAGCAACAATTTAGCCACTGTGAGTGTATCGCACCTACGTGTAGGGTACGCTTCAACCCATCTGGAAAATACGCATACAATCACCAACACATACCGAAGGCGATTGACTCTTGGCATTTCAATGAAATCTAGTTGCATTCTATTGAAAGGCCCCCCCGACCTCCCAATGTGACTCAGTGTGACTGGTGTTCGTTTGCCTACGTTCAGTTGTTGGCAGGTAACACATCGCTTACATACTGATTCTGCTGCTATTCTGAATTTCGGGCAATACCAAGTCTGCCTAAAAACTCTCATCATAGCATCCCTTCCTAGATGTACTGGACCATGTATTTCTCTCGCCATGGGATTAGCTAATTCTTCAGGTAACACAGCTCTCCCATCTGCTGAAACCCAAAAATCCATTTCACTTCGCACACAGCCTGCTATTTCCCATGCCTTTTTCTCTGTTTCAGGTGCGTTCTCCTGCATTATCCTTAAATCCTCCCAAGTGTCTACAGTTTCTAACATCATACTTAATTCAGTCTTTTCTTCTGCACCTTCTATTTCCACCTTTGAGAAAGAATAACTTTGTTCCGCACAATAGCGTGCGACTTCATCAGCATATCTATTACCTTGTGACACAAAATCTGTATTCTTAGTATGAGCTACACACTTCACTACTGCAATGTCAACAGGACCTTGTAATGCTTCTATCAGCAATCGCACAAATTCTCCATTTCGAATGGGCGAACCAGAGGAAGTCATGTAACCCCTCTGAGACCACAACTGCCCGAAATCATGAACCACACCGAAACCATATTGGCTGTCCGTGTAGATGGTGACTCTCTTTCCATTTCCTGCTATACAGGCACGAGTTAGGGCAATAATCTCTGCTACCTGTGCGGAATGTACTCCTTCCAGGCAAGCGGCTTCCACAACTCCAGTAATGGTACAAACAGCATAAGCTGCTCTCAACCGACCAGTATCGTCTCTTAAACATGAGCCATCAACAAAATAAATTTCATCGGGGTCAGACAATGGCTCATCCACTATATCTGGTCTGGGTTTCGTGCATAGTTCAGTCACATCAAGGCAATCGTGGTCTTCACATCCTTCGCCTTCTATTACCGAAGGTAATGGCATCAATGTAGCAGGATTCAAGACAGAGCATCTCCTGAGAGTCACGTTTTCTGCGGCAAGTATAACTTGCTCATAACGCGTGAGCCTGCTATTGGTCAGATGCTGCGTCTTCGTCCTGGTCATTAACAATTCAACTGAATGCGGTACATACACCACTACTGGATGTCCCATCACAATACTCTCGCTCCTTTCAATGCTGACACCCGTTGCAGCAACGGATTTGAGACATCCGGGCAACGCTGCGGCTACTGGATCTAATGTAGCCGAAAAATATGCAACTGGTCTACGGGCATTACCGTGGGTCTGTGCCAAGACTGACAAAGCACATCCCTCTCTCTCACAGCAATAGAGTGAAAATGACTTTTCGTAATCTGGCATTCCCAGAGCCGGAGCACGACATAAATCGTCTCTCAGCTGTAAAAACGCCACCAGACATTCTTCATCCCATGGTACCGGATCACTCACCTCCTTGTGCGTCAGTTTCTGTAAGGGCTTTGCTTTCAGTGAAAAGTTAACTATCCACTGTCGGCAGTAACCCACCATTCCTAGGAACATTCTAACCTCTCTCTGAGTTGTAGGCGCATTCATTTTCATTATCGCCTCAATCCTCTCTGGGGACACCTTACGTTTCCCTTTTTCTAACCTGTGCCCTAGATACTGTACTTCTGTCAGACAATACTGCAACTTGCTCGGAGATACCTTATGTCCATTTTCAGCTAAATGATTCAGTAAGGCAATTGAATCTACTTTACAAGCTTCCTCTGTTTCTGACGCAACAAGTAGGTCATCTATGTACTGTACCAGAACCGAGTTCTGTGGCAGTACTAGATTCTCAAGATTCTTTTTCAACAACTGATTAAAGATGGATGGGCTGTCTGTGAATCCTTGTGGGATTCGACACCATGTTAAAACGCGATCTTCCATTTTAAACGCAAAAAGGTACCTGCTCTCTTCATCCAATGGGATTGAAAAGAAAGCCTGACAAAGATCTATCACTGTGAACCATTCTGCTTGACATGGTATTTGAAACAATATTACTGATGGATTCGGTACCACGGGACAACATGAAACGACTATGTTGTTAATTTTTCGTAAATCCTGAACTATCCTAAACTTCCCACTAGGTTTCTGCAAACCCATAATCGGGGAGTTACAAGGACTGCCCACGATTTCCTTCAGTATTCCCTGCTGTATCATTGGCTCGATCACAGGCTTTATTCCCGCAATCGTTTCCTGGGACAATTTGTATTGAGGCGTTCTTGGAAACTCAACATTTGGTTTTACCAGAACTTTTACCGGTTCTACCCCTTTAATCAATCCTATATCTTCTCCTGTGAAATCCCACACCTCTGACGCCACTGCATCTCTTAAGTCTTGTGGAAGATCTTCTACAGTCAGAGTAGGATATAGTTCTACACAGAATTTTGAATTGGCCACCTTAAAGGTAGCATCATCGTCGGTAGTCTGTACCTCCACTCCTTGTGGGGTGCAGTATATGGTGCAATTCAATTTGCATAACAAATCCCTACCTAACAGACATACCGGACTCGAGTCACAAACCACAAACTGATGTTCGTCCATATGATTTCCTATTTTCACAGATACTGGTTCTGTCAAAGGACTAGTCATTCTCTTATTTGCGACTCCTACCACCTGAATTGTTTCCCCTGACATCGGCAAGTCTGGAACTACCGCTGATCTCAGAGTCGAACGAGTAGCTCCAGTGTCCACTAAGAACGTAGTGGGACACCCTGCCACTTCTGCCTCAACAAATGGCCCTCTCTGATCCACTTCTAGAACTGCCCCAAGGGTACAGTCCTCTTCACTGCTCACCCGTTGTCCTGTCAATGGATCAATGTAATAACATTTTTCTTCCTCGATAAACAGAGGCATTTGTTTAAAGACCTTTCCTCCAGCTGCTATCTTCGGTGGCTGTGGGAATTGGGCCCGTGGAGCCGAAGTCCCCCCTTTGGCCACCTTACTGCTTGGGACTGTCACTTTTTGCACTGGGTCTTCTTGGACCTGCTCTTCTACTTCTAGCTCTCCGTTTTCAGGGTTAAAGGGACACTCGCGTCGCCAATGCCCCACCTGGTGACACAGATGACACTTTGTCGTTTTCTTTAAAGTGGCAAAGTCTATCCTAGGTCTCTGCCCTTCTTCATTATCTTTGTTCTGACCATTTGGTTTTCGTCCCATCCCCTGCTTCTGCTGGCCACCCTTCCCAGCGGACTGCATTTGCACCACCATCAATTTCTCCTTTAGATTCTTGGCTTTAGAATCTATCTCGTCACTGCAGTACCTCGCATATCGTAAAATCTCATCTAGTGGTTTGTTCTGCCAACAGATTAAATGTTGCTGTATCATCAAACAAATATCAGGCCTCAACCCCAAGACAAACTTTGACACGAACTGCCCTATGTCTTTGGGATCCATTACATCTAGTCCACTGTATTGCTTGAATGTTTTCAACAATCTTTCATAAAACTCGTGAACTGTCTCCTTGGGTTCCTGCCTTGTTCGGTCTATTTTTACCCAATCTATATCCTGTGGTGGTACCTTATCTTTCAGCCATGCTATTACCCTTTCATACTTTCGCATGACAATCTCAGATGGTCCATTTGTTCGAACATCCCTCAATGGTTCAGCATTTGGCCATTCGACACTAGTCTTGCACGGGGTCCACAAATCAGATGGGACCACGATGTCAAACAACGTGTTCAAATCTATCCACAATACTTTCGAAATTTTAACAAACCTCTCTACCTGCTTATACCACTCGACTGGATTGTCCCGCAACTTCGGAAATGAGTTGGTAAATGCGGCTAAGTCTCCTCTACTCCAGGGCACATGTACATAATTTCCATTTGATATTTCTCGCAAAGGGAATGCCTCCATCTGCATTACCCTTCCCTCAGGGGTCATCACATTTGTACTTCGCCTAACTGTGCCCTTTTTCGACCACCTTTCTTCCCATTTATCCAGTTCTCTCCACACTCTTATCCCTGTTACCAACTCTCTTATGTGTGTTTTTAATCCAGTAGTTCTCTTCTCATCTAGATCTTGGTCTGCGTACTGTAATCTGTGGTTGCTCTGCAATGCCCTTGTCCTAGACAAATCCACGGCATACTTGTCTGCCAAATCAGTCAGTTTTTCATGAAACGCTCTAGCTTTCCTAGTAATATCCTTTGCCATGAACAATAACTCATCCTGTTCATACAATTCTATCCTTTCCAAAGGCAATGTTCCATCTATTATCTCATCAACATCTGATTTTAAACTGGTAACATCAAGCCTTTTTGCCTTTATTTCAGCTTTCAAGACACTCAATTTAGCTCCTCCATCTGCATCTCTCCCATCCCAGCTCCGAGATCTACGTTTAGGTATTGGTGAATTATAGGGAGTCCTCCCCTGTTCCCATCTCTCTAAGTCCCATGCCTTTCCGTCTTCTCGGGGTGGGTGGTGAAACACTCCTTCATGCCTCCCAGCCTCTCTCTCTCCATCCTGGCTAGTTTCCCGGGATAGAGGGTAAGAGGTTCTATTACTCCCTCTTTCTTCCCTACTTCCCTGTGATTCCTGATTATTCGAGGCGTGGCGGGACCTATCGCTGTTCTCCTTTCTCCAATGTTGAACGTCTTCCCCAAGTGTATGATGAAGGCACCTAAACCTATTCTGGAAAGCCCGTACCGCCTCATCTCCTCCGTTCCCCCAGAGACGGGACATTTCCTCACATTCTACAATCTTAGTATTTTGTTCCGGCTGTTCTCTCTGATTTGTAGGACATGCATCCCCTCTATTCTCTTGACTTTGGCCTTCCCGGCTCTGACTGCTTTCGCTGGCCCCACAATGAGATACTGTCCCGTTTCCCCTGCTTTCCCACTCTGGTTCCGTTCTTGTCCTGTTACTCGGAGATACTATGGACCCGTCCCATTCCCTCAAATCAGCTCTTAACTCTGAAAAAGATCTTGGCCGCGGTCCCCTTAGATCCATTGGTCCTCTCGGACCTCCCTGTTCTGAATTGGGACCGACAGTTGTGTCTAATGGGGTGTTCCACGTTACCGAACCTGGTAATTGTTTCCATGCATTCGTCACATTATTCCTCCTTTCCATCTCAATCCTTTCCCTATCCAATTGCCTTTGTTGTTCCCCTCTATCTCTCTCAGAATTATAGATCGAAACTATGGGTCCTATGGTAACAGGCACTTGAAGAGCGTCTGGCAATCCCACAGACTCAACCCTTTCTGTGGTTGGCGTTTTCTGCACCACAAACCTTCCCACTACACTCTGTACAGTGTTGTTTGGAGGTGTTTCTCCGCCTTTGCTAGGTGTCCATTCGGATATAGGGAGTGGTGTATACCCCTCTATCTCATTCCCATCTTCCCTTGCGAGCCCTCTATCTTCTATCAATCCCACTCTCGGAGGTGGTCTATCCATTAACAATCTGTTTATCAGATTGTCCTCCGACTCGCTTTCCTCGTCTTCTTCCATGAGGTTTCCTCCTCCTGACACCTCCCTCATCGGATACATTTTCTCCACCTCAATAGTCTGTACCCTCCAACGCTTTTCCTCCTCATCCCATTTGGAATCTCGCACTGCCCTTACCGATCGCGTCAGCCTTTGTTGACGCCTGTTCAAATTTCGGTCGTGTGCAGCCTTAATCCATGCATTAAGAGCCTCAAACTGTGTTGGTCTAGGTGAGGGTTTCAATGAGGACATGGTTGCTTTTAGCCGATGTAACACCTCTAACTTAAACGTTCCATACTTCGGGAACTGCATTTCCTCATTTCCTTCCGTAAGCTTATTCCAAGCCCCAATCCACAATATCGTATGCAGCCCCACATTCGTTGCCATATAATGAGCTGGCGTACCCTCTGGGGGAGCCTCTTCCCCGTAATAATGTTCACTTCGTTTACGTTTAAAAATCCCTTTCAAACACTTAAAACACTTCATGATTTCTCTTTTCTCCGCGTTTGTTTACTTCCTGATGATATTCCACCAATCTCGGCGCCGTTCTCACTAACTGGCCTATCCGTACGCGACTTTCCTCCGACGTCACTCTAGCCGCCCAACCAGAGCGCGGCTCTAGCTAACGTCACACCAACCGCTCAATCAGAGCGCGGCTCTAGCCGACGTCACCCGTCCCCCTTCGCAGCAGTTCCCCTCCTTTCTCAGCTCGTCTCCTCGGTCATGCACGCATCCCATTCATACTCTGAAAAATGATTACTTCCGTCCAAGCGATCACCTTTCTTTGACTGTACGCCCACAGTCTTTCTGTAGTTGTCACCCTAACTTGGCGAAATGTCTTTCCGTTTACTTCCAGACAATCGCCTTCTCCGATAGGTTACTCACACGCAGTAACTTTCGACCAGCGTCCGTTACTCATACACTCACTCTTACACTCCCCCTATCTTGGATCCACGGCGGTCAATGGTACCTCGTGACCTCCGTACTATGGTCTACAACTACCCTGGATGTTCGATACACCCAAAACCACTTAAGCTCTGGCCTGAACTTAAGATTTCACCAGTTCACCCGTTTACCAGGTTACCAGTTTACCAGGTTGCGCGCGCTCACAACCTTCTCTCTTTCACACTACAGGCATTCAACTCCGCAAGACATTACAATACAAATACAACACAAAACACCGCAATCTGTTCACGCATGACCCTTTTTATACTCACTCTCCGATACTGCTGCTTTTCTCGCACCGTCTGCACCTTTCGGCACACGATTCTTCCGCTGCTCGTCTCTCGACGTCTCGGGCCTTGGGGTAAACTAACCTCTCTAGATTACCTTCCTCAAGAAGATAACCATCCTCACTCTGCTACCAACTGCTAACGCGGGATTACTGGTTACTAATTATCTTACCAAATCCCATTTCCTGTCGACTGAATCGTTGGTACCTGTCTTGAGTAAAAGGTAATCTTGCAGTAAACAATCAATTTAAGAACTTACACCACTCTAAATGACCACTGACCAAAATTAAGTTTTAAAGATTTAATATAAAGTCAAAGATAACTGAAGATACAAACTTCTCAAAATGAGATTCAAGAGGTAGATCGGAATCACTATGAACATGAACTTTTTGAATAATCTGAGTCTGAAAAACAGAATAATAAGTACAAGTTCGAAAACCATCAGGGTTGCTAAAATGGATACAAGTTGCAACCTCAAAGTCATTACAGAAAAGAAAATTAAGGTTAGTCTGTCCCTACACTATACTAAATGACATCCCTACTTAGCAAGATCTTAACCCCCTAGGTGTCAGCCGTGGTGATTTCCTAAGAAGATCACGCACTTCTCTTTGTCTCTTCTCTGATAATGGGTCTCTCCTGATCAGCCTATCTGCCTACCCATCCGCTTCCTTAGGCTCCCAAAATCATCTGCTCTGCTCTCCTCCCGGGTCTCTTTCCCTAATACCAAATCACATTTCCAATAGAAACGCCCCTTGGGACGCCCCTCACGTGGTACATCTTTGCGCGGTAAACTCCATGATGGTACTCTTGAAGACCCTCGTTATAGTTGACCTTGGTTCCCAGGCTTCTTCTTCAGTGTGCTGATACCCCCTGAAATTCCTGGAAACTCCTACAGGCCTGCGCAAGGCGCCACTGAACAAAGTCCCTTTCATTCGAGCTGATTAGGACCCTCGCACCTGCATACAGCTCGTCCTGCAGTGGGCCTCAAATTCCAGACTTCACCATATCTTAGGCCATAAAACACTCTCAGAGCTCCATACTGGACACCTCACGACCTCTCCTCTAACGAGCACATGACGATTTAAACTACATGACATTATCTGCTCTGGCCTACTTGATTTACATGCAGCAGGTTCCTGCACTCTTAAAACGTTAACTTGATTTAAACAGCAAACATTCTTAACTAGCATACGTTTCTAAAATAACACATCTATAAAGCATATACTTTTAACCCTAAGTTCAATAGTACATTTTGAAAGAACCATGTCAACCTTGTCTCACATTATTTTAGCAGCACGTTTAGATTTGCTTGTGAATTGCCATGAGGCCTACACAAAATACTGGGTTTTAGAGTTACATTCAACTCTTACATTATTCCTTTAACATGAGAACGTGAGGTTTTCATATTCATCCCAAACATTTCTACATTAGTCTCACACAGTTATGATTATTGTTACTCTACTTAAACATTCTATGCATTTCACCACTGAATATAAGACACTCGGTGTATTTCACTTCTAAATATAAACACTCTGGTGCAAAGTACATGTTAACTAACTACGTGCTTGTAAATATGGCGTACTTATACATTTTTTCAAACTTGTGCTCTCTCAACCCTGTGCTTCCTTTTTCCTCATTATTGCATTTGAGAGCATTTTGCAATAGGTGAGTCTTACAGCATGAAAAGTAACTTTAAATAAAGGGGCAGATTTACATTAGCTGGAGAATCCCTGCATATCAGCAGGGATGCGCCAGTTATTGTGCGTCACGGCTCCGTCACCATGGATGCGCCGCATTTACAATGCAGCGCACCATGGGGCAAAAATGGACAGATGCATGACGCATCTGCTGCCGTAAAGGCTGCACATTGCTGGAGTTGCGTCGCAAGCGCGACACAGCTCCAGCAAGGCTTGGGGGTGCCCTTTCCCTAACATGCTGCGTCAAACCTTATGCCTGCTTCAAGCAGGCGCAGGGTTTTGACGCAGCATGGCCTGAAAAGTGACTGAGTGAAATCTTGTAGATTTCACTCAGCCACTTTTAGGAGGTGTTACAGTGCCGGAACGCCCCCCTCCTATGCAGGAACGCCTACATGTGGTGCAGGGCTTTACAACGTGACGCATCTCCCAGATGCATCACGTTGTAAGTACCCGGCACTATGGCGCTGGCTTTCACAAAAGTGAAGAATCTGAAAACAGAGAGGAATGATTCTGGGTCGCTTGCCAGTTACCAGGGGCATGATAGATGAATGCCCACCAATGTCTGGTGATTTCAGGTTGAAGAGGTGAAGCTTGACTCTGCAGCCACGAGGACCAGGAGGCGTTGATGACAACCAGGAGCTGGATTTGAGCTGACCCACAAAGGATGTTGAGTGCTGCGGCATCGGTGACCAGATTGGACCCAACAAGCCTTGGCAACAGCAACTCACGCAGAAAGAGAAAAGATGCTTCAGTGTGGACCAGCAAGGTCCAGGTGACTCACAAAGTGGTGGAGAGTCAGGGCACGTCTAGAGCAACCAGGGAAGTCCAAGAAAAGTAAAAATTGCCTTCTCAGGGACCCACCAGTCAATAGTCTAGGGATCGCAAAGGTACCTTGAGTGAAAACACAAAGAGGTGCCTCACGGAACACTTGTTGAGTGTAGGCCAGAAATCTTCAGTGGAAAAGGTGACCGGGGTCTGGGTAACCCAATGCACAGCCTCAAGGAATGTCGAGAAGCTGATGCACTTGCAAATGTGCACGGTGTCCAGTGGTTCCAGTTCCACAGTTCCACGGTACCCACGAGGGCTGCAGGTTTCAGCCTAGGGGAAGTCTGGAAACCCACCTCCTGTGTTGTAAATACTAGAGAGTCCTGGTGGAGCTTCGGAGATGCAAACCGGTCAAATGCGTCTTCGGTGCCTGCCAAGCAGGGGAGTGACTTTCACGCCAAGGGATATTCTTCAGTCATCCAGCGTGGTGTATATCGTTGAAGTTCCAGGATTCAGTATCAGAGTTTCGTCCAGGTGTAATCTTAAGTCCTGTAGTCAGGGGTTCCTTTCTTATACCCAAGGAAGGGGTTAGACATACTCCAGGGACCTACCTATGGGAGGGTTTGGAAAGAGGGGTGGCTACACCCATTTCCTTTGTCCAGTTTCGTGCCAGAGCCGGGGCTTGTAGCCCCTGCAAGCGGTTTCAACTGGCCTATGCACAGGGACACTAAATGTCCCCCCACTGCAGACTTCAAAGCACTCTTGGAATGCACCCACCCAGCCCCAATACACTAAGCCTGTCTGGGAGGTGGTGACACCTCCCTGTGACAGGAAACCTATTGTCCAGGCCTCACCTGCCGGAGTTCGTCCAGCAGCAGGAGGCCAGACTCGTGTCTGTCACTGCAGCATCCATTTTGTGATGCAAGGACTCTTTTAAACTGGGGTATACCGTTGTGTACATGTCTCTCCATCTAAAAGGGTGGAACCCTACCCCTGCCGCCAGAACTGGCGGGAGGGGGGTAGGATTCCAAAGTGACATCAAACACGACCTATGCACTTAAGAGTATATGGTTTGGCTGTTTCACAGAACAGCCCCAGAGAATAGATTACGAAGGCTGCAGAGGGGCCCAGCACCCTGCCTTCAGGATTGATATGGCCTGCCATAGGAGTGACTGATAGGTTTCTATGTGTAGTGATTTAAGGTAGATATAGGTAACCTACATCTCAGTAAGGGGTGCATGCACCACCTTACCCAGGGTGCAGTAGCAGTCCTGTGGTGTCATTTTGGAAGGCTTCCCAGGGGTGGCATAGTGCATGCTGCAGCCCCTGGTATGCCTCTGGGGTACCTATGCCCTAGGTACCTAAGATACCATATACTATGGACTCATAAGGGTACCCCAGTAACCAAACTGGAATGTACCTAAAGTACTTGGAATCAATTTAGAGAGGAAGCAGCTAGGCTGGGGTCCTGGATAGCAGGGCCCCAGCCAGACTAAAGTCGAAAAACAGTGAAACACCAGCAAAAAGTAGGGGTAAACATTAGAAGCAGATCCTACTCTCCTACAAGAGCTATAAACAGTGGTATAATAACATAATAATAATAACCTTGAATTTGTAAAGCACACAGCTACCTCCGAAGTGGTTTCCTGGCACTGGGGGTCCTCAGGAAGATTAAGCAAGCTATTGCCCAGAGTCACATGGTGCTGGGCTGTCCTGCCGCCAGTGCAGGGGATCGAACTGTGAACCCCATGGTCCGGAGTCAGGCGCCCTGGCCGCTGTGCCACACCTCTTCTTCTTGTGTGTTCAATTCTTCTCCAGCCACAGGAAGGCACAAAAGACAACCTGTCTTTCTGTTCTATGATGTGCCAACAAATTTTGAGATAAATGAGTCTTGCTGTAGTCTTGGGAGAATTGACATTACAGCCACTCAATGTAGGTACCAGAGGGTTATGGTCTGTATGTAGGAGAAATTCTGTTCCCCACAAATATGGCTTGAATTCTTTCTCCAGATACCATTTGATTTGCCATCACAGAAGCAGTTTTCTAATGCCAGATGGAATGGATTTTGCATGGTTATCCACGTTTCTAGAAGTTTCTAAGGCCAAGCGTGTGAAATTCAAGAAAGACAAATGTGTTTTGGGTGCAAACAATGTGGAGTATCTGGGCCATGTGATTACTGGTGGTGGAATTATTCCGGAACCAGGACTTCTTGAGGCCCTAGAACAAATACCTTCACCAAAAAAGCGTGACTAATTGTTGGCATTCATAGGGATGGGTACATTTAACAAGAAATTCTTTGAGAACTTTGCCACATTAGCTGAACCTATGTATAGGTTGCTGTGACTAATGGGGTTGTTGGTTGACTGGAATGTGAGCCCTTGTCAAGCCACAGTTATAATCCCTGGCAGGGTGAACCACAAAAAGTGACTGAATTAACCAGTGCTTAACCCTGGGTAGCTTGTCACAAAAAGCAGTCATGCTTAACTAAGAGGAAATATGTAAAGTATTTATGCACCATGCAAAACAGTAATTAAGTGAAAACTGACAACAAGAAAAACCCCACACCAATTTAGAAAACTAGAGTGAATGTTAATAAAGTATTTGAAACTAAAACTACAAAAATCCAATTAGTGGAACCAGAGTTATGAATTTTTAAAGTTTTTAGAAAAAGCTGGCACCTGAAAGGGTAAAACATCAACCACAGACATCTTGCTGTGCGGTACAGGGGCAAAGTTAAAAAATACAGCCAACTGTGATGGAGCCTGGGTCCGTTACAAGAATATGAAGAAAATGTTCTTAGAAGGTAAGGTTCCGCGTGGCAAGGCTGAGGGGTATCTGAGAACAAAGCAACATCATCTGAGAGCTTTGCGTCGAAGCCGCGGTGATGATTTATACGTTCGGACTTAATCTCTTTTTTAGAAGACGAAAATCTCCAGTGAAACGAGGCAGAAGGCTGTAGCTGAAGACAGTTCCAGGGGCTCGGATACTCACTTGGTGATGGACTACTGAACATGGGTTGCTGCTGCAGAAAAGAATGTATTGGGACTGTTAGACCTATCAGCCTTAGTTTTATTGCCTACTTACCTTCAATTCTGTGCTGAAATTTGTTTTTGTTGGCCTTAGGACTTTATGCACTTTACCACTGCTAACCAGTACTAAAGTGCTTTTGCTCACTCCTCTAAACATGGTTTCATTGATTAACAAATGGCTGGCATATTTAATTTATGTGTAAGTCCCTTGTAGAATGTCATACCATATAACCAGGGCTGGTAAATTAACTGCTACTCGTAGGCCTGCATCACTTATTGTGTCACCTACCTAAGTAGCACTTTAAAACCTGTCCCAGGCATGCCATTGCAGCCTGAATGCAGTTTTACACTGCCAATATGGCTTTGCAATATAACCCTCCTGGCAATCTATAAACTCCCCTTTTATTGCATACAAGTCACCCCTCATGTAGGTCCTTGGTAAGCCATAGGGCAGGCTGCACTGTAATTAAAAGGTTGGGCATGTACTTTTAAGTTTTACATGTCCTGGTTGTGAAAATATCCTACATTTGTTTTTCACTACTGTGAGGCCTACATGTCCCAAAGGATAACACTGGATTGCCTTATTACATTTAGTAAGGACTAACTTTTGATTGTGACCAGGTATTCATATCATATTTGTTATCTATGGAATTGTAATGAAAAATCCTCTTTAATGGTAAAGTAGGATGTTTAATTACAATGCTAAAAATGGCACTTTTAGAAAGTTGTTTTTTCCTGCCTTTAGCCGTTTGTGCCTGCAGCTTGTCTTGGGTCACATGACTTGGTGTAACTGTCAGACTTTGTGAATTCCTCCCAGACAGTCACACAATAAAGGGAATAGGTGAGCCTAAATGGGCCATCTGCTGGCAGGATGTGGGTGGAGCCGAGCACAGCCCCACTTGCAACTAAATAGAATGTGCTCCGACTTCTCACAAAGGACTCATCACCACCATGTTGTCACTGCAGCCAGCTTGGAGGCAGGGCATAAGAGCTGGGACATTTCATGCACTTCAAAGAACGCTACTAGATGCTTATCCCACTTTCCAAAGGAAGGGCTCCATGGTATAAAAAAAGGACCTTCAGATCCACTCTTCAGTTCACTCCTGGAAGGACTGCCTCCTGCTGTGACCTGCTGTGCACAATGCAAGACTGTTTTGCTGTGCGTGGAAGGACTGTTTTGCTGACTGGAGCCTGCCTTTAACACTTATTGGCCAACCCTGCTTTTGAGCCCTGCATTGTCACCTGAACCCAGGACTATGAGAGTGACTCCAAGGGCTAGTTTGCTGGCCTCCTGTTCAGAGCCACAGAGGCACAAAAGCCTCCAACCGTCTTGAATCTGCACCTAGATCTAGCCTGAGTGAGTCCTGAACCCCCAGTTGTGTTCCTGCAGTCTAGAACATTTAATGTGGTGTTCATGTCATCTGAAAAACGCATGCCCATCAACCCAAATCCTCTTATTAATGCTACATAAGTCTATACACTTCCTCAACTCTTTATTCTTTTACAGGCAATCACAATGGGCAATAGCTACAACAAGGATTCAGTGGGTACTATTATCCCTTCTTCACACATTTTCTTCAAAAGAATTGATAACTCCCCTTTCACACTCAACAGAACACACCCAAACTTGTGTTTGACTGGTTCAGTACCTTATTTAGTGTAATGACATGCTCAAAACCCTCAGTTCACCCAATTTAAAAACAAAAACTTCATAAAGCTTCCTAAAGTTTTGACGCATGAATTCTCTTGAATATCTTCCAAACACAAATGTGTTGCTCACATCCAAGCTTCAAGACAATACCCAAACACCCTTGATTATGCCAGCCCAGAATATCAGGACCTTTAACACTTTACCTCACACTATCTTGCCTCTCAACTCTATCAAGGTCTCAACAAACTGAGAACCAACACCTGTCACATGATCTTTTACATACACATCCTCAGCAGGGGATTCATAGTATGATTGTCACCAGTCTTACACCATGAAAAGTAGATGAAATGCTCCATAGCTTTAAGTAAAGTCCCTTTTATTAGATGTGATGATACCAAGCAACAGTGGATGAACACCCAATCTCGAACTCCACCTCCATGACCGCTGTGTCCTACATCAAAGCATTCCAGAATTCTCATGACTTCAATGAATGGGATTGATGCACAGCTGAATTTACTTTTTTGTTTTTTTTGTAGTTCGTTGAGTTAAGGTGCTACTGTCGGGTGACGCTCTCCGTCTGTGGCGTCCTTTATGAATAATTGAACGCGCGGCCAATGAGTCATTGGTTACATCCCCAACAGGCACTCTATAATGGTTCCTCTTAAAATAAGGACTTGCGATGTTCAAACAAACATTGAAAGAATGCATGAAAAGAAATTGTGATGAAAGTAATCGCAAAGAAAATAAAGAAGCATAAGCAATAAAAACGCAAAACAAAAGAATTAAGTTGGAGTCCTTATTTTAAGAGGAACCATTATAGAGTGCCTGTTGGGGATGTAACCAATGACTCATTGGCCGCACGTTCAGAATTCTCATGACCTCACACATGTCATGGACACTGGAAAGTTCTGATATTAAAATAACAACAGGACATAACAGTTCAGGCAATGTGCTATACAAACATTTCCCTTCTGTCTGATTTAAGTAGACTATAATCTTGTTCCATAAAATAATCTAGTCCAGATAGAAGGCGCACATAACAACTGACTTGACTCAATTCATTAGTGGCTCTTTAGTCATTGCATGGTGGACAGGAATTAATATTTTCAAGTTTGCGTTTAAAAACTGCCAATTTTAATAAATACCGGTCAATGCAGTGATGTAATCTGATGACCCAATTTGCAACAATCCTGAATGTTAAAGAAATAAAAAAAATTGAATTTTAAGCAGCCGTTATCATATTTTTATATAGTGTTTGTTACACTATTTATGTGTCAAACATTTTCAGGACTTGGCTCGTGCAAGGGCTCTTAGACTCCAGCCACACCATTGGCTCGACTGTGGCTCAGCTCTCTCTTTTATTTTGTTGTTTCGCTCACCTTTAGTCACTAGAGGATGAAGTGGCCCCATTGGACCACTAGACCCAATGCCCCTGCACCAGGGTGACCACCTGTCCATATTTTCCATAGGCTGCCCTGAATGTGTGTTGCTTGTCTGTCAAGGCATGCATGGTCCATTATGAATGCCTTTTGTTCGGAATATAACACCACCCTCTAACCCGTGGGTGGTCTTCACAAGATGAGTGCCAGCACATTATTTTACTAAGTGTCTCTCAGGGCTGATTCACTTGTTGGTGCTTACATTGCTTTGGTAAAAAAGATTTGTTTTTACTAGGAGTGTTAATGATAGGCTATTAGCAGTGAGGTGATCACATTTACATCGGAAAGGCTATCTCTGCCCTCCATTCCAAAGGGCTGTTTCAGCATCGACTTCCTACAAGAAAACAAGCATTGGTAAAGGCAATAGTTCTAATCTATGAGAGTAATTGGCTTTGGCAGTGATTTTAGCCAAGCTGTACAGTAAAATGGTTGCGGTACACCATGAATAAAAATATTTAAAAAGAAAAAGCGCTATGATGCAGTAGCGCTAATGCTCTTTTTTTAATTAAGAAACAAACACATGGAGAGTGGGTTGGGTGAGAGTGGAGGGGGTGAGGGCAGTAGAAAAGGCCACAGGTGGAGGAGAGGACATGCAAAGGACAGTGGGAAGCACATGAGCAATGGATGGGGAGGGTCAGATGGGGCTGGGAGGTAAGTGGACCACCTGCTTTCCTTGAATTTCCACAGGAATAAGGCTCTAATTAGAAAAAAATGCTAGACACGAAACCCTCCCGCTACTTACTTAGAGAAGCTAAATTAAAACACTGCTATCTTGTTATCCTATTTTAAATTCTGTGTGCGATTAGAAAGTATGTAGATGTAAATTCCGCCTGGTTCATTTCAATTTTCTTTGCACACTGAATTACATTTTAATTTTGTACGTCGCATTATATGTTTTATTCTATCTTTACAGCAAGTGGTGATGAGCACGTTTTGTCGATGTTATGTGTGAATTATAACCTTATTCGCAAAGTCTTCACCTCAGAGAAGAATTGAATAACGATGCATATACGAGCAGCATGGGAATAGTGTGGAATGCACTGCTTCCATTAGCAAGCTGTAAACAATTCAGAGGCGTAACTAGAGCTTGTGGTGCCCAGGGCTATCCCTCAGATTGCTACCCATTGCATCCGCAGCACTGTGATTGTGTGAGCTTAAGTCTCGGACTCAAATTTTGAATCTCACCTCACTGTCAAATTTCGGGCCCAAATATTTCTCACGTGTATCATAGGAATGCTAGTTTTTCATTGGTCTATTAACTAGTGCAAGAAAGCGTTAACTATCTGAACTCGCAGTAGTAGAGGGCTGCGCACAGCACCCCGAATATTTGTAATTTTCTGTTGAGTGTTTCTTTTAATTTGATTATTCCGTTTTCCATCAACAAAAAATACAGAGCACTAACACTGCAGCATAGTTACAGTTGACACAGACAGTTTCATTTAGGTATTTGTGGTGGGTGCAGAGTCTAGACAGGGGAGCCCAATGTGTACTCTCAACATCGTGAGGAAAAGAAGTGAGAACAAAAACCCTCCCTCTGTTGTACACGTTACTACTACACAATGTGCATGTGTGCAGCCAACGGGGAGGGGGCGAGAATTTTCAGACCCAAGTCTGATGCAACGCCTGTTCAAAGGGGCTACCGTCCGGTCCAGTCAGATCCGACAAGTGTTCACTATTGGATGAAACTTGTTCAATGCTTCCTCCTGCTCACACTCCGCACTTATATCAGTGTCTCCCAATGTTATTGAGTCATAATGTACACTGCTATGTTAACATTGTTTACCAAGAGTTCCAGGCATGACAATGGCAAATAATTCAACCAAGCGAATCTATGAAAGATCTAGTATTAGAGAAGATTAGAGAAGACATGTTTAATATTTTTACATTTCAACCCTATATAATATCCAATTGCAAACCCAACAATTTAAAATCCATATAAAATTTACTAACTCTGCATCATGTTCTGCTTTTATAAATATCTCAATTCATGCTAAACGGGCAAATAAGCAACTATATTCTCTGTGTCTGATGCAGGATGTGTGTCACACTTCTTGCCAATGTTTTTTACTAGAAACATTAGCCAGAATTTCAATACTGCTCTATTAGACAGTTTGTTTGCGATCATTCTTTATCAATCTGAGAAAATCTAGCTACAGAGGCATATGTTTGATAAAGAAAACTTCAAATAACATCATTACACAGCTCTTCCCAGTTTGCTTCCTCTTCCGTGTCCTATCTGGTGTCTACATCCTATTCAGAGGAAACTTGTTTCATATTGAATAGCCTTGATCAGCGTTGTTTTTTTAAAGCCAGAAATCATTTCCAGAGGTGGAATTCCACTTTTTCTACTTTGACTAAGAAATTAGGAAGTTAATTTTTACTTGTGTAGAGCACTAGAGACAGTGTTTTTTGTGAGAGCACCTTTAAAAGAAATAAAAAGTCTCTATTATATAAAGTTTTAAAAAACTGAAAAATACCATGCCCAACATAATTTTCCTTAGCTAAGTGACACTGGGCATGAGAGGACTAAGGAAAGGTATTGGTTATGGTAATTCGTAAATATTGATAGCTCTCAGGGCTTTAAGTGGGCCGGGTCTCACTGGTGCTGAGCACCAGCAGTTTTTTAAAGGGGGCCTCGAAACGGGTCTCTATCGGGCCCTGGTTTGTGCTCTGGCAAAAGCACTCACTTCTCACTAGTGGAGAAGTTACGGCATGACGTAATGCCAGGTGAGCATTGTAGGGGTAGGGAAATCCTTTAGAGAGAGAAATTTTCTCTCTGGATTTCCCTTTTCTTTTTAAAACTCAGGAGCAGCAACATTGTTGCGGTGTCACTTGGGCTTTAAGTGTAAGATTTTTCAATATTTTATAAAAGCCATAGTTGCTGCTTATTTATCTTATGCAATTAACAACCATTGACAAAGCCAATAGTCCTGACTTGCTGTAGGTATGATGTTACTTGTTGTATCATATATCTGGATACAATGACAGAAACAGCAAAATACATGTCGGGTGGCAGACTATGCTAAACACAGATATCTAGCTTACATGTTTTAAGCCACAGCCCTTAATTACACTGGCCACGCCACTGTCTTGAGTTTTAAAGATAAGGGGACTTAGGCAGTACCAGGCCATATAGATAATGGCCATTGCTTTCAAAACGCCCCTGTCAAGTTTTATGAGAAATGTTGTGGCCTTGTCTCCCGTTTTATGTTCTCTGAAGGTAACAGTGTACCTCTAACCCCATTTATGGCTTCTGGTTTGCTTTTACTTCGAACCAGAACTTGTAAACTTATTCGAGACTGTTCATCCATGGAAAATCCGGACACCCAGGGCATTAGGGTTACACTTAGATAGACATGAGCCTTGCACATGAGAATTGTGAAATTCATAAATTGAATCACTGGTGATCTGTCGGTAATGAATGGGCTACCCCGTTTCATGGATCCTTTGGCCATTATGTGACAAAGTGTCCTTTCAGGTACAACAAAGAAGCACACCTTTTTTAGGATGTTTTTACTTTTTTGCATGAGGTTAAGGACCACCTACCTTACCCCAGCTGTATTTGGTGTTCACTCCGCCTATTTTCAGTTTCAGAAGCTGGGGAAGTCTACACAGAGTGCAGTACACAATCTCATCTATGAAAACGTCTCGCCCACTGGCCATTGTCAATTTATACAGTAACGACAATCAGAGTTGTAACTGTTGTAGGACGATTTACGACCAAAGGCAAGCATTGTTCGGTTTGTCATTCAGGCCTTGGAAAAATGCTGCCCCTGCAGCCCAATCTGTTCCCCCAGCTTCTACCAATAGTGGTTGTGAATTACTAATACAGGCATGGAGTTTGGTCTGCGCCTGTTTTAAAGGCGAGTTATCTAGAAGGAGCACTTTCAGTATTTTGTCTCATAAAAATGGTTTTGAACTTCATCATAGACTGTCATTGAAAAGGGTAAACCTTTAAATATTTATTAGTAGAGTCGCACAAATAGAAGTGCATTTCGTTAAATATGATAGCACAAAAGTAACATTGCCATGGGTTTGCCCTAGTAAGTGGAGTTGTCACTGCAATAAAAGTTTGACAAATCTGTAGAGATTCAACTAGCGGGAAAGGGTCTCCCTCCAAATGGAATTGCCAGGAGGAACTCCATGTGCAATGTGGAAATTACACCGGGGCGTGGGCATGGAAGTGACAGTCACGGCTCACCTGAAACAACTTCTCCGGCTGATGGACCCGACGCGAACCACCATGAGCATAATATCACCCTGATGCCTGTAGCAAAATCCTTGTGCTGCCTGGGCCGGAAAAGAGGCGAGCGTGTGGTGGTGGAGCGCGTGACGCGTCCCTGCCGCCCTACTTTGCAGCGCAACGCAAGGGCTGACCAAACATTATGCCCAGGGCCGTCATTGGTAGCGCTTTCGCGCGCTACAGGATTGACGGCCCTGGGACGGGACCCACAACAACCATAAACAGGGTACGTACATCATGCATGCTGCACTGCAGGCACACATTGGGCTCCCCTGTCTAGACTCTGCACCCACCACACATACTTAAATGAAACTGTCTGTGTCAACTGTAACTATGCTGCAGTGTTAGTGCTCTGTATTTTTTGTTGATGGAAAACTGAATAATCAAATTAAAAGAAACACTCAACAGAAAATTGCAAATACTCGGGGTGCTGTGCGCAGCCCTCTACAACTGCGAGTTCAGATAGTTAACACTTACTTGCACTAGTTAATAGACCAATGAAAAACTAGCATTCCAATGATACACGTGAGAAATATTTGGGCCCGAAATATGACAGTGAGGTGAGATTCAAAATTCGAGTCAGAGACTTAAGCTCACACCATCACAGTGCTGCGGATGCCAGGGTGGCAATCTGAGGGATAGCCCCGGGCGCCAGAAGCTCTAGCTACGCCTCTGGGCAGCATGATTTACAATCAGGTGTCCGTGCTCTTCACACGGGGGCCGCATGCGGGCCCCAGTGGCGGCAGCCTTTATAATTTATTTGGGGACACTGACACTACTGTAGTGTCAGTGAGTGTCCCCAAATAAATTATAAAGGCTGCCGCCCCCAAAATAGTGCCACCTGGGGCGTACCACCCCCCACACCCCCACCTAGCTACGCCACTGAAACAACTCTTCACACACATCTCGTAATGCTGAAGTCACTCTGTGCAGGAGAACGTTGGTGTCACTGTCAAGCACTTTTAGGCAGATAAATTCATTAGCGTAGCTCATTGAGCCGAACAACAATGTAACGTGGCGGGTCATAATGCAAGCCCCAGCAGTGGGGTGTGGGAGGGGGTCTCCTGAGGCACCCTATTCATCATAAAGCCTATGAGTAAATAGAGACCAGCAGCCCCTCACCGTATTTTGCAAGTGGGCCCATCATCTTGTGGCGTGTCACTGGTCAGTACACTAAGTGCTCTTAATTGGTAATGGGAGTTTGTGTTATTTACAGCTCTAAGAAACAGCAAAAATACGCTATGAAGCACTATATAAAAATACGTTATTATTACAAATGTTGACGGAAATCCCATGTTAGCAGAAAGTAAGAGGCATATTTGTAGCACGTATGTTCACTCATGAGTGTATTGCATTCGTGCCCTCAGGTTTGCAGCTGAAAACATGTCGAATTCTAAATATTCAATATACGGTGCGAAATGTTATTGAATAAATGCATTTAGTACACTCAGTTCACAGGTGGACTTAAATGTTAGCTCTCCAGCCTAAGCAGGCTGTCTATTTGCATTGTAACTGTGCAACAAAGGAGACAAACGTAATCAGTCTTTTGCTTGTGGAAGGAGACTAAGAATTTAATCCAGCTATAGCTGCATAGCAGGAGAAGACGTCTTGTTTTCTACCTATTGAATGTGTTTAATTGTTGTCTTGTCATGTAGCTGCTAAGATCTTGATTTTGAAGGCTGGTTAAGATAGGCCTTCAAATGAAAGGCCAGAGTTACAAACCTTTTGCGTTGTTTTTTGTTGGATTTTTTTTCATTGCAAAACACTTTTTATGGTGGAAATATGCCTGAACGTAAGGCAAAGCATTTTAAAGTGCTAATTTGCGTCACTGTACGCCAAGGGGGTGTTGCATGGGTGGTACATGTGCAGCCCCATGCACCCAAGCGTGGTTTCTTTCTTTCACTGACAATTTTATTCGATTTTAGCAATAAATCGAGTTCACACAGAAACCTGCACAGTCAGTCCCATACATCCCAGCCTACATGCCACTATAATTGCCCTTGATCTGAGTCAACATTAGACACACACCTCAATGTCTTGTGCCATGGCGCCATAATTCTGTATTTCTGCATCAAGTAACGAGTCGATGGAGTGAACTGTAGCCAGAACAATGCCCCGGTAGACGACCCATCTCTGCAAAATTTGGGGGTGTTTTTGAGGGCATCCCCTTACCTGAATCACAGCTATCTTGAGACCCATACTATAGTCCATCCCCTTTTTCCAGGCACCGTGGGAAGGAGGTGTGTCCACTTTCCATAGTCTAGCTATGTCTCTTTTTGCCAACGTGAGCCCCAGGAAAAACAGATGTATTTTAAATCTATTCCCACCATACCCTCTCTACTGTGGAGGACAATCAGCTGAGGATCAAGAGGAATAACCCAGAAGATGACCTCCCCAAGGAAGTACATCACCCCCTGCGAAAAAATGAGTCAATGCAATGCAGCTCCACAATGTATGGTGAAAGGTACCATTGTCTGCCCTACAGCGGAGGCATATGGGGTAGTCAATCATACCCATGCGCCAGAGGCGACGCCTCGAGGAGAAGGCTCTGTGTAGGTATTTTAGTTGTATCAAGCGGAGGTGGGCTGATATCACTGCCGCACAGCAAGCTCCTATTGCCTCTGTCCAATCATCATCATCCAAAGTCTCAATTTCTGTCTCCTATGCCACCCTTAGTGTAGGTAGTGTGTTGGAGCTGTTTGTGATTAGGGACTAATATATTTTCATGATCTTGACTACCTAAGTCTCCCAGAAGGAGCTTGCTATCTAATGGACTAAGCTCTGGTGGCCTCTGAAGATCCCGGAGATAGGGGGATATGGCCTGGCGGAATTAAAGGGATTGGTAGAATTGGCTATGGTGTGGCTGATATTCACTTTGCATCTCCTGGAACAATTTTAACACAGTACCCAGCATAACATCTCAAGTATGGATATTCCTATGACATCCCATTTTCTGGAAGCCACCGAACCGAGCCACCTGTTGTAGGATCCTGCTACAGAGGCATACCCTCTGTTAATTAATATATGGGGCTCCTCTCACCCAAAGAAATCCACCCAGGACTGCGTTGACCTGTCAAAACCATGTCTGAGGGATAGCGAAGGGGTTGCTCTGGAACTGATATAGCAATTGAGGTAAGGAGACCATTTTGAAGATTGCGGATCTACCCTTAAAAGACAGCAGCAGCAAGGACCAGGCCTTCTCTACCTCCCTGACAAGTGATAGCTCCGTGGCTTGATTACCACCCATGGTTTTTGACAGAAAATCCTATCTACTAAGATTAGTAGTCAGGGTTTTACACCAAAAACAAACACCATTTTATAGCAGGCGTTAAAATGGAGAAATGCTTTTATTTCTCCTAACGTTTTTCCACTTTGTATGTGTGCTGCACTGTACAGCACACATCCGAAGTGGCAAAAGTTTCAAAGTTAGTCTAAGCGTAGTATTTTGTACTGGAAGGCTATCCTTCCAGTACAAAACCTATGCCAGACTCACACAGAGTGTGTGAATGGCTTTCTGCAATCTGATTGTGGGGTAGTGCTAGGAAGAGAAGTAAAAGTGCCAGAACTCTGTAAATATGAACTTTCCTGCTCTCTCCTTGTTAGGCAATGATCTCCTTTATTATAGATGGTAGGATGATGTTGTCTTGGCTGGGTGTGGCTTTCAGAGACTTGAGGAGGCTGATTAAACCATTGGAGTAGAGGTAATTCATTTAAGTACATTGCGACAAGGCAAAGAGGTCAAGATGTCTGGCGAGTCAGATTTGAAGATGAGTTGCCTTATTTTGTCAGGCTTGTTTGTGAAGTATTATTTGATGATTGTGCATTTATCTATAGAGTTGAATGGAAGAGAAGCTGTAGTGGGCTTCATACAATGCTTCATTTTTTTTCTGATAATTTTTCTCCTGCTGTCAGTTTAGTTGAGGGTGGTAGTGAAGTAGATGGTTTAGACTGTGGAGATGAGCTGTCAGTGGGCGAAAACAGAGATTAGTTGAGAAGTGGGGAGTGATTGGTTTAAATATGTGGCACTCCTCCTAGCATCAGGTATGTGTTTGCTGTTGAAAAATTCTTGGTTGTACTACACGTCAGGGGTTTTCTTTCTGTGAAAAGAGTTAGTGTGATGTGTGGGTATCCCAACTCAGCAGTATAGTATAACAGACCATATTCTTTTTTAAAACATGTGTTTATTGAATTTTACAATAACAGAGATTACACCAAGTAACAACAGAAAAACACATAAATAAGAAACCAGAAGACATCGCAATATGCAAGATACTAGGATTCAGTGTGGGAAAATCAAATACATTGGCCCATAATAAATCTTAAATCAACATAGTTAAAGGAAGTGTTGACAGCGTTTGAAGGAGGAAGGTCATATAGTATAATACACAGGGAGAGTGTTGCAGACATAGGGCCAGATGTAGGTGGCTCATTACCGGTCGATAAGGGCCAAAATTAACAAATTTCGTCCGTTACTGAGTGGTAATGGGCTTTTCTTATGTAGGGGGCAGAAATTAAGGATTCGGTAATTTACCGAATCAGTAATTTAAGGAATCGCTAAATTACCGATTTCTTAAATACCGATTCGGTAAATTACCGAATTCCTAATGTAGGGAGCACTTAAATGAGTGCTTATCCCATGTTAGAATCCGTTATTTACCACCAACTACAAGTTGGTGGTAAATAACGAAAAAAAACAAAAAGCAATTTAATGCAAATTGCTTCAGTGCCATGTTGCAGACATACATGCCCTTAGGGCATGTATGTCTGCGACATGTGCACCCATAAACAATTGAGGGGTGCAACAGGGTGCCAAAGTGCTACCCTGTCACCCTTCAATGTTTTCCCCCTTTTACTGAATCGGTATTTACCGATTCGGTAATTGACATTCATTTTTATGGGCCTCCAGGCCCATAGGAATGGATGGCAATTACCGAATCGGTAAATACCAATTCGGTAAATACTGAATCTTAACGATTCGGTAATTTTTACAGATTTTTCAGCTACATAGCATTTACCGATTCGTAAATATCGAATCGGTAAAATTCTGTATTTACGAATCGGTAAATACTATTTACCTACATGAGGCCCATAGGGAAGATTACCCAGAAGGGAAGGTGCACATTGAAAACATAATTATTAGGTCAATTAGAGTCTTCGGAATCTGAAGTAAGCAAGTAGTCTCGCAGGGGCTGCTTAACATCTTTAGGCCAAGAGGTGTGTTGCTGCAGTTGTGCACAGTCTTCTCTCATCTTGTGGCAACATGACATGCTCTGTAGCCAGGCTGACTCCATAGGCATTCTTTCACTGCCCCAGTGAATGGCCAATTCACGTTTAGCAAGAGGTAATGCAATGGAAAAGAAATCTGCGGCTGTATTTAGGGATATCATGAGTATACCCCAGAAGTGCCGCCATAGGATCTAGTGTAATGGTGACATCTGTCATAATGGAGAGAAGACAAAAGATAGAGGACCAATAGCGGCCCACATGTGGACACGTCCACATTATATGCACAAAGTCGTTGCCCGGGGCGTGGCACCTGAGACAGTTGGTGAAATGTGCGGGGTCAATACGAGCAATATCTGCAGGGGTGATGTAAGCCCTGTGTAGAAACTTGAAATGTACAAGCTTATGTCTATGATTAACTGAAATGAGTTTCGTCGGTGAACAGCAATAGAACCACATTTTGTTTCTCAGTGGACGTACGAAATCAGCACCTGAGGCCTCCCTAGAACGCTTGGTGGAGTCAGTCTTTATGGATAGGCATGCACAATATAATCTTCAAACAAGTCTATCTCCGTTGGCATTCAGTATAACAAGCGTCAATGGGGGAAAGTGAGCAGGGTCAAGGGGATATTTGGGAATGCAGGAACGGAGCGTGTCCTGTACGTCGTAGAATGAAGCGGTCCATGTACGAGGCATCATGAAAACAGGTGTCATCATCATGTGTAAGCACATGACCAGCAGTGAACAAGCCTCCGATGGTATGTAGGCCCTGATGCAATAATGTGTACTTGACGAGCGTCTTTCTAACAAGTGGAAGCCAATGGTTATCTGCTATTAGTAAGGCTGGGGAATACAGAAGGCCACCTTGCAGGATCCTGCAGAGCTTCTGCCATGCCCAGCAGGTGGTGGATATGGTTTGGATGTCTGAGACATCTAACAGGATGCCTTTGGGCAAAACACATGAGAGGGGTATGTCACTGAGTTGGTCTCTCTCTGGGCACAGATAAGGGACATGGGCATCCGGAAGGTTCCAACGATATGTATACTGGCATTGGGCAGTGAGATAATAAAGGTGAAGATCTGGGAATGTGAGGCCTCCATTCTCGTAGGGCAGTGGTAAACTGTTCCAACTGATGCAGGGTTTGTGGCCTGCCCAGACAAGTCGGAGTAGAAGACTGGAGAGAATTGAAGTACTGTGGTGTAAGAGAAATAGGGATGTTAAAAAAAAGATATAAAAATCTAGGGAGGACCACCATTTTAATCATTTCTATAAGACCCACCATAGACAAGGGGAGTTTGATCAGGTGCTCTATCTGTGCAGAGAGTTATCAATGACAGAGCCATAGTTGAGTCGGATCACCTGGTTCTCTATTCCTGTGGAGGTGGATGCCTAAATATCTGGTAGATTCCATGACCCAAGTCAGTGGATAGTCCATCTGTATCAGGGTGGTGCTGTTGGTAAGTAGGAAGAGTTTGGACTTGGACCAAAAAATGAGGAGACCTGAGAGGCCACCAAAATGAAGGATCTCACAGATTAGGGGAGGAAGGTTGTCAGAGGGGTGGTGGACGAACAGCAAAATGTCATCTGTATAAAGAGAGAGCCTAAGCGGACCTTGGGTAAGTTGGTTGCCACGGTGCAGATGTCATTTTTGTAGATGGCGGACCAGGGGGTCCATTGTTATAATGAAAAGACGGGGAGACAAGGGGCAGCCTCACTGTGTACCTCTGGTGATGGAGAAAGTACCTATGTAAGAGCTGTTGACCCTGAGCTGTGCCAATGGATTGGTGTATAGGAGTGCGACCGAGGCGATAAAACAGCTAGCCATACCCAGCTTCGATAGCGTTGCCTTAAGGAAGGGCAACTCCAGGAAGTCGAAAGCCTTCTTGGCGTCCAACAAAGTTGCAGCCGGAGGGGTGGTTGGGGACACCCTATTTAGGACTGCAAATATCAATCGTACATTAGAGAGGTAGACCTATGTTAGACAAAACCAGACTGCATTGGTGAAAGAATCTGCTCCATCAACAGAGATAGTCTGGTGGCGAGAATCTTGGTCAAGATTTTATTGTCTAAATTGAGAAGAGAGAGTGGTGATATGAGGAGCATAGACTTGGGTCCTTGCCCGGCTTCAGTAGCAACGTGAGTACTGCCTCTCGGAGCACACGCGGCAGGGAACCCGTATTCAAGGACTCCACATATGAGGCAAGAAGGCGTGGGCCAGTAAATGTTTATATGTCTTATAGAATGCTCCGCTGTAACCATCGAGCCCAGAGGCCTTTGTCCCATCAATAGAGTCAATTGCCTGCACTATTTCTTCATTTGTCAGTGGCTCTGCCAAGAAATTGCGTTGTTGATCCTCAACCATCATCTCCTGACCTGGAAGTCATTTATGTTGGAGCAGGGAGACCGCAGAAACGTTAATAGATTTTCTCTCTCAAGTTGCAATATCACAAGAGCAACAATACCAGCTTTACCTCCGTCTAATGATAAAAAGTTTGGCAGCATGTAAAGTAGTGGCACAGTCTTGGTGTACCTATTTTATTGACGCCAAGCAACTTTTAATTGGTGTACACAAACCTAGATGCTTGTGCTCATCAGTGGCTCCACACTACGCAACTATTATATAATAGTACCATATAAAAAGATACTTTCCCATTTCATCTACATTCGGAAGAAAGTTCGGTACCCATAAGTATATCAAGGAACCTCTTAATATTTTTTGAAAACTCTGTCCTGAAGAAGGTG
This sequence comes from Lissotriton helveticus, assembly GCF_964261635.1. NCBI lineage: Eukaryota > Metazoa > Chordata > Amphibia > Caudata > Salamandridae > Lissotriton > Lissotriton helveticus. The sequence goes on from NC_136067.1 coordinate 915,493,112, forward strand.
TTTTTATCAAGTTATACCAAAACGCAGCATCAACTGTTTTTGTGTAGTTTTCTTCATGTTTATGATCTTCAACACTGTGTGTTGCAATTCATGTATTGTTTTTATTTGGTATGCCTAATTTCTGTCAAATTTTTCAACAAAATTTTTTAATCAATAATTTTGAATAAACTTGACATTTGAATTTCACTTTTATGAATATTTGTTTTAACTTATCTCCGTGGTCAACCGTCAACACATGATCCTGATATTTTTGCAAGGGACCTTTCTGTTTCCAATCCTTCAACCACACCATTGCAAATTTGGAGAGATAGGCTGCGATCGCAGCCTTGTGATCAGATGAGTGGGAAGTATATCAAGGGGCACTTTGCAACTCTGCCAATAAATCCTCCTTGTTCGTTACGCTGACCCCGGCGGATGTATGAAGTTCTGAAATGTAACCGCTAGAACAGTTTGGAAGGAGTAAGCATGCCAGAATGCGACCGGGTCGCTCGCCCTCCCCATGGTGCCTACCAGTGCGTTTTTTCCCCATGTAGTCTATTTCTCTATCCGTCTGGTCACGGAACTCAGTCATAAAAGCAAAGCGTCTATGGAGGCTGGGGAGCCGCTAGGTAATGAAACAATGATTGCTATCCCGCAGCTCCAACTAAATCTGGGACAGATGTGTGCGAACATCCCTCATTAGGCCCACATGTTTAGATAGATATACGCTCCGAATATAGACTTTAAAGGCCTCCCAAAATACTCAACAATAGCATCTCTTATCTCCAAATGAAACACTGGGCCATGGAGGGCATAACCAGAAAACCTCCACAAATGAGCCTTATCCCCTCCGTAAGGTATGTGCAGTTCTAGTATGACAGGACAGTGATCAGACAGGGTGCACGGCAGATGTTGCACATCCAAGGTCCAGATTTAGGCACCGGCGGAGAGTAGATAGTAATCAATATGAGTCCACACATTATGTGGAGCAGAATGGAAGGGATATCCTGAGGTACCAGGGTGATGGACGCGCCATACAATGCTAAGTGTATGTGAATCCATTATTAAATATAGGACCTCTCAAATGTGAGGTTTACTACTCTGCTATGTACTGGTGAAGTGTACTGCAGGATTCAGAATGGTATTAAAGTCGTAACCCAAAAGAATGAAATCTACCTCCTCTCTCGCTAACAGTGCAGAGATGATATAAAATATCTCAGGTGAATCGGTGTTTGGGGCATAACTATTCAAGAGCATGACCTGTTTGCCTGCTAGGAAACCGGTTACCATAACATATCACCCCTCTGAATTTGTGTGGCTAGTGAGGGGAGAAAAAGATACACTCTTGTGTATGAGGATACAAACCCCCCTGGAATAGGAACTGAAATTGGAGAAATATCTATGCGTCCCCCAGGACGACACAAAGGTATGTAGGAACTAAGGTGGGAGATGAGTCTCTTGGAGGAATGCTATTTTAGTTCCATGTTTTGAGAGATAGGAGAGGACTCGCTTGCCCTTACAGGGGTTATTAATGCCGCACATATTCCACATGAGGAGGAGTATGTCTGCCACCCTTTTCCCATGTCATTACCTATAATGGCAAATAAAATATTGGTGGGAATGTCCCACATTAATGAATAACAAAACATATATGTGGTGTAACAAGTAAGACAAAAGAAATTACCACAATAGTCCCAGCGCCCCACCCCGTACCCACACAGAAGAAGATATCATCCAGTGACACAAGAAAAAAAAAGAACAAACAACTAAACAAACCCATATAACAGAGTGGTATACACCACGGGGTGGCAACACCTCATTTGGAGTGATCCGCACCCTTGGAGTTTCCTGTAAGAGAAGGCAGATCACAATAATAAACACAAAAGTGATATGATCGAAGGTATCAAGGTTGTGTTCAGTTATTGACAATGCAAGGTGCACCCTGATAGGAATGGAAATTAGGAGTGAGTATTCATGGGACGATCCACCGTGGGAAAACAATCATGGAAGAAGCAACGGTATTCAGGGTTATCTAGCTCCGTAGAGGAGGATGAGGAGGGTCGATCTGGGGTGGTATGTTGCGACGTGATTCCAGACTTAGCATGTTGTTTGCAGAAATCAACCACCTCCACCGGTGTTTCAAAGAATCGAGCCTTGCCATTGACCTCCACCTGTAGCCTGGCCTGGTAGAGCATTGCATATTAAAGGCCCAGCTCACGTAGCATGCACTTAGCATTGGTGTATTTTTGTAGCGCCTTCTGAATGGTGACAATGAAGTCGTGAAAAAAATAGACGAATGAACCCTGATACTGTAGTGGGCCTCTTTCACGGGCCAGTCAGAGAACAGTATCTCTATCCCAGCAGTTGAGTAGGCATGCATTGAGGAGGCGTGCCTAGTGGAGGCCACAGAGTGCGATGGCCACACTCCACTGCAAATATGGGCGTGAAGCTTGCATAATCGAAAACCTCTGAGAGGGGGCTGTTCCACGTACATATCAGGCCGTCCCTGGTTTATTGTCGCTGTGATTCCTCGTATGGAAATATTATTTCTTCTGGACCGTGCCTCCAGATCCTTGTTCTTAATGGCTACAGTTTTCAGAAGACGTTCTAGATTTTCCAGTATCTTTTGTGTAGATGTCGCACTGTCCTCCAGACCTGAGATGCGTTCCTCCGCCCGATGAGCATGGATGAGTGACAATCCAGATGGTCACACAAATAGTCATTGAGGCTGGTGAGGGCATGGAAACTGGCATCTATGCAGCAGACCCCAGCTCTCAGTTCTGCCATAATGGCCGCAGAACCACCCTCATTATCGGTAGGTGCTCATCTTTCAGTTGGTTCATCTGTATCAGAGGGTGTACCCTGGTAGCGAGAAGTTTTTTATTGCTCAAAGAGCAGTTTACAGTGTTTAGGGTCTCCTCGGCCCATCATTGAAAAGAATAAGGATGTAGAAAAGAAATACCCTCACATTGACGCCACTAAGACGGAGGGTTCAGATCCTGCAGGCCAGACCAGAATGAAAATTATTCAGCGTGGAAACGGTGACATTGGTGATCCACAGGGTTCAAGGAGAGGAAAGGAGATGCGTAATGCCATGTGCCAACTCGTGATGGTACGGCGGACAGAGACAGCTGGGGGGTGCAGTAACCCAAGCAGGTACAGTCGCCAATTAGTGATGCATAGGATTGAAATCAATCAGCAATGCCACAAGCCCTGTCAGGAGTAAAAGGTAGAGCCCACTGGGCTTCAGTGAAGGGGTATGGTTACAGTATGCCCCACACTGCCGCAACTCAAAAATATGGGAGAGCTGTTGGACCCAGTAAGGGAGGGAAGGAAGATATATCTGGGGATAATAATGGATTGATACAAGGAGATCTGCTGCTGCACCTCAATCCGCATTGGCATCAGATGGAGGTAGAGGAGCTCAGGTCCCGCTGGGGAGTGCCAGTTGTGGTTAGGTGCAGGGCGGGCCTCAACCAGGGAGGTGGTGAGCATTAGAAAAGCAGCACGGAGCCTCAGCAAGGCAGGAGGGATCAATGGTCGGGCCCTCAGGTGATGGGAGACACTGAGGGTCAGGCCTCAGTGGGGGCAATACACACTCCCCAGCTGCCGCTGAAGCAATGCCACAAGTTGGCGCCCGACGGGGGACTGTGCAGATCGACAAAGGCACCAGTTACAGAGCAGGATGTCCCCCGGTGAGCCGGCCCAACTCCACGGTGGCTCACCAGTCAAGTCGGAGTCCCAGCCGCCCATGGCCCGAGGGTATGGGGGACCCAAGGCCCCAGCGGGACTTGATAGTCTGGCCTCAGGCTCACTCGTGGAGTCTGTTGCCACGGGGCTTCCGAGTTGATGCCAGTCAGCACGCGTCCCCAGTCAGCTATCGGGTACACAAGCCCACCGGGCAGCCTTGGGCACAGGCCACAGTACCTCGCCATCAGCACAGGCACCAATCCAGGTATCGAATATGCGGAGTTGCCAGGATTATGTGATATCTGTAGTGGTTGCGGATGAGGACCGCCGGAGCTTCACACACAAGCAACCATCTCAGTTGCTGCCGTGGCCAGGCCCCTACAACAAACCATATTCAATACCAAAGTTACAGTGACATGATTCAAATCCCCAAAGTAAACATAATAAGTTATTCTTATGTTCTTAAGATCTATGTAATATAAATATTAATTTTCTAGCAGAATACATAAGCTTTTAAAACAGTGGTTCTTAACCAGTGGTCCAGGGACTGCTTAGAAAATTAAATAATAATAATAGCTTAATAAAGTTATATACATGAAGAAGAGAAATGTAAAACTGAACATTTTTAAACTTTCTGTAAATGTGAAGGAATTTGAAATTGGTGACTAAACATTATGTGCCAAGTTTACAAAGATAAACTCACACTTTTGTGTAAGTTTAAGATTTGCTGCTATTCACAAAGGAAATTTACGACTGGTATCTTTATGACTGCCTATCTTTTTATGTGCGGAGTCTCTGCCAGTAATGCGGAGACTTTGCAGTTGTTAAATGTACTACTCGTAAAATTCCTTCGTGAATTGAAAAAAATCAGAAAGTTACACTAATGTGTATGTTTACATTTGTGAATTAGGCCCTAAATTAGTATACTGAGCTTCATTCGTGGGAGCAGTGCAACGGCATAAAAAAAAAATATAGTATGGACGATTAGTGACCTTAATTGAAATTAGGAAAAGTTTCAACCTTACTTTTAAAAAAATGCTACCTTTTTATATTTCTTTGTGAATAAAATAAAATATTTAATCATATGTTCATTTGTTTGATGATTGTTTGTGTCTGTACTTTTTGTGTATTGTTTTTTCAGTATCAATAATCTAAAATGCTTAGGCTGGGTGCCCCAGTTCCCAGTAATGACTCAGTGTGGGTCCCTGGGTTTCAGTAATGTATAAATGGGAGCTTACTGAAGTCAAAATGTTAGGAACCACTGCTTTAAAACATATCACATCCTCTGCCTAAGAAATACAGCATGATTCAGAAAAGGGGGTGGTGATGAACAGAGTGTCTGAATTAAGCAGACCACTCTTGCCCAGTCCAAAGATCAGGGCTTGATCCATCACCGTTATTTAGCTCACTGCCCCATCCCAGCTCAGAACCTGGCTATATGCAAATTAGTCTGTCCCTGGCCCAGTGCATCATGGGAACAGGGCAGACCAAACTACCAAGCCAATTCTTCACCAGAAAGGAGACAAGCTTCCGGGGACCGGTTTCTGCCATTTCAGGCGTCTTCGGCCCGGCTTGCTTGAATCCTGATGGAGCAGTGAGCAAGGGACTCATGTCTGAGTATACCCTTCCACGCTTATGGTGGACAAAATGATTCAGAAAAGGGGGTGGTGATGAACAGAGTGTCTGAATTAAGCAGACCACTCTTACCCAGTCCAAAGATCAGGGCTTGATCCATCACCGTTATTTAGCTCACTGCCCCATCCCAGCTCAGAACCTGGCTATATGCAAATTAGTCTGTCCCTGGCCCAGTGCATCATGGGAACAGGGCAGACCAAACTACCAAGCCAATTCTTCACCAGAAAGGAGACAAGCTTCCGGGGACCGGTTTCTGCCATTTCAGGCGTCTTCGGCCCGGCTTGCTTGAATCCTGATGGAGCAGTGAGCAAGGGACTCATGTCTGAGTATACCCTTCCACGCTTATGGTGGACAAAATGATTCAGAAAAGGGGGTGGTGATGAACAGAGTGTCTGAATTAAGCAGACCACTCTTACCCAGTCCAAAGATCAGGGCTTGATCCATCACCGTTATTTAGCTCACTGCCCCATCCCAGCTCAGAACCTGGCTATATGCAAATTAGTCTGTCCCTGGCCCAGTGCATCATGGGAACAGGGCAGACCAAACTACCAAGCCAATTCTTCACCAGAAAGGAGACAAGCTTCCGGGGACCGGTTTCTGCCATTTCAGGCGTCTTCGGCCCGGCTTGCTTGAATCCTGATGGAGCAGTGAGCAAGGGACTCATGTCTGAGTATACCCTTCCACGCTTATGGTGGACAAAATGATTCAGAAAAGGGGGTGGTGATGAACAGAGTGTCTGAATTAAGCAGACCACTCTTACCCAGTCCAAAGATCAGGGCTTGATCCATCACCGTTATTTAGCTCACTGCCCCATCCCAGCTCAGAACCTGGCTATATGCAAATTAGTCTGTCCCTGGCCCAGTGCATCATGGGAACAGGGCAGACCAAACTACCAAGCCAATTCTTCACCAGAAAGGAGACAAGCTTCCGGGGACCGGTTTCTGCCATTTCAGGCGTCTTCGGCCCGGCTTGCTTGAATCCTGATGGAGCAGTGAGCAAGGGACTCATGTCTGAGTATACCCTTCCACGCTTATGGTGGACAAAATGATTCAGAAAAGGGGGTGGTGATGAACAGAGTGTCTGAATTAAGCAGACCACTCTTACCCAGTCCAAAGATCAGGGCTTGATCCATCACCGTTATTTAGCTCACTGCCCCATCCCAGCTCAGAACCTGGCTATATGCAAATTAGTCTGTCCCTGGCCCAGTGCATCATGGGAACAGGGCAGACCAAACTACCAAGCCAATTCTTCACCAGAAAGGAGACAAGCTTCCGGGGACCGGTTTCTGCCATTTCAGGCGTCTTCGGCCCGGCTTGCTTGAATCCTGATGGAGCAGTGAGCAAGGGACTCATGTCTGAGTATACCCTTCCACGCTTATGGTGGACAAAATGATTCAGAAAAGGGGGTGGTGATGAACAGAGTGTCTGAATTAAGCAGACCACTCTTACCCAGTCCAAAGATCAGGGCTTGATCCATCACCGTTATTTAGCTCACTGCCCCATCCCAGCTCAGAACCTGGCTATATGCAAATTAGTCTGTCCCTGGCCCAGTGCATCATGGGAACAGGGCAGACCAAACTACCAAGCCAATTCTTCACCAGAAAGGAGACAAGCTTCCGGGGACCGGTTTCTGCCATTTCAGGCGTCTTCGGCCCGGCTTGCTTGAATCCTGATGGAGCAGTGAGCAAGGGACTCATGTCTGAGTATACCCTTCCACGCTTATGGTGGACAAAATGATTCAGAAAAGGGGGTGGTGATGAACAGAGTGTCTGAATTAAGCAGACCACTCTTACCCAGTCCAAAGATCAGGGCTTGATCCATCACCGTTATTTAGCTCACTGCCCCATCCCAGCTCAGAACCTGGCTATATGCAAATTAGTCTGTCCCTGGCCCAGTGCATCATGGGAACAGGGCAGACCAAACTACCAAGCCAATTCTTCACCAGAAAGGAGACAAGCTTCCGGGGACCGGTTTCTGCCATTTCAGGCGTCTTCGGCCCGGCTTGCTTGAATCCTGATGGAGCAGTGAGCAAGGGACTCATGTCTGAGTATACCCTTCCACGCTTATGGTGGACAAAATGATTCAGAAAAGGGGGTGGTGATGAACAGAGTGTCTGAATTAAGCAGACCACTCTTACCCAGTCCAAAGATCAGGGCTTGATCCATCACCGTTATTTAGCTCACTGCCCCATCCCAGCTCAGAACCTGGCTATATGCAAATTAGTCTGTCCCTGGCCCAGTGCATCATGGGAACAGGGCAGACCAAACTACCAAGCCAATTCTTCACCAGAAAGGAGACAAGCTTCCGGGGACCGGTTTCTGCCATTTCAGGCGTCTTCGGCCCGGCTTGCTTGAATCCTGATGGAGCAGTGAGCAAGGGACTCATGTCTGAGTATACCCTTCCACGCTTATGGTGGACAAAATGATTCAGAAAAGGGGGTGGTGATGAACAGAGTGTCTGAATTAAGCAGACCACTCTTACCCAGTCCAAAGATCAGGGCTTGATCCATCACCGTTATTTAGCTCACTGCCCCATCCCAGCTCAGAACCTGGCTATATGCAAATTAGTCTGTCCCTGGCCCAGTGCATCATGGGAACAGGGCAGACCAAACTACCAAGCCAATTCTTCACCAGAAAGGAGACAAGCTTCCGGGGACCGGTTTCTGCCATTTCAGGCGTCTTCGGCCCGGCTTGCTTGAATCCTGATGGAGCAGTGAGCAAGGGACTCATGTCTGAGTATACCCTTCCACGCTTATGGTGGACAAAATGATTCAGAAAAGGGGGTGGTGATGAACAGAGTGTCTGAATTAAGCAGACCACTCTTACCCAGTCCAAAGATCAGGGCTTGATCCATCACCGTTATTTAGCTCACTGCCCCATCCCAGCTCAGAACCTGGCTATATGCAAATTAGTCTGTCCCTGGCCCAGTGCATCATGGGAACAGGGCAGACCAAACTACCAAGCCAATTCTTCACCAGAAAGGAGACAAGCTTCCGGGGACCGGTTTCTGCCATTTCAGGCGTCTTCAGCCCGGCTTGCTTGAATCCTGATGGAGCAGTGAGCAAGAGACTCATGTCTGAGTATACCCTTCCACGCTTATGGTGGACAAAATGATTCAGAAAAGGGGGTGGTGATGAACAGAGTGTCTGAATTAAGCAGACCACTCTTACCCAGTCCAAAGATCAGGGCTTGATCCATCACCGTTATTTAGCTCACTGCCCCATCCCAGCTCAGAACCTGGCTATATGCAAATTAGTCTGTCCCTGGCCCAGTGCATCATGGGAACAGGGCAGACCAAACTACCAAGCCAATTCTTCACCAGAAAGGAGACAAGCTTCCGGGGACCGGTTTCTGCCATTTCAGGCGTCTTCGGCCCGGCTTGCTTGAATCCTGATGGAGCAGTGAGCAAGGGACTCATGTCTGAGTATACCCTTCCACGCTTATGGTGGACAAAATGATTCAGAAAAGGGGGTGGTGATGAACAGAGTGTCTGAATTAAGCAGACCACTCTTACCCAGTCCAAAGATCAGGGCTTGATCCATCACCGTTATTTAGCTCACTGCCCCATCCCAGCTCAGAACCTGGCTATATGCAAATTAGTCTGTCCCTGGCCCAGTGCATCATGGGAACAGGGCAGACCAAACTACCAAGCCAATTCTTCACCAGAAAGGAGACAAGCTTCCGGGGACCGGTTTCTGCCATTTCAGGCGTCTTCGGCCCGGCTTGCTTGAATCCTGATGGAGCAGTGAGCAAGGGACTCATGTCTGAGTATACCCTTCCACGCTTATGGTGGACAAAATGATTCAGAAAAGGGGGTGGTGATGAACAGAGTGTCTGAATTAAGCAGACCACTCTTACCCAGTCCAAAGATCAGGGCTTGATCCATCACCGTTATTTAGCTCACTGCCCCATCACAGCTCAGAACCTGGCTATATGCAAATTAGTCTGTCCCTGGCCCAGTGCATCATGGGAACAGGGCAGACCAAACTACCAAGCCAATTCTTCACCAGAAAGGAGACAAGCTTCCGGGGACCGGTTTCTGCCATTTCAGGCGTCTTCGGCCCGGCTTGCTTGAATCCTGATGGAGCAGTGAGCAAGGGACTCATGTCTGAGTATACCCTTCCACGCTTATGGTGGACAAAATGATTCAGAAAAGGGGGTGGTGATGAACAGAGTGTCTGAATTAAGCAGACCACTCTTACCCAGTCCAAAGATCAGGGCTTGATCCATCACCGTTATTTAGCTCACTGCCCCATCCCAGCTCAGAACCTGGCTATATGCAAATTAGTATGTCCCTGGCCCAGTGCATCATGGGAACAGGGCAGACCAAACTACCAAGCCAATTCTTCACCAGAAAGGAGACAAGCTTCCGGGGACCGGTTTCTGCCATTTCAGGCGTCTTCGGCCCGGCTTGCTTGAATCCTGATGGAGCAGTGAGCAAGGGACTCATGTCTGAGTATACCCTTCCACGCTTATGGTGGACAAAATGATTCAGAAAAGGGGGTGGTGATGAACAGAGTGTCTGAATTAAGCAGACCACTCTTACCCAGTCCAAAGATCAGGGCTTGATCCATCACCGTTATTTAGCTCACTGCCCCATCCCAGCTCAGAACCTGGCTATATGCAAATTAGTCTGTCCCTGGCCCAGTGCATCATGGGAACAGGGCAGACCAAACTACCAAGCCAATTCTTCACCAGAAAGGAGACAAGCTTCCGGGGACCGGTTTCTGCCATTTCAGGCGTCTTCGGCCCGGCTTGCTTGAATCCTGATGGAGCAGTGAGCAAGGGACTCATGTCTGAGTATACCCTTCCACGCTTATGGTGGACAAAATGATTCAGAAAAGGGGGTGGTGATGAACAGAGTGTCTGAATTAAGCAGACCACTCTTACCCAGTCCAAAGATCAGGGCTTGATCCATCACCTTTATTTAGCTCACTGCCCCATCCCAGCTCAGAACCTGGCTATATGCAAATTAGTCTGTCCCTGGCCCAGTGCATCATGGGAACAGGGCAGACCAAACTACCAAGCCAATTCTTCACCAGAAAGGAGACAAGCTTCCGGGGACCGGTTTCTACCATTTCAGGCGTCTTCGGCCCGGCTTGCTTGAATCCTGATGGAGCAGTGAGCAAGGGACTCATGTCTGAGTATACCCTTCCACGCTTATGGTGGACAAAATGATTCAGAAAAGGGTATACTCAGATGTGAGTCCCTTGCTCATTGCACCATCAGGATTCAAGCAAGCCGGGCCGAAGACGCCTGAAATGGCAGAAACCGGTCCCCGGAAGCTTGTTTCCTTCCCAGTGTAAGAATTGGCTTTTGTAGTCTGGTCTGCCCTGTTCCCATGATGCACTGGGCCAGGGACAGACTAATTTGCATACAGCCAGGTTCTGAAACTGGGATGGTGCAATGAGCTAAAAAACGGTGTTGGATCTAGCCCTGATCTCTTGACTGGGTGAGAGTACTCTGCTTAATTCAGAGACTCTGTCCATCACCACCCCTTGTTGTAAATAATTTTGTCCACCCTAAGCGTGGAAGGGTATACTCAGATGTGAGTCCCTTGCTCATTGCACCATCAGGATTCAAGCAAGCCGGGCCGAAGACGCCTGAAATGGCAGAAACCGGTCCCCGGAAGCTTGTTTCCTTCCCAGTGTAAGAATTGGCTTTTGTAGTCTGGTCTGCCCTGTTCCCATGATGCACTGGGCCAGGGACAGACTAATTTGCATACAGCCAGGTTCTGAAACTGGGATGGTGCAATGAGCTAAAAAACGGTGTTGGATCTAGCCCTGATCTCTTGACTGGGTGAGAGTACTCTGCTTAATTCAGAGACTCTGTCCATCACCACCCCTTGTTGTAAATAATTTTGTCCACCCTAAGCGTGGAAGGGTATACTCAGATGTGAGTCCCTTGCTCATTGCACCATCAGGATTCAAGCAAGCCGGGCCGAAGATGCCTGAAATGGCAGAAACCGGTCCCCGGAAGCTTGTTTCCTTCCCAGTGTAAGAATTGGCTTTTGTAGTCTGGTCTGCCCTGTTCCCATGATGCACTGGGCCAGGGACAGACTAATTTGCATACAGCCAGGTTCTGAAACTGGGATGGTGCAATGAGCTAAAAAACGGTGTTGGATCTAGCCCTGATCTCTTGACTGGGTGAGAGTACTCTGCTTAATTCAGAGACTCTGTCCATCACCACCCCTTGTTGTAAATAAGAAATACAGCATAGCAACCTTTAGTGGGTTAATTACTAATGTCTTGTGCAGAAACTTCTTTAGTGCAAGGCAGCAGAAGGCAGAGAAAAGCAGCGCATTGCTTTACGTTCTCCTTGCAGTGCCGCCCAAGAGCCAAAGCAACCCTTAAGAAATCTAGGGCCTCATTTATGGAAAATGACGCATCGCTGCGTGAAAACAGCGATGCGTCACTTTTCAGTGCGCACTCCTTGCGACACCAATGATGCGTCATATTTAATGTATGACGCATCATGTCGCAAAGAGTTACAGATACGTCAGTATTTCTGACGTAACTGTAAGCGCAAAAGTGACGCATTGCTGGAGTGTGTCACAAAAGTGACGCAACTCCAGCAATGCGCCCTTTCACATGGGGCAAGCAACGGTGTCCTAAAAGTGACGCAGTGAAATCTCATGGATTTCACTGCGTCACTTCTACGACCCTTCATTGCGTCAATACGCCCCCCTTGCATACATTATACATGGTGCAGGTATAATGTGGCGCAGGGGTTTACAAAGTGACGCATCTACCTAGATGCGTCACTTTGAAAATATGGTGCAACAAGGCACATTATTTACGCTGCTGGTGCGTCACAAAAAGTGATGCACCGGCGGCGTAAAAGTGACGCACAGCCTCATAAATGAGGACCCTAGTACTCAATTTTTGGGCCTCATGTTAAGCTGATTTTAAGTGTTCTTCTGTTTCTAATTCAATACTATGACAGAGAGTACATGGAATGAAAGTACCTGTTGTGAGATGTGTTGGCAAACATGCTTTCATTCCTTAAACTGAGTGTAAGTGAAATGTAACTTGCGGCTGCAGGCATTTTTAGTATAAAATGTTGCCAATGTCTTACCATGGTTGTATCCTGGTGTTGGCTTTACGTTATGTTTGAGGTGAAAATGCTCAAGAAACCAAATGGATAATAATAATAAGTATTATTATTATAATTATTATAATAACAATAAGTGACTTGTAGAACGCCTGGTTACTCCATTCGGAGTCTCCCCGCGCTAAGGATTCTACTCTGGTTAAAGAGGCCTGTCTGCGCCAGCTACTTGAAAATTGAATCTGTCTAAAGAACCAAGGGGCATATTACCAAGCACAAAAACGAAGGAAGAGGGCCAAAGGGAACAATTAAAGACTCATGGATTAAATCCCCTACTTCAATTTTTCAAAACACCAAGTAATCCAAAGTCTATTCAAAAGAGTGTTCCTTAATGTATGAACACTACAAGTCTCAGGTGCTCATTAAATAGAGTACAAAGGACAAAAGGGTTTTTTATGGAGATCAGAGTCAAAATGCAGAATGAAAAACCACCATTTGGATGGCCTCAAAGAAAAAACAGGAAAAACTCCGTGAGGGATCATTGGTGTCCCATCATTACATATTATGTGTCCAGTGTCATCATCTGGGATGCCAAACAACTATGCTTCACCCTACCTCCATCCATGAGGGGGATAGAAGGAAATAGTTGTATCCCCTTGTAGAGTTCTTTACAAGAGAATAGTGTAAGAGGGATTAACTCTCTTAAGTGGAATAGTGCAGTGCAAGAAACAGAAAACAGAATGTGAATTAAAACAGAATACACAACGGAGACGCAGAGTGTCAATGCCTCTTGCAAGTCTAATCTCACAGATGTACTCCTATCTAAAAACAGTGAGAAAAATAAATAAATCAAGAGCAGTTGAGATATAGCACTGCTCTTATGGTCGACATGTTTCAGCTTGCGGGGCAAAAACTCCCTAGCTTTCTTCAGGACCTTGATGCTTTAAAGAAGCTATGTCACTGTCACTCAGTAATATCATATACATACTGTTTATAAACGTCACAGATTATGTAATCCAATTTCAAATCCTCCATGTGGGCATGATGTATCTAACATCAGTGCACCACGAGGACTAGGCCTCACCTCTCATGGCATCAGCGTATGTCCAAGAGGCCCGCTCTATCCGTCGTTGCCTCCAGCAGGGACAATGCTAGACCTCCACCCCAGCATTGTCGCTGCTGGAGGCTCGGGTTGTTGAGCCAGCTGGAAGGTGTTATTCTGAATAAACAAGGCTACAGAATTTAAAGCTAGTACAGCTATGCCACATTCCCACAACCGTTCTAGGAGAAGGCCCATGAGATACAGCGTTGAATGCTGCATTTAAGTCTAAAATAATCAGTGTAGTAGTTTTGTCACCATCCACAATCATTCTAAGGGATTCAGAAACCATTAGCAGAGCTGATTCCGTGCTATACTGTGGACGGAAACCTTATTGGGTCACACGCAATAAATCCTGAGCTTCGATAAAGTAAATCAACTGAGTATTGATGTGCTTCTTGGCTAGTTTAGGAAAACATGGAAGGAGAGATATGGTCTTGCAGGGTCCAGCGCAGGCTTTTTTAAAAGAGACACTACCATGGCATGTTTACATCTTACGGGCAGCACACCATCTTCCAGAGAATTATTGAGCAAATTACAAAGTCTAGTTAAGATAGCCTCCATCCCGCGATCCAGCCTCATAGGTAAGACAGTATCACCTGGTGATCCCCATTTCACATTTGGCCAGAAGGCCCATAGCTCTTCTAAGGTGAGTAAATTGAAGTTAGAAAGTCTTAAGTGTTAAGGTAGATGCCAAAGTTTGGAGCCAAATTTACATTCACAAGACATTTCTAACTGTCTCTGGAAAAGTTGCATAGCTATTAACAACTTTATCATACAAGAATTGAGCAATCAAATTGCAGCTCTCCAAAGAGGGCTTGACAGACAAAGACATCCATTCCAGAGAGGAACAGGTGTCTCTATAGAAAAATGCTCTCTGAATGAGTGATGGTGTGACTCTATCTCACTCTCATAGAAAAGGCAACGTGTGCTTCTAATGTGTCTTTGATAATGTTTCAAAGCCTTACCATAAAATTCTTTGTCCGCTGCATAATGCTAGATGCTTAAAAGTCTTTTTTTGCAGAATATGTTCCTCGTTAAACGATTTAGCTGAAGGTCGGGCTTGCTTCACAAGTCGAAGGCGCAATCACATGAAGTGCTTCAGTGATCCAATTCTCTATGTGCTGATTAGCCTCTTCAACACGCTCACTTGGAGTTGGATAGTTCAAGGCCCGAGCCTTTGTGAGGGTAGCAGATGGTACATTGGACCACTCCTGTGACTTACTCTACGTACAGTCATTCAATGGAGGCCTGGATTGTGTCAGAGCTAACAGATATCATAATGGTCTGACCATATCACAGGAATAGGAGTGCCCACTGTCACTCCAACAGAGTTAGAAAAAATAGGGTCTAGCATATGTCCCAAAATATGCATTGGAGTGCATACTAATTGGGTAAATTGGAGCGTTTTCAAATCCTCAGTGAGGGTAGAAAGCAGATGCATGTTTTCTTCTGAAAAATGAAGGTTAAGGTCTTCTAGAACAAGAAAATTGAAATATCGCACAGAAAAGGAAGGTAGGATGTCCACCACTGCAGTAATAACATTAGAAGTTGGACCAGGTACGACATAGATTAGGACCCCCGCAAGAGTGCGATTACCTGATAGTGTCAGCATGAAAGAGGCTGCAACACAGCCCACAATATTTATTTCTTAAAAAATTCCTTTGAGGTTGCGCCTCCAAATGATTTAATATGCAAAAATGATTGAGAATGTACTAAAATTAAATAGTGAAAGTATATTAAAAAAGTACTGAAGTAAATATATTTATTAATTTACAGAATGTATTAATGTATACAAACTAAAAAGGTGATTGTAAAAAATTTTAAATAATGGTTTTGGGAAAAATACATTTTTTGTGAAAAGATATAGTATACAAATATAATAAAAGTTTATAATATGTAAAAATATAAAGCATATGTAAAATGTGATATTGAAAAAGTAATAATGTGAAGTTGTAAACAAATTGACCTTTGACCTTACCGTGGACCGACCATTTCCTAGTCCCTATCTCCTGGGATGTCCCCTCTATGACCCCTCAAACTAGGAAAATCCAGGTCACCGATAGACGATGGCACAAACTTGTACCCTCTGAATGGGCCACCACTCTCTCAAACTCTACCCCTGAATTCTCTACTGAGCCCGGCACGTCCGACAAACAGTTTAATTCCTGGATTACCGCCTCGCTGGATAAACTAATCCCAAAAACAGCTACTCTTAAACACACCAAAAGAGTGTCCTCGGCCCCGTGGTATACTCCAGAGCTCAAAGCCCTGCGCCAGGACTGCAAAAGATCGGAACGCTCCTGGCGGAAAGATAAGTCGAAAGTAAATAAAGAGGTTTATTCTACCTCCCTTTCTACTTACAAAACATCCATCCGTAAGACTAAAACCACGTTCTTCCAGGAAAGAATAGAAAAAGCAGTCTGCTCGAGTAAAGAATCCTACGTCATTCTAAAAGAACTTCTGAGAACACCAGACCTAGGACCGGTAAACCCCTCAGACCCTAAGGCTGACCAGGAAAAATGCCATCAGCTGGCGAATTTCTTTCAAGAAAAGATACAAAAAATTCTTGACTCAATCCCCCCGGCCAGCCCGTGCGAAGAAAATGACTCCCCGGACACTCAGACAGCCATCTGTCTCCCCTCTTGGGGTCAAGTCACTACTGAAGAAGTGGGAAATACTCTAAATTCTATCAAAAGTGGATCTCTTAAGGACCCTGCCCCGCTTCGGACCCTCAAGGAAGTAACCTCCATTATTGTTCCCCCTCTAACCCACCTGATCAATGCCTCATTCCAACAGGGAGTCGTGCCCCCGAGCTGGAAGGCGGCAGTTGTGAAAGCACTGCTCAAGAAACCTTCCCTTGATCCCGAGAACCTGGCCAACTTTCGGCCAATTTCTCTCCTCCCGGGGATCAGCAAGATCGCTGAAAAACTGGCCAACAAGAAACTGTCACAGTTCCTGGAGGACAATAACAAACTAAAAAGCTCATAAACAGGTTTTCGTCCAGGGCAGGGCACAGACATCGCCCTCCTGGCAGCGGTAGAGGAGGCCAGAGCACTTTTAGACGAAGGAGGATCAGTGGCAGTGATCCTCCTCGACTTAAGTGCGGCCTTCGATACCGTCAATCACCAACTTCTGATAAAACGACTCAAGAGAGTCGGTGTTGAAGGCTCGGCCCTATCATGGCTTTCGTCCTTCTTGGACCAGCGTACTTTTCAGATCTGGGAAAACAACACCCGCTCATCCGAAACCCCCCTCCAATGTGGTGTGCCTCAGGGCTCCTCCCTGAGCCCCACATTATTCAACATCTATATGTCCCCATTGGAGGAGGTTATCACTCCATTCGGAGTGAGCGTCGTAAGCTATGCTGACGACACACAATTAGTTGTGTCTTTATCCCATCCCAGCCAACCACCAGCAGACTTATTCAACTGCCTTACGCAGGTCCAACTTTGGATGAATAGATCAGCCTTAAAATTGAACAGAGCAAAGACGGACGTTCTCCTCCTTGGCCAGAAAGGAATCACCCTTTCCCCGAACATCTGGCCAGGCTGTCTGGGTCCCCCCCCTGACCCAAAACAAGAAGTAAAAAGCCTTGGCGTGTGGCTCGACACAGCCCTTTCGTTCTCTGCGCAAGCAAAGAAAGTCGCCGGGACGGGCTTCGGGCTTTTGAAATCATTGAGGAACATCCTGCCCCTCTTGCCCCACAAATCGCAAAAGCTGCTAATTCAAGGCCTTATAATCTCTAGGCTTGATTATAGCAATGTGCTCTACCTGGGCGCCCCGGAAGCAACAATGAACAAGCTTCCGAGAATTCAGAACGTCGCTGCCCGGATCCTCACCAAGACTCCGGCCAGAGCCTCGGCCAAACCTGCACTAAAACTCCTCCATTGGCTCCCTATTAGAGAGAGAGTCAAATTTAAGGCCCTGTGCCTAGCCCACAAATTGTTACAAAGTCAAGGCCCCCCTATTCTCAGGAAATTCATCAAACCTTACAAATCTGTCAGATCCCTCCGCTCGGACAAGGAGAACCTTATCATCACCCCCAGATTTAAGAAGGCACGCTCGGGCGGAAGACGTTTTGCAGTTCATACTGCACGCCTTTGGAACGCTCTCCCCCGGGACCTGAGAAATGAACCACACTATCTACGCTTTAGGAGGCTGTTGAAAACTCACCTTTTTCCCCAATAAAGTTTTGCCCGTCTGGAACCCTGAATTCCCTTCCCCCTCCCCTTCTTTTATTCCCCCCCCCCTGGCCCACCGACCTGTAAGGATAGGGTTCTCAGCGCTGGGATACCCCCGGGTGACTACGCGCTCTACAAAATTTTTTAATAATAATAATAATAATAATAATAATAAATGCAAAAACAAGTTTTACAATTATTTGTTTGTAATAGTGAGTATTAAAAAAGTGATATAAAAATCACACAAAAGTAAAAATACGGAGAAGTATTAAAAAATGAAATACTGTCTATAAAAAGAATTATTGCTACTGTAAATTTGAAAGTGACAAGTAACAATGTGTCACAATTATTTAAAACATTCTGTAACACCCCACTGCAAGCTACATTGAGAAATATGTTGCACTTCAAAAATAGTTCATTTACTATTCCAAGTCTAATGTAAGATACATTGGGACATGTGCTGGACATTAAGAGGGTTAGATTGACTATTCCCACTCCAATCTGAGCTACATTGGTGAAAAGAATGGACATAGAGAGGATACATTCACTATCCCCACTCCAATCTAAGCTTCAGTGGAGACAGGGTTGGACATTGAGGGGGCAGATCTACTATTCCAACTCCAATATAAGCTACACTGGGGGGAATGATGGACTTTAAAGGGTTAGATTTACCATTTCTACTCGAGTCCAAACTACATTGGTGAAATTGTTAGGCAAAGAGGAGGTTAGATTTACTTATCTGACTCCAATCTAGGGGCCTGATTACGAGTTTGGCAGTCCATAGGACTGCCAAACTCGTGTTGGAGCTGCAGTGGTGGTCAAGTACTGCCGCACCAGTGATCCAACCGCCATATTACGAGTACAGTGGTGGGAGCACAATTTAAGTGGTACAATCGCCAAGGATCCTCAATCCATGGAAGTGGTGCGGCGGTCTGGGGAAGCAATATGCATGGCGGTGCCTCTGAGGCAACGCCATGCATATTACGACTTTACCTACCGCCAGCCTTTTCATGGAGGTGACCCCACCATTAATAGGCTGGAGGTAGGGAAACAAAGGGGGCCCTACAGGGCCCTCTGTTGCCCCTATGTATGGGGATGCATGTTCCGCCCCCACTGTGTGCATGCACCCCTGTTCCAGCACGGCATTGACTACTCACTCCATGCCATGCAGGGACGTGCATTGGCGGTCCCGCAGTGATGCAGTTCTAAGACATACTTATGAGACTTTGAACTGTGCCCCAGCTGGACGCCACGCCGTCTGGCAGACCACGAAAACACTTGAAATCGGGTGGGTAGGTGGCGGTTGACTTTGGCGATTCTAGACTTTGGCGGCCCACCGAAGTCGTTATCAAGTCCTTAGCAACTTTAGGGAAGGCGATGAACATTGAGGAGGTTAGATTTACTATGCCCACTCCAATATTAGCTGCACTGGGGAAATCATTAGACAGTGAAGAAGTGACATTTACAATTCCCATTCCAATCAAAGCCACACCGGGGAAAGGGCTGGACATGGTTGGGATTGGATTTACTATTCCAGCTCCAGTCTAAGCAACACTGGGGAATGCATTAGACATTGAAGTAGTTGGATTTATAATTCCCACTCCAATGAAAGCTACATTAGGGAAAGTATTTGACTCTAAAGGGAATATATTTAGTTCAATCTAAGCTTGTGAGAAGTTGGCCTGATGTGCAGTGCTCACTATTCTAGTGATCACTATATATCAGTCCAAACAACCCTTATTGATGATTGGTTGTAAGTCAACCTTATAGACCAGCTATCCTAGTAGCATGGATACGAGCAGTCTAAGGCTAAGACTCTAGAGGGCGTGTTAAGCCAGCTGTTTTACCATCACATTACCCCTTGAACACCCAGTGAAAGGACACCACACAAGTGTTATGAAAATAAACAATGTATTTATTAGAATCACAACAACCCTGTACTCTTTATGAGGACAGGGTGCTAAGCACACAACAAAACTCTTATGAAAATACTTAAGTTAGCACGTTACACACAAATGCCCGAGGGGCACGAAAAACCATATACTCTAAAAGTGGAATGCGAATTACTAGCAGGTAAGTAACGATTCTCAGAGGCTTTGGGATCGCTAGGACTGGACTACTGAACCTTTAGATTACTAGCAGGAGGCCTAGGGAACTCGGGTGCAGAGTGTGCACTCTCACGCGGGATGCGGGACAAAGTCTAGGGAAGCTAGAATTCACAAAGTTAGTGTTCACGGGCGAACCCGACCTGGTAGGGAGAAAACGACAGTGGATCCTGACCCTTGGATAGTGAGGCTATGCTGGGGCACCGAAATGCCGAAGTTACCTAGCCCAGGGGCTGCAGCTGCATAGGTCTGAAAAGACGTCGGGAATCCTAGTGCCGGACCAGGAGCCTGGAAGAAGGAAGTTGCTGGCAGGCGACCAGTGAAGGAAAGTTCGATGGATCCAAGCCTGGATCAAGGGAGAAGGAAACCTGAAAGCAGAGGGGACCAAGTTCTTGAATCACTAGCCAGTGATTAAGTGGGCACCAGGATGGCACCGGGCGAAGTCACCGCAGTCAGGTGAGTGGGCACTGCTGGGCTCTGCAGTCTCTCGGACCAGGAGGCGTTGTCGGCGACCAGGATGTCCCACGAAGGTTCTTGCTGTCGACGTCGCTGGACCCAGGATTGGGCAACAAGTCTTGGCAAATGCAAGGCCCACGCGGTGGGCCTAAAATGGCGTCTTAGCCGGACCAGGAGGGTCCAGGGTACTTCTCCGATGGAGGGAAGCAAGGGCCAGTCTGGAGCAACCAGACTAGCAGCAGTGTTGTCGTCGGGCGTCGTTCAGAAGGCCACAAGCCAGCGGGCTAGTAGCCAAACAACGCGGTGAGCAGCAGAAAGCAGAAGGGCCCCACGCCGATCGTGGAGATGCTGGGGGGCTGCTCTTCGGTGCTCGAGCTGCTCAGGGTGGGGGCTTCTCGGACCCCAAAGCACTCACCAGGAATTTACTCGGTGGGCTTGCTGTGCAGAAGTCGTGCAGTCTTGGCGATGGCCGGTCCCTCGAGGTCTCGTCGCACCCACGGTTCTCAGCTGTGCTGTAGAGGTGGGTAGAGGTCAGAGGTGCCAGGAAAGCCGGGTCTCGTCGAGCTGGGCAGTCGGATTCCGGAGGAAGGACGTGCAGCAGACCGCAGTGTTCTTGGATGGTGCCTGCGGATGCAGGGTGACTACTCCTTAGCCACAAGGGAGAATCTTGAGGAAGAAATCGTGAAGTCCTTTCGTGGAAAGTGGTATCTTGATTCCAAAGATGATCTGATTTGGAAGGGGGCCAGTCTCTACCTTTATCTGGGAAAAGGGGGCTGGCACGCGACTAAGTCCTGCCCTAGGGGTGGGACCAGGAGGGGGGTGGTTACACCCACTTCCTTGGCGGGCTTTCCCCATGCCAGGGGCTGGAGTGCCCCTGGAACTGGTTTCAGCCGGCCTATGCACAGTGAGCACCGGGGTGCCACTTGCAGTCACCTTCCTCTGTAGCCCTGCCTACCTGGAATACACAAAACCCTGTCTGGGACGGTGCTGGCACCGCCCCTGGCAGGAAACCCTTTGTCCTTGCCTCCTGCTCTGGGAGGACTCCCAGCAGCAGGAGGGCAGACTTGTGTCTCGGTGGCAGCATCCATTTTGTGGAGCTGAGGCTATGTCTGACTTTAACCGGGGTTAGGGGTTACATACATGTTGTGTCCCTCTAGAAGGGTGGAATGCTAACCCCTTCGCCAGAATTGGCGAGGGGTTAGTATTCCAATTCGTATGACACCTTACTCGACATGTTTTGATAAAGCGATACCAGAGTTGGCATATAACCGCGAGGATTATAATGCACTTAAGAGTATATGGTATGCGATATCATGGAAACGGCTAAGGGATGGATCCCGAAAGCCGCAGACAGGCTCAGCTCATGCCAGAGCACCATCTCACACGATTCCAAGCACTCTGCCTTCAGGATTGTTAAGGCCTGCCATAGGAGTGACTGATAGGAGATCTGTGTGTCCATTTTAGGGTTAGATATAGGTATACTATATCTAAAGCAAAGGGTGAGTACACCACCTTGCCCCAGCTGTCGTGCAGCCAGTTGTGTCAGTTTAGTTAGTCAGCCCAGGGGTGGCATAATACATGCTTCAGCCCCTGGGAGACTTCTGGGTACACCTCAGCCCTGGGTACAGGGGCTTGGAGAGGGCCCAGTGCCAATTCAGTACCTGAGTACAATTTGGATAGAGAGAACAGCTAGGCTGTGGGTCTGATTAGCAGGCCCACAGCCAGGGAAAGTCGTAAACCAGTGCAGCAAAAAGCAAAAATCTGGGTGATCATAGTATTGCAGACCCTACTCTCCTACATGACCCCCCCCCCCAAACTTTGGGACAATAAACTAACCTTGACCAGGTGAGTCTTCTTGTTCTAAGTGGAAATACCTGGAGAACCCATCAGCATTGCTGTGATCAGTACCAGGTCTATGCTCCACTGTAAAATCCATCCCCTGTAGGGAAATGGACCACCTAAGCAGTTTGGGGTTTTCACCCTTCATCTGATTTAGCCACAAGAGGGGCTTATGGTCTGTCTGAATGGTGAAGTGAGTGCCAAACAAGTAGGCCCTCAGCTTCTTCAGGGCCCAGACCACAGCAAAGGCCTCCCTCTCAATAGCTGACCAATTTTTCTCTCTGGGTGTCAACCTCCTACTAATGAAAGCAATAGGCTGATCATTACCATCAAAATTCAGTTGAGACAGAACAGCCCCCACACCCAA
Organism: Lissotriton helveticus; assembly: GCF_964261635.1. Lineage (NCBI taxonomy): Eukaryota > Metazoa > Chordata > Amphibia > Caudata > Salamandridae > Lissotriton > Lissotriton helveticus. Next base: position 915,515,514 of record NC_136067.1, read on the forward strand.
CTCAGAAGCATCTGTTTGGACAATGAATGGCTTGGAGTAATCTGGACTCTTTAGGATAGGTGCTGTGCACATGGCCTGCTTTAGGTCATTGAATGCTTTCTGACAGCTTGCTGTCCACTGAACTTTCTTTGGCATCTTTTTGCTTGTCAGGTCATTAAGAGGGGTCACTATGGACCCATAATTTCTGACAAACTTCCTATAGTACCCAGTCAGGCCCAAGAAAGCTCGAACCTGAGTCTGGGTGATTGGAGGAGTCCAGTCCTTGATGGCCTGTATCTTACTCTCCAGTGGTTGAACCTGGCCTCCACCTACAAGGTGGCCCAGGTATACAACCTGTGTCTGCCCTATCTGGCACTTTGTGGCCTTGATAGTGAGGCCTGCCTTTTGCAGGGCCTCTAACACTTTCCTCAGGTGGACCAGGTGATCCTCCCAGGTGGAGCTAAAGACAGCAATATCGTCTAGATATGCTGCACAGAAGTCATCCAGCCCAGTGAGGACTTGATTCACCAACCTTTGGAAGGTGGCAGGTGCATTTTTCAGTCCAAAGGGCATTACCACAAATTGATAATGCCCTCCAGGGGTAGAAAATGCTGTCTTGGGTTTGGCCTCCTCAGCTAACCTGATTTGCCAATACCCAGCGGTCAAATCAAATGTACTTAAGAAGTTGGCAGAAGCCAATTTATCTATAAGTTCATCTGCTCTTGGTATTGGGTGGGCATCAGTCTTAGTGACTGCATTGAGGCCTCTGTAGTCTACGCAAAACCTCATCTCTTTCTTACCACCCTGGGTGTGAGGCTTTGGCACTAGAACTACTGGGCTAGCCCAAGGGCTATCTGAGGGCTCAATGACTCCCAGCTCCAACATTTTCTGCACTTCAGTTTTGATGCAGTCTCTAACATGATCAGGCTGTCTGTAGATTTTACTCTTGACAGGCAGACTGTCCCCAGTGTCAACATCATGGGTACACCAATCAGTTTGGCTGGGTGTCAGAGAGAACATATGTCTGAAGGATTGCAGGACTTGCCTGCAATCCTGTTGCTGATGTTCAGTGAGGCTGCCACAAAAGACAACACCATCAACTGATCCATCATCAGGATTCTGAGTGAGCAGGTCTGGGAGAGGGTCACTCTCTTCCTCCTGTCCCTCATCTGTGGCCATGAGCAAGCTCATGTCCTTCCTGTCAACATATGCCTTGAGCCTGTTAACATGGAGCACTCTGAGAGGGCTCCTGGGAGTTCCAAGGTCCACCAAGTAGGTAACCTCTCCCTTTTGCTCAATGATGGTGTGGGGCCCAGACCATTTGTCTTTCAGAGCTGCTGGGGCCACTGGCTCCAGCACCCACACCTTCTGTCCTGGCTGGTACACAGTCAGAACAGCCTTTTGGTCATGCCAAGCTTTTTGAAGTTCTTGGCTGGCCTCAAGGTTTTTAGATGCCTTTTCCATATACTCAGCCATCCTGGAGCGGAGACCAAGTACATAGTCCACTATGTTGGTTGCAGGCTTTTTGAGAGGTCTCTCCCATCCTTCCTTCACCAAACACAGGGGTCCTCTCACAGGATGCCCATACAGAAGCTCAAAAGGGCTGTAGCCAACCCCCTTCTGTGGGACCTCTCTGTAAGCAAACAAGAGGCAGGGGATCAGGACATCCCATCTTCTCCTAAGAGTTTCAGGTAGCCCGTGAATCATCCCTTTGAGGGTCCTGTTGAATCTCTCAACAAGCCCATTGCATTGTGGGTGGTAGGGTGTGGTGAACTTGTAGTTCACACCACACTCCTTCCACATTGCAGTCAGATATCCTGACATGAAGTTTGTACCTCTGTCAGAAACAACCTCCTTAGGGAAGCCCACTCTGGAGAACACTCCAACTAGGGCCCTTGCCACTACAGGTGCTGTAGTGGTCCTAAGTGGAATAGCTTCAGGATACCTGGTGGCATGATCCACTACCACCAGTATAAACTTGTGCCCGGATGCTGTCTGGGGTTCCATTGGACCAACAATGTCAATCCCCACTCTTTCAAAGGGAACCCCCACCACAGGTAGTGGTATGAGGGGGGCCTTTGTTGTGCCACCTGACTTACCACTGGCTTGGCAAGTGACACAGGAGCGACAAAACTCCTTGGTATTCTCATTCATATGGGGCCAGTGAAAGTGTGAGACAAGCCTGTCCCAAGTCTTTGTCTGACCTAAATGACCTGCAAGGGGAATCTCATGGGCCAAGGTGAGAAGGAAACCTCTCAGAGACAAGGGGATGACCAGCCTCCTGGTTGCACCAGGCTTGGGGTCTCTTGACTCAGAGTACAGGAGTCCATCTTCCCAGTATACCCTGTGGGCACCTGTGGCATTCCCTGCAGCCTCAGCAGCAGCCTGCTGTCTGAGGGGTTCAAGGGAAGGGCAGCTCAACTGTTCCTTCCCCAGGTCTGCTCTGGAGGGTCCCCCTGAGCCCAGAAACTCAACTTGATCAAGTTCAAGCTCTTTAGGCTCAGTTTCCCTCAGCTCTTCCAGATCAGCCTCCTCAGAGACTTGATCCTCAACCTGGGGCAAGGGGGAAGGCAAAGCCTTACCCTTACTGCTCTTCTTCTTGGAAGGTGTCTGGTCCATCATTTCAGGATCCAGCACCTGTTCAGTGGGGCATTTTCTGGCCTGTGACCTAGTCACAGCAAGCACATGTGCTGGCAAGCCTAACATTTCCATGTGAGTCCTCTGCTCCACTTCTGACCATTGTGATGACTCCAAATCATTGCCCAACAAACAATCAACTGGGAGGTCTGAACTGACTACAACTTTCTTTTGTCCCTTCACTCCACCCCAGGAGAAAGCCACAATTGCCACACTATGACTAGTAGTGACATTGCTGGCATTGGTCACCAGGAAATCAGTACCTGGCATGATCTGTCCAGGGTCCACAAAGTTAGGTGTCACCATGGTGACACTGGCACAAGTGTCCCTATAGGCCTGAGCCATTTTGCCATTAATCAAAGGCGTCTGCCTGTATTTGCCCAAAGTATTGGGACTTATCTCAGGGGTTATATCCATATCCCCTGTACAGACAAGGACAGCCTGAGTGAGTGTGCCAACTAAGTTGTCAGACCCCTCAGTTCCCAAGGTTAACCCAACTAATGCCTTGGGAGGTACACTACCACTACTGACTGTACTAGGGGGTGCAGTTGCCTTAGGGGCTGTAGTGGCAGGAGTTTGTCCTCCTCTTTTGGTGCACTCACTAAACCAGTGAGATTTACTTTTGCAGTACTGGCACCACCTTTTTGACTGGCCTTCTTGAGTCTTCTTCTTCTGGGAAGCCTGACCCCCACCCTCTTTGGTTTGTTGGGGACCTGGTGAAGACTTCTGGTCATTTTGTTCACTCTTTGCATTACCCTTCTGGTCTGCTTTCTTCTGACCACCCTGGTTCTGGTTCTGGTTCTGCTTGATCCTTGTCCTGACCCATTTGTCTGCCTTCTTTCCCAATTCTTGGGGAGAGGTCAGATCTGAATCAACAAGGTGCTGGTGCAACAACTGGTTCTGACAATTGTTTAAAATTTGTTCTCTCATCATAAGATTATACAATCCTGTGTAATCTGTAACCTTGCTACCCAGCAACCAGCCCTCCAAAGCCTTAGTGGCACTATCCACAAAGTCAGACCAGTCCTGAGACTGAGTTTTCTGGGTGTCTCTGAACAGCAACCTGTACTGCTCAGTGGTTAAACCAAACCCATCAATCAGTGCATTTTTCAGGACCTGGTAATCATTAGCATCCTCCACTCTTGTAGTGAGGAGCTTATCTCTACCTTTGCCATCAAAGGAGAGCCACAGTATAGCTGCCCACTGACTTCGGGGAATGCACTGCACAGTGCAGGCCCTCTCCAAAGCAGCCATCCATTTCTGGATATCATCCCCTTGCTTAAAGGGGGGCACTATTTTAGTCAGGTGTTTAGTATCTAAACCCTTCTCTCTATCTCTTGGGAGATTGCTGCCACCAGTGGGAGCTAACCCACTCATCTGCTGCTCTCTTGCCAGGGCAAGCTTCTCTTTGGCCAGGGCAATTTCTTCCCTTTCAATCCTCAGAGTAGCCTGTCTCATCCTGGCTTCATGCTCCATCCTCTGGGGGGAAGTCAATCTCCTCTGGGGAGAGTTCCTTCTCCTCTGAGAAGAGGCATTAGAGTGCAGAGATCTGTTGGAGTCCCTAGAAAGAGATCTATCTCTCCTAACTCCAAGGTTAGGCCTACTTAGGGTCAGTACTGGGGGTCCCCCAGATCCTAGCCCAAGCAAGTCTAAGTTGGCCCTAGTTAGCCTTCTGACTACCTCAAGACCTTTGTCTACCTCGTCCCCAGAGAGTTCCCCCTGATCCTCCTCCTCAACTGCATTGGCAATGTTGGGGAGGTCTGGATCCCCAGAGGTACCCTCTAAGGCTGGCATATTCCCATCTAGCTGAGAAAGCTTTCTCGCATCATAAGTCTCGTGGGGCTGGATGTAGGTCGGTCGGTAACGGCCGAAAATCGGTATTTTCGGCCGTTACCGAGCGGTATTCATGATTTGGTATGTAGGGGCATGTGTAACTGATTCGGTAAAATTACCGATCGGTAAATTTACCGATCGGTATTTCTACCGAATCGGTAAATATGAGATGTAGGTGGGACTCTTCTGAGTCCCACAAGCCTTACAGAATCGGTATTTTACCATCAAATCAATTTGATGGTAAAATACCGATTCCGGTGTGCATGCACATGTGTGCATGCACACCTATGCCATATGACAGGCAGACCTGCCCTTAGGGCAGGTATGCCTGCCACATGGCACCCGAGCCTCTTTTGGGGGTGCCAGAGGGTGTCAAAGTGACACCCCCTGCACCCTTGTGAAAATTTGTATTTACCGATTCGGTAAATACCGAATCGGTAATGCCCATTCATTCCTATGGGCTTCAAAGCCCATAGGAATGAATGGGCATTACCGGTCGGTATTTACCGAATCGGTAAATACAGATTTTTACCGATTCGGTAAAAAAAACATCTGGATGCTCCTACATGTCCCCCCTTCTTATTTACCGATTTTTAATTACCGAATCGGTAAAATTCGGTAATTAAAAATAGGTAAATAAGTCCTACCTACATCTGGCCCTAAGAGACCTATTAAAAAGGGAATGGTGGGGTTAGACCCCTGCTTCAGTTTTCTGGAGACACAGATTTGTCTCATCTCCTGGAAACTGAGAGCTGCATATCTTGAAGTGACCTGTGGAGGGTCAACACTGACCAGGGGAGTCTCAGTAGATTCTCCCTGGGTAGACATGCTTTTCTAGTGAGGTGTAAGTGGTGCACTTACCTACACTATATGTTTGCCTACTGATCCCTTGCTAGAGTTGTAGTTTAGGGTGTGCTAGGCCCTAGGAGCTACAACAGCTGGTTCAGTAGAACTCAGAGTATTCTAAGCTAAGTTATATGTACCTTTAGTACTTATGTGATCTTTCACAAGATATTCTTAGGGCATGTGTGGTAAAACAACAGCAAGCTCAAATCCCAACCGCTGCTCACCAATGTGAGAAGTTGGCCTGATGTGCAGTGCTCACTATTCTAGTGATCACTATATATCAGTCCAAACAACCCTTATTGATGATTGGTTGTAAGTCAACCTTATAGACCAGCTATCCTAGTAGCATGGATACGAGCAGTCTAAGGCTAAGACTCTAGAGGGCGTGTTAAGCCAGCTGTTTTACCATCACATTACCCCTTGAACACCCAGTGAAAGGACACCACACAAGTGTTATGAAAATAAACAATGTATTTATTAGAATCACAACAACCCTGTACTCTTTATGAGGACAGGGTGCTAAGCACACAACAAAACTCTTATGAAAATACTTAAGTTAGCACGTTACACACAAATGCCCGAGGGGCACGAAAAACCATATACTCTAAAAGTGGAATGCGAATTACTAGCAGGTAAGTAACGATTCTCAGAGGCTTTGGGATCGCTAGGACTGGACTACTGAACCTTTAGATTACTAGCAGGAGGCCTAGGGAACTCGGGTGCAGAGTGTGCACTCTCACGCGGGATGCGGGACAAAGTCTATGGAAGCTAGAATTCACAAAGTTAGTGTTCACGGGCGAACCCGACCTGGTAGGGAGAAAACGACAGTGGATCCTGACCCTTGGATAGTGAGGCTATGCTGGGGCACCGAAATGCCGAAGTTACCTAGCCCAGGGGCTGCAGCTGCATAGGTCTGAAAAGACGTCGGGAATCCTTGTCCCGGACCAGGAGCCTGGAAGAAGGAAGTTGCTGGCAGGCGACCAGTGAAGGAAAGTTCGATGGATCCAAGCCTGGATCAAGGGAGAAGGAAACCTGAAAGCAGAGGGGACCAAGTTCTTGAATCACTAGCCAGTGATTAAGTGGGCACCAGGATGGCACCGGGCGAAGTCACCGCAGTCAGGTGAGTGGGCACTGCTGGGCTCTGCAGTCTCTCGGACCAGGAGGCGTTGTCGGCGACCAGGATGGAGGTGCGAGCTGTCCCACGAAGGTTCTTGCTGTCGACGTCGCTGGACCCAGGATTGGGCAACAAGTCTTGGCAAATGCAAGGCCCACGCGGTGGGCCTAAAATGGCGTCTTAGCCGGACCAGGAGGGTCCAGGGTACTTCTCCGATGGAGGGAAGCAAGGGCCAGTCTGGAGCAACCAGACTAGCAGCAGTGTTGTCGTCGGGCGTCGTTCAGAAGGCCACAAGCCAGCGGGCTAGTAGCCAAACAACGCGGTGAGCAGCAGAAAGCAGAAGGGCCCCACGCCGATCGTGGAGATGCTGGGGGGCTGCTCTTCGGTGCTGGAGCTGCTCAGGGTGGGGGCTTCTCGGACTCCAAAGCACTCACCAGGAATTTACTCGGTGGGCTTGCTGTGCAGAAGTCGTGCAGTCTTGGCGATGGCCGGTCCCTCGAGGTCTCGTCGCACCCACGGTTCTCAGCTGTGCTGTAGAGGTGGGTAGAGGTCAGAGGTGCCAGGGAAGCCGGGTCTCGTCGAGCTGGGCAGTCGGATTCCGGAGGAAGGACGTGCAGCAGACCGCAGTGTTCTTGGATGGTGCCTGCGGATGCAGGGTGACTACTCCTTAGCCACAAGGGAGAATCTTGAGGAAGAAATCGTGAAGTCCTTTCGTGGAAAGTGGTATCTTGATTCCAAAGATGATCTGATTTGGAAGGGGGCCAGTCTCTACCTTTATCTGGGAAAAGGGGGCTGGCACGCGACTAAGTCCTGCCCTAGGGGTGGGACCAGGAGGGGGGTGGTTACACCCACTTCCTTGGCGGGCTTTCCCCAGGCCAGGGGCTGGAGTGCCCCTGGAACTGGTTTCAGCCGGCCTATGCACAGTGAGCACCGGGGTGCCACTTGCAGTCACCTTCCTCTGTAGCCCTGCCTACCTGGAATACACAAAACCCTGTCTGGGACGGTGCTGGCACCGCCCCTGGCAGGAAACCCTTTGTCCTTGCCTCCTGCTCTGGGAGGACTCCCAGCAGCAGGAGGGCAGACTTGTGTCTCGGTGGCAGCATCCATTTTGTGGAGCTGAGGCTATGTCTGACTTTAACCGGGGTTAGGGGTTACATACATGTCGTGTCCCTCTAGAAGGGTGGAATGCTAACCCCGTCGCCAGAATTGGCGAGGGGTTAGTATTCCAATTCGTATGACACCTTACTCGACATGTTTTGATAAAGCGATACCAGAGTTGGCATATAACCGCGAGGATTATAATGCACTTAAGAGTATATGGTATGCGATATCATGGAAACGGCTAAGGGATGGATCCCGAAAGCCGCAGACAGGCTCAGCTCATGCCAGAGCACCATCTCACACGATTCCAAGCACTCTGCCTTCAGGATTGTTAAGGCCTGCCATAGGAGTGACTGATAGGAGATCTGTGTGTCCATTTTAGGGTTAGATATAGGTATACTATATCTAAAGCAAAGGGTGAGTACACCACCTTGCCCCAGCTGTCGTGCAGCCAGTTGTGTCAGTTTAGTTAGTCAGCCCAGGGGTGGCATAATACATGCTTCAGCCCCTGGGAGACTTCTGGGTACACCTCAGCCCTGGGTACAGGGGCTTGGAGAGGGCCCAGTGCCAATTCAGTACCTGAGTACAATTTGGATAGAGAGAACAGCTAGGCTGTGGGTCTGATTAGCAGGCCCACAGCCAGGGAAAGTCGTAAACCAGTGCAGCAAAAAGCAAAAATCTGGGTGATCATAGGATTGCAGACCCTACTCTCCTACAAAGCTGCATTAAGAAAGGCTTTGTACATTGAGGGGGTTACATTTACTATTGCCATTTCATTCTAAGCTACATTGAGAGTGGTAGATTTACTATTCCTGCTCCAATCTAAGATACACTTGGGAAGTGTTGCACTTTGAAGGGGTTACATTTACTATTCACACACCAATCTAAACCACACTGGGGGTGCTGCTGGACATTAAGGGGGTTAGATTTACTATTCCTTCTCCAATCTAAGCTACAGTGGGGAGGCTGTTGAACATTGAGCAGCTTATATTTACTATTCCCACTCTAATCTAAGCTACATATGCGAATGTCTTACATAATGAAGGCTTTGCCGTTAATATTCTCACTTCAATCTAAGCTACATTGAGTAAGGTGTTGGCCTTTAAATAGGGTAGATTTACTGTTCAACCTCCAATATAAGCCACATTCAGGATGACGTTGAACATCAAAGGGGCAGATTTACTATTCCCTCTCCAGTCTAAGCTACTATGGGGAAAGTGTTGGGCATTGAGGGGATAGACTTAATATTCTCACTCCAATGTAAGCATTGGGAACCTATTTGACATTGATGGGGTTGACAATAGCGATACCAATAAAACAACATTTAAAAACAATGGACCTAATTACGATGTCAGTCCGATCGTAGGCCAGCGATTCCACCCTCTGTCTTCGGATGCGACTGTCCTATCAATGGTTGGAAACATCAATTTTTCTATTGAAGCTTGTGCGGCAGGCGGAAAAGGGATACAGTACAAGCTACAGTTGAAAAATGGATGTTTACAAACATCCCTGTACTGTGTGGTATCCCAGCACCATGCCTGCCACATGGTGCTGGGATGTTTAGGGGACACTATAGGTCCCCCCAAGGCCCCAAATCAGAGGGTCAGGGGGAAGGGGACCATGCTAGGGCGCCCCAAAGCACCTTTCTGCCTGCCATTTTCATGGTGGGCAGACCGCCATGAAAGGGCAGGTGGAAAGCCACACTGTATTCCTGACGGTGGAGCTGAGGCTGGCTCCATCATCATTATGGGATTACCATTCTACCCGCCGCCCCAACGCGCTCTGTGAGACCGTCGGAAATGGAATGGAATCCCCCCGCAGGTTTTGCTCTGACTGTCAGTATTGTTATATGGGGGTAGGGCGGAAACCATTGATGTCAGGCGGAAAGCCTCCGACTAGCTGTCGGATGGCTTTCCATCCGACATCGCACACTGGCCCATTCTAATTTCAACTAGTATTACACCAAAAACGAATGTTAATGTGTCAATTTTGAAAAAGCTTACAAGCAGAAGAAAACTAAAAAATGTAAACAATTAATAAAAATTTCAAAAAATTAGTTATACAATTTATTGTAGAATATCTATTATATTTATATATTTGTAAACATTTCTAATAATGTTATTTATTATATTATTTTAAATTATTAATTTAAATAAATGTATGTAATAACTATTGTTTCCAATAATCTAATAAGAAAACAACATTACAGCTAAACATTATTTTCTTAAAAACAAAATTAAAAGCATCAAAAAGAGCAAAAGAGTATTTTTTCTTATTATAATTACATTTAAAAAAGCGAAAACCTTAATAGTTAGAAAAATAAAAATATATATTTTCAGACAATTCTAAAAAAAATTATAAAATACTTCTCACCCTTTTTCCCTACAAACCCTGCATCTAGCCATAAAAAAATAGAAATGTAAAAAAACTAAATTTGCACACTAGAACAAATATTCAAATTCGAAGTAGTCTAAACAAATAATTTAACAATCATTAAAAGGTACATTTAAATTAAAACATGTTTTGAAAATAATGAAACCATTTTTGAAAGTACTCATATCATATCCCTTTTTAATACAACATCCCACTACTAAAAAATGCAAACATTTTTAATACAAAAAACACGCTATACATTTAAGATTTATGATGCTACATTAATTTAGAAAAAACAGTATGACGTACATCTATATAATATACAACAATATTGTTAACAACAATATTAAATACAACATTGAAAAAGGATATTCTTACCTGTGATATTCTAAACCACAATATTTTGGAAATCATGATATTAAGGTAACATTATTATGGTGGAACAATATTTCCCATTCAATATTTTCTTAAACAAAAAAGTGAGATACAAACACAAATAATATTCTACAGCCACATCAATGATCCTGGAGTCGGTCGGGGAATAGAGGCCGGAGTGTCCAGTTGTGTGATCAACTTTTGGCCCCATTTTTAAACTGAGGTGCTCTTTTAGCTGCTGCATTATTGTTGTTGGACAGCGTTTGGTGGGATGATGACTGGTGGAATACTATACTCTCAACTTGCATCTTTCTGAAAAACACTAATTTTGTACTACTATAATGTCGTAAGCAAGGATGTTGTTCTCAGTTTATTGATATGTGTATATATAACTTTCACAATCGTGAATCATAGTCACGTTTTAACTTAAGCAAAATAATTTACATAGATTAAATGAGTATTTAGCCCTTACATTTTGATTGCCATATTAGAAATCAACTTCTGTTAACATGTAAACTCAGTTCCTATGTTTTTGAAGACCTCCATACAGGCCCGGACTGGCCGTTGCGGGCATCGGGCAATTCCCCGGTCGGCCGCAAGGGTGGGGGCCGTTTCTGGAACCCCTGGGGGCCGTTTTTGTGACAGGGCCGTTTTTGCAGCAAAGCTGCAAAATCGGCCCTGTAACAAATTCGGCGGAAAAGCGGCCCTGGTAAAGCAGCTTGGTGGCATCCCCTCCTCCTCCCCCAGGGGGAGGAGGGGGGGCCGGCCGAGCACTTTGCCAGGGCCGGTTTTGGTTCCCAGTCCGGCCCTGCCTCCATATGCATGGTGGTACACTTCATGTGCGGAACACAGACTTCTGTGAGTAGGGTAGAGATATCTGCCTACCACAACCAACAGCAAATGTGTGCAGGTGTTGTATTGGTTTAAAAAAAAGGCCACTGGATTTACGCTAGCCTGACTGGAGATGGATGTTACCCCGAAAACGGTCCCAGGATGCTTGTTTCTAGTCCAGGGAAGACATGGCTTGGCATTTCGGGCTGCAATTTTCCCATGAGGCACAGGGTCCAGACTGATTTGCATATAGCTGTGTCTGAACTGGGATGGTGAAGTGAGCTAAAGAATGATGATGGATTCAACCCAGATCTGCGACTAGTGGTGAGTGTCTGAAAAGTTTCAGCGCTCTGTCCATCATCACCTTGTGTTTACTTTGTTCGGCCTAAGTTGGCTGTGTATGCCCATACGTGGGTCTCTTGCTCACTTTGCCTCTGGATTCAAGCTTGCCTGGCTGAAGAGGGGTGTTACCCCGAAACCTGTCCCAGGATGCTTGTTGCCGGTCCAGTGAAGACATGGCTCGGCAATTCAGGCTGGACTATTCCCAAGAAAAAAAAAAAATAATAATAATTTACAACAAGGGGTGGTGATGGACAGAGTCTCTGAATTAAGCAGAGTACTCTCACCCAGTCAAGAGATCAGGGCTAGATCCAACACCGTTTTTTAGCTCATTGCACCATCCCAGTTTCAGAACCTGGCTGTATGCAAATTAGTCTGTCCCTGGCCCAGTGCATCATGGGAACAGGGCAGACCAGACTACAAAAGCCAATTCTTACACTGGGAAGGAAACAAGCTTCGGGGACCGGTTTCTGCCATTTCAGGCGTCTTCGGCCCGGCTTGCTTGAATCCTGATGGTGCAATGAGCAAGGGACTCACATCTGAGTATACCCTTCCACGCTTAGGGTGGACAAAATAATTTACAACAAGGGGTGGTGATGGACAGAGTCTCTGAATTAAGCAGAGTACTCTCACCCAGTCAAGGGACTATTCCCAAGAGGCACAGGGTCAAGATTGATTTGCATACAGCTGAATCTGAACTGGAGTGGTGAAGTGAGCTTAAGAATGATGATGGATACAACCCAGATCTGTGACTGGGGGTGAGTGTCTGAAAAGTGTCAGTGCTTCGGCCATCATCTTCTTGTGTTTACGTTGTATTGGTATTGACATAGAGTGATACTCAAAGTGGTCATTAAAAATTACATAACTTAAAATGTCCTCTTACATTACAGAACGATAAAATTTAAAAATCTTAAACATTTTTATATAGGATTTCAGTGATCATTATTTCAACTTTCTCCAATGTAGAATTACTTTTTTACAGATACAAGTGTATGTGAGACTGACATTATATATTGTATCTAATTGTGTTAGTCTTGCCAGACTAAAGTACTTTAAAAACATTTTATTGCAGGATGCAAAAGCATATCATTAGAGTGTATATTTATTTTTCATATAAAAACTTCTTCTGCAGAATTACCATGGTAGACAGCATGTTGGATCTTTGTCAAGATCCAATCATATCTATGTGTCTCAATTCTACAAAGCCCTTCTTGCATTTATTGAAAGGCTGGTATTTTTTTAATACCATGGCTGAAAATGTTTGCAACTTTTAGACACCTCTACACCACTATCTAAATAACAATGCTCTAAGAAAGTCAATACCATACTAAAGCATTGAATGCTTAACAATCTCAGTCTTTGTCTTTTTCAAATTGTTATTTTCTTCTAAATGTATTGTATGTGGATTACAAATTCGACTTATACACTTATCAATTCTTTCTTTTGTCTACATCCCTTTTCAGCAGACAGAGCGGAACATCAGCTGGACCCAGGGCTAAGGAGAACAAGATACTCAGTTACTAGTCTGTCACCATATCTTTCTACTAACAGTGAGGAGGAATTTTCCTTCACCAGCTGGGAGAATTTGTCTGACTGTAGAGTAACTCTCTCTGTAAGGAGTCCTGGTGGCATAATGAGAGACCACTGAGGGGTTTGAAGATACAGACACCACAAGTCAAGAGGCTTCTCTTGGCCAAGAGGAAGAACTAATAGTAATGTCCCAGTATTGGGGCCCTCTTCCACCTGGCTAGCTGCCATCCACTCCATCTTCAGAATCCTTGAAACCAAAATGGCTTCTAGCTGCACTCCCTGATTCATCGCTTGCTCCTTCACCAAGTGCTGTTCAGATAGTGCTCTCTTGGAATGAGTGAGAAAGAACAGGGGAAATGAGAGCCATCTGAGAGATGCTCTTGGAGCAACATATAGAACATATAGTTCTATAAATAAGCCCCCATGTTTACTCTTGCCCTCCTTGATTGCAGGTATTACAGTTCATCTGCCTCCATAACCCACCCCACTTGCTGTTGTGACTGCTCCCTGCTTGCGGGTGATTTCAACCTGCACCACTTAGGAACAATCCAGCCTGAAAGGAACAACCTAACTAGAGCCGAAAGAATTTTTAATAACTTCTTACTAGATTACGAACTCACTTCAGTTGAGTATTTACACAAAAGGTCAGAATTAAACATTCAAATGAGAACTACATTTAAGAACAGTTCCACAATTGATTATATATTTCTATCTGACCAGCTAGTCTCTAAAATTGAGGACTTTGAAATGAAGATAGACGACACAAGCGATCATTCATTACTCCTAGTAGAGCTCAATGTCACTATCAAAGAACGAGAAAAAATTACAACGGTCTCAAAATCAACGGGCGCCGAAGAACATGTCCTGGCTAGAAGAATAAAATGGAACACCAATCAGGTGATGGCCCTAAAACATTGGAAAGAAAAACAAGAACACATAGGGAACAATCCCGGGGTAGCACCAAATAGGGAAAATTGGGCAGAGTGGACAAATGACCTGAAAACATGCCTGAAGAAAGCTGAGCCCAACCCTAAGGAGAAGACCATTTCACAATCCATGGCCAATAACAAAAAGCTGGTTGAAACAACTCGAAATTTAACAAGGGCAAAAAGAGCATATAAGATAGTCGGCTCTAACAATACACTGGATACGTACAAAGAAATACACAAAGAACAGAGACACCTGCTCTGGACAATCAAGCAAAATAGGCTTGACGAAGAGTGGATCAAAATCCACGAATTGACTAAGCCTCACAAACAACGACAACTCTGGCGATACATAGCAGAGCTAGACAATAATAGAGTAGCTCGAAGTAACGCCGTCCATGCCGACGCATGGGTGAGACACGAAGAAACAACATACGATCGCAAGCAGCCCAGTTGCAGAGGGCTCGCGCGCGACTGTTGGTGCGTGACTGCCACTTAATTTTAACTTTTGTCTTTCCGCTGACTGCAAGCGGTGCAATTTATTTCCCTGACTTTTGTCCCGCAGATTACTAGCGGTTGACATTATTTTTAATACTATTCCCATTTTTGCCCTGCTGACTACTAGCAGCGCTTTCTTACCTTTTAAATCATTTGCCATCCCCCCTGCAGCCAAGTCTTCCGCTGGGGCCGGACCGCTTAACGGTGCTCCTCAGCGCCCGTGGGCGCCATCTTGGGTTGGTCGGCGAGATCGATCTTCGCCACACCCCCCTCGTCATCATTCTACTTAGGACTCACTTCCTGTCTCCTCCAGTGATCGCAAGCAGCCCAGTGGCAGAGGGCTCGCGCGCGACTGTTGGAGCGTGACTGCCACTTAATTTTAACTTTTGTCTTTCCGCTGACTGCAAGCGGTGCAATTTATTTCCCTGACTTTTGTCCCGCTGATTACTAGCGGTTGACATTATTTTTAATACTATTCCCATTTTCGCCCTGCTGACTACTAACAGCGCTTTCTTACCTTTTAAATCACTTGCCATCCCCCCTGCAGCCAAGTCTTCCGCTGGGGCCGGACCGCTTAACGGTGCTCCTCAGCGCCCGTGGGCGCCATCTTGGGTTGGTCGGCGAGATCGATCTTCGCCACAACCCCCTCGTCATCATTCTACTTAGGACTCACTTCCTGTCTCCTCCAGTGATCGCAAGCAGCCCAGTGGCAGAGGGCTCGCGCGCGACTGTTGGAGCGTGACTGCCACTTAATTTTAACTTTTGTCTTTCCGCTGACTGCAAGCGGTGCAATTTATTTCCCTGACTTTTGTCCCGCTGATTACTAGCGGTTGACATTATTTTTAATACTATTCCCATTTTCGCCCTGATGACTACTAGCAGCGCTTTCTTACCTTTTAAATCACTTGCCATCCCCCCTGCAGCCAAGTCTTCCGCTGGGGCCGGACCGCTTAACGGTGCTCCTCAGCGCCCGTGGGCGCCATCTTGGGTTGGTCGGCGAGATCGATCTTCGCCACACCCCCCTCGTCATCATTCTACTTAGGACTCACTTCCTGTCTCCTCCACTGATCGCAAGCAGCCCAGTGGCAGAGGGCTCGCGCGCGACTGTTGGAGCGTGACTGCCACTTAATTTTAACTTTTGTCTTTCCGCTGACTGCAAGCGGTGCAATTTATTTCCCTGACTTTTGTCCCGCTGATTACTAGCGGTTGACATTATTTTTAATACTATTCCCATTTTCGCCCTGCTGACTACTAGCAGCGCTTTCTTACCTTTTAAATCACTTGCCATCCCCCCTGCAGCCAAGTCTTCCGCTGGGGCCGGACCGCTTAACGGTGCTCCTCAGCGCCCGTGGGCGCCATCTTGGGTTGGTCGGCGAGATCGATCTTCACCACACCCCCCTCGTCATCATTCTACTTAGGACTCACTTCCTGTCTCCTCCAGTGATCGCAAGCAGCCCAGTGGCAGAGGGCTCGCGCGCGACTGTTGGAGCGTGACTGCCACTTAATTTTAACTTTTGTCTTTCCGCTGACTGCAAGCGGTGCAATTTATTTCCCTGACTTTTGTCCCGCTGATTACTAGCGGTTGACATTATTTTTAATACTATTCCCATTTTCGCCCTGCTGACTACTAGCAGCGCTTTCTTACCTTTTAAATCACTTGCCATCCCCCTGCAGCCAAGTCTTCCGCTGGGGCCGGACCGCTTAACGGTGCTCCTCAGCGCCCGTGGGCGCCATCTTGGGTTGGTCGGCGAGATCGATCTTCGCCACACCCCCCTCGTCATCATTCTACTTAAACGCACACTATGAGTCAGCGTAGCGGACGAGCGCAGCGGGCGCGTCGTAGGCGCGCCGGAGTTGCGCCTGAGTTAAGCCCGTCTGTGCCCGTCCGCAGCCGGACGGGCCCAGGGGCAGGGGACACTAGCCTTACCATCTCATATACCGCCAGTCAACTGTGGAACCTTAACTCACCTGGTCAGTCTCCCCCCTTTGTCACTATGGGGAAACTTTCCGCACTCGGCATCTTATGTAACCCCCCTCCCCAACACGACCTTCTCATCCCTGTGACCGTCCCTTTACAGAACCATAATTCAATTCGGGTATTATATTTAAATACCCGCTCAATGATCAGGCATCAGGTAGACATATTCACCTTGCTGACACAGGAAAATCCTGACCTACTCCTGCTGACCGAGTCATGGCTCACGGAGGATTCCCTCCCTGACATCTTAGCTGCCCTTCCCCCAGAATATTTTATCCTCCATGCTGACCGCCCTGCCGTCCACCCTGCTGGGGGGGTGGCGGCCATTATTTCAAAACGATTCCATCTTATTTCCTCGTCATCATTTGCACTTTCACAAGTAGAGAATCTGATTATCAGTCTGGGGACGGAAACCGGGGCCTTTTCCTTCGCCCTTTTATATCGCCCCCCCGACCCATGCCGGATTTTGCTGAGAAATTATGCGAACACTTGACTGCCCTTTTGCCATCACACTCTAGTTTCACCCTATTTGGGGACTTTAATTATTGGTTCGACGACGCCAACGCCGGGGCACAGGCCACTCCATTATTCGAGACCTTGACAAGCCTGAACATGAGTCAGCAGGTTGTTTCACCCACGCATGTAAAAGGCCACATATTAGATCAGGTTTGGACCACGAATTTAACCCTCTCTCTACCTCTTACATCCCCATGTGTGTGGTCAGACCATTATATAGTCGATACGACCATCACTCTCAGCGGGCGATCTAAGGCCCCTATGATGGCCGGCAGTTCTGCACGCAAATGGAATAACTATGACTCCAAGGGATTCTTAGCAACCTTGGCTTCCACTTGTCCGATTACTTCCCCTCCTAATGATGTCAATGGGATGGACACTAACATCCGTAGCTGGCTTAAAGAGGCTAGTGATCAATTTGCCCCAATAATCAAGTTCCCCTGCACTAGACATCCTAATGCCAACCGGTGGTTCTCTGACAACCTCAAGAAAAAAAAACTTGAGGTACGTCAATTGGAACGTTTCTGGAGGCGGGATTACTCCCACTCATCCAGACAGAGATATGTAATAGCTCGGAGAGAATACAAATTGGCTATCCTTTCAGCTAACTCGGAGCATATCTCTCAGCGACTAATAAATCCCGCGAGGTATTTAGGATCATGAATGAGCTGACCACGGACGACAGGACCCTTCCAGCCCAAACCCCGACTAAAGAGACCTGTGAGGCCCTTAATCTCTTTTTCATCGAGAAGATCATTAAAATAAAAGACTCTATCATCCCGGCCTCACAGCCGTCATTACTTCTTGACGCTTCTCTAGATAACCCTTCATCTTTCACTCTGTTTCCTATCTTAGACCCCCCTACCTTAGCGAAATTTAGCCACCCGTGTAAAATCATTGTCCTCCCTCGGTACTACGTGACGTTTGTCTTAAACTGCCTGAATGCATACTACCCCTTTTGAATGCATCCCTCACCTCAGGTACAGTCCCTAGCTCCTTCAAGGAAGCTATTCTCGTGCCGCTTCTGAAAAAACCAGGGGCGGACGCTGCTGAACCCTCTAATTATCGACCAATTTCCTTGCTGCCTTATCTGTCAAAGCTCCTCGAAGCCCATGTCACCTGGTGTCTCTCTAATTTCATCGAGAGCTCTAGCTTCCTTGAGTTTAATCAGGCCGGCTTTAGGCCGGCCCATTCTACGGAAGCTGTTATTCTGGCAGTTATGGACACCTTGAGAGGGAATGCAGATGCCAAGAGACCTCAGGCCTTGGTTCTTTTGGACCTGTCTGCCGCGTTCGACACGGTGGACCATGACATCCTTCTCCACCGTGTCGGACAGGCCGGCATTCAGGGCTCTGCTCTTAGGTGGGTCGAATCATTCTTGACAGGAAGATCACAAGCTGTACGTCTAGGCCCCTTCACTGCGTCAAAATCCCCCATCACTTGCGGTGTCCCTCAAGGCTCTTCACTTTCCCCGTTATTATTTAATCTCTATCTTCGCCCTTTAATTCGCTCCCTCCATAATTGGGACGTTACCGTCCTCAATTATGCTGATGATTTGCAGCTCGTCTTTCCACTCGATTCTCCTCAGGCAATTAACAACTTCCACGCCATTATGACTTATATCCAACAATGGATGAATCTGAACCAGTTAAAACTCAACCCTGGAAAGACTGAGCTGCTTCTTCCCGGCTCCAGTGTTGCACACTGGGGCCCGCAGTTTTGGCCCCCCGACTTGGGTCCTCCACCAACACCACTCAAGGCCCTTAGGAGTCTGGGGGTGACGATCGACGCTGAATTGTCGCTTAAAGCTCAAGTGGGTGCCACGATTTCTTCGTGTATGTTCCAACTTTGAAAAATCCGGAAGATCAGGCACCTACTCCCACACGCGGCCCTGTGTCAGGTCGTCATGTCCCTTGTTCTATCGCGCCTTGATTTCTTCAATTCCCTTTACCATGCACTCCCACGATTCCTCCTGCACCGCCTCCAGGTCGTGCAGAATCAGGCAGCCCGCCTCATCTTTAAGATCCCTAGGTGGCAATCTGCGAAGCCACTGCTCCGCAAGCTCCACTGGCTGCCAGTGAGGGAGAGGGCAGCCTTCAAGATGGGCTGTATGGTATTTAAATCCCTTCATTGCCCCTGTCCTGTTTTTTTGAAATCCTTCGTCACTTCGTATCTCCCAGCACGTCCCCTCCGCTCAGCTCACCTTCACCTGCTTGTCACCCCCAAATTTAAAATCAACAAATTTGGGGGTCGTCGATTTGCATTTCTTGCCCCTAAACTTTGGAACTCCTTTCCCTTGGTCATCAAATCCAGTAACTCCCTTCTTCAGTTTAGGAAACTCCTTAAGACCTTTCTGTTCACTCTTTCTGGATAACTCTTCTCTGTCTTTTATTTCATATGTCCCTCCAGCAAGCGCCAAGAAACCTTCGGGTGTTAGTGCGCTCAAAAAGTGTCATTTAACATAACATAACATAACGTAGACAAGGAAGAAAGCATTAAATTCGCAAGCGCTACGGTGTAAACAGAGACCACAAACATAAACAAAGAGGCGGAACCCACAAATTCCACAAATACAGACGTTCTTATAGACCAGGGCGTGACAGCCGTCGAAAAATTGATTAAAAAGATGAGGAAAGATGGGGCACCAGGACCCAACGGTCTCCCAGCCGCAATGTTCAGGGAAGATCCAAATTACTGGGGGATAGTTCTATCCGGCCTTTTCACCGAATGCCGATTACAGGGCAAAGTGCCAGACTCGTAGCGCGGGTCAATCCTACAGCCCATATTTAAGAAGGGCGACAACACACAACCAAAAATCTATAGACTAATTGCCCTGCTGGACATCGAAGGAAAAGCCTACGCAAACACCTTGCTGACAGAATTAACCAGATGGGTTGAAGACAATGAAATCCTCCCTTTCTACCAAACACAATTTCGCAAAGGCTGCTCGACTATTGACAACATTATAAAGAGATGATGGGCAGTAGTGTCCCCCAAATGGAGAAATGTCCGCACATTCGTTAGGTTCCTCTAATATGTAATATACACAAAAATAAGCCTGTTCTATATTATAATGACCACAAAACACGGGTGCTCAAATAGCCCTGTTAACACCCACCACCCCAGGGTGTTGCCTAGCACAGAAAGTGTGCCTTGAATCTATACAGAAAAAGAAGGGCTCTGCCAGCACACCAACTGTGGACTTAAGTGTATCAATTCTAGACAGTACTAGATCTCCAGGTGATTCATAATTGCACCTTTAGTATAAGGAGAAGGCACACCAGCTAAAATCCAATCCAACAGTAACATTTTATATAGATGCAAGGATCCAGTGCAGAAAGTAATCTTCAAAATCTTTATTTCAAAAGTTACTGACAACATTATGGCAATATCTTATTTAGGACAGCAAGCCAATAGCAGGGAAAATAAACCAGTCTATGCTTGCTTCATAGATTATTCAGCAGCGTTTGACGGAGTGCCGCGTGAAAAGCTTTGGTCCAAATTGCACAACTGCCAAATTCCTTTTGGTCTACTTAATGCAATTATTTCATTATATAGTAATACTTGGATCAGAGTTAAACTGGCAAACAACATCACTACAAAAAAGTGTTTTACGAATAGGGGCTTAAAACAGGGATGCGTACTTGCCCCAACACTTTTTAATTTATACACTGGGGATCTGGGCAAGGTCATACAAAGCGCAAACCTAGCAGTCCCGAACATAGGTGTCAGCAAAATTCAAATCTTACAATATGCCAATGACCTTGTTGTGATGGATCACACGAAAATAGGCTTACAAAAGGCCCTCAGTGCTTTAGATTCCTATAATCTATGCAATGAATTAAAGATAAATCCAGAAAAGACCAAAGTTCTTATCTTTGGTAATTGTAAAAGAAAAACATTCCTAAAATGGCACCTGGGAAAGGAGAGAATAACTGTATCAAAGTTCTACAACTACCTTGGGTGCTGGTTGAGCGACTCAGGAAAAGCCAATATGCACTTACATAAAATGGAATCGAATGCTGAATCAACAATATACGCTTTGTGCAAACTACAGGAAAAAATGCAGAGCCCGACAACCTTACCAATCAGAAAAGTAATACAAGCAAAAGTAGGGGCAGTTGCGGGATACGCCCAGCAGGCCTTCCCAGGCAAAATGAGTACTACGATGGATAAAGCACAGTGTCTGGCGTATAAACGTATTTTTAAATTACCAAAATACACATGCAATAGCGGAATCCGCCTGGAATTTGGCCTGGTGCAGCAGAGCAAAGAATGCCTAGGCGCACATGCAAAACACTATTATTCGGTACTTAAAGCGACGGACGGGAGCTTGAAGAGCAGGTTAAAAACCATCTATGATGGCCCAAGCAATCCATGGCAGGCTTATTTGCAGGAAGCAGTGGCAGTTTTAGGCTTGGCAATTCAAAATTGGAGCCAGCGAGGCCTAACCTATCCGATCATCAAAAACGCAATAAACAAACAGTGCTATCGATTGTCAAGAGAAATCGATTTAACAAATCTGGAAAAAGGAAAAGGCCAACCTGGGGTGATAACAACTTACAAGGAATACAAACTCCAGCCCTATCTTGATCAAGAACTTGGGAGAAAGGCCCTAAAAAACATCCAGTGGGCCAGACTTGTAGCTCTCCCTATAAAAGAGCTAAACCCGAGTTGGAAAACCTTGGAAAACAAGAAGCGAGGCAGAATATGTGATTTTAAAACAAAATCGCTGCTACATTTGTTGTGCTGTTGCACAGGGCTCTTACAATCCCAGCTGAAACTATTAATCCCATATGGCTACGCAAAGGTGTTCGAACAACAAAAGAGGCAGTCACAGCTATATTTGATTGCACATTAACAACGGATCTGGCCAGAATAGGGAGATACATGCAGGAAGTCCGGTCAATACTGGACAAAGCTAATGAAACAGACAATTGCATAAAAATACACTCGATCTGCACAAAAGAAGTGATAACTCAGCGAAAACGTTTTTTAAATTAATTAATGATCTAACTTTTATACTGTTTTATGTTTGGTTACAGAAAGACAAGATTTATAACTGTCATTTAATCATTCTCTTAAATTTTAAAGTGTAATATATTGCAAATGGTTTTAAGTAATTGTGCAATAAATTAATTTTTTTACTTGACTGCTCTCAGTTCTACGGTCCAAATTGCTTCCCCTAAATCCTCTGCATTTTACATCCCTCGTGGGCTCTCCTATCTGAACTTGGGCAGATAACTGTCTGTATCAGAGGAGATAAATGTTGTTGAGGTGAAGTCCAAGCTGGAGGATGGACAGAACTTTCACCCCAACCCAAGACTCATACACTCCATCTAGGTCAAGAGTTTCACTTTCAATCTAATTTGTAAAGTTTACTCTTTTTATGCATTTGACTTTGTTTTATGACTTTGACTATTTGATATCACTGTTTAGTTTGGACTTCATTTTAAATTAATATTTTAGTAACTTTTCCCCTTACAATCCCCACATTTTGTTATGAGTTTCCCATCCTCATCCAAATTCATTTTATCCATCAGCTAATACAAATTACATTAGTTCATTTTCCCTTATTCTGGGGTCTCCAAAAATTAAAAAAATGTTACATTTTTCTTTTTCTTAAATCTAATGTAACAAAATATGTAGCTCGTCTTTTCTGAGTAAGTGGGTGGGCATGCATTTGAATGAAACTGTATGATATTATTGTGAACTTGCAAGATACAAGGGTGGTTTTAAAAATTAGATTATACGTTCAAAATAAATAAGAACTTAATATAGAAAAACACACTAAAGTACACTGAAGTAGATGTTAGGTGCTATGAACTTTTATTTGCAAAGGTGCTCATAGGTAAACGTATTTAAGTTAAATATTTAGGGATGGTTCTTACAAAGGCCAATCTAAATGTGTTTGAATGAGTGATGTGTAGTGTGAGAAGTATTGTAATTTGAGGAATGGTATTAACGTCCATTGGGGGTGGTCATTCACGGTGCACAGACATAATATCGACTCCAAAATATCGTTTGGACAGAATATCGAGTTTTAAATATCGTTTGGAGAAAATATCGACATGACAGAATATCGACAGCCAAAATATCGTTTTTAAGGTAAGTGAATTAATATCGACTGTAAATAATATAGAAAGTGAAAATATCCAAGTATATAATCTAGATAGTAAAAAATATCGTTTTTTAAATAATATGTAATTATTTATAGTGTTTTTATGTTATAATATGTGTGAAAAGTGTCATTTTATGTTATAATTATTTTTAATTAATGATTTTTTTTTAATTTATTGTGTAATTTTATTCTGTAGCGGGTTGTGGGTTTATAGGGGAATAGGGTGGGAAGTAATTTAAGTATAATTAATTAAATATGTAAATTTATTAATTGGTAATAATAATTAATTAATTGGTAATTAAATAATATATGTTAATTATTTAAAATTTAATTGGTAATTAATTTAATTTACTTTATTAATTGCTAATTATGTAAATTAAAATAATGTATTTCCTGTAGCGGGTTGTGGGTTTATAGGGGAATAGGGTGGGAAGTAATTTAATTATTATTTATTAAATATGTAAATGTATTAATTGGTAGTAATATTTAATTAATTGGTAATTAAATAATATTTGTTAATTAATTAAAATGTAATTGGTAATTAATTTAATTTAATTGATTAATTGCTAATTATGTTAAATTAAAGGGGTATTTTTAGGGTTCAGGGTCAGTTTTTAGTTTTTGGGTAAAAGGGTATTTTTACGGTTCAGGGTCAGTTTTTAGTTTTTGGGTAAAGGGGTATTTTTAGGGTTCAGGGTCAGTTTTCAGTTTTTGAGTAAAGGGGTATTTTTAGGGTTCAGGTTCAGTTTTTAGTTTTTGGGTAAAGGGGTATTTTTAGGGTTCAGGGTCAGTTTTTAGTTTTTGGGTAAAGGGGTATTTTTAGGGTTCAGGGTCAGTTTTTAGTTTTTGGGTAAAGGGGTATTTTTAGGGTTCAGGGTCAGTTTTGGGTTTTTGGGTAAAGGGGTATTTTTAGGGTTCAGGGTCAGTTTTTAGTTTTTGGGTAAAGGTGTATTTTTAGGGTTCAGGGTCAGTTTTTAGTTTTTGGATAAAGGGGTATTTTTAGGGTTCAGGGTCAGTTTTGGGTTTTTGGGTAAAGGGTTTTTTTAGGGTTCAGGGTCAGTTTTGGGTTTTTGGGGTACAGGGGTACAGTGTAAAAACAAAGTAAAATTAAATTTACATTAATTTAATTTAATGAAATTAAATTAAATTAAATTATATTTATATAATTTTAAATAATTTAAATTAAAAAAATTATTATATACTTACCAATACTTACGTTGTAATGGTAGTGCGTTGTAAAAGTTGCGTTGTAACGTCATATATCCACTGTTGCACTCTTTGCAGTGGGAATAGTAATTTTTACTCTTTTGTATTTGTACGTTAATAATATTGGCTATTATTTAATTAAATTTTGTTACTATATATATATATGTTTTAAGAAATATGATTAAAAAAGTATTATTTTTTTACTTTCATTAATTATTTAATTATTAAAAGTTATTTTAAGTATTGTTAATTATATTTTAGTAATTAATTTTTTTAATTAATGTAATTAAACATTGTTTTTATTAAAGTCGATATTTTTTACAACTATATTTTTGTAAACGATATTTTGTACTCGATATTTTTGTACTTACCTGTTTGTACATACAAACTCGATATTTTGGTTGTAGATATTTTTTCCTCGATATTTTGGGTAGTCGATATTTTGGCAGTCGATATTATTTCAGTGATCCGTCATTCACATGTTTGGATATTCAAAACTGGTTCCATTAGACCTTATGGTTGTGCCTTTGATTGAAGATGATATTGTGTAGGTGGTGGTTTATGGTTGGGGTAGGTTAATCACCATCAGTATTTGCGGTTGTTGTTGCCCTGACAAGCTATACCTCAGTTGAGTCTTGTGGATGCCTTGGCCTTGCAGATTGATATCCACACCTATTTGTTATTGTCTTTAACATCTGCATGGTCAAGGCATGTTGCTTGCACCCTCCTCCTTTAAAAAGCAAAGATGCTCTTTGTGCAACTTTGTCATGTCTTGGTAACATTTCTCAGTGTACTGAAAGACACAGGCCGTCCTGCCAAGCGTCGGAGGGATTTAATGCTACCCATAATTTAATATAGGATCATATCCATGTCACCAATATATTACCCATACAGATGACTATTACCTTAACAAAGCCATGCAAAGTGGCTTGATAAATCCCAAAATAGATTTTGCATCTGGGATATGCCACAAAAGTGATGCCTCCTTGCTCTAGTACAAAGCGCCTGCTTTACGATGTTGGTGTCGATGTTCACGTTTCTTAGTTGGATTCGGACACAATCTTTGCCTTGCTCTATGGATCTTGTCACATTTGTTTAACCTAATATAAGTTTCTTTTGACACGTCTGTGAGTACCAAGGACAGGTATATGCATATATGTTACATTTTTGGAGAAAAACAGATTGACATTCAGCACAGTACATGCATCAAGAATGTATGTTTTACAGCACTGGCAGCATAGAGCAGAACTGTGCAAGTTAGTAACTAGATGCACGCTGACAGAACAGGAAATTGAGTCTTTGCAGGATTATAGTAAATCGTTTGTGAAATTGACACACGTTCATTTTCACGCCTAGGCAACAGGTTTTGGCGGTAATTCGGGTACGTGTAACGGGAATTCGTCTATATTTATTTTATGTAAAATATGCAGCCATCTAAAACGTCAGTAAAGAGAAATATGCTCAGAGCAAGAAATGTTTTTCATGTCTCGGGAACGGATGCAAGAAATTGCCTCCAAAGGGCAATTTCTTCTCTCTCCCAGTGACTCAACCACTTGAGAGGTTTCCCTGAAGCCAACTTACTGCCAAGACATCTGCCTCCTTCAGCTCTGATGGTAGAAAAGAAAATGAACACATTTCAGACAGATGCTGGAAAATAAAATGAGCCTCAATCAACTACGTAATTTACATCTTGGGTTCGATTACATAAATTTCACCTGGCGGCGTATGTTGATTTTTTCAACAAAATGGTGTCTGTAATAGTGTGCTTTTCCTCGTTTCCTTTGCAGTACACAGCACGTTGCACCAGCACAATGTGCAAATATGACTTTTAGTGGCTAAGTGGAACACCTAAGTGTGTATTTAATTTAAAAAAAGATGTCTTTGATGTACAATAACATATCAGCTGACCAGCGGCTCACTTTAAAAACTATGGGCAACATGTACAAACCTCTTTTGTGGTCACAAACCCCGCGATTCACAAAATTACAGTGCTTGTGGCAGCACAGGGGCCTTGTACAATGTGCAAAAGTATTTCCAACTCCTAAATTGAATTTTGCAAATGTTACCAAATCTCAAGGAGGAGGCATTAAAAAGGGCCCACAGCCCTCCTATTTGTGACTTGGGGCCAGATGTAGGTAGCCAAATACCGGTCGGTAACGGCCGAATTCGGCCGTTACCGACCGGTATTTGGCTTTTGAGATGTAGGTGCCTGAAAACAGGCCATTTCGGTAATTTTACCGAATCTGTAAATATACCGGTCGGTAAATTTACCGACCGGTATATTTACAGAATCGGTAAAATCGAGATGTAGGTGGGACTCTTCTGAGTCCCACAAGCCCTACAAAATCGGTATTTTACCATCCAATACAAGTTGATGGTAAAATACCGATTCAGGTGTGCATGCACATGTGTGCATGCACACCTATGCCATATGACAGACAGACCTGCCATTAGGGCAGGTATGCCTGCCACATGGCACCTGAACCCGTTTTGGGGGTGCTAGAGGGTGTCAAAGTGACACCCCCTGCACCCTTGTGAAATTCGGTATTTACCGATTCGGTAAATACCGACCGGTAAATGCCCAATCATTCCTATGGGCTTCAAAGCCCATAGGAATGAATGGGCATTTACCGGTCGGTATTTACCGAATCGGTAAATACCGAATTTTACCGATTCGGTAAATGCACATCTGTATTTACCTACATCTCGGTACTTATATTTTACCACTTCTTAAATACCGAATCGGTATGATTCGGTATTTAAGAGGTGGTAAAATAATTTTACCTACATCTGGCCCTACGTAAGCTAAGTAACAGTGCTTTGTGACTGCCGTTGGAGGCTTACAAATCCACACCCAGCAAGTGGTAATCCATTTTTTTTCTTTACTTGTTTTTATTCAATACTGCACAGGTATCTCATTACATATCAACCCATCAGGCCGTAATACCATGTAAGTAAGTAATCTTTATTGCTCAGGTAATTAAAACCATTGCAAATATTAATACATTAATTAAATACAATTATTATAAAAGATATAAAATGACAATAGCTTCATTTTGTGAATAGTTGTTGCTACAAAAATGTATGCAACTTTTACACTGAGCATGGATTAAAATCGTATAAGTCCTTTGTATTGCTTGAAAAGGCTATATTGAAAGTCTTGCATCTGGGCTTTAAAAATATACGGTGGCAATAATTTCCTGCGGTAGGTAGTAGTTACTGCAAAAATGTATGCTACTTTCACACTGAGTAACCCTTACGGTACCGTAAGTCCCTTGTATTGCCTGCGGTAGCTGAGGCCGTAATACAGCATAGAGGGATAAAGAGTCAAGAATCAGCGTACACTTCAGATAAGCAGTGCAGGGTGTCACAGCAGCCTAAATGTTTGCCCATGCTGTGCTCATAAGCGTCATTGCTGGGCACCCGTTGTTTTGTGCGACATACAGAACTCCCATACAGGGAGATTATGTGCAGCAGCAGCCAACATAAACTACAATGAAAAAACTTGCCAGCGACAGGTGGCAGGCGATAGTCTCTAATATGAGAGACGAGGAGACCTAAAAAGGATCATCAATCAGCAGGCAGAGTAACAGGCATGGATGGATGTAAAGCCCTCAGTTCCCTGGGGCTGCTGCAACAGCACATCTGAGCAGGGGGTTAGTGAAAGACATACCCAGGGTGGCAACCCAGAACAGCAAAGTCTGTTGAAATAAGGGCATATAGTGTCAGCTGTTTTGAGATAACAATTATGGGCGCGTGTAAGGAGACGACTCTCTTTTCTTCCCCTGAACTCATACTCCGGGTCATCGGCTCCCTCTGCCATCTGCCCAGTCTCCAGTGCTCCTACCCAGCAG
Source organism: Lissotriton helveticus (assembly GCF_964261635.1). NCBI lineage: Eukaryota > Metazoa > Chordata > Amphibia > Caudata > Salamandridae > Lissotriton > Lissotriton helveticus. The sequence goes on from NC_136067.1 coordinate 915,543,571, forward strand.
GTGGGGATTCCTAATTAGGATGGGCTATTCTCTGTTGTAGGTAGAGGCCAGAGCCTCTGATGACCTCGAAGCTGGGTGCCAGCAGTCAATTTTTAAATGAGACCCTAAAAAATGATCTCAACACTCAAACATTATTATGCTGGGGAGGTCGATCTAAGGTAGCTATTAACTGTTAGGGAGTTAGAGTGTTGGATGCAAACCAGAGGGCCCTTACTCCACCCCAGTCAATAACTACTTCAGAGTGCTTCTCCCTCAGATTAAATGGCTACTGCAAAGCAAGCCCTTAAAATGTTGGGTAAAATTCACAAAATGTGTTAAATGGTGTATTTTTCATGGGACTATTTAGGTGGAAGGTCACAAAAACCATATGTGTTGGACATTTTCTTGGAGATACATGGATTCCATTTTTGCCCCATTAAATTGCATTGCAGTGAATGCCTTGCATTGCGGTAAGGAACATATAGAAAGGATAACAATGGATTTTAGTTCACAATGTAAATCATTTGTTGGTAGTGCTTTACAACTTTTAGGAATTGTGAAGAGTTCTAAGTTGATTTCAACATGTGAAAAATTAAGATCCTCTGCTGCGAGTTGAACAATGTTTGAGATTAAAAAAAAACTCATGATGTCCTCCTGAAAACTATGGTAAGTGCTCCACAAATTATATGCGGGTACATTAGAAATAAATTCACAATTTATTGCCTCAGTCATGTGAGGAACAAAAACTGGCAAGCTGAGTAGAATGTGTGCCTCCAATCGCAGCAGGAGTAGTTTGATTCCCCAGTGTTCTACTATACCTTCACCACAGAGGTACTAGTGAACAACCAGAATGCTAATGTTCTTTAATCATGATTCATGAGAAACATGAAGCAGACTTGAATGCATATTGCTTGAATAGGAAATGTGGAACTGGATTGCCTATGGAAGATACGCCTCTAAATTAACAAAGTAAGGGGTTTCATTTAGACATTTAAATTCTGATCAGTCGAGAAGAAAAGAAAAATGAAGATATATTTCTATACATTCTCAAACATTGTCTTAATTCATATCAGAAAAAAAGTCTGGCAATCTAAGTGAAACAAGTACTTGCAACAGCAGCAACATCATATCACTTGATTCCCTAGTGTTCTACTGAACCTTCACATAGCACTAAAGAAGAACTCAAGAGCTAACGTTCTGTGTTCAAGATAAAGATGAGGCACTCCTGAAAACATTCTGCTGGAAAAGGGGCTGCTGAATTTAAAGACTTTCCCATGGAGCAGGCTAAAGCAAATGAGCATTCAGATGTAAATGGACATACGGAACTGCCCGTTTTAAAGATAATGTGATGTAAGATTTTTTTAATTCATTTATGGTATATTAGAACATTGGAATGTTGGGAGCATCATTAAAGACAATAGAATGCTCTGGGCTTCTAATGGCTGGTAGAAGCCCAAAGCATCAACATTCCAATGTTTGCCTTTGTTCACAGCTTTTGCTGTGAACAAAGGCCTCACGGAGCCACAAGTATTTCAATCCCCTCAGGCTGCATAAGTCCTTTGTTTTACTATTTAGAACATTCTGCCCTCTAGGGTTGGAATGTTTTTATAACCCTCCATAGCGGGCTATACCGGCCAATAAAGACCCACTACCTTGTTAAAGTCCCTCGCCTTTGGCTCGGGCCTTTAACCCTGAAGCGGACCTTTAAGGCCAGTACAGCCCACTACCACGTTCTATAATGCTATAATACATTTCAATATTTAGGATACAATGTTTCTGTCATACATTTTCGCTAATGATATTCTGTCATACTATCAGATTGAGAAAGTGCTAGCCTTTTCTGTCAGTTTAAATCTCATTCATTTTAAGTTTCAAAATAATTTTATTAAAGGGAATACAAGGTAATAATACAAAATAGGAACATAATATTGTGAGTAAGAACAGTAAGGGGATAAGAAGGAAAAGGGAACAGATGATGATTAAGTGGAAAAAAGGAAAAAAAAACAATGCAATATGAAATTAACAATTCGAAACATAATGAAGTAATCATGGGTATCAATAGGTAAAAAAGAGATGCTATAGTATATAAGTAATAGAAACAAATGCAATTAGAGCTATGCAGTAAAACAGTTTAGCCGAACATGAGGAAATGGAAAGGGTATCAAGGGGGTTTAGGAACCTCCTGCTGAGCAGGTCGTGGACGAAAGGAGCGGGTTGTACAATTATCCAAATATAACGTAATAGGTAACCATAACTCAGCACGTTTAGCTGCTAACTGTACAGGAAAAACAAAAGCATTATCAAGTCTATGGTTGTGACAAACATTGTACCACCAAGCTTTAAAAGTGATGTTGGACGTAGACTTCCAGTTGACAGTAATTTGTTGAAAAGCAACTGCCAATAATAAGTCAACAATTCGAGCATTAAGGTCAATCTGATCCCAACAGGGGGAGAGGCTTCCCAGAAAGATTCGTGCGTGTGAAAATGGAATACTGGTGGAAAAGATAACATTAATTTGAGCCCAAACTTGTAACCAGAAGGCATGTACCTCTTTGCAAAGAAACAGCATGTGAAACAAAGTAGCATTAGGGGAAGAGCACGACCAACATGTGTCTGGTGTGGTAGGGAAACGTTTGTGAAGGGTGGAAGGAGTATGTAATAAACGATTGTAAATAAAGAATATAGATTGCGTCAGAGAAGCAGCTCTGGAAGTTTTACGAATCTTTGTCCAAATCTTATCCCAAAAAGAAGTTGGCCAAGACAAGGAAAGATCACTCTCCCAGTGCTCCTCCACTGTGCTTTTGAGTCAGGGAAGATTGTGTGTGTGAAAGTGTTTGTATAGGACAGAAGCTTTTGGAAGGGTTAGTAGAGTAGAATGAAGTTGAGTAATAGGATTAGGGGAAGATGAAGAAGGGTGGGATTTGGGAAGTTTATTATAGGCCTCCATAACTGATTCTTTAAGGAGGAGATATTGGGAAGCAGAAGAGAGGGGTAAGTCAAAGGTGGAGCGAAGGGCCTGAAAAGGCAAGAAAGTAGATTGTGAAAACAATTGTGAGATCCAAAGCAAACCCTTAGCCCTCCAAGATTTCCAGAAAATAGGTTTACCTCGGATTAAAAGGTATTTATTGTGCCAAATGGTGGAGGAAAGGAAATCAGTAACACAAACAGGAGGAGAAGGATGAGAGGATAAGAGAAGTTTGAGAGTAAAATTATGTATAGGAGTAAGAATTGAGGAGGGCTTGCGTGAAAAGGAGATACATTCAACAAAAGAGAAAGGTGATAGAAAAAGGCGCTCCACCTTAGTCCACAATGGGCAAGGAGAATCAGGATCTTGTAACCAAAAGGAGGATTGACGCAACAAAAAGGCTCTATGGTAGGCCAGGAAATTCGGAAAATTAACACCACCTTCAGAAGCAGGACGAGTGAGTCTAGCAAGAGACATTCTGGGCTTATTCTTATGCCATAAAAAGGAAGATAAAACTGAATTTTTTTTTTTTATGAACTTAACTGGAATGGCGATGGGAATATTGGAGAGAGTATAGAGAACAACAGGGGAGAGCATCATTTTGATAGTATCTAAGCGACCCCACCAGGACAGGTAAAGAGGGTGCCACCTAGCCGTAAGGTCAGATAGTTTCTGAATACATTTGTTTAGGCATAGGGAAACAGTATCAGGGATGGAGGGGGTAATATGCAAACCTAAATATTTAATATGAGAAGAACTCCAGGTGAAATTGGAGGCGCTGAAGTCAGTCTTAAAGGTGAACTTTGTCAGAGGCAGAATTTCGCATTTATCATGGTTAAGTTTATAACCAGAAATTGAGGAATAATGCTGTACTTCTGCTAAAAAAGCGGGGATGGAAACAGTAGGGTTCGAGATGAAAAGTAAAATGTCGTCTGCGTACGCAGCAAGCTTAATGGAAAGATCCTTAGGAGGGGGAGAAGTCACCGGCCAGTAAGGGGCAGACATACCTGCGGGGAAGACGCTCGCCGACGCGCTCCTGGGGCCCTAACGCTGTAAGTCTCGCCGCCACTGCACGCCATCCTGCGGCTGGAGACTACAGCTCCCAGGGAGCTTAGCGGCCACTTCCTGCATCCGGCCACAGCGCGCCCGGAGGCGCTACTTGAGCAGGACGCTCCCTCGGTGGAGCGAGGGGGAGAAGTCACCGGCCAGTGAGGGGCGGACATACCTGCGGGGAAGACGCTCGCCGACGCGCTCCTGGGGCCCTAACGCTGTAAGTCTCGCCGCCACTGCACGCCATCCTGCGGCTGGAGACTACAGCTCCCAGGGAGCTTAGCGGCCACTTCCTGCATCCGGCCACAGCGCGCCCGGAGGCGCTACTTGAGCAGGACGCTCCCTCGGTGGAGCGAGGGGGAGAAGTCACCGGCCAGTGAGGGGCGGACATACCTGCGGGGAAGACGCTCGCCGACGCGCTCCTGGGGCCCTAACGCTGTAAGTCTCGCCGCCACTGCACGCCATCCTGCGGCTGGAGACTACAGCTCCCAGGGAGCTCAGCGGCCACTTCCTGCATCCGGCCACAGCGCGCCCGGAGGCGCTACTTGAGCAGGACGCTCCCTCCGCGTCGCGGGACGCGCGCGGGCGTGCGCCGGGCTAAGCCCGGGCAAAGGGTGGGCCCTCTGTGGCCCTCAGTGTCCCTCAGTGGACCGAATAGGACGGGACAGGCCACTCCCCTTGTAACTTCTGCTAAAGGAGGTATAGTGTACACACATTATTTTGACTCTTTCCTGTAATATCACTATCTCCACTCTGATTATGCCCTGCACGGGGGGAACAAGCTCAGCTGCGCAAATGCACCAAACGATTACCACAAGCTCTTTGCCTACTGTTCAAGTGATAGACATAAACTGTCCTTGTTACTCTCCATCTAGTACACTATCTCCTCCATTAAACTCCCCAAGGGAGCATAACCTGTCCCTGTGGGATGACCTAAACAGTCTATGCAAAACAAAGTATGTCAGTTTGGATGCACCCTCTCTTGCCAAAGGCACCGGTACTATAAATACTAAAGGCAGTACACAGGAATCCCCCCTTTTATCGAACAAAGTCAATACACAAGCCTCTGTACTTCCATGGCTATTACCCGTCAAAAGAAAGCATGATGAGGACAATGCCGAAAGGACTCAATCCAAATTCCATAAACCATCTGTAAACCCCGCATGGTCTGTTCATAATCTCCCTATCATCATGGAGACTGATGTCAAACTGGATGAATCAATATCCTATTCCCAGATCCTTCTATTGACTCAGATCGAACAGCTCGTTAAAACCATCATTTCCCCACTAACAGAAAAAATCAACGCTATAGGAGAAAGGCTCTCGGGTCTAGAGAATAAAATCACGGCTATCCTGAAACCCATTGATAATTCAGCAACATCGAACCGACCCCAGCCATCTACCACTTTTCCAACAGCTAAGCCAACTGCCATCCACAAAAGCATGCAAGTCACCCTACAATCCCCTAAAATCCCAGATTCAACTATTCCCAAAGCTCCTTTCAAATCTGTTATACCAAGGCCCTCAGAGGTCAAGACAGTACGCAAAGTACCACACATACACCTCCCGCCAGAAGCCGCGCCATATGTGTCCGTCCTCTCAGGAGTACCAGCACTTGCGATGGGAAAAGCTGAAAGACAGCAGGATCTATTGAACAAAGTTATATTCTGGATGGGAAGAAATAGACCCCTACCACCGGATAAAGACGGCGGAATCCTGAGTGTGAGAAGGGTGGGCTGGTTGGGCCCACTACCAAAAAACATTTCAGGGGACTTGGTACTGGTTAGATTCAGGAACCGGAACATCGCACCTTATTTAAGATCTTGTCCGCCCCAAGTAGGGGATGGCCCAATACATATTTGGGATCTATTTGATTTTTATCCCTGTATGCCAAATATCCCCCGGTTAGGACCAACAATAGCCTGCCACCACGCGTTGGGTGGGGAAGTCCAGGTACCCAGTGGTATTAGTTTTTCTGTTTCCAACAGATTTGATCCATTGTACAACTGTCGCAACTCTTGAGTCTACTTACCATAAAGGACAAACCCGTGTATCTTTACTCCAGATAGGGATAAACCCCTTGAATAATATGTTACACTATTGAACTCCGAGGTTGGGGTTATGTCTTTTTTGAAATTGAAGTTATGTTTATTCTTGAAAATACATATTTATTTTTAATGATTGTCTTTTTTTTGTACGCTTTTATGATTTTAAAAAACAAAATCGAATAAAGCATTTCAAACTAAAAAAAAAAAAAAAAACTAAAAAAAAATCCTTAGTCTGAAATCCGTGAATATCAGGATTTTGACGTAATTTGGACAGAAAGGGTTCTAGGGCCAAGTTAAATAGAAATGGTGAAAGAGGGCATCCTTGACGAACACCTCTTCCAAGATCAAAATAAGGAGAAACTCGGCCATTAGCAAAAACTGCAGCCCGTGGACGGGAGTATAATAACGAAATTAAAGAAATAAATTTAGGGCCGAACCCAAACCAATTAAGAGTATGAAAGAGGTAAGGCCATTCTACCCTATCAAACGCTTTTTCAGCGTCTAAGGCTATTGCCGCGAGGGGGTAATGGAGATGCGAGGATTTTGTTAAGATGTTAAATAGGAGTCTTGTGTTGTCAGTAATGTAACGCCCTTTAACAAAGCCTGATTGTTCATCTCCTAAAAGGTCAGGGAGCATATGATCTAATCTAATCGCCAGTGATTTAGCAAAAATTTTGTAGTCTATATTAACTAGGGAAATAGGTCTGTAGTTTTTACAATACTGGGCTTCTTTCCCGGGTTTAGGAATCAAACAAATGTGTGCAATTTCCTTGCTGCCTTATCTGTCAAAGCTCCTCGAAGCCCATGTCACCTGGTGTCTCTCTAATTTCATCGAGAGCTCTAGCTTCCTTGAGTTTAATCAGGCCGGCTTTAGGCCGGCCCATTCTACGGAAGCTGTTATTCTGGCAGTTATGGACACCTTGAGAGGGAATGCAGATGCCAAGAGACCTCAGGCCTTGGTTCTTTTGGACCTGTCTGCCGCGTTCGACACGGTGGACCATGACATCCTTCTCCACCGTGTCGGACAGGCCGGCATTCAGGGCTCTGCTCTTAGGTGGGTCGAATCATTCTTGACAGGAAGATCACAAGCTGTACGTCTAGGCCCCTTCACTGCGTCAAAATCCCCCATCACTTGCGGTGTCCCTCAAGGCTCTTCACTTTCCCCGTTATTATTTAATCTCTATCTTCGCCCTTTAATTCGCTCCCTCCATAATTGGGACGTTACCGTCCTCAATTATGCTGATGATTTGCAGCTCGTCATTCCACTCGATTCTCCTCAGGCAATTAACAACTTCCACGCCATTATGACTTATATCCAACAATGGATGAATCTGAACCAGTTAAAACTCAACCCTGGAAAGACTGAGCTGCTTCTTCCCGGCTCCAGTGTTGCACACTGGGGCCCGCAGTTTTGGCCCCCCGACTTGGGTCCTCCACCAACACCACTCAAGGCCCTTAGGAGTCTGGGGGTGACGATCGACGCTGAATTGTCGCTTAAAGCTCAAGTGGGTGCCACGATTTCTTCGTGTATGTTCCAACTTTGAAAAATCCGGAAGATCAGGCACCTACTCCCACACGCGGCCCTGTGTCAGGTCGTCATGTCCCTTGTTCTATCGCGCCTTGATTTCTTCAATTCCCTTTACCATGCACTCCCACGATTCCTCCTGCACCGCCTCCAGGTCGTGCAGAATCAGGCAGCCCGCCTCATCTTTAAGATCCCTAGGTGGCAATCTGCGAAGCCACTGCTCCGCAAGCTCCACTGGCTGCCAGTGAGGGAGAGGGCAGCCTTCAAGATGGGCTGTATGGTATTTAAATCCCTTCAATGCCCCTGTCCTGTTTTTTTGAAATCCTTCGTCACTTCGTATCTCCCAGCACGTCCCCTCCGCTCAGCTCACCTTCACCTGCTTGTCACCCCCAAATTTAAAATCAACAAATTTGGGGGTCGTCGATTTGCATTTCTTGCCCCTAAACTTTGGAACTCCTTTCCCTTGGTCATCAAATCCAGTAACTCCCTTCTTCAGTTTAGGAAACTCCTTAAGACCTTTCTGTTCACTCTTTCTGGATAACTCTTCTCTGTCTTTTATTTCATATGTCCCTCCAGCAAGCGCCAAGAAACCTTCGGGTGTTAGTGCGCTCAAAAAGTGTCATTTAACATAACATAACATAACGTAGACAAGGAAGAAAGCATTAAATTCGCAAGCGCTACGGTGTAAACAGAGACCACAAACATAAACAAAGAGGCGGAACCCACAAATTCCACAAATACAGACGTTCTTATAGACCAGGGCGTGACAGCCGTCGAAAAATTGATTAAAAAGATGAGGAAAGATGGGGCACCAGGACCCAACGGTCTCCCAGCCGCAATGTTCAGGGAAGATCCAAATTACTGGGGGATAGTTCTATCCGGCCTTTTCACCGAATGCCGATTACAGGGCAAAGTGCCAGACTCGTAGCGCGGGTCAATCCTACAGCCCATATTTAAGAAGGGCGACAACACACAACCAAAAATCTATAGACTAATTGCCCTGCTGGACATCGAAGGAAAAGCCTACGCAAACACCTTGCTGACAGAATTAACCAGATGGGTTGAAGACAATGAAATCCTCCCTTTCTACCAAACACAATTTCGCAAAGGCTGCTCGACTATTGACAACATTATAAAGAGATGATGGGCAGTAGTGTCCCCCAAATGGAGAAATGTCCGCACATTCGTTAGGTTCCTCTAATATGTAATATACACAAAAATAAGCCTGTTCTATATTATAATGACCACAAAACACGGGTGCTCAAATAGCCCTGTTAACACCCACCACCCCAGGGTGTTGCCTAGCACAGAAAGTGTGCCTTGAATCTATACAGAAAAAGAAGGGCTCTGCCAGCACACCAACTGTGGACTTAAGTGTATCAATTCTAGACAGTACTAGATCTCCAGGTGATTCATAATTGCACCTTTAGTATAAGGAGAAGGCACACCAGCTAAAATCCAATCCAACAGTAACATTTTATATAGATGCAAGGATCCAGTGCAGAAAGTAATCTTCAAAATCTTTATTTCAAAAGTTACTGACAACATTATGGCAATATCCTATTTAGGACAGCAAGCCAATAGCAGGGAAAATAAACCAGTCTATGCTTGCTTCATAGATTATTCAGCAGCGTTTGACGGAGTGCCGCGTGAAAAGCTTTGGTCCAAATTGCACAACTGCCAAATTCCTTTTGGTCTACTTAATGCAATTATTTCATTATATAGTAATACTTGGATCAGAGTTAAACTGGCAAACAACATCACTACAAAAAAGTGTTTTACGAATAGGGGCTTAAAACAGGGATGCGTACTTGCCCCAACACTTTTTAATTTATACACTGCGGATCTGGGCAAGGTCATACAAAGCGCAAACCTAGCAGTCCCGAACATAGGTGTCAGCAAAATTCAAATCTTACAATATGCCAATGACCTTGTTGTGATGGATCACACGAAAATAGGCTTACAAAAGGCCCTCAGGGCTTTAGATTCCTATAATCTATGCAATGAATTAAAGATAAATCCAGAAAAGACCAAAGTTCTTATCTTTGGTAATTGTAAAAGAAAAACATTCCTAAAATGGCACCTGGGAAAGGAGAGAATAACTGTATCAAAGTTCTACAACTACCTTGGGTGCTGGTTGAGCGACTCAGGAAAAGCCAATATGCACTTACATAAAATGGAATCGAATGCTGAATCAACAATATACGCTTTGTGCAAACTACAGGAAAAAATGCAGAGCCCGACAACCTTACCAATCAGAAAAGTAATACAAGCAAAAGTAGGGGCAGTTGCGGGATACGCCCAGCAGGCCTTCCCAGGCAAAATGAGTACTACGATGGATAAAGCACAGTGTCTGGCGTATAAACGTATTTTTAAATTACCAAAATACACATGCAATAGCGGAATCCGCCTGGAATTTGGCCTGGTGCAGCAGAGCAAAGAATGCCTAGGCGCACATGCAAAACACTATTATTCGGTACTTAAAGCGACGGACGGGAGCTTGAAGAGCAGGTTAAAAACCATCTATGATGGCCCAAGCAATCCATGGCAGGCTTATTTGCAGGAAGCAGTGGCAGTTTTAGGCTTGGCAATTCAAAATTGGAGCCAGCGAGGCCTAACCTATCCGATCATCAAAAACGCAATAAACAAACAGTGCTATCGATTGTCAAGAGAAATCGATTTAACAAATCTGGAAAAAGGAAAAGGCCAACCTGGGGTGATAACAACTTACAAGGAATACAAACTCCAGCCCTATCTTGATCAAGAACTTGGGAGAAAGGCCCTAAAAAACATCCAGTGGGCCAGACTTGTAGCTCTCCCTATAAAAGAGCTAAACCCGAGTTGGAAAACCTTGGAAAACAAGAAGCGAGGCAGAATATGTGATTTTAAAACAAAATCGCTGCTACATTTGTTGTGCTGTTGCACAGGGCTCTTACAATCCCAGCTGAAACTATTAATCCCATATGGCTACGCAAAGGTGTTCGAACAACAAAAGAGGCAGTCACAGCTATATTTGATTGCACATTAACAACGGATCTGGCCAGAATAGGGAGATACATGCAGGAAGTCCGGTCAATACTGGACAAAGCTAATGAAACAGACAATTGCATAAAAATACACTCGATCTGCACAAAAGAAGTGATAACTCAGCGAAAACGTTTTTTAAATTAATTAATGATCTAACTTTTATACTGTTTTATGTTTGGTTACAGAAAGACAAGATTTATAACTGTCATTTAATCATTCTCTTAAATTTTAAAGTGTAATATATTGCAAATGGTTTTAAGTAATTGTGCAATAAATTAATTTTTTTACTTGACTGCTCTCAGTTCTACGGTCCAAATTGCTTCCCCTAAATCCTCTGCATTTTACGTCCCTCGTGGGCTCTCCTATCTGAACTTGGGCAGATAACTGTCTGTATCAGAGGAGATAAATGTTGTTGAGGTGAAGTCCAAGCTGGAGGATGGACAGAACTTTCACCCCAACCCAAGACTCATACACTCCATCTAGGTCAAGAGTTTCACTTTCAATCTAATTTGTAAAGTTTACTCTTTTTATGCATTTGACTTTGTTTTATGACTTTGACTATTTGATATCACTGTTTAGTTTGGACTTCATTTTAAATTAATATTTTAGTAACTTTTCCCCTTACAATCCCCACATTTTGTTATGAGTTTCCCATCCTCATCCAAATTCATTTTATCCATCAGCTAATACAAATTACATTAGTTCATTTTCCCTTATTCTGGGGTCTCCAAAAATTAAAAAAATGTTACATTTTTCTTTTTCTTAAATCTAATGTAACAAAATATGTAGCTCGTCTTTTCTGAGTAAGTGGGTGGGCATGCATTTGAATGAAACTGTATGATATTATTGTGAACTTGCAAGATACAAGGGTGGTTTTAAAAATTAGATTATACGTTCAAAATAAATAAGAACTTAATATAGAAAAACACACTAAAGTACACTGAAGTAGATGTTAGGTGCTATGAACTTTTATTTGCAAAGGTGCTCATAGGTAAACGTATTTAAGTTAAATATTTAGGGATGGTTCTTACAAAGGCCAATCTAAATGTGTTTGAATGAGTGATGTGTAGTGTGAGAAGTATTGTAATTTGAGGAATGGTATTAACGTCCATTGGGGGTGGTCATTCACGGTGCACAGACATAATATCGACTCCAAAATATCGTTTGGACAGAATATCGAGTTTTAAATATCGTTTGGAGAAAATATCGACATGACAGAATATCGACAGCCAAAATATCGTTTTTAAGGTAAGTGAATTAATATCGACTGTAAATAATATAGAAAGTGAAAATATCCAAGTATATAATCTAGATAGTAAAAAATATCGCTTTTTAAATAATATGTAATTATTTATAGTGTTTTTATGTTATAATATGTGTGAAAAGTGTCATTTTATGTTATAATTATTTTTAATTAATGATTTTTTTTTAAATTATTGTGTAATTTTATTCTGTAGCGGGTTGTGGGTTTATAGGGGAATAGGGTGGGAAGTAATTTAAGTATAATTAATTAAATATGTAAATTTATTAATTGGTAGTAATAATTAATTAATTGGTAATTAAATAATATATGTTAATTATTTAAAATTTAATTGGTAATTAATTTAATTTACTTTATTAATTGCTAATTATGTAAATTAAAATAATGTATTTCCTGTAGCGGGTTGTGGGTTTATAGGGGAATAGGGTGGGAAGTAATTTAATTATTATTTATTAAATATGTAAATGTATTAATTGGTAGTAATATTTAATTAATTGGTAATTAAATAATATTTGTTAATTAATTAAAATGTAATTGGTAATTAATTTAATTTAATTGATTAATTGCTAATTATGTTAAATTAAAGGGGTATTTTTAGGGTTCAGGGTCAGTTTTTAGTTTTTGGGTAAAAGGGTATTTTTAGGGTTCAGGGTCAGTTTTTAGTTTTTGGGTAAAGGGGTATTTTTAGGGTTCAGGGTCAGTTTTCAGTTTTTGGGTAAAGGGGTATTTTTAGGGTTCAGGTTCAGTTTTTAGTTTTTGGGTAAAGGGGTATTTTTAGGGTTCAGGGTCAGTTTTTAGTTTTTGGGTAAAGGGGTATTTTTAGGGTTCAGGGTCAGTTTTGGGTTTTTGGGTAAAGGGGTATTTTTAGGGTTCAGGGTCAGTTTTTAGTTTTTGGGTAAAGGTGTATTTTTAGGGTTCAGGGTCAGTTTTTAGTTTTTGGGTAAAGGGGTATTTTTAGGGTTCAGGGTCAGTTTTGGGTTTTTGGGTAAAGGGTTTTTTTAGGGTTCAGGGTCAGTTTTGGGTTTTTGGGGTACAGGGGTACAGTGTAAAAACAAAGTAAAATTAAATTTACATTAATTTAATTTAATGAAATTAAATTAAATTAAATTATATTTATATAATTTTAAATAATTTAAATTAAAAAAATTATTATATACTTACCAATACTTACGTTGTAATGGTAGTGCGTTGTAAAAGTTGCGTTGTAACGTCATATATCCACTGTTGCACTCTTTGCAGTGGGAATAGTAATTTTTACTCTTTTGTATTTGTACGTTAATAATATTGGCTATTATTTAATTAAATTTTGTTACTATATATATATGTTTTAAGAAATATGATTAAAAAAGTATTATTTTTTTACTTTCATTAATTATTTAATTATTAAAAGTTATTTTAAGTATTGTTAATTATATTTTAGTAATTAATTTTTTTAATTAATGTAATTAAACATTGTTTTTATTAAAGTCGATATTTTTTACAACTATATTTTTGTAAACGATATTTTGTACTCGATATTTTTGTACTTACCTGTTTGTACATACAAACTCGATATTTTGGTTGTAGATATTTTTTCCTCGATATTTTGGGTAGTCGATATTTTGGCAGTCGATATTATTTCAGTGATCCGTCATTCACATGTTTGGATATTCAAAACTGGTTCCATTAGACCTTATGGTTGTGCCTTTGATTGAAGATGATATTGTGTAGGTGGTGGTTTATGGTTGGGGTAGGTTAATCACCATCAGTATTTGCGGTTGTTGTTGCCCTGACAAGCTATACCTCAGTTGAGTCTTGTGGATGCCTTGGCCTTGCAGATTGATATCCACACCTATTTGTTATTGTCTTTAACATCTGCATGGTCAAGGCATGTTGCTTGCACCCTCCTCCTTTAAAAAGCAAAGATGCTCTTTGTGCAACTTTGTCATGTCTTGGTAACATTTCTCAGTGTACTGAAAGACACAGGCCGTCCTGCCAAGCGTCGGAGGGATTTAATGCTACCCATAATTTAATATAGGATCATATCCGTGTCACCAATATATTACCCATACAGATGACTATTACCTTAACAAAGCCATGCAAAGTGGCTTGATAAATCCCAAAATAGATTTTGCATCTGGGATATGCCACAAAAGTGATGCCTCCTTGCTCTAGTACAAAGCGCCTGCTTTACGATGTTGGTGTCGATGTTCACGTTTCTTAGTTGGATTCGGACACAATCTTTGCCTTGCTCTATGGATCTTGTCACATTTGTTTAACCTAATATAAGTTTCTTTTGACACGTCTGTGAGTACCAAGGACAGGTATATGCATATATGTTAAATTTTTGGAGAAAAACAGATTGACATTCAGCACAGTACATGCATCAAGAATGTATGTTTTACAGCACTGGCGGCATAGAGCAGAACTGTGCAAGTTAGTAACTAGATGCACGCTGACAGAACAGGAAATTGAGTCTTTGCAGGATTATAGTAAATCGTTTGTGAAATTGACACACGTTCATTTTCACGCCTAGGCAACAGGTTTTGGCGGTAATTCGCGTACGTGTAACGGGAATTCGTCTATATTTATTTTATGTAAAATATGCAGCCATCTAAAACGTCAGTAAAGAGAAATATGCTCAGAGCAAGAAATGTTTTTCATGTCTCGGGAACGGATGCAAGAAATTGCCTCCAAAGGGCAATTTCTTCTCTCTCACAGTGACTCAACCACTTGAGAGGTTTCCCTGAAGCCAACTTACTGCCAAGACATCTGCCTCCTTCAGCTCTGATGGTAGAAAAGAAAATGAACACATTTCAGACAGATGCTGGAAAATAAAATGAGCCTCAATCAACTACGTAATTTACATCTTGGGTTCGATTACATAAATTTCACCTGGCGGCGTATGTTGATTTTTTCAACAAAATGGTGTCTGTAATAGTGTGCTTTTCCTCGTTTCCTTTGCAGTACACAGCACGTTGCACCAGCACAATGTGCAAATATGACTTTTAGTGGCTAAGTGGAACACCTAAGTGTGTATTTAATTTAAAAAAAGATGTCTTTGATGTACAATAACATATCAGCTGACCAGCGGCTCACTTTAAAAACTATGGGCAACATGTACAAACCTCTTTTGTGGTCACAAACCCCGCGATTCACAAAATTACAGTGCTTGTGGCAGCACAGGGGCCTTGTACAATGTGCAAAAGTATTTCCAACTCCTAAATTGAATTTTGCAAATGTTACCAAATCTCAAGGAGGAGGCATTAAAAAGGGCCCACAGCCCTCCTATTTGTGACTTGGGGCCAGATGTAGGTAGCCAAATACCGGTCGGTAACGGCCGAATTCGGCCGTTACCGACCGGTATTTGGCTTTTGAGATGTAGGTGCCTGAAAACAGGCCATTTCGGTAATTTTACCGAATCTGTAAATATACCGGTCGGTAAATTTACCGACCGGTATATTTACAGAATCGGTAAAATCGAGATGTAGGTGGGACTCTTCTGAGTCCCACAAGCCCTACAAAATCGGTATTTTACCATCCAATACAAGTTGATGGTAAAATACCGATTCAGGTGTGCATGCACATGTGTGCATGCACACCTATGCCATATGACAGGCAGACCTGCCATTAGGGCAGGTATGCCTGCCACATGGCACCTGAACCCGTTTTGGGGGTGCTAGAGGGTGTCAAAGTGACACCCCCTGCACCCTTGTGAAATTCGGTATTTACCGATTCGGTAAATACCGACCGGTAAATGCCCAATCATTCCTATGGGCTTCAAAGCCCATAGGAATGAATGGGCATTTACCGGTCGGTATTTACCGAATCGGTAAATACCGAATTTTACCGATTCGGTAAATGCACATCTGTATTTACCTACATCTCGGTACTTATATTTTACCACTTCTTAAATACCGAATCGGTATGATTCGGTATTTAAGAGGTGGTAAAATAATTTTACCTACATCTGGCCCTACGTAAGCTAAGTAACAGTGCTTTGTGACTGCCGTTGGAGGCTTACAAATCCACACCCAGCAAGTGGTAATCCATTTTTTTTCTTTACTTGTTTTTATTCAATACTGCACAGGTATCTCATTACATATCAACCCATCAGGCCGTAATACCATGTAAGTAAGTAATCTTTATTGCTCAGGTAATTAAAACCATTGCAAATATTAATACATTAATTAAATACAATTATTATAAAAGATATAAAATGACAATAGCTTCATTTTGTGAATAGTTGTTGCTACAAAAATGTATGCAACTTTTACACTGAGCATGGATTAAAATCGTATAAGTCCTTTGTATTGCTTGAAAAGGCTATATTGAAAGTCTTGCATCTGGGCTTTAAAAATATACGGTGGCAATAATTTCCTGCGGTAGGTAGTAGTTACTGCAAAAATGTATGCTACTTTCACACTGAGTAACCCTTACGGTACCGTAAGTCCCTTGTATTGCCTGCGGTAGCTGAGGCCGTAATACAGCATAGAGGGATAAAGAGTCAAGAATCAGCGTACACTTCAGATAAGCAGTGCAGGGTGTCACAGCAGCCTAAATGTTTGCCCATGCTGTGCTCATAAGCGTCATTGCTGGGCACCCGTTGTTTTGTGCGACATACAGAACTCCCATACAGGGAGATTATGTGCAGCAGCAGCCAACATAAACTACAATGAAAAAACTTGCCAGCGACAGGTGGCAGGCGATAGTCTCTAATATGAGAGACGAGGAGACCTAAAAAGGATCATCAATCAGCAGGCAGAGTAACAGGCATGGATGGATGTAAAGCCCTCAGTTCCCTGGGGCTGCTGCAACAGCACATCTGAGCAGGGGGTTAGTGAAAGACATACCCAGGGTGGCAACCCAGAACAGCAAAGTCTGTTGAAATAAGGGCATATAGTGTCAGCTGTTTTGAGATAACAATTATGGGCGCGTGTAAGGAGACGACTCTCTTTTCTTCCCCTGAACTCATACTCCGGGTCATCGGCTCACTCTGCCATCTGCCCAGTCTCCAGTGCTCCTACCCAGCAGGTGGGGATTTCTAATTAGGATGGGCTATTCTCTGTTGTAGGTAGAGGCCAGAGCCTCTGATGACCTCGAAGCTGGGTGCCAGCAGTCAATTTTTAAATGAGACCCTAAAAAATGATCTCAACACTCAAACATTATTATGCTGGGGAGGTCGATCTAAGGTAGCTATTAACTGTTAGGGAGTTAGAGTGTTGGATGCAAACCAGAGGGCCCTTACTCCACCCCAGTCAATAACTACTTCAGAGTGCTTCCCCCTCAGATTAAATGGCTACTGCAAAGCAAGCCCTTAAAATGTTGGGTAAAATTCACAAAATGTGTTAAATGGTGTATTTTTCATGGGACTATTTAGGTGGAAGGTCACAAAAACCATATGTGTTGGACATTTTTTTGGAGATACATGGATTCCATTTTTGCCCCATTAAATTGCATTGCAGTGAATGCCTTGCATTGCGGTAAGGAACATATAGAAAGGATAACAATGGATTTTAGTTCACAATGTAAATCATTTGTTGGTAGTGCTTTACAACTTTTAGGAATTGTGAAGAGTTCTAAGTTGATTTCAACATGTGAAAAATTAAGATCCTCTGCTGCGAGTTGAACAATGTTTGAGATTAAAAAAAAACTCATGATGTCCTCCTGAAAACTATGGTAAGTGCTCCACAAATTATATGCGGGTACATTAGAAATAAATTCACAATTTATTGCCTCAGCCATGTGAGGAACAAAAACTGGCAAGCTGAGTAGAATGTGTGCCTCCAATCGCAGCAGGAGTAGTTTGATTCCCCAGTGTTCTACTATACCTTCACCACAGAGGTACTAGTGAACAACCAGAATGCTAATGTTCTTTAATCATGATTCATGAGAAACATGAAGCAGACTTGAATGCATATTGCTTGAATAGGAAATGTGGAACTGGATTGCCTATGGAAGATACGCCTCTAAATTAACAAAGTAAGGGGTTTCATTTAGACATTTAAATTCTGATCAGTCGAGAAGAAAAGAAAAATGAAGATATATTTCTATACATTCTCAAACATTGTCTTAATTCATATCAGAAAAAAAGTCTGGCAATCTAAGTGAAACAAGTACTTGCAACAGCAGCAACATCATATCACTTGATTCCCTAGTGTTCTACTGAACCTTCACATAGCACTAAAGAAGAACTCAAGAGCTAACGTTCTGTGTTCAAGATAAAGATGAGGCACTCCTGAAAACATTCTGCTGGAAAAGGGGCTGCTGAATTTAAAGACTTTCCCATGGAGCAGGCTAAAGCAAATGAGCATTCAGATGTAAATGGACATACGGAACTGCCCGTTTTAAAGATAATGTGATGTAAGATTTTTTTTATTCATTTATGGTATATTAGAACATTGGAATGTTGGGAGCATCATTAAAGACAATAGAATGCTCTGGGCTTCTAATGGCTGGTAGAAGCCCAAAGCATCAGCATTCCAATGTTTGCCTTTGTTCACAGCTTTTGCTGTGAACAAAGGCCTCACGGAGCCACAAGTATTTCAATCCCCTCAGGCTGCATAAGTCCTTTGTTTTACTATTTAGAACATTCTGCCCTCTAGGGTTGGAATGTTTTTATAACCCTCCATAGCGGGCTATACCGGCCAATAAAGACCCACTACCTTGTTAAAGTCCCTCGCCTTTGGCTCGGGCCTTTAACCCTGAAGCGGGCCTTTAAGGCCAGTACAGCCCACTACCACGTTCTATAATGCTATAATACATTTCAATATTTAGGATACAATGTTTCTGTCATACATTTTCGCTAATGATATTCTGTCATACTATCAGATTGAGAAAGTGCTAGCCTTTTCTGTCAGTTTAAATCTCATTCATTTTAAGTTTCAAAATAATTTTATTAAAGGGAATACAAGGTAATAATACAAAATAGGAACATAATATTGTGAGTAAGAACAGTAAGGGGATAAGAAGGAAAAGGGAAACAGATGATGATTAAGTGGAAAAAAGGAAAAAAAAACAATGCAATATGAAATTAACAATTCGAAACATAATGAAGTAATCATGGGTATCAATAGGTAAAAAAGAGATGCTATAGTATATAAGTAATAGAAACAAATGCAATTAGAGCTATGCAGTAAAACAGTTTAGCCGAACATGAGGAAATGGAAAGGGTATCAAGGGGGTTTAGGAACCTCCTGCTGAGCAGGTCGTGGACGAAAGGAGCGGGTTGTACAATTATCCAAATATAACGTAATAGGTAACCATAACTCAGCACGTTTAGCTGCTAACTGTACAGGAAAAACAAAAGCATTATCAAGTCTATGGTTGTGACAAACATTGTACCACCAAGCTTTAAAAGTGATGTTGGACGTAGACTTCCAGTTGACAGTAATTTGTTGAAAAGCAACTGCCAATAATAAGTCAACAATTCGAGCATTAAGGTCAATCTGATCCCAACAGGGGGAGAGGCTTCCCAGAAAGATTCGTGCGTGTGAAAATGGAATACTGGTGGAAAAGATAACATTAATTTGAGCCCAAACTTGTAACCAGAAGGCATGTACCTCTTTGCAAAGAAACAGCATGTGAAACAAAGTAGCATTAGGGGAAGAGCACGACCAACATGTGTCTGGTGTGGTAGGGAAACGTTTGTGAAGGGTGGAAGGAGTATGTAATAAACGATTGTAAATAAAGAATATAGATTGCGTCAGAGAAGCAGCTCTGGAAGTTTTACGAATCTTTGTCCAAATCTTATCCCAAAAAGAAGTTGGCCAAGACAAGGAAAGATCACTCTCCCAGAGCTCCTCCACTGTGCTTTTGAGTCAGGGAAGATTGTGTGTGTGAAAGTGTTTGTATAGGACAGAAGCTTTTGGAAGGGTTAGTAGAGTAGAATGAAGTTGAGTAATAGGATTAGGGGAAGATGAAGAAGGGTGGGATTTGGGAAGTTTATTATAGGCCTCCATAACTGATTCTTTAAGGAGGAGATATTGGGAAGCAGAAGAGAGGGGTAAGTCAAAGGTGGAGCGAAGGGCCTGAAAAGGCAAGAAAGTAGATTGTGAAAACAATTGTGAGATCCAAAGCAAACCCTTAGCCCTCCAAGATTTCCAGAAAATAGGTTTACCTCGGATTAAAAGGTATTTATTGTGCCAAATGGTGGAGGAAAGGAAATCAGTAACACAAACAGGAGGAGAAGGATGAGAGGATAAGAGAAGTTTGAGAGTAAATTTATGTATAGGAGTAAGAATTGAGGAGGGCTTGCGTGAAAAGGAGATACATTCAACAAAAGAGAAAGGTGATAGAAAAAGGCGCTCCACCTTAGTCCACAATGGGCAAGGAGAATCAGGATCTTGTAACCAAAAGGAGGATTGACGCAACAAAAAGGCTCTATGGTAGGCCAGGAAATTCGGAAAATTAACACCACCTTCAGAAGCAGGACGAGTGAGTCTAGCAAGAGACATTCTGGGCTTATTCTTATGCCATAAAAAGGAAGATAAAACTGAATTTATTTTTTTTATGAACTTAACTGGAATGGCGATGGGAATATTGGAGAGAGTATAGAGAACAACAGGGGAGAGCATCATTTTGATAGTATCTAAGCGACCCCACCAGGACAGGTAAAGAGGGTGCCACCTAGCCGTAAGGTCAGATAGTTTCTGAATACATTTGTTTAGGCATAGGGAAACAGTATCAGGGATGGAGGGGGTAATATGCAAACCTAAATATTTAATATGAGAAGAACTCCAGGTGAAATTGGAGGCGCTGAAGTCAGTCTTAAAGGTGAACTTTGTCAGAGGCAGAATTTCGCATTTATCATGGTTAAGTTTATAACCAGAAATTGAGGAATAATGCTGTACTTCTGCTAAAAAAGCGGGGATGGAAACAGTAGGGTTCGAGATGAAAAGTAAAATGTCGTCTGCGTACGCAGCAAGCTTAATGGAAAGATCCTTAGGAGGGGGAGAAGTCACCGGCCAGTAAGGGGCAGACATACCTGCGGGGAAGACGCTCGCCGACGCGCTCCTGGGGCCCTAACGCTGTAAGTCTCGCCGCCACTGCACGCCATCCTGCGGCTGGAGACTACAGCTCCCAGGGAGCTTAGCGGCCACTTCCTGCATCCGGCCACAGCGCGCCCGGAGGCGCTACTTGAGCAGGACGCTCCCTCGGTGGAGCGAGGGGGAGAAGTCACCGGCCAGTGAGGGGCGGACATACCTGCGGGGAAGACGCTCGCCGACGCGCTCCTGGGGCCCTAACGCTGTAAGTCTCGCCGCCACTGCACGCCATCCTGCGGCTGGAGACTACAGCTCCCAGGGAGCTTAGCGGCCACTTCCTGCATCCGGCCACAGCGCGCCCGGAGGCGCTACTTGAGCAGGACGCTCCCTCGGTGGAGCGAGGGGGAGAAGTCACCGGCCAGTGAGGGGCGGACATACCTGCGGGGAAGACGCTCGCCGACGCGCTCCTGGGGCCCTAACGCTGTAAGTCTCGCCGCCACTGCACGCCATCCTGCGGCTGGAGACTACAGCTCCCAGGGAGCTTAGCGGCCACTTCCTGCATCCGGCCACAGCGCGCCCGGAGGCGCTACTTGAGCAGGACGCTCCCTCCGCGTCGCGGGACGCGCGCGGGCGTGCGCCGGGCTAAGCCCGGGCAAAGGGTGGGCCCTCTGTGGCCCTCAGTGTCCCTCAGTGGACCGAATAGGACGGGACAGGCCACTCCCCTTGTAACTTCTGCTAAAGGAGGTATAGTGTACACACATTATTTTGACTCTTTCCTGTAATATCACTATCTCCACTCTGATTATGCCCTGCACGGGGGGAACAAGCTCAGCTGCGCAAATGCACCAAACGATTACCACAAGCTCTTTGCCTACTGTTCAAGTGATAGACATAAACTGTCCTTGTTACTCTCCATCTAGTACACTATCTCCTCCATTAAACTCCCCAAGGGAGCATAACCTGTCCCTGTGGGATGACCTAAACAGTCTATGCAAAACAAAGTATGTCAGTTTGGATGCACCCTCTCTTGCCAAAGGCACCGGTACTATAAATACTAAAGGCAGTACACAGGAATCCCCCCTTTTATCGAACAAAGTCAATACACAAGCCTCTGTACTTCCATGGCTATTACCCGTCAAAAGAAAGCATGATGAGGACAATGCCGAAAGGACTCAATCCAAATTCCATAAACCATCTGTAAACCCCGCATGGTCTGTTCATAATCTCCCTATCATCATGGAGACTGATGTCAAACTGGATGAATCAATATCCTATTCCCAGATCCTTCTATTGACTCAGATCGAACAGCTCGTTAAAACCATCATTTCCCCACTAACAGAAAAAATCAACGCTATAGGAGAAAGGCTCTCGGGTCTAGAGAATAAAATCACGGCTATCCTGAAACCCATTGATAATTCAGCAACATCGAACCGACCCCAGCCATCTACCACTTTTCCAACAGCTAAGCCAACTGCCATCCACAAAAGCATGCAAGTCACCCTACAATCCCCTAAAATCCCAGATTCAACTATTCCCAAAGCTCCTTTCAAATCTGTTATACCAAGGCCCTCAGAGGTCAAGACAGTACGCAAAGTACCACACATACACCTCCCGCCAGAAGCCGCGCCATATGTGTCCGTCCTCTCAGGAGTACCAGCACTTGCGATGGGAAAAGCTGAAAGACAGCAGGATCTATTGAACAAAGTTATATTCTGGATGGGAAGAAATAGACCCCTACCACCGGATAAAGACGGCGGAATCCTGAGTGTGAGAAGGGTGGGCTGGTTGGGCCCACTACCAAAAAACATTTCAGGGGACTTGGTACTGGTTAGATTCAGGAACCGGAACATCGCACCTTATTTAAGATCTTGTCCGCCCCAAGTAGGGGATGGCCCAATACATATTTGGGATCTATTTGATTTTTATCCCTGTATGCCAAATATCCCCCGGTTAGGACCAACAATAGCCTGCCACCACGCGTTGGGTGGGGAAGTCCAGGTACCCAGTGGTATTAGTTTTTCTGTTTCCAACAGATTTGATCCATTGTACAACTGTCGCAACTCTTGAGTCTACTTACCATAAAGGACAAACCCGTGTATCTTTACTCCAGATAGGGATAAACCCCTTGAATAATATGTTACACTATTGAACTCCGAGGTTGGGGTTATGTCTTTTTTGAAATTGAAGTTATGTTTATTCTTGAAAATACATATTTATTTTTAATGATTGTCTTTTTTTTGTACGCTTTTATGATTTTAAAAAACAAAATCGAATAAAGCATTTCAAACTAAAAAAAAAAAAAAAAACAAAAAAAAAATCCTTAGTCTGAAATCCGTGAATATCAGGATTTTGACGTAATTTGGACAGAAAGGGTTCTAGGGCCAAGTTAAATAGAAATGGTGAAAGAGGGCATCCTTGACGAACACCTCTTCCAAGATCAAAATAAGGAGAAACTCGGCCATTAGCAAAAACTGCAGCCCGTGGACGGGAGTATAATAACGAAATTAAAGAAATAAATTTAGGGCCGAACCCAAACCAATTAAGAGTATGAAAGAGGTAAGGCCATTCTACCCTATCAAACGCTTTTTCAGCGTCTAAGGCTATTGCCGCGAGGGGGTAATGGAGATGCGAGGATTTTGTTAAGATGTTAAATAGGAGTCTTGTGTTGTCAGTAATGTAACGCCCTTTAACAAAGCCTGATTGTTCATCTCCTAAAAGGTCAGGGAGCATATGATCTAATCTAATCGCCAGTGATTTAGCAAACATTTTGTAGTCTATATTAACTAGGGAAATAGGTCTGTAGTTTTTACAATACTGGGCTTCTTTCCCGGGTTTAGGAATCAAACAAATGTGTGCATCCGAGAAGGTGCCAGAAGAAGAACCAAGTTCAGCAAAAGAGTGTAGAAGGGAATGAAGTTTTGGAATGAGTAATTTTGAAAAGTGAAGGTAAAACTCAACAGTAAAACCATCAGGGCCAGGAGCCTTGTTGAGTTTTAAACGTTGAAGGGCAACAAGCAATTCTTTCTGTGAAACGTCAGATTCTAAGGAAGAAAGGTCAAGAGGGAAAGAAGTAGGAGTTTGAATGGTAGAGAAAAAGTGAGCAAGAGATTGAGGAGACGAGTTGGTGTCTGAGGTGTATAGGGCCTCATAGAAATGGGAGAAAGTAGCAAGAATGTCAGCATCCTTGTGTTGTAAGTGTGCAGCATCATCATAAATCGATTCAATGTTTACTTTATTATGCTTGACCTTCAAGTAGTTAGCAAGAATCTTTCCAGCTTTGTTCCTACCACCGTAAAATTTAGCACTGGATTTAAGCAAATATAAAGAAGCATCTTCAGTAGACTTTTCATTAAATTTGAGTTTAGCAGCGACCAAGGATGTCAGACTATCCGAGGAATGTGAAGTAAAATAGGCGTGTTCCAATCTTTTAATGTCATGGAGCAGGTTCTTGGTGAAATGGCGAGCAGTTTTTCGTGTGTTAGCGACAACACTGATAATGAAGTCGCGTGCAGCTGCTTTAAAAGCGTCCCAGAGAGTATGTCTTGAAATGGGTGGAATATCATTAAAAAGAAAGAATTCATCAAAAAAGGTAGAAAAGGAAGTGGAAAACTTGGGATCCAGAAGGAGGGCATTATTAAAACGCCACCTTTTAGGACCATCAATTTTAGGTAAAACCTCAAGACTGACCACAACAGGGGCATGGTCAGAAAGCAAAATCGGACCTATTTCTGCCGCCTGGAGCGTTTGAGTAAGTGCATGGGAAACAAAAATATAATCAAGACGTGATTGGGAACGATGATGGGGTGAATAAAAAGTAAACTCTCGCAAAGTCGGGTTACATAAACGGCATGAGTCAACAAGCTTATTTTGCATAATGGCTTGAGTAAAGAGTTTGTGTGGTTTTGTGGGAATATAAGTGGCATCAGATTTCCTGTCCAGAAAAGGATCAAGAGGGTGATTACAGTCTCCCGCAAGGATAAAATTATCGTCCATGAATTGAGTGATGCGGGGAGAAAATTCAGCCCAAAAAAGGGGTTCACCGTTTGTGGGGCCATAAACATTAAGGAGGGAGATTGGAACACCTCTAAGCGATAGTCTGACATGATTCCATCTGCCATTAGTATCTGAGTCTTGAGAGATGAGTGTGAGAGGGAGCGACCTGCGACATAGAATGGCAACACCATTACGCTTACCATCCCCCTGTGAGTAAAAGACTTCACCTACCCAACCTCTCTTAAGTTTCTCAGATTCTATATCTGAAAGGTGAGTTTCTTGAAGAAATGCAATGTCAATATTTAATTTGGCTAGGTGAGATAAAATGCGCTGTCGTTTAACTGGAGAGTTAATACCCTTAACATTCCCGGAAACTATATTCAAAGCCATAATTTACACAATAAAGTGATAAATTGGTGAATGAAGAAATCCAAAATATAAGAAATAAAAAATAAGAAATCAGAGAAAAAGAAGGAAATAATCAGAAGTATAAGAAGAGGAAGAAGAATGAATTGAACAAGAAGGAAGCAATGTGCAAGGAAAATAGACGCATGAGTAAAAAAAAGACCCAGGATTAAAGAGTAGAAAGTAGAAAAAAGAAAAGCAAGGTAGAAAAATGGATGGAAAAGGAAAGAGTAGAAATGTTCGAAACTGAGGAGAAAGGAAATACAACCTGAAAAAAGAAAATCATCATCATTATGCATGAATGGAAAATGATTGATAGAGGAAGGGGAAGGGGACAAGAACAAAAAACAAAGTAGGTGCAAAAAACATGAGGAAAACATACCTACAAAAGAGAAATACGAGAAGGAGTTGAGGGGGGGAAGGGGCCAGGTAGGCAGGGCAACACAACTGAGGTCAGCCGGGCAGGGAACCGGGAAGACGTCATCAGACAACGAAGGGTTCCTGTGGAAACAGAGATGGGGAAAAATAATAAGGTATTACATAAAACCATAACCTATAAAAGGACCATGAAACACATCTTGGAGGAGAGCATCATAAGAATAAAAACAGTTAAAACAGGCAAGAAATTTCAAAAGGGAGTAACCATGACAACAGAACGTAAGACTAGCATCTAAGCAGGCTAATGCAAACAGATGTCAGCCGGAGGCGTAAAGCAAACAGCAACACTGCAAAGCGAACAATGAAACATTCAAACGAGCGAGAAGAAAAAGCATCAAAAGGGTATTAAAAGTCAGCCAGGAGAAGAGGACGAAGGACCAGAGGCAACCATGGCAGAGGTATGGTGCGCATTGATGAAGCTTTGCAATCTCACTGGGTCTTCATAGGTGGTAGTTTTGTTATTATAAGTGACTTTGAACAAACAAGGATGGTACAAGCCATATCGAGCACCCATAGAGCGAAGGACCTCTCTCATGCTTAGGAAGGCTTTCCTGCGGTTGGCAGTTGCTTTAGCATAGTCCTGAGCGAAGAACAGCGGAGAATCAGACCATGTCAATTTAGGAAGAGCCTTGGCAGCTGCTAGAACTTTCAGGAGGTCAGTGTACTCCAAGAAATAAAGAATTACACCTCTTGGCCTTTGTGACATGGAGAGGGACGTGGGTAAGCGACCTAGACGATGTGCGCGTTGGATGTTGAGGGATGTATCCTCTGGCAAGTGGAGCAATTTAGGGAGGAAGGATTTAAAGAAAGCAGGCGGATCAGACCCTTCAAGACCCTCCACCAGGCCGTAAACGCGAAGATTATTACGCCTGCCTCTATTTTCTAACTCCTCCACCTGCTTCTGAAGAGCGCCCATCTGCGAAGACAAATGTGTGACTGTGGTTTGAGATTCTTGAAAAGATGCGACAGATTGCTCCACCGAAGAAACCCTTGTTTCAATTTGGGACCAATTGTCGGTTAGAACCTGAAGTTTGGCATTAGTCTCCTCCATGAAAGGGCGCAGCGACCCAATTTCTTCGAGAAAAGGACGAAATGATCGGATTTCCTCCAATAAGAGCTCCATAGATACTGGGGACGATGACTTGGGCGGTGAAGGAGGATGTTTCTTTAGTCGTTTAACAGTTGTTTTTCCTGAGGATGGCTGAGAGGACGAGTCCATGGCTGCCTCCGAACCCGACGAAGCAAGGGAGTCTTCTAACTGGGAAAGAGCTGAAAAAACTTTAGAGTTCTTAACAAAAGCCACCCTTGTAGTCGATTTAGAGGAGAAGCGAGACATATGTTTTTGTCGTCCCATACAAGAAGCTTAGAAACGCACAGTAAATGCAATGTAATAGCACTGGACAGCAGAAAGAAAAAGACACTTTGTGTAGCAATTATAGTCACTTGTAGGCAGGTCCAGTTATGAGGCGTCAAGCATGAGTAACATGAAGGAGGGGTTGAAGCATGAACATCCAATATGAGCGTTGAGAGGATAAGTCAGCCAAGTCAATGCTGCCAACAAGGAAAATACATATTTTTAGGGTATATTTGTGTAACCAGTTGTGTCATAGAAGAAGTGCATCCAGCTGAGGTAGGGAGAACATCCAAAAAGCGAAGCCTGCAAGAAGTAGTTATGACAAAAACGCCAATGAAATGAAAAGTAGCCAGGAAGGAAGCCTCTACAACGTTGAAATAGTTCTCATGGAAAGTTATCTGCTAGTAGAGGCAGCAAGCAATCTACCGCCTCCACTCTGCAATGAAACGATGGTGTAGAGTAATGAGAACCTTCCAAAAAATGGCCAAAAGATATTACATTGTGTCAAGGAAAGCCATAAGGCGCAGGGAAAGCGGAGTCAGCATATCAACATGCAGGCAAAAGTACTCCGAGGTGTACAAAATGGCGGTCACGCTATGAAAAAAAGACAGTCAGTCATAAATACGCATCGCCTCTGAAGCAGTGCAGAAAGCTTCGACCTCGCGGGGGTTGCAGAGGTGATTCCAGAAGTGCAGCGACTTGCAGGTGAATAAAGAAAATCAAAACGCATTCGCCTTTAGGAGAAGGACGCTCTGTGTTGGGACCCACAAGATGGCGGCCGCGAGCACCGGAGCGCCCTCTGAAGCAGAGCAACGATTATCTCCGTCTTCCGCACAAACGGGAACGTCTCAGGGGTCCCGAAGCATAGCGGAGGTGTTCCGATGGCAGGACCGGACTTCCAACACAGGAACTGAGGATGTTGAGAGGTGAGTCTCCCGGTGCCTCGGCGGAGCTTCACTCAGGCGCCGCCATCACCCACGGCGCCAAGCCACGCCCCCCCTTAAATCTCATTCATGCTTTACAAAATAATGTGTACCAATGGGAGAGGATACACATTCTGCATTTCTGGGCAAGGAAGAGAAAATGTATGCGAAGGCACTATTGTCTAGACGATCACAGAAAGCAAGTGTGGACAGATGCATTCTCGTTTCCAATGTCAGCAACCTAGAATTAACAACAGCTTTAAGGAAATATAGCAGCCAAAAAGACCCATTAGCAACAGTCTCAACAGAGTTCTTGTAAAGTTCCTCTCTACCATCCCTCCCTCAATCTTAAACTCTCGGGAGAGGATGCCATAAGCCTAGGATGAATGCCAGTATGAAATGCATGTGGATGTTAGGTTCTTCTTCACACCAAGATGTCCATAACAGAAGTAGCATATGCAAAGATTCATTTTTCGAAATATATTGCAAACATTGCAGTGCTTTTCGTCAAAGCTTCACACACAAACACGCCACAAATATCTGAGCACTATAGAAGTAATTCCATGCTTTCAGTGCATTGGACTTGAGATCTATGTGTTCGGGAAATGTTTTACTCTCATGCAGCTACATTGATGAGACATGCATAGAACACACTCACATCCCATTAACAACTGCTACCTTACCTTACCTTTCCCTCCTGAGGCGGAAGCCGGGAGGTCTCTTTTCTATTCTTTGGCAATTTTAAACGAGTGTGTTGTGACTTTCATGCTTGTCAATTTTATTTTACTTTTGTGCAGCTTATGTTCGCGCTTGAGTTATAAGCGTGCTGCTGCCTTGCCTTAGACTTCCCAGCGCTTGTAAGCGCTTCGCCTGCTCCCTCTCCCCTGCTTGGGATTTTAGACCGCCCTCGGCTGAGTGTTGACGCCGAGGGCTGGGATCTCATTCCGGCTGCCATCTTGGGGGTAGGACTCTCCGCCCTCGCGCTCTAGTAGCGCTATAAAAGGGAACTGCAACATCGTGCATGTGATTAACAACTGCTACCTTACCTTACCTTTCCCTCCTGAGGCGGAAGCCGGGAGGTCTCTTTTCTATTCTTTGGCAATTTTAAACGAGTGTGTTGTGACTTTCATGCTTGTCAATATTATTTTACTTTTGTGCAGCTTATGTTCGCGCTTGAGTTATAAGAGTGCTGCTGCCTTGCCTTAGACTTCCCAGCGCTTGTAAGCACTTCGCCTGCTCCCTCTCCCCTGCTTGGGATTTTAGACCGCCCTCGGCTGAGTGTTGACGCCGAGGGCTGGGATCTCATTCCGGCTGCCATCTTGGGGGTAGGACTCTCCGCCCTCGCGCTCTAGTAGCGCTATAAAAAGCTCCCCTCTCCCTCCGCGCAGCGGACGCGTACTGCGGACGCGCCGGACCTGCGCCGGAGTCGCGCCAGAGTCCTGCCCGTCTGCGCCCGTCAGCGTCCCGGAGGCGTTCGGCGTGGCAGGGACTTCTGGCCATTATGCTTTCCTACTCCGCGCAGGAGCTCTACTCCCTGCGAGCCGTGGATGCTGCCTGTCACTCAGTATTCCCAGGCCGTTATAGGGGTAAATATAAGTGCCCTGTTTGTAAATGGCATCCTACCAGCAACCTCCGTTCCACCTGTCCGATCAAGGATTGTAGCATTAAACATCTCTGTCTACTCCTTAATACGAGGTCGCTGTATAGACACACTCAGGAGATCTTTGATCTCCTTTCTACGACCAGTCCAACTTGTCTGATGCTCACTGAGACTTGGCTCAACGAGTCCTCCCATCCGGACATAATGGCAGCCATTCCCTCTGATTATATTATCCATCGACAAGATAGAGACAAGGGAAGAGGGGGAGGAGTCGCCCTAGTTGTGAAAAAATCTTTCTCGTGCACAGTCACGCACACAAACACAATCGCAGGGGCTGACTCTCTCGCCTTCACCCTCTCCTTATCACCCCAGCAAGCGGTGAAGGGTCTTGTCGTTTACAGACCTCCAGGCCCTGTGGGATAATTTTTTGATGATCTCCAGCAGGCTTTGTCTGTCCTTGCTCTAAGATCTGAGCAGTGTCTATTGGCTGGAGATTTTAATTTCCACATGGATGATCCTCAAGACCAAGATGCTATCAAGCTGTTGGATATTACATCTACTCTGGGCCTGTTCCCCTATCTCTTCGGCCCGACCTATGATAAAGGTCATACGCTTGACCAGGTCTTCTCCACTTCACCTATTATGGCTGTTACACTTTTGCCGGTATTATGGTCTGACCATTGTCTCGTCCATTTCGAAATATCTGCCACTGTGAAACCAACGGTCAGTGCTACAAGGCTACAGGGCAGCAGCCACAGGGCGTTCCATCGGGTGACACCAGATCTGCTAGCTCAGGCTCTGGTGGATCATCCCCTGTCCTACATGGGTGATCTGGATAATGACCTTGAGAGTCTGCAATCCTGGCTCCTAGCTAGATTAAATGAACTTGCCCCATTACAGCCACCTAGATCTGCTACCCAACGGACCTCGGCC
The DNA here is from genome assembly GCF_964261635.1 of Lissotriton helveticus. Classification (NCBI taxonomy): domain Eukaryota; kingdom Metazoa; phylum Chordata; class Amphibia; order Caudata; family Salamandridae; genus Lissotriton; species Lissotriton helveticus. The sequence goes on from NC_136067.1 coordinate 915,574,035, forward strand.
CCTTGGTTTACGGAGGAACTGGCCCATTCCCGTAGACAATGTAAAGTCGCCGAACGGGCATGGAGAGCCCATTATGATACTGAGGCTAAACAGATCTATAAATCCATGATGAAATCCTATCATGATTTAATCCTTCAGGGCAAGAAATGCTACTTGGCCAAAAGAATTGAGGAAGCAGCAAACTCCTGCAAGGAGATCTTTGCAATTGTTCGAGAATTTACCACTCCACGCTTACCCTCAGCTCAGGATGCCCCGGCCGAGACCTGGGCTAACACCATTGCTAATTTTTTCACCACCAAAATTAGGCAAATCCAGGACTCCTTTCCTCCTAGACCAATAGACGATCCTCAGAGTTTGCCGATCGAGACAGTTCCTTTGTCGACTTCGGGCCCAGTCCTGTTAGACTTCCCGCCCCTTACTGTATCCGCATCCCTAGCTTTGATGAGGAACCTTAAATCGGGCTCACCGCGTGATCCGTGCCCAGCAAAATTTCTAGCGAGAATGGCAGATGTTGTCAACCCCTTAGCCAATCCCTTTCTTAACCTCTCCCTGAGTCAGGGAGCTTTGCCTCTTCCTTGGAAACAGGCTATGGTTATTCCTCTCATTAAGAAGCCCAACCTGGACCCAGAAGTGCCATCCAATTACAGGCCGATCTCGCTTCTTCCAGCACTTACCAAAATCTTAGAGAAACACGTTCACAGCGTGCTCTCCAACTTCTTGGAGTCGAACGAGCTGCTCCATGAGTCCCAATCGGGCTTTCGATCGAACCTAAGCACCGAGACGGCGCTCCTGGAAGTCTCTGAGATTGTGAAGGAGGTGCTGGACACCGGAGGCAGGGTGATGTTAGTCATGTTAGACCTGTCGGCGGCGTTTGACACCGTCCCCCATGGGGATCTCCTCACTAGGCTACATGACATCGGTCTAGGGGGGACGGTGCTCAATTGGTTTCGCTCCTTTCTAGCCAACCGCCGACAGACGATCTGGGTCCCGTCTGGATCTGCCGAAATGCCGCCATTGGGAGTCGGAGTTCCTCAGGGCTCAGTATTGAGCCCTACTCTATTTAACATCCTCATGACCCCTCAGGCGACATTGGCGGAATCCTATGGGGCCCGGATCGTCTCTTATGCTGACGACACCCAGCTTCTGTTCAACTGCCGTAAGAGCCAAGATTTCGATGGGGAAAGTATCCGTGAGTGCCTTGGGGCTGTTTTTAATTGGTTCCAACTTAACAGCCTCAAGTGCAACTCGGATAAATCCGAGATACTTTTCTTCGGATGCCCATCGGAACCGGATTGGCATGGTTGGTGGCCCGCTGACATGTTCCCCCCAGCTCAGTCATCTAAATGGGCTAAGAACCTGGGAGTTAAAATTGACAATGAGCTTTCGCTCAAATCCCAGGTGGCTACTCTTACAGGAACGTGTTTCGGGATCCTCAGGATGCTTCGAAAGTTCTTTCCCCTACTCTCCGAGGAACATCGCAGGATAACTGTTCAGGCACTTATTGGATCCAGATTGGATTATGCAAATGTTCTGTATCTGGGTCTGCCAGAATATTTGTTACAGCGCATGCAGGTGACCCAGAACGCTGCAGCACAAAGGATTTTTGGCCTGCATCGCCGTGCTAGTGCCTCAAACCTACTTCTATCCCTCCATTGGCTTCCTATACGGAAGAGGATAATGTTTAAGGCTATGACCTTAGCCCATAAAGCCCTGCATGCCAATGGTGCAAAATACCTCCAGAAGAGGCTGGACCTTTACCGGCCTGCACGATCCTTAAGATCGGAGTCATTGGCTCTGGCGGTGGTGCCACGTATAAAGAGGGCCCGACTGGGCGGTCGGTCCTTTAGATTCCTTGCCCCCCAGCTATGGAACTCCCTGCCACTGTCTTTGCGGGCCACATCTAACTTGCTTGTCTTTAGGAAGGGTCTAAAGACCTGGCTGTTCTCTGGTTAGTGTGCCTCTCCCTTTCTGGTTTCTGTTTTTACTGTTATGTTCTCTAGTCTCTCTTAAGGTCTGGAGCATAAAGCGCCGGGACACTCCTTTGGAGTAGCCGTTGCGCTATAAAAGTCCCATATAACATAACATAACATAACATAACATAACATCTGCACCACAGATATTCAGGGTAAATCATGGTCTCCTCCCTGACACACCCTTCAAACACAACAAGGCCTATACATACATAACAAGTTCAGTTTGGGTAGAAAAGTGCTCAAGAAAAGCGGAAAATGTTTGTTGGAATGGGTGAATACAATGTCAGTGAATACCAAGATATGGGCAGGCCCGACAACAGCAATACCAATAAATGCAGGGTCAATGTATGCCATAACCTGTCCCCGCATAACAATGTTGATACCCATAAATGCAATATCAATGTATGCCATACTCTGTGCCCGCAGAACAGTCGATAACAGGCTTAACCATGTCAATGTATGCCATAACTAAACAAACTACCCTTTTCCTATTTAATATAAATGGAATAAAATCCAATGTCTTTAAGCCCAAGCAATATTGCAGTCAAGGCTGGATACACCTACAAACTTTTCTCAGGTCTGATCTTGCCAGGTTACCAAATTTACATCACAATTTATATACAGTGCCCCACGGTTCAAAACACAACAAATTCAAAGGAATGTTATCTCAGCCTATTTTATTAGTCAGCAAATTATTATATCAAAAAATGGTTAACAATATTTTAAAAAACAATTAATCATCAATTTTATTTAAAATACACATTACACATAATGAGATTTAAAAAAACTGTCGACGCTGCATTTCGGTGTTCACACATGATCACTACCATCTTCTGGACAATGTTTTCAAGATTTTTTTTTTAAATGGATCTGAATTGGTACTGATATAGGCCTTTATCAATTGCCTTCAGCTATTCAAATAAAACCTTCAGCGGATCCATTTTAAAAAAAAATTCTTGAAAACATGGTCCTGAAGAAGGTGATGATCATTTGTGAACACCGAAACGCCTCGTTGACAGTTTTTTAAATCTCATTATGTATAATGTGTATTTTAAATAAAATTGATGATTAATTGTTTTTTAAAATATTGTGTTAACCATTTTTTGATATAATAATTTGCTGACAAATAAAATAGGCTGAGATAACATTCCATTGAATTTGTTGTGTTTTGAACCGTGGGCACTGTATATAAATTATAATGTAAATTTGGTAACCTGGCAAGATCAGACCTGAAAAAAGTTTGTAGGTGTATCCAGCCTTGACTGCAGTATCGTTTGGTCTTGAAGACATTGGATTTTTTCCATTTACATTAAATAGGAAAAGGGAAGTTTATTTTGTCAATACTCATACCCATCCCTTTTCTAAAAGAAGGGTACCTCCATTATTACTTTTACAATGTATGCCATAAACCAGTCAAGCTTAGCAATATTGTTACCAGTAGAAACAATGTCGATGTACGCCATGACGCATAACTATGTCAATACTACTAAAAACAATGTTGATGCATACTGTGACAACTGTATGTACGATGTTGAGAATGTCAGTAAAAATTATACAAATGCATGCCATATTAGTTTCAGATGTTCTAATGAACTCGTACCATCCAAAGTGACCGCTCCATCAACCCTGAGTCAGAGATACGTGATCAGACAGACCCTGTGACCCCATCCAACGCCTATCGAGTGACAGGTCACAGGTGGGGTCTCAGCCTAGAGGCAAACATGCATTCCAGGGAAAATTCTGCTCGATCGCACAGATGGAAAGTTGCACCACAAACAGGTCCGAGGAAAGTGGCCCCAATAAATCACGTTTGGCCAAGGGTTTGTGTTCCTCCAAAATACCGCAAAGCTAGGTGACTGAGGTGCCACATGTAGGTAGGTACAAAAGGGGGGGTGATGGACGGAGCATCTGAACCAATCAAACACTCACACCCAGTCAAAAGATCTGGGTTTGATCCATCACCGTTCTTTAGCCCACTTTGCCACCCCAGTTAAGACAAGGCTATATGCAAATCAGTCTGACCCTGTGCCTATTGGGAACAGTCCTGCCCAAACTGCCAAGCCATGCCTTCCCTGGACCGGAAACAAGCTTCCGAGGACCGGTTTCTGGCATTACAGCCGTCTTCAGCCCGACTTGCTTGAATCCAGTGGCAACGGGAGCAAGGGACTCACGTCTGAGCATACCCTGCCACACTTATGGCGGCCAAGGGGGTGGTGATGGACGGAGCATCTGAACAAATCAAACACTCACACCCAGTCAAAAGATCTGGGTTTGATCCATCACCGTTCTTGAGCCCACTTTGCCACCCCGGTTCAGACAAGGCTATATGCAAATCAGTCTGACCCTGTGCCTCATGGGAACAGTCCAGCCCGAACTGCCAAGCCATGCCTTCCCTGGACCGGAAACAAGCTTCCGAGGATCGGTTTCTGGCATTACAGCCGTCTTCAGCCCGGCTTGCTTGAATCCAGTGGCAAAGTGAGCAAGGGACTCACGTCTGAGCATACCCTGCCACACTTATGGCGGCCAAAGTGGTACAAAAGGGGGTGGTGATGGACGGAGCATATGAACCAATCAAACACTCACACCCAGTCAAAAGATCTGGGTTTGATCCATCATCGTTCTTTAGCCCACTTTGCCACCCCAGTTCAGACAAGGCTATATGCAAATCAGTCTGACCCTGTGCCTCATGGGAACAGTCCAGCCCGAACTGCCAAGCCTTCCCTGGACCGGAAACAAGCTTCCGAGGACTGGTTTCTGGCATTTCAGCCGTCTTCAGTCTCAAATTGTATAGAGCTATAAAGCTATGACAGTTCCCTGCACCTGCAGGAACCAACAAGGCATCCACCTGTGAGGTGTGAAAGACTCCTTGTATACTCTTTTAAGCTACTTAGGAAGGGCATATTTGCGTTATCAAGGGTAGCGACAGAGCACAACTTCCCTTATTCTTCCCTGCAGAATGATTATACCTAAGTGCAGAACCAAGTTTGCAGTGACAGAAATGGCGCACGTTTCAGGTCCTCCTACACAACACCTTTCGCTTCACACATAGGAGTCCTGACAACTATTAATGCAGGTCCCTGTTTTCAAAGACAAGGACTCCAAAGTATTACAGGGTCTCACTTGTGGTAGCGATATACCATGCTAATGCCAACCATTGTACTCTCAGGACATCAAGGCACACATCTTTAAGGCAGTCCTGTTAGAACAGACGCAAATTCAAAGGCTTCTTGAAGTAGTTCTTTGATACAAGGACTGTATTGTGTTCATATCACACAGCGTTTTGGTCGCCAGATCACCAACATGCCATAGCAGGCAGTGACATCACAACTCTGCTGAAGTCCTTTGAACAGTGCCACCCTTGGGCGAGCTGGACCCAGGCCCAGGGCACCAAATATTCAGTGGGGCGCTGCAGGGAGCTGCCTAACTTAATTTCATGCAAACAGCAGCTTGTCCATTGTACTTGGTTTCAATTGGGTCCCATTAAAGAAGTCATAATCAGCCCTTAATGTACCTCAGCATAATTGTTTGCACCCCATGCCCTCCTCTGTCTTCCTCACAACTCCTGCCATTACACTGCAACGACCACCCGCCCCCACAACTTATACCAAATGTTCTTTCTGTCCAGGTCACTGTCACGGTCAATCCAATTTAGGGCTGACCCGGCCTATGTATGACGTTTCTAGGTAGACCCCCTAATGTCCCACCCACAGCTCCTCAATAGGTTCCCATCACTGCCTTCATGACCCCAGAAACCATGGCGTAGTAGTGGCATGACAGAAGCACCAAAGTGCGAGGCAAGGGCAGTAGCTGCAACCCATGCCTGCTCCTAGTGGATGCTCATGACGACATGATATATGGCCTACTGCACAGCTCGTGTGACCCCTATGTTGATTAGATCCGAGTATAGTTGAACAGACACTGAAAACTTAGGGGCCTATGTACAAAAGAACGAAGGAGCATGGCATTAAGCAAAACTTGGTAACACCATGCTCCGCCATTCTGAAAACGTTGTTCCCCCACTGTGTTTACAAATATATGGTGCACCCCTGTGTTTTCCGTAGTGCTAACGCTAAATTAAGCTGCCTGGCACCAAAGCAAGCACTCTTGCATCATATTGCAAGGGTGCCTGCATTGGGGGAATGATTGTTTATGTGCAGGAAGGTGCCAATCATGCAATCATGGCATTTTGCTGTTTCTATGTGTGGTATGTGTGCTGCACTATGCAGCACGCTTTGGAATGGCAAAAACAAGGAGAAATAAAGTATTTTTTCTCGTTTTGTTAATACGTTTTCCCCATATTTACACCAACCGTGTAAATATGGAGCAGCGTCAAAATCAATGGGAGTTTCGGCAGAACGCCCACCGCAACACTCATTGCGCACCCTTTCACACTAAGTATAGCGTGAAAGGATGCACTATTTTCAAAGTGGTGTTAAGCCACTTAACAACTGTGAATAAAGTGAAGCACCTATCACCACATGAACGTCGTAAAAAGTGACATTCCTGTGGCGATAGGGGCTTGTAAATATGCCCCTTAGTATTTTAGAGTCTGCATTCAGAAGTTGGGTTTGGCAGCTTTTGTCTTAACTTTGCTTCATGTGGTGTATCATGAGGTGCACTCATTTTGTCTTAGGTTGACTCCATTCCCCATGTTGATCCACATAGCACTCACCATCGTGCATCACTGGATACCCGGCAAGGCACTCAGGGGTTCTCCCTCAACTTGTATGAGAACTGATGCACACTGCACAACACTCACGCTTCGCACGTATGATCAGTCCGCAGAAGGATTGCTTTAGATCACAGAGAATTTTAAATAGTTATTAATTCCTTTTCAACAGGGTTGCTAGAATTTAAATGTAATTATGTAAGCACAAATAATACCGTTTTTGCAGTTCTTTTAATAACGTACAAAATCCATCAAGCTACATAACTGGCCGGAGGGCAACATTAAACATTTTTATACATTTGTTTTCTCGGAGTTTTATATAGCGCGAACTTGACCCGAAGGTATCAGAGCGCTTTACATTAAATTGATAATAACAACGGAAACATAGCATTCATTCTTTGGCCACAACTGACACGTACAAGACTGAGAGAATTTTCCATGAATTTTGCAATGCATGGAAATTGTGCAAGCAACATATCAGCTCATGCTGGTGCAGTAAAACAAGAGACTGCTTTGAGAAATGCGCCACTTGGACTGCTAACATTCCTGGTCCAGATGTTCAGCCGCCAAATATTTTCTCAACTGGCTGGGAAACGCGCTCAAGCTGCAGACAGCAGTAATGGGAATATCGCCATCAATGGAGCACTTATTTTCTATGTTTCACGTGGGAGAATCTCTCAGAAGAATTTGAAATATGACTCCTTGGCTTGCCCCTCATTTCCTTTCGCGCATTCCAGCTCTGCCATGCTAAGCGTAAACATGCCAGCGAGCTGCTCAGTCAGTGTAAAACATGAGGAACACATTGAGAGGTTATTACATGGGGTTCTGCTTCCGGTTATAGATGGGTTTTGTCCTGATTTGATAAATGGCGATTTGGTTCATGGTTGCTGTGCCATTTATGAGTGGAAATAATAAATGGGGACAAACTAACGTTTTTCCTTTTTTCAGAAAGGTCTCAGACTATATTTACCCTACAAAAAGTTGAACTTTTGTAATACGACGATTGTGTTCAGCATGTCACCTCAACACAGGCGTGTTCCGTCGTTTTCGTGCAAGTGAGATGGTTGTTCTTTGACAGACGTGTATAGAATCTCCAAAATGGCAGTATGTCGACATGGTCAGCGACTAGCTGCCGCCCCCCCCCCCCCCTAACCGGCACCCAACACCCAGAAACGTGGACACGAGACTTCTTTACTTTTTGGAAGGCGGGCGCTAGTCGCCCGGCCGTATTTATTAAGATATGAAATTAAAAAAGGTTTTAATTGCATGATCAACAATTTATACAAAAATCAGCAGGACATTAGATACACAATTTTTGTCAACAAGTTTGAGAGCCTGACCTTAACAAAACTCTAATACATGTTGTTTCCTAACCGAGTCTAACATCCTCATCTTGATTTTTGTACATTTCTGGCCATATGACAAGGTCACTACCGGTGTCAGGTCCTACAAGCTGCGCCTCCCCTAGAGACGTGCGCATGCGCAGTGTTACCCCGGGAATTGCCCGGTCTACGCCCTCCATTTACCCACTAAAGGAGGGCCCTTACTCTGCGCCATCCGGTGACGTCATGAGTCCACGCGCGCGGGGTGGCTACCAGCCTAAGGAAAGCGTGAACTACTCCTACCCGCGCTCCTTTGCAGCATCAATTACCTTGCCCCTGGAGTTCTAGGAGTGGCCCGCAGGCCCCTCCCCCTGGGCGGGAACCTCCATAGGATGATGCCCGCCCCCTCAGACCTCAAATATGTGCTCACCGATAATGACCTTACCGCATGCCCCATACCTAATAAATACGACGACCTATGGGAAAAAATTCTAAAGGACAGCTACACTGGCTAATAAATAACAGCATCACCGTACAACTACAAAGGGAAACAAGCATTAGAAATGCAATCGGGCTCGGATTTATTTGAGTTTGAGCTAATGGCATTGTAAATGCCAATGTCTTTTTGCCATGTGTTATGGAGTGTGTGCATGTGGTGTGTAGTGGAAGTATCTTGGTTGAATTGTAATTTTACCAATGGTGGCATGCTGTGCTTTATATGAATATGTTTAAAAGTAAAGTGTACCATACTGCGATTGCTTGGTGGAAAAGTGCACTGCCGGCTGGAGGTGTGTGTGCCTGGTGGAAGGGTGCACTGACGGCTGGTGGGTGTGTGCTTGGTAAAAGCGTGCACAGATGGATGATGGTTGTTGGTGTTTGTGCATGGTGAAAGCATTCATTGACGGCTGGGGGTGTGTTGTTGTGTGTGTTGTTTTCTGTGTGCTGGTGAGTGTGTGGTGGTGAGTCTGTGGGGGTGAGCCTGGGGAGTGAGTGTGGTGGTGAGTGTGTTGTGTTGAGAGACTGAGGTGTGTGGTTTGTGTGTGCGTTATGTGTGTGTGGTGTATGTGTGTGTGGTGTTTTCTGCACACTCACACACTGCCCCTACACATTCACACACTGCTCACCCGCACACTCCCAATGTCACCCTGCATAGTCACACACTGTTTACCCTGCACACTCATTCTGCACACTCACACAATGTGCACCCTGACACACTGTCTCTGCAGTCACTCTGCACTCACTGTCACTCTGCACTCACTGTCACTCTGCACTCACTGTCACTCTGCAATCACTGTCACTCTGCTGTCACTCTGCACTCACTGTCACTCTGCACTCACTGTCACTCTGCACTCACTGTCACTCTGCACTCACTGTCACTCTGCACTCACTGTCACTCACTGTCACTCTGCACTCACTCTGCACTCACTCTACAGTCACTCTGCACTCACTGTCACTCTGCACTCACTGTCACTCTGCACTCACTGTCACTCTGCACTCACTGTCACTCTGCACTCACTGTCACTCTGCTGTCACTCTGCACTCACTGTCACTCTGCACTCACTGTCACTCTGCACTCACTGTCACTCTGCACTCACTGTCACTCTGCACTCACTGTCACTCTGCACTCGCTGTCACTCTGCACTCGCTGTCACTCTGCACTCGCTGTCACTCTGCACTCACTCTGCACTCACTCTGCACTCACTGTCACTCTGCACTCACTGTCACTCTGCACTCACTGTCACTCTGCACTCACTGTCACTCTGCACTCACTGTCACTCTGCACTCAGTCTGCACTCACTGTCACTCTGCACTCAGTCTGCACTCACTGTCACTCTGCACTCAGTCTGCACTCACTGCCACTCTGCACTCTCAATATGCACTCTCAAACTGCACTCTCCACTCTCAATCTGCACTCTGCACTCTCAAACTGCACTCTCAAACTGCAATCTGCACTCTGCACTCTCATTCTGCACTCTCAATCTGCACTATCAATCTGCACTCTCAATCTGCACTCTCAAGTCTCATACTGCACTCTCAAACTCCACTCTCAAAATGCACTCTCAACTCTCATAATGCACTCTCAAACTACACTCTCAAACTGCACTCTCAAACTGCACTCTCAAACTGCACTGGCAAAAAAAATTCTATCGCTCCTTTTTAAAAATGTAAGAGCAGAGATGATAACAGAATGTAATCAAAATAGTAACAGTAGTGTGAAAGTTAGGGGAATTCTGGGGACCACAGAAGCCTGACATCCAATGTTAAAGTTGAAAAATGTGTTTGTAATATGGTGCATCGAGGCAGACACTATCACAGTAGAATAAACACCAATTAAAATTCAAATGAACGCAAGTTCTGATGTGCACGACTTAGGCTGCACGACTTAGGCTGGAGATTAAATACAGTCTGAGATGTAAATGTAAACCTGGAGACCAGGCAGGCTGCGTGCAGCAGACCTGTGGCAGGCTGTGTGCAGCAGACCTGTGTGAGGCTGTGTGCAGCAGACCTGAAGTCAAGTAAAGCGGATAGTGCAAGAGTAAGACTGGAGTCAAACAGGGTTAAGGCAAAGCTGGAGACCCGAAAGGGCAAAGTACATTAAAAAATAATCAGGGGAATAGAGAAATATGCAAACCTGAGGTGTTTTCAGCCACCATCATAATGGAGGACAAAGCAGAAAAGACAAAACTAATACAGAAATAGGTGGATGCCCATGTGAAAATAGACTGCGAAAATAAACTTCTGATTCGGAGATTTAACCAAACATCTGATAGTTCCCAGGTAATAAGCTGACATGTCACTAGCAAATATTAGACCGAGTTATACATTTACAGAGTAGACTGCTACTTACTTTTCTTGGACTATTAACATTCAGGCCTACATTAAAGAGAATGTATGTGCCTGGGGGCTCTGACAATAAAAAAGAGTTTAATTTTTAAAGAATTGGGAAGCACGGAAATTCTCCCCATAGCTTCAAAATTATCCAATCCAAAGTCTCGTGTGACAGCTCCGCCCACTTCCGGCTTTTTAGCCAACACCGTGGCGCAGTGTGGTTCCTGGGAGCCCATGCATGGGTGTCACGTGGCCCCGTGTGTTGGCAGTGACTGTACCCACGTCCAGGTTTTGCAGACCACAGCACCAAGTAATGAGAAACTTTTAGGCCCATATTTATAATGAAAAAGTAGAACTGCAACCCCTGCACGCTTAGTGCTGTCCAATAAGGAATGACTGAACGCCACCTTCTCTATAGAGAGTCAGCTGAGGGGGCTCTGCAACATTTACCAGGATGGCTCAGTGAACCGAACGCTCCCTGCTGACAAATGCAGTGCTCTGCCTCTGAAGGACATGAATGTAAACCCCGGCAAGTCAAAATGAGGCTCCCATGCTTGCGAGATCAGTAAAGTGAGTATCCTCAATTGGGTCAGCGGAAGCTAGGTCCCAGAATCCACTGCTGCTGCCTCAAAATCGAGCGCCTCGAGCCAACCCTGGCATGGAAACATTTGGCAGCGCTGATCACTCTGCGGGAGAAAAATGCACGCATTTTACTAAGAACTGTGGCTTCTCCTCGCCAAATGTCAACACATCTTAAAGTGCCGTGTGTGTGTGTCGACAACCCTGGGCCCTATTACCTTTTCCTGATTAAACAGAAGTGGCACAGAACGAGGTAATTACACAGCAGCCGGACTTTAAAGCGAACTGGAAGTCTCGGTTAACCGGGGAGGTGCTTTTAAGTGCCCACAAAATGATGCTTATACATCTGGCGGTGAATGGGGCTTCCTTCAAAAGTAAGCATTTCAGCGGGCGCAGCGGCCCCCACCTCTTCCCCTCCACCTCTGCTTTAAAATGTGCAAGATGGCGGCCGGCCGGCGGGATGTGTCTAACAAGGCGCTCATTGTCTCAGACAGGTGTGAGATTGGAGCTGAGCCCCGGCCAAGGGCCGGGTATCAGCGCCAGCAGCGCTGCGAGCCGAAAACACGCTCCCGCCATCCAGTAATACCACCGCAGCCAGCCAGAGACTCAACAATTTAAGGCTTAACACACACACTCGCACACACACGGCATAAATCAGACGGGATGGAGCAGCCAGCCATTGGCTTCTTGAGCAGATGCCTGCAGACAGTCTGTGCGCATCACACCCGGCCTGTTTGGGTTACTGGGAGCTTTTTATGTAAGATGAGAGGGGCTGGGCGGCGCAGCCTGCTCAGACAGATGGTGAACGCGCCCGGCCATCTGGATTCACTTACGGAGGCACCCTGACAGCTCCTAATTATAATTAATGTACTTCTTTGCGCGAGCACGAACGAAAAATGCCCAAGATGGCGGAACAAAACTACATTTACCCTATCACTTCAAGCCTATTAAAACGACAACACAACGAACACGAATCACTGGCCAGATGACAGAACACACTAAGGAATGTGTGGAATTTGTCTCGCCAAAGCCCTAGGAGATACTTCTTTTTTCTCTTCTTTAACATTAGGATCTCGAAACTCCTCCCACTTTCAGTGGGGAGGAGTCCGAGCCCTAAAAAGGCCTAAAGACACTTGGCATCAAAGAAAAAGTACTTTACATACAGTTTTGCTAAAAAAGGGAAAAATTTCCTAAACAAAAGCATCATCAAAATATACCGACAGATCCTTTTCTACTACCATGAAATACATGTGGACAGTACCTTCGCAAACTTACCATGAAACCAGACATAATGAATGCCACAAGACTTTGTTCCAAGGGATGGTGGGTGGGAAAACAAAGAAGCCCCGAGCGCGGGGCACACGGTGCTGTGAGGGAGCGTCCAGGGACAAGGGGGTCTCCTGGGCGCTCCCCACCTCTTTATTCTCAAGGGGCCAGGCGGGGCACGCCCCCCCCCGGCCCGCCCCTTCTGTAGCCCGCCCCCCTGACCCGGACCTTCTCCCTGGTATCCGGGTCAGGGAGGCCGCCGGCCAATCGGTGGTGGGTCGCGCCCACCAGGGCCCGCCCCCACCACCGAGAGACACCAAAGGGGACAGGGGGGGAGACGGTCGCCGCGCCGCTATGCGTGCGGGGGGGCCGAGGGCCCCCCCTTTTCATTCGCTAAAATGTCGCTCAGGGTGGATGCAACACAATGCAACATTAAAGCCATAAACTTAACCCTTGACGTATTCGGAAACCTGCAAACGCTTTCTATTTACTTCCTGTTCCTGTCATTGTCTTCACGATTCCAAAGCACTGAAAGGGATGCTAAGATTCAATTCCTATATGCAATTGGCAATGACCACGCTGTTGCTCACAGAATGGCAAATGTATTACAGTCTCCTACTAGCAAGGGAAACAGAGTAGCAAAAGGATAAAAATTGTTCAAAATGCAGCACCACTCCTTCTCCTGAAGATTACCATCTACGATCCTGTATCGTCATCTGTGGTAGGTCTACACTGGCTGCCAGTCCTCATACGAATCAAATTTAAACCTCTCTGTCTGGCCCACCCAGTGATTTATAATAAGAGTTACCCGGCGAATTCAGCGGCTGCTAATCCCTTAAAGCCCTAAAAGATCACTACGATTCGCAAATCAGAGATTCCTTATTCTGCCAAAAATAAAGAAATCTAGGAGTTGAGGGTGGTCTTTTGCATATCTGGCACCAAAGATATGTAATTCACTGGCTTTACCCTTGAGGATGCTAAGGAAGAAACAGCATTTTGGAAACTTTATAAAACTACTTTCTCGAATGAGCAGCTTGCTTGGTCCTGTGTTCAAACAACCTTGTTTCTTAGCGCTGGGACGTCCGCTGGGTAGCTATGCACTTTACAAATCTTTAGCATTGCATAGTATACTTCTCTACCTTTACTCCGACATGTCATAATGAAATAATCTCACCCACACTCAAACTTGAAGTGTAATAGGGTAAGCTCACTTTATTAGGGCAGATTTGTATCAACTACCAGACTTTAAATTGAACACATTAAACATGTTATCAACTTTATCAATACACCAACACATTGCCAAACCCCCTTTCACCATACTACCTTCTCCAGATGTACCAAGCATTCCCAAACCAAGGCTCAATACATCAACCTCATTCCTCAACTTCCATTAACCGTCCTGCGCAACCCTAAGTCTTTCTCTCTGTCTTACTCTACCCATAACCCTGTCAATAAAGCCTACTGGCCCTTTTCCAAAGCCCCAAGCATTGCCTTCCTCTCCTACGTGGTCCCCCTGTCCCCTCCCGAAGTGTGGATACACCCGCATCTGAATGGGGATAAAACGGAGCTTATGGTCCTCGGCCTCTGATCAGCTGGCCCAACTGCCTAGGTACCCCACCCACTCCGAAGGAGTCTATCTAAAATCTTGGTTTCTAGATTGACAAGGATCTAACAATGGTGATTCAAGCCAAGAAACTAGCTAGCACATGTTTGGTCCACTTAGAATGCTCCGCAAAGTTCTGGAGCATATCCCCATACTGCTCAGAAAGACAGTAGTCCACTCCTTGGGCACATCACATCTGGACTACGGACATTCACTCTTTTTAGGGGCTTTCTGAGTGACTGAATTTTTTCTTGCACATGTATACCTATATCTAAGAAAAATTGTTCCACTAGAACAGAACATTTTAAAACTACCACTTTGCATACGTATGCCTACATATAAATAATAGTTCCCCTAGAATAGAACGTTTTAACACTGCCACTATCCACACCCTAAACAACTTATCAAAATCAATTAGAACTTACCAGTAAATGCTGGTTCCTACAAATGCCAGCAGGTCATCAAGAAATGTATTTAAATCTGCAATTTTGGTTCATTATTATAAACCAGCTTTAGAAATGTAATTTATCTTATGGAAAACAAACACAAATCATTACAAATATCAAAAGTGTGTATGAAAATGTGTATATTAGCATCACACCCCCTCAGGTTTGTGAAGATCAGTTAAGCAGTTGCAACTGCCGTAAGTGGGCCCTCTAGTAACGACTTGAAAGAAGTGTAATGATTTTTCATTTGACTGGAGAGGGGCACCTAGTAACGGCTAGTGGTACTGCTACTTCATGAAAGAATTTCAATGCTTTTGCATTTGACTTGAGATGAACACCTAGTAAAATCTAGGGCCCGATGTAGATAGGCATTTACCGGTCGGTAACGGCCGAATTCGGCCGTTACCGACCGGTAAATGCCTTTTCCAGTGTAGGGGGCATGTATTTACAGATTCTGTATTTTTACCGAATCTGTATTTACCGAATCGGTAAAATTACCGAATTGGTAAATACAGACTCGGTAAAAATACCGAATCTGTAAATGCAGATGTAGGTGGCGCTTTAAACAGTGCCACAGGCCCCTCAGAATTCGTTATTTACCAGGTAATACTATTGCATGGTAAATAACGAATTCAGGTGTACATGCACATCTGTGCATGTACACCTATGCCATGTGACACACAGACATGCCCTTAGGGCATGTATGTGTGCCACATGGCACACAAGCCTGACATTGGGGTGCTACAGGGTGTCAAAGTGACACCCCGTTCCCCCTGGCAGGATTCGGTATTTACCGATTCGGTAATTACCGATTCGGTATTTGCCATTAATACCTATGGGCTTCAAGGCCCATAGGAATCAATGGCAAATACTAATTAGGTATTTACCGAATTGGTAAATACCGAATCATACAGATTCGGTAATTTAAAAAGAAAATTTACCTACATCTGCCTACTTCATATTTACCTACTCTTAAATACCGAATCGGTATGATTCGGTATTTAAGAGTAGGTAAATCGAAATTACCTACATCGGGCCCCTAGCTCCTTCATGAAAGAAATTGAGGATTTTGAACCTGACTCGAGAGGGACATCTAGTAATGACCTGAAGGATTGCAGCTTTATCAAAGAATGTAAAGAATTTTGTATCTGACTCAAGAGAGACATCTAGTAATGCCTTCAGGAATTGCAGCTCTGTGAAAGAATTTTGAAGATTTTGCATCTGACTTGAGAGAGGGACCTCTAGCAGTGATTTGAAGCACTCAAGCATCATGAAATAATTTCAATGCTTTTGCATCCAACTTTAAAGGGACACCTGCTAACAACTAATGATACTGTAGCTTTATGAAACAATTTCAGTAGTTTTTGCAGTTGACATGAGAGGTACCTCTAGAAATAACTGTTGGAACAGCAGCTTCACGAAATAATTTTTCTGGCTTTTGTATCAGACTCGCAAGTAGACATCTGGTAATGCCATGAGGTATTGTAGCTCGGTTAGAGAATTTTTAAATATTTGCATCTGACTAGAGTAGGACCTGAGGAACTCTGTGCTTCATGAATGAATGTCAGTTCTTTTGCACCTGAGATGAGATGGACTTCTAGGAACAACTTAATGACATGCATACTTGTGTAAATATAGCTATATATATATATATATATATATATATATATATATATATATATATACACTACACATAAGTTCTATATATATGACATTTCATTATTTATTGTGTTGCTCCACTGACATTTACATTATGCTTCCACCTACTTCCACATAGAGTTGAAGGCTTTAATGTGAGGGACTGGAATGATTGGCACACATATGTAGAGTGCGACTCAAAAGCTAGAGTAAGTTTGAAAGCATTTACATTTTCTAGTAACTTCTAGTATTTTATACTTGAACCATGATAGCCTCTTATTTCACAAAAACATAATAATAAAAATAATAATATGTAAGAACGTTTAGTCAGCCCTCAATCAATTAAATTGCTCAGTTGTTATTCAAATAATTCTCACTCACAACACAACCTATATCATTGGGTAAGCCCACATCTGCCACAGAATGCATTTATGCTTGGACAGTAATTACCAAACTGTGGGTCGCGAAATTCCAAGCAATAAATAAAGATGCCTTTAAATACTGTATTTATTTGGTCAAATTGGCTTCACTTCAAAGACAGAGGTCAAATATCATGCTATGTCTTCTGACAAACGTCTGCTTTTTTAACAAGGGGATTGGTAGTGAATTATGTAACAATATTGGTAGGGTACAGTCAGTGTGAAAGAAAAGTCTGTATATGCATTTTTTGTAACACACAACAAAATGCATATACCTGTAAATGAACTGTACACATTCAGCAGTTAGGAAAACAAACATTAAGCAATTGTTTTGAAATTCTGAAGTGTGATGGAAACAAACATTTTATTAGGATCCAAACAAATCAAAACACTTTACTTGGTGATGCACAATATATGATCAATGAACCCCGATTTCCACTATTTATCATTTGTGCACAGTATAGTTTACTCAGTAAAACTGTATGTCTGTGCAACTTCAGTGGACTTTTCAGTGGAAAATATGCTGTCTGTAAATGAAAGTGCTCAATCCCATGATGCTTTTGTTACATTATAATATTGCTTACCTCATACCAATTAAATCCAGGTGTGTTGGAAATGTTGTTCATTATACACATTAAGTTGTGGTTCTAAAAAGTTTGGGATCACTGCTCTAGAAGGCTTGATTATATCTTTCAAATCCCACTTTAAACCTATATAGCCAAGATCAGTTATTAGAAGGCACTTTTATATAACAATGGATTCTAGTTCCTAGTGTCATTGCTTACTTTGAAAAAAATAAAGAAGTTTATTCACCTCTGTAATTTTGAATGGTTATTACAAACCGTCTTTGACAAATTAATTTATGCTCTGGAATGCAAGCACAAATCATAAAAATAGCAAAAGTGTGCATGCAATTGTATAAGTTAAAACCAAACACCCTCAGCTTTGTGGAGGTCATTTGAATCAGTTGCATCTGACTTAAGAGGGATCTCTAATAATAACCTGTGGAATTGCAGCTCAATGAAGTATTTCATTGATTTTGCATCTGACTTAGAGGTGAATCATCCTTTGCCATGCAATCACTACCACGATTTGCATTTACAATGTAGTCAGTATCCCGAAAGCAACATTACCACGCATTCCATTACTCCAGAAGTCATTACAATGACTTGCTTTGAGGGTTGTGTTGTTGGACTGGTGTTGCATTTTAAGTCCAACACCTTCCCTACCGCTGCGTAGACTGAAGTTGGAATAGTAAAGTATACTATTCCAAATTCCATTGTCCACCTAAGGCAAGCCATTGTAATGACTTGCGTAGTGAAGGAACGCATGGTAACGTCACAGTCGGGTTCAAGACTGTATTGTAAAGGCACTCATGGTAAATGGATGCAGAGTTCAGTAGATTATGAGTCTTAACTGACTTTTTCACCTAACTATAACGTCACTTTAACCTTTGTTTTTTCCAGTGACATTTTAACCTTTGTTATTTTCAGTGAATTTATGAGTTTTTTTAATGGTGTAATACCAGCATAAATGGGTGGTGTTTAATGAGGGCAATCCTACTGTTTTTTTCAAACAGTCAGAATACCAAAATATAAAAGTTGGACCTATTGGCTTAATCAGGGGATCAGTCACCACACACTATGTCTAAAGCAAAACTATTGGTTTGATCAAAATATTTGATAAATAACCATAATGTCATATATTCTTTATTTTTACACACCTACCTAGGGGTAATAATATTAGCTGTCTCAAGAATATTTAAAATAAAGCTTTTTTTATTCAGAACCTTTTGAATCTTTTTTTTTACTCTCTTCGGGCCTCATAATGCAGCTATGGAAAAAGAGTCCCTGCACTTAAGTTAAAGGCAGACAACTCCAGCTTAGAGCACTTTAAAAATGATGGTACGTTCTGCTGAGGTCATGCTTTTAGTGATCCAGGAAATGTAGGCCCTAATTACGAGTACCGTGGTCCATAGGACCGCTATACCCGTGGTGGGGGTCCAATCACCGTCTCAATGCAGGACTGCCCGCATTGAGTACAATTGCAGTGGTCAGGGATCAAGAATCCTGCTGGGCCGGTGGTCCTTAAATGACAGAAATATGCTGGCGGTGCCGCAGCCTGCACCACTGAGCATATTGCGAGTTGCCATTTCACCACCCTTTTCAGGGCGGTAAAACTGCCATGAAAAGTGTTTCGGAATGGCAACAAAGGGGGCCTTACAGGAACAGCAACAAAGGGGACCCTTACAAGGCCCCCTGACGGGTTTGGGCACGGTAGTGCTTGGGGCACTGTTAGGCTCCTTTATGAGCCTGACAGACCGCCGCTCTCAGACAACCGCAGAATTGCCCGCCAGACCAAAAAAAAACACCTGTTCTGATGGGTGGTCGCACCATAGGTTTGGTGGTCCCACAGTGGACGGCGCATTGTTGTGGGACTGTCAAACTCGTAATTAGGCCACAAGAGTTTTGTTTTTAATTCCTAGGGAGCTGTTGTGTTCCTTACAGCCCCCCACATCAGGTTTAAACATTATTGGTGGTGCCTCTGTACTTCTTGGAGCACCACACAAGTTGAATATGTTCAACCAAAGCCCATACAGGGCTTTATGGGGCAGGAGGGAGGAGTGAATTTAATGAGTGGACTTGCCGCGTATTTGTCCTGGAATTCTGGGTGTGGTTTCACTCTAACTTTTTGCCTTCAGACCTCCTATTTTTGCTGACTTCGTTTTTGCTGGTGTTAGGACTGCACACTTTGCCACTGCTAAGCAGTACTAAAGTGCGTGTGATCTCTGCTCAAATATGGCATAGTTAATTTAGCTATAAGTCCCACATGTGCCCAAGTCCTGTGAATTAAATGCTACTAGTGGGCCTGCAGCACTGATTGTACTCTCCACTTAAGTTGTCCTCTAAACATGTCTCATGCCTGACATTGCAGAGCCTGTGTGGGCAGTTTTAACCTGCCATGTCGACCTGGCAAAAGAAACCTTTTGAAGAGGGTGGAATACAGACCACTCATGGTGTACAACTAAACACTATTACTCAAATAAACCTTGATTGTGTGCAGTCCTGGAAAAGAACCTGCCTGGGTTTGTTAGAAATTAGATACACTTGTGTGGTCAAAAACCCAATGGAGAGGAATAATACCTTGCACTTCCCCAGTGTTCACCTCCTTTCATTGAAACAGCATTTACCTTTTTTTGCAATTCATTCCAATTAAGAGAATAAAATCCGATCCAGTTACATGGGAACAGTCCCTGGCAGCGTACAAATCCCAAGTAGATACTGGACTCTGCATCACAACATACAAGTATTTTTAATTGAGCTCCATTACTGCAACATACTACAACTGACAAATTTGCATGTGAAATGGTTTTCTCGAAGATTTCCACCAGATCAGTATCGATAAAACACAGTATTTGTAAACGATGGGATCTCCTTCATATTGAAGTTTATTTCAGAGGACTTTTTAGGCACAAGTGCATCCTCCCACATTTAAATTCCAAACATTTGAAAGAATATCTTTAATCAACCAGGAGTACACACTCTGTTTACAATAAAGGCATGCAGAAATGTCACAACTGCATCCATATTACATCGTTCTTCAGACTGTAATTCACAGGACTTGATATATGCCATAAAACGCCCCTGTGGCTTAATTTACGTGGGCAAGACTGAAAGAAAAGTGAAGGTTTGATTGACACTATATAAGAGTATGGTCTGGAACAGAAACAGGATTTCCAATCTGGCGGTGCACTGTGTGAAGTTCTGCATATTAGAATGTACACTTGTTGCTAGGCTAGAATGTTAGTGTTTGAAGGAGCAGCAGACAGAACTGTGAAGCTGATGGAGGAGGAAGCTGGAGGTACCTGCTGTTAACCTACAATAAAGAATATTACTTTTCATCTTGAGTGGACAGCATCCTTACACACTGGTTGGGTAATAACCATAACATTGCTCAACTTCGCTTCACTGTATTGGAGAATCGTTTGGTCGATCCGATACTAACATTCAGAGGGCTCTCGCCCACAGAGAAACATTTTGGAACAAGTACTTAGACACCTTGTCGCAAAACGGTCTCAATGATAAAGTGGAAATGGCATGTTTTCTTCAAATTTAGGCTTCCTGCTGGGACCTTTCCATAGTTGCTATTTAGTTGTACCACAATTACGTTTGTATGACCAATACTCACAGTCTAGGATCTTGATACGACTAACATATGCAGAGCACACCGCACATGTTATTGGTATATTATCGTCTCACCACATTTTGTGCATATTTTCGTAATTACGTGGTGGTACTGTGAACCTGCTTTTGTTTGTAACTAGTCCTTCTCAGTATACAACATGTTATTTTATCAATGACAAACATTATTGCATTGTATTATGGCTGTTACATTATTGGTATAAGGTGCCTTTTTTGTTCTCTAACAGGTCTCTGCATCATATGGCAGTACACGTTTCTCATAGGTATTGTATTTTCCACTCAATCTTTCTCCTGTATAAAGATAATACATTTTTGCTACTTGCACTCTGCATGAAGCTTTTATTTTCTGTCAGTTTCTATCATGTTTCAACACACTGTTATCTTCAGGCCATGAATGCATGAATCTTGTAACCCATCATAACTGTACAAGAATCCAATAATCTATTTTTTAGGCATTACTGTATGGTAGTACACACAACTGAATTCAGCCTTAATACACTCACAAAGCAATTTTTGCATTTCTGCATTTTTGCTGATGTGCCCCAATGAATTGGGGTCAGGGTGTAGTGTTCATATATTTTTAAGTGTTTAGATCTTCACAGGGACTGGCCCACGGAAGTAGGTGATTTACTTGTGTGAGTCTGCTTTCATCTGCACCTTTTGTTAACTATGACTATTAAGTGGGTGAGTCTAGAGGATGGTCAGCACTCCTTAAGACATAATCACACACCATGTTCACAGGTTTCAGACTAATGCAGCAGCTTCTTATACTCAGCTGCTTTTTTCCGACCATAACACGGTAATTGATCGTGATTTCATGCAGTTTCTTTGTGGCCTTTGGCATGCATGTGTGTACCCAGGATATTTGAATATCATTTTCTATTTGCTAGGTTGGTGTTTTTGACTGAGGACTTTTGGGCTTCTTAAATAGATTAGCTGTGGCTTGATTGTTGGGGCAACATGTTGTTTACAGCGCTTTCCAGGCATGCTTTTTGTTAATCAAATTCACACATAGCAGGAAACGGGGCATTAACCCCTGCAATCACACGAGTTATAATCCAGTTCTTACTATTTTATACAGGCATGTTGCTGTTTCGTAAATGGTCCACAGGGTCGTGCAAAGGTTAGTGGAACAAAAGGCCTGATTTAGATCTTGGTGGACAGGTTACTCTGTCACAACGGTGATGGATATCCCATCCGCTGAAATATAAATCCTATTATATCCTATGGGATTTATATTTTGACGGATGGGATATCCACCACCGGTGTGACGAAGTAACCCGTCCACCAAGATCTAAATCGGCTACTCTGCCAGGAAGAAGGAAGACTGTGCTGCTGAAGGACTGTCTCTCCACTGGACTGCCCTCCTCTTGACTCCTGCTTCAATGAGCTCTTGTCTGGGTGAGAAGGACTGGGCCTACATTGCCTTCTGAAAAACCGCTGCATGATGCATCTTCGGCGCAGGTTCTCGCATCTCTCATTGATAGCAGCTTTAAAGACAACTACGAACATCACAACGCAGTCTCGCAGCTCCGCAGAACCGCTGCCTCATCCCAAGTGTGCGATGCATTCATGACTCTGGACTTCGCATCTCTAACCCTCATTGATGGGACCATGATGTCGACTTAGCACGCCCTAGCACTGCAGCCTTGCCGCATCTTGGAACCAAACACACCACTTTGTCTGTATGAGGCATCTTTGACGCAGACCACCGCAATACTAGCACTTAACATACTTTGTTCAGGTGGCCTAATTGGATCCCTGTAGCCAGACCGCATTCTACCGTGGTCAGCCTGAACTTGTGATTTAGTCCCGGTCTGGTGCGACAAGATATCCATGTTTGGAGCTTAATAGAAATTTAGTTTCTGGTTGGCAGAGGTGTGCACCCTGTCTGAGCAGGAATCACAATCCTAGTCAGGGTAAGTCAGATACACACCCTAAATTAACCTGTGTTCAATGTCTGGTGCCTTGGCACAGAGCAGTCAGCCTTAACTTAAGAGGCAAAGTGTAAAGTTTTTGTGCAACACTTCAAACAGTAAAACAGTTAAAAAAAACAACACATAATGATGCCACAGCAAGTTAGGAACATAGACATTAATATAATGAACAACACAAGACCAAAACAAAAAAAATCCAATAAGGAGTACCGTAGTTATGAATTTTAGAAGACTAAACTGCAATGTAGTGCTTGAAAGTATAAAGCGTCAACCATGCTATCTGGTTGCGCTAGACCAGGTCAAATCCAAAAGTTCATGCCGACCACGATGGCGAGCGTGTCAGATACAGGGACCAGGCAGACCACTGAAACAGTACCTTGGTTAGCAGTTGCGTCGACATCGAGGACGAAATGCAAGGAGGAAAGGAGGTGGTGCATCAGCGTTGATCCTTTGTCGGAGATGCGTCGGAAAAGAAGGCGATCTGCCATGCCGTTGGCGATACGATGTCCTTGATCCTCACAGCAGCAGTGCTTTGTCAGCGTCAATAGTGATGCAATGTTCATGATCCTTGCAGCAGTGGCGATGTGTCTGTGTGGATGGAGATGCTCTAATTCTGAGCTGTGCAATAGCGTTGATGCGTGGAGATTGGAAGATGCAGCACTTTGTACACACTTCCAAAGGCCTAGGACTAGATTGACTCCACTTTGCAGAGCAAGACTCATAGTCCAGGTTCTGTAGGCAGGTGATATGGAAGTATTTGATGCCCCTGAGACATCAAACAGGAGCCAAGCTAGCAAGCCCTTGGAATCCCAGGCAAGGAGGGTAGCACAACAGAGCAGCAGTTCAGCAGAGTCCAACAGAGTGGCCGGCCTTTCAGCAGCACCACTGAGCTGGTGGTGTCAGAGTACCAGTACTTCTACTCAGTTGTGCCTTTGAAGTGGGGAGAATTCTTAGAGAGGCATTTGAAGTGCAGACTCCTTACCCGTCCTGCTCTGGCTCCAGACTCAATACAGGGTGGGTATGCAGCCTTTTGTGAGGGACAAGACACAGCCTATTCAGGTGTAAGTGTCAGCTCCTCTCTCCCATCCTGCCCAGGATGGCCCATCAGAATGTGAATGGCCCATCAGTCACACCTAAGCTCCCTTTGTGTGTGGCTGTCCACAAGGAATGTACAAAGCCCAGCAGTTACCCACTGTAGGAAATTCCAACTTTTGAAAAGTGGCACTTCCAGAATTAAAATGTAAAATCTAACACCAAACATTGGGGTCCCATATCGTCCCAATTTGAAATTTACACTTATAAGATGTAATAAGGTAACCCCGATGTTAACCTATGGGAGAGAAAGGACTTGCAGTACTGAAACATGAATTTAAACAGTTTTTCACCATGAAGACATGTAAAATTAAAAGTACATGTCCTTCTTTTTAAACACACTGCACCGTGCCCATGTGCTATCCAGGTTCTACCTTAGGGGAGACTTATATGCATGAAAAAGGAAGGCCAGGCAAGAGGGTTAACTTTCCAGGTCGACATGGCAATTTGGAACTGCCCACAGAGGCTCTGCACTGGCAGGCCTGAGACATGTTTAAAGGGCTACTGAAGTGGGTAGCAAAATTAGTGCTGCAGGCCCACACCACTGGAGTCAAGCTATCCAGGCTGATGAAGGCTGATAGCCAGAAACCGGTCCTTGGATGCTTGATTCCGGTCTGGGAAAGACATGGCTTGGTAGTTCGGACTGGACTGTTCCCATGAGGCACAGGGTCAGAGCTGATTTGCATATAGCCAGGGTCTAACCCAGGGTGGTGTGGAGTGCAAAAAAACGGTGGATTTAGGCCCAGATCCTTGTACTGGGATGAATGTATGACATTGTTCTACATTCTGTCCATCAACTGTGTTTTTTTCAATTTTCACCCCGAGTCAGCTGGGTATGCTCAGACGTGAGTCCCAGGCTCTCCACACCACTGGAGTCAAGCTATCCAGGCTGATGAAGGCTGATAGCCAGAAACCGGTCCTTGGATGCTTGATTCCGGTCTGGGAAAGACATGGCTTGGTAGTTTGGACTGGACTGTTCCCATGAGGCACAGGGTCAGAGCTGATTTGCATATAGCCAGTGTCTAACCCAGGGTGGTGTGGAGTGCAAAGAAACGATGGATTTAGGCCCAGATCCTTGTACTGGGATGAATGTATGACATTGTTCTACATTCTGTCCATCAACTGTGTTTTTTGCAATTTGCAGGCCCACTAGTAGCATTTAATGTGAAGGCCCTGGGCACATGTAGTGCACTTTACTAGGGACTTATAAGTATATTTAATATGCCAATTGTGGATACACCAATGTTACCTTGTTTAAAGCAGAGAGCACATGCACTTTAGCACTGGTTAGGAATGTTAAAGTGCCCAGAGTCCTAAAGTCAGCAAAAACAGCAGGCCTGAAGGCAAAAGGTCAGGGAAAACCACACCAAGGATACCAGATCTAACAGTGCTGTAATCCTTTTGGCTCTATTTTCTCCATAAAATGTAAAACTCAATATCCCTGATGCTACTAATTGGTTTGTTGCTTTGGTCTTGAATTTAAAAAAAGAAAAAATTAAGCTTTATTTTTCTAACCTGGGGTGGGATCTGTCTGTGTGGTGTTTGCGCTGTTTTACTGTTTGAAGTGTTGCACACACACTTTCCACATTGCCTCTAAGTTAAGTCTGACTGCTCTGTATGAAGCTACCAGGGGGTGAACACCGGTTAATTTGGGGTTTGCTCGTGCCTTACCCTAACTAGGATTGTGGTTGATGCTTGACCAGGGCTCACACCACACTCAAGAAGTAACCCAATTTCTAAATCCTGAAGTGGTGAGACCGCAATTATTTATTTTCTTTTTTTAAATTTTGGTGTTCTAGTCTCCCAAGGGGCACTTAAATCTTCCATTTTTCAATCACGATCACAGGGAGAAATACTAGCAAGATTGGAAACCTGAGTCATAGAGAATTGAATTCTCTGTAAGGCCTATTATGGTTTCTGCTGAGGGATGGGGACTATTGAGCAGTGTATCAAGCTATACTTGTTGATTGGCAGATGCACAAAAGCCAAGGGGCGGGTGGTACAATTGACATTTATGGACCTGAGTTATGCTTTTGATATAGTCAACAGATACAAACTCAGATCCACTATGGTAGATATGGGGGTAGAGGGGTCCTTAATTTTCCTGCTGAGAGTCATGAATACTGATGTCACAGCTCGAGTATGTTACAGCCTAATGGCGACTGTACTGGTACTATCAAGGCTGAAAGAGAAACACGCAAAGACTGTGTCCTGGACCCTTTCCTATTTACTCTATGCATTAACTGGCTAGAGAAACACTAAGTGAGCACTTGGAAAGAAGTACCCAAACATGGCAAGCTCACAATTACCGCCCCACTGTAGGAAGACAATGCAGTCTTGGTTGCCAGGACTGCCAATGGCATCCAGGGCCTTCTGGACGGTTTTACTGGTTTTATGAGGGACCTGGATTTAACTATAAATGTAACTAAGTAATTCCCAATGATATGTGGGTAAAATAATAAAATACTAGATTGAATGCCTAATATGTTGATACCACTAGAGTTGGACAGATAAACATTTTTACATACTTGTGTCTCCCACCTCACTCCACACTTGGGGGCCGATTATGATGGCGGACGGACCTGAGTCCGTCCGCCACCATAGAGTAGGAGGGACCGTCCGCAGGGGCAGCGGCGGTCCCTCAATGCAGATTAGGATGTGACCGCCAGGGTGGCGGTCACATCCTCTATTTTTAACATTGCGGCGGGTGCAGCTTCAAGCTGCACCCGCCGCAATGTTAAAAATGCATGCACAGCATTTGCGTGCACAAAGCAGCAGGCACCGCGCGGTGCCTGCCGCTTTGTCCACGCAAATGCAGGGGGTACCATAGGTACCCCCCATGTGCAACCCTGAACCCCCCCCTCACCCAGGGGGCCCGCAACGGGCCCCCGCAGTGAAGGTCCGTATGCTTTTCCACGGCGGAAAAGCCACCGTGGAAAAGCATACTTCCTACTCCATCATAATATGGCTGGCGGTGTCTGATAGACACCGCCAGCCATGTTAATGCTTTTCCGCCGCGGTCGGAAGGCGACCGCGGTGGAAAAGCGGCGGACAGATTCAAAGACCCACCAGCCATCCTAATTTGGCGGTGGGTCTTACATTCATCCACGGGGGATTTCCCGCATCCTCCGGGCCGGCGGTGGCTTCTGCCGGCCCTGAGGATGCGGGAAATCTGCGATCCTAATGACCCCCTTGGTTTGGACCACTTACACAACATTAAGCATCAACATTTCTCTAGATCTTGTGGGGCTGTTTTCATATTTACCTTTAAAGTAGAATACAAGCTGCCAGAACCCCTTTCATAGGGCCATGGGCACACAGGGGCTACTGGGCCCAACCGTGGTTATTGAGGCCTTTTACTCCTGATGTCCCAGTGCTCAAAGTACATACAATAAATGAATGTCTGAAATATGACATTCAGACACAATAACCCAATATCCTTGAGTTCAGGGCTCCAGTAGTTGTCAGGCAAATACTTGTCTCACCCTCTTCCTTATAAGATAGTTAGGGTTATTCCCCATTTACTGGTAGCCACATCGAAGGAAGGCTCACTAATAGGCCTTACTCAAGGGTACCTCTTTGACTCTTCAGGAATTAGTCAAAAGTGTCTATGTTGCTGCAGCACCATTAGCAGTGAGTCCCATGGGTCCTCACATACCAAGTTCCAGAGTTACCCGTCCCGGCGGTATGAAATCCTTTAGCAGTGCAGTGAGTGCCCTCTCCACGGGCACTCCTGAGACCTGATCCTGTTTGGTGAAGTCAGGATGCTTGTGGTACATGCAGCAGCACCCACCTCCACAGACTCTATCCTTTGAGCAGTGCTGCATGTTGGTTCCAGCAATTAGAGCTGCTCCCACTCGGCAAACACAAGGTAAGTTACTTTTCCCCATATGGGGGAAGAGAGAATTCTTTGGCTCTCAATTGGAGCCCCACTGAGCGTCCAATGTCATCATTGGCGACCTTGAGGTGCTCTACAAATCTGTCAGATGCAGATCACAGTGCGTGGGCTTGACCTGCTGGTCATGGCAGTAATGCTCTCATCCAGGCTACAAGCTGAACTCTTTGCCAAAGTGATACCTGTAGTCCCTCTTGCCAAATGCAGCTGCCTCGTTACTCATGGCCTGCCCGTAGATTTTCTCCTGGCGTGACTGCCCTTACTACAGCTACCCCTCCAGACATACGGGGTCACCAGCATCGACGGACACAAGACTCATGGCCCTGGCTCAAATAAGTTTAACAGTGGCCCACTCTGGCATATAGGGCCACTGCGGCAAGGCAGTGCAGGCCTGGTGCTTCTCACATGGTACTCCTTACACAGGTAAGATCACAGGGCACACTCCTGGCATACGGGGGTCACAGGACCATTTCTGCACATGTGTAACAACCCAATTGGTGCTCAGCCTTTCTACCCACACCTTGCTTAGAGAGACCTCTCGGTTGGGCTCCCCACTGGATCTCACTCCCTTCAATGCTCTCCTCTTGTTCACAGGGCACACTGGTCTTGGCAAGGTGGCAGGTGCTCATGCTCCAGGCTCTTGGGCAAGTGGCCTTCGTTCCCTGGGTGACGTTCCATCAAACAGCAGATAGATTAGCATGCTTTGCCTCCAGTCCTTGTCACTGGCAGCATTACTGCAGAGCTTCCCCTTCTCACATAGCTCATCCGACTGCTTGTCAGATGACAAAATTTGGCGTCTCAGCCTCCACTTCTTATAGTCTGACACAACAGGCTCCATAGCTGATTGACCCACATCACAATTCATGGGAGGGACCAGAGTTCACACCTGGATATCAGCCACAGTGATATGTGCATCAAACGGTTGATACTGAGCTCTCAGCCTACCCTTTATGATTCCCTTATCAGTTCCATCTTCTATCAAGAAATGTGTCCAGGCCCCTTTCTTGTGATCTATCACTGAATCAAAGAGAGAGCTTTTGAAGTGTAGAGTCCCTTCCTCTCTTCCTCCAGTGTGCATCCCACCCAGCTCACAGGAATGCAGCAATACGCTTCTCTGTCTGGGGGATTCCTCCCCTCCACATGTCTTCCTTAGGCAGTCCTGGGCTTTCCAAAATGGAACTCAGGACCTTCCATGTAATGTACCATTGAAGGCACACTTGTACTCAGTGTACATTACCAGCAAACTTACTCACCAGTACTGTTTCCTCCATGCATTGTGCCGCTACAGACACACATTCATTCAGCACACATGTATTGTACTTCAAACAAGCACACACACACCCAGCAAGTGCTTTTATTGCACACGCACTGCACAGCACTACATCTCTCATCTAATGTATTCCTCACGAGGATACATATGCCCAGTACACGCATATGTACTGCACAGGACTGCTCTATCGCTGTACTGTACCCTTCGCAGGCATCTAGCACAGAGTCACTACTCCTGCACTGTGCAGCAGTACCTTATATCGGCCAAAGTTGGGTTAAGCACACAGCTGTGAAACTTTTAAAAGGGCGAGTGAACATGTAGGCCTCACTCCAGTGATACATGGTAAAAAAAGAATTGTTCAATACTAATGATCACTGTACAATATGCTGACACCTCTGCACTCAGGTTGCTTAACTTTGGTGAAGGCGGTAGCCTTCCACCAGTATGAGAATATTGTTTTGGGCATCCCTCCTGGTTCAATAAGGCATCAATCAGTGAGACAGGCCTATGTCATGGTGCACATGCATAATCCATGTTCACCTCTAACAAAACAAATCAGCATTAGGGATCCAGACAACAGTATAGTTGGGCACTCAGGGAAGAGGTAGACATCTCCTACCATGCAGAGGACTTTTCCGTGAGCTTTTGACCATTTACAATATTAAAAATCTGTCTGTGGTATTATTTGGAGAAGAGCTTTGGGGGTACTCAGATGTTGCACTTTTGCAGTGTGCAGAGAACAACTTTTGGAGAAGGTTACTTTCAGTCTCCTGTGGGTGTTCCATCTTTGTCTGCCATAGTGAGTTTGGGCTCCCTTAGAGATCAAATTAAAATACTCCCGCCTTTACTGTGGATCTCTACATTGCTTAACCCCTTATTCGTGGGGGTAATTCCCCTCCTGTGCGGGGGGGAGGTGGGCCGCGCGCGGTGCCGCAGTGCTCATGACGAGCCCAGCTCGTCATGAGGCACAGTGCAGCTGTGCTCATGCCGAGCTGGGCTCGTCATGACTCCGCCCAATCCCATAGAACGTCAGCACAGGTGTGGAGTTCACCGCGCGGGGGAGTGCGCAGCCGTTATGCCGAGCCCAGCTCGTCATTAGCACAGCTCCACTGTGCCTCATTACAAGCTGGGCTCATCATCAGCAGGCAAGGGTTACATTTTGGTGACATATTTATCCATATGACTTCTGCTTTATATTTTTCTCCTACTGCTCGTCGATTTATTAATGGCCACATTTCAAACCAATTTTCTCTTTTCAGAGGTACAAGAAAAGGTTGTCCCCTTTCCACGCTTTTATTTCTTCTTGGAATTGAACCCTTACTTACTTCCATAAGAAAATGTGACACAATTACTGGAATCAATATCAAAGATGTTATTATTAAAACTTTAGCTTATGCTGATGATGTTCTTTTATTTATTAGTGATCCTGTGTCCTCTTTTCCCTCCCCAATGGAAAATATTTTGTTTTATTCCACTGTTTCTGGATATAAATTAAATACCAATAAAACAGAATTCTTTCCTCTAAATATACACTGCACTCCAGATATATTACCTTTAAATGAAATTATTTGGCAAAAGGATAATTTAAAATATCTTGGTATTCTTTTCTCTTCATCTATGTAAACAGCGATATGTATTAATTGTGACTCTCTTTTAAATTATATTAAAGAAAACATTTCTAAATCGTCTCCACTTCATCTTTCATGGTGGGGCAGAATGGACTCAATAAAAATGACTATTGCACCCAAAAAGATTTATACCCTTGCTATTATTCCTGCTCAATTTCCTTTAAAGTTTTATAAAACTGTTGATAAATTTGTATACACATTTCTTTGGACTAGTAAATCAGTTCGTATCAGTTATAAGACATTGAAATTACCCAAATGTAGTGGAGAGTTTGGATTACCAGATTTCCTTCTTTACCACAAAGCTTTTATATTAAAACAAAGTTCTTTGTAGTTTTACCATTCTTCTTTGAATAACCCTCCTAATTGGCTCCTTGTCGAAAAATCCTTGATAGAACCTTTCCCTTTACGCTGTTTGCTAACTATGTCTAATAAATCTCTATTTTTTTCATAAATCTGTTATTATAAAGTCCACTAAACTTATTTTAAATTATTTGGATTTAATTTTTCAGTCACCCATTTCCACTACTGATCAAATGTCATTATGGTATAATCAAGTCATAAAACTCAACAGAAACATTAGATTTTGGTGTTCATGGATCAAAGCTGGCATGTTTTACCCTAAAGATATTTATTGCAATAATGCTTTTATTTCATTTGAAGCTTTACAAACACAATTTCTTTTACCTCTTTCTGATTTTCTCAAATATGAATTCTTGTGTAAGTCTATTTTAGATTTGTTTCCTCATAATATTTCCTCTAATGTTAAATCAGTTTGATCAATTTATATTCAGTCTCATCTCTATCTCATGGAGTCTCTGTATTATATAAAAAATGTCTACCTCTGAAGGATCCAATATTCATATGATCTCTTCATTTTGGAATAATGAACTTTCAACAGTTTTGTCAATTGATATATGGAAAGTTATTTGGCTTAATAATATTTCTGGTTGGCTACCTGTTTCACCCTATCAAACTAATTCATACATTTTATATAACTGTTTGGGGACTCCATTACGTTTATTTCAAGCAAAACTCCTTTTGTCCTCAATTTGTTGGCACTGTAATCTACTTACTGGTTCCTTACAACATATGCTTTATGATTTTCCTACAGTTTTAACATTTTGCACTGATGTTAGGGATGTTATAAAAATTCATATTTATGATGATATCTCATTCAACCTGTTAATCTGTAAATCTGTTATTCTATCACAAAAAGTAAATGAACTAGAAGGTAAACTTTTCATTTTTTTACTGTCAGCAGCTTTTAAATCTATTACAGCATGTTGGAA
This sequence comes from Lissotriton helveticus, assembly GCF_964261635.1. Lineage (NCBI taxonomy): Eukaryota > Metazoa > Chordata > Amphibia > Caudata > Salamandridae > Lissotriton > Lissotriton helveticus. Next base: position 915,606,092 of record NC_136067.1, read on the forward strand.
AGATGTATCATTATTATCTGTTCATGTTTGGTGGTCATGGGTTATTTTTCTAGAAGAGGAGCTCAGTTATCTTTAACAGGTATTAATCATAATTCTATTTCTTATCACTCTTGTTGGAAACCTGTTGACATATATTTATCTTCTTAATGAGTATTTATTCTAGTTATTATTTGTTTATTACAATAATCTAGTTAATATATTATAGTAGCTTCATTAGATTATCATTATTATATAGCTTTATTTGTTTGCTCCCTTCCCTCCCGTGTTGTTTTTCTTGGAATATTATCTTCATGGTTTGTACCTATTGTAATTTAATGGGTGCTCTTTCATTAACTCTCAATTGTAATTGGGTATTTTTCAGTACTTTTTTTGTATTGTCTTTGTTTATTGTTTATTATACATTATGAAAGCTCAATAAACTATTTTGAACGAGGATGCAGCCCATCAATACTATCCTAAAATCCCTCTCAAGTCAGAAGAAACTTCTTAAACAGTCTGTCCCAAAGGAACAATAAATCATGGGTTACTAATGATCCAGCGCCAATACCAATAATTGATCAGGGATCAATACTCAACAACATCACACTACAATGGCCCATACACATTCACCCAGAATCTCTAATGCACTGGGGTCAATTTATATGTTCTAACAATTCTTTCTCTTTATTAATTCAAATGAGACACCCTTTAATAACTAATCTTTAATATCATGTTTCCATCTATTTGGTAAATGGGCCAATTAGTTGAATAGTTGATGGCAATGATGACTACTAACTTATCAACCATTTAGTCAATAAAATGATCACAGACTCTCGTTAAAGTTAATAATGAATTTTTATCTCAAATGATCAAGAATTATAGCTTAGTTGCATTTGGTCAAAGATTACAAACACTGAATCTCACAAAGAACACATTTATATATATTATTCAAACTCATCCAAATTAAAGAATTACTCTATGCAATGAAGGAGTGGATAGAGTAAGAGACAAAAGTTTCAGCAAATATTTTTGCCAAACATAATATGTGTAAACAAAGAGAGAGTGAGGGTAAAGAATCACTCTTCAACCCCTACTAACTGCATTCAAACAACAAAAGAGTGATCAAGGGTGTACGTTTGAACCAAACTATCGGTTATACTTCCCAAGAAGATTAAGCGGCGGAAGACAAACAAAAGAGGTGGGGAAGGATTAGTGAGAGGACAACTACCAGTTTAGTATGAAGAACCCTCACTCACCAACCTGGTCGGTGACAGGCTTCATCATAGGGTTCCCACCGGGTAGACCAAATGTCTGCCCGGTGTGCTTCAACTCCTGATGTTACAGCGGAGCTGGTTTTTGTGTTCGTGAATGGTGCTAGGAAAGGGTTTGCGTGACGTTAAAAGAAAACAGTCTGTGTCTCAAATTTTTTTTTATTCAGGGGCCAGATTGCATTCGTTAAAAACAGTGGGGCGGACACCAAATGGTTATGATTTTGAACCAGTAGTGTCCTTAATGTGAAAAAGTGTTGGTCGACATGTTTCTGCTCAATTTGGCTAGGTCAGCCGAGCTTTCTTCAGGACCAGTAAGTACCCCCGGCGGTAAACACTCGCTAAGGTGTCCTAACCTCAGGGTATGGTAAATCAATGAACCAGACTCACGGTTTGGTGGGCCGTCCTGGAATTTCCTCAGCGTCCAATACCCTGTGAAGAAAAGAAAGGGAATATACGGTGCACAGCAACATCAAAATTAGTCTATTGTTTACCACTTGGTAAATGCATACACACACTTACAGTCAATAACGTGGGTTGTCGCTGTGCCTTCCTCCACCTTTAACTGAACCACAATGTGCTATCTTTGTGGCTAATAGTAACTTCAAATTCTTATAGTTTATCAACAGCGCATAAATTGCGTGGTGTAGCATGCAAAGATACTTAATTGAGCATGCATTCATAGGACTCATAGTTTAACGGTTGCTAGGGCAGTGCTCATTAAAGTTATGGGCCTCTCAATTAGTTTCATGTGATCAAACAGTGTGTGCCCCTAAATACTCAATTGAGTATTAGCCACATCCTGAAACGGAAATAGCCACCGTAGTATGGAAAAAAGGTTATGTATTAATTGCTCTGAGAATCTTACATGTCACAGCGAAATGTCCCGCTCCCGTGGGCTCACAGCGGGGGTTTGGTTCTTCACGTCAGGTATTTTGCTGTGACAGCAGTCAAAAATCAAAAGGAAGTTGTTAATCATTGATCCAGCCCATGTTTTATCTGAATATGTTAGTTAAGAATTTATCAGCGAATGACCTAAAGGCTGGTACCTAAGTGTGTCATGATCCAGCTAGGTCATCTCATCGTGTGTATCAACCCGCTGAAATGATAATTGTGTAAATTAATTCCCATGGTCTGAATCTCAGTTTGTTCACACGTTCCCCATACAAGGTACAATTTTATAACGTTCTCCTTTCATATATTAACATTTTCACTCAGTACATCTTTGGTTCCACATCTGGGTACAGTAGTTGGCAGCCGTTTGACACTCTTTCATGTCATCTGCGGTGCACAGCGCTTCTTGCTTGCCTCATGTCAGAACAGAATCATTCATTGAAGCTTCTCCCCTCCCACATCGGATACGTTTAGGAAGATGGGGGCTCCATCCGGCACACTAAAGTAGATGAAAACGAACATTCATTAATTATATGATAATGGAACTTTCACTGTTTCCCACCCACCTTGCACTATTCCCCATTAATGTTACCTAGCATAAGCTTAGTGCAAAAGCTGCATTAATGATTACTTTTAACGCAAAATGCAACATGTAAAATACTGATGCACATGCGGCCTATTCATGCAACTTCTTCATTTTCTTTCAAAGCACTAGAGTTATTACAATATTTTTCATTTAAGTGTTAGTTTAGGCATGCGCAAAGCAGTTCCCTTATGTTTATGTGAATGTGCGTTAGTTTTATTACATCTACTTACTGTTAGTACGTAGGAGCCATCATAACATACCTACCATACCAAGTGCCATCTTTATTCAATTTACAACTCTGTATTCTTCTCTCTTTTTATGAAATCTTTCATTAAGTCATATTACTCTCCTTTCATCTCCTCTAATTCTATATCTTCTCTTTTTCTCTTTCTTGCTCTTCGTTTGTTCTTTATTTCCATCACTTCTTTTCTTTTACCCTTCCATTTACAACATTTATAGGTTGTTGCTATCATTAAAACTATTATTGCTGTAGAGACTATTGGCATTACTATTTTTCCTAATGGACTACTTCCAAAGGGAGAAAAGCAATTTCCTATAGAGGAGAAACTCTTTCCAAGTCTCTCGCAAACAGCGTCAACCTCCAGTGGGGTCAAATCTTCTTGTAATTTTGTAATATTCTTTATATAACGCTCAATTCCTTTACTCTTATCAGGGATATATGTGAAGCAATATTGAACTTTCAACATACCACAGACACCACCCTCTTTTGCCAATGGAATATCAAGGGCAAGTCTATTTTGAAAAACCATTGATCTGATTGCAACCATTTCCGTGTCAATCATCAAGAACCCACCAGCAATATCAGTAGATAAACGATCAACCACTGCGGACAGTTTTAGGATTTTGTGTAAATTCAGAACGACTCCAACTGAGAGTATCAGTGCACCAGAAATATCACCTACTATTTCTGAGAAACTTGCTCTTTCGTTACATGTTAGTCCTTGCTTTATTTTGTTTAATTTATGACTGCTTCGGTCCATGTGGGAAAACCATAGCAAAATAACAACTTCCGTACCATTGTTAAGGCAACCTATAATAAGCTTTCTTGCTACACACATAATACACTCCTGGAAAAACAGGATCAGTTCTACCTTTCAATCCCCAACCTCCAGTAATGGAATGGAATGGAATGATCTTTATTCGGATTTTGATAAATCCATAAAAGTACATACAGAATGAAGCATATTAAAACACATAAAACCATATACAAAAGTTAAAAATAGCCCAATTGGGCATGAGCAGCATATATGGCGTAAAGTGCATGATACAAAGTATAAGACATTAAACAGTTAACAAATGCAATCATAAATTTCTATTTAGCCAATACCAATATTCATGGAATCCATACATATAATTAAGCCACTATACAATTTATATTTAGATTTTAAGGTGCGTTATGCATTCATAGGCCATTATCCGTGTTCCATACTTGCCCTCGATCTCACACAGGCTTTTATGAAGCAACTTATAGTGTATATAACATCGTCAGTTGGTAACATTTGTAGAAATCTCAATGCCAATTTAAAGTCCCTTAAATTATATTTTCTAAAGATCGGCATTAGATAATGATGAATATACAATTTATAGTGGCCACAAAAAATAAAGTAATGCAATAGACTTTGTTTCCCTCCGACAGAGCACGGACAATCCAGCTTTTCTAAATTCTTATTATAGTGGGAAACTCAGTAAATTGACAATGCTTCCATCCCGGAACCTAAATAAAAGGCTCCGGTTCCATCTTCCTGTTGGTATTGACAAGTATCTACAGGGCTTGTTTGGCTTATTTAAATTATTATTACCAGTATCAGTTAGTGGGAAATATTTAATATTAGCTGGTTTCTTTAGTTCAATTCTCATGCGTTCCTCTTTATATATTTCAAACAGTGCCCGTTTTACATTATTCTTGTGGGCGGGGACAATGGTGTTTGGGGAGCTAAACAAAGAGCCATGTCCCACGCTCAACAGGCTATTCTTGACAGCATTTAGCCAAGGTATGAGATGGGATCGCTCATGTAACAGGCAATCTGAGATTATACTGCGGGTCAAGGAAGCCGCTGGGTTTGTCCATATTTTTATCCAAAAAAGCGTAGGCCTTGACCTAATAAAATCAGCTATATATGGCAACATAAGTTCTTGATGACAAATGAATGTGGGCGCTCAGGAGGTTCCACCCAGCACCTTCCTACAGAATCTATTTTCCTCCAGCTGCAAAGACATGCTGTTACAATAACCCCACACTTCTGATCCATATGTCCCAGTTGGCTGACATTGGGTGCGTTAAATATTTAACAGGGGGGTAATCACATCGGCCGTTTTCGGTTGACGAAGAGATAAAATTGAATTAATTGATTTACCAATTTTATTTCTTGCGTAGGCAGCATGATGCTGCCATGAGCATGTGTTGGAGAATAATAACCCTAAATAGGGGAAAGTGCTAGTACATTTTAATTCATTGTCGCCAGCTTTAATTAAAGTAATGTTGTATCTTTTTGGTCCACAGTTCATGATAAAAGATTTTTTAAAATTGGTATTTAAACCTAAATCAGACATAAAAGCAACAAACCCTGTGATTAATGAACGCAAAGCATTTGGAGTACGCCCCATTAATACTGCGTCATCCGCATAAAGTAAGGTAGTAATGGGGGAACCATTTATAATTGGAACATCCTTAGAGTTCTTACTCAGGGCAGGGCTCAGCCCGTTAATATATAGAATAAAAAGCAATGGGGCGAGTACACAGCCCTGTCGAACTCCTCTTCTAATAAAAATATCATCAGATAGTTCACCATCATTATTAATACGTACTCTTGCCTTAAGATCCCTATGTAAATATGAAAGAAAATATACCAACGAATCATCTAAACCATAATCAAGCAAATGTGACCATAACCTAGAGCGATTGACAAAATCAAAAGCGGAACTCAAGTCCATAAAACCTAAATAAAGTGGGGACTTTTTAACAATAATATATTTGGCCATGATCAGATTCAAGTTGAGACACTGCTCAACCGTGCCCACATGGCTTCTGAACCCCAATTGGCTGCAATGTAGCACATTATTATCCTCAGCCCATTCCCTTATCCTCTTAAATAGTACCCTACCAAGGACTTTTAATGTATTGTCGATCAGTGAGATCGGACGGTAGCAGGCCGGATCCGACCTGTCACCTTTCTTAAATATCGGTACAATGACACTGTTCGACCAGGATTCGGGGATTGAGCTGTCCGTCAGATTGTTAAATAGGTTGCATAATAAGGGGGCCCAAAATTTAATTTGCGATTTAATCTGGTCAATAGATAGACCGTCGGGACCAGGGGCTTTATTGCTAGCACTCTCCAAAATTGCATCCTCCACCTCAGATATTGAAAAGTTCAGTTGTTCAACATTATTTAATAGTGGGGCAGAATCTATAGAAAGGGCTGTTATAGCATAAATTTTAGAGAAATGCTCCACCCAAACCTCACCGTTTATATTACAATTAATTGGTTGGATGTTAGAACCAAGAGATCTGAGTGATTTGACTTCTCTCCAGAACCCTGCCGTGTCTTTTAGCGAAGCAGTCCGCGTGAGTGACTCCCAGTGGTTAACCACTAAAGCCTCTGATCTTATCCGTAGGGCGAGTTTGTATTTAGATCTTAATTCTCTCACTAGGTTAAAATCCCTAGGATCCCTAGGATTTTGTTTTAAGGCCGCCCTCAGTTCTCTGTTGGCCTTTGAGCACACGGAGTCAAACCAGCGAGGGCTGTGATCTATATTGGGCCTAGATGGTTTAGATGATTCACATTTGATAGCCCCACAAAGATTACTAAATGCAACAACCAATGCTTCGCCAGTACTATTAAGTGACAGGCAGTTCTCTATTAACAGAGGATATTTTTTAATTACCTTGACTAGGATAGCTTTATTATCCACCCCTTTCCATATTAGTCTTAGTCTATCAGTAGACAGTGCCAGATTTTGTGGCCCATTCTCAATTCTCAGAGCAGCCTTTATGGTCTGTGGATTATCTAAATATATTCTGAGCGGGTAATGGTCACTATATGCAGAGCAGATAACCTCAGCTTTTCGAGTTATATCACACAGGGACAAACAAAGAAATATATAATCTATCGTGGAAGCGCAGCCTTGACCTATATAGGTGGGTGTAAATATATTTTCAGCACTAATACCAGCGATTTCCATAGCATTTACTAAATTGCGGGATGCTAATAGATTTTTCAACTCTTCACCGTTACGACATGGAGCACTAGTGCGATACATATGAGCGTTAAAATCACCTCCGATGCAGATACCATCGAAGGACCCATACTTCAACCCCTCCACGATATCATCAATAAAATTAAACAAAGACAAAAAGTTTGCATTGGGATGATTAACAAAGTCATTATTATAAAAATTAATTATGCATAAAACCATCCTGTTAATGTATTTCATAGCCATAAAACATTTGCCCGGTGTAGGGATCTGTTTAGTTTGTACCCCGGGTTTTATCTTAGACCAAATTAATAACCCCCCACTGGGGCGTCCCATAGATGAAGCAGAGGCCTTTAAATTATAGCAACAGAAGCCCTCCATTATGGGATTAGTTGTGCACCAGGTCTCTTGAAGCAACAATATGTCACAATTATTATTGACCCAGTCAGACCATTCTTTGATTTTCAGTTTAGAGTTAAGACCCGCTATGTTCCAACTTACAAGAGAGAGTACAGAATCCAAAAGGTTTTTGTTCATAGGTTGGCCTCTTACTGTAGTCCCTATCAAGGAATGTGAGGCTTCCTGATTTTCATTGATTGGAGTTGGTGATGAACCAACTGGGTTAACTGACTTAATCGGAGAGGGTCAGTCTAACATATCCAAACCTGACAAAGGTGCAAATCTATTAAATGTGTTAAGAGGGAAAGCAACTGGCTGAAATTGCATAGCAGGTGGCTGAAAATACCTGGATGGAGGGTGGAATTGCATTAAAGGTGGTCGAAATTGCATAGGGGGTTGTCTATAGAAGTAGCTTAGAGGTAACATAGTTGCAACCGTAGAAATGGCCGAACAGTTACCACTTCTATTAAGCAAATGTCTTACAGTTCCGGGATTTTTGAAGTTAAGAACTATACAATCTCCGTCCTTATCTTTAGGTAATGGTCCAATCCAAGACACCCTGCGAACCGATATAATTTCTCTTAATATGTCGTATCCAACCCCCTTGTGTTTAGTCAGCCAGTCTATACACTTGTTTCGTAGTTGTACCCAGGATTCCCCCTGACCCTCCCTCAGCGATGGTACTCCTGCCAAAACCAGGACGAAAGGACAGGCATCCGGTGGCAAGTGTAAGGGTAAGACAGGCCCTTCGTATTTACGAGGCCTATTAGACCCTGCTTGGGCAGTACCTTTATTCTTATCTACAGTTGATGTGGTTGTTGGAGTAGATTGAGTAGAGCCATCAATCTTACTGATGGCATTTTTGTTAGTAGTAGCCACAGGGGCAGGTTTTCTAGGTGCAGGAGTTGGAATAGATTTAGCAACTGTACTGGGTTTTACACACTTAACCCCTGTATTAACAGTCTGGGGTTGAATTTTAGGTTGTATGATAGACGGTAATGATGTTCCCGGGTTATTCATGCCCTCATCCAATACGATGCGAGCATCCTGTTCTTTTAGTGACAGAGTGCTGCTTAGGGATTCAAGTTCTTTTAAGAGACGGTCGGCTCTGATTTGATCCAAAATAATAGACCCCTTCCTTTTAGCTTCATCATTTTTAACCAGGTTATCTAGTCTGTCCAGTCTTTTAAAAACATTATTAAACTGGTTGATCATATGTTTTTCCAATCGATTAAAAATAGTATCCACTATAGTTTCTATAAGGTTCCCGTTTTGTCTTGAGAGATTATAATTATCTCCCATTAATGAAGTTTGGGTCCATATAGTGTTAAAATTCCCACTAGGATGAATAGTGGGCGAAGGAGAATTGCTATCCATATGCGCTAACTCTTTATCCTCCATAGAAACAGTTACCGCCCCCAAAGATTTTTGTTTAGTCCAAAGGCTTTGTGGTGTGGGCTGACTCTTGTTCGATAAAGGTTGTTTCCTTTTATTGGCCCTTTGCTTAATAGTACCTCTTTTTCTTTTTTCCCCTCCCAATTTGTTACTACTAGAGTCCGTAATATCCAGGGTAATAACGTCATCCTGGGAAACAGTTGTAGTAATAGGGATAGTTTCTGTTAGCAGAGGTACTGGAGGTGTTGGAGACAATACCGGCTGTGGAGTAACAGCAGCTGTTATTAGGGGAGCAGAGTCCGCTGCTATATAGGTAACAGTATTTTCATCTTCCAGGACAATAGGCACATTAATAGACGGGTGTGATGGCTTAACCACAGTAACCTCAGGGATAATGTGTATATTCCCATTTGCATAGTTAGTACCACTCAATTTGTTGTTGATAGCAAGTGAGCCCATGGAAAACCTCCTCTCAGTCTCCACAATTTCATTAAAGGCAGTTTCAATCAAGGTTTCAAAAGATGTGATGAGACAGTCGGAGGTATCAGCACCCTGGGTTAATACATCAGTATGGGTAGTAATAGCAGTGCAGTCACCCATGTTAGTACCTGAATTTTGAACATACGTTTGAGGGGAGTCTTAGGGGGGTGGCCCGCCCGACCACTGTCGTCCACGGATGGCCACAGACGGCCCGCCCTTTGCCCGGGCTTCTCCCGCACGCGACTCGCGGGTGCGAGAGGCGTTCCCTGCTAATGAAGCGCCTCCTGGCGCGTGTCCGTCGTCACGCCCGCCGCGTCCACCCCCGGGGCAGCTGGGTGATGTAGTTCCCCAGCTGCTGCTGCACCGGGTGGATGGCGGTGGATGGCGGTGTGAGCGCTGGCCGTTTCCCTCACGGCGCGGTTCTGGAGCTGTGCAGGGGTAAGTTTGCAAATCAAGTTGGCCGTTCCCCTCACGGCAGGTTAGGCAGTGTTTGAATGTCCCCAGAGCGCTTCGGCGCTCCCTGCTAATGAAGCGCCTCCTGGCGCGTGTCCGTCGTCACGCCCGCCACGTCCACCACCGGGGCAGCTGGGTGATGTAGTTCCCCAGCTGCTGCTGCACCGGGTGGATGGCGGTGGATGGCGGTGTGAGCGCTGGCCGTTTCCCTCACGGGGCGGTTCTGGAGCTGTGCAGGGGTAAGTTTGCAAATCAAGTTGGCCGTTCCCCTCACGGCAGGTTAGGCAGTGTTTGAATGTAATTTGGAAGGTGTGTTCACACTCACTAGAACCAATAAAATAATTATTATAGTTAGGTTTTTTTTAAGCAAACAAATCTTTCCTTTCTGTGACCAGTCCAGAGACATGCAGTGTATTTCTTGTCTTTCTCATAATTTCCTTCTCTAAAATACCATGGTGGTCCTCGTGACTTATGTTCAGCAGCTTTATTTTGGAAACTCTCTCTTCTATCTTCTACCATCTCTATAAAAATCTTCTCCTCGATTCGCAAACTATATGTCAAATTATTCTTGTAAGCATACTCTATGTCCAAGGTTTTAGTAATATGGAACAATTCTCCCATGTATCATGATTTCTTACCACTTAATACCTTTTTCAGTTCTTTAATAACAGGAATTTCTGAAAATACTAAATGTATATTGGAGAAGTGATACTCGAGTTTCCCCGTTACATAAAACAAGCTTGTAAGTATACTACAAGACACACCACAGGTTAACGGAAGGTGGTGATAGGTCACCCCTTGTGAGACAGACAAAGGTAATTACATGCACACGTAACAATCACTCACATTAATAGTTTTGATAAATTCATAGAGTAATTTAGTAAAGACATTTAACGAGAAATCGCTAATTGATTTATCATGATGGAGAATGCTTCCATCGAAGGGCACTATATTAGTATATGGGGTTTCATTAGTAACATCATTCATTCTTTCACTTATTACATCATTAGTATTGTTTCTTTTATCAGTTACCATTAGTATAGGTACAAGAACAGTTAATAATAGCCACATAAATGTTAATAACCAGACGCTACATAAGCAAGCTTTATTACACCTACGTTTTAGACTAGATTTTGGAAGTTCAGTAACTTCTGCTTCAGCCATTTTGTTTCTATAAAAACAAAAATCTACCTATGCTTCTAAATTTCTAAAAATTTAAAATAACATAGTAGTGTAATCTTACACTGCAAGGCTTTCTTCTTTACCCCCTTCTATTCTTCTTTTTTTTCAGTCTGCTTTGAATTTTTTATTTCGTTTTCTTTCAGTCAGCAAGGTTGCACCTTATTTTGTCACAGTTCTTTTAAGGGGGTCTTAGTTTGCTTTCATCAACTTGCTCAGTGTCTGAATTCTCTTTTTCTTCACTTGGATCTGCGCTTTCAATGTCTTCCAAAATGATACAAGTCCATGCCCTGTATTTCCTACTTGAAATTCTTTGTGTTTTTTGTACAAATTCTTCCCTTGACTCTTCTTGATCTGTTTCACTTGACACCTCTCTACTTTGTTCTGGTCTTTTTATTAACCTTCTTTTTACTAGTGTTTACTTTATTCTTTTCACTCCACTTGGCCAATTTCCACCTTTTCTTGTTTTCTTTGCTATGACCACTTTTTCACCTTCTACATCTGGTTCACAGGTTCTTTTGGTTGCCCTTTCTTCTGGATGTTTTGCTTCTTGATTTTAGTTTTTTCAGGTTCTTCTTTTTCAACAATAACTTCTCTTCCAACTATGAACTCACTTCCTTCTGGTTCAAATACTGTTTCACCTGTTTCAGTTTCAGCCGGAAGTTCACTTTCTTCTGGATCATCAGTGAACTCACTTTTATCTGGTTCAATTGCAGTCTTTGGAATCCTAGAATCTTGCACCCACTTTACTTGAATTATGCTTGGCTGTTCACCATCTATTTGTTTGTCAGAATCTGTCACTCTAGATTCATCAGCTTCACACACCTCAGCCACTGGTCTTTGATTTTGATTCACCAGTTGTGGCTCTTTCGGTCTTTCAGGTGGATCTAGGGTTCGTTTAGTGTGGCTCGCGTGAATCCAATTTGACAAGCCAGCATACTTCACTGCCGTCACCAGGATGATTTGATAAGGTCCATGCCACCTTGGTTCTCAACACGTTTTTCTTATGTGCTTCTTGATATACATCCATTCACTAGGACTCAGATCAGGAGCTTGATTCTGATGTATTGCTGTGGCATCTTCTCCAACCTGGTGAGACCCAGAACGTACCAGTTCAGCCAATCCTCTGCAATAGTCAAGCACCAGATCATCAGATATATATCAGTTTGTTCACTGGTATAAATGCCTGTCTCATTACTCTTACCATGAGGATTTCATGAGGACTTAATCCAGTCTTTTTGTCAGGAATGCTTCTCAGACTCATCAGCACAAGGGGTAAAGCGTCAGGCCATTTCAGTAATGTGGATGCACACACTTTCCCTATCCTAGATTTTATAGTGCCATTGATTTGCTCAACCACTCCAGATGCATCAGGTCGATAGGCACAATGCAGTTTCTATTCAATCTTAAATGCTGCACAAATCAGCCAAATTATCTCATTATAAAATGTGTTCCTATATCTATTTCCAAAGTGACTGGAATTCCAAATCTAGGGATCAGTTCTCTCAAAAGTAGTTTTGCTACTGTAAGGCTGCCAATCCTTCTCATGGGATAGGCTTCCACCGAGCGAGAGAACAAGCAAACAATGACTAGCACATATTTAAGCCTATTGCAAGGGGGAAGCTTGATAAAATCAAGCTGAAGTTGGATAAATGGACCTCCTGTTCTCCCAATTCTTCCCCAACTGACAACTCTCTTTCTGCCTGGATTCTGCTGCTGACAGATAATGCACCTCTGGCAAAGGCTGTCTACAATGACCCTGAACTTTGGATTATACCATGTCTGCTTGAAGAGTCTGATCATTGCATCTCTTCAAATATGTGCATTTCCATGGTAAACCCTGGCCATGTGGGAAAGTAAAGAGTCTGGTTAAACTAGCCTTTCATCATGATAAACCAATAATTCATCCTCTGCTCTTTTTCTACAACCTGTAAGTTTCCAAATCTATTTTTCCTCATCACTTGCCTCTTCTTGCATCTGCCTCACTTCATCCCAAGTTTCAAATGTTGTTGTGTACATAAGATGGCATTCAGTATTTCCTCTTTCAATTGATCTGTTTAAAGCGCATTCTTTTACATTGCATGCCATTATATTGCATTTTCAGAAACTACCTTTACAACGCATCCCATTACATCACATTGTACGATACCATTACATCGCATTTTAGGTAAGTGTTGGATAGTATAGGGGTAATAATTACTATTCTAACTCCAGTGAGTACAACAGTAGGGTAAGTGTTGTATAGTGTAGGGGTAGAAATTAATATTCTAACTCCAGTGAGTGCAACAGTAGGGTAAGTTTTGGATAGTGTATGGGTAAATATTACTGTTCCAACTCCAGTGTGTGCAACAGTAGGGTAAGTGTTGGATAGTGTAAGGGTACTATGCGTTGTAATGGTATGCATTGTAATGACTTGCGATATAATGCCTGCATTGTAGTGACATGCATTGTAATGACATGCGTTGTAGTGACATGCAATGTAATGGTTGCATTGTAATGACATGCTATGTAAAGGATGTTGCTATGTCATGACTGCTATGTAAAGGTAGTGCGATGTAATGACTGCGTTGTAAAGGTTATTTACCGTTTAGAGCCATTGTGTTTCTTGCACAATAACGTGTAGTTTCATCTGCATACCTGTTGCCTTTTGTTGCGTAATCATCTCCTGATTGATGTGCAGCACATTTGACTACTGCAATTCTTTTGGGCAATTGTAAGGCATCCAATAGGTTATTTACAGTTTTACCATTTCGAATAGGGGAACCTGAGGAAGTCAGAAATCCCCTTTGCATCCATAGCTGGCCGAAATCATGTACAATACCGAATACATATTGGCTGTCTGTGAATATTGTTACTTTCAAGCTTTTGGCAATTTTGCACACTCTAATCAGAGCTATCAGCTCAGCTATTTGGGCGGAGTTTACTCCTTTCAGACAGGATGCTTCAAGAACTCGTTCGAGGGTGCAAACAGCATAGGCAGTGCATAATTCCCCTCTTTCATTCCTCAGACATGACCTATCAACAAACATCTCACAATCTGATTCTTCTAAAGGACTATCTTCTATATCTGGCCTAGGTTTGGTGCATAACTCTGTCACATCCAGCCAATCATGATCCGCTTCCTCTCTCACTTCCTCACAGCGAGTATTAGGCAATAGAGTTACCGGATTCACTGTAGTGCACCTGACCACAGTCACATTTTCGGCACCCAGAATCACTCTTTCGTACTTAGTCAGGCGACTAGAAGTAAGGTATTGGGTCCTGGTGTGGGTCAACAGAATCTCAACAGAATGTAGCAGATACACTTTGACTGGATAACCCATCACAATTGGTTGACTCTGTTCCAGACTCATACAAGTAGCTGCTACTGCTTTCAAACATCCTGGCAATGCTGCAGCCACTGAATCCAAAGTAGCAGAAAAATATGCTACTGGATGTCATGCCACTCCATGTTTCTGAGTTAGGACTGAAAGTGCACATCCATCTCTCTCACAACAGTACAATGCAAATTCCTTTGTATAGTCTGGCATTCCCAATGCAGGCACCCGACAAAGACTGCTTCTCAAATTTATAAAAGCATCCATACTTTCATCATCCAAAACAATCGGATCTTTCACATCCTTTCGTGTCAACCTCTTTAGAGGTTTTGCAATCAGTGAGAAACCACATATCCACTGACAACAGTATCCAACCATTCCCAAAAACATTCGTACTTCTTTCTGAGTTTTGGGTGGACTCATCTGTTTGATCACACTGATTCTCTCTGGGGTTACTTTTCTGACTTATTTTTCTATGTTGTGTTAAGATACTGTACTTCCTTTTACAAAATTGCAATTTTGCTGGGAACACTTTGTGCCCTCCTTCTGCCAGATGGTTCAATAGGGCAACTGTGTCTGTCACACATGCCTCTTGTGTCTTTGATGCCACCAGTAGGTCATCAATAAATTGGACCAACACCAAATTTATTGGCATGACTAGAGTCTCCAGACATTTCTTCAATATCTGATTAAAGATTGAGGGACTCACTGTGTTCCCATGCCAAACAGGGTGTCCTAACCGGAATGCAAAGAAATACTCTCTTAGTCTGGAAAAATCCTTTGTAAAACATAATATATCCTGTCTTGTCCAAGGAACATGAACATGTCCACCACCTGGTACTTCTCTCATTGGACACACCCTTTCAACCTGTTTTTTTCATGGGAAGCATAGATGCTCCTTTATTAGCTGCTTCTTCCTTCCTTTTCGTCCACCTAACTTTCCAGCGATCTACATCTCCCCATTTCTTCAAAATATTAATTCTTTCCTCTATCTGTAACCTTCTTCCAGATGCATTCAAACTTTCAAGGTCCCTGTCAGTGAAAGCCAACCTGTACGATTTCTGCAATACCTTTGACTTTTATATGTCTATTCCATACTCACTAACAGCTTCAGCTATTTTCTCATGTAAATTCTTTGCCCTCCAAGTAATACTTTTACACAAAAACAACAATTCTTCATCCCAATAGGTCCTTAATCTGTCTGGACTTACTGTTCCAATAATAATTTCTTCCAAATCAACTTTCAACTGACTCACATTTATACTCTGTGGTTGAGGTTTCGGCTTTGTCATTTCTTTTATCAAATTATTTAATTCTACTGGTGAAGGATCTGCTGAACTCCCTGCTATTGGAGTGACACTTGGCCCTATTCTTCTTGGCTCTAATTGTATACTTCCCTGCGGGGTCTCTGTTATCAACTCACTAACTGGAAGATCTAACAATGTATTATTCGCATTTGTCTGTACATGCTCATTTGTACCACTCCTGACGCTACTTCCTGGCACAACCAATGCATGTATTTTAGACACATTCTGTTTATCTCCATACAACGGAACTGCAGGACGAATTGCTACCGGTACCTTCAATGCTTCTGCATTCAAAGTCAACTGAATCAATATCTGAACCTGATCTGACCTTATTCAACATTTTTGCTTTGTTTTCTTTCAGTACTTTCGCTATATCTGAGACTTGCGGAGTCAATGGAGTTTTCATTCATGGGGCACTCAGAGTCACCACCTCTAAATTATCTTCATATGGTGGAGGACTTTTGTTCATGATAACCTCTATCAATTCATTGTCATTGGAATCATTTATATCGCCTCTTACACTTGGAGTCTCTAAATGGTTCCTCTTCTCCTTACATTTAACTCCAGTCTGCTCATCAACTGTTAATACTGGGTACAACCCTTCAGTTACCACAGCTCTCCTCCATCTGAACATCATACTCCTATAACCTCTGTTCCAATTCTATATGTTTCTCTCTCAAAAGCCTCTACTTCCCATTCTTCCAAAGCCTCGTACTGAGTCAATCTAGGGTTTGGAACTAATTAATTCATTTGGTTTCTCAAATTCTGCAATATCCTCACATTAAATGTACCATGTTGCGGAAAAGCTAAAACACCATCACCTTTTGTATACTCTATCCAAATTTCCAACCATATACACGTGTGATACCTCATTCCAACATCATAAAAGAAGCAGGCGATTTTGGAAGCGGAATCAGCATTTCCTCTCTAGTCACAATTGGTTTGTCTTTCTTGAAGAAATTCTTTATTTTCTGCATCAACTTTATTTTCTGTCTTCCGCCACTAATGGATCTTCTCATGAATAAACAAAAAAAAACTTTTCGTAATTTAAACTTTAAACCACACCCCTAAAGGCACCCCAGTTATACCCTAAAATTGACATGTCCATCCCACTAATTATGCAGACTAACATCGGACTCGTACAGGGATTGGTGGGCATGGGGGGGTGGCACTGTGACACCACGATGATTTCACCCTTCATTCAACAACTTCATTGTGTAAATTAATTCCCATGGTCTGAATCTCAGTATGTTCACATTTTCAGTACATCTGCGGTCCCATGCCTGGGTACAGTAGTTGGCAGCCGTCTGACACTCTGGCCTTCACTCTTTCCTGTGATCTGCGGTGCACAGCGCGTCTTGCTTGCCTCATTTCAGAATGGAATCACTCATTGAAGCTTCCCCCTCCCACATTGAACAAGTTTAGGAAGATGGAGGCTCCATCCGGCAAACTAAAGTAAATGAAAATGAACATTTATTAATTATATGATAATGAAACCTTCACTGTTTCCCACCCACCTTGCGCTATTCCCTATTAATGTTACCTAGCATAAGCTTAGTGCAAAAGAGGCATTTATGAATACTTTTAAAGCAGGATGCAACATACAAAATACTTATGCACATGCGGCCTATTCATGCAACTTCTTAGTTTTCTTTCACAGCACAAGAGTTGTTACAATATTATTCATTTACGTGTTAGTTTAGGCATGCACAAAGCAGTTTCCTTATGTTTATGTGGGTGTGCGTTAGTTTTACTACATTGACTTACTGTGAATACGTATTATGGAGTATTCATTCAAGCAGGTTTCATTTTTGCGAAACCCTGCTCCATCACTAATGCCCCTCTTAAGTCAGATGCGGCTGATTGAAATATATGAAAATGTACATATGTACTTTTGCTACTCTAATAATTTTTTTGTATTTTTGTATAGTATAAGTAAATTTGCCAGCGGTGGCTCATGCTGATGAATCAATATTGCAACTTTCAATTAATATAATGATTACTATTGAAGACTTGTGTGGACAAGCTAGTATGTATAAGTACCAACAGTCACTGCTTGTTAAGTCGAGTGCCTTCAAATGGATGCTATAGTGAAATATGTTTCGTATACATAATTTGTTTATGAATTAAATTTTGTTGTTTTGCTTAGAAATTGGATTTGAATAGGCGCCATCTGATTTGATTGCCTACCGTTTGGAACTTTATGTGGTCCACTCATTATATCATCTGGTGAGGAGCTACTTGTGTTTAAATTGCTTTGTGAATGAATGGCCTCCCCCCTCTCCTTTTGGAGATTTTGTCCCCTTCTTCATGCCTTTACTCTTCTAGTCTTTTTTCCTTTCTTAATCTTCCTCTTTCTCTGCTTGTTAGAAGACAGTAATAACACCTTGAAGTTATGCTGTGAATATAAACACAACTTTTACTATTATGGGTCTTTGCGTATTTTATGTATATATGTGTACAATGTTCTCTTTATATATATAGAGAGTATGTGTAATTGTATTAATCTTGTTTTTTTGTTAGTGCCATTAGGTTTGTATATTGTTTTTAAATGTGTAATGTTGGTGTTGTAAATATTGTGTATATATATATATATATATATATATATATGTCTATTTGTATGTTGTTTTACGTTGTTTGCAGCCCTGACGAAGTTCCTTTGATAGGAACGAAACGCGTTGGCTGTTTCTCCATTTTAAAATACGAAGAAGAATAAAAGAATATTGATAAAGTTCACTTCTGGCTCTTCTGTGACTGCATACCTGGTGCTGCCTCTACGCTTCTTGATGCCTTCAAATGTATTGTTAGGAACCTGTTTTTTGAGTGGCACTATATGTGTGTCCCAGTAAAATGCTCACTGTTGTATGCTATGGGCAATGGTAGGTAAAAGCTAAAGACAAGCCAGTAGCTCCTTTAACTTATATGTACATGTATATATACAAACATGCATGCATACATTCACAGCCTTGCAGTCCTTCAAGTCTTTACTAGAGGACTCTCTTGAGTCAATAAATCAACGTTTTTATTCAACTTAAGTAGTCATTAAAGACGAGGCACATTTTTCTTGGGCTACATTAAGGGGTATTAACCTCTATCCAAGCACTATCTAACCCTTAGTTGGGCTATTTAAAATACACTTTTGAGATGTTGGAAGCTCTGGAGCTGTTATCGGTCCTGAAATCTATGGCATAATACAAAGGAGAATTTGAAACAACTGTATTTCAATTACTGTGAAAGTGTTAGACTTTTCATGCTAAGTCTCTGTACTCTCCCACATTGACTCGTGAACATCTAACAACCCAGAGACATATCTCCTTCTCGTAAAGAGTATTTGCCACAAGTTTTACCTGACATATTTCAAACTGAATATACTACATAAAGTCTTGTTTCGTTTTGTGATAGAGCTTGCCGTTCCAGGAACCATGTTTTCGGCCCATGTAATAACAATTCAGAACAAAGCACAATGCACTTCGCCCTATTTTTCACATTATATTCTGCTGCAAGCAAACGCTATTTATTTCTGATCTTAAAGTTAATAACATTATACAGGGCAAACCAGTACCAATGGCACTGCAGCAGCTTCCAAACAGAAACGTGCTGCTTAGCTGTAACACATTTTATTCAAAGTGCTTTAGAAACAAGAATGTTTCATAGTAAAAGGGACCAGTGATAGCTGGTTGACTTGTATACTGATTTTAAGTCCTTAAATAATAACAAGTTATTCAAGTGACAACGTCTTTCTGGAGGGTTTAAGAGAAAATGCGTATGATTTAAAATGTTACTATTTACAAATAATTGTCAAATTGTACTGTTAGTGATGTTTGTATTTTATTCGGAATTCATCCTTTAACCCAATGGCTGCGCTGAACGTTCCGCGCCAATGCGGAACGTTCTATAAAACGGGCGGGTCCGCGTCAGCCAACGGACGTGCGCAGCACTACCAAGGTAGTGCTCACGGCGGCCGTTGGCCGACAGCAGCAGCCATCGGGTTAAGGATAATAAAGTATGGAATAAAAACTACCAGTGAATTTTATCAAAAGCTTTCTCAGCATCTAAAGCTAGAATTCCTGATGGTAAAGTTAAAGTAGCTCTTTGTTCAATCACATGTAGCAAAGTTCTTGTATTATTAGCTGAATATCTATTCTTCATAAAACCAGATTGATCTGGATGTATAACAGAATCTAGCACAGAGGATAATCTAGTAGCAAGTATTTTGGCATACAATTTACAATCTTGGTTTTATAAGAAATCGGACGATACATTGATACCAGAGTAGGGTCTTTTTTAGGTTTGGACGAAACAATAATTAAGGCTTCAGTAAAAGAACCTGTAGTAGTTCCTGTAGTGCCCAAAAAAGTGAAAAGCTGAAATAAATGTGGAATGAGCTGTAGTTGATATTCATTGTAAAACTCAGCGGGAATACCATCTTGTCCAGGGGACTTATTTCTTTTAAGAGCTTTTATGGCTGATAAAATGTTATCTTGGGTAATGGGCAAATCAACACCAATTTTACCAGATTGGGAAATCTTGGGTAATCCACATTGAGTTAAAAAAGAATCAATTAAAGAGGCATCATCAAAAACAGGTTTAGTATGTAAAATGGTGTAAAAATCTAGAAATCATTAAAGATATCATTTTGGGATAAAGCAATTTTACCATCAGAACTATGAATTGAGTTTATTTGTGCCTTATCTTTCAAATGCTTAAATAATTAGCTAATAATTGACCAGATCTATTTGCATTAAATCCAAATTTAGCTTTAGAATTTGATAACTGAATTCCAGCTCGTTTGCTAAGGATAGAATTAAATTCATATCAAAATTTTTGTAATTTAAATCTATATTGGGGATCATTAGATGTAATAAAAAGTCTTTCATATTTTGCAATCTGTTTTCCTGAATTCTTAATATTTGCATTAAATGATTTAATTTATGGGCCATAATGGAAATACAAACACCTCTAATATAAGTTTAAATGCGTCCCATCTGTTCACCATGGAAGTAGAACCTTCTGGATTGAGAAGGAAGTAATCATGAATAGCATTTAAAAGCTTATGTTTATTGTGTTCATTGAGAGCAATACCAATATTCATTCTCCATCTAGATTGTGACGTAAAATTGGAATTCAATTGCAAAACGAAGGAGATTAAAGCATGATCTGATATATCATTATTGCCAATCATAAGGGTTAGAACAGAGTTGATTAATTGTCTGGAAATTAAAAGATAATCAAGCCTAGACAGAGAATTGTGGGTCAGAAAAAAACATAAACATTTCTTCTGTAGGAAAGTGTAAACGCCAAATATCAACAAGCTTTGTGGTTTGAAGAAATGACTTAAAAGCAAAAATGGCTTTAGGAGGACGACATTTCGTAAGAGATAATCTATCCAATAAGGGGTCAGATATGATATTGAAATCTCCTCCAACTATAAGTGAAACTTTACCTAATTTAAGAACTTCTGTTGTTAGGGTGGACCAAAAAGTAGGATCATCCGCAGTTGGACCATGCATATTTATCAAAAAGACAACTGAATCATGAATTTTAATTTTAGCAATAATGTATCAGTATCAGAAAATGTATTAAACATTTGGCAATGCTGCCTTTTTGCAAAGAGGATAGCAACACCATTTTGTTGCCATTTGGAGGAGAAGAGACAATATTACCACCCAATTGTTTTCATATAATCTATGATTTTGTCATGAATGTTAGTTTCTTATATAAAACAAATAACTGCTTTGCAATTTCCTAAATAGTCTAACATTTTTGTACGTTTAACAGGATGGCATAACCCCTTTATATTTAAAGAGACTATCTTGAGATTATGAATCTGAGCCATAAATAAAAGGAAGTGAGGAAAAAGTCAAGAAGAGGAGACAGAAAATAGAGAAAGAGTGTTAAAAATAGTAGCTCCAGTGACAAGTGACAGGGGGAGAATAGGAAAAAACAAAACAAAACAAAACATGGGCAAAGACAAACAAAAAACATTAATAACATGGATGAAAAGCACACATGCTTTTCAAGCATGACCGGAACCGTTGGAGCCCTTTAAGTGAATGAACCATCAAATTGTCAGAATATGCCTACCAGTACCATTCAAGTGGTGGAGAATTGAATTTCCATAGAATGCTGTTAATGTTGATCCAGGAACAGTCTTAGATCTTCAGGACAATGAAAGGATTTCAAAAAATTATCTTTCCAAATGCGCTTAGATGATGGATCAGAAAGACCGTATTTGAAACCAAGACTTCTTAGTTGAGGACGAAGAGCAGTGAACTCCTTGAGAATTAAAACCGTCTCCTAAGCAAAGTCTTGGTGGATAAATATTTTGTTTCGATTGACCATCAATGCAGGAATTTCTCGTGCTGCTTTTCTGATCAAGACCAAATGGTGGTGACGGAGAACTTTAAAAATTATTTGTCGAGGCTTAGTATGATGAGGGTTGCGATGTGAAGGAATCCTGCGTGCCTTGCAAACATTTTTAATTTCTGACGCAATTGACTCTGTTTAAAGCGAAGTGCTTAAATTTCTTCAAGAATTAATGTTAACGAAGGTTAAGATGACTCTACCACTTTTGATTTCACAGGAGGTGGTGAAACTTGCTGTCTCTTTTTATTAGGAAGAGAATTCGTATTTTTAGTATCCATTTTCTTATGGAAAGAATTAAAATTTAAGCACAAAATAAAGTTAATGAGAAGTATAGTATTATTTCTTGAGTAGAACGCCTGAAGAATAACTGGTGCAGCACCTAAAATGAACTGTGGGAGTGGATAAGCCAAAGCCAGGCCCTCTCTTGAGAAATTACTCCACCCCCCTGACCTACAAGCTGGGCTGTACCTCAAAGCAGAGCAGGGTGCTGGAACCAGGAGAAGGAAAACACCACTTCCGTTGGTCAAATATGCTTGAAAAACCAAACAGTGACAGGTAAGAGCCTCTAAACCATAGCGACCTAAAAATAAGCAATATTCTGACAGGAAATCATAATTTCTAAATAGAAAACGGGCAAAAAACAGGCTGAGCTCACTGGGAGGCGGCCATCTTTGATTGTGTGCTCGCACGTCACCGATGGGCTGCATCCTTAATAAAGACTTTAAGCTGTTGCTTCAGACTCAACAAGGAAATTTAATAATTACATAATTTAGTGTTGCGTTGTGAAAGGCCAGACCAATTGGCTTTGACAATGTTTGGTTCAGTAGCATCTATTTTCCATTTTCTCTATGCTCGATCCTCAGGATTGTTGGGAAATGAACTTTAGTAAAGCCAATATGTTTGATGTTTATATGGCATGCTCATTGTAGATCTGCACACCTTGCAAAAGTCAAATAATATGGCTTTGCTAATGGCTGTATACATTTCTGGTAATTGCTCTAGATCTTATTCATGGCTTTGCCTTCTCATTTATGCATTTTTGTTATTTGTAATGTGTAATATTATTATTTAATGCTGTTAGTGATCAAGGGTCCCATCAGCCAACAGCTTTGAATAATTTGTCTACCTCTTTACCTTTTTTAATAATAGAAAATGTATTGGATTAAAGTGCTAGAGAAATCTAATAAATTAAATGAAAAATTCAATGACTCAACAAAGAAACAGTGATCTCTATTTAAAGCAACTTTACCACAATGAATGGCTTCCTAAACTCTCCCTTCAAAACATGCTAATGTTTTAAAGTGACCTAGGTTGACTATGAATGAAGAAGAGCAAAAAGCCCTTTCAGTAGTACGAAAACAACTAATAGCAGCATGCCAAACCAAAATAGCAGAGCCAGAAGTGCACTGGTGCTGCAGGAAAGGGAAATCATTCTGCCTCCTGAGTGGATAACCACAGAGTGTTGTATCTACCCGCTGATTCTGTAATTTCAAGTTGTCGAGCTCTGTTGTAACTCAAATGTATCAATGCTGGGAGGCTGGCATACTATTAATAGAAGTTCACATCAGTTCTTGGCATTGACATTAGCATTGTAAAAATGATACCTTTATTTAATTCAATTCTGAAATATTCCACTATTTCGACAGGATTCTTTCTTGTGAATGGATTGGGATTGTGTGCATAATAAAGTGGTTCCTAAGAATTCATACCGTAACCCTAGAGTTACCCACTCTTTCACCTTCAAAACAGTGTGTGAATAATAAAATATGATGATTGTAAGAAATTGGGTTATTGGTTGAGGGTGCAAACCCTACTCATACAGCTACCACAATTCTTCAGAGGGTGAACCACAACATTTACTAAATGAACCTCTGCTAAACCCTCTGGTAGCTTGGCACAAAAGCAGGCAGGCTTAACTTAGAGGCAGAACACTGATTATGCAGCGCACAAACAGTAATAAAGGGAAAAGGCAAAATACAAGATAAATTGCAAGCTAATTTAGAAAAATTGGATATATTTTAGTAAATACAATTATACCAAAATGACACAAATCCCATCAGTAGAACTGGAGATATGCAATAAAAAAGAATTAGGATGAAATTGCGCCTAATAGCACATAGTGCCACTCACGGCCATCTGATCATGCTAGCCATAATGGGAAAATCACAAGTTTAGGCCGGCCGGGATGGCGCATGGGCCGACCGGGATGGTGCATGGGCAGATACAGAGACCGGGTCGGTCCAGCTGAAGAAGTTACCTTCTCAAAGTCCAGTGCGAAGAGTCCAGTTCTCAGTGGATGAGGCCACGAGGAACAAGGAGTGTCATGGATGGTCATTGCTGTAGCGTGAAGAGCAGACCAGGTGGCCCAGGCTGGTGTCATTGCAGTGCGAAAACCCGATCATGCATTGCGGGCAGTCATTACTGGGGCTTCACGCTGGCGGCCTCCGCAGGCCGCTGTTGCTGTAGCGTGAAGGGCATGTCTTGCATTGCTGTGGTTGCTGGCAGTTCCTGTTGAGTTAATAGTCAGGTTTACCAGGACTTCACGTTGCGAGTCATCATGTGGCAGAGTCTATGATCCAATGGGCCCCTCGTGGTCGTGAATAGCCAAAACATCAGGTTTCAGAGGCGTGCACTCTGATGCAAGTTAAAGGTCCAGAACCTAGAGAGGCTCCTCTTGGGAATCAGAGACTCACTCTAGCAGAGGCCAGCAGGGGTCAAGCTGGTCTAGCTATAGGTTCAGGCAGGTTCAGTTGCAGCAGGTCAGCTAGGCAGTTGCAGAGAGGCCTCTGGAGCTTATGTCTCTGTAGCTCAGAACAGGAGGTGGGCCAACTGACAATAGAAGTCACTAAGTTTAGCCTGGGTTGAATGGAGCAGGTAGTCTTCCTTCCTGGATAGCATAGTACAGTAAAGAAAGTATGGGAGAAAACAGGAGGGGGGGAAGGAAAGGAGAATCTAAGAAGAAAATAAAAATACATTGTAAATATGGAAATAACAACAGTAAACTTGTCAGGGCAATAAAAGTGACGGAAAGGGTACAGCAAATATAAAATAAAAGTAAATGCAAATGAGGTTATGCAAGTAATCATGTTAACAAAGAAAGGGGAATGAAAAAAGGGCATCAAGGGGGTTTGGAAACTTCCTGCTGAGCAGGTCGTGGGCAATAGGAACGAGTTGCACAACTATCCAAATACTTTGTTCTAGGAAGCCATAAATCTGCACGTTTAGCTGCCATCTGGGCAGGAAAAACAAAAGCAGTGTCAAGTCTATGACAGACATTATACCACCATGCTTTGAAAGTAATAGTAGAGGAAGACTTCCAATTAATAGTTATTTGTTGGAATGCAACAGCCAGTAATAAGTCAACAACACGAACATAAAGGTCAGTCTCGTCCCAACAAGGAGAGAGACTACCCAAAAAGACATGAGTGGGGGAGAAAGGGATACAAGTATGAAAAATAACATTGATTTGTGCCCAAACCTGCAACCAAAAGGCATGTACATTCTTGCAGAGGAACAGCATATGGAAAAGAGTGGCATTGGGTGAGGAGCAAGATCAAAATACATCAGGGGTGGTAGGGAATCGCTTGTAGAGGGTAAATGGAGTAAGGAGCAATCGATTATATATGAAAAATAGAGATTGAGTCAAGGAAGCCGATCTAGAGGTTTTACGAACCTCTGTCCAAATCTTATCCCACAGAGATAATGGCCATGATGTAGAAAGGTCACTTTCCCAGTGCTCCTCCACCGTGGATTTGGGTCTGGGGAGTGTATGTGCATGGAGGTGCTTGTAAATAACAGAGGCTTTAGAGAGGGTTCGCAGAATAGAGTGAAGTTGGATAGAGTGAAGTCGGGGGTGAGGTCAGGTGAAGTAGAAGATGGGGGTACCAACAAGAGTTTCGTATAAGCCTCCATGACCGCTGCTTTAAGGAGGAGATACTTGGGAGCAAAGGAGGATGGTAATTTAAAGATGGAACGCAAGGTGTGGAAAGGCAAGCAGGTGGATTGTGAAAAAAGCTGCGATATCCAAATCAATCCCTTGGATCTCCAAGAACTCCAATAAATGGGTTTACTTCGGATTAAAAGGTATTTATTATGCCAGATGGTGGACGAGAGGAAATCAGCAATAGTCGTAGGGGGGGGGGGGGGTTTAGCAGATAAGAGGAGTTTGACAGTGAATTTATGAATAGGAGTAGGAATCGAAAAGGGTTTACGAGAGAAAGAAATATATTCAGCAAAAGAAAAAGGGGAGAGGAAAAAGCGCTCGACCTTGGTCCATAGAGGAGAAGGGGAATCGGGGTCCTGCAACCAAAAGGAAGCCTGGCGCAACAAAAATGCCTTATGGTAAGCTGGAAAGTCAGGAAAATTAACACCTCCTTCAGAGGTGGGGTGAATGAGTCTAGCAAGGGACAAATTTTGGGTTTCGCTTTATGCCATAAAAAGGAGGACAAAACTGAATTAATTTTCTTTAAAAATTTGGTTGGGATAGAGACAGGAATATTGGAGATTGTGTATAAAACAATGGGGGATAACATAATTTTAACGGTGTCTAAACGACCCCACCAAGACAGGTAAAGAGGGTGCCAACGGGCTGTGAGGTCAGAGATTTTCTGAGTGCATTTAGTAAGGCAGAGGGAAATAGTGTCGTGGATGGAAGGGGTAATATACAGTCCTAAATACTTAATGTGAGAAGGGCTCCAGGTAAAATTAGAGGCGCTGAAGTCAGGTTTGAAGGTGAATTTTGTCAGGGGGAGGATCTCACACTTATCATTATTAAGCTTGTAGCCAGAGATTGAGGAGTATTGTCGTACTTCCTCCAGGAAAGCAGGAATAGAGACTGTGGGGTTGGAGATGAAGAGTAGAATATCATCTGCGTATGCAGCAAGCTTAATGGAGGAATACGTGGTCTGAAAACCATGGATGTCAGGATTCTGGCGTAGCCAGGATAAGAAAGGTTCTAAAGCAAGGTTAAAAAGAAAGGGTGAAAGTGGACATCCCTGACGCACTGCCCTGCCAAGGTCAAAGTAGGGAGAGATTTGACCATTGGCATAAACTGCAGCACGTGGGTGAGAGTACAATAATGAGACTAGGGAAGTAAATTTAGGGCCAAACCCGAACCAACTGAGGGTGTGAAAGAGATAAGGCCATTCAACCCTGTCAAATGCCTTCTCGGCGTCCAGGGCTATAGTGGCAAGGGAATGTTGGAGGTGGGATGATTTTGATAGAATATTAAACAAAAGCCTGGTGTTATCCGTGATGTAACAACCTTTGACAAAGCCAGACTGTTCTTCTCCTAAAAGGTCAGGTAGAAGATGGTCTAGTATTATCGCCAAAGACTTAGCGAAAATGTTATAATCAATATTAACAAGGGAGATAGGTCTGTAGTTTTTGCAATCCTGCACATCTTTGCCAGGTTTGGGTATTAAACAGATGTGTGCATCTGAAAAGGACCCCGAGGAGACACCTAAATCAGCAAAGGAATGGAGAAGGGAATGCAATTTTGGGATCAATAATTTGGAGAAATGAAGGTAAAACTCAACAGTGAAGCCGTCTGGGCCAGGAGCTTTATTGGGCTTAAGGTGTTGGAGTGCGTTGAGTAACTCTGTCTGTGAAATGTCAGTCTCCAAGGAGGACAAATCAAGAGGAAAATGCGTAGGAGGTTGAATAGTTGAGAAGAAATGAGTGAGAGAATGAGAAGAGGGTTGGGTATCAGATGTGTATAATGTCTCATAGAAGCGGGAGAATGTGGCAAGGATGTCAGCATCTTTGTGATGTAAATGTGTATTAGAGTCATAAACAGATTCAATATTCATCTTATTATGCTTGACCACCTTCAGATAATTGGCAAGGATTTTCCCAGCTTTGTTCCTACCACCATAGAATTTAGCACTGGATTTAAGTAAATATAAGGAAGCATCTTCAGTAGATTTTTCATTATATTTAAGCTTAGCGGCAACTAGAGCTGTCAGACTATCTTTGGAATGAGAAGTGAAATAGGCGTGTTCCAATCGCTTAATATCGGTGAGGAGAGTTTTAGTTGATTGACGCGCGGACCTGCGTTTCTTTGCGACATAATTAATAATGAAGTCGCGTGAGGCTGCCTTGAAAGCATCCCAAACAGTGTGTTTCGGAGTGGGCGGAACATCATTGAATAAAAAGAATTCGTCAAAAAATGCAAGAAAGGAAGTAGAAAATTTGGGATCCAAAAGGAGGGTATTATTAAAACGCCATCTCCTGGGGCCATCAATTTTTGGGAGCACATCAAGGCTAACTACAACAGGGGCATGATCCGAGAGCAGAATCAGACCAATTTCTGCCGCAGTAAGCGTTTGAGCAAGATCATGGGAAACAAAAATGTAGTCAATGCGTGATTGGGAACGCTGATATGGTGAATAAAAGGTAAATTCCTGCAAAGTCGGGTTGCTAAGTCGCCAGGACTCGACAAGTTTATGTTGGGATATAGCCTGGGCGAAAAGTTTGTGTGGTTTAGTGGGGACAAAAGTAGCATCAGATTTCCTGTCTATAAATGGATCAAGAGGCTGATTACAGTCTCCTGCGGGAATGAAATTGTCATCCATGAATTGGGTGATGCGTGGAGAAAACTCAACCCAAAAAACGGGTTCACCAGTAGTGGGACCATAAACATTAAGGAGAGAGATTGGAACACCTCTAAGCGATAGTCTGACATGCGCCCATCTGCCATTAGTATCAGATTCTTGGGAAATAACTGTGAAAGGGAGAGACCTACGACAAAGAATAGCAACACCATTACGTTTACCATCACCCTGTGAATAAAAAACATCACCCACCCAACCTCTTTTAAGCTTAGCAGACTCTGTAGCAGAAAGGTGAGTTTCCTAAAGAAACGCAATGTCAACATTCAATTTGGCTAGATGAGATAAGATGCGTTGACGCTTAATTGGTGAATTGATACCCTTAACATTCCAAGAGGTTATATTCAAAGACATAACATGTTCAGTAAAGCAATGAGTTTGTAATAGATGAAATGTAAATGTAAATGTAAATGTAGTATACTTGTAAAGCGCACAGCTGCCCCTGCAACGGGGCGTCCCGGCGCTGTATAACTCTGGGGAACCCGTCCTGGCTTTCCCTGTGGGATGGTCCCTTACTGGGAGTCCCCAAGGTGGAGCCAGGCATCCCCGGAATTGGTGGGGCCGTTGTGGAGATTAGGCAAGCTAATGCCCAGAGTTGCCGAGTGGAACCCCTGATTAGAGTAAGCACCGAAGCGAGAATTATCGAGTCCGCTGACCAAGGTCCACGACCCTGCCGCGTCGGGAATTGAACCCTGGTCCCAGGCTGACTTCTGCTCTCAGGCCTGCCGCCTCTAACCAGTGAGCCACACTACTCCACATCAAGATAGAAACCCATGAATGAAAACAAATGAAGAGAAAAGAAAAGTACAATGAGGAACAAGAAGAGGGAGAGGGAGGAGAGATAAACGAGAAATAAAAAGTGAACATAAAGAAAGAGGGAAATGGAACGCAGTGAGAAATGCAGGAAGAACAGGAGAAGAGGAAAAAGGAAAAGAAGAAAAATACAACCTGGAAAGAAGAAGTTATGATTACAACACAACCAAAGGAATTGAAGCATACAAAGAAAAAGCAAGGAAGCATAGGGAAATGAGGGAAGAGGAAAAAACAGCGGATGGACATACCCACAAGAGGAGGAGACGAGGAGGAATAGGGGGGGGGAGGGAGCCATAGAGGTAAGGCAACACATCCGAGGACGGCTAGGGGGGAAACCAGGGAAACATCATCAATCAATCAATCAATCAAGGCATTTGTATAGCGCGCTACTCACCTGGAGGGTCTCAAGGCGCTGGGGGAGAGGGGTACGTCACTGCTCGAACAGCCAGGTCTTGAGCTGCTTCCTGAAGGAGAGGTGGTCCTGGGTCAGCCGAAGGTGGATGGGGAGGGAGTTCCAAGTCTTGGCTGCCAGGTAGGAGAAGGATCTTCCTCCGGCGGTGGCTCGGCGGATGCGTGTTACGGAGGCGAGGGCGTGGCAGTTCGATCGTAGCTGGCGGGTGGGCGTGTAGAAGGTCAGGCGGTCGATGAGGTACTTTGGGCCCAGGTCGTGGAGAGCCTTGTGTGCGTGGGTGAGGAGCCTGAACGTGATTCTCTTGCTGATGGGGAGCCAGTGCAGGTCTCTCAGGTGGCCGGAGATGTGGTTGTGTCGTGGGATGTCCAGGATGAGTCGTGCGGAGGCGTTCTGGATGCGTTGGAGTCTTTTTTGAAGTTTGGCTGTGGTTCCGGCATAGAGGGTGTTCCCGTAGTCCAGTCGGCTGGTGACAAGTGCCTGGGTGACGGTCTTCCTGGTTTTGGTGGGGATCCATCGGAAGATCTTGCGGAGCATGCGCAGGGTGTTGAAGCATAATGAGGAGACGGCGTTGACTTGTCTGGTTATCGAGAGGGAGGAGTCCAGGATGAAGCCGAGGTTGCGTGCATGGTCCGTTGGTTTGGGAGTGGTGCCCAGGGAAGGGGGCCACCAGGAATTGTCCCAGGCGGAGGGCGATGATCCCAGGATGAGGACTTCCGTCTTGTCTGAGTTCAGTTTCAGGCGGCTGTTCTTCATCCACTCGGCGACGTCTTTCATCCCCTCGTGTAGACTAGCTCTGGCGGTGGCGGGGTCGTTAATGAGGGAGAGGATCAGCTGAGTATCGTCGGCGTAGGAGATGATGTTGAGGTTGTGTTGGCGTGCGATGGCTGTGAGGGGGCTCATGTAGACGTTGAAGAGGGTTGGGCTGAGTGATGATCCTTGTGGTACGCCGCAGATGACTTCGGTGGCTTCGGATATGAACGGGGGAGGCGGACTCTCTGGGTTCTTCCGGCGAGGAACGAGATGATCCACTCCAGTGCCTTCTCTTGGATTCCGATGTTGCTTAGGCGTTGCACTAGTGTGCGGTGGCAGACAGTGTCGAACGCTGCGGAGAGGTCCAGGAGGATGAGGGCCGCTGTTTCCCCGTTGTCGAGCAGGGATCTGATGTCATCGGTGGCTGCGATCAGGGCGGTCTCGGTGCTGTGGTTGGCTCGGAAACGGGACTGTGAGGGGTCGAGGGATCCGTTCGTCTCGAGGAAGGCGGCGAGCTGTCTGTTGACGGTCTTCTTGATGACTTTGGCAGGAAAAGGGAGGAGCGAGATGGGGCGGAAGTTCTTGAGGTCGGTGGGGTCCGCTGTTGGTTTCTTCAGGAGGGCGCTGAGCTCGGCGTGCTTCCAGCTCTCCGGGAAGGTGGCGGTGTGGAAGGAGGCGTTGATGATGTCCCGGAGATGGGGTGCGATGATGGCGTCGGCCTTGTTGAAGACGTGGTGGGGGCAGGGGTCGGTAGGGGATCCGGAGTGGATGGTGTTCATCATGCGGGTGGTGTCTTCGGTGCTGACCGGGGTCCAGTTGCAGAGGGTGGTGGTGGCGGGCATTGGTTCGGTGGTTGGGTGCGTGGTCTGTGCGCCGAAGCTGTTGTGTATGTCAGCGATCTTGCGGTGGAAGAAGGAGGCGAGTGAGTCGCAGAGGTCTTGCGAGGGGGTGATGTCGTTGTTTCTGGCACTGGGGTTGGAGAACTCTTTGACGATGCTGAAGAGTTCCTTGCTGTCGTGGGCGTTGTTGTCCAGTCGTTCTTTGAGTGCTGTCTTCTTGGTGCCGCGGATCAGCTGGTGGTGCTTGCGGGTGGCGTGCTTGAGGGCGGTCCTGTTGTCTGTGGTCTGGTCGTGGCGCCAGGCTTTCTCGAGGGTGCGGCAGTTCTTCTTGGAGTCCTTGAGTTCAACGGTGAACCAGGGGGTTTTCTTGCTGCCGGGTCTGCTGGGAGGGTTCTTTAGTGGTGCGAGGTCATCGGTGCAGGTGGTCAGCCACTGTGTGAGGTTGCTGGCTGCTTTGCTGGGGTCCGTTGTGCTGGTGGGAGGGTTCTGGTTGAGGGAGGTGGTGAGCTGCTCGGCAGTGATCTTGCTCCAGCCCTGGCGAGGAACCTGTTGCGGGTGGTGGTGGGTCGTGGTTCTTCTGAAGCTGAAGTGGACGCAGCTGTGGTCAGTCCAATGAAGTCCGGTGGAGTGGCTAAAGGAGATGTGCTTGCTGGATGAGAAGACGGGGTCAAGCGCGTGGCCGGCGTAGTGGGTCGGGGTGTTCACCAGTTGCATGAGTCCGAGGTTGGCGAGGTTGTCCAGCAGGGTGGTGGTGTTGTTGTCATTGTTGTTCTCTAGGTGGAAGTTGAGGTCCCCTAGGAGGATGTAGTCAGTGGAGGGGAGGGCGTGCGGGCTGATGAAGTCTGCGATGTCTTCGCTGAATTGCGTGCGAGGTCCCGGGGGTCTGTAGATGAGAGTGCCTCTGAGGGTCGTCTTGGGGTCGGTGTGTATCTGGAAGTGGAGGTGTTCGGCGGCGGTGAAGGTGTTGTCGGAGTTGGTCGAGATGCGGATGGTGTTCTTGTGTACGATGGCGATGCCTCCTCCCGTCTGGTTGACGCGGTCCCTCCGGGTGATCTTGTATCCGTCCGGGATGGCGATGGCGATGTCGGGCGCTGAGGAGGCGTTCATCCAGGTTTCCGTGAGGAAGGCGACGTCTGGTGCTGTTGTGTCGAGCAGGTTCCAGAGTTCGACGGCGTGCCTGTGGACGAAGCGGGTGTTGAGCAGGATGCACTTCAGGTGGTTGTTGCTGGGGCTCGGTTTGGCGGGAGCGGTGCAGGTCCGGAGGCAGGAGAACTTGCAGGCTTGGCAGGTGAAGGGTCCGTGGGTGCATCTCGGGGTGGCTTGGTAGCAGGCGGGGTTCCGGCCGGTGTTGAGTGCGTAGAGGGTGGTGGAGTCGTAAGTCCGTCGTGTGGGCTGGCAACCTCGGGGGCCAGGGGTCCTAGTGCTGGGCGTGGTCCCGGCACGGACGGGCGCAGACGGGCTTGCCTTTGGCGCGCCTTCAGCACACAATCGGCGCGCCCGCTGCGCTTGACCGCTGTGCGTCCTCGCGGTCTCCATTTAGGGCGAAGTGGGACGGAGGAGCAGCTGGGAGGCGGGAGCGGGGAGGACACGGAACAAAAGGGGGCGGGGCCTCGAGATCACGGCGGCGGGAAGCGGGGATCGGGGAAATCACCAGGGGAGGCAATGCAGGGTACAAAAATCACAAATGAGTCAGCAGGGGAAACAGAGGCAAATACAAGGAAAAAGCGAGCACGGAAAAAACAGGCAAAAAAACGGCAGATCGTCACAATGAGCAGCAGCGAGGGGGTACACACACAGCTGGGGGCCGTGCGGCGCGGGGGTGTCCTGAGAGCAGGTCACACATCATCAAACGAGGAGGGGATCCTGTGAAGGCAAAGAGGGGAGATGGGAGAGAAAGTTACAAAACTACATCAAAAAAGAAAAGAGAAACAACAACTGTATAAGCAAATATGAGTAACGTTCAAGAAAGCATCGTGGAAAAGAGAAAACAGAAACATGAGCAAACATGAACAGTGCAAAGACAAACAAAATGACAACTCAGCCAGGGCAGGATGAAGAAGGACCAGAGGAATCCATGGCAGTAGTTTTGTGTGCATTGATGAAGCTCTGCAGTCTCTCTGGGTACTCATAAGTGGTCATCTTGTTGTTGTAGGTGACTTTGAACAGACAAGGATGATATAGGCCATATCGAGCACCCATGGAACGAAGGTCATCCCTCATGCCAAGGAAGGCCTTCCGGCGGTTTGCAGTTGCTTTAGCATAGTCCTGAGCAAAGAACAGAGAAGAACCTGACCATGACAATTTGGGAGAAGCCTTGGCAGTTGTATGAACCGTCAAGAGATCGGTATACTCCAAAAAATAAAGGATAACACCTAGTGGACGTTGTGATAGTGAGGTGGAAGCAGGAGGGCGACCCAGACGATGAGCACGCTGAATATTATGATTTGTACCTTCTGGCAAGTGGAGCAACTTAGGGAGAAAGGATTTGAAGAAAGTGATAGGGTCCGCACCTTCAAGACCTTCTGCTAGGCCGTAAATACGGAGGTTGTTACGTCTATTTCTATCTTCACACTCCTCCACCTGCCTTTGGAGGGTATCCACCTGTGAAGTTAGATGAAGAACTTTGGTGTTAGTTTCTTGGAAAGAAGCAACTGACTGTTCAACCGTAGAAACTCTTGTTTCGATTTGCGACCAGCTATCATTAAGAGCCTGAAGCATGACGTTAGTTTCCTCCATGAAAGGACGCAAAGTCCCAATCTCTTCCAAAAAGGGGCGGAAGGATCGTATCTCCTACAATAAAAGTTCCATGGAAACAGGTGCAGACTGCTTGGGTGGTGAAGGGGAATCCTTTTTTAGTCTATTGGTGGTAGATTTCCCTGATGGTAGAGGAGGAGGATCCATGGTAATATCAGAACCAGAAGAGGTGAGAGAATCCTCCAGTTTAGAGAAAGCAGAAAATACTTTGGAGTTCTTCACAAAGGCCACCTTTGTAGTTGATTTGGAGGGCGAGCGCGACATAGATATAAAACCCTCATAAAAAAAATAGATAAGAAAAAAGGGAATTGCGTAGCACTTGCTATCCACACAGAAGGGTGAGAGGACGCTCTGCGAGATGAAAAATCGTCCAAACAAGTCTATGACATAACCACTTGCAGTAATTGAGGAAGTTAGTCGGTGAGTACGTAGCCAGAAGAAAACCTGCACTGTACGTTCAAAAAAGCGCAAAACGTGGAAGGACAACAGCCTCTATGTAGCGACACAGGCCATGAACCGTGAGGTTTGAGGAAGAGGAGTAATTATTCAATGACCATGTAGTTGGAATCAGTATGAATAGGACATAGCAAAGCTAGCAAGGAAAAGAGCATGCAGAGTACCAAAAATATAAAAAATGAACTGCATAGGGTATCAGCAGCATCACTTATGACAAAATGGAGTCACTACAAAAGCCCCATGAGGAAAAATAGATGTCAATGCGCCAAAGAACATGGTGGATGGACGATAGATGCTCACTTCAAAAGCTTGGTCAGACAGAGATGTAACAATGCGCCTAAAAGCGAGTTATCAGCCAAGGGTTATCAGCAGGTGAGAAGCTACGTGTCCAGATATATGCCCCCGCAAGTGCAGGCTTCGTCTAACAAAGGGTCAGCAAGTTATCATCATGGCGCAATGAAGAGGCATTGGAGTTTGACAAATCGATGGTCACAGCAATACAAAAGCAACAAGTAATCTACTACAAATGCAGAGCAGGTGACCTGTGCAAGGTAGTATCATTTCATTGAAGGAGAAGTACATAGAAGGAGTGCGCTTAAGGCTAAACTTGAGGCAAATAGCAGTGGAGCATTATGGTTCCTTTCTGACTGAAAGAGCGCAGCACGCCAACTTGCATAAAATGACGGCCGCGCCGAAATAATAGAGTATCAGAAACTCACTGCCTGGGGCGTCGGGTTGTTGAGAGGCGAAAAGGGGCTCCAGACGTCGTGTAGCCATTGAAGAAAAAGACACAGAGCAAGTAAGCCTATAGGTTTGCGATACGAAGTGGAGCGCTCGTATCTCAGTGAAGTAAATCAGCGCGTCGGCTGATATAAGATGGCAGCCGCAATTACAGCCGGAGCCTTCGGAAACGCTGCAGGCAAATGTTCCATTCGTAGGCAATGAAGAAGGTTGTCAGGTGTCACGGAACAGAGCAGGAGTGCTCCGACGACAAAAAACAGCCTCCATTCAGGAAACGTCAGTAGGGAAAGAGGAGATTCCCCGGAGCCGCCGCGGAGCCTCACTCAGGTGCCGCCAATCCTCTTGGGCGCCAAGCCATGCCCCCCGTGTGTTAAGATCTGATGCCAAAACATGTGAATGCAGTTGTGTATGTTTGAGTGAGACAGCGAGAGTGGGATGGTTCTGGAAAGTGAGCATTGTGCAGGTGGTGGCTACCATTACAATTCACAGGCATATGTGGAAGGAAGTAGTTGAGAGTGTTCATCATGAGTTATTCGGCTGGGAATTGTTCTGAATGAGATTGAAATGGAGGGGCTACATGGCTGTCATCTGCCTGGGGCCTTGAATGAATAGCACAAAATGACATAATAAGATGGGGACAAAGAGGAAATACCCTGATGGCATAACTCTCACCTTTCACCGAGACCATCATAAAGGGGGTTTTTCTGGCACAAAAACGGGGGCATGAGAAGAAAGAAACGATTCAGAAAAGGGGGTGGTGATGAATCATTTTGTCCACCATAAGCGTGGAAGGGTATACTCAGACATGAGTCCCTTGCTCACTGCTCCATCAGGATTCAAGCAAGCCGGGCCGACGACGCCTGAAATGGCAGAAACCGGTACCCGGAAGCTTGTCTCCTTTCTGGTGAAGAATTGGCTTGGTAGTTTGGTCTGCCCTGTTCCCATGATGCACTGGGCCAGGGACAGACTAATTTGCATATAGCCAGGTTCTGAGCTGGGATGGGGCAGTGAGCTAAATAACGGTGATGGATCAAGCCCTGATCTTTGGACTGGGTAAGAGTGGTCTGCTTAATTCAGACACTCTGTTCATCACCACCCCCTTTTCTGAATCATTTTGTCCACCATAAGCGTGGAAGGGTATACTCAGACATGAGTCCCTTGCTCACTGCTCCATCAGGATTCAAGCAAGCCAGGCCGACGACGCCTGAAATGGCAGAAACCGGTCCCCGGAAGCTTGTCTCCTTTCTGGTGAAGAATTGGCTTGGTAGTTTGGTCTGCCCTGTTCCCATGATGCACTGGGCCAGGGACAGACTAATTTGCATATAGCCAGGTTCTGAGCTGGGATGGGGCAGTGAGCTAAATAACGGTGATGGATCAAGCCCTGATCTTTGGACTGGGTAAGAGTGGTCTGCTTAATTCAGACACTCTGTTCATCACCACCCCCTTTTCTGAATCATTTTGTCCACCATAAGCGTGGAAGGGTATACTCAGACATGAGTCCCTTGCTCACTGCTCCATCAGGATTCAAGCAAGCCGGGCCGACGACGCCTGAAATGGCAGAAACCGGTCCCCGGAAGCTTGTCTCCTTTCTGGTGAAGAATTGGCTTGGTAGTTTGGTCTGCCCTGTTCCCATGATGCACTGGGCCAGGGACAGACTAATTTGCATATAGCCAGGTTCTGAGCTGGGATGGGGCAGTGAGCTAAATAACGGTGATGGATCAAGCCCTGATCTTTGGACTGGGTAAGAGTGGTCTGCTTAATTCAGACACTCTGTTCATCACCACCCCCTTTTCTGAATCATTTTGTCCACCATAAGCGTGGAAGGGTATACTCAGACATGAGTCCCTTGCTCACTGCTCCATCAGGATTCAAGCAAGCCGGGCCGACGACGCCTGAAATGGCAGAAACCGGTCCCCGGAAGCTTGTCTCCTTTCTAGTGAAGAATTGGCTTGGTAGTTTGGTCTGCCCTGTTCCCATGATGCACTGGGCCAGGGACAGACTAATTTGCATATAGCCAGGTTCTGAGCTGGGATGGGGCAGTGAGCTAAATAACGGTGATGGATCAAGCCCTGATCTTTGGACTGGGTAAGAGTGGTCTGCTTAATTCAGACACTCTGTTCATCACCACCCCCTTTTCTGAATCATTTTGTCCACCATAAGCGTGGAAGGGTATACTCAGACATGAGTCCCTTGCTCACTGCTCCATCAGGATTCAAGCAAGCCGGGCCGACGACGCCTGAAATGGCAGAAACCGGTCCCCGGAAGCTTGTCTCCTTTCTGGTGAAGAATTGGCTTGGTAGTTTGGTCTGCCCTGTTCCCATGATGCACTGGGCCAGGGACAGACTAATTTGCATATAGCCAGGTTCTGAGCTGGGATGGGGCAGTGAGCTAAATAACGGTGATGGATCAAGCCCTGATCTTTGGACTGGGTAAGAGTGGTCTGCTTAATTCAGACACTCTGTTCATCACCACCCCCTTTTCTGAATTATGAGAAGAAAGAAAGGCATCTATAGGATCGCTGATACAAGAAGCAGCAGAAGAGAGCAGGACAATGGGTACATAGTGACAGCAGCAGAAGGAAGTAAAGGGATGGATGCATAGTAATAGCACTTGCCTTGTCTTGCAGCTGCCACAGGCTAGGGTCTCTGTGGACCCATCCTATGGCAATATGATCGGAGTTGGTCAGTAAATGTAAGGTGGCTGGGTTATCAAAGGTCACATGATGCCACAATCTGCAATGTCATCGGGTCAAAGGTCATGTAAGGTCACTTTCTGCTACAGTCTAGGCCAAAGGTCACATGATGCCAATGTGTTTGGTGTTCTGTGATGCATTTCCTGTGATGTCATACAGGTGTCAAAAGGCATGTGAAGTCACTTCCACTTTGGTGAATTGACAACCATGAATATTCCCTGGATAGTCCCATCATATTCCCACTTTAGATGTTCTGGTGCCAATTCACAAAGGCATGTAACAATACATTAAAGAGTACTAAATGAATACTGCCTTTAGTTCTCCAAAATGCCCATGTGAATAGGTGCCTTATGCACATATTTGGTATAGTCCTCCACCTGCACAACCTCCCCACCCCACAGTCTGGCCCTCAGAGAAGGAGTCCAACTAGTACAAATTATGGGATGCAATTGAATTTCCTACTTGCCTCAGGTTTATTGATGGGGCAGCAGCAACCTTCCCAGACCACTCTATAACAGGCCATAAGTCTGCTCTTTGGCTGTATGGGCACCTTGCTAACATCATGGATGTTCCCCACAGAAGCTGTAGAGTGTCAGATTTTCCAATTACTCCAAAGTAACAAAAGCGACCGACAGGCCCCCAAAACTCCCCATCTCATCCAGATGAGGAAGTATAGATGCTCTTCTGAACTTGATCAAAATAGGAAGTGACAGTGACAAAGACATGCCCATTTCAATAACTAGGATAAATTAGCTTAAATATATTTTGTGACGCGGTTGACTGAAAACCCACTGACTTGGATAACAGGACTGTGACCACTAAGGTAGACTAAAGCAAAGAAGGAATGAAGCTCACTAGCAGGAAACCCGGAAGTACCTTTTCTGTTCAAAGAACTACCACAAAACAGCTGTCTGTTTGTATCTGAAGCTGAATGACTACGCCAAAATATAACACTTTCGTCCAAGTCTAATGAAATCAAAAACTTGGAGTTATTTATTTATCATGATTCTAGAATCACCCAAATGCAAGCCACACATCCATTGGCAATGTATGCCCTCCTCACTAGACAAGCTTAATTTAACTTGACAATAGCCAATCTGAAGCTCTGATCTTGGCTACCGTAATCAAGAAGTGCAAAATCCATCCCTCTGAGTGGTACCTTG
This sequence comes from Lissotriton helveticus, assembly GCF_964261635.1. Taxonomy (NCBI): domain Eukaryota; kingdom Metazoa; phylum Chordata; class Amphibia; order Caudata; family Salamandridae; genus Lissotriton; species Lissotriton helveticus. The sequence continues at coordinate 915,645,161 of NC_136067.1, forward strand.
AAATTCTAAGATTAAACAAACTCTTAATTTGTAGATCAGTGCTCTTAAAGCATAAAAAACAAGAAGATCATTTGAATTAATTGACTTTGGTGACACAAAAAAGAAATATTATTTCCTTTTTTATAAAGCGCATTCCCACAAGAATGCTATTTGATGCTAGAAGTGAGACAGGTGCAAAGCTGCACCAATCATAAACCTATGAGGAGACTCGGTCCTCTGCGGCAAAGGGGCGTGCAATACCTATTGCAGTGGGCGTGCCACCACAACACCCATTGCTTTTGGATGCTGTCGCAGATTTACAAGGCTAAGGTAGCACTAACAATGAACACCAGGAAATACCTGGTCTTAGTGTGGCGATAAGAGGAGAAATTATTGATTTCTTCTCGTATTTTGCTCTTTCCATGTGTGCTGTATTTTGCAGCACACATGGAAAGAGAAAATCGCCTTTAACCCCTTCCGCGCTAATGACAAAGCCAGCTCGTCATGGGCGTTACCTGCGCTACGCGGATGACGAGCTGGCTTTGTCATAAACAGCGCATTTTTGAAATTCCAGCGGACAGCGGGAAAACGCGGTAGCGCGGAAGCGGTTAATGATTGTGTCCCTTCCTGCACATAAACAATCACCCCTGCAGCGCAGGCACCCATTCAACATGGCGGCAGGGTGCCTGCGCTGGCGCTAGGCAGCTTTTTTAGGTCCAGCGCTGGGGATACTCAGGCATGTGCCAAATTCTGAGTACAGATGATCCCTGCGTTTTAAAAAAAGTCAGAGCGTGGCGTTGCTAAATTTGGCTTAACACTGCATTCCGGCATTTTTTTGTGAATAGGCCCGTGTCTGTTTTTAGCTTTCTCTGAAAAAGTGAGCTCCAGTGCAAGAGTTTCAAAGGCCTATCCTCCTTCCCGTCCGAGAAGACCTCATATTTACACATGTAAGAGCAGTCAGCATTAGATCAGTTTGAACTGTCAGTAGCCCAATGTTAACCTTATTTTTTCTTGCCAGAAACAAAATCTATAAACCCACAAGGGTGATTTTCTAAGACAAAATAAACAGGTAATGTGGAGTACAGAGATGTTCATCAACCTCTAATACTTCTTAATCTTTACATGAGGAACTGGTCTATATAAATACTTACTTTGCTTAGATTTACTAAACTTTCTGCAGTGTTGCATGATAATTTGAAATTCAGTGTTGTGGGAACGCCGCCATATTAATACCAAGAGTTTTGTGCTGATAATGTTATGGCTAGACTTACTTAGCTGTTTTATAGCAAAGGCAAGACAGTGGTCCCTTGTGTGAGATTTGCACTTGAAGTAAACCTTGAGTAAACATAAAAACATGAGAACATTCTCCCACTACTAAGAGAAGTATTGCATGATGTTCTGCTCGCCCCTTGGTTGCACTAGGACTGTGAGAAATTATACCTAGGGCTGTGTGAAATTATTCCTGGAACATTTACCATACCTACATAAGTGGTGCAAAATGTTCTGTGTCAATGTCACCAGTGGTGTTTTGTACTTAAAATAAATAAACAAAACACATCATATCCTTCGTGCGACTCATTGTTCAGAAATACCAGCTGCGCTGGAAGCCCCATTGAGAGCTCATTTGGAGCTTCATGACCAGTCAGGGCTCCAGGAGGCTGGATACATTCTTTCAAATGTCACCCACTGTCTCCAGGTGTGCACTGATTACAAGAATGGGTAGTGCGCTGACGGGTCTCAGGTGAGGATGCTGGGACCTGGGGTCCGTGCACTTGCCCTGCATCTCACAAAGTAGCCGGGACAGGGTATTCCAGGCACCGTAAAGATTGCCCTGCTTGGCTGGGTAGAAAATAGGGGTGAGTGAAAAAGTCTTCTCTCCCGGTGGAGTTTGCAGAGTTTTGCCCATTACGCGTTCTGCTTGGAACTCGGAGTCCCGGCAAAACTCTGCCAGCCGCTGCGTTGCAAAGTTTTTTCTCGCACATGGCTCGCCAACGTTAAGTTGACCGGTTGAGTGAGAATTTGCACCACCAACACTATTTTTGGGCATTAGAATGCCTCCAGTAAAAAATGTCCAACATGGGCGGTAGCGGCGGGTCCCAACCGTTCACTTTGAGAAAGATGCCTCTCAAGGAGTAAATCTACTGAAGTGGCAGAAATAAGCAGTGCCCTCTGGCAAGCTGTGTGGTACCATTTGCACTGATTTGACAGCTCAGAACAAGCTCCCAGCACTAAATATTAGTGCAAGCAGTGCAAAGTGCTGAATTCCGCCAGCTCACATGACTCCGGGGAATTTGTAGAGTTTTTATATAACTTCGCAGAATTCCGTTAGTTCCGCCCAATTTAGTGAAAAATAGAGCGGACTAACTCATGGAATTCTGTGTAGTGTGGTTATGCAGAATTATATGAAAATTCTGCAAGATTACACAGAATTCCACAAAAAAGCGAATTCTGCATTTAGCGCTGTTTTTTTAGTGCAATAATGCCCCCTGAATGCAGGAATGTATATTGCAATAAATACAACAGAGCGCAAATAGCAGCACGAGCAGTCACTCACAATTGCTAAATGTGTTCTTGGCATTTAACACTAGTATTTTTAGCACACAATGCACCCTAACTTCCAAAATGGATGTGAGGATGCATTTTGCACTAAGAAAATAGCACTAAATACAAACCAACATGAAAAGCAGCACGAGCAGCCACGTGCGCTTGCTAAATTTGTTGTTTCTGCACCATCCTTTCTCCTAAAATGACTCCTAATTACATAAGTGGGCATAATCACGTAGTTATTGGTAATTCCGCATCAAAGTGTAACACAGAATTATCAAAATGACTCCTATTACTACAGCACAAATAATATGACTCCTTGACCTAGTGAAAAAGCTCTGGACAGGCCCGGTGCCAGAACTCCAGTTGGTCCAGAAGTGGAAGCCAAAGTCACTGGGCTCCATTCTCCTGTCTGCCGTGTAACAAAGTGCCCTGGAAGGGGCACTCGCAGGCCCTGGGAGGTCTCTCTTGTTTTGCTAGCTTCAAAAGCATTTATCGGGCCCCGTGTCAGAGCTTCAGCTTGTCTAACGGTGAAGATCCTGGACTCTATTCTCCAGTCTGCCATGTTAAAAAGTGCCTGTGGGGTGTCTTGTAGGCCCGGAGAGATTTCTCCTTCTTGAAGCACCAGGCCCTGGGTTCTCCTGCCTGCCATGTCCGAAAGTTCCTGCGACAGGGCCTTGCAGGCCCCATAAGTGTTCCCCTGCTTGTCTGAGTTTACAGCTCTGGCCTATCCGCAGGTCAGAGCTCATCTCCCTCGGGGCAGTAAGACACTGCCATGGGCTCAGTCTCTGGCCGACTTGTCACTTGGTGATCAGTGCAGGATCCTGCAGGCCCAGGGAGGTCTCCCCTGCTTGTTCAAGTTCAGAAGATTTGACAGGATCCCTGGACCAAGCTCCAGCTAGCCCAAGGTGAAACGTCCAGCCCTCGATCCCATTTATTGGCCAACCATGTCCTATAAATCCTTGGACCGGGTCCCACAGGACTGGTCATGTTGCCCTTGCTTATCTGTGTTCAGACGTTGTGCCCAGGCCCCGCCCAGAAGAGTAGATGGAAAATCATGATCGGACATGATAGAGTGAATGATAATGGAATAATTTGGTTAAAAAGTTCCCAGCATTTTCTCATATTACTCCTCAAGTATTGCATTCCAGGGTGAGGTATAAGTCAAAGACTACATGTTGAGCAATCAACAGCCACCAACAGAAGTGAAGTCTGAGATTCTTCAGGCTAGACTGTCATCTACGGCATTTACTGCACTCTCCTATTGGTTTCATGTTTCCAAATTCTCTTAGATAACAGGATTTCTGAGCCACACTCTCCTTTCTGTTCTCCACTTCTGCTATGTTTGGAACCATGTGTGCCTGTTCTTTGCTTCTTGAGAACTTTTAAATGTGTACCCCCTCTTGCCCATCACCCTCTTTTTAAAGTAGTCCCAGGCATCATGCTATATGTCACAGAGCTAGGTCTAGTCACTTTCTCGTGCACAGAACAATCCCACTGGAACAAATCCCAAAGAAGTTTGTGATTTGTTTTAGCTGACTTGTTCTGTTAAATTATTTGGCGAGGAGGTATTTCAGCGTGTCATAGTATATGCTTGACGTTACTGAAGCGTGTTCAACATCCTCCACAGTTTCACTTTCTGAGAAATAAATGTGGATAAATGTGTGTTTAATCTATTGTGGCTATAGATAGGCATATTTGCTGTTTATCCACTGTAACTTCTCTTCCTATGGCTATATATTATTTTGAGATGAGCCGCAGCCTGAAATGCCCTCCTACCTGCTAGCTCTTTCATTTGCTTTCTGGGCGCGAATGCCATACTCTCCGCTTTTGCTGATGCTATGCACTGAGCAATCAGGCATTTCCTACCTGTAACACCACTCAAAATAATGTTCACAGGGGAAATGTGGCTCCTGGCTTCAGTTTCACTCTGACTAATGTTGGTTTTAGCAGTGGTAATACACACATAAACAGCAGATGTGTCATTTTCTACAGCAGGTTATTAAAATAAAATGAATGCAGCTGTAAAATACTCTCCACCTTCAGTTAACAGCTTTCCCTACATGCACTGTCAGTTGATCTTCTGCAGTGCCACTGTCACACACATTTGTGTTGTTGAAACCTTGCACATGCAGGCGTGAAACAATTGAAATATCTACCTCAGAATAATTCACAGTGGAGCCACAAATGACTACACACATTCAGCAAGGAGAATTGGGTGAAAAGCTTCAAATCATCTGCCCCAGAGATATATACAGAAAGTAGATAAGTTTTGGGTTGACCGCAGCTGGCTGAAATTCTGTTGCCTACAGTGTATTGAGAGTGAGTTTTAGCTCAGTTCCCTTGAACTATACAGTTGTTTGTATTAGCCTCTTTCAGTCGTTAGCTTGAAACATTGTCATTGACATATTTGATTAGCCCATATCAGTATTTCTCTCTAAGTGTCATGCTACCAGCTGTTAAGTGTATCATTCCAGGTCCAATACAGTAAAACGTACACTCAAATATCACATTTTCTTTTGCATTTAATTATTTCTGATGTATACTTTGTGTACAGAAAACATCCTTTTTTCTTTTTCGCTGTAGCAGACAGCTAATCATTGAAAATAAACATTCTGATTGAAAAAGTTTTTGGAAGTCACTTCATGGTTCTGATATGGTATTCCATCACACCAGGCTATCTACTACAGTGTATTTTGGTGCCAAAATTGCAAAGCCTAATTATTGAGGACCAAAATATTATAACGGTAAATATATATGGGTAAGTATAGGTTTACTATTTTTCACTTTACATATGTCTGATTTGGAAATGCATATATATTTAAATTATGTAGATGTGGGATTATGAATGCTAAATCTATACTTACTTACCTGTAAGCACGTACCTTTGCGATAATATGGTTCTTGATATTAACTCTTCGATATTTTGGCCCCACAATTTTTTTGCCCTTGATATTCTGAAATACAATCCTGCCATATTTGTTGGTTGATATCTCGTCGCTAATTATCGTGACATACAGTCCCACCAATTCCAAAATCAATACCACCACCAAACAAAGTACCAATATAAAAGTTGCTAATGCCACCACCAGTGCCACCATCACCACCAATATCATCATCCAAAAATACATTCATATAAACCATCACAACCAATTCTAAACCAGCACCATGAGCACTCCACCATTACTAATTCCACTACTACTATCACCAACACTATGAATACCCCACCAACACCACCACCACCACTAACAAGTATTGGCAGATCCAATAGGTCTAGCTTGAATCTTCTATCACATTGAAAAATCATTTCTGCATGTTTGTACTTGCATGCTTTTCCACGTTGAACCCAGGCCTATTAGCTTTGTCAGCGTTTACAGTTGTATTCTTGCTTGACCTCAAACATACAACACCAGATAAGCGATTGCATTATTAAAACACTGAGAATCAGAAATGTGACAACACTGTATGCCTGTTAAATCTTCTCAACATGGGCAAAATAAGAATGCTTTCTTTTTATTATTGTCAACAACTCCCATAGTAGAAAATTGATTTTTGTGAGCAATCCTAAAATGTTCAACAGGAAAGGTCAAATTATGAATTTCCTTTCCAATGTTTGCTACACTATTTTACTTGTATACAAAAGGAGTTATGTGTTGCTGCCCCTAATGGAATCGTAGGAGGCATAGGGTGTGTAACGGGAGTATACATGAAGTACAATGAGCTTTTGTACACAATTTGTTGTTTCAAGAGCACTCTGGTGTCACAAAATGGACCAGAGCCACATACTTCTGTGCTGTCCCTTGCGATAAGCAACTGCGCCTGAAAATGTTATTAAAGCTTGAATAATGTTAAATAATGTTAAATGTGTATGCCCTCATTCTGATTGTGTGCAATAGCACTATGCGAATAAGGGAACATCTCTGTATCTGTGTCATATTATTGGCACAGGGGTTGCACCCTGAATATTGAATCCAGAATATCGAAGCATGCAAATATCGAGGGAAAAGTATTGAATCCAAAATATCAAAAGGGATGGGAGTATAGATTTTGCATACCTGATATATGTACCTTGGTGACATATATCTTCATAGTACATAGATATAGTTAGGAATAGTAAATCTATACTTCCTTATATAGACTTCCCGTTTGAAATTATGTTCCTCAATATACTGTTGATAATATTCTTGCATGCCAATATTCTTGGGCTGAATATTTATATCAAGGGTATAGAGATATGCCCTATCCCTGCAGAAACCTGAAGGTGGCACACACATGGTACACTTTTGGAAGAGGTTGGAATGGTTCCTGAGACACTCCAGGCTACAGGGATGTGTGCACCGTGGATCAGAGTGTTCCTGGTCCCCTCTAAAGTGTGTCAGCCTGCCCTCCCAGACCCTAGGAGGCTTTATTGATACTGCCATAAGATTAGGAGTATTAGGGTGGCACTGGCTCAAAAACAAGGAAGGAGATTAGGAACACAGTAGTGTATTCCAGGTAGACAGGTCAGATTATATATTACATTTTCAGCCACACAACACTCTTCAGTCCTGCAAGTACACAGGGGCTTGTTCATGAGAGGCTTTCAAAACCCAAGTGTCACTTTTTTCAAATCTGTGAGGACATGCAAAGCCACTTTGCGTGGCTTTGCATGTCCTCAGAGATTTGGAGTAAGGGAAAGCAGTACCACTGCACTGCATTGCCTTACTCTGCACCAGGGAGGCATTCCATGCGCGTTGCAAGGGTTTTCCCACGCAACACCCATGGATTTTGACGATACCCCAGGTTTACTTAATCACATAATCCTGAGACAGCACCAAAACCTTACGCCTCCCCTGAGCAGGCGTAACGAGGAGAAATATGTTTATTTCTCCCCATTTATTCCTCTTTCCATGTGTGCTGCATCCTGCAGCAAGCATTGAAAGAGGAAAACGTCTCTCAGGATTGTTTTTGTGTAGAAAGGGTTCCCTTCCTGCATAAAAACAATCTTGCATGCAACGCAAACACCCTTCCATCATGGTGCAAAGGTGCCTGCGTTGGTGCTAGGCAGCAAATAGTTTGCCAGCGTAAAGAGAAAGGACAGGAATGCACTGTATTTCATAAATACTGTGCACTCCTGCCCTTTGACATTGGCATAGGGCTCTGCCTAGTTCCCGTAAATGAGAGCCTAGGTGAGGAGGTGCGCAGTGCAGAAAGCTGTTCTCAGTTTATAATATGCCACAGATAATAAATAGTGGCTTAGAAAAATAGGGCCAGCGTTTCAACATTGAATTAAATGTAAAAAAGTTAAATGTCTATATATTACGGACTGTTTCTAATGCAAATATTTGAAAAAAGCGTCAAGAAAAACCTATCTGCAAGGTATTTGCAAAATGGAAGGATGTAGATGATGTAACTGTATGTGCACTAATTTCTACTGTCTAGTTGGGCAATCTTTTATAAGCATTAAGGCTCTTTTGTTTCAACGCACTCCTCCATTGACACAAAATGGGGAAAACTGTGCATCGAGCCCTAAATTGCTTCTGTATTGAGGTTAAATTGGTTATCTATCATCTGGAAAAGACTGAGCATGCGCACAGCTAGAATTATGAAAACAGAACATCCTACCTTTTCTCTTTAAAATGCGGTATATAAATACTTTCTCCCTGCACTGTGTGTAACTAATGAGTGAAAGGAGCAGCTTTGTCTGTGTAAGAGGAATCAATTTCCCCTTTTGGTTGTTTCCGTCAACATACAGAGAGAAGACTTGCAATCTTAACTGTAATTATCTCCTAGTAGGCAAGGTCAAAGGTCAAAGCCACTATTCATCAATTTCATTTCTGACTACATTAATGATCTAGCAAACGATCAAATAAAAGGTCATTACTGTTATTAGTCATTCAAATTGATTGGTCCCTCAGTGTCCAGTTTACTCATTATGTGATGCTGTCATAAAGGTTATTAATCACTAATGGCCCTTTCCTTAACAATCTACCATCATGCATTTGGACTATGTCAATAACATGGAGATGTCCGGAGGGAAACCATCGTCGCCAGATTAGAAATGTATCTTGCTTTTTTCACGTTGAACACAAGAATATTTTGGCTTATTGTGTCAATTCACTTTGTTTATTCCTATGCAATGTAGAGGTTTTACATAAAGCAAATCATCATATGAAACAGTTAATGAAAGAGGAAAAATTAATACAACAGTTCTAGCACTGTCCAAAGTTGCCTCCTAGCAAACCTGACCATGGGATACTGATGAACATTTAGGGACTGATTTACAAAGGGCCTCTGCACTTGTGGCAGACATCCCGCAGTGGTGTGGGACTCTCCGCACTCTGGTCAGAATTCCCACAATGAGAATTCTTTATTCAGAGATTCCACAGCAAATGCGGAGACTTCCCCACGACTCTGAGGTCGCCGCCATGAGTGCGAAGGCCCTTTGTGAATCAGGCCCTCATATCATTACCATTAGCTTTTCATAGGGATGCACTAGTTTAATCTTGAATATTCTTGAAGATTGTATTAGAGCGTGCAAATCCAAACTAGTGTGTTTCCTGGGAAGTTCTGTTGTAGACCCCTCCAGAGCAGGGCCGGATTGGGGAACCAAAAGTTTACCTGGCAAAAAGGCTCAAACTAGACCCTCTCCCTTCGACTCCTCATGCAATCTTTCTCTTTCTGTCCATCCATTCTCTCTCTCTCTCTTTCCTCTCTCTCTTCTCCCTCACTGATCACATTTCACTACCTTCCTCCTTTTGTTCCTCTTCCTCTTGATGTCTCTCCATGCCCGCTGAAATTAACCGCGGGGAGCTGGGAAAAGTGACCCAGGAATCAGGAGTGGTCCTGGACTCCCAAACCAGAATTATAGTGCTACAGCCCATGGGGAAATGCCCTGTGGGCCCGCTTCACTGTGCTTAAGATTATTCAGCTAAAGCACTGTCTCATAGGCCAGAGGAGCATTCACAGCAACATTTATCTGCTAAGACAGCAGCCACAAAAGGACAGGACGAAGCAGAACCTCGGAGGAGTAAGAGGAGAGCATTCTCTCTTATCTCATGCTGATGTAGGTGAGGTACATGTCCCATAGGCCGTAGGAACAATGTGTGCTGATGCTTGGAATGCGCTGCCCCCCTTCCCCCCACTGTGTCCTTGGCACAGGGCATGCCTCTAGTTAAAGTGCCTCTCATTTATTCTAGAGTTCATCCCATTTATGGAGCAATAGTTATTCCAAGGTTTTTCCACAGAAAGTAATAATAAAATAATCTTCTATCAGGCCTTTAAAAATGTAGCAAAAAATCCAAATACTCTAATGAAATTACTCTCTAATGTGTCCCTATCAAAGTAAACTAAAATAAAAAAAATCCTTTCCACATCACTAAGGCTATTTGTGAGCCTCGAGTATGCCCTTGGGTTTGTGAATCTAGTTCCAGGTGGGCTGCTGGTTGAGGGATTAACTCCTCGTGGCTGCTGAGTGCCCTTAGGGGCCAACAATACCCCCTGCTACCTCCAGTAACCCCCACACAGTGGGATTGCTGAGAACAGGGACAGCTTAAGGATTTTGGGGGCCCTGGGCCAAACATATTTTGGGGGCTCCTTTTCAGCACAGCTTTGAATTTAATATCCAATTTGAGCCCCTGTTTCCCACACCGTTTCCACTTTCTCAGCTGTGTTAACGATCCAGTCTGCGTCATAGGCATTAGCCTATATATTTCTGATAAAAATGGATGTGCGCAGCTGACAGCGGTAGGATATAGTGTTTCCTGCCCCACTACTAGGTTCATAATACTTTTTATATTATATATGTGCGGCTGAATTACTCTGTGCTTTTTAACACTTGCACTTTACTTGATTCTGCTTGCCTACACCCCGATTGTGCGAGGGCTGGGGCTACTATTGGGCTCCTCACTTCTGCCCACGTAGTTTCCGCTTCCTCAGCTGCAATAGCGACCCAGTTTGCATCATAGGCATTAGCCGATATATTCCCGATGCAAACGGACGTGCACAGCTGACAGCGGTAGGATTTAGTGTTTCCTGCCCTGCTACTAGGTTTTTAATACTTTTTAAATTGGACATATGTGGCTGAATTACTCTGTGCTTTTTAACAATTTCTCCTACCTACGCGCACTTGCACTTTACTTGATTCTTCTTCCCTACATCTCCTTAGCTGCTCCGATTCGCATCTCGCTTTTTCTCCAGTCCTGGTCCGCCGCAGCTGATAAACCGATTGTGCGAAGGGCTGGGGCTACTATCAGGCTCCTCACTTCCGCCCATGCAGTTTCCACTTCCTCAGCTGCGTCAGTGATCCAGTTTGCATCATAGGCATTAGCCTATATATTCCCAATGCAAACAGACGCGAGCAGAGGGCAGGTTGCTGGTGCGCCAAAGGCAAGCCTGTCTGTGCCCGTCAGCATCCCAGAGGCATCCGGCACCGGCCATGCTGCCAAGTTCCCCTCCAGTGAGTTTGTTCCACTACATTACAATAGGGAAAAACTGCTTAGCCTTAGGTGGCTACCATTATGTCAGTGTAGAGCTGCTGATCCGAGCTTGGAGGTAGACTTTCAATGCAATAAGTGCAACTGGTCTCTCCTCCAGCCCATAAAACTCACACCCAAGATTCTCCCACGCAACAATAAGTTTAAAAACAATAAGTAAACAGAGGACTTAAAGGCTACCCTTTTAAATTGTCGCTCTATGCAAAAACATGAACCACACATTTATGACCTACTTTTAGACAAACAGCCTTATATTTTATTTCTCACTGAGATCTGGCTGTCTGAAGCCTCCAACCCTACTATCATCTCAGCCTTCCCTATGCGTTAAAAAATCCTTAGGAGGGACCGACTGAGTGGGAAGGGGGGAGGTGTAGCCATAATTAACAATCAAAAACTAGACTGCTCTCTCTCTCTACGGATGTTCCGAAAATAAGACGGGGATTGTTACCCACACTGCTTTATGCAGATGATGCGGTCCTTATGGGCCTCACACCAAATGCTTTACGCATCCTGGTTAAAACTTTCACACAGTATATGGATAATTTGGACCTTAAAGTGAATTTAAAAAAAATCTTTTATTATGTCTTGTGGGTCAGGGAAAAGACTGCTTAGTGTTATTTCGGTAGGAATTGATAAACTATATTCCACAAACACATTTTCCTACTTAGGAATGGTTTTTGCTGAGAACGGCTCGTGGAGTGGACATTCGGTCCACGCCACGAGCAAGTTCTCAAAAGCCATTAATTCCATTCTTAGTCTCCCACGGCCTAAGAAAATAGGTGCCACCAAAGCAATTCTTAATTTTTTTAAATTGCAGTGTGCCCCGGTAGCAACATGCGGGGCGGAGATATGGGGCCTGGGTAAATCACCCAGCATCCACACTGAGGAAAATCGATTTTGCAGGAAAATCCTTGGAGTTCCTATTTCCAATTCAGAGTATATTTGTCATTGTGAATTAAACTTGCACTACATATCGGATTTTATAGCAACCAGACTGGCCCTGTTTTGGCTGGCTATCTGGAGGAATAAATCGGCCACTCTAACTCATGAAATTATAAGAGATTGTCTCATCTGTGAGAAAGGGATGATAATCCCTTGGCTCTCTGGAGTTTTTAATAAATTGAGCAGTGTGGGTAAAGGCCATCTTTTACCGACCCCTCCAAGATTGAGCCTATAGACAAAAATGAAACAAAGTTTGCACTGTATGCACTTTATAGTAAAGAGAGACTGGAAGGGGAGCTAACCAAATCAACCGTCCAGGCCTACGTGAATAAAGATCTGTATAGGCAACCAATCCCATTGTATTTTACGTTACCGATGAAAAAATTGGGAAAGATCACTTTTGTTCCGTTTAAGGGCAGGTACTGTTAGATTTCTATTATGTTTCCCATTAGGTTACTTTTCCACAAAATCCATAGACAAGTTTTGCCCATGTGATGGAGTGAGTACACAAAATGATTTACATTTTTTCTTTTCCTGCAAATTTTATCTAAAATACATCAAATGGTTTTTGGTCCCATATTTTAAGAAACAAAGACCACTTTCCCTGGAACAGTCCTACCTGATGCTGCTTACCCTGCACACTGATGAATTGATATTTCGCGCCAGCACTTTCCTGAGAGTTATTACTCATGTACGCAAAATGATGGAAACCCTTGAAATAATTTCTGTACTGTAGTTGTTAAATAACATGTAATTTGCGTTTGTTTTTAAATGTAATTTGGAAATTATAATCATTTTATTGGGATTGTATATATGTGATTTCTTTTATGGATTTGATGAAATTAGAATAAAGATTTTGAATCTGAATCTGAATCTCAGACAGCTCTCCCATCCCGATGAAAGACGTTGAGGGTGCAGAGTCCTTAGGCTTCCACTGTACTATATCCCCCCAACATAGCGAAGCTGTTTTTTGATTGACAGACCTCCCAGTGCAATTGGAAATTTTATTACTACGCTTAATACAGCCACCACCTCCCTTGCCTTAAAATACAACGACTGCCTTTTTCTGGAAGATTTCAATATACATATGGACAATGGAAGAGACCCTCAAACAATTTCCTTGTTGGAGACGCTGCAGCCCTGCAACATGTTTCCATCTATTTCATCAGCCACCCATGAGAAGGGCCATAACCTAGACCACATTTTTCACAACATTGACATATCAGTAAGCCTTCCTCTTCCCATTACCTGGTCTGACCACCTCCTATTTAAATTTGTCATTCCCAACTCTGCCCCAGCCCTCGGGCTAACGCAGGGCAGAGGGACCCTAATTACAGGACGTTCCATAAAATATCCATCCCGATGTTAGCAGACGCCCTCCGTCGTTCCTCACTGGAGCTGTCTGGCTTTCCCGACTCAGACACCCTCTCAATAGATTCATGGCTCTGAACCAACATTGGTGCAGCGATACTGGTTGTTTCCCGCTCCTCAAAGAGGTCGGCCCCACAAGCTCAATGGTTTAACGATTCCCTCAGATCTAGCAAAAGACATTGTAGAAAAATGGAACAGAAATGGCGTGAATCCTATCTACCTGAGGACAGGAAGGTGTATAAAGATACCTTAAAAGCTCATTACATTCTCGTGAAGACAGTCAAGAAAAACGTCTTTCGAAACAAGATAGAAAATGCCCAAAATAAGATTAAGGAAACCTTTAGCATAGTTAAATCCTTTACCGCCCTAAAAGCCGGCACAAAGGAAGGGCCATGCACGGAAGAATGGTCTAAGCAAATAGCTCAATTCTTCCACAAAAAGATCTCCGTGATCCAACAAGCCTTCACTAACATCTCACAGAAAGAACTGACCATTTAACATTAGTTCTAATAGCATATTTCACCTCCTGGATCCTCCATCTTTGCTAACTTTCCCTGAGTTTCAGCTTGAAGAGTCACTGGCCCTTCTCCAAAGCATTAAGTCTGGCTCTACTACCGACCCATGTCCTGCGAATATCCTGAACCTATTAGCTCCCACCATAAACCCCACGGTAAACCAGCTCTTCAATGCTTCCCTCTCTTCAGGCAACATGCTGAAATTATGAAGGAATGTTAAGATTCTTCCACTGATAAAAAAGGCTAACGCCAAACCGATGGACCCTGCCAACTACAGGCCAATCTCCCTTCTTCCGGCCCTCTGCAAAGTATTAGAGAAGCATGTAAACAAGGCCCTGCTGGAAATGACTGAATTTCTCAAGGGTAAGCTGGACCAGGGAGGCAAGGCTGTTCTGATACTGATCAATCTGTTGGCGGCCTTCGATATGTTCCCGCATGAGAGGCTCCTGGAGAGACTTGCTAACATTGGCCTGGGGGGACCGCCTTAACATGGATGTCATCCTTCTTGGCAAATAGATCTCAGGGCATCTGGCTCCCCCCTTTCTCATCCCCGGTTCCAGCCATGAATGTAGGTGTCCCTCAGGGCTCCATTCTCAGTCCTACCCTTTTTAATATAGATCTATCCCTCCTTGCATTTCTGGTAGAGGAAGAGGGCTCCAAAATAGTTTCCTATGCTGACGACACTCAGCTGATTTTTACATGTGAAAAAAGAACCAACTTTGACGGGGCAATGACTAGGTCTTGCCTCACAAATGTTTTTAACTGACTTTAGATCAATCCGCTGAAGTGTAATCCTAACAAAACTGAAGTTGTTTTCTTTGGTAATCCAGAAACGCCTGACTGGAGCTCTTTGTGGCCAAAAGATCTGCCGCCCCCGCCCGCAGAAAAGGAGAAAGTCAAAAACTTAGGAATTGTCATAGACAAGACACTCTCAATACGCTTTCAAATCCAAAATCTAACTGGCGCTTCCTTTGGCATACTCCAGATGCAAAAACAATTCCTGCCACTCTTACCGCTTGAGAGCAGAAAGATAGTGGTGCATGCTCTGGTGACATCAAAGCTTGACTATGTCAGCAGCTTGTACCTCGGTCTTCCCAAATCCCTTATCTAGAGCCTACAAGTAGTGCAAAATGTGGCGGCCAGAGCCATCTTGAGACCAGATCTAGTATGACCCCTATTCGTAAGACTCTACATTGGCTCCGCATAAAAGAACGGATCAACTTCAAATCAATGACCATCTTCTTTAAAGCTTTCCATGGCTTAGGAGCCAGCTACATTAATAAGCCCTTGAATCACTGCAAAACTTCTAGACCCCTAAGATCTTCCAATACCAAACTGGCCATAGTGCCTAAACTATGCCGTGGCCACACTGGAGGCAAATCCCTCGGCTTTCTAGGTGCAAAATTGTGGAATAGACTCCCTGAGTCTCTGAACCTAACCACAGGCCTAATCTCTTTCAGGAAGAACTTAAAACCTGGCTTTTTAATAACTGATGGGTCTTTTACGCATGTTTTCCTCACGCTGCTAGGACACTCTAGTCTGAATAGCTGCGCACTTTAATAAATACACTATTTCATTTAATTTAATTTTATTAGGTCCCTGACAGTGCAAAGGAACACTCATCTAAATTCTAATGGCCTTATTTATGAGGCCTTGCTTCCCTTTTATGCCGCCGCTGGTATGTCACTTTTTGTGACGCACTGGCAGCGTAAACAATTTGCCATGTTGCGCCCTATTTACAAAGTGACGCATCACATTATATCTGTGCAAGGTATAACGTATGCAGGGTGGGTGTTCCCCCCAAAAAAGTCTTGTAGAAGTGGCGCATTGAAATCTATGAGAACTCAGTGCTCCACTTCTAGGACACCATTGCATCAATATCGTACACCTGCCACACAGCAGGCGTAAGACTTATGCAGGCCCTTTCACATGGGGCTTGCCCATTTGTGAAATGACACATTGCTGGAGTTGAGTCTATTTTCAGACACACCCCAGCAATACATCACTTTTGCGCCTACAGATACTTCAGAAGTACTGACGTATCTGTAACTCTTTTGGTTTAGTTTGGTGGTATTGTACTAGGATGCGGCGCCTCAGGGGACTGTGCACTTCTATATATTTGTTTACTCTCTTTGGGGAACGGTGCTGTAAGGAGAAGAGAACCACACTACCTCTTCTAAGATAGGCTAAGTGTTCAAACGTATCTGTAACTCCTTGCGACACTATGCGTCATGTCGCAAGGAGGGCGCACTAAGAAGTGACGCATCCCTGTTTTCACACAGCGATGCATCACTTCTCATAAATAAGGGCGTAAAAGTGTTTACATCTAATATTCAGGGATAGTTATGTGTGTTTTCAATATTGTAACACAGCAGCAGCTCACCAATATTACTGCAAATAATCTCTGTGACGTCCTCTCATTTCGTATATGTTAGGCCTTGTTTTGATCTAAAAGAAACTTTTTTTATCTGAATTGCATGAAACATAAACACAACATTTCTCTGCAAAATGGCTGTACTAGACTCTCACACATCAGGTACATAAAAAATAAATTAAAGGAAAACAGTATTTAAAACAATCTGTTTAAGAAATATTCAAGGTCATTAGGGCAAAAGTCTGGAGAATGGGGCTGACTCTTGTCAGGGGGCCCCCTGAAAGGCTGGGGCCCTGGGCCATAGCCCACTTTGCCCATGCATTAAAACGTCTCTGGCTGAGAGGTGGTCAGAGGCCAACCCTCCTTTCTCCACCTCCGCTCCTCTGAAAACGCACCTCTCGGCATACTGCTGGTGGGGGGATCAGGTCACCTCGCTTCCTGAGGGCCTCAGGTCTAAAGTGGACTTCTTCCCCCAAGCAGCAGTGTGCCAGGAGGTGTGTTTGCAGAGTGGTGGGGAAAGGGTGTTTGGCATCTGGCAACCTCACCGTAATCCAGCTGTGTGGGTCTTACTGGATGTAACAGGAGGGCTTGTTGGCCCACAAGGGCCTTCAAGATCCAAGGGGACTTCTTCGAAGAACATCTCTCACTCCAGACCCCTAGCGGTGTGGTTAACGGAGCATCTTTTGCAGACAAAAGAGGCATGTAACTGCCTGGGACGCAAATGGCACATTTGTCACCATGGATGGCTTTAAATGGGAAGAAAAAGTGGGGAGTCTCTAAAAGGGGTGCAGCAAAAAGAAGTGTAACTGTTACTGGGGTTTGTTGAAGAAGTAGTGGCCTTTATAGTGTCACAATCACCTGCTCACTTGTAACAACTGCATTTACTTTCACCTTGTTTAAAATGACACTGTCCATGCATTACATAGCAACTCTTGCCCCTACTCCTCATCTTGTAGGATTTCACCACACCATCAATTCACAAGTGGAGGCTGTGTTTTATGCAGACCGTGGATTAGAGACACCCAAAGTTAGCTTCAAGGATTCCAAGCAAAGTTTCTCAATGTCACAGTCTGAGGCCGGTACCTGTTTAAACTCAACTTTGATAGCTGGAATCAAACAGTTCTCAAAATTGTTCAAATTCACAGACACACTTTGCCCTATTTGGTTTTCACCAGTATGATGAGAAAAATACTTTCGCTTGCGCTTCGAGCTTCATGATGGATCAGCAGATAGCAATGCCATTGAGTAGAGTGGTATAGTGAGTCTGTCCAGGAGTGAGGGGACGCTGATAATGTTTCTAGACAGATTTAGTGAGTAGATAATGTGAAGTTCAAATTCCACAGACCTAGCACCCGTGGAGGTCCTGGATTACGTGAAAGAGAGCCTGGGAAGGGGAGCTCAGGGGCTGAAGGGGAAGAGACTCGATGGTAGCAAAGAAGAAGGAGTAAGTATAGCAGAAGAAAAACAACAGATATCATGCCAATATCCCATAATCCTACTGGGCCATGATTACCCTGATAATTCAGAGCTTCAAGGAGTGGCTGACACTCTTGAGGGTAAGACGACCACCACCCTCTTCGTTAGTCAGTCAGTCAGTCAAATCAGCTTTATTTGATTAATTAAAATCATAAAAGCAATCACATAACAGTCTAGATAAAATCAGACAATTCATGTATAAAAAGATTCATTTCAAATTCTTATATATACTATAAAAGTGATTAAAATATTTAAAAAACTAAATGCCACATACAAATTAGTAAAAGATCAATTACTTATGACTTGTTCGCCATTAGGATTACTTTCGAGAATGTTTTCAAATCATTTGCTGTAACAGATACCACCGACCTCAACCCCCTCTTCTGGGCCCATAAAGGCTGCATTAACTAGCTCTAACCCTTTCAGGTCATTTTCGCCAGGCCACCACTTTACCTTCAGCAACATATTATAATGGTCCTATACTTTTCTAAACCTGGGGTGCAGGTGTAACTAGAGTAAACAATACATGTCATGAAGTGTATTGACATTACAAAACTGCCTCAAAACATTATTAAATGTTGCTGTATGTGTGAACTGTACCTGTTTTTGCTATTGTTATAAACAAAGGTTTGGAGAGCTGATTGCTACAGATTTACATGACTGGAAACAGCACTCGCATTCATCATTGGATCCTTGGTGCACATAGACTTGTCTGTGGCAAACAGAGATCTTACACTGCCACACACAGTGGGAAACAATTAAAGGGAACATCGGTCATAGCTCACTTTTAGTTCTGTTTTTGTGTGTTTAAGAATATGGTTAACAGAGCACGAGAGTGCAGAAAAATCACTTTCAAATAACAAGTGGAATATATATGGAATGTTCTGACAAAATCTATGGTCCTTGGCATATAATCTTGTCGATCTATACTCAGCTGCTGGTATTTGCACTGGGCGGTCATCATATTGTCAACCTACTCCAGTTAGAAATAATTTTGGGAAATAGTGAACTTCTCAGCTTTTCTCCTAGATACTCATTGGAGCTCCCTTAGTCTGTTTCATCTGGTAGAATTCAGTGGCACATCCCATATCCTCTTTGGAATGTTTGTGGATCAATACCGTCGTGCTCATATATTTGTTCACATTTAAGTCTATCCACTTTTTAAAACTGTCCACTTGAAGGTAACATTTCATGCTCCATGTAACTTCCATCTGTAAGAACATCTACATCATTGTAATACACTTATTTTGTTTGAGGTAAAATGTCGCATTCTTCACTATATTAACATTCATTAGTTCTTGCCAGATTATTTTGTTTTCTGTGGGCACACTTTTTACTAGAATGATAAGTGGTTCATCTATATCTCTCGGTACACCCACAGTTTTCAATATTGCATTTAAAATATAAAAGCATGTCTACAACTCTACATTTAAGGCCTTTATGTAGCTCAGTCGGTGGTTGTTTTCCTGTCTTTGGTTCCATATGAACTATTGTTTCATAAACATTTAGATGACAAAGTTCCTCTGGAATTTCACCCAACTCTAACTTATTATGTATTGCTCTTAACCGCTTGCGTGCAGCAGTAATTCCAGCCCTGTGCTTAACATTCCAATCGCGGGCATGGTCGTGACGGAACCATTCCATCATCAGCACAGCCCAACCGTGACTCATGACGGAATGGTTCCGTCACGAGCATGGAAGGGGTTAAAGGCATTTTGCTCTCCTCGAATTTGTCATAACAATACTTACATATGACCTGCTGTGTTGTTAAATTGAACCGTTACGCCACAACTAAATGCACAGCAAATTCTAGCCACTTATCTCTGTTATCTTGCTCAGTTTTTTAGAACAAATCTACATTTCGAATTTGGCTTTTGTAGTGAGAGTGTCGGCAGCATTAACAAACAAAGTTTGGTTTCTCTGTAGAAACTGCATTAATCTTTGTAATTTATTTTTGCAAACCTAATAATACTTATATATGCGTTCTGTTCCTCTACACCTTCACACAACAACCCTTCATGTTCTTCTCACTCTACTTCAGGACCAAAGAATTAAAATTGAATACCATCACAAACTTTTTCAACTTCTGATACTGTACAATACAAAAGTGCTTGATTTATTTGGCCTAAACACAATGCAGGAGTTTTTACATAGGAAAGTTTTCTTACTAAATTTCCCATTTTTGAATTGTAAACAGCCAGCATTTGAAAATGGTGAAAGGTGCTTGTGCACACTTTCTTGGATAGACACATCAAAGAGAGCCCTTGCGAAGTAATATATTTTCTCACTTTGCAAGGATCTAATCCTTGCAACATTGCAGTTTTTCGCTTCAACCTTTTACCTGGAAATTCACGTAGAAAGATTCTTAATATATCAATTGATTGCTGGTGAACACTACAAACCCTCCTGCAGTCCCATTTAATATACAGGAGTATGTCTATGCATTCCTTGTACCTCTTGAGCTATCTCCCCATTCACGTTTGTGGGAACCATTTCCTCTTTTGCAATGGGAGTATCATCTATTACCTTATAGCATTGCCCAGTTGTTTCAACTACATGCAATAATGTGTTCTCTTATAAGTATCTTTCTTCATTAAAGAAAGTCTCTGTACTAAATATATGTTTCCATTCTCTGAAAGTTTGTCAAAAGTTACTTTTAATAATAGTCTTTCTATTTAGGCTTTATTTATTCATACACAACACTGTTTTATCCAGTATTCTCATTCTATTTAGTATCAAGATAGATACTTTACACTTAAGGGCAAATGATTTATCTACTACACTTTCTATGTCTTTTTTTTCTGCTTCAATGCTGCCATTCTTCTCTTATAATTCTTTAAATTTCTTAATAACTTCTGCATTACCCAACTTCTAAACATTCTTCTTCTTATGTCTTTGAATTGTTTCTCCCTTGTTGTCAGGTGAGATGTTATTTCAGAACATTTTTCAGGCTGAACATGAGTTACTGCTTTTTGTTTCTGAGTTGTTGTTAAAGTTCCCTATTTACTGACATTACCTTCTGCATTTTCTATTTGTCTATATACTGTTTTAAGACACTCCTTAGTTCCAGTACCATCATTTGTCCCCCCCCCCCACTGTGTTCTGTTCATCATCTTTTTTTCATGTCAGTTTTTGCAGGTCGTGCTGTTTCATCTGTTTTTTGTCCTCTCTTCATTTCTGGTCATTGTAAAGTGTTCTTTTTCAACATAAGTAGGTATCTGAAAACAAAGTACAATATTAATTTAACTTTACAGTATATACAGCGCTTCCAACACGGCACCTCTAAGCTGTGGAACCTGCTGCCACCAGAAATTAGATGGCTAGCTCTCTTTTGGGCTTCAGAAAAAATTTGAAAACCTGGTTGTTTCAGTGAGGGGGGCTGGCGGGGTGTCTGTTCATGGTTATAGCGCCGAGACACCATTTTGGTATTCGTGCGCTTTATAAATTTCATTATCATTATCATTATCATTATCATTACTATCACATTACATATATCAACAACAAAATTCCTATATAATTCATTATATCAGTGATTCATTGCATTCCAGAGGTATTAAACGTAACAGCTCTACTCCCTCTCAAACTACATGCTTTATATCTTAGCACCTAGCACCCTGACCTATGGCTTGCCTACAGGCTACCTTAGAGGTGACTTATATGGAGTAAAATGACAGTTTAAGGCTTGGAAAGGAGTTTTAAATACCAACTTGACCTGGCAGTAAAACTGGACACACAGGCTCTGCAGTAGCAGGTTCAACACAGGTTTGAAGGGTTACTTGTATGGATGGTTTTATTGGAGTGTTACTACTTGAGTAGATGTTTAATTAAGTATATCAGCCCCTCTTTGGGTATGACACTGGATGTGTAAGTAACTATGTCGCTATTTGACCATTAGCTGTCTTAGTATCTCCCTGGGTATGTATAGGTGTATGTAACTGGCTGTACAGATTACTAACTGTCTGTATTACTGAGTATTGGGGTTTGCAACTGTATCTACAACTGGGTCTCTTACTGCTGGATACATAAGTGCTGTGTGGGTGTATAACTGAATGTGTACATGTCTCTGTATCTGTGTGGCTTGGTGAGTGAGTGCCATTCTGTTTTGTAAATAGGTATGTGAGTTGAAGTCTGAGTAGGAGACTGGATGTATAACTGGCATATGGGTCTGGAACTGTGCATGTGACTAACTGAAAATTCAAAGTACATGTCTTACCTTCTAAGCACATAGCACCCTGTTGTATAGCCTACCTACCGCCTACCTTAGGGGTGACATATATGTAGTAGAAGAAAGGTTTAAGACTTGGCAAGGATTTTGAAATGCCAACTCAATCTTACAGTAGAACAGTCTATACAGGCTCTACAGTAGCAGGCCCAATGCATGTTTAAAGGTCTACTTGTCTGTATTGATGACTAGTAGTATCAGTACTAGAGTACATATGTAAATATGTGTAACAGCCCTCTCTGAGCGTGTAACTGGATGTGTAAATAACTGTGATGCGAAATGACTGGCTTAGTATCTCTATTAGTTTGTATATTTGTATGTAACTGGCTGTATAGATTACTTACGGTCTGTATTACTGAGTGTTGGGGTATGTCATTGTATCTACAACTGGGTCTCCTACTGCTGGATACATAAGTGCTGTGTGGGTGTGTGACTGAATGTGTAAGTGTCTCTGTCTCTGTCTGACTGGGTGGGTGAGTGCCTCTATGCTTTTGTAAATGCATATGTGAGTTACAGTATGGGTGGGATCCTGGATTATTAGCTGGGCATAGGGTTCTGGAAGTACACATATGACTCTCTGAAACATCAAAATACATGTCTTACCTTTTAAGCACACAGCATGCTGCCCTATGGCCTACCCGCAGCCTGCCTTAGGGGTAATTTATATTTAAAAAAGGATGTTTAAGGCTTGGAAAGGGGTTATCAACGCCAAATCGATCTAGCAGTAAAACTCACAATTCAGTAAATACAAATACTTTTTAAAAGTATATCATTAACAAACCTGTGAAATCTCTTTTCTATTCTCCAATTTGTAACTCAGTATCACTTGAAATCTTATGCGAGACAAACTATAAAGTCTATAGTACAAGAATAGTATACACTCTCAGTACAAAAGAACCAATAATGGCGATCTTTCCCACTCTACTCTCAGTGATACTGCCATAGTTAGCAAATCAGAACATGTATTTCATATTTTATTTTTGTCATTCTACTTCTCAATGGTCAGTGTTTAGTAACCATTTTTGTACTTTTGTTAAGAAGCCCAATCTGGTTGTGTCTGTGGGCAGATTTGCAAATCTGTTGCGCTGCTCATTGCAGACCTCCGTGTAGCTTCATGACAAATTCGCAAATCTATACGGGAGTCTGTAAAAGCATTTTACGTAGTACTGTTAATGCTTTGCATCCTCATTTTGCTTTGCAAGTTAGTACTGAATTAGAAGATAACTATAATAAGCAATGTGTCTAAATCACTCTCCTTTTAACTTTCACAGTACAGTCTGTTTATTACCCTTTGCCATGTAGTCTTTCAGCTGAGATTCCCTAGCAACCCTCTTTGGAACACTCTCTTGTACCAGTAGGTCCCAAGTTCACAACGCATTCTATAAGCAGCATACTAGATTCAAATTCAACAGCAGCAGGTGTGACTGTTTGGAAATATAGGCCTATCCAAAATAGCATACATTTATTTTACTTGTTCCAGAGCCAGATCCACTTACTTTCCCTTTCAAAACCACTACCTAATTTTAGCTAATTATATATGTACACCATCCAATCAAAATATTTGTTTTTAAGTAGATCATGTCCTCCATTGTAACTGTCTTTCATTTTGAAAACTGTCTCATTCAGCTCCAGCCTTTTCCAAAGTGTTACTGATCCATGCCTTCAAAATTATTTGAGTGTGGAGTGTGGGCAATAGTTTTATGTTTTGGGCCAGAGAGTGTCCTAGAAAGAGTGGCATTGACAGGCACTTGGGTTTGCCTAATGTGGACATTATTTAGGTTGACCAGAGAGTGTTAAAGTAGCACGAATTACTGCCTTTGGTTGAAAGCATTGAGGATTGCCAGCATCCATACCTCATGATTGTGTACTGTGGTGGCAATGACCTAGGCACACTAACTGGGGTATGACTGGAAATCCTAATGAAGGATACCTTTACTCAATTAATAGCAGTTTTCCCTCACACTCCAGTGGTGTTCTCCAACATTTGCCAAAGGCAGAAATGGAAAAGATCCAATTAATTCTGTCCAAAGATAGACAAAGCCAAGAAACATGTCAATAACACTGTTTCTGTATTCCTCGGAGACCATAACATGGGCCCTATATACAACAACAATTTACATTTTGACATGGACAATATCTAAAGAAGTGATGGAGGTCATTTCACAGAGAAAGGCAACAGGTTGTTCCTCAAGAACTTGAAACACTGCATCCTTTTTCATGTGTAGTTATCATTTCATTTCGTTTTTCATTTATAACTTTATTTCGATTTGTATAAAATCACAAAAGTTAGAACACATATACAGAATATATAATAAAAACAGTGAAGGAGCTGCTCATAATATTTACAAGGAATGATACGGTGTATATAGTCTTGCACCTTATTGGAAGATTACAAATTATTTATAAATAGTTGTAAAAAACAATAAAACGTTAAAAAAAACCAGATTGTAGTCCTATATTTGGCTCTCAGCTTTTACAGGGGGTACATTTATTCTAGGGGGATAATACATATGGGTGATTCAACATTGGGGAGGCCTCTCTAGTGGTGAACCTTTGCCTCTGCCTCTTCTCTCTTCAGCGAAGCACCCATACCCAGCCTAGCTACTGTGCAACTGCTACCACAACCGGATTAGCCACTGAAGTTTTGAGGATTCGGAAGGCCTCAAGACTAGACCTAGAGCCCATATTAACGCAGGTTGGTTTCAGCCACCTCGTTCTTGGTTTACTGTATGCAGGACAAACAAAGAAGATGGGACCGATTGTTTCTATATTGTCCACACAAAACGGGCAGTGGCTGGATTGTGTATTACCCCACTTGATTGTAAAGTTGTTGATGGGGAGTGTTCCCACTCTAAACTGGTGGAACAACTTCCTATCGCGGGTTGATGTAATGATATCCCAATACAACTCATATTTGGGCTCCAGCTTAAAATCTAAAGAAACACTAGACAGGGAGGTGCCAGAGGAGGCCTGGATACGTTTCATGTTGACCGTAGCCCAATAGACAGCTTTAAACTCGGATTTGGATGGAAATATACTATCAGCTGGGGATGACCACAAGTGGACCAATCCCATGTCTGATAGTATATTATGTACAGTCCTAAACCACCCCAGTTTCCTGTTGACATCCATGTCCTTGACTTCTAGCAAGGCATGGGCATAGTGGGTAAGTTCTGGGGTTACCCATATTCTTCTCCAATAGGCAACCATCCTGTAGTGTGCCACATCCCTAAAAGTATTGCACCCTAAATCCAAAAACAGGGGGACTAGGGGGGTCAATTGTGGAAGACCGATTATAGAACGTAAAAATTTGTTCTGAGCCATGACTAGGCTGCCACATTTACATAACCCCACAGCTCTGCTCCATAGAGTATCGAGGCACCAATTTTAGATTTGTAGAGCTGGAGCACCGGAGCTATGGGTTTTGTGTGGGACTGTCTGTGTTCCTTCAATCAAGCTCCTGCAAGTTGGGCATGCCTAACTGCTTGTTGGGTGACCTGCGGCTTCCAGGTTACCTTCCTGTCTATTAGAACACCCAGGTAAGAGAATGTCTCTATTTGTTCATAAATTCCCTCGTTCTTCCGGACGACACCAACAGCCTTGGAAGAGTTTGTCAGCACCATGTACTTGGTCTTGTCAACATTGACAACAAGATCATGGTCCAGACAAAACTCCTCAAATCTGGACAGGGATCACTGGAGGCCCTGTCTGGTCTTGGAAAGGATGAGGGTGTCGTCCGCGAACATTAGTAGAGGATTCTTAGTCCCCGCTAATGTTGGAGCATCTGTAGGGAAATCCTTGAAGTATTGTACCACACCGTTTATATATAAGGAGAAGAGGGTGGGAGCAAGGTCGCACCCTTGCCTCACCCCCCTGTCGACCGGATATTTTTGCGTGGTATTACCCCATACGTCCCATCTGACCTGGACGAAATTGTTAGGATATAATTTCACCACAAAGGACAACAGGTCTGCCGGCACGCCCAATTTTTCCAGTGTACTCCACATCTTGTTGCGCGGGACCAAGTCAAAAGCAGATTTGAGGTCCACAAACGCTGCATAGATGGTACCCCTCCCTATGGTCATAGTGGGCCAGTATATCAATATGAACCTCATGACCTGGTCCACAGTGCTTGTACATTGCCGGAACCCTGCCTGAAGATTTGAAAGGATGGCGGATTCCTCTAGCCAGGCCTGAATTCTGCATAGTCCCACCCTTGCGATAACTTTTTGAATACAGTCTATTAGGCTAATGGGCCTATATTTAGCCGGTAACGACCGATCCCCTTTTTTATGAATGGGTAAAATCACTGCTCCTGCCCAGGTACAAGGTAAGCGAGCTCCTTTAGCAATGGCGTTAGCTAGGAGCTGGATGTATTCGGCCCACAATCCTGTATCTTGGAGGAACAGATCAGCGGGGATACAGTCGAGCCCTGGTGCCCTACCCTTTGGGACCCGAAGTAGAGCGTTTTCAACTTCACGCTTTGTGATCTGAAGAATAAGATTTGATTTCAACATTCCCGTGAAAACACTGGTTACAGAGTCACAGATGAATTGACCTCCGAAGTAGGAGACCCACTGCTGGGGCTCCACATGATTTGATGGTACGTTGTCTGGAATGCCATTACCCCACTTCACAAGGTGCCAGAACGTGGTCATATCTCTCCTGGAACTAGCCTCCTGCCGAGCAACCCAGTGCTCTTTGTCCCATTCCCTTTTGGCTGCTACCTGCGCAGTCTTGTAACTAGTCCTACATTTGTTTATTACTGCCCTATCTTTGGACCTAATAGCTGCTGCTAACAATCTATAGGCTATCCGACAAGATGAATTGTATCATGCAGCTGCTTTGGATCGTGCCGGTTTGTTGGATGTGTTACTTTTGGTTATAAAATACATTTTAAGTTCGTTAAAAAGGTGCTCATGGACATCAACTGCTCTATCACTCGATGCTTCATGCCCTGCCTCTGCCTGGAGTGTTGCTACTGCACTTGATACCAGCAAATTCATGTGGGTCACACACTCGGTTTTGTACACCACCTTGGACCATTTGAGGTGACGTGTATCATTAGTCACATGAGCTTCTTCATGATCTAGGCTACCTGCCATACCCTCTGCGTGAGTAGACTTACTATAACATAAAGATAGAAGCAAGGGGTTGTGGTCGCTTTCGATGCGGACAATTACCTCCATATCCAATAGGCACGGCCAGAGTTCTTTGCTAAGCAAGAAAAAGTCTATACGACTGGCACGTTGCCCGCTTATAAAAGTTGCCATCCCAGATTTTGTCCGAATTAGTACGTTTGTTCGCTGCTCTCACCCCATGTTCCATACAAAAGACATTCATTTGTAATGCAGCACTAGACCATTTTTTGATAACGGGGAGATCCAGTGTAGGAATAGACCACAGTTCATCTTCTTCAGCACTAAAGTACATGTCATAGATATCCAGGGATTCAAATGTACAATTGAAATCGCCGGCTATAAGGACCAGGTTGTTCCCTTGCTTCTTGGTCAAAAAGGAATCTAAGATGGCAATCTTTTCCGAGGCTTTGCCACCTTGATTGCCCCTAGAACAGACATTGATGAGTAACATGCCTGGAAGACTTCCCTTGTACAGCTTAGTAATAAGGATATCCCTGGAGTCAATAAATATCTCCTCAAGCTTAAATTGGTGGCACTGCCTTACCCATGTTGTCAAACCCCCTTTCGGCCGACTACGCATTCCTTGTTCAGCAGTTTTTGAAAAATTTTAATATCCTGGACGAAAAACTTTTTCTATGGCCCAGGTCTCCTGCATAAAAACAATGTCCTGCGCTTCAATGAATGTGGACATTTGCTGGAAACCAATTTGCTCACTAGACCCGCTAAGTTCCAGAAAATCACTTTTGGGCCTGTGGTATCATTATTACTTAATAAAGAACTTTGGCCACACCCTGGTGCAGGACGATTTATAACATTACCATGGCCGAGCTCCACTGGGTCACAGCAACTGAGATGTGATACCGTAGAGTCCGGGGATGGTGGATGTCCATGAATAGTTGACACACCATGGACAAGCAAAGGGGAAGCGACTCTTGGAATTGAGTCTTGAACTACTTCACCATTTCCTAAATCAGTCAAAGTAGGGGAATTTTTCTGTGCTGGAGGTAAGCAACTCAGTCAGTCTATATCCTCTAAACTAGTAAATGGCTCAAATCTGTTATAAACTGGTACATTGTAATCAAAGCGATTCTGGGCCTGCGGTCCGTTCCGTTGACTGCCCATATTAGGAGTGGGCGCAATAGTGTTACGATAAAAGAACCCAAGAGGCATTATAGAAATACTATCCCTGCTCAGATGCCTAGCCCCTGCCCTTTATATAATCGTCCTTACAAGATGTGGGGACCTGAAATTCAAAACCACACAATCACCACTTCACACTTTAGGTGACGTACCTACCCACGGGGTTCTACGTATCATTTTGAACTCTTGAAAAAGGTGCATACCCAGGCCAGTTCTATTATTTAATAAATGGAGGGCCTTGTTTTTGAGGGATGACCAGTGCTCAACAGAGCTTGTGTTGGGTGATGGAACATTGGTGAGTATGACTGTGTACGGTGTGGATTCAGGTGGTAGCTTTAGGGAATCCCTTAAATGTGTCGATCCAACCCTGAAATTTACTGGGTCACTGCACTCTGTATACTCTGTGGAAGTCCCTGCCCTAACTACTGTGGGTTGAGTATTTGTCAAATTAACTGCGGAGGTGCATACTGTTTTACTAGTACTAGCTACGACATCTGAATAAGAAGATGGTTTGGCGAGCACTGTTGTTAGTCTAGACTCCTTGGAAACACTGGCACCCTCATCACTAGATTGGTGTTTGGGGAAAGAAATGTGTTGCTCAATTAGCTTGAGCCTTGCATCAATATCTGATAGTTTAGTTAACATTGGCTCAAACAGTATCACTAGCCTTTCCTTCAGTTTTACAAGGATATGAGCTGCTTGATCTTCCACGTTACCAAGGGAGGGTTTTACCCAAAAAGTCAATGGGACCTGGGTGCTAGGCAGTACAAATATAGAGGGGTCCCAGAGAGAGAACGTACCATAAAAGTACGCAAAATAGTTAATCAAATCAATGCAGAAAGTTAGAATTCATCATATTTAATAAAGCCAACATTGTCCACGCATCACAATGTGCTGTATGTTCAATTCAATTTATGCAGTGTAAAAACATTAAAGCCCCAAACAAGGAGAAGAGGGAAGGAGTGTGAAGTGTGAAATGAAAGGGGTAAAGTGATTTGAAGAAAAAGGAAATGAATTATATATTCAAAGACAATACATTCATTGTCACTTATAAAGGGCTGTAACTTATTCAAGCCAATATAATGAAACAAATAAGACAATCATTCTACGGTCACAGTCATGAGTAATCTAGTCTTGGATAGTGCCGGATGATGAGATAAGTAGAGCCGTCGACGTTTCGACCCCTACATGGAAGGTTAACTTGAACCCTTACAACGGGGTCTTCATCAGGACGAAAGGGATTGTGGGGCAAGGCAATTCTACGAAATAAAAGTATATATTTCAATAAATTCCGAGTCATAAATTAATTATCAGATTTAGATAGTTATTAAAAGGAGGAAATTTAAAGTTTACCATGGATACTCGGGCCAGCCGGCACCGAATATAGGGAATCTGAAGAAACAACTTCCGTGAAGTCAGCAGTTGTTGGAGCCGACTAAAGGGGAGCAAGAAGGAATCTAATCAATACAGGTATGTAATTATTTAATTAAAATACAGGAAACAAGAGTAAGAAGTAAGTTGTCACTTACATATTTCCTTTCTTTAATTAGGACTGAAAGTCCGTCCTTCCTAATTGGTGGATTAGTAGGGCAAATTAAGCATATGAATTCTAACTTTCTGCATTGATTTGATTAACTATTTTGCGTACTTTTATGTTACGTTCTCTCTCTGGGACCCCTCTATATTTGTACTGCTTGATCTTCCACAGCCTGGCTGGGAAGGGCCTGGGTGTAATTGCCCGATGGACTGGCAGAGTTGCCTGTTGTTGGCGTTGTAGATCTGTTTTTCTTCCCCCGGGTAGCCCCTCTCGTTTTAGCCATTTTATTAGCTTGTGATGTGGCTGATGGTAAGGTGACTGCTTTCCTTTTTTTGCTTATTGTAACATGATCCCTTTCCTTCTCCTGCATTGAGAGTTGCTTGTGGGTTCAAATCTGTCTTTGAGGAGATGGGGTGGGGGTTGGGGAGTTGGGAACTTGGTGTACTACCAATGATACTACGGCTTCAGTTGGTGGGGACCTCTCATGGTCTTGCAAAATACAGTTTGATATTGGAACAATGGATAACGGGGGCTCAACTAAGGGATCTTCAATCAGGGCAAAGCCAGGTTCCATTGATAATCTCCTTTGTGTTAACTGTGTTTCGTGATTTAAAACTGACTCTGCCCGCAGGAGAAATGCATCCAATGTGCCCCCGACCCCTGAACCCTCTGCCCCCTTGCGAGTACCCCTACTCATGTTAGGATAAACAATCCAATGTACATATATTATAACAATCTTAGGCGTGCACTTATGTCCATTATGACTTTGTAAACTCACTCTCACCAGGTCCCAATGAATCAAGTCCAGCGATGAAAAGGGTGTAGCCCAGCCCAGCCTCTGTCTGCCGCTGACGGTCGCAGATGGGCCCGCCCCTGGCCCGGGCTTCGCCCGGGCATGCCCGCGAGGGTCCTGCGCCGCGGGAGCCTGAGTGTCCTTATGTGCGCCTCCTGGCGCAGTGGGATGTCATCACTGGCTTGCGTGATGTGGAGGACGCTGGGAGGTGTAGTTTACCTCCTCCTCCGGCGTCTGCTCGTGCTGAGAATGGCCCCCGGTGACTGTCGGCAGTGGCGGCGCTCCTGGAATGGACCCCCAAAGTAGGTTTAAGCTGGCTGACTCTTGGCAGTATCTGCAAAAATGGCAGAACGAGCTCCCCGAGTGAGGTCTTCCAAAATGGGCCAAATGCTCCCATACATGTAGTATCCCACGTGCGCAGCAGCGGGCATGGGCAGAGAGGTCGGGGCCAGCGCACCGCTTCCCGTCGTACCTTAAAGTAGCTCGCCCGATGGGGCATCAGGCAGTGTCTGTATGCAGCTTTTTCCAATGTCGTCTCCTCTGCTGTGTGGAAGAGTCCGCTTGTCGGACCCCGCAGCAGGATGGGTCAGGCAGTCCGCCGGGCCCACTCGGTCAGAGCAGGCCGGCGTCTCACGTAATTGGAGTGCCCCGCGACCTCAGCAGCGGCCCCGGGGACTCTCGTCGGCAGTGGCGGCTACCGCGACTCGGGAGCCAAAGGATCACTGCGCTTGCCCGTCAGGGCATACGGCTCACCTCCGGTGCCACACCTCCAAGCTCGCTTCGGATCACAGCACAGGGCCACCACGAGTCGGCCCGCTCAGCCCACAGCAACACCTGCTACAGCCCGGGACACAGCCGTGCTGCCGTTTCTGGGTCCCGGAGGCTCCGTCTGGCGATGTGGCGACTAAATTCCAGCAGCTAATCCAGCACAGTAATACAAGATACCTCAGCAACTTATCGATAAACAGCCCCGAAAAAAAGTTATTCATTAATGAAGAAACTGCTTGTAGTGTTCTAGGTAAATAACTTTTACACACTAGAAACATTATCAACTTGTTTCCACTCATCTACACACAATAAACACAAAGGCTCTTCTCAGAGACACCCCTTTTCCTAAACATTGGTTTATTTTCTTTTTACATCCCCATTTTTTATTTATTTTTCAAATGCATGAATCCTTAACGGATCTACAAACCAAAAGCACACATTCAATACACCACAACACATTCAGGATTCCCAACTGTGTGATAGACTCTGTGCATCTGACTGGGTGTGTGTGTCTGAGTGTGTCTTTGAGTGGGTGTGTGAGTGTCTGAGTGAATCCGGGACTTGGTGTGCGTGTGTCTGAGTGGGTTTGTGAGTGTGTGTATGTGTCCGAGTGGGTCTGTGACTGTGTGTGAGTGTCTGAGTAGGTCTTTGAGTGGGTGTGTGAGTGTCTGAGTGAATCCGTGACTTGGTGTGCGTGTGTCTGAGTGGGTTTGTGAGTGTGTGTATGTGTCTGAGTGGGTCTGTGACTGTGTGTGTGAGTGTCTGAGTAGGTCTGTGAGTGTCTGCGTGAGTCTATGAGTGGATGTGCGACAACTCTATTGGGT
The DNA here is from genome assembly GCF_964261635.1 of Lissotriton helveticus. Taxonomy (NCBI): domain Eukaryota; kingdom Metazoa; phylum Chordata; class Amphibia; order Caudata; family Salamandridae; genus Lissotriton; species Lissotriton helveticus. The sequence goes on from NC_136067.1 coordinate 915,677,261, forward strand.
CTTTGAATGGGTAGGCAAGTGTCCAGATCTGTGAGTGGATGTGTGAGTGTCTGTGTGGGTCTGTGAGTATGTGTGTGTCTGAGTGGATCTGTGAATGGGTGTGTCAGTCTTTTTTTGTGTTGATCTGTGAGTAGGGGTGTGCGTGTCTGAGTAGGTCTGTGAGTGGGAGTGTGTCTATGTGGTCTGTGAGTGTGTGTGTCTGAGTGGGTTTGCGAGTGGGAATGTGAGTGTCTGAGTAGGTCTGTGAGTGTCTGAGTAAGTCTATGAGTTGATGTGCGACTACTCGAGTGGGTCCGTGAATGGGTGTGCAAGTGTCTGGATCTGTGAGTGGATGTGTGAGTGTCTGTGTGGATCTCTGAGTATGTGTGTGTCTGTTTGGATCTGTGAGTGGGTGTGTCAGTTTTTTGTGTTGATCCGTAAGTAGGTGTGTGGGTGTCTGAGTGGGTCTGTGAGTGGGTGTGTGAGTGTCAGTGTGGGTCTCTGACTAGGTATGTGTTTCTGAGTGGGTCTGTCACTAATAGTGCAAGTGTCTGCGTATGTCTGTGAATGGGTGTGTGAGCTTCTGAGTGGGTCTGTGACTGGGTGTGTGAGTGAGCCTGTGATGTGAATGTGTGTGTGAGTGCCTGAAGGAGTCTGTGAGTAAGAGTGCAGATGTCTGAGTAGGTCTTAGTGAGTGTGTGAGAGTCTGTGTGGGTCTGTGAGTGGGTTTGTGTGAGTGAACGGGTCTGTGAGTGAGCACTTGAGAGTCTGAAAGGTGGGTGCATGAGTGTCTGACTGGTTCTCCCAGTAGGTGCATCAGTATCTATGTGGGTCTGTGAGTGTAGGTATGTGTTCCTGAGTGGATCTGTGAGTGAGTGGGTGACTGTCTGTGTAGATCATTGAGTGGATGTGTGAGTATCTATGTGGATCTGTGAGTGGGTATGTAAGTGTCTGAGTGGGTGTGTGAGTGTGTGAGTATCTGAGGGGGTCTGTGAGTGGGTGTCTGAGTGGGTCGGAGTCAGTGTGTGAGAGTCTGTGTGGGCCTGTGAGTGGGATTGTGTGTCTGAATGGGTCTGTGAGTGGGTACCTGAGTGTCTGAGTGGGTCTCTAAGTGGGAGCATGAGTGTCTAAGTGTGTCTCCCAGTAGGTCCATGAGTGTCTGTGAGTGGGTGTGCGTGAGTGGGTACATGAGTGTCCGAGTGGGTCTGTGAGTAGATGCATGAATTTCTGACTAGGTTTCCCAGTGGGTGCATGAGTGTCTGAGTGGGTCTGTCAGTGGGTGGGGGAGTGTTTGATTGGGGCTGTGAGTGGGTGCATTAGTGTATGAGTATATATATATATATATATATATATATATATATATATATATATATATATATATATATATATATATATATATATATATATATATATATATATATATATATATATATATATATATATATATATATATATATATATATATATATATATATATATATATATATTTGTTATTTTTCGGTCAAATTTGTGAATCCACCGTGGTGGTACATGGGGGCTACGCTGAGCATTGTGATGAATTTGTGAAACCTCCCATGTCGAAAAAAAGAGTTTGGTGCATTTTGTTGCCCATAAGGGGTCCCTCAGAGACCTCTATATAGCACCGATGGAGTCAAGGTACCTCTACCCCAATCCCTTCTATTACTTTGGCAATGTATTTTTAGTCCCCAGGCACCATGGTTCATTATATGAAAGGATGGCCTCAAATTTCTACTCAGGTTGTGCTAAGCAAATCACAGCATTTCTGTTGGCACGTGGATTTGTGATGCATCATGGTTAGGCTGTGGGGTTTTAGATTTAAACCTATAATAACTGATAAAACCTCACTGAAAGAGAAATAGCCCTCACCCGTGAAAACATATGAACACTGAAAAAACACCTGCACAATCACAAACTAAATGCCATTCAAAGAAAGGAAAAAGAGAGTGAAAGTTATTTATTTCCGTCCTGACGGGGCCAATACAATGTAACATTAGCAGTAACAAAGCCTGGGCTAACATTATTCTGCTTGAGTTTTGTTGTTTAGGGATGCCACTAAAACATTGTTTCTTCATCCTTTTCCCTTTTTCAGTTTTGTGGTCTTTTGTCTAAAGCTGCAGTGTTTAGAAGCATGTTTTAGGTCTCTTCTAATTATTTTATAAATTGTAGAAAATCAGGAAATATCAAAATCATATTTGATATTTTGGCTGCGTTTGATTCTTTCACTGATCGGTAAAATGGCTTGTTTCATAAGAATCTTTCCTAATATGTGTAATCACATTTACCCACAGAGAATGGTTAAAAACCCTTAATACATCAGCCCACAGTTTCTAGTTGGTAAGTATTGACAGTAGGTGAATTGCCAACACCTCAGGCTTTAAACATTTAATGCAAGGTATAGTGACAAGTATATGTATAAAGAGTGCTATCACCAAGCATCTGGGATAGTGATGAAAACATGACACCAGACTTTTGGAAAACATGGAGTGTCACTTTGAAAGCTCTGCAAAAAATGTTCTTTCCAAGTTCAACAAGGATTGGAGTGATATTGTTTGTATTTGCAGTGATTCAGCTACATACATGAAAAAGTTGTGTGATGACCTGTCAAAATTGATTCCTGAGCAGAAGTAGATTCCCTGTAGAAGATCCTTGCCACTTGTTAGATGGTATGTGGAAAGCATCTCTGCAGTCTCTGCATTCTTCAGGGTTAATGAGGGATGCTATTGACTTTTTAGCCCATTCTGGTGCACTGTTTCCTTATGCACAGGAACTAAAACGCAAATTTTTATAATTGTGTGCTTTGTGTGGCATCAAAGAAAGAGTCGTCTCAACTGTGCTCCTTAGCTGATGGTTCTCACTCCAAGGGGCTATGAATGCTATATTATTATTGTGGCAAGCTTTTACAGAATGTTTGCTGAGTGATGGTGCCAAAGGCAAGAAATGTGAGAATCTCTGCATTATTAGATTTTTACAGGAAAACATAACTTCTGAAGTGGACATAATAAAAAAACTAGAGTTTGAAAACACCCTTGTCTGCCAAGTGTTCCGCATAATTGGTGTAGATGTGAAACCTCTCCTGAGAGTAGGATGGGCGACACCTTTAGTGACTTTGGCACTGCAACCAGTATTGGCAGGGAAAGCTATGTCAGTGGCCAGAGTTAACAAATTGTGTACTGGCTGTTTTGGAGTTGCCCGTCTCAAGTGCCAATGTTGAGAGGGTCTTTTCACAGAAGTTTACATGAGAAGGAAAGGGCGAGCGCACATGACCAAAGACTTACTGAAGAAGTATTGAATGGTGTAGTACAAGAAGTTTAATTTGCAAAACTCTATATGGACCTCATATACTATACGTACATTGTCTATATATCATGTTCTATAAGTGCAGAAAATCAAGCAATAATAAAAGCAAACCGTTCCATAAACACCGGAAAAACACTTTTTCTGTGGTTTTTAGTGGCGTGAAAATGTGTAACCACTGACAACAACTGTTTTTTAAGGTATTGAACACACTAAAGAAAAAACACCAGAATTTACCAAAAATAGAAACTGAAAACAGGAAAGCATAATCATGGTGGATCCGCGAAGGATCTGTCTCCCTAGATTTATACATTTGCTTTTCCTTTAAGATCTCAAAAACTACTGACCGAATTTACACCAGATCACAAAAGTATGTTTCTGGACCAAGAACTAACTTTCTGCCAAATTTGGTGTAATTCTGTTCAGCGTTTCGGGCTAAAGTCCTGTCTACATGCCTTATGGAAAAATGCATTGGGAATAAGCATTTGGGACCACCCATTTTTCTCTACCCACGCTTTCAGAATCACCCTGGACCTTTCCACACAGCAGCTGTACTCAGGTGCATACCAGTTTTACATTTTTTTTTAAGATTCGTCAAACAGTGGTAAAGTTATTGGCAACATAAAAACCTTTTTTTTCTGAGAAAACTACGTCCTAACTATAACTACCTACTGGAGCCCTATTTGAAATTTCCAACGTTAAGCATGTTTCTGCAGAGACAAGACTTGCAAAGATGAAACCGGGGGTAATCCTAGGTTGCACTGTTTGGTGCACTCCTGAATGTTGGTGTCCCTCTATTATTTTTTCTTCTGTAGATAATACTTACCCAATGCGTCGATTGCTGTTTTTATAAAGGTTTTATTATTATGATTTTGTTAGGCAGTGTTTATTCTGTCAGGATCCAAAGATTACACATCATCCACAATCTGTGGACTTTAGTAATTTCTACACTAACATCACTTTATAAAACAGTCTGTGAAAATCAAAATCCAAAATCATCATTGCTGAAGTAAAGTCATGCATATGCATTTACTTTTAATAGCCGCTCAAGAACGAAAAGATTGTATGCACAGATGGATGTGTGGCAAATAGCTCACTTTAAGGTTTAATGGTAGTAATTTAGATGTTTCTTTCACCTGACCTTATTCTCTGTGCGTGCCCTAATCGTGATGTGGGTTCGAGGGATCTGAGTGTGAAGACAAATTAACATCTTTCTTGCAGGACATTAGGTTAATATTGTTGCCCAAGGGACTCATCATCATATGTGTAACCTCACTAAGAACCTTTTCCCCTTCCACAAAGATCATACTGTCATGTGCAGAGTATACTGCCTATTTCACAAAGCTTTTTCTCTGTTCTAGCTGTGGAACAATCCTAAATTTCAGACCAAATTCACAAAGACTTTTCATTATATATTTGAATCTTACTCTAGGTTTAGGAGTAAATTACTCATGATTTTCCAAGAGTAAGACATGCTAGCAACACAAACTGGTTTCACAAAGCTATTTTTCGATAAGAAATATTTGGAAAATATTTATCTAAGTACATGTAGTGTTAGCCTTACGTATCCATGTTTGTGGAACAACAGTGTATGATGACTGGCCCTTATGGACATAAACTGTGTTTTCAACTGGATTTAATGTTTTTCCTAGATATCTATTGGGACAGCAAAGAATCACTGTGAGATTATAATGGCAATGTATAGGAAATAATGGTGTGACACAATAATTACCCAATGCAAAGTAATTCTGTCATACAGCCATGATGTGTATTAATGTGTTCATTTCTAATCATTCAGTATGTCCAATTATTTCTCAAAGTGTTTCTCTTTGCCTGGGGTGCCTTCCTTACCTTTTTCACCATTTATAGATCATGCAAGCATTGGCAGCTCAACTCATTCTGGGTTGTAAGAAACATTGCTACCTCTAGCAAACACTTAAAACCCCTTCACTGTCTGCCCTTTGAAGGGCGCTTTCTGAAAGTCAGTTGAAATCTGCTTCAGAACAGTGCATGAGACTGGTCCTCATTCTATCCCTACTCACTTCTCTTGCCAGTCCGATGTCTGTGTTCTTCCGCTGGCCAGCTTCAGCTGATCCTCTAGATCAGATGCTCAAAATTTAAGAAGCAGAGGCTTTGCTTGCATTAAGACTAAGGCCTGGAAAGCCGAGCTTTCTTACATGCGAGGCATTCCTTCCCTCTTCCTTTTCCGTCTTATGTAAAGAATTGACTTCTTGACTCAAAAGACAGCACTTGGGCCCGCATTTACAAATGCTTTGCATTAGGCTTGTGTCACTTTTCTATATGTTCAGATTTTTTTTTCGTCCAACACAGGTAGGGATTTGCTCTGGATTGTAAAACAAAGTTTTGAAATGTGGTGCACCAAGGGAGCAGTCCGTGGGTGGTATATGGGTGTTTCTATGCAACAACTCATGGGTTTTGACACAAATCTCTATCTACAAAGAAATGCAGGGGCGGACTGGCCGTTGCTGGCACCTGGCAATCCCCCGGTGTGCCGCAGGGGTGGGGCCGGTTTTGGGCCCCTGGGGGCCGTTTTTGTTACAGGACCGTTTTTGCAGCATAGCTGCAAAATCGGCCGGCAAAGAGCTCGGTCACACCGCCAATGCCCCCCCCCCCCCCGGGGGTGGAGAGGGGGGCGGCCGGGCACTTTGCCAGGGCCGGTTTTGATTCCCAGTCCGGCCCTGAAGAAATGTAGACAGACATTTGTGCCAATAACCCACTCCTCCGCTCGGCCTCCCCACACACCCCACATCCACAGGAGCAAGACTGGAGGTCGCTCATTCTCCTAGCCTGGAACACTCTCCCCAGGACATCAGAGCAGTCACCACCTTCATGAATATCCGCAGGAGACTGAAGACCTGGCTGTATGAATAAATCTCCATCTGCTGCAACTAGTGCCTAGAAACCTTTGTGGGTGAATAGTTAGCGCTCTGCAAGTCTGAATTACATTAAATTACATTACACCTTCTTGAGGCAGGAATAAGAAGGGAAAACATTTTCCTTTCTCCTTGTATTTCTGCTTAGCCTGTGGGATGCATTGTACAGCACATAAATAAAGTGGGGAAAGACTTAAAGCAAAGGTTTTGTAATGGAAGGAACCCCTTCTAGTGCAAAAACGATGCTTCAGACGGCGCATATTCCCTAAAACTATGGCACAAGGGTATCTGCGTTGGTCCATGGCTGCCTAAAGTGTCCAGTGTAAGGAAAAGACAAAACAGCACCATATCCTAGTAGATATGGTACTTTTCTGTGCCCTTGCTTTCACACAACACAGCACAGAAACTTTACTTGCCGCACTGCGTTTCGTGACTTCTTGAGAAATGTGGGCCTTCCTAGCTTTGTTGGATTAAGTGCCAGGACACCCAGCTTGGTACTCATGTGCCCTGAAAATAGCCAATCATCATGTTCAGAAAATGCTGTTCGAATATTCTTGGAATCCTCTGATTGGCATAGTCTTAAAGGCCCACTCCCTACCCCATAATCTTACGCTTGCGGACTGGCAGCATTGTAGATAATGTCCTGTGGTATACGTAGTAGAAAGGTATAAATGCATATTGGTGAAATGTATTTCTGTGACACAGAGAAAACGTTTTGCTTCCGTTTAGAAATATACTCATTCAAAGCCCCATGAAATCTCAAGGTGTGAGTAGCCCTGTCCCACCTTGGAAAGGATTTCTTCCAGGTTTTACGTGGAGTAACTTACCTGTGTGTAAACTACCAAAAAGCAGTTTATGGGTGCCCACAGATCCACTTGCTTGTAGCTATTCACCAGCTTCTGCATAAAGGCTTGGTCTAAACACCCTTTGTCCCATCCCTAAAACTAAACTCAGGCTAGCAGATAACGGGCACAAATGCATAATGGGAGCATTTCTATGTCTGATTTGATTAAGGATATGTAGAAAAAAGGTGGTTCGATGAATCAGATTTTTAGAATTTCTTCCTGTATATCATTATTCTTGTCTACATAAGAATAGCTTACTCGTACAAAACACATTTCGAATCAGGCCTGTTGTCAGAAGACTTAACCCCTTGGCCGCGGCGGTAATTCCGCCGCGGCGCTGGAGGGGCGCGCGGCGCCGACATGCTGGTGATGGAACCACTCCGTCACCAGCCATGGTTGGGCTGTGATAATGACAGAGTGGTTCCGTCACGGCCCCGCTCGCCTAATAGAATGCGCCGCGCAGGCGCCAAATCAACACTGCGCAGGTGTGGCTGCCGGGCCGTGACGGAACCACTCCGTCATTAGCACAGCCCACCCGTGGCTGGCGATGGAGTGGTTCCGTCACCAGCATAGAAGGGGTTAAATTAAATAAAGGACGATCCAGAAGTGTGGGTGTCTTGGAATATGCATCCACATAAGGCACATCACAAAGAAGTGGCTTCATGTATTGACAGTGCCCTGAAACCCAAAAAGCAGCGCAGCTCCTCCACTATGGAGCGCCGCCTCACCCCTGCCAGCAGCCACAAAACTAAAAAAATAAAACGATAATAATACAGTTTTATTATCATTTTATTTTTAAAACAAGTCTTGGGGCAGGGACAGATGATGACAGGTTGGAGGGGGAGTGTTTCAGCACTGCTCGGTTTGGCAGCCTTCTCAGGACGGCCAAACCAACATGCGCATTGCATGTCTCCAACCCGAGCTGCTTTACTGGGTTAGAGACATGCAGGCTCATGCTTGTAGGCACAGGCTTGCAGTCTCTCTGAGAGCACAAATCGTGGGTGTTCTGGCCAATCTGGACTCTGCTTTTATGCATGAGAGCAGCATCAGGATTGGTCGCAGGGGAGTCTAGGAGCCTGTGTAGTGCAGCAGAAGAGCACTGAGTCAGCGATGCAGGGAGTGAAAGGTAAGTGGTTTTCTCTTATTTTCTTTTTCACGTCATCTTATGTCCATCCGCCCCCCCCCTCTAAAAAATGTTGGTGAAATAAAATTATGGAAGGCATGTGCCCATATTGTTAACAGGCAACAATGCCTACAGAACATTAATGTTTACTGAAGAGAGAAGCATGGGGACTATTACCAATGTGATTAGCTAAAAAAAACTATCCCCAAAACGAATGACAGCATTTATAGTGGTGTATGTTAATATTGTTAATCAATTTTAGGTTGCCAGTCGATACATGTGGAAAGTAACGAGTATTGTTTGTTTTCAGGAATGCAGATAAGCATTAAGAGACTCTACAGAGTAGACCAGAGTTTCTGGTGGTCCATAAGGAGGAGTTTAATTTTTCTGCTCCTTCATACTCAGCTATTTAAAGCAGATTTGTGTCTGTCTTATGTGTTCAGATAGCTGCCTCATTGATGCGTCAGGATACCTATATAGAGAGGGACATGATTACATGCTGAAAATGTATCACACATGCAAATGTATCGCCATTTGCAAACAGCAATTCACCTGTGCAGATGCAGTTTCCTCCTTATAACAATGATGCCATGTTTTATGTCATATAATGTTATGTTGTGCTTTGATATGCTGCTTTATGTTAGCTTTTGTTATGTGATGATATGCTATAAGAAGTTTGTAACTGCACTTGAAAGAGTGAGCTTACAAATGGCCAAATCTATGGGGGTGTTGCATGGGGTTTGCTTCTTTTTAAACGCAGACCAAAAGCAAAATCTTTTCAAGGATTTACAAGCTGATGCAAATTGGTATTTGTGTTGGTATGTAAGAAAAAGTAACACGAATCTGCATGAAGCACTGCTTTGCATACTCTGCATCAGTGGATCATTCCATGGGGGGTACTTGGGAGTTCCTGGGCAACCACCCCTGGTTTTCGATGGGAACCCCTATCTGCTAACAATAGAAGACAGGGTTTCACACCAAAAATGACCACCACTGAAAAGCAGGTATTAAAAAGGAGACATGCTTTAATGTCTCCTAACTATTCCTACTTTGCAAGTGTGATGCACTGTACAAGTAAAAGTTTTAAAGTCAGTCTAGGCACAGTATTTTGTACTGGAAAGGAACCCTTCCAGTACAAAACCTATGCTAGACTCATGCAGGCACCTAAGCATGGCGCTCGGCAGCCTCATCTCTGTAGATATGGTACTTTCCTGCTCTCTCCCTGTCAAGCATCTCAGCACAGCAACAAAACAACTCTGGGCGCTTCACTGCATTCTGTGGCAGTTTTGTAAATCTGAGCCAAAGTGTTCCTAGAGCAGTCCGTAAATGACACTGAATAAAAACGGAGGGGCATATCAACAAGGGCCTTATCTCTGCTTTTTTTGCTTTAAAAGCCAAAAAAGCGGTGATAAAACTATCGCCCTATTTACAAGTGGGTGCTAACATGCATTGGGCATTAGCGCATGTTAGCACCTGTTTTCCCGATGCCTCGCTTTGCAGCTCTAATGAGATGCAAAGTGGGCGTCACTGGGCAGTACTGCTTGTAAATTATCGCCGATGTGCACATCGCGATATTTACAAGGAGGCCCACGCATTTTAGCAGACGTTAGTTTTTGGCAAAAACCACGGTTTTCGCCAAAAACTAATGTCTGCTAAAATGCTGACTTACCTACACTTTACATTGGAGTAGATTATGCTGATACGACCATAGGGTCGTATCAGCAAGGTTATCGCCGTATTCCATGGAACATCGCTGGAAAACCACCTCTATCGCTGGAATAATTATCACCATTGCGCTATGCGTTGGTAATACAGCGCTAGCATGGCGATAATTTCCAGCAATAAAAAAATCTCACCCTAAGCGCGGCCAGCGATAATTATCGCAACCGCTTTATAATATGCCCCTTTGAACTGGGATGGCAATCAAGAAAAGACCAATTCTTGGAATAGGTGTCCAGGTACATTTGGTGTGTGATATCTCATTTTGTAACTCTCTTCTACCACAGTGGACATTCATTCTAATAATAGAACCATCTGAGAAAGTGATGCTTCAAAAGGACTGATATCCAGTTAGAAGAAAAGCTAAATGCCAGACAGTAACATTATGATAACTCAAGAAGCCTTTCACACAATGAAGTACACAGCAGTAAAACATCAATATGACTTTATGGCCCATTAGTAGATTAATTACAGTATCGTTTTTCTCAACAATTCCTTAGTAATCCCGATTCCTCCTTCATTTGAGCCATCCAAATTTACTACTCATGGCCACTCGTAGAGACTCCTTATCGTCGTGGCCTTTGCTTAACGTCTGGCCTCTCGAACGACGTCTCGGGTCACGCATTTATCATTTATGCGCCAATGACACAGTAGGCAAATGTCACTGTCTGATTCCATTTACTCCAGTCTAACTGCTACGTATTTGGGTTTCACCATCATATGCCAATCCGTGCTGCTTGCCAAGACTGTGTTGTTAAAATCAGTGTGATGCTCTCAGCGAGCATGCCAGGACCCAGGTTTTGCATTCAAGGGCCTATTTCCACAATACTTGCATATGCACTAAGGTTATTTTTGTAGGTGACCACACGGTGTCACTGTTGCGCCAAGGAAATGTAGCTCAGGAACAGCCATCTGTCTCTCATTAATGAGATGAATGTCAGAGACAGGGGCTTGGAAGGACCACTGGTACTGTGCGGCTTGTCCCGCAGGGCCCAAAGATTGGAATTTATGGCCTCTCTGTTGGACTTAGAGATGAAAAATAAAAGAAACGGATGAGAAATGAAGACTACAAATTGTTTTGACAGTTTTACAGTTTGCTAAATTCCACCATTAGTTTTTGTCTGAATTAAACTGTTCTATAAATGCTCTGTATGGTATTCGTTGTCTCCTCCCTTACTTCTTTCTTCCGCTTTTTTAATTCGAAAGAATTTGACTATGACAATTTTTACTTGTAGATCTGTGTGCTACCCCCATGTAAATATGCTTGGGTTTTTCGTACACTTTGGGGCATATTTACATAAGAATGTTGGAGGGTGGTGCTACACCAAATTTGGCAATGCGGCGCTCAGACATTTTTTAAACACAGGGAAGTGCTTTATTCACAAGAATACGGCACACTCCTGTGTTACTCCTAGCGCAGGTGCAAAAAAAGCTGCCTAGCACCAGGGCAGGCACCCTGCTGCCATGTTGCAAGGGTGCCTGCGCTGCAGGAACAATTGTTTATGTGCTGGAAAGGACACCTTTCTGGACATTAACAATCAATAATAGCGATTTGCTCTTTCAATGTGTGCTGCATTCTGCATTACACATAGAGAGAGCAAAACATTAGGAGAAATTAATAATTTCTCCTTGTATCACCATGCTAAGATCAGGCATTCCCTGGCATTTGTTTTTCCGCTGTCTCAGCCTTGAATATCTGAGCCAGCATCAAAAAGCAATGTTGACTCTTCTGAACCTCTCGACCTCAGTGGCCATTGTGTCTTCATGACTCCTGGTCACCTCTGAGTGGAATAGACTCTTTCCCCTCCCCTCTGCTTGAAGGTTCTTCACTCCCAGAATCCACCCTTGGATTCCACCCGACTTCTTCCTGAACTTCTCCAGAAGCAATTTCTTCAAAGTCTTCCTTTGTCGTCTATGGGAGGTTCTGACGTCTTTTCACCACTATGCACCCGGCTTCTCTGGTGTAGATAACCTGGTTCTTGGGAGATCCACGGGTGGGGTGGCTCTCCAACTGTCAGTCCTCCAAGGGAATTCTTCACGGTCCTCTCAGAAGCGTCTTTTCTCTTGAAAAACTGCAGCTGCAACTTCTCTATTGACTTCCATTGAGCATGCGGTTGTATTTCCACTCTGTATACAGCCTCCGTGGGGTTCCTGGGTGCTTACCTTGGGTGGTTCCTTGAGTCCCAAGCTCCTCTGAGTCTTCTGGTCTTAGTCCCAATCTCCTTTGCAGTTCACATTCCACTTCTTTAGTATATGGTTTGGTTTCCCCCTGGAGATCACTGTCTTTTCTGCTACTTACCTGATTGCTTTTGAAGTATTCTTGTGTATTGTGTTGATATCTCCAGGGTGGAGGTATACCAATGTATTTGTGATTGTGTGTGAAATAAATAGACTTCTTTTTGCTAAACACTGTATAATTTCTTTGAAAACTAACTTACACTAAAGGTTAAACTCCTACAAAGCTGCTTAACACTCCTTCAAGATAAGCCTGAAGGCTTCGCTTCACAGCTACCACTTTAAGAGCTTTTTACGGTTATCAAAGACCACTAAAATTAACATAGTGGTTGCCTGTATTAAGCGCAAGGTGCATCACTTGAATAAGTGTGGAGCATATACTAAGCCCGCCTATAACAACACCCTTGAGGTGGAAACAACATTGTTAATGCAACTCCCCCTCCTCACCAAGGAGACATGATTGAATGTTTATACATGCAAAAAATTGTGATACAATCCACATCTTGTTTTTACAATCTTGGACACATTTTTTAAATCTGTGAAATGTATATGTGTAAAATTCATACAGGTGTTGTTTGGTATGTACTTGATGATTGAGGGTTTAAATGTATAACATGTGATATGTAATCACAACATTTGGATGTATGTGTATTTATTAGGGTTACTTTTTTGTAAAAGAAATTCTAAGTGAGTACTACACAGAATAGTTTATAATTTAATAATATTGATGTTTCCTAAAATGTTTAATTGACACACATTATTTGTGTTCATGTTGTGATCTATTAACTAATGCTGTGTCCATGGCTCATGCAAGGCAACTTGCTTTGATTGTATTCCGGCATCCCTCCCCCTAATAAGCTTAAACAGGATGAAACCCGTGTTTTTAGGGCTCGGGCTCTGCGTACCCTGCGCAGCAGTGTCGCGTAGCGACGAGAGTCCTATTCCGGGCGTATTGAAAATGGACCTTGAAATTCCACATAGCTGTGCGTGTGGATTTCCAAGGTCCATTTTCATAGGCCTTCGCATGCGTGCTGTTTTTTAACAGAACACGCAATAGGCCATAGGCGGTCGCGTAGCTCCACCTATGGCCTATTGATGTCTGTTACGCGCACCATAGACCATATATCTTCAATTATCGCGGCTTGACAGACGCGGTAATTGAAGACATATGCTCGCAGTGCACCTTCATCTGCAGCTCCTTGACATGGCATGGACCACTTCCTAGAGAAGTGGGGTAGTGGCGAAACCGTACCTGTTCGCAGAGCCAGGCAAGTGCGGTGCTATTACAATGCACCATTGCGGGTAAAGTGTGTATGCGAGCATAGTGGAATTCGTTGTGAACAAGGGGACACAACTTTGTGGGCTCACGGGATGCAGGTGCGAAGAGGAAGTGCTCGTGTGGGCAAAGGCAAAGCTGATGTGGGGAAAGGGGTGCTAGTGTCGGCTGGTGGATGCATGTCTTGACACAGGGTTGCTGGTGCTTATATCAGGGAAGCAGGGGTGGAGAGGGGTTATGTATCATATGGCGATGGGCCACCTGATGTGCACGGAGGATGCTGATTTCTGGCAGGGAGAACGCTGTAGACCAGGATGTACGGATGCTCACTAGAGGCCATGTGTTGATGTCATGAATGGGCTGTGATGCTGCAGCTGCTGATGAAACAGCATCCTTGACTGCGCAGCCCTCATGGGCCAGGTGTTGAGAGGCTGCAGTCAGCAGAGGTGGGCCACTGAACCCTGCCTCCGAGGGTTTGCGGGCTGAGCTAGACAAGAAAACACAAGGAGAATAATCCGCTTCATAGGTGGTGGCAAGTGAGCACAGCTTACGAATATAGTCCTGCCTTCATGGTCCGTTGGCACCACAGTGCAAGTGTACTTTGCGAAATGACAAAAGTCACACTCCTGTGGTGGGCTCAAATGACATGCTCCATTGTCACTTGAATGATAGGAGCACAGACGACTCCACACTATAACAGGGTGGCGCAATTACATTGTAATTGTAAAAGCATTTATGTAGCGCTTACTACCCCTGACAAGGCGTCAAAGCACTTAATTATGTACCATACGCCGTGCAATCTTTAAATGTCCGCATGAGTAAAATATTTTTTGGGGCTTATCGGTATTTTGCATGAGCCATCATTTATTTGATCCATGTTCCGGCCCTCTTAGCTACATGAGTATGTTCTTCTCTTCTGTTAGTACATGGTTCAAGAGCAACACACTTCTTGTGTTTTCTTTATTCTCTGGAAGAAGTGGGTTGTGCATGACTTCGCGTTGCATACACTCAGCAGGAAGATATTTCATTCTTTTGTAGTGCAACATTTACATTTCAACGGCAGTTGAGTCTTGTTGCTATTTTTTTACTTTCGTCTTGTGATGTACTCACATTTTAAAGGTTTAATTAGTAGCCAACCGGGTAAGAAAATCATACGAATTCTACTGTTATAAAGAGTAACTTCTACCAATGTATGCTATGGGATGGAAATAGTTTTGTAAACAATGTTGCTTTAACTATTTAAAAATGTCTTCCACTGAAAGACCTTTCCCAAGTGTCGTGTCACTTGATCGTTTACGGGCACTGCGGCATCCAGCGCGTATGTCCAGATGAATGAGTCCCAGAGAATGGTGGAGGGGTGGAAACGCACACACCGGCCGGAGAGCGGTATGTTCGTCTCCATGGGTTTTTTTTTTGCCTCTGTTCCCTGCTTGTCATCGTTTTTTTATTGCTCCTGTTACCTGCTTGTCATCGTTTTTTCTTGCCTCTGTTCCCTACTTGTCATCGTTTTTATTGCCTCTGAGTGACAGCATGAGTGAGAGTGACAGCATGAGTGAGAGTGACAGCAGAGTGAGAGTGACAGCATGAGTGACTGTAGAGTGAGTATGACTGCAGAGTGAGAGTGACAGCAGAGTGAGAGTGACAGCAGAGTGAGAGTGACAGCAGAGTGAGAGTGACAGCATGAGTGAGAGTGACAGCATGAGTGAGAGTGACAGCATGAGTGAGTGTGACAACATGAGTAAGAGTGACAGCAGAGTGAGAATGACTGCAGAGTGAGTGTGACTGCAAAGTGAGAGTGACTGCAGAGTGACAGCAGAGTGAGTGACAGCAGAGTGAGTGACAGCAGAGTGAGTGACAGCAGAGAGAGTGACAGCAGAGTGAGGGTGACAGCAGAGTGAGAGTAACAGCATGAGTGACTGCAGAGTGCGTGTGACTGCAGAGTGAGAGTGACAGCAGAGTGAGAGTGACAGCATGAGTGAGCGTGACAGCATGAGTGAGAGTGACAGCATGAGTGAGTGTGACAGCATGAGTGAGAGTGACAGCAGAGTGAGAGTGACTGCAGAGTGAGCGTGACAGCATGAGTGACAGCAGCGTGAGAGTGACAGCAGCGTGAGAGTGACAGCAGAGTGAGAGTGACAGCATGAGTGACAGCAGAGTGAGTGTGACTGCAGAGTGAGAGTGACTGCAGAGTGAGAGTGAGAGTGACTGCAGAGTGAGAGTGACTGCAGAGTGAGGGTGACTGCAGAGTGAGAGTGACTGCAGAGGGAGAGTGACTGCATGAGTGAGAGTGACTGCATGAGTGACAGCATGAGTGACAGCAGAGTGAGTGACAGCAGAGTGAGTGACAGCAGAGTGAGAGTGACAGGAGAGTGAGAGTGACTGCAGAGTGGGAGTGACTGTAGAGTGAGAGTGACTGCAAAGTAAGAGTGACAGCATGAGCGACTGCAGAGTGAGAGTGACAGCATGACTGACTGTAGAGTGAGAGTGACAGCATGACTGTCTGCAGAGTGAGAGTGACAGCATGACTTTCTGCAGAGTGAGAGTGACAGCATGACTGACTGCAGAGTGAGAGTGACAGCATAACTGACTGCAGAGTGAGAGTGACAGCATGACTGACTGCAGAGTGAGAGTGACAGCATGACTGACTGCAGAGTGAGTGACAGCATGACTGACTGCAGAGTGAGAGAGACAGCATGAGTGGCTGCAGAGTGAGAGTGACAGCATGAGTGACTGCAGAGTGAGAGTGACAGCATGACTGTCTGCAGAGTGAGAGTGACAGCATGAGTGACTGCAGAGTGAGAGTGACAGCATGACAGACTGCAGAGTGAGAGTCACAGCATGACTGTCTGCAGAGTGAGAGTGACAGCATGACTGTCTGCAGAGTGAGAGTGACAGCATGAGTGACTGCAGAGTGAGAGTGACAGCCTGACTGACTGCAGAGTGAGTGACAGCATGAATGACTGCAGAGTGAGAGAGACAGCATGAGTGGTTGCAGAGTGAGAGAGACAGAGTGAGTGACTGCAGAGTGACAGTGACTGCAGAGTGACAGTGACTGCAGAGTGAGTGACTGCATGAGTGAGTGACTGCATGAGTGAGAGTGACTGCAGAGTGAGAGTGACAGCATGAGCGACAGCAGAGTGAGTGACAGCATGAGTGACAGCAGAGTGAGTGACAGCAGAGTGAATGACTGCAGAGTGAGAGTGACTGCAGAGTGAGAGTGATTGCAGAGTGAGAGTGACTGCAGAGTGAGAATGACTGCAGTGTGAGAGTGACAGCATGAGTGACAGCAGAGTGAGAGTGACAGCAGAGTGAGAGTGACAGCAGAGTTAGAGTGACAGCATGAGTGACTGCAGAGTGAGAGTGACAGCATGAGTGACTGCAGAATGAGAGTGACAGCAGAGTGACAGTGACAGCATGAGTGACTGCAGAGGGAGAGTGAGAGCAGAGTGAGAGTGACAGCATGACTGACTGCAGAGTGAGAGTGACAGCATGACTATCTGCACAGTGAGAGTGACAGCATGAGTGACTGCAGAGTGAGAGTGATATCATGACTGACTGCAGAGTGAGAGTGACAGCATGAGTGACTGTAGAGTGAGAGTGACAACATAAGTGGCTGCAGAATGAGAGTGACAGCAGAGTGAGAGTTACAGCATGAGTGACAGCAGAGTGAGAGTGACAGCATGAGTGACAGCAGAGTGAGAGTGACAGCATGAGTGACTGCAGAGTGGGAGTGACAGCATGAGTGACTGCAGAGTGAGAGTGACAGCATGAGTGACTGCAGAGTGAGTGACAGCAGAGTGAGAGTGACAGCAGAGTGAGAGTGACTGCAGAGTGAGAGTGACTACAGAGTGACTGCAGAGTGACTGCATGATTGAGAGTGACTGCAGAGTGACTGCATGAGAGAGAGTGACTGCAGAGTGACTGCATGAGTGAGAGTGACTGCATGAGTGAGAGTGATTGCAGAGTGAGAGTGACTGCGGAGTGAGAGTGACATCAGAGTGAGAGTGACAGAGTGAGAGTGACAGCAGACTGAGAGTGACAGCAGAGTGAGAGTGACAGCAAAGTGAGAGTGATAGCATGAGTGACAGCAGAGTGAGTGTGACTGCAGAGTGAGAGTGACTGCAGGGTGAGAGTGACTGCAGAGTGAGAGTGACTGCATAGTTAGAGTGACTGCATGAGTGAGAGGGCTCCATGAGTGAGAGTGACTGCAGAGTGAGAGTGACTGTAGAGTGAGTGACTGCAGAGTGAGTGACAGCAGAGTGAGTGACAGCAGAGTGAGAGTGACTGCAGAGTGAGAATGATTGCAAAGTGAGAGTGATGTGAGAGTGACTGCAGAGTGAGAGTGACTGCAGAGTGAGAGTGACTGCAGAGTGAGAGTGACAGAATGACTGACGGCAGAGTGAGAGTGACTGCAGAGTGAGAGTGACTGCAGAGTGACTGCAGAGTGAGAGTGACTGCAGAGTGACTGCAGAGTGACTGCCTGAGTTAGAGTGACTGCAGAGTGAGAGTGACTACAGAGTGACTGCAGAGTGACTGCATGATTGAGAGTGACTGCAGAGTGACTGCATGAGAGAGAGTGACTGCAGAGTGACTGCATGAGTGAGAGTGACTGCAGAGTGACTGCATGAGTGAGAGTGATTGCAGAGTGAGAGTGACTGCAGAGTGAGAGTGACATCAGAGTGAGAGTGACAGAGTGAGAGTGACAGCAGACTGAGAGTGACAGCAGAGTGAGAGTGACAGCAAAGTGAGAGTGATAGCATGAGTGACAGCAGAGTGAGTGTGACTGCAGAGTGAGAGTGACTGCAGGGTGAGAGTGACTGCAGAGTGAGAGTGACTGCATAGTTAGAGTGACTGCATGAGTGAGAGGGCTCCATGAGTGAGAGTGACTGCAGAGTGAGAGTGACTGTAGAGTGAGTGACTGCAGAGTGAGTGACAGCAGAGTGAGTGACAGCAGAGTGAGAGTGACTGCAGAGTGAGAATGATTGCAAAGTGAGAGTGATGTGAGAGTGACTGCAGAGTGAGAGTGACTGCAGAGTGAGAGTGACTGCAGAGTGAGAGTGACAGAATGACTGACGGCAGAGTGAGAGTGACTGCAGAGTGAGAGTGACTGCAGAGTGACTGCAGAGTGAGAGTGACTGCAGAGTGACTGCAGAGTGACTGCCTGAGTTAGAGTGACTGCAGAGTGAGAGTGACTGCAGAGTGAGAGCAAAGTGAGTCGAAGATGGCGGCCGCTAGTTGAGGCCGTAAGCAGCTGAACAGTGGAGCTCTTAGCAAAACCCTGCTTAAAGCTCTACATTGCCTAATTATGCTGTTGCGAATATCGGCGGAAAAGTGAAAGTAATTGTGGCAGCGTAACATGGAAATATATTGCTCGACTTGCTAATAAGAGACGGATGTCCCCCAACTTACCTGCAGCTCGGCACTGAAGCTGATTTGCGAGCTGACCCGGCTCTCCTTTGTGGTCTGTGCTCGTGAGCGGCGTGGTGTGAGGAGGGGAGGTCGGGCTGTCGGTGAGATTTGGCAGAGCTGCGCGGTGACTGAAGCGAGGCAGAGTGTCGGGAAGCGTGCCTCGGGGTGGATTGGAGGGAGGTCCTTGGTGGTGACGTGGTCGGCTCTCGCTGAGTGCACCCGGCATCGACAGTGGAGGAGGAGAAGGCGGAGCAAGTGTGTAACTCCGTGTAGCAGACCAACGGAAGCGGAGCCAGAAGCGGAGTCAGCAGTAAAGCTGAACGCAAGTGAAGGAGTATCGGAGGATACCAAAAGGTGCTGCCGGGTTGATAGTAGAGAAAAGATAATGGCTCCTAAAGTGAACACAGGAAATAAATCTGCCACAGAAAAGAAAAAGAAGACGTGTGGTGAGCCGGTACCAACATCAGCAGAAGCAGATCTGAAAACACAGTCTCCTCAGGTAAACAAGCAAATCGCATCTAGAACAAGGCAAGCCATCGCTGCAGCCTCTGCTCCCCCTATTGCTGACTTTTTCTCTAAGGTGGTCAAGGAAAAGGGGTTAAAAACATACCACCGGTAGCGGAAGGGGGAGGGACTGTCTCATCGGTAATAGAGAATGAAGCTTTGCTGACACCAATTGATCATGAAGCGACCCCTGTGTCCCTGGGCAGACTAGAACAAGGGGAACATGTGGAAGTAACAAGTTCTAAGATAATGAAGCCCAACGTACCTGAGGGTGCAGAAAATGACTCTGATAACGGTAATAGAATGATTGAAGGTGAGGCAGCGGATACAAATGCTGGACCTCAGTGCGTCAGTCAGACAATCGACGAGGTTGGGCCGGATTCAGGAGGTCCTAAAGAAGGTACTATCAGGCAAGTGAAGCGGGCTGACAAGGATGAGTTTGAGCACATGGCTGATGTTCAGGGCGAGCAGGAATCTGATGAGGTACCAAAAGTGAGAGTGACTGCAGAGTGAGAGTGACTGCAGAGGGACTGCAGAGTGACTGCAGAGTGAGAGTGACTTCAGAGTGAGAGTGACAGCATGAGTGACTGCAGAGTGAGAGTGACTGCAGAGTGAGAGTGACTGCAGAGTGAGAGTGACTGCATGAGTGACTGCAGAGTGAGAGTGACTGCAGAGTGAGAGTGACTGCAGAGTGAGAGTGACTGCAGAGTGACTGCAGAGTGAGAGTGACTGCAGAGTGAGAGTGACTGCAGATTGAGAGTGACTGCAGAGTGACTGCAGAGTGAGAGTGATAGCATGAATGACTGCAGAGTGAGAGTGACAGCAGAGTGAGAGTGACAGCATGAGTGACAGCAGAGTGAGAGTGACTGCAGAGTGAGAGTGACTACAGAGTGACTGCAGAGTGAGAGTGACTGCAGAGTGACTGCATGAGTGAGAGTGACTGTAGAGGGACTGCATGAGTGAGAGTGACTGCAGAGTGACTGCATGAGTGACAGTGACTGCAGAGTGACTGCATGAGTGAGAGTGATTGCAGAGTAACTGCATGAGTGAGAGTGACTGCAGAGTGAGAGTGACTGCAGAGTGAGAGTGCCTGTAGTGTTAGAGTGACAGCAGAGTGAGAGTGACAGAGTGAGAGTGACAGCAGTGTGAGAGTGACTGCAGAGTGAGCGTGACTGCAGAGTGAGAGTGACTGCAGAGTGAGAGTGACTGCAGAGTGACTGCAGAGTGACTGCAGAGTTAGAGTGACTGCAGAGTGAGAGTGACTGCACAGTGAGAGTGACTGCAGAGTGACGGCAGAGTGAGAGTGACTGCAGAGTGAGAGTGACTGCAGAGTGACTGCAGAGTGACTGCAGAGTGAGAGTGACTGCAGAGTGAGAGTGACTGCATGAGTGACTGCAGAGTGAGAGTGACTGCAGAGTGAGAGTGACTGCAGAGTAAGAGTGACAGCATGAGTGACTGCAGAGTGAGAGTGACTTCAGAGTTAGAGTGACTGCAGAGTGCGAGTGACTGCAGAGTGACTGCAGAGTGAGAGTGACTGCAGAGTGAGAGTGACTGCAGAGTGAGAGTGACAGCATGAGTGACTGCAGAGTGAGAGTGACTGCAGAGTGAGAGTGACTGCAGAGTGAGAGTGACTGCATGAATGAGAGTGACTGCAGAGTGAGAGTGACTGCAAAGTGACAGCAGGGTGAGAGTGACTGCAGAGTGAGAGTGACTGCAGAGTGAGAGTGACTGCAGAGTGATAGTGACTGCAGAGTGACTGCAGAGTGACTGCAGAGTGACTGCAGAGTGAGAGTGCCTGCAGAGTGAGAGTGACTGCAGAGTGAGAGTGACTGCATGAGTGACTGCAGAGTGAGAGTGACTGCAGAGTGAGAGTGACTGCAGAGTGAGAGTGACTGCAGAGTGAGAGTGACTGCAGAGTGACTGCAGAGTGGGAGTGACTGCAAAGTGAGAGTGACTGCAGAGTGAGAGTGACTGCAGAGTGACTGCAGAGTGAGAGTGACAGCAGAGTGACGGCAGAGTGAGAGTGACTGCAGAGTGAGAGTGACTGCAGAGTGACTGCAGAGTGACTGCAGAGTGAGAGTGACTGCAGAGTGAGAGTGACTGCAGAGTGACTGCATGACTGAGAGTGACTGCAGAGTGACTGCATGAGTGAGAGTGACTGCAGAGTGACTGCATGAGTGAGAGTGACTGCAGAGTGAGAGTGACTGCAGAGTGAGAGTGACTGCAGAGTGAGAGTGACAGCAGAGTGACAGTGACAGAGTGAGAGTGACAGCAGTGTGAGAGTGACTGCAGAGTGAGCGTGACTGCAGAGTGAGCGTGACTGCAGAGTGAGAGTGACTGCAGAGTGACTGCAGAGTGAGAGTGACAGCAAAGTGAGAGTGATAGCATTAGTGACAGCAGAGTGAGAGTGACTGCAGAGTGAGAGTGACTACAGAGTGACTGCAGAGTGAGAGTGACTGCAGAGTGACTGCATGACTGAGAGTGACTGCAGAGTGACTGCATGAGTGAGAGTGACTGCAGAGTGACTGCATGAGTGAGAGTGACTGCAGAGTGAGAGTGACTGCAGAGTGAGAGTGACTGCAGAGTGAGAGTGACTGCAGAGTGACTGCAGAGTGAGAGTGACAGCAGTGTGAGAGTGACTGCAGAGTGAGCGTGACTGCAGAGTGAGCGTGACTGCAGAGTGAGAGTGACTGCAGAGTGACTGCAGAGTGAGAGTGACAGCAAAGTGAGAGTGATAGCATTAGTGACAGCAGAGTGAGAGTGACTGCAGAGTGAGACTGACTGCAGGATGAGAGTGACTGCAGAGTGAGAGTGACTGCAGAGTGACTGCAGAGTGAGAGTGACTGCAGAGTGAGAGTGACTGCAGAGTGACTGCAGAGTGAGAGTGACAGCATGAGTGAGAGTGACAGCAGAGTGAGAGTGACAGCAGAGTGAGAGTGACAGCAAAGTGAGAGTGATAGCATGACTGACAGCAGAGTGAGTGTGACTGCAGGATGAGAGTGACTGCAGAGTGAGAGTGACTGCAGAGTGAGAGTGACTGCATAGTGAGAGTGACTGCATGAGTGAGAGTTGCTCCATGAGTGAGAGTGACTGCAGAGTTAGAGTGACTGCAGAGTGACAGCAGAGTGAGTGACAGCAGAGTGAGTAAAAGCAGAGTGAGAGTGACAGCAGAGTGAGAGTGACTTCAGAGTGAGAGTGACTGCAGAGTGAGAGTGACTGCAGAGTGAGAGTGACTGCAGAGTGAGAGTGACAGAATGACTGATGGCAGAGTGAGAGTGACTGCAGAGTGAGAGTGACAGCAGAGTGACTGCAGAGTGAGAGAGCCTGCAGAGTGACTGCATGAGTGAGAGTGACTGCAGAGTGAGAGCAGAGTGAGTGAGAGCAGAGTGAGTGAGAGCAGAGTGAGTGAGAGCAGAGTGAGTGACAGCAGAGTTAGAGTGACAGAAGAGTGAGAGTGACTGCAGAGTGAGAGTGACTGCAGAGTGAGAGTAACTGCAGAGTGAGAGTGACTGCAGAGTGACGGCAGAGTGACTGCAGAGTGAGAGTGACTGCAGAGTGAGAGTGACTGCAGAGTGAGAGTGACAGCATGAGTGACTGCAGAGTGAGAGTGACTGCAGAGTGAGAGTGACTGCATGAATGAGAGTGACTGCAGAGTGAGAGTGACTGCAGAGTGACAGCAGAGTGAGTGACAGCAGAGTGAGTGACAGCAGAGTGAGTGACAGCAGAGTGAGTGACAGCAGAGTGAGTGTGACTGCAGAGTGAGTGACAGCAGAGTGAGTGACAGCAGAGTGAGTGTGACTGCAGAGTGAGAGTGATTGCAGAGTGAGAGTGACTGCAGAGTGACTGCAGAGTGAGAGTGACTGCAGAGTGAGAGTGACTGCAGAGTGACTGCAGAGTGAGAGTGACTGCAGAGTGACTGCAGAGTGAGAGTGACTGCATGAGCGACTGCAGAGTGAGAGTGACTGCAGAGTGAGTGAAAGTGACTGCACAAGTGACTGCAGAGTGAGAGTGACTGCACATGTGACTGCAGAGTGAGAGTGACTGCACAAGTGACTGCAGAGTGAGAGTGACTGCACAAGTGACTGCAGAGTGAGAGTGACTGCACAAGTGACTGCAGAGTAAGAGTGACTGCACAAGTGACTGCAGAGTGAGAGTGACAGCATGAGTGACTGCAGAGTGAGAGTGACTGCAGAGTGAGAGTGACTGCAGAGTGAGAGTGACTGCAGAGTGACTGTGACGGCAGAGTGAGAGTGACTGCAGAGTGAGAGTGACTCAGCAGTGTGAGTGTTCCAGAGAGAGCAGGGTATGCTTGTGTGCTTACACGATGCACTGACACACAGGAGCTAAAACAAAGAACAGGTGAACACGTGTCTTGGGAGCTTCATGGAGGCAGCCGGCCCTCTGTGAGGGGAGCAGCAAGGAGGGGACACCCCAACCAATCAAGCCCAACTACTCACAACCTACTGTACGATTACAACACAGGCCAAAGGGCATAGCTAGGTCTTTTTGCATTACGTAGGGTGAGCAGTGTGTGTAGGGTGAGCAGTGTGTGTAGGGTGAGCAGTGTGTGAGTGTGCAGGGTGAGCAGTGTGTGAGCGTGCAGGGTGAGCAGTGTGTGAGCATGCAGAATGAACATTGTGTGAGTGTGTAGGGTAAGCAGTGTGTGAGTTTGCAGGGTTAACATTGTGTGAGTTTGTAGGGTGAGCAGTGTGAGAGTGTGTAGGGTGAGCAGTGTGAGAGTGTGTAGGGTGTGCAGTGTGTGTGTGTGTGTAGGGTGAGCAGTGAGTGTGCAGGGTGAATATTGTGTGAGTGTGCAGTGTGAACATTGTGTGAGTGTGCAGGGTGAACAGTGTGTGAGTGTGCAAGGTGAGCCGTGTGTGAATGTGCAGGGTGAACATTGTATGAGTGGGCAGGGTGAATATTGTGTGTGTGTGCAGGGTGAACAGTGTGTGAGTGTGCAGGGTGAGCAATGTGTGAGTGTGTAGGGGCAGTGTGTGAGTGTGCAGGGTACAAAAAGTCGAACTAAGTCCACCACACACACATAAGACCACACACATAAGACCACACACACCACACACACCACCACACACACACTCTCACACCACACTCTCACCACCACACACTCACCACCACACACGCAACCACACACACAACCACACACACAACCACACACACACACCACCAGCTGTCAGTGCACGCTTTCACAGGGCACAAACACCACCAGCCATCAGTGCACGCTTTCACCGGGCACAAACACCACCAGCTGTCAGTGCAGGCTTCCACCAGGCACACACCACCAGCCGGCAGTGCACGCTTCCACCAGGCACACACACCACCAGCCATCAGTGCACACATCAATTGTTAACGCATCCACAATTAACTATTGTAGCAATCGCAGTATGGTGCACTTTACTTTTAAACGTATTCGTCAAAAGCTCAGCATGCCACCATTGCTACAATTCCAATACAACCAACATAATTCCACTACACACCACATGCACACACTCCATAACACATGGCTAAAAAACATTGCCATTTACAAGGCCATTAGCTCTAACTCAAATAAATCCGAGACCTATTGCATTTCCAATGCTTGTTTTAGATATGGAGACAGAACAGAGCATCATAAAATGCAAGACAGTTTCATTGTCTCCTTGCTTGCATTTTCAGGTGGTAGCGCACACGCTTTTATTCCACCAGTTATTAGTGTAAGTCATTACTGACAGAGTTTCTATCCTGAATCTTATATACACTGATCCTTCTATTTCTTGAAATACCTGATCTAAATATTTCTTTTAATGCGTGAAAGGTTACATTTTGTGAAATCGTGTCATTAGTTTACCTCCTAATTACCTTTCAGAAATGACCATTAATTCTCCTTTATTTATGCAAACTTGAGGGGGTTACCGTTTTTGGATTAGTCCAAAATTAGATTCACCTTAAGTTGTTTGAAGTGCTGGCAATATGCTTGAACCAATGTAGTTTGTATGAGTTGTTGCTTTGGCAAATTTCATGCATAGATTTAAGATAAATTGCTGACTCATGTTTAGTCCAGATTCAAATCTAGTACAAGATGAAATTGAGTGCAATAATAGCGTAGATTGTTTTTGTCAGAACCCCTTTGAGAGGGCCATGGGGCACACAGGCGCTAGTGGGCCCAACCGTGGTGGTTGAGACCTTTTAATCCTAAGTTATGGGACCTGACCTACTATGGATACTAAGCAACTGGCCCAGTAAGCATTCTACACTTGACTCTCTGTGGGTGCTCTGGAGGAGAAGTCAAAGGCTCCCTTCGGCGAGAAGTGTAGATTAAGGTAAGTGAACTTGACTCATAACTCAAAGTGCCAACATATGAACAATTAATCAATTTCCAGTCAAATACTTGTTTTTATAAGAAACCAAAAAATAAGTATTGATTTCTAACTCTACACATGCAAAGGAATAACAACATTCATTTACAAAAACATGATCCTCTCGAGGTCAGGGCACTAGCCATTGTAAGGCAAATCACTCTTCCACCTTCCCTCTTATAATGTAATCAGGGTTATTCCCCATTCACTGGTGGCCACATCAATGAAATGTTTACTAGTAGGCTGTACTCATGATTTTCCCTTTGGCATCATAGAATTCAGTCAAAAGGATCTATGGTGCTGCAGCCCCATTACCAGAAAGTTCCCTTGGGCCCCAAAGCCCCAGTTCTGGTCTTACCCACTCTGGAAGCGTTCTGTGGTGCAGCGAGTGCCCTCTCCATGAGTGCTCCTGAGTTCTGATCCTGTTCAGCAGAAACAGGCTGCGCCTGGTGTTTGCAGCAGTACCCGACAGGTGTAGACTCCCTCCTGCAAGAAGCGCTGCTAGTTTGTTCCAGCGAAAGGAGCTGCTCCGCAGACACAAAGTAAGTAGGGGACTTGATTCTCTGACTCCCAACTGGAGGTCCTATGAAGGTGCGATGTCTTTGGCAATGTCCTTGCAATCCTCAGAGAATTCATCATGTGTAGTTCGCAGTTGGCAGGCTTAATGCACCGGTCACAGCACTAATCTTCTCATCTGGGCAACGGCTCGAACTCTTGCCCATGGTTGTACCAGCAGCCTCACCTGGCATACCAGTTGCCACAGTACTCATGGTCTGGTGCAGACTCCTCTGTGCAATCACCTTCACTACGGCTGAACTTCCTGGCATACAGGGTCATCAATCTCGGTGGGCAGATGTCACATGCTCCTGATCATAAAGTTCAACGGTGGTCCCCTCTGGCATACGGGGTTACTGGAGCAAGGCACTGCAGGCTTGGCCATGCAGTGCTCTTTGTAGGCTTAGATCGCGGTGGCCCTTTCCTGGCATATGGGGACAATCAGACTGCTTAGGCACATCGGAAATGAGCCCATTGGTACTCAATCATTCTCCTCACACCTCTCTCAGGGAATCATCTTGGTAGGGCTCCCCACTGAATCTTGTTCCCTCTAACTCTCTCCTCTTCCTCCCACAGTACACTGGTCTTGGCACGCAGGTAGCTATGGCACTCCCGGCTCCAGGTGGTCTTGGTTTTTCCTGGGGGATGTTCCCTCACCCAGCAGGGAGACTAGCAGGCTTTGGCTCCAAGTCCTGATCACATGCAGAAATCTCACAGAGTTTCCACTTCTCACGCAGTCCATCTGGCTGCTTGGCAGATGACAACATTTGGGGTCTCAACCTCCCCTTCTTAAAGTCCATTTCTGTCCGATAGGAAACTACATATTAAATTTAGGTTTGGATCTTTACCTCTTAACATGTTATGATTACTTGATCAATTTCAGCTACTCTATGCCCTTTATGCCCTGTTTGTAACAAAAATACTGAGACTCTAGCCCATGTTTTGTTTGTTTGTACAGCCTAGACTTGACCAATGCTCACTTGTATTATACCAGTATATATCTAGATGGGCACATTGAATTATGCAGAGGCTTTGAGAATATTAAAAACAGACTGTAGGCCACTTTACTCTTGTGCAGTAGCTACATTTTCGGGAAGGATGCGGATTAAAAAGAGAAAAGCCATGCTAGCCCAAACTCAAACACAATAGCTCAAGACCTTACGAATTGCCTGTAAAAAAGGAACTGATATTACCCAAAATGTTACCCTGGTGTCGATGTAATATAGTCATACATAAGCCTCATTGTTTACATAGTGGACCAACATAAAAGGTTTAGTATAATGATAAGGTTTTTCTAACTTCAGTAGTCCATCCACCCTAGGGGATCTTTCTGGGCTATAGATGAAGTGG
Source organism: Lissotriton helveticus (assembly GCF_964261635.1). Classification (NCBI taxonomy): domain Eukaryota; kingdom Metazoa; phylum Chordata; class Amphibia; order Caudata; family Salamandridae; genus Lissotriton; species Lissotriton helveticus. The sequence continues at coordinate 915,704,815 of NC_136067.1, forward strand.
AAGTTAAGCAATACTAGGCAGTTAGCTAGATATCATTAGTGTCTGAGCCCTGACAAGGATTCTGGTGGGGTTTGACTGGTAACATGAGTATATGAAATGGAAATGCAGGTGCTTTTGATCATGACGTCTTACAATTATCCCTGTTGTATCTGGTAGTACTATCTTTAAGATGTCAATTGTGATTCACAGTCCCTGAGTAATGCAAAGTGTTTCATTTGTACACGCTGAATCAGTCTATATGGGCCACATGCATCAAGCTTTTTTGCATTCGTAAACGGTGCGAATCGCAAATTCAGCCGTTTGCAAATGCAAAAACCTTTTTTGGGATGCATCATTTTTTTTTCATTTTTCGCAATTTAAGAAATCGCAATTTTTTGCGATTTCATGAATTGTGATAGCATTTAAGAAATCGCAAATTTTGTGATTTCTCCAATGCTATGCATGATTTTTTTGAAATAGCAAATTCGCAATTAGGAAGGGAAAAATTACTATGAAGTAAACCTTCATGGTAATTTGCGAAAAGTTTCAAAAATGCACAAAAGTGCATTTTTTAAACTTATATTTTACACACACACATGCCCTTGGGACATGGTGTGAGTAAAATGTACTTACGTGACATTTCAGGGGTGCACGGGGGTCCTTTGGACCCCCCCTGCACCCTTGAAATTGCATTCTCATTTTGCGATTCCTTAATTGCGAATTCGCAAAATGAGAATGCCTTCCCATTGATTCCTACAGGCCTCTAGGCCCATAGGAATCAATGTAAAGTGATTCCTTAATTGCGATTCGCAATTAAGGAATCGCAAATAAGGAAAATTAAGAAATCGCAAAAACTTTTGTGATTTATTGATGCATAGGAATTTGCGATTCCTAAATTGCGATTCCTTAATTTTCGCAATTTAGGAATCGCAAATTCCTACAATGATGCATGTACCTGTATATCTCTATTTCATAAAATTGAATTTTGGCTCATATTAACATCAGGTCCTCTGACAGATCAGAAAGTTGACAGGGATTTATCAGGGATTTGGCTGGATATCTCCCTCATGAGGACCTAGAACAAAGAGAATATTCTACAAACCACACTATATGCAACAATAGATATATATATCATTATATACAATAATGAATAATGACAGTCTCAGTTTTTCTATTTACTTTCGTTTTTATCTAATTTGTCTTTTGTATAGCAAATGAAATGGTCAAACAAAAGGCACAGCATCGAAATAGAATCATCACACAAGAAAAACGCAAATCAGTATTTCACAATAACATCTCATTAAGGAGCATGAGTTGAGTGGATAGAGGAGAAACAAAATAGCATTTTAAGAAGATTAATGCAAAATACAGAATTTCATATAAACCTAAGAAAACTATAGCACAATGGGCTAATAACTGAAAGGCTAACCCTCCGGCCAAAAGGGAAAGCTGGGGCAATCCTCACAAGGTATGAGGAGCAAAGTTAAGGATTCAGCTAACAGAGAGCATCAGTTAAAAGGATCTCAAAGAAACAGCTCACACGAATGCCACACCTCGCCTCTCGGCTAAAGCTGTAGTCTCCCTCACAGCATACTCGTTAACATGGATTCTATCACCAGTAGTTATATCCTAAAGTTAAAAGTCCATCCCTACTTTTGTAACAAAATGCAGAAAAGTCTCTCTCCTCATTGGTCTAGAAGCATAGGGTATCAAGTCACACCACTTCCGTCTCTCTTTTCTCTCAAATCTTGGGATGATCTCTTTAAGAAGCAATTTAGCAACTGTTAGATTATCATTGGATCTTGTTGAGTATGCTTCTACCCACCGGGAAAACAAACAGACAATCACAAGGACATATTTTAGTCCATTACGTCTTGGTAGTTCTATGAAATCAGCTTGTAGGACCCGCTGCTTTACAATTCGTCACAACTAACAACTGTCCTTGTCCCTGCATGTTGCTGCTGACAACTCACTCACCTCTGGCAAAGACTTTCTGCAATGACCCTGAACTTAAGGTTGAACCAGGATTCCTTAAACATCCTGATCACAGCATCTCTACCCATGTGTGTCGGACCATGATAAATCCTTGCCATTTGGGACAACAGACTATCTGGCTTTATTGGTCTTCCATTAGGATAAATCCACACCTCATCTTCTTCCCTACGTGAGCAACCTGCCTTGATCCAAATTTATTTTTCTTCTGCACTTGCTTTCTGTGGAAGCTGTCTAATTTCTTAACAGATGAGAACATCAAATTGCATTCTTTTTCATCGGGTTTCTGTATCTTTTTTTTTATAGAAACAGAATTTAGAGCACAAAAATGTACAACTTCGTCAGAGTACTTATTTCCGACCGTGATATAATCACTGCCAGATCTGTGTGCTGAATATTTCACAATCCCAATTTCCTTGGGCAATAGTAGTGCCAACAGTAGCTCTTGCACATGTTCTCCATTTCAAATTGGTGAATCTGATAAGGTCAAGAAACCATGTTGAGATTACAATTGTCTAAAGTCGAAGACAACCCCCAAAGCCATATTGAATATCAGTAAATATGGTTACTCTCTCCAAAGTAGCATGCTTTTGTCAGAGCCACCAGCTCGGAAATTTGGGCAGATTGTATTCCTTTCATGCATAAATTTAATTGAAATTAGCCACTGTATAAACTGCATAGGAAGCTCGCAAGCTACCTATTTCATCTCTTAGGCATCATCCCTCCACAAACATTACACAATCTGATTCAGATAATGGAACATCTTTTATATCAGGTCTTGGTTTTGTACACAATTCATTCACATCCAGACATTCATGATCTGCTTCATCCACCACCATTTCACAATCTGGATTTGGCAACAAAGTAGCTGGATTTATATTTGTACATCTTGTTACTGTCACATTCTCAGCTCCCAATATCACTCGTTCATATTTTGTCAACCTACCACTCGTAAGATGCTGTGTTCAAGTTTGTGTCAACAAAATCTCAACAGAATGTGGTACATACAATATCCATGGATGTTCCATCACAATTGCTTCACTCTGTTCCATCTCACACAAGTAGCAGCAACTGCTTTCAAACAATATGGTAAAGCTGCAGCTACATAATCAAATGTTGCTGAAAAATTTGCCACAGGACGAAGTGCTGTTCCATGCATTTGTGTTAGAACTGAAGTGCACAACCGTCTCTCTCGTAACAGAATAATGCAAAATGTTTGTTGAAATCTGGAAATCCTAATGCTGGTGCACAACAGAGCCTGTCTCGCAGCTCAACAAATGCCCTCATGCCTTCCTAGTCCAATTAAAACAGATCTGACACGTCTTTGTGAGTCATTTTCTGTATTGGCTTAGCTGTCAGTGAAAATCTATTGATCCACTGTCTGCAGTATCCAACCATACCCAAAAACATTTGAAGCTCTTTCTGCGTCTTGGGAGGTTTTATTTGTAAGAATGCATTTATTCGATCTTGTGAAACCTTTCTGACTCCTTTTTCAATTTTGTGCGCTAAATAAAGAACTTCTTTCTGACAAAATTGAAATTTTGTTTGCAACACTTTATGCCCACCTACTGCCAAATGGTTCATTAGAGCAATAGTATCTGTCGCACAAGCTTCTCTCCTCTTTGATTCAACAAGCAAATCATCGATATACTGTACTAGCACAGAGTAATTGGGCATTACCAATTACTCTAAGCACCTCTTCAAAATGTAATTGAGGGGCCTTCAGTATACCCTTGAAGGACTCAGCACCATGCCAAGACACGTTCTCCGAACCACAACGCAAATATATTGGCTAACAGGATGCAAGAGTATCGAGAAAAATGCTTGACACAGATCAATCACTGTGAACCATTCTGCGTCACATGGGATTTGATTTTTAAAGAATGTCTGCTGGGTTTGGCATTATTGGACAACAAGGTACTACTATCTGATTTATTTTCCTCAAATCCTGGACAATCCTATATTTCCCCCTCGTTTTTCTTAATTACCATAAGAGACGAATTCCAAGGACTTCTTATTATTTCTTTTAAAACACCTTGTTCAATCATCAATTTGAAATGCTTACCACTTGGATATTTTCTCCAGAGAGAGGAAGGTTAGAAATTTCCACAGTTTTCACAGTGCAATGGGTAGCGCCAGTGTCTACAAGGAATGTAATCACATTACCTTCTACTTCTCCATCCACAAAAGGGTGCACACTGATCTACCTCTAGAGATGCACCAAGTGCGCACTCCTCCTCGCCCCTCAGCCACCGACATTGAGATGTATCTGAATCACACCCTTGGAACTGCAACCACTATTGTGAAGCCACTTGTACATTTTAACCCATATTCAGACTGTATCTCTGTACTTGACCACTCATATTCTGATTTGACATAGGAGCTTGATATGATGCTACGTTATTGTAAATGCTGTATTTTGCACTCTGGATATGGTCTGTCACACCGCACTTTACACTTTATTCATGGGTTACATGGCTATCTACATCTTAACATTTTTAGATAATTAACTTTTTTACATTTCATTAGAAATGGGAACATCCCTTTCTCGCAATCCCACATGCTATGGAACCAAGTGGAAATCCGTATTTTAGGAACCAATATTATATACTGTTTCTGTAGAATGGATAAGATATGTATTCAAACAAAGATCTTAATCCACTATGCACTATTGACTGTTTTTCCACATTTTGGAAGGAAATAGTTCTTCACCTGTTTGGCTTAGCCGTCTTTTATATGTGCTTTAAATTCATGTACTTTGTAATCTTACATGCGTGAACAATATTCTGACTGTGCATTCTTTTATCTGTCTTATTTGAACTTTAATGGCATTTTTTACTGAATAAGGTTTTTACACTTGAGCTATAATGCATTTCCAGACACCAACATTTGGTTTAGGTCTAAGTCTTTGAAGTTTAATATTGGGATTTTGCTTCTTTTGAGTTCACTTCTCTTTTCTTCTCTCATTGAAAATATACCTGTCACAGCAGGCAAGACTCTGAATCTGACTGACCTACAACACAATTGATGGATGTGACCAGAGTTCACATCCACCTGGATGTCAGCCACAGTGATATGTGCATCAAAAGGTTAATCCTAGGCTCCCAGCCCTCCTTTTTATAATTCCCTTATCAGCCCCATCTCCTTCCTGAGATGTGTCCGAACCCCTTCCTTGTGCTCTTTCACTGAATCATAGAAAAGACTTTTGAAGTTTAAAGGGTGAGTCTCCGCCTCCCTTCCTCCTATAAGTCCCGTTAAGCTCACAGGAATGCAGCAATACACAAATCTGTCTGGGAGAATTCCTATACTCCTCATGACTTCACTAGGTAGGCTTAGGCTTACCAAAATGGAATCCAAGGTCCATCCAATGTACCAATTGAGGCACCCCGTCTCTCAGTGTACATTCACAGCACACCTACTGCCCAGCCCTCCAACCACCATGCGTTGTATTATTACAAGTACACATACATTCAGTACATACTACACTAGGGTGTGCTATTTGCATAGACCAACACTGCCAGCACACAAACTTACCATGTGCGTGCTGCATCACACTTTATCCTACATGCATTTTATTTCACACAAGCACACACACACCATTCTTTCATTGAGCACACACAGCATAACACTACATCTTTCATGTCATGTATTGCTCGCAGGCATACATACACTCAGCACATGCACTAATCCCACATGTACTACACTGTCCAGTCACTACTACAGCAGCAGGACTTTAAAAAGGTGAGTTAGCCTATAGGCTTCACTCCATTTTCACAGGGCAAAAATGACCAGTTCGCTAGTACTGATCACTACATGCTATGCTGCCCCTACCACGCTTGTGCTGCTTAGTTCTTAGTGAAGTTGGTAGCCTTCTAGCACAATGAGGGAAGCGCTTTGGGTGCCCCTCCCGATTCAATAATGCCGCAATCTGTGAAACAGGCGTTTGTCATGGTACACATGTATGATCTGTGTTTACCTATGACAAAAATACAGCATCAGAAATCCAGACAACAGTACAGTTGGGCACTCAGGGCACTCAGGGCAGGGGTAAACACCTTTAACCATGCAAAGTACTTTTCCATTACAACAGTTTTCATATCCAATTTGTTTCTTACTCCAGCTCTAGATGTAATAGGCAGTGTAGAAATTGATTCTTAATTTTCAACATTCCAGGGGCCATGCTACATCGAAAAAACCAAGGTTGTCGATTGGTAGACCTGATTTATAGGTTTAATTAATCTTTGGCCACATTTGCCAGAGACAGCATTAGCATGCTGGGACAGATTAACTTCACATTTTATCTTCTCTTTGACCCAAGATAATTTCTCATCAAAGCTTATCCTCAAGTAATCATAGTAGCCAACACAATCCAATGCTCTGCCATAGATCGTAAATACATTCTTAGGGTAAGTTCAGCAACCCCCACTGCCAGGGACGGACTGGAACAAAAAATAGGCATTGGCACCAAAACAAATTGGCCCCATTGGAGAATCAGCTAGCTAAAAACGTGGCCCACATTTGCATATCAGGAAAGTTTTAAACTTGTACGGTAAGGCTATATAGATGAATTTCAGGCAAAAGCATAGCCCATTGACTGAATTGTCAGACAATTCCTTTGGGCACTGCCAGATTGCAATATATGCGAGGCCAAGCCTCCACGCTTCCATTCTATTGAATCCGGCCAAGCTGATAGGTGAGTTATATTTCCTTAGGCATCGATCCACCTCAAGAGAAAGTATGCATAGGCACATATTTCTGTAAAGGAAAGACAAACTTTACTTCACTGTCCTGACCAAAGAAGGTAGCGCCTTGTATGCCTCAGGGTTCACACAGTTATCATCACAGTTAGCATTATTATAGTTTGTATTGGAAAAGTAGGATTGTCCTCGCAAATGAACTTCTGGATCATCTGTCTATGTATATGGAGAATATGTAAATTACAGGTTCCTGAAGAAGGTATAGGGTCGTTGAAGCTTTGCTGCTCCAGAACAATGCATTCCGCATAAGAGGTGATGCATCGGCTGTGGGTGCAAGGACTCGGTTCCTAAAGGCAATGTGGCTTTGATGATGCGTTGATGTCAGCAGGGTGATGCGTCGATTCTACGGCTTCAAAGTCAAAATCGCTGGGCAGAAGGCGATACATCGGTCAAAGCCACACAGACTACATTGCAGCTGTGCATCACAGACTTTGGTGGAGCAGTGCTTGATATTCACGGAATGGCGGTTATTCAGAATGCTGCAGCAGTCAGGCTGCATTGAAAGTCGAGGTTGTTGCGTGGCAAACTCAGCAAGCGGTTTCCATGGCTGTGGTGCAGGCAGCAGCGATGCATTGATTTTGCAGCATTGCGCCAGTTCCAAACTGATGCATGGAATTGATACACAAGTCAAGATATGAGTGTTAAAGATTAAATCAAAATGCGTTGCTTAAAAGTCTATAGCCCAAACTGGGGCTATCTGGTCGTGCTTGACTGGAACAAATCCGAAAGTTCAGTCTGACCGCGATGGAATATATGGCCAGTTAGAAGATTCACTTGGAGCCCCTTACAGTACCTTGGATGCATCGGAAATCAAAGACAATGTATGGCGCAGAGGAGGTGAGGCGTTGGGAACGCAGGTGATGCAATGTTTTCTTTCAATAACTTTGCTTCTGCTGGACAAATCTGCACTAAATTTCCTCCCAACAAATTTAATTTTCTTGGCTCCTTCATGTAAAGTTTCATGCCCATCCGTCAGGTGGGGGCCAAAAAAAGGAAGGGGGTTCCAAAGCATTGATTTCCCATGTTAATTCCCACAACAAATTTTGATTTCTGGTACAGAAGAAAAATAACTGAACGAAATTACTCCAAAATTTGCAGAAAGTTATTAAAAAAGCATGCATTTTGTGATTTGGTTTAAATCCAGTCTGATGTTTTGCAAAAAAATTGCATTTAAAGTGGTCGAGGTGAGCATGGAGGGATTAAAAAGTTAGGTATAGCTGGACAGTTGGTCCCCCGGCAGTCCCGCTGTACTGAAAATTAAAAACAAAAGTGCCTTCTGATTGGAAGTGGAAGCTTTCTCTCCCATCAGTCATTTCAGTCCTGCGGTACTGGTACCAGCTCTAGTACTGTGGGCCAAGCGATCTGATTGGCCAACTGTAGTTCTGAAGAAGATGTGGCAGGGCCACAACAGAATGCAGGGACTCAGTCCACATGTCCTGTGAAGCATTTACAAATGCCACACGAGGCAGAGTAAGGATATCTTGGCCCATAGACACCTGTGGGGTGGATCCAAAGGGAACACCCCAGAGGCATGTAAAGAATTTGTGTGACATACAAGCATCTACCCCATTGCATCATGCTATCACAGAAGCTTTCCAGAGGAAGCTTGTATGGTACTGTGCTACTGTGGTACCATCAGGTGGACGTTTTTTGGTGGCAGGTTCCGCAGGAGTACCGCAGTAGCCCAAATTTTAAAAAAAAAGAAATGGGAGAAGACAATGCAGGCTGTGTGTGAATGGCTTAAGCCGTGTGCAGTGGGGTTGTCCGCATGTGAAGGGTTGCCCATTGATCCAGTTTAGGCTATGATAAAAAAAAGGCAGAAATTCATAGTAAACAAAAAAGGTTAATGTGAATTTATAATTAGGTTAGATTCTGAGTCCTTAGCTTAAGTTAACAAAAAAAACAGAAATTCACTGTCTAAATTAAAGGTTAAAGTGACGTAATAGTAGGGAGTTGGAAGGAGACACAAGTTGACGGTTAAAAAAAACCCGCAGAAAAACCATTGAATGCATCATATGGTGCTTGTGGCCTCACATATTACTTCTCTCAAATCAGGGTAATCTTTATTTTATTTAAACAATGAAATAAGAATATGGGTTGGGTGTTTGTGCAGGGATGAGTGCTGGGACTTGCTGAAGGCAATACATGATGGGGGGGTTCAGTGAAAATATGCATTCTACAGTAACTATTTGAGAAATGACAGCTCATCGTTTTTTCCTACAAAAATTAAAACTAAATATTGCTCTTCTAATAACTGATAAGTGCGCCTTTCTTATAGAGTATTTTTGTGCCTATTAAGCTATGGTTTGTGTATGTGAATTCCGCAGGGTACAAACAAACGACTTAGGAAGCATCCGTTTCTGAAGTTTTGCCAGCTGGAGCTGATCTGTGCTTATATAAGAGCGCACATCTCATACCTCTAAACCCTGTAGAAAAATCTGGGACTAGTTCCAACTGCGTCACAAGTATCACTTCTAACAGTTCCCTCTGTAATTTACTGCCTCGCGGCGCTAAAATGGTTCAGTTGATCAGATTGATAGAGGAAGTGACAGCTGATTCTTCAAGTTAAAGACTTCTTTCTGAAAACTTGATTTTCGTTTGATAGCTTTGGCAGTCAAGCCAGCTGTTTGATGCTGGCGCTGCTAAAGATTTTTTTTTTTACGCCGCACACCATCAATATTCGTCAGGGGAGGTAACTGTTCTATGATCAGTTACTAAGATGATATAGTGAACTGTCACTCGTGCCACGAGAAAATGTAAGCCATGGAAAAGAAAAGCTAAAGACCAGTAGACTGGTAGAAAAGTTTGCTATTTGTTTTTGTATTTTTTTTTTTAAATGTGCTGTGTCAAGCAAGCAAAATAAATAAATAATAATAATTATTGGTGGGAAGAGAGAACCGTCTGCATAGGTCTTAGCTGTCAGGGAACTACTCATTCATGTGTAGGCAATGAGGGCTGGTTAGGATGATCACACTTACTAGACGCCTCCACAGAACAGGACCACGTGTAAAACAGAGACGTTTTTAGGAATGGGCAAAGTGGGCTCTGGCCCAGGGCCCCAGCCTTTTAAGGGCCCCTTGTTAGATCCAGCTTTGTTCTCTACACAGTCCTGCCTTGATGACCCTGAATGATTCTTAAGCATAGATTGTTTTAAATACCATTTGCCTTTAATTTATTTTTAATATAAGAGATGGGTGGGAGTCTATTGCAGATCTGTTGCAGAGAAATGTTGTTTGCTTTTCAGCACAATTCAACATCCAGAAAAAAGTGTAATTTGGTGGATGGTATTGCAAGTTTTTGCAGTTTTTCAAAGTGATGAGAATACAATGATGGGCGCAAATTATAGAAATATTGTTTTTGTTCCACTTTTATTTTTGCAACATCATTTCCAGAATATAGGAAAAAAACTGACAGGTAGATCATTCTTCATTTGTACCTAGACCACATCGATGAGTTTAATGGAGTAGGGCAACAATTGCAGAAGGGCCACAGTGGGCCGGATGTAAGCCTATTGATATCGTAACACTCTGGGGAGGCAGAAACATGTTGACTATGATATCAGAGATGAGCGCGGTATCATAATCAATGCCACACGTCTCACTCTCCTTATGTTTTGATTTTGTATAAGATAGGGATAACCCTAAAACAAAGTCTCAATGTCTCAATGTTTCCCCTTTTGTAATACAAGTGTAATCCTTCACAGACCCTTCCCACATCCCCAAAATTGCTTCCATTTAGAGCTCTGGATGAACCCTTCTTAGCACCAACCGGTGCTGGCAAAAGAACACCTTTATGAGGATGCCTGCCACTTAGTGTGAAAGGAATGCACCCACCCAGGTCACCAGAGGTTCTTTGCCAAAGTGAACATGAATATGGAAATGGTGCAGCTTTGATAAGTACCCTTCTCCAATATCCAGCTCTCAGAATTTATGGCATTAGGCATTACTTAGGTGATCAAGATTTGTAAATGTCAGAACAGACGGCGCGTACTCTCGCCTTAGAAAGTCTGCAATGTGACTTCATAGACTCGATATGGATCTGACTACTTTTGCCTGGTCTCTCTTACTTGTGAACTTGATAATTTGCAAGGAACATCAATAATGGCTAGGGAAGAAGATCTTGTTCTAAGGCATTGTGCATATTATAGCCTTATAGCCCACCGTAGCGGGCTATACCGGCTATTAAAGGCCCTCTCCAGCAGTTCGGAGGGCCTTTAACATGGGAGAGGGACTTTAATAGCCAGTATAGCCCAGCTACAAAGGGCTATAAGGCTATTAGAACATTCTGCCACTAGAGGGCAGAATGTTCTAACAAATAAAACAAAGCCATCATGGAGTGGGAGGGGATTGGAATCCCCTCAGGCTCCCTGAAGCCTTTGTTCGCAGCCAGAGCTGTGAACAAAGACACATTGGAATGTTAGAGCTCCGGGCTTACACCAGCCATTATAAGCCCGGAGCACTCCATCGTCTTCAATGGAGCGTCCAACATTCCAATGTTCTAATATCAAAGAAGTTGCTGATGACCCATTAACATAGAAGGAAAACCTCATATTATGTGAATCTTTCCCACTTTTGGAGTCCCTCAGGTTCATTCCAGCCATCATGATTACTTCTGAAATATACCTACAATCAGCTTGCCCTTACTTAGGGATCCACACCAGGATTATGTGTTTTCTGGTTGGGGAACCTTGGTGGGTTTGGGTAATGGTCTTTCAAGTGTTATTAGCATTATTCTCTTCGAGGTTGAAATTTTACACATTATCTACAATATACATAACAGTTACCAAGGACCCAGATATTAATTTATATTGCACTTTTAAAAAAAAAATGTCCCCATACTCACAATGATAAATTCTGGCTCTTGTTTTAAATCTTTAAATCCGTATTCCCTCTACCAGTTCTCTCAAAAGAGTTTCTTCACACCAGTTGGACTTGCACTGATAGTTGACTCCGAAAGCTTCTTAACTAACACTCTCCTTTGAATTTTTAGTTGTCTGTTGAATAATGTTGGTCAATTCTTTTTACAGCAGTCTATTGGTGTAATTTTATACTTCCAGCGCTGTACGTTATTAAGAGTCTCTTGAGCAAAGATGTCTTTAAAACGCCTATTTGCAATGCGTAGCTATTTGCTACTTTCTAAAGTGGTATCTTGCAATGTCGTTTCTGCTTGGTCGATTAATGCCTTCTTTCTTTCACGTCTTGATTAAATGAGAGGAATAATCAAGTAGGATTCTATGAAGGAACTATGGAACTCTAGAAGCAAAGGACTAAGGGGTCACAGATGGGACTTGTGCGTTCCTCAGGAAAATAGCGTTGTGGAGATCCTTTTGGTTCAGTTGTCTTGAGGCAGAGCCTGGACTGAGCTTAGCGCGGTTTTAATACCAGGTGGACCAAGGATGGCCATAGAGATTTGCCAAAATCTAACCATATCTCAGCAGTGACCGATGATGGTAACATAACATGTGGAAAAAACAATACAGTGGCACCAAAGAAAGGCTAATAGGACACTTTAAGGAAAAATATCATAGGATTACTCTATGGGCTGAGAGAAAACATAATGAAAGTATAATATTGCTAGCACCATTAGGATGCTGTAACATGAGATGGCTCAGGGGCTGAGATATCTTGATAGCACAATTGCGCTCAGATAATGTGTAAGGTAAGCAAGATCTGTGGTAGTGTCTAAAGTGGCAAGATCTATGGCAGATTGTGACAGTAAAGCAACTGTATCCAGGAAATAACTTTGGGACTGAAGGTCATGCAATAAGGTACACAAACAAGATATTCCTAAGAACCAATCAAAGGCATTCTAAGTATCTGTAGAGGCCAATGGCAGTGTTATGTTATCTTTAATTATCATATTTTATTATCTAAGTTCTACTCTATCTTGCCCCATCCCTATGTTATCGTCAAATTCCCTGCTGGTTTTTGGCTGCACTTAGAACATTATATATGAACGTTTTATGATTACAGTTGAACATTTATTAGTGGATGTTGGCCTGTTTTACTGAGATTCAGGAAAAAGTGCTCCTTAACTTTTCTTACCTAAACATTTCTTTCGACCTCATCTTGACATTTAATGACACATATACTACTGCAGTCGCCAATCTTTGCTGAGGTTGGGAGTCGCAGTGGCATTTCCTCATGGTTACTACTTGTCCTCTGTGCGATCTGTGAGGATCGCTTCTTGGCGACAGTGTATATGCTGTACTGACACTGGTAGGTACTAACTGATTTCCTCTTGTGCTGGTCAAATCTTGGCCTCCTCTTCATCATTAAAGACAACCTCTGCCTACTGTTAAACACGAACATCACAGTGGTTCAAGCATTGCTCTGATATCGACTATGCCATTTCGTCTCCCAGTCATTTCTATGGGAATCATGCATTCCAGCGTAGTGGCAGATTATTTAGGAAAGTGAATGCTCCACGTTATATTTATATTTTCAGTCACCTCTGTCATATTAAAACAACTGAAACTGTTCATCTTACTACGCAGCCTCCCACTCCACATGGATTAGTCCCTTCTTATTGTGCTTTCCGACTTCCATCATCATCACACGACTTTATTCAAACTTGGTAACACAAGTCATAAAAGTGAAAATTCTTCCTAAATATTGCAAAACATATTATATGACCATATATATAAATAATAAAAGATAAAAGGACCAATATGTAAAAAATGTCATGTTCATGATAAACCATTTTCAATAAAAAAAGAAAATTAAAATTCAGTTGGAAATGCTATAAATCTCTTAATAACAAGTTAAGGCCATATTACAAAAATATATAAAACCACTTCTATCCTAATTATTACTAATTAGACTGCGGCCCCAGTTTTTCCTCTTTCTAATACAAGCCCAAAAAAATGAGACCAAGAAAAAACATACAAACAAATCCGGGAGGGTGTTTAAAAAATACATGGGCACCCTATATTGTTTGAATTTGTGAAATTCAGAGAATGAATGTTTTTCTTTCATCAATGTAGTACTCACGATATAATGTTAGATGGAGGTCTAACTGGACTGAGGGATTATTACGTGGGCAAGGTGACAAATCTGACAATTTATATCGCTTTTCGCGGTACCCTAACATTAATGGAATCAGGTTCATTCGGAAGCGCAGAAGGATAAATCTATGCTGTGTGTTATTTATACGGGAGAGATAATAAAACCGTTCACCTGGTCTGGGTGGAGACTAGGTCATAGCCAATGGAGGATTTTTTAAGGTGTTTTTTTCCCCTCCGGGCGTCTTTTGCTCTCCGCAAGAATAACTCTGTTATCCTTTTCTTCAGCACCCTTCTACAAGAATCGGGGTCCTGAAATAATTTGCCTAGCCCTAATGCATTCAGTTATGTCTCCACATAGTTTAGCCAGCCAATACTTTTATAATAATCCAATTTACAGGAATCCTCAATAATACATTGGGTCAGATCTACAGTGGGTTTCCACCAAATTGAGAGCCACAATAGACGTGGTGCAAATCTAATGCAGTCACTTAAATAAGGTAGCCCCAATTCTAGATGTGAGATATAATCGGAAGCAGATTGTGGTAAAGATACTCGATTTAAAAAAAGCTATCTTCCAGTTGCTGGAGATGGTCAGCATTGGCTATCCCCCAGACTCCTGTCCCATACGTTATAGCGACCTTGGTTTTTGCGGATTATATATTTTTGACTGTGTCCAGGGGACACACTCCTAGCTTCTTCGCAAAACTTTTGATGGCTTTGAGGTTCCTTTCCATACTCTGAGCTCTTGCTGCCACCATATTAGTCCAAGTCTGATTTTTATCGAAGAGGACGCCTAAGTGTGAAAAACAGTCAACTACCTAGGTTTTCTTTGATGCCAAATTGAAGTTGGGGTGTTTCTCTGCTCTGACTGCTCCTGCTACAATTATAAAGGATTTTGATTTGTTTATTTTTAAATCTAAAGAGGCCATGAATGTTGACTATGCTGTAATTAGGGATTGTAAGGCTACCCTCGTTCTGGCCATTAATACTGCATCATCGGCATACGCCAATATCGGAATGGGGTTATGATCGAATTTGGGCACATCTCCAGGTGAGGCAGAGAGGGCGGACTCTACCCCGGTTGCATTGATCAAAAAAAGAAACGGGGCAAGAACACACCCCTGCCTCACTCCCTTTTATATCTTAAAGGAACGTGTGCACTCCCCATTCCTGCCATACCGTACACAGGCAGTGGCATTGGCATACAGCTGACGGATAAAACTGATTATCGGCAGATCAATGCCCATCCCCTCCATCATAGAGCACAGCCTCTGGTGGGAAACACAATCAAAGGCTGCAGTCAGATCCATAAAGGCAATATAGATCTTCCCGCCTTTTGCCTTAGTATATTTCCCTATAGATAGAAAAAGGTTTAGACATTGATCCACCATCCCCATTCCCCTCCGAAAATCATATTGAGCTTTCATAAAAATGCTATGGCTTTTGGCCCAATCCTCCAATCTGGCTAATAGGAGCCATGCCATAAGCTTGGCAGTGGTATCAAGAAGGGAAATTGGGCGATAATTCTTTGGGGAACCCCTATCACCCTTCTTGTATATTGGCACTATTACGCTCTGCTTCCAGGATGGGGGGACCCTCTATCTGGATGAGTTAAAAACATTTGTTAGTAGAGTGACCACACGTCATAGTTCTCTTGGAAGAGATCCTTTGGGACACCATTAGGCCCCGGAGCCTTTCAGAGGGCACAGGTTTCCAGCCCCTTTCTAAACTCCGATAAACTGAAGACTAGCCCACCCCGGGATGCAGCATCTGGACCAAAGGGGGGAACATTAAGGAGGTTGTAGAACAAAAAATATTTTCGAAGTGTCCCACCCATGCATCTTTTTCTACGTGTGAGTCTAGGGAGGGGACTTTCGAATCTTTAAAGTAGGGGGTGTTCACAATTTTCCAAAAATCCCTACTACTGCCCGAGATAGCTGCGTGTTCAAGATCTTCCATGCCTGCTCGCTGAGGTCATTCACTCTTTTCCTTCTCACTTGCTTACAATCCATACGTGGTGCTTGAATCTTTATGGGATCTCTAGGGAGAGTTTTTAAGGCATTGACAAGGGCTTGTTTTGCTGAAGAGCATGCTGAATCAAACCAGCAGGTGGTTGGGGTAACGATTGGTGCCTTTGAATGAGTGAGTGGGTCTTTTAGTTTCGTCAGGAGGGCAATAAACTGAGTTACCAGGAATGTGGGCGGTGGCTTCTCTTCCAGGTACAGTATAATTTCTTTCTTGGCTTGGGCCATTTTACCTGGTCAGGAATGCACCGTCCATTACCTGCTGGTGATCTTTCACCTTAGACAGGATGCTTAGATGGATAAATAGGATGGCGTGATCACTGTAACAGGAAAACTGAGTGCCCTTATGGACCACTGTCCCATTTGACGAAGCCGATGCTAAGACGAAGTATATGGTGGACTCTTGGTTTCCCCTTCTAAAAGTACTCCCTATTTCTCCCTCTTTTCCTTAATTTATCATGCACAAATCCCACTTATACTGTGATCTATTTAAAGATTCACCATACTCATTATGTGTGAAGTGTCATAGGGGATTATCATGAGGGTCCTCTACTCCACACACCATAGTCCCATTATATTTGCAGAGATGAATATTACAATTCCCCGCCCAGATGAGGTTTGCACGACCCCTATTTGAGGCTGTAATGAGTTTGTCTATCTCATTTGCTAGGGCGTCTGCCACTGCCTTCATATTTCTCCCAAACTTGCTATTATAGTAATTTATAATAAACCAAGTTTCCTCTTTCTTATTATTAAATTGGAAGAGCTAGAAATGGCTATTGATGGAGCTAACCTGCCTGATTTGAAGAGGTATGATGTTCGAGATTAGGGTTAATAATCCCCCCTTCCCCTCCCAGATGCCGATGGAATTGCTGGGGTATGAAAAGTACGAAACCCTGAAAAAAAGACTGGGTCTGTGGCTCAAGTCTCCTAGAAGAGTATAATCCCCAGTGATTGCCACAGGTTTTGCATATCAGGGTTTCCTATCTTGAAGGCTATTCCTGCTACATTCCAGGATGCCACATATGGCCTAATTTCCTCTGTAGCAGTAAGCGGGGGTAAAGTACCCAGGTCACTCTCCTGACTACTTAGGTCGGGGATTACTGCTGTGTAGGGCCTCTCTATAGTGGCGTTAATGGTATCACCTGTAGTTTAAGCACTGGGGGAACCAGAGTAATTTCTCTTCCTGATGGTGCGAGGGGTGGGGGGTTTAGTCAATCGCACGACTCCAGATCTGAGAGAGCTGTGAATCTTTTATGTGGTCTTATCCTTGAACTAGTATTGGAGCCCTCGTTATCTTTCAGGCCTGCAAATAATGGAATTCTTCTAATCCTAGAATCCCTTTGTGGCATTACACCCTGGTTATAAAAATGCTCCAGTGGTAAGGGGATAATCTGCGAGTTCCTTGAGAAGAATCTAGAAAGGTTATCTAAAAGGGAAGGTCCTGTATACACATTATTAAAATTAATAACTGCGCAGTCACCAGTGAAAGATTTTCTTGTACTGTCCACTCATTCCACTCTCCTGGCCATGATAATTTTGGTGGTCAGTTGATAACTCCCGATTTGCGAACCCTTAAAATTGTCTCTTAACCAGTGAAGACATTTGTCCATCAGCTGTCTTGTGGATTCACTCTGGTTTTCTCGAAGTGGAGGAACATTCACCAGTATCAGTGAGGATGCTGCTGGTGGAAGATGGAAAGATTGTTGCGTATGATTGTCTATTGCTCCAGTATAAATCTCACGTAATCCTGCTGCCTGATTGGCCCCTCCTATTTCCTCTTGGGTTATTGGTGCCTGCCGCAGTAAATCCCTTGTGCTCTTCACTTGGAGGGAGATTCCGAGCCTCCCAAGATGTATTTAGATTGGAAATACCTGTTAGAGGCTGTGCTGGGGCCATGGTGGTGACAGCTAATAAGGTTGACGATGTTGCGGAAGTAGATGGTTCCCGAGCCTTATTTAGTTGAATTGGGTTACTGCTTCTAGGTGCGTCCGGAGGGAGATCTCTTGGAGGGGTCACTGAAGGTATTAATAGAGGGTTCTGTGACTCTAAGTCAGCCAACATATCTTCAATTAGAGTCAGTTTAGTTAAAATGGGATCTATTATAGCTGTTAACCTTTTATACATTTCAGTCCAAATGGGATCATCTGAAGCTACATGGAGTGATAATATATTGGCAGACACTGGAGGGGCTGATGTTATAGGATAAGTTGTATTGTAGTCGCCCTGGTTTGGGGGCCTTTTGGTTTAGGGGCATGAGTTAATTTAGATTGTTTTGGCTTTGTGTTAGTAGTACCTCCTATTCTAGAGTGGTTGGCAGGTGGGTTTGGAGTGGAAACCTTTGGGGACATATTCAAGGGAGAAATTTCCAACCCCCTTCTTGGTGTAACCTGAGTAGTTACATTTGGAGGGAAAGACCCACATTGACCTGTCGGAAGATCTGATGATGTTATCAATAATGATGGTTGCGTGCCCGACAGGGACTCCTTTGATCTATCAAGAGTTGCCCCCAGGGGAAAGAGGAGCATTCCATAGATAGGCGCCTTTCAGTCAACTCTATTTCGTGAGTAAGGACACTTGCCGCTCTGACCAAAAATGAGTCCTCCTACATTGTTTTCCACCAAATCCCTTCTTTTCACCATAATTTCACCAAAATATGACAGTACCTGACTCTGATGTGGATGTTAGAGGGGCGGCAAGCTCAGCCTCCTCTGGGCTCCAAGGGGCGTGGACAGGTCCGCCCACAGCCCGGGCACATCCCCGCATGCGTACCGCACCGCAGGCCGGCGTTCAAGCTAAGTAGGCGCTCCTTGCGCAAGTGAGTCTGGGGATTTTGGTCCCCCAGCAGGGCACTTCCGTGGTTGGCGGGATTCCGCAAACTGCGTCTGAACAGCAGTTGACTCCGCGATCTCCAGGCACCCAGCGGGACGGAGAACTCACCTCCCAGCAGTAACAGTTACCCCACAGGTGAGAAGACAGGGGCTGAATGGCTACAAACGCCGCAGGCTGGCGTTCACGCTAAGTAGGCACTCCTTTCACAAGTGAGTCTGGGAATTGTGGTCTACCAGCAGGGCACTTCGGTGTTTGGCGGGATTCAAAAAACCGTGTCAAAATAGCGGTTGACTCGGCGATCTCCAGGCCCCCAGCAGGATAGAGAGCTTGTTAGAAATGGGGTAGCATGGTGCAGAGTGGGTG
Source organism: Lissotriton helveticus (assembly GCF_964261635.1). Classification (NCBI taxonomy): domain Eukaryota; kingdom Metazoa; phylum Chordata; class Amphibia; order Caudata; family Salamandridae; genus Lissotriton; species Lissotriton helveticus. The sequence goes on from NC_136067.1 coordinate 915,723,768, forward strand.
GGCCAAACTCCTGAGGACATGTGTGAAGCATCCACGCAGTACACACAGGCGACACGCAAGGCACACCACAAAAAGAGGCCACACCAGATTAGATGAAAATAATTACTTTTGTATTATATAAAACATACAAGAGTAACAACGTATGTAACCACAGTAGTCTCTAGACTGCTCCAACTGGCGCCAGGGCAATATATACAAGGGGATTATTTACAGGGTAAATGAAAAAGAAGGTGAGTCCATCAGGTTTAGTGTTACAATGAAAACATCATGGTATCACAGTACACAGTAGCATAGGGGAATAAAGGTTTCGTCCCATCAGCATTAAGGAACCATTACCATGAGACATGAACGTGTGGCATCTCGTGCGTCCTCCCTGGCCACGTAATCTCGCCAGTACCTGGAAAGAAAACAGGCTTGCAGGCCCTTAGGCATGAAGCATTAGCATAAGTCATAATTAACATTAGGCACAACCTGGGCACAGCCATAAAAAAAACACAACAGGAAGCATCCAACTAGGCCTAGAAAGGTACCGGCATACGCATATTAGCATAGGTACGACATTACCACCTGCCTAACCCTCATTAGGAGTTCCCACTATAACATAAACATGGGGAAATAATGTAGAGGCACTAGCGCGATCCTTAAGCCTAAATTCTGAGCATAACATCAGGACACTACAGGCAGAGTCCTTTGGGCATGGGGCAGGGGTCCAACTTGGCTTCAAAAATAACCAGCCCCCCCAGGTGGCAGATCAGTCACTCACCACAACCGTTGCCACTGCCCACTGTCTCCCAGGGCAGTGGTGTAAACTCCAGTCAGCGCAGCCACGTAGGAGCCCTAAAAACAACCGGGGATAGTCCCTCTTCTGGGCCCGAGGCTCAAAAATGCCTCAATCATTGCAGCGACCCGCCACTGCTGCATCGCTGTGTAGCCCCCGGGGCACTGTGGCCCTGTCCGTGGTGAGGCCCCACGGGGGCTTCAATGATTATTGCTGCATGTTGCAGCTGCCCACTGCCAGTCGGGGCAGCTGAGGACACCGGCGGGCGCAGACGCTCCCTGCGTCTCCTGTGTAGGACCGGCGGGGGCGGACACCAACACTGTGCCCCGGGGTCCACTCCCTCTCGACCGCCAGTCCCCCTACTGAGCCCTTCACTCACCGGACCTCCTCTGGGTTCCGCTCTCGCTTCCTGGTGGCAGGCGCAGGCTTCCCTCTCTGCCCGGGACTTCGCAGCCTGCACGCGGGGCTCTCCCTTTCACCAGGGAGTCCCGCAAATCACTTGCGGTACTTCCCCACAAGGCCCAACATGGGCCCTCCCAATAGCAGGGCGGCTCTCCCTTCACTCCCGGGGCCGCAGCGGTGAGTTCAACAGGCAATTATGCGGGGTGGGCACCCGCGAGGTCTTCTATAGGCACCAACGGCGGCAACACACGGGGTGGGCACCCGTTTACCTCCAAGGCATGCAAAGCGCCGCCGCTACTCGGGGTGGGCACCCTCGGTGCATTAAAATAAACAGTTCTCCTAGGCTAAGCAGCGCTTCTTTAGCACAGCGTTGTGGGACAAAAAAGGCAGCCTCTTGCAGCTGCGATTATGGCAGTAGCGCTCTTAGCCACACAGCACTTTGGGAGGCAACAGTTCTCTTAGTATAGCGCTTAGGAGGCTCAGCGCTTAACTTTGCCTCAGTAGCAGTGTTCACGGATTCCCAGCGTTGCAGGGGCCATACACTTCTCTCTTCTCCAGGGCAGTACCACTAAAGTGCTTTCCTGACACAGGGGTGCTTGAAGGGAGTACAGGCGCTACAACTAGGGGAATGTAGCGCTCTCGCAGTGCTGCACTGGCCGGCTCCTCACCTCCTGGCCATGTAGGGAATGGTGCCCACGGTCCTCTTCTTCTGGCCAGCACAGATATAGCGCTCTTCTCTCACAGGCGCTAGTCAGCAGAGCAGCAGGCACTACTGGGCAAGGTCAGCAGTCAGTGGGTACTCATCAGGACAGGGTGGTAGGCTTTTAAAACCATCCTCCACTGTTGCATGGCACTCCTCCTGTACAGCAGCCTGTACTCCTGCAGGGGAGCTTCCACTAGCCGTGTGGACAGCGGAGGGGTTTCAGTTGAGTGCAGGGTCCAGCACACAGGCCTAGGTGGCGGTATCCCCTGGCAGCAGGTCCCCTCACGTTCATGTCCCTGCTCCGTCTGAGCACATGGTGGCAAAGCCCCCTGCTTATATGCCCCTCACCCCACCTACCAGGCAGTGCCAGAAACTTCTAGAAGTCTCTGGGGAACTGGTTCTAACTGGCTCAGGGGGAGGAGTAGAGCACCCTGGGTGCCAGGCTTTCCCTCCAAATGCTGGGATGGCTGGGAACGAACAACTAGACTGCTAACCCACCACAGTCAGGTGGCACAATACACAGCCATGGCATCCATTTTAAAAGCGACATCTCACCAGGATGCATTCTTACAATGGGGGTTAACAAGTGTGCACACCATTGCATTACATTTAACATGGCGTCTCACACCACACATGGCCTAAAAACGGGGGGTGAAAAGCGAAAAACTTTGGGAAAATGGGCCAAGTCCAACAGAGCTCCTCTCCTAGCAGCAACAGTTACCCCACAGGTGAGAAGACAGGGGCTGAATGGCTATACGTTATATTTATATTTTCAGTCACGTCTGTCATATTGAAACAACTGAAACTATTCATCTTACTATGCAGCCTCTCACTCCACATGGATTAGTCCCTTCTTATTGTGCTTTCCCACTTAATTACAGTTGCCATTCCTGCTGCCTTGTTTTATATTGCCTCAGGCTTTGCCCAAGAGATTCTTAACAGTTACTATATTGCATCATTCAGTGCGATCCACCACACAAACTTCTGCAAACAAAAGAAGAAAAACAAAACCTTGTAGTAGAAAAGATGGAATGAACAATTTTTTACTTACCTCACTGCCATAAATGAAAATAAAATGCAAGTTAAAAGGAGAAAATGTATTTTCTAACATCTGTTGTGGTCAGAAGTGCCGGAGAGTTTTAGTTCTCTACCAATAATGAAAACACCTGATGACTAAGATGAGTATGATGACTTTTTAGAAGTCTATGCTGAGGTTAGAACAATGTTTCAAACCCACTATTGGTAAAGACCTTGAAATATATAATTGTTATACGAGGTAGCAGGTAACAGTGTGAAAATAAGAATTTTTATGTTTTTCACTGTATTAAAAAGCCTCTCAAATATTTGCCATAACACAGAAGAAATGATCAGAGAACCACTAATGGTAAATACCAATGTAAAACATATGCAAGAAATCTGTGGGCTTTAGGTTGTCGTGTAGTTCCTAAAAGTACATAGGATCTGTGCGTTTGTTGGACAACATAAACAAAGGGATTGGTGTCTAGACTTATTCCGGACCCAACCACAGGATATGTCAGCCTGTAGACCAGCTAGCTCACAGTGCCAACATAAGTCTCCTAACCGTACCAAGGAGCGAATAGCTTCTGGCAAACATTGAACATAACAACCCTTGACCTTTCAAGGATCCTGGAAACATTAGAGTACCTTACTCTCAGTCAATCGTGCTCTCTTAGTCTCATAGAGATACACAGAATAGACATTGGGGACGTTTTCAAATCTAACCAGCATAATTCTAGTATAAAATATGTTTAATCAAGCGTATTCCAATGATGCTGACCCTACTTAAGTGTAACTAAAAGTACCAAGCATGTATGTAGGTGTAAAGCTAGGAATCCCCTAGGAAACAGCCAACCCCATTACCTGATGGGAGTGAATGAAGGACCCCGTCTTGGCCACGAGCTGGACAACCAGCAAAGGATGTCGGACCGTTGCGTGTTGAAGCTTCAGGTTGCAGAGACCTTAGTGTCTTGTGTCAGCGTGGAAGCATCTCCTCTAGTTACAGAGTGAAGGTACGGTTATTTTATACCACAAAGATAGCCTCAGGGTTCCTACCACAATCGATATGTTGTGAGTACAATTATGTAAATGAGCCTAAATCAATAATTGCAATTATGCAACGTAGCTCTGTCGCCTTAGGATGAAATAGCGATGAGTTTTGTACAGAGTATGTTAAACCTGTTATGTACATCATGTGCAGGGGATGTTACTAAGAACTCCATGCATAAAAAATGAGGTTAGTTTCAAGGAAACTAATCGACATTTATTCAGCATTTAACTGGGTAAAAGGTCAGTGCTAAAAACTTTATTCTGAGCAAGGTAGGACAAATGTAGGCAAAAGGTCACTTTGCGACTTAGGCTTAGGTTGGGGAACATAACAAGGTATTTCTACAGTGGTAGAGGTAATTAAATTAGCCAAAGGGATCAAACAATCCACGTCTTGTATCAGAGGAATTAATGAGGTTAAAGACACAAACAAAAGCTGTGGAAGTGTGTCATGAGGCCAAAAAAACAAACAGAAAAAACTATGCCAAAGATCACAAGTTTAAACCCAAATTTGAATTCTACAGTTGTAGGAACAATTCGCTTATTGCCAATTTCAGAGGATGTCTAGCGCTCAATAAAGACTGCAGGTTATGCAACCACAGGGGTCGTTTTGCGAAGGTCTACTGTGAAGGCACATGTAAGATCAAAGTCAAAGTGGCACAGACATCAAAAGACATCACAAGAAATATAGGTTTTACCAATGGAGCAACAGATCAGAGTACGTACGTTGTTTAGATGGTCCACATGGAAGAAAAATCAGATAACAGAAGGATGGCAAACACTCCCGAGTGTATTCTCAAGATACTAGAGAAAACCTTATCCTTTTTAACTGACACTCATTCTCATTTACAATTATGCCTTTTGAGATCTTGGAATCATTTTTCTTATCATGAGTAAAACGACAGTCTGCACCTTACATCAGAGTTTGACTTTTGATGGCACCAGAATTAATCTGTTAAGATATTTCAATGCTACAGTACAGTGCAAAGGTATATTGACAAAGATCAAAATCTATGTAACATTAAATGGAGTAGACATTCTAGACTCTAGATATACACATGATAGAATCATTCCCTAACTTTTCAGTTACAAAATAGGAAAGCTAAAAGGTTGTACTCATCACATAAAGTTAAAAAATGAGGACACTCATGTTAGACAAAAAATGAGGAATGTCCCATTCAGTATGAGAAAAGATTTTCAGATGTGTATAGAAAAACTGAACGATTAGAGGATATAAAAGAATACACTGATTTGTATGTCTGGATCTCTCCAATCATTCTTATAAAAAAAGGCTAATCGTGATGTAAGACTTTGCATGGACTTGAGAGCACTTAATGTGTGCAACACATTTGAACAGTCACCTTTTGCCCAAGGAGAATGATAGTTTTTCGTCCAACAGGGGGGCAAGATGGCGATCTGACACGGATGGCAGTGCCTACGCTGCAGGCTCCTGATCAGAAGTGCAGAGAGAGCTCCGGAAGAGCAGAGTGTTATTATGACGAGCAAACTCTGATTGTAATGGATTAAAAATACTGGGTGAACAGCGATCATGCTGCCATGCCATCACGCTACTGATACTGGAAATGCCGCCGAAATTTAAAGATATATGAGAATTTATCACCCGCTTAAAACTCCGTGGGGACCAACTCTAACCTGAATGGATCTCAGCCCATCCTCACGCCACGCAATCTGGGTCTGTTACTTGTATATCGACTGGGCAGCCATAAGACATCTGCTCCGAAGCCCGCCTAAGACGCCGTGCAGCACCTGCAGAACTCACCGTGTAATTACCTTTGGGAGTAGCGACAAGCAGAGTCGGACTCCGGATTCTGACCCGGTGGTGATGGCCCCCAAGGTTGCAGCTCCACCAGCTTTAACGGTGGCCGCTCGGGCTAGGGCTGCGAGACAGGCACAACGGGAGGCGGTGGAGCGCGGAGGTGAAGGACAGAAGGACATCAACGGAAAGGAGAAGGCAGCGACACCCACACGGAGCGAGGCAGTAACAGAGCGGAACAAGCCGGTGGCGATCCGGAAGAAAAAAGAAACTTGCAAAGACGCCGCGGGACCTACAGTGGTGGAGCTGCTGCGAAGGGGAGCGAGTATGCTTCGGGGCCAGGGGAAGCAGCATCAGTCTCACGCACAGTGGTAGCGCAAGTGACTCAAACAGCCTCTCATTGCCGAGCAACTTGAATAACCATGCCGTACAACCAGCGCATACCGGCAACAATACTGGAAACGCCGGGATGGATGGCTCTAGTGAAGCAGGCATAGAAACAAGCTGCCTGAATCCACAACAAGGTGAGCTCTGCTGCGACTCTTGGCTTGCATAGTAACATAGTGACTATCTATGATAACGCAGGTACTTTGGAGCCAAACCCTGGCATAGAGGTAATCATTGACGATGGTGCAGATACTGGTACTGACACAGGCATAGGCATATGTACAATGGTTGGATCGACTGTTGGTGCAAGGTGATAATGTGGCACAGGCACAGGACAGTCTTACAACCAGTCTTACAAACACTAATCAAAGTCCCTGCCCTATTAATGATTGCAGTGGCCAAAAAGAGACTAATTTAGAGCAAGGCGCGCCACTGCAGGTTCCCTGTGACCCCGGCATATTAGGCCCTGTGCAAAATATCACAGAAAAAGACCCTGAATTCTTCTCCTTCTCTGATGAAGTGGAAGAAGAATGGGGGGATACATCTTGTGTAACAGATGAATCTGACAGCCTGACCGATACAGGCGAAGAGGCTACTACTCTTACTGTTAAACCAAAGCGCAAAGTCACCAGTAGGCGATGGAATAAGTCTCAGGGGGCAGTCCTTGACTGGGACCATACCCATACTGAACAGCTGACCCCCTCAGCATCCAACTCTACAACCCCGCCAACACCCGCATCCATAGATGCTGTCTTGCAGGCGATAGCAGCACACCGTGAAGAGACTTCCCAGGACGGACGCAGGGCTCAAGCAGCGCTATGCAAGCTTCAAGGAGTTGTACGAAAGCTCGTTAAAACATGTAGCGCCTTTGGGGACCGGCTAACTGAGGTAGAGTCTAGAATCCTAGCAAATGAGGTGGAAGCTGGTGCCATTAGGGAGCGAGTTGAGTCCAATGAAGCCCGGATAGGAGACATCAGGTGGAAGCTGGAGGACTTCGAAAACCGCCAGCGCAGAAATAATTTGCGCATTTTGGGGGTCCCGGAAAAATCAGAGGGAGAGGATGTTCGCACTTTTGTGATTAACCTTCTTCGTGACTCCCTCCCTGAGCTTTCCGACTGGAACTGGGACATTGAAGTACAGCGAGCACATCGAACGCCACTAACCCAAAGAGCCCCTCCCAAACCTGGCGCGTATCCTAGGGCTATCCTAGTCTATTTTGGAAATTTTCTACTTAGACAAGTGGTTTTCGAGAAGGCCAGACCTGAAGCCAAGCGCTCTTTCAAAGACATTTCATACTTTACACGTTCAGACTTCTGCCATACCACCGTTGAAAGAAGGTGGAGGCTGCGCCGGCTTATAAAACCCTTTCAGGACAAAAACGCAATTGTATACCTGAACAATCCTGCAAGACTCAAGGTTATATTTGGTGGTCAGACAAAGTTTTTTGTATCCGAGATCATTGCGCAGGAATACCTTGATAGTTTGAAATAGTTTAAAGCAAATTGATAAAAAAAAAGAAAAAAAAAATGGGGGCCTGCTTTTAGGGAAAAGTGAACTAAACTTCTCCCTACCTCCCCGAGACTGTTGAGTCTTATTGAGTAATGTAACAAAAATAACACTGTCGGTATTGCACAAGGGGGCGTGATACGTATATAGTGGCACCGGTGTGGGTCTTTAATGGTTCCGCATAAGGCGTGGAGCATTATCTTCTATTGTTTTTTTTATATATAGCAAACCAGGCTGGCAGTTTGATAGTCAGTACTCGCGTTACCAAATGACTGATATTTGACAGATGTTTTTCCCGCAATTGAGCTCTTTATGGGTTTTTTCTCTCTCTCGTTGTTTTTCTCCTCTTTTCGCACTTGGTCGGGGGCCTGACAGCACGGGCACCTCCATCACTTTTTAGACTCCAATGGAGTCTTTTTGCCTTAATTTGGGAGCAAGGGGTGTGGGAGTGGGAGGGTGGAGAAGGGGGGGGGGGGGAAACACAAAAAATACAGACAACCTCATTCCGAAAAGAACTAATCGAATCTTTTAGTCACCAAATTACTGATTATAAAACGAATACACACAACAACACACACAATAATATGAGTAACAATATGAATAAGGGGTCAAACAATCTAGTTCCATGGGGAAGATAACTATTTGTAGCTGGAATGTGGCAGGGCTACATGATAGAGATAAACGGGGGCGGCTGTTCGAGATAATTAGTCGTAACTCGCCAGACATTATCTGTCTGCAAGAGACGCACATACCTTGGGCTAAGCGGAGCTTGCTAAAAACACAGGGCTATAATGTTTTAGCCACAACAAATCATACAACAAATACTCGGGGTAGCCGTATTAGGTAAGAATCACATTGGGATCCCTAAACGTCAGTCCCTAGACCAATATGGAAGATGGGTAATTATAGAGCTAGCTCTAGGACTAACCCTGTGCTCAGCATACGGCTCAAACTTGGATGACCCAGCGGTCTTTGAGAGTTTAGAACTAGAGCTGGCCGGTTGGCCCGGCCCTTTAATCATTGCTGGAGATTTTAATATTGCACTTGGAACGCATGGTAGCAGCTCAGCCAAACATAACTATTCCGGCCGGAAACCCAGAGTGTATAAAGCAATTTCCTCACTTATAACCAGCCATAACCTTGTTGATATCTGGCCCCTTAAACATCAAGACGATCCAGGCTACACATTTTTTTCTCATCCCCATAGTAAATACACCAAAATCGACTATATATTCACTACCAGAGACATTTCAAGTCTTGCAACTATTGTTAAATACCCTAAACTAATATCCGATCACAATGCTCTGGCTCTTACAATAAATTTAACTAGTTCCACCCGGAAACCCTCAACCTGGACATTTAACAGAAAACTATTGGTTAATAGTGAATATATATACTTCATTAGAAACTGGGCTCAGGGCTACTTTGATATCAATCGTTATAGTGCTCCAAGGAACATAGTATGGGATAGCTTTAAAGCTGCACTCAGGGGAGAAACTCTTAGCTATGTAGCCAGACTCAAGAAGCTGCAGTCCTCTGAGTACTCCGAGAAACTAGCTGAACTAGCCAGATTGGAAACCGCTCAGACAAGGTCAATTGTAGAGAAAACAGATGGATCAAACTTACTTCATCAGATCTTAATCCTCAAAACTGATCTAAATAAGGGGTTAACCCAGAAGTCAGCCGAAACCTTTAGAACTCACCAAAGAACTCTATATGAGAATGGGGAAAAGGTCGGCAAACAATTAGCCTTACGTACAAGACAAAAGGTCTCCCTTAATGTAATCTCTTCTATTAAAATAGATGACCAAGATTACACGCAAACAGAGGATATACTCGAGATATTCCAGAAGTACTATCACAATTTATATCAAAGTGATACTAATCATAGTGGGGAAGATATAAAGAATTTCCTTAGCAGTTTTCTAACCTGCTCAGACAATAGTTTAGATGGAACGACAAAGAATGATTTGGAGAGAGAGATCTCAATGGCCGAAGTCGAGCTTGCACTTGCAGAACTTGCCCCTGGGAAGGCTGCGGGCCCGGACAAAATTCCGTTGGAGCTATACCAAATTCTAGGTAAAATCATTTTGCCAATGTTGCTAGATATTTTTCTAGGGGTACAGTGGAACGGAAATACACCCACCTCTTGGAAAGACACCAATATTATCATCTTCGCTAAAAAGGGAAAACCAACCAATTCCCCAGTATCTTACCGCCCAATATCATTAATAAATTCTGATTCTAAGCTGTACTCGAAAATATTGGCCAATCGGTTGGGGGGAGTCATTGAGCATCTGGTCAGCCCATGGCAGCATGGTTTCATTCCCGGGAAGGGTACCACCGACCATACCCGCAGAGCAATAGCATTATTTGATATTATGTTAGCAACGGGCGGCCAGATGTCAATGATTCTCCTTGATGCCGAGAAGGCATTTGACCGAGTGTCGTGGGAATTTATGTGGGCTATCTTAGAACACTACAAATTTGGGCAAGGCTTTATTAAATCGGTAAAAGCAATGTATGCTGATCCTAAGGCTAGGCTTCAAATTATGGGGCGCGAATCGGGCAGTATTTGTATCTCGAGGGGAACGCGTCAGGGATGCCCGTGCTCCCCGATTTTATTTGCCCTATATATCAATCCTCTGATTTTGGAAATTTTGGCTAATACCCGAATTAAGCCAATTGTAACAGGGGTGTTTGAAACCAAAGTCTTAGCCTATACCGACGATGTCGCCATTTTAACACCTGATCCTGATGTAGCTATAATTGAGATTGAGGCAATCACGCAACAATTTGGGTCCTATTCAGGCTACTCTCTTAACAAAAACAAAACGGTCATATTATGTACAGAAAACATATATTGCATTGACTCTAGACGGTCAGAGAAGGCGACATATCTTGGGGTCTACATATCGGCTAACATTCAAAATATCACCAAAAATAACTACGAACCCCTCATTGATTAAATTAAACAAGATTTAACAAAAGTAAATAGTCTACACTTATCTACTATAGGGCGAGAGAACTATATAAAAATGACTATCTTTCCTAAAATATTGTATTTATTCCGAGCAATTCCATTATTAGTGGAGGACAACTTGATCAAAACTCTTGACTCCCAGATCTCTAAATTTGTGTGGCAATATGGTAAGATCAGGAGATCATTGAAACTCTTATCTCTGCCATTTGATAGAGGGGGACTCGCAATACCGCATTTACTGTTTTATTTTTGGGCAGCCTACCTGCAACAGTTCGCCCCGATGATTAACAGAACATGTAGCAGTGAAGTAGTGGGCATTCTATCAATATATGAATTGGCCCTCGGTCATAAAGCCAGAGGGCTACTTCTAAGACAACTTGAGCCCAGCTACTTCAAAAAAGTTAAGTTTAAAATAATAATTGGAGCATTGGAAAGTGTGGACAAAAGTTATTAAACACATGCAAATCCCCAAATTAACCCGATATACTCCACTCTGGCATTCATCGGTACTACCACTAAGTGTAAATGATAGAACTTCAGCTAACTGGGAAAGACAGAGGATAGTGTCCCTCTTCGACTTTTTAGGTGTAGACAAGAACTGTAGCTTTGTCACCCTGCAAAATCAGTTCAACATATCTGCAACAGACTATTTTAAATTTTACCAAATAAGAACAAGTTTATACTGTCGGCTGCCCCGCATAAATTGGGATAGAAAACCTCTAGTCAAAGATATTCTTAGACCATCTACCCAAATTGGCACTTTTTATTCTACCCTTCTTGAAAAGTCGCCTGACGATATGGAACATACCGAAGTAGCCTGGGCAACAAGACTGGATAATCCAGACATAGATATTGATAAGGTTCTGGCTCTTGCATCACAATTACTACTATCCACTAACTTAAAAGCGCAGCTTTATAAAACATTATATAACCTTTACTATACTCCCGCAAAATGTTATGTAGGGGGGCAAAGAATCAATGACCTCTGTCCCAGATGTAATCAGGGTCCAGCAACGCTTTTACATATGTTTTACGATTGCACCAAATTAACAATACTAAAGAAAATGATATGGGAATTTTGGAAAGAGGTTTTTGGGTGTGAACTGCCCATATCTTCCGCTATTTGTATGCTCGGATATGATGGCACGTTAAACTTGAACCATAGAGAGGAACGTATTCTTTTTATTGGAGCCGCGGTATACCGAATTATACTCGCTACTCGATGGAAGGAGAATGATTCTCCTAGTTTTCAAATGTGGCTAGCCCGATTCTTGGGCGTTTATAATCAAGAGATAGCAATTATGCCACCAGGGGGGTGAAGTCTAAAAAGCGAGGGGAACAAATTTGGGCCCCTATCATGGCTTGGAGCGCCTCGGCAACTTCAAATTGAATGGCTTAAATTGGGTATGCTCAGTTATATGTATATGTATATGTATAATAGCTATGATCCCCTTAAAAAAAATTCTTTTTTGTTTTTCTCTTTTACTTTCCCCTTTCTTCTATTTTTCTTTATGGAAAAAGTAACCTACTCTCTTTTGCAATTCTTTTTTTTTTTTCTCTCGTTCTTTGTTCCAGTAAGGATACCCCTCGTCTATGTGTTTTTTTGCTTTTTATATGATTGTATTAATTTTGTGGTGAAAAGTTTATATTAAATTCTAATGAAGTTGTCTAAATAAAAAAAAATAAAAAAAGGAGAATTATAGTTTTTCAAAGTGTGATGAGGATATTTGTTTCTTCCACGTCAGACTTACGCAGTTGATACCATCAGATCAAACTCTCCAAATATTCAAGACATCTAATTGTATCTATTACGCCATTCAGTCTATTAATATAAGAGAATGCCATTCGTACACAGCAACATGCTGTATGTTTGTACATGTTGTATGTATATATCATAATCTGTGCACACAGCAATGTGTCATATCTTCAAGGAAATAGAAGCCAAAGTAAGATGTTTTCAGGATGACATGTTGGTCTTTACTAGAAGCACCCAAGAACAGATGGAAATATTGAAAGAAATTTGTACAAGGCCTTGTATAGCAGACTTAATTCTAAGTGCCAACAAATGCTAATTGTTTCAAAATCAAGTCAATTGCTTGGGTCAAAGCATCTCAGCCAAGGGTATACATCCAAAGGAATCCCCAAGCACTTGCACCGTATGACAAATACAAATTAAAATCTTTAGCTGGACATTGAGAATACTTTAGCAAATATGTAAAAGATGTTGCAACTATATGTAAAAGATGTTGCAACTGTGATGGAACCTCTTCGTAAACTGCTAAGGAAAGGTATTGAATATATTTGGATTGAAGAACAGCAGTCCATGTTGGAGAACATAAAAAAGAAAACTGATGTATCCATCTTGTGGAAAAGTAAATTTTGCCATGTTCTGTGTCCCTACGCCTCATCCATCATATGTTATGTGTGCATGACCAATATGCATATGTTATTCCCCATGTCCGATTAATGACGCAATTCCAGTTGTGTCCACCTCTGGTATGTCATTTTCCAGTCCTCGTGAATACTACGAATATCAGGCCTATGTAAGTAATGTTGCCACGTTTCCCAGTGTGCACGTTATTTCATTATAAAGTCCCCGTTTCCAGGCCTCAAAAGGGCCCGGACCACAGATTCAGCTCCTGTCTCCTGAAAGCCTCGCTGAGGAGCGATACAGCCCCCACCTGTATCCTCGACCCTTCACTTACTTCCTGCCTCGCAGTGCCCGGTGCAGCTTGGCTCTGCCTCTGAGTCTGCCAAAAGTATGTTATAGTTCCAGTTATCAGTTCAGTCCTCCTCTTCTGCATTCCTAAGCTACTGAACTGCATCAATAGTTTCCGTCATTGTCTAGCCTACTCGGCTCCACGTTAGAGAAATACTGTATTTAATGGTCATTTAGTATTCTTCATCACGCACTACATGTAGAATAATGCATGGTCCAGTCTTAGAATCAAGTTAGCTTTTCCCCTCATGACTTCTAGTTTATATCAACATGTTCCCTAAACATCAGATACCAGATAGGGTTTAGGTACATGTCGCTCCGACCCTCCAGACTTTAGTCTCTGCTCCTAGCACAGAGTTCGTAGCCCCCAGCTTCTCCTAGTAACACGTCATTGCTAGTTTTCGCGCACCATTAGGTTAGAGGTCCCGGCTCCTTAGGTAGCCCCCTCCTATGTTTCCGCCCATTCATGACATATTCTGTTACGTTTGCATCACATGTCTATGTATACTCCCAGTTACACCCACTTTTTACTGTTATCTTTCGCGACTGCTACGCGTCACGCCTTCTGCTCCACCCACTGCTACGCCTACTGCAATGTAATGCTATGTGTTCGCGCTATGTATATATGCCTGTGTTTTGTTATTGAATGTTAGCGCGCTCCTCCCAGACCCGGACCCAGCAGCTGCTGGGTCATCCTATGCAGGTTGTCCTGATCCTGTCCTTATGCTGTAATAAACCTGCAGAAACTCCTACTACCTCGAATCTTGACTCTTATTTTATTGAGCTATCTGTTATGCTATAAGTCTAGTCAAAAATAGGGTATTATTTATTTATTTACCACATAATGGCGCCCGAACAGGGACTTGCCCTTTCCCCACGCGTCGGTGAAGCCACGCCGACCCCCTGACCCTCTGCAGTCGTGACGGAACTCTTCTGCGCAGTGGCAGATATTTCTGCTCAAGTATCCCTCAGGCCCACGGAGGAGACGGAGGAGGCGGTCCAGCATCCGAACGAGACGGTGGAGGAACGCGGCGAGTCCCGACCAGAGCCCAAGCCGAGAGTCCAAGGTCCGAGGTATCCGGAGGCCCACCTGTAACTGAAGTCCGAAGTCCGAAGTTCGTCGTCCGTCGTCCAGTCCAGTCCGAGGCCTTCCGTTCCGTACTGCCCGGTGAGTACCATTGCTGGGGTAGTATCTAGACAGGACCAATCTAAATTGACTCCTGGTCCGTGGGTTGGTGGTGCCCAGACTCACAAACGAAGTGTTCACCTAGGTGGATACGGGTCTTGATGCGTTCCTTTATGGGACCGGTATGTTCCGTACTGTTACAGCAGTGCATCCAGTAACTCTAGTCTGTTCCGTTCTCGAGAAAATTCTTGTATTTCTGTTCTCAGTATTTCAGGTAATATTCTGTTCGAACTGTTATTTATAATGTTCTTCATGTATTTTAATGTTGTGGTATGAGTGTGACGTGATTTCGTGTTTTTATTGTGTATTGTATTTTTGTCCAGATTACAGTTCAGTCATGCCTATATTTTCCAAGTTACGTCAGTTAAAAACTAGAAAGGGTCTGCTGGAAGCAGCAGTTCCTGTCCCGCCTAGGGACAGTCCAGGTCACTTTATGTATCAGAAACATGGCATAAGCGCCATATTGTATCTAGATTTATGGGTAGAGTATACCAAACAGTTAGAAGAAAAGTATAGATGGCCCGTATCGGGTACATGGGATGCTGAATGTATCATGCGAGTAGAAGAAGCATTATGGAAAAAGAAAGCCAGACAGTCACAGAAAGATGCCATCGAGTTATGGCGTAAAGAAGCGCATAGAAGAACGGAAAAGGAAGTCAGAAAGTCAGAGTTATGTAGAGAATCCCAAGAACGAGCCCAAGAAAGAGAATTAATCGAGATAGGTGAACAAGTCAAAGCCGAACAGTCAGACAGACAGAGGCATGCCCTTATTAAGGGTATGTATCCTCTCCTTGCCGAAGGTTTGCCAAAAGCGACCCCAGAGGCATCCAGTAATTTCCCGCCACCATTAGTTCCGACCAAGCTACGTCACAAACCGACCGCAGCTGATATTTTTATTTCGTCCTATTTGGACGACACAGTCCCCGAATATGCCAATCCTGTTCGCGCTCCGCCAGTCCCTGTAAACCAGGTAATTCATGTTCCTCCAGACACCGGAGTACCTGTTACGGTACCCCCGGTCCAGCCTACAGTTCCATTTCCCACTCTGCCAGGACGTAGAGCCTCAGTAGACGACTCCAGTCTAGGGGCCGCAGGAGGAGCTACTCCTTAAACCCCGCCGCCACACAAGCGTTTATCGGCACTCGAATTACATGCTCAAGCATCACAGCGCACTCCTAAAAGTAATAAGTCTGTCACAGAAATCAGGCAAGCCCTTAACGAATGTGTCTATGATCCAGTTCCAGGCGAATATACTATGGTTTTATATTCCTTACGTGTAAGGAGAGTGACCGAGTATCTAGTCACCTTGCCGAATATGAAAGAAGATCTAGACAGAATATATCGTTTCATCCGTACAGGGGAGGATCCAGAAAGTATTGGCGAGATTATGTCTCAAAGGAAAGCCGAGATTCAGCTCATGATATTAAAGTTCCTGATCAATTGTCTAATAAGAGAACAAGATTACCCGTCTAAAGATTCCGCCGAAATGAGAATCCTGACAAGGTGGAGTGATAATATAGCCGAGGGTAAGCACAAGACCGTCAGTGCCATGGAGAGTATGTACAAGAAAATTCGTAAAGAAATAGTAGGGTTACACGAACAGCGTAAAGCAGCACAAGTAAGTGAGAAAGAAAGTATCTCTGATCCTGAAGAGGAAGACGAGAATCCCGCCAGAATAGCGTATGTAGGAAAATCCAGATTTCCAGATCGCCATTTACGTCTAGAACCCAAGTCTATTTTTCAACATCTAGCACCAGAACAAGGTTCCCTAGAACAAGTATTTCAAGCTACCGATCACATTCTGAAATCACGAGTCGGTTACAGTGAATTAAGTACCATGCATGAACAAGAACTAGCCCGATCAGCAGTCCGATGGATTACTGATTCTACCACTTTTCCAGACGAAATAGTGGCACAAATGTTTCTGAAATTGCCCCCAGCCGAGCAACGACTGGTGGGTATGTATATGATCCAGCACCTCATTACTCTGTACGAGGGTCAACATTCTGATCCAGGTCCGTTACATGATATCCTGAACGAGTTACTCCAGTATAGATGGAGAGGTTTAGGTACTGATTTAATTAGTGTCATTCTAGAACAGCGCCACAAATATAGAACGTTTCTGAACCCGCATTTTGTTCATGTCTCACCCCCAGAAAGTAAATCGTTTTACATAGACAGACAGAATCCGTTACGAGAAGTCCACCCAGTCCAAGGGGCGGGTGGCGTAATGCAACGAGTGTTCGTATACACTCCGATTTCAAAGATGGAACTTCTTGAAATGAAGAAATTAATTCCCTGTCATGACAAAGATCCAGCAGGGTTCCATAGAGAATTAAAAGACATGCTCCGTATGGGAGAATACACTTACCCAGATATCATTAAAATGTTAAAGGTCCTGTTACCCGCAGGAGTGTATGAAAAGTTAAAGGAAAAAGAATGGGAGGTGGGAGAGAAAAAGATCGATTGGGCAGCTCTAGAAGCTGAAGACAAGGCACGAGTACCAGGTACCGGTCTTGGAGATAAATGTAAAGAATTACCAGAATTACTGATTCAAGTTTTACCCAGATTATTGACAACTAGGAAAGAAGACTGGGATGCAATCTCAGCCTGTAAACAGAAACAAGATGAGGATATTAGTGATTTTTATTCTAGATTTGAGAAATGTTTCAGTATCAACAGTGGTCTCAAGACAAGTAGTGAGTCATACCCTCATCTTTTCGTTACTAAATTAGTCGAGAATTCAAGTCCACAAATTAAAAACCGAGTTTTGAAAGTCGAAAGCACCTGGCAAGCAAATACTCCATCCCAGATGCTCCAGATGCTCCAGTACCACCAGAATAGAATCAGGGAAGAGCAAGAACACGAAAGAAAACGTATGAAAGACACGAAAATGAAAGTGCTAGTTGCACAATCTGTTCCTCAAGACAGTCAGAAGAGGGGTCCAAATCAAGCCAATCAAGCCAGTCATCCTACAGCTCCCGTTAGAGGGAACTGCAATTATTGTAAACAGCCAGGTCATTTTATAAACGAGTGTGCAGTTCTGAAACACAACATAGCTACTGGTAAGACTAAAGAAAGACCACGTCCGCCTAGACAAGAACAAGTTTCACAGATTCCTCAGCTACAGAATGCACAACAGACCGTTACAGTACCGCAGCCCATTGCGGCAACACAGCACGTTACATCACAGATGTACCAGTATGCACAGTCCGAGTATCCAGAGTATCAGTCATATTCATGAAACAGCCTAGAGAGGGAGGTAGGCTTGCCTCTCATCGAGATACCTGTAGATCAAGAAGGTCCCTATGTTCACAGTCAAGTATTAGGGAAAGACAGAAAGTTTTTGATCGATACAGGGGCAAGTAGGACCACAATTAGTCATGCCGAAGTTCCAGGGGCTCCGCTCTCAGGCTCAAGAAATGTTTCCCTTGGATTTTCAGGAAAACCAATAGTTAACGAGATATCAAAGCCAGTCACTCTAGAAGTAGGTCCATTGTCCCGCACTACTGATCTGTTACTTACTAAGTCATGTCCAGAAAATCTATTAGGCATTAAGACACTGAAAGAATTAGGTGCAGTTATTTGCTGTTCCCCAGAGGGAATACGTCTGTTCCTACGTGACTTTAAGGGTCACTATGTATTACGAGATTTTGATTCAAGATTGTCTAATGTTCCGCAGCATTTATGGGCGCAAGGTCCAACTGATGTAGGTTATATGCAAATCACACCCCATCGTGTGACTCTCAAACCAGGTGTAGTGTTACCCCGAATCAGACAGTATAGATTGCCACCTGAGGCTGTAGCAGCCTTATCCAAAATTATTGACGAGCTCATGGCTCAAGGAGTAGTTGTAGAAACTGACTCCAATGTATGCAATTCTCCGATCATTCCAGTCATGAAACGTACTGATCCAAATGCACCCCCAGTATATCGATTAGTGATTGATTTACGAGAGCTTAATAAATGTATTATTCCTCAGTACCCAGTTGTCCCAGATATTTCTTCCCTGTTGACAGCCATTGATTCCGAAGCCATGTTTTTCACTGTCATTGACCTCAAGAATGCATTTTTTAGTGTTCCAATTCATCCAGACAGCCAGTTTCTTTTCGGATTTTGTTTAAATGGAAGGAGCTATATGTTTACACGCGCTCCTCAAGGTTTCACAGAAAGTCCTAGTATTTACAGTCAAGCACTCAAGAGACAACTAGACAACATTCACATGCCAACTGACACTGCCCTGCTCCAGTATGTCGATGATCTACTGATCACAGCCCGTTCTGAACGTGCTTGCGAGCGAGCATCCCTTACAGTTCTGTATTTTCTAGCTGAGATGGGGCACAAGGTGTCACCTTCGAAGCTTCAATTCTGTGTCCAGCAAGTGGTATACTTAGGACACTTGCTGTCCAAGAGGGGTAGGCAGTTGACACCCGACCGTATCCAGTTAATAGCGAGTCTTCCCCAGCCCAGAACCCAGAAGGAGGTACGTGCCTTTATCGGCCTTACTTCTTATTGTAGACAATGGATTCCCCAGTATGCATTTCTCGCCAAGCCACTGATACAGTTAACGACACAGGAGGCAGCCGTATCGACTGTCCTCCCTTGGACATCTGAACATACACTTAGTTTCATCGAGTTAAAGAAAGCCCTATGTCAAGCTCCAGTTCTAGCTACACCGAACTACAGTAAGCCTTTTACACTTTTTGTTACTGAACGTGAAGGTACAGCATTATCTGTTCTCACACAAGATCAAGCAGGACAATATAAGCCCTGTGCTTATTTTTCGAGCACATTAGATCCAGTCGCCCAGGCGTTGCCTGCGTGCCTCAAGTCAGTTGCAGCCACAGCACTAGCTATCAGACAAAGTGATTCCATAGTCTTAGGACACTCCCTGACAGTACAAGTCCCACATTCAGTAGAAGTTCTTTTAAACCGAACACAAACACAGCACTTGACAATTGCACGTTTAACAGGTTATGAATTGACACTGTTCCAGCCACACATAGAAATCAGACGCTGCAACATTCTGAATCCTGCTACACTGTTACCATCAGTTAATTCAAATCCTGACCCACATGACTGTGTGGAAGTAGTTAACATTACGACAAAGCCAAGACAAGACCTGACAGACATTCCGTTACCAGATCCTGACCTGACACTTTATGTGGATGGTTCATGTATGAGAACTAGTACAGGAGAACTAGTCGCCGCGTATGCAGTGACTACTGACACTGAAGTAATTGAAACACACCGTATTGATACCCTGTCCGCTCAAGCAGCAGAGCTAGTCGCTCTGACACAAGCCTGTATACATGCCAAGAACCTGAAGGTTAATGTTTACACAGATTCACGTTACGCATTCGGAGTTGTACACGACTTCGGAGTGCTCTGGCAGGAGAGAGGTTTCATGACTTCTCATGGAACCAAGATTCAGCATGGTCTCCTTATTCAAGCCCTGTTAGATGCCATACATTTACCGACATCTATTGCTATCATGAAATGCAAAGCACATACGAAAGTCACTGACATTATTTCCCAAGGTAATGATTTAGCAGACCGCACAGCCAAGCTTACAGCACAGACTCCAGACATTCCAGTTAATCTGCCACATACTCCAGATCTGATTACATGCATGACAGTTAAGGACCCTACACAAGATGTCATAGATATCCAGTTACATGCTACTCCCGATGAAATCAAGAAATGGTCTGAACAAGGAGGGGTCCAGACAGATCAAGGATGGTTAACAAAGGGTAGAGCCACATGGTTTCTCCCCGATTCTATGGTTCAAGTCATTATCAACACCGCACATAGTCCAGCACATTTAGGAGAAAAAGCTATGTTAGACAGTATCCAGAACATTTGGTTCAACAAGCATTTACGAGCTGCAGCCAAGCAGAAAGTCCGTACCTGTATGATATGTTGTCAGTTTAACCCAGGTAAAAGTGTCCCGGTGGAACAAGGTGGTTTCCAGCCCCCTGACCACCCTTTTGAGGTCCTCCAGATGGATTATATTCAGATGGAGCGATGTCGAGGTTTCAAGTATGTCCTTGTAGTTGTATGCGCTTTGTCCAGGTGGACAGAAGCATATCCAGTCCCAGATTACACAGCCGCGACCACTGCCAAGCAGTTGGTTCGTGAATTTTTCCCTAGATACGGACTCCCTAGAGTCGTATATTCTGATAACGGCCAGCCATTCTCATCTGAACTCATGAAACACGTTTCCCTTTTGTTAGGGTACCAGTGGAAGTTTCATTGTGTACGCCATCCTGAAGCAGCCGGTCTCGTAGAGAGACATAATCAGACTCTGAAAATCCGCATTGCAAAAGTCTGTAAGGACAAAGGTGTGGACTGGCTAGTAGCTCTGCCAGTCGCTTTGTTTTATATGCGCATGGTCGCACATTCCAGATCAGGTCTGTCTCCGTATGAGGTCGTATTCGGCCGCCCCCCTAACATGTGGGGTACTCCTAGACCCCGAAGTATTACCGATGTTTCATGTAATATGCTGACAGATTACCTAGCTTCCTTGATGTCTGCCCTCAACTCATGTCGTTCACAGGTTGCTGCCGCCTTTCCAGACAATACCGAGGTGGCACCGCACGAGATCGTTCCAGGCTCCCTTGTAATGGTCCGAAATTTTGACAGATCAAGTCCGCTGGAACCACGTTGGAAGGAGCCACGTCAGGTCCTCTTGACCACCCGAACTGCCGTCAAGTTGGAAGGCAGGAAGGGGTGGGTCCACCTTTCTCATGTAAAACTTTTCAAAGGATTGAAACCAGCGTCTAAAAACATTTTCCAGGATTCGAAAGATTGCCAGAACATTGTTTTAAAGGACTGTCCCGCACAAGACATTATTACAACCCCTCCCTTGTTAGAGAAAACTCCGCAACAGGAGTATAAGTTAAAGCTCAGGTCTAGTAAAATAAGTCAGTCAGTTTGATTGTATAAGTCCTCCCCTAGGTGAAACGGTTAGATTGTTTCTGACATGTATAAAATAGACCCCCATAGTGAGAGAGTCAGTCGAAGTTCACTTCAATGTATCGTTTTTCTAAGTTTCATATTATTTCTCAGCATAATGATTTCCTGCACCAGCTACGCACTTTTCCTGTGTTTTCCAGTTCCTCATGTAAATATGTCTGCTAATGCTACAGTAGAGCACACGTTTAGTGATCTGCCTCCTCACGAATATTCTTACCGCCTCGCTATGCGCAACAACACATTTATCCGTATGTTACATTACTCACACCAGACCAGCAATGCCACTAATTGTTGGGTGTGTGGTCGACTCCCCCCTTTCCAGACACCGAAGGGAGTTCTGCCACTTTTTCCTTATCCATTCTCACATAATGGTTCGTGTGGAGCATGGTCCACGTTAACGTCATCCTCAACAGATATGTCTTTTCTTAACAGTACATGTTTTCCAGACAAGCAAGGTTTCCCCCACAGAACAGGTTTAGATCTAGAAAATGAAGTTTATAATTTAGGTAATTATTCGTCGAATTTCATGGTCCTGAATGTTCAGTCTGATACTACTCCAGACTTACCTGCTATTTCAGTACTACCAGTCAAAGGCGAATTATGTGTCCGTAGTTATGGTTCTGTACACATAGGTCATAGTGAATGTACTACTGTTATCAAGTATAGTGACAGTGGGAAATCAGTTTTCAAAGCTTCACGTCATTCTTATTTTGTTTGTGGTCAAACCGCATATGTTCGTTTGCCCCTCGATTGGGAGGGAACCTGTTACATTGCCTTCCTACTGCCACCTGTTTTCCTAGCCCCATCTGATTATCACAGAAACACACATCTAGTACACATTAGACATAGAAGGGAGTCCCCAATTGTCGATTATACTGAAACTACTCTAGAACAGTATACAGATTTCAATAAAGGTTTCTTCTTCTTTGTAGGACCTGTCCAGAATAGTAAACTGATCCGTAGGTTAACAAGAACCCTTGAAGCTGTAGTAAATGAGACTGCCTCTGCTCTAGGTAACCTAACCGAAGAACAATCTGCTATGAGATTTGTCGTTTTGCAAAATCGTCTCGTCCTTGACGTCATACTGGCCGATAGGGGCGGGGCCTGTAGAGTCATCGGATCTAGTTGCTGCATTTTCATTCCAAATAACGCGCCGTCTGTTTATTCAGCTATAACCAGACTCCATAAAATTGCCCATCTGTTACATCAAGACCCAGGCACCTGGACATGGTCCGGTTGGTTCTGGAATATAATTTCCGCATGGGGATGGAAAGTCCTGTCCTTTCTAGGTATTGCAGTAGCGATCATATTTAGCTGCTGCCTCTGTATACAATGTGGCCCTGCGATTTGCAGCATGTGTGCTACCTCTTGTATTCCTAGTCCCAAGCCCCGTTCTAAATCCCGTTCCAAGACAATTCGAGACGAGCAAATGATACTGTATGAAATGATAGATGGTATCATGAAAATTGATGTTTCCTGATGGAAACGTAGTGACAAGGAGGGAATGTGGAAAAGTAAATTTTGCCATGTTCTGTGTCCCTACGCCTCATCCATCATATGTTATGTGTGCATGACCAATATGCATATGTTATTCCCCATGTCCGATTAATGACGCAATTCCAGTTGTGTCCACCTCTGGTATGTCATTTTCCAGTCCTCGTGAATACTACGAATATCAGGCCTATGTAAGTAATGTTGCCACGTTTCCCAGTGTGCACGTTATTTCATTATAAAGTCCCCGTTTCCAGGCCTCAAAAGGGCCCGGACCACAGATTCAGCTCCTGTCTCCTGAAAGCCTCGCTGAGGAGCGATACAGGCCCCACCTGTATCCTCGACCCTTCACTTACTTCCTGCCTCGCAGTGCCCGGTGCAGCTTGGCTCTGCCTCTGAGTCTGCCAAAAGTATGTTATAGTTCCAGTTATCAGTTCAGTCCTCCTCTTCTGCATTCCTAAGCTACTGAACTGCATCAATAGTTTCCGTCATTGTCTAGCCTACTCGGCTCCACGTTAGAGAAATACTGTATTTAATGGTCATTTAGTATTCTTCATCACGCACTACATGTAGAATAATGCATGGTCCAGTCTTAGAATCAAGTTAGCTTTTCCCCTCATGACTTCTAGTTTATATCAACATGTTCCCTAAACATCAGATACCAGATAGGGTTTAGGTACATGTCGCTCCGACCCTCCAGACTTTAGTCTCTGCTCCTAGCACAGAGTTCGTAGCCCCCAGCTTCTCCTAGTAACACGTCATTGCTAGTTTTCGCGCACCATTAGGTTAGAGGTCCCGGCTCCTTAGGTAGCCCCCTCCTATGTTTCCGCCCATTCATGACATATTCTGTTACGTTTGCATCACATGTCTATGTATACTCCCAGTTACACCCACTTTTTACTGTTATCTTTCGCGACTGCTACGCGTCACGCCTTCTGCTCCACCCACTGCTACGCCTACTGCAATGTAATGCTATGTGTTCGCGCTATGTATATATGCCTGTGTTTTGTTATTGAATGTTAGCGCGCTCCTCCCAGACCCGGACCCAGCAGCTGCTGGGTCATCCTATGCAGGTTGTCCTGATCCTGTCCTTATGCTGTAATAAACCTGCAGAAACTCCTACTACCTCGAATCTTGACTCTTATTTTATTGAGCTATCTGTTATGCTATAAGTCTAGTCAAAAATAGGGTATTATTTATTTATTTACCACAATCTTACAACCATTTGCAAGTGGAAATCATTGTATAATGTTGGTTGATGCTAGTGCTTATTGCTTGGAGGAGTGTTGTTGCAAAAGCTAGGACACAAGCAGTGGATATTGTTGTACACATCTAAAACTCTGAACAAAGATGGTATTCCATTATGGAAAGAGAATTACTTGGATGTGTGTGGGTAGTATACCATTTCAGACTTTTCATATGGGTAAACAGGTTTTTGTTACATACAGATCATAAGCCACTGGTACAAATATTGTCTCTGCGTGGGGGGGCAAATTCTTCTGCCTGCATAGCTAGGTTATGCTCAAAACTGCAAAAATATAGTTTTGAGATAACTCATTTGCCAGGTGGACCTAATCAAGCAGCTGGCTGTTTATCTAGGCTTTCATGTGAAGGTTCTCCATGTTCAGTTGCCAATGTTGAAGTCTGATGTGATAGTATGTCTCAGCACCTTGAGACCCTCACGGATGAGTAGTAGCACTTAACAAACACGTGATTGATTGATTGATTGAATGTGATCATGTGAGTGGGAGAAAATTACTTACAGAGGAGGCCAAAGATAATATGCTTAAACTTATAAGAAATTATACATGTAAAGGTTGGCCATCCTATAAAACACAGAAGGGGCTTCTGCACTCATTTTATCAAGTTTCCCCAGAGTTATGTGTGATCAATTGATTAATATTCCGAAATTAAAATTGTGTTCCTCCTAAGGTGATACATGAGTTTCTAATAATGAGTGTCATCAAGGACACATGGGAATCTTCTCCTTGAAGAATTAACTAAGAGAAACATTTTGGTATTGATGTTAATGCTGAACATCGGGTAAGACAATGTAATGCCTATTTTTGTGTGTAATTGTCTTCAACGAATTTTAGAATTTAGACAGTTAAACAGCTGAAAGTTGCAAAGTGTGCGCCATTCACAACATTGAATCCTATAACCAGATTCTTGACATATAATATGTCAGCCAGCTCTATAGATTGTACAGTTAGATTGGGTTATTAAATATAGTGGTATCTCACAGAAGATCCATTAAGGGTTGGGGGGACAATTCCCACCAGGGGGCCTGTCAGGGGGAGAGGACTGATCAGAGGCGTCTAGTTTTATGGTTTGGATTTATGCGCGAAAGGGCGTTCAGATATCCCTAGGATGGGACTTAGGAGGTTGCAGATGGGCATAATCCTCCTCCATGCCCTCATGGTGGCTCATACTCTCCAGCCAGTCCAGTACAGTGGGCACTATCCCAGTGTAGGCTGATCTCCCCTTTGCCCAGATGCAGAGCCATAGAAACTAAACAACTTATTGTGTGCAGGATGTTCTGAGTGTACCCCAATAGAACTGTCAGAGGATACATGGTTATGGCATGTTCAGACATGGCTGATATGTGGGAGTATATAGCCATCCAGTAAGTGGCCACTGCCGGACATGTCCAGGTCAAGTGTGCAAAATCCGCTTCCGGAGCACCACATTTTTAACATCTATCAGATCTGAAGTGGTCAAATTTGGTGGTGTCAGCTGGGGAGAGATAATACCGGTGTAAGTATTTAAAGTGCAATAACTTGTGCCTCTGCTTAATGAAAATATTCTTGGTTGTTGTACAACAGTAGCACCATATTTGGTCTGTGAGCTGCGTCCCCAGCTCTCTTTCCCATTTATCCCGCACTCGTGTGGTGGTGTCTTGTCTCAATGTCATGCATGAAAGGTAGAGTCTGGAGGTCATTAGGCTTCCGTCTGTGATTTTAACCAGCATTGTCAGGGGTGGGAAGTCAACCCGAGGAAGTGGGTAAAGTGTTGTGTAGTCTCTTAAAAATAAAAAGGTCCAAATAAAGGATATTTCGTGCTGGCATAGTGTTGGTTAAGCATAGGACATGGCTATTTGGAAATAGATAACTAATTGTACACAATGAGTGTTGGTCAAGAGTATGTACGACCAGTGCCTCCATAGTGAGGGAGAGTCAAGAGTTGTTGGGGAAAGGGAGAGCGCCAGAGTATAAAAGGCCTCCACCCAGTAATTGTTGCATTCAGCGCCATGTTCAGCATGCCGTGGAGACTGTCTGGAGATCTTGGATCTCCAGTGGTAAACCCTTGGGTAAAATCTGTGAGTGAAATAGTCCTTCTAGTTGCACCCGTTCGGGTCGGATGTATAGAATGCGTGCATCAGGGGGCTACCACCAATAGGTGTAATGACATTGGGGGGCAAGGTAGTAGAGACAGAAATCTGGGACCTCAAATCCCTCTCATAGGGGAGAGTGAGGGTGTCTCAGCAGATTTGTGGGTGATCCCAAGTCCATACCAGGCCTTGTAGAGTGCTGCATAGAGCTCGGAAGAAGGTCTGTGGCAGTGGAAGGGGAATATCCTTTAATAAATATAGGAACATGGTGAGTACAACCATTTGAATCATAGCTACTTGTACTACCATGGAGAGGGGTAGTCTGATCCATCGATCCACTTGCGATGTGAGAGATGCCCTAGCCAGGCTGATTTGCATTGAAGGATCTGTACCCTATCTCTGTGCATATGCACACCAAGGTATTTAGTGGCATCCTCAGCCCAGCGGAGGGGGAGGTCTGCAGGTGGCGCTTGGGTTGTGTTTGTCAGGGGAAAAAGTTCAGGCATATTCCAGTTAATATTGGAGTCCTGGCAGGTCTCCATAATGTGCTATTTCTCATTAGTGGGGGTAGATTTTCCTGTGGATGTCTAACAAACAGTAGGATAATGTCTGCGTATAGAGAAAGTAGTAGAGGGCCATGTGTTAGTTGTAGCCCACGGTGTGCGTGACTATCCTGTAAGATGCGGTGCAGTGGGTCTATTGCAGCTCTGAAAAGAAGAGGTGATAATGGGCATCCTTGGCTGGTGCCTCGGAAGATGGGAAAAGTGTCTGTGAGCGTGCCGTTTACCCGCAGGCGGGCCGTGGGCCTGGTGTACAGAGGCATAACCAAGGCTAGAAATGGAGGTAGGATGCCTAGTTTATGTAGGACGGCATATAAAAAGAGCCACTCTAGTGAGTCAAATTCCTTTTCGGCATCCAATAGGGCCACTGCTGAAGGCGTGTTAGGGGAGACTTTCTTTAGTTCCGCAAATAAAGTGCTGAGTTTTAGTGAAGTTGACCAGTGCAGCTCTGTTCCATCAGTAGGGAGAGCATAATGGCAAGGATGTTTGGTAGGATTTTTTTTATCTAGGTTAACAGCGAGAGGGGGCGATATGAAGTAAAGCGGCTGGGATCCTTGCCTGGTTTCGAAAATACTGTCAACACCGCTTCTCGTATAAAGGGTGATAATTCACCAGTGCTTTGTGCCTTATTGTGTACTGTTAGGAGTTGTGGGGCTAGCTGCTGTTTAAAAGCTTTGTAAAGGGCTCCTGTCAGCCCATCTAGTCCTGGTGTCTTGGCTCCGTCCAAGGCCGTGATGGCTTGTGTCACCTCCTCCAGTGAAATGGGTTCGCTTAAAAACTCCTGTTGACCATTTGACAACCTCACCATTGCTATCCCCTCAAGGTAGAAGGCGATCATCAGAGAATTTGCCTGGTGGCACGGGCCATGTACAAGTTCTGGTAATAGCGTTTGTACTCGTGTAGGATGTGTTCCCCTCCACTAATGACTGTTCCTGTATCGGAGCAGAGCTCTGCTATCTAATCCTGCTGAAGGTTTTGGTGTAATAAAATCACCAGTGTTGTCCAGGTCTCTCTCCCTTTCCATATTGGTGGAAGTTAGCTTGTTGGCCAGGTCTCTGAGCTTCGCCAGTAGGTCTGCATGTCACTTCAACTGAGTCGCATTTGTCTCCGTGTGTCCTCGCATTTTAGATCCCGCAGCTCGTTCTCAACGCACTGTTTTGTTTCAAAATGCAAACCCCTTGAATATATGCCTTAAAGGTTTCCCATAGCGTGGCTTGGGTGGATACCATGGCAGTGCTGAATGTAAAGTATTCTGTGATGGGGTCAGTAGCTCACATCGAAGCACGGGGTCTTTTAAGATGTCTTCTTGGAATGGCCAAGTATATACGGGTGGGAGGTCTAATTTAAGTGTGACAGGGCTGTAATCTAATAGTATCCGGGGAAGGACTGAAATGTCAGATACCCATAAGGTGGCACTCTTTGACAAGAACCATTAGTCCAATCTAGTCCATATAGAGTGGGGTGATGAGTAGAAGGTGTGCCCAGGAGTATGCTGGTGGCATGTGTGTCAGACATCTAATAAAGAGTATGTGTCAGTTATGTGTCGGAATACTCCTCTGGTGTGGAGTGTATCAGTTGGTTGGGTAATGGTCAAGTCTGCCCATAGAGAATGTGGCATGTTGAGACCACCCCCTACATGTAAATGATTTGCTTCTAGACTGACCATCCAGTCTAGTAAGTCTTTGAAAAAATAAGGGTCATCGACATTAGGTGCATATATATTTACCACTAGGACTTTTTGTCAGCTAATGTACCTTGAAAAATTATATAGCGTCCATTCGGGTCTGTGTTATATGCATGTCGAATGAACAAGATACTTCTATGGATGAGGATACAAGAGCCTTGGGAGTATGAACTAAAACAGGAGAAGTATCGTGGTAGTTCCATTGTTCAGCAAAAGCTATTGTCTTTCCGGAGAGGTAAGTGCTTTTCCTGTAGGAATGCAATTTTAATATTGTGTCTCTGTAGATAAGAGAGCACCTGCTTGCCCTTTTCGTGCATTGTTGATGCCACAAATTTTCCAGGTCATAGCGGTAAGTCCAAGTCTCTTAGACGGCATGGGTCTCATAGGTAAGTTGAAATGGGAGCTGACTTGGTGGAGGATGTTGTGAGATGGCTTGTAAGAAAAAGTGTGTGGTACATCATAAGACAACAGAAGACAATTAGGTTACTAACACCAAATAACATAAACCCCACCTCCCTACCTCCCACCCACACTAGATTAAATGTCATCCTGTGAATCCTAGTTTTGTTAACAAAACATATAAACAAGAAAATTCCCTAAGTGAAACTGGTGGGGAACACCATGGGGGCACAGCGACACTCCAACCACAGTAGCTCCTCTGAACTTGGAATTACTATCTGGAAGTCGTGCAACCACTAATGGGGAATAATTGCAGGCATCGGATGCAGGGTTACAGATGCAGATCACAGCAAGTCAAGGGGGCTATTTCTTTCAATTACATGCATTCGGATCTCCTGAAATCTGCACAGTACAGCTCACAGCGACCTGTGTTGTTGGGGAAGAGTATCTTGAATGGTCTGTTCCTGAGTGTGGGGATGGCACGCTGTGATGGTGGAGACTTTGCCCTGATCTTCTTGCAGAAAGCTGCTGCATCTGCTGGTGTATCCATAATTTGTATGCAGCCTTTATGTTCTATCCGTAAGCGGGCTGGGTATAGCATGGCATCACGCACACCCAGTTTGCGCAGGGAGCTCTTGACATCAGCAAATTTACATCTGGCCTCATGTGCCATGGAGATGAAGTCCAGAAACAGCGAGTTGTTAGTGCCTTGATACCTGAGTGAGCCCATTTCTCATGCTAGCCGGAGAGCAGTGTCTCTGTAGTTAAGCAGGTGCGCTATAATGTATTGTGGTGGGGTGACCTCTGGTGACCTAGGGCTAAGGGAGCAGTGTGCCCTGTCCACTGTAAATGTGGTAGAAAAGCTGGAGCATTTGAAAAGTTCAGTTAGCAGTCGTTCAATGAATAACTCTGGGCATCCCTTGTTGGTGGTCTCTGCAATAGTAAACACCATTTACCATGCATGTGATAAAATGCATGCCATTACAATGCAGTCATTACAATGACCACGTTGTTACATCACTTACCATTACAGCGCAAGTTGTTGCAATGACTTGCTGAAGGGGGCAGAAGGTGTTGGATGTTAAATCCAACACTTTCCCTACTGTTGCACAGACTGGATTGGAATAGTAAATTAGACTATTCCAACATCCAGTGCCCCCCTACAGCAAGTCGTTTTAATGACTTGTGTTGTAATGGTATGGGTGGTACCAATGCAATCGTTGTAATGACCACGTTGTAATGGCATGCGTTCAAAATGCATGTGTTGTAACATGGCCTATTCCTCTGCAATACCTGCTATGCGGATGTTATTTCAAAGTGACCTAGCTTGGAGATCTTCCTTTTTTATGGCCACTTATTTGACCACTCGCTCGTTTTTTTCCATGCGTTTCTGTGTTGTAACGGCTGTGTCCTCCAGGTCTGTTAGCCTCTTCTCTGTGCCATTTAGACGTACTCCGTGGTTATCCAGTCGCTCACCCAGCCTATCAATGCGGCCAGTTAGCGTGCCCAATCGGGTATCCATTGCACTGAATCCTGCTTTTAGTTCAGCCATTATGGTGGCTATCTTACCAGTGGTGGTGGCTTCTGGGCCGTTGTCCGAGGGCTCATCCATGTCAGAGTGTGCCCCATGACTTTACGGAGGTTTTGTGCAGTCGAAAATGAGTTGTCTCGGCTTTGGGTCTGTTCTGCCCATGGTGCAGCTGTCGTTCGTTGCAGTTGCCCCTTTAGAGCAAGTAGGGTTGAGGGCCGGTTTAGAGGATGTGGCGTCACTCTTACTGTTGCTTTCCC
Source organism: Lissotriton helveticus (assembly GCF_964261635.1). Lineage (NCBI taxonomy): Eukaryota > Metazoa > Chordata > Amphibia > Caudata > Salamandridae > Lissotriton > Lissotriton helveticus. The sequence continues at coordinate 915,754,501 of NC_136067.1, forward strand.
TGTCACTGTTTAGTTGAGTGGGTCCTCTGGCTCCCTAAAAACTCCACAGATATTGGGCGCCGACCACGCCAGTGGCCATGTGATCCTTATTGGGGTTACTTCTGCTCACTTCTTCCCAGTGCCAATGTGTCTGTTTGAATTGTGTGGTGATAGGTGGGATCCAAGTTGGGAGCTGAGGATGTGGGGAGGGTGTTGCTCAGTTGTATTGTGTCCTTTCCCCCCCACAGAGTTTTTATGGCTTTTGAAGACTGGCTTCTGCGGTGTGGCTGCACCTTGGTGTGATGGTACACAACACTTGTACTTGCAATGCACCCCTATTCTTTGGGTTACTAGCCGGCTGTTCCCGTGGGCAAATGTGTGGGGTTTTTAGACTTACCGCGGTGCACCAACTCTGTGCCTGGCCCACCTCTGTAGATCAGGCGATGTCTCGCTACTGCGGCCCCTTGCTCCCATTACATCAGGTTACCAGCAGGTCGGTCCCCCAGGAGGCCTGGTATCGCAATGTGTTGACGGACTCCCTGGCGTGCCCTTAGCTCCGCTGCAGTAATAAAGCTCTATCTTGTGGCCTCTCACCTACGGCACTCTTCCTTGCCGAGTGATGGTCCTTTGCCCCATGGTGTAGCCGACAGCAACCGGGCGGTGGCAGCAGGAAAGCAGGGTTCGGAGGAGATGAGGTGTGGCGGGTGGCATCAGTTACCACGGGATCGGGCGATCCCTGCCTCAGGCTAGCCCACGGCCTCTATCGCCACGGGGCTTCCAAGGCCATGTTGTATGCTCTCTCACCCTCCACTGAGTTTGCGGTTGTCAGGTTTGGCACCCCTATTTCTTAGGGTATCTGGGTGTGCCCTGCCCTCAGGGTGTGCTGTAGACAAAAATTGGCAGCGGTTGTTATCTAATTAGAGCTGCAGTTGTCGGAGCTTCATGGAGATGCGGCCATCTTGGTGGATGTTGCGTCAACGCCCCGTCAATGTAATACTTGTGCTACTTCTGATAAAAACTGCAAAATCTCAGTTACCGATAATGGTATTCCATTTGATTTCTAAAATGATGGCTGAGTTGTTATGAATCCATAATATTAGACACATCGGAACAGCAGCTTTATATGATCCCCAGTGCAATGAAGAGATGAAACTTTTCTAATAAATATCTCAAAAAAAGTGTTCAATTTGCAATTATAAGTAAAGTTCCATTCATTTTTTCTATCCATAAAAGGACTCATACAATTTCAAAGGGATATCACCATTCCTGTTGTTTAAAGGGAGACAACCGACTTTGAATAATTGTCCTTGGTGGCACAGGTCCAGGTCCAAGATCCCTAAATCAGATGCAGGGCACAAGGTTCAACTGCTGCCATGACCCACACTTTTTGGCCATGCTGAAACTCTACCAGAGTTGAATTCTGGCCATTCCAGCATTTCATCTCCTCCTGGCATGCTTCTAGGTTAGCCTGAGCAAGTTTACTGAAGCGTGAAGTTTGGTTCCTGAAGGCCTGCATGTAGCTAAATACATCCTGGGGAGTTTTTCTGGGAGCAGTCTCCCAGCCTTCCTTGACCAAATCTGAAAGGTCCTCTTACAGGGGGCCTATACAGAAGTTGAAAGGGACTGAACCCTAATCATTTCTGCGGTACCTCCCTGTATGCAAAGAGCAGGCATGGTAAGAGGACGTCCCAATTATGCCTCATGGGTTCAGTTAGACTGTTGACCATACCCTTCAAGGTTTGGTTGAATCTCTCCACCAAATCATTACCTTGGGGTGGTAAGGAGTGGTGGACTTGTAGGTCACACCGCACTCCTCCCACAGGGATGTCATATACTTTGATATGAAATTGGTCCCACAGTCAGATACCACCTCTCTGGGTGAAACCCACGTGGGAAAAGATCCCCATTAACGCCCGGCCCACCACTGGTGCCGTCATTGTTCTGAGAGGGATAGCCTCTGGGTATCGGGTGGCATGGTCCACCACGACCAGGATGTACCTGTTGACCATGGCTGTCGTGTGATCCAGACATTGTTCATCCCAATCCTTTCAAAAGGGGTTCCTACAGCTGGAAAAGGTTGGAGAGGAGCCTTACACTTCCTCCCACTCTTACAACTTGCCTGGCTAGTTTGGCAAGACCTGCAATGTGCATCTGTCTACCTTCGCATTTGGGGCTGAAAGAAGTGGGGACAAGCCTGTCAAAGGTCTTGTCCTACCCCAAATGTCCTGCCAAAGGCACATCGTCAGCCAGTACCAGTAGGAAGGTCTGAAGTGCTGTGGTACCACCAGCACATGGGCTGACTCAATTTCAGCGACCTTAGGCTTGCTGTACAGGAGACCATTATCCCAGTAGATCCAGTGTGATCCAGTCTGATCACCAGCAGCCTGGTTTGCTGCCTGCTGCCTGCTGCCTCAAACCCTCCAGAGAAGGTCATTCCTTCTGCTCCCTGCAGAATTCTTCTGTGGTGGGACCGCCTTCTTGCTGCCAATGGGTCAGGTAAGTCCCCACTTCAGATCCCTGCTCCCCTGTAGATGCTGGGACATCCCCCATGCGGTCAGCCTCCTCCTGGACCGTGGGAACTCCAGGGGCGGGTTTCCCGTGCCCGCTGCCCTTTCTCTTGCCATGAACATGGGCCACTGTTTTAGGCTCTAGGTCCTTCTGATCACCCGTACTGATTGCCAATGACCGAGTGGTCACGCATGACCACTCTGGCAACCTAAGCATCTCCAAGTGAGATCTGAGCTCAACATCCTCCACAAGGACTGCTCCAGGTCATTACCAAGCAGACACTATACCGGCATGGTAGGGCTCACAACCACCTTCAAGGGACCTGAGACCTCCCCCCATTCAAAGGGAACCTGCGCCACCTTACACTGGTGCTCTGATTTGTCCACAGCAAGTACTTGGTGGAATGCCCCCGGGTCTACTTGCTCAGAGTAGATCCTCAGAGACCAGGTGACACCGGAATGTGGTCACACTGGCTCCAGTATCTCTGAGAGCCTCTACCTTTCTCCCATTGATGGTCTTTGAGGTTCTTGCAAATAGCTTTCAACTCCTTCACATTGTACGTTTCTAACCTCTCCTCCTCAAAGGCCACTTCCACAGATGCAATGGATGATGCTCTTGATTCAAGTGGCAAGATCAAAAATAGTCCAAAAAGAAACAGGAAGTGGTATGTAGTGGTCTGTAATATGGTACTAGTGTACACCAATCACTGTGGGTCAAGTAGAAATGCAAGTTTTATCCTCACAGCTGACAACCAATGTTAGAAATGGGAGCCTCTAGTTGTTAATGATTTACACCTTTGTCCAAATAGGGACTCTTCCTTCTAGTCAGAATAAGGTTGATATCCTTCTAAAATAGCCCCTGGTCACCGCCTTGGTAGCTTGGCATGTACAGTCAGGCTATCTCAGAGGTAATGTGTCAAGCATTTGCACCTAACACAGAGCAATAAAGTGAAAACACTACAAAAGGACACCACACCAGTTTTAGAAAAATAACCAATGTTTATCTGTGCAAACAAGAACCAAAACGATAATAAGTCCAACATTCAACAATCAAAATCTATACTCTGTAAGAATGACCTAAAAAAATGCAGTTCCTTAAAGTCGGAAGCTCCGTCCGGTGCTACAGCGGTGCTGAAAACAACCAAATCCAACTGGGTCGGTCGACCATATCAGTGCGGATAGGCGTCAGTGTAAAAAGACATGTAAACAGTACATTTTTGTGTCGGCCGACCACAGTGGTGTGTTCCGGCAGCAGCAGTCATCGAGGTTGCGGTGTGAGCTGAGTGGTTCGGCGTGCAGTACCCTCAGGTGATGGTGCAGGCAGCGGCTTGGTGGCGGCCGTGCAGTTGCTTTGGTGAAACCAGGGATGCAGTTTGAAGTGGGGCGGTGCTCATTTCCATGCTGACAGTCATGGTGTAAGCTTCGGCGGTCGTCGAGGATTGGCGGTCGATGGGGCTGGTGTCGATTTGCTGCAGCTGTGGTGTGGGATTGACCTGTGCTACATTTAGTTTACGAGCTTTGCCCCCAGACCACGATGCATACAATGGTGGTGGGGTCAGCTGGCCACGGCATCGTCAGTGAGACCAGGGTGCTGAAGTGAAGTGAGGTGGGCAGAGTGCGGTACCCACAGGTTGCGGTGCAAGCAATGGCTCGGTGGCGGCGGTGGTCGTTGCCATCGGTGAGACCAGGGTTGCTGTGTGAAGTGCGACGGTGCCCTCTGCGGTGCCTTCCGGCCATGGAACCACTGGCGGCCTTGTTGATGGCATCGGGATGCAGTTTCCCTCTGTGGAAGCTGAGACATGTGGTCCCAGAGGCGTTACCCAGAGTTAAGTTAAGTCATTTCTGTCCCTGCGACTTTATGAACAGGAGGCAAGCTCTATCTCAAGCCCTTGGAGATACTCAGCAACAAGTGAAGAAAAGTTCAGTTCAGTCCTTTCACTGCTAAAGGCAGAAGCAGCAACTTCAGGCCAACTCAGCAAATCAACAAAACAGCAAAGGGGCAGTACTCCTCCCGGCAGCTCTTCCAGCTCTTCTCCTTGGCAGATTCCTTGATCCCAACAAGTTCTAAAGGGCGGGGTCTAGGCCCCAATATTTATTCTCAGTTTCTCTTTGTCCTTTTGGGTAGAGAGTGTCTGTGCTCAGTACAAACCAGTTTGGTCCTCTCTGACCCAGCTTCCTGGCAGGAGGTACAGACATGGAGACAGCATTGTCCAAGACAGACCAGGCTATTCAGGTGCAAGGAAATCTCCTCCCACTACTCTAAATGCAGCCGAGGTCTATTCAGCTCAGATCTGACTTACCCAGGAAAGGCAGAACACACCTCAACTCCCCCAGTGGCTGTCTGGAAGAGAATGCACATCTCCAGGCCCTGTCACTCCAAAGCCAGACAGTCAATCCACAACCCAGCAGAAGCACACAGATGGCTAAGCAAGAAAATACCTACTTTCTAAAAGTGGTATTTTAAAACCCAGAACATAAAAATCATCTTTACTAAAAGATGCATTTCTACATACTGAGTTCAGGCATGCTAAACTCCATTTCCCTATCTTGTCCCTATGGGCAGATACACTCATGAGATGTTATAAGTAAACTCCCTTTCTATCCTATGGGACAGATAGCCTTTCAATAGTGAAAAACGAAATACACTGTATTTCACTATCAGAACGTGTCACCCTTACCAGTACATGTCCTACCTTTCACATACAATGCACCCTGCCCATAGGGGTACCTTGGGCCTACCTTAGGGGTGACTTACATGTAATAAAAGGGAGTTTAGGGCTTGGCAAGTGGGTGCACTTGCCAAGTCGACATGGCAGTAAAGGCTGTGCACAGACACTGCAGTGGCAGGTCTGAGAACCCTTTGAAAGGCTGCATGTGTGGATGACGCAGCCAGTGCTACAGGCCCACCAGCAGCATTTGATTCACAGTAAATCAAATATGACAATCATGGAAACACCAATCCATAATACAATTTACAATAGGCACACTTGCACTTTAATACTGAACAGCAGTGAGAAAGTGTGCAGAGACCCTAAACCAGCTAAAACAGAGTCAAAACCAGGAGGTCAGAAAGCAAAAAAACAAGGGAAACATGGCAAAAGATGCCAGGTCTAACACTTTTGCTTCCATTAACCAATTAATGAGTCAACCACCACCTAATATTGAGTTCACTAGTGTAACAGGAAGAACTACCAGGTATTCAACCTACGAATAATATAATGCAATGAAAATCAACATCCAACTTCATCACAACTTGGTGTCCATATGTACGTTAGTGGTTTATGAGCACAAGAACAAAATGTGCACTAACAGTGTGCATACAAGGTGACTCCATCAGAAAGGTTGAGACAATGGGACATCGAGTTATGAAAATTCAGCATGTCCAAATAATACACAGTGAGACTCCTCTTCTGACATGTGAAGTGCGAATACCGTTCCTCATACCATTGGTGAGAGGTCCAATACAACTCACTATAATTTCATACAACAACCAATGACACATCAAAGTGTGCCTACTGAATGAATCCTGCCTACTATAAGAGACTATGGGACCTATTTACAAGGGGATATCGCCACAAGCACGTCACTTTTTGTGACGTTCTGGTAGTGATATCCCCTTCTCCTTTACAAAGAAGCGTTAAGCCACTTAATGTGCCTTAACGCCGCCTTGTAAATAAGGCCCCTTTTCACGCTTCACTTAAAGTGAAAGGGGTGTGCAATGGGTGTTGCAGTGGGCGTTCCGCCGCAACACCCATTGCTTTTTGATGCTACCCCTTATTTAAGAGTCTGGGGCAGCACCAAAAACTAAGACCTTAAACTGGCGATATGAGGAGAAATTATTAATTTATCCTTGCATTTTGATCTCTAAATATGTGCTGCATTCTGCAGCACACAAAGAAAGAGCAAATCGACTTTCAAGATTATTTATGTGCAGGAAAATGTCCCGCCCTGCACATAAACAATCATCCCTGCAGCGCAGGCCCCCTTGCAAAATGGTGCAAGGGTGCCCGCGCTGGTGCTATGCAACTTCATTATAATGGACTATATTTTACAAATAGTGTACTAAAGTGTAATTTCTATTTTAAACATTTTTAAAAATGCACAAAAGAGTGTACGGAGTAGCGCAGTAATACTTACAAATACCTGCGCTAATTTAAATAAATGCAATTAACACACACCAATCTACGCCATGCCACTCTATGCTACCCAACTCTACGCTATTACACTGTATGTCACACCACTCTATGTCACTCCACTCTATGCCACTACATTATATGCCACTACACTCGAAGCTAATCACTGTACAAAACTCCTCTCTACTCCACTCCACTCTACGCTACTCTACTCCACACCACTGTAGTCTATTCTATGATACTGTTCGCCACTCCATTTTATGACACTCCAGTGTACGCAACTTCACTGTACGACCTTCCACTGTAAGCTACTCCAGTGTAGTCTATTCCACTGCACACAACTCCACTCTACAACACTACACTCTACGCTAACCTACTGTATGCCACTCCACTCAGCACCACTCCACTGTATGTCACTGCTCTATATGCCACTCCATGACAATCCAGTGTACGCTATTAGACTGTAGAGCACTACATTCTATACCACCCCACTATACATCACACCACTCTACATCATTTTACTCTAAGCTACTACAGTCTACGCTATTCCACTGTATAACACTGAACTCTATACTCTATGCTAATCCACTACATATCACTCCACTTTACATCACTAGATTTTACACCACTAAACTCAATGTTATTCCACTTTACACAACTCCAGTGTACGCTAATCCACTATATGCCACTCCACTCTACTCCCCTCTCATCTACACCTCTACACTCTACGCTATTTCACTGTATGCCACTCCACTGTACCACATTCCACTCTACTCTTCTCTACGGCACTCTATGACACTATACTGTATGACAGTACACTTTACAACACTCTTCTCCACTGTACTGTACAAAACTCCACTTAACAACACTCCACTCGATGACAGTAAACTGCAGGATTTGAAATTCTTTTTATTAAAAATTAAAAAAACGAAGGGCGTGGCTAGCAGCCGAAGATGGCGGCAGCATAAAGGACAGGCTCTGTGGTTGAGGCGGCCTCTCCTACGATCCGACATACGATCCGTTACATTTTTCCATCCCTGCAGGAGGGAACCAGAGCCCAGGACCGGGCGGTGCAAGCGCCGGCCAGCGGCGTGAAAATCCGACGCCTGGGAACCGAATGCTGACGGAGCTACGGAGTGGCCCACACGGCGCGATCAAGCCGGGGACTGTCCTACTAGTCCTACCCAGCAGGAAGTGAAGCTGCTCCGGGAGTCCCGCACCGGAAGTTCCCGCCAAGAGTCCGTGCATTGGGGAGTGCGCCGGGACTCGGAGTGTGCACCGGCCGATCCGGACCCAGCCCGCGATCGGAAGTGCGGAGGCGGTGACTGGCCGGTGCTTCCCCTCTCCTCGGCGACCAGATCGTGACCTGCAGGCCGCCGTGGAGGGTGATGGTCCTGAGGTGAGCCGCCATTTCGTGGGGAGCGGAGGACACTGCTACCGGGGCCCGGCCTGCTCACTGCTTACGGACACCGCGCCCAGACTCAAGGGGGGCAGCAATTACGGGCGGCGGCTACTAGTGACACTGATTTACAAGCTGTGTGCACCCAGGGCGGAAGAAGAACACGCTTGGTCTAATTGATTGGGGACGGCATCGAAAGGTTGAGGCCGCCGCCCGCACTACATTGTGACCCCCACCGGTGGAACTGGCATCACGGGGCGCGTGGCGCTAAGGGGGCAAGAGGATACTCTCACGCAGGTTGTATGGGACTGAGCTACCTCCACGACACGGCGGGCGGCTGCCACTAATGGGGCCTGAGATACATCTCCGGAGCTGGACCCACACGGTGACGACGGGGCGCTGCTGACGTCGCTAAGTGCCAGACTGATTCTCAGAGGAGCTGCAACCAGGGCGCGGCACATCCTGACATTCGGGGCGCGGAGAAGAGGAGCCACACGCAGCGTGGTGGCATCCCACAGGTGGGCCTGACCGCTCATTTCCGGGGCACTCCCTAGTCACCACAAGCAACGGGGGGACGTCCGACACCCCTACACAGCGCTGCTAAGGCACTCAATGACATTCGGTCCCTGGTCTGGAATTGGCAGGCGGCACATCTCATAGGCCCGGAGAGCAGGAGACATCCAACATTACTGAGCAGGTCTCCTCCTACAGTCCTTGCCCGGCATAACAGGGCGGCGCAGCTGCACGGTTGTCTCCTCGCGGGCGACCCAGGGCAGGTACGAAGCCTACTGCCCGACCACTGACACAGGCAGAAACGTCAGCGAACAAAATCAACCGCAGACGGGGTGGACGCGGTCCTCCTTCGCAGGAGTGCCCGAAGACCGCAGAAAACGCCGGCATGGCCGGGAAGGGCCTGAAGAGTGGCACCACGCAGACTCGAATAGACCGATATGCCTGCGACAAGCCCGCTGTGTCCCCGACGACCGGGAAAGAGACAGCTGGCAAATCCGTGGACGTACCAGGGAGCAAGAAGGCAACACTGGAAGATGTGATGCAGGCACTGGCACATCTGCAAACGACTGTGGGATCGATTTCGACCGACATTACGTTGATCAGAGCTGACTTCCATAAAATGACGGAAAAGGTCAACGCCATGGAAGTGGTAACGAAATCTCTAGTGGAAGATGTGTCTGAACTTCAATTGGCGGTGGAGAAGTTGGCAACAGACAATAAGGTACTGCATGGGAAGCTCGACGAGCAGGAAGGGCGCTCTAGACGGAATAACATCCGCATAATAGGTGTACCAGAGTCGGAGGGCATGAGAGCCATGGACTTATACGTAGAAAACCTGATCACAAATGAACTGAAACCGAAAGGACTGTCCACATTCTTTTCCGTAGAGAGGGCGCACCGCGTGCCGGGAGGCCAACCGAAACCGGGAGCGGCCCCACGGCCCATTGTTGCTCGACTATTCAACTTCAGGGATAGGGATGTCACTCTGCAAGCTGCCCGAACATCCCCCCCCTGTCAGGATCCAAAACTCCAATGTGGCTTTCTTCCCTGATTACACGGCTGAGGTCGCACGCAGGAGACGAACGTTTTTCGAAGTGAAGAAAGAACTCAGAGCGAGAGAGATCCCGTATTCCATGCTCTTCCCGGCCAGGTTGCGGCTTGTTGCAGAAAATAAAACTTGGTTCTTTGACACCCCAGAATCCGCGCAGGACTGGCTGGAGGGGTGGAGAACGAACGCCCACCCTCGGCGATCTCACCGGCAGCAGAAGGGTCGCACCGCCGGACGTCACCCGGAATCCCAAGCATCAGGAGGGGGGAGAATGGACGATGGCTCACCCTTGAGAGAAGATATGGGCGAAGAGGACAATGAAGAGCAATGACTTCCAGGTTTAACTTCTATTTGACTTACTGTGCCGTATGCCTAAGGCTCGCCACTGGACACTGGGCGATGGGCCTCCGGGGAGAAGACTGAGGGGCCGCTGACTTCGGAGAGTCCTTCACCCCGGTGCGCAAGTACACTGGTTGGGGGTTGGGGCATGCACTCTGCTAAGTTGGGGAGGCGGGCAGGGTTGAGTCCGTGTAGCAGGGGGGCAGGGAGGGGGGCAGTTATGGGAAAGGGGTAGTTTATTTTCTTGGATCATTTGGTCCTGAAGGTTAATGGTTTGACTCAAAACAACACAATGCAATATGACATGATCACTGCACAGCGTCACAAGGCACACAACAGAACATGCGAATGTAAATCTCTTGGAGTTACATCTGTCTCACCTCTGGTCGGACGCACTGCCCCGAGCAAGAGGCGGTGGGCCCGCCCCCGGGTGGGGTTCACCCACGGAATAAGGAATAGATTGAATCCAAAGGTACTGGGTCGGCCCCGCCACAAGTCACTGCCATGGCCGGATTAGATCGAGTCACCCCGATAGCCCCGTTACAAATTATGTCATGGAACGTTAGGGGACTGGACGATAAGATTAAAAGAGGTCTGGTTTTTCAGGAAATTAAGAGAGTGAGTCCTGCCCTGGTCCTTTTACAGGAGACACATCTGGTGGGCGCTACTACACAGGCGATGGATAGACGGGGCTACCACATGGTTGCACACGCGGAGTTCACCTCAGGGTCGCGTGGCACAGGCATACTGAGGTAACGGGTTTTTAGGAACCCGTTTGGTGTCAGGGGATGACACCCGAAGACCTCTGAGTTCTCCCTGTTCCGGACCACAGAAACACGGAGTCTTCTAGTCGAGTCAGAGATCGAGTTTTATTGATAGCTACCAAATAACAGGTGTCCTAGAAGCACGACAAACACGGGTCATGTGTTCTCAGGAGACTGTTCGTTTTTACAGAACCAGCCTTCTCCTTATATACAGAAATAATAGCTGCGAGCGAGAATTCTTGAGTTTATGATATGGCTATACACATATTTCTACAATAATACAAAAGAGCGAAGTCATGTAGGCAAGCCCGTATTTTAGATGTCCAATGCGTGATAGATTACTTAGCCAAGCCCGGAACTCCCATTAGATATCGATGAAACCCCAATAAAGGAAGGCACCTCCTAGTCATAAAACTGGCCATAAACCGGGAACAGGACAGGTGGGTGTTTGTAGAAAGCATGGTTTGTATGTAGTGAATGGTTTGAGGAATGTTATGTATCGATGCTATCGCATTTGGCCACTGGGCGAGGGGCTGCCCAGACAGGTTTGGCTAAAGGCGATGGAGTCAGTTGGGACAGGTCAGGGGGGAGTCAGGGAAGGTGGACGTGTCCTTTTAGATCAAGCTCGACCTTTAATTGACTTATCATGAGGGCAAGACACAAGATGGATACCGTTTACAAAATGGAGTCTGAGGGGTCGGGACGGAAACTACGATTCAGGGGTGTTAGCGTGCCTCGATCATGACGCAAATGCATAGGAATGATGTCCTAATCATTATCGGTTTGCTGACACCAAATTCGTCATGGTACGTTGATATTTTGTGACACGGGTATTGGACCTCGTTATCGGGATGACGACAGGGTCCAGATTTTCAGAACCACAGACCCTCCTTTTGCCCTTATGTAAGGCAATAAATCATATTAATCTGAGTCCAAATCCGTATGAAGGAATTCGTGGAGATGCTGCTGTAACATCATTCTGTTGCTCAGTTCGTCTCTCGACACAGGCTTCCGTACACATGACGTAGCACATAGGCCACATAGTGCAGGAGCGCACTGTATACACAGGCAGAACATAAACAGAAGTGCTAAGATCATCCCAATGAAGATCAGTGTTTTCCATCCCCAGGTGGCGATCAGTCCCCAGAACCACCCTAGTAAGGACCAATCTCCTTTTTCCACGTGGAGGGAATCAGATATTTCGTGTAGTTTAGAGATGGCCTGGTACACTGTCGGTGCGTTATCAGGGATGAAAATGCAACAACTGGATTGGATCACTCTACACACACCACCACGATCGGCGAGTATGATATCTAGGGCAACTCGGTTCTGAAGGGTCATAAGTCGATCCGACTGAAGTTCGGTCGTCAAATTTCCAAGGGCTCCGGCCGTTGTAGTCACGGCAGATTCAACTATCCTCGATAACTGGCGAATATTCCTGCTGTTTACCATAGGCCCCCAAAATGGCAGAAAACCCTTTGCAAAGTCAGTGAATTCCTGACCCGCGGTGTCGTCTTTGCTCACGACACCTCTAGCTGTCCTTGTCCGATGGTAATCTGCTCTGGCCGTGTAGGTGGGAGGCAGCAGAAATGCGATAAAGCATGTACCTGAGAAGTCAGGGGGCAACCACGTGTAAGCTTGGTCATGGCAGACGAAATACGTGCCTTTGGCTGCTAATAGTATAGGGGAAGTTCGGGAAGCGAACACATACGTTTCCGTGCATATACTCTTTCCTAATTGTGCTTAGGGATCCCTGCCGATACCTTGTAAACATAAGTGACCTCGGTTGGGTACTATCCAAACTGGGCGGGATTTCTTTGCTGTCTGGCTCTTACTCAGGTAAACCACATATTTAGTTACGTTCCAACGAGTGTACGGAGTGAGTTCATCTTTGGGAATCGTAAGATAGGTGTCGAACTCTCTACTCATATTTCTTATCCCTGCTATTAGTGCCTTGTTACTGGAATCACTTTCAGTAGAACGTGTCGGGTATGGTTCTAGGGCGAATAGGAACATGGTCTGGAAAGCCCACAGAGAACCATAATAACTGAAAGGCAGGATGAAGTATGGGACACCCTTATCCGTCGTGTGTGGCATGAGTCCACATATCCAACAGTTCGATGTGTTCATGATGGACTGGTGGTGGTGTAGGAGTTGAATAAATGAGTTATTTACAAATTTGAGTCTTCTGGCAGATTCGTGTTCAGGTAGAGGGTGAAAGTAGTGTGGAGAGATAGTAGGAGGAGGCTGTGGCCGGGTGTCATTTGAAAAGGTAACTTGGAATACGAATAGAGTATAACCAGTCAAAAACATCGTTATGCTACACAACATTAAAATACATGTTATCAAAAACTTTCTCTTGGCCAGTACAGTGCATAATTGTCTTTCAAAGTTTGGGAGTCTGGTAGGTCTCTTTACCCTAGGAAACTCCATCCTCTAGTTGCTGCCCGCGGTGGTAGGTTGGTTCTGCCAGGGGGTGCGCTCTGTTTAGTCCGGGGTAACTCCCTTGGACCAACCAGAACCGTTGACCTAAACGTCCCCAGTTGCACTCCGCAGCCTTCAACCGCGACCCTAGCAGCAGAACCGGATGGCGGTTCGAAAATCAAAAATGAGCAAGTTTCCTGAGAGTGAGAGAGCTGAAAAATCAAAAATCGTTCTTGGAGGAAGGGAAAATCACATTCGTTTGCGTTTTTTTTTTATTAGTCTCTTTGTCTTGACCTTAGATTATATTGTTCTTTCCCAGGTACGGTGTGGTCTTTAAACAATGTCTCAGGTTCGGTAGTGTCCAACTGCATAGACGGTGGCACAAGTCCTTGTAAAATACGATCACTCTCCTTTTCGGTACCAGTTTCTTTTAAACGTGCATCGCTGAAAGGGATGAAGCGAGGTATGGATTCTGTCTCGGAGTCGGCAATTCCTTCGTTGACCCACCGGTCGTATGGAAGGGGCAGAGGGACCCGTTTACAATGGGTCCCGTGCACCCAGTTCTTTTTGCCGTCCACCAGAACCGCTGACCTCGTGGAAAGAAGTACCAGGTAAGGTCCGGTCCACCTCGGCTGTCCGTTGTTGGTGCGCTGGAAGTTCCGCACCAAGACCCACGTGCCGGGTGTGATGGAGTGACCTGGATCGTCAGAGGCTGGTGGAGAGGAACTGTGAACCTGTTGGTGTAAAACACGCAATTTAGTTGTCAATTCGCACAAATAGTCAAGCAGTACGGGGTGCTCTACTTCGCTAAGTTTCTTTGGTCTTGGCACGCCCCAGACGTTGGCTGGGCGGCCAAACACTATCTTGTGAGGGCTAAGTCCTAATCTGGAATGGGCAGTCATCCTAGTTGACAAGAGTGCTAGGGGCAAGGCGTCGGGCCATTTAAGACCTGTACTGGCTTGGATCTTGGCTAATTTGAGCTTTAAAGTGCCGTTGTAGCACTCTACCAATCCAGCTGATTGGGGGTGATTCGCAGAGTGGAATTTTTGCTGTATGCCTAAACATTCACACACTCTCTTCATCACGCGTCCTACGAATTCACTTCCATTATCACTCCAGACAATTCTAGGCATGCCAAACCTCGGGAAGAACTCTTTGACAAGGGCTTTGGCGGTTGACAAGGCAGTGTTGTCTTTAAGGGGGTACGCTTCCACCCACCTGGAGAAAGCGCAAACAACAACGAGCACATACTTCAGATTGTTGCATCTCTCCATGTGAATGAAATCGAGCTGCAAAACCTCGAACGGATACGTTGGAGGCGCAAAATGACCAGCTGGAGTTGGGGTTCCCCTACCGGGATTGTACTTCAAACACACCATACAGTTTCTGACCACATTCTCTGCATATTTCGGGATGTTGCTATTTTGCCATACTGGTGCCAATACTTTACAGATTCCTCTCGAACTGATGTGTGCAAATCCGTGAGCCATTGTTACTACTGCAAGTACATAGGCGTTAGGCAATAACCATCGCTGGTGTTCTGACAATTCGACCCAACAACCATTCGTATCTAATCTACCCTTGCTTTCTCTCCATTCATTCACCTCTTTCTCAGTTGCCTCGGCTTGTATAGATTTCACGCTTTCAATGGTGTCCTCACACATTCCCACATCAGTAATCCATCTAGCGGGACCTACAACATACATCCGACTCATTGTGTTCCTTGCAGTCTCTTTCGCAACCTCGTCTGCAAATGCATTCCCGCGGCCAACATCATCCTGAATCTTTTTGTGTGCACTACATTTTATAATGGCAACTTGTAGTGGCAAGGTCAGTGACTGGAGGAGCTCATTAACTAGCTGACCATGTTGTATCTTTGCACCATGTGACGTAAGAAACCCACGTTCACGCCACAATCTCCCAAAACTGTGAGCCACGCCAAAGGCGTATTGGCTGTCAATGTACACATTCACTCGCTTTCCTTTTGCTAACACACATGCTCTGGTAAGCGCAATTAGCTCTGCAGCTTGTGCAGAATTATGGGAAATGCGCGCAGTCTCTATAATGGTGTGTAATGTCGTTACGGCATATGCTGCAGTCGTATCACCATTCGGCAGCTTGAAACATGAACCATCAACCCATAAAGTATCATTGCATTCAGGAAGGGGAGTGTCCTGTAAGTCTACTCTCCCCTTTGTCTCTTCTTCTGTCCTAAAGCAGCAGTCATGTTTGTCAATCTCGTCTGTTCCTGTCGGAATGGGTAATAACGTTGCGGGATTCAGTGTATCGCACCTCTTTATGTGGATGTGACTTGCTAGCAGCGTAAGTTCGTAACTGGATAGTCGAGCGCTAGTAAGGTGTTGTGTCTTCGTCCTGTTTAGTAAAATGTCTACTGCATGCGGAACCATAACGATCAGAGTATTATTCATGACTAATCAAGCGGACTGTCGGATGCAGACAGCTGCTGCGGCGGTAGCCCTCAGACAACTTGGTAGGGCTTTAGCCACAGGGTCTAGAGTTGCCGAAAAATACGCGCATGGGCGCTGTCTGTCCCCAAAATGTTGTGTTAAAACTGATAAGGCACAACCTTCCTTCTCATGGACATATAATGTAAAAGGCTTGCTGTAGTTGGGGTTTCCCAACACAGGAGCCGAACACAATGCATCACGCAACTCGTGGAAACTCGTCTGGCAATCTTCAGACCAAGGCATAGGATTTGGCGTGTCTTTGCAGAGTAGTGCCAGCAAGGGTTTAGCTAGTAGTGAGAAATTTGGTATCCATTGTCTACAGTACGATGTAATGCCCAAGAAGGCTCGAACCTCTCTCTGTGTCCTTGGGGCACTTAGTTCTGCGATTGCCTGTATTCTTTCTGGTGTCAGTCTCCTTCCCTCCTTCGACAAGATGTGACCTAAGTAGGTTAACTCTTGTCGGCAAAATTGTAGTTTGGAAAGAGAGACTTTGTGCTTCATATCACATAAGTGATGCAATAATGATAACGTAGCTTTCTTGCAAATCTCTTCAGTGTCTGCAGCGATCAGTAGATCGTCTACATACTGAATCAGAGTTGAACCATTCGGTAGAGCAATCGTGTCTAGTTGTGTTTTCAGGGCCTGACTGAATATTGAAGGGCTTTCGCAATAGCCTTGAGGAGCGCACTTGAAGCGGAAACTTCGTCCTCCTAAATTAAATCCGAAAATATCTCTACTCTCCTCAGCAATCGGGATACTGAAGAAAGCGTTCTTCAGGTCAATCACCGAGAACCAATTTGCTGAAGCTGGAACCATCGTCAACAAAGCAGTAATATCGGGGACAACTGGAAACTGTGGGATAACTATCTTGTTCACTTCTCTGAGGTCGATCACGAACCTATACACAGGGGGCTGTGAAGGATCAGTACGTTTTAAGACGGGCAAAACTGGACTGTTACAAACATTTCCTGTTGTTTCTTCGATGACGTCTTTATCAATCAGGTCATAAACAATCGTCAATAACGCCTTTTCACATTCGCTAGATATTTTGTATTGGGGAATACGTGGCAACCTAATGTTGGCTTTCAACGTTATGACATATGGTGCTATCTCCAAACGACCTACATCATTAGAACCATTAGCCCAGAGTACATCAGGAAGACTCGACAATTTAGTTGCAATACTTTCTTTTGACACATACATTGGAGAAACTATTTTCTTACCTAAAGTAAGTTGTACTCCCAATGGTGAACAGTACAAAGTCGCATATAACCTTTTTAGCAAATCCAATCCAAACAAATTTTCACCGCAACCTGTTGTAAGAATGAGGGGTGCCTCTAATTCGCATGGGCCAATAGAAAGAGATACAGGACTGGAGATAGGGTTTCTAACAGGGGCGCCAGAGAAACCTACTGAAACATTCATTTCGCCGGACAAAGGTGCGCCAGGAAGTTTTGAGTGCATGATAGAACTTTTTGTAGCACCAGTATCCAGCAGAAATGACTCTGACACTCCTGAGGCTATTACCTCGACATAAGGTCCATTCTGATCTACTGGAACTGAAACAACTCCCTCTCTTTGTCCATGGCTGTCCTAGCAATCGTTACGCTCATATTCATGTTCGGTGTAATAGTCGTGAGCATAGTACTGAGCTGACCTGGTCGACGCATTATTCTGTTGGTCGAAGCTGTTCATCGAATTCTGAGGCGTAAAAGAAGTTGTATTCTGCGTGAAATTTCCACGGCCCCTACCTCTAGGGGCATGTTGAACACCTCTTCCCCTTACACCCGAAGCACCGCTCAAACGTCGCGCAAGAGCCGGACAATTACTTTTAAAGTGACCCTCTTCCTTGCAATATGCACATTGATTCGGGCCATAAGCAATACGCTGGTGGGAAAACTCGTTTCCTTGCGCGTTTCTCGAATACTGATGTTGCGGTTGATAACTGGGCTGACTAGCCGTACGAGGCGGATAAGCTTGCTGGAGAAGAACTTTAGTTTTTAAATCTTTTGTCTTTCTGTCTACTTTATCTAGCTCGTCTTTGCGCCTATTTTCATAGTACTGGGCTGTAGCTAAAATTTGAGCTGACGTAGAGACAGCCCAAGCACTCTCTGAATCTTTCAATTTATTACACAGTTCAGGGATTAAATTATGTATGAACTTGTCTACAAACAATCTTTGGCCACCCTCGGTAGCCATATCCTGACCACTATGATCGGTGAAAGTCTCCTCGAATCTTGTGAA
This sequence comes from Lissotriton helveticus, assembly GCF_964261635.1. Classification (NCBI taxonomy): domain Eukaryota; kingdom Metazoa; phylum Chordata; class Amphibia; order Caudata; family Salamandridae; genus Lissotriton; species Lissotriton helveticus. The sequence continues at coordinate 915,772,319 of NC_136067.1, forward strand.
AAAGTCAGACACATTCTCATCTTTCTTCTGCTTGCATGCAGATAGCTTGTCCCAGTTCACGCGAACTTCAGGCATTATTGTTTTCATGTACGCAATAATTCTACCGGGAAGTTCAGCTATTAACGGCTCAGGTTTAGAACCACCAATTTGTCTAGCATCTATAGCGGCAATGTTCGCCCATGAGTCACCTAGTTCTTGGGCATGGTTCGTATGGCGTATTTTGCTCCATAGAGGATGTGGGACAACGTTCCCAAACAGCATGTCTATGTCCGCAAAATTCATTATACATGAGCTTGCAGTTTGCGATAACTCCTTATAATACCCAGTCGGGTTTTTACGAGGATCAGGCAATGTCTGCTTGAGCGCCAAGACTTTGGATCGTTTCCAGGGGACATGTACCCATACACGCTGGAAATGAGGCAGAATTGGCGGTACTACATTTGCATCGCCTTCCCTCCAAACCGGAGGAACCTCTCTCATGGGGTACTGTCTCGCTCTTTTCCTATCTGATACGTCGTCTTCGTACAATGATCTAGAGACGTTTCCTTTACTCCTATAAGAGAGTAATAACTCTATCGCTTTCTCAACATCTCTGCCTGTAATCATGCCTTCGTGGAACTTAAAGCGTGTGCGCCATAGTTCGTTCATTGTGTATGTGGGATCATTTGTCTCCAAATCTTCGCCCAGATATACACACATTTCTTCGAATACGTATCTCTGAGTGGGTGCGTTCCATTGACGGAAAACTTCCATAACAGACTGAACATCATATCTAACAGTATCCGTAATCCATTTACGGGCTAGTTCATTTAGCACTTTTCTTTCCTCGTAATCAGGCAGTTGACTACGTAACTGTCTATCTTCTGTTTTAGGGGTCGTCTTAGGCGACCCGAAGAAAGGTGAAAGCAGACCAGTGACGGTACCTGTCACTCTTTGTCTAATAGAAGGAGAAGCTTGCGGAGGAGCAAGTGCATTGGAAAAAACAGGCTGAGGCAAAGAAGAAGTAGAGGCAATAGTAGAGGAAGTTGAAGTAGTAGCAGACGTGGTATCATAGACAATAGCTGGAGCTGTAGGCAAAGTCGTAGAAGTAGATGGGGTAGGTAGCAAAGATGGCGGCCCTTGAGAAGGCTGCGCCGGAGAAGTAGGAACCAGCTGAACAGTAGCTGGCGTGTGTGCAAAAGCTGTGTTTCGTGCGCCGGGGCGTGGTATAGAAAAACGCTTTGGCGTTGTAGTAGCGTCTAACGCATACGGTGGAGGTGAGCTTAATAAGTGGGACATTAATGGATCTTTCTCGGATCTTTCCTCTTGACCTTGTCCCTTATTTGGTAACATCGGGTAGCATTTATCTACTGCTAGTTTCTGGCTCCTAAGTATTTGTTCGCTTTCTTGCTCTTCCTCGTTATCCCTGTATGCAACGGCAGCTTGCACCATCGACATACCTCTTTTATTCTTTTTCGCTAACTTTATTTTTTTCTGTTTGGCTTCTTTGCGCCATAAGCGAAAAGAGTCAAACATCGCCGGCCGGGCTTTTCTCTTAAATAATTTGACCTCTAGGTTATCTAATATTTCTGAGTCGAAACTACCATATTGAGGCCATTTTAAAACACCATCCTTGCGGGTGTATTTTATCCATACTTCATTATATGTGATAGGGCCTACGCCGTGCTTTACGTAGAGCTCATATGTTGGAGTTCCAATCGGAGGAACCGGACAGGAATCCTCTAATCGGGAGTCCTTACTATAACCAAGACAAAACAAGTTTCCAAGTCTGCTAAAACCAGGCATCTTTGCTCACTAGTCTAGCTTCAAACTTCAAAGGATTATCAATTACGATATTTCTCGTGAAAACACAAGTCCTTCGGCTTTGGGGCTTGCAAGTACCAAATCAAGGCGTATCTCGAGGATACCAAAAAATTAAGGACAAACTAAGGACTGGGAGACGCTCCACTTATACTTAACTGAAGTATTTGAAGATCGGTGACGTCGCTAGAAGACTCGTCTATCGTTTCGCTCTACCAAGGATCACTGGGTCCAAAACAAGGCGATAGTCAGGGCAGCAGTCCTTCGTAGCCGTCGGGACGCGGGGAACCTCGCAGCAAAGACCTTCGGAACCACGTCGACATACAGGGGTCGCTGAAGTGGCTGGCCGTCCTCCGGAATTTTCACACGAAGCTCCTCACGAACATCTGGCTTGGACCGTCGCCGCTTGATACCGCCCCGAGTTGGGCGCCAACTGAGGTAACGGGTTTTTAGGAACCCGTTTGGTGTCAGGGGATAACACCCGAAGACCTCTGAGTTCTCCCTGTTCCGGACCACAGAAATACGGAGTCTTCTAGTCGAGTCAGAGATCGAGTTTTATTGATAGCTACCAAGTAATAGGTGTCCTAGAAGCACGACAAACACGGGTCATGTGTTCTCAGGAGACTGTTCGTTTTTACAGAACCAGCCTTCTCCTTATATACAGAAATAATAGCTGCGAGCGAGAATTCTTGAGTTTATGATATGGCTATACACATATTTCTACAATAATACAAAAGAGCGAAGTCATGTAGGCAAGCCCGTATTTTAGATGTCCAATGCGTGATAGATTACTTAGCCAAGCCCGGAACTCCCATCAGATATCGATGAAACCCCAATAAAGGAAGGCACCTCCTAGTCATAAAACTGGCCATAAACCGGGAACAGGACAGGTGGGTGTTTGTAGAAAGCATGGTTTGTATGTAGTGAATGGTTTGAGGAATGTTATGTATCGATGCTATCGCATTTGGCCACTGGGCGAGGGGCTGCCCAGACAGGTTTGGCTAAAGGCGATGGAGTCAGTTGGGACAGGTCAGGGGGGAGTCAGGGAAGGTGGACGTGTCCTTTTAGATCAAGCTCGACCTTTAATTGACTTATCATGAGGGCAAGACACAAGATCGATACCGTTTACAAAATGGAGTCTGAGGGGTCGGGACGGAAACTACGATTCAGGGGTGTTAGCGTGCCTCGATCATGACGCAAATGCATAGGAATGATGTCCTAATCATTATCGGTTCGCTGACACCAAATTCGTCATGGTACGTTGATATTTTGTGACACGGGTATTGGACCTCGTTATCGGGATGACGACAGGGTCCAGATTTTCAGAACCACAATACTAGTACGAAAATCTTCCCACTACATAATACAATCCACCAAGATAGACGATCAGGGCCGCTTCGCGGCGGTTCATGGCCAATGGGAGGGCAGGCCGTTGTCTGTGGTCTCGGTTTACATCCCGCCGGCACTACATGCCGTGGCACTGCCAGACCTCGGCAAGTTCCTCCTAGAACTCCCGGAAGGGGATTTAATCATTGGGGGAGATTTTAACGCAGTACTACATAACACTCGTGATAGATTTCCTGTGCGAACGCAGATAGATGGCCCCAACAAACTTAACGGATTCCTGGAAGCGCAAGGGTTGGTGGATATATGGCGCATACTGCACCCAGAACAACTACAATACACCTACTACTCAGCTACACACAATAGCCTGTCCAGGATTGATTACTTCCTCACATTAGGGAACGGTCGCCTTACCATAGACGAAGCACAGATAAAGCCACGGGGTATTTCAGACCATTCGCCAATTACTTTAACACTGTCCAGTTTTGAAATGACTCGACATTATTTTGAGGAAAATCAATCCTCCGTGGAATCACCTTCAGTGCTTTGGGAAGCATACAAAGCAGTGTTCAGGGGACAAGCCATAGCAGTGATAGCACACCACAAGAAAACACATGGAGGGAAGCTTTAGAGCTGGAAATGGAACTCGACAAAGCCAACACTGCCCATATGGCAGACCCGTCGGACGCTACATTACATTCCCTACAGATACGTCAACGCCTCCTTGATGACCATATGAGGCGACTGACCATGGCAGATATTGCAGCCACCAAACACAGGATATATGATATTGGGGATAAAGCCAGTAAGCTCTTGGCATGGCTAGATAGGAAGCAGGGGGGCAACAGGAACATACTACAAATTACAGACACACATGGGAGGGTGCATACACGGCCGGAAGAAATCGTGAACGCACTGGCCGACCACTTCAGCGAGGTATACACCCCAGCGGTGGCTGTGACAGAGGAAGAGGCTCGGGCTGCTCTCGGTCACGTGTCCATGCCAACGTTGACGGAGGAAGCGGCGAAAGATCTTGATTCCGGCTTAACAACTGACGAAATTCAATTGGCTATTAATGCAATCCATTCGGGCAAGGCTCTGGGCCCGAACGGGGTGCCCATTGAATGGTTCAAAACAATGTCGGAATCCCTGAGTGAACCCCTTCTACAGATGTATATGGAAAGTAGGGAGAGAGGCACGCTGCCCCCGGACCAACGGATGGCGATCATAGTGGCCATTCCGAAGCCGGGTAAACCGCCTAACGAGTGTACGTCCTATAGGCCTATCTCACTACTGAACCCTGAAGCAAAAGTTCTGGCGAAACTATTGGCAAACAGGCTCATGCCGTACTTGGACCAGTTGATCCACCCAGACCAATCTGGCTTTATGCCACATAGAAGTACGGCCTTGAATCTTCATAGAGTGCAGGGAGTATTGGCGAGAACCCCACTGTTGACGGAACCGGCAGCGATACTATCATTGGATGCCAAAATGGCATTCGACATGGTGGAGTGGAGCTACCTATTTGCAGTACTTACCCTCATGGGGTTCGGGCCCAATTTTATCTCTTGGATCCGATTACTATACAAGGACCTAGTGGCGCGAGTGGTAGCAAATGGTCACATATCACGTGACATAAAATTGGCACGGGGGACCAGGCAGGGATGCCCACTCTCGCCCATCCTCTTTGCATTGGTTTTAGAACCTCTGGCAATCACTATTTGGAACACGCCACTATTGAAGGGGATTAGATGGGATCTTAGCTGGGAGGACAGAGTGTCCTTATACGCTGACGATATGTTGATCTACCTCACGGATCTGGGCAGCAGTATCCCAAACCTCCTATCAATATGCAACTCACATGGGCGGGTGTCTGGTTACACTATTAATTGGTCGAAATCGACAATTTATGAGCTCAAGGGTCCACTCCCGACCCTTCCGGGATCCTGCACACTGGAAGTGGCTACCACGTCCTTCAAGTACCTAGGAATATATATCACCCGAGATGCTACAGAGTTCTCTAATCGTAATCTGCAACCCCCCCTCATTAGACTACGTAATGACGTACAGCACTGGAAGGGACTTCCACTGACGCTGTTGGGCAGAGCAGCATTGTTCAAGATGATGGCGCTGCCACGTTTTCTATACGTGCTCGAAAATACCCCAACGTTAATACCTCCCAGTTACTTTCAGAAAGTGACTGCACTGATATCGGGTCTATTATGGGGGAATCGGCCAGCCAGAATTGCACACGCGAAACTTAACAGGAGCTGGTACAACGGTGGTATCGCATTACCTAATATGCAACTGTACTACTGGGCGGCACAGCTTAAGATTCTCAACAAATGGATCCACGCCCCACAGGATGACCCGGCGTTTAAGGCGGATAGGGCCCAACTGGGCACTAGCAGCTTGTTAGCGCCTCTGTATCATAAGGGTATTGCGGCGAAACTGATAGGACCCACCAAACATACAGTACAGTTGTGGTATAAGGCGCAATCGAAACTACATTGGGACGGGATCGTCACAAAACTCACACCGCTGTGGGACACTAAGGCATTAGGACACTTGAGGCGTATTAAGGGCTTCACCCAGTGGGACAACATTGGGATATCAACTGTGGGAGACATGTGGTCTAGAGAGGGGGTGGTCCCATTCGCCTCCCTTCAGCAGCAGTATGAGTTGGGAAACACAGAACTGTTTAGATACATACAAATTAGACATGCCCTTCTGGCAGTGATCCCACCAGGCACCACACCCCCGGAGTCCTCACCGCTGGAAGACCGTCTGCTTACGGACTGTATGCAGGAGGGTGCGACTTCCCTACCGTACCGTAAACTGCTCAATAATCTACCTGACCCACAAGGAAAGCTAAAAGATAAATGGGTGGAGGACGTCGGGGATTTTGACGAATCTGACTGGAACGCAGCTATTGCATCCCCACGTGAGGCAGGTATATCAGCTAGGTTCCGCCTGGTACAACTGAAAATCCTGCACAGGATTTACTACACGAGAATGACTCTACATAAAATGCAGAGGGCGGATCATCCTTATTGTCTTAGGGGGTGCGGTGAAGAAGGCACTTTCTTACATACACTTTGGAGCTGCGCATGTCTAGTGGGATATTGGCAGCGAGTACTCCGTACCATCGCACAGACATTAAAAACCACTCTAACACTAGACCCACGTGTGTGCCTGTTGAATGTCTGGGGGCCTACTGATTTAACATACTATGGTAGGCTGTGGGCCACGATAGGTTTCATGACAGCCAAACGGGACATTGCGCAAAAATGGGGGACGGCGGAGCTCCCCACATTGGCGCAATGGAGCAGGAATATGGACACACTCATGATAACAGAGAGGGCGGTATACAAGGTGAGAGCCAACCCGCGCAAGTGGAATGGGATCTGGCAGCATTGGAACTCCTACAGAGGGGACATCTGCGAGCCACTGCCGGAGGATGATAGCGATAGTTCTGAGGATGAGACAGAAAATGTCTAATTGTTACCGAGTATTGACTGAGGCATGCACAAGGGCCTTATGCCTTATAAGATACAGGAAGAATAGATGGGAGGGGTTGGGCAGAAGGGGAGGTGGAGTCAAGTGAGGCTTGCAGATGCGATACCCAACAGGGCTAAGCTGATACCGAGAAGCAAGAGAAATATTGTGTCTGTTAATACTGAGTCACGTACTAAGTTCTTTTCTTTTTTGTTTTAATAAAATATAAAATGCAAGTGATTATAATTGTTTTTGGAGCTCCAACAAATTTTCTGATCCGTAGAATGCAACCGGCCGGAGAAGGCATGCACGACTGCGTACATATCAAACATATGGAACCCTTTAAGCCGGCCTCAGGGTTGTAGGCGCACGTATGTAATGTTGTTGGAAATGTCAATAAAGTCTTGCTATTAAAAAAAAAATTAAAAAACATTGAAATTGAATTAAAAAAACACACTATGTATTAACCATAACTCGCCATGCTCCCACACACTGCTCTCACAAATCATGTCATTTCAGATGTCCCAAGTGTTACATCTATGTCAGAATATCTCCGAAACTTAATTACAAGAAAGGAAACCAGCACTCGAAGTCAGGGGAATTAAAACTGTTTAATGGATCAGGTCACCTCAGACACTAGAACACAAAAGAGATGCCTTTCGGCAGTACCACTGCCTTACTCAATCTGAGTGCGCCATGTTGGTGCTTCATTTAAACATTAAAAACAATAGACATAGACAATACACTTCTATTCGCAGCAAGACAATAGATGTGGGAACACGTAAAACATTACTGTAGATTCTCAGTATTAATAGGAACAAAAATTATATTCTTAATTGAGTTAACTATCAAATAACATCAAACCAGAGCCACTGAGCGATATTTGTGTAATCAGGAAAGTTTGTTTATGTTGCAAAATTCCACCTCACATCTTACAACAATTTTATGAAGTGCCTCATTATTTCCTTCTATCCATTTAGAAGTGCACTTGCTGTGATCTTTCTGTCATCTGCTTCCTCAGACTTATGCTGTTTTTCTGCCATTGTGCACCACTTCCAGTTTCCCATTCCTTCGTCATAAACATTGCACATCCGCTGCCAAGACATTGTGGACACCTCCCTTTCTTTCATTTGTAATGCTAACAACCTGCACCAGCTTCTTCAGGATATGGCGGTCCCAGGAAGTCCAGTGTCTATTGCTTATAGGTTTGAAATCCCTCAGGTCTCACAGTCCCTAAAGTTCAAAGTTATCTGACCCCTGAGGGTCAGAGGGCACATCACTCTTTCTGCCCACACCCAAGCCCTGAAGACCTCCTCTGGCCACCACCCGCCATTTTGTATATTCCACTGTTGTGAGGGATGCTCCATTGCTGTCTCTCTGTACTCTGTGAACACACAGCATTTACAAACTGCTATAGCACGTGCACCTTCAGTTCCATCTCTCGTGAGGACATCTTGCAGTTCACAGACTCCACCTTGCATTCCGGGACAGACAACCCGGAAATAGGGGCTCAAATGAGAGTTTAGGCAACACAACCATTCAGATGTGTGCCTTTCGCTAACACCGTCATTTTATTACATAATGACACAGTGTTTATTTGGTTTTCAGAAACAAAACAAGTAGTTAATTACAATACATTAATGCATTCTATATACACAAATAATAAAATAGAGAAGTAAACAGTTGAATCCATATTACCATTAATGGTCGGATGACTTTATGCACCAGCATTACATCTGACAAAGATTTACAACCATATGTTATCTCAACGAACCGGCAACTTGAAGGTTCATTAATATTAGTTTATTCGCTAACAGCGATACACTCATTTACATTCTCACAATGTGGGTATAATCAGAAAAGCTCTTATCTTCCAACACTGGGCAAATATGTTTTAGCGACCAGTGATCCATGTGGGGGCAATGAATTCATAAGTGTCTTGCTATTTCTACTTCATGATAACATAATTTACATACTCATTCCACTCTTCCAATCGCTGGCCATGATCCTTCAATTTTCAAAACTACCAATAAGCCCAAAATTAAAATGCATGCAATGCGTCTATTATACTTTTATCCAGGTCTGTTCAGGAAGGCAAGAATTATTATTTGCTCTGTATGATTTATGCTACTATAAGCTGAAGGTTTATTCCTTGATATCTACAGTAACACGGTGTTTAAAAAAAGGTATTTTTACCTTGGCAGCCCATTTGTAAGCCTTAATCGTACTTGTAGGGTCATCACATGGCCTACAATTGCATGGTCGTCTCCCAATTCCTAATTTTTCACTAGGAAAATAAGTTCTATCTGTTTAGGTTGTTGGCTACCTTCGGAGGTTCAGCAGCAAGCCCACATACGCCTACAGAATGTATCATAGAGTACACAAAATTGCTAGACTAGCTCCGGACTTGACTGTAAATAGCTTATGTGAGCACGTATCATTTCAAAGGAGGTGGATCGGCTGAAGCCCAATATGTAACTGACTTTCACAAAGTGGAAGAATAATAAAATATAAATGGAAAATGGAAAATAAAATAAAATAATATATAATATAATTATATAATATATAATATATAATATATTATACTTATATTATTATTATAATTATATTATATATAATATATATTATATTATATATAATATTGTATTATATATAATATAATTATATTATATATAATATAATAATCTATAATATATACTATAATTGGGCTATATTTATTTTCCATATTTGACCTTCGATTTTGTGAAAGTCAGTTCCATATTCCAGCTACTCTGCCGGAAAATAATACGCTTTAAGTGCTACTTCTTTAGCATCATAAAAAAGGGGATATTCACAAAGATCAAGTACTGAGCCCCGTTAATTCAGCAGCAGCATTGACCACAGCACTTTTCCTTGCAGCTTTTTATGGCGCTCTTGAGATGTTTTTTGTTAACCTTTTCGATGCTGATGACGGAACCGCTCCATCATCAGCCGCGGTGGCGCTGTGCTGATGATGGAGCGATTCCGTCATAGCCCGCCCGACGCGCCTGCGCGGTGCTGATTTCCCGCCTGCGCAGCGCGTTCTATTGAGAGGGCGGGGCCATGACGGAACTGCTCCGTTATCAGCACAGCTCAACCGAGGCTGGTGACGGAGCGGTTCCGTCACCAGCATGGGCGCGCCGCGCGGCTCCCCCGCCCCCTTAGCGCTGCGGCGGAATAGCCGCCGCAGCGAAGGTGTTAATAATAAGTCACAGGTACCCTGTCTTACAAAATTTGCAAGCTCTACTTATGAATCTGTTGCCTAGGATTGAAATGTATGAATCTAAATATATTAATTTGTAACTTTTGTTGATTTCTGTCTAAATCATGTTTGATATATTAGTATGACAGGTTGGTCATTGATTGCTGTTGTGGTATCAGAGTGTGGTCTTTACGCGCCAAATTGTTCATATCTTTTTATGATCAAACCCTGGAGAAAATAAATGTTTTAACAATAAAGTGTCAGGAAATCCTTGTTTATAAGCATTAAAGAAGTTTGGGACAAGAGGACACCCTCCTTGACCCCAGCACCTCTAGTACACCTCACACTGTCAGTACACAAGCTCCTTAGTGGAACCGTTGCCCATTTCACTGTATAACTTTGCTTGAATTTTAACCAAAATACCAGTAAGTTCCACACATCTATTTGTTTTCATTAGTGATTCCTCTACACTGTCTAATAGTGTGCCTGCATCAATGAATGCAGAGTACAAGGTAAATTTTTCATTCACATAGCCTCCTTGACAAATACGCCAAAACTAAGGGATTATGGGTAGGGGAGGATTGCCTCCCAAATCCAGTTATTTTTTGTGGGGTCCTGTATCTCAAGCTGGGAAGATCGTTATACCCTAATACCGTAGTCATAATATTGAGGACAAAAACATCAACACGTAACTATGTGTAGATTTATATACCTAAGTCCACATATATGTACCTTGTCGATATATATGTCTTCACAGTTCATAGATATTAAGTTAGGAATAGTAAATCTGTGCTTTCATACATGCACTCCCCTTTTGATATGTTGTCCTTGTTATTTTAGCTACAATATTAAGGTATAACAATATTCCCTAATCTATATTCCAGACCACAATTCTCATACAGTGCAGGGATCTAGTATTTTCCTCTGCCTGTTTCTCATGATGAATATTGTTACCCATTTGAATTATGTGTTGGGCAGAAATAGCATTTGGAGTCATTATTTTTTCTGACACAAATCCCTCCAGTTATTTGTGGAAGCAAAACAGCTTTAAGGGGGGAATCCCATGCGATTTTACTGGTCAGTAAGCTTGAAACTAAATTATTCTAAATTACAAACTTGGAAATTTCTTTTCAAGAGGTAAAAATTGCAAGGGTACGACATGAGCATGTGAAAGCATATTTCCCAGGTGGTTTATAACACCTGAAAATTCATTCTAACAACCTTGTATGAATGACTAAATGCAGATGAAAATACTCTTTGGTGATCCAATTCCCTCCCAGTGATGCCCACCTTTTGCCTCTCTGAGCTGCCTCAAAGATAGTTTAGGAAAAGACTTAGGCCCTGATTATGAGTATGGTGGTCCTACAGCAGTGGTGGTCCTACACCGTCTTCTGAATGACCGCCAAAACCATGGTGCATCCGCTCACCAGATCAGGAGTTAAATCCTGGTCTGGTTGGTGGTCCGTGTTGCAGCAGTCTGACCACGGCGGTCTGCAAGGCTGATAGAAGAGAATATAATACAGACCGCTGCAGTAAGACCGTCAACTGCACCTTCCTGCATGGTGTGACATACACTGTACCATACAGAATGGGGGGGTGCAAGTGCAGGGGGGCCTACATGTGCCCCTCGCTTGCACCCCTCACCCCAAATCCAGCAAAACTCCTTACTCCTGGCGGTGATGGTGGTCTTGTGGTGGTCTGACTGCCTCACTCCTAATACTGCAGGTGGTCCCACAGTGTGGTAGTGGTCAACCAGCATCATGGGTTTGGTGGTTCTATGGACCGCTGAACTCGTAATAAGGCGATTAGAATTTCAGGAAGCGATGCACAGAAGGGATTGATCTATAAGGCTTTTTAGTCACAGTACTTCTTACGTACAACATTCTGGCTCTGCAACCACATCATACTTCTACCAACCTAGTATAGAAAACTGTGTCCTGTGATAGTAAATTAAAGTAGTATTGCCTGAGAGAAAATAGAATCAAGACATAGAAATATCAGGAATATTTCAAAAACTAGAATATCACGGAAGCCATGAAGTCAAAGGTGCTGCTGTCCTCTCCATTATCTGTCTATAGAACTTATTATCCTGTATTATCTTCATTGTATCGCATGGGCTATATCGCATGGCAATAACATCACATCCACTAAAGTGACCAAAGCACTACATTGCATAGTAATCAGATCTGAAGTTAAGGAAAGAAAATATATATTTACCATGACAATGTTGTGGCAAGTGGTGAATTGAATGTGAGGTTATTGTATGTTGATATTATGAACTTCAAAATAGTGCCATACAACCACATACACACACGGTTTCCCTTTATACTATAACCCGGATGGAAATCTTAACCATTGCTCTTTTCATGGTTCTTCTGCCCATCATGCCATCTGAGATTAATCCCAGCCATATGCAAAACAGTCTTGGTCCTGCTCCAATAGGAATTTTCAGCCTATACTGCTAAGCCAGATCCACTCTGAATCGGAACTCAAGCAACCCAAGACCAGTTATGCCCTGATTGGGGCTCCAAAGTAGTGGTGGGTGATAAATTCCACTCCGCCGGCAAGTTGGTTGTATATTGGTCACTCCACATTACACATGTAACATGCAGTTTCTGCTAAATGTTGCCAACCACCGCGTAGTTTAGTTTTTTCTCATGTGCGGCTGTCCAACAATAAGATGGTGAGGATGAGTGAGAATCAGGGTCCCCTAGTGCTATTTTTAGGCTCTAGGAAAGCACGCAGCGAGATTTTGCTAACAAGGGAGGTCTCAGACAGTCATGGCGGTTGCGACTGTTCGCTGTTGGAAAGCTGCTGCACGAGTAGTGAATCTACTTGAGTAGCAGCAAAAGCAGGTAACTGGAGCAGATCCCTTTAGCATGCCATGTGGTGTCGTTCGCACTGATTTTTCAGTGCGGAACAAGCACCCTGCACTGGAAATCAGAGCGATGTGCCGATTTCTGCCGGTCAAGGGACTCTGCAGAATCTTGCTGAGTTTTAATGTAACTCTGGAATTCCACAGAGTGAAACTCTGCGAGTTCTGCCCACCCCTACTCAGTCAGTCAATACATTTTATTTGATCTAATTTAAAAACATAGATCATAAAAGTATTCACATTTAAATAACCCATGGCAGCCCCAACACTGTAGAACTGCAATTTGTACTTTGCCCAAAAACGTCATGGTTTAATCTCTTGACCATATACAATAGGTGCAATAAGGAATCAAGTAACATTCTTCGCCCAACCAGCTGACAATGAATGAATGAATAAGGAAAAATTGGTTAAAAGTAAAACATCATTTATGAAAATTGCAAAATAAAGTAAAAAAAAAAGTAAAACATCATTCACGGTCTTTAAAAACATTATAAAATAACATGATTTGTAATTTTGCAAAGACTAAAATTCATAAAAGATATCTCCTGCGCAAGCAGGCCACGAAAATGATGCTAAACAGAAAGAAACATGAGGGTCATGGAGCTTCTTCAGGAAAAATAAGGCAATATGAAATTGATTAAAATTGGGCAATCTTTAAAGGGGTAAAATATATCTACATCTATATTCTTTATAGTACTGACAGAAGAAAAAGAGGTGGAGATCTCATTGCATTGATAGATTATGGCATGGGCATGGTGTCAACTCGCTTAAAGAATACTTTTTGGCTGGAAAGCCCAACATCAGAGGGATTAAGTTGGTACGAAACCTTAAAAGGATAAACCTATGCTGTAAATTTCTTACACCTTCCAGATGTGAATATTCACCCTCCATTATAAGTGGGATCTGATAATATGATTTTACAGCCATTTTTACACAATAGCTCTCCTTCCTTGCATAAACCGCCTTTGCTAGGAATAAAGCCTTGAGTCTTTTTTGGGGGCATTTGGAACAGGAACACGGGTTTGTATACTATTCGGTTACACTTAGCAAGTTCAACGTGGATTTAAAGTATTGTAACCAAGCAAAGTAATGTATATTGTCCAGCAACAGACACTTTTGTATTATGTTCTGGTTAAGACCCACTGTATTTCCTTTCCAAATTGAATGCCACAGCATAATCGGGCAAGTCTCACTGTGTCCGTTATGTAGGGTAAGCCCAATTCTAAGTGGCAGACAAAATTAGAAAATGAGACAGGGAGAGAGGCAATCATCTTCAAGAAGCCATCCTCTATGGTCTGGAGGGAGTCTATTAGTGCTATTCCCCCAGGGCCGGCTTTAGAGCTGGTGGTGCCCTGTTCAACAATGTTTGTTGGCGCATCACATGGCAAAAACCACTTCCTTCATGGATTCCTTCACTACCACCCTTTAACAGTGCCATCCAAGTCTCCATAACCACTCTCTCTGATGAGTTTAGTTCATTTTATAGCGCCATTGCCACTCATATTTGTGTAGGGTGTCAGAACCCTTTACGTCACACACACTACACAGAGACAATCAATCATAGGTCTGTAGATTAGTGTATAGGAAATGTAAAATAAGACAGAGGACTTCAAAATACTGCCATCATGTCATCCATTCTGGTAGACAGTATAGTTTAATAGTGCTTGGTCTGGAGAACCGCAAACTCTGAATTTAAAACTTAACACCATGGTTGGGGGTTCTTTTTCATAATCAGAATTGATTTCTATCCAAATGAATCCTTTTTCCAACATTAGGATAATGAAAGGCAGGATAAAATCATAACGCTCTCATCTATGCATTGCAGTTTTTATGCAGCTCTTTGGTGACAGTTAATAGCTCACTGTTCTATGTTAGGATTATAATTTATAAACTGCAAAACACAAAGTTATCTCTCTGGAAAAAAAACAGTAAATAACTGACCAGTTGTATTATATGTGCTTTGTGATCTGCATTGGTACACCCCCTGTGCAGCAGGCATATTCATCTACTGCGCTACCTTACTACGAGTCAAAAGTTCCACTAGACAAACTTCCGATCTCTCTAACAAGAACATTAATCACCAGAGTTATCTTGACATTTATATTGTTCCCAGTACATTTCTGGAGGGCCAAGTATGCCGCAGCAGGTGCTGTTAAAACCACACAATACTTCCAAATATGGTGCCTCACCCAAAGACAGAGCCCTGTATTCCCCACAACCCTGCTACATATGTTGCATCCGAAATTGTTTCTGCACTATAGATCTTTTTTATTGTTGCTCTACGTTTGAAGCCCAGTTTCTTGATGAAACTAGAGATTGCATCCAAAGTTCCTTCCTTTTTTAGTGCCCTGCAACCCACCATGTGTGACCAAGTTTGTTTACTCAAATAAAACTCCCAAGTAGGAGAAGGTCTCCACTACTGCTAATTTCCTAGTCCCAATATAAAAATACTGGAATCCTATTGGGAGGGAATGCTCCTGACACTATGACAAAGGATTTAAACTTGTTAACCTTTAGATCCATGGATGACATAAAACACACATAGGTATCTATTAGGCGTTGGAGTGCTACTCCTGTCCGGGCTATTAAGACAGCGTCATACGCATTAGCCAGGAGCAGTAGTAGAGCTGGGGGGAAGGATGGAACATCTACTGTAGGTCCTTTTGACGCTGCTTCCACCCCATTTGTGTATAACGAAAACAAAAATGGAGCAAGAATGCAGCCTTGCCTAACTCCTCTCATAATTTGAAAGGGTCTTGAGCATTCCTCATCCCTTCCATAACGAACACACGCCGTCACTGTGAATACATTTCACAGATTAGATTGATCATCTGGAAGTCAATGCCCATCTGTGACATTATGGCCCATAACTTCTCATGGCTTACACAGTCAAAAAGCTGCTGTTAGGTCCATGATTGCCATGTAAGTCTGCCCTCTGTTTGTTGTGGTATACTTAGCAATAGTCAAACTCAGGTTCAGACATTGATCAACCATGCCTCTGCCCTTCTGAAAGTCATACTGTGTTCGCATCAAGATGTTTTTCTTTTCTCATTCTTCTAGCCTATTTAGTGGGACAGGGCCCAAACGTTTGGCAGTGCAGTCTAAGAGGGAGATAGGTCGATAATTTTGAGATAAGACTTATCACCCTTATTATGTATTAGGGCAATGATGCTTGTTTTCCAAGATGGAAGCTGTCCCTTCTTCGAAATGTTGTTAAATATAATAGTTAGCAGTGGGCCCCCCACAACTCTTGGTATTCAAAAAGCAATCAATGGGAACCCCATCTGGACCCAGTGCTTTAGCACGACTGCACTTGGCCAGGGCAATTCTCACTTCATCCAAATTAAAAATCATAGGCTTGCTTGAAAGCTCCACCGGTTCAAGCGAATCGCCCCTCTACACAGTCTTACTCACAAAAATCCCTTCAAAATGCACCACCCATGTGTCTTCATCCAGATGGTTGAAGACACATGGGTTTTTTTTTAGCCCACCTATCCAGTAACATTTGGCGATGCAGTGAGCCCAACAAAATTTGTTTTATTGATTTATTTGTATACTTACTTCCGTTTGGCCATAATCCGGAGTTTACTACCCACAATCCTGCCCCTCCCCCACCCTGCGTCATCACCCGGCAGCATTCCCTACAGGATCCGCTACTGCATCTGACGCTGGATCTGTCTTTTTACAGGCTTCTAAATTCCTAAAGGTTAGGAGCCTGTTTAGGGTATTCCCATATTCGTTATGTAGCTTAGAGGGGGAACTAACCCAGCCTCTTCCGGGCTCTGACGGTTGCAGACCAGGCCCGCCCCTGGCCCCGCCTTTGCCCGGGCGCGGCCTGTGCTACGGGGCAGCGACGCTAGTTTTATGCGCCACCAGGCCCGGTGCAGTCATCACTATGGGACAAGGACTCTGGAAAGTGGAGTCCCCTGGCCTGGTCCCGATTTCCCAAAATGTGGCAGAGTGCAGTGTGCAGGTACACTTGGGCTGCCATGTTGTGTCATTCGAACTGATTATTCAGCGCGTCACAAGTACCCTGTGCTAAAAATCAGTGCGATGTGCCGATTTCTGCCATTCAAGGAACTCCGCAGAATCTCCCAGAGTTTTCATGTAATGGCAAAATTCCACAGAATGAAACTCCGCGAGTTCCGCCCAACCCTACTCATCAGTCCAGTGTAGCTTGGGTCTGGGCTGGACTGTTCCTTTTGGAGCAGGGCCAAGATTAATTGGCATTTGTCTAGATCCAAACTGAGGTGGCATGTTGGGCGGAAGAAAGGTGGGTTGGAATGCTACCTCAAACGATTGCCAATGGGGAACACATTGCAAGCATTCCCTTGTATCTCCTTTTGTGCGTTTGACGCTGAGTAATTGTCTTATCTCCCCCACATTATTCGGCTTGGTGGAAGAACATACAAGCAGCATCTGCTGCAGCACAATGTACACAAATGAAATATGAAATGTGTGTTTTCCTCCTGACACAGAACTTGCAGAAAGAGAAAGAGGAAGTCTGTCTGACTGACATGATAAGACGTCTGATGGCTATGGCTCGGGCTATGGGTGTAAGAGCCAAGTCAGCCAAGCTTAGATCTGGCTCGGCACTGGCTCGTCTCTCTCTAGGAGTGCAGTGACTAGCTCACCTCTACACTAGATTGCTTTGCAGATCTACTTTTGAAGCTGACTTTGATAAATGCTAGTCTTCTAACCGAATCGTGCTAGAAAAGCTAGCTGAATGTGTACAGTGCCCTCCCAATATACTCAGACTTTTGGAATCTCCATAGCAACAGCACATCTGAGGCTCAGCATTTTCCCGCCAAGGACTGCACTAAGGAACCTACAGTGTTACCTGCAAGGCACATAGAAGCAATTTAGCATACCATGTTCGACGCAAAGCATGCTGTCAATAACATCAATACATAAACAATTATGTATCCGCAGAACTCCTTTAATGGACACTCACTAAAAGTCCACACCTGAAAAATCTCTGGCAGCGACAGAGAATCATGATGAATTTCACTCTGTAGACAGGTTTTCACTCTGTAGACAGGTTCTCTGCTATTTCAGTTACACGATCTGTGTGCCCGATCCACTGGGACTAAACTGTGAAAGCGTGATTGGTTGGGGAACCTAACGGCAGATTTTCTTCTGCGGTACATGTAACGCGCGGAAATTCTATAGTCAGGATGTCACTTCAGGTAAACGGAAACTTATTTGCGTTATTAATGTGGAACATGTCCAAATGCTACCTTTCGCACCGATTTTTTTTAAATGTGCTTAGTGTATGAACACCCTGATTCTGAATCTGCGGTAGTTAATTATTAAAGTTTTTAAATAGTAGAGGCGAGCAAGCAGCACGAGCAGAAGCCTGACTTCGGACAAATGTCTGTCTCTGACTCTTGTCGGAAGAGGACTGACTGACAAGCTAAAATACAGCCAGGCCTAGTAAAAGGCAGTGCCTCTCCCCCCCTAATAGTTTTTTTTTTAATTTTGAAGCTGTTACTTTCAGAAAAGCCAACCAATACAGTAAAGTAATATAATGCATTAAACTGAAATACACATTTTGAAGAGGTAAACTTCTTTTGAATTTTAAAGAATTGTAAGTGTCTTTCCATGGCTCGACTCGTAATTTCCTTTAAGGGTAAAACCAGGTCCCTGACTTGGCTCATTCCCGGTGTTCCCAAGGAATTTGCTGAAATCGCCACTTATATTTAATCTTTATACATTTGATGCTGTCTTTTTTTACAGGCTCCTGTGTCCATATGTTGCCAGCGCTGTCCCTACGGGTAGAAAGTGCTCCAAATATACTGAACGCTTTCATCTCCTGTGTAGAGCCGAAGTGCAGCATTGCCAATGTCAATGTCTTAACTTCCTGTCATGGGAATGAAGAGCTTTTTAGTGAAATCCATAGGATGCAGCTGTTTGGGGCTGATAACTGATTCTCAGGAACCCGTTGTTCCTTCTCGCGGTACCACGTGAGCACAGCGGAGATAACCTTCCTCTCCGTTGTCTTCAGAGGCATGACTTCGGACTGTCAAATTTCATGCGACACTCTAGGCTGTGCCTATCTCGTTGGTTGGCTCCCATGCTTCCTTCTATGACTGACCTCTTTGTCAACAACCTGGAAGAGATTACACCTCCTTTCATTTAACATGCTTCTTTTCAGTAACTGTTAGGGACAGGATCATGGAGACTGTCCAATGGTGCTAAATTCACTGAAGTCCTATTTTTTTAAATGTATTTTTATTTAGTGCATTTTTATACAGCGTGGACATTACCCGAAGGTGTCAGAGCGCAGGTCAATAGGACCAGTTACGTTACATGAGAAAAGTTTTACACAATAGAACGTTAGAAAATAAACAGCAGACTAAGAAAGGTAGGGTACATAAATATCCAATACAGCAAGCAAGGGTGAGGAGCATACAAGAAAAAATAACACATTTACAATGATGAGCGAACTTCCTAGAGGGGCCTGAGAATGGAAGTTTTAGTTCTGACAGTGTCTTTGGAAGAGAAGAGATTTGAGGTTAGCTTTGAAGATCCGGGTAGAGGAGGTAGCACGGAGCAATGGAGGTAGCTAGTTCCAGATTCTCACCGCATTCCCTGAGAAGGATTGTGCCATCAATCTTTCCCTTTTGAAGGAGGGGGCTCAAGTAGAAACTTTTCCGCATTGTGAGAAGGTCCAGAGCCTCCAGACAATTTAAATTTATTCGCAGGTAACGAGGGGAGGAAGTGTGCAAGGCTTTGTGGGTGATGCAAGCAGTTTTGTAAATAGATCTTCCCTCGATGGGAAGCCATCGAAGAGAGGACAGGATAGGAGTGATGTGGTCGCTTCATTTAGATCCTGAAATAAAGCGAGCTGCTGAATGGAGGATGGATTTGAGGGGAGAGGTGGGATTTGGGTAGGCCTGTCAGATTTCGAATGATCCTACACCCAGAGGGGCCAGCAGCCCACCCCCATCCCCAGCAGCCCCCTCAGACCCTCAGAGGTGGGTAAGTGCGCTATACAAGCCCCTGATTGAGTGATTGAAAGAGTTACCATTATATTGCTTCATTAACCGTGTGCTATTTTGCTCCGTGTATGTTGTGGAAGTCAGTGCTGTTTTGCGAGATCGGATCTCATGGTTCATGATTTATGTTGATTGTTCCTGTAATAAAACAGCACTGACCAGACACCACTGAAAAGAAAGGAAAAAATCAGCACACAAAATTGCAGTGTACACTTGTTTACATAGAGCCTAGCGGCAATTTAACATCAAGCCTGCAGTTTACGTAGTCCAGCCCCAGAGTTGCAGATTAAACAAGCATTTGCAATGCAATAGGTCTTGCATTTGCGAGAGTTTAAGCTATTGGCATTATATAATACAATGCCCTTTATTTATCTGTTTTGATAATTAACACATAAATAAAATGCATTGTCATTTACAATGCTAATAGCTCAAACTCCTGTAAATGTGAGGCCTATTTCACTTTAAAGAAGTGGCCTCCATTGTCCTGGGCTGCTTGGAAAGTGAATGCGCGCATGGCGCACTGAATGTTGCAAGAAAGCATGTTGTGCCTGCAGTAGGAGAAACTCATTAAAGAAAACAGTGTTTATAGACTAAATAAGACATACCGTGTAACAACAGAAGTAAAAGGGGCCAGTCGCCATGGGAGGTTACAAATGAATGTAAGACGGTACTAAGGAAGGACTAACAAGCCTATTAAAGAATCAGAAGCCAGCATTTATAAAGGACAATGACACAAGCCAATGAAAAATATGGGCAGAGAGTGGGCGGAGCTTCATGTCCATACTTGAATACAGCATGCCTCGCAGAGCAGCACATGCACTGCCCAGGCTCAACCTAAAAAGCCCATGGAAGAGAGAAGGGTAGGTTTTTCACTTTCCACTTTTATATGAAATCATTGTTGAATTTGTATAGCTGGTGGCAAGTGGTAGGCACAAGCACTCATGTGTGTAGCTGGTTGCAAGTGTTGGGCACCATGGATTCCATTTAGGTGTTGCCAGAGGTTGACCCCTTGCTTGCTCCTTGTGACCACTGGCAGTGCCTTTGCGATCCCTGACATCAGAGGTAGCAAAATCAGTGCCAGGGATACAGTGACAGCTCGTCCTTACGGACATTGGTTGGGGCTCCATTCACTTTGTTTTTAGCCATTTTTTATTACACTAATAGTGAATAATTTTACATTAGTCACTATTAGTTTAATAAAACATGGAGCATAATTAGGTGGAACATGATCATACCTGAGAGCTGAGGGGAGTAACAGAAGTCTTTTAAATATCTGTTGCTTGTGTGCTTGTGGGCTAGAGTGCGTTTACGTGAAAACGAGTGTATGCAAGTGTGAGTGTGAATGAAAGGGAAGGTCAAGGAGGGTGTGATTTCACTTCCACTACCCCTGGCATTTTGCCGAATTGACGCCCATGATGAGCACCTGCATTTATTTTTCGGGCTTTAAGCCTTATTCTATCATCATAAGGCATTGACCCATCCCAAAAGAGAGGAAGGCAGAAAAGTGCAAAGTAGATGGACAAAGAGAAAGATTTCAAAATAGAAAGATAAAAAAGAACCTGCAAGTGTGAGATAAAAACACAGGAAATGGTGGATGAATGAGGAATGAGGACGAACATAATTAAGCAGACTAGGTATTCAGCATCCCTTTCATTCTGTGGAGCTGCTGGTGAGCCCTTAAGAAAAGCTTTTAGCTTTGGCACTGGCCTCATCATGATGCTGCTTCTGCACAGGCGCAGTAGAGCTCTGTGGTTTTCTTCGTGGCGTTTTTTGCACATACATTCATTCTAAATATCTCCAAGTTATTGTTTGACTAGCTGACAACAAAGCTCAAAAGGACAGGGCAGCAATTGCTTCTTTATGTTTTCAAGCCCTGCTGTCAGCAAAAAATACACTAACTCAGTGATATTCCAAACTTGGGAGCCCATTACGATGTTGGGCGGATTGCCCCCGCCAGGATGGTGGTATCCACATATTAAGATGGCGGGGGGGACCTCGGCGGATGGGAAGACCGTCCGCGGCTTTTCCGCCCCGGTCACCTTGCGGCCGGGGCGGAAAAGGAATAATATGGTGGCGGTGTGTATCAGACACCGCCAGCCATATTAGGATGCCCTTCCTGACATGCTTTTCCGTGGCGGCATTGCCGCCACGGAAAGGCATACGGAGACTCCCTGCAGGGGCCCGTTGCGGGCCCCCTGGGAGTCCGGGGGCTGCACATGTGGTACCCCCCCGCATTTCAAAGTGCAACATGGCCGGCACCGCGCGGTGCCTGTCATGTTGTGCTTTGAAATGCACAATGTGCATTTTTACCATTGCGGCGTGCAGCGCTTTCTGCACCGCCCGCCGCAATGGTAAAAATACAGGATGCGCCCCCTTTGTGGCAGGCGCATCCTAATGCTCAAGGCGGGACCGCTGCTCCTATGGCGGGCGGTCCCGTTTTGCATGAGGATGGCGGGCGGGAAAAGTCCGCCCGCCATCCTAATGACCCCCTTGATGTATATGAAAATGGGGCCACAAAAGTAGCACAGAGGCCACTTGTGCACTGATGAAGCACAGGAAACGGTGTCATGATAGGGCCCATACAGTACTGGAATGTAGGGGGATCCTGCCGAATTCCATTTCAAGCAGGTATATGGGATCTGGCCGACCCACTGAAATGTGCTGGATTTGTCCTGGTGTCATTTTTCGACACTGGGACATAATTAAACAGCGTACTTAGGTTGTCTGATTCCAGTTCTGAGTAGCAACCTGCAGGCAGCGAGGGGGCTTTCTTATTCTAACATCCACCTGGGCCAAAACACAGGCCTGATTTAAAGGGTGGGCCACCCTCCTTTTGATACAGTATGATCCAGCCTGGGAGCCATCTGAATCCTAACACCTAGACGCTAATGCAATGAAAGGAAAGAAATGCACACAGCTTGTTATCACTTCACAAGTGCTTAAGATCAACCATTGGAGGCAGGTTTTAAATTTGCTCAAACTCTCTATGTAAGAGATGTGTTTGCACTGTAAGAACGCATGATTTATCTGTTGGTATCAGTAATTACACAAATGATGATTTAAATGTCACCTACTAATTTATTTTTCCTGTAATTCTTTTATAGCACTACTCTTCTCAGTGTAGGGTGTCAGAGTGCTTTGCATCACACACAGAGACACAATAAATCATACAAGTGTGCATATCAATGTACAGGAAATGTTACATAAGACAATTAGGGTTTTAATTTTTTTTAAAATTTATTTTCAGAGTTTTATATAGCGCTGGCCTGACCGGTGGGTATCGGAGCGCTTTACAATTTTGAAAACGACTGGCCAGGCATAGGCAGCTATTACAGCTATTACAGCTCTGCGCAGCGTGGTGAGCGCGTTCTGGTTTTAAATAGCCCGTTTTTGCATTTTTGTTCGTTTATTTTTTATCCCCTGTTTTTAACAGGCAGTAGTCCTGGGGCTCACCCCTTACCTGCATTTTAATAGTTTATCACACCGCCGCTTGTGCGGGCCCGGTTCTGGGGTTGTTGAGGGTTTTCTTTGCTTCCTAGCGGGCGCCATTTTGAGAAGGGCTTTGTCGCTCTTCCAGCGCCATCTTGGGTGTACCGGAGGGTCGTTCTGCTCCCCACCTGGAGGGACTATTTAAACCTGTCCTCCGAGCGCAGCGGGATCGCGCAGCGGGTCGGCCTCCGCTTTGCCGGAGTCTTGCCAGAGTCCTGCCCGTCTGCGCCCGTCATCGTCTCGGCAGCGGACGGAGCTGGACGGTGGGTTGCTTAAATTTTGTATCTGTTTGCAGAATCTCTGTGTTATCTTTTGGATATGTTCTGCTATAATTCGGCAGACTTACTCGCTTTACGCCCCCCTCGTAACCTATGTTACTCTTTCTTTCCTGGCTGTCGAGCCTTAAGGAAAGGGTGTCCGACTTGCGGCTGGCGTCTTCCATTGTCTACTGGATCTGCGCAGGACAATACCCCGGCCCCATATCAATGTCTTCTCCTTAATACCAGATCGTTGACCTGTCACTCCCTTGATATCTGGAATTTATTACAGAATTCCAATGTGTCATGCTTATTTCTTACTGAGACTTGGCTGAGCGATTGCTCCGCACCTGATTTGGCCAATGCCATCCCTCCGGAATACAACATCTTTAAGAGGGATAGAACATCAGGCAGAGGGGGTGGTGTAGCTCTTGTGGTAAATAAAAACATACCCTGCTCAACCTTCCCGGTAGAGAATATCCAGGGATGTGAAGCCTTGGGTTTCACCCTTCAGCTCTCCCCCCTCCAGGCTTGTACAGGGATTCTTTTGTATAGAGTCCCGGGACCTGTAGGGCCGTTCTTTGATGAACTACAAGTAGCTCTTTCAATCCCTTGTCTCAGATCTGAACATTGTATGCTACTTGGGGATCTAAATGTCCACATGGACAACACGTTGGACCCCGATGCAATGAAACTTAGTGACATCACAGCTCCATTAGGACTGTCTCCATTTTTGCAGAAACCGACGCATAATAAAGGCCATACTTTAGACCAGATTTTCTCAACAAAATCTATTACGATAACGGCTATGGAACCAGTACTATGGTCTGATCATTTTTTGATCTCCTTTTCCGTACCTGCCATTGCTCTGACTCGGGTGAGAGAATCAATTGTGACCACGCGAACTTCACGCCCTTTCCATCTGCTTTCAGTGGATATGTTATCTGAGGCCCTTACCACCTTTCCATGTCAGCTTCTGGGCAATTTGGAAGAGAACCTTAGCCTCTTTCATGATTGGCTGATAGCCAGATTTGAGATCCTAATCCCCGAAAAAAAGCTTACATCAGGTGAACGTAGAGCGTCGGCCCCATGGTTCACTCCCCAATTAAGGGAGCAACGGCAGGGTTGTAAAAGGGCTGAGAGAGTCTGGAGACGGGCCTATGACCCTACTGAGAAATTGAAATTTCGAGTAACAACTAAAGCCTATCACCAGTCAATCTGGAATGAAAAAAAGGCTTATTTCGAGCGTCGGATCGATGAGGCTGAAAATGGATGCAAAGAAATCTTTAAAGTTGTGCTGGATTTCACCTCTCCAGCTACTTTTGCACCAGCTCATACTCATTCAGAAGTATGGATAAAACAACTTGCAAATTTTTTTGTTAATAAAATCTCAATCATTCAGGCCTCTCTTTTCCACCCCAGCTCTCAGTCGGCTGTGGGTCCCTTATCCCCCTCCCCATTCAGGGAGGATCTAGGCCCTTCTCTTTCACAATTTCCACACCTATGCCTTGACACTTCCTTAGAGCTTCTGTCAGGCTTGAAATCAGGTTCTCCACTTGACTCCTGCCCGGCTAAACATCTGGGGAAGGTGGCACCTGCCTTAAATGCCTTGTTGAACCCTCTTTTAAACTCTTCATTGTCAACGGGAGTGGTCCCGCAGGCATGGAAACATGCTCTGATCCTGCCATTGATCAAAAAGCCTACCTTGGACCCCCTCATCCATGCCAACTATAGGCCTATTTCCCTTCTCCCTGCTCTGGCGAAAGTGGCCGAGAGATTTGCACATCGGACGATTTCCAATTTCATCGAAGGAAACAACCTGTTGCATGACACGCAATCGGGATTCTGTGCAAATTTTAGCACGGAGTCGGCTCTTCTCGAGGTCACTGATGCCATCAGGGAAGGACTCGACTCTGGGGGAAGGACCATGTTGGTTATGTTAGATTTGTCGGCGGCTTTCGACACCGTTCCTCATGATCGCCTCCTTATAAGACTCTGGGAGAGCGGCATTCGGGAAACGGTGTGGAAATGGCTTAAATCCTTTCTGGCCGACCGCCGGCAAACGATCTGGGCGCCTCCTTTTTCCGCTGATATGACTCTGCTAGAGGTAGGGGTTCCGCAAGGTTCCATTCTTAGCCCCATGCTATTTAACATCTTTATGGCCCCTCTGGCGGTAGTCGCGGAATCCTTTGGCGCCCAGATCGTATCTTACGCCGATGACACCCAGCTCCTATTCACTTGTGATAGGGGCGGGTCATTCGACGGCGTAAAGATCAGAGATTGCCTTAGCGCGGTCTTTGAGTGGTTCAGGTGTAATGGACTAAAGTGCAATTCCGATAAGTCGGAGCTGCTCTTTTTTGGATGCACCTGTGAACCAGATTGGAAAGCTTGGTGGCCACAAGACTTGTTCCCTCCTGACAATGTGTCTTTCAAGGCAAAAAATTTGGGAGTGATTGTGGACAGTGAATTGTCCTTTGGGCCACATATTTCGTGCCTCTCAGGCAAATGCTTCGGCATTTTACGAATGCTGAGGAAGTTTCTTCCTCTAGTGTCTTTCCAGCATAGGAAGATTATTGTCCAGGCATTGATTGGATCTCGACTGGACTACGCAAACGCTCTTTTTTTGGGTTTACCAAAATATCTATTGAACCGCTTGCAAGTAGTCCAGAACTTGGCAGCCCGTGCTATTTACGGACTTCCGAGAAGAGCAGGAGCCACAGTTTTACTGAATTCTTTACACTGGCTGCCGATCGCTAAAAGAATTCTTTTCAAGTGTCTGACTTTTGCCTTCAAAGCCTCACATGGATCTGGCCCTAAGTACATAAGGAAACGCCTCTCCCGATATGTACCCAGCAGATCTCTGAGATCATCCTATCTATCTCAAATGACAGTCCCAGCGATCAGGCGTGCAAGGATTGGAGGTCGATCCTTTCGCTATTTAGCCCCGAAGGAGTGGAATGAACTACCACTCTCTCTCAGACAGGCTCCCAATCTCCTTACTTTTAGAAGAGAGCTAAAAACGTGGCTTTTTACTAAATAAAACTTGATCTTTCTCTTGTGTCTGCTTTTAGTTGTTATGTGGTTGTTTTGCTTGCTGTTCTTTCTTCACCAAAGCGCCGGGATGCTCCTTGGAGTAGCCGAGCGCTATAGAAGAAATAAATTAACATAACATAACATAACATAACAACAGTTATAGGACATGTAAAAACACAAATACAAAGATGGAGACAATCTTGGAGTACAAAAACTGAGAAGACACAGTGCTAGAGAAGGGCAGGCTGATGCAGTGCCAGCCGAGTACGGAGTCAATTGTTTAGCGCTCCAGCAGCTCCTATCTGTTCACTAGGGAACGATCGAGGAACAGGATTTTTAGCTGGCTTTTGAAACTTGTAAAGGAGGGGTTAGTTCTGATGTGGGGAGGAATAGAGTTCCATATTTTGGGCTCATTTCCTGCAAATGATCTGGCCGCTGTTTTTTGTTCACGAGCTTTCAGTGCAATGAGTAGAAGGGTGTTTGAGCTTCTGAGGTTCCTTTTCTGACCTGCTTTTTTGAGTTTGGCAGCAAGGTATTCAGGTTTGCCTGCGTGTAGGGCTTTGTGCGTAAGGCAAGCAGTTCTGAAATTAGCCCTAATTTCAACAGGGAGCCATTTGAGTTCTCTGAGTGCCGGTGAGATATGCTCGTATTTCTTGAGTCCAGTGACCATTCTGGCAGCTACGTTGAGGGTGGTTTTAAGGGGAGCAAGATGTGCTTTTGGAATTCCTGTGAGGGCTGCATTACCGTAGTCTAGTCTTGACAGCACCAGAGATTGAGTGGCTTGTTTGAGATCTTTGGGAGGAATGAAAGGTTTAATTTTGTTCAATAACTTTAGGTTGAGGAAGGCGCTCTTAGCTGAGTTCTTTATATGATTGGTCATGTCCAGTTTCGGGTCTAGCGTGATACCTAGTGATTTAACAGAGTTTGCCAGGGTGAGGTTTCCATTGAGAGCATCTATAGTCTTTAGCCAATCTACCATTTGGGGGTTCTCTGCTTTGTTTGATATGAGGAGTAGTTCAGTTTTGTCAGGGTTCAGTTTTAGATGATTGCTAGTCAACCAAAGTTGCACTTCCTTCAGTATGCCATTGAGTCGTTGAATGTCCTTCGCAGATGAGATTTCTAAGTAGATCTGCGTATCATCGGCATACAGATGGAAGGGTATGTTGGCTTCTTTGTGTAGGGTAGTGAGGGGTTGCATCTAGATGTTGAATAGTTGAGGGGAGAGCACTGATCCTTGAGGGACTCCCCTGTTGATTGGGTGTAGATCCGATTCAAAGTTGTCGAATTTGATTCTCTGGGAGCGGTTGTGCAGGAAGGAGGAGAACCATTTGAGGACTATCTCATCGAGCCCCGCCCTCTCTTGCAGAGCTTTGATGAGGCGTTTGTGATCTACCGTATCAAATGCAGCCGATAGGTCAAGGAGAATGAGGAGGCAGCATTGATCAGAGTCCAGAGATTTGTGGATGTCGTCGATGATGTTGAGGATCGCGGTTTCTGTGCTGCAGCCTTTCCTGAAGCCAGATTGATGAGAGTCAAGAAAGTTGATACTTTCCATGCGTTGCGTTAGTTGTTGTAGTATAGATCTTTCTAGGATTTTGGCTAGAAGAGGGAGGTTGGAGATGGGTCTAAAGTTGTTCAGATCTGATGTATCAAGGCTAGGTTTTTTCAGCAGAGGGGTGACTTGACCTACTTTGAGGCAGTCTGGAACGATTCTGTTATTTAGGAATCACATATCGGCAATATTTATAGACATTATGGGCCTGATTCCGATGTCAGATGGACCGGAGTCCGTCCGACATTGGTCAGGATCTGTAACCGAACGACCTCCTGTCATTCGTTACAGACCTGCAAGTAGGATGCGACCGAACCCTGTTCGGTCGCATGCCTATACCTTTCAATGGGAGCATGCATTCCGAACGGAATGCATGCTCTCATTGAAAGAGCAGGGGTGCAGTTCATCCCTGCACCCCGTGGTAGGCACCTCAAGGTGCCTGCCACCGGGTGCAGGGATTAACAGGGGGGCACCATAGGTGCCCCCAACGCCGCCATGCGGTGGGCTCGCACCCATGGGAGCCCTGTGGAGGCCCCCAAAGACAGTTTTCCGCTGCCTTTTTGTGCCGGAAAGACCGGTACCAGAAGGCAGCAGGAAAGTGCCATCATACTCCCTCAGCCGGAAAGAGCCGGCCGGCGAGTACTAATGGGTTTCCGGATGGCGGACAGGCTCTCCGAGCCCGTCGTAAGCCATCTGGAAACCGAGTCATATTCCTTTCCTACTGAGCCAATAAGAATGGCTTGTTTGGAAAGTATCCCAGATGGCACATTCCGATGCGGGCAGGAAGGCTTCGACCAACGGTCGGTGCCCTCAGCCCCTATATGTTAAGAGCAATTGGTCTGGGGAAACTCAAAGTCAGAATATTAAACTTAATGTAGTGACCCTCTGCGCTACTTTATGAGTTAAAAATGTTACTGAACAGAAGACAGAACTCTCCCAGTACTGCATTATCCACCAGAGTACTCTTACCACTATTAAAATACCCTAGAAATTGCTGGGCACACAAAGAACTCTGAAGCAGATGTCTTAACCCTGTAAAATATTTTAAATTGCAGCCTTTTTTTGAACAAGTAAGCAGGCTAAAAAAGATGTACTGTCATGTTTGGCCTTGTTTCCAATTTCTTTGGAGATGATTAAATATATATATATATATATAAGCTCTACCCCTTGTGACACTACCCCTTTTCCTCTGCCACACCTTTACCCCCAATGTATAGGTCCCGGAGTACATTTTTCCCAATCTTAGAACTGAGTCAGAGTTTTTCTTTTAAAAGTTAGCTCTTCATGAAATTGAAGTGCACCATGCAGCGTACTTGCCAGAATGCTAGTGCCATTGCCATCTACTAACTGCAACAAGGAGGGCGCTTTCAGTTAACAGTTATTGCCAGATGTAGGTTCAGGGGGGTGTTTGGCGTATTACACCCCCCTAATAAATGTATTCTCTTGTTAATAGTTGGGTACAGGTGCTTCAAGTCGGGTGGGATGATGTGTTTGTTGGATTTCACTCGAGGTTTCACATACACTTGCAGAAAGAAATACACAGTTAGACCTGGCATCCTTGGCAAGGTATCCCCTGTCTTTTTGCCTCTAACTTCTGTATTTTTGATGTCGTGCTGGACTTTGTTTTTGCTAGTTTATGTACTCTGGGCATTTTACCACTATAGACCAGTGCTAAAGTGCAAGTGCTCCCTGTGTAAATTGTAATTCTGATTACCTCTCCATGATTGCCATATTTGGTTTGCTGGTGAGTTCCTTGTAAGGTGCACTATGTGTGCCGAGGCATGTAACTCAACTTCTACTAGTGGGCCTGCAGCACTGGTTGTGCCAACCACATGAGTAGCCCTGTAAACCTGTCACAGACCTTACAATGCAGGGTCTGTGAGTGCAGTTTTGAACTGCCCTGTCGATCTGACAAGTGTGCCCACTTGCCAGGCCCTAACCTTCCCTTTTACTATATATAAGGCACCCCTAAGGAAGGTCCATGGCACCTCGATGGGCAGGGTGCAGTGTATGTGAATGGTAAGACATGTACTGGTGTGTTTTGAATGTCCTGATAGTGAAATACTACCAATTTCATTTATCACTATTGCTAGGACTGGGTCTCCCTTAGACTATTTTGGAGGCTGCCTTGTAACATTTTACAAGTGTAACTTTGAATTGGAAAAAGCTAGAGGTTCGGAGTTTGGGCTCTCTGAGTTCAGAATTTAAAAACACATCTTTTAGTAAAGATGTTTTGTAAATGGTAGGTTTGAAAATGCCACTTTTAGAAAGTGGGTATGTTCTTGTATTATCATCTTGTGCCTTTGCCTGCCTGTGGAATCAATGTTTGGTTTAGACTAACAGGGGGCTGTTTGTGCATTTAGTCTAGGCAGTCACACGAAGAGAGTTCAGGTGTGCCCTGCATATCCTGATGACCCTTCACCAGACTGATGGGCCTTCCTGAGATAGAGTGGTGGGAGAAGCTGTTGGCTTTACCTGAGTAGGGCTGTGCCTGCCGTCTCACAATGCTGTCTCCAGCCCCTGGAGTGTGCTTGGAGTCAAGACAGGGCAAGGCAAGAACCTGTGCGCTACAAAGACTATCCCTTGAAGCATGCCTACTTCAAAGGCCAAAAGGGGTATAAGTATTGGACCTAAAATCCCAGACTTTTAGAATACTTCTGGTTCCAGAGGAGATTCTTCCAAGGAGAAGAGCTGAAGAGCTGTGAGGAGAAGTACTACCCCTTTGCTGTTTGTTTATTTGCTGAGTTGGCCTGAAGTTGCTGCTTCTGATTTGAAGAGGAAAAGGACTGGGCTTTGCTCTGTATCCTGCTTGTGAAGTTTCTCCAAGGACTCATGTTTGCTGCCTCCTGTTAAGAAGTCTGAGGGACATCAAAGACTTCACCTGCAGCATCCCTTAACTCCACTGCTGGGAGCTTTGATCAGCCAAGCTGTGCCAATTCCAGTTGGAGGTGGTTCCTGCAGCAAAAAGCTACAAAATGCTTGAAAATCCATGCTTCACCCTTCTTGCGCCTGTTTTCCTGGCGCGGCACTGTAATGAGGGAAATGTTTTCATGCACCGTCGCTGTGTGGCTGAAGAGATCGATGCAATGCCTGCCCACAGCCAAAAAAACTGCAGCAGCCTGAGTTTTATTCATTTGAGATTTGTAGGGCACCAGGGGGTATATTATCAAGGGGGTTTATCTCCGCTTTTTGGCTTTAAAAGCCAAGAAAGCGGAGATAAAATTATCTCCCTATTACCAAGCTGTCGCTAACACCAGTTAGCGACAGCTAATAGGAGATAGCGACCATCTTGGGCCCCGCTTTGCATGTCAGTGATATTTATCACTAATGACATGCAAAGTGGGCGTGCCAAGATGTTAGCGACTGGAAACAGTCGCTAACATCGCTATCTCCTATTACCAACTTTTGGAGATATTCGCGCTAAGCGCGAATATCTCCAAAAGCTAACACCTGCCCTGAGCAGTTCTTAGCCATGTTATCCAATGGGAGGTGGATAACATGGCTAAGAGCATTTGCTCGATAATGCATGAATATCGCTGACTTTTCTGCGATATTCATGCATTGCGGGAGTTTTTTATCGCATTTGCGATAAACCTTGCTAATAGCAAGGTTTATCTGCGATAAAAATCGCCGATGTGCGGCGATAATTTTTGTCTCTAGACAAGTTAGAGACAAAAATTATCGCTAGTTGTTGGTAATATACCCCCTGGTTACTCCAAGAAGTGTTCCTGCGCTGAGCAGTAGCGCTGTGTCATAGTCAAAGAAATCAGAAAACAGATACAGCCCTCTAGTTCTACTGACTCTGCCTAAAGAGCCAGGTCTTAAGGTCTTTCCGGAACCTTGGCTCTGAAGGTTTGATTATCAGGTTCAGAGGCATTGGAGTTCCACAGCTTGGCTGCACATAGTCTGAAGGAGCCGGCCCCCAATCGCAGACTGAGCACTCTAGGAATCACTGCCAGAGCTGCTTCACTAGATCTAAGATGCCTGGAGGGGATATAAGATTGAATAAGGGGAAAAAGGTAATTGGGACCCCTCATATTCAGTATCTTGTGCATAAGACAGAGAGGTTTAAAAGACACTCTGTGTTTAATGGGGAGCCAGTGTAATTCAGCAAGACCCGAACTGATGCTATGCCATTTCGGAATTTGTTGTAACATCCGAGCTGCTGCATTCTGTACTCTTTGAAGCATTCCCAGTCTGCCTTTGGAGACCACCAAATAGAGCACATTACAATAGTCAAGCCAGGACACCAAAAGAGCTTGTATTACCGTTTTTATCTGAATTCGGGATGAGCCCTAAAATCTTCTGCAGCAGCCTCAGCACACCAAAACATGTGCCCACCGTAGCCTTGATCTGATTCTCAAAGGATAACTTTGCAGCGCACCGTGTCTCCGAAGTCCGAGACCCCCCGCAATGACTCCGACATAGGCCCTGCTATGCAGCTGAAAGAATCGATCATTTTGGGACCGTAGCTGAAGAAATAGATGCAGCACCTGTTTGCTGCCATCGCATCGATCTCCAGCGCATCCCGCTTTCCATACAGCGCACCTGTACACAAAGTTTTCCAACGCATCACCTGCAGACCTGATCGGTCTTGGATTTCGATGCATTGCTCCCCCTTACAGTTCGAATTTGACGCAACACTTCTTCAGCATGCAACCAAACTGGCGCATCGCCTCTCCAGGGACTCAGGAACCGACGCATAACTGGGTTTTCCAACGCATCCATCCTCTGCAGCTGTTTATATGTGTGGATTTCGATGCATCTAATGTACTTTGTGTCAAAACACCGCATCCATAGAGTACTATTGACAGAAATACTTGAAACCCTTTAAAAAGTCATATTTTGAGTTCTGTATGTTGAATTTGTTTATTTTTGTCTTGTTTGGTTTAGATAAAGATACTTTAATTTTCTAAACTGATGTGATGACCATGTGTAGTGTTTTTACTGTGTTACTGTGTGTGTTATGTACAAATACTTTACACTGCCTGTAAGTGCTTAACTTGTAAAAAACATAAGTGCCAGGGCTCTCGTCAGGGTACCATTGCAGCTTGTACCACACATTGCCCCTGCCATGCTGTCAGTGATATTAACAACACAACTACTAACCATCAAACTCCTACAAGTGTGATAATTCAGATTATTCCAGGCCCCCAAAGCTATAAGAATGGCTTGGGAGGAAAGTAATCCTCATTTTGAATGTATATTGAATTAATAATTAACTGTTGTGTGGTCTTATCTAAATTAGCCAGACAGTGACATCTTCAGGCAGACTGTCTCAAGCTCCTGTGCTGACAATTAAGTGCCTGTGCTGAGCAAAGGAAACCACCAGCTCAAATTAGGCACTGCTGCCTCTGAGATAGGCTTGACTCCTTGTGCCAACTTACCAACGGATTGAGCAGGGGTTATCTTGTCCGTGTAAACCCCTTCTCCTGACTGGAAGGAAGGGTCACTACTCTGAACAGCGTGCATACCAGTGCCAACTAGAGTCCCCCATTTCTAACATACACACTCTCTTCTCTGTTTAACCGTTCTTATAAAATGGTTATTAAGAAAATATTGAGTTTTAAGTACCCCTCACAATCCGCAGTCCTCTCCCTAATTCCTGCTCCTTAAGCCCCCTCCTGCCCTACTTCTCATATAATGTATTTTAACCAGTGCAGGGCCGGACTGGCCGTACCGGGCACCGGGCAATCCCCCGGTGCGCCGCACAGGTGGGGGCCGGTTTTGGTTTCGGCCATGTAACAAAATCGACCAAAAACGGCCCTGGCAAAGAGCTCGATGGCATCAGGGGGGGCGGTCATACACGGCGGAAAGCACTTTGCCAGGGCCGGTTTTGGTTCCCCGGCCTTGAACCAGTGTGATTATTGCGAGATTTGAAGCTCACGCCCCGCAGTCCTACTGACCAAGCTATGCCCCGGACTTTACCAATAATCAAAAAACAATGGTGGGTTAGGAGGACATGTGCATGCAACTAGAGGTCAATAAATCCAGTATTACTGGGCATACACGTGTCTCGGAAAGCAGTTTGCTGTGTCCCTCTAGCAAATCTGAATGCCACTGCGCAGTTCAATGACAGTCCAGAATCAAAATCTTGGCGCTCTTACCATTTCTATTTCGATTACATATTTTAGGTCACTTTAGTGTCATGCTCAAAATCATCATTTGCACTCGAAATACGATATTTTGAAAGACTGCAAGCCGCAAGAACACAGCACGTGCTTGAAGCAAATGGAACTGACTGACCTTTTACAAGCGACATTCACGGCTGGGTTACCGAGCTAATGTTTAAGTGGCCACTTTAGAAAAATGCCAAAATTGCTCACTTAACAGAATAACGAGGATGCCGGAACGAGGAAGCTTTTTATCACGCTGGTTTTTGAGACCTTCCACTTCAAACATATATATTTTTTAATTAACAACCGAAATGTACACCGTTTAATGTAAAGTGAAACCACTATAGAGAAAGTGGAAATAAAAACAAGAAGAAAGCAAACAGAACGAACGAGAGAACGAGGCAAAAAAATAAAGAGGAAGAAGGCGAAAAATATAAAGAGAGCGCAATTTAGAAAAGGATAAAGAAAAAGATAGAATGAAAGGTACAAAACGGAGGAAGAAAGGAAGCACGGATTCTGACTGATTCTTAAAACCTTGGTGGAAATTATGTGGTTGATTTTTAAAGCGATGTTGCGGGCACAAAACCCAGTTAGAAATGTTTCAGCTGAAGTACATAACCTTTCAAATCAATTATAGTAAAAAAAGTATTTCATGGCTGATGACAATAAGAACAAATGGCAGTGGTCCTTCTAGAAAAAGAATCTATGCAGAACACGTGCAGCAAATTGCTAAAATAACAAAGCATTTAATAAAAAAAATATTTCAAAAGATCCATGATAGTTGAAAAGTAAGCAGGTTAATGAGTAAAATCCCATAATAATGGAGACAAAATAATTTAGCGGTCAAATATTGTAGTAAGAACCAAAAACCAAAAACATTCAATAGTCACATGGAAATTCAAAAATCCAATGTTAATCTGTGGGATAAAGAAGACCCGAACCTAACACTGCTCTGTCTTGAGTGGAGAAGCTGTAACTGAAAAGGCACCAGTGAATTATGGCTATTAAGCTATCCAGCTGTAGCTTGAAAACTTGTGCCAAAAGCTAACAGCACGAAAAAAACACTAATGTGAGCCCGCAGGATCATGTCTTTTTCAGTTAGTAACCTGAGGCCACATGTATGAACCTATTTTGCGAATCGGCCCGTTTGTGAATGCAAAAAAGGCTTTTCCTATGTATGAAACTCTATTTTGCGATTTGGTAATCTATTACCGAATCACAAAATGAGTTTGCATGCAGTCAGGGGAGGCGCACACATTCCCTGGTGCAGAGGCAACACTGGCACACTTTTCATGGCAGGCTCACTGCCATGAAAACTGGTGCAGTGAGGAAACTCCTAATATGCTTGGTGGTGCCGCAGCTCCACCACCAGCATATTGGGGGCCTCAGACCACTGCAAGTCTGCCAGGGAACACGGATCCCTGGTGGCAGCAGCAGTCCCATGGTGGTCCCACTGCCCAACTTGTAAGAGGGTGGTCGGACTACCGGCACCATTGATTTGGCAGTCCATCGGACAACTAAACTCAAAATAAGGCCCATTTACTGTTCAGGTTGAATTCTCAGAGGAAGTCCAAGTTTTCCATTGCAGGATGTTTTTCTTACCTTCACTTTCCGGTCAAGAGCAAAATATTAAATTATAGACTTTTCTTCTGGATGTATCAGCAGTTTTAACAGCTTCATCTGCCGCAATGATTATTTGCATCTTATCACCTCAACAGAGGGTTACAACAGGTGAGGCCGAGAAATGGGCAATTGTAAATGTCCCACTGGAATAAGATTTCTCTTTACAGGGAATTACACTCCCTTAAGGGCCAGGCGATAAGATCCTCATGGAGAAAACAGGCTATACCGTAAGTTGGACCCAAAAGCCCTGTTAATCAGGAGAATTGCAGCAGAACCACTAGCCCTGGCTCCAGTTTAAAGGAAACTACTGGAGTTAAAGACAATGATTGAGACATCTCTTTCCACAGACCTCTATCATCAGTCAGGAATTTGACTGTACAGCTGGAGGAAAGTCTTTTCTCCTCTTCAAATTCAGGCAAATTCTTTCTATGTAGTGCGTCAAACTGTGTATTTTAAAAGGTAAATCAAGTCCACTATTAATGATGATCTCTGGGGCAATGGGAAAAAAGTCCAAGATGTTTATCCAGTAGCTTTCACTTCAGGGAGATCATTTATTTCTCAGTGACATGCCTTATAAAAAAACAACAACCCTACTTCAAAATTGAAGATGGTGTCTCATTTATTCAACTATGTTGAGATCTCCTTACGTCCAAAGCCCAATTTTGTTTGCCCAGTACAGCACACTAACCTGCGAAGGTTATAGTTACCCTTTTACTCTGGAGCACAAATGCTTTTCAGGATACACAGGGCCCAGGGACTCAGGGGAGGTTTAAATGTAACCCGAGTTTAACTGAACAATGCACTGATGTGTCATGCCATGCTAGGCTACCAACATATGATAGCTGTTATGTTAGGATTAATGATGAATTGGAAGTAGACGAGGTATAGAGGTTGTAGGTCTCTTTATTGAGTAGATGGTAAGTATATAGATGAGAACCCCACCAGGAGCAGCCCACTTGCTGCTCAGCCCGCTCACAACTGAAGCTCACGCTCACACACTCAAACACAGCATTCTAACCACTCACCAACATTCCACTCATTCTACTCTGGCTGAGCAGCAAGACCAACTATGTTTACATACTACATCACCTTCCCCCTTTTGAACGGAAACAAAAAATGATGCAAGTACAATAATAATACGAATACATAGTAAGTCTGAAAATTGATAACATTGCATCTGAAGGGGAAAAGCCAAGTTCAAATTCATAAAAATATTGTAAGGCAATTCTGATCCTCATTAACCAAGCAAATAAAAGAGAGAAAGTAAAAGATGGAAAAAAGAGAAGAATAGAAGAAATCATTCATAAGAAATGTGAAAAGCATCTGAAAGGGGAAAAGACAAGTTAAAATTCATAGAAAACAATGCAAGGCAATTTTGATCCTTATTAATCGAGTAAATGAAAGAGAAAAAGTTAAAGATGGAAAAAGAGAAGAACAGGAGAAACCACTCATAAGAAATGAGAATAGAGTGTAATAAATAGATTAAGATAGGTGAAGATTGTATCTTGTTAAACTTTAAAATAATTCCAACATTTCATAAACAGATTTCAGATTCAACACGCTGAATAAAATTCCAGTAACGTAAATTAATAGAAGAAGTAGACATCTAAATTGTGATATCTGTATTTCCTAGAGGATATCATGAAACCAGAAGACTTATAACTGTCCACGTAAATGTGAACACCATCATATCATGAATAAAATAACCCTTTTTAAGAAAAACTATG
Source organism: Lissotriton helveticus (assembly GCF_964261635.1). NCBI lineage: Eukaryota > Metazoa > Chordata > Amphibia > Caudata > Salamandridae > Lissotriton > Lissotriton helveticus. Next base: position 915,809,854 of record NC_136067.1, read on the forward strand.
AACCATGCACATCAATAGATGAGGATTCCACTTGTCGGTGGAAGACCCATAGCCGAAGCCTATTTCAGTCCTAATCTGAAGAAGAATTGAGTGAATAGTGTATTTAAATATGAAGGTTGTAGAACCTAAGAATTTTATACTAAATGGGTACTTTATTATGATGGTTACTCAGCCCCTTGTGCATCTCTTAAAATAAATATGGATACACTGACCAAAATGAAGGGTACTTAGCTCATTGCGCATTTTTAAAAACAAATATGGGTAAACTGTCCCCAAGAAAATGGGTATTTAATCCGATGCGCTAAAATTAAAGTGGGTACATTGCCCTATGTGCAATAAAATTAGTATACATTTTATTTTGCACATGACCAGTTAAAATATGTAAAAACGCTCTATTGTCCATTAAATCTTTTGCACTTAAAACCAAAACGCAGCCCATTGTGCATCAATAAATTTGTAATTTAAAATTAAGATGGACTACATATCATTGAGCATTTCTTAAAAAGTATGGTTACACAGGCCTCTTAATTTATTAAAATGAGGTCATTGCGTCAAATCCATATATATTACTATACATTGTGAAATTAAACTTCAAGCAAACCACCATCCAGATAGCTAAACAAAGTAAGACTAGGATGTTAATGTTAGACACAAAATAAACCAAGAAGGGTAGAATCAGTGTATAGGGTGTGCACTACCCACACTGTAGATTACCAGAATGTGAAGAGACCGGCTCCAACACAAAAATACCCTAAATGAATCAAATAATGCCTAGAACCCTCAGTAACGGGAATCTAAACTAATAAATAACATTTTTCGTTATGTGGTTGTAATATGAGTAATTTCGCCAGGTAAGTATGTAATAGTATGTATAACATTTACTCAATGTGCTAAACAGATCGAATAAAAGCTGTAAAATGTGAGTAAAAGCAGTAAGGTACTCTAACTTAAATCGACTGAACTCAGTAATGCAGATAAAGTAATGTCATATGATTCCCAATGAAACATATAACTACATTAAAATATGGTAAAATATCGAAGTAATGTGAAACTAAAATTCCTTAACCAAGTAATGTTTTTCATGGTGATCGGTGTCTCACCCGATCTCGAACAGAGTTAGAGAATTTCCAAAATGAATCTTGTGAGCACTTTTAGTCCATATGAAGATACGAACCAAAGTTGGAGGACTCAATCTGCCAATAGAAACCAGAGTCTGTGGACGATTATTTCTACCGAGCAGGAAACTTGAAAGTTGGCAGCAAAATGTAACTTGAAGCGGTAAAGTACTGTGTATGGCTCGAGAATAAATCCAAAATGGTGGTACGCTTGCTGACGGCATGCCGGGTGGCTCGCTGTACGCCAGAGCAGCAAAACGTCCTATTGGCAGCACCTGTAACGTCACTAAGGAGTAAGAAGAACGTATCCTCGGAACAGAGGTGAGTGCGTGCCTGAGTTCGTGGCGTATTTTCAAAACCAAAATTGGCAGTTGACAATAAATGTGCGCAACAGGTTCTAAGGTTAAAACCACATTTTTGGAGAAAAATTAAAAGAAGTCTTACTTGAATTAGTTCTTCGGTACGAAGCATACACAGAGAGCCAAAACCGATTAAAATATAGGGAATTGGTCGAGTATGGTTAGTTTCCCTCACAAAACCAACGTATTCAGCAGATTGTACTCTCTCCACTGTACACCCATCAGGAAATCGGTGGTTGTTGCGCAGCAAAATTAGTTTTTCTCCAATGGAACGAAATTGTGCAGACTCCTCGAGCAAAAGAAATTGAGTAGTTTTACTGCTCTAATTAGTTTAAAGCACAAATAAAAATTCCTTTTTCATCCAGAAGGTGGCAGCAACCTTTCATTCATTCCCACTTTACGAATAAATTATTCAACTCTGACCTGAATGTTGAGATCGATCTCGATCAGTCAGATTTCTTTACCGGTCACTTAAACTCTCGTTAATATTCCGTTGTTCTCCGGACTTTTTTTTTTAGAAAGGATCCTCTCAGGTCTTTGTAGGAAATTCGACAGGTAATCTTTCAACTGAAGAAAATTAGACCAATGTCTTTTCTTTTTAAAAATCAATAAACAGCGAACTGTCACATGGAAAGCCCCGAGTCCTGACACTCCAGCGGGCGACAGATGAAGGTCACTGGTGGGGTCTCGGTGTCAGGGTCTTGAAGACGATTACGTTTCATGAAGGAGCTTTACCTTAATTAATTCTGTTTTCCGTTTGACCATCTTTTAAGGCAGCAGTAAGACAGGTTCTTCCGGATCGTCGCCAAATGTTATTTTATGATTAATTTTGAATTGGAAGTAGACGAGGTATAGAGGTTGTAGGTCTCTTTATTGAGTAGATGGTAAGTATATAGATGAGAACCCCACCAGGAGCAGCCCACTTGCTGCTCAGCCCGCTCACAACTGAAGCTCACGCTCACACACTCAAACACAGCATTCTAACCACTCACCAACATTCCACTCATTCTACTCTGGCTGAGCAGCAAGACCAACTATGTTTACATACTACAATAGCACACAAATATCCTGCTGTTTAAGGATAGAATGAAAAACAAAGGTTCAAGTGTTTATCCACAAACAAACGTAATAAATAGAGGTTAAAGTGCTACGTGTGCATCACTCTAATTTGCACTACATTCAATTTTGTGAAGGATATTAGTAGTGCCTGTAGCCTAAGAACAAAGCCTCATGTGAGCAATATTGAAGCTGAGCTTTCTGATACAATAGTAGGCTGACACTTACATATCCCCCAGCTGTGCACTGTAAAAGACTGCAAAATGTGATTACCATGGTATGTATGAGGGAGTCAGATATGGATGCTAACCAACCTGCCTATCAGATCAAACCCCTAATGTCTATGATAAAAATAAGGAACTCTTACTCACCCGAGGACCCCGCAAGCAATTGAAAGCAAACATGTTCTCCTTATATTTAAGAGCATCATTGTTTCTAGGGTAGAGCAGTGATGTTCCTGCAATACTTTGGGTTTAACAGCATTGTACTGGTTTTAGAGGAGTTAACGAATAAGTGCAGTCACAGTATTCAGAGACGGCTTCCAGAAGACGATGTAAAGCACTGCCAGAGTGAGATAAGCACGTAGTCAAGAAGGAAACAAGTTGCAGAGGTGATTCCAAATGCAACAAATTCCATAGGGAGTCTCATCTCCACTACAACAAAATTTGCTCTAGCCAATTACACCAAACTTAGGCGGAAGCCCTTGATTAAGTAGTACATCTGGCTCCGTGTCTTCAGGTCACAGTGACAAAAGCACTACTCTATTCATAATGGGTATACCACCACACATATTTTCTGCAGGGCAGTCTCGGGCAGGAAAATGTATAATACAAATGTTTGGGATGTGCAAGGAGAAACTCCCTGTTCATCTGGAGTTTGTACTTTTAATTTTCACTCATAATCCCATGCTTGCGAGAAATGGAGTTGTTGGTTGAGGGGGTGTAAGCCCTTCTCAAGCAACAGCTACAATCCTTGTCAGGGTGAACCGTCCATCAGCAGTCACTAAATTAACCTATGCTTAACCCTCTGGTAGCTTGGTACAAAAGCAGTTAGGCCTAACTTACAGACAATGTGTAGAGTATTCATGCAGGCCAGAGCCAGTAACAAAGTGAAAACACAACACGAGGAAAATACCACACACATCTAGGAAAATAGAGTAAATGTAATACATTATTTGAGACCAAAACAACAAAAATCAAATCAGTCGAACTGGAGGTAAGCAATTTTAATGATTTTAGATCAAAACCTACTGATAGAAACCCCCTACTATGATACTGTAGTTATCAACTGAAGTCCCTACAGGACAATTTACCATTTGGACAGTTTCTGCTCATTTGCAGAAGCAGCTGGAACAAAGTGGATTGGCTCTGTTTTTAGAGATAACCTCCTGGAGAGGGGTTACCCTAACATAAGTATCCATACTGCACACAAAAGAGCCTGGTTTTTCCATAGAAGGGAGTTACATACATAAGTGCAAATAACCAGAAATGGATAGATTGATCATTGCCACAACCTTTAGCTGCGCTATTAGTCAGGTACAAAAGATTGTCAGAGGACAGTGGAACCTGCTTGAGGAGTTCAATAGAAGTAGCTCCCTATTCGCCTTTAAATAAAGTAAGACAATTAAAGATGATGCGATCAAGGAACACAGGGAACAGCAACATATGGGCAGCTTCCCTCAGCTCTGGAGTATGGCACCTACTGTGGGACATTTAAAATGTGGTAGGTGTGTAGCATGCAAACTCACTAGGAATACAAGGTTTTTCGGGGGTGTGGCAGGGCCAACGTTTTGAATGATTTTTCAAATTGCACTATAAGGAATATTGTGTATGCCATCAAATGCACCTGTGAAAAATTGTACATCGATCAGATTGGCCAAACGTATTAGTCAACATCGGAGTAGAAATCTGGTGTAAAATAGAAGGGTCTCCCCTTCTTAAGCACTACCTAAAGGTGCTGCATGATGCAGACCAGTTGGATTGGCAGGTGGTCGAAGCAGCCAAACTGAATTCCTGTGGAAGGAATATCACCACCCTGTTGTCAAGAATGGAGAGCAGCTAGATAGATCAATGAAATATGACTGAATCTGGGCTCAATGATGAGGAGAAACTGATAATCACAGCCACCCTTTCTTCCTGAGTTGATGCCTAACAATCTGACGGACTTTACACTGAAATATTGTTGGTTAATAATATCCATATGATTGACTAGGGATTGTGACATAGTAGACCTTCAATGTAAGTTTACTGATTAATCCGTTTTTGTGTTTCTACTGTATGATGTGGAAGTATTGTCCAACCCCCCTCCTCTGTGGGAATACTTGATCAGTGTTTTGTGTGGATTAGGATACTCCGTTGAGCTACACTCCTAGGTTTTATTCAGCTTTGGGGACTCGTTTTTGAGCTACATCACTTTGATTTGTATGGTATGTCAGGATGTTGCACGATGGGGTGTCCTTGATTATACATGCTGCTTGTTAGATTTGGGGGTATCTAGTTGGCACAGGTAGGTACTTTTGACAAATAGGGACCCTTGCCTCTAGTCAGGGTAAGGGGGTACACTCCTAAAATAACCCCTGCTCACCCCCTTGGTAGCTTGGCACGAGCAGACATGCTTATCTCAGAGGCAGTGTGTAAAGCATTTGTGAACACATACAGTAATCAAGTGGCAACACTACAGATGGACAGTACACAAGTTTTATATAAAAAATAAGTATTCTTTATATAGACTTATCACACGACCACAAACAACAAAAATCCACAATACTGTACTTAAAATGGTAGAATTAGCTTAGTTGTCTTTAGATCGTAAAATGTGACACTTTGAGTCAATGTACCTTAAGATGCGACACGCAGGACAACGAAAGTGTTACAGGAAAGGTGATGCAGTAGTCCCTGACAAGCAAGGACGATGATGCGTCAAAGATCAGGTGCAAAGAAATAAAGGTGGTGCTTTTTCCTTGATGAAACACGCTTCCCGGTGATGAGGCGGTGCGAGGCGCTTCCTGTAGTGAAGCTGCAGCGGCAGTTCGGCGACATGCTTCTTGTTCTTGAGTCGCGCTTCCAGCTCCTTGCGACACGCAAGTCCCCACAAAGTCCAGCACAACTGCACGCCTTTCCAGGGAACTCTTGGGGAGCTGGTGGGTGAAGTCTGTTGTCTCTGAGCCTTCAGCAGTAGGCAAACCCTGTTCCAAGCTCTTGGAGATCCTTCACAAGTTGAAATAAAGTACCCAAAGTTCCTTTCTCCTTCCTTTGGCAGTCCGGCAACCACTGCAGACCAATCCCCCAAGCAGCACTTCAGCTTAGGGATAGCCTCTCCTCAGTCTCTCTGGTTCCACTCCTCAGCAAAGGTTTCTTCTTGTTTGTCCAAAAGTGATCTAAATTCTTGGGATCAGGGTCCCAATACTTATACCCCAAATCCTTTGTCCTCTGAGGGCAAAGGGGCCTTTGCCCAGTCCAAACCAGTTCTGGAGCACTCTGTTTACATGACTCCTTCTTTCCTTTCACAGTGCAGGGCAGAAACATCAGACACCCCACATGAGGTGGAGCCAGCATTGTGGAGGAAAGGCACAGCCCTGGAGCACTTTGTTGACATGACTCCTTCTCCCCTTTCACACTGCAGGGCAGAGACATCAGACGCACCACATGGAGTGGAGCTGCATTGTGGAAGGCAGGCACAGCCTTATTCAGGTCCCAGGTGCAACTCCTCCCACCCATCTAGATGCAGATCTCTCTATTCACCACTGGGCTGACTCATCCTGTCTCCTGGAATCTCCCAGCCCTGTCACTCAAACTCCAGACAAGGAATACACAACCTAGCAGAGGCAGGCTTGGATAGTTAGACAAGAAATACCTACTTTCTAAAAGTGGTACTTTCAAACACAGAATGTTAAAATCAACTTCACTAAAAGATGTATTTTATCATTCTGAGTTCGGGCGTACTAAACTCGAATTTCTACCATGTTCTCTGAGTCGGTTAGGATTATAAAATGTAATAATCTAACTGCCCGTTCTGGCCTATGGGGAACAGTTATCCTTGCAATAGTGAAAAACTAAAATTGCTGTAATTCACTATTAGGACATGCCACACACAGCAGGGAATGTCCTACATTACACTAGTAGTGCCTGTAGCCTAAGAACTACCATAGAGGTGTCTGATAGGAAGAAAAGGGAAGGTTTAGGGACTGGCAAGTGGGTGCACTTGCCCAGTCAGTATGGCAGTACCAGACTGCACATAGGCTCTGCAATGGCAAGCCTTAGACACTCTTTTACAGGCTGCTTCTGTGGGTGGCACAACCAGTGCTGCAAGTTCACCAGCAGCATTTGGTTTACAAGTTCTGGGCACTCCTGGTGCACTGTACAGGTCTGACAGGTAAACCAAACCAGCCAATCATGGAATCACTAATCCATACATTAATTTATAATAGGGAGAGCATGTGCACTTTAGCACTGATCAGCAGTGGTAAAGTGCCCAGAGTCATAAAACCAACAAAAACAGGTCAGACAAAATACAGGAGGAAGGCAAAAAGTTTAGGGATGACCCTGCAAAAAGGGCCAAGTCCAACACTGCTCTAATATAATTTGAGCACATTACAGCCCTGCATGTGTGTAAGTTCACATGCATTCACAACATGTGGTTTGGCTGCACCGTTCTAGTAGTTGTACCATATGAGTCCCATCACTCTCAAGTCTGCAAGTGCATTAGCACTACCAGTATGGGATCGGTCTGCACTGGTCAAATTGTTGTTCCCTACTAGTATGTCCCATGAGGACACGTGGACTTATCCCATCTTTCTCAGCTTGGAATGTAGCGCTGCATGTACCCTTCCCAAGTTTGCCAGACATAGGGGCATATTTACAGAGCGCGGAGCTGTTCCAAATTTGGCTGCCCCACACTCTGACATTTTCAAAACGCAGAGATGCGATGTATTCATAAGAATATCGCTGACACGAAAAAAAGCTGCTTAGCACCAGTGCAGGCACTCTGCCACCATGTGGCAAGGGTGCCTGCGCTGAAGGGAACATTGTTTATGTGGCGCAAGGGACACCTTCCAGCAAATAAACAATCACTAATGGCGTTTTACACCTTCTCTGCTTGCTGCAGAATGCCGCACACATTGAAAGAGCAAAAAAACGAGGACAGATTAATAATTTCTCCTCGTATCTCCATTGTAATGCCTGGTATTTCAAGATGTTCATTTTTGATGTTGCCACAGCCTTGTAAATCTGGGGCATCATCAAAAAGCAATGGGTGTTGCGGTGGAATACTCAAAGCAACACCCATTTCACGCCTCTTTGCCACATAGGACTTCAGCAGAAAAGGGCATATTTACAAGGTGGTGTTAAGCCATGCAAAGTGGCTTAGCTCCACCTTGTAAATATAGGAAATGGCACTGCGCCACTAGAGCGTAAAAAATGTATGCTTCGGTGACAATGAGGGCTTGTAAATATGCCCCACAGAGTTTTCTTGTGCTCTGAGGCCCGTATAGTATAACGGAGCCTGACCGGGATTGTACCCGTTGTTTCCTGACAGTGATATTGAAATGGGGATGTTGGCAGTGACCTTTTCCTCAAGGTGTCGGATGTGACTTTGGGACAAGGTCCTGCAGTAGACATTGTAGTGTCTTTCTCATTGGTTTTCCATATACAATGCTAACGTTCTGGACGCCACGATGATTATCGGAGATGTACATATAACCTTAGAGGTGACCAGGTAGTTGGTAGTTGCATGGCCCTCTGTTTGAGATCATTTATTGGACACCACTTCTGTATGCTGGGTAGCGGCAATCAAAACACCTTGTCATTAATCTCGAGATACTGGATGTGGCTATACCATGCAAGGTGTTCATCTGGTATTTTTTGTTTTGGTTATAAACACCATAATTGGTCTATAGTGTTTCACACTTTGGCAATGTTGGAGTTGCTTCCAACTAAGGTGGTAGGTGTATTTCACAATAAGCTGCTTTTGATCAAGAGTATAGTTTTATTGTTCTAAGGCCCTATTTATTTAATTTGTAGGACATCTGTAAGACAGCACTGTCCTGATGAGACCACGATTTGATTCCATTTTGGGTCTCAATGTCAACAACCCCGAAAGGTTACCATTCCCACATTACTCTAGACATTGATATTATTATATAGATCTTGTGGAGTACAATTTACTGCTACCCCATGTAATTCGGATGTATATATGTGTGTATGTAAATATGTTTCACGCACTGAACACTTTATACACCTTGCACTGTTTGTACTAGAATTCAATGGATGCTGTTATGATGCTGTTAAAATAATGCATCATGCTGGTATTGTATTGTATATTGGGCCTGGTTACTCATTCATTGACACACTCCTACACCCATAGGAGATATATGTCGGTGGGTAGTAGATCGTTTGGAGAAATTTGACCCACAGGGCCATGTGTTTTTTCTAGAATTTGACCAAGGTTCTGGTCGGGCTATATGGATCGGTCCATGTGTTTTATATACACTACTTCTAACTATGTCATGTGTTTGTGATCACCCAAGTCTTTACATCTTTAAAACTCTTAATGATGTTTGTGAATCATTCTAATTCACACCTGGAGGAAGTTCACATGCTTGGCTGTTTGTACAGAGAATAAAGTAACTTTCATTAGAGGCTTCTGAAGGAATGTGCATGTGCGAGGTTAATCTGAACAGGCCTTCCAAAGGAAGGAACTCTTTGTCATTGTGCATTTGACATATTATGGACCTGGCTGTAAGGACAAAGAAGCTTTACTTAGGCACTCTGATTGTTTACAACATATGAGGTGTTGCACAGTCAGCGTGCCCTCTCAGGGCCCCCTTTGTAGCGGTACAATGACATCTAATAGAGCCCCTAACACTCCCCATCAGGCTGTGGTGCCCTTACACTATGCCTGTGGGGCAGGTGGGTCTCGACCTCGCATGGACACAGTGTGTCCAGTGGTGAATGTGTCCAGATGTTCAGCATGGGGAGAGCGTGATCACTATGTGTGCTAGGTCCTGATTGGCTATGTGTTCCTAATTTATGTGGCATCTGACTGTATGGTGTTTTGAGGACAGTGCCTACCCCTTCCGACCATGTGTGCTTTTTCGGGGCAACCTCCCCTGATCTTTATAATGTCTTTGCACCACTCTGTGGGATGGATCAAGAGTTTCCTGGCCAAGTGTTTGTTTGCCAGCGATGCACCCTCTCACCATTGACCTATGAATCAACAATTCCTGGGCAAAGGTCTCAAGTCCTGTCTAACTACATATTCACGAATCGAGGTTGATGTAGAGTTCACAACGGGTGAATTTGCTAATAAAGACGGTATTTCAATGCCATTGAGGTAGGCATTTTTTCCATATTAACATTTGCACTGATGCACACTCACAAATGCAGACATTTACCCATTATCTCACAAACTAATATGGTCAAATACCCAGGTGGATGCTAACAAATCCCTTGTATTTGAAGTTCTTTTGCAACACCATGCTCCAGCTTTGCCATGGTTCTGGTATATTTTGTGCTATTTACGAGAAATTGACCTATTCCAAATCCTCACCCCAGAAGGTATATCCAAAAGTAACCTTGAGGTTTTGAGGTTCTCATATTTGGACAGACAAAGACTATTCTGGTACGAAAATTCATCTCCATATTACCTGACAGGGAACAAAAGATGGCTCAAAGAAGAAAACTTGGCTACAATATTGGTTCCTGCTGATGCAAATCAGAAGTGAACACCTCTTGTTCAAAATTGACCTGAGAATGTGACGTTCAGTATGGCTCTTTTTTAGGCCTGTCTTTTTATACAGCTTCAACCTTTTCACCAGACTATTGTTACCAAAACAAATAATGTACAATATGCATAAAAGAGGGGGTTTTAGTTAGCAAGTTTTATTCCCTTGGTCTGTTGAATTGGCATTTTGCTTCCATCCACCACAAAATGCAGCATGGGACAATGGCTCACTTATTGGGTTCTTTCACTCTGTGTGATTGTAGAAAGCTTGAGCATATTTGTTCATGTTCGCTTAAAAATAGCTCCCTTCTCTTCAGTGTCAAAACTCTTTCAATGTATGCTTTTTTAATTTTATCATATTAGGTTAAAAAATGGCTAGCTATTTTGAATACACTTTGGGGGCTCAATTTAAATATTGGTTAACTTCCCGTCTTCTTTTTAAAGTTACTCTAATAAAGTGTTTAAGTTACATTGTGACATTGTAACTGCCTGCAATTTGAGTTGGTTGGATGATGACATCTTGTCACCTCCACAAAAATAATAGTAAAATGCATGGCACAAACATAACTTGTAAAACATTCGCTTTGCCTGGCAATACCTAATGGCACTGCCAATGCTTGCTCTGTTGTGTCCACAGAATGTGCCACAAAGATGACAATGGGTAAGGCCAATTTTTTTCGAGAATAATATAAAAAAGACTGATGAGGCATTAGCACTTATTTGATCGGATACTAGCGGTAATCGCTGAATCTCGCACAACCTTACAACAAGATATTGCACAGGTGGCAACGTGGCCGGGCCTGCTGCGAGCGGACCCCTCTAAATTATCTGATAGGGTAAAACAGGTGGAGGTGACACTACAAGAAGTGGCGCCAGCCCAAGGTGCACTGGAGAATAAAATGACAAGTGTCCTGGATCGAATACAGGCCTTGGAAAGGCGCGCCGAGGACGCGGAAAGTCGGAATCGGCGCAACAACATTCCCTTGGTTGGCCTGCCTGAAAAGGTGGAGGGAACGGACATGGTGAGCTATCTGGAAAACTGGCTGAAGACTGCGGTGGCCGCTGAGGGGCTGTCGCCCTTCTACACCTTGGAACGAGCACATAGAGTGCCTGCGAAACCGCCACTGCCGGGCCGTCCCCCCGTCCGGTAGTAGCAAGACTACTGCACTACAAGGATAGGGACTTTTTACTCCAAAAGGCACGAACAGAAGGCCCGTATCAAGTTGAGAATGGCAAAGTGACTATCTTTCCGGATTATACCCTGGAGACTCAGCACCGCCGTGCATCTTTCCTGGCAGTTAAGAAAGAGCTGAGATCAGAGGGCCTCCAATATTCCTTGTTATTCCCAGCCAGATTGAAAATAATGTGGGAAGGCAGCACCCACTTTCACGATAGCCCGGAAGAAGCATGTGCCTGGTTGGAAGCCTATCGAGCTGGAACTGAGCTGCCAATGCGGCGCCTCCGGGAGCCATCCGGGGAACCTCTTCTTCGCAAGTCACAACGTCTTTGACGCCATCGGCAGGGTATGCAGAAACCATCTTCGTCCCAGATGGAAATGGAGAGGCAGGAGGTGCTGAGGGCAGTGACTGCTTTGTCGGAGGAACAGCCGTTGCAGTCGCCTGAGGGCACTGATTCAGAGTGAGACAAGGCACAATCTGACACTGAGGCTTCGGAGGCAGAAGGCATACGGCTGCCGCACGTCACCCCGGCCACAGCGGATGGACTAATGGACGAATGAGGTTAGGGAGGCTACTCTGGGAGCTGCAGTGGTGGAAGCCTGGGTGTTGGACACTATCCGAGAGGGAGTGCAGGGTCCGTTTACTGAACCGGGGGAGCATTGGGATGTGGTTCAATGGTGGCCCGCTCGTCCAGTATCCAATAGCTTGGCATTCTGTGTGGGGCAGACGGGTATGCCAGGGTTACAGTGTACAGTTAGGGGCTTGAAGCGGGAATACTCATTGTGCTTGAGTGGTCTCCCGTTGGCTCTAGGCCCCCCCATAGCCCTTAAGGCACGACCACAGTGACTACTGGTGGACATAGGAGTGAATTTGTTCTTGGTTTGAGAAAGTTTTGATAGGAACTAGCTATGTTGTTTTAGGGCCTGTTCTTGGGGGTGTAGGGGGAGGGGTGGAGGGGAAACAGTTGGGACTTTGGGTTCGCCGGTGTGTTCATACAGGTAACGGAAGGGTTGTACAAGATGATTCACAATGATGGGGACAATACCTGAGCTGCGATGTATTACTTGGAATGTAAGGGGACTACACACAATGTCGAGGTGCCATAAGGTTCACGCTTATTTGGTCAGGAGAGGGGTTCATATTGCTTTATTCCAAGAGACGCACTTCACTAAATCGGAGGGCCAAGCCTTGCAGAGAAGGTGGAGGGGGCAGGTGTTTAGTACAGCCTACTCAGCATTTGCAAGAGGAGCACTGGTTTGGATCAGAGCTGGGGTCCCCTTTCAGGTAACCAAACAAACCATAGATCCGGAAGGAAGATTTGTAGCAGTAGTCGGGCGTCTATATGGGAGAGACATAGCACTGTGTAGTATCTATGCCCCAAATGTAGATCAGGCGCGAGTCCTGGAGCACATATCTGTCACGCTAGCACATTATTTTACGGGTCCCTTATTGATGGGTGGGGATTTTAACTCGATAACGGACGTCATTCTAGATAGGTCACATCCCCCCTACCATACTCCCCTGTCCATAGGTTATCCAAATATAGACGGGATTGGCAGAATAGATGGAATCTTGTTGATGCATGGAGACTTCATCACCCGCGAGATCAGTATTATTCCTACTTCTCGGCATTACACAAACTTCATGTTTGGCTAGATGCGATATTATGTTCAGAAACCATAATGTTCTCCATAATTCACTCTGAGTATCTCACTAGAACACTGTCCGACCACAATTCGCTGCTGGTTTGTATGCATTGGACACTGGAAAAGTCAGAAATCCCTACTTGGAGATTACGGCTCGAAACAGTAGATTACCTGGTTTTTAAAGAGGAATTTGGTGAAGGGATAGTGAATTATTTTAAGGAAAACGCAGGGACGGCTTCTACTAGAGCAATGGAGTGGGACGCCTTCAAGGTTGTAGTGAGAGGGCTGTGTATTAGTAAGTATGTAGGGGTGAGGAAAGTGCTGTTACAGGATGTGGAAAGAGTGGAAGAAAGGCTGCAAAAAATTGAAAGTGATAGACCCAAACACCCGGAAAAGCCAAGAGAGGTAGTGGAAGCTAAGGAGGCAGTAGATGCTGAAATGGAAAGACTCCGGTGCTTTGATTATAAGAAATATGTTGTAAAGGCACATGCGGAGGGAGACAAAACGGGGACCTTGTTGGCCTGGTTGGCCAATACCTCCCTGCCTGGTACCCCTATTTTAGCATTGGGATTAACACGCGGTTCTTGGAGTATTGTGCAGCCTTGTATGAGAGTACACTGGACGCGGGGGATGAAGATATCGAATCCTTCTTACAGAACATACCCCTCCCGCACTTAGAGGGGGAACAAGAGAAGCAATTGAGGTGGGATATTACAATTGAGGAAATTAGAGGCGCGGTTAAACATATGGCTCATAATAAAACACTGGGAGTAGATGGGTTGCCAATAGAATTTTACTCGCATTACTTAGATTTGTTGGCCCCGAGGCTGCTGGAGGTCTACAGGGAGGCACGTGACCTAGGCCATCTCCCTATGACCATGTGGGAGGCCCTGGTAGTTCCATTATTAAAGCAAGGGAGAGAGGGCACAGACACGGTGGCTTATTGCCCATTGACAATGATGTCAACGGACTACAAGATTTTAAGTCGGATCTTGGCGTTGCGCTTGCTTCAGTATATGACCAGTTTGGTTCATGGAGACCAGGCTGGGTTTATCCCAACTCGAAATACAGCCACAAATACAAGGAGGTTACTACGAGTGCTGGGCAAGGACCACCTTGACTACCCACAGGCCACGGTACTTTCCGTAGATATAGAGAAGGCTTTTGACAGCCTAGAATGGCCCTATCTGTATAAAGTAATGGGCCGTTTTGGGTTGGGAGAGTCTTTCATAGGATGGACGAAAGTGTTGTATACCTCGGCAGTGGCAAGGGTGAAAGTTGGAACGGTGATCTCTCCCCAGTATCAAGTGTCCTGTGGGACGAGGCAGGGCTGCCCACTCTCCCCATTGCTGTTCGCGTTAGCCATTTAACCGCTGGCCGCATGTGCTAGGCTGGGGCAAAGGTACGAGGGGTTGCCTTTCAGAGGCGATCAGCAATATATCTCGCTATATGCGATGATTTGCTGATGTTCCTGGCTGATACTGAGGGGGTGCTGGGGGGCGCGGCAGAACTGCTATCGGAGTTCGGGGATATAACGGGATTGAGAGTGAATTGGACTAAGATGTGCTTGTTTCCCGTGACACCCGGAAGAGTAGTACCTGCCTTAAAACGGAAAATACGCTGGGAACCTACCTGCCTAGTGTACCTTGGTCCGCATATTTACCATGAAGCCAGTGCCAATCTGGAAGGGAATATTGGTAGGTGTATACGAGCACTTCGAGGTAACATTGCATTCTGGAGTACGCTTCCTTTGTCAGTGACGGGAAGGGCCGCCTTACTAAAGATGGTGGCATTGCCACGGTTATTATATTTTTTTAGGACTTTGCCCATATGGATACCAAGCTCAATGTTTAAGTTGCTCAGTACTATGACAGTAGGATTCCTTTGGGGCACTGGGAGGAGGAGAGTGGCACTAAAAACAATAATGAGACCGAAAGCAGAGGGAGGTTTAGCGGTTCCTGACCCAGAGCTTTATTATATAGCTGCCCAGCTACAGGTCCTTACGCAAGCAGTGGCACTAGAATTTAGGGGCCCGGACGACGTGAGGGGTAAAGGAATACCAAGACACAGGCTTGACCTTAGGGATCTAACCCTGGAGGAGAAAACAATAAGATTGTGTTGGAATAGGAGTCAGCGGAGGGAAGCGGTGGCACATCCCTATGCCCCTGAAATCCCGTTGGGGATGGATAAAGCACTGCCACATGGTGGAGACTGGACATCCTTGCTTGGGTGGGAACAGGCTGGGGTGCAGGTGCAGGGGTATTTATACGAGGGCGGTGAATTAGTAACATTACAGGCATTACAGGAAAGATTTGACCTTCCCAGAGGGGGATTCCTGGTACATGCTGCTCTGGTGCGGGCGCTTCAGATGTTGTGATGGCGGCAGATACATTTAAAGCAGTTACATGCCTGTATTGGCGAATGCTGGATGAGGGGTTGGCTCCGCTAGACAGGTTACGATTGAAATGGGAGGTTGGAACCGGGAAGCCCATCCCAGAATCGGACTGCAGACATAGCATGCGCAGGGCCTGGAAAAGCACTAGAAATGCACGATTCCAGCTGGTGCACTTTTACATATTAAACAGAGCGTACCTTACCCCTGGCAAGATTAAAGAATACTTCAGGGCAGAGAGTGCGGCATGCCCCAGATGCTCAAGGGAGGCAGTAGAACTTCAACATATGTTATGGGACTGCCAAAAACTGGGGAATTATTGGTCTGAAATAAGAGACTTATTGAATTCAGTCACTGATCGCCAGATAGATTTTAACATAGCCACATGCATATTGCACTGGTTTCCCCATACCTCCAAGACAAAGGTAACGAGTAAATTCGTAGATATGGGATTGCTGCTGGCAAAGTGCGAAATCACCTCACACTGGAAGTCAAAAGAGGGACCTAGCAGAAGGAGATGGAAAGCGGAAATTATTAAAAGGGCAGGCAGTGAAAGTAGTGTTCGGTTTCAGCAGGCGAGAAGCTTTAATAATGAGAAAGCTCTGGAGGCTGCAAGTGCGTGGGAGGGGTTGGTGCAAGCCATGACTGACCGGCAATAAGTGGGGGAAGCGCCACGGGGGGTCCCAACTGAGACAAATGGTAAAATAGCCACTGCAGAAAGTTCTGGTATTTGACTTTTATATGATACATGATGTAGTCACAATGAATGTTTTGAACACACCGGTGATAGAGGGAGGGGGAGGGTAGTTGAATGGTTGGGGAGTTAATAACGGATTATTGTGTTATTGCAAAGTATAAGGCTTGGGATTTAATATAGAATGCCAGAGGTGGGAATGTCTCCTTGCTGTCACCTTAGGGAAAGGAATTATTGTCATATAATGTCTATGCTGTCCAGCCCGTAGGGCTCAGGGCTACAACGGGGGATTATAGATGGAAGAGATGTCATTAAATACGGCTCAGTAATTTAACATGTTGTAAAACCAATAAAATCTGTTTTAAAAAAATGAGGCATTAGCACTTTTGCAGACCATATAACAAGAGGACTCTCATTTGCATCTGTTAATTTTTTACAAGCGACTTAGAGAGTGTGTTGACTGGTGGCTTACGTTGAGTTGCACGTTTGGAGTTTTTTTAACACATCGGCTAAGATAAACCGATTTTAGATACTGAAAGATTAGATGTGGTGGTTCTTACAGTTTACAATGCAATTGTTATGTGTTTTCATTTTGTTTTAATATTAAAGCATTGGGTTTTTAATGGTTATTAAATTGTATTGTTTTATTCTGAAATTTATATTGCAATAACGTGAGGCAAACAATACATTGATGAATACATGCATGCCAGTGCACTTGCACGAACAAAGCTTTATATATATTTAGACACACTCACTATCATAGCGTAAACTTACTTACATAGTAAATCTACTTGTGTGAGAGCGAGTGTGCACCGTCCTTTTTAGGTTTCGCCTGCACAACACTTGTGCTGTGCTTGATAAAGCTATTGTTTTTAACATAAACGTAAAAGGAGCTTACATCAAACCTCCTCTCTTTCATGGCTTCTCGTTGGTTGCTGTGCGTGACACTCACCTTTCCTCCATTTCTATTAGCTGTACCATATTTTCCTGCATTTACCAGTGCTTGTTCTTGGTCTGCTTCTCTTATCATTTTCCCGCCACCGAAATACTGTTAACATCCGCTTGGGTGGAACTATATTTTCATAAAATTTGACCTTTTAATAATGCAGCATTTTTATATGACAATTTATCACCCAGAGAGGTTAAGTGATTTGCATAGAATCACAGGATGTTGTGCAGCGCTGCCGAGACTCGAACAGGGATCCCCAGCTCTCGCGTCAGCAGCTCTGGCCACTGCGCTACATTCTCTCAGCTTCCATGTTATCTGTCAGGGAGCTCATTCCTTCTCCCAGACGATCATTGATGAAAACAGCTCTTTAATCATTACATAGGCAAAACCGAAGCACTTCCAATGCTTGTTACATATTACTCTCAAACAAGGAGTGAGCACACATGCACTAGAATGAGTGTATGTGAGTAGGGATGCATGCAAGAAATCAATCCTGTGTCAGTAAGCGTGATTGTGGGCGTCAACGTGTAAGCATGTGAATTGGGTTTGCATGAGTGTTTCAGGGTATATTAGAATGTGTCCATATTTTCGGTTCAGTGAGTGGATGGAGATGTACTGCGCTCTTGCCTAGGGAAAGGCTGGGAAGTTATCAATTTAACATCAATGGGATAGTGAAGTCTCTCACCTTGCTCCCCCCTCTTTGAATCCTGCTTGTACATCAGTGCTTCCCTGGTCATGAGTAGGCCTGGAAAGAGAAAGGTTGCAGCCTTTTTTTGGGTTCTTTCTTGCTACAATTTCATGGTCAGAAATGGAGGGTATATGTATGCACTGCATGACAACAATTGTATGGCCACTACGACAAGAGAAGGTGGGGCTGATAGGTTGCTCTTCCCTTAGAGGTTTTGTGGCTTTGTAGTATGGGGCAAATGAATTTTGTAACCACAGGGGTCCTTCTTTATTTTATTATTTGTGAGTTGTATTAACCACCCGTAAGACACAGTAATTTTTATATTGCCGTATTTTTTATATTTTTCCTCTGTGAGGTTATCCAATTACAAATGCTATTGGACATGCCATGAACGGAAGAGTAAAGCGAATGAACATAGCAAACTTGATATGTAATTTTTGTATTTTTCCAAGTCAGTTTACAAACTCAGGGGCATATTTATCATAGAGCTGCGTCACTTGTGCACCACGCAAAAGGGTGCAAAAACAACAAAACCTTTAAGTTTGGTTTATCAAGCCATGCATGTCCACCTTACATGTCCCTGAGTGGCCTGATACATTCTGAGTGATGCAACACAGTGCAAATCACTGCGCTGTGTTAATCTGCACTGGGAAGGTGGCCTTGGCCATTGGTGGAGAGTGGGTGTTCCCACGCATCCACACATGGATTCTGAAGCACTCTCTGATTTACCAATACTGGTAGACCTCGGAATGCGTCAGAATGCTACTCCTTCCCAGGGTAGGCGTAATGAGGAGAAATATCACTATTTTTCCTTGTTACTTCCTGCAGCACACATGGAGGAATATGCCTCAGGAGTTAGTTTTTATGCAGGAAGGTGCTACTACTAAAGCAGCACAACACACACATCTATGTATCCACATTCGTATGACTACTTGAGGAGTCCTAACACTTCCTAAACGCTCCCTTGTTTATTATACCCAGATGCACGAATGCTCACATATACAAATTCACCCCATACGACTGTCAATCAAAATCCCACACAGAGAGACTACTGCCAACATACAGTCACAGACGTGCCAAAATGCACGCACACATAAAGTCAGATCCAGGGGTTAAGAATTTTCAGATGAGTGTCTCAAGAAGCAGAACATCTGCTTCAGATAAAACCTCCAATAATTTTCAATGTTTATTTTAATAATAGAGGGAAAAGGTCACAATGGAGGGAGACACATGATTGTTTGATTTATAGCAAGTCGTGAAAGGATGTTGAGTCAAATTGTGCTGGGAAATAAAGGCATAAAGCGACTGATCCAGCAGGAATAAGTTCTGCATAAATTCTTTTCATTTTTTAATTTAGCAGTTAGAAATGCAAGCATTTATTTTTCACTATACACTGCACAGAAGTCTGACAGCATCTAACTAAAGTATTCCAATTTACTTGCACAAATTGTTCATTGTAGATTCAGATTAAGAGTACAGCAGGTTTATAATTAGGCTCACACAAATGCTAACACAGGACACTACAGTCATCTTGTGAAATGTATCTAGAAAACAGTCTTATGGAAATGGAAGCTCCTTGCACAGGGAAGGCACAAGATTATGTAGTCTTTTTGTCTTTTTTTTAAAATCCATATGAATATTATACTTCCCTTAAAAGTCATGTTTGGCATCTTCAAAATATGAGGAAGACCACTTTATAAAATAGGGAAACACCCCGAAAAAAAATTATGAGCAACACCAATATTGTCTTCTCCCTAATTGCTAAGTGTATACATACAGAACATGTAGACAGGTTGCGTTAGAGGCATGATATATATATTAAGGAAGCCATGTTTTGTTTTCAGGGTTGCACAAAAACACCTCAACACACACAAATCTGATCACATAAACAACTGGCATACACTAACGCAAACATTGTATCTGTAAATGAACTAACACAGGGGCATAATATTAGACTTTACACAGGCCATGCCTATCAGAGCATTTTAAGGGTCCTTGCTAGAAAAGGTTATGTTGGGGTCCTGCATGGTGATGGGTGTGTACCTCTTTCCCTGAGTGCCCCAGCTGCAATGAAGTCTTGATGCCTGGTGCTGATTTTTGTTGTCATGGACGGACATGGATCATGCGTGTGGCTAAGACATTGGCCTGTCTCCCAATTGCAGCCATGACCTATCAATGTACTTTTGTAATGTTTTAATTAACCTAAAACAATAAAAAAAATTACTTACTTACTTACAATTGCAGCCATGTTGGACCTGAAGGGGCATCCATACGCTACCCTTACAGTAGTGAAAGGATACTACCTTTGCCAGGAGTTAAATAGCATGAGCGTAGTGGTGGCAGCCTACCGTCTGAAGATCAAATGAAGAGAACTGGCTTTTTTTACCTGCGTCACTGGAGTGAGGCCTACAAATTCACTCATGTACAGTTCTGCTGCTGTGTGCTTAACACACCCTTGGCCTACATCAGGTTATTATGTAGAGCTGTGCAGCACACACGTGGTTGCATGTGTGTACTGTGATTGTGTGCCAGGGAATGGTACAATTTCTAGATGATGCTGGGTCCCATGTTCGGCCACTAGGGTTGGCTGAACGAGCATGAGGAGGTAGGGGAGTCCACCCCAGACAGATTTATGGATTCCTGCTTCCGTGTGAGCCGAGTGGGGCTCACACTGGAGGAAGAAGAGCCAGGCTCTTAAGTACATTTTAAAGGGTGTTCTTTCATTCAGAGTGGAGTCGCTGGGAGGGGACATCTCAGGAAGGGGATGGGGTTAATAAGAGTGGCTGGTGAGAACCTCTTGTCACTCCCATGGCCTGTGTTGTGGGGCTATCAGATATGGAGTCACTCCTGCTGAGACATATTACTTTCTAGAGGAAGAGCAGGGCAGAGGAGTGGGCACATCAAAAGGAAGTAGTCTCTCAACATAAACTTTAAACATTCAGACCCCAAATCACATTTGGTGTCTGGGAATGAACTATAAGAAGAGGAGATCAAGACCCCTAAGATCGTCAACTTCTAAGCAGTCAGTCGGACTGTGCGAGGAGGAGATGCTTCTGTCTGTGACCAGTGCTGGGGACCAATGACAGCCAGTCTCCTACCTGGGTGAGGAGACATCACCCTGGGAAATCCAAAACCACCTACCCTTAGAGCCTGGAGAACCAGGGCCTGTCTGCTTGCCAAGACCAGTTTGCCTTGTGAGGAAGAGGAGAATGATGTAGGGAGTAGGATCCAGTGAGGGTTCCTGGCAAGTAAATTCCTGTAGCAAGGTGTGAGGAGATGGCTGATGCACTGATCGGGTCATCACGTGTGTGTGTAGTTTCAAGCCAATTATCCTGTTTGCCAGAGGAGACCAGCAAGAAAATTACTGCTGTGCCGATTGGGAGTGAAGTTAGTGACCCTGTATGCCAGAAGGGGGCTGCAGTGAAGAGGGAGCTACAGCTGCACTGATCGGGCCATCCCCTGAGACTCGAGTAAGTTTTGTGACCCTGTATGCTGGGGGGGCCAAAGAAAAGGACAAGTACTCTTGGCAGGTTGCCATCGAGAGGAGAGGCTACACTGATGACCTGTGCAGGCTGCAGCCCCCGACGAAGGATCATAACCAGAGAAATCAACCCCCCCAGTCAACACTTGTGGGAAGGATCAGAAGAACTTACTCTCTCACAGGAGAAAGAGCCGTGGACGCCCATACACTGACCCTGCAGAGCCATGCATGCTACTCACTTACATCAGTGCCTTTACTGAATGCCTCAGAAACATCTGCCAGTGAAACGCTCCCGGAGACCCAGGTCATACAATCCCTGCACAAGCGTGTAAAGCATGTAATACTGACCGTAGGACCAAAAGGCCCTGGGGGAGATTGTTCTGCCAAATAGCGTTTCAGGCTCTGGAACACTTATAACTTTGAAAGAGTAGGAGTGGGACTCCGGAGAATCAGACTACTGAATGCTGTCTAGGATAAATGGGGAATACGCACTACCCTTAGTGAGAGGGAAGTGGGACTCAGGGATCTGCCTATTGAAAACACTAGAACCCTGATTTCAGGGGAAGTCATGCATTTTTGTGTAATAAAAGAAAGTATTTGACTGTTTAATCATTTATTGCTGCTATTGAATGTATTTTGAGTTTGGAGCCTCTGTTTACCCCCCCCCAACCCCCAGTACCTACCCCCTCGACCCCCACAAAGCGTTGGGCTGCTCAATCTACGCTACCACTGACAGTCAAGTGCTGAACAGATACTTGGCCCAGTTGCTCAGGACCCATAGTAAGTCGGCACTGTGGAAATCAGGAGTAACTGGCCTCAACCCCCACCGATGGGCCCAGTAGCTCCTGCTTGTTCTGTGGCCCTCTGAAAGGGGTTCTGACAGGCCTCAATTAAGGAAATTCAGGAAGCTGAATGAAACACTATGTACATTTTTAACGATATCAGAATCATCACTTCTCTGTACTGGCTATGATTTTATGACAACATTACAAACAATATTGGATTTGGCAATAAAGATTTTTTAAAGATATATTATGAAATTATAAATTTTAACACACAATTTTTCTATAGCTTTTCTCCCATTTGAGTCGAATCTTAAGAAACATTCACAAGGACTATTCTGGTAACCTCCTTACGATATTTTTGTGAAGTAATGCTTTTCTTAAAGCACACTGGATTATACACGTTGGCCAACAACTCGAGAATATGTTAAGTCTGTCAGGCAACATATTATGGCATATGGTACATTTTAAAACCACAGATGCATAGCTCAAACAGGATGCATTAAACCATCTTTACAATAGAATATTAGGGTATGCCACATCCAGGCATAACCGCATTTTGAAAGCCTTCTGTTGGTGCAAGATGCATTTTAAGCAATATAATAGAAATACTTTGTAGGCTACGGTTGCAGTAGATAACTCACTAAAAGAATACATAGCCAAGGCAAAAGCAGCAGAAGATTCTCTCACGCATCCAAAGTACATCGAACAATTTTCCTAATTGAAGAAGGACTGTACAGACAAGCAGTGGCAGTGGACGCTTCCTTTGCATACAAAAGGTCCAGGATATCCAGTAAACCAGGGAGAGCAGAAGTGCAAGCTTACCTCACACATAAATAGGAGAGAGAGTCACACTCCCGAGGTAAAGCAAAGTCAGGAGGAGTGGAAACCTCCCTGCCCCCCTTACACACACAGGTGGAGCACTGTAACAAAAGTGCAAGCATCTCTGAAACAGAGAACATATATAGCATGGGTTCATCGCGTCAAACTTAACACACACAGACACATAGCAGATACAGCAGAGATATGACAGGAACACATTTATTAACACTGTGCAGTGGATCTTTGGAAGTAATAATACAGTCTCTTACACACACACACACACACCCACCCACACATGCACACACACACACACACACACACACACACACACACACAGCAACAGAAAGAATACCCCACAAAAAGACTCCATACAGGTTTAGAAGCACTAACACTATTATAAACAAAACAAGACCAAAATGACAAAAATCCAATGTATAGAAGTTGAGATACTGAATTTTAAAGGAATAAATGCAGTGAAGCGCTTAGAAGCAAGTAGCATTAAAAAGTTACTTTACATCGTGCTGGCCCGGGTCAAAGTCAATGTTCAGGCTGACCACGTGGAAGGGCAGGCCAGCTACAGGACCCATGCAGGACCAAGTGATCAAAGTACCTTTCCTGGTCACAAACAGTGAGATGCGTCGATCTGTTCCACGCAGTGATGGCTATGCGTCAGTTCCGAAGATGGGTGCTGGAGTCGAGAGGTGTTGAGTGATGTGCCGCACCAGATTCTGCCACACAGTTGAGGGGATGCATCGATCTCACCAAACTGCAGTGGCTGCAATGCGCTGTCCGATGCATTAATCTCCAGAGGCAAAGTGCTGGTTCAAATGCGATGTGGCAATTAAACTCCAGCAACAGTGTTACTCACCAGTTCTGTTACACACAGACAGGAGATGCGCCAAATTCCATGTTGCAAGTATCTGGACCACTTCCAGTACGTTCAGGCATAGAAGCATGGGTAAGGACTTTGATATCCCTGAGTCTCAAGCAACAGGAGGCAATCCATAAACACCTGGAGATCACCTGGAGGTAAGGCAGAGTCAAGCTCTCCTTCAGCAGAGTCTGAGAGCAGCAGACAGCAGGGCAACGCAAGACAGAAGCATGCCTTACAAGCTTGCAGTCTAAAGATGAGTCATTTGAGCACCACAACAGTCCTTCTGATAGAGATTCAGTTCAAGATCTAGAAGTGTCTGATTTTCGGGGTGGGGGTCAGAGACCCAGTACTTTTACCCAAAAGTGCCTTTGATGTGAGGGTGTGACTTCAAAGCAGCCCTCTGAAGTGCACAGGTTCTCCTACCAGCCCATTCCTGTCCATCAGGGATAATCAGTCCTTTTTGTGAGGACAGGACACTGCCTATTCAAGTGACGTGTTAGACCCTCCCTTCCACCCCGCCCAAGCAAGGCCATCAGAATGCAGATGTATTTAGAAGGGTACTCAGATCCATCTATCCTTTGTGTGTTGCGGCTGTCTAGAGAGAATGCACAAAGTGCAGCTGTCACCCACGCCAGACGTATATTAGAGATGGGCTGTCACGCACACAAAGCAGTAAGTGCAATGTCTACTTTCTAATAGTGCTGTAAACAAAGAGAGCCTAAAAAGAGCCTGTTTGACTAGGGCCTGTGCAATGTGTCTTGCATGAGACATAGAATAGTGACCTAACTCAACCCTAAAGTACCAAACTTTTTCGCCAACACCCTCTAATCAACACTTCTAAAGAGGAAGCATCGGTTGCCCCAAAAACAAGCAACACCAATAGGAACAACATACAATACAATGTAGTACTCTATCAAAACAAAGTAATCACCATAGTCTTGTGTAGCAGGGAGTGATTTGCCCCATGACAGCCCCTCTTTACAGATGCAATGTGTCTCTTCTGTGTCAGCGAATGAGAATAAACTTGGAAGAAAGGAAGGAAAGGGACCAAACTTCTCCTCTATACCCCTGAATAACATCTCATCATCCACTGGTACGGTCCCATCCCCCATGATCACCAGAGCTCTCTGAGGGGGATGCCCTCTGTCTGTCCTCCGGTTGTGACCATAGTATGCCTCCTATCAGTCTGCTGTGTTTCCTCCTAGAGTGGGATGGTTGACACCCTTCTGTCTCCCAAATTGTCATTGGCTCCTTTGTTGATATGGGCAGTTATTTCCTCTCTGTCGCTCAGTCCCAGACCTCTTCCGGGCTCTTAAACAAAATGCTTCTCCACTGATATATTACTTTCAGTTTGGCAGGGTACATTAGCATATATTTAATGTCCTTAGCCCTGACTTTTCACTTAACCTCTAAGATAGATTTACAAAGGGGCTGCACTTTACCTGCGTAATCGGGGAAGAGTGTAACCATGGAATTGGTGCAATGGATGTCTGGATGTTGTTGTGCTTGCCGCAGGATATAGCCTGTCCATAAGGTACAGTATACTGATGGTAATGCCTCTAGGCGGTCTCCCCGACTGTGGCATTAGGGCCAGTGCCCTGTGTGCCCTTTCCAGAATGAACTAGGAGGATAGTTCACAATCCATGATGCCGGTTCTGAAGTATTCTGTGGGGAATTTCTCTCATGTTGCCCACCCCATCTCTTCAACTCTGGGACAACAAATCAGGTGGGCTGTCACAAGCCCATGGGGCAGTTTAAAATGAAATGTGGTCCCTATCACTCCCCTCCCATGTGGCTGCATCCACTCACTTGCTGTGTCCCAAGTGTCAATGCGGAGGTAAAGGTAAGTCGCTGCAGTGGGATTGCAGCTCCAGGTTGTGTCTGTTGGCGGCAGGTCCATTTCCCGGCAGGTCGATGTTTGCCTAATAAGTTTCTCTCAGCCCGACTCCCTGCATGGGCTTAGGTTGGCCAAAGGGTACAAGCATAGTAGGCACCACATGGATGTTTGCATCCAAGAAAAGGTTGCCCCATAGTCAGCTCACCCAGGCTGCAGTTTCAGTCGTAGCCACGTGTGGTGCCCAGTACATCTTCTCCACTCTAAGGTGCCCAAAAGACTGTTACAGGCCACCACCCGAAAGCGAAAGCAGGTATGTGTCACACCCCAGCCACTCGCCTGTCTTCTCTCCCTCGCACGCTCTAGGAGTCGATGCAGAGAGGGGTTTGCCACTGTGGGTTCACAGCTCCAGGTGGTGTTTGCCTCTGGCAGGCCCATCTACAGGTAGGTCGTATGCACACCCAGGCCGTCGATTGCAGAAATTGGCTCTCTCATCCAGAGCGCCCTGAATGGGCTCAGGTGGGCCAAAGGGGGCGATTACAGGGCCACTGCACGAGTGCCTGCAACTGAAAATAGGTATCCTAAGGGTCGGATTCAGCAGGATTCTAGAAGCTGGCATGTAGCTCGCTTAAAATGCGACTACCATCTTAGGCTGCTTGGCCACGCCCCCCAGTAATTTCTTTCTTGATCTCTTTACAATGTAGTGGAGGTGAGTGATCTGTCAATGGCAGGCGAGCCCTTTGGGAGCCAAGGTGGTATTTATCAGTTAAGGTAGAAACCGTATTGTTAAGAAAGAGCCATACTAGATTTCTTAGGTAAAGAGCAGAGTGAGCACTTCTGGTAGCAGCATACTTGTTCACTGCCAAATCACTATTATTCACTGTTACTGCATATTTGATCCATTACTCACAAAAGCAATATTTTACTCACACATATGTTCTGCTTTTAGGTGATGAGTACAAGGTGCTAAGGATGTGAAATGCCACAATAGGAGTGAACATAGTATGCTGTTTCTTGTACATATGTTTATTATTTGCTTGAGGTGTGCAGCCTTTCATGACTTTCCTCTTCAAGACTCATGGCAGTCTATAATTGTTTACAATGGTCTTGTTAATGCTGATCTTTTTTATTATATTTTTAGGATCCATATAATCTGCTTGAAGAAGTAACACCCCCAGAATACAGGGATGACTTCCACATCCCCAACTTTGCACCTGAGAAATATGTGAGTTTTTAAAAAAAATACCATACAATCATGTTCATGTGCCTTCTCCCTAAAATTCTGTTTCTTCCATACCATCTTGACAAACAAAGTACATCCACATGATATCACACGAATAACTGCTCATGGAAACTTCATTCTCAGAAACAAAAGGAATTCTTTACATTATTAACAAGGAGTGAATGGTGTAGCAACTTAATCTGTCTCTCATCCACTGGTACCCTTAGAGAGCTAGAGCTGATCTCTTAACTTCAAAGCTGGTTTTAGTGCACAGTGTAAATGTATAGAGATGGAATTTATCTCCTGAAGGAAAAAGAGATTTATTAAAACAATTACCCATCTGACTACTAGACTAACCTCTTCTGCGAAACAAAACATACTGGGGTTGATCCAGTTTGTGGCTGAGCAAGGATCTATGGGCCTAAAAATTCCCCTTCACCCTAGGGGCAAATTTCGCTTTTTCTAGCCTGATTTCTAGACTAGACAAAGTATTTGGCTGGCCTTGGCTTTAATCAATGGAGAAAAAAGATCCTATTCCTTGGGGTCAACCAGTTACTGGCAATGCCCACAGTTTGCCTTTTTTGAGAAAAATAAGTCAACTGTTATACATGTTATCATGTCTAAATAGACTTCTTGTTTCCATTCTCTCTATCTACCAGCTCAAGGACATGATCAAAATGATGGAAAGCACTCTCAGATTGTGCGAGTTCATACTTTCTAAGTAGGGTTAGGTAAGATTTTGATGCTTTTTTTCTGTCAATGTGAGTGAGAGTGTGAGTACTATCAGACAGAAAGGATCACACAACAAACCATTACTTATCGATGGGAGTCACTGGACTGTAATGAAAATGTAGGGTGGGTTTGTAGAGAGCTGCTTGTCACCCATGAGGGTCTCCAGGCACTTCTTCCATACAATAATGGGTTTACTATACTTGCCAAACAATCCACTCTATGCTACATAGTTTACAGTTTTTTACAAATAAATGTATTGCTAGTTCAGAAGAATCAAAAATTAAACATGGTGTTGCGCTGTGGCAAACGTTGACTACTCACCTGACTTTATCACCCATGTGTTATACTGGTACTAGAGAGGCAACATTTTTTGCGAGAACAGCATTAATATTTGATGAAACAGCAAAATAGTATTGTCACAAAATGTTCTACATTATGCTGCATAATTTTCACTGTGTTCCATAATTTGGCCTTCCAAATGTGTCTCATGAATAACAATATTGTGGGACTCTAATTTCATTGATAAAAAAATCACGAGACAAAATATCAAAAGGTAAATATGTATAGATTTTCTGTACCTAATTCAACATATGTGTACCAAAATACATATACATATATCTTTATTTATTTGGAGTTAAGAATGGCAAATGTATACGTCCCTTTGTGCATTTACCCTTCGATATTTTGTCCAGTATTACTGTGCCACGATATTCTTGTACTAGACGTTCAAGAGTTCAATCGGTCCTTCTTAGTCTCATAATTCCTGAGCCACTTCTAATATAAGGTGTTTGGTTACTGTTTTAAATTACATTACAGTTATGAGTGTTAAAAAGGAATGAAATACATAGGTTTTCAAGAGCCTAGGCAAATATGTAACCAACAATGGCCCCGGCGAGACTGAGCGATCACATCCCATTGGTGCTGGAGGAGGAGAGTTTTCAGGGTAGGGTTGTCCAAAGCACTCGTCATCATAAAATAAACACCTCTATTTTGGGGAAGATTGGGTCCAAAACCTTTTAGAAGAGAACTACTTTATCAATTCAGAGATTCATCATGTGAGAATAGAGCCACCAAGATCTTGGCTGTAATCCTCCAATGGATGCTTTGTGATTGCCACAGAAGAGCAAATAATTCTGCAAATGTAGTTCAGATGCAAAGGGAGGGGGGGGCCATGAGTAAGCATTGTTATCTGTGCCCTTGAGTCCGCCCAACACCGTCATGGAAACATGGACCGACTGTCCTCTGGTTGGCAGTCCTGACCGCCTAATTACAATGCAACCACAGATGGTGTGATCACATACTTACATTTCCCTTTGTTGTGGCTGTAAATCAGCTATAGTACAAGCTCCCGTAGGGAAATGGGAGGTTGTGTTCCTCTCTGCACCACGTGGCAGGCACCTCAAGGTGCCTGCCACACAATGCTGGGCTCAACGGGCTCCCTTGGACCCCAACCGGAGGCTGCAAACAGAAGGGTCCCTGCTAGAGGCCCACAAACACACTTTTCAACCGGCTTTCCGGTATTTATCCATATTTATTTTTTGACCAACTTATTCGTATTTATCCATATTTATTTTGTGTTGTGTAAACAGATGAGGTCATAACTCGTATATTTCTGCATTCATTTAACGGATAATTGTGGACTCATACTTAGATGCCTGTCAGGGTTTAGCACATTACACAGTAAAAAATATAAACATAATAAACCCACATTAAAGAAATAGTGTAATAACACATATACATGTTGAGATATGCAGTAATTTAAGGACATATCATTGAGTTTTGTAGCTCCCCTTGCTTTCATTATGTACAGCTACTGGCCTGAAAGTGATTAATCTCAGCATGATGAATCATTCAAAAGATGCTAAATTATCTGTATTTTTCCACTTTCAAAAATAAATACAGACAGTGTTTTCTGTCTGTGTTTATCTGTAAAAGACAAAGCAGAAAACAGGGAACCCTAATTACAATATGGACGGTATAAAAAGGTGTCCATATGGATTACGGGCCAGCCTCCGACAGGGAGACGGGCTCCTTGAGCCTGTTGGAAGCCAGCTGGAGTGACTGGCCAGTTCACTTCCGACAACCAAAATTGTAATTAGGCGGTCAGAAGTGAAACCAACTATCTCGGTCAGAAAGCCTCTATTTCCACTGAGATCGTAATTGACCCCTAAAACTGACATTTATCAGGCCTGTTTCACATTGTTAAAAATAATCTGTATGATTCCAAAACACTGAATGCCTTTTTATGGACTACAAAGAGCCTTTGATTTCTGTGGAGTAACTCCTGTGTAGGAGAGGGTGTGACACTGGAGAAGACAATATTGTATGGCAGCACATTTTTATAAACTGCCTTACCTCTTGTTGTGAAGGGTCACAATCTCTTCAGACTCCCCCGTCACCATGGTTAAAGTTATCCAAATTCTTTGCAAGCCAAAGTTGGAAACAGAGCAAAATATATTTTATGAGCTCCTGGTGCCTCCATTGCTTGCTGGACTGTGAGGATGGGCAATTGTCTACTTGACCTATCTGACCTTGTACTTTACAACTTTCAGGTTTCAACCTACTTACCATTTCTTTGGCCTTTAATTATGACCACTGTGACTGATATCACTGACAAAAAAGTATTGAGGATCCCTAACCATCTCCCTTTCTGATAAACATTCAGTGCTAAAACACAATATCCCACCAGAGGACATCCAGAGAACCATTAGAAATTGTTGAGCAGTAAAGCTTCACCAGCCATAGAGAAACATGAAGATTTTACTTTTGTGATTTGGCGAAGTATGAAAACCGCATCTCAGGAGTATGGCTGAGGATCACTTCGAATGACAACGAAGTACTACTTCCCCTGTTATGGTGCTCCTACATCAAATCATTCACCGATATCATCCATGACACATTGTTCATAACAACTTGAGCAATATTAAGCAGTTGTTCAATAGTCATTGTACAGCCATGGTGAATTTTAAGTTGGTTACTATTTGTAATGTTAAATCTTACTGTTTAACATGTTTGTATTGCTCTTGTGCAGACTCAAATTAAATCACTCTTGTCTTTAATGATAACTCTCATATATTCTTGGCTACATGACTGGCGTAATCCTTCAAGATAGAGTTTAAAAACGAAGTAGGTGTGGGGCATGTTGCGTCAGAATGCATCACTCTTGAAAAATCAATCTCAGCAAGGTTTTTCTGTGCAGAATTTAGGATTTGGATGGAACATGCTTCTTCAATCACATTCAAAAGTTTGAAACACAGAGACCCACTGGTCTTTGTCTATTAATTCGCTTGGCTCTGATCTGTGCAAGTGAAGCAATATGAAAAAAACTATTTTGTTCATTAGACTAATTTGTAGGCCTTGGCGGTAAACTCTGCTACCCTTGAGGAGTTTGTGGACTTTTTCTAACTCTGCACTCCGCATGGGCCGCAGAGCTTCTAAAAACTCCCCATAGCGGTGTGCAGCAGACTCTTTCCTCTCTCACGGCTCGCCAATATTGAGTTAGCAAGCACGAGCTAGGAAAATCCAATGCTAGACTATCTCCTGGGGAGGTTTCTCCTTGTGAGCGGTCGCAGTAGGTCATTACTGCTCATGTTGAGAAACCTGCCACTTGCATTGAGGAAGCTGCCCCTCAAGTAGAACATCTCAAGTGGCAGAAGGACGCTGCACCCTCTTGAGCTAAAAATCAGCAGTGCAACTTACCTCACTCCATCGCTTGCGGAACTCCGTGGAGAGTGTGGAGTTTTTTGATCACTTCGCAAACTCAGGCCAGGCCTACTACTTTGTCCCCTTGTTTACAAAAACGCTTATGCCAGCCATTAAGAATCCAGGAAACCTCATTTACACAAACCACTATAAAAATGAAACTCATGTTGATCACATTTACGAATCTTCTTTGGCTATTCTCAACCATCATCGTAATTTGGTGTGTTCAACCGCCAGAATTGAATCTTATTGTATAAATTGTTATGCAGTGTCCTTGAGCAGGGTAAGGGGCACATATATGTTTCGTAAATAAAAAATAAAGGACAAAAAATAAAAAAAGTGAAACTGTGCCCAAGCCACTAACTTGCATGAGAACTTTATCCCAAATAATGTTTTCTACTCCTGACTCATTCTAAGAAGGAAGATATATACCTCAGGGTCACATGACGTCTCTGGCACAGGTCAGAGATGAGATAATTAGAAAAAAAACCCTGTGACTGTGTGGCTCAGAATGTCCTTTGTGAGAGAGAATTTGCTTGTTGCTTAGCAAAAGTGGGAGGGATGGGATCAGATAAGCAAGATGAGGGTTTTGTGCTTTTTATGGCAGGCTTAATACTGCAATCTCTGGAGGAATTTCTTTCCTCATGATGCCCCTTAATAATTCATCTTTGCTTGATAGATGAAAACTCAAGTTATATGGTATAGTGCCTCCCTAAAGGCCCATACTAACTGCCTCTTGGGGTACAAGTCTTGAAGGCCTAAGGAGATTTGAATGTGTGCAAATTGTCATAACAATATGATAGTGCTACGTTTATTCACTTAATCTTCCTGTGCCTTAAAAAAATGAATGTATCCCTCTGTAATGCAACTGGTGTTCATGTAAAGAGCTCTGATACCTTTGGGTCAAGTGTGCCCTATATAAAACTACAAAGAAACTGCTTCACCCAACAACAGGTTGCCAGGTACACTCACCAAACAATGGATTTTCATGCCATTCAAATAGGAAGCAGCCATTACCAGGCGAAAGTACAATATAACCCTGTCTCTCCTAAGGAGAGGAAGAAAGGCTATCTAGAGAACTGGGAGCAGTACTTGTCCAAAGGACATAACAGCTGATAGGGTAGAGGCCATTCTTGGGTCGTAAAAAGGAGTGAAGGCTTTGCTGATCTAACAACAATGGTAGACTTGGATTCACTAATAAAATATAATATTTAGTATTTTTATTCTTTTATCCCAAATGTATTGTGACATTGTTAGTACTGATCTTGTTGAGATGACTGTTGTAATCCTTAGATAATACTAGAGGATAGGATTTAATAAAACCCCATTATATTAATTACCTTTTGCCTGTATAATGAATTGAGTAGACACAATTGGGGTAGGCTCATCATGGTCCCTCCAACTTCTCTGGTAGGTGTGCTCACAAATGGGCTTCCTTCTAATCTTTATGGTCCTCGTAGAGTGATTTGCTGCCCATTTCGAGCGCGGTGTGGTCCTCCCGCCGCCAGGGGGCAATATTGCCTCTTGCTGGAAGCACAACTTTGAAAATGCTAAATTCTGCGTTTTTCGAGCCAGCACTGCTATCTTGAGGTTGCCTGTCCCCTGCCAAGCGTTATACGCCCTTGGGGCAGTCTGCATGCGACATATTTCTTACCTATACGCCCTCTGGGGTCTGTAGGTAGAGTGCTTCTTCCTGAACACCCTGTGGGGTCGCAATTTGGCACCGTGTGTGTGGTACGCAGGGACACTGTTCCGGGTGTTTTTTGCCCTTGGATAGGAAGGGCTGATGTGTCCCTGGGGCTCTGCCCGGTCATTGTGCGCCTCTGGCCACCCACATTCGCCTGGGCTCCCTCCCAGCTCCACAATCTGTATCTCGTGAGAGGCATTTATAAGGGATAGAGATGTGCCAGGCAGCCTGTGTGCAGTAACACAAGGGTGTTACTGCACACAGGCTGCCTGGCACATCTCTATCCCGCGGAGCCTACAGTAATTCAGCATGCACGGAGAGCTGGATCATTACCAGGAGGAGGATCCACTGAGTTACCTCACCTGGGATGATAATTTTTACCAGGCGGTGGATGATTCTATTTACAGGGCCGTGGACCAAGCCATGGGGCCCGATGAACAGCATTTATCGGCCAAGGTGGAGGAGGCCTACGCAAAACTAGCAGCCCTCATTTCATCTACCCCAGCACTCACTCCCCCCGGTCCCTACTCCCTCCCTCCCCCTGCCAAAAAGCCTTGTGTGGACGGGGTTGATGCGGTGGCCTTTGCGCGTTTGAAGAGTGCTTTTACGGCTATGCCACCCTCTCAGCCTGACCCAGGGGCCCGCCATCTCCCAGACCTAGAACTCCAGACACCATCCATGATGGAGACTCCCCAGATACAGATGAGGAAGCATGCTTGTCTAGGTCCTGGGCCCCGGTCCCCGAACCTTCGGGTCCTTCAGGTATGCTGGACCCTGATGATATTGTTCACCCGAGGTCCTCAGATTGGGCTCCCGGGAATAAGGTGGCCCAATATGTGGTGGCGCGTCTTCGTAAACCCATTGATAAAGACGCCCGCAGTCGCCTTCGGGCGGAGCGCCCCTGCCCTACTCTGGAAGGGAAGGTGGCCCTCATGCCTGAGATAGACCAGAAAATGGCGACATTCCTGGCAAAAAACTTGTTAGGGACCCGGAGAAGGGTATAGACCGCTCCTGGCCTGGATAAGCTACTCGACACAGTAGGGCCAGTCACGAAGATTTTTGACATGGCTGCGGAGGATAAGGTGTCGGGGGAAGTGATATCCATGGAGATTCTGTCTAATTGGGCACAGCGCACCGTAGTCTTCATTGGAAATGGGAACTGCGCACTTTCCACAGAGAGGAGGAGGTCGTTCCTGATCAAAGTGGAACCTAAGCTGGGGGACCTCGTCTCGTCCGAGGCTGGAGCAGTGGCCCAAGGGTGGTTGTTCGGCGATCCCTTCATCAAGGAGCTGGGGAAGTTTGTGGTACTTTCACCTCCCTTGACAGGGCGCAGGCCAACATCAGAAAGGTGTTCACCCCTCGAGTTTTCGAAAGGGCCGGACGTAGCAGGGGCTGCTCGTTTGGTCGATTCAACAGTTCTGACTGGGGGCGAGGCTCCGGCCGTGGCCAACTCCAGGACAACGCCAGGTTTAATAACTTTTACCCTACGAGAACCCAGAAGTTCCATGGCCGAGGCCACCAAAGAGGACACAACACGGTGCTGGGAGAGGTGAGTGTGCTGCCTTCGGCGAGCTTGAAGGTGGGGGGGCGCTTGGCGCAGTTCTTTCCGGCTTGGGTTTCCCTCACCAGTGATGCGTGGGTGCTGCAGATGGTCCAGGGCTTCCAGCTGGAGTTCCATGGCCGTCCCTATCAGCTTCATCGTCCCCGTCCTATTTCCTTTTCGCAGCCCAACAGGACTTGGTACGCAAGGAGGTGTCCGCCCTCCTCAAAAAAGGGGTGGTTTGTTATTCGGTAGAGCATTCCGGAGGTTTTGTCAGCAATCTGTTCTTGGTCGACAAGGTCAACGGTGGTGGGCGCCCAGTTATCAACTTGAAAGAGTTCAACGAGTGGCTGGTGTACCGCCACTTCAAGATGGATGGCATCTACCTCCTTCAAGACGTCGTGCGACTGAACGATTGGATGGTCTGGCTAGACCTGAAGGATGCATACCTGACGGTGCCCATATTTACCCCTCATCGTTGGTTTTTGCAATTCAGGTGGGAAGGTCAGGTTTACAAGTTCACCACACTCCCTTTCGGTCTATCCTCTGCATCGTGGTGCTTCACAAAGGTCCTGTGGCCAGTTGTGGAGTTCCTCAGGGCAAGGGGAGTGCGGATGATTGTCTACTTGGACGACATGTTGTTTTTGAACCAATGTCCTCAGAGGTTGTCATCCCAGTTGCAGACCGCAGTCAACCTCCTTCAGGGTCTGAGTTTCGTTATCAACGAAAAGAAGTCTCTGCTGGTCCCTGTTCAGTGCGCCACGTTTTTGGGGTTCAACATCGATTCGGTCGCGTCTACCCTGAGTCTTCCCACCAGGAAGATGGTAAAGATCAGACATGAGTTGCGTCAGGCTTTGGCAAAGAGTCAGATCTCTTTGTGCCAACTGGCACGCCTAGTGGGGTTGCTCGCTTCTTCCATTCAGGCGGTTTTTAACGGGCCCTTGCACTACCGGGCCATGCAGCGCCTGAAGGCTTACCATCTCCATCAGGGACTGATGTATTCTCAACTGATTTCCCTATCGGCCAAAGTTCGGGATGAAATGAGGTGGTGGCTTACTCACATGGTGGCCTGGAGCGGCCGTGCAATTTTCGGGTCCGCCCCAGATATTGTTATCGAGTGTGACGCCAGTCATTAGGAATGAGGTGCCCGCTGCGGGGAGTTTTCGACCAGTGGCTCCTGGTCCACTCTAGAGCAGTTTCTACACATCAACTGCTTAGAGTTGCTGGCGGGCTCCTTCACGGTTCAGTGCTGGATGAAGGACAGGCTGCAGTCGTGTGTCCTTCTCAGGATGGACAACATTTCAGCGGTCCATTACAACAATCACCTTGGTGGGACCAGGTCCAGGATGTTGGCAAACCTAGCCAGGGATTTCTGGCATTTTTGCCTCGACAACCAGATTTTGGTTACTGCAGAGTACTTACCGGGACGGGAGAACGAGGTGGCCGATTGGCACTCCCGCCATCTTCTGGATGCCAGCGTGTGGAAGCTGGACCCTCAGGTCTTTGCCCGTCTGTCGGAGTTGTGTGTGGAACGTTTTCAGTGGATCTGTTTGTCTCAAGGCGAGATCACCAGCTCCCGAGATTTTTCAGTTGGTGGCCAGATCCTCTAGCGGAGACGACGGATACGTTCCTCCAGGACTGGCAGGGGGAGTAGGGCTATGCCTTTTCCCCATTCTCGATGATCACGAGGGTGTCGGCGCTCCTGCGTCGCCAGCAAGCGGAGGTGGTGTTGGTCACCCCGCAATGCATGTCTCAAGTGTGGTTTTCGGTTCTAATGTAACTTTCCTGGGATTTTCCAATCCCACTCCCCCACTCTCCTCACATCCTTCTCAGTCCGGATCTCGTTCCTCATCACCTAGTCCAAGCCTGGACGCTGAAGCTAATGGCCTGGAGGATCTCTGGCGTCGTTGGACGCTCCCAAGTCTTTTGGGAAAGGCTGAGGACTTGCTCTCCAAGGCATGGTCGGATAGCACGACAAAGAGATACTGATCAGCCTGGCACTGATGGCGTTGTTGGTATCTGCGAAGGGGTGTCCATTCCGTGGGGGCGGATGTAGTCCATGTCCTGTATTTCTTGGCGAGTTTGGTGGAGGATGGCTTGGCCTATCGGTCGATTAATATCTTCCGATCCGCAATCTCGGTTGGACATGGGATGGTACAGGACTCACCTATTGGCGAACATCCCTTGGTGTGCCCGCTCCTTAGGGGAATACGCCTGTCGCTTCCCCCAGAGCCACGATATTCTGTCCTGTGGGACGTGAACAGGGTTTTGAACCTGTTTCTCTCTTGACAGCAAAATAGGTTCCTCTCCCGTAAGGAGTTAACAGCCAAGTTGGCGATGTTGTTGTGTCTAGTGTCATGCAGACGGGTCTCGGACATAAGAGCCTTGGATGTTTCTGCCAGAGTTTTTTCCCTGGAAGGGGTATCTTTCACAGAGAGCAGAAGGACGAAGTCGAACACAAGGGTGATTTCTTTCCCAGCTTTTCCTGACTCCCCGAAGCTGTGTGTGGTTCAGTGCCTCCGTGCTTACGAAGAAATGACTGATAAGTCTCGCCCTCCGGGCGAAAGGCAACTGCTCATAGTGCTAGGCAAGCCGTACAAAGTGGTTTCTTCCCCGACAATCTCCAGATGGGTGCGTTGGGTGATGCAGGAGGCTGGTATAGACACAAAGCAGTTTGGTGCTCATTCAGCAAGGGTTGCGATGGCTTCCAAAGCTTTTGCCCTAGGGGCACGGTTTGAAGATCTGATGCGTGCTGCCGATTGGTCCACGGATTCTACTTTTAAGAGGTTCTATTTTAAGCCAGTAGTTGAGGTGGCAAGGATAGTGGTCGACAAGCTTTGAACGGGCATAATCCGAAGCCCCCGGTCCTGCCATAGAATGGTAATTTGCCTGGCCTAGGTGCCAGTAAGTTCTGACTCTATTAAGGACTCAGAGGCGAGGATTATCCCTCCCAATGACTTCAGTGAAGTGGAACCTCCCCATATTGATGTAAGTAATATATTCATGGGGATTGTTTGTTCTGATGACTTTTTGGCTGTGGCTTTCAGCTGTTGTGCCTAGTGTTTTGATACCTTTTTGGCCCAGCTCAACCTCAGACACTGCCTCTTTTGCAGGAAATGATGGTTCCAAGCAAGATGCGTGAAACTCCACCACAAGTGCATCACGCGAAGAAAGAGGATGAGGAATAACAGAAGAAGGACTATCAGGGCTGGCTGGGATGCTGTCACTGAGGAAGGACTACTGTTATTGGACTTTGTTTTCCTTTCCCAAGTGTTCATGGGAAATGTAGTTTGTTGATGTTTTTATTGCTGCTGTGAAAATAAAGGCAGAGAAAGAAGGCCTAATCCTCGACTCCGTTTCCTTAATAGAATCGGAACTTACCGGCACCTAGGCTAGGCAACTTTCCATTATGTCCAATACTTAATATGGTTTTAGGAGAGGGCGGGGTACAACTGAACAATGTCTTAATTTATCTCTAATCTTTAATTAGCACAGAAGGTCCTTGAAGAGTTCTATCCTTCTGGACTTCATGGACCTATCTAATGCTTTTGACACTGTCAACTGAGATAAATTATGGGCTATGTTGGCAGGTATGGGTGTGGAAAAGCGTGGGTAACCCTACTCCGCAGGCATCACTCCAGTACCACAGTCAAAGTAAGATATGGCAGTAAATGGGAAAAAACACACCCAATTATTTCTACGGAGGGCGTCAGGCATGGATGCATCCTATCCCCCTTCCTATTTTTCATTTATACAAATGGTTTGGAGGCTTACTTATTTAGCAAGGAATTTGATTTTCCCAAAATTGGCAATAAACTTGACTTGTTTTTATCTTATGCAGATGGTGTGGTTTTATTAGCAAGGACAGCTATGAGTTTGCAGAAATCTCTTGCTGCTTTTACCGATTTTATGAACTCATTTGATTTAAAAGTACATTTTATTAAATCATATACAATGGTATGTGGACCTAAAGCCACTAAAACCAAAACATTTATTGTTCAGGGAATGAAGATAGAAAAGGTCAGTAACTTCTCATACTTGGGCGATCTTTTTAGCAAACAGTTGAGATGGGAACCTCTTTTAACCTTAAGAACACAGCAGACAAGTAGGTTGATTGATGCACTATTCTGTTTTGCTTCCAAATTGGGGAACAAGCCTGTGAAGAAACTAATTACCCTTTATAGCCAAATGTCTCTCTATTGCCAGGTATGAAGCTGGAGTGTGGGGCTATGCTAAAAGCCAACAGCTTGTAGTAATGGAAAATAAATCAGGAAAATATTACTGATGCTCCTAAAAAGTGGTCCTACCTATTTTGCCATACGAATTTAACTAGAATGTATGGAAGGCCGTATAGGCAGTGACCCTTTTCTCCTATGGGCCAAGATCTCTGAGGATTTAATATTTTCATGTGATGTTTTTAAAGATTCCCAAAAATCAGACAATGTTTTAAAGATTCCATGGTTTTATTATTTAGGGAGTATTTACCATGAGATTGGTCTGGAGTACTTTATTGAAAACCCTGAAGGAATTCCCCTAAATGCCAAAGGAATTATCAAGGAGGCATACTGTTCCAGGGGCAATAGGCTTATTAGTTACCAACATGACAAAATTGGAGCCCCCTGTTTGCTTCCTGCCCCTGCACAATGTTACCTATTTATTTCTACTAAGTCCCAGTTCTGATTTTATCCAACCAGGTTCTGTTTATGCACTGTGCGCTTTTTTGCCTGCATTTCCTCGCCAAGGAGGGTGGTCAAACAAGCTTATGCCCTGCCCATGTGATAATGTCTCTGTTCAAAGAACTATGGACTTTGTATTATTTTGCACATTGCATAAATCAGAAAGAAATAGATTTATGCTCCCATTACTAAGGAATACTCACTCTTGCTCGTATTGATGGTTTTAACTTCCTACAGTCTTTGGCTACGGCTGAAATCTGTATTGCAGTAGCTAATTACATAAGAGACTCAATTGCGATCAGAAAGCCTTGTGAGTAAAATCTGAATAGAGATTTTACCTTTTTATTGTGAATCGTGTATGCATTGTATTTTAATCATTTTAATTTGTAAATCCTTTCATGGTTCTCTGAGATGAAATAAAGTTATTCTTGACTTGACTGGCTCTATACTCCATCATGATCGGGGGAGCTCCATCTCACCATATTTCCCTTAATTTTGCGTGGCAGCGGGGTCATATTCCTGTCCTAGCTTTCCTGTGTGTCTCATGTGTTAGAAATTGGGTTTCTGGTTGGCAAAAGTATGCAGCCTGTCCAAGCAGAAGCCGTAATCCTAGTCAGGGTAAGCTAGATCCACACTAAAATATAACCTGTGTTCACCCTCTGATAGCTTGGCACAGAGCAGTGTGGCTTATATAAAGAGGCAAGGTGTCAAGTATTTTTGCAACACACAAACACACACACGCACACACACACACGCACACACACACACACGCACACACACCCTTGTTGCAATAGTGCAATATTTAATGGCACACACACAATACATCCAGCTTGATGTTGGCAGCTTAATATTCATATGTCTATCAAAGTAACTGTAATCATCCATTTCTGAAGCCACCTTGCAAAGGCTCAAGGATAAAACACAGCACCTGCTGCCTGACTACGGTCTGCTGTATGGGATGAGATATCCCAGCACAGTTAAACACTCGAAACAAACTTGCAAAATACATCAATGTTGCTGGTGGAGAAGACCTCCAGCTGTAAGGCGCTTCCAAGTCTCTTGATGTCAGTGACCAGAAGAAAAATACACCAAAACCCATCGTGAAGGAGGAGGAAAGCAACACAGGAAAGGAGAAAGGCAGACCAGAGGTATCGGAAACTTAAGAGGTACAAGAGAGAGAGAGATATGCGAGAATAAGTGTGAGGTGGTAAAGAAACAGAGGCGGGATGTAGACAACTTTAGAAAGGATCAATCTCCAATCAACCAACCAATGGTTTACCTTTTTAAATTACACTTTTGCAATTCAATTGATTTTTGTTCAAATTATTCTGCCAGCTCGGAGCAAATCTTACAGAGACTCCTAAATGTAATTCTGATAATCATAGGACTCGTCCAGTTCTAGGGTCCGGAACACAAAGCAAATAGGGACGCCCACAGTATTACATTTTCTCTCACTGAGACATATGGGGTGATTACGATGGCATAACAATCGCCACCGCCGTGCCGGCTGTGACGACCGTCATGCCATCGTAACATGATTTACTCACTGCCAGATTACAATGGCGGTGGGTATCGCATTGGCGGAAAGTCCATCTGCTGATTTTCCGCCGGTTGGCAATCGTTACGATTGCCGGCCGGGCAGAGCTGGGGCACATATATGGTGGTGGTGCCTAGCAGGCACTGCCATCAATATTATGATGTTTGGTTTTCAAGGCCTTTCCACGGCGGCGATGCCGCCATGGAGAGGTTGGCAGGGATCTGCCATGGGGTCCCGGTGTGGGCCCCCAGGGGGTGTTTGCACTTGGGGGGTACTCATGGTATGCCCCTGCATTTCCATGCACAAGGTGGCAGGCACCGGCGGTGCCTGCCACCTTGTGCATGGAAATGCACAACATGGCATTTTATCATTGGAGTGGGTGCTGCAGCCAGCAGAACCCGCTGCAATGTTAAAATGCCAGATGCGACTGCCGCGGTGGTGGTTGCATCATGATCAGAGGAGTGGGACCACTGCATTGCAGGCGGGTGGTCCCATTCCCGCTAGGATGGCGGGCGGACCCAGGTCTGCCCACCATCCTAATAGGCCCCATAGTGTTTTCCTGTGGTATAGTCCAAATCCCTCAAAGCTGACTTCAGAAATGCATTTTATTTTAGTTATGTCTTTCTTATCCCATAATAAAAAAAAGGTAGAAGGATCAGGGTCAAAATCAAAGTTGACGTAATACTCTCTAGTAG
Organism: Lissotriton helveticus; assembly: GCF_964261635.1. Taxonomy (NCBI): domain Eukaryota; kingdom Metazoa; phylum Chordata; class Amphibia; order Caudata; family Salamandridae; genus Lissotriton; species Lissotriton helveticus. The sequence goes on from NC_136067.1 coordinate 915,851,234, forward strand.
AGCAGGGTGATTTGGGGCTCCACCTCTTTATATGGAACTTATTTACGGAATGTGTATTTAACCATATTAATCTCTGTGCATTTTATTAATCAAATGTAGGAGGTGGCCATGTTTACTTTAACGAAGAACCACCTGTATATCTAGCTGAAATATAATCAATGTATTTACATTAATTAGAAAATGTATTTCTTCTTTCAATGTACTCAAGATATTCACACATTGCATTTTCATAAATGTTTGCCAGTGTCTTGTTTTCGCTCCTCTGAAGGTGTCTTAGCTGGTGCAGCTTTAGCTAGAATAGGTGTCTATTGTATTAGACTGATAGGTAGCCACAGCGTTATGAGAACTTGTCTTCGGACATGGAAGTTGAGATGGTGGGAGTGGAGCCCCATGCACTAGGTAGACTGGACTAATGTAACATCCAAGGTTGCTTCTTTCTTCGGACCATAAACAGCCTCAGCTATGGAAAACATTTGACAGTGGATCAAATTGCTTCAGTTATTCATGTGAATTCTGGATTTGTTTTGCTGATTGCACCCAGCCTATTCTGGTTATTTGTTCCATTGAGGCACTGAGACACTGAGGCTGGGGGTAAATGAGCTTGTACCTAGCAGCAATCATTATGGGTTGTTTTTACAAGAACTTGGGATACAGAAGCTTCTGCACCAGATTTAGTTTTTGCCCGCCTCTAAGATTTTCATATCCTCAATCTGTCACAAAGTTGTTGGTGGCTCCACTATATTTTTCAATGATTCCATCATCGTAGTAGGGATGAAATTGGATCAGTTTGATTTTGCAGAGTGGCCTTGTTTTACCGTCCTGTGGACCGTTACCTCGTCACTTTCAAGGGCTCTCTGTTACCACCCACCTTTTTACTGTCCAAACTTTGGCAATCTTCTTGCTAACTTTTTTGACTCATTGGCCTCGCCAACATCTCGTCAGTTCACCACTTATTTAAAATCAGGTAAATCGGAGTGTAAAGAGAGGAAATCGAGTGAACGGGATGGCTATGAGCCCGAGAGTAAGGCTAAACTAAAGGCACCACTGAATTTGTAAATAACAAGCCTTGAATTCCAAATCTTACGTTTTTTGTGTCCAAAATTCTTGGAGCTTGCACCCCAACAAAGAAAGTCTTTAATATTTTCAAGAAGCTCTCTAACCTCAAGTATATACACCCTCTTTTGAAACCCTCACAAGAGATGTGTGACAAGCTGTCACACAATTTTTAGGACAAAATCAAGTCTGTCTGTGATTATTGTTCTCCATCTTTAGAGGTCAAGGGTGATCTCTTTTTTCTGAGTGCTTCTCCTGAGTTAGAGGTTTTCCAACCTCTGCAATTTCTATCTGCTTTTTCCTACAGGACAAAGCAAACTTAGTTTTACTGATTTTCTCAGGATCTCCCCTTGACCCTGCCCTCCTCCAGCCTTTCATAATGGACCGCAAATATTACTTGAGGCTTAGCTTGCGCTACCTAACAAATCGATTATCAGCATGACGGTTCCGCTACTTTGGAAGCATGCACTGGTGTTTCCACAGCTAAAGAAACCTAATGCTGATCCAGCTATGCTTTGCAATTAATAGCCGGTCTCACTGCTCACTTCTCCAATAAAAATCCCAGAGAAAGCCATTAACATGCATCTGTCAAACTTTCTGGTAAGTAACATGACACTTGAGGAGGCGAAGTCGGCGTTTCAAGCATCCCACAGCCTAGAAACTGCTCTGGTATCTGTGCTTGATGATGTGTGACTTCTGGCAGACTATGGCTGCTTATCAACCTTTCCTCTGCTGAATGTATCCACGGTATTGGATACGGTCTCCTATGACCATCTTTTGGACTGCGGGCTGGGGCTCAGCACTGACCTAAATTTAGTCCTATTACACTGACAGAGTCCAACTAGGCTCCACTGAGTCGACTTTTAAACCTGCATCTCATGACATCCATTAGGGCGCGTCACTCAGCTCTTCTCTTTTTTACATGTATATGTCCCCTTCGGCCACACTGATTCACTCTTTTAGTTTGACTACAGCGATGACCCACAGATTCTGACTTCTTTGGAGGACTCTGCGTTTGATGCTGTCATGGCTTTTAATGACTGTTGATGGCAGTTGGGGACTGGACACATTTGAATTTTTTAAAATTAAATACCGAGAAAACCGAAGTCTAAATCTTTTTTGGATGGAGATTGGTTTACACTCTGCCCACGGGCCTTTGGGTAGGGCTCCCTTGAAGTTGTCATCTGTCTGCAACCTGCCTTTCTTTTCATTTCACCTCATTCACCTAAACACACCAGCTTGTTGGTAATTAAAGCCACCATCTTAAGCCGACCAGATTATTGTAACTCTTTATCTTTAGGCTCTCCAGCTGTTGCTCTGAATTGCCTTCAGTGTATTCATAACCAAGCCTTGTACATTGCCTTGCAACTTTCTAGTCGGTCTTCTGTAAAGTCAGGAATGCACACACTGTACAAGCTGATGGTTGCGCAATGAATCCTTTTTAAAGCTATATGCATTGCATTTAGACCTGTCCACCACTTTAGTCCCAATTATTTACAGAAAATAATTCACCATTTTCTTCCCTCAAGGAAGCTTAGATCGATTCCTGCAAGCCAAATGGTTGTGCCGAGCGTTTGTTGCACTTGCAGGGGGAGCGGAGCTTTCTCGATTGCAGTGGCTAGGATCTGTAATTCTCTGCCCTTGCATCATATCTTATAAGAACCTTATTCTCTTTTCGTAAAAGTCTAAAAACCTGACTTTTCTCCAAGTAATCCCTTGACCCCACTCTTGTTGTTCTTACTTCCTTGAGCAAGGACAACATTTCTGGTAACAGTGCACTCTATGAGTCTATTTTACATTACATTCCTTTACATCAAATTCTATCAAGATTTAGGAAGTTCAAAATGGTTGCCAGTAAGCCATACAATGCTCACCAATGCTCCTTCATAGGCTTTTCTTTGTTGATCCTGTTACTAGCGATGCATAACCACCTATTATTATTGCAATTAAGCAAAAAAAGGCATATACCTGTGGTATATTATAATTTATGCTAAACATAATTGTTTGTAATGTCAACACTATATCATGTTCCACTATTTACAAAGGTTGCCATGTAGTTACTTCCCCCACCTCTCTCAATGCATTATAAAAACAAACAAATGTAAACAGTTGACTTCCTCAATATCACTCCTATTAGATTCAGAGTCAACCTGAATCTTCAATTTAAACATTTTTGATGGTGTATAGAATAGAATATGCATTGTTTGTAGTTGCTGTAGTTGTAAATCTAAATATATAATTTGATAATCAAGCCTTTTAGTCATCGACTCTGGCGTATCACTAAATTAAAGTTAATAGGCGATTTTCCAGCTAAGCACTCAAGTGGGTCTCCATAGACTTCAAAAATAGCTGCAATAGAGCCCTTACGCTATTACCATCTTTGCTGTTCCCTAAAGGTTCTAGCATACCAATCATATTAAGGTGGATATCTCCTAGGGCCAGCTTCATAACACAAAATCATGGATTTGTAAACATTTATTAAAAAAAAGAGTTACATGGGAATTTACATCTCACCTGAAGTTCAGAAATAATAAAAACAGCCCATCCTCAAATGGCACATCAATAACAAATCCTATCTTAGGCACATGTTCAAACAGGAGTCCTTAAATAAAATGTGTCATGTAAAGAGGCCAATTAAATTTCAAGATAGATGTGTAAATCAAGCAAAGACTTCCAATTAGCATACGCTTTGGCTACTAAGGAAAAACTTGCCTAGAATGACCAACATATTTTATGGCCTCCTCCATTTTAATCCAGGCAACTTGTATACTTAATTGTTTTTTCTGTTTTCAACGTTGTCCTATAAGGTCACTGCAACTTTTTTAGTCTAGTAAATCAGTTTGTTTAAGTTTTCAAGTCTGTAAATTAAGCCACGGAGCTTTTCAAACAAGGTGTCAATTCCTAATGCATTCTTCTTCAACCTGTTAGACATGGGGTCTCTAATTGCAGAGGTGGGCACCTGTCCAAGTAAGGACCCACACTCTAGTCAGGGTAAGTGTAGTACATTTTAAAAGTTTATCTGTGCTCACATTCTGGAAGCCTAGCACAGAGAAGTCAGGATAAACTAAAGAGGCAATGTGCAAAGTATTTGTGTGCACACACACACACACACACACACACAGTGAAAACACCACAAAAAAACTCCACACCAGTTTAGAAAAATAGCTAATATCTATCTGAGTAAAACAAGACCAAAATGACAAAAATTCAACATACACAAGTAAAGATATTAATTTTGCAAGATTAAATCAAAACTAGTCGCGCTTGAGCAGGACAAATCCAAAAGCTCAGTCCAACCGTGATGGAGCGCAGGCCAGATACAGGAGCCAAGCAGACCCCCTTTCAGTACCTTGGATGCTTCGGAAATTAAAGATGCTGTCAGGCGCAGAAGAGGTGAAGCGTTGTGGATGAAGGTGATGCATTGGTTCCTGAAGGCGGTGCAAGGTAGTTAAAGCTTTAATGCCCGGGGACGATATGGTGCTCAGAGGAGTTGATGCATCAGTTGCTGGTGCGAAACCCCGGTTCCTGAAGGTGACTCAATGTCGATGGGAGTGCGATGCATCAATTCTATTGCATCGATGATGAACAGTTGTGCTGAAGGTACTGTATTGGTTGGAAACTACGCAGGGCCGGGACTGTGTCGTACTCAGAACAGTGCATCACAGACTTCAGTGAGAGGGTGTTCAAAACTCACGCAGTGGCAGTTCTTCAGAGGTGCTCCAACAAAGTCGGGGCTGCATTGTAAGTCACAGTCGATGTGTCATTTACTCACGAGTGGGGACCACAGCTTTGGTGAAGGCAGCAGTGATGCTTTGATTTCACAGGGATGTGTCGGTTCCGAACTGACGCTTCGGAGTCGATGTATTAATTTCTTGGTTGCAGCACCAAATTCATCTCCAAGGACCCAGGACTGGATTTGGTACCACTTGGTAGGGCAGGATTTACAGCAGAGGATCCCATGTGTTGGCAGCCAGATGCAGGTGAAGTCTTTGATGTCCTTTCAACTTAGCAACAGGAGGCAAGCTCAATTATGCCCTTGGATAGCCTTAGAAAGCAGGGTTCAGAGACTAAATTCCAGTCTTCTCACTCCCAGGCAACAAGCAGCAGTCATCAAGCCAACACAGCAAAGCAAGCAGCAAAGTGCTAGTCCCTCCTGGCAGCACAACAGCTCTTTTTCCCGGCAGAATATTCTCAGTCTGCAAGTGTTCTGAGTATATGGTGTCAGAGGTTCAGTGCTTATACCCAATTTAGCCTTTGAAGTAGGGAGAATTCAAAGGAAGGTCTTTGTAGTGCACAAGACACTTCCCTAGCTGCCCTTCCTGGCCCTGGCTCCAGATACACTACAGGGGTGTATGCAGCTCTTTGTGAGGGGACAGGCTAAGCCCTATTCAGGTGTAAGTGTCAGCTCCTCCCATCACTCTAGCTCAGGAAGGCTCATCATCCTTGTGATGGGGCAACAACATATGCAGGGCACACCTCTGCTGCTCTGTGTGTGTGTGACTGTCTAGTTTGAATTCACAAAGCCCAGCTGACATCCCACCCAGACGTGTATTTTAGTTAAAGGCAGAGGCACAGAATGGTAAAAGTAAGAAAATGCCCATTTCTGTGGCTTGGCAACTTCACTGGGCTGAAACGATCTATGAACAGCCTCTAATTGTCTTAAAATTACAGTTATCAAGATAGTGTTACAAATATTGGATCATTGGTAGAATTTTCTACTATTTGGAAAGAGATCTATCAATAGACCCCTGGCTTTGTCCAGCTCCCTTACAGCAAGAATTCTGAATATAAATCAAGGATCCTGCATAGGATGTTACGGCACAGTGATTATTGATCAACTGCTTTTAGTATAGCCATAGAAGGTACACTGGAAGATGTTATAGGACCAAAACCAAAAGCACTAAAAAGTTTGGATACAATGATCCATAGACACAGTTGTAACTTCTATTAAAAAAACAACTCAGAATGAGTGACTCTGCAGAGTTTTTTCTCACTTCGGAGAGTTCCACATAGCGAAACTCTGTGAACTACGCCCAGGCCCGGTTTTAATGTCACCAATCCTGCAAAAATAGTAGGCCTAGCTCAAGATAGGTGCTTAGGTGAAAGCTACAATGAACAAGTATTGTTAGTTCTGTGTAGTGATACTAGGAAGACATTCACAATTGATCATTTAAAAGCAAATGCTCTTCTAAGAGTGTTACATTTGTCTTCTTTGACTATTTGAGAGTCAAAAGTGGTCTGCTTTTTTATTACATTTTCAAAGGGATAACTGTTTTACTCTTGTAAATAAAAAGGCATTGTTACTGGTTCAAAGTGCCACACTGAGATGTTAAAGCTTAGCCTGATTCAGGCTAGAAGCATAGAGAATTTTTGTCCAAGGAGTCTCTGAATTACCGCAAGGATGATTTCTCAAACACTTGCCCTAATAAGAGACGTATCATCTCGGCGACAGCCAGCAACAGTAGACTAAGAAGATAATAACAGATGTAACTCAGCAAATGATAGATCATTTCAAATTATTTGTACTACCTACCCAAATGCTATTTTAGTCGTTAAAGGCTTCAGTCACTGTCAATGAACTAAAGAATTGGGTGTATCAATGCACAAGGAAAATATATGGCATCCCTCATACAAACTAATAGTATTAACCCCTTCCGCGCTCATGACGAGCTCAGCTCGTCATGAGTTACGCTGCCCGCACGCTCATGACGAGCTGAGCTCGTCATGTAACATGGCTTTTCGAAAAACGCAGCGTGCAGCGGGAAAATCGCTAGCGCGCATGCAGTTAAAACTGTGCCCTCGTGTGCGATCTAATAAGAATCTCAGAAAGGCTTCTTATGTGGGTAATATACTGACAAATACCCGACAAATAAAACATATATTGACAGCCAGAATAATGTCCTTGTAGACAACTTTGCAGTTAGCATGGACCTTTTTGACCTTTGCATGGTATTGGCTCTGCGTCAAAATGACCAATCATCAATAACCTTTTGCTTGAGCCTTAGGATTCTAGGCAGACAAAGTGACTTTAATGGAACAGAAGGCTTTGTTAAAGCAAATAACCCTAGAATTAGATACAGGCCCAAAGTTTTGGACAACATAACCATGCTAGACCATTCACTAGACACAGACCATTGGGGGACTGTAGATCCTTGTGAACTATACAAAATAACACTAAAGTTTGCAAACGTAAAGTGCTAAAGGGACCAATAAAAAAATCTTGTATGGTTCTGTCGGACCTAGTTCTTTTTTCAGGGTTATCCCCAAACTTTTTTGTCTTCCTCCACCTATTTTTCTCACCTTCTTTTTATTGGCTTTAGGAATCAAGGCACTTTACCACTCCTAATCAGTCCTAAAGTGCATATGCTCTCCCCTCTAAAACATGCGATGATTGGTTTCTCCATGACTGGCATATTTGATTTACTTATAAGTCCCTAGTACAGTGCACTACATGTGCCTAGGTTCCTTAAATCAAATGCTACTAGTGGGCTTGCAACACTGATTGTGCCACCCACACGAGTAGCCCTTTAAACATGTCTCAGGCCTGCCAGTGCAGAGCCTGTGTGTGCAGTTCTAAACTGCCACGTCGTCCTGGCAAGTTCACCTAACTGCCAGGCCCAAACCTTTCTTTTTATTACATATAAGGTACCCCTAAGGCAGGCTCTAGTAAGCCCCAAGGGCAGGGCGCAATGAGATTAAAGGGTAGGACATGTACCTGCGAATTTTACATGTCCTGGTAGTACAGCAAGGGGCACCTTCTGGAACAAAAACAACTCCCTCAGGCATTTTCCTTTATGTGTGCTGAAGAATCCACCACACATAGAAAGACGAAATAATGAGGAGACATTAAGATAGTCCTCCTCGTTACGCCTCCCTTGAAAAGGCATAGCATTTTAGTGAATTACCAGTAATGATAAATCTGGGAATGCATCAAAATCCATGGGGTGGCAACACCCATGGAATGCCTCCCTGGGACAGAGTAACGCAACGCTGCAATTTGCTCTTCGCTTACTCTGGATTTATCAAGCCATGGGGGGCCACGCAAACTGGCCTTGGGTGGCTTGATACATTTCATTTTAGGGTTGTGTCGTGCATACACCACGTTGGGTGGTGCAAAATCGATGCAACCCCTACTTAAATATGGCCCTTTAACTTTTGAACAGACACTTGCGTTCTTGTAAAATTTGCTCGTGTAACCTCAAGCAAGAGCACTTGTCTAATACTATTTCAATGTAATTCTAAAGAATGACCAATTTTTACGTCAAAAGATATCAGACAATAATATCTGCAGACATATTTTAAATCAATCAAACTAAGAGGGATATTATCAACGCTTTGCGTTGAACCTCGCAAATCACGCTTAGCGCGATTTTAAATATCGCCGCTTATCGCTGGTTTACATCGCCGTGTTAGCAGCGTATTTACAACGCCTTGCTCACAGGCGATGTACAAACCTGCGATAGACGGCGATATTCATCATTAGCTTGGAAATGAAACGATAATTTCACATGCTAATGAAAGGCTTGATGATAGGGGAGTGTGTACGTAACCAAACAAACCATCTCCCATTCAAAACATGCCTAAGTCAAGTTTTGACCAGGCATTAAGGATTCTGCGAAAACCACAGTTAGCGCAGCTTTCATCATCGCTACGTGGTTCCGGTGCCGCGTTGTAAATAACGCAATGTCCTATTCGTGACCTTTTGTCATGGTGTTACAAGAAAGTACGCCTACTTTGCATCTCATTAGCGATGTATATCGCTAAGAAGCGTGGTGTTATAAAAACGGCAGCTAACATGCGCTAATGCATGTTAGCGCCACCTTCTTAATAGGGCGATGAAGTTATCGCCACTTTAGCGTCAAATAGTGCAGCTAAAACGGCGATATTGCCCTTGTAAATATGTCCCTAAATTTATAACAATTTTCACACACTGTGTATCTGTTTTATAAAAACCTTTCGTTTACTTTGTGAATGGGGAAAGTTTACTATGCGTGTCTTTTTTTTAAATTGCAGAACACATTTGGCAGGAAGCATCATTTCATAAAAGTTCTGACTCATTACGTAAGAAGGCGTCTTCTGTAGGGGCCCTCGTCGCAGTCAGTAATTAGCCCGAGGACTAAAACATGTGAGGAAATGCCTGTTCCGCAATCTTTGTGGATGAGAATTGACCTCCCCTGCTTGGTTCCCAGCAAGTCGAAATCCCAGAAGCTTTCCCTCATTACCCCCTTGTTCCCAGTGAAGCAATGAAACAGTCGGATGCTTGCTCAGAAGAATGCATTTAACCCACCACCTCAGCTGGCATCGGTCCAGGAGACTTAACTGCACCCCATTAAGTTGCCATCTTTAAACTCAGACAGAGTGTATCCTCTGAGTGCACTTCTGTTTACCGTAGACGGCACAGAAACACAAATGACCAGGAATCTTTTAGAAAATTCGTTTTTCGATCATGTTGGTCTCATTTGACAAACATGCGTAAAATATGATAAAGATGTATATGCACAAGCTCTGAGAGAACTGGCCAAGAGGGTCATGAGTAGTATGTGGAGGGGTAAAATGTGTGATTCCCGTGCATTTTACCACTGGTAATAATTGCTGAATCGTATTTAGATCTGGACAGGCTATTTATTCCAGCAGGTATTTCCCCGGTGGGCTGGAGCCCTTGGAGGCCGGTTTTGGCAGGCAAGGGCCAGCCCTGGTGGTCTGTCATTTTATCTGGCCTGAAGGTACCTACAGAAGTCACAGAGAGGATTCAGGAGAGAGAGAGAGAGTGAAGATAGCGAGAAAGCAATCAGAGAGAGAGGGACGAAGGATGGATGGATGGATGGATGGACGGAGGGATGGACAGATGAACGGAGTGCAGGACGGAAGGAAGGAGGGACGGACGGACGGACAGACAAAGGGGTGGGGCTGTTTTGAGCATTTTTGCCAGGGTTGCTTTTGGTTCCCCAGTCCGGCCCTGACCATATCACAAAAACAGCAGATGAATATGTATCTTGGTTGTCACACAGCGAAAGGGCGCAAAGTGTTTTGTGTACTTTTTTGAATTTATGTAATTTCTGTACTGTGATATATTGTTTTTAATCAGTGACTAAAGAATGTTTAACAATTTAGTCCGTTAATAACCACTTCACACATGTGACCTTCATTCCTTTGTAATGCGAGATTGTAATCTCCCTAGAAAAACGTGTCAATTATTTTCCTATTAGAAGTTCTTCTTATGTCAGCTTGTAATAGGAATGGAAATGACTAGAAACATTTAATGATTTATTCCAAGCAATCTGTGACATAATAGTGCCAGCCCTCAACTACCGCCTCTGCAGGGATACTCTGACTGCAGAGAACTGTGCAGGTGGGACTTGAAATGGAGGCATAATCTGGCATCACAGGGCCAGGAAAGCGGCACACCTTTAGGGCTTATTTACAAGCCCCTTGCGCCGCTGGTGCGTCACTTTTAATATGGGAAAATGTGACATACAGGTGGTGCATGGGGCTCAAGCCCCAAGTGCATTCCTCTTTTCACCTGCCAAGGCATCGTTTTTGGTGATGGAAACTCCTTGAGAAAGTGCATGTTACCCAGCAGCCTTGTTTCAGTTTGTGTCGAAAAATACATTTTGCTTTAGTACCTCTAAATTTCAGGTCCTCGGTCCACAACAGGTTAAAGCAGTCATGCTAGTGGGTTGAGAAAGTTACAGTAGAGCAGCATGCTTAGAAGCAATCAAATTGTTTCCACGTGCCCAGCGTAAATTGCCACACTAGAACATATACCTTCCCGTGTGTCTATTATTTAGAGCGCTACATAGAAACTTGAAACTATAATTTAGGGGCTTATTATCAAGAAACGGCTCTGGTGTGAACATGGGTTTCTATGGGAATTCTCAATGGCATATTATCAAGCCCATTATCGCCGCTTTAGCGGCAGTTCCCTGCCGCTAAATTGGCAATAATTTTAACGCCCTTCTTGTTAATATGCCTCCTGGTACTTTGATGGAAAATGCCGCAGCCCCTCCATTAGGGCAGAGGAGCGCCAACGTCAGATCTTTGGGAACTTTGTAGGTAAAAGGAATAACAACATATTAAACATTCCGACTGATACAAACGATTTATTACAGACTAGTGTGGTGTTTAATCACATGATGTTACTGTCTTATTTGTTCTCCCACTCAGTTGTCTTTTTTATGTGATTCATTTAATGCTTTATATGTTGCTTTGTAATTTATTTTTTAATATGTATATGACAATTGGTTTTTAAGATGATGAAATTGTATGTTTTGTGTACCTTTTAAAAATGACAATTATAATAAACTGTTTAAATAATATTGGGATTATATCTGAATTTATGTAAATGTCTCTTTCTGGAATCTGATTTTTTGTTTTGGTGATATGGTGTGTGTTTTTAATAGTGTGGTGCAAAGTGAAGTGTCTGAGTTTACCAAAGAGGAAACTTTTTATTTTTACTTTGGACTATCTACGTATGTACCTATATGTCTAACCTTGGAAAGAAGTTGCCTGGCTTGCAAGAAAAAATTGGAAGTGTCCAGGAGGAGCGGTCTTCCCATAGGAAGAAGCCCAGCTACAGCTGTGTGGTGGAGACACTGCCCACAAGAGCAAACTGACTCACTGAAAAATTTGTCAAGTCACACCAAGAACATAGCATGCATTGCCTGAAAATGGGATGAACTCCCTGCCACTGTGGTGCATGTCCCCGGTCACCCAAATTGAGTCTGGGTTCTTTCTTCACCCTCTCCCTGGCCTGGGAGTGCTTGGTGTGCTGGCTGGGATAGACCATGTAGCAACATTGCAGAAACTGACTCTAGCCCTAATAATAAAGAGAAGGACTACCATAGTTTAACATATAGATACAGCGTCCTTAGTAGATCTCTCCATAAAATAATAAGCGGAACCTCAACCTATCTGAGATGGGCTCACACAGTGATGAAAAAGCACCAACCAGAAAGGACTAAAGTGAAATCAAGATGCATTGGTCACACTAGAGGGAATGACAAATATATTTATTTATTTAGTTATTTATTTATTTTCAAATATCTTCTAAAACCCCTCAGTTGAAGTTGATATAGATATGACAATTAATAGTATTTATATATTTAGTGTAACAAATCATACATTTTTCTTGTAGGCATTGTGAGCCCTCGCCAATTTTATGGGTGAAGAATCCAATTTGGAACCTTAAATGTTGATGCCCCTATTAGCCATTACTCTTTGAAGGGGTCCGATGTTAAAAAAATACATAAGGTGAAGGATGATAATTTGGTCGAAAGGATGAGTTTTTAGTAATTTAGAAACTGCAACCTGAAGATTGTCCATTACTGTTTGCAACCTTAGGATTGACCATTATTATTTGCAGGTGCTGCTTTCGTACACATACTTTTTTCCATTTTTTGGTTCCTATTTATACACAAAATACAGGTAAATCCCACTATGTTTGGCTTGAATAATAGAAGAAAAGGGGATAAAGATTTTAGGAACTGTTAGTAATGAAGGATGTGACCTTACTTTTAGATCCCTGTGAATGGTTTTGGAGGTACATTTGTTGTTTCTAAACTTTGGATGTTCTAGACTCCCTTTGAGGAGGGTTAGGAACCGGGATACGTATTATTCTAAGGTATTCTGCTTTTTTGATATATGCACTTTCCTATCTGGTTCTTATATGGCCTGAGTGTGGGGATGTATGAATGTTGTGTATCTATCGAGTACTGTATCACCAGAATATAAATGTTTTATTATAGGCTTTTATCAGTTGTACGTAATCTGTTGTTTTTTCTTTCTGTATATTGTATAGATTTCAAACTGTAGTTGGGAGATGTCGCTTTTCCTGATGAAGGTACCTGTCATATGCTAGTACCCACCGAAATGCATCGATGCTTGTTTTAAAGAATCATTTTATACACTAGATATTTGGGATGTTTGTGGGTCACAGGATTAACAACATATTAGACATTCCGACTGATACAATTGATTTATTACAGACTAGTGTGGTGTTTAATCATATGATGTTACTGTCTTATTTGTTCTCCCACTTTGTTGTCTTTTTTATGTGATTCATTTGATTCTTTGTATGTTGCTTTTTAATGTATTTTTTAATATGTATATGACAATTGTTTTTTAAGATGATGAAATTGTATATTTTGTGTACCTTTTAAAAAAGACAATTATAATAAACTGTTTAAATAATATTGGGATTATAACTGAATGTATGTAAATGTCTCTTTCTGGAATCCGAATTTATGTTTTGGTGATATAGTGTGTGTGTTTTAATAGAATTTATGACGTTACTTAGCATGCTATTACTTAGCATGCCTTTTCTATGAAGTTTTTACTTCGCAAATGCCTTTACTTAGCAGTATTTTATTATGCATACCATTACTTAGCAAAAACAATTAAAAGCATTAAATTGGCATTACTTAGCAGTACATTACTTCGCAGGATTTTACTACGCATAAAGATTATTTTTTACATTTTTTTCCCTACACACCAACACTACCCTCCATGCCCCCTACACTTCCCAAAACCCTAAATCACTACCCTACACTACACATACACTACGTCACTACCCTAAACCCTAAAACACTTCCCCTACACTACACATACACTACAACACTACCCTAAACACTAAAACACTTCCCCTACACTACACATACACTACAACACTGACCCTAAACCCTAAAACACTACCCCTACACTACAAATACACTACAACTCTACCCTAAACCCTAAAACACTACCCCCTACACTACACATACACTACAACACAACCCTAAACCCTAAAACACTACCCTACACTACACATACACTACAACAGTACCCTAAACCCTAAAACACTACCCCCTACACTACACATACACTACAACACTACCGTGAACCCTAAAACACTACCCTACACTACACATACACTACAACACTACCCTAAACCCTAAAACACTACCCTGTACACTACACATATACTACAACACTACCCTAAACCCTAAAACACTACCCTACACTACACATGCATTACAACTCTACCCTAAACCCTAAAACACTACCCCCTACACTACACATAAACTACAACACTACCCTAAACCCTAAAACACTAGCCTACACTACGCATACACTACAACACTACCCTAAACCCTAAAACACTACCCCCTACACTACACATACACTACAACACTACCCTAAACCCTAAAACACTACCCTACACTACACATACAATACAACACTACCCTAAACCCTAAAACACTACCCCCTACACTACACATACACTACAACACTACCCTAAACCCTAAAACACTACCCCCTACACTACACATACACTACAACACTACCCTAAACACTAAAACATTACACTCTACACTACACATACACTACTACACTACCCTAACTACTCTGCCCCACTTACCTCTCCCTGCCCGTGGTCCCTCTCTTCACCTTCAACCATGGATCCACTCTTCTCCTGCGAAGTAACGGCATATGCTAAGTAAAGGCATATGCGAAGTAAAGGCATGCTAAGTAAAAGCATGCGAAGTAAAAGACAATGGTAAGTAAAAGATGCTAAGTAAAAGAAGTGCGAAGTAAAAGATGCGAAGTAATGGTTGTTTACCGTTTTAATAGTGTGGTGCAAAGTGAAGTGTCTGAGTTTACCAAAGAGGAAACTTGTTATTTTGACTTTGGTCTATTTTGGTGCTCTACCTCTTTGGTATAAAGAGCCCCTATCTGTTTCTGAGACTTATGTAGATAGTTACAATTACAAACTTCTTCCAGCGATTTCCTCTCAATTCAGGGAAACTGTCTGTTAAATCTAGCCCTCACTGTAGGGTCACCACCAAATGTTTTGCATTCATCTATTGTGTGTTGTTGAATTAATTTGTGTTGGCCTTAGAACCCTGTGCACTTTACCATTGCTTCTAAGTGGTAATATGCTTGTGATCACCCCTTAAAACATGGTCATATTGGCCTACACATGGTTGGCACAGTAGTACTTTAAAATATGTCTCAGGCCTGTCATTGCATTCTGTTGTGCAGTGTTAAGCTGCCACATTGACCTAGCAAAATAAACCTATTGCCTGGCCTAAACCTTCCTTTTCCACACATATATGTTACCACTAAGATAGGCCCTAAAGTCTCATGGGATAGGGTGCATTTTATTTATAAGGTAGGAGATGAGAATTTGGGATGTACATGTCCTGATAGTGACAAACTCTTAAAGCTGGATTTCACTAGTGATAAGGCATATCTCTACCTTTGACTAACACTGGATTAATTATTACATTTAATAAGAGCTAATTATGGATTGGGAGCAGGTAGAGAGGTCATGTTTTGACTCAAATGAATTGTAATTTAAAATCTTCTCCAATGGTAAAGTCAGATTTTAAGGCACACTTCTGAAAATGACACTTTTAGAAAGTTGTGCTTTTTCATTGCTAAGACTCCTGACCATTTTGTGCCCTGCCAGTGTCCAGTGTCCTGGGTCAAAGGGCAATAAATGGCTCTGCTGTTGGAGTTTGTGTATTCCTCCCAGACAGGGACACAAAGGGGAATAGATGTGGACAGAATGGGACAACCTGCCAGGATGGCTGGTGGTGCAGCCGTTCCCCACGCCACTTGCACTTCAAAGGGGCTTGCCTCTGGAACACACAAGGAACCGGTTACCATCTTTTTTCCAACCCAGATGTCTGGAAGCCTTGACAGGGGAAGGGAATAACTTTCCAGAATTATATGGGGGAGTAGTGCAGGGTGTTCCCCCACACACAAAGGCTGGCATCAGGTATAAATGTTGGGCCCTCAGAATACCTCTTAAGTACACTCCTGGACCTGTGGGAGACTTCAGAAGGACTGCCCTGTCACCAGAGAACTTCTTTACTGCTACCAGAGGGCTGTCCTGCTGCTTGAATGAATGGCTTGCTGCTTAAAGGAGAACTGGATAGTCTACTTGTACCCAGGGCGAACAGAAGTGACTCCAAGACCTAGTTGGATAGCCTCCTGGGTGAGTTACAGGGACATAACAAGCTCCTGTGGCCTAGAACTCTGCACCTGGCCTCTGCTGGAGTGAGTCCTAACACCACAAATGATGTCCCCCAGGATCTGAATTCTTAGTAGTGGTGTACGTGATACTGCTCCTGCCTAACCCTAAACCTGGGACTTGAAAAACCAAAGGTGTATCACCGGTCAGCCTCACTTTGCTGTAGCTCTGCTACATTATTCTCTGAAGCAGCAAATCTCTTTCAGCAAAACTTTCAGTGACGGTATCCGCCCTTGCGGAGCCCTCTTCAGCTACAGCCTGCAGCTTCGTAATGCTACAGGGTTTTGACCTTCGAAAAAGTTGTCTGAGTCCTAGGGAAAAATCTTCACTGAGCTGGCCGGCGACCTGCTTCCCATCGATGATGACAACATCTTTTGCCTGCAAATCCATTTTTTTCCAGTCTGAGATTTTTCTCACCATCATCGACTGCTCCACCAAGACGTGGTCCAGTTGCTCCCTGGCACAATGACTCCTGCTCAACTCTACCTTTTCCTAGATTTTTCTTCCACAATTACTCTAAGTCCAAAGGTAAGTCGCCCATTGTATCTGACCCACACTCCATCGCACAACCAGATACCTGCAGGTGTTGCTTTGATCTCTTAGGTGCTTGGTTACACAAAAAACTTTAAAAAATCACAACACCGGTTCTACTGATTGGATTTAATTCATTTTGGTGTCATTTTATTTATTAAAACGCTCTCTATTTGTCTACATTTGTTTGGGATTTTTCATACACTGTGTTTTTACTTTATTACTGATTGCATACTGCATAAATACTTTACGCATTGGCTCTAGGTTAAGCCTGTCTGGTTTTGTGCAAAGCTATCAGAGGGTTAAGCACAGGTTAATTAAGTGACTTTTATGGTACACCGTAACAAGGATTGTGGGTGTTGTCTGAGTGGGGCTTCCACCCCTCCTTCAACCAAAAAAACCATTTCTTACACTTGCTTTGAAGGAAGTGTAAGAAATTGGGTTTTTGGTTGAAGGAGGGGGAAACTAGTTTACAGATGTTTCCCCAGCACTGTGCCGGGCATCACCTACAATGGTCAAGGAAGAGTGCTGTAACATTCACTCACATTTTCAGTCTTTCTCGTAAGCTCCATTCTCATACATGGGTAGTTTATTCAAATTGCACTCTTATGGAAACTGTTCAAGGCAGTTCCATCATTTTGCATTTTGTTCCTCTTCCAGAGAAGGAACACTTTTCTCCCCAGGCAATGGTAGGCAGCAGGAGGTGATGATGGAAGTCTCTACTGCGAGAATCCCGCAACACAAGCACAAAGAGAAGCAGTTTTCACATGTGACACCGATCAGCCTTTTGGGAGCAGCACTTCTGAGTCAGAGAATAACTAAAAGGGACAAACACTGACAAATGCTTGCCCTGAAATTCCGAGGAGACTTTCATCTTCAGACCAACCACACACTTTATCTAATCAAACGAGAGTGCACCTGGAATGAACAAAAGGCTGGAAAGCAAAACGTCAAATCTGTTCAACTAAAGGGAATCCTGTTTCCATCCTCCCAAGTTGAGTATGGCATGGTAGATTGAAAGGCTACCTTAAACTCCCATCTTGTACACCATGCTTGCAGTGGCAATCCAAGATGGATTCTACTGACTAACAGACAAACAGCACACTCAACTGGCATATACTACCATCTACTTACACCACATTACATGTACTATCCAAGCATGTTGATGTTGCAAGGGATCCTGATTGCATAAGACTTAGTCAGAACTTGAAAGGGGCAAAGTTGGGTGTCACTTGAAATCAGAAAAGGTAGCTGTCTATAGTTTGCATTCATAGCCAGGGTAGATTTCAAGATGGCCTTCATAACCCATAAGGAAATTTACTCTGGACTTCAACTTTACCTAAAAAGCAATCTCCAAATTACTGGCGGACAACGGAGCACTGCTGCCAAGCTCCTGGACGGCTCCAAGGGAGGCAGCAGTACTTCTTGATAATGAAGGCATTCATGGTGCATCCATCCAGATCACAGAGACACACTCTGGGTCTCACATATCAAGTATGCTAATAGTTCCTCTGTATGCATCCATGATGGTCATGCATACTGTGGTTGGAAAAATCAAAAACACTGTATAGACTTTCAGTGGGGCAACTGAGAACAGGGGCACACTCTTTCACAACAATGCATAATACATTCCTATCCCAATATTCCCTTAAAGCTTTTCATCTCAGAGAAAGTCATGATTGTGAGCCAGAACATAATAACCAATATATTTTTACATATATATTTTTCCAACTCTGTGACCAGTGCCCAGAGAGAATAGCTGGAGGTCATCCCAAGTATGTTTTGGGCATTCAGTAGAGTGAGTTTAGGGAATGGTTTTAGACTACAAGCTGGTGCTGCCAGGGTATGATAGAAGCCATTTCAAGCTGTTACTGAAAGCCAGCATACAGGACAGAGAATGTGGCAAACGCCTATCGCCTATGCCTGGTGGGGATGGCTACTGATCATATTAATTGGTTACAGGAGGCCATGGTACACAGAGTGTGTCTCCCAATCACAGAACCACGCTCTGGGTCTTCAACACCAGATATACTAATGGTCCATCAGTGTGCACCCATGATGGTCATTCATGCTGAGGTCGAAAAAATCAAAAACACAGTAGAGACTTGTATTGGGGTAAGTGAGTACAGGGGTACAGTCTTGCAAAACTAGGCATAGGACATTCCTATACCAACATTCCATTAATGCATTTAAGTTCAGAGAAAGGCATGGTTGTTGTCCAGAACCTAGCAACTAATATATATTTTCACAGCTGTGTGACCAGTGCTCAGAGAGAATAGCTGGCAGTCATTCAGAGTAGGTTTTGGGCATTCAGTACAGTGGGTTTAAGGAATAGTTGTAGACCACGTGCTGGTGCCTGCAGGGCATGATAGAGGCCATTTCAAGATGTTACTGGTGGGATGCCAGAATATTGGACACAGAATGTGCCCAAAGTCTATAACCTATACCCGCTGGGGAGGGTTGCTGACTATATCCATTTGGGGCAGGGACCAGGGAGCTCATTGCAAAGTGTGGCAGCAGGCCATGTCCTATGTCACGAACTGCCAGGGTACATCCATGGATTATGCCATGTGAGAAAATGGATTGGAATTCTCAGCGCAAGGTATGTGCGGAAGTTACACCCTGTGCCTAGTGACATTAGGCCATTCCTAGATGTTTCTGGGACTAGAGGGTGATGAGACAATTCCTGGCTGTGGATCACACACTGTGGCAAGAGCCCAAAAGGAGAAGTCAATTCCTTGCCCAGAGGGCTTTAGGGGTAGGGTCAGGGGGCACAGAGGATGGAAGTAGCTAAAGATGTGCCCAGTAAGATTTAGGGCAGAGGAAATGTTATTGTGTGGATGTAGGCCATAGAATAAGAACTCATTGATAAGGCTACAAGATGGATTGACTGGATGTTGCAGCCTGGTGTACTCACGCAGAGAAGGGCCAAAGGCTGTGCCCTTTATCTTACGCCAGTGCCCAGCATTTGTTTGCCATGGTCACAGGTCATAAGTAATTGGTTCAGGAGCTGAGTTATTAGAAATACTCTGAAGGCTACACACTCTGCCTAGTGACTCCTGGGCACAGGTTAAAACCATAATAAGCATCAACAAAGAACTGGATACTCTGCACATGGAGTAGCCAATAGCCATGCCCACTGCATGCAAGGCATGCCCATGCGCTGTGCCCATAGGTAGAGGAACAAGGCTACTGGGTAAAGGGTTTGCCCAAAGATTATTTTCTGTGCCTACTGTCCACTGGGCAAAGCTACAGTCCGACCCATGGTCATACTGAGATTAGAAATATAAAAACGTATTGGATTTTTTATCATAAATTATTCACTGGAAAAAAAATAATTCTGAAGGAATTCTGTTTGCATCTGAGATCGGTTACTAATCAGTGTATAAAAAACCCTTAAAGATCATCTAAAGGCACTGAGCCCTTGCTGCATATGTGATCCAAAGTCTATACAGTCTCCACATTCCCTTTCTATAGTTAACTATACAATCGTTACACTCGAAATGCATTGCTCATAGATTCACACATAGCATCACAGATCAGTTCACAAATGTTATCATTGTTAGCATCAATGATGACGTGAGAAAAGACGTCACTAATTGCACTTTCCGTGACATTAAATATGTCACATATAATTGGATCTTCAAATTTTTGATGAGCTGGAGTGTAAATAAAAGGCCAGAAGGTGCTCAGGACAGGGGTGACCTACGTAACTGCTGCTTCATTGTGTGACCCTTAGGTTGGTCACAAGTACTATGGGTAGGTCAGAAGGTCAAAATCAGGGCCATCATAGGTTGGGGTGACTACATTTTGAAAAACAAAAACCAGGACATTTGACAAGCAAAGAAGTAATACTAGAAGTGTGCATGAACTAGGGGGCATAATTAACAAAGACAGATTTAGTGAACAAACGTATTTGCCTCAGATCACGCAGTTGAGTAAAGCAGGGCAGTTGTGTTTTAGCTCAGATATTTCAGTTTCACGCTGTGCAATTCAGTCACTAGAGGGCATCTCTTTCTGACATCAAAGGTTAATGCTATGTCCGTAATTCTTAGAGGATGAGATTAGAGTGCAAGGCTAAACGCCACATTTTAGTTTGGACAGTTTTATATTAGTGCAGATGTTGCCAAAGCACACAAGAAATCTTCCCCAGCGACAGACTGCGAAGCACATTTTTTTCAGTACAGTGAGATTTGTCAGGGTTCACAGGATGCAGAGCCAAGGCCGGGATTCAAACCCAGCTCCCCATGTTACAAGGTTGGCAGCTGGAGACATGAGCTGCATCCCCTCCTAGGAACCTTTGGCTAGTTTTGGGTTTAAGGATCCAAGAGGACCTCGAGCTGAGCCAGAGCCAGACATCTGACTTGAGCCTGGCACGAGCTTCCGGTTTGCATTCTGGGACTTGTAGTTTTGCTTCAATAACAGTAAAATCAGAACAGAAAGCTCCGAAAAGCACATTTTAAAACCAGGACCTAAGTGTAAATGTGTCACAACAAGACAGAAGGGATGGTTGTGGAGTGGGCCAGGAGGGTAAAAAAAAATGCCTTTTCTACAATATGGAACTAAAAAGAAAACATGCATGACCTTTTTCTTCAACTAGTTATAGCATCAAAGCTTTGCCAAATTCTGTTGCATTTGAAATGGAAAATAGCCCCTCTCGTTTTCAAACGTTTGTTTTGATCTAAAGGGAAATCTCACACACTCGGGTGTCAGATAAGGGTCTTCAGAAAATGATTTGTCTCCCTCTGCATCCTGCTGTGCTGCTTCACTGAAACACTGACATTACAGTAGGGGAGCACAGAACACAACTGTAAAAGAATGACCTTCAGTCCCCCTTGTGATTTAAGAGGAGAGGGACAGAGGAAATGGCCCTGCGAACCCTACAGGCGCTCAGGAGAAATGTGTCGATCTACCTCTTCCCCCCACTTTGAACCCCGTGCCCCCTCCACTACGAAATATCTGGGGAGGGGATAATATGTTTGTGTGGCATGCATTAACGGAAACGCTGCTGCAATTTCTAATAAAAGAGAGTGGTGCTGCTTGTGAGTTAGTGTGA
Organism: Lissotriton helveticus; assembly: GCF_964261635.1. Taxonomy (NCBI): domain Eukaryota; kingdom Metazoa; phylum Chordata; class Amphibia; order Caudata; family Salamandridae; genus Lissotriton; species Lissotriton helveticus. Next base: position 915,872,890 of record NC_136067.1, read on the forward strand.
AAGGGATACAAAAAAAAGTAGAAGTGATGCATGTGTGTGTGAGAGATGGAAAGGTGGGAGAGGTCAATTAACAGGAGAGCAAAAGAGAAATGGCGAGAAAGTAAAGGTGGAAAAGTTAAGGCGAAACAACAACATGTTTGTACATGCTGTAACCGTGCCTGCATTTATGCATTTCTAATGTGCATCCGCAATGTATGTCACGTATTGACCGTTTTGCGTGAGTTCCAGGCACATCAAAGAGTCAGAGCCCTTAATCAGCATAAAACGCCTGTGTGGTTTTAGGCAGTGTCATTTCTTCCTTCTGAGGCCATTCTACGCTCTCTGGAGAAGGAATGATGCTCGTTCAGAATACTCTCACAGCCACATCTAGCAGCAGCAGCGTTACCATGGAAACAGCGGACCCCTGAAGCCTTTTGAGCAGACCTCGTGCCACCGTCCTCCTCCCGGGTCCAGCGAAAGAAGTGTCTTTTAATGTTTAATTATAAAAGGGGGAAAAGTCGATAACCTTCCAGAGCACATTTCTGAGCGTTTCCTTTTGAATACAATTATTCTTGTATTGAACACCAACAAAGATTTAACGAAGAAAAAAAAGCAGAATGGAGCGTTCTCATGCGCAGAGCACTGTCCATAATAAATATAAATACAACAGCTATCCTTGTCTTTACATCGAAAATATCATTTAAAAAAATACATTATTTTATACTTTTTGGTACTTTGAACGGGTGTTTTGATCAATTGTCCCTGAATTATTATTAAGAAAGTGCATTAAAAATGTAAGAAGGAGCTTTAATTGCCAACTTAAAATCGATGTTACACAGGACCGGCTTTAGCGCTGGTGGTGCCCTGTGCGACAATGTTTTTTGCCCCCCCCCCATGACCACCTCCACCACGGATTCTCTCACTAGCACCCTTTAACAGTGACCAAGTTTCCATAATCACACTCTCTCAGATGCATTGAATTTGTTATGTAGCGCCACTCATACCAGTGTAGGGTTTCCGAGCACTTTGCTCACACACATATTACACAGAGACAATCAATCATACGTGTGTAAATCAGTGCATAGGAGATGTTACATAAGTCAAAGGACTAAAAGTGTAGGCGTCACATGCCATCCATACTGGTAGGCAGTATAGTTTAAGAGTGCTTGGTGTAGAGAAGCACAAACTCAGAGTCAAAAAAGAAACAGCATAGTTGGGGTTTTTCTTTAATCAATTTCTAGCCAAATTAACCCTTTATGCAACATTAATCAATGTCCTAATGTATACTTTGCAGTGTGTATGCAGTTCTATGATGAAAGTTAATAGCTCACTGTTGAATATTAGGACATTGAGTTCTAAATTGCAAGTAACAAAAGGATCTCTCTTTTAAAAGTAACCTGCTGATCTGTTTACATTATATGCACTTTATAATCAAATTGTTACACGTTCTTTGCAGCAGGCATATTAACCCTCTGCACTAACTTCACATCAGTCAATACCTCAACTCTACAAAGTGCTGATCTCTCTCCAGGAAGATAATTAATCACAGGCGTTATCTTGATATTTTTTGTGAGGCCTGGTAATTGCCTGGGGGAAAGAAACGCTGCAGCAGGTGCTTGAAAAACATAATAAACTTGCAAACACAGCGCCCCCAGGAAGCCAGCACCTGGTGCGGTGGCACTGGTCGCACTGCCCTATGGCCGGTCCTGATGTTACATCACTAAAGCCATAAGAACTGTGAATAATCCAAGCATCTAACCAAGAGCAAGTATTGCAAGGGTGCCACTCACATTTAAAAGTAGAGCTGTAAAGTTTGGTATGTAGCCAGTGGTGGGTTTTGAAGCACACTGTCATATATGTATTACTAAAGCATGGTGTGGTAGCACAGAATGATTTACAGACAGCTAATTTTCCATTGAAATAGCCTCAAAATTCAAACTCACATGCAGTTTTACTCTTAAACCACATAGCGCAGGAACGATAAAGTATGGAAATCAGTTTTTGGCAAGTATTTTCCAATTACACCTCACCAATTAAAGTGTTTTGATTTGATTTGAACCTTTTAATTTTATTCCATCACACTTCAGAATTACATTTTTTTTTCTAATTTGTGCTATTCAAATGGCTAATACTTTTTGAAATATTTGTACATATCATTTACAGGAATTTAAATGTTGTGTGTTAAAACACCTCTGACATCCTACAACAGTCCCTCGTACACTCCTTGAACCCCAGCAAGATTGTCAGATAGTTCACTTTACTATAACCTCAAACTTTTTGATCAGAGGTAGAAAAGTGAACATCAATCTCCATCTTTAAAGGATAAGCAGCAATTTTTCAGAAGCGATAGCCTGCCATTTTGACCTCTGTTTTTGAATGCACAGCAAATGTGACAAGATAAAAACAAAATGTAAAGTTTCTTTATTGCTCATTTGCCTTCTAAACAATAGCATGGTTATATTAGGGGTGCTGCAGCACTCCCGCGTCCCAACTTCCAGCACCTATGAATTGGGGTGAGTACTCCAGACAGAAATACAGCAACTCAATTTTTGTCCACAGCTGTTACTCAGCAAAAATTATTTATTTTAGCAATATCACAAACCATATTACATCACAATTCTAATATATTGTATGCTATCCTTGAACAATAAAAAAGTAGAAATCTACTATGGAGTAATCAAATTCTTAAACAAAATGTTTAAGTTTGTGCCTGAATTTAAACACTCAATTTGCTAATGTTTGTTCTGTCCAACCAGCTAAATAATAACCATGTATCAACCATCCCACCCAAACCTGAAAAAACCTCAACAGAATACTAGGGTTATTTTGAAGGGTACAGTTCTGTTTTTGCTTTCGGGGTTTTGTATGAGGAGGTTTCATATTCTGTTTTATTTAATGACAGGAAACTATCCATATTTCCTCAATTTCTGATTGTCATGGAGTCTATAAATCACGTTTTCAGAAGTGGTCACTTCTTACATTTCTTCTACCCTATTTTGTAAAATGAGCACTCTGTCTTTTCTCCAGAGATGTAAAATAGATATTGTCACTACTCATGAGGCAGTTGAGAACCATCGGTTTTCATATTGTGATGATTCTGTATAATGTAAGGATACCATTCTAGCTGTCAAAGGGACTTGTGTCAGAAGGGTTTGTTTTAGGGGTTTCCAGATTAAACATGAATGACTGGTAGAGGAGGGGCATTCCCATAACACATAAACTATATCACAGTCTTATGTGTTACATTTCCAACAGTTGGAGGTGGTAGTGCATTTCACCTTAAATAGTTTTGCAGGCGACCAGTGCCATTCATATAAACTGTTGAAAAAGCTATATTTCATGTATGATTCATTAACTCCTTTATTAAATGTGCCTAGTATTTCTTCCCATTCTCCATCTTGGAATTGGGTTTGAAGTCTATCCCGCCACCAATATTTTAATGTGGTTGAAGTTTTGTCAAAAAAATTGGGATTCTATTAATAGGGAATGTATGTCTGCAATTGTTCTTCAAACTTTTGTAAATGTTTAGTCTCCTTTGGTCTTTCCAGCCTAGCACATCTGTTACTTTTTTAGTCACATACATTTTAAGTTGATCCACTCTTCCTTTAACCTTTGTTATGGCCACAAAATATGCAACAGAGTTAATGCTTTGTCCATCAAAAATGAGAGCTATAAAATCAGGCTTTCATAAAGATGGCATTTTTGTCTCCTAATTTAGTTTCAAAGTACGATTTGGAAATTATTGTGAAAGGAGAACCAGAGTCTGCCATCACAGATGACTCTGTATCCAACACTTCTAATTTATAACATGGGTGGATTGATGGGTTTATCATCCTCTTCCATATCTTCCGCTCGCACCATTATTAACACCACCTTTTTTTCCATGACAATGTCATCTTCTATATCAATTTCTCTGAAGGATGTGCATCCAGACACCTGTTCAAAAACCACTTGAGCAGGATTAATCAATGAAGGAATACATTTCTTCAATCAATTTGAGGGGATCTTGTCCAGGTCTTTACATCCATATTGATGAGTGAGATTAGTTTATAACTTGAACCTTCTAAAGAGTCTTTCCCTGGCTTAGGGAATGACAGAAATCTCTTCCATACCAATTCCTCTCATAGATGGCCAATTTCTAATGTTTCAATAAAGACCCGCATCAACAGTGGGATATTCATAGTCTAGGTTATTTTGAAGAATTCTATCAGAAAGCCATCTTATGCTTGTGCCTTGATAGTGGACATTTGGTCTATGACATCCGCTACTTCCTTTTCAGATATGGCCCTTTCTGCTGAATCTGCTTGGTCATTTGTTAGTTTTGAAATATGTAAGTCCTAGAAGAACAAGATTTATTTTTTAGAATCATATTGTGCATCTGAGGAATAAAGAGCCACAAAATATTTCTGGAACTCTTTTACTTCAGTAGAGTGAGTTTTTAATGTTTGTGTGACGGTACGGATGGATGGAATAGTTCTAGAAGCTTTCCGAATGTGAGACTCTAGAAGCGATCTCGTTTTTCTTCACTTTCATAATGTCTTTGATAGAGTCGGAACAATGATTTCTCTACTTCTGACATATATTAATCATTTAGTTCTGTTTTTACACTTAGTAAAGTTTGTAATTCGCTACGTGATCGAGATCAAGAGTATTGTATAGAGAGAATCTGAACTTTTTGTTTGAGATTAATTATTTTGTCTGCTAATCATTTCGTCTCTCCTTAGAAGACCCCTGATGTTAGCTTTGCCTGTCCACCGTAACATTAGGACAGATCTCCCTGAGTCTTTATTATCTTGAAGCATTTGTTGGAGATGATTTGCCAAATCTCTTCAGGTCTTTTGTGTCTTCAGTTTGGGAAATATTCAAACGCCATGTCCTTTAAGAGGAGGTTTGTCTATTTATATCTATTTGTATTGTGCTAAAATCAAGATCCAATATTCCATTTGGAATAATATCTGTTTTTGCTGGATGTTTGACTAAGGAAGATGTCATAAGAAAGTAGTCAATTCTGGTGCGAATATAATGTGGATAAGAGGTAAATGTGTATTCTCTGTCTTGGGAGAGTAGTAATCGCCATGGTTCAATATGGGCATTGTCATGAATAATATCCATTAGAGCAGGTCTGTCTCTATCTATAAATCTGGAGAGCCCATTTACTCCACAATGGGGTCTATTGTAACATCCCTATCCCCACCAATCAGTACTTTGACATTTCAAATGTAAAGAAGAAGTCTGTTCACCTGGGAGAGGAAATTTGTCTTGTCGCTGTTTGGAGCAAATATAGACCCAAACAAATACACAAAATCCAGGATTCACAGTTCCCAGGTGGGCTCAGAGATCCTCACACCGGAGGATAGAAAGGACACGTCCTCCTTAGTTTTTAGATAGCAACACAAGAATGTCCCTTCTGTGGTCGAATGGTTGCTTTCTCACTGCGTAAGTCAAGCAACACATGAGTAATTCAAATTGGGTGGGGGGTTCCTAAATGTGTTCTCAAGAGAAACAATAACATTGTGTCCAACCCGTTGTTACGGGTGGGAAGGGAAAGAGACCGTTTACTTTAAATAACCCTCACTCACTCTAATAGTGACATGCTTCATAATATGGCTCACCCTGAGGCTAAAAGTCGTGGTGGGCCCAACCGTATATCAGGGAGCACATAACGATATTGTGTATGGGGGCATACTATTAAAGATAAAAATCCTCCCCCACTCCTAAAGAAATCTTTAATAATGGAGTGGAAGGGAAGGTTAAAATGTATACAGATAGGGCAACTGAGGATGTGATGGTCCTATGACCCTTATTCTAGCACCAACATGTTTCAGCCCTAACTATCTGGCTATAATAGGTCCTGGGCTTTCATCAGGGTGGGATGTAAAGAAGTTACTTCCCCCAAAGACGTGCGTGCATGTCAACACAACGATTCGTTTCAGACACTCTTACGTGAGTAAAAAATGGAACAAGCCTTTTACTTGCCACTTGTTTTGGTGAGGAAATACCCCTGTAACTCAGGGCATGGCTTCCCAGAGGGAGGGGAGCTGCGGAGCTCACGGACTAATAGGTCCATGAAGGGAGTACCTTTGATGAAAGTGTGACAATAAGGCCTCCCTCCTGCGCTCCATCTGGGAAGCCGTGCCCTGAGTTACAGGGGTGTTTCCTCACCAAAATCATAACTGGACTTATCTCTATATTGGGTTCCAGATACCATGTTTTTGGGTAGATGACCATTTCTGAGCTACTTTTTCCCATTGGAGTCTTTCCGTTTGACCTGTAGTCTCTTTGTGATTCTGAGTTTCTATTGTTGAGTGAGGTATTGATGTTGTTTTCCAACTCATCTAGGAAAGTCTTTAGGTCTTCTAGTTTGTCAAACTTTTTTGCACATCCATCGATTGTGCCAGTCATTGAGGAGGGATAAAAGAGTCATCATTTAAGATCGTATATCTGAAATCTTGGTCAAAGTGTTATAAACCTTTTCCTTTTGGCATTTTGTGTCAGCTGAGAAATCTACTGAGAAGTTTATTTGGTTATTCTCATAACTGTAAGGACCATGTTTTTTCTCCATCATTACTATCTGTTTGGCCTGTTGGTGTCTAGTGCAGCAGATTATTATGTGTCTAGGCTGGGTGGGAGAGATTCCAAAGTGAGACCGTACACAAAAGCTCTTTGTAATTCTAGAGGAGGATTGAAAGTAATGTTGACTGTCTTCGGTATAAAGGTGTTAAAAAAATTGATATCATCTTTTTCCACCAGTTCTGGGATGCCAATTATTCATACATTATCCTTTCTGCTTTGGTCTTCCACGTCAATAGTTTTCTTGTGGAGGCACCAGAATTCAGTCCCCCAATCCGGTTGAGTGTCTAGAAACGATTCAACATCTGTGATCCTTTGTGCCATTGTTGTTTATTATGCTTTGAATGTCATGACCTCTCCTCTTAAGTATTGAACATCCAATATGACTGTTTATACTGCCATATTCACTATTTCTATTAAGAGTTTTATATCTGCTAATTTTTTAAATAACATCATGGGAGCAGTATATGTAACTATGGGGGCAATGTCCATTTTGGTAGTTTTGGTATTTGTTTTTAAGAGCGTTTGGACACTGCTTCAAAAAGAGTAGTTAACGTGCATGTTTGGATCTTGGCATCTAAGCCAAAGAAGTGACAGAAGTGATATATGTTTGATGTGTTTAACTAGTACTTTATTGTATATAATTCCTCGTATTTCTAAAGAAAGGAAGAATTCTTTACCACATGTTTTTTTGATTGATTATAGTACACAAATGTGATAAGTATTTCACTGAAGAACAGACACATTCATTTCACCTGATGAAGTGGTTGTTGTCCATCAGTCTTTTATGTGTTTCAGTTTGTAGTAAGGAATGAGTGCCCTATCTAAGATGGCTACCGTTTTGATAGGGCTCTGTTTATCTTATGGAGGAAATCAGTTGATGGTGCTGGTTGGCTTAATCCCTGTAGTTGGGGCTGGATGACACTCCCCACTGCATCCTGGTTCACTTTTCCGCTTCCCTGTTTCGTCTCTGATTGGAAATGAGTTAGACACAATTAAGCCTTACCGAGTGCCATGGTTCATGCATCAGACGTTTCCCTTTTAGTGGTATTGTTTCAGTTTTCTCACTCAGCGTCAAAGGTTAGAAGCAGCAATGAGAGTCAGGTAGCAGAATCTTCACTTGTTCATCCTTCTCACCATTTTCATTCTAAAAGCCAACTACTTGACAAACATCTTCCAGGACCCAGCAACTCCTGAGGAGCTTCTCAAGAAGGCCTGCATGCTCCTTGGCATCAAGCAGGGTGTACGACGGAACCACCATGCATTTACCACGCATTCCTTTACTACGCTGTCAATATAACATGTGTCATTACCATGCAGGCATTTACTACGATTTATTTTAACAACACATATTCCTTTACTACGCATGCCTTTACAACAAAATATTTGTTGTAAAGCCATTGATGGTAAAGGTGTACATGTGCTCCACAGTTGTACAGGCTGGCCTTCCTCTGGCAGTTAAAAACAAAATGTTGAAAATACTAGTCGCAGTCATACTCAGTAGATTAAAGTCCTTTTTAGTGCCTCAAAAAACCCATCTTCTCCAGGAACTCCTATATCTCTTATTGGTTTCCACTGTCCAAACATTTTTGATACAAAAGGCGGCCTGTCCTGAAATAACTTGGATGTGCCAGAGTCCCCTGGAATCCTACATTCCAACAAGGACAGAAAGTCATGTGCATGGTAGGCCCAAGGTCTGTCTAAATCATTGGCTTGGACAGGGCGATCACAAAATCTTAGTAGATTTCCACTTTAGCTGGAAACCACTTGGAACAACTCCCATATTGGTGTCACATATATGAAATTCACATTCTTCCTCCTAATTTTAACTGCTTCTACCAGCATCATTTTGAATGAGCAGATACGTTTAGTGTGTCTACTGTCCCCAATCCTGCAAAGTAGGATATCTTGCCACAGCTTCTGGGTTGGACATTGAGCTGTATAACTTTGGAAGTTGAGTTTTCAGTCTAGAAGCAAACTGGTTATTTTGACACAGACCTCACTTCAGTACATTTTCAGGTACAGCCTCCAGTCACTGACACCCTTCAGGTATCTGGAGTACACATATGCGATACAATTTGACTCCTTAAGTAGAAGCTCCACCCTCACTGAGATCTGATGGTACAGGCATAAGGTAAAATAATCTTTCACCAGCTCTGTTAGTGTTCCCTAGATGGTCGAGGTACCTGTTGGGTTGGCCCATTGTCTACTTACAGCAAGATATACCACGGCACGTTGCTCTGTCTTTCAATAGGTATCTAATTTGGAAGGACCCAATCAGAATTTCCAGACAATTAATTTTGAGATATTGTTCCTCTCCAGTCTGACTTTTAGCGTATTCATATGTCTCCAAACCATTTCCAACGTGAGAGCATCTTGTTATGTCTCCAGATTCAGACTTGTTTCAAAGGTGTAATGTAGTTCCATTTCATGCCCCATGTGGTGTAACCACTAAAATAATGAGTTCTTTGCATTTTCTGACAGAATCACTGAATCCATATGTGATACACTCTTTTGAAATTGGAGGCTCTTCAACCTCTGGATGCCTCTATAATAAAGGATCTCTGGGAATATGGCTTGAATCGAAGATGCAAGCAGGGCTACAATCTATGCCAAATGGGTCAACAGAATTGTGTTTACACTGCACAAATTACCATTAGTGGTTGAGACGTTGCAAGTAATTGCAACACCTCGTTAACATAGTGTGAAGGGGTATGGATCCATTGTGACAGCCCTCACAGAACTTACCTCCAACAAGATGCCCAAGAAAGTGAACTGGACAGTTGACTGGCAAAATATTTTTGACACCCTAAAAGAGGCAAAGTGCTCATCACCTACTCTCAAGGTTCCAGATTACTCAAAGCAGTTCACTGTGCAGACTGATGCCTCTAGGCTAGGTAAAGGGGGGGTCCTATCCCAGACAAATTATGATTGACAAGACCAACCTGTTGCTTTCATAAGCAGAAGGCTAGTCCCCAGGGAACAGTGTTGGAGTCTTATTGAGAGGGAGGCCTTTGCTATTGTTTGATCACTGAAGAAGATAGGACCATACTTGTTTGGTACTCACTTCCTAGTTCACACTGACCACAGATCTCTCAGATGGAAGATGCAGGTGAAATGAGAAAACCCAAAACATTTGAGGTGGTCCATCTCCCAACAGGGAATGGAATTTACAGTGGAACATAGACCTAGGACTGCCCATGTCAATGCAGATGTCCTTTCCTGATTTTTCCACTTAGGCAATGACGATTCTCTTGGGAAAGGTTAGTCTCATCCTCTTTCACGGGGGGGGGTTAGAAAAGTGCCCTTTTTTTGGCATGGTTACTCTCCGCTTTTTGCCCAACCTCTGATGCAATCAGACTTGATGTGCCCTGTGTCTCTGCCAATCAATGGGTTCTTCCCAAAACTGTACCTTTGGACCCACAATTGGCACCTCTCTTGCCACAGGTATGCCCCTTGTAAAAGGTACCATTGGTACGTAGGGTACTGCAAACAGATAAGGCCTCTAAGGGGGGCAGCACCTCTTGTGCCGCCCTCAGGGGCCCAGTACCTTAACACTCATACAGTGCAGTTGCAGGCTGCGGACTTTGGTGCACACATGGCACACATCCCTGTGTGCCATGCCTTCAACCAACTGCCTGAGGCCTAGGTAAGCCTCCCCTCTGGCAGGATGCACTGGCGCTCAGGTGAGGGTACAGTGACAAGAGCCCTGTACCCCTACAGTGTCTAAGTCCATTCTTAGACATTGTAAGTATAGTAAAACCATAAAGAGCATATGGTCTGGGAGTTGACCATTACGAACTCCACAGCTCCTTAATTGCTTTACTAAAACCTGGGAAGTTTGATAGAAAACTTCTGATAATTTTAAACCCCTACTGATACCAGTGTGGTATTTATTGTAAAATGCACTCAGAGGGCAGATGCCCCCTGAAAAACGACCAGCCCTGGTGTGGTTCCTGACTGGCTGCCCACCATTTGCCACAACCAGACAGATTTCTGGACCCCTGGATAGAGAGCCTCCGCTCTCTGTGTCCAGAAACAAAGCCCATCCTGGGCAGAGGTGCTATGCCTTCTCCCCCAGATGGGCTGGGTCCACACAGGGAAAGCTTTAAATGCCTGTCGCCTTTAGAAGCTGTCCCTGCCTTTGTCTACCCCCAGCAACTGGCTCCTACCATTTCTGCCCCCACATTGGACGGGGGAATTGGTGGGAAAACCAAATTAGGAAAGGAGGTGTTTCCACCTTTGCCAACCCAACTCCACAGGCGGGGAGGCGAGGTGAAGCACACAGCTCATTCCCCTCCATCTTGAAGATGAGGAGACTCAGTCAATTAGGTAGAGGCTCATGCTCCCCTCCCACTGGAGCGCTGTATAATAGGGGGTGTACCCACCCAAAGGAGTGGGCCCACTGGTCCCAACCTGTCCACCCTTGTTAACACCCCTAAATCTAGTATTTAGGGGCCACCCTAAACCTTGCCTCATCAGATTCGTGGAGGAAAGAAGAAGGACCGAAGAGCAGTGCTGACCCAAGCAGAAGAGGACACGTACTGCTTTGACCCCAGCCCTACCATCCTGTCCCGACCTGCTTACAGGAAAGAAGCCTGTGGTCCCTAGACAAGGAGTCAATGAATATAGACCCAATCACTTCTCTATTTAAAGTTGTCAAGCCGGACAGAGAATTTAATATTCAATACGTTTATATACAAATAAATCAAAAAACAGTTGAAGTCGGACACAAGCCGTGCAACACGAAACAAAAAAGTCTCAGGCAGAGTAAATTGTTTGTATGTAGCACATTTTGATGTTACAAACAAATTATAGTAGGGACACCATTACACATAAATAGTATTCAATAAACAAGTGTGTATGGTGTACATTGAGTCGACGGCGTTTCAATCCTTACAAAGCATATTAGGATCATCATCAGGGCATTTACAATGACAGGCCTGTGTACATTTACCTGTATTAACTGGATCCAAGTCAATAATGGCATCTGGTGCATTGCGTGTCTGAATCTGAAGCCGCGTAGGTTAGAGCCACGGATGTATGATGGTACAACGCGGTACATAACACCGCAGTACCATCACAACGCAGCTTTTACGACTTGCGCTGTAGGGTGCTGGACTTAGGAATAGTATGATTTACTATTTCAACTCCAGCCTACGTACAGTAAGGAAGGTGTTGGAATAGTAAATCACACTATTCCTTAGTCTAGAGCGCCCTCCAGCGCAAGTCGTGGTAACGACTTACGTTCTAAAATCTGTGTTGTAATGGTACTGCGGTGTTATGACCATGTCGTAATGGTTGTTTCCCTAGAGCCACGTGTGCGGTCTCTAGAGCATGGAGGGGGGAACGGTCAGAATCTATCTAATACGGGAATCTGTGACAGCATGGAAACGTACCAGCATCGAGAAGGACACGCAATGCAACAGACACCGCCAGCAATCACTCCCTGGCTGTGACAGCCTCCACAATAGGTTGACTTTGACCCAGCCAGACCTGTTCATGTTGAAACCACACACTGATGATTGCCAACTACCTCCAGCTTAATGCCAGCAAGTCTGAGGTCTTGCTGGTAGGGAAAGATCCTGAGCTGTGGAGTGAACATTGGTGGCCTGCTACCTTGGGCCATGCACCCTCCCCCAAACAGGTGGTTAAAACTCTAGGTATCTGGGTCGACTCGCTCTCAGCTTCCAGGCCCAAACTAAGAAAGTGGCAGTGACGTGTTTCGGCATACTACCGGGGCTTAAACTGCTGTTGGGTTTTTTCGACCCATCCATCAGACAGGTGATTGTTCAGGCCTCTGTTTTGTCTAGACTGGACTATGCCAGCTCGCTCTACCTGGGTGAAAATAAGATGGAGATTATGAGATTCCGGAGGGTCCAAAATTGCTACATCCTTCATTCTATGTATTTCTCTTTTAAATGTATTTCCCTTTTATGTACACTCTATTCCTTTGATTATGGCACATGCCTTACAGTTGTGTATGACATCACTCTGATCTGGATTCTTAATTCTGCTTATGAACCTAACTGGAAGAAGTACTGTGCTCCAGAAGATTAAACTAATTTTTATTTAATCTGGTATCCTGGAATTTAATATTGGCGACGAGGAGAACTGTACCTGCTACTTTTGGGAGCACAGCAGCGGTACAACTATTTTGGGATTTATTAATTTTTTAAATTAACATTTTCTCTTGTGGATTTCGTGGATTTATCCTTACTAGCTTCAACTTACTCACCCTCGGAGGAATATCTACATGCTAATTGGGAATTTCTGGAGTATTCCCATCGCCTGTTACACATTTTTGTACATTTTGAAGATTTTCTGAAAAGTTACCTGAATCGTTTTAAAAGTCGCGCTGTTGTTGTGCGCGTGTGAATCCCGAGGCGAACATTCTCCTGGAGGCTGCGAAGCTACGGAGCTTCTGACGTCTGCTACAGTGATCCCTTGCAACGTGTGACATCAACACGCTCCACGCCAGCGTCAGCGTCATTCACGTCGGCGGCCATTTTGAATATCCTTGGCAACCCTGATGCACACAAGAGCGCCGTGTTTGTTTTCTTCAACACGATTCCTTCGACGCAGATACGCACACCAGTGGCACTACTGATGCAGCGATGTTTGTAATCACTCGTTTTCTATGAATTCTTCAACGATGGTGCACTTAGCAGAGGAACTTGTGTGCTAAAAAAAAAAAATTGCTGAAAATCCTTGGTTTAATTATTTTCAAGTTTCGTTTTCCATTAAGCCATTGATATTTACACAACTACATTTCTACTACTCTCTGAGGGGTATCGTTTTTTTTATCTTATAATATCATTTGAAGATATTTATATCTTTTGTGGCTTATATCAGTTTGAAGATATTTAATTTTTTAGAACTTCCTTTTACAAAATTTATTGAGTTTTATTGTGTTTTAATTGTTATTACCACTATGCAATTTGATCCACCTACTAAGTTCTTACAATCTAAAGGAGACCCTCCTATTCCTTGGTCTAGATGGAAAGAAGAGTTTCTTACCTATTTAAAAGCGATTGATGGAGAAAGAATGGGTAATGAAAGAAAGAAAAATATCTTCTTACATTGTCTAGGCTCGGAGGGGCAAGCTATTTTCAGAACTCTCCCTGTTGCTAGTGGTGATTTGGGAACATTTGATGAAGCTCTCATGCGTATTGAAACTCGTTTCAAACCTTCATCTAGTATTGCTCTTAACAGGTATACATTTTATACAAGGGCTCAGAGAGATTCAGAAACTTTTGATGATTTTCTAACTGCTCTCAGGAGTCTTGTGATCTCATGCAATTTTGGTAATTTAGCAGACGAAATGATAAGAGACCAAATTATTGTAAACGTGAAGAACAAAAAAACGGATGTATGACGTTACAACGCAGGCTATTACAACGCCTGCCTTTACAACGTGGTTTTTACATCGCATACCATTACAACGCATAGCGCTTTTGGGTGCTGAATAGTGAATAGTTTAATTTACTATTCCAACTCCAGTCCCCGTGGACACTAGGGAAGGTTATTGGATAGTAAATTTACTTATTCCCTATCCTAGAGCGCCCCCCAGCGCAATGCGTTGTAATAGTTTGCGTTGTAATGACCGCGTTGTAATGGTAGTGCGTTGTAAAAGTTTCGTTGTAAGTTATGTTTACCCAAAAAAACACAAGAGCAGTTATGGATTTTGGGAAATCCAAATCTTAATGACACTATATCCACAGCAAAAGCATTTGAACAGTCGGAGAAATGGAGAAAGACTATGGATGATGTCAATGCCAAAGGAGATAATAGTAAAACCATTGATGAAGTGTGTAGTTTAAAGAAGAAATCTACACCACAATATTTTAAAGATTCTAGGAATATTATCTGTTTTAGATGTGGAAGTACCAACCATGTAGCATCTTTCAAGTTTTGTCCTGCTATTGGGAAAGAGTGTGTCAAGTGTGGTAGAATTGGACATTTTGCTAAAGCTTGTAAGGATGATCGCAAAAGAACTATTGAACCTCAAAGAGTATGGGGCCTAAGAGTGGAGATGTTTCAGTTGTGAGAGATTTGAATTCTGCAGATGAGGATTCTTGTGTTCGGATGGTTGTTTCAATTCAAGGTGTGAGTGCGGTTGAGGAGTATCTTCCTTCTCCTAAATGTCATGTCAAATTTCTGGGTGAAATTTTAATTCTTATGGCTGACTCTGGTTCACCATGGACCATTATAACTGTAGAATATTTTCATGAAAAGTTTAAGGATACTTTATCTCTGGATGACTTATCTAGCCCTGATATTGTTGCCAAATGTTTTAATGAATCTACCATTGATTTTGTTGGTTATATTACTTCGAATTTAGAATTTAAAGGGAGATCAGCTCATGTAAAGATGTATGTTGCTAAAAAGGTATCAATGTTTGGGGTTGGAGAGATCAATGGAAACTTGGTATCAATCTCAATCCACGAAGTAAAGAACCTGTTATGTTAGTAGAAGAGATGGATTGCTGTTCTGGGATCAATGATAATTCTGTTGTAGTTGTGAAGTTGTTTCCTGAAGTTTTTACTGATACGGTAGGGAAACTTAAGAGTTTTTGTCATAAAATTAAACTAAAGGCTGGAGTTTCTCCTGTCAAACAAAAACTCAGGAATGTACCCATTAATGTGAGAGATGAGTTAGGAAAGTTGATGGATGGAATGTTGAGTGAGGGAGTGATAGAAGAATGGGATTCGTCTGAGTGGGTTTCGCCCATCGTTTTGGCACGAAAATCAGATAATTCCCTGAGGTTGTGTGTAGATCGTCGTGCCCTAAACGCTAACATTCTAATTGACTGCCATCCTTTACCTAACATTAATGAGGTTGTTAGTACACTGGGAGGGGCCACGGTTTTCTCTACATTGGACGTGAGATCGGCCTATCATCAAATAAAGTTGGCTAAGGAATCTCGTCATTTGACTGCCTTCATAACGCCGCAGGGGCTGTTTCAATTTAAAAGAATGCCATTTGGACTTGCCTCTGCGGCGTCAGTTTTTCAAAGATCAATGTGTCATCTTTTTAAGGGAATGCAGTCATGTGAAATGTTTTCAAGATGACATCTTGATTTTCTCACCAGATGTAGGGAGTCATTCGAAGCACTTAAATAGTGTATGTGGAATTCTCAAGGACTATGGTCTGACTTTAAAAAGAAACAAGTGTAAATTTTTCCAAGAGTCTGTCGAATACTTAGGACACACACTCTCTAAAAATGGGGTGGTTCCAAAAAAATCTTTGGCTGATGCCATTCTCAAAGCACCTGCGCCAAAGTCTAAACAGAAACTTCTTTCTTTTTCCGGTCTTTGTGAATATTACAGTAAATTTATTAAAGACTTTGCATCAAAAATGGAACCTTTAAGGGAATTGATAAGAAAGGATGTTGTATTTGAATGGGGAGATAGTCAACAAAAAGCATTTAAAAAGATTAAAGCGGACATGATTGCTGCGCCATCTCTTAAAGCATTTTGTGTTGGGAAGACATGTGTTCTTACTGTCGATGCTAGCTTGTATGGCCTAGGTTGTGTTCTTTTGCAGTTTTCTGGTAAAGAGGAGTGGAATGTGGCGTTTGCCTCACGCACTCTTAATTCAACAGAGAGACGCTATGCAGTGATTGAAAAAGAGTTAATAGCATGTGTGTGGAGTGTGGAACACTTTAGGAATTACATTTGGGGAGCGAGATTTATTATCAAGACTGATCATAAGCCTTTAGTTTCCATTTTGTCTCCTGGTGGAGGTTTGAATGCCACAGCAAGGATTGCTAGGTTAATGTCATGTTTACAAGAATATACGTTTACTGTGGAATATGTTCCTGGGAAAGTCAATGTTACTGCAGATTGTTTGTCGCGTCTTCCTTGTGTAGATAGTGAAGATTTGGACAACGTTGAGATTGTTGCTGGAATTGCTGATGTGTTACCTGGGAATTTTGGAAGTATCTCAGAGGAGTTGTGGAAAAAAAGTATGGGAGAAGACAATGTTTTACAGAAAGTTATGGTGTACTGTCATGAAGGGTGGCCTTCCAAAAACGAGGTTCCAGAGGAGTTGTTCCCATTTTGGAAAGTCTCAGATGAAATTTTTATTGAGGGTGATTTCATTCACAGACAAGGAATGTGTATTCCACCGGTTTCTTTACGGGAAACTTTTTTGAATTTGAGTCATGAAAGTCATGTTGGTTTCTCCTCAATGAAAAGACTTATTAGATCCTTGTTTTGGTGGTCAGGGGTTGACAGGTTTGTTGATAAGTTGGTTAGGGAGTGCCCGGAAAGTGTTAGTACTGAGAAGTCTTTCCGATGCAGTCCTGCTCCTCTTATTCCTGTTAAGTGGCCAGAGTTTCCATGGCAGAAAGTGGGTATTGATTTTGCAGGCCCTTTCAATTTTTTGCCACAAGATTGTAGGTTTGCCGTTGTTATGGTAGATTACCATTCTAAGTGGCCGGAAGTCAAACTAGTTCCTAGAGTCACAACCAGTAGTGTGATTTTGTTTTTGAAGGAAGTGTTTGCCAGAGAAGGTAATCCAGAAGTGATTATTTCTGATAATGGTGTGCAGTTAAAGTCCTGTGAGATGCAAGAATTTCTTAGATCACAAAATGTTCGTCACATAACCACACCTTTGTATGAACCTCAAGGAAATGGGCAAGTAGAGAGGTATAATAGAGTTCTTAAGCAAGATATACTTTGGGCGCGAAACTTTGGTGCTGAATGGAAAGACAAGTTAAGAGAGATGTTATGGTTGTATCGGATAACTCCCCATACCACCACTGAAGTCTCACCTTTCCGCTTACTTAGGGGTAGAGATCCTGTTTCTAAACTATGTCCTTGGTGGTTTAAGAAGGTTGTTAGATAAGTGTTCACAGCTGTGTAAGGATGATATTGCTCAAACTGTTGAGTATAAACAGACAAGAAGCAAAATCTATTATGACTCTCACATGAATGTTAAAACTCCAAACTTCCGTATTGGAGATTATGTCAGAATACGTAAGCCCGGAATCTTGCTCAAAGATGATGCAAGATTTAGTAGACCTTTGAGAGTTGTCAAAGTTAACAGAAATAGTGTTGTCACCCAAAATGGTCAAGTTTGGAATGTGAGACGGGTCTCCAAGTGTTTTATGAATGAATATTTCTTTTTGTAAGAGAAGAGATGTGTTACATCCTTCATTCTATGTATTTCTCTTTTAAATGTATTTCCCTTTTATGTACACTGTATTCCTTTGATTATGGCACATGCCTTACAGTTGTGTGTGACATCCCTCTGATCTGGATTCTTAATTCTGCTTATGAACCTAACTGGAAGAAGTACTGTGCTCCAGAAGATTAAACAAATTTTTATTTAATCTGGTATCCTGGAATTTAATAAAAATGCAGCTGCCAGAACTCTCCTTGGCCTTCCTAGAATCTACTTCACCACCAGTGGCTGCCAGTGGCCAGACGAGAGTTCAAGTCCCTCTGTATTGCCTTCAGGATTTTGAATTTCTCCTCTCCTGGCATTTTGGCCAATCTGGTTTTATCATATACTTCCAACCGCCAACTCCGCTCAATAGGCCATCACCTGGCGCTTGTTCCCCGGGTAAGGAGGCTACGTGCTGGTGGGTGCTCCTTTCGCACACTGGCAGCTAAAATCTGGAACTCAATACCTATTCATATTCGGAGCATTGATAATTAATTGGCTTTTCACAAGGCTATCATGATCCACCTTTTCCCTTCACCGTAGGCCTTCTTCTGCTGTTCACTTCCCTCCTGTCTGCCATTCGTGCTTCTGCTTAGGTGATTAGATTCTCCCCTCTCCTTTATTACAGGCCACTTCTGCCATCTGCTGCCCTTCTATTGCTATCAGCGCCGGGACGCCCCTTTGCTGGGGCAGCCGTGCACTCTATATAACTACTTTACTTACTAAAAATACTTTACAAGTCTCCTCTTAACTGACTGAGACAGGTCTTGACTTGTACTTGGCCTTCGCCAGTGACACTCCTGCACTACTTCCATGTCATTATTGACTTGGATCCAGTTAACACAGACATGTCATTGTAAATGTCCTGTTGATGATCCTAATAATAACTCCCTTGACTACCTTGAACAGGGCGCGTACCGGTCACCTACAAAGCGGCCACCATCATCCCTATTTTAAAGAAACCCGGGGCTGATCCCGCCTCTCCTTCAAATTACCGTCCCATTTCTCTTCTCCCCTTCTTGGCCAAAGTCCTTGAGGCCCATGTCACCCAGGCCCTTGGTGCCTTCGTGGGAGAGAGTGGGGGCTTCGCTCCCCGCCAGGCAGGCTTCCGACCCCGGCACTCCACCGAGAAGGTTGTCATCTCCGTGATGGACGAACTTAGAGAGGGGTTAGACACCAACACCCCCCAGGCCCCCGTCCTTTTAGATCTTTCCGCCGCCTTTGACATGGTTGATCATTCCATCCTTCTCACCCGTGTCAAGGCGGCGGGCATCGGGGGCCGAGCTATGACCTGGATCAACTCCTTTTTAAAAGACTGCACCCAGGCCGTCCACCTCGCCGAATTCTCTGCCCCCCCTTGCCCGGTCCAGTGTGTTGTTCCTCTCTTTCTCCCCTATTATTTAATCTCTTCATTTGTCCACTCATCCTCGCATTACAGCAGATGGAGGTCATCGTGTACAACTACGCCGATGACCTCCAACTCATTTTTCATCATTCTCACTCCCCTTCCAGCATTCACAACTTCCAATCTGTCATGCTGTTCATCAGAGATTGGATGAACTAAAACCATCTCAAATTAATCCTGGACAAGACTGAACTTGTCGTCACTAGTAGCACTCCGAGTTCCTGGTCCCCCAACTTCTGGCCTCTTTCCCTGGGCACTCCCCCCATACCCTCACCCTCAGTTAAAGTACTTGGCATTTCACTTAATCAACACCTCACTCCCCATTCCCAGATTAGCTCAGTAGTCTCCTCCTATGTTCTCGCTCTCCGCACTATAAGGAAAATCTCCCGGTTCTTCTCTCTCCCGGCTTTAAAACTTATCCTAATAGCAATGGTTCTATCTCGGCTGGACTACGGGAACATAGTGTACAACGGCGCCCCCGCATTATTCCTTCGCTGTGACAGCCTCCACAATAGGTTGACTTTGACCCAGCCAGACCTGTTCATGTTGAAACCACACACTGATGATTGCCAACTACCTCCAGCTTAATGCCAGCAAGTCTGAGGTCTTGCTGGTAGGGAAAGATCCTGAGCTGTGGAGTGAACATTGGTGGCCTGCTACCTTGGGCCATGCACCCTCCCCCAAACAGGTGGTTAAAACTCTAGGTATCTGGGTTGACTCGCTCTCAGCTTCCAGGCCCAAACTAAGAAAGTGGCAGTGACGTGTTTCGGCATACTACTGGGGCTTAAACTGCTGTTGGGTTTTTTCGACCCATCCATCAGACAGGTGATTGTTCAGGCCTCTGTTTTGTCTAGACTGGACTATGCCAGCTCGCTCTACCTGGGTGAAAATAAGATGGAGATTATGAGATTCCGGAGGGTCCAAAATTGTTACATCCTTCATTCTATGTATTTCTCTTTTAAATGTATTTCCCTTTTATGTACACTGTATTCCTTTGATTATGGCACATGCCTTACAGTTGTGTATGACATCACTCTGATCTGGATTCTTAATTCTGCTTATGAACCTAACTGGAAGAAGTACTGTGCTCCAGAAGATTAAACAAATTTTTATTTAATCTGGTATCCTGGAATTTAATAAAAATGCAGCTGCCAGAACTCTCCTTGGCCTTCCTAGAATCTACTTCACCACCAGTGGCTGCCAGTGGCCAGACGAGAGTTCAAGTCCCTCTGTATTGCCTTCAGGATTTTGAATTTCTCCTCTCCTGGCATTTTGGCCAATCTGGTTTTATCATATACTTCCACCCGCCAACTCCGCTCAATAGGCCATCACCTGGCGCTTGTTCCCCGGGTAAGGAGGCTACGTGCTGGTGGGTGCTCCTTTCGCACACTGGCAGCTAAAATCTGGAACTCAATTCCTATTCATATTCGGAGCATTGATAATTAATTGGCTTTTCACAAGGCTATCAAGATCCACCTTTTCCCTTCACCGTAGGCCTTCTTCTGCTGTTCACTTCCCTCCTGTCTGCCATTCGTGCTTCTGCTTAGGTGATTAGATTCTCCCCTCTCCTTTATTACAGGCCACTTCTGCCGTCTGCTGCCCTTCTATTGCTATCAGCGCCGGGACGCCCCTTTGCTGGGGCAGCCGTGCGCTCTATATAACTACTTTACTTACTAAAAATACTTTACAAGTCTCCTCTTAACTGACTGAGACAGGTCTTGACTTGTACTTGGCCTTCGCCAGTGACACTCCTGCTCTACTTCCATGTCATTATTGACTTGGATCCAGTTAACACAGACATGTCATTGTAAATGTCCTGTTGATGATCCTAATAATAACTCCCTTGACTCCCTTGAACAGGGCGCGTACCGGTCACCTACAAAGCGGCCACCATCATCCCTATTTTAAAGAAACCCGGGGCTGATCCCGCCTCTCCTTCAAATTACCGTCCCATTTCTCTTCTCCCCTTCTTGGCCAAAGTCCTTGAGGCCCATGTCACCCAGGCCCTTGGTGCCTTCGTGGAAGAGAGTGGGGGCTTCGCTCCCCGCCAGGCAGGCTTCCGACCCCGGCACTCCACCGAGAAGGTTGTCATCTCCGTGATGGACGAACTTAGAGAGGGGTTAGACACCAACACCCCCCAGGCCCCCGTCCTTTTAGATCTTTCCGCCGCCTTTGACATGGTTGATCATTCCATCCTTCTCACCCGTGTCAAGGCGGCGGGCATCGGGGCCGAGCTATGACCTGGATCAACTCCTTTTTAAAAGACTGCACCCAGGCCGTCCACCTCGCCGAATTCTCTGCCCCCCTTGCCCGGTCCAGTGTGTTGTTCCTCTCTTTCTCCCCTATTATTTAATCTCTACATTTGTCCACTCATCCTCGCATTACAGCAGATGGAGGTCATCGTGTACAACTACGCCGATGACCTCCAACTCATTTTTCATCTTTCTCACTCCCCTTCCAGCATTCACAACTTCCAATCTGTCATGCTGTTCATCAGAGATTGGATGAACTAAAACCATCTCAAATTAATCCCGGACAAGACTGAACTTGTCGTCGCTAGTAGCACTCCGAGTTCCTGATCCCCCAACTTCTGGCCTCTTTCCCTGGGCACTCCCCCCATACCCTCACCCTCAGTTAAAGTACTTGGCATTTCACTTAATCAACACCTCACTCCCCATTCCCAGATTAGCTCAGTAGTCTCCTCCTATGTTCTCGCTCTCCGCACTATAAGGAAAATCTCCCGGTTCTTCTCTCTCCCGGCTTTAAAACTAATCCTAATAGCAATGGTTTTATCTCGGCTGGACTACGGGAACATAGTGTACAACGGCGCCCCCGCATTAGCCCTTCACCGCCTTCAGCTAGTCCAAAATCAGGCTGCCCGTCTGATCTATGGGCTGCCCAGATTCCACCATACCACTCCCCTACTTAAATCATTACATTGGTTGCCAATCAAAGAACGGGCCCTTTTCAAGTTGGGCTGCACTACCTTCCAGGCCATTGCGGGGACTGCTCCTGCGTTCATTTCATCTGCAATCAAGGTTTACCGTCCCAACAGAGAACTTCGTTCCTCTGCTAAATTCTTCCTTTCTGTACCCCGATTTAAAGAAAGCAGATCAGGGGGTCTGAAATTTGCTGTTTTAGCCCTGACCTTTTGGACCTCTCTCCCCCTGCACATTAGATCTGTTCCCTCCTATTTTGAATTCCGCAGGGCCCTCAAGACTTTCCTTTTTTCACAAGCCTTCCCATCCCAGTAATTCCTCTTCTCCCAGCCTTTGGGCTAAGCATCCTCTAGCGCCATGAAACCGTTGGGTATACGCGCGCTATATAAATTCCTGTAAATTCAAATTCAAAATTCAAATAATATGCTTTGTAAGGATCGAAACGCCGCCAACTCAATGTACACCATATACACTTGTTTATTGAATACTATTTATGTGTAATGGTGCCCCTACTATAATTTGTTTAGCCAGCAGCCAGCAGCCCCAAGAGCCCAGAGGACCATCAGTGCACTCACCTTATGAATTCTGTCCCGCGGTCCTGCTCCACTTTGCATCCGACTGCCACGGCCTCAGTCTGAGTTGCCCCACACCACGGGGAGGTATCCCCAGCAGTCCTGACCTGGGATCTAGTGACCTCCTACACCTGCAGCCTCAACCTAAATGGCCCCCCGACCGCTACCAAAGACGGTAAGATGACCCCGACTGCGACCAAAACGGTCTGAAGAGCTGGACCGTGACCGTAGACAGTCAGAAGAATCCAACACCAAAGGACCTCCCTGGCCTTGGGTGACCCCACTGATGGTGTACAGGCATCCCTCAAGATCCCAGCTTACCTGTCCAGCTGGTGGTCGCTTTCAGGAAGTCTCTCTGCCCAAGACTGCAGCCTCTTTTCCGAACCAGAGATCTCCATTGGCATCCACTGGCTCCCCGACGATGCCTTGGCACTCTATACCTGGCCGCCCCTATGCCTTTGGTGGTGCAGCTCCTGTGCTGATTGTTGGCCCTTGCAGTGCTGATCTTAACCCCAGGAGCTTTGCTCCCTCACCCATGTGGTCTGCTCATAAGCAGCCCATGACCGAAGGCCCCAAACATTGGAACCCTGTACTCTGCACCCGGCCCCCTCAGTGCCGGTGGGGGTGCACTTTGAGTGCCAACCTAGACCTCGGTGAACCTTACTCCTCACCCCCAAAGCTTTCACTTGTAAGACTCTTACTTACCTGTGAAACCGTTAACGGGGTTACTCCCATTGGAATCAATGATATGTGCTTTTGTTCCTAAAAGGTTCTAAGTGTTGAGCTGGTGTTTTGTATGGAGAAAAAGTAACTACACTGAAAATCCTAAAAAGTCTTGCGTACCTGGCATTGTGAGATCTTGGTGTTGTATTTAGGCATGCCCCCCAGAGTAGTCGATGTAATCTAGAAGTAATCTAAAAGCAAACCAAAAGCAATTAGTCTGTAATGTTACCTGCTTTTCAAAACCATATGAACTTTCAACAATTGCATTTCTGTGTACATGACTGTCATTGAAAGTATATTTTACCTATCTGGACCAAGTCCTGCTCCATTCTAGAAATAAAACCTAAATATATATTTTGTTTTCTTATCCAATTAGTATGGATTATGTCTGTGTGTAATCAGTCCTTAATTGAGTGAACACAATAAATGATTAACACTCCCTCTGGATAGGCCTAACTGCTCACCCACACTGCCACAAATAGAGCTGTTAGAACTCACTAATTTAGCCTCTGCATTACCTCTGGAGACTCTGTGGACTCTGTGCACCCTATACCTTACTTTGGTATAGTATATAAAGATAAACACAAAAAAGAAGGGGACCTGAGAAATATTTTATAGACCAACAGGGACCTATACCCCACGCTATACCTAGAAAACACAATAAAGGGTCATTTGTTCTAAGACATCAATCAAGTGTTGGGGTATTCCTTTCTCAGGGTGATTCCCCTCACCGACCTGAGAGTGGCATGCTTCATCAAAGGGGATCTCCTTGCACTGCGAAACTAGTCGCAGTGCGGGCTACAACGCCCTCACTGAGAGAGAGGAGCTCATGGATGTTTTAAGAGAGAGGGTGAGGTAGTCTAAACCTCTAGATGGGCAAAGTGCGGTGAGGGGGCTAAGTGAAAAGTGTGAAGGTGATTAAAACTAGCTCAATGTAGGCCAACCCATTTAATATTGCATACACCGGCTAGGATTAAAAGAAAACAACTGTGACAAAGGAGGATTCAATCTGTCAAATCTGATTGAAAAAGATCGACATGTTTCAGCCTAAGGCTCCATTAAAGATGCAGCGGCCTTTATCAGGACCAAAAAAGTGCAAAACATAGAGTACCAACAAGACAAAGAAAGTATGTTTTAGCAAGCAAACACACCACCCCTACTATGCAAAGTTAAGAATACAGTGCATGTCATTTAAATAATTACAAAATTAGCATGTGGCATCTTACCTGAATCATTAGGTGAATGCATGAAACACCTTAAAACTTGGTACCAACAACTCAAGGCGGCATCCAGTTCCTGTAAAAGTGTACAAGGTGGTGATAGACAGTGACTAGAATGTATAGTCAATAAGTCTCACAAAGTTTATACAATGATCATTGTACTTGCCACACAGATAAGTAGACACAAACAAACAATACGTGCAACTAACTTAGAAATACTTTGTGTCAATTAAACTGAGGAAAACTAATATCTCATAAATCAGAGCAAATATTGCACATAGCAGTGGTGATACGAAATAGGTAAATGGAGACAGGACTCACCTCAGCCATGCTCTGTAGACAATATGTGCTCCTCATCATGCAAATATGAGCAGTTGACATCATCCTCTCAAACATAAACCTCGGTACCTGAAACTAAATCCAAGCATACCTGTTAAAATGGAAGACACGGTCCCAGTGTAACCCAGTCCGCAACCACAGAAAGGTGCAGGAAGCTGCAAATAGACTTCTGTGTACGCATCAAGCCACACACACCAACAGGTGACATGAGACATGCCACGTCACAGAGGGCAGTGGCGCGTTAGACAGAGCACGCTCGTGAACAGTACACTGGGAAAAGTAGTTGAGCTGGCGTGTATACTAACAGCTGTAGTTTAAGCGAAACAAATACAGAGGAAAAAAGGAAGAAACAGATTGTTTCTATAGTTGACGGGCCGAGAGACCATTAGCAATGAAAAAAACGAAAGAGAACTCTTAACTAGAGGACCTCCTTGCATTTAGCAATATTGTAACTTTTATATGTATATTGCGAATGTACTGTGCATGTGATTAATTGAATTGAACATGTCGGCAGAACTACCATGATAGTTGCAATATAATAAAACAGCTATGTCTCCACAATACAGACCAGCTGAAAAGTCTTTTGAGTATTGTGTAAGGGAGCATATTGGTGTGAGAGAGCGCCATGTTATTTCGAAATTTGTAGGGGTGCATTATAGTCCCAAGTAGTCAGCACCTGCATATTTAGAGGACCTACTAATGTAGTATAGATATGTAACATTAGGCTGAGAAACAGCATGAAATATGTGTTTATTAATCAGAGACGAATGGGCTTAATCAAGATGCAGTGTTGCCTAATGTAGAAATGTAACCGCATGAGAAATGTCGTATTGCTAATGAAATGCTTTGAAATATGTGTTTAATACTGAATGAATTAATACAGGCTTTTTAAAATGGAAGCTAGTGCTCACATTGAAAGTAGAATTAACGTGTTATAATAGTGAAATGCAATGTTGTGCTGTGTTAGGAATGCATTTAAAAGTGCAGAGGACTAAGACATGCTGAAGCCGTAAAGGCCTAACTATATTTTCTTTTGTTAGCTTTAGTCGAGAAGAGGTGATTTTCTCCTTGGGGAAAGCTGTCCTCAGTAAGAGATGAAATTGTAACTTTGAATGATTGCAGCAATGTTCCCATGTATTTCAGCTTGCAGGTGCAAGGCCACAAGGCTCGTTAGGTAGAAGAGTCCATTGTTTAGGAGTTAGGATAGTAGGCGCGGATGGAGGAAAAGCTGCCAAGGAATTTGGGAGTGCAACATTTAGCAAGAAGATGCCTGAGACTCAAGGACACACCAACGGACGCTGGATGGAAAGGTGCCATGTTGGAAAACTCCGAAGATCTTCACCTGCCAGAGGGACGTACCTCTGGGCGTGTCGACTGATTTGGGGATTTTGTATTAGGGACTGCACCCGAGGGTGGAGAGCAGATTTAGAGAGGGGGTTGACAGAGCAGGATGTAGTAAGCTGTAGAGTGAGTGTCTTGGGAACTTAGGTAGAGAGAGAGAGGTGTAGAAGGAGCATCTTAGAACGAGCTCAATGGTAGATTATCTGCTTAGCCAAAAGTGACGGTACTTCTTTGGAAGTCTTTACTGCTGACACCGTACTCTTGTCTGAGGGGAATGTTATGTAGGGATGCCACTTTAGGGTAGAGTAGGGACAGACTAACCATTTCCTTTCCTTTTTGTAAATGCGGTCCCGACTTCAAGCTGGGACTGTTCTCGGTTGCTTGATGTTACTCGAGTTAACTTTGCTTTTTATCCTGAGTCATTTAAGGATCTTGTGTAGAATTATGTTTGTATTAGTGCCTGTTTATTTTCTTAACCTTTTATTGAGATGTTTGTATGTTCAACTATTTTTGGCCTTGTGATAAATCTTTAAAATTTTCAGTAGTAGTCAGTGCTCCTTTGAGTTCATCTGGATTTATTTGGAAGTGGTCCAAAGTTATCAATGCAAGATCTTTCTTTATACTTCTGGAACAGGGAAAAAGTTCAGTCGACCGGGTTTGGGATTCTAGAGATGGGTAAGAAAATCTAGATTAGAATCACAGCTTCCTCAGGTGTGTCCACATTGGCAGTACTCCCATTAGGGAAAGGATGTGTACTAAGTGCACAACAGTGTGAACCAGGGGATCTCATCATTGAGTCCTCGACTATCACTTTTAAGTTGAAAGACCCAGCGTTGTTCCTTCTTAAACAAAAATTATGTAATGTTTGCAATGGGCTTCAGAATGTCTGGTTTGTCCAAAACTGTCTAGGTAAAATCATCCGGGCCATGACCCATGTCAAGAAAATGTGTTGTTAATTTGCTACTAGTTTTCCTACACCGAATTGTACTTTTGTGTTCTGAGATACATGTCTTGATCTTCCTCGTCGTCATCCTTAACCTCATCCATTCTGTTGACGAGCTCAGCTCGTCATGGAGTACAGCTGAGCTTCACTCATGAGGAGCTGAGCTCGTCACGGCCATTGGAACGTTCGCACGTGGGGCTAATTTCCCCGCTGTGCTGAACGTTCTAAAAACGGGTGCGGCCGTGACGAGCTCAGCTCGTCATGAGGGCAGCTCAGCTTTGCCTCATGACGAGCTCAGCTCGTCACCAGCATGGGGGCGCTGCGTGTGGCCCCTCCCCCCCCGCACAGGAGGGGAAAACACCCCGCAGCGAAGGGGTTAAGTATCTAAGACCATATGGACAAGTGATGAGATAGATCAAATTATCAGTATTATAATTCGTATTATATTGTGGTGTCCACGGTCTGCCTGTCCCTATATCAATGGATGTAGTATGTGTTGTTTGTGCACAGATGTTACATGAACTGTATTGAAAGTGGCCTTTTACAGGTTGGGGGCCCTAATGGTAGTTTGAATAGTCGCAGGCTTAGCACATGGTCTAGTGTGTACCAATGAATATTTCAGATTTATGGTACGTTTTAAGGCAAACATGGGTTCAGGAGTGAATGTGTACTTGTACTTAAGATCATCTAATTTTTGTGAATGGAATTCTGAATCAGGCTTGATCTATTACTGAATGTGCTCACACATATCAAGCGATCAATGGATTTCCTCTGTGGACATTCTTTCAGAAGGGCTTCATAGTTGTTATTTCTAGCACGTTTCAGTGATTTCTTAATGATAGTCTCCGGGTAATGACGCTCTAAGAGTTAATGTTCTAAATTCAGTGCATGGTCTTTGATCTTCTCCCTTTCTGTGCAAATACGCCTAAGGCGCAAAAATTGAACAAACAGTAAATTTCCCCCCAGCGATTGGGATGAAAACTAGTATATGCCAAAAGGGAATTTTTCGCCACAGGTTTTTTGTAAAGTTCTGTTCTTAAGCCATCAGTTGTGGTGTAAATCAGTATGTCTAGAAAAGGTAATCTTTCTCGAATTTAAGGTAAGTATTACAATCATTAAGCCACTGGTGGAAATCCATGATGCCTTCTTCTGTACCCCTCCAGATAAGCAATATATCATCTATATATCCCCTCCATAGGTGAGTGCTAGACTGAAAGGGGTTCGGAGGTGTCAAAATCAAGTTGGTCCTGATGGAGCGGACATAAGATTCGATAGACTAAGGGGGAATATACTGCCCATGGAAGTTTCAAAGATTTGAAGAAATAAATCATTTTTAAATTGAAAGAAATTCTCTTTCATAGCAAGTGAAGCACAATTCATAATAAATGAACTAGGTGTCATGGAGTCAATGCCCTATGATCTCAGTAGGTATTCTATAGTTGTATGTGTTTGATCCTGAGGGATGCAAGTATATAATGACTCAGCGTCAAAAGATACCAGATAGTCTGTACCTTTGTTGAAATCGACATCCTGAAGCAAATTAAGGACAGGATTGGTGTCTTGTAAGAAGGTTGGCATAGCCTGCACCAAAAGGGCGTAAAAAGAAATCAAGAAACTGGGAGAGAGGCTCAAGTAACGAGCCTATCCCCGAAATGATTGGACGCCCAGGCGAGAGGTCTCTAAGTTTTATGAATTTTTGTGAGTACATAAAAGTTTGGGATAACTGGATCCTTTTTAACCAAAAATTCTGCTTCTTTGTTAGTAATCCACCCTTGTTCTTTTGCTTCTGTAACTGATATAGTTATGATTTGTGTGAGGCGTTTGGTAGGGTCAGCCTTGAGAGGGTGGTAGACACTACTCATAGACAACTGTCTGCAGCATTCCTCTCTATAGGAGGTCGTTTTCATTACACTGATTCTTTGGTCCTGATGAATGCTGCTGCATGCTTAATGGAGCCTTAGGCTAAAACATGTGAACCTTTTTTCGCTCAGTTTTGACAGATTGAATCCTCCTCTGTCACAGCTATTTTCTTTTAATCCTAGCAGGTGTATGCAATATTAAATGGGTTGGCATACATTGAGATAGTTTTAATCACCTTCAAACTCTTCGCTTAGCCCCCTCACCACATCTTGCTCATCTAGACGTTTAGTCTACCTCACTCTCTCTCTCAAAACATCCCTGAGCTCCTCCCTCTTAGTGAGGGGGTTGTAGCCCGCACTGCGACTAGGCTCGCTGTGCGAGGAGATCCCCTATGATGAAGCATGCCACAATCGGGTGGGTGAGGAGAATCATCCTGAGAAAGGGATACCCCAACACTTTATTGATGTATTAGACCAAGTGACCCATTATTGTGTTTTATTGTATATACAGAGCCCGCTTCCTATATTAGTGTGCACACAGTCCGGCACAATCTTAGTATGTGTCAGGAAATCTCAGCCCCGCGACTTGGTGTAACTGTACGCATCTAGCAATGTTTCAAAGCACTCTTTTGCCTGATTAAAGAGCCGTGTGCACCTTTTCTCATACATCTCACATGTTGGGTAGCTCCTATGGGACTTCCAGAGATCTAACGAGATCTCAACTCATCTCAGTGGCCACCTTCGGTGCTGGCAGTATTTAAACCATGCCCAAGCCCTCTCACTTGCTTTGCCTCAAGACTTCCACAGAGGCAACACCATTGATTTTCTGCACCTGCTACCTGACTTCTAGAAACTCAAGACAGAGCACCCAAGCTCTCAAACGTACCTGAAAATCCACTGTGGCACCAGCGACTACTGTTCTTTAACCTCAGCCGCGGCCCTACGTTATTGCACCTGGGAAATAACAGAAGTAGCAATTAGAAAGCACAGATAAGATGAACTAAACATTGACAAACTGTTATTTATTGGCATGCTTAAACAATGCACTAAAGACTTAGAATTCTGTAAATCAAGACATAGGTCTGGCTTAGATGTTGGCAGATCAGGTCCTACCGTTGTTTTTTTGGTGGTCTTTCCACCCATCAACTTGGCAGTCCGCCCACTGTATTTAGATGTTAGCGGGTCTATGGAGGGAAGAGTGTCGGAGTGCTGCTGCTTCTGCCAGAATCTTGCTTCTGTGTCGACAGTGTCAGAGGCAGAAGTGGCTTTTGGAGGGAGTACAGCCATGAGTCTCACTGAGCTGATTACCATGTGCCTTTCCGTTGAGGCAACTGTGATGGGAATCCCTCCTACTTTGAGTTGGAATCAAAGGATATTAGGCAAAAACGTACCTGGTTTCCTGATTCCTGGTTCTGTTTCCATCTTGTATTCCACTGTCCAGTTCCCTCCTTTGTTGCTCCAACTCCACTGTAATGATAAACGACTCTGTTGTTGTCAAGATCTAAGGTAAGCTACTAGTACAATTGTCCTACTAAGTATCATCTATTGGCAGTTGCTATAGTCCTGTGTATTTCTGCAGTATTCTTACATGCATTATTTTTCTTAGGAGTAATGCAATAGTGTTCATTTTGACTACTTGTCAAGGTAAATTGAACACACCTGTATTGACACTTGAAAAAATATTTGTTGTTGTGCTTGAGTGGGTTGTGGTAGTGGTGCCTGTGGATGGGCATTCAATATTGTGTGTATGTTGTATGAGTGGCATACAATATGTAACACAAAGGGAAATAGAACATGGCCTACATATTTTTTTCATGCAAACATGACACGTGTATTGACACATTAATAAGTTGTACTTACCAGTCTCCATTCCACCAGGAACTCATTCTGTCAGCAAACCACCGCCAGCACAACAGGAACATCTAAATCGGCACAAACCTGCTGGCCTTACGGCGATGGAGTACTGTTATCCAGCAGAGAAGATAACTGCAGCAGCAGTCTACTATCTATTGCCGCAACATCTAAATACGGCAGCTGACCCACCATCAGCTTGATGCAGTACTTGGAATTGCCCCAGCAGCAGGAGGATGCTATCCTGCCAAGATCAAAATCAGGCCCATACTCTTTAAAGACCCTTATAGAACACCACTGATATTGTCTGTAAATAATTACCAGCATTTAATCTCACGAGTTCGCACATACCAAACTCGCCCCTGCACTCCTCTCACATCAAGATTTACCATGGACACTCATATCCCCCATGAATTCCTATGGGAGGGCAGGCCAATCTCACCACACGCACTCAGAGAGCGCACGCACTTTACACTGGGCCACAGTGCCAAAGTGCACAGAGACCAAAACACACTACCATTATGTCATATTAAAAGGCAAAAAGTTCAGTGGTGAACATGCCAAAAGGGCCAAGTCCAACACTCACCCTCATTCAAATCCATGTATGACCTTGTTTCACCATATCATCGACAGACCATTTCCCTCTTTATCACTCTTTACTCTACAGATCAAAATCCATCCACCACCTAATCATTCGTCATTTGGTATAGCCCTCTTCTTCAAGTCACTCCTTCAGGGAATCCTTTTACAGGTGCTTCTATAATACAGTGCAGTATGGTTATTTACACAACTATAGTTACCCATGTTGAGGTATTGAAATACCTTTGGATGAGTAGCACGCTACTCCCGTTGGACCTTTAATCAAATGTAAGGTTGTTGTTAGTTCTTCCACTTTGACTTTGTGCCGTGCAATTTGTGGTATTATTCTCCTGCCTATTATTACAGTATTATGCAGATTCCATATGTGATATTAAGTTCATGTACTGGAGTTAATGGGGTGCTGCACTCTATTAGTAATATCCTCATGCATAAGATACTAGTTGTCATGCTGTTTGTAGTCTAATTTCACTGAATTCTTTTTAGGGACATTTTCTATTTTTTTTTACCACAATAAGTACCATTTGTCTAGTGATTATGGTCATTTAAAGATATAGTATAGACCAGTGCTTGAATTGGCAGCAGCTTTATGTCTCAATAAATCCCTCAAAAGCAGATCTTAAATTCATCGGCGAGCACAAAATGCAATAAGCACTATTCTAGCACCCCTCACTGTCTAAACCACCACAGGACCATAACAAAACCCGGCCTCCGAATTTTATTAAATCATCAAAGTGACTTCTATCAATCTCCACTTCTCTTGCACACCCCCTGGCTACTTTAAACACATGCTACAATATTGTCATGTATGGTATCCTATGATCTCCTGTATAACCTAGTTTTAGAGAAGAGTGTGCACACAAAGTAATCTAAAAACGAAAAATCGAAGTTTAGCGATGGGCACAAGTACATTGACATCAGCTGTGAATGGGAAGTTCTTAATTGGAGGCTCAAATCATGTTATTTGACCAATCACTTATCCCAAAAGTAAAATAGCTTAATTAAATATGTTATTAATAATGCAAATGAAAGATTGTGTAGAGTGCAACCATGGTGAACCAATGGTGCATTCAGCTGTCCAGGGCGAAACTGCTGGTGAAGAGTGTTTTTTTTCATGCATGCTATTTTATAGTGTACACTTTGGGAACTTTTGGTGCAAGTTGTGAAGGGAAACTTGTACCCAGAGATCCGGAATTCAAAGGCTTCGATCCATGACGTCAATTCAAAGTGTCAGGGGTAGTGGAAGTGACATCATGTGTCAAATAACCTTTACTTTCACTCACGCACGCATACTTACAGATACTCTTACATTCACATATACACTCACTCACACATAAACACACTGACCTGCAAGCAGTCACACAACATACATTTAAAGGGATTTTTTGCTTACTTCTGCTGCCAGGGAAGCTCATATTCTAGCTATTTGTAATTAATTATTTGTTACACTAATAGTAAATAATAAAATATTATTCACTATTAGTGTAATACAAAATTGACAGAATGGAAAGGGGAGCTCCAACCGACGTCCATAAGGACGAGCTGCCCCTGAGTTCCTGGCATAGATGGTGCCACCTCTGAGGCTAGGGTCTCAAAGACAGTGCCAGGGTAACAAGGGGCAAACCAGGGGTTGCGACCCCTGGTGGCCCCAAATGACGTCCATGCTTCGATCGCGAGCATTTCAGATATGTCTTATAACTTATCATAATGCACTTATCATCAGAATTCCGGGTATCAGCTATTTCCACCTCTGCACGTATCCCCAGGTAAATTTCGACAGGCCAAACCTGCTGATATATAGAAGGGGAACATCCTGGTTAATACAGGTGGAATTCAGTGAAGAAACTAACTAATTCCACGTCGCACCCGTGGGTGGACTCCTCCCTCTCGATTACTAGACAAGTCAACGCCGTCTCCTCCTCATGCTTTCACACCCTCCGCATGCTCCGCAAGATCTTCCGATGGATCCCGATCGAAACCAGGAAGACGGTCACCCAGGCCCTCGTCACCAGCCGGATGGACTACGGAAACACCCTCTACGCCGGAACCACAGCCAAGCTACAGAAAAGACTACAACGCATCCAGAACGCCTCCGCCCGACTCATCCTGGACATCCCTCGACACAGCCACATCTCCGGCCACCTGAGGAACCTGCACTGGCTCCCCGTCAACAAGAGGATCACGTTCAGGCTCCTCACCCACGCACACAAGTCTCTCCACGACCTGGGCCCTAAGTACCTCAACGACCGCCTGACCTTCCACACGCCCACCCGCCAGCTACGGTCCGCCAGCCTTGCCTCCGTACCACACATCCGAAGAGCCACCGCCGGAGGCAGATCCTTCTCCTACCTGCCGGCCAAGACATGGAACTCCCTCCCCATCCACCTTCGGATGACCCAGGACCACCTCGCCTTCAGGAGACAACTCAAGACCTGGCTGTTCGAGCAGTAGGGGCCCCCTTCCCCCAAGCGCCTTGAGACCCTTCCGGGTGAGTAGCGCGCTATACAAGTGTTATGATTGATTGATTGATTGATAGGTTGTGCACCATTGGCCTTAGTGGAAACAAGGAAATTAAGCCACCAGTCTCCTAGTTTGGTGGTAAAAAATAGGGCCATAATCGTGATTATTTGGGTCCCTCAACCCTGGGCCTGGTGCTGCTGCATCCGCTGCCGTATTGGTGGATACAGCCCTACCATCACACCACATATTCTAAGTGAAAATTCAGAATATGAGATATTTTCCTCACCAAAAAAAAAGTACTCCTCAGTGTTTTGGTATTTACAGGTTGCAGTAAATCACCCGGCCCATTTGTAACTGGGGCAAAAGAGTATACAGAAGTCCCTGCGCCACGTGTATACTTTTTTCTACCCTAATAGGTCTCTGTCAACACAATCTCTGCTGCTGCGTGCTATGGTTTAGGGATAAGCAAGCAACTGGCTTACAAATGTGTCAACTTTTTTTAGTATTGATAGACAACAGCTGGTTGGTCGGCTTCTGTCTATGACTTCAACTTGTCCACTGGGAAACGGGAAACGATTTCCGCCTGACCCTGCAAATAAATACAGGTCACCAGAAAACAAACCGAAAAGACCTGCATACGCGCCTTGTCAAACGCTTATCGTCAATCTGTGGATTTACAATCCAATTTAAAGGTGACATACGTTTCCTAAGGCAGACAGAAGAGGGAGCAAGCAGCTCGTTCGTCGTCCTCGAAACGCCGAAGTAGAATCTATATTTGCCTCTGTTTGCTTTCATATTGTCTGCTAGCCTCCCTCTGAAAATTCAGAGCTCCTGTGACATTTCAAATTCTAAACCCCTTTCCTTTACGTTCATGTTTTGTTTTGAGACCACCCACTCGGTCTTTGAGGGACAAAGGTCCAAATTCATCCTTATGATCAGCTCTCCAGTGAGGCTACAGTTAAATATCGGCTGCCTCGCTGTATATTATCACACTAATCATTACGTTTTTCTTTATTCACAGCCCACTCCGCCTCCCCTGCTGAGGAAAATTCGCATTGCCTGGCCCCTCGCAGGGAAATGGGGTCAGCTCTGTCAGCCATGTTGGCGACAGGCCTAGTGAGTGTCGCGCTCTGCTATGAGGGAGCAGAAACCACGCACATCTAAATAACAGGCCATTTCTCTCTCCTCTTTGTAATCCGGGGGCTGTTACAGCCCAGAGGCAGCCATGCTGTCACCATTCCAAACTGTTAATGGCGGCAAGCTTTAAAGCTGGTCGGTGCTTCAGCCAGGCTGATGAATTGTAGATAAATGTCCAGCGAGAGACTGCTCGGCTTCTTTCCCACAATCTCATGGCGAAAACTATTGTGTCCTTTTGAAAGGGAGGGGTCGGAGGGTCAGCGCAGAGTTCAACAATGGGCGCAGACGCAATACAGGGCCTTATTCAACCAGACATTCCCAAGTGCAGTTTTCTGTACGCCTGCTTTTTCAATTGTGCGGTATTTCCATGTAGCCAATACCGTGCGTTATTGGCATTCCCCAGTGTCAATGGACCCATTGATAGACCTATCCAAAGCGCACATTCGAGAGGAATTTGAGGCATCTCCTGGCAGAAGGACAGCGTGCTGGAAGACTTGACTTCTGCCGGGAGCGTTGGACCGCTCTCAAAAGAGCATGTCTGTCTCTGGTTGCTGAGCACAGATGCGTCACAGCTTCCGGGCATGTATGTGCCATGTAATTCACAAAAGACAGCGTTGTTTCTTGAAATGTTTTCTCTCCCACATCATTGCTCATCAGCCTGTCATGCCATTTCTTATGGGCAGGATTTGATTTGACGCAGGTTTCTGGGTTGGTTTTAGTTTTTTTAATGGTTCAGTGAACAGCTCTCCTAGTATGGCCTAATTTGCAGACTGTGCATTTGAGAAGCACACGTTTTAGCATGGATGCCTGTATTATAAAATTAGATTACGTGCAAACTGCACATGGCCGTACCATTTATGAAGTGTACAAACGAGCATTCTGTGCAGTGCTTAATATGTAAAAAATAAATAAAAAAAAGTGCCATAGCTCTTGTCAGGAGGTCACTGCAGTTTGCACCAAACAGTGTCCCACCATGCTGCCAAGTGCAGTCCTGTCAAGTATCACGCATCACGTGTGACACTCACGCATTTCAGTGCGGTGATCCGCATCACCGCACTGAAATGCATTGTCACGCATTTTACCGATCGTGCCACCGGCGGCTACTGTGCACGGCTTCTGCTGCTCCGAGTCCCGTCCGAGAGCCTGCTGCAGCCAGTGCCAGCAGCTGCTCTAGTTCATTCTTAATCATAGGTTCTAATCGCTGCTGTCAGGTCGTGCCGGGCTGAGTGAAAGCGCGGCTACAATGTAGCATTACAATCCTCGGTGCTGGTTTCAGGCTGGCGCCGTAATTTCCTGCCCACCGCACTTAAATTTGACAGACACACACTGTTAGCAGTTAATTAGGGGGGGCGGGGCCGGTGCTGTAACTGGCTAACACAGCCAGGTTTACTCACAGGGCGCCAAGGTGATTATAATCCGGATGTGACGCTTACTTCCCCTCACGTCCGGAGGAAGTACTGGAAGTAAAGGCGGGCCACTTAAATCGAGTCAGTGGGAGTCCTCGCCTTCAGTGGTGCCAGCCTGGTGGTGTGCTGCACTGTCTTCGTGCACAGCTGAGGTGGGAAGTGTGACAATTCAGACTATTCAAGGCCTCAAAGCTGTAAGAATGGCTTGGGCAGCAAGTAATTGTATTATTAATGCATATGGAATTATTAATTAACTGTTCTGGCCATCTTTAAACTAGCCAGACGTCACCATCTTGTGGCAGACTGTACCAAGTGCCGGTGTTTACAATTAAGTGCAGGTGTCAAGCTCAGAAACCAGTGGCTCAAATTTAGCACTGATTCTGTGCAAATTGCCCATCCTCCTTACATGCTGTTAATCAGAAGGGCAGACATACTTGTTGAGGGCAATTTACACCGACTTCCATTCTAGTTTCATGCACAAGCAGTAGGTTGTACCCTAAAGAGTGGTTGAAGTGCATTCAAGTATTGGCGCAAAGTGGGCCACGTGAGTGAGAGCGTGGGCGGGGTCAAAAGGGTGGCCAAAAAAGCAAAAAACATTCAGTAACTTTTTTCGGTCGTTCGCCTTTTGGGAACCACATGTAAAATAAGGCACATTTGAAATGAACAAGTAATGCAAGTAAATATAATTATTGGGAAATGCCCTATCGAACAGCACGGAACCTCTATTAGTTATTGCACTGCAGAGGTCTTTGTCTGTAACAAGCGAGCCATAGAATTGAATCCTAGTTGGCATAGAGGAGAAAAGTGACTTGTCTATGTTTACTGCTACGAGATCCTAGTCTGCGACAGAGAGCATTGAGAATATGTAAATATTTATTTTTACTTGCATTGTATGAAGTATACGATAGGCTACTAAAAATGTGCCAAAAGTTTTAAAATAAAAAGTGCTTCCACAAATTATATTTTAGTAATAGCCAGACTGTACGTAGTGCAAATTCTTTTTATAACTGTCCTTTAAAAGCACACACTTAAAAGCTCAACTGGTAACTAACTTGCAACACCATTGAAATAGGGTGTGTCATTAGGAAGCTTCAAGTGATTCTGTTAATTAAAGCCAAAGCTGGCTTCCATGCTTCAAGTGATTCTGTTAATTAAAGCCAATACTGGCTTCCAAGTACCTTTTACATTTGCAGCCTGACCACTTGCACACATTTACATTTCTTTCAAGCAAGCAGGCACCCTGGCAAGAATGGTTGCTTAGCTGCCTGTCCCTCCTTTCTGGGTTGCACAGCTCAGGAGACACCCTGTCTTACATTTCATCTGAGGCATTTCAACTCTCGGAATTAACCTTTTCCGAACAATCCTGTTTTCAGAAAAAGTAGGGACATTATTATTCTTAAATTAAAAAAGTAAGGGCATGTCATGCCCCTCAGATCCCCCCCACTTCGACCATTTGCCTAAATAGTATTTGAAGTGTAACTGCAACAAATGATGGACGGATTGCTATAATACAACAGAAAGAACCGGTTTGTTTATAGAGTTCGCCTGCACACCGTTTGTCCCTGCTATTCTTCAGAACAATGCTCACTCTTCTGGGTTAACTGCAAAAACCTAAATCTCTACATTTAAGTTCACAATTTAGAGGACCACTATATATATACTTTGCTCACTTCACCAATAGTTCATAGTTAATCAAAAGTACTTCACAAAATTGTTTTTGTATATTAATACTATAAAAAAAAATTGTGCTCCTCCAAATTGTGAACTTGGATGGACGGAATGCTGAAAGATTCAAACATTCTCCCCCAGTCAAGAGATCTGGGTTAAATCCATCATTATTTTGCCCACTACGCCACCCCAGTCTTGGCCCTGTGCCTCATGGGAACAGTCCAGACCGAACTGCCAAGCCGGGTCCTCCCTGTACCGGAAACAAGCATCCTGGTACCAGGTTTCAGGGTATGTCACCCTTCATCAGCCAGGCTATCTTGAATCCAGTGGCACAGTGAGCAAGGGACCCTCTTCTGGACATACCCATCCCACTTAGGGCGAAAAGTGTAACTGCATCAAATGATGGACCGAATGCTGAATGATTCAAACATTCTCCCCCAGTCAAGAGATCTGGGTTAAATCCATCATTCTTTTGCCCACTACGCCACCCCAGTTTGGACCCGGCCATATGCAAATCAGTCTTGACCCTGTGCCTCATGGGAGCAGTCCAGACCGAACTGCCAAGCCAGGTCCTCCCTGGACCAGAAACAAGCATCCTGGAACCGATTTCAGGGTATGTCACCTTTCATCAGCCAGGCTAGCTGATGAAAGGTGGTGCAGTGAGCAAGGGACAAACGTCTGGGCATACTCATCCCTCTTAGGGCAAAAATGTTTAACTGCAACAAATGATGGACGGAATGCTGAATGATTCAAACATTCTCCCCCAGTCAAGAGATCTGGGTTAAATCCATCATTCTTTTGCCCACTATGCCTCCCCAGTTTGGACCCAGCCATATGCAAATCAGTCTTGACCCTGTGCCTCATGGGACAGTCCAGACCGAACTGCCAAGCCAGGTCATCCCTGGACTGGACACAAGCACACTGGGACTGGGTTCATGGTATGTCATCCTTCATCAGCCAGCAGAAAAATAATGGATTTAGGCCCAGATCTCTGTACTGGGGGAATGTATGACATTGTTCTGCATTCTGTCCATCAATTGTTCTTTTTGTATTTGTCACCCCGAGTGGGACGGGTATTCCCCGACGTGGGTCCCGTGCTCTCCATGCCACTAGAGTCAAGTTATCCTGGCTGATGAGGGCTGAAAGCCCGAAACCGTTCCTAGGATGCTTGTTTCCTGTCCCGGGAGGACTGGCCTGGCAGTTCGGGCTGGTTCGTTCCTATTGGGTGCAGTGTCAAGACTGATTTGCATATGGCTGGGTCCAAACTGGAATGGCATGGTGAGCAAAAAAAACGATAGATTTAGGCCCAGATCTCTGTACTGGGGTGAATGTATGACATTCATCTGCATTCTGTCCATCAAATGTTCTTTTTGCATAAATAGTATTTGAAGTCCCTTTGTAACTAGGGCTTTTTTGACATTTTGTAAAAAGAAAATGACAAAAAAAGGCAAAAAAAGTAGGGCGAGTATGTGTATTTTTTAAAGAGCTGTACTATCAACATTCAGACTAGAATCTGTGTTGTATGGCACTGAGGGTATGTCCTTTTACAAAGACCTCAGCTGATAGAAAACCAGCATAGGATGAAGGGAATAAGGTATACATTTCAAGTGAATGGCATTCTAGAATTTAGAACCATACATTCATATTAAATTTCATCTGAACACAGAGGAAAGGTTAAAAAAGATGCTTGGTAGCCTTTTCATCTGGCTCAAACGGGTCTCTTTCTTTATTGCTGGAAGACAGTTGGAGAAAGAGTAGACATGGGTCCTATAATACGGTTCAATATGAGTTTATTTTATTTTTTGTCGTGTTTCTTCTCCTCTATAAATGTTCAAATACATTTCCAGCTCCAGAGTCAGTATGTTTTACTGACAGAATATCGACCCTTCAAAATATCGAGGTCAAAAAAAAAAAAAGAAAAATAATATTGTGACCAAAATATTGAGGTAAAAAATATCGTCATCTTATACTTATAATGGTAAGTACATAAAATATTGAAAACAAAATATCAACATTATTAATATTGTTGTTTTTTTTTTTTAAATATATATGCAGTAAAATAATACATATTATATATATTTAATAGTAATAATAAATAAAAAAAGAAAATAGATTTAATATATATTTTAACAAATATAACAAACTCAATTTAAAAAAGTTAAACACACATATATATTTACACATATCTACTTAAAAACAATTATTAAACAATTTTTTTAATTTATATTATAAATTCATTTTTTTCAAATAATATAAAAACATAACAAATAAATATTTGTATATACACATATACAAATAACATATCATATTTACCGAACAATTAAAATGAATTAAATTAAACAAGTAAACAAATTAAAATTCTTAACCCCTTCGGTGCTCGTGACGGAATGGTTCCGTCATGAGCACTAGTGCTCATGTGCTCACGACGGAAACATTCTGTCATGCACACACAAGCATAAAATACCTCTGCTGCAAACAGCAGAGGGATTTCATTTTTTTTGCCTCAAGAGGTAGGGAAGAGCTTTTTCAACATCTGAGGCTTTTTTTTGTCTAATGTAATGATGATCGCGCGCATGGCGCGCTGACGTCATTACATTGGAAATTAAACTACAACTTCATTTTCACTGTTTCGGTGCTTGTGGGGCAATCTCAGCCCCCACCCCGAGCACCGAATCACAAGGGAGAACTATTATTGGAAAGGGGAGAATCTCCCCTTTCCAATGGTACCATTCCCCAGTGGACCCCTGCTTGGTGATTGCCGTAGGAGGGCAGTAGCACACAATCGCCACCCCCCTGGGGTGGCAGAAAGCATCCAAGACACTTGGGATTATTTTTCTATAGGTTAGGGGTGAGGCTGCCCAGAATAGGCATGCCAATGCACCAAACCAACATTTTGCACAGTTGTACTTTTTCAGGTTTCCATACAATTCAACTCCACACTTAGACCATTTTCCAATGAAAAACAGTTCATGTATTCCTATGAAAAGAAATGAAGTTATCGGTTAACAGGTAAGTACTCAGTCTTTGGGGTTGAGTTTCTGGAGTTAGAACAAGGGTTCCTCCAAGGTCAAGGATGTCCTCTCACTGACCAGAGGGTGACTGGTGGGGGAGTGAGCATAGTCCCTAATCCTGATTGGGTAGTGCCTGCCATCTGCAAGATGGTGGGCACTGAAGAGTGGGCATCACCTCGCCTCCCTGACCTGAGTGGAAGGGTTGGCAGAGGTGGGCTCACCTGGGCTGGCTAATTTTTCCTGCTTGTCTTCCCGCCGAAAACGAGGGGAGGCAGGAAGGGGGCCTGCTCCTGATAGCAGGAGAGGCTGGGGATCTCATTACAAAAGCTGCAAGGCCTTTGAAGCTCCCCTGCCACAGATGGCTCTTCCTGACCTGGGGGAGGTGTGAACACCTGCACCCAGGCAAGGCTTCCCAGTTTTCAGTAAAGCCATTATGGTGCTGTGGAGTTCGTAATGACAAACTCCCAGCCCCATATACTCTTTGTGGCAGTACTGAACTTACTATGTCTAAGAACTGGCTTAGACATCGTAGGGGTACAAGGCTCATGCACCTGTACACTCACCACTGATATAGTGCACCCAGCTAGAGGGGTGGCTGACCTCAGCCAGGGCAGTGGGTTGTATGCATCGCACACAGGGATGTGTGCCATGTCGACTCTTCACTTTGTTCTGCACCAAAACACACAGCATGCAATAGCAGAGTGTGTGGGTAAACGTACAGGGCCTCTAAGGGTGGCAAAATAAGTGCTGCAGCCCTTAGAGGCCTTCCCTGACCACAGTGCCCTTGGTACCCATGGTACCTTTTACAAGGGACTGACATGTGGCCAGAAAGGTGCTAATTGGTGTACAAGGTCCAGTTTTTGGGAAAGAACACAGGTCATGGGAATCTGATTGGCAGGGACCCAGGGCACATCAAGTCAAAGTGCATCAGTAGTCTGGCAAAAAGGGGGGGGGGGTTACTGCAACAGAAACCCAGCTTCCTACAGTTACACCCTGCTTTAAATATAGATTTCGCGTACTGGCCATGTGATAAGAAACTTTGCATTCTGCAACTGTGGAGAAGAGGGTCTTTGGTGATTTATAAGACTTTGGCATGATTTATTCTTCAAACAGCATGACATGGGATTAAGTTGAAGAGCAGAAACATAAAGTGTTGTCATTTTTAACTTTTATTTTAGGTTTTTGAGTTTTGAGTTCGTTAATATCCTATTTACGATCAAATGACTGGATATTTATGGATTTTGTAAAAAAAAAAATATTTTGAAGAAAAGAAACTATTCTTTTGAAGTTTCCTGTGGTTCAATAACCTGCAAAAGATATGCTTCCTTATAAGTATGTGTAGTATAGACTAGAAGAAACATTTACTCCCTCAATTTTGGTACTGCTTATTGTTACACAGCTTTAACACTTTCCCACTATGGTGAGAGTATTGCGATCAAGTATACGTAATACACCAACTTTTATAGTCTATTGTTTTGCTATTGTTGAGGAATCCAATAGTGTAAATTTAAATGAGATTATTAGTTGCCTTGCCAATGCTTTGTTGTTGGGATGGAGGAAGCTAATGTGTATAATTGTGTCTTTTACCATTTTTGTTATGGAACACAAACCAACATTCCTACAGACATATGTTCTGGTGGCTTAGTGAACTAATCCGCCCACTTTAGGGGCTTGTGTTTGATCTCATGGTCACATGTTCAAAACCTGGTGGGTGTTCACTCAGCCTTTCATCTTTCTGAGGTTGATAAAAGGAATATAGTTGAGTAAACGAGAGTAGTTGGCCTAACAGCTACGGCGGTTGACATCGAATCTGGGGAACTGGGTTTTTGTCTCGGCAATGACGTTGAACATCCTGTGATTCTGGGCAAATCTCTTAATCTCCCCATGCCTAAAAACTAAAAAAAAATGAATGTGTCCTCATGTAATGCAACTGGTGCTATGTAAAGCGCTTTGATATTCGATTCGTGTCAAGTTTGCGCTATATAAAACTCTGTAAAATAAAAAAGTAAAAGAAATAAACATCTGTTAGCACCAAGATGCCCTTCTGGGTGAACATGTGTTTTTCAAACACACATGTTGTGATTGCGCACAGCCATTGAGACCTCTACGCACACTGTTGGGAAGGAAGGTAATCTTAACCCTATCCCTTTCCAGTGCCGTAGGTGATGGTGTGGATTGCCTTTTAAGGTTAATCACTGGAGGCAAACTGTACTTTTATACATAACTTGCACTCACAATACCTAACTCTTTTAGGGTTTACAGCATGAGAGAAAGTTAGTAGTGCTCGCATAGCTGACATGCCCCAGCGCCTAAACAAAATATTGCCTACATACAGTTTCCACTCACATGTTGGTATGTTTTTGGGAAACTGCAAATAAATAGGAATCCTGTCCCCAAATTTAATTGGAAAATTAAATATTTCAGCAATAAATGGAGAGATATCACAGGAAAGTGCACACCAACCTGCCCAGCGTTTACTAGTT
Organism: Lissotriton helveticus; assembly: GCF_964261635.1. NCBI lineage: Eukaryota > Metazoa > Chordata > Amphibia > Caudata > Salamandridae > Lissotriton > Lissotriton helveticus. Next base: position 915,916,568 of record NC_136067.1, read on the forward strand.
GTGTGTTGAAAGAGTTACCATAAATAGAAAACTACAGGAAAATTTCAGATGACATTTTGAATTCCATATTATTCCTAGTCTTACACATGTATAATGCATGCATTGCATACATTATGCAATCACAAAGTTAGGAAAAAAGACATAGGACCTAATTATGATGTAGAGCAGACTTAAGTCCGCCTAACACCGTCTTGGTCCTGGGACCGGCCAACCTCTGGTTGGCGGTTCTGGCCGCCTAATTAGGATGCGACCGAACACTGTTCAGGCGCATTCCTACATTTCCCTATGGGAGTATGTATTACAGCCGTAAACTGGCCATTCTACATGCTCCCATAGGAAAATGGGAGGTGCCTTTCATCCCTACACCACATGGCACACAAGGTGCAGGGATCAAAAGGGGGCACCATAGGTACCCCCTTAGCTCCCAACCAGAGGTCGCACACATGAGGGGGCCCTGCTGGGGGCCCCCAAGCATGGTTTCCAACATGGTTTCCATGTAAGACAGTCCGGCATGGAAACCATGCAGGAAACCTTTCATCATAATCCCAAGGGCAGAAAGGTTCGCCCTTTGGGATTACGAGCAGGTTCTGACTGGTTGATGGGCTCCTTGTGCCATTCGGAATCCAGCCAGAATGACCAGCCAGGTTCGAATCCGACTGGCTGATACATAATCAGCCAGTAGGAATTGAAACCGACGATGGTGGTCGGAAAGTCTTTGACCAAAGGTCAGAGGCTTTCCCACCTCCATCGTATTCGGACCCATAGTTGGAAAACACAATATCCACATGGATATGCATTAAAATGTGCATGCTTTGCACATAAGTAGCACACGTATATTGTGGGTACCTCAGAAACGGTAGACCACGCTTGCATTTAATTGTAACATTTTCACTCTACAGTTTACACATGTAACTTTAAAACAATGTGAGCCAATCAGTCCAGCACTGAGCTTCATGCCTAGACCAAAGTTCCTTATTATGCTTTCATTTTTTGCTTTATAGCCATCAGTAAGGTACAAAAACATTTCCTATGAAGCAGTGAGAATATGAGGCAATAAAAGTGAATAAGTGGTTGATCATCCCAGTAACACCGTTGGTTACCAAAACTCCCACACCCTTTAAATGTTAAAATTATTCTTTACTTGTTGCTGAAGACAGAGATCATTAGCCTTTCTCTTTGTTCGTCTTTACAACACCAGGATTATTTCTAATAGTGTCCATATCTTTGTGGACATTCATGGTCTTCACTGTGCTTTGCGCAGAAGGTTCTTTTGAATTCGTGATTGTAGTTCTCAGTGAGTGATAGTAGCGTACAGTGTTCTATTGTGCCCTCAAAGATGACTGTATCTTTGATATTCAGTAATGCAAGAGGGGGCAGAAATGCACCATCGACCATTGGGGGTCTTAGAGTGAAGCGATGATGCTTCGGGTTTTTCAGCTGACATGCAGATGCCACTCTTGCTTGGGCATTAAACAACTATATGAACATTGAGAGTAGTGTTGTACATTCCAGCCTGGTAGTTTATGTTGCATATTTTACTTGGCATGCTGTGTTTCCATAAGAGTGTCACTTAGTGACTGAATTTATTCATTTGTCAGTATTTTCTCTGTAATTTACATTCACAGGCTGTGGATTGTTACTTTTTCTGCTTTGTGCTTCGTTGTGGGACACGGCACATGATAATAGTTCTCAAAATCTCTAATTTCAAGAGAGTATTAGGATAAAGGCTTGTTGCACCAGACATGAAGGAGTTTATTGATTTCCCTTTGCCTATTTTTGTGAAAAAGTAGTTTCTTCCTCCATGAAAACTTTGTACAAAGCCCTGGACAGAAAACAAGCCAGACTGAAATCAGCTGTTGATAGCAATAGCCCCCACTTGGGGGAGACTGCTTTTTTGGGTCCATCCAGGTATGATCAAAAGATTCCGCTGACACAGATGATTTTGTGCTGGTGACAGTTAATGTTTGTGTGTTTTCTAAGGCAGTGGCTCCTAACCTGTGGTCCATGAAGCCTCTTGACGGGGTCCGCAACTGCTTATGAAGTTAAATAATATTAACATATTAATAAAGTGTGTATATATATATATATATATATATATATATATATATATATATATATATATATATATAAGCAAAATGTACAATTGAAAATTTGAAAATGTTCTGTAAATGTGTTAAGGGATTTGAAATTGGAGTCTTCAAATTAAGTGAGCATCCTCAAATTGATTGGTGGTAGTAGTTCAAATGCATCAAAGATTTTAGTATGGCCGATGAGTAGACTCAATTGAATATAGAAAAGCTCCATCTATTTTTTGTGTATTGTTTTGCGGTTCAAAACATCGAAAATGCCTAAGCCGGGGTCCCCAATTTACAGTAATTGCTCAGTGACGGTCCCCGGATTCCAGCAATAATTCGGTGGGGGTCTTCGGATTCCAGCAATGATTAAATGGAAGTCCAGAGAAGTCAAAAGGCTAAGAACCACTGTTCTAAAGCATGTACTGATCGATTTTGGAAAAAGGGGGTGGTGATGGACAGAGTTTCTGAATGATGCAGAATACTCTCACCAAGTCAAGAGATCATGGTTTTAATCCATCACCTGTTTTTAGCTCATTGCACCATCCCAGCTCAGAACCTGGCTATATGCAAATTAGTCTGTTCCTGTCCCAGTGCATGATGGGAACAGGGCAAACCAAACTACCAAGCCAATTCTTATACTGGGAAGGAGACAAGCTTCCGGGGACCGGTTTCTGGCATCACAGCCTTCGTCGGCCCGGCTTGCTTGAATCCTGATGGTACAATGAGCAAGGGACTCACGTCTGAGTATACCCTCCCACACATAGTGTGGATAAAATCGATTTTGGAAAAAGGGGGTGGTGATGGACAGAGTTTCTGAATGATGCATAATACTCTTACCAAGTCAAGAGATCATGGTTTTAATCCATCACCTGTTTTTTAGCTCATTGCACCATCCCAGCTCAGAACCTGGCTATATGCAAATTAGTCTGTTCCTGTCCCAGTGCATGATGGGAACAGGGCAAACCAAACTACCAAGCCAATTCTTATACTGGGAAGGAGACAAGCTTCCGGGGACCGGTTTCTGGCATCACAGCCTTCGTCGGCCCGGCTTGCTTGAATCCTGATGGTGCAATGAGCAAGGGACTCACGTCTGAGTATACCCTCCCACACATAGTGTGGATAAAATCGATTTTGGAAAAAGGGGGTGGTGATGGACAGAGTTTCTGAATTATGCAGAATACTCTTACCAAGTCAAGAGATCATGGTTAAGCATGTACTGCCCATACGTGTTTTGAGGAAGGGAGGATTTTATTGGCCATCAACCTGTCTAGAGATGATGTAGTCTTGTTTGGTGACCATTGGCGATAAGAAAGAAAAAAATATCACAAAACATCATCTGGAAATAAATAAATTAGTGAATGGCCAAGGAGTTTCAACATCACCTTTCTTGGTTTGTGTCTTTAGAACCTGCTTGTGCTGCCTTGAAGTGCACCTATCTATGTCTGATTCCCAGGATCTTCACTAGTTTGTAAAGAGAAAAGAATTTCTAAGTTTAATTCCCAGATTTGTGATGTTGCAAGTGACTCAGCAGATCAGAGGGACAAGCTGGTATTCCCTCTATTTAATTAATTCAACCTCTATTGATTGGGAACCTGTGTCAAGTGTGATGCTATACAATAGGTGCTAAATTTGTAGACCATTAGATAGGGTAGAAATTCGAGGCTATGCTTTAATATCTGCACCCTTTTACCCTATATATACCTCTGGGTAATGCAGCTAGCGCAGCCACAGCCAGTCAATTAGGGCTGAAGCGTCACACCCCTCCACCCTTTGCCCCTCACAAACAGTATCTGTCAGGATGAACAAAGGTCAGCCTGACAGACACTGTCAATTTTCAGGTCAGGCAGCCAGGAGCCAGACATGCGCTAAATGTGTAGACTCCTGGCTGCCTGAGCTGAACTTTGCTGGGCTGAGGAAGCCACACTCCTGTCGGCGTGACCTCCTCAGCTCAGCAAAGCTCAGTGATGATGGGTAGCACTACTGATTGCCTCGTATCTGGGCACTTCAGTTTTAAGTCCTGAAGCACCCAGGGTCGAGTGTCAATCAGTGACACTTCATCACAGAGCAGGGCTGGGGTCAGCAGCCTCACTGACCCCATCCCACTCTGTGATGATGTTGGGACTGCTGCCTTCCCTCATTGGCTGACCTTGGGTCATCCGATGAGGGAAGGCTGCAGTCCCAAGCCTCCCGGAACCTCTTGTGGGTTGTGAATACACCGTCTTCATCTGATAGAGAGATTTACATTTCCTCTCTTCACCCATGAGGTACCCTACATCAGTCTCGGCCTGTCTTTCCCACTCCATAATACCTACAACTTTGATTTCAGTGGTCAGATCAGATGCGTGTACCCATCAAGTAATGCAGTCCGAATAAACACTCTTGTAGAAAAAAAAGTGAAACAATAAAATATACTTTTGGACAGCCCGGGGATGCTTACAGCATGCCAGAATGTTACTTAGGTTTGAATGAATGTAATTTATAAAGTGTGCAGCTGCTTCACTTGAAGTGTCCAGCGCTAAAAGCATGTAAAATGGAACAGTAACTTATAGTACTCTTAAAAAAGTGAGCTTTTAACAAAGCCTTAACTGTGTATCACCAACATTGGATAACAGATTAAAACCCCAGATCTCCACAAACTTGCCTTAAAGCTTTTTCTAAATCAGAATCTCTGGGCACTTTAGGAAGCCGGTTCCAGTTTTTTGCTGTCAAATGGGCAAAGGTGCGTCCACCCAGCCTATCCTTGTGTATCTTAGGGATACATACTAAGCCCTGGTGGGAAGAGCGTAGAGTTCTGCTGGGAACATGCTGTATAACTCTCATTCGTAGATAGAAGGGTTGGAAAGATGCATAGTCCTATAATTGATAGTCGGGGCTTTGAACATTACCCTCTGTTTATTGGGGAGCCAATGTAGAGTCTTCAAGTTTTGCATAGAGGGTTATCTTATGGGGAATTTCAAAATAAGACAGGCAATGGCATTTTAAGTGGTTGTAGTTTATTAAGAAGTCCTCCTGGTAGTGCCTAATACAGTGAATTTGCATAGTACATCTTTGATTTGATCATAGCATGAATTACTTCTTGCGAGAGCAATCAGGTAGAAATACCAAATTCTTCTTTAAGTTTTTTAAGAGGAAAAAGCATGCAGCAGCTATATTTCTCACATGGGGCTTAGAAGATAGTTGTTTTTATAATATAACACATAGGTTCCTAACCTCATCTATGGGAACTGGATGAGCACCCTAGTTCTCTGATCACAGAGATGTATCTGCAGGTGAACCGAAGGCTCGGGAGAACACAATTTTAGATTTATCTGAGTTCAGCCTCAGATAACTTTGATTCAATCACTTCACTTGGTGGTCAGACAACTCTGTGCGTTTTCCACCACAACCCTGTCCATCTGATGAAAGGAAAGCATCAACTGTGTATCACCAACATTGGATAACAGATTAAAACCCCAGATCTCCACAAACTTGCCCAGAAAGGCTAGATAGATATTGAAAAGAGCTGGACTTAGAGCAGAACCTTAGGGTATCCCACACCACATCTTCTTAAATTCCAAAGAAAACAGTGAAAGATATACAGATTTCTGATCCGTCTTATAGGAAGGATTGGAGCCACTTGTTGGCCATATTGGTAATGCCGGTAGCTCTTAGCTGGTCCAGCAGAATCTCATGAGCGACAGTATCAAATGCGGCTGAGAGGTCAAGCAAAATAACTACTGCTTGTTTACCTAAATCTCAATTAGATTTAACATTTTCTGCCACCTCGAGAAATGCTATCTCAATGCTAAAACCTTTACGAAAAAACAGATTGGGAGGAATGCAATGAATCATTATTTTCGATAAAGTGTTGAATCTGGCTGTTGACTGACAGTTTTCACAGTTCTTCCAGAGCCAGACTGGAGGGAAATTGGTCTATAGTTATTCATACAGGAGTGATCCGAATTTGTTTTTTTTTTAGAAAAGGGAGGGCCACAGCCTTTTTCCATAGATTTGGGAAGAGGACCAATTTGTTTGTTTGTAGCATTAAATGCATTAATTATTATTTAACTGTAACCCTGTGCATTTTGCATATGCATTTGAACGTTACTAGTTTCTTACGGCATCAGGCTGAAACAAAACAAATTAAAAGTTTTGATTTGCAGATCAGTGAGATCTAACCATTCTTTGTACTTTATAAAAATCTCATTTCTCGGTAGAGAAAATAAAGGGGCTTATTAACAGGGCACGGCGGTAGAATTATCACCGCTTTAGCGTCCGTTTTCGGATGAAAAGCGGCGATAATTCTATCGCCCTATCAGCATGGATATGCTAACACGTGATTCCATGCCTTTGTGCCCATTTTATTTGCGCCTCGCCTTTGCATCGCATCGCATCGCTAATTAGATGTGAGGTAGGAGTTCCGGACTGAAATTCAGCTGGAATAATCGCAATCCACAGCTTCTCCCTATTTACTAGGAAATCCCTAACCCGTATAGCATCATTAAAAGTAGCGCTAAACGGGTATATCGCTGGTTCCTTATGCCTGCTAATTTCCCGACTTACCTATATGTTGCATGGGAGATGGATCATCATGCTAAGTCCACTTCTCCATATTTACAATTTTTTCCCTAACGCTTTGTCATATCACTGGTAATCCAGCGATATTTCCTGCTTATCGCCGCTATTGCCGGGATTTCTATCGCCTCGACGATGCGTGTTGTAAATATTGCGCTGACCGGTCGACAGAATCTGGCGATGGGCGGCGTTAGGATTTTGCATGCTAAACGCGTCCACCGATAATTATTGCTGCCGCTTGCTGATATGCCCCAAAGCCTCTTATTCCATTGACTTCTCAACCAAATGCCGTGTATCATGCTTTGTCTTCCAGGTGTAACAAGCTGAGGTAGATGAGGAATATTTACATATTTTACAGGGTAAGCCTTCTCTTCAGCGCTCTCAAAGCTTACTGTGCCTCGAACCAAACCACATTTATGTCCCATACCATGTGTTGCTACATGAGAGTATCTGAGAGCTGCCATTGCACGTTGGAAAATGTAGTCCCTGCACACAGGCCTTGAATTAGTAGATAACTGCAGACTAAGTTTTAATCTAACTGTAAAAGGAATGGGGTAGCTGCAGGCTGCTTCATCCTGACGAGAGCAGCTAAATATAAACAGTGTATATTTTCGACTAAAAATATTTTTCCAGCAAAAATTACAGTTCACCAACCCAAAACGATTTGAACGATTTTAGGATCCAGAGATGGACACTATGACCATGAAACTAAGAGGCGACAAGATGAACTGTACACTCCTTAGCCAGTAGGTCAGAAGTAACTGCACAGAGCTTCCTTTACACTTAGCTTACAACATCCTTGCAAACACAGAAAGCCCGATTCACAAAGGTAATGTGAGACGAAAGTCTAACTGTATCATTTATATTTACAAAGGGCATTTACATAAATGCCCTTTGTGAATACCAAAAGTCATAAATTTAGATATTCGTAACACTTTACCTTTATGAATCAGGTCCAGAGAGGTTGAAATGGTTTAGCAACACCGTGGTAGAGAACCAAACAATTTCAAAAGGTGGATGCAGGTAAAAAAGAAACAATAAAGCAATGTATTTACTGCAAAAAATATAATGATATATTAGTGAGTTAATTTTAAGGCACAGAATAGTCCCTCCTGCATTGCAATGCAACAACTCCATGAAGGCAGATTGATACACCAAACAGTCCATAGCATGAAGTTAGAGAGTAATATATTTGTGGAGTGAAGCCAAAGCCTACTCTACATATATATAATGTTCTGGGGGCATATTTACAAAAGAGTTGCATCACCCTTGCGCCAAGCAATGGAGCTCAAGACTGACACAACACTAATGTTTGATTTATTAAGCCATGGAAGGCCATCTTTGCATAACTTGGTAATGCTGAAGTAACACAACGCAGCACAAATCGGTGTGTTGCGTTAATCTGTCCTAAGGAGGCGTAGGTGGAGTATGGTATCCAACACATCCACCCATGGATTTTGTTGAATTTGTTTGGATTCCCGGATTTATCAGCAGTGGTAGACCTGGGAATGCGTCAAGATGCTCCTCCTCCCCAGGAGATGCGTAACAAGGAGAAATATCTTTATTTCTCCTCATTACTTCCCCTCTCTCCGTGTGCTGCACAAAAACAATCCTGCTTACAATGCAAGGGTGCCTGCATTGGTGCTATGCAGCACATTATGTGCCAGCGCTGGGAAATGATAGGAATGCACTGCATATTATTAAGTACAACGCATCCCTGACGCTTACCTATCAAGCAGTGCGGCACAGTGACTCGCTGCACTATGCTGCATCATTATTTGTTAAATATGCTCCATGGGAGCATATTTATCATAGGGTTGTGCGGCTTTTGCACCAATGCAATTGGGTGCAAAGGTGAAGCAACCCTTAAGTGTGATTTATCAAGCCACCTAAGGTCACCTTGCGTGGCCCTGAGTGGCTTGATAAATCTGGAGTAAAGCAAAGCAGTGCAAATCACTGAGTTGCATTAATATGCCCCAGGGAGCTGTTACACGGGTGGTAGTGGGTGGTCCAATGCAACACCCATGGATTTTGGTGCATTTCCAGATTTACCGTTACGGGTAGACCTGAGAAGGCGTCAAAATTCAACACATCCCCAGGGGAACCGTAACAAGGAGAAATACCTTTATTTCTCCTCGTTTTTTTTGTCTTTCTATGTTTGCTGCATTCTACAGCACACATAGAAAGAGGAAAATGCCTCAAGGAATTGTTTTTGTACAGGAAAGTTTCCCTTCCTGCACAAAAACAATCCTGCCCTCAATGCAGACACCTTTGCACAGTGGTGCAAGGGAGCATGCTTTCGCAGCAAATTGTGCACGAGCACAGGGAAAAGACAGGAATGCACTGTATTATGTTAAATGGTGCTAATTCCTGCTCTCTCCCTGTCACGCAGCATAGCAAAGTGGCTTGCTGCGCTGAAAATGTTTTTGATAATTTGGACCCCAGGTACCAATGAGTCACATGTAAAGCTGCGCTGTAACCCTGACCTAAAAGAAAAACCCAGCACGACAACCAAGGAAAGCAATGAAAGGAAATGGCTGCTTATCGGGAGATTTAAAGTTTAGGTCAGGGGTCTCATTTCTTCAGAGGCATTAATAATGTTGAATGAGCCAGCTCAGAGAAATGGTCCCCAGACTGCATTTACCATAGACTCGCTGTCTCCAATGAGCCTGTGTGGAAATATCGGTTAGTTCCACTGACTGATACGGATGACCCTCCACCATTTTAATGACCCCCAAAGGAGATATCTGAAGCATGTCTTTGTTTACATTTCTATTGTTTGAGCTAAATAGTGGAAACTAATTTAATCCAAATGAGTTTCTTGGTACTACTGCCATACTTCCTGACACTGGACTCAAATGTATATAAGAACTGCAGCGATGCACAGCTTGAGAGCTTGAGAGCGCAGAGAAGTGCTCCCTGGCCCTTGCACCACATCTTGCACACTTTGGGCCTCATTTACAATATTTTGCAATATGGCAGCACCACAAGCCTGCCTGCTGTGCTGCCCTACAGCAAAAGAAAAGGGCAGGAATGTGCCGTTTCTATCAGATATGGCACATTCCTTTCCTCTTTCCATGCACTGGTGCTCAATTGGCTGCCATACGCCACACTAGGCATCCTTGCAACAAAGTGCAAGGGTGTTTGTGTTGTGGGAATGATCCTGCACAAACACAATCATTGATGGTAATGTCCTCTTACTATGTGTGCTGCTGAATGCAGCACGCATAGAAAGACAAAAAATTGAGGATAAATAAAGTTATTTCTTCTTGTTATGCTTCCCCTTCACCTCCCCTGGGCTGTGCCAGGTTTTGACACACTCCCAGGTTTACAGAACCTTGTAAATCTGGAAATGTGTCAAGTGCCATGGGTGTTAAGTGGGAACACCCAACGTAATGCCCATTGCATGCCTCCCCATCGCAGTGTGAGGCAACACAGCGACTTGCGCTGCATTGCCTCACACCATATCTACAAGGCAATGAAAAGCCATGCAGGGTGAGTTTGTAGCTATGGTACTCGAATGTGTGCTGCTGGAACGTCATTAAAAGGGACGCTCCGGTGGCACAGGAGCCTTGTAAATGATGCAAACACAAGGAGATGATGGACGGAACGCTGAAACTTTTCAGACATTCATCCCCAGTCACAGATCTGGGTTGAATCCATCATCGTTCTTTAGCTCAGTTTGCCACCCCAGTTCAGACCAGCTATATGCAAATCAGTCTTGACCCTGTGCCTCATGGGAACAGTCCAGCCCGAACTGCCAAGCCAGGTCTTCCCTGGACCGGAAACAAGCATACTGAGACCGGTTTCAGGGAAAAGTTTCAGTGCTCCGTCCATCATCCCCTTGTGTTTGCCTTGTGAATGATGCCCTTTCTCTTCCTACTGCTTTCCAATATTAGCCATCAGACTTTCTTTGATGGCATGACATTTTTAGTTTTTTTTTATGTTCAAAAGGTTTTTATTGGGAGCTTCAGAGAAATACAGCTGGATAAAAAACAATTAACAGAATGGGATAAAGAGTACAAACATAGCAGCGAATAAGGAAGCAGCAAGAATTGGCGTAGGAAGGCACTCACATGAGTCGTGTCAGAGATCTTGCAGTGAAATTAAATAAAACAAACAAAAAATGTACACATGCATTAATCAAGCAAATAGTCCAAGGAGAGTTGCATCCAATGTTACATGACGGAATGCATATCAAGAACTGGAATGATAATGTCATCATCACAATAAAACAGAAACAACGTAAGTTATACAGTTGCATGAAACATATATTAGTATATAGGAGAGTTGGAGTTGATAAACTTTGACGTTGAGCGTACAGAGTCATAGAATGGTAGCTCTACAGAGGCATAGAGTGGTAACACTACCCCCCCAATTGGCGGTATAGGGAGGTGAAAATACGAAATGGGCGCGAGGTGACCAAGTTCAAGGAGGTTTGTATAAGTCAAAGTGATCGTCTAGCGAGGACCAGAGTTTCCTGAGTGGCGGACGCCATGGGGTTGTGGCTAAGGCTATATTGTCAGCCCTCTTAAGTTGGTGACCCAGTTCAACTAATGGGGGAAAGAAGCTTTGTTCGTGCTTTTCCAATTATTAAGAATGATTTTAACCGCAGCCGTCGGTCGAGTAGGGCTTTGTCTTCATCATTGAGTGAGACGGCTTTGGCAAAACCTAGAACAAATGACATTGCTAACGCGGGATTACTGGTTACTAATTATCTTACCAAATCCCAACCTATGTCGACTGAATCGTTGGTACCTGTCTTGAGTAAAAGGTAATCTCGCAATAAGTCAATCAATTTAAGAAACTTACACCACTCTAAATGACCACTGACCAAATTTAAGTTTTAAAGATTTAATATAATGTCAAAGATAACTGAAGATACAAACTTCTCAAAATAAGATTCAAAAGGTAAATAGGTATCACTATAAACATGAACTTCTTGAATAATCTAAGTCTGAAAAACAAAATAATAATTACAAGCTCAAAGACCATAAGGGTTGTCAAAATAGATATAAGTTGCAATCTCAAAGTCATTACAGAAAAGAAAATTAAGGTTAGTCTGTCCCTACACTATACTAAGTGACATCCCTACTTAGCAAGATCTTTACCCTCTAGGTGTCAGCCGTGGTGACTTCCATAGAAGATCACGCACTTCTCTTTGTCTCTTCTCTGATAATGGGTCTCTCCTGATCAGCCTATCTGCCTACCCATCCGCTTCCTTAGGCTCCCAAAATCATCTGCTCTGCTCTCCTCCCGGGTCACTTTCCCTAATACCAAATCACATTTCCAATAGAAACGCCCCTTGGGACGCCCCTCACGTGGTACATCTTTGCGCGGCAAACTCCATGATGGTACTCTTGAAGACCCTCGTTATAGTTGACCTTGGTTCCCAGGCTTCTTCTTCAGTGCGCTGATACCCCCTGAAATTCCTGGAAACTCCTACAGGCCTGCGCAAGGCGCCACTGAACAAAGTCCCTTTCATTCGAGCTGATTAGGACCCTCGCACCTGCATACAGCTCATCCTGCAGTGGGCCTCAAATTCCAGACTCCACCATATCTTTAGTCATAAAACACTCTCAAAGCTCTGTGCTGGACACCTCGCGACCTCTTCTCTAACGAGCACATGACGATTTACACGACATGACATTATCTCCTCTGGCCTACTTGATTTACATGCAGCAGGTCCCTGCACTCTTAAAACGTTAACTTGATTTAAACAGCAAACATTCTTAACTAGCATACGTTTCTAAAATAACACATCTATAAAGCATATACTTTTAACCCTAAGTTCAATAGTACATTTGGAAGAACCACGTCAACCTTATCTCACATTATTTTAGCAGCACGTTCAGGTTTGCTGTGAATTGCCCTGAGGCCTACACATTATACTGGAATCCAAAGTTACATTTAATTCGGACATGATTCTTTTAACATGAGAACATGAGGTTTTCACATATATTCCAACATTTTCTACATTAACCTCACCGTTACAATTATAGTTACTCTACTTAACATTCTATACATTTCACTACTGAATATAAACCACTCTGTATATTTCACTCCTAGATATAAAACACTCGTGTGCAAAACATGTTTAAACTAACTACGTGCTTGTAAATATGGTGTACTTATACATTTTTTCAAACTTGTGCTCTCTCAGTCCCCCCTTTGATGACCTTCAGGGGTCAACATCACCAAGACACTAAAAATGTAGAACCTTTTAAAGTGAAGACAGGGCAGTTCCACCTCTTTTCATACTCTCTAATGCTTTCAGACTCTTATATTGAGTGTCCTGCATCGCTGTCAACTCTTCTTCCTGTTTCTTCATAGCTCTCTGTAACCTATTTGCTCTATAACATTGATACAAACGCACCAATCCCCACAAAGTGATTACACAAATCACAATTATGATGATGGGTTTCAATATGTACCAAACGATACCCTTTCCTAAGTTGGCAAACCAACTTCCAACTTTACCCATTCCATGACCTACTTTTTCCCACACATTTACCTTTGCCAGGTCCTCAATTTCATAGTGTATGGCAGTGATGTTTTGTATATACTTCTCTAGAGGCTTTGAATTGTCTGGAATGTAAGTACAGCATTCCTGGACCTTCAAGGCCTTACAGACTCCTCCCTCTTTTGCTAACAGAACGTCTAAAGCAAGTCGGTTCTGAAGAACCATTGCCCTAATCGATTGCATCTCCCCTTCTATCAGCATCAAGGATCTTGCAGTACTGGCAGATAGCCTATCTACGACTGTAGCTAACCTCCTGATCTTAATGTCATTCATTATCAATCCTAAGAAAGGGAATGCAGCACCTAGTACATCTCCAACTACTTCTGCTGCACCCAGCCCTCGCTTCCATCTAGTTGGTATTTCCTTCTTAGGCGTCTCTAAACTCTCAACATGATATATTTTAGGGAAGACAACAGCCAGATAGCATGATCCGTACCAATTATCTGGTAACTTCACATAGGCATATCTTCCACATACAAAATATACATTTGGTATTGCTTGCATCCCTTTCAAGAAGTTCTTAGAGTAATACTCCAATTGAAAGGCATGTTCACAATTGACTTGTCCTACATAAACGTTTTCATAATAGGAGTAACTCCTGTGAATGCACAGTTTCCCCCGTTTCTCCTTATCCAAAGCAATTGGACCAATACTACCTTTTCGTTGTTGTGCCCTTTCCTCCTTGGTCCAATCTGTTTCCCCTTGTCCTGATGCCTTCAATATCTTCTGCCTCCTGTATCTAGTATCTACCTGAGCTATAAACTTTTTCTCAACTTCTGATATTTGACAAGTCAGATTGTTCCTTCGAGCATGTGAAGTATCTAACGTTCTCCATGGAATAAACCATTTGTGTAATCTGTCTTCGCTTTTGTAGTAGTCCCATTTGTTCAAATGCTTGAAATTCGGAACCTCTGGCAATGTCGAGTCGAAATTCGAGAAGTAATACTCAAATCCGTCTCGTCCATAAAACATGCTCAACAATAAACTGCACGTTATTCCATATGTCAACGGAAGATGATGGTATCTGATACCCTCCTCCACTGAAGCTGGTAATTGCATACAAACATAACAATCCTTTACTTCCATGGCATCAACATATTCATAAAGCAATTTAGCATAAGCATTTGACTTGTAATTCCCCTGTGACTCGTCGGTGTGAAGCCTTTTTATTTCTGCATCTAACAATGCTTTGTCTTTCTCATTGATGTTTCCCTTCTCTTTAATAATGGTAGTTTTCGGTGTTGATACTCCCTTATCCTCCTTAACTGCGGTTTCATCCCCTTCGTGTCCCGCTAGGAATGAAACAGTTACCACTAATATTATAAGAGAAACCACTACTCCTAAAAGTGTAACAGCTATACATTTTGCCCTGCGGTTCGGGTTGCCAGCCTCCATGTTCTCAAACAGTGTAGTTCTTGACTTTCTTCCAGCATTCACTTCCTCTTCTTTTCAAACAAAGTCTTTCTCTCTTGCAATGTCTTTCTTTGAACACTTGGAAGCTTGACAATTTGTTTCCGCAAAACAGTTCAAAGTCCAGTAGAAAATAGACAACCCTAGCCCTTCTCCATCCACTAAAAGGAATCCCCTATCACTTTTCTTCTTCCACTCGGCGCTAGGTTATCTTGCAACAAGTTTACAATTTCCTTTCAAAAGTCTTATTTTCGTCTGAAGTTATGTATGACTCAAGGAGTGATACTACGTCTTCATAAATGTCCATCCGAAGTATCATTCCCTCAGGTTCTGGGCAGTTCGTACCACACCATGGAAAGTCAACTTTTTCTAGGATTATTCTCCTTATTTCGCTCAAGACAAGTGGACGGACAAAATTGAGAGTTAGCGTTTTTTCAATCTCTATTCCTGGTACTATCAGTTCTATATCCACAATTACAAAGGGGTCCGTTCTAATCAAGATCACTTTCTTCACCTTTCCAGTTCTGCGCCCCTTTGAAGACATTCACAATATAGTATTAATCCACAACAATAAGCACTCCTAGCATTTCTACTACTCGCTCAAGCATTTCCAAACGAAGAAGAGTTCCTTCCAATATTGGATATCGTGAACAGCAAACTGGAAACTCAACTGTCTCTAAAATCAACTTTCTTATTCCACTCAGGAGAGCAGGATGAACGATGTTGAGTGTCAGCAACCTTTCGGTCTCCGCTCCTGGCAGTAGAAACCTTATTTGTACTGTGATGATCGGGTCAGTTCTGATCAGTTCCACTTCCCTGATCCTCCCTGTTCTGTGTCTCCCAGACATCTGCTACGAGGTAGGTCCAATCGGGAGTAGAGTATCTTCTGCTAGGCACTCGCACCCTACTTGATCTTCTAAGACCCTCCTCGGCTTGATCCTGGATATCTTCTTCTGGATCTGAGTCTTCGGATATAGGAGTAAGCGTTTCTTCCTGGGCCGACCTCAAACTTAGCCTTCTTCTCCTTGTTGGCCAAGTGGCAGCTCCAAGCCTTATTCTCCTATTCCTTGGACTTTCACTTGGTTCTTGGTCGCTCCGATACGGATCTGAGTCTGAGTCGTATTCACTTCTGCTCTCTCCTTCAGTTGCGTCTTCTGTCTCACTGCCGTCCTGCCTTCGCTCTTCTTCTGAATCCGTTGCGTTCCCAACTTCTTCTGACACCCCCTCAGCTGCCTCAATCCCTTCTTGCGACTCTTCTTCCACTTCCGGGCTTTCGTCTGGGATAGGAGCTGTTCCTTCTAGAGGTGCTGGAACTCTTCGAGTATGGGAAGCATGGATCCAATTTGGCAGCCCCCCCGCACTTCACCGCGGTGTTCGTTATCAGGATTACCTGAAAGGGCCCACGCCAGCGAACATCTAGGCAGTTCTTCCGGACGTGTTTTTTAACTAAGACCCAGTCCCCTGGGTTCAGGTCATGACACAGGTTCCTCGATGCTGGAACTTCAACCGCATGCACCTGAAGGGACACAGAATGGATGGCGTCAGACAGTCCTTTACAATAATCCAAGATCAGATCATCTGTAATATTCAATAGAGCAGTAGTTGGAACTGTAGGAAGTCTCATGGCCCTCCCCATCAGGATCTCGTGGGGAGAGAGACCTGTCCTCCTGTCAGGGGTGCTGCGCATGCTCATGAGCACTAAAGGAAGAGCATCTGGCCAACTCAAGGATGTGGATGCCACTACTTTAGCCAATCTATTCTTCAAAGTGCCATTCACTTGTTCCACAATTCCTGAAGCTTCTGGTCGATAACTACAATGCAGCTTTTGATCGATATTCAGTGTGGAGCACAACATCTTCACTATTTCGCTGTTAAAATGTTTTCCTCTGTCAGATTCCAAAGAGGCAGGCACCCCGAAGCGCGGTATCAACTCCCTGAGCAACAATTTAGCCACTGTGAGTGTATCGCACCTACGTGTAGGGTACGCTTCAACCCATCTGGAAAATACGCATACAATCACCAACACATACCGAAGGCGATTGACTCTTGGCATTTCGATGAAATCTAGTTGCATTCTATTGAAAGGCCCCCCCGACCTCCCAATGTGACTCAGTGTGACTGGTGTTCGTTTGCCTACGTTCATCTGTTGGCAAGTAACACATCGCTTGCATACTGATTCTGCTGCTATTCTAAATTTGGGGCAATACCAAGTCTGCCTAAAAACTCTCAACATAGCATCTCTTCCTAGGTGTACTGGACCATGTATTTCTCTCGCCATGGGATTTGCTAACTCTTCAGGTAACACAGCCCTCCCGTCTGCTGAAACCCAAAAATCCATTTCACTTCGCACACAACCTGCGGTTTCCCATGCCTTTTTCTCAGTTTCTGGTGCATTCTCCTGCATTACCCTCAAATCTTCCCAGGAATCCACGGTCTCTAACATCATGCTTAATTCAGTCTTTTCTTCTGCACCTTCTATTTCCACCTTTGAGAAGGAATAATTTTGTTCTGCACAATATCGTGCGACTTCATCAGCGTATCTATTGCCTTGTGACACAAAATCTGTATTCTTAGTATGAGCTACACACTTCACTACTGCGATGTCAACAGGACCTTGTAATGCTTCTATCAGTAATCGCACAAATTCTCCATTTCGAATGGGCGAACCAGAGGAGGTCATGTAACCCCTCTGAGACCACAACTGCCCGAAATCATGAACCACACCGAAACCATATTGGCTGTCCGTGTAGATGGTGACTCTCTTTCCGTTTCCTGCTATGCAGGCACGAGTTAGGGCAATAATCTCTGCTACCTGTGCGGAATGTACTCCTTCCAGGCAAGCGGCTTCCACAACTCCAGTAATGGTACAAACAGCATAAGCTGCTCTCAACCGACCAGTATCGTCTCTTAAACATGAGCCATCAACAAAATAAATTTCATCAGGGTCAGACAATGGCTCATCCACAATATCTGGTCTGGGTTTCGTGCATAGTTCAGTCACATCAAGGCAATCGTGGTCTTCACATCCTTCGCCTTCTATTACAGTAGGTAATGGCATCAAAGTAGCAGGATTCAAGACAGAGCATCTCCTGAGAGTCACGTTTTCTGCGGCAAGTATAACTTGCTCGTAACGCGTGAGCCTGCTATTGGTCAGATGCTGCGTCTTCGTCCTGGTCATTAACAATTCAACTGAATGTGGTACATACACCACCACTGGATGTCCCATCACAATACTCTCGCTCCTTTCAATGCTGACACCCGTTGCAGCAACGGATTTGAGACATCCGGGCAACGCTGCGGCTACTGGATCTAACGTAGCCGAAAAATATGCAACTGGTCTACGGGCATTACCGTGGGTCTGTGCCAAGACTGACAAAGCACATCCCTCTCTCTCACAGCAATACAGTGAAAATGACTTCTCGTAATCGGGCATTCCCAAAGCTGGGGCACGACACAAATCGTCTCTCAGCTGTAAAAACGCCACCAGACATTCTTCATCCCATGGTACCGGATCACTCACCTCCTTGTGCGTCAGTTTCTGTAAGGGCTTTGCTTTCAGTGAGAAGTTAACTATCCACTGTCGGCAGTAACCCACCATTCCTAGGAACATTCTAACTTCTCTCTGTGTTGTAGGCGCATTCATTTTCATTATCGCCTCAATCCTCTCTGGGGACACCTTACGTTTCCCTTTTTCTAACCTGTGCCCTAGATACTGTACTTCTGTCAGACAATACTGCAACTTGCTCGGAGATACCTTATGTCCATTTTCAGCTAAATGGTTCAGTAAGGCAATTGAGTCTGCTTTACAAGCTTCCTCTGTTTCTGACGCAACAAGTAGGTCATCTATGTACTGTACCAGAACCGAGTTCTGTGGCAGTACTAGATTCTCAAGATTCTTTTTCAACAACTGATTAAAGATGGATGGGCTGTCTGTGAATCCTTGTGGGATTCGACACCATGTTAAAACGCGATTTTCCATTTTAAAAGCAAAAAGATACCTGCTCTCTTCATCCAATGGGATTGAAAAGAAAGCCTGGCAAAGATCTATCACTGTGAACCATTCTGCTTGACATGGTATTTGAAACAGTATCACTGATGGATTCGGTACCACGGGACAACATGAAACGACTATGTTGTTAATTTTTCGTAAATCCTGTACTATCCTGAATTTCCCACTAGGTTTCTGCAAACCCATAATCGGGGAGTTACAAGGACTACCCACGATTTCTTTCAGTATTCCCTGTTGTATCATTGACTCGATCACAGGCTTTATTCCTGCAATCGTTTCCTGTGACAATTTGTATTGAGGCGTTCTTGGAAACTCAACATTTGGTTTTACCAATATTTTTACCGGCTCTACCCCCTTAATCAATCCTATTTCTTCTCCTGTGAAATCCCATACTTCCGACGCCACTGCATCTCGTAGATCTTGGGGAAGATCTTCTATTGTCAGAGTAGGATATAGTTCTACACAAGATTTGGAATTGGCCACCTTAAAAGTAGCATCCTCGTCTGTAGTCTGTACCTCCACTCCTTGCGGGGTGCAGTATATGGTGCAATTCAGTTTGCACAACAAATCCCTTCCTAACAGACATACCGGACTCGAGTCACAAACCACAAACTGATGTTCGTTCATGTGGTTTCCTATCTTCACAGACACTGGTTCTGTCAAGGGACTAGTCATCCTTTTATTTGCGACTCCTACCACCTGAATTGTTTCCCCTGACATTGGCAAGTCTGGAACCACCGCTGATCTCAGAGTCGAACGAGTAGCCCCAGTATCCACTAAGAACGTAGTGGGACATCCTGCCACTTCTGCCTCAACAAATGGCCCTCTTTGATCCACTTCTAGGACTGCCCCGAGGGTACAATCCTCTTCACTGCTCACCCGTTGTCCTGTCAATGGATCAATGTAATAACATTTTTCTTCCTCGATAAACAGAGGCATTTGTTTAAAGACCTTTCCCCCAGCTGCTATCTTCGGTGGCTGTGGGAATTGGGCCCGTGGAGCCAAAGTCCCCCCTTTGGCCACCTTACTGCTTGGGACTGTCACCTTTTGCACTGGGTCTTCCTGGACCTGTTCTTCTACTTCTAGCTCCCCATTTTCAGGGTTAAAGGGACACTCGCGTCGCCAATGCCCCACCTGGTGACACTGATGACACTTTGTCGTTTTCTTTAAAGTGGCAAAATCTATCCTAGGTCTCTGCCCTTCTTCATTATCTTTGCTCTGACCATTTGGTTTTCGTCCCATTCCCTGCTTCTGCTGGCCACCCTTCCCAGCGGACTGCATTTGCACCACCATCAATTTCTCCTTTAGATTCTTGGCTTTAGAATCTATCTCGTCACTACAGTATCGTGTATAACGTAGAATTTCATCTAGTGGTTTGTTCTGCCAACAGATTAAATGTTGTTGAATCATCAAGCAAATGTCAGGTCTCAACCCCAAGACAAACTTTGACACAAACTGTCCTATATCTTTGGGATCCATTACATCAAGTCCACTGTATTGCTTGAATGTTTTCAACAACCTCTCATAAAACTCATGCACGGTCTCCTTCGGTTCTTGCCTTGTTCGATCTATCTTTACCCAATCTATATCCTGAGGTGGTACCTTATCTTTCAACCAAGCTATTACCCTTTCATACTTTCGCATGACAATCTCAGATGGTCCATTAGTTCGAGCATCCCTCAATGGTTCAGCATTTGGCCATTCGACACTAGTCTTACAAGGGGTCCACAGATCAGATGGGACCACGATGTCAAACAACGTGTTCAAATCAATCCACAATACCTTCGAAATTTTAACAAACCTCTCTACCTGCTTATACCACTCTACTGGATTGTCCCGCAACTTCGGAAATGAGTTGGTAAATGCAGCTAAGTCTCCTCTACTCCAGGGCACATGTACATAATTTCCGTTGGATATTTCTCGCAAAGGGAATGCCTCCATCTGCATTACCCTTCCCTCAGGGGTCATCACATTTGTACTTCGCCTAACCGTGCCCTTTTTCGACCACTTTTCTTCCCATTTATCTAGTTCTCTCCACACTCGTATCCCAGCTATCAACTCCCTTATGTGAGTTTTCAATCCAGTAGTCCTCTTCTCATCTAGATCTTGGTCTGAGTACTGTAACCTATGGTTACTCTGTAGTGCCCTTGTCCTAGATAAATCTACAGCATATCTGTCAGCCAAATTAGACAGTTTCTCGTGGAATGCTCTAGCTCTCCTAGTAGTATCCTTTGCTATAAATAGCAACTCATCTTGTTCGTACAAATCGATCCTTTCTAAAGGCACCGTTCCTTCTATAATCTCGTCTAGATCGGATTTCAGACTGGAGACATCAAGCCTTTTAACCTTTATTGCAGCTTTCAGCACCTCTGGTCCAGATGTACCTTCTGCCTCCCTCCCGTCCCAGCTCCTAGCTCTGCGCCTAGGCACTGGTGAGTTAAAGGGAGTTCTCCCCTGTTCCCATCTCTCTAGGTCCCATGCTTTTCCATCCTCTCGGGGTGGATGATGAAATACTTCCCTGTTCCTCATTTTTCCGCCTTCCCCGTTCTGCCTGTTTTCTCTAGGTGCATAGTAAGGCATCCCATTGCTCCCCCTTTCCTCACTATTTCCCCTTGATTCTTCATTACTCGAAGCATGGCGGGACCTGTCACTGTTCTCTCTTTGCCAGTGCTGTATATTCTCCCCAGGTGCGTGTGTATGATGGGTGCACCTAAACCTATCTCTGTACTCTTGCGTTCTTTGGTCTCCCTCTGATTGCGTGAAGCGAGACACCTCCTCACCCTCCATACTCCTGGTATTTTGTTCCTGCCGTTCTCTCTGATTTGTAGGACATGTATCCCCTCTATTCTCTTGACTTTGGCCTTCCCGGCCCTGACTGCTTTCGCTGGCCCCACAATGAGATACTGTCCCATTGCCCCTGGTATCCCACTCTGGTTCCGTTCTTGTCCTGTTACTCGGGGATACTATGGACCCGTCCCATTCCCTCAAATCAGCTCTTAATTCTGAATAGGGTCTTGGCCGCGGTCCCCTTAGATCCATTGGTCCTCTCGGACCTCCCTGTTCTGAATTGGGACCGACAGTTGTGTCTAATGGGGTATTCCATGTTACCAATCCTGGCAACTGTTTCCATGCATTTGTCACATTGCTCCTTCTTTCCATCTCAACCCTTTCCCTATCCAATTGCCTTTGTTGTTCCTCTCTATCTCTCTCAGGGTTATAGATCGAAACTATGGGTCCTATGGTAACAGGCACCTGAAGAGCGTCTGGCAATCCAACAGTCTCAGCCCTTTCGGTGGTTGGCGCTTTTTGCACCACAAACCTTCCCACTACACTCTGTACAGTGTTGTTTGGAGGTGTTTCTCCACTTTTGATAGGTGTCCATTCCGATATAGGGAGTGGTGTATATCCTTCTATGTCATTCCCATCTTCCCTTGCGAGCCCTCTATCTTCTATCATCCCCACTCTCGGAGGTGGTCTATCCATTAACAATCTGTTTATTAGATTGTCCTCCGACTCGCTTTCCTCGTCTTCTTCCATGAGGTTTCCTCCTCCTGACACCTCCCTCATCGGATACATTTTCTCCACCTCAATAGTCTGTACCCTCCAACGCTTTTCCTCCTCATCCCATTTGGAATCTCGCACTGCCCTTACCGATCGCGTCAGCCTTTGTTGACGCCTGTTCAAATTTCGGTCGTGTGCAGCCTTAATCCATGCATTAAGTGCCTCAAACTGTGTTGGTCTAGGTGAGGGTTTCAATGAGGACATGGTTGCTTTTAGCCGATGTAACACCTCTAATTTAAACGTCCCGTACTTCGGGAACTGCATTTCCTCATTCCCTTCCGTAAGCTTATTCCAAGCCCCAATCCACAATATGGTATGCAGCCCCACATTCGTTGCCATATAATGAGCTGGCGTACCCTCCGGCGGAGCCTCCTCCCCGTAATAATGTTCACTTCGTTTACGTTTAAAAATCCCTTTCAAACACTTAAAACACTTCATGATTTCTCTTTTCTCCGCGTTTGTTTACTTCCTGATGACACTCCACCAATCTCAGCGCCGTTCTCACTAACTGGCCTATCCGTACGCGACTTTCCTCCGACGTCACTCTAGCCGCCCAACCAGAGCGCGGCTCTAGCTAACGTCACACCAACCGCTCAATCACAGCGCGGCTCTAGCCGACGTCACCCGTCCCCCTTCGCAGCAGTTCCCCTCCTTTCTCAGCTCGTCTCCTCGGTCATGCACGCATCCCATTCATACTCTGAAAAATGATTACTTCCGTCCAAGCGATCACCTTTCTTTGACTGTACGCCCACAGTCTTTCTGTAGTTGTCACCTTAACTTGGCGAAATGTCTTTCCGATTACTTCCAGACAATCGCCTTCTCCGATAGGTTACTCACACACAGTAACTTTCGACCAGCGTCCGTTACTCATACACTCACTCTTACACTCCCCCTATCTTGGATCCACGGCGGTCAATGGTACCTCGTGACCTCCGTACTATGGTCGACAACTACCCTGGATGTTCGATACACCCAAAACCACTTAAGCTCTGGCCTGAACTTAAGATTTCACCAGTTAACCCGTTTACCAGGTTACCAGTTTACCAGGTTGCGCGCGCTCACAACCTTCTCTCATTCACACTACAGGCATTCAACTCCGCAAGACATTACAATACAAATACAACACAAAACACCGCAATCTGTTCACGCATGACCCTTTTTATACTCACTCTCTTCCGATACTGCTGCTTTTTCTCGCACCGTCTGCACCTTTCGGCACACGATTCTTCCGCTGCTCGTCTCTCGGCGTCTCGGGCCTTGGGGTAAACTAACCTCTCTAGATTACCTTCCTCAAGAAGATAACCATCCTCACTCTGCTACCAACTGCTAACGCGGGATTACTGGTTACTAATTATCTTACCAAATCCCAACCTATGTCGACTGAATCGTTGGTACCTGTCTTGAGTAAAAGGTAATCTCGCAATAAGTCAATCAATTTAAGAAACTTACACCACTCTAAATGACCACTGACCAAATTTAAGTTTTAAAGATTTAATATAAAGTCAAAGATAACTGAAGATACAAACTTCTCAAAATAAGATTCAAAAGGTAAATAGGTATCACTATAAACATGAACTTCTTGAATAATCTAAGTCTGAAAAACAAAATAATAATTACAAGCTCAAAGACCATAAGGGTTGTCAAAATAGATATAAGTTGCAATCTCAAAGTCATTACAGAAAAGAAAATTAAGGTTAGTCTGTCCCTACACTATACTAAGTGACATCCCTACTTAGCAAGATCTTTACCCTCTAGGTGTCAGCCGTGGTGACTTCCATAGAAGATCACGCACTTCTCTTTGTCTCTTCTCTGATAATGGGTCTCTCCTGATCAGCCTATCTGCCTACCCATCCGCTTCCTTAGGCTCCCAAAATCATCTGCTCTGCTCTCCTCCCGGGTCACTTTCCCTAATACCAAATCACATTTCCAATAGAAACGCCCCTTGGGACGCCCCTCACGTGGTACATCTTTGCGCGGCAAACTCCATGATGGTACTCTTGAAGACCCTCGTTATAGTTGACCTTGGTTCCCAGGCTTCTTCTTCAGTGCGCTGATACCCCCTGAAATTCCTGGAAACTCCTACAGGCCTGCGCAAGGCGCCACTGAACAAAGTCCCTTTCATTCGAGCTGATTAGGACCCTCGCACCTGCATACAGCTCATCCTGCAGTGGGCCTCAAATTCCAGACTCCACCATATCTTTAGTCATAAAACACTCTCAAAGCTCTGTGCTGGACACCTCGCGACCTCTTCTCTAACGAGCACATGACGATTTACACGACATGACATTATCTCCTCTGGCCTACTTGATTTACATGCAGCAGGTCCCTGCACTCTTAAAACGTTAACTTGATTTAAACAGCAAACATTCTTAACTAGCATACGTTTCTAAAATAACACATCTATAAAGCATATACTTTTAACCCTAAGTTCAATAGTACATTTGGAAGAACCACGTCAACCTTATCTCACATTATTTTAGCAGCACGTTCAGGTTTGCTGTGAATTGCCCTGAGGCCTACACATTATACTGGAATCCAAAGTTACATTTAATTCGGACATGATTCTTTTAACATGAGAACATGAGGTTTTCACATATATTCCAACATTTTCTACATTAACCTCACCGTTACAATTATAGTTACTCTACTTAACATTCTATACATTTCACTACTGAATATAAACCACTCTGTATATTTCACTCCTAGATATAAAACACTCGTGTGCAAAACATGTTTAAACTAACTACGTGCTTGTAAATATGGTGTACTTATACATTTTTTCAAACTTGTGCTCTCTCAACATTTTTAGTTTTATTTCTGACCTTCTTCTTTGAGTTTTTGATCATTTACTAAGAGTGAAAAATAAATGCTGTTGATGTAGACAGAAACCAAACTGTATGTTGCGGTTTAACCACATGTGTTTAATGTACATTTAATTTATTCTGTGCATTCTATAACTCGGCCAGGACAAAATGTTTATCACTTTAGTATAATCTTGTGTAAATCTTGTTCAAAGAGTGTCCGTATCTCAAATAAATGTTGGTTTCACACACAACAGGTTGACTCAAGCAGAACATTTCTTAGAGGGACTGAAAAATTTCACATGCATTGACTCTGCGTGCACAGCACTAGCAATGCTTTCCGTGTTACTTTAAAAATTGTAAGGAATATGCATTGCACATATATTTCACATGCAGGGGCGTAGCTTGATCAGTAAGTTTAGGAGAGGTGAGCTTCAGAGTTTCCAAAAATCAAGCTGGCATTTGATGTTAAAAAGGCATTTTATGACAAGCAGGGCACATAAGCGGGTCTAAAGGGGAATTGGTAAGAAAGAGAAATGCAGATTCGATGGGTACTGTGTGAGAGAAAACAATATTTTGTAAAATACCCATTTTTGGAGACTTTAGAAGCTAAGAGGGGGAAAAGGTGTCATGTGGACATAGTTAAACTGCAGGTATTTCAGGCGAGTATTGCGAGATATCTTTTTAGGCGATTCTAGCACGCGGTACCAGTCTGCATCTGTGAGTGTTTGGTTAAGAGTTCTCTCCCACTTCCCCCGGAGGTCGAGCATCGGGGACAGGGACGCCTCTAAAAGAGAGGCATAGAACCATTTAATTTAATAGCCAGCTGTACCCAGTGTTATCAAGGAGTGAAGAACCCCATGCGTAGGTGGTTCCTCTCTTCCAACACCCCACAACCATTCAAACGTCCTCACCAGTGTTTCATACATAAGGAATGGGCCAGTGGGAAGTCCAGAACTCTCTACCAGGCCCGCAAAAGGGAGTAAACAGCGTTCCTGAAACAGATCCCCAGTCGTGTCAATCCCCGCCTCAGTCCAGGCCAGCAGCTGTTATGCCCCTAAGTTCATCTAAGGTTCAACATATGGCAACACCGGTGTGTATCTCAGACCCACTGGCAATCTAGCCAAGCATCTTCTCCAAGACTGAAAAGCCGTAATCTGCAAAACCGCGGTGTAAGGACTTTAGTGGCCGGGTTTAGCAGCTTAACGAGCAGTAATCCTGGGTGTTGCCCAGGTTCCACTAGGTACATTCCCTCCTGGTTCACCCCCTCCAATCACTGCACAACCCATTGAAGTTGGGCAGCCAGCTGGTAAAATTCGAAGACTGGTACCCCCAATCCACCCTTCTTCATAGGGCGCTGCATGGTTTGCAGCGCAACCCTACGCCTACCATCTGCCAAAATAAGATCTCGGACCAGTGCGTCCTGGGGTCTAAACCAACCTGCAGCCATCATCACTGGTAAGTTTACAAAATAATACAATATCCCAGGCAGCATAACCATCTTGGTCAGCGAAATCCAAGTCATCAACGGTAGACGCAGCGAGCCCCAGAAGGCCACACTAGAGCGTAAGGAACGGACCACCCCTCCCAGGTTTCCTTCTCTCATATCTTCCAAAGAAAGGAAGTTCTGAATTCCCAGGTACTTAAAGGAAGAAGAGAACCAATTATATACCTCTGGAAGGTCCCCGGGCCGAGGGAGAGGTTCGGCCACTGGAAACAGGTGTGTCTTATGGTGATTAATCAGCAGCCCTGATCGCAGACCAAAGCTTTCCAGCAATCTAAAAGCGGTGGAAGTTCCACCACAGGCATTGTTCAATAGATCAACAGATCGTCAGCATACAGGGAGATTATGTAATAATACCATTCAGCTGTATTCGAAGTACCTCTCCTCCTCTATAGAAGAGTTCCACCCGCGGTTCAACCGCTACTGCAAACAGCAAGGGGACATCGGACACCCCAATCATGTCCCACGGGAGACTGCATATTCTGGAGAGATGGTGTCACCTGTTCTGATCCTTGCCGTTGGGGAGGTATATAATACCATTTCTGCCAGCCCGGTCCCACTTCCATTTTCTTCATAACTCCTATGAGATAGTCCGAGCTGACTGTGTCGAATGTTTTCTTCAGATCAACCAACAGCAGAGCCGCTCGCGGTAAGTTCTGGGCCTCCGAATTGTACAGCACCGAATAGACACAATGCAAATTATATGAAGTGTTTCAGAAGGGAACAAATCCATTTTGGTCAGAGTGAATCAAAGTTGTCATATGTGGCATCAATCTAAGTGCCAGAATTTTAATTAGTACTTTGAAATCAGTGTTGAGCATGGACAAAGGTCGATAAACTATCACCCCTGCCTCTGGGCTTCTGGTCTTGGGAAGTGATATCACCATCGCAGAGTGCGTAGAGGGCGGCAGTTGACCTAAGTCAAGGGTTTCATTGTACAAAGCAACCAGGCGGGGGCCAATATAGACCTATATTTCACATAAAACTCTGCGGGCAGGCCATCAAGGCCTGACGTTTTACCCCGGCCAGCAGAGCCAAGGCTTTCCTGACTTCCTGGAGAGAAACCGCCCCCCCAGTTTCTCCATAGATTCCTCCTCAACCGCCATCAGGGCCAGAGGGTCCAAGAAGGCGTCAATATCATCTTATGAGGTGCCCGGCATGGCCGTTTACAGTTGTTCATAATATGTCTGGAAAGGTAAATGGTCAAAATATCGAGTCCAAAATATCGAGTAACACAAATATCGACTCCAAAATATAGAATGGACAAAATATCGAATGGACAGAATATAGACATCAAAAATATCGTTTTTAAGGTAAGTAATGTAATATCGATTTAAAAAATATAGAAAGTCAAAATATCGAAGTACATAATATAGGTTATTAAAAATATGGAATTTTTAATAATATCGATTTTTTTAAAGTGTTTTGTATGTTAGTTTATGTGTGAAAAGTGTATATTTTTTAGTAATTTATTTTAAGTAATTGGTTTTATGTTATTTAATTTTTGCGTAATTTAATTCTGTAGCGGGTTGTGGGTTTATAGGGGAATAGGGTGGGAGGTAATTTAATTATAATTAATTAAATATGTTAATTAATTTACTGGTATTTATTTTGAATAAATTGTTAATTAATTTTTAATTGGTCATTAATGAATTCTTAATTGATAATTAATTTTTATTAATTGATAATTATGTGAATAATATTAATTTATTTTCTGTAGCGGGTTGTGGGTTTATAGGGGAATAGAATGGGAAATAATTTATTTATAATTAATTAAATATGTTAATTAATTTATTGGTATTTATGTTGAATAAATTGTTAATTTATTTTTAATTGGTAATTAATTAATTCTTAATTGATACCTAATTTTTATTAATTGATTAATTGATAATTATGTGAATAATATTAATTTATTTTCTGTAGCGGGTTGTGGGTTTATAGGGGAATAGGGTGGGAAGTAATTTAATTATAATGAATTAAATATGTTAATTTATTTATTGGTATTTATTTTGAATAAATTGTTAATTAATTTTTAATTGGTAATTAATTAATTCTTAATTGGTAATTCATTTCTATTAATTGATTAATTGATAGTTATGTGAATTATATTAATTTATTTTCACTAGAGTGGGAATAGTAAAATGTACCCCTATGCTATCCAACGCTTTCCCTACTGTTGCACTCACTGGAGTGGGAATAGTAATTTTTACCCCTACGCTATCCAACGCTTTCCCTACTGTTGCACTCTCTGGAGTGGGAATAGTAATTTTTACCCCTACGCTATCCAACGCTTTCCATACTGTTGCACTCTCTGGAGTGGGAATAGTAATTTTTACCCCTACACTATCCAACGCTTTCCCTACTGTTGCACTCTCTGGAGTGGAAATAGTAATTTTTACCCCTACGCTATCCAACGTTTTCCCTACTGTTGCACGCTCTTGAGTGGGAATAGTAATTTTTACCTCTACTCTATCCAACGCTTTTCCTACTGTTGCACTCTCTGGAGTGGGAATAGAAATTTTTACCCCTACGCTATCCAACGCTTTCCCTACTGTTGCACTCTCTGGAGTGGGAATAGTAATTTTTACCCCTACGTTATTCAACGCCTTCCCTACTGTTGCACTCTCTGGGGTGGGAATAGTAATTTTTACCCCTACGCTATCCAACGCTTTCCCTACTGTTGCACTCACTGGAGTGGGAATAGTAATTTTTATCCCTACGCTATCCAACGCTTTCCCTACTGTTGCACACTCTGGAGTGGGAATAGTAATTTTTACCCCTACGCTATCCAACGCTTTCTCTACTGTTGCACTCTCATGGAGTGGGAATAGTAATTTTTACCCCTACGCTATCCAACGCTTTCCCTACTGTTGCACTCTCTGGAGTGGGAATAGTAATTTTTACCCCTATGCTATCCAACGCTTTCCCTACTGTTGCACTCTCTGGAGTAGGAATAGTAATTTTTACCCCTACACTATCCAACGCTTTCCCTACTGTTGCACTCCCCGGAGTGGGAATAGTATTTTTTACCCCTACGCTATCCAACGCTTTCCCTACTGTTGCACTCTTTGGAGTGGGAATAGTACGTTTTTACCCCTACGCTATCCAACGCTTTCCCTACTGTTGCACTTCCTGGAGTGGGAATAGTAATTTTTACACTCCTGCTATCCTACGGTAATAATATTGTGTATTTTTTATTAATATTATGTTAATATATATATATGTTTTAACATATATGATTGTATGTTTATTTTTTTATAAGTTAACTTGATTATTTTAAACTTTTAAGGTAATTTAAGTATTTTTAAGTATATTTTAGCTATTTATTTTTAATATTTTTTTAATTTTACATTAATTTTAAGAAATTCAATATTTTTACAAAGTATTTATTTTTAAACAATATTTTGGATTCGATATTTTGGTACTTACCTGTTTGAAGATAGGAATTCGATATTCTGGCATCGATATTTTGGGTAGTCTATATTTTGTCCCTCGATATTTAGTCAGTGATCCGTCTGGAAAGCTCCATTTATCGTATCTGGGTCATACTCGGTCTATCCTCCGCCATTCTGATTCGGGTGATCGGGGATCCCCGCGATTCAGGCCTAATGATCCATGCCAGTAACCGCCCAGCTTTCCCCTCCTCATTCTGTACTCTATCCATGTAGTCTCTACAGTTATGTGAGCGGAGCCTCTCCAGTACCTTATCGTTTTTGCTTTCCTTTTGCCACCAGGTGCTCAAGAAGTCTGCAGCTCCGGCCCTTGCATAATATCCAAAATATGCAGCTCTCTCTCAATCCCGGTGAGTTTTCTATGAAGTTCTTTCTGTATCCCAATGGCTTGTCCCACACAAAGTCCCCTCACCACCACTTTTAAAGCCTCCCATTCTACTAGTGCTGTGGAGGCAGTGCCTTATTTTCAGTGAAGTATGTGATCACCGTAGTGCATAAGGACTCCGCAAAGGGCACGTCCTCCAGGGCCACAGGGTTTAGTCGCAATGTGGGGATCGGGGGTCTGCGCCTCAGGGGCAATAGGTTAATACCAGGGGGCTATGATCTGAATATGTGTGGCCCAGATATTCAGTAGACTGGGTGAGGGAGCCAAAGGCCTGTGAAAACCAAAATGCACATATATTCTCATGTGGAGATTGAGCAAGTGTGCGTAATAGGAATATTCTCTAATCCGGCTGTGCTGCACGCGCCATATGTCATGAAGATCCCAATGTGCCATCCAGTCCTGCAGCCCCACTGCTGTCTTATGTGCCTGTGCTCCTATCAAAGGTGGATGAGACCTATCTTATTGGACATCTGCCACACAATTAAAATCTCCCCCAGCACCAGCTGCCCCGTTGCTATACTTGCTATGTGTGCGGATAGAGAGGTCAAGTGCCCGTTTGATCATGGTTGGGGGCATAGCAACAACCGATTGTTATCTCCTGTTCTAATAAGCGCACCACCACTAGCACATATCATCCCTCTCTATCTATTAGGGTACAGGTTGTCTTAAAGGGTACTCCTGGTTGAACCCATAGCAACACCCCTCGGGTGAACTCAGAGAAACAAGTAGAGAAGAGTTGCCCCTTCCCTCGCCGTTTCAACCTCACAGCCTCCCCCTTGGTCAGATGGGTTTCCTGCAATAGCACAATCTGCACTCCCCGTCTTTTCAAATAGATATAGATCTTATAACGTTTGGACATGGAACCCATGCCCCTGATGTTCCACGTACGCAGTTTCAACCCTTGTAGCGCCATTGCATACCTTTACATTTCACAGTCTGCCATTCCCAGCCACCCTGACAACCCATAAGACTGCAGGAATCATCAATATGACACCTTCACATGCACTAAAATCAGGATTGATCAATTGTAATGGTCCCAAACTTAAAACAACTCCCCAGCCACAGGGCATACTGGCAACGGCCATCTGCCCAAACTTTCCCTTTATCAAAACTTCAAAATAGTGAAGGTCCAAACCAGACGCAGTGAGGACCTCCAGAGGGGTCGTGGTTATGCTGCTGTAACAAATCTATCACAACCTGTAATAGGCTAATTCTCTGTGCGTACTACTATACGATCCGCAGCACCGGCCAAGTCTCATATCAACTCAGAACAGCCGGTTTTAGTTATATAATGTCATCCGCCATATGCCGGTCAGCATTGGGAGATCCAGGCTGCCTTTGCCAGAGGACTCCAATTCTGAGTAATCGGTCCCCTTCGTAGATCTGGAACTCTCTTCTGACCGCATTGCCCCTCCGCGAGTGATCTCCACCACCGCCTCCAGTGCTGCCACTCTTTCAAGTTGTCTGTGAGGAGTTCAGCTTCTCGCTCCTATTCTTTCAGATCGTCTTTGGGAGCACTTTCCTGATCTCCGGTCCCTCGCCGTCCACTGGAATTTCGGTGCTTGGACTGTTTTTTTCCGTGCGATATGACTCAATCCAATCCCAAGCCATTTGGGGAGTTACACAGAAGTGAGTTGTGCCATCTAGAACAATGCGGAGCTTGGCCTGACACATGATGGAGTACTGAACCCCTTCCTCCCTGAGTGCTTTCTTAACTTAGGAGTACAAGGCCCGCTTCCACTGGACCTCCAGTGTACAGTCCAGGAACATGAAGACCTTCATGTTCTTGACCATGAAAGGGTCATGGGGGGCGGCCCGGCGCCACCAGACATGCCGGCACACGGTGCACCCTCTCCAGTGTAGAGAATTGAGTCAGCGCTCCTGGGGCTACCACATCCTTGAGCCACGGCTCAAATACGCCACCATGTCTCCTTTATTTATACCCTCCGAAAGGCCCACAATTCTTACATTGTTGCAGCGGCTGTGACCTTCTCCGTACTCCGCCCGTCTTTCCAGAATGCGGACCTTATCCGTAAGTTCCATAACCCGCTGGGAGAGAGCTTTATGTTCAGGTGTTAGTTCTTCAAGTCTGGTTTCCACTTCTTTAACCCTCTTGCTGAGTTTGTGGTGTTCCACTCGGAGGAGGCCCAACACCACCAAGACCGTACTTATGTCCTGATGGAGCATTGCCTTGGTATCTGAAATGGCTTCCAGTATTTTGGCCAGTTGTTGCTGGATGGGATCAGGTCATGTTAGAGGTTCAGGGCTACACCTCCGCTGGTCGGAGGGCTCATCCTCGTACTCAGGGGCAGTGTAATTTCGTTTCCCCCTCGTCTTCCCCATCATTACGGGTCCTGGTTTTGGGAAGGGTTCTAGCCTCAGCGCCCAGCCTAAGCCTTCGGTCTGGCCACACTGGGTCACAAATTTACCAGCACCTGCCAATATCCAGTATTCTGCCTGCACTACGGAGATGTCGAGAGCCAAGCAATTGTGCCGGGCTACACCCCCAGACTCCGGGCCACCCCAACATGCTCCTCCAGGTCTCTCACCCAAGGTCCCACAGGTCCAGGTCAGCTACCACTCTTGGGGTCTTCAATGGAGCCACTGGGACCGTTCTCTATCCTATTGGAAGGACCACAGCAACCACTGTATTTCAATATGGCCCGCCGTGTGCGTCTCATAGGTGCAC
Source organism: Lissotriton helveticus (assembly GCF_964261635.1). Taxonomy (NCBI): domain Eukaryota; kingdom Metazoa; phylum Chordata; class Amphibia; order Caudata; family Salamandridae; genus Lissotriton; species Lissotriton helveticus. Next base: position 915,949,531 of record NC_136067.1, read on the forward strand.
AGCTGAACGTCTTCAGCACCCGCAGGTCATGGCCACCTTTCTGTCCAACAGGGCTGCAGCACCGTGCCTCAGGGCTCCAACTGGCCACCAATTTCAGCACACCAAGCAGACAACAGTGATCCCCCTGGGCTCTCAGTCAGCCAGCCGTGTGTTGGAAGTCTCTGCTCCGTTTCTGGAGACTCTAGTGCGTGTTGCAGCTTGGCTCTACTGTCCTAGGGCTGCAGAGGTTGATTTGACACTGCAGGTCACAGGGGTCCATCAGTCTTCTCACCCTTCTGCAGTGTCCAGGGGTCCAATCGCCATGGAGCTGCCCCCACTGGTTAGATGTGCAGGACATCTAACCTGGGTCTCTATTGGAATTCTATAGCGCATATTATCAAGCCCATTATCGCCGCTATAGCAGCAGTTTCCTGCAACTAAAACGGCGATAATTTTAATGAGCTTCTTGCTAATATGCCCCATTGTTTTGCTTACTTAGCTTCCTTTGCTGGAAACTTGGAGGCTAGGTGGCAGCAGCAAGGCAGGAATCTGGTGCTGAACACTGGAAACAGCAAGGCATGATTCCCTACGAGGAGCAAGACAAAGAAGCAAGATCAGGTTTGAAAATGGGAGGACCCAACCCAATCCCTGTCTCAGCTTCTTAAAAAAACCTGTAAACAAAGCCCTATAAGAAGCTGGTACAGTGCTGGGCATTCTACCCCTGCTGCCCTGTGTAGCTTCTCATTGGCCTCAGCGCCCCGACGATTATAATTTAGCAGCTATACGGTGCTGCCTGAGGATTGGAATTAAGTCTGCTCAATTGAATGCATTGTGGAGGTTCGAGGGGATCGTACCTGAACTACCCCCTCAGACATGCACAATACAGACAACCACAAAACAGAGTGCCATGTTTTTAAACATAACTCTGCAGCTGCGACGCACCTCAGCGCCCTACTACCTCCTATCATTAGGAGCCTGAAGACGAGACAGAGAGTTTAATCCGTGCCCAGCCGTATTTATGAGAATGCACACGTTGTGTTTTCATGAACACTGTACAGTTAAATACGTTGCAGTACTTGTAAGGGGCACTTAGTGGCACCTCAAAGGATACAGGTATGTGCCCTGAAGCCCCTGATAAGGAGCCACCTAGGGTTGTTTGGATTAGTACCTTTACCATTTTATTTCAAATTTCCAAGCTTGTGGATATTTCCTCCTCTTTTGAAAGAGTTCCTGTATGTCCTGTATAGCCTATTGCTATTAGTGAGTGGAAGACAACAACGATGCAGTCCTGGAAGTTTTCAGATAAGCAGTGCTACTCCTCACACCTTCAATAATGGGCTGCTGTCAATGTGCAGATTGTGGTGGCCTCTTACTTTGCTTTCTAATGCCGGCATGCCAGCTTAAAGCAAGTCCTGCATAAAGAGAACAGGAAATACATCCAGCTGGCACAAATGTCTTTTATCTGTGAATCTGCTGCCGCTCCCTACATGGAAGTGATGCCCAAGGGGAGGGCGCGCTTTTCAGTTTGAAGACCACTGTTCTAGAGGCAGTTTACCTTCTCTAAATCTAACCGGAATCTGACCGGTTATGAGTTAGCTTGTCCAATTCCATATGTACCACTGCAAAATCTACATGAATGGCATTTCAATTTGTGTGAAATAATGTGTCCTGCTACCCATCAAATCCAGCTTGCTCTTCTATCTTAGTGGTTAGCCAGCGTAGCATGCCTGTCATCTGACTCATGTTCACCACATCCACAGACGATGGGGTAAGCAGTGGCGTCACTAGAGTTGGTGTCACCCAGTGCGGGTAAAGGTGTCACCCCCTCACGACTGGAGGGAAAGATAGGCAGAGGGGTGTGTAAGGGGACATGTGTGAGGGAAAGGGAGGAGTAGCAAAATGAGAGTGCAATGGAATGGCAGATGGGGTTGTGGCGGGCAGGGGATGGGGGGTTGTTATAATTAAAAAAAACTTACCATACCGCCTGGTCCCACTCCACGCCGCCTCAATGCTCCTGGCCGGTCCTGGGCTGCCGCATTTTTGTGAAACAGGCTTCATGAAGCCTCCCTCTTGTGCGCCAATCACAACGCTGCCATTGGCTAGAGCAGGAACACTACTACCTGCCCATAGGAGACCGGGGGTTGCTGCTTGAAGCAACTCTCGGTCTCAGCCCAGAAAAAGGAACATGCGTACTATTTGCTACTGCGCTACGAGCCTGGACTCTGCAGCAGTCTAGAGTTGACTGACAGCCTGCAGGCTGTCAGCTTCGTCCGGGCTCGCAGATTCAGTGAGCCGCAGCCGCGTTGTCCCACTAACCACGATCACCGGGGGTGACACCAATCATCTAGTGCGTGATAGGTGCAGATCATGGTGGCTATAAAGGCGGTAGTGGATGAAGACTGCTACATCCCGTTTCCGGGTTCCCAGGAAGGAGGGGGCAGTTGCAGCGAGGACGACAGAAACAACAAGTACAGGTTTTGACTTTGGTGACTTTTGTGAATCCAGCCATATTTGGAGATGGTGTCCGGACTTCTTTACTTTTTCTTTTGTCCTGGCCGCCATTTTGCTGCTGTTCTCGGCCGTTTTTCTCTGGACCCTGACCCGCCATCTTGTCCATTCCCTCGTCTTTTACCCTTTTCCCTCATTTCCTCCTTGACGATCCTCAAATGTTTCTTCCCTTTTCTATTTTGCCTTTTCTCCACATCCTTGTATCCCTCCCACCCTCCCTTGGTGCTGTGATTGCGTTCCCCCTCCGACCCCACTTAATGGAACTCTGCTTTTCTGGGGTATTTTTTTTTTGGGGGTGGGTCTTGACCTGAGAAAATCTACTATGTGTTTATATGTATATAGAGATAACTCTAATCACTAGTATATGCAGTAGACCTTTGTACTCTCTACCATTCCTATGTGACTCTTAGAGTATATCCATTCGTACCCCTTCCCTATGTATATAGAGGTAACTCTAATCACCAGAATATGCAGTAGACATTTGTACTCTCAGAGTATATCCATTCGTACCCCTTCCCTATGTATATAGAGATAACTCTAATCACTAGTATATGCAGTAGACCCTTGTACTCTCCACCATTCCTATGTGACTCTTAGAGTATATCCATTTGTATCTCTTCCTTGAGTGACTTTACTACTTGTACATTTGCAATTTTTCTTTCTGTTTGTATCTCTTCCCTGTGTGACTTTACATCTTGTACATTTGCAATTTTTTCTGTTTGCATCTTTTATGTAACTCATGTAATCCTAAGTCCCTATGTTTTGCGACTGGTTCTTATGTAAAGCGCTCTGACACCTTCGGGTAAGGTTTGCGCGATATAAAATCGCATTCAATAAAAACCCCAGGTGATGGTGTCACCCGGTGCGGTCTGCACCCCCCGCACCCTCCTAGTGACGCTGTGTTTGCTTTGCTTTTCCTTGGCATTATTGACAATGTATATTCCATCAGTGTCCCATCCGAAGATCCCCACATTGTTTCACAGAGAAACAGAAAGTGTGAATTCAACTTCTATCTCCATAGAACATGCAAATACAACAATAGCCACATTTGTACACCAGTGTCTATTTTACAAAAATGTTCCAGGCACACAGTATATACAAGCACTGTGTTTTTTTGGTTGGTTGGAACCCCAAACAAAATGGACTGTGTACTATCATACACTATTGTCTGAAATTCATTCACTGAACATGTCAGGTAATCAGAGACCTCTTTCCCACCTGACCTTGTGAAGCACATAATAATACCTTTCTGAACCCTAGGGCTTTGGGTAGTCTAAGTGAACACTGGTACACGGCGATTAGTGCTTCTCACCATGTAATCATCATTAAGTTATGTCAGAGCATAAGGGGTCACATGTGTGCCGTTCATTGTGATGTGACTGCACAAAAGTGACATTATTATCATATGTAGTGTGCCTCCTTCTCCACAGACATTTGAACAGCTGCAATTGTAATCGGGTACTTTCATCATTATATACACTCCTGATTATAAAATATGTCTGTTTTTAAATTTAAAGTTGCATATACCCGTATTCTATTATCTCAATTTGGTGATGCTACTATTTTTCCATTGTCTTTCATAGGTCCCTTGACACGGCAACATATCCATGTCATCTGAATCATTATCATCACACATGTGAATCCACCCAGAGCGTGGGGCCATGGTAGATCAGGGGTATCCAAGGCATAATGGCCATAATACTACCTCTGTTCAACTTAATTATTCGCTGGATGGCTAGTTTACATGAACCATAGATAACTGCATAATCCATAAGGGATTTACACTGAATCTGGGTAGTCAGGTTTCTTGCTAGCATTTGTTAAAGTAGCCTATGCTAGTGCCCATGAGGCGCACCACTTTCCACAATTAGTGACTAACCCTGGGCGTAGTTCGCATAGTAGCTCTACCCGTAGCTGTGCAAAGTGCACTTCGCACTGCGCGAGCTACGCTAACTGCGTAGTGCACTGTGCAAAATGCTGTTCGCACTGATTGCACAGTGCCGGATGCTTGTCCACACTGAGCAATCAGTGCAAACTGCATATTGCACAGTGCAAGCGGTCGTTTTCTGCCACTCAAGTAGATTTCTACTCGAGCAGCAGCTTTCTCAATGCGGACTGGTAGTTTCGCATCGCAAGCGGTTGCGAGCATACGCACCCACTCGCAATGAGAAACCTGACCTACCCGCGTTGAGAATCTCACATGGGAGGTTTATTTTCCATGATCAGCAACTTGATGTTGCTGATCGCGAACGAGGAAAATGTCTCGCTAGGATGTCATTTTGCTCGCTCGCGATCGCCAACTTGATGTTGAGGACCGCGAGCAAGCAAAAAATGACCGCTACGCTACGCGTGTTTGCACTGTGCTACGTGCAATTCGCATAGTGCGAAGTAGAGTAAACTTCGCAAAGTACGCGGGCGTAGCGTAGTACTTCGCCCAGGGTTATTAGTGAACCTATTGTACTCCTCCTCGCTGCCATTTTAGTTGCCTTTCCATGCTGCTGTGCATGTGTTTCGCATTGCCATGGTGCCTTATTGTTTCTGATGATATCACTAAACTGAGTTTGCCTATAGTTGGTGAGCACTGAAGGCTGGAAACACAACCTCAGGACACAGCTTCTTGTCACTTCATTCAACTTGTCCTAAACTTACTGTAAATTCAGATTTTAAGGTCACACGGGTACATATTCAAAATATGTGACTTGCATCTATGTATACCTTGATTTGTGTACTCCGGGGTGCTAAAGTCTGGCTTCCCAGATGCTTGTGAGACTTATAAGAACTAGGATTATTTGACATCTTCATTCCAACTGCCTTAACTGGCACAGAAGAGAAGTTAGGAACCATTCCTACATATGTCTCCTATGCTTATTTATTTATAGAAGTTATAGAGCGCACTGTCGCCGTTGCAGGCATCCTGGCGCTGGAGCTCCAAAGACATGAACGGGGGGACAGCAAAAAACAGCCAACTGAAACCCTAGGGAACAGCCAAGTTTTCACGGATTTTCTAAACGGGAGAAGTTTATCCAGTTGCCTAATCTCCCAAGGTAGACTGTTCCACAATTTGCCCGCAGCCACCCCAAAAGATCTTCCTCCAGCCCTGACTTTTTTAAATCTAGGGACTCTCACCAGGCGTGCTGACGAGGAGCGCAGTGCTCTGGCGGGGGTATACCATGCAAATTTAGCTTGCAGCATTCTGGGTCCAAGCCCATGGAGGGCCTTAAAAACAAGGCAGAGAGACTTAAATCGTATTCTCTGTCTAAGGGGGAGCCAATGGAGTTTGGCCAGGGCCACGGATGCTGATGTTCTTCTAGGCCACCCCAATGCCATTCTGGCCGCCGCTGATTGAATTCTTTGAAGCCTATTAAGCAGAAAACTGGGAGACTCGAGCAACAGTGCGCTGCAATAGTCGAGTCTACTCAGAATTGTACATCTGGCCACCAGGGCCCGGGCAGAGGGAGGTAGAAATGGCATGATTTTGCAAAGGGGCCTAATCAGGGCGAAGCAGGACGAGACCGTTTTTGCATCCATCCGTCTATGTCATCCACAAATCTGCATTTTCAAGGACGAGGATGGAAAGGAACCTTTGTCATGTGGCTCATTGACGGCGATCCTACAACAAACACTGTCGCACACTTCCATTAACCACGTGCGGATGAAATGCATGATACATTAATTTTTTTAGTATACTGTAGGTTCCACGTATAAATGTTCCATATTATTAAGACATGTGTCGTGGATATCCATCACAAATGAAATTTGAAACTTTACTCTGCATTACAGCTAGACTTGGCCACACACAGAATACTAAAAACCTGATGGGTTTCCTAACTGACCAAAAACCATGAGAATAACCTACCAGGACATTCACTGTTTATTACTATTTCTCATAGATGGTTATTGTTGATATTCTGAAAATGTCTAGATATTTCTATGAAAGGTAAAACTCCTATATGTATTGGGTATTGCACATTAGAAGAAGAGGTGCATTGGGAATGCGACCAGAGATAAAATATAATGGGATGCAGTGAACGCAGAGCAGTGATCAGGTACTTAGCTAAGTTGTGTCTTCATGACTACTCTGACATCATGCACATATAACGTCTCAAAATAAATTTCACTGGGCAGTAGTGTATGGGGAGGAAGCCTGATATTTTTGAGAGTGCGTTAAGGGGTGCAGTCACAATCATCTTTCATGCTATGTATTTGAAGGTTCTTTTTTTTTTTTTTTTTTTCCAAAACCTTTATTGCACTTTGCATAGCACACAGCGGAATGCCTACAACCCCGAGGGCCGGCCGCTATCTTAGGATCATCGTATACAGAGATTTTCAGCAAAAAGAATAATCATATCACATTGTCAATAAAAAGTCTCGATGCAGGGAGCTGAAACAATAAAAGCGCCAGTTGAGCAATTAATCAATGCAGTAGTTTAAGGTTTTGACGGAGTTTTTTCGTTTTTTGGAAAACAACAAACTCAGAACAACAACAGTTAGGAAAAACAGTGAGGTCTGACACGAATCAGTGCGTTTCAAGTCTTTAGTGTCTCTTGGGAGGTTGGGATCCTGACAGCCCACCCAGTGCGCACATGCCTCAACTCACCCCACCCGCCCCTACCCCCTCGGACTCATTCGTCTAAGCTCCAAGAGGCGACCCGCTGCAGCCGCCCATGCCCCCTCCGCACTCCCTCTTCCCGCCCATGTTTAGCCCTCATCGTCAGATTCATCCAACTCATCCTCTCGCAAGGGTTCGCAGATGTCCCCCCTGTACTCATTCCATTTCAGCCATATCTTATTTCATTTCCCAGGGGCAGGCTCGGTTGACGTACACTGCTCGCTCGGTCAACATCACTCGATCCATGTTCACGCACCACTGGGACTTGGTTGGGAGTTCCGCTGCTCCCCAGCGCTGCGCTATGTCGCGTTTCGCAACCATTAGCCCCGCCGTGACCCAAAGTTGCCCGTACCGGGTCAAGTCAGTAGGTTCCCAAATATTTAGCAGGCACCTCCTCGGGTCAGGCAGTATGGAGTGATCTAATGCCTGTGACAGTGTGCGGAGTACTTGTTTCCAGTATTCCTGGATCTTGGGACAGTCCCATATAGTATGGAAGAACGTGCCTTCCTCCCCACACCCACGCAGACAATAGGGATGGGGCGCTCTATGTATGCGATGCAGCATTGTCCTTGTATAGTAAACCCTGTGCAGGATCTTAAATTGCACCAGCCGCATGCGTGCCGAGATGCCTATTTCTTTAGGTGACCCAAGAGCTGCGTTCCATTCATGGTCGTCCATGTCGCTAACCTCCCCCTCCCACTTCTCTTTCAGGTGTAGTGTGGGGTCAGGGCTGTTATTGAGGAGCTTACGGTAAGTGAGGGATGTAGCCCGTTCTAGCATGCACTCTGTGAGTAGGCGATCTTCCAAGGGCGAGGACTCTGGGAGTTGTGTGTCAGCTGGAATGGCTGCAAGTAATGCGTGACGGACCTGAATGTACCTGTAGAGTTCCCTGTCGCTGAGCTCGTAGAGTTCTTTTAGTCGGGCAAAGGGGATCACTTCATTCCTCTCCCACAGGTCACCCACCACGGAGATACCTATCGTGTCCCATTGTGCGAACCCCTTGGTGTTCCTCAGGTTGCCTAACGCGCGAGAGTCCCACAGCGGGGTCATCCTTGTGATTTTCCCCTTCCAGCCCAGAGCTGCCGTAGCTGCATGCCATATCTGCACCGTCAACTTGGTGGGGCCGATCAGGGTACGCACCTTGCGGTGATCATATAGTGGACCCAGCAGACTGTCAGCACCCAACTGCTCCCTGTCCGAGTGAAATGCTGGCTCGGCATATGGTGCGTGTATCCATTGATTAATGGGCCTCAATTGTGCAGCCCAATAATACAGTTTCAGATTCGGTAACGCAATGCCCCCGTCATACCAGTCCCTGTGTAGCTTGGATTGTGCCACTCGCGCCGGGAGGTTGCCCCACAGCAAGTTTGAAACCAGAGCCGCTACTTTCTGGAAGAATTTGGGTGGCACCGGGTAGGGTGAACTGTCGAGGACGTACAAGAAGCGCGGCAACGCCATCATCTTGTAAAGCGCCGCCCTGCCGAGGAGTGTCAACGGCAGGCCGGACCAGAATTCCACATCCCGCTTGAGTCTATCCAGGGGCGGCTTCAGATTCTTGTCCACGAATTCAGCCGGGTCCCTAGTGACGTGTATGCCTAGATATTTAAAGGACGATCCTGCCAATCGCAGCGGGCAAGTATCGTCGAGGTCAGGAGCCGGACCCCGTAGGACATATAGCTCTGATTTGGACCAATTTAGCGTGTAGCCTGAGATCTTGCCGTATGTGTCACAAATGCGTAGCAAGGCCGGTATTCCCACCCCGGGGTCTGTTAGATACAGCAGCATGTCGTCTGCGTAGAGGGACAGGCGGTCTTCCCAACCCCCATTCCCTGGTATACCCTTGAGGAGGGGAGAGGCTCGTATGAGAGTCGCGAGTGGTTCCAGGGAGATGGCAAATAACAGGGGCGACAAAGGGCACCCCTGGCGCGTGCCCCGACCCAGCGGGAAAGTGCGGGAAATGTGGCCGTTCGCCACCACATGAGCCATCGGGGCCGCGTACAGCAGTTTTACCCATGCTAGAAAGCGAGGCCCGAACCCCATATGTGTCAGCGTTTCCAAAAGGTACTCCCACTCCACCAGGTCAAATGCCATTTTGGCATCAAGTGCCAGGATTACTGCCGGTGTGGTGATGGTGTCAGCTCTGGCCAGGATACCATGCAGTCGCCGCAAATTCAGCGCTGTGTTCCTGTGCGGCATAAACCCGGACTGATCCGGGTGTATAATTGAGGACAGATGGGGCAGGATCCGCTGCGCCAGAAGCTTGGCCAAGATTTTCACCTCCGCGTTCAATAAGGAAATTGGCCGATAGGAGGAGCAGTTCTCCGGGGGTTTACCCGGCTTGGGGATTGGTATTATAGCAGCCGCACGCTGGTCTGGCGGAAGGGAACCCCTCTCCAGGCAGTCCTTGAACATCCTCAGCAGATGCGTGCTGAGGGTGTCTGGCATCACTTGGTACCATTCTATGGGTATCCCGTTCGGTCCCAGTGCCTTGCCCGGGTTTAGCGCCTTAATGGCCAGTTGGATCTCGTCGGCTGTGATGTCTGCCTCCAGCTCGCTCGACGCCTCTGGTGAGAGGGTCCGAACCTCAATTGGCGCTAAGAGCGCCCTGGCACTTTCAGGCGTAATTTTACGAGTCGGGGTGTACACTCGCTCAAAATGGGACGCAAGTAGTTCTGTTATGCGCCTTGGATCCGTGTGTGTCTCCCCTTGTTCATCTTGTAGACATTGGACCCCCCTGGTGCTACCCTCACGTTTATCGAGCCACGCCAGCATTTTCCCTGCTTTATCCCCCACTTCGTAGATCCTATTCTGAGTGTCGGTTAAGAGACCCTTGACCATCCTCCGCAGGTGATCATTGTACAGCTGCTGCTGGAGAGTGAGTGCGTGCAGGGCAGTGGGAGAAGGGTGGGACTCGTGCGTCGCGGTCCGCTCCCTCAACGTAATCTCTAGGTCGGCCAGTTCCTGAGATTGCTGTTTCTTGTGTCCGGAGATAGTGTTAACGGCCTGACCCCGCAGAACCGTTTTATAGGCCTCCCATAGTGTTGCTGTGGGATTTTCAAAAATATGATGCGTGCATGGGGTAAATGCGCTTACGTGCCCTCGTCTGTAGGGAGAGCGTCAGTGTGAGCGGTGAGTGGTCAGAAATACCACGAGGGTGAATCACCAGGGTATCTACAAGACAAAGGGCCTCCCCCAGTGACAGGAAGTAATCGATGCGAGACAGGCTGCCATGCACCGCGGAGTAAAATGTGTATTTTGTCGTGCCCGGGTGTAAGTGTCTCCAGATGTCTGTCATGCCCATGGCTGAGGTGAATCTTCGAAAGTACGTTTCCCCCCCTGTCTGGTTGGGGGAGGGGTGTCTGTCCAGTTGTGGGTCTACGACCGCATTAAAGTCCCCCCCTAGTATGGTCTCACCCTCGGGGAGAGTTAAAAAGAAGTCCCCTAATCTTGGGAGGTGGACCGAGTGCAAAGCTGGTGGCACATACACTGATACCAAATTAAAGAGTTTCCCCTCCCACTGTCCCTGCACAGCCGCGAAGCAGCCCTGATCATCCGTTTTAATTGATAGGGGCATGAAGCGTGAGTTCTTCTGTATCAGGATACCGGACCCCCTGGAGCCGGACGTGAAAGCAGAATGGGCCCACATTTTGTAGCCACGCCTATCCAAGGCCTTCGTGGCCCCCCCCACCAGGTGTGTCTCTTGCAACAGGGCCACAGTAGGTCGCAGGCGCTTAATTGCCGTCAACACCAATCCCCGCTTAACTTTGTCCCCCAAACCTCTCACATTCCAGGACAGCAGGGTCAGAGGCGGGCATTGTGTGTCAGAGTGAGTTCCCCCCTCTGCCGGTGCGGGATTGTTAGCCATCAGGTGGTATTAGGTACATGATGTAGAGCCCCAGAGATGTAACCAGTGTATCGGCTGCGTCTTCGCGCAGCAAAGTGTTCAGAGGCATCATGGGGGCATAGTGTCACTGTCCATTCCCAGCAACGTGGCCTGAGTCCCATAGGTACTGAAACAATGTCTTCGACCCACTATGCACCTTCCTAACATAAACAGTTCAGAACAAACCCCCCTCCCTGCCCCCCTGCTTAACGGACCTCCAACTGCCCGCCACCCCAACTTAGCAGAGTGCTTTACCCATCCCATAACCAGAGTACTTGCTTGTAGGGGGGGGAGCGTCTCCCCAGGCAGGCGGCTTCCCTGAAGGCTTTCGGGGCAGCCATGCCGGCGTCTACGTGCAGTTGTGGAAATTATACGTTAGTTCGGCGTTCGGCGACTGCTTAGGGTTCTGAGTCCAAGGTCGGGTTCAGTCTTCCTCGCCTCCCCCTTCGAACCCATGAGCCGGTGAGCGTCCCGCTCCCTCCATTCGTCCCGATGTTTGCGAGCCCGGTCCGCTGTCTCCTCCACGGTCTCGATCCGGTCTGTGTGTTTTGCGCTGTCGTCCAACGGTGTGCCAACCTTCCAGCCAGTCCCGGGCTGCTCCGGGGGAGTCGAAGATCCACACTTTCTTATCCGCTACCACCCGCAGCTTAGCCGGGAATAGCATGGAGTACGGCAGCTCTCTGTCCCTCAAGGTCTTTTTTACTTCCAGGAACGTTTTCCTTCTCCTAGATACCTCGGCCGTATAGTCCGGGAAGAAAGCAATCTTCGAGTTCTGGATTTGGATGGTCGGTGCCACTCTGGCGGCCTGCAGAATGGCATCCCGATCTCGGAAATTGAACAACCTAGCCAGTATAGGTCGCGGTGTGGCCCCGGACTTGGGTTTCCCTCCCGGGACGCGATGCGCCCTTTCGACGGAGAAGAAGTTCGAGAGTCCCTTGGGTTTGAGCCGAGTTTTGACCAAGTCCTCCACGTAGAGGTCCATTGCCCCCGTGTCTTCTGACTCTGGCACACCTAAAATTCGGACATTATTGCGTCGGGAGCGCCCTTCCTGGTCGTCCAGTTTGTCCCTAAGCAGTTTGTTATCGGTTTGCAGCCGTTCCACCGCTGTTTGCAATTCGGACACATCTTCAACCAGCGACTTAGTGACCACCTCGACCTGTTTGACCCTTTCATTCATCTTTTGGAGATCCGCTCTTATCAAGGTGACTTCCGTTGCCGTGGCCCCTACCGTCGTTTGCACTTGGGCCAGTGCTGCCAGGACATCGTCAAGCGTGGCCTTTTTTGCCCCCTCCGTTTCAGACGTTGTTCCGGCGACCTTGCGTTGGTCCTGGGGTGGTGATTGCTTCCCGTATGCGAATTTGTCCAATTTGACCTGGGTTGAGTTGTGCCGGGGGCCCCTGTTGGACATGGTGCTGCCGTGAATTGAACTGCCTGGAGGATATAGTAATCGCGCGTGGGTTGTGCAGGGCCGCTCCTTTGCGCTCCGGCGGCAGGCTGCGTCGAGGTATACGGTCACCGCAGTGGGGGGTGGCGTCTTCCCGCCGGCGTGTAGTGGTGCGACGCTCTCTTAAGGAGTGCGTACAGGCCAGGCGCCGAGTCTCCCCCCGGCACCGGTTTAAAAAAAGGGGGGGGAGTCTGGCGGTGCGCTGCAAGTTGTGACTCACACCAGCTGGGGCCGCCGCGGTACGCCTCTCCGCAATGTCCCCTTGATGTGGGTGTTGCTCAGGCCTTCGCCCCACTGGTGGCGCCGCGTGCGTATGGCCCCCGGAGCTCCCGTCGGAGAGTCCGCGATTTCTGGAACCCACGCCTGCTGTGGCTGCCGCGTTTCTTCGCCGGCCGCTGAGTGGCTTTGCCGGCCGCTGCCAGGGTCTGGCGTCTTCCGCCGTTGTGGCCGGGTAATGGCGGCGCTGGGTTGAGCCTGCGCAGCTCCCGTCACGCTGTTGGTGGATGGAGGTGAGTCCGGGGGAAAGCTGGCGGGTTGTCGTGGTGTGCGCCCCTGTGCTTGGGCGGACGGGAGGGAAGCTTTACGATGCTGTCGGGGTGACGTGCTCGGGGAGCCGGCGCTTCCTGCCACTCACCCCCGCTTGTTTGACACTTCCGGCTGGATTCAAAGGCACCGGTAATCCGCGGCTTCTCGGCTGCAGTCAGGCCCAGCTCCTCCTCCGCCTCTCGAGTGTGAGATTTCGCCCGTTCTAGCCGCCGCCGCTCACATGAACTTCAGCGTTGCTCACTGCATGGACACCGGGTCCGGTCCGCCCCTTTCCGCCAGTGAAGATCAGGATTGTAATGCGGATTATCGCGGAAAGCCGCCTCTGCCTAGGAGCCTCCCTAAGCTGCGGCCGCCATCGTTGGCTGCTAGCCACGCCCCCCGTATTTGAAGGTTCTTGTGGCACATCATTTATTTGGTTTTTTATAGCACCACTTTAGCCTAGGGTGTCAAGATGCTTTACAGTGTAATAGCATTAAGTAGAAAAAGGTCTTGAACTTGCTGGAAAATTGGTAGAAGAGACAATTACTAATTGCGGAGAGCCGTCATAACTTGGGATGACGGTGGGTAATTTGTGAAGAGGAGGGGAGGTTGGTCAGGGCTAGAAGAAGAAGGGAAGGAGGAAAACAACAAGGTGGACAGAAGGGACAGGGTTTTGTTGTAGGGGTAAAGGGAGAGCGAGGACGGAATGGGGCTAGTTTTAAAGGGTATCAAAGGAGACTTTGTCGGGCAGAGAGAAGAGGTGAGGGGAATGAAATGGAATATCAAAGAAGATTTGGAGAGAGATGTTTTAGGTACTACCTCCAGGAGAGAAAAGCTGGGGCAGGAAAGAGAGGCAGGGAGAAAGTCAAAAGAGTTGGGCAGCAGGAGATGGAGTAAGTTAGGAGAGAGTGAGAAGGCCAAGATCTGAGACAAAGAGTACAAGAGAGAGGTAAAAAAGGGAGGAGAAGAGCATGTGGAGCAGGAAGGAGTTATTGTATGTTTAGTAGCTTTGCAGAAGTCTAAGTTCATGACAAAGGATGAATTTGTTGAATGCGTTAATTTAGATAATAGTAAAAAAAAGGAAGGTTTTTAGCTTGTTGCAGAAACGTAGCAGGATATCCTGACAGTGCTCTTCAGCAGGAAAGTCGTTTTGGGTAGTGGGAGCAGCTACAGAAAATGATTATGCCTTGGTTAAATGGGTTTTCATATTGTTCGACAAAAATCTTAGGATGTGTCTGTAGTAACTCACACCTCTGTCCATACTTGTTCTTCTCCTCTTTCATCACATGCAATGCCTCTAGAATGTTACAGTGTGATGATGCTCTGTGGAATGTTGGGTGTCTCTCAAGAAAGGCACAGTGGAGATGGGCTGAGCTGCCTGCTGGCTGCTCCTGGTGGGGCTTGTACTTTATTACTTCTGGACTTAACTACTTATCTTTAATAAACCACCTTGAAATACCTCAACGTGTCCAGCTTCATTACTACAATTTTATAGCGATGATTTGATCTTACCCTCAACGTGCTCAACTCAAGAAGTCAGTTTTCAAGAACGAAAGATATTCAAAAAGCTTCATCTATCTTCAAACTTAAAACAAAGCCCCACCAGTGACCACTACAACGGACGCCCCAACCTACACTTGCCAGATCCTTCTTCAACTCAAGTGTGTTCTCAACTTCTTTAACTTCTTTAACTACTGCAACCTCAACACTTCAACAACACCACCTCTACAATGAAGGTAACTGGTGGTTGCCTGAGTGTGTCTCCTGTGCGCAGTAAGGTGTTCATGTTCTGCGCATATCAACATCAACCTAATTCAAAATAGGCCAATTCCTCCTGCCTGCGTCTCCCTGCTGCCTCACAGTTCTTGCTACTTCCCAGTTCTCGCTGCCTATTAGTTCCTGCTGCTTTCCTGCTGTTTTTACAATACCTCATTACCTCAAAAATCTAACGTCTTCAAAACATCTGGGAAGTGTCACTGTGGGGAACTCTATTTTTCAATGTGTGAAACGCAACTCATGTCAGATGCCTCTTCAATATTCTTCAAGTCCAGTGTGTTTTCAAACTCTGCAACATCAAGGGAAGGGCCAAGAGTAAATCTTCCTACCTCAATGCTACCTTCTTGTTCCTGCTGCTCTTACAGTACCTGAACACCTTCACAACATGCAAGGTAATGAGTCTGTCTATGTGTCTCCTGTACTGAGTCAGTAACTAAGAACTAACCTCTATACCAACGGACGGCCTAAAATGTGCTTATTTACCACAAAGACACCCACTTCGGGAGCCATCACATACTACGAGGAGCTATTTATACTATAAAATGAGCAGTTTCATTTCTAGGGAGTAGTGATGACTGTCATAGTGATTATTGCTACTGTAGCAGCTGTACTGGAATTTATCTACTAGCGAGGGGTGCATCTATGTGATGTTTATCTCAAGCCAGCCTACTTCACACTTCACTCCGTCATGATGTGACTCATCGTCTGATCAATCTTGTTTCTATCAAGTTCTCCAATCTTGTTTCTTTCAAGTTCTTCAATTGGCACCATTGATCGACATCTTTTGGCACAGTGAGTTTCTCAACTAACATTTTCACTTCACGTGTGTTTTTATTAACAAGTCTCCATTTTTTTCATGTCTATGATAGTTTGCTCTCATTGAGACATCCATATATCACACAGTTGTACTTTTGTTTAAAAATAAGCCACACGACTCTATAACAGGGCACGCTCTTACCTGCACGTGAATCTCCTTTACAATTCTGCATTTGATGTTCTTGTGACGTCTCCCCTCCGTGGGATCGTTATTGCTACAATGAGGTCTTCAATTATTGCTGGGTGACCTTTTGGTTCACTGACGCGCCGTTAGCCATCCGGTAGGACACACATCCCGTGCCACCATATTGAAATTGGCCTTCATTCCTGTTCCTTGATTTTTCAACTTCTATCAGCCAACCACTTTGCCGCCATTGCTTTTACATTGATATGGTGTATGCAACTCACACGGGCGTTTCTGACGCACTGCCTGTGTCTGTCAACAGTGTCTGTTTTAGGACACATTCCCTGGCCTCGTCGATGCTTATACCTCTCCTTATTATTCAATGGATGGTTTATGGTGAACACGATTTCCAGTCCTGGTGGTGAGTGGTTGTTTGTTTTATCTAGAGACAGTTACATTATTTTTCAAATTGATCCAAGGAACACCAACCAAGCCGGAGTGTACTTATTGTTTCTCCACACGCATTATTTGGCCGCAGTTTCCAGTTTTTATGCAGAGCTTATTACCTGTGCACAAACCAGCACAACGTTCTTTGCCACACAAACTTTTCCTTAAGAGTTTGTAATGGGAGAATGCATTGTGTTCTTCACTTCGAATGTTTTAGTGCGTTTTTTTGGTTTAATGCTTACGTTATGGACAATTTTCAATTCAAATGATATGTAAGCGAATGGAAATGTTTACATTACAGTTTTCTCAAATGTTTTTCCTCACAGAATTCTATATTTTGTTTATTATTTTGGCTCAATTCAATGACTCAATTACTTCTATGTCAATGCTTGTGTCCATCTTTCTCATAGTTAGGATTTCACACTTCTATTTACATGCATTATTTCAATGTGCACACATGCGTGCAGTGTTCCCTAGTTGTGACCTTTTATCTCAATTCTTCTATGTGCATGCATTCTTGCAACATTCCCTAGTAGGGTTTTGCGCATCTATTTTCAAGGTTAATACATGGGTTTACTCCCTATCAATTCTTCAATCTTTGTTCAATGAATGAATTGTACTGTAATCAGTGATTACCCATGTTTTCTCTCTTATGCAGTGATGGGGTGAAGTTGTCCTGTTAAACAGATGTCAAAGTAAATGTGCTCTGTTCTGTGCTAGCTTTCTTCAAGTTCAACTATTAAGTTTGGATGTCCCATTGATTCATTTCTGAATGTTGCCTACTACTGCCCAAACTGCATCCACCTATCTGTACGTTGTTACTGTGTGTGAACTTGTGCAAGGACAGAGAACTCAAGACACCCTTAAGATCATGCATTCAGTTGTGTATGTATTCAACGTTCAAAGTGAGATGTAGAGATGGTACTGACACGTAGTTTTACAGTTTTACAGTTTCCTTGCCTGCCAGTTCAACAAGGTCTCAAAATGCAAGGTATTTAGTTCACGTTCCGCTGTCTCAAGAATCAAGGTTACGTTTGGATGCCTGTGTTTTATTAAATTTTCAACTTTTATTCAAGTTTGAATTTGGAGTGTGTTAGTCAATTAGTACTCGCTTCCATTCTATTGTTAGCGTCTCGCCATTGCCGACTCTGCCTGCTGCAGGGGTTGTGATCGACTTGAGCAAGAATGTCTAGTTTTGGTTTTGCTTAATTGATTTTTAACCCTCTTGCTACAAAGCCAGTGCTATCTCACAGTTGCTCTTTGTTTCAATTCAAAGATGGCTCGCGGACCCTTCCTTTCTAATGGTGTCTGCGCTTTCAAACCTTTTAAAGAATTTTTCCTTTTGGGTTTCACCGGACGTTTGGCAGTCAACACACACATTGTTCAGGTTGCAAGTTCAAGTGGTGAGTAGGTTTGCATCTTTGATAGGACATGTTGGTGGGCCACGCTATTACTTCATGTTCTAGCACTATGTCAAAGACCTTTTGTTACCAGTCATGACGTCTCTTGTTAACCGTATCTACTTTGGACATCAATGCTTCACCATTTTTAGTGTGGTGGTGTAATTCTCTATTTTAAAATGCTATTAATTGCTTATGCATGGTTTCGAATTTTACTGCAAATGTTCTAGTGTTACTTTTTATTTAAGAGTACATTTATGCACCCTTTATTCGATTGTTTTAATTTTTTCAATTCATATGCATGCCTGTTTTCAGCTTTAATTTTTCAAGTCAGTTATTATCATAAGTGGCACTTACAAAAACATTTATTCTCTGGAATCTATCTGTGTAATTTCTATCCAGCTCAATAGTGTAGACTTGTACCCTAATTATACACACTCAATTCAATTACTCAATTATCAAAGTATGTGCATGTGTTCAAGCTCAAATAACGTTTATTACCTATACAAAGTGTGTTTAAGCGTTATATTTCTAATACTCGATTTTCTCAATTCAATTACTCAATTATCAAAGTATGTCCATGTGTCAAGCTCAAATAACGTTTATTACCTATACAAGATGTGTCTAAGCGTTATATTTCTAATACTATCTGGGAAGTTTTTCTCTTTTCTGGCATGTCAAGGTCAATTTTTACAGGTTTTTTTCCCCCACAGTTCTAGCTCTACCTCAAAGACCAAATATCACTGTGTTTATTTTGAATTTTTTTCAGCTCGTGTTCAATTACTCAATTATTCAGTTCAATTCTATTTTATGTCATTTTGTGTAGTATTTCCCTAGCCAGGATTGAACAGTTCAATAGACGAGATATGTATAAATATATATATATATATATATATATATATATATATATATATATATATATATATATATATATATATTATCTTGCTATACTTTTTGAAGTATTCAATATGTCTATTATCAATGTCCTTGCATGTATTTCTGTTACTCCATTACCTCAATGCTGTATTCTCTCTCTGTGATTGCACTTCTCAATTTGCATGCATTCCAGAAGTATTCCCTTATTGGGATTACATTGTGTTGTACTTACCACGGTACTCACATTTTCAAATGGTCACCCTCAACAGTTCAGTTACTCTATTATTGAATGTTTTATTTTCGATGTGTGACCTTTATTAGGCTGTTGATTTGTGTTGCTGCCTCTCAACATTTCAATGTTTTTTAATCAATGTTGACTTTTTGAGGTTGTCAATATGGGGGTTCATTCCTCACAATTCTTCTATGTTTCTTCAATGTAACTTTCACTATGTTGTGGGGTTATTCTCCTCAATTTTTCAATGTGTGACTCTTTACGAGGTCGTCTCGATTTGGGTTTTATCCCTTTCTATTGCTCAATATGTGACCTGTTACTTTGTATCTCTATTCCATTGTTGTCTACTTTATATTTTGGCTGCTCTTTTAACAGGGTAGTATGAAGAAACTTTTGTTGTTCTTTCCTCTGCTTCTCTGTTTGCTTTTTCAATTTTCTCAATGCTTGTCTCCTTTCATACCTTTTCCTGCCAGTGGGTGTGTCTGGAGTAGTTCTTGGGTTTCTCTTTCCAGTTTCCTTCTCGTTGTTTTATGGAGAAAAGAGGGTGAATATTTATTTATGTCTTTGTACTCTTCGGTGGTTTCCTCCCACTCTTTCTACCTTCCTGTTCCTTCCATGCAGTTTTTCTCTTTGCCAGTTCCTGTTGTTCCAGTGTTTTACTTCTCTATTGTTCTATCCGTTGTTGGGTTAGGGAAGAAAGGGAGATATGTAGTAACTTACACCTCTGTCCATACTTGTTCTTCTCTTTCATCACATGCAATGCCTCTAGATGGTTACAGTGTGATGATGCTCTGTGGAATGTTGGGTGTCTCTCAAGAAAGGCACAGTTGAGATGGGCTGAGCTGCCTGCTGGCTGCTCCCGGTGGGGCTTGTACTTTATTACTTCTGGACGCAACTACTTATCTTCAATAAACCACATTGAAATACCTCAACGTGTCCGGCTTCATTACTACAGTGTCCAATGAGAGCTGCATTCTCATAATGAATATGGGGGATTAGTGTCGTGGCAGATCATTTGTTATCCATACAAACCCAAGATGTGCATTAACTGTAGCAAGTAAGTGTGTTGTTTGGCACACTAGCATGCTTACAAGGGGGTCTTTAAAGCGACATAGCTGGCCAAGGATGAGAAGCTGTTTCTCATCATTGGCGCACAACCACAGATACCACAGCCCATTTTTCAGATGCCACTGCCCGCTTTGCCCCACCGTGGCAGGAGGTCGTCAATGTGGCAGAGTGACTATTTTTACTTTCCTGCATTATTCCTCATCACAAAAATAATTTAGATTGAATAGTTACTTATTTTTTATAATATTTGTGGTTCTCATAAGTGATCAGGTCTTTTGAAATACTTAGTTATGTTTCAATGTGAGGCATTTCCAAAACGAAGGCAGTTATTAGTATGGTCTATATATGTTTAATCTGCTTGCTCACCTTTCCCACATCATGAGATCAAGTAAATCTGAGACTGAGCGCTGGTTTAGAGTTTGATTGTAATAAATCAGAGTTCTAGAAGAAATACAAAATCTGCAAGAATGCCATTCAGTTGAATTCCCTTCACTTAAGGTCACGTTTTATGCATTATGTTATGGTGTATTATGGAGGAAAGTTCCTAGTGGATGCTTCTCAGGATTTAACATTTCTGTCAGAACTCCAAGCATTTTCATTTCCCACCAACTCTGACATAGCAATTTGGACCTGGACTGGATAGGTGTAAATTATGTTTGAAAGGAATCTGAGTAGGTGTGTGTCACATGTTTCATCACTGCAGCTGGCTCAATTACTCTTTTGAGGGGATGCCTTCCCTTGGACTTTTTCCTTCACATTAACTAGCCACTTACATTTTACATTACTTAGTTTACTTAGATTCCATGAACTCCATCTCTTACCCATGAAATGTCACTCTTTGATGCCAGTTTGTACATCAAAAATGTGTATATCCCTTAACTTTACGATTTCACTTTACATTGTTTTCCCTTCGCTAATGACCAAAACGTTTGCAATGTGTTAGTTACACGTGTCCGTATGACATACAGGGATGGATTGGGACAAAAAACGGACCCAGGCACCAAAATAAAAGTTCCCCCCTTTCACTGAAATAGGTACTTTACTTTATTATACAGTTAATGAAAACCGTAATATACAAACATAACAATACATAATAGAATAACATTTTAAAATGTATAAGGTCGAGGTCAGATTCTTAATGCTGAGCATTATGCAGTATGGTTAAAATAATATTAACAAACTTCCCAGCTCTTGCTAGGGCCTGGGCTGAATTATTGCTAAAACACCAAACCGATGCTTCCCTGCTGTTCCCGGAAAACAGGAGTCAGTAAGCGGCGTCGGTCTGTAGCGAAGAATGGGCAGCAGCATAACAGGTGGAGCCATGACTCATGTATGTAGTTGCAAAGCCTGCAAGGGGGCTGCTCATTCCACCAGGCCCACTGCGGATTGAAGTCAAAAATTGGTAGGACTAGCAGCCTCATGTAAAGTATTTTGTTGCGAGTCTGGGAGTAAGGACATAGTTAAAATATGGTTGAGGTTTCCCCTTGATGTATGATTCATTCAGAGCTGTGAAAAGTACATTTTTAGAGAGCCTGGCAACATCTGTCTGGAATGAGACTGAAATAATTTGATTTGTTATTGTTTTTTTCCACATTGACAGGGGGATAGTTGGATTAGTGAAGGAGGTGGATTAAATTTTTAGTGTGGAAATGGCAAGGTGCAACTGTTTGTGCCAAGGGGAGTGCTCGTCCTTCAACACAGCTTGTAGTTGTTCTTTCATAGATTGTCCTGGAGCTCGTAGGGTGTGAATGTAAAATTTGATTAGGTCTCCCAGGCAATAAAGGTTTATGCGTGTCAGGCCCAGCTCAAGTCTCAACCTTGACCTCCTTGCGTGTTGCGGGACAGAGAAGATGTTCTTGTAGGCTTTTATTTGTAAGTTTCCCAGAAATGCATCCATTTTTCCGGGAAAGGCCAGATGGCCGAAGGTCGCTGCAGGTAGTAGTTTGGCCCGTAGCACCCTTAGGATTGGTTCGGCTGAAGGGCTTTGCAAGTGACGGTTCAAGCGCCTCAGGCTGTGAATGATCCCCATGCCCTTAGGCCTTAAGTGTCTAAGGTGTGCTGCTTTGTTTGCCCTAACGTTTAACCAAACTCCTAAGTAGTTATAGCTGATTTTTCTTTTTTTTGTAGTTCCCAAAGATCAAGATTTTAGTTTTGGATTCATTAATCAAAAGATGATTCTTTGCATTGTACTTATTAAGAGCAGTGAGCTATCTTTGCAGTCCGATTTTCGTGTGGTCCATGATAATAATATCATCGGCATATTGCATTGTCTGTAGTCGTGTCCCGCCCAGTTTTGGGGCGGCCAAGGCTGCGCCTGCCAGTTCTTTAGGTAAGTCGGCAGTGTAGAGATTGAATAGTAGTGGGGCTAGTACGCAGCCTTGTTTTAGGCCGTTTTTAGTTGCAATTGTTTTGGATGTTGTTTGTGAACTTGTTTTGATCCTAACCCAGGTATTATGGTGCAAGGATATCAGAGCTGAGAGAAGAGAAGGTGGTATCCCCCAGGAATTTAATTTGTGCCATAGCGTCCCTCGATTGACTCTGTCGAAAGCTGCGCTATAGTCCACGAAGCAGCAGAGTAAAGGTGGCTGGTTGGCCAAGGTGGCTCTCCATGACAGATAGGACAGTGCTATTATATTGTCCATCGTGGAGCAGCCCGCTCTAAAGCCTGACTGGGAGTGAGGCAAGATGTTGTTTTCGCAAGCCCAATTTTCTAGTTCCGTCAGTAAAACACGGGCGTAGGCTTTGGCTTCAATGTCCAACAAAGCTATTAATCTATAATTGGCCGGGTTTGAGTGATTGCCCTTTTTATAGATTGGGTGTAGTATTGAGCCCTGCCAAGAAGGTGGAATTATGGCTGTGAGGAAAGCATGTCCAAAGAGGGGTGTAAGGAGTTCTGCCCAAAACTGCCGAAATGTTTTAAAAACTGCTGCGGGTATTCTGTTTGGCCCGGGCGCCCCATTGTTCTTCATGTGGCTGATGATCTTGCTTACTGCGATTTCAGGTATGGCCAGGCTCAGGTTATTTCCATTGGGTGGAGCTTGGGGCGGGGAGGGGGATGAGAACTCCACTACCCCGCCGTTATAAAGCTGGTTGATGTGCTCCACCCATACATTCTCAGGAACCCCGTTTTCTTTAGTCTGGCTGTTGTTACTGAGCTGGTTGATGTATCTCCAGAATCGGGCTGAATTCTTTTCTTTTAAGAGGGAGGAGATTTTTAGCCAGGCTTCCTCTATGCGTTTGCTCCGCTGGGCCCAATGTGCGCTTCTTGCTGGCTGCTCGATGTGGCCCTTTTGTGGCTTGCTGGGCTGCTCTTTCACCTTTTTTCCTTCTATTTAGGCCATTTTGCCTCTTTCGTTTGTTTTCAGATGTTTCCTGGTTTGAAGCTTGGTTGAGAGCCTTTGGCGTCCGTTTTTCTTGAACGGCAGTTGAGCCCCCAAGAGAATGGGCCAATGATTTAGGAGGGCTTGTGGGCCGATAGCGATTTTTACTTGATCGTTTTTCGCTATCCAGTCAGACAGTTTTGAATCTAAATTAATGGACCATTTAATCCTGCGTGAAATTGGCTTGTTTTCCTCGCCCGTGGATTCGCCCGTAGGTGTAAATCTGCAGGATGCAGTGATGGAAAGGCTGAAGGATGCTCTTAAAGGCCTGTGAAAGCTCTCGGTTCGATGATCGATGTTAAAGTCATTTAGATGGAGGGCTAGCGTACTTCCGATGAACAAGTAGTCAATAGTAGAGATGTTTCTATAAGTTGGAGGTGGTGCCCATGTGTGGTCATTTGCTTTTCTTAGATTGAAGGCAGATGTTATGGATCTGGCTTTAAATAGAGCTTGTAGAAGCGCAACCTCTTTAGCGGGGTAGTTTCCATTTTCTGGTTTGTCAAGCGATCTGTTGTTAAAGTCCCCAGCTATAAGGGGGTTATGGTTGGGGATATTTAATAAGAAGGTCTCCGATTGTGGCGGCCAGGTCGTCCAGTGCTTGAAATAGGTAGTTGAAAATAAGCGGCCCATGGGTTACAAATCGGGACAGTTTTGAACATGTAAAGAAATGCAGAATGAGTGTTTTACAAAGGTATGGACAACTTCTTGAATTTGAACTTGCAACAGGCAATGTTTGTTTTAATAACAGGGAAATCAACTGCTAAAACTGAACAAAAAGCCCATAAAATAGCCCCAAAAGCAGCCACAAAACCGGCCCACACACTGATATTTCAGACCCGACCTTCGATAACTGCATGTTTGCCCTACATGCCAGTCCGACCCTGATGAAACATGTCTACTCCTGTACTTTTTAGACCTCTGGGTATCAAGCGGCCTGTATGTTCTATGGAGTAGTTCTGGGAGCAATTTATATGCCAATCTCATGAAGTCGAGGCCCATGTGATACTTGTGTGTTCAGCACAAAAAGCTATGCCTGAGAACCTGACGGCTCACCTTGTACACACATTGTCAGTGTTTGATACACACAGGGCACAAGTCTTAAAAAAAGAAGTAGGGGCACTAACCTAGTTAATCAGTATGCTAGTGACATCAGGGCGCGTGACATAACGGTGCGTGACATCAAGGCATGTGACATCACCGTGCATGACATCACAGGAAGTGGCATCACAGGAAGTGACATCAGATCTTAAAGCCCTCACATATATGTTTAGCAGGTGTATCATGAGTACATTTGAGCCCATTTCGAGTATACTTGCAAACCCTCCTGATTTTGTCAGAAGATTCACACTTTTGTACGCTACACATAAAACAATGTTGCCTTTTGTCTGCGTAAAGCTTCCTCTGGTCATAGTGCTTCAAAAGAAATAATAGGAATATTTAAATTATTACAACGCCTCCTCACGAGTAGTAAGCGCTATATAAATGCTATTTATTTTGTGCAAATGCTGGGAAAGATCAACCCATCTGGTGTTCTTAAAGTGCATGCATATCTCCTAAACAGGGACTGAACAAAGTTAAAAGCTGCCTCTCTCAAGTATGTGTGAAGTGCTAACAAGATGTGAGCCTTTGTTTCCCCTCTGCTGCATTTGCTTCTAGGTGTGAGGCTCCTTACTGCCGCTAG
The DNA here is from genome assembly GCF_964261635.1 of Lissotriton helveticus. Taxonomy (NCBI): domain Eukaryota; kingdom Metazoa; phylum Chordata; class Amphibia; order Caudata; family Salamandridae; genus Lissotriton; species Lissotriton helveticus. The sequence goes on from NC_136067.1 coordinate 915,974,279, forward strand.
CCAGGAGAGTCGAACAAAATGAGGCCTGATGACCCCTCGGATTCGGTCTTTGTTATGGGCCCAGCAGGAGTCAGAAATGAGAAAGCTCCATCCCGTCCCCGCCTGCAGGTTGTTGTGATCGAAAGCAGATAACAACGTGCAGGCTCTGCTGAAAGTGTCCCGGTGTTTGGAAATTACACCGGGACGAATTCAGCATCTTTTTCAGTGGGGCCCAACTTCTTGTCAGGGTGGACGGCGTCTGTGAAGAAAGTGGGTCGACGCTGTCCACCCGCGTCTACCCCAGACTCGTGCCCTGGAAACACAAGATTTGTGTACTTCTTTGTTGCGAGCCCCGCAATAAAAATAAAAAAAAACAGCAACCATCACCAAGCCCAGGTCTTGAATATCTGGGATTAGGACTATCCGAATTGTTCATGTTTAAAAAACGTATTAACCCCTTGAGTGCTCATGACGGAGCAGTTCTGTCATGAGCCACGGTGGGCGTGTGCTCATGACGGAACTGCTCCATCATGGCACCCACCTTTGGGGGAAGCGCTGGTGCTCCCCCCCATGGGCAGCCCATCTAGCCCCCAAAAAGGGGGATGGCAACCCCGACCCCCCCATACAATTGCATGACGTCAGCCCGCACAGCACGCACCAACCAAATCAGGAGCAGCCAGACGCACTGGAAGCCATTTGCTTCCAGTGCGTCTAAAGGAAACAGGTGAGTTACCTTGCTCCGGTGGGGTGGGGGGGAATAGAGATGCATTGAGGCATCAAGAGAGGAAAGAGTTTTTCCTCTCCCCTGATGTCTCAAGGCATTCCTGCTGCACGTGCCTGACGTCGCAATCGTGCAGCAGGAATCCCCCCACTATGCACCAGCGATTTCATGTTAATGTAAAGGAAGCGACCCCTTGGGCAAGGGTCGCTTCCTTAAGGGGCACATTTATTTTAAGACTTTTCTGCCCACCACCCCACGGGACATTTCACCAGGATTTCTGGCGTTTCTGGCCCCAGGGGGCCAGAAAATCCCACTAGAGCCAGGAATTGTTTCAAAATTTAAAATGGAAATGACCCCTTAGGCAAGGGTTGCTTACAGAGAGCCAAATACTTTTGTTTGTGTATTCTGCCCCTCCTGGGGGCAGATCATCCTGTTATTTGGCCTTTCTGTCCCCGGGGGGGGGGGGGGGGGTGGGGGGGTAGAAAAACCCACTAGACACCAGGGATGTTTTTGAAAATTAAAATGGAAGCGACCCCTTGGGCAAGGGTTGCTTCCTCAAGGGGCACCATATTTTTTAGACTTTTCTGCACCCCCTTGTGACACCCCCTTGTGACAGATCAGCTGGGTTTTTTGGCCTTTCTGCCAGGGTTTTTAAATATATTGAAAATGGAAGCGACCCCTTGGGCAAGGGTCGCTTCCAGGGGGCAAATATTGTTTAGGTGTGTATTCAGCCCCCCGGTGGCAGATCAGCCCTTGTTTTTTGCCTTTCTGCCCCCCGGGGGGAGGGGGGGAACAAACCCCACTAGACCCCAGGGATGTTTTTTAAAATTAAAATGGAAGTGCCCCTTGGGCAAGGGTCGCTTCCAGGGGCACAATTTTTTTGTATGTTTTTTTGTATGTTTATTCTGCCTCCCCTGGGTGCAGATCGGCCCATTTTTTTTTACCTTTCTGCCCCCAGTGTGGGCAGAAAACCCCACTAGACACCAGGGACTTTTTAAAAAACTGTAATGGAAGTAACCCCTTTGGCAAGGTTGCTTCCAGAGTGCAAATATTTTTTAGATGTTTATTCAGGGGGCATAAAACTCCACTAGGCACCCGGAATTTTGTTTTGTCTGTAATGGAAGCGACATGGTTGCGTCCAAGGGGGTAAAATATAGGTAATGCTTTTTCTGCCCTTCTGGGGACGGGTCTGCCCCTTTTTTGGGGCCTTTCTGCCCTAGGCGGAGGGGGGAGGCAGAAATCCCTACTAGGCACTAGGGATTTATTTCTTTTGCAAGGGCAGCACATTTCTGTCTGCCGTTTTCTGCCCCACCTGGGGGACAGATCGGCCTGGCAGACAACCTCACCCGATCACTTGGGCAAGTTCACACCCCATTTTTCTCAGCCCTATTGAAAGCCCATCTGGCAGATTGACCATTTGGGTAGTGATACAACGTGTTATAATTATATTTGTTTTATTTCTTCTAAATTGCAATTGTAATGCTTCATTTCTCCTTTTTGTTCTAGTTCGAGGCTTTTGCTCTTTTTAGACTGTTCCAGGTTGCGGTTTCATTACTGGTGGTTCTGCTGTATGTGTAGCTGCATTTGTTTGGTAAGAGACATTTCTTTTTGTACAATGTAAATGAGTTTCATTTCCCTGCATGAATGTGTTTTTTGCAACTGGTGCAATAATAGCAGTATGTTTGGCTTCAGTAATTGGTTTTGTTTTTTTCTTTCTGGTGGGATATCGTTGGTTTTTGCTGTGTCTCTGTAGAATAGGTGTTGATGATTGTAGCTGTCTGTTGCAACTGAATCATATAGTTTTGAGTATATAGATCTTTGTAATAAAGGCACACATTTTTTTTACTTACTTATTTTGCACAGTCTTGGTTGTTGTTGACTTGTTTGTGCAGTCTCCTTTCTTAGTAAGGATAATTTCTAGTCGCAGGATTACTGCTCAGCAGGTTGTTGGTATGCTTGTTGAGTCTTCCTCTGACCATGGTTCAGAGGCTACCTCTGCAAATGTTTGGGCTTGATACTTTCCCAAGATGGCCAACGAGCCCGGGGCCAAAACCCCAGGCACCCCCCAAAACCAGGTAGTTTTGTTATAGGTAATTTTGAAGTCTCCACAGTATGATTTGGGCCATTTTCTGTTGCAGCCACTATGCCTACCCACACAAGTGAGGTACCATTTTTATCGGGAGACCTGGGGTACACTGGGTTGGAGGAAATTTGTGGATCCACGCAGATTCCAGAACTTTCCCACACAGAAATTTGAGAAAAAAGTGTTTTTTTCCAGCGTAATTCGGGGTTTGAAGGAGATTCTGGGTAGGAGAATGTTGGGGAACCATGCAAGCCATACGTCGCTGAACTCCCCCGGGAATCTAGTTTCCAGAAATGTATGGGTTTGGTAGGTTTCCCTAGATGGCCGCTAAGCTCCGGGCCAAAAACTTATGGTACTCCCCTTGCAAAACCAGGTTGGTTTTGGATAGGTAATTTTGATGTCGCCTCAATAGGTTTTGGGCCCTTGCCTGTCGCGGGTCCTTGACCCACCCATGTGAGTGAGGCATCATATTTAGAAGGAAACCCGCAGAAACACAGTGTGGGAGGAAATTTGTGGATCCACGTAGGTTTCAGAACTTTCCCACACAGAAATCTGAGAAAAAGGTGATTTTTTCAGCGAAATTTGAGGTTGCAGTGGATTCTGGGTAGGAGAATGTTTGAGGACCCATGCAAGCCATACCTCGCTGGACTCTTCCGGGTATCTAGTTTCCAGATATATGTGGGTTTGGTAGGTTTTAATAGATGGCCGCCGAGCCCCAGGCCAAAAACTCATGGTAACCCCCTTGCAAAACCAGATTGGTTTGGGATAGGTAATTTTGATGTTGCCTCGATAGGTTTTGGGCCCTTGCCTGTCGCAGGTCCTTGACCCACCCACGCGAGTGAGGTACCATTTTTATCGGGAGACATAGGGGAACACTGGGTGGGAGGAAATTTGTGGATCCACGCAGATTCTAAAACTTTCCCACACAAAAATCTGAGAAAAAAGTTATTTTTTCAGCAAAATTTGAGATTTGCAGGGGTTTCTGGGTAGGAGAATGTTGGGGGACCCACGCAAGCCATACCTCGCTGGACTCCCTGGATGTGTACATTCCAGAAATGTTTGGTAGGTTTCCCTAGATGGCCGCCGAGCCCCGGTCCAAAAACTCATGGGACCCCCTTGCAAAACCAGGTTGGTTTGTGATAGGTAATTTTGATGTCACCTCAATAGGTTTTGGGCCCTTGCCTGTCGCGGGTACTTGACCCACCCACACAAGTGAGGTACCATTTTTCTCAGAAGACTTTGGGGAACGTAGGGTGGGTGGAATTTTGTGGATCCACGCAGATTCCTGAACTTTCCACCACAGAAATGTGAGGCAAATGTGTTTTTTGGATACATTTTTAGGTTTGCAAGGGATTCTGGGTAACTGAACCTGGTGAGAGCCAGTCAAGTCAACCCATCCTAAATTCCCCTGGGTGTCTAGTTTTTAGAAATGTATAGGTTTTCTAAGTGTCCCTAGGTGCCGGCAGAGTTAGGGTTAAAAAACTACAGCTAGGCTGTCGGGTGGCGGCTTTCCGCTGTTCCGAGCGCCGCCCACGGAACACATGCAGGCATCGGGTACTCACTTCCGGCCGGAAGTGGTGTCCCGGTCTAGTCCTCCACCTCTTTGCCTCACCAAGCACTTCCGGGGGAACACGCTTAAAATGCGTGAAACCCGCCGGAGCGGTGCTTCTGATTCATCTGGACATGCGGAGCCCAGCTGCCGTCAGAGGTCCGGTCTTCGGCATGTCATCTCATCAGGAGGGACGGCAATACTTCGTGTCACGGTAACGCTTCCTGGGCCTCATGCGTTACGTGACTTCTTGCCGTGTTTTGATAATCACGATACAGCGGCGCAGGAGCGCTTGATATTGCTGTACTCGGGATTGTGCCATTGTTCCTTTCTACTTTTCTTCGGATGCTTGGCCGTGGCGCAGGTGTGCTACCGCCATTTACATTCAGAAGCGCAGGTGCGCTTGACATTTCTACACTTTTGATTTTGCATTAGGTTAGGCAATCGCGCAGGAGCGCTTGTCATTGCAGTACTTTGTTCGTATTTAGTTTTGGCAGTCGCGCAGGAGCGCTACTGCTACTTGCCATCACGCTTACAGTGTGGCAATTTTCTACATCGGGCCGCGCTATAGCGCTTACCCTGGAGTTCCAGTTTGTTCCACCCCAGGCGCAGAAGCGCCTCCTTGTTTCCTTTGGTTCTGTGGTGGTTCCGGCGCAGTAGCGCCTCATTTCGTTTTCATTTGCCAAGGCCTCCAGGCTCCGGGACACTGCGGCTTTTCCATCTTCATTGAGCCCACCCGAGCAACAACCCGTGGTGAGTGCCAGGGACAGGGGCTCCAGTCTGCATGTGTTTTATGGGGTGTATTCGACGCAAGCCTAGTGTTGAGTCCTAATCGGGTCTTTCTTGTTCCCTCAGTTGCGCCAAGACCCTGCCCAACGTCCCTAACACCAAAGGCCACTCCTCCTGTTCGTTGGCCCCCATCCCTGGATCCATCCCATCCTTGTCGGGTGTTACTCCCCGCGGGGGTTGGTTGGGATCAGGGGCGGAGGTCTCTGTCGTCTCTGCAGAATTACTCCAAAAGCCCAGGTGAGTCTTGTGGGGTACCTGACATAGGCACTTTGCAAAAAAAAGGTTGTTTTTCACAAGTGAAGTACAATTTTTCCTGGAAGACTTTGGGGATCGTGGTATGGTTAGAATTTTTTGGATCCACGCAGATTTCAGATCTTTCCACCACAGAAATGTGAGGAAATGTTTGGTTTTTTCGACATTTTTTTGGGGTTTGCAAGGGATTCTGAGTAACTGAATCTGGTGAGAGCCAGTCAAGTCACCCCATCCTGGATTTTCGGGGGTTGTTTAGTTTTCAAAAATGTTTAGGTTTGCTAGGTTTCCCTAGTAGCCGGCAGAGCTAGGGTTACAAAACTACAGCTATGCACTTTGCAAAAAAAAGGGTAATTTTTCACTGTGAAAATGTGGTGTGTCCATGTTGCGTTTTGAGCCATTTCCTGTTGTGGGCACTAGGCCTACCCACACAAGTGAGGTACCATTTTTCTCCGGAGTCTTTGGGGAATGCGGGGTGGATGGAATTTTGTGGATCCATGCTGATTCCAAAACTTTCCACCACAGAAATGTGAGGAAAATGTTTTTTTTTAATTTTTACAATTTTTTACATTTGCAAGGGACACTGTGTAACAGAACCTGGTGAGAGTCAGTCAAGTCACCGCATCCTGAATTCCCCTGGGTGTCTAGGTTAAAAAAAGTATGGGTTTGCTAGGTTTCCCTAGGTGCCGGCAGAGCTAGGGTTAAAACACTACAGCTAGGCACTTTGCAAAAAAAGGGTCATTTTTCACTGTGATAATGTGGTGTGTCCACGTTGCGTTTTGTGGCGTTTCCTGTCGTGGGCACTTGGCTAACCCACACAAGTGAGGTACCATTTTTCTCAGAAGACTTTGGGAAATGCGAGGTGGGTGGAATTTTGTGGATCCACTCACATTTCAGAACTTTCTACCACAGAAATATGAGGAAAATATGTTTTTTTGGACAATTGTTTAGGTTTGCAAGGGATTCTGGGTAACAAATCATGGTGAGAGCCTGTCAAGTCACCCCATGCTGGATTTTCCTGCGTGTCTAGTTTTAAAAAATGTATAGGATTGCTATGTTTCCCTAGGTGCCGGCAGAGCTAGGGTTAAAAAACTTCAGCTAGGCACTTTGCAAAAAAAAGGTCATTTTTCACTCTGAAAATGTGGTGTGTCCACGTTGCGTTTTGCGCCATTTCCTGTCGCGGGCACTAGGCCTACCCACACAAGTGAGGTGCCATTTTTCTTGAAAGACTTTGGGAAAAGTTGGGAGGGTGGAATTTGGTGGATCCTTGCAGATTTCAGAACTTTCCTTCACAGAAATGTGAGAAAAATGTGTTTTGCTTGACAATTTTTTAGGTTTGCAAGGGATTCTGGGTTACAGAACCTGGTGAGAGCCAGTCAAGTCACCCCATCCTGGATTCCCGTGGGTGTCAGCTAGGCACTTTGCAAAAAAAGGGTCATTTTTCACTCTGAAAATGTGGTCTGTCCACATTGCATTTTATGCTGTTTACTGTCGCAGACACTAGGCCTACCCACACAGGTGAGGTACCATTTTTCTCGGAAGACATTGGGGAATTCGGAGTGGGTGGAATATTGTTGATCCACGCAGTTTCTAGAACTATCCATCACAGAAATGTGAGGAAAATGTATTTTTTTGGATAATGTTTTAGGTTTGCAAGAGATTATGGGTAACAGAACCTGGTGAGAGCCAGTCAAGTCACCCCATCCTGGATTCCCCTGCGTGTCTAGTTTTTAGAAATATATAGGTTTGCTAGGTTTTCCTAGGTGCCGGCAGAGCTAGGGTTAAAAACTACAGCTAGGCACTTTGCAAAAAAAGGGTCATTTTTCACTCTGAAAATGTGGTCTGTCTACATTGCATTTTATGCTGTTTACTGTCGCAGACACTAGGCCTACCCACACAGGTGAGGTACCATTTTTCTTGGAAGACATTGGGGAATTCGGAGTGGGTGGAATATTGTTGATCCACGCAGTTTCTAGAACTATCCATCACAGAAATGTGAGGAAAATGTATTTTTTTGGACAATTTTTTAGGTTTGCAAGAGATTATGGGTAACAGAACCTGGTGAGAGCCAGTCAAGTCACCCCATCCTGGATTCCCCTGCGTGTCTAGTTTTTAGAAATATATAGGTTTGCTAGGTTTCCCTAGGTGCCGGCAGAGCTAGGGTTAAAAAACGACAGCTAGGCACTTTGCAAAAAAAAGGGTCATTTTTCATTGTGAAAATGTGGTGTCTCCACATTTGCATTTTGCGCCGTTTCCTGTCGCGGGCACCAGGCCTACCTATACAATGAGGTACCATTTTTATTGGGAGACTTAGGATAACACAGAATTCTAGCGCAGCTGTTATCACCTATTGACTTTCGATGCATTTCTGCCTTCCAAATGAAAGTCAATGTGTAAAAAATAAGTCATTTTGAAAAATGACCTATAATTCTGATGCTAGTATGGGTATTCCCAATTTCGGAAATGTGCAAATATCTACTGTTTCAAAACTCTATATTATGTTCCCATTTCAGAAATACATAGGTGTCTTTCATACCCATTCATATTTTTGTCTACTTTTCTAAAATGTTATCTTTCTAGGATCCATTATTGCTTTCATACCTATTTCTACCATTAACTAGAAGGAGGTTGAAAGCACAGAAAATAGCAAAAAAAGGCTATGTCCCAGAAAAATGCCAAAACTATGTAAAACATTTTGGTTTTCTGACAAAAGTGTGCCTTTCCCTGAAAGCTGAGAAGATGGTGAGTTTAGCACCACAACCCCTTTTTTGATACCTTAAGCAGAAAAAAACAGATGCTTTCATCTCTATCCCTTTTTTCCCATCCCCCCTAAAAAAAAGATTTGCTGTATTTTGGCTAATTTCTGGGTCCCCTCCACAGGAATCCACAAACCCTGGTTCCCTTTGGAAACCCCATGATGTTGGGAAAAAAGGACGCAAATTTGGCGTGGCTACCTTATGTCATCAAAAGGTTACAGGGGTCTATGCGCGAACTACCCCAAATAGCCAAAAAAAGGCTTAGCACAGGGGGAGGGTGGAGGCCTAGCAGCAAAGGGGTTAAAACACCCATCTAGGGTTGTGTTTTGAAAAGGACCGTTTTCACATAATATTTTGCGCACTTATCATTCATGTACAGTAAATTTCACTTCCAACGGTGTTATATCTGCTGATTTGGTAGCTCTACCACAGCTATTCATTTAGGTTGTGTGTGACAAAAGAAGTGTCTGGAAGTTTGATGCAAAAAACTGCGAATTTGTGGGAGCACTCAAACAATTTTCATGGCCACACCCATTCAGAATATAACTGTGTACAGGCTGTCACATTACTCATGAATGATCCAAAAGTATCATTTCTAAGAGGCAGTCGCACACATTTTGTGGACGTGGCAAAGGCAGAAAGCCATATGCTGTACCCTTAACCGGCTACAGACATCACAAGATGTAGCACTTTATTGTAATATAAATACTTTTAATATAGGTGAGTATACAAGGAAAACATTCTTTAAGTCAACTTTAAGAAAGAAGAAGATACAAGTGAACTTTTGAGAAACTTCATACATTATCATGGAGGTTTGCTGCTTATGATATGCTCATTTCCTGGACTCGAACTAGAATAAATCTACTACTATAAATGAAAGGAGTTAAGCCGTCATTTACAGAGTTTTGGCATTGGGCGGGCAGCAAGTCACCTTGCTGTTCTGCCCTACACCAAAGTGAAAAGGCAGGAATGCATCATATTTATGCAATACGGTGTATTCCTGCCCTTTCCCCCAGCTCTAGCACCGTTTTGGCAGCCTAGCACCAACACAGGCACAATGGTGCAAAGGTGGCTGTGTTGTCGGCATGATTGTTTTTGTGCAGCAAAGTGCACCTTCCCGCACAAAAACAATCCATATCTATGAGGCCATCCAGAGCCATGCATAGTGGCTTTCCGTGGCCTCATAGATATAATTTTGTAATTTGCACTATCAGAGCGTAACAAAAAGTGACATTCTGGGCAACACAGGGCTCGTAAATAAGCCCCTTAGTGTATTTCGAGGAAAGGAAAAAGTGTTCAATAATCTCATGTTTCATGAATAAAAATGCGATTGGGCATCTCCAGATGGAGAAATATAGTGGAGCATAAAAAAGAAAGAAAGTAAAAGATTACACCTGTGAATTTTCTGCTGATCGTCTGCTGATCGCAAAGCTCAAAGCTAATGTTAGCCGCACTAATTCATTCTTTTTGTAGATTTACCTTTGTAGTCAGCAAGAGGATTTTTATGAATCTCATGAATACTATAAATATACAAAACAATTAACTTGTACTTGCAAAACTATTCTTTTTAACAAATCGATGCGTCACCTTTAGACACTAATGTATTTATTTTGTGTCTTTTAACTTATATTCAGTGCCAATTTCTTAGCATTATTTGTGCCCTTTAAAATCATGCAATAAAATAAAAGAATTAGAATTAATTACCAGATGTATTACACAGGCTCAATGGGTATCCCATCAGTTAGGTTTCGGTGGATATTTTGGTTTGTCAAACCAGCTACACCACACTTCTACCAGCAACCTTTAAGAATGTGCTGCTCTGTGTATAAATCAGCCTCATATCTCTGCTTGTCTGAGGCTAGGTCAACTTAGTGATTTCTGTGTGAAAAAACTATGATGTCATAAATTATATCATTTGAAATATTATCAGTGATGTCATCAATGATGTCATTGAAAATGTCATGAGTGATACATGTGGTCTAAGCAGTGCCTGGCTGGGATGCAAGGACACAGACCGAAACACGGTATTACACTACAAAAGTTATCACCCCAAAAGCCAACGTGACAATATACCGTTTGGAGAATTTCTCCGATTGAGAAGGAACTGCACATCAATAGATGACTTTTACAAACATGCAGAGGAGACCAAACTTAAGTTTAGAGAAAGAGGCTACCCCCAAAAATTGATTAATCATTCACTGAAGCGGGCTCGTTTCTATAACAGGGACAGCCCGTTAGAAAAGAAGGATAGGAAGCAAACCGTGGATCAAATCGTCATGGTAAGTCAGTTCTCAGGTATTGCAAACCAGATAAAAAATGTGATTAACCATAATTGGAAGATCCTCAAAGGAGACAGAGCGGTAGGAAACCACAAGTGCGGTAACTGCAGTGTGTGTGATCAGAGTTTGGTCACAATAGAAATCTGTGTGAACTCTGTTAAACATAAGATCACCACATTGAATAACTGCAGAAGCAAGAATCTGATATATCTGATCTTGTGTCCCTGTGATCAAGCATATATAGGAGAAACAGGGAGAGAGCTGAGAGTGAGAATAGGGGAGCATAAATCAGCAATTAGGTTAAATAAAGATAATGCCCCTCTGGTCAATCACTGGAGGGATAAGCAACACAGTGACAAAGGTATAAGATGGGTAGTGATAGAGAAAATTAGATAGCAAACCAGGATGGGAAACAGTAGTAAGAGGAGGAAACAAAAAGAGCAGTGGTATATGATTAAATTCAATACCATCAAGTGTGGATTGAACACCAGGGAGGATTGGGATACCCTGATATAGTATACGCATTACTGTAAGAATCTGTGGTGCAATAGAATATACATGAAAAAATGGTTACCACCTGAGTCAGGTCTATTGGAAAGATATATAAGAAGAACAGAGGAGTATAATTAATAGAATACCCCTCGAAAATGAAAATTGAAAATAAGATCTGAGAACTTCTCTAAGGGGTGATTTAATACAGGACGGAATAGGAACGAAAAAGGTGAGTAAAAGTATTACTAATAGACATACACTTATCACCAGATGGGGTGTTATTTATGAGTGAAATGGAATTAGCCCTGTAGAGGTACGTCTGATTCCGCATATTAATAGATAAGAATGAGGCCACCAGTTCTCATTCTTATATCCGCGGGTATACCAATTTCAATAGTGAATAGTGCGCATGCGCAAAGAACTGGACATATGCTGATAATTAAATGAACTACATCTGACATATACTAGTGTCCAACGATTAAAAAATCTGGGCTGGTAGCTTCGTAAATTTAGTTGAATTTAATCGTGAATGGAAGGATCAGAATGCGTATCCCTGTATATGAGGAGAGATCGTTCTCTTTAAAGATGGCAGCGCTTTCAGCACCTAATGTGGTGGTTAGTACGCATGCGCGAATGTATAGTGCAGGCGGAAAACTAGAGGAACAACTGGCAACATCTGATATCAATTAGATCTAGACACTTTAAAAAGAGGTGAGCCAGGGTGGACCGTGACTTATCAACCGGCGAGAAGGACACGAAGTCAAGACAACAGCGGCTGTTTGGACGGTATGTAATGGCAAAGGTTTTTTGAGCGCCGCCAGTACAACCGGGTAGATAAGTGGTTGGTGGGAGTAGTCTGCTACGCAAAGAACCGCTCACCAGGAAGCACCATTTAACTATGCGCAAACCAAGACAGGGTCTCTTGAGTGTATGGAGCATTTAGTGGATTGTGTAAATAGCTGAAGATAAGTTATTACACTCGTATCTACTGATCGGAGTGCAAAGTAAAGTTGAGGAAAGCACCATATGTGTTCCTCAACGACAACGAACTTGGGAAAAGAGATAGGTGAGCCCGCAGTAAGAACTAGGGCGGGACACAATAAGGGGAGGGAAGAATGGCTTACAACCACAACATAAACAAATAAAAAAAAAACGTCCCCTATGGGGTCAAAAGGGTGGATAGTGTGAGAAAAACGGGGGTTAGTGGTCATGTTAAACTAATATAAACAGAGCCTGAAAAGAAGAACAAATATGAAATATAGGCATGTTATCTTCTCCATAGAACATATCCAGTTCTAGAACCGCGCTGAGGAACGTACTATACAACCTCTGTGTCCAGATGAAACCTCTATAAACAGCAAATGACACAGAAGAACTCGAAAAGAGACAGTGCTACGGTGCAAGAGGTTAAATTGAGCAATGATAAATACTATACTGTACATCTTTTAGGAAATAGATATCGGCACATCTAAACAAAAAGAAAAAATCTTCGAATACCGAAAAGGAGAGGGAATTGTTAACAAAAACCTAATCTACACCAGAGAGGAAATTAAGTTTAAAGAACTTGGGGAAAAAAAGGTAAGAAAAATAACAGATTAAAACCCAGACAATAAGTAGGTAAATAAATACGGAAAGATGATGTGATTCTAATGGGTTCCCTTTGAAATTCCCAGCTTAGTTGAGATAAAAGGAAACTACACTTGAATGAAGAGGCGCCAGACCCTATAACTGGGGAGTTTGGGCACATGAGACGCCGTAACGAATATCTGCTGTGATAAGGTGGGTAGGTGATTATAAAAAATAAAAAAAAATCCGTCAAATGTTTTAACCGAACATAGAAACTAATAAGGTTGTTGCCATAATTTCCCCAGAACCAAGACATTGAATCAGTGAATAATGGTGAGACATTAGACGACACCGGGTGAGAGACAAAAAAGACCACGCCGGAGTTACCAAAATATTTAGGCTGGTTGTTATCCACACATTATACGGCGGGAAACCTGGTGGGGGGGAGGGTCCATAAGGCCAATAACTAAAATAAAATGGAGGACCCAGAGATTTGTATAGGGATTTGGGGCTAGATGTAGGTAATCCTATTTGACCACTTCTTAAATACCGAATTTTACCGATTCGGTATTTAAGAAGTGGTAAAATAGAGGGGGGGGATGTAGGTATTTCTGAAATGGTAAATACCGAATCGTTAAGATTCGGTATTTACCGATTCTGTAAATACCGATTCGGTAATGCCCATTGATTCCTATGGGCATTGAAGCTCATAGGAATCAATGGGCATTACCGAATCGGTATTTACAGATTCGGTAAATACCAATTCCGGCAAGGGTGCAGGGGGTGTCACTTTGACACCCTCTAGCACCCCAAATACAGGCATGTGTGCCATGTGGCACAGAGACATGCCCTAAGGGCATGTCTGTCTGTCACATGGCATAGGTGTGCATGCACACATGTGCATGCACACCTGGATTCGGTATTTTACCACCCAATTGGATTGGGTGGTAAAATACCGAATCAGTGAGGCCTTTGGGACTCAGAAGAGTCCCACCTACATCTGGCAGTTACCGAATCGGTAAAAATACCGAATCGGTATTTTACCGATTCGGTAATTTTACCGTATCGGTAAAATTGGCCACCTACATCACAAATACCCATTTACGGGTCGTAATGGCCGAAATCGGCCGTTACCGGTCGGTAAATGGCCTCCTGCATCTGGCCCTAGATCCTGACTTAAGTACAAAGAATTACAATGTACCTGTAAATGAATAATCGTGGATTGCATACATTGTCTTAATGGCAAGATGCCCCTGGTCGTACTTAAGACTATGTTAATATATAATGCAGGTTTAAGCAATGAAGCAGGTATAGAAGGTGCTATAGCGTAACCACTAGAAGCTAAATGTGAATGTTACCTGTTTAGTGTGAGACACTGTTTGTTGAAATCACAATAGTGACCGCTACTGATGGTTATCTTATTAAAGTACAAAAAATTACAATGTACCCGCAAATGAATATTCGTGGATTGTGTACAATGTATTTATGGTAATAAGTTCCTGGTCCTTTTGAAGACTATGTGATTGTATAATACAGGTGTAAGCAACTAATTAAGTATAGATGTTATCACAGCGAATGCATCAGAAGCTAAATGTAAATGTTACCTGTGCAGTGTTAGACATGGTTTGTTTAATCACAATAGTGGCCTTCACTGATGGTTATCTTTCTAATACACAGAAGGATTCCCAACATATGAAATTGAGGACCCCGTTTTTAATTTGTCCTGAGGAAGGTGTAACCTTATCCACGGTACCTACACCGAAACGCGTCGACGCATTGATTAACAAAAGAATCCAAGTAAAGCCCAAAGGATACCAGTAATATGTCAATCTATAAACTCTGGTAGAAATATATGATTTGCTCAAGGCTATTGGATCTCATGAATTGGTAGAAATATCCTTCGAACCATTTGAGTATAAGGGGTGTTCTGGTTGTTTTGTATCAAATTCTACTTATTTTTTAATTGAAAATTACTGCTATGTGAAATGTATGTAATGCACTAGGTGTTTTTTTAGGTGTTGATAAGAAACCTTTTTATGTATTTTATTTTTATGTATTTTAATTGAATGTAAAAGATGTCTGCATAATGTATGTTTTCAGAATATTTGTTTCTTCTGAAATTTTAATATGAAATAATTTGAATATATTCTAATAAAAAAGTGCAAACGTTATATTTTAGTTTTGGCCTGTTTCCTAAGAGCACGTGCATGGATAACTTGTGTTCATAGTGATACTACCACATAATTTGTTGCCTTAAAGGTAGTCCAGGGATATTCCTCAGACTTGCTTGGGATGCAAGTATAGCTAACTCAGTAAACTCTGGTAAACTTCAGTGTGTTTTTAGCTTAAAATCGTATATTTCGATTGATATTTTCACCTAAGTATAACATCATTTTAACCTTTGGTTTTTTTCAGAGAATTTCTAAGGATTTTTTTATTTAACGTAAAGTCAGATGTTATCCCATTGCTTAAGTATAATGTCACTTTAACCTTTTGTGTGTCAGTGAGTTTCTAGTTTTTTTTTTTTACACAAATTATGATTTTCCTACCATACCTAACATCTCTGGCCTGTAGCTGAGTTGCCCTGCACCCAGCCCCACCGCGGGTGGGCAACCACCATATGCTGCCATCCAATGAGAGCACACATCACAACCTAAAGGGGTATAATATTAAATAAGGAAGGTTTACTGGCTTTGTCAAGGGGTCACCACATGAATATATAAAAGACATGCCAATTGCTTTTGTCAAGGAGTGACCATATAAATATACATTACAAGTCTATTGGCTTTGTCAAGGGGTCACCATGTAAATATATTAAGGCAAACATATTGGATTTTTCAAGCGGTCACCACCTTATTAAAACATCAAACATCTTGTAACTAATCATTAAAAACTACAGAATACAAAACCATATTCAAAGACATTCATTATTATTCCAAACACCGCAGCGTTCTTCAATACACCTTTAAACGAAGCGTGCATATTTAAAGCAAAATTAAAGAGTCTTTCTTTTACATTCTTCAGGCACCCTAATGCAGCTATGATACCAACCACAAGAAGTCCCTGAATTCCCCAACTGAAGAGCAAAAGCTCCAGCACTGTCAATGCTTAGAAAAACCATACACTTTTCCTAGGGTCACAATTTAAACACTCCTGGAAACACAGGGTTACTTTTAAAAAAATGGATTCTAGGGAGCTGCAGCCTCCCTTAATATTTTTGTGAAATGTTGATGATGCCCCTGCCACACTGGGGCATCACAAAGCATAAAAAATATCCAGATGTGCCCTTTGCTGAAAACTGTGAATATTTTATGAGTGGATAAGCCGGTCTTCCATCTTTCTCTGCAGCCTTGCCCTGCCTGTGTTCACTTATCTATTTATGTATTTATGTTATTAGGTGGGTGCCCCGGTCCCACCCGGTACACCCACACCCTCAAGATATCATTGGGAGCTTTGGGGGGGAAGCCCAAAACCCCACAGCCCTGCTGGCTCCCTAGCCAGTCAGCAGCTATCCTAGGGTGCTGGAATAGGAGCCAACCATAGTTTTTTGTTTTAGAATGTTTTTATGGGTGTCCCAGTTCCACCTAGGGTTCCCACAACTCAGGTTCTTGTTGGAGGCCACGAGGGGAAGCCCAATGGCCCCATGACCTCCGTGGCTCCCAAACCAGCACCCATACCTCTTTCTGCTTCTACATGAGTGGGAACAATTCGCTGTTCCCTAACCGAGAACGTGCGGGCTGGAAAAACACCTCATTGTCAGGCCCACAGGGATGGGATTCCGGGGGCCAACCGTTGGCTCATGGAAAGGGGCTAACACATGCCCTCTCCCCTGTATACATATATATTTTTAAAACAATATCTCCCTTGGGCCCACCTGAGATGGGACCCCTGGTTCCAAAGCTTATTCGAGGAAGGGGGGTAACACACGCTCCCTCCCCACAACAAAAAACAGAAAGCACAGTGACCCGAGGCCTTTACCCACCCTGGAGGGATTTAAATGAAAAAGGGTTACCTGCCATTTTGTTTCTTGCTGGATGTATGGTACTCCAGCGGAGCACAAAACAGCTTTTAATTTAATTTTGACCCAGGGCGCTACCTTCTAGGACTCTCCACCTACAAGGCCTAGTGGGACAGGGTGTTACTAACCTGCCCTCATATGGTATTTAAATTCAGGTCACAAGAACTGAATGGCTGCCAAAGATCTCTGTGGATGTTTTTTTCAATTTTTATTCAGCAGAGCATTAGGTTCACTAACATTAACATTAAAACCAGTTACAAAAATCAAAATGACAGCCACACAATACATAATAGAAAATGACAAAGAGCTAAAACTAAAGCAGCTGATTATATTTTCATTCTAAAAACCAGTGCATCTTTATCCCAGAGCACAGTAGCAATAAGAGAAAATTCCCAATACTTCTAAATTGCAATGCAAATAAAGTGCTAGTGCCATCTTATCGCCTAAAACCAACATAAATACAACACGTTTATATTTTGTGGCAGTAGTGGTTTCTTACATCCTTGGCCAAAGTGCAAAATGCATTCTATAGATTGCCAGAAAAAGTGCTGGTGCTGTTAAAGAGCAATAAGAAAAAAGTGCTAGTGCAATTTACCAAAAAGCTGCTCCATTAATTTGCCAGCCCAGATACTATGATCTCTCTTCAAACTCTTCCAGTTCATTAAAAAACTTCCAATTTTTTTCGAATTTCTTGACAGCTCCTACCCTCCTAGCGTAAGCTTCCTCGAATTTTTGAGTTCTTTTCTTTTTATTAAACGACTTCAGATGAGAAGGTATTTCCCTAGATTTCCAATTCTGAAAAATTAGGGAGCGAGCAACCATACATGAAATGAATAGGAAGGCCTTTTCGAGCTCGGATAGTATCTTTTCATCTCAACTGATACCGAACAAGACAGCTTCGGCCTCGAGCGAAATACTCTTACCGATTGCTTGCCCAATATCCGAAAAAACTTCTTCCCAAAACGGCCTAAGTCCTGAACATGCAAAGGAAATATGGTGCCACCCGCCGTTCCCATCTATTTGGCAACGAAAGCACCTATTTTCTACGCCTGGAAATCTTTTATTTAGAGCGGACGGATTTAAATAAGATAGCCATCGTGATAGGAAGGCCATCCTTTTAAAATTTGCGGCACGCAAGGATTTACTTCCTAGGAGGCACATAGAATCCCACTTCTTCATATTCAACCTACATCCGGTCTCCCGAGTTATTTTGTCCAGACGAGTCTCTATCACGGAAGCCTGTCCCTGCTTATGTAGCAGCCTATACCAGTTTCCAACCCCTTTAATATTGGCCCCATTAAAAACTATCAAGAATTGACTAGGGGTGTCCAAAATACCAATGCTATTCATTATCATAGGGTGAACGCGTAGATATTCGCGAAAAGTCAACTTCCGATGGCCTTCCGCCCTTGCCATTATTTCTTGCCAGGAGATCCACCTATTTTGGACTATAAAATGCCTTAACTCAGAGAATCCACAGCCTTCCCAAATACTAATATGCCTCGATTGTAACTGGAGGCAGAGACTCGTACATCCTCTTAATTTTAAGTACTGGAGACCAGATGAGCCCATCTTCTTAATAAAGGATTGGAGTCTAAAAGAATAATCTTTTAAAGTCTTATAGAGTGTCTTTTTTGGATGTTTAGAAGTTTTTAAAAACACTCGGGTTAGAGATCCAATTTCTTGTGTCATTTTGTCTATAAAAAAGCTGTCATTAGTACAATTAGATCCTATCAAGCCAGACACTAAATCCAAAAAGACAGCCTCATAATAAGTTCTCAAATGAGGTAGAGTTAAGCCCCCTTGTACTATGGCTAATTGGACTGCATTTAATTTCACCCTCTGAGCTTTCCTACCCCAAATTAATTCCCTGAGTAGAGTATCAATTTCATTAAAATATGACTGATTTATTCAAATCGGGACATTAGAAAATACAAAAATAAGCAAATCGAAAGAGGGAGTAATGTCCATTGTTCTAGCAGCTTCTTAATCTTGCCCTTCAGTTTTTCGATAGTTCAACTCGAATAACTGATGATACTGATTAGATACATAAATCCCAAGATATCTTATGGGATCATTTTTTGTTGCTTGTGTCCTTAGACAAGATGGAAAGGAATTCACATCAGCATTAAGGGTTAGAACCTCGGTTTTATTGACATTTATTTTATATCCGCCTATTTGCTCAAACTCCGAGACTTCGCTCAGAGCTGTTTCAAGGTTCTCTCTGTCGGGAATCAGGTATAAAATAATGTAATTGGCAAAAAGTTTTACTTTAGCCATACCGGGTATCAGGGGTTGGATAGCAGCATTATTTCATAACTTTAAAACCAGATGTTCTACAAAAAATTTAAAAAGTAATGGCGAAAGCGGGCAGCCCTGCCTGGTTCCACGGTTTATGTTTATGGCTCCTGCACGGTTTAAGTTAATTATAACCTGGGCGGTGGCCCCCTGGTAGATATTACGTAGCACACTAACTACCTGTGCAGGAAACAACGTTTTCCAATTCACAAGATCGAAGGCTTTCTCCGCGTCGACCATTACAATACTAGACGGGATGGAATTAGTGTTAAAATAATCTTGTGCATGTATTAAGAACTGGGTGTTAGTCGCCATTGATCTCCCGGCTATGAAGCCGGTTTGATCACTATGAATTATTTCTTGGGTGGCCAGTAAAAAACGTTCTGCCCATACCTTCATCAAAATTTTATAGTCAGAATTCAACAGACTAATGGGCCTATATGAATTCACATCTTCCGGGTTTTTATCCTTTTTAACGAAAGAAACAATTATTTGCTTCTTTAAAAACATCTGGGCCTTCACCACCTTTTTTAACAAAGTTAAATAAGTTTTTCAGCAGGGTACAAGTTCTTTTAAAAATACTTTATAAAACTTGATAGGAAAGCCGTCCTGCCCACAACCTTTTGCCCCGGCTGTTGATTTAATGGCTGCTAAAATCTCAGTAGTTTCTACTTCCCTTCCCAATTCACCAATCCAATTATCTGATGATTTGGGGACATTCATATTAATAAAATATTCCTGAATTTGCTCTTCCTCCACTAAATACTCAGTAGAGTATAGCTGGCGGAAATGTTCCCAAAAAAATATGTGAAATATTACTGCTATCAGCTATTTTTTGCCCAGTGAGAGGATCCATACTTTTAGTTATTGTAGCTAATTCTTGCTTTATCCTTGTGGAATTTGCCAGGAACTTATAAATTAACTGGCTTTCTTCATACACCCTCTGTTGAAAAATGTGTGAATTGCAAACCTTTTCTAAAAGAAAAAAAAGTCCCTCAGCGCTGTTCTTGCCCGTTCATATTGGCTTGGAAGAAGCTGGAGTTGGAGAGCATATTCTCAATCCACTTCAGTTTGCAATTGAGCTATCTTAGTCCTCCGGGTACTGGACTGGGCAGCCGGGTAAGCTATTATCTGTCCATGGGCTGCTGGATTAAACCCCTCCCACACTGAAAAAGGGGAAGCCATACTCTCATTAATCAGAAAATATTCCAAAATGCACTTTTCTGAATCCCTGAACCCAATCTTCATTTTGCAATAGGAGCTGATCCAGCTGCCAACTGGGACCTTCCCTACCTCTTCCCCAAGCACCAAATGTATCCCAACATAGGCATTGTCTGAAACGAGTTACAGCCTATGCCGGCATCTTGAATCCGAAGGGAATCTATTAGAGATGCTGTCCGAAAACGGTGTGAGTAGCAGGTGTAGAATTCTTTATCTAGATTGACTTCCCGCCATTGGTCCACCAATTGATATTCTTGTATAATGGTTCCCAGTATTTTTTTTGTATTTGGTTTTTATTTTTTTACATTTTTATTCGAGGTATCTTTCCTAATATCCTGTATATAATTGAAGTCCCCACCAAATACCACCTGCCCGGGGGATCCTATCAATAAATCATTAATATGAGTCAGGGGTGCGATATCATCTGAGACAGGACCGTAATAATTTATAAAATTTAACGTTTTCCCCTGTAACTACCCATAACCAGTACAAACAAGAGATAGTAAAGGGTCTAATACAAAAATGAACTAAGTTGCAACCCTTGCGTGTTGAATGGAGACCTAAGACAAAAAAACTTACAAGGTGTTGTGCAAATCACACAAGGGATCCCTCATAACTCATGAGAAGATTCCCATCAGTCACCACTCGGATCCGCCCTTCATCATCTGGGATCCTTATTTCTCACTTGAATATTTTGGAACCCACAGTGGACTGGCAGTTGGTGAAAGCCTAATCCTACATGTGGTATACAATGTGAGCAAAAAAAGGAATTAAAGTGACTGAGAAGCAGTGCTACAGATTGTGAAAAGTGAAAGTGAACTAGTGCAGTATACTTATAAAATTAGGTATAGAAGAGAAACAAAACAATTTACTAGGATTCTCTTCTATCCTAAACATAAAATGAGTGCGTAGTGGTATAAACAAATAACCACTAATGGAGATGGAGGGTCGACATGTTTCTGCAGACTTATTGGATCCAAAAGGTATCTGGCTGCTTCGTCAGGACCATTACCGCTACTGCTTGAACCAAAGACAAAAAGAAAAGAAAAAATACATATCACCTGAGTATAGTGATAACGTCTTTCTCCTGGCTGTGTAGTCAAAACCAAGAAGTGAATCCATTCATAACACGATATACATAGAGGGAAAAAAACAAAGTGCATACAGAATTAGGTACAGAACACTGTGTTAGAAATAAAATTTTTCTTAACGCAGATATAAGTTTTTTAGTTACGGACGTGTAGTACTTCAACTATATATATCATACACATCTGTTCTCAGTAAGAAAGACTATTAGCTGCTCACTTACCAATTTGGCAGGAGAGAAAAGTCCCACCTCACCTGGCCTCAGCGCAGGTAAAATAGGGCACCGCTCTAAAGTAGCGAAAAAAGAATCAAATGAAAAGAAAATTAGGACACCCAAGGTCCCACTCTGCCCAGCAAACAACTATTCAATCAAAGAGACTATTCAATGTGAATGTCCCAACTCTTTTTTGTCAAATGTTCGCATAGGTTGTTACTAATGTAATTATTTCCAACCATAGTCATTACGTAAGCTTTACAGGCGACCAGCGGACACATTTAATAATGTCTATTGTGAAGCGCCTATACGTTAAAAACTAATCCTGAAAATCATCGTTGGTATGTGTGCTTTGCAAACCTATCTTAACAGAGACGCATATATACGTGCAACAAGCATGTCTTTACACAGACACATTTAACGTGTCCATTATTTTCACGTGTCCCTTATTTAAGAAGTCCATTATTCTGAACCAGCAGTAAAGTAAACAGTTACCGACCGTCACAAGAAACACTCGGCATTACTGCATGGTTCCCGTAGAGGACACAGGCACACGCGACTCAAAGGTATCTATTCGAAACTACAATGAAGTTATGCCTCTCTTGTAAGTGCACGCGTATGCCAGTAAATCTAGAGCCTAGGAATACAGCGCAAGAGTTTACCGCGCCTACCTGTCCGTCGGTACCCCCGGCGTCCCTCTGGGCTGTCGTGGGAGGTACCGACGCGGTGCGCAGTCAGTCATTATATCCCGGCTTCCTCAACAATGTCGGAGTCGCCTGGGTGAGGTCAGTCTCTCCGCGCCGCCCGTCGCCTCATGGGAAATGTAGTCGGGGCGAGGCGCTGTGGATATTTTTAGAAAAAGAGAGTATTATTAGTCTTCGAACTGCTCGGTATTAAGATGGTGTCTCATAAAAAACCCATAAATATCAGTTAGAGGTTTAAAGGGTGGAAAGCATTCTATCCAATGCAAAAATATATCCTCCATACTTAATAAATGAGGTGAGAAACTGAAAAATGAATAAATAAACACATTTTCGAAGACTGTAAAGGCAGAAGGTGATGTCTGTCAATGCTAAGGTAATAAACACTACCACACGATATTTATAATGCCATCCAGGGAATATTTTCATTGAGGCCCTCTTTGTCAGATCTGAGCTTGAACACCCATTTTTGTTCTTTTTTGAAAACAAAACTGCTGATGTCAGTGATATGGGGAGGGATCATAGGCTGTTCAATAACAGTCCACTTCAGCTCTGTTGGTAAATGCCCAGCCTCTATATAATGTGAGGTGAGTCTTGTGGCCTGTTTGCAGCATCTAATAGAGCTCTTATGTTCTGATATTCTTAGCTTCACTTTTCGTGTAGTCATCCCTACATATTGTTTATCGCAGGGGCATGTAATCAAATAGATTAGATTTTGACTGTTACAATTGGTGAAGCGTCGTTGCTCCCAGGGTCGACCTGTACCAATATCAATCTGAGTCGACTTCGTTGTAAGTGGGCACGCAACACAATTCCCGCAAGGATGATGTCCTGTAACTGCAGGCATGTCCCATAGGGTTCCTATGGTGCGGGGAATCGTGGGCTTAGGTCTGGTATGGACTAACTGGTCTTTGATATTTCGTCCTCGTTTGAAGGCGAATAAAGGAGTTGGTAAGTCGACCAAGTCGTTCCCAGTGTTTAAAATCGCCCAGTGCTTCCTCACTATTTTCTGAATCAGGTTCGACTTAGTACTGAAAGTATTGACACATGTAATCCTTTTTTGTGACGGCTTGGGAGGTAGTAGTTCTAGCAAACCTTCCCTGTTGTTGTTCGAAGCACGTTTTTTTGCGGCCCTCACTAGGCTTTTTGGATACTTCTTCTCAATCAGGTTTTGCTCGAGAGTCTGAGAGTGTTCGTCAAATGCTGCCCTGCTGGAACAATTCCGTTGAATACGGAGGAACTGGCCGTAAGGCAAATTATTGAGAAGTGCCTTCGGATGGAAACTCTCATAACTCAGTAAAGAGTTCCTTGATATTGGTTTACGCTATATTTCTGTGTGCAAACCAGTAGGAGTCGCAGTGATCAAAAGATCAAGAAAGGCGAGTTTGTCATTGCTGTATTCCATGGTAAATTTCAAAAAAGGGTTTCTTTCATTTAGCCACCCATGGAACTTATTCAGATCCTCAATAGAGCCATGCCACACCACTAAAACGTCATCAATGTATCGTTTCCATAGACGCACATTGTCTAGGAACAGATTGATAACATTGAGGACGTGATGTTGCTCGAAACTGCGCACGTACAGATTAGCGAGACTAGGGGCAAAAACGCTGCCCATACTGGTCCCGCTAATCTGCAGGTACACAGTGTCCTCGAACATAAAAAAGTTCTCCGTCATAGCCAAGGTTGCAAGAGTCATGACCAACCTCACAGGTGTGATGGAATTAAGATCTCTCGCTTCGAGCAAGCTTTCTATTACCTCCAGAGTTTCAGTTTGAGGTATGGAGGTGTATAAGCTCTCCACATCGAAAGAGACTAGCAGATCTTGATCAATATCATAATTGACTTCTGGTAGAGTTCTAAGCACAGCCTTGGTATCTTTTAAGTAAGTTGGCATCTCAAGTACCAACGGTTGAAGAAAGTGATCCACAAAAGTGGATAGTGGCTCAAGCAACGAGCCAACGCCCGATATGATGGGGCGCCCAGGTGGTGGTCTCTGGGGTTTGTGTACCTTTGGCAGTATATAGAAATACGGCATGATTGGATTAGTTGCACATAGATATTGCGCCTCTTTTGCTAACAACCATCCCTCAGCCAGTGCCTCTTCAACAATAGTACTAATGATTGTGGTCAATCTAGAGGTGGGGTCTATGGTTAATTTCCGATAGAATTTCTTGTCATTTAGTTGTCTCAAACATTCTTCCCGATAACTACTGGTGTCCAGAAGGACTATAGCACCCCCCTTATCAGCGGGCTTTATTGTAACTGATGAATTGGCTGCGAGTCCATTCAAAGCTACTTGTTCTTTTTTGCTAAGATTGACAAAGGGTTTGTGCTCTTGTCGGAGAAGCACCTGTAAATCATGTTCAACAGCGTCTTCAAAAGCCACCACCTTCGCAGGTAGGCCTATAGTAGTCGGGTTGAATTTCGAAGGTTTTCTTAGATCAGTGTTCTCATTATCACTTTCGTCTTGTACTTCTCTGTTGGCAAAAAGGAAGTGCAACCTGATTTTTCTAAAAAACTTGTTCATTTCTATATTGGTAAGGAAAGGATCCACAGTGTTTTAAGACACAAATCCAAGGCCCCTATTTTGTACGTCTTCTTCAATTGCAGACATGGTATGGTTACTGGGATTTATTACGAGGGAGGTCCTGTTGACGTCCCTGGTGTTTCTTGGGGGATCTTCTTCCCATTTCTCAGGTCCATCGTCTGTGGAGGTAAGTTCCATTGGACCTGACCTTGTTGGTGTGATCTGCGTCGGCCCCTCGATCTCCCTTGGCCATAGCCTAAAAAAGGCTGCTGTGTATAATCTGGGTAGAATTGTTGGGGACCAAAAGGTCCTCCTGGAGGTGGATACGTAGGGATCCCCCACGGCATAGGTTGCCACCAAGGTGGAGGTGGTGGTGGGCCATAACTCTGATTGAATCCCCCCAATTCCTCCTGTTATATCCTCTACCTCTCTTGTTATTTGGAGTATTAGTAGAGTTCGAAGGCTCAGAGTCACTCGACTCAGTGTCAGAGCTTGAAGTGCCGTAGGTGGAGCCTCCCTTTCGACCTTTCTGATTGAATGGAACGGGTGTATAACCATCACTGGTGTATGGATATACTTTGTCCATAGCAAATTTGGCAAGATCTTTCTTGCATTTTTCGAGTTTGTTAAACAGAATGGACTCACGAAATTCTTTATTTGCTTTATTGCTCTCATCTTGATTTTTTGAAAATATCTTTGCTGTGAGGGTAGCTTTAATCTGGCCCTCAAGTAACTGGATCTCTATTAGAATTTTATCGGCTGCTTTTTTTGCCGTCTTAATAATGAGCACGAGCCAATCTCTCGTGCACTTCCAAGCGATCAAGGACCAATCGCGTAAAAACTCTTTATCATCCAAAAATAGGCGAGTGGCATTTGTGACTATTAGACCACTCGGTGCCCCGTTCCCTCGGAGATATTCTGCCATGGAAATACCATGGACACAGATCCTTGACTGACTTTTTTTTTAAATCAGAACTTTGGCCCACCCTTCCTCACTCGTTACTTGGATTGGTGGTAACATATCCAAAACACAAGGATTCTCTGCCAAGATGGACTGAATTTCCATTTCATCGAACGCCAGGCCAGCGACAGTGGCCATTTTGACAAAAATTATTGTTGAGCACAGAGATTACGCTGGAATAGACAGAGCCTCGAGCGTCACACAGATTCCTAATCAAAAAATTCAGATCCCAAGTGAGACCTGAGAGTTAAAAAGACCCGCAGCTCAGCAGCTGCACAAGAACATTAGCAAACAAGGGGAATGGGGGTCTAAGGGACAGTTTAACGACCCGACAATACCATGGTCCCAGTAAACAACCAGTACAAACAAGAGATAGTAAGGGGTCTAATACAAAAATGAACTAAGTTGCAACCCTTGCGTGTTGAATGGAGACCTAAGACAAAAAAACTTACAAGGTGTTGTGCAAATCACACAAGGGATCCCTCATAACTCATAAGAAGATTCCCATCAGTCACCACTCGGATCCGCCCTTCATCATCTGGGATCCTTATTTCTCACTTGAATATTTTGGAACCCACAGTGGACTGGCAGTTGGTGAAAGCCTAATCCTACATGTGGTATACAATGTGAGCAAAAAAAGGAATTAAAGTGACTGAGAAGCAGTGCTACAGATTGTGAAAAGTGAAAGTGAACTAGTGCAGTGTACTTATAAAATTAGGTATAGAAGAGAAACAAAACAATTTACTAGGATTCTCTTCTATCCTAAACATAAAATGAGTGCGTAGTGGTATAAACAAATAACCACTAATGGAGATGGAGGGTCGACATGTTTCTGCAGACTTATTGGATCCAAACGGGATCTGGCTGCTTCGTCAGGACCATTACCGCTACTGCTTGAACCAAAGACAAAAAGAAAAGAAAAAATACATATCACCTGAGTATAGTGATAACGTCTTTCTCCTGGCTGTGTAGTCAAAACCAAGAAGTGAATCCATTCATAACACGATATACATAGAGGGAAAAAAACAAAGTGCATACAGAATTAGGTACAGAACACTGTGTTAGAAATAATTTTTTTCTTAACGCAGATATAACTTTTTTAGTTACAGACGTGTAGTACTTCAACTATATATATCATACACATCTGTTCTCAGCAAGAAAGACTATTAGCTGCTCACTTAAAAATTTGGCAGGAGAGAAAAGTCCCACCTCACCTGGCCTCAGCGCAGGTAAAATAGGGCACCGCTCTAAAGTAGCGAAAAAAGAATCAAATGAAAAGAAAATTAGGACACCCAAGGTCCCACTCTGCTCCAGCAAACAACTATTCAATCAAAGAGACTATTCAATGTGAATGTCCCAACTCTTTTTTGTCAAATGTTCGCATAGGTTGTTACTAATGCCATTATTTCCAACCATAGTCCTTACGTAAGCTTTACAGGCGACCAGCGGACACATTTAATAATGTCTATTGTGAAGCGCCTATACGTTAAAAACTAATCCTGAAAATCATCGTTGGTATGTGTGCTTTGCAAACCTATCTTAACAGAGACGCATATATACGTGCAACAAGCATGTCTTTACACAGACACATTTAACGTGTCCATTATTTTCACGTGTCCCTTATTTAAGAAGTCCATTATTCTGAACCAGCAGTAAAGTAAACAGTTACCGACCGTCACAAGAAACACTCGGCATTACTGCATGGTTCCCGTAGAGGACACAGGCACACGCGACTCAAAGGTATCTATTCAAAACTACAATGAAGTTAGGCCTCTCTTGTAAGTGCACGCGTATGCCAGTAAATCTGGAGCCTAGGAATACAGCGCAAGAGTTTACCGCGCCTACCTGTCCGTCGGTACCCCCGGCGTCCCTCTGGGCTGTCGTGGGAGGTACCGACGCGGTGCGCAGTCAGTCATTATATCCCGGCTTCCTCAACAATGTCGGAGTCGCCTGGGTGACGTCAGTCTCTCCGCGCCGCCCGTCGCCTCATGGGAAATGTAGTCGGGGCGAGGCGCTGTGGATATTTTTAGAAAAAGAGAGTATTATTAGTCTTCGAACTGCTCGGTATTAAGATGGTGTCTCATAAAAAACCCATAAATATCAGTTAGAGGTTTAAAGGGTGGAAAGCATTCTATCCAATGCAAAAATATATCCTCCATACTTAATAAATGAGGTGAGAAACTGAAAAATGAATAAATAAACAAATTTTCGAAGACTGTAAAGGCAGAAGGTGATGTCTGTCAATGCTAAGGTAATAAACACTTCCACACGATATTTATAATGCCATCCAGGGAATATTTTCATTGAGGCCCTCTTTGTCAGATCTGAGCTTGAACACCCATTTTTGTTCTTTTTTGAAAAGAAAACTGCTGATGTCAGTGATATGGGGAGGGATCATAGGCTGTTCAATAACAGTCCACTTCAGCTCTGTTGGTAAATGCCCAGCCTCTATATAATGTGAGGTGAGTCTTGTGGCCTGTTTGCAGCATCTAATAGAGCTCTTATGTTCTGATATTCTTAGCTTCACTTTTCGTGTAGTCATCCCTACATATTGTTTATCGCAGGGGCATGTAATCAAATAGATTAGATTTTGACTGTTACAATTGGTGAAGCGTCGTTGCTCCCAGGGTCGACCTGTACCAATATCAATCTGAGTCGACTTCGTTGTAAGTGGGCACGCAACACAATTCCCGCAAGGATGATGTCCTGTAACTGCATATGGAAACAACAATGGTCCCTGGCAGCGAGACAAATGATTGAAAATGAATATAGACTCAGTCAGTTCTATATTAGAGAAGACATGCCCAGCCGGGCAGAGGTCCTCAAAGTTTATATTTAAATCAAAGTTTGCAAAACACAATAACACCTTCAACAAATCATGTGCGTGGGGCACAAGCCTGTACCCAGCCACAACAATACACAAACAAAAACATACACAAAGGGCTGGTAAGGCAAAATCAACAGTCTCTGTAAAATACCAACTTTAGACAGAGAATTTCTTATAGGTACCATTACACAATTTTTGTATAATAAATTATTCCACAAGTATATGGTACACAGTGGGTCGACGACGTTTCGGACCCCCTTGCTAAATGATGGGGTCCATCATCAGGACAGAGCAATGGTTGCCTTTTTAATTTATAAGCCTCTTTCGCCAGAGGGGTAATGGGTACAGGAGCTCATGTAAGAGCGCGCAGACGAGGGCTTACTTCATGAACAATTTTATATTGAATTGTCCGCTTTATTCGGTATATCAGTAGTACAAAAGTATATATTACGAGGGTCCAGGGCAATTGGTACGAGAGCTCACTTGAAGAGCGCGCGAGGCATGGAGTTAGACCGGAAACAATTAAGGATGAATTGTCCGCTTGGTCGGTTCATCAGTAATTCAAGGAAGTTATTTCGAGGGTCCAAGGGGCGGGAGAAGAATAATATCTTGCATCCGCATGTACCTTGTGAGCCGGGTAATGCCGGAAGCGCCGTGTCGCGCTGCGGTCCTGGAACCAGGAGGGCCGGGTCAGTCGGCAGAACTCGATTTCCAGTTTGTCTCGCTGCCAGGGACCATTGTTGTTTCCATATGATTAAGCTCCCCGAGGTCCCTCGCTGATACTAATTGGGGTCCCCTTGTTGTTTAAAATAGGTCCTGTAACTGCAGGCATGTCCCATAGGGTTCCTATGGTGCGGGGAATCGTGGGCTTAGGTCTGGTATGGACTAACTGGTCTTTGATATTTCGTCCTCGTTTGAAGGCGAATAAAGGAGTTGGTAAGTCGACCAAGTCGTTCCCAGTGTTTAAAATCGCCCAGTGCTTCCTCACTATTTTCTGAATCAGGTTCGACTTAGTACTGAAAGTATTGACACATGTAATCCTTTTTTGTGACGGCTTGGGAGGTAGTAGTTCTAGAAAACCTTCCCTGTTGTTGTTCGAAGCACGTTTTTTTGCGGCCCTCACTAGGCTTTTTGGATACTTCTTCTCATCCAGGTTTTGCTCGAGAGTCTGAGAGTGTTCGTCAAATGCTGCCCTGCTGGAACAATTCCGTTGAATACGGAGGAACTGGCCGTAAGGCAAATTATTGAGAAGTGCCTTCGGATGGAAACTCTCATAACTCATTAAAGAGTTCCTTGATATTGGTTTACGCTATATTTCTGTTTGCAAACCAGTAGGAGTCGCAGTGATCAAAAGATCAAGAAAGGCGAGTTTGTCATTGCTGTATTCCATGGTAAATTTCAAAAAAGGGTTTCTTTCATTTAGCCACCCATGGAACTTATTCAGATCCTCAATAGAGCCATTCCACACCACTAAAACGTCATCAATGTATCGTTTCCATAGACGCACATTGTCTAGGAACGGATTGATAACATTGAGGACGTGATGTTGCTCGAAACTGTGCACGTACAGATTAGCGAGACTAGGGGCAAAAACGCTGCCCATACTGGTCCCGCTAATCTGCAGGTACACAGTGTCCTCGAACATAAAAAAGTTCTCCGTCATAGCCAAGGTTGCAAGAGTCATGACCAACCTCACAGGTGTGATGGAATTAAGATCTCTCGCTTCGAGCAAGCTTTCTATTACCTCCAGAGTTTCAGTTTGAGGTATGGAGGTGTATAAGCTCTCCACATCGAAAGAGACTAGCAGATCTTGATCAATATCATAATTGACTTCTGGTAGAGTTCTAAGCACAGCCTTGGTATCTTTTAAGTAAGTTGGCATCTCAAGTACCAACGGTTGAAGAAAGTGATCCACAAAAGTGGATAGTGGCTCAAGCAACGAGCCAACGCCCGATATGATGGGGCGCCCAGGTGGTGGTCTCTGGGGTTTGTGTACCTTTGGCAGTATATAGAAATACGGCATGATTGGATTAGTTGCACATAGATATTGCGCCTCTTTTGCTAACAACCATCCCTCAGCCAGTGCCTCTTCAACAATAGTACTAATGATTGTGGTCAATCTAGAGGTGGGGTCTATGGTTAATTTCCGATAGAATTTCTTGTCATTTAGCTGTCTCAAACATTCTTCCCGATAACTACTGGTGTCCAGAAGGACTATAGCACCCCCCTTATCAGTGGGCTTTATTGTAACTGATGAATTGGCTGCTAGTCCATTCAAAGCTACTTGTTCTTTTTTGCTAAGATTGACAAAGGGTTTGTGCTCTTGTCGGAGAAGCACCTGTAAATCATGTTCAACAGCGTCTTCAAAAGCCACCACCTTCACAGGTAGGCCTATAGTAGTCGGGTTGAATTTCGAAGGTTTTCTTAGACCAGTGTTCTCATTATCACTTTCGTCTTGTACTTCTCTGTTGGCAAAAAGGAAGTGCAACCTGATTTTTCTAAAAAACTTGTTCATTTCTATATTGGTAAGGAAAGGATCCACAGTGTTTGTAGACAGGTCCAATGGAACGTACCTCCACAGACGATGGCCCTGAGAAATGGGAAGAAGATCCCCCAAGAAACACCAGGGACGTCAACAGGACCTCCCTCGTAATAAATCTCAGTAACCATACCATGTCTGCAATTGAAGAAGACGTACTAAATAGGGGCCTTGGATTTGTGTCTACAAACACTGTGGATCCTTTCCTTACCAATATAGAAATTAACAAGTTTTTTAGAAAAATCAGGTTGCACTTCCTTTTTGCCAACAGAGAAGTACAAGACGAAAGTGATAATGAGAACACTGGTCTAAGAAAACCTTCGAAATTCAACCCGACTACTATAGGCCTACCTGCGAAGGTGGTGGCTTTTGAAGACGCTGTTGAACATGATTTACAGGTGCTTCTCCGACAAGAGCACAAACCCTTTGTCAATCTTAGCAAAAAAGAACAAGTAGCTTTGAATGGACTAGCAGCCAATTCATCAGTTACAATAAAGCCCGCTGATAAGGGGGGTGCTATAGTCCTTCTGGACACCAGTAGTTATCGGGAAGAATGTTTGAGACAACTAAATGACAAGAAATTCTATCGGAAATTAACCATAGACCCCACCTCTAGATTGACCACAATCATTAGTACTATTGTTGAAGAGGCACTGGCTGAGGGATGGTTGTTAGCAAAAGAGGCGCAATATCTAGGTGCAACTAATCCAATCATGCCGTATTTCTATATACTGCCAAAGGTACACAAACCCCAGAGACCACCACCTGGGCGCCCCATCATATCGGGCATTGGCTCGTTGCTTGAGCCACTATCCACTTTTGTGGATCACTTTCTTCAACCGTTGGTACTTGAGATGCCAACTTACTTAAAAGATACCAAGGCTGTGCTTAGAACTCTACCAGAAGTCAATTATGATATTGATCAAGATCTGCTAGTCTCTTTCGATGTGGAGAGCTTATACACCTCCATACCTCAAAATGAAACTCTGGAGGTAATAGAAAGCTTGCTCGAAGCGAGAGATCTTAATTCCATCACACCTGTGAGGTTGGTCATGACTCTTGCAACCTTGGCTATGACGGAGAACTTTTTTATGTTCGAGGACACTGTGTACCTGCAGATTAGAGGGACCAGTATGGGCAGCGTTTTTGCCCCTAGTCTCGCTAATCTGTACGTGCACAGTTTCGAGCAACATCACGTCCTCAATGTTATCAATCCGTTCCTAGACAATGTGCGTCTATGGAAACGATACATTGATGACGTTTTAATGGTGTGGCATGGCTCTATTGAGGATCTGAATAAGTTCCATGGGTGGCTAAATGAAAGAAACCCTTTTTTGAAATTTACCATGGAATACAGCAATGACAAACTCGCCTTTCTTGATCTTTTGATCACTGCGACTCCTACTGGTTTGCACACAGAAATATAGCGTAAACCAATATCAAGGAACTCTTTACTGAGTTATGAGAGTTTCCATCCGAAGGCACTTCTTAATAATTTGCCTTACGGACAGTTCCTCCGTATTCAACGGAATTGTTCCAGCAGGGCAGCATTTGACGAACACTCTCAGACTCTCGAGCAAAACCTGATTGAGAAGAAGTATCCAAAAAGCCTAGTGAGGGCCGCAAAAAAACGTGCTTAGAACAACAACAGGGAAGGTTTGCTAGAACTACTACCTCCCAAGCCGTCACAAAAAGGATTACATGTGTCAATACTTTCAGTACTAAGTCGAACCTGATTCAGAAAATAGTGAGGAAGCACTGGGCGATTTTAAACACTGGGAACGACTTGGTCGACTTACCAACTCCTTTATTCGCCTTCAAACGAGGACGAAATATCAAAGACCAGTTAGTCCATACCAGACCTAAGCCCACGATTCCCCGTCCCATAGGAACCCTATGGGACATGCCTGCAGTTACAGGACATCATCCTTGCGGGAATTGTGTTGCGTGCCCACTTACAACGAAGTCGACTCAGATTGATATTGGTACAGGTCGACCCTGGGAGCAACGACGCTTCACCAATTGTAACAGTCAAAATCTAATCTATTTGATTACATGCCCCTGCGATAAACAATATGTAGGGATGACTACACGAAAAGTGAAGCTAAGAATATCAGAACATAAGAGCTCTATTAGATGCTGCAAACAGGCCACAAGACTCACCTCACATTATATAGAGGCTGGGCATTTACCAACAGAGCTGAAGTGGACTGTTATTGAACAGCCTATGATCCCTCCCCATATCACTGACATCAGCAGTTTTCTTTTCAAAAAAGAACAAAAATGGGTGTTCAAGCTCAGATCTGACAAAGAGGGCCTCAATGAAAATATTCCCTGGATGGCATTATAAATATCGTGTGGTAGTGTTTATTACCTTAGCATTGACAGACATCACCTTCTGCCTTTACAGGCTTCGAAAATTTGTTTATTTATTCATTTTTCAGTTTCTCACCTCATTTATTTAGTATGGAGGATATATTTTTGCATTGGATAGAATGCTTTCCACCCTTTAAACCTCTAACTGATATTTATGGGTTTTTTATGAGACACCATCTTAATACCGAGCAGTTCGAAGACTAATAATACTTTCTTTTTCTAAAAATATCCACAGCGCCTCGCCCCGATTACATTTCCCATGAGGCGACGGGCGGCGCGGAGAGACTGACGTCACCCAGGCGACTCCGACATTGTTGAGGAAGCCGGGATATAATGACTGACTGCGCACCGCGTCGGTACCTCCCACGACAGCCCAGAGGGACGCCGGGGGTACCGACGGACAGGTAGGCGCGGTAAACTCTTGCGCTGTATTCCTAGGCTCTAGATTCACTGGCATACGCGTGCACTTACAAGAGAGGCATAACTTCATTGTAGTTTTGAATAGATACCTTTGAGTCGCGTGTGCCTGTGTCCTCTACGGGAACCATGCAGTAATGCCGAGTGTTTCTTGTGACGGTCGGTAACTGTTTACTTTACTGCTGGTTCAGAATAATGGACTTCTTAAATAAGGGACACGTGAAAATAATGGACACGTTAAATGTGTCTGTGTAAAGACATGCTTGTTGCACGTATATATGCGTCTCAGTTAAGATAGGTTTGCAAAGCACACATACCAACGATGATTTTCAGGATTCGTTTTTAACGCATAGGCGCTTCACAATAGACATTATTAAATGTGTCCGCTGGTCGCCTGTAAAGCTTACGTAATGACTATGGTTGGAAATAATGGCATTAGTAACAACCTATGCGAATATTTGACAAAAAAGAGTTGGGACATTCACATTGAATAGTCTCTTTGATTGAATAGTTGTTTGCTGGTGCAGAGTGGGACCTTGGGTGTCCTAATTTTCTTTTCATTTGATTCTTTTTTCGCTACTTTAGAGCGGTGCCCTATTTTACCTGCGCTGAGGCCAGGTGAGCTGGGACTTTTCTCTCCTGCCAAATTGGTAAGTGAGCAGCTAATAGTCTTTCTTGCTGAGAACAGATGTGTATGATATATATAGTTGAAGTACTACACGTCTGTAACTAAAAAAGTTATATCTGCGTTAAGAAAAAATTTATTTCTAACACAGTGTTCTGTACCTAATTCTGTATGCACTTTGTTTTTTTCCCTCTATGTATATCGTGTTATGAATGGATTCACTTCTTGGTTTTGACTACAGAGCCAGGAGAAAGACGTTATCACTATACTCAGGTGATATGTATTTTTTCTTTTCTTTTTGTCTTTGGTTCAAGCAGTAGCGGTAATGGTCCTGACGAAGCAGCCAGATACCTTTTGGATCCAATAAGTCTGCAGAAACATGTCGACCCTCCATCTCCATTAGTGGTTATTTGTTTATACCACTACGCACTCATTTTATGTTTAGGATAGAAGAGAATCCTAGTAAATTGTTTTGTTTCTCTTCTATACCTAATTTTATAAGTACACTGCACTAGTTCACTTTCACTTTTCACAATCTGTAGCACTGCTTCTCAGTCACTTTAATTCCTTTTTTTGCTCACATTGTATACCACATGTAGGATTAGGCTTTCACCAACTGCCAGTCCACTGTGGGTTCCAAAATATTCAAGTGAGAAATAAGGATCCCAGATGATGAAGGGCGGATCCGAGTGGTGACTGATGGGAATCTTCTCATGAGTTATGAGGGATCCCTTGTGTGATTTGCACAACACCTTGTAAGTTTTTTGTCTTAGGTCTCCATTCAACACGCAAGGGTTGCAACTTAGTTCATTTTTGTATTAGACCCCTTACTATCTCTTGTTTGTACTGGTTGTTTACTGGGACCATGGTATTGTCGGGTCGTTAAACTGTCCCTTAGACCCCCATTCCCCTTGTTTGCTAATATACTACCCATAACCACCTCCCATGTATATCCATATGTACTTGTATGAATTCCCAGGGATGTTTGCTAGAAAAGTAGATTGCTACCCCTCTAACCGCAAAACCTGAAGATGCAAAAAATGCTTTAGAAAAATCGGAGGTAAAAAAAGATTAGGAGAATTAGATTTCAAGTGCGTCGCCTGTAAAAACAAGACTTGGGGATTTAATGTAGATAACCATCTAAAGAGAGCGCCATTTTTCCTTTTATTTAATAATCCATTAGTGTTGATTGATAGGATCTTACATTTACTGGTTTCCATAATTAGCCCATGCGCATATCCTATACTTTCCGAACCCTCTGCTCGTGCTCTTTTTGCTGCTGTGCCCCGCTTCCCACCCCAGAAAAAAAATACCCACCCCTTGAAATGTGGAAAAAACCCTGCCACCCACGCTACCCACATTTCACCCCTCCCATCAGACTTCCTGGGTGTCATGAAATTACACCCTCAGTGACCCCGCAAACCCCTGACCCCCCGGCAATCTTAAAGAAGAAAAAATCAAATTAAGTGTATGCCAGAGTCAATACGCTAGGTATGAGGGGACCCCTTTTTAATTTACCGAAAGTCTGATCTAAATAAGAACCAATGGCAACAATACTCTTAATTACAATCGACAGTTGCCTATCCGTCAATACATTTCCTAGCCAGCCAAACTTGTATCTCTGGGAAGGGCACCCTTAATATTGCCATTGCTACTGATAACTCTATATATATATATCAATATTTATGTGCTAGACCCTGCTGAAATCTCTTTTAGCAAAGCCTGTGCTTCTTCAAAGCCTGAAAACTTAAAAAACTTTCCTTTGACTAAAACTCTTAGTTTTGACTGCTGAGTGATTGATGCTTGCATGCCATGGGCTTTAAACAAATTATAAATTTGTAAGATTTGCACATTTTGTTATGGTCCCCAAAAAAAATTGGTTATATAGGTAACCTTGATCACTACTGAAGATATGTTTACATTGAATTCTTGTTTTTAATTATAACTTTTAAAAAATTGCTTTTTACTATCTGTGTTTGTATGATCGAAAGTGGATGTATAGCATACTTTTATTATTTTAAAATAATCAAATAAAGTGTATTTGACTCTGACTCTTTAAACAAATGCAAGATTTTATCAAATTATTTTCCTCTGCGTGCAGCGGCAGCAGTCA
Source organism: Lissotriton helveticus (assembly GCF_964261635.1). NCBI lineage: Eukaryota > Metazoa > Chordata > Amphibia > Caudata > Salamandridae > Lissotriton > Lissotriton helveticus. The sequence goes on from NC_136067.1 coordinate 916,010,668, forward strand.
TATCACAGAATATGCGACACTTGTTAGTCCCATTCACAGAAAACTGTCTCTGCTGAATCGATCTCGTCAGAATGCTCTCCTTGATGCAAAAGTCCGCGAAATTCAGCAGAATAGTTCTAGGTATTGTAGAATTAAGAAAAGGCTGCGCTGGAACTCGGTGAGCTTGTGTAATAGTAAGTTCGCCCTCAAACTCAGGCAGAACATTCTGTTTAATAAATGTATTTACCCATTGGAGGGGTTGAGAGCTTTCTATCCCTTCTGGAACCCCAACAATCCAGAGGTTAGACCTCCGAGAATGATTCTCAAGTTCCTCCAGTATATTCTCGAGGTAGTTTTTCTTTTTAGCCGCCTCTTTTACCTCTCCCATCTCTATGATTGTTGACAGCAGCCAATCCAATCTTATATTTTTATCTTCCAGTCTCGCCAGAGTCCTGCAGTAGCAGATATCTATACATTTAGAACCTTAATTTCTCAAAAACAGCCGAAGAGTATTACAGCAAACCACAAAAAGCATTCTTTCTGGGTAAAGATCTAGCTTTCAGCCCAAGTTAGTGCACTTCTGTTCAGCTGTTTTTTATTGTATTGGTGTCTAATTTTCCGTATGGGAATTGCATGGGAAATGCATTTTGGGACATCATAGTGCAAGGGTGCCTGCACTGGCTCTATACTGCCACAAGTGCGTCGCTCAAGGAGAGAGCAGTGATGCACCATATCTAAATAAATATTGTTAATTTCTGCCCTCTCTCTTTCATGCAACAAAGTGCAGCAAGTTCCCTTGATGCATTGTGTGAAACATTATTAAAGCTGTGCCTTCATAACTAGGTCTAGGAGAAATTTAATTTACGCTTGCATTTTTCACTTTTTTACTTTTCACTTGTTACATGAAACCCCAGAAACTACACTATTATGCCATTTTCTGTAATTATGTGCCGCTCAAGGAAACATTTACAATAAATGCATGTGAACAAAGCACACTAGTGACTGTTCTCAAAGTTTTTGTTTTAGCACTATTTTTAGCTCAAAAACTGCCCTCATGTCAAAAATTGATGCAAGGATGAATTTCAGGCAAAGATATTGTGCAAAATCACACCTTTACATTTCAACAAATTACTCATTGTCATTTTGACAAAATCCTACAATATTATGTGAACGAAAATTGTGTGAATTTTGCACACCCGTATTAATAACTATATGTCACCACAGTTCAAGAGGAACAGCCATAAAAAAATGTCAGGGAAAAACTCTAAAGCTGTTTTGCTGCACAAGAAGGTCAATGCCTTCTCCCACAGAGTTAAACTACTTCAACCAAGCTCACGATTGTTTGGTGCCCACTTGGTGTTCTGTGGGCAGGTCAATGGGACAGCGCAGGCTCACGAGTAGGCACTGTCCGTCCTTTGCTGTAGATTGTATACCCTTAACACTCTCGCATTGCAGATGTTCTAGAGTTAGTTCCGGTTCAGCTCAGGTCAGCTAGGCTACAGGTTCCTGTGACTGCTCTACAGTCTTTCTGCTAGAGTTGTGCTTCATTGAAGACTCAGACAGATAGGCCTTGGTCTTGTTTGTGAGGTCATGAGGTGCTATCTTCACTCAGGGCAGTAAAGCCTCTCTTCCGCGCAGATTACAACAGTATGTCAGCTAGAACTAGATTAATTTTCAGCCATGGTAGGAACAGCCACACAGAGCAGAAGTCTAATCTCCTGAGTTCAAAGCTGGTGCTACCGACTGTCATTTCAAATGCTTGACCTGGATGGCTATTGGGGTCACTAGCTACAATCCATGGGCCAACAAAGCGTGTGCTACATTCACTATTCATGACCTCCAACGACCAGATAAAAAAGCAGTTTTGCATATAGGTATTGACCTGCGTTAGAGAAAAAAGGACCAGGAAATGGTTATTTGAATGGGAATGTTTGACCTGTTGCTAAAAGATTAGAGGGCAAGACTGAACATTCATCCAGCTCGTAAACTCCCAATAAGTACACACACAATGACAAACACACTACCCTATTTACGAGGTGGAACAGAAAATATGTATAAGTAGGAGACAGCTATGTCTGGTCCACTGAAACGTGCCACAATTATTGAGGGTGTGCTGAATTCCAATATCCACAGGAAACAAAGTGAGGGTGCTGTTTGACCAACAGCTATTATTTTGTCTGCAAATGCAGACAGTCTGGTCCATAGGATAACTGGCCTACTGCAATGCCTTCTACCTGATCATTCCCGATGGATATATTGTCAAACTTCTGTGCTAGTGAGAGTGCTGATGGGACGATGACAAAGCTCAGTTAAGGACAGCAGCTCTAGGATTGGCCTCAGGGCAGGTTGGGAGTCTGTGCCTGAAGAAGAGGAGCAGAGGAGAGCGATGCAGGACGTGGCCTGCTGAAAGTTTTCTTTTTTAAATTATTAGTATTTTTTTATTTTGCCCCCTTCCTTCATGACTCCTATGACCCCGCTCACCCCTTCATCTGCCCGCCTGACACTCATTGCAAACACTGGTCACTACTGCTTCTTAACAACTTTACGACACAGTCTCCGCCAAGTGCCCAAGGTGCACGCGACTATGGATGAGTGAATGGAGGGAGTACCTGACGAAGTGTCTAGGAATGAAGTAGGAGGAATAGGTGTCATATACCCTTGTTGGACAGCCAAATGGAGGAGAAACTGTGTGGGGCACTACCAAGTGAACAGCATGATAAGAATGAGCACACAGGTAGTAAAGCTCCAAGTCCTGGGCCTCAAACTCACTCTCTTGAAAGGGTAATGGGAGGGTGTCCCATTGCATACAGCTATGCCTCCCCACCCATGCTAAACACATCAATTGTGTTTTCAGGGCCTGAAAATAGGTTAATTCAATGGAATGGGTAAATGCAAAAAGAGACATAATAACTTAGGCAGAAGCACCATTTCCATTTGTGCAATTTGACCAGCGAACAACAGTGTAAGAGAAGCCCAACAGTTCATTTGATCATTGACTGCAGAAAAGGTGGTGCCAACATTAGATTGTATCACTTCTCCTCTGTCCTGGGAGACCACTATCCCCAGATACTTAAGTTCTGCCGGGCACCACTGTAGAGGAAAGTCTGGGATGAAAGATATTGTGGTCTTTGTGTGGGGAAAGAGCTGCAATTTCTCCCAATTTATCTGAATGCCTGACAACCCGTTGAACCTGACAGACTCCTCCAAGATGCCATTCAGGCTCAGATGCGGATCTCAAATAAAATGGGTAACATCATCAGCGTAAAGAGAAATTAACAGGTGCCAACTAGGGTAGCGCTGAGTATAGTCTCTATAGTGCAGCTTCGTCTTGGTGGTCAGCGGCTCAACCACTGAATCAAAAAGTAAAGGTGATAACAGGCAGCCCTGCTGCATACCTTATGTAATCGCAAAGAGGGGGAAATCACACTGTTCTATTTTCATCCTGGAGACAGGGTGAGAATAGAGTAGTGTACCTTTCTTTCAGGAAAGAAAGGTTCTGGGGAATATCATTTAGCAGAGAATGGCCTGCAGGTCGTCCCATTCGAGAGAGTTGAAGGCCTTAGTAGCATCTGCGAAGACTGCCAATGCAGCCAGGTCTGTATTAATATCCTGCAGCACTGCAAACAGTGTTCGCATATTGCAGGAGGTGGAGCCTCCGGGGATGAAACCCAACTGGTCGGGCACACCAGAAAGGTCATGAGACGGGGATGAAAGTAACTTACCTAAGATTTTAACATCGCAGTTGATCAAGGAGAGTGGAGTATAAAACTCACAGCAATCTGAGGTTTAAGCAGTTGATAATCAAGGCCTTGTGCATGGCTGCCCCTTGCTTCATTTAAAACAGTGAGAAAGACTGGAGCCAAGATCATGCATGGTGCTCTACCGCCCTGTAACTATTGTATTGCCTCGTTGACTTCCTCCATAGTAAAATCCTGTTCAAGGAAAGTTTGCTGTGTGTGGCTGAGCCAAACAAATGCTACATCCTCCAAAGTAGGATCCCACCAAAATAGGAACCCCACACCATTATGTGTAAAAAGAGCTTTAGAAGGTCGAAAAAGCCTGGCGGATACTAGGGGTGTCAACATGCAGCTGATCTTGCTCCTTTCAAATACTCAACATATTGTTACTAACCCAGGGATGCCTAATAATAGTTGCTATAGCTTTGCCCGGGCACTCACCCTCTCTGTTGGCTCATGCAGTGGCATATTTACAGCGAAAATGGCATTCCTTAGTGGCCACCTCATGATTCTCTGATAACAATGACTTAAATTGTTGGACTAACAGGGGGTCCATGGCCCCAGCTTGCTGAATTTCTAAACTCTTAAGATCCTTCTCTAAGCTGGATAGATAATCCTTTAGGGAGCACAACACTCCCTCAATCTTAGCAAGGCAGAACCCTCGCATGGTAATCATTTAACGGCACAGGTCCTTCATTACGTTTAAAGAATTCAGAGATGTCCTGTCCTAGCTCTTCCTTAAATTGTTGGTCTAACAGTGTTAATGGAGAAAGGTACAAGTTAACTCCTAGTGGTACCTGTGACAGAATAGACAGTGCAACCAATACAGGGGAGTGAACAGAAAGAGTCACCTCCCACACCCAGGATCGCACCCCTCCCGGGATCAGATTCCATGTAGCCTGCAATAGAAGGTAACTTTTCTGGTGTGTGGGTGGTGAATTCTCCATATTTCTAGCAGCTTATGGCTCCTCATAATATCTTGAAGGTGGTGTGAGGCATTACTACTAAAGCTGAGTGGCACATATGAGAAGTCTAAACCCTCAGCGATAAGACAATTGAAGTTGCATGAGAGCACCAAAGACGGTCCTGTGGATGTTATTAGGCCCCACAGGCAGTCAGAAAAAATAGACCCATAACAGTTAACAATAGTTATGTTATGGGAGAATAATTTCCCCATGTTAATGCATATCCACACCAGTCATCACTCAATTACCCCTGAGGGATATACAGCACTCCTGTGCAAACTAGTTCTACAGTGCCAAGTAGGAGGAGAATACAGTTTAGAAAGCCCATTTCCTAGCGAATTATGAGTGGGTAGATGGGGCCAAATGAGTCTCTTTCAACAGAGCTATGTGTATACCATGCCAGTCTAGATAGTATAGAATATCTATGCTTACGCAGATCACTTAAGCCATGTACATTCCATGTGATGCAGTTATAGAGGGTGTGGTGGAAAGTAGAACATCTTTCTAAGTAGTAGTCATACAGCTATGTGAAAGAAGGAGTGTAGTGAGCTTCTGACGAGTATCAGGCCAGTCGACATGGGGCTGAAGCAATGCCACACTACAAAGGATGAATATATGCCACAAAATTTTACATTAAAGGAAAACATAACCCCCCTTCCACACTGATGGCCCAACCCCACCAAGAAGACACACCCACTCCATGTCGCCCAAAACATAAGAATATAGAACAAGCCATCAAGCTGTTCAGGTAGAACGAAAAGGTAAACCAATCAACCATATTGAGGGGTAACCTGCAGGGAGACCGCAGTGATCATCCTCGTCAGGCCAAGGGCATCAGGGAGGAACAAGCATGGCCTTACCAAGCGGAAAGAGTGTGTGAAGTGGTGGTCTCAGCAAACGGAAGAGGAAGCCATAAGAAACCACTGAGTGTCACTATCAGACCACATCAAAGTCCCAAGAAGATCGATATTGGCCCCATGTAGTGGATACAGTTTTTAGCCTAAGTCTGATGATGATGAGGCGGTATGTGATGGAACAGAGGATGATGCCAAGTCAGGGTCACAAACTGCATGTTTGCACAAGAAGTGTGTGACATGCTGAGGGTTGGTGAAGAAATGATCATTTCCTTTTACAGATATTCAAAGGGGGGCAGGCTGTAGCATAGCATATGGAATAGCAGCCTATTGCAGGTTCTGTTTAACTGGAATACATTTGCAACATGCCTCCTGGACTGTTGCAGTAAAATCTGGAAATAGATGGATTTCATTGTCATCAAATATCAGAGCATGCTTATCCCTGGCCAACTGAAGAGAAGTATCATGATCTAAAAAATTGAGGAGTTTACCAACAATTGGGTGTGCCGCGGCCCCCGGCGGGGTTTGCGCCGAGAGAGTGTCGCGTGCGCATTCCACAATAAGCAACCTTGAAAAGTAGTCTGCTCCAAACAGAGCAATTAATATATTCTCCACATAATCTTCCACAGTACCCGTATTGGTGGCTTCAGGCATCCCTAAGATGCGGAGATGGTTTCTGTGGGAACGCGCCTCTAGGTCCTCATTCTTAGCCCTATTACCTTGAGGAATATTTCCATATTAAGGATGGTGTCCCTTCAAGCAGAGACAGTATCCTCACTCCTGGAGTTGACCATCATGCCTCTCCAATTGCAAGTCATAGTGTCCATCCTGCTGCTCATTGAATCCATTTTAGATTTGATGGAAGTCAGACTTTGTTACATCACCAGCAGCAGGGCTTTCAGATCAGCTGAGTCTGAGGGTGCATCCGGGGATGAGCCGACTGCAGCAGGTATCTCTGCCCCAGTTTCGACCATCTGCTGGGTCTGGTGGGAGTAAAAATGTAGCTTAGACTGACGGGCTTCGAATTTGCCCACCGCAATGCAATCTGTACAGTGCCAGAAGAATCTGCCAGAGATGGGCGGTAGGTGGGACACTATATTGTGGATGATGCACCACCTACAGCAGTCCAGGAATCAAATATTCAGCAGGATGAGGGAGCTAGTGCCAGAAAGATCTGGGCCCCACCTCGCAACCACATGCAAGTGTGAAGTGGGGGGGGCAAGAGCAGACCACTGCCCTCAGTGAACAAACAACGAATTTGAATATTGACCCAATAGTTGATTATCAACCTTGTTGTTTGTTAAAACACACATCAAGAAACTGTGGTTACACCTAACTTTCACTACTCTTGCGAAACATTGACTTGTGGTTTTCTTTGTCACTCGGACATACTGCACTGTCCACAAAAGAAATTAATTGTGATATAGTAAGTTGATGGTATTGAATGTAAGCTAATTCTGATACATGGTGGTCTGGATACTTATTCATACTTTTTGCATCAATTGTGTTCAGTCAAAATAGCTGATAAATGAGGAACAAATTTGATGATACCAAAGAGAGCCATTGTGATTAAGAAATTGAAAACATTAACAGCTGGATTCCTACCTGTGCTGACGCTCTGGGTCTCCTCAAACATAAAACCACCACTGCAAGATCCAGGCCAAATGCAAGCTGGCTCAAAGAAGAGCTCAAGCTGACAAAACAACAACGCAAACAATTGCAGCATAAGTGGAGACCCACCCAGGAAACCATGGACAATGGCAACTTGAAATCCGCCCTTAAACGCTACAACCAGCTGATCTGGAATACAAAGCTCACAGACACTGCAGACCGTATGGTCGCCCGCACAAGCAGCAACAAGGAGATTTTCACCATCAAGGAGTTTACCTCTCCCCAGCTGCCTCCACCAGCATCATTCCCTCACAAGACCTCTGTGACACAGTAAAAGAATTATTTAGCAACAAAATCAATACTATCTATGGTAACTTATGCAGCGTGATCTTGGCTGCCCAACTCCCCATTAAGATCAGGGAGCAAACACTGCAGTGCTTAATTTGAGCCGGTGGTTTCCAGAAGCTCGGCGCCCACTGGCACTTAACTGTCAGCACTGGCACTTATGGCAGTCTGCTGCATGGTGATGCTCTTTGTCTCATTTACAGACGAGCATACCAACAGCTGTCCATTAATTCAATGCACTTTAACCCGTTCCGTGCATCGGACGGCGTCACAGTGGGCGTGTGCGGAGGACGGTTAGGGGCCGTCCGATACACGCCCACTCAATAAATCACCCACACCGCGGCAGAATTCGGGCCGCGGTCAACGGGTTAAAAATTACTAATACCTGCTTTTGGGATCTCGAATCGTCAGAATTGTCACACATATAGGTGTGTGATGGTTAATAGTTGTGTTGTTCCTGTTATTGGCAGCGCTGGCAGGGGCAATGTGTGGTGCAAGCGCAACTAGCCTCCTGAAGAGAGCCCTGGCACTTCTATTTAAAAAAAATTAAGCACTGAAACCCTGACTGCCTGGCCCACCATCCCCACAGATGAAACCACCGCTGCCATGAAGTCAGTCCACTCACCATTAAATAACGAATTTGCATTTTGCACAATTACGTGTCATTTTTACGAAATGTCAGGTAATTACGAAACAGAATTAAGACGTGGTCGTTCACCCCAAGAGGGTGCTCCTTCATTTTCCTACAACATGTCCGCAGAAGCTAATATTATGCTGGCACTTAACTGCATGGCTTTACAAAACTCTGATGTATGTCAACTGCTTTGCTTTACAGACATCTACATAATAAACTTTTAACCAAGAAGGCCCCAGGCTATTCTCTTGCCTGACCAGACTAGCTGATTAAAGCATTCTAAGCAGTGTGAGCCTAAAACACTCTGGCTGTAAATACTGTTTACCAGTGGGATAATTTGTATGCTATCTTTAAATAAGGTGTTGTTTTATGGATTTTTTTTATATCTGAAATCCACCTTCACCACAGTGGGCTCTGCCATCGTCTGAATGGTACCCAGTTGCCATGGCAACAGAATAAGGAATCTTTAAAAAAAAAAATGAAAGTGTTGAATGTTTCCCTGAGCGTTTCTAGTAAAGCGAGCTATAAAGAAGTGGAACGAAGCTTCATTTGCATGCTAGTGCATAAACTAGCACAGCGACGTTTTCTGCATAATTTCTGCCACTGACGGCTGCGAGCTCTTTTAAGATGTTTTCTTTTCTTTACGTGATCAGCAAAACAATGGATTCTACCTTCAATAAGATCAAGTAGATGTGAACCTGCGCGTGCGGTGGACTCGTCAGAGAAATGAATTCCATTCTTCAAGACTCCCTGTGGGAATAGTTATAATCTGTAATGCTTCCTGGATTTATTGCTGTATTTCACCCACGTGTTTTGAAGGATTAGCAATGCAACGTCACTCGCTCCTCTCGACCTTTCAGAAGGAACCTATTGTCACATAGCATTTCTTATGTTCTCTTTCAAAGATGGTTTCATTAACACCTTGAGTCTCACAATCAGTCATCTATATGTTTTTCATGTGAACTTGCAGCATGTGAGTGTAGCTCAGTAAAATTAATGCACTTAGTACACATGTATATACGATTCACTGAAAAAATGCATCGGTTAAAGTCAAATGAGATAAGAGCTTATGTTTAAAAAGGACAAGACACAGAAATTCACCAGTTACAGTTCACTGAACTAACTGTAACTTGTGACCCATCATTTACTGCTTGTTAAATTACATCATTGATGGCATCACTGATGACATGTCATTTAACCAATCAGGGTGTGTAAATCGTGTCTACTCACCCATGAGGGCCTCAAGGCACTGAAGGGGGTTGGTTGAGGGAGAGGTGTGGCGCAGCGGCCAGGGAGTCTGACTCCGGGGGCACGGGGCTCATGGTGTGATTGCCGGTGGCAGCTCATTGCAGCACCATGTGACTCTGGGCAATAGCTTGCTTAATCTTCATGACGGCCCCAGCGCATTGAGACCCTTAGGGGTGATTATTTTGCGCTTTACAAATACTGAGTTATTATTATTTACAAAATACCGGGTTTAGGGGAGCTGGCGGCTGGTCCGTCTGCGCTTAGGTGTTCCGTCGAAGAGCCAGGTCTTGAGGTCCTTCCTGAATTGAGTCAGCGATGGGGATTCTCTGAGGTGGGTAGGCACGGTGTTCCAGGTCTTGGTGGCGAGATAGGAGTAGGTTCTTCCTCTGGTTCTTGTCATGTGCATATGAGGGGCGGTGTCCAGATCCATCTGGGCAGAGCGGTGGTTTCTGGTAGGGACATGGAATGAGAGGCGTTTGGTTGTTCAGCTATGCTGGTCCTGCGTCGTCGACGTCTTTGTAGCGTGAGTGAGAAGCTTGAAGGTGATTCCTTTGTTGACTGGGAGCCAGTGAAATTCTCAGAGGTGTTTGGAGATGGGGCGAGGGATGTCGAGGACCAGTCTGGCTGCGGTGCTTTGAACGTTCTGAAGTCTCCTGAGGAGTTACTGGGTGATGCTGGCGTAGATTGTGTTGCCGTAGTCGAGTCTGCTGATGATGAGTGCGTGGGCGACTGTTTTTCTGGATTCGGTGGTGATTCATCTGAATGTCTTTTGATGCAGGTGAAGCGGCAGCAGCATCATTATGATGGTTCATTGTGAGCTAGGAGTCCAGTATGATGCGGGGGATATGTGTGTGGTCAGTGGCGGTGGGTGGGGTTCCCAGTGTGGAGGGCCACCAGGAGCAGTCCCATGCTGACGGTAGGGGTCATAGGAAGAGGACTTCAGTCTTGACCGAATTCAGTTTGAGGCAGCTGCTCTTCATCCATGTGACGTCGGCCTTCATTCTGCTGTGAAAGTTGTTTCTGGCAGTTGATTGTTTGTTGGTAAGGGATGGAAGTAATCAGTTGGGTGTCGTTGGTGTAGGAGATGATGTTGAGTCCATGGTTCCTGATGATGGTCGCGAGAGGGGCCATGTAGATGTTGAAGAGTGTAGGACTGAGGGAGGAGCCCTGGGGAACTCCACAGCGGATCTCTGTGGGTTCAGAGGGGAACGTAGGTAGTCAGACTTGCTGTGTTTGCGTGATGAGGAAGGCGTGGATCTAGTCCAGGGTCTTGTCACGGATGCCGGCTTCATTAGGGTGTGGGGGGAGATGGTGTCAAAGGCGGTCAAGAGGTCCAGGAGGATGAGGGCTGCGGTTTTCCTTCGGTCGATGAGGGAGCAGATGTCGTTAGTGGTGGCGAGAAGTGCAGTCTCTGTGCTGTGGTGGCTCCTGAAGCCGGATTGGGAGATGTTGAGGACGTGGCTTGTTCCAATGAACTCAGAGAGTTGGGCATTGAAGACCTTCTCGATGACCTTGGCTGGGGAGGGGAGCAGAGAGATGGCTCTGAAGATCTTGAGGTCTGTCGCGTTGGCAAATGGTTTCTTTAGCAGAGGGTTGATCTCGGCATGTTTCCAGTCATCATGGTAATTGGCAGTCTCGATTGGGCAATTGATGATGTGTTGGAGCTCCGGGGCAAAGACAGCAGCTGCTCTGTGGAAGATGTGGTGCGGACTTGGGTCCGAGGGGGCTCCAGAGTGGATGCTCTTCATGGTCTTGAGAGTGTTGTCAGTGGTGAGCGGGGTCCAGTTGAGCAGGATCTGTTGGGGGGTGGTGTGGTTGGGTGGGGTGGTGTTGTGCTTGGTGGCCGGGTATTGTTTGTCAAAGCTGTCGTAGATCTGCCTGATCCTGTTGTGGAAGAAGGTGCAAAATTTGTCACAGAAGACTTGGGAGGGTGGGACGTACGTGGTCTCGCTGTTGGGCCCTGTGAACTTCTTGATAATGGCGAAGAGTTCTTTACTTTTGTGTGCAATGGTGTTTATTATGTCCTGGAGAGCAGTTTTCTTAATGGTTTTGAGGAGGAGGTGGTGTGTGGTGATTGCGGTTTTGAAGGTTGTGTGGTTTTCTGGGGTTTTGGTGTTCCTCCATATCTTCTCTAGTTGTCTGCAGGTGCACCCGGACCTGTGAAGGGCGGGGTTGAACCAGATGGCTTTCTTGGAGTGTTGCTAGCCTGGTGCCTACTTGAGGGGTGCCAAAGTGTCAGTACAGTTGGAGATCCATTGGTGGAAATCTCATGCTGCGGTGTTGGTGTTGGCGTCTGTCGGCGTTGCGGTAGTGCTTAGGGAGGTGGCGAGCTGTTCTTCAGTGACGTTGTTCCAGCTACGGCAGAGAGGGCGTTGGTGTACTGTAGGTTTGGTGGAAGCAAAGTGTATGCAGTGGTGGTCGGTCCAAATTTTGTGCAATAGAGATTTCATATGTGTTAACTCACTAACATTTAGTAATTCTCACCCTCATTTTACTTATATTGATTTGTCTAAGGAAAAAAATTGCCTCTACAGTTATTAATGGATATAAATACTTTATAAAGTTTGATAATCAATGAAAAAAGTATTATTTATTAATTCACATTATTTGGAACACCCACCAAACAAGTCATAAGACTCACAATTTACAATCAAAAAGTTGACCTGGGTCAATAATAGCCCACCAGGGAGACGTGGCCACGCAGCGCAACAAGATGGCAGGGATTTGAAAGAGCTCTGACGGCCAGAGCACAAATCTCTTAAAAGTCCTCTGTCCAAAATCACTTTGACTATATAAACTGATCCCCTACCGCAAAAGCTGTGAGGACAGCAGCAGAAATTTGTAGAAGTGAGATTGCCACCTGGTTTGGAGTCCGTCAGCTGGACGAAGGGAAGGATGAGCGGCAGCTCCTACGCTAAGGTTGAGGAGCAACGCCCCACTGCTTTGCAGCACTGAAATAAAGGAAAAATAAAATGCTAATAACTCAAGGTTATTATATTTGTATTTTTCCCTGTTGTGGCAGCTTTGTGGACAGGGCAAGACTGCTTGTCTAACAGAGCAGGATGGAGTGGTTTGCCTTCACTAAGTGCTCATGAATGTTTGGCCGGCCACCTTGGGTCAGCCAAACATTCATGCGCACTTTGCATGTTCTCCACCAGGCTCCATTACAGCCTGGATGGGGAACATGCCCAGGCTCCCATCTCCTGGCTGAGCACCAAACCACAGCCTTCATACCAATCATAGCTCTGCATTGCAGCATTGTGATTTGCTCAGGGAAGCCTTAACCTGGGTGCTGCCTGTGCCTGGAACATTGCCCGGGAGAGATGAAGGCGGGACAACAGAGGAGAGGCGCCGCAAGGGGGTACATTTTTTTCTCTTTTTTTACACCCCACCCCTACCCCACGCCCGCCACCCCCAATCCATGCCCGGGCTCTTGTTAACGATGTTCTGCTGCCTACATGGCGACTTGTATAGGGCACAGCAGCCAATTGCTGTGGAGACCTGCCTGACAGAGAAACACAGGTGGGATAGCTGGGCACGGACGCTGACCTCACCAGTGTGCCATAATTCACATTGCACAAGACATTGCTCGAAAATGCCAGCTATCCCAGTTGGTGGAGCGCTCCGAGAACGACAAGCACAAAGACTGCCAAAGAAGATCCGGTGAGTCTGTGGGGCCCAGAGGGAGAGTGAAGTTGACAGACACACTCACTGTGCATAGATTGAACAGGGCCTCTTTGTCAGGTTTAGCTTCGCAGGATTCAGTAGCAGTAGAATAAAGGACCATCTCCTGACAGCACCAAGTACCCTGACATGGGGTTCCCCCCCAGGGTCTTCGAGTTATCAAGCGAGGGACACTAGGTAGGGGAGGGGTCAGCAGGGACAAAGGCTCTGAAAAGACATAAACACAACAATAAGATAATGTCAAACAATCTACTCTCTTCAATTCTCGCTAAATCACAGTTGTCAATAATACCTGTTTGTCCTCTGCATACGTATATAACAAAACACCATATAACACCCTGTAACACCATCTGATGAGGAAAGCAGAATTATGCATCAGTGTATATTCATTGATAAACAGACTCTCAACAAAAATGATTTTATCAGGACCCCTACCCTGCTTGTAAATCCTATGAGCATCACAGGACCTGAAAACCTCCAGGGAAATGTTGAATCCGAAGGCAGAAAGACATGGTTGGAAATCCCCCTGACTGAAGGCTACCCAAGCGAAGATACAGAAGCCTTCCTTGGAAGTAGACACATGGGCACCCCCTACCTAGGAATGTAAGTTGCTCTGATTATCAAATAAACCATGTACGCTGTTATTCTCACAGCATAAGCATAGAAGTTCACTCCAAAGGAAAATCCTCAAATACGGTAACTTGCGGTTGCGACCACCGCCAAGCTCCGCACTTAGTAACTGTTTGTAAGGTTCCCAATTAACAGACGGTGTTACGCTGCAGCCGCACGCAGTAACCCGCTGTAATGTCCATTGAACACCTTTCCACACATGTGTAACAGACGGCGTTACGCTGCCTCTTCAGCACGCAGTAACCCGCTGTAATGTTCATACCCAAATCAAGAAGAATCCTCACATACGGTGTTACGCGGCAATCCAGCTCGCAGTAACCCGCTGTGCAGAAGAGAAAGATCCGCCAAGCGGCAAACGCCCGCTAGCAGAACACAGCAACAGAAGAGAGACGGTGCTTCAGCCGCAACCGCTCCGTTTACTCACAGACTCCGCTGAAGCTCTGTCACAGGAATCTTCAGCTCCAAACTCGCTCTCCAGAACCAGGACTCACTTCGCCAACCCGACGAAGAACCAAAACAGGAAGAAATACGCGCAACCTCTCACGTGTCATGTCAGGATTTATCACTTCCTGTTAGCACACAGGAATCATGGGAAATGTAGTTCCATACAGCAGAACGCTGCAACAGTGGCTGAATCCTGACACTCTTCTGCTGGGAGAGAGCTGGCCTGATGGACAGAATGGTGAGCTAGAGAGTGTCTAGACCTTGAAACAGGCTAAAACTAATCAGTTACAAGGTAGTTCGGCCCCCAGAAAACGCAGATTTTTTCAGCCAAAGTTCCGCTATTGGATCTATAGCCGAACCCTATAATAAATATGAGCGCTGTCTTGGATTAACTTGCAGCCTGATGGGGTAGTAGAAACAGGCCTGATCCTGGCCCCGGTTTGTGTGGACTAATATTATATTTTATCACGCAGTAGTATATCATGGGCAGGATAGATGCCAAAAAACACTGGCTGCTATCTGATGCCATTAAAAATGCTAAGCATCAAGATCTGAAACCACTCATCCGACTAACCAGGAGGAAATGTCAGACAGTAAATCTCTCCCTGCAGGGGAAATCAAGTCCCTACTACTAGAGATGAGAACAAGCCTTAGTTCTATAGATTTTAAAATTGACTCCCTCGCGCAAAGAATGGACCGGCTTGACAAACAACCTTCATGCATTACATTTGCTGAGCAAAGGATCTCGGACTTAGAGGACGACCACATGCAGCAATCCAAAACTGTAAAAGAAATGCAAGAGGAAATGCATGACACCAAGCTCAATAAGCATTTGCAATGGAATCGATCTCACTTTTGGGACCTTATAAGTTTTTAGCAAGGCAGACAAAGAAAACAATGAGCACAAATTCTATATTTTAGAATGCCAATGGATGCCATAACTGGTTCAGTGAGATTATGATAATTTAGTCTTAGATATGACGCGGCCTCAAACACCATGATGCTATTAAAACAACCACAGAGAAGCAGTACATCTTTCAATTGTCCTTAGATATGCAACTAACAGTCATTGACAAAGCCAATAGTCCTGGCTTGTTGTAGGTGTAAAGTTATTTGTTGTATCATATAAGTGGATGCTGACATAGATAGTGACTAGATAGTGTGGCACACGAATCTATGACATAATATCGACAGACATAATATAGACATACAATAATATCGATACAAAAATATCGAAATCAAAAATATCGGAGCTCTATCTACATAAAGGTAAGTACAAAAATATCGAGAAAAAAAATATAGTAATACAAAAATATCGAAGTTAAAAATATCGTTTTTTTAAATGTATTAATAATAATGTAAAAATAATTTAAAAATACATATAATTTACCAAATTAAAAATATAAACATTAAAATATATTAAAAAATTAATAACTAATACATACACATTTAAAATAAATTAAAACTACATATAAATTAATATATATACTTACTCTACATATTGCAACAGTAGAAAAAGCGTTGGATAGCGTAGGGGTAAAAATTACTATTCCCACTCCAGAGGGTGCAACAGTAGGGAAAGCGGTGGATAGCGTAGGGGTAAAAATTACTATTCCCACTCCATAGAGTGCAACAGTAGGGAAAGCGTTGGATAGCGTAGGGGTAAAAATTACTATTCCCACTCCAGAGGGTGCAACAATAGGGAAAGCATTGGATAGCGTAGGGGTAAAAATTACTATTCCCACTCCAGAGGGTGCAACAGTAGGGAGAGCGTTGGATAGCGTAGGGGTAAAAATTACTATTCCCACTCCATAGAGTGCAACAGTAGGGAAAGCGTTGGATAGCGTAGGGGTAAAAATTACTATTCACACTCCAGAGAGTGCAACAGTAGGGAAAGCGTTGGATAGCGTAGGGGTAAAAATTACTATTCCCACTCCAGAGAGTGCCCAGTATGGAAAGCGTTGGATAGCGTAGGGGTAAAAATTACTATTCCCGCTCCAGAGGGTGCAACAGTAGGGAAAGCGTTGGATAGCGTAGGGGTAAAAATTACTATTCCCACTCCAGAGAGTGCCCAGTATGGAAAGCGTTGGATAGCGTAGGGGTAAAAATTACTATTCCCGCTCCAGAGAGTGCAACAGTAGGGAAAGCGTTGGATAGCGTAGGGGTAAAAATTACTATTCCCACTCCAGAGAGTGCAACAGTAGGGAAAGCGTTGGATAGCGTAGGGGTAAAATTACTATTCCCACTCCAGAGGGTGCAACAGTAGGGAAAGCGTTGGATACGTAGGGGTAAAAATTACTATTCCCACTCCAGAGAGTGCAACAGTAGGGAAAGCGTTGGATAGCGTAGGGGTAAAAATTACTATTCCCACTCCAGAGAGTGCAACAGTAGGGAAAGCGTTGGATAGCGTAGGGGTAAAAATTACTATTTCCACTCCAGAGGGTGCAACAGTAGGGAAAGCGTTGGATAGCGTAGGGGTAAAAATTACTATTCCCAATCAAGAGAGTGCAACAGTAGGGAAAGCGTTGGATAGCGTAGGGGTAAAAATTACTATTCCTACTCCAGAGAGTGCAACAGTAGGGAAAGCGCTGGATAGCGTAGGGATAAAAATTACTATTCCCACTCCAGAGGGTGCAACAGTAGGGAAAGCGTTGGATAGCGTAGGGGTAAAAATTACTATTCCCACTCCAGAGAGTGCAACAGTAGGGAAAGCGTTGGATAGCGTACGGGGAAAAATTACTATTCCCACTCCAGAGGGTGCAACAGTAGGGAAAGTGTTGGATAGCATGGGGGTAGAAATTACTTCCCACACTACTCCCCCTTTAACACACAACACACTACACATACAAAAAACCACAATTAATATAAATGTCAATTAATAAATTAATAACAATTAATCTTAAATTGACGTAATTATAAATTAGCTAATTAACACATATTAATTACCAATTAAAAATTATTTACCAAATAATTAACAAGATATTTACAAGAACAAACAATATTTATTAATAAATTATTTATAATTAATATTATGAAATAATTAAAAAACTAATAATCAATTAATTAATTAACAATTAATTAACAATAAAAACCAAAAAATAAATACAATCTCTTTAATTAATTTAATTTAATTATTTCACACCCTATTCTCCTATAAACACACAACCCACTACACATAAATAAATCACATAAAAAATGTAATTGTCATTTAATCACTTAGTATTAATTAATTACCAATTAATTATTAATTAGCAATAACAAAAAATTTAAAATATTAGTACATTAACTCTAATAATTTAATTAACTAATTAATAATAATTAATTACCAATTAACAATAACAAAAAATAATAAATACTACTACATTAACTCTAAATCTTTTAATTAACTAATTAATAATAATTAATTACCAATTAATTATTAACTAATAATTATTTATTAATCAAACATATTTTAAAAACATATTAATCAATTCATTATAATTAAATTACTTCCCACCCTATTCCCCTATAAACTCCCAACCCGCTCTGATACTAAAACGCAAAATGTAAACAAATTTACAAATTCTAAACATACATTAAAAAACATGTTTAACAAACATATAAACAACATAATAAAATACATAACACTAAACAAAATTTCGATATTACTAACAAACATACCTTAATATCGATATTCTGTCTATCGATATTATTGCACATCGATATTCTATACCATCGAAATTAAAACATCGATATTATTGTATATCGATATTTTAATTTCGATATTTTGTCTCTCTACCGTGGCACACTATGCTAAGCACAGATTTTGAAAGCTTACATGTTTTAAGCCACACCCTTTATTAGATTGGCCACGCCCCTTTGAGAGACTTCCCCCCCAGTTTCTTCATCTCACTAGTCAGAAGTGGGCTGAGTAAAATACATTAATGACAATCTACCTGACATTTTCCACACTACACCAGTCAAAAAAGTTCTCCGGGATTTGTGGGTATTGAAATGGGAATGATGTGTTGTTGTGTTATTACTATCTCAACTTTGCTATAATTTCTAAAATGTGCCAATTACATACAGTTATTCCGAAAATTACATTTTCCAGATGTAAATAAAGCAGGAAAGGGTGCTAGGAACAATATATTGATGCTTCTGTCCTTTCCACTAAATTTACTACCCAGTTCTTAGGGCTTAGCTATTGACTCTGACAATCGCTACTAACAGACACAAAAATGTGCCTTTTATTTTTCCACTGCAGCTGTTTGTAGTTGAAAGTTAAACACATTTATAGAGTAAGCACAATTGGTACTTTATTTCATGGGAGTAGACTATGGCACAAAAATAGTTTGTATCATGCTTTGGTCGACGGTGGATGTCTTATCTTCCATGTATGATTAGTCAGTCTCTGTGGCACCCTATGCGTGAAATGTCCAATCTTATGTTGTTCTGTTGTGTTATAACTTATAAAGAGCATAACAGCCCTGAAACAGAAATGCCATTACACCATTGAGTAACTGAAATTTGCTTTAGGTAAAAATCCTGTTATTGTACATGGGAACAACGCATGAATGAGCAATACAGAATGCGTACAACTGTTTTCGTCACACACGATCCAATTTTCACTAAATAAATCGCTATAAAAGCCAGACTGGCACCTCACGTAAGAATGCTTAATTTTATTTGACATTTTGGACATTTTGTGTATTTTTCACATGTGATTCGTCCAGGCCAAAGCATAACAAGGAGAATTGGGGAAATTTGCATGAATCAAGTAATGTCGCCAAGCTTTGACAGATGAAACCTTCATAAAACAAGAAGACTCATGTTTTAAAGGTAAAGTAAGTTGCAGTTCTCTTTTACGTAGTTTTTTTTTTTACCTTGGCTGCCTTCCTTCTTTTGTGTTTCTGAGGAACCTGTAACCACCATTTCCAAGTGCAATCGGATATTAATCAGTCTTCATGAAAACAAAAGGCTCGAAGAGAAGAGTAGCTCCTCAAGCGAAGTTGGGGGATGTAGTAAGCCAGTTGGCCACTACCGCACAATGTATCACATTCACCCTCCCATCCGGGCGTGGACGGGAAATGATAAATAAAGGATCAATTTCCGCTTGAGTGAGTTAGCCCACACAAGTGAACTAAGTGGTGTGCTTGTCCCTCATTTCATTCCCGTAGGTCCCTACTAACTTCCCTACCTGAGAGTGTCCTCCCCTGTACATCGCCCCATGAAATTGGCGACGAGGATGGGATATCCTGACCTGCAGTGAGCTTGGTGTCCCATGGGGGCGGTGATCGTGCCCCCAGTCGAGTGCTGTCGGCTGCGTGCGGCGGCCTGCGGTGGAGAGCGGCCCTCGATCAGTGGATCAGCGGATACAAGTGATGGGACGGTGATGATCGGCAGTGAGCGTGTGGCGCAGGGGTGCTGCCAGGCACCAGTGGAGGCAGGAGACTCTGCCGCGCCAGCCCGTTCTTGAATTGAATTGAATTGAATTGAAAATTCCATTTATATAGCGCATAACCACCCGAAGGCCTCGCAGCGCTAGAGACTGAATTCTGTGTGCGACTGCAGGGAAGGATTAATGCGCTTTTGAGAACAGATGGGTTTTCAATTCTCTCCTAAATGACATCAGGTTGCTGTTTTTCCTGAGGGACAGAGGCAAGGAGTTCCATGCCTTTGCCGCTGAATAGGTGAAAGAGCGGCCACCCCATCGGGCTCTCTTGATTTTTACTTTGGTTGCCAGGTGCAGTGAAGCTGAACGTAGGGTTCTGAGCGGCACATACGGCGGTATTAGAGGGTACAATACTGCCGGGCCAGTTTGATGAAGGGATTTGTGCAGAATGCACATGGCCTTGAATAATGTTCTTGAGGCCACTGGAAGCCAGTGAAGCTCCTTTAGGGCGGTTCTCGCCGACTGCCAGCGAGGGATATTAAACAGTAGGCGGGCGGCACAGTTTTGAGTGACCTGAAGTTTTTTTGTCACTGTTGCCGGGGCCCCAAGATATAAAACATTTCCGTAGTCCAGGCGGGAGAGGATCAGGGCCTGGACCATGACCCTCCTCGCCTGGAACGGGAGCAGAGGGAGCACTTTCCGGAGCATTTTCATTAGCCCCACGCATACAGAGGCAGTGATAGTAGCTTGGGACGAGAAGTCCAGCGCTCTGTCCAGCCAGACTCCCAGACTCTTTATCTGCTCTTTAGGAGGGGGGGGAGTACCGAGACACAGAGGCCAGTCATCCAGAAAGGAGGTTGGGGGGGAGTTACCAAGCACCATGATCATGGGCTTCTCCCCATTGAGCTGAAGGTGGGAGAGTTGCATCCACCCAGCTACAGCCTCTAGACATGAACCCAGAGTGTTCGACGAACCCCCCTCGTGGTCCAAAGAGACCACAAGTTGAGTATCGTCTGCGTAGGTGACAATCCGCACACCATAGGGGAGAACGATATTCTCCAGAGGCTGCATATAGACATTGAACAGCGTGGGGCTCAGGGAGGAGCCCTGAGGAACCCCACAGCTGAGAGGATGTTTTGATGATGCCACCTCGCCTTCAAATACCTGGAAGAAGCGTTCCTCTAAGAAGGAGGTCAGCCACAACAGGGCCGCGCCCGACACTCCCAAGCCACTCAAGCGATGTAATAATGTGGCGTGGTTTACAGTGTCGAACGCGGCACTGAGGTCCAGGAGTATGATAGCTGTTTTACCACCTTGGTCCATTATGGCTCTGGCTGCCTCCGTGACCGCTAAAAGGGCGGTTTCAGTGCCATGTTGTGGGCGAAACCCTGTTTGAGAGACCTGGAGCAATTTATTGGACTCCAAATATTCCCCTAATGCTTTGTTGATATGCCTCTCCAGCAACTTACTCATCCAAGGAAGCAGCGAGATAGGGCGAAAATTGGATAGATTGTTAGGATCCAGATTCGGTTTTTTTAACAGGGCCCTTACCATTGCACACTTCCAGGCGGCTGGTACGGAGTTGGAGGTAATGGAGGTGTTAAGAGCCTCCAGCAAACAGGGGCGGATGGTGTCCATTGCTTTTACTAAGGTCTGGGGTGGGGCAGGGTCATTTGGGGATCCTGAGGTAACCTTCTGAGCAAGGGAGTCTAAAGTATTAGGGTCCAGGAGTGGAAAGGTAGCCAAGGAGCAAGATGGAGGCGGGTCTGGGTCTGAGGTGGGCAGTAGAATGGTGCCCCCATCATTTGCTGCTAATTGGGAATAAATAGCCTGAATCTTCTGTGAGAAGAAAGTGGCAAGATCCTCACAGCGTGCCTGAGCACCCTCTGATATAAGTCTCTCAGCAGGAGGAGATATCAGAGATTTAGCGATCTTAAAAATTTCCCTAGGGGAATTAGCTGCCATGTTAATTTTAGTTTCATAAAACGGCTTGAGCAAGTTTTATCTCCCTCTTGTAATGCATTATAACTGCCCTGTACTCCAATTTTTTTGATTGAGAGCGGTCTTTCCTCCAGGCTCTCTCCGCTTTCCGGCACGTTTGTTTCAGGGCCCTGAGGGCGAGAGAGTACCAGGGAGCGACTTTGGGCCTTCTGATTGTTTGCAGGGAGCATTTTGGAAGGACTCGATCTAGAGAGTTGGAGATCCAGTTATGAAAATTATGGACTGCTAGGTCAGGATTCTCCGTTTTTTGGGGCAGTTGTTCAGAGAGGGCCTGTTCCCAGGTGTGAATTGGAAGCGCACTCCATTTCCTACCCCAATGCCTATTGTGGGGTGCAGGAGTAGTGGGAATATTGATGGACCATGTAATGGGAATTAGACAGTGATCAGACCATGGCAATGGCACTGGTGTTTCCACCGAGAGCATGTCCAAATTACTGAAAACATGGTCCAGCAAATGACCCCTATTATGTGTCGCCTGAAACCCCTTTTGGGTCAGACCAATGGCTTGGAGGCTAGAGCGAAGGTCATTAGCAGCAGCATTGAGGGGATCGTCTAAGTGCAGATTTAGATCGCCCAGCAAAGTGAAGTTGGCGGAAGTAAGTACAGAGTTGGCGGCTAGATCTGTTATGTTGGCAATGAAATCACCAGAAGCGCCTGGTGGTCGATATGCCAAGATCCCAGAGAAGGTAATAGTCGGAGACAGACATAATGAGAAATATAGGCTTTCACAAGATGGGGAGGTGGAGGGGGTGATGCGACAGCTATAAGTATCTTTATAAATAATCGCTAGTCCTCCACCCCTGCCTGTCTGACGATTATGATACTTGATGGTATAGCCTTGAGGAATGGCCCACACTACTGTGGGATTATTTTGGGACTGGAGCCATGTCTCTGTTAAAAAGAGGGCCTCTGGATTGTACTCCTGAATCAGCAGCGCCAACTCAGTATGATGCTTTGAGAGAGAGCGGCAGTTGAGGAGGAGCAGCTTCAAGGTGTGCGGGGGCTGTTGATCAGCTCTAGTGGGTGGAGAAAGACCCCAGTTACAGCCTTTGCAGCGCAAATTGGTGGGATAGGGAGGGGCAATAATAGGACAAGAATAAACACTAGTGGGTCGCAGGGCATGCAGCGTAGGAGCACTATATACAATGCGGCGCCCTACCATAATTCCTGACCACGAAGCCCGAAGCGTCTGACGCGGGCTGGCGCAGACTGGCTTCTCTTTGGCGCCTCTTCGGCACGTCAAAGGCGCTCCCGCTGCGCGTCACCGCTGCGCTGGGGGTAGCTGCCTATAAGGGTTAGGAGGTGTGGGGAGACGAGACCGGCGACCTATCAAAAATGGCTGCCTCGCAAGAAATGATCAGGCAACACGAGCGCTTTTCTCCCTCCACGCAAACAGCACAAGATCGCTGCGGTGGAACGGGGAGTGGCGCGACAGTTACAGTGAACACAGTGGTAATGTAAAACAATTACATTTCCAAGTCTCAAGTTTTAAAAGAATTTAAAAAAAGTATTCACAAACACATGCACTTTGTCAAAGGTGCATCACTAATGCTCCCATTAGCGCGGTAACGTTTTCAGTCAATCTCTCGACCGCCTTAGAGATCCACCCTTTTGTGCTCAGGGAGGTGCGGGGAGACTAGACCGGCGACCTATCAAAAATGGCTGCCTCGCAAGAAATGATCAGGCAACACGAGCGCTTTTCTCCCTCCACGCAAACAGCACAAGATCGCTGCGGTGGAACGGGGAGTGGCGCGACAGTTACAGTGAACACAGTGGTAATGTAAAACAATTAAATTTCCAAGTCTCAAGTTTTAAAAGAATTTTAAAAAAGTATTCACAAACACATGCACTTTGTCAAAGGTGCATCACTAATGCTCCCATTAGCGCGGTAACGTTTTCAGTCAATCTCTCGACCGCCTTAGAGATCCACCCTTTTGTGCTCAGGGAGGTGCGGGGAGACTAGACCGGCGACCTATCAAAAATGGCTGCCTCGCAAGAAATGATCAGGCAACACGAGCGCTTTTCTCCCTCCACGCAAACAGCACAAGATCGCTGCGGTGGAACGGGGAGTGGCGTGACAGTTACAGTGAACACAGTGGTAATGTAAAACAATTAAATTTCCAAGTCTCAAGTTTTAAAAGAATTTTAAAAAAGTATTCACAAACACATGCACTTTGTCAAAGGTGCATCACTAATGCTCCCATTAGCGCGGTAACGTTTTCAGTCAATCTCTCGACCGCCTTAGAGATCCACCCTTTTGTACTCAGGGAGGTGCGGGGAGACTAGACCGGCGACCTATCAAAAATGGCTGCCTCGCAAGAAATGATCAGGCAACACGAGCGCTTTTCTCCCTCCACGCAAACAGCACAAGATCGCTGCGGTGGAACGGGGAGTGGCGCGACAGTTACAGTGAACACAGTGGTAATGTAAAACAATTAAATTTCCAAGTCTCAAGTTTTAAAAGAATTTTTAAAAAGTATTCACAAACACATGCACTTTGTCAAAGGTGCATCACTAATGCTCCCATTAGCGCGGTAACGTTTTCAGTCAAAGTGCTGCATGCGCGTGTGCGCGCCAAGGCAGCCAGAGAAAGCACGTGCGTGCAGGGAGGCCCCGTGTGGCTGCAAGCCCCTGCACGGGTGGAAGTACGCTGGGAGTGAGAGGGAGCAGAGACCCTACGTGTGAGGTCCCAGCTGCTCGAGGGAGACAGCGTGTGGATACCAACAAACAAGCAGTGGCACAGGCAAGCAATCTGAGTGCACATACTGCCCAACGTCCATTAGGTTAGAAATAAGGCAGAGTGAGAGGGTGCCCCCAAGGAGGATATCAGGAGTAACAGTGGTGCACAACAAGAGTCCCCGCTGAGGGGAGGGCAGAGTGCAACTGGCAGGACTGCGGGCCATGGAGAGAACGAAGGCCCGAGGGGCTTGGTGAAGTAGAGAGTGAGTGAGAGTGAGGAGAACAATGACCACTCCGGCAGGAATCAAAGCGGCAGGAGGCAATGGGGGAGGAGCACCAATGAGGTCGCGCCCGACGTTGTCTGCACTACTGCCGCTCAGCCAGCTAGCTGATCCCGCCACCGTGGCACCAAGGTGGAGAAAGTGGATCGGACGCTCACACAACTACTTCCAGGCCATCAAAGAGACAGATGGGGAGGTCAAATGCTCTACCATGCTTCACATGGGAGGAGATGAACTATACAAACTGTTCCAGGATCTACCAAATACGGGGAACGCGGATAACTATGCTGCGGCAGTAACTGTGCTGAATAATCACTTTGAACCACAACTGAACCTGGACTTTGAATATTTCAAGAAGCAACAGGCGAGGCAGCAAGATGAGGAGTCAATCGACACGTTCTATGCCAGGTTGAGAAGGCTTGCAAGCTTGTGTACAGGTATCGATAAACAACTAGAGATAAGGGCGCAACTGATCCATGGGTGCAAGTCCTCGGAGCTGAGGAAAACATCTTAGGCCAGCCAGGCATCTCTTTGGACAAGATACTCATTTTAGGGAGGTGGCACGAGCTGGCAGATGCCAGGGAG
This sequence comes from Lissotriton helveticus, assembly GCF_964261635.1. Lineage (NCBI taxonomy): Eukaryota > Metazoa > Chordata > Amphibia > Caudata > Salamandridae > Lissotriton > Lissotriton helveticus. The sequence continues at coordinate 916,035,719 of NC_136067.1, forward strand.
GGAGAAATGGAAGTAGCATTAGCGTGCAAGTCAACGCCAACTGCCTAGGTGAGTCCAACTGCGGTCAACAAGAATAAACAACTACTGCTGATGTGCCAGAGCTGGGTGGGTGACACCCCGCCAATGGCACTCATTGACACGGGGGCGTCAGTGAACGTCATAGACGCGGCTCATTACAAACTTCTTAATCCAGCCCTCCATTGATGCCCACGAGAGAGATGGAGCAAGGTAATGAACAATATTTTGTTCAAACTTGTGAAGTTAATCTCCCATAATCATAACTGCATTAATATGTTTGTGGTGAAAATACTAATCAACTTAGTATAAGAGTTTTTGCATCACAACACGCGGGTTAACTAATGTGCTTTCATGTCGCAAACGCAAAGAAGAAATAATAAACTAACCTTGTCTTTGTCAGTATTAAATGCGGCTGTTTAACTAATGGCATGTGCTTATTTTGTGTGCTTATGTTATGTCTTTCTGTGTCAATATGCATAAAAGAGTTCCTGCAGTTCCTAAAGGAATGGTAGATATAAAGCTGCTTATATGTGCTTCAGCTAGGTAACATAATTAATGGGATTAATTAGCAAAGGGGGTGGGTAGCAGAATGGGTTTTAATTCTTTAATTAATTGATGTCTTGTGTTTGTTTGATAATAGTTTCCAATGTGAGGCTTAATGGTGGTTCAGCTTGTCCAGAGCGATACCTTGCACATGCGCAGCTGTGAAGACTTTTACTTCAGAGTCATCATGTTATTTGGAAAAGCAGTTCTTTCAGCTGAATTAAATGTGCTCTCGGAGAAAAAGGCTCAAGGAGAGGAAACTGATGTATCTGCCAAGGCTAGGAAGCGAATTTGTAAACTTGAGGAAAGTAACTTTTTCGAGGAAGCAGAAAGTTGTGCAAGCAAGAGACAATAGGGCTTATGTAAAAGCCTGATCTTGGTAAAGAGTCGGACATGACTTCATATTTTATCGTGGACTGACATTGTACAACCAATGAGAAGCCTGGATTTTCATGAAAAGATGTAATTTGTAGTGAGTTTAGCTAGAAAGAAAGGTATAAAACCTGACACTTGGAGCGGAGAAAAAACTCTCTTCTTTCCGATTCCAGATTGTCGTTAGATGCTGTCGGACTTTTGGCGCACGTAAGGACAGCAGACTTTAAATGATTTTTCCTTTCTAGGTGGAGCGTAAGAGTCAGACAGGGAAATAGATTTAGGGAATGGAAACTGTTATTCTACTATCAATTCATGATTTTGAGCTTGCTTTAAAAATGTCAGTTTATTAATTCATTTTCCTCACTAAAAATGCTGCTTTCTTGATTACCTATGAATAAAGATTTAAAAACGTAAATGCATTTTTCTTTATGATAATAAAGTTAATAAATAGATTTTGAAATGACAAGCTGGTCTTGTTTATTCATGATCTAGTTACCATCAGTTGATTTAATCGCCATAGTGGCTTGATTAAAATTTGATTTATATTGAACCATGGTTGAAATAGTTAAACTGCAGATGTATATAGTATGTAAATAAAATGTGAATAGGTTTTAATAATCAGGCCACCTGATTCAGTTGCTCAAAAATTGTCTCATTGGTGTTATGGGCCGATATTAGTGATTCATGATTTATGGTGAGTATTGAGGTGATAGGTAGTGTTATTGAGACAGTTTTTAAATAGGAGCGCTGGATCAAGAGCATGGATATACACGTATGGAGGCGACAAACTGATTCCTCTGCAGGGGGTGATAGAAGCGGAAGTTAGATATGGGGAGACAACAGCCCTGATAAAGTTCCACGTCACAGAAGACAACGAGGGGACCCTACTGGGCTGCCACTCGGCAGAAGACCTGGGGCTTGTGATGTTTGCGTGCCAAGTTCATCCGCATGCCGAGAACATCATGGAGGAGTTCCCGAAGCTATTTTAGGGCCTAGGGTGTCTGAAGGGAGTTGAAGTAAAACTGCACATTGACATAACGGTCCAGCCAGTTTTTCTTCGGCATAGGAGGGTGCCATTCCACTTGTGTCCTCTGGTCGAGGCGGAACTGGACAAACTGGAAAAAGCAGGCGTCATAGAGAAGGTGGAAGGACCCACCTCATGGGTGTCGCCATTAGTGATTGTGCCCAAGCCCTAGCAGCTGGAGGCGATCCGCCTGTGTGTGGATATGAGGCTACCCAATAAGGTGATTAGAAGGGAAAGGCACATCACATCAATAATAGATGAAATTGTGGCAGACATCAACGGGGCAAGGTGGTTCTCAAAAGTAGACTTGAACTCTGGATATCATCAGCTGATGTTGAATGACGCCAGTCGCTACATCACCACCTTCTCCACCCATGTAGGGCTGTGGAGGTTCAAAAGACTGAGTTTTGGCGTATCCTCGGCAGCCGAAGTGTTTCAGGAAGCAATTCGAGAAGCTCTGTCAGGGCTGGCTGGAGTGATGAACGTGAGTGACGATGTGCTTATTTACTTACATACGTTGGAGGAGCACCATAAAAGACTAAGGGCGATGGTCACAAGGCTAAGAGAAAGAGGCCTTACTCTGCACAAGAAGAAGTGTCAATTCTACAAGACGGAAGTCAAATTTTTTGGATACTGATTCTCAAAAGAGGGGTTACAGGTGGACCCGGCTGTCAGGCCTTCCAAAACTCTGACTGGACAAATTCATACAGTATGCCCCCTGGAGACCAAGAACTGCTGGGCAAACAAAGCTAATTCAACTCGGAACCGCTGCTAGAGCTTCCTGGTTCATGAGCGGAATTTCAAGATGGCCGCTGACTCGGGAGGTGAGTCAGCAGCCTAGTTGTTATGTTCCCCCACAGGTGCCTACGATTAGGTGAAGCGTGTGCTCTAACCCTAATGCACACTTCACCTGAGTCAGTGGAAGAGACGGTTTGCAGTTTTCGAGCTCCTGTACCTTGCCCATATCTTTACCTATTGCGTTGCGTCTTTTTCCTTTAGTCTGCTATCCTAGTCGGACTCTTTTCTTCCCCCCTTCCCCTTTCCTTTCCTCATTCCCGAGCTTGTAGTTTTGGCCCAAAGAAAAGAACACTTCAAGTTTTCGCGCACCTCGCATTCTAGCATATTTTCCTGTCAGGAACTCAAGCGGCATCCTCAGCGTCAAGGGAAAAGAAAGAAGACAGATAAGTAAAAGCGGTGCCAGTATTAAGAGCGAGTGTGTTTATGCTAATGAGAAGAAGTACTGAGAGACAATGTATTGCAAGAAATAAGGAGAAATTACAGAGAAGAATTTAGGAGTTTGAAAGACAATACTTACCCTGTTTAGTCTTCATAGATACATGTAGTAGAAAGAACCTGAAAAGTAAAGAGAAGTTATTGAGCTGATGATATGAGTGACAAGTAAGACTCTATAGAATAAAACTGAACTCAACAAGAAGAATACAAGTTAAGAGCGACTTAATTCTGGAGAAGGTAAGAGTAGAGCGAGAGAGAGAGTAAAAGAACACGTATGGAATCAGAAAAGACTTGAATTTAATGCACGTGTATTTACAGATAATAAATCTCTGGAAGTAAGTTCCCTAAAAGAAAAAAGGACAAGGAACGAAGAGAAGCACTAGTCTCTGGAATGTTAGGTGAGAAGTAGATACGACGTGCATTAGGAATTTAGGGAGAATAGGAAGAGTATTTATTCTTTCTTTCTCTTGGTGTATCAGGACTTCTAAAGGTTCTGTCAATCAACCGACAAGACAAGAGAAGCTGAAAGAACAGTTCCAGAGCAGTCTCTTCTTTTGTTTGTTATTTTATCCATTCCTCCTTCCCCCTTAGGGGTCCTTGAGGGTCAAGTTTCTACAACGGACCCTCGGTATCCTTGAGGTGGAGTTGGGAAAAAGGCAGCTACCTGTTCCTGTGCAAGTTGTGGTAAGAGTTCACTTAAAGTCTTTGACACCGGCGAATGTGGAAGCAATACGTACGGCTGCAGTGCCTTAGAATTCAACAGTGATGCGGAACTTTCTGGGAATGACAAATTATTGTGGTCATTTCATGCCACTGCTGGCAACTCAGGGCTCTAATGAAGAAGGATATCAAGTGGGAGTGGAACTGCAAAACTGCCCAGGCGTTTCAAGATGTAAAGAATGCTCTTCTACAAGGAGCCAAAGTTGCCTATTTCAAACCCGAGAGTCCTACTGAATTGATCGTCGACACCAGCCCAGTGCGGCTAGGAGTGGTGTTGCTACAAGAGACGGACCGGCATGAGTGAGCTCCTATCGCATATGCCAGCAGAGCGTTGACGGCTGTCAAAACGCTTTACGTGCAAATAGAAAGAGAGGCGCTGGTAATCCGGTGGGCCTGCCAGCATTTTGATTTGTACCTCTGTGGACACCAATATAAAGTGCTAACGGACCACAAACTGCTGGTGCCATTGTTCGGAGGCTCAGTGAGGAATGGGCCACCGCGCATTGAAAGGTAGGTCGTGCAGCTGCCAACAGTACGACTTTGAGGTGCAGTACCGCCCATGTACCAACAACCTGGCGGACTACCTTTCGAGGTATTCGGTGGCTGGTAGTCCTGGAGAACAGAAGGAAGTGGATGAAGGGGCGGAATGCTATGTACAGCTCTTTACAGAACTAGCATGCCAGAGGGCACTGTTGATGGAAGAGTTGGTGGAAGCCACCAGAGAAGATGGATGCCTGACTGAGGTAAAAGAAGCCCTTAGGGGACACAATTGGAAAAACTTTCAGGATAGAGTCTGCCGGCTGCCGGATGAAGAAAGGGACAACCGAACAGGAATGTGGCACTGCTGTGATAAGCTAAGTGAGAGCGAAGAAGGCCTGGTGCTCCGAGGATCACTCATAGTCATGCCGAGGAGTCTGTGGACAACTGCTGAATTGGCACACCAAGGATACCAAGGGATCGCTAAGACCAAGTTTCAGATCAGATCCAAGTTGTGGTTTCCGGGGGTATACCAGATGGTGGAAGAGATCGTGAGGGCTGCCACTCATGTCTCATAACGGGGAGTGAACCTCCTCTTCATCCAGTCATTATGGAAGAAGCGATTGCTGGACCATGGATGAACATGAGCATGGATTTTGGATCATTCTCGAATGGGCGTGCCACGCTGGTACTGATGGACCAGTTTTCTAAGTTCCCGGTGGTGGAAGTTGTGCACTCAACTGCGTTCGAGCACGTCAGGCCAGTGCTAGAGAAAACATTTGCTATGCTGGGACTTCGTCACAAAATCAAAACGCGCAATGGACCGCCATTTCAAAGGGAGAAGTTTAAAGAGTTTATGCATAAGCAAGCACAACATCCGACACAGGAAGGTGATGCCACAGTGGCCACAGGCAAATGGAGAGGTGGAACGCTTCATGCGCACCCTTAACAATGCACTGAGGATTGGGGTCGACCAGCAAGCCGACATGGAAGCGTGTTTGCATCAATTCTTGAGAGCTTATCGCCAAACTTCTCACAGCACCGCTAATTGCTCCCCAAGTGACCTCATAATGCACAGAGCGGTGCGGGACGTGGTTCCAGTCAGCGGCCAGTGGGTGCTGGGAGTCCTGGACGTGGCAGCGGCACAGAGCAAACAGAGGAGAAACAATTAAAGAGGCAAGCGTGACAGGAGGGCTAAGCAGGTGGATATGCAGGTTGGAGATAGGGTGGCTATGAAGGGTTGCCAACAAGGGTCAAAATTCAAGACACCATTTGAGAGAGATACCTGGACAGTGGTTGGGGTGAAAAGGACCCTGATTACAGTCAGAAATGGAAGGAGGAGTGTAGCAAGGAATGCGTTGTGGTTTAAGAAAGTCTGGCCGAAGGATGGAGCACCAGAGAGAGAAACCCCGGCCCTGATGCCAGAAGCGTCTGGAGGGTAGGAGAGCAGCGGAGCCACTGAAGGGAATACCAAAATGGACGTCAGGCTTATGAGTACTGAGGACAGAGAGGAAAGGATGTCGGAGGGAGCCACATGCATGGCTGGAGGAGAAGAGTTGGGAGGATTGCCCAGGGGCTATCCATACCGGCTACGCGACAATCCGAGACAGAGTCAGAAGCTGAGAGACTTTGTGTGCTCCCACCAGGAGCAGTGAATACCACCAACGGTGGGGAGAACTTGATACCTGTTTAATGTCAATTTGTTTGTTGAGAATTAAAGATTAGGAGGGATGTAGTGAGCCAGCGGCCACTGCCGCACAATGTATCACATTCACCTTACCGGCCGGGCACGGATGGGAGGTGGTAAATAAAGGTGCAACTTCCGCTCAAGTGAGTTAGCCCACACAAGTGAACTGAATGGTGTGCATGTCCCTCATTTCATTCCCGTAGGCCCCTACTAACTCCCCTACCTGAGAGTGTCCTCCCCAGTACATCACCCCACGTAAGGGGGAAGGGTTACTAAAACAGCAGGAAACCGGGTGAACCAGTTTTGAGACAACGAGGTGTGAGCTGTTGCATCAAATGCAGCGACAGAAGAAGCCTACACACCATCCCGACACATTGTCTCAGTTCACAACTGTAATCAGAAGGCACAACTGAAAAAGAGTCATGGCCGTTAATATCACATTGTGCTGCCTCAAAAGCAAATGAGTGTGACACTTGCATGCGCCAACTTTTGTGAACGCTAATGTCATGAAAGCTGACAAACGTGCACTGCAAGTGTATTCCAATGTCATCTGGGGTGCTGTTTTCCTTATTAAAAATGCTCACTTGTCTTCAATGCTCAATAAGATGCATAATAAAACTTTGGGCCTGATTCACAGAACTAACTTAAGACAAAATCCTAAACTTACTACCATTTTCGTATTCACAGAAGGCACTTACTCATTTTGGTATTCACAGAAGACACTTACTCATTTCGGTATTCACAGAAGTTAGGAGTCCTAACTTTAGGACTCCTAAATGCCTTCTGTGAATACCGAAAGTCCTAAAGTTAGGATTTATCTCCGTTTAGGAGTAGTAAAGTTAGGACACCTAACTTTAGAACCCATAAATGCCTTCTGTGAATACCAAAAGTCTTAAAATTAGGCTTTTTCTCAATTTAGTAGTAGTAAAGTTAGTCCTAACTTTACTACTACTAAATTGAGAAAAATCCTAATTTTAAGACTTTCGGTATTCACAGCAGGCATTTAGGAGCTCTAAAGTAAGGAGTCCTAACTTTACTACTACTAAACTGAGAAAAACCCCAATTTTAATACTTTAGGTATTCACAGAAGGCATTTAGGAGTCCAAAAGTTAGGAGTCCTAACTTTGCTACTACTAAATTGAGAAAAATCCTAATTTTAAGACTTTCGGTATTCACAGAAGGCATTTAGGAGTCCTAAAGTTAGGAGTCCTAACTTTACTACTACTAAATTGAGAAAAATCCTAATTTTAAGACTTTCGGTATTCACAGAAGGCATTTAAGAGTCCTAAAGTTAGGACTCCTAACTTCTGTGAATACCGTAATGAGTAAGTGCCTTCTGTGAATACCAAAATGAGTAAGTGCCTTCTGTGAATACCAAAATGGTAGTAAGTTTAGGATTTTGTCTTAAGTTAGTTCTGTGAATCGGGCCCTTTGTCTGGTGCCTTACTTGGAAGGACTTGCGAAAAGTGTTTCAGATTTACACATCCCAGCCAACACTCTCCGTTTGAGATTTAGCAGCAGCACCCGGCAGTAGAGGGACAAGCGGTTAAGCACACAGGAGCACTCAGCCCCAGTGGACAGAGCCGCCTGCAGGGGAAGGGCAGCGCGGTCATAGCGCTAACGAGCCTGAATGGATGACAAATGTGAAAAAAGGGGGTTTTAGATGGAGCTTGAGAAGACTACATTGAGACAAAGTGGCAAAAGTGGCAAAAGACAAAATGGTAAAACGTTTGCAGTTTAGTGGCCCCTTGAAAATGACGGCAATATTGCCCTTTCTTTTAGGTAGCTGCCTTAATTTAAGATGGAATGCCCCTTGGAACGGAGTAGCAAGATTGCGAAATGCATAATAGGTGAAGATTAAGTGTGCCAAGAAAACTGGCAATGTTGGTTTGAAGAGGTTTGGGAAGAGCGGACATCGTTAAGCATGCATATGAAATGTAATCATGGTAATAAATGAGTAGCACCAGGGTTAAACAGAGTGTCTAATGGGTATGTTGTTTCAGGCAAAGGGGAGCAGCGAGCTCTACCATTGCAGCGTCGTCTGTCAGCGGTCACTTTGCTGGGTCCGTGGGTACGCAGCTCATCCAATACAAATGTGTCTCTGCGCAGCACTTGGTAGACATGAGAGTGCGATAAACAGAACTACAACTCCCAAGACACAGAGGAAAAAACACACTGATGAGCAACTGGCAAATTGAATGAGAAACGCGAGAGAAAGCCCTGTTACCGTAAATTCACGTCCTGTTCTACACTCACATTTAAACCCTTGGAGGCTCCTGGACGTGGTGGGCTATTTTCCCAAAGATCTCACCTCATGCCCCTTAGCTGGCATATCAGCACTGGTGGAGTCCCAAGCTTGCTCACCTGTCAGTCTCTCTTCTTCCTCCGGGGGTATGAGCGTGCAGCCTGAACTTTAGAAAAATGCAGATATAATTCTAACACTGCCAGAACCCAAATTCTCAGGAAGAACAAATCCTTACCCCGTGCCACCAAAATTGAAAATGCTGTTGCAGGACTTATGCATCATTTGACCTCGGAAGCGACTGCGTGAGCTCAATGGGGCACAAGCTGTGCTCTTCTAATCTTTTGTTGTGAGCAGAAACAAGCTCTCCTTCTATCACTGACACTGATAGTCCCTTTACATCATTTTGTATCAGTTGCTGTCATCTGTGTTTTCTTGACAGGTCGGTATTATAACAAGCATTGGCAATGCAATATGACTTGGATTTACGCAAGACCTATTCCATTGAAAACGGGCGGGCGCCAGAAGGCACAAGCACGACGGGAAGTGCGCGGGAGGGGGGCATGGGGCCCTAAGAAGTCACAGACTGTGGGAGGGGGGTTAGGGAGGGACGGGAAGAAAGTAGTCTGTGCATTGAAGGGGTCAGTAGCCATGGAAGGATACAAATGACTGACATGGCTGCCCTGGGGAGGGACTAACAAGCTTTAAACCAATCGGAAGGCAGCATTTATAACCTAAGCCAATGAGGAAGATGGGTCAGAGAGTGGGCGGAGCTTCCACAAAGCTTCTACACTTTAGTGTGTACTGCAGACCTAACAACGAAGACTTGAAAGCTCCATTGAGAAGGAGCAATATTTGCTAAATTCATAAACTATAGAGACAGATATCAGCTCTTAAAACTGGCAATGGAAGCAGAGGAAATTCAATAGGAAGTAATGTGCATTTTATCTTTTCCTACCTTCACACAATCCATGCAGAAGTCCCGGAGAAGTTGCTCCCTTTCAAGAAAAAACTCCTAGAATGCTGCATACAGTATGCCGTGTTATACCCAGAATTATTGCACTTCACACGGAAGGGCAATGCACAAGTATTTGCTGACCTGAAGGATGTCACCATCTTCCTCCAAAAATACCAAGCAGCTCGAAACAATTCTGACAGTAGATCATCATTTGAAGAGTTTGAATAATGACATCACTATGTAGAGTGATAAACCCTAGTGCTTATTTCTACTGGCTGAACTATTTACTACCAAGCCCCGAATGACAATGCACCCTCCCTTTGTGCTGAGAAGGGCCTGGTGAAACCGGCATTGCTGCCCTAATGATGATGTACGACTCACTATGACTGTAATGTATGGGTTATTCCCCTGGTGCCATAATCCGCAATGTATACTGCTCTACCAATAGGTACAACAAAATACTACGTGCCCCTCTGGCCACTCCGGCTTTACGCCCACATGGGAAACGGTAAATTATACTTTGAGTAAGTCTGTTCAGCTGGTCTTATTGTTGGGGGATTAAAGTGACTATATGGTTAGGAATGAAATAATATCTTACTTTATATATAAAAAACCTTAGAAATTCACTGGAAAAACCAAAGGTTAAAGGGACATTACAGGTAGGTTAAAATATCAGTTACAACATAATGTTTTAAACTTAAAAAACACTGACATTCACCAGCTAAAGTTATCTCAAGTAACTATAACTCTTGCCCTAATGTACCATGCACTGCCAATATCTCACATATTACTTCATTCATGATATGTTCTATGGCATCATTGATAACATGACTTCAACATCTGAAATGACATCATTGATGACAACTCTGTGTTTGGCTGAAACGCAAGTTATAGTTATTCAAGATAACTATAACTTGTGAATTTCAGTGTTTTTTGTTTTGTTTGAGATGTTATATTTTAAGTGACATTTTCACCTAGCTATTGTACCTATTTAATCTAGATAGATAGATAGATATTTACTGAAAAAAAAAAAGTTAAAGTGACTTTGCAGTTAGGCATGGTAATACGATTTTAGTTTATGTTAAAAAAACAACTAGAACTTTTGCTGGACAAAAAACAAAGGCCAAATTGACATTATAGTTAGATGTTGAAGTAAGATAAAAACCCAATGTTTAAAAACAAACAACCCTACGATTCATCCGGAACAGTTTACTGAGCTAACTATATCTTGTGCCCCTGCCATGCCACCTTATAATGTCACATTTTACATCAATCATAACATTTTAAATGTCATCATTAATGATACAACTTCTGGCATCTCAAATCACATAATTGATGATAATAATGATCACATCACTGAGAATATCACCCAAGCTACAGCTTCTCAAATAGAAACAATGTAGTACTGTCCCTTCTGGAGGGACTGTCGATTGGCAGTACAAGATGGACTGCTCTCATGAGGTGCAGGGATGATACTGATTTGGACTGGAATGTGCCCCAACTGATCGTCAGTGGCTGAGATCAATTCAAGCATTCCATCCATCAAATTATTGATGTTGCGTTTGATGCCCTAAGAGCAGCAGCTATGCCCAGATGTGGGTCCATTGCTCACTGTGCCTTATTGATGTACTTCAAGCATGGCAAATCCAGGCTAGGGTTACTCCTAGTCCCTTCTGGAAGGGGTCTCTTCTGGCAGTTCGATACAGACTGTTCCCATGAGGAGCAGGGTTGGTACTGATGCATACAGAGGGCATTTATCTAGATTGGCATGGTGGGTGAAAAACAATGGAATGTGGACAGCGCAATTGCCAGTAGCTGAGATTAATTCAAGAATTTCATCCATCACCTTGTGGTTGTTGCAAATGACACCCCGTAGGGCCAAAGTATGCACCTCAAATGTATAATATGTAAAAATTCTGTTTATTGTAAAGCTGTTAACAACCATGAAGCCATCACTGTCAGCTCATCAGGATACACTCCAACTGCCACACATCAGAACTTTAGCTTTACCTAGGTGACTTCCCCTCATTTAAAAAAACAATAGAGTTCCATTCAATCCAATTGGGAGAGAAAATAGATAAGATACAAAAAGACTAGTATAAATTCAGTATTGAAGTAGTATACCTTTATCTGAGACCAAACTTCTAAACAGCACTGAATAACTAGTACAATCAGTACACATCGCAGAGGGTGACATTCTCAAAGTCTTTTGCTAGCTCTGATGACAAAGGAACTGGCCCCAACAATAGGGATCCGACATCATTCACCTCGTTTTTTAGACCAGGAACATGAATGAGGCAGACAGAAAGGGAGAGGCAGAGGTCAAGGGAGAGCATGGAAGGTCAACAACAACAAATACCAGATTGGAGATGGACAGACAAGGAACCAGCATTACAGTTGGTAAACATTCAATACATTCAATTTAACTTTATTTCGGTCTTTTAGACTATAAAAGCACATATTAAAAACATTCTCATTAAACATTTTGTCGAACAGTTGATTTTAGCACGTGGTGGGGCATTTAAACACAACTACATGATCCATTCTAAATACACAATTTAAAAAAGCTAAATAGCTACATAAATACAATAAAAAGGTTTTTTACAAATATTAAAAATAGGCAGAATATTTTTTTTTTATTCTTCGATCGCCATCCTTACAATTACAACATCCAAATTATTTGATATTTCCACCAAGTATGGACATTAAAGAGAGAAAGATTCATCACTGGGTTATCACAATTATTAAAGTGCAAGTACAGGGTATGGAAAATATTTACTAAAAAGCTACATACTAGGCTATTACAATTTCAAACCGTTTTTAGCTCTTATGATATTCACAATAAATAGAAATCTGCTTACAACAAAAAACACCAATTGTGTGGTATCTGTCCTCAATATACGCTCAGCCTCTCTGCAGTGCCTAATGTTCAAATTATTGCAGAGAGGTTTGATCCATTTTTTCCTCGGAATGTCGTATCGAGGACAACAAAATAATATGTGTAAGTCATCTTCCTTCACCTCATTAGTGCATAACATGCACTTATCATAACCTTTATCATCACGATTACTACCCAATCTAGATTTGTTCGCATTTGTTTGTAAAACCCAATATCTACATTTTAGATACAAGGATTTTGCAATTTGGAGGCATACCTCGTCTAGGAATGGTTCAAACTGAGCAATGTCTTTAAATAGATAGGAGAAATGTTGATGTTAAGGCGTCCAGACTGGAATCATGCAGCAATTTATCATAAATATAGGCCCAAAAAGATGTCTTTACTAACTTGCTGCAAGCCATGGTCAACTCTGAAGGCTCCTCCCAAAAATGGAGTAACCCTATTTTTTCCAACCAAGTTGACACATGTTGGAGCCATGGAATAGCTTTAAATAGTCCAGTGTTCATTACCTCCTGAAGACCTTTTTTATAATATAAAAGCTCCGATGTTGACCATATTCTTACCCAAAATAGGAGGGGACGTAATAAAGCATGATTATCAGTTTGCTTGAAATTTAAATCCATAACAACTGGGATCAAAGGTGTCCTGCACGGTAGAGATAATAATTTCCGAAAGAAACTATTCTCTCCAACTTCAAAATTTCGTTTGCAGTAGGGCCCCCATATTTCTGCTCCGTACAAGGCGGCAGATTGAGCCTTACATTTAAAAACCTCAATGGCAGGAGATACTGCCTTTGTAGTACTCCCCTGTGATTTTTTTAAATGGGAGTAGAGTTTTGGAGCAGAATTATTCTAGTTTTTTCCAGTTGTGGCTTTCAGGTCAATTTTGTATCTATTGTGATGCCTAAATAATTAAAACTATGTACGTGCTCTAATCTCTGATGATTTAGCTCTAGAGTCTTTTTGAAAGATCAATGAGGATTAGTTGACATGTATTTAGTCTTGCTGGAATTTATTTCAAGGCTCTTCTTGGTGAAATAAGACTGGAAAGAATTCATCAGGTTTTGGAGTCCTCTAGGGGTTTGCTAAATTAAGATTGTGTCATCAGCGAAAAGTAACGCTGATATTACTTCGCCTCCCAAACTAGGTGAGTCATTTTTGCAACCCTCCAAATACTGAGGGATGTCATTTACAAACAGGAAGAACAAGGTTGGCGCCAGTACGCACCCTTGTCGTACTCCCTGTCTTACAGGTATTTCCTTAGTAAGTTCACCCCTCGGCCCCCATCTTACTTTCGCATAATTCCCTTCATGGAGCCTAATTATTTGGACAGGGCAACAAGAAAGATTTGGGTCCTGTCTCTGACCGGCTTGGACCACTCGAATATAGCAAACAGAACAAAAGGCCAGTCAGGTTTACTGGATGAAGCCGTAGCTGTAAGTAATCATAATGGAGTTTGGTGTAAGTATTGTATAGCAGTCACATTACAATGGACTCAGAGACTCTAAAAACCGGTATAAATACCTGGGTGTAGCATTCGTGGTCTGTTTGAATGGGGGCAGCAGCCTCACAAAAGACAGAATTTCTGCAGAGAAACAGGTATATCAATAAGTGGAAGCCTGTATCTACACTACGCACTGTGACATTTCAAGCAAAAACGGCTGAATGAACAGTCGTCCTACCTGTCTGGATGGAACGAACGCACATCCTTTTTAAGATGGGAGCGGGAGCCTCGCATTATGATTACTTACAGCTACGGCTTCATCCAGTCCGCGTCCTGAGGAGAACCCTCAATCCTTTTGTGGTTCAAAACGCGTTGACCCCGAGCCAGGGATAAAGAAGAGGGGTGCAACTAGAGATATAAACAATACCACGCTTCCTGTCCCTAGAAAGACAGGCAGGCAGTATCTATTAACCTATTTGTCCGCCTGTCTTCTGTTATAACTTGAAGGACTGGTGCCTACTTTTGAAACTATGTTTAGGCATTGTATTCATTTACTTGTTGGGATGTATTTTTGGTGCTTTTGAAATTTAGTATCGTTGGTGTACATATTGAACACTTGTATATAATGCGCACATTGGTTTTTTAATGTATTCTTTATTGTTTGATAACTGTTCTTTTGATGACATACAAAAAATATAACAAAAAAGTTCAAGAAGATAAAAAATAGAAATAAAACATTGATCGCTCAGCACTTACAGGCTGGGTGTGATCAAATGATAAAAAAGTAAACCTGACTGGCCTTTTGTTCTGTTTGCTAATTATTTGGACAAGCAGTTCGAGTGGCACCCCCAGGTCTTTCAGGGAAGCCCATAACAAGTCCTGGGTACCAAATCAAACACAGCCTTTAAATCTACAAAGGCAATGTATAAACTACCTTTCCTTAGATTTATATATTTCCAGCATATACACATAAATCTAAAGACTTGGTCAATAGTACTAGTTTTTTTCTTGAACCCAGCATGATATTTCGAAAGTAAATCAACCTTTTCAATCCATGCAGTTAGTCTACTTAAAATATGCCTATATTTTTTTTTTGTGGGATATCAATCAAACTAATGGGGCGATAATTTGCCGGATCAAGCCCATTTTCCTTTTTAAAAATTGTGACTATTACTGCCCCCTTCCATGTGTCTGGAATTGCTGCAAAATCAGCTATCGCATTACAAAGACAATTTATATAGGGTCCTCAAACTCCAATATCATGTTTTAAAAGATCACCAAGAATTTTGTCTGGTCCAGGTGCTTTGCCTGATTTAGTTGACTCCAATACTATTAATATGTCTTCTAGGCTGAAGTGCAATTTGGCTGCCTTAGCAATATTCTCCATATCTTTTGTCACCACAAAGTCATCACCATCGATTTCAGAGTAGAGGCCAGAAAAATGTTCCACCCATGTATTTTCATCGAGGAATAGGTCTTTTTGCAGCCTTCCTGCCCTATTTCCTTTGGCTATAAGGTTCCAAACACCTGCCTGTTCCCTAGCTTTGGCCGCACAGATTAAGCCTGATCAGATCTCATCGTCCCATAGTTGCTTTGCTTTCTCCATGGTCTGTTTGTAATTGTGTCTTCTTGCCCTTGTTGCAGCTATACTATTACTTTTGACAGCCTGAATTAACTCTGTCTTAGCTATCCGGCAATTCCTATTGTACCAGGGATTCCCAAAATTATTTCTATGGGTATTTCCTGCATTACCTCCTTTTGGTATTTTACTTAGCACCGGACTTAGTGCGTTGACCAGTGCAGCATGCTGGTCCAACATCTGGATTTTTCCTATAGATTGTTCTAGCAATAGTGTAATAGTATCTGCAAAAGTAGAGTAGATACTAGTCATGGATTTAATGGTACCTAAGATATGTGGCCACTTTACAGCTCGGTTGCTGTTACTTAGTATGATTTCATCTTCTGTGGTGCCAATTTCCTTATTACCAGTTTGAGTGGAGAGGAAAAACTTTGGTAGTATCATTAACCTCAGGGGACGATGGTCACTCTCCATTCTGGGATACATTTTTAAGTCAACCAAGTGACACCAGAACCCTAGTGTCACCATTATATAATTTATATTGGTTTGATATCTGCCTCTGCAGAAAGTGTGTGCATTTGGTCTGTCAGAAGGCAGACGTCCATTACATGCTCTCAGGCTATGTCCCATTATAAGCTTTAGTATTTGGGCCACAGGTACTCAGCACTTCACCTCCTATCACTTTCTATAGCAGGAATGTTGTATGCCATATCTTCTTCCTCGGATAAATTACCAAGCCCCGTACAGGTTCAAAATTACAATTGAAGTCACCTCCAATTATAATGCTTGGTTTATATCCTAGTGTATCTAGAGATTCGGGCTGGCTGATTACTGCTGATTCACGTGAGCCTGGTCTATTATAGATATTGAGTAGAAATAAAACATCTCCATACCTTGAAATTAATTTTAAACCCGAGAAGGTACATTTAAAGGGGTTGATTCTGATTTCCAGAGAAATCTGTATCCATAACACCAAGCCCCCCGAGGGCCTTCCTTTCACTGAGGGGCTGGCCCCCACACTAAATGTTTTAAACCCAACTCTATGAGGTGTTTCTAATAACCAAGTCTCCTGCAAAAGAGTAATGTTGCTGTGCTCTACGTACTCATTCCAAGAAGTATCAATTATATTCCTGTTTAAACCTGCTATGTTCCATGATGTGAGGCATAATTTCGGTGTCCTTTACATCTCCCTGTTCGGCGATGGCTCTCTGCCAAAAATTCTAGTGGATGAATTGGAGTCATAGCTTCCTGTTGGCATAGCTGTATGCACCTCAATGCCTGACACCTGCAAATTCTGAGTTCCTTCTGCTTTTCCTAGGTTTGTTTGATAAGAGAACTTCGGATGTCAATCTATGTCCTATAGGGATGACAGTCCCTCAAAGCTGTTAAAGAGTGGGACCATGGAGTCTGTGCCATTTACATTTCCTCTCCCTGATCGTCTGTAAAAGTATCCCAGCTGTAATGCGCAAATGTTAGTGTTCCCTAGTGCAACTTCCTCTTTAGTGGCTAAAATGGCCCTGTTCATCTGAGGCCGTCTAAAGTTTACCACCACACAATCGCCCGCAATGTTCTTCCTTGATTCTCTCACCCATCCCACCCTACATACCATTAAAATATCTGCAGCTCTCAGTAAGTTAAATTGCTTGAACTTTGCTAACCAGTCTACTGTCTTATTTCTTAAGTTGACCCAATCCTCATTCTGGTTCCTTCTGAGGGCCGGTACACCTCCTAAGATTATCACATAGGAACATGAGGCAGGGGGTAACTTTAAGACATCATTGTTTGGCATTAGGTCTGTACCTTTTGGGCTGTATATTACTGCCTTCCCAGATTGAATGCCTGATCTATCGTAAGCTGTGTGTTGATGTAAATTACCAATTTTGTTCCCTTGGTGTTCAGTGCTATCCCATGTCTCTCCTTCTGCTGTAACCACCCTATCATCTTTAGAATATACCCTGGTGCAATTTACAGGCACATTAGACCTTAAACAAACATTGGGTTCAACCGATATTGGCCTATCGCCTCCCTGCACTATTGATAGCAGTGGATCGCCCCGTATTATTTGTGACCCTCCCTCCTGGGCAAAATGACTAATGGAATTGCTGCTATTCTTCAAATGACCTATGGCTTTGTTCATTTCTCCCAGCTTCCCTTCAAAAGACTTCAGGGTCTTACTGATGTGATCCACTATCTGGTTTAGCATTGCCTCCTTTGCAGACTCAAGAGATCTTTTTACAATTCATTCAAAATTTCAAAAGAATTCCTTGAATCAGTATAGTTTTGGTCATTACTAACCTCGGTCTGGGTGCTAACACTTTTTACAGATACTCTTGATGCATCAATGCTGGGTTTAGATTTTGCTCCTTATACTGGCCCCTCTGTAGTCTTGGCCCTAGATTTCCTTTTTTTTAAAAAAAATATCCGTTTTTAACACACCATAATTTTTCCCCCCAGCCTCCGCCCCCGCCCACCGGTCAGACAGAACGTGAAATATATACAATACAATAACATAATATTTATATAGAATATCTCATATCACTTATGATTGATTACTATTTGAAATACAGTTTACACAATAATTCTTATTACTATCTTCAGTTTTGATTCAGAGTTCAATCATTCAATTCCCGTTTTGCAGATATGCACCATTCTAACAGGGGAGACCACATTTTTAAACCTCTTTTGTGTCGTCTCCTACACTTTTGCCTATATATAGAAGTCTCCATATTTGAAATGGCCAGGAATCTAGATAACCATTGATGAAAAGAGGGGGCATCAGCATCTAGCCAAGCAAAGGCAATACATAATCTAAATACCGCCATAGCTATAAATATAGGTTCATGTCCCACTAAGTCCTTATTAGGATCTGCTGCCTCAAGTAAGATAACATCGCTAGATAAAACTACTGGGTTTGTTAGTACTGTTGTTAGAAACTTATCAATTTCTTGCTTAATAGATCTTAACCCAATACAAGTTGAAAAGATGCGCACTGCGTCAGCGCTGTACATCCAGCACCTAGGACAGCGTGTGCTTTTTACACTCCCCCATTGAGCTATTTTATCCGGAGTATAATATAGAAAAAAACAAGTTTTAGAAAATTGTGCCTGTAGTTTGGCTGATAGGAGAATGGTTTGCGACATAGAAATAGCATAATTAAATTCAACGTCTGATACCCCCACTCTCTCTTGACATTTCTGAGAAGTTTTTACCATATCATCCAGAAAATATGCATTGATAAGTGTGTAGATCCCCCCAATCATATTTTGTTTATCGTGAATTAAGACCTCCACTAGTTTGCTACTTTTAAGCCCCCCATCCCCCAACCTTATGTAACAGAAAGTCCCTTATTTGCAGGTATTTGAAAAAATCTTGCCAAACCAGACCAGATTTGTTTTTCAGCTCTTCAAAGGACTGTATCCCTTCCAGAGAGACTAAGCAGCCAATTTATACAACCCCCGCTTCCAACCATTTATTCATGTACCTGTCCTTAAAGATTCCTGGGAGACTTGCATTATTTTCTAAGGGAATGTAAAAAGACCATCTCCCTAAGCCCATCATTTTCTTTACGGTCTTCCATACCTTAAAATTACTGAGTAGCGTTTTCGATTTTTCTTTCTTATGATAGCTATCATGTAAATGTTGCCAAAAATACCCTCTGTTCTCTCGTCCTAAAAGTAACTGAAATATAGAAGGTGTGTGCACCTCCCTCCCCTCGGGTCCTCGGGTGTTCTGTAGCAACTCTCTGCTATACAATAACACAGTCACCCAATAGTATGCTTTTAAATTAGGGAGGTCTAGTGCTCCTCTATCTTTGTGTAGTGTGAGAAGTTTAAATGCCCGTCGAGGCTGTGAGTACGCCCGGACAAAATTTGAAAACATGCGCTCTAGTGATTTAGACCAAGAAGGTGAGAATTCCAGCCAAATTGCCCTAAAAGATATAGAATCTTAGGAAAGAAGATCATTTTAATCACATTCACTCTTCCGATGATAAAAAGGTGCAAGTTGTCCAGGCGTTGAAGATCTTTTTGCATTGCTGGCAACATGGGTTTCAAGTTTATATCAACCAGCGTATCCAGATCAGATGTAATACTGACTCCCAGATAGGTAGCTTGTTCCACAACTCGAGAGCCCCCCATATCGCTATTTTTGTTCAACACAATCTGAATTTTACCCTGATTAAGTGCGTATCCAGATACCAAGCCAAACTGGTTCACCACACCTTCAATGGCACTCATGGCGGCATTGGGTTCAGCTGTCACGATTGCAATGTCATCCGCATATGCAAGTGTTTTGGTGACATACTTTTGTGAAATTATGGGTTTGATTACGCCATTCCCTTCTAACTTACGGATGAAAGGATATATGTATATGGTGAAAAGCAGTGGTGAGCAAGGGCAGCCCTGCCGTGTTCCCCGTGAAATCATTAGTTCGTTCGTTAGCCTGCCATTCACCATAACTACCGCCCTTGGGTTCACATATAATTTTTGGATTGCCTGTATGTATCCTTCCCTTATGCCCAGTCTAGCCATGGTAGCCCAAACGAAGGGCCAGGAGACCCTATCGAATGCTTTCTCTCCGTCAAGCAGTACCAGTGCCATAGGGTTTCCTGTAACCTCCATGGAGTCAAACAAGGCGATCACCCGTTGAATGTGATTGATAGTTGATCTGCCAGGAATGAAGCCATGTTGGCTTTGAGCTTCCACTTTGTGCAGAATAGGCGCTAGTTTGTTTGCCAATATTTTAGAGTATATTTTAGAGTCCGAATTAATAAGAGTGATGGGGCGATATGAGCCAAGTTGTTCTGGGGGTTTCCCTTTTTTTGAGAAGATAACAATTTTTACCCGGGACCATGATTTTGGTGGCGATCCCCCTTCAAAAATGTGAAGAATAAGGTTTAATAAGGTGTCTTTAATTTGATTTTTTTTTAAAAAAGCATAAAACTCTGATGGGATACAATCCAAACCCGTTGCTTTTCCCTTTGGGTAATTCTCTAATAATGATCGAGAGATCATCTTGTGTTGGGGCTTCCTCTAGGGAGCCTACATCATTATCCTCAAATTTTTCAAAGGTAACACTCTCTAAATGTCCCTCACAATTTGCCTGATCCCCCCCGGTTTCTGTGTATAAAGCCTGATAAAACTGCCAGAAAGACTTTCTTATCTGTTCAGGGTCAGAAACGCAATTTCCCTGGGGGTCAAGAATTTCCCGAATCAGATTCGAGTTTGTCCGTTGTCTTGTACGCAGAGCCAGTTGGTGTCAAATCTGCTCATTCACCTCGTATATTGTTTCTTTTTGTGAATGCATTTTTTTAACAGCCTTATCGGTAAAGACACTCGTAATTTTTGCTATGTCAATTGCAACTTCTCTATCTTCTCCTTTCCTCCCAGTGTATCTCCCATTGTCACTCTCACCAACCCCTCCTCCGCCTTCCTTAGATTTTCCTGCACCTGCTGCATAACTAGCTTAGCCTGTTTATTAACCTTTAAAGAGTATTGCAGAGTCTCCCCGCGTATCCCTGCTTTCAGTGCATCCCACACAATTTCATCTGATGTACTCCCCATATTGACTGTTAAAAAATTCGGAATCCATTCCCTCATGTGACTACAGTAATTATTGTCTAAATGTAGAGTTTTCTCAAAAGACCATGAAGTTGGAGTGTTTTTATCATTTTCTATAGAGCAAATTAAAGGCTTATGATCCGAAAGAATTTGCGAGAGTTTTCCATATTACATTTAGTTTTAATTGCGTTTGACATAAATACGTAATCCAGTCTATCGTTGGTAAGATACGGATTAGAAAAAAATGTAAAACCGGGGTCGCTAGGATTTCTTGTCTCCCAACCATCTACTAATCAGTGCACGCTACAAAAATCTCTCAGAGCTCTAAATACTTTGGGCTTGCAACCCGTATAATGCCAGTTATCGTTTAAAGACCAATTAACCGGAAGATTAATATTAAAATCTCCGCAGACCATAAGGGGTAAAGGCCAATGCATAAGTTCATTTGAGACTACCTCCAGTACCGACGGGTCATCACTGTTACAACCATAAATAGTGCAGAGCGTCAATTTTTGTCCTTTCCCATACTGGCATTCTGTGATCGCCCACCGATCATATTTGTCTGCCTTAGAGCGATTGAAAACAAGCCCAGTTCCCTTAGCGAGAATAGCAACTCCCCGAACTCTTGCACCTTGCGTAGAAGCACAGATCAGCCTATACCCAAGTGATTTTAAAATGTGCAATTGGGACCCCTGCACATGTGTCTCTTGTAAGCATACCACATTTGTTCGCCAGGCCTGTAGTCCAGCAGCAACCATTTGTCTTTCCTTGCTATCATTCAAACCACATATATTCATTGATAATAACCTTAGCAAACCCATTTCATCTTTTTTCTTGAGCTACACTCGTACTCCAAGTCTGGCACCTGTTGAGCATTAGTGTTATCACTATACCGGATTTGTCTACACCCAAATGTGAGATTCTGAAACACCCTGTCTGACCCAGCCCACCCACCCCTTCCCACCCACCACCCCCCACCACCATCTAAGGTTACCTAGTCGAGCCAGGAATTTGGCATCCGATTTACAGAGCCCCGCAAGCCCGCTGAGTTCCCCACCTGCCCAAGAAAAAATCCAAACAGTTATAAACCACAGTTTTTTTTTGTCTCTGGTAACGCCACCCCCCCATCTCTCAAGAGGCTATCTATTATCTTGAAAAAGAAAAATAATAGTAAAAGTAAATAGGACAGAGCAGGACAGAAGCGCATCTCCCACATAACCCTTAATCAATTGATCCCTCCTACTGACAGATTTTAGTTGAACCACCCTCCTATTGACAGACTTATTTCAAGTTTCCCCTGGTCGCTTCAACCCCATCCCTCAATCTCCAGAGGAGCAATGTTGACAATCTCACTTATGACTAGACAATTTCTCCAGGTATTTTTGTGCTTGAAGTTCAGAAATAAAACTACGTATGGCCCCTTTGAAAACCACTTTGAGCCTAGCTGGATTTTGTAAATAGACCTCAGCTCCCAGTTTTTGAAATGGCTCAAACTGTTGCCAGAGTCGCCATCTACGCTCCACAGTGGCGTGTGCGAAATCAGGCCTGGTGAAAAAAGATACCCCCTCAAAGGTTCGCTTGTTAGTGGGTCTTGTGAGGTCAAAAAGGATTTGGCGGAGTAAGTAGTTCCCAAAGAATACCAGCATAGCCCGGGGGTGCTGTGATGTTGTCATGTGTTTCCCTGGAAACAGAGGAAATCTGTGGGTTCGCTGGATTTCCTGGTCTAAGTCCCAAGTCTGCAATTCTGGTAGAGCCCCCTTTGAGTGAAGTTATCATAAATTTCCTGGGATCGTCTTTCTCCACCCCTTCTGGAATCCCAAGAAAGCAGAGGTTATTGCGTCTCTGCCGATTTTCATGCTCCTCCATCTTCCACATTAAGTCTTTCACCACTCCCTCGTGTTCTTCGTGTTGTGCCTGGAGTGTAAAAACATATTTTTCTAGTTGCTCTGTTCTCCCCTCCACCGTAGCCATCCGATCTGCAATGTCGGAGCAAGTTCTTCCGACCTTCCTGACCGCCCCTTGGGGTTTTTTTGCGGCTAGTCGAGATCTGCGGCTACCCGCAGATTTCTACTGGCCGTACTAATCCGTACAGATTCGTACCACTCACTGTTGTGGCGGTCGAGCTTTTTTGGGCATAGTATGCCTGTTCAAGTGCGCCATCCGCCACGGTCAATACTTCAGGAGCCGAGTCTAGCGTATTGCTGTTCATCACGGAGGGCAAGGGTGGATTGGTGAGGTCTGCCAGGTTTATTGCCCTTTGATTAATGGCTCCCAAAGTAGAGTCATTGTTCCCCCCCCTTTTTACAGACATGAAACTGTTCGTTATTAACGGTTGTGAGGAGTCTGATTCCCTTGCGCCTCGAGTGATGGCTTTTTTTCCCATATTTGTTAAATGTGATGAGTTTGATAAGTCTCTCTCCGGCGTGTTTTTGTCTAGGGAATCTTCCTTATCCACTTTATTCTTACTACTGCTTCTGCCCTTAGAGCTAACTACCTCAGTTTTCTTTTGGGGAGTGACAGAGAGCGCGCTTTGTTGCAGAGAGTCAGAAGTTGCAGTTTTCCCTTTAAGAGCCCTCGCTCCCCTGCCGGTCATCCTTACTAGTTTGATGCTACCGGCACTGCCAGAGATGCTGCAATAGTGTGTCCGTCCTGTTGCTCCGGCCCCCACTCCTCCACCAAGGCGCCGTTGATGCAGATGCTTTTCCTTTGTGAAGTTGCGGCACTCGAGAATTCCTGTGCCGGTCTGTCGTGGCGGAAGAAGGTAGCGTAGGACAGATCCCATCAACGAACGCAGAGCGTCTGTGCGTCCTCGCGGGTGAAGCAGAGTGTAAGTGCCCACTGACAAGATACAGCCTGTCCGTTTCTACTCGAGCAGTTCACCCGCATTGCTTATGTCCTTACTGCGACTTCCCACGGCTCATTTCGGGGGGTTTACACCGCGATCAGGAATTCCGCATTTTTCTGCTACCAGACGTGATTACTGTTACGAGAGATCGATGAATGTGGGGAGACCCAGCGGAGCATCCTCGCGACGTTGTTACTCAGTCACTATCTTGCCTCTCTGGTCTGCTCACAAGACTTTCAAGGCCCTAGATTTCCTTGCAACTGGGATGGCTTTCTTTTTAACTCTCTGATCATCCCCCTTTTCCCCCAGTCTCGGATTTTACTTCCTTAATCTTGCTCCCATTATCGGACTTGGTGTGCTATTTGGACCACTTTGCCTTGGAGGTAAGGAGTCAATAGAACAGTTAGGTTAGAACCCATCATTGGTGCCTGTTTCTATAGATACCAATGGAAATAAATGTAGGGTGCCCGACAGCCTGGGGAACGCAGTTGAGCATGTGTCGGTTCAAGAGATAAACACCTTTCTGCACTTTGGATCTTACAGTTTAATACGGATTCTGCCCTAATAATCAAATCATCTAGTGTGGCAGCAGGGCCCCTACGTTTGCTCATATTTATATCAATACCTCTCTACACTGTAAGAAATGAGGGGCAACAAACTTGATGATTCACAGGTTACTTAGGGATACAAATGGAATACAAACAATGCAATAATCCAAGCTTACCACTAAGTTACAAAAGCTACCAGAGTCCCGATGTTAGAGGGGTAGCCGAGTCCAGTCTCTACCGGGCTCTGACGGGTGCGGACGGGCCTGTGCTTGGCCGGGCTTTGCCCGGGCAGTGCCCGGGCACGCCCACACGCGTCCAGCGCTGCAGGAGCCCTCTAGCGTTTTTAAAGCACCTCCGGGCACTTAGCTCTGACGTGATGCTTGGGCGCCACTGGAGGATGCTGGGATGTGTAGTCCCCTTCCCAGTTGGTCAGCGAGTAGTGGCAGGGAAAATTGTTGCAGTCCCCCGGGGACTGTTCAGGCAAGTGGGACCAGCAGGCAAACAAAAGAAATGGTCAGCTTTCCACTACAGCGGCGAGTTAACCGAGGGACTTGTGCTGCGGGAGCTCTCAAGCATTTTTACAGCGCCTCCTGGCGCTTAGCTCTGACGCGATGTTTGGGCGCCACTTGAGGATGCTGGGATGTTTAGTCCCCTTCCCAGTTGGTCAGCATGTAACTGCAGGGAAAATCGTTGCAGTCCCCCTGGGACTGTTCAGGCAAGTGGGACCAGCAGGCAAACAAAATAAATGGTCAGCTTTCTCCTACAGCGGCAAGTTAATCGGGGGACCCACGCTGCAGGAGCCCTCAAGCGTTTTTAAAGCGCCTCCTGGCGCTTAGCTCTGACGCGATGTTTGGGCACCACTGGAGGATGCTGGGATGTGTAGTCCCCTTCCCAGTTGGTCAGCGTGTAGCGGCAGGGAAAATCGTTTCAGTCTCCCTGGGACTGTTCAGGCAAGTGGGACCAGCAGGCAAACAAAATAAATGGTCAGCTTTCTACTACAGCGGCGAGTTAACCAGTTGGTAAACATCCACACAGCCCCTGCCTCCATGGCTAACACATCTAACCACAAAACTCCCATTTTCAACATATCTGAATGCATCCTCATTCATAACAAGAATAATACTTTGAAGAAAGGTCTGGGATTTGTAATAACCGAGAAATCAGATTTCTCCAAACTCAAGAGTGAACTATACTGTTGCTTCAGAACCATCAAATTCAAGCATTTCTTTAGGGATAAACAACCTATTCTCCCTATAGAGGGGACTGGCTTACCCCCTCCACCACAGTTTGACCCACCTAGCCAACTGTTGCACCCCAAGATTCTAGCATTAAAAAATAAGGTTTAGAGGCAGGTCATTGCACTAGAAAATTCAGAGAAGGTACATTCCCTAAAACATCTCGATCAATGAGAGGAGAGCACTTGGAACTTTAGCCAAAGATAGAGAAATCAATAATAAATGAGCAGATAAGGGTGGCATCATTGTTATCCAGAACACAACTGACTACAGTGAAAAAATCATGAGGCAACTAACTGACTGTAGGCACTATCGGAGGATTACATGTGACTCCTTAAAAAAGATCCTGGAGGAATAACGACAGGTTACTCTTACTGCATTCACAGAGGAGATCCTTAACACCAAAGAACATACGTGTCATCATAAAAACCATCCATGGCACCCGTGCCATCTACACACTGCCCAAGATCCACAAGAAACTAGACAAACCATCGGGACACCCGATAGTCTCACATTGTGGGTCTGTGTTGGAACCCATCAGAAGGAACATTGATACTCCCATCAAAGATGAAGCCCCTAAACTCAAGTCATACATTAGGGATAGTATGCTCCCATTGACAATGGCAGAGGACATACTTGTAACCCTGGACGTTGAGTCACTTTACACCAGTATCTCACACAATGGGGCAATTTAAGTGATACACGAATGTCTAGCCGGAACAGAAATGGACAATGACATGCCTGTTCATATTGACACTAATAAACATAGCCTTTTTGTTCAGAAGAAGGGCGTGGCCATGGGCGCTTACTTTGCGCCCTAAGTAGCAAATCTATTTGTGGGGAGATTTGAGTATAGGGTGTTATATCTCCCCAACAACCCTTTTACTGACAAGATCAGGGAGTGGAGACGCTACATAGATTACATATTCTTGGTCTGGCATGGATCGGAAGATGAACTCAAAGAGTTCATCGAATGGATCAATAAACAGGGCTTAGATTTGAAGTTCTAGGTGAATTACAGCAACACAGAGATCAGCTATCTGTATCTATAAGTCAAACATGAGAATGGCATGTTATACACAACCCTATATAAAAAACCTACTGACACTAATGCACTACTCAGATACAACAGTCAGTACTCTGGGGGATAATCTACCCTAAAGGCAGTTTTTACAACTTCTCAGAAGCTGCAAACTCAGGGAGGATTTCTTCAAGGATGCAGGTACACTCAAGACTAAACTATCAGAGAAAGGTTATCCCAA
Source organism: Lissotriton helveticus (assembly GCF_964261635.1). Taxonomy (NCBI): domain Eukaryota; kingdom Metazoa; phylum Chordata; class Amphibia; order Caudata; family Salamandridae; genus Lissotriton; species Lissotriton helveticus. The sequence goes on from NC_136067.1 coordinate 916,062,365, forward strand.
GAAAATAGTGTCCATGGCCATGAAAGGGCTTGGGTCTGTCCAAGAGAGGACACATTTTCTCCTAGGAAGAACACCAATGGCAAAATTGTGATGGTTAGCACATTTTCACCTATGAGTCATGAGGTACAACAAACTGTGATAATAAACTGGCCTTCTTTCATTGAAATATGTAAGGAGAGGCCTATATTTGCATTCAAATGCAATAAAAATATCAGAGACCACATTGTTAGAGTGCACAGAGAACCACCAAAGAACAGTGACATAAGTAACTTATGGAGCCTCCGCACATTGGTTGGGCACCACAAATGCAGAGGTTGTGTAGTATGCAATTTCACTAACAACACCAAGGTTTTAGATACTAACATTAGAAAATTCACATTCAAATCATTCTCAAATTGTAACACCAAGAAAGTTATTTATGTGGTTAGACGCCCTTGCCTAAAATTATACATTGGGAAGACAACGCAAATGATTAAACAGCCAATAGCTCAGCACAGGGGCAGTGTTCTCTGCAAGATGGAAAGAGAGCCTTTGGTACAACACTACCAGGAACTACAGCATATAGATATCGTGGAGTTAACTGCGGTCGGAGGCAGAGGCTACTTACGACGGGGATTAGGAAACACCCTTTTATCAAAAACGCACTTCAAATCTTACAGTTACATAGAATCAAGGTGGTGAATAGGACATACAAATCATATCGATAAAGATTGTCAAAAAGTGTGGCATTCCCCCCACATGACATACGAAGAGTAAACTTAACTCAAAGATTTGGAATAAGTCGGCCTCGGCCCGACCTGCTTTCTGTGCAATAGTTGCAGAAAATAATTGCTCTGCATTTTGATAAGAAGAGTTCGAATATGGTTTCCCTCGATATTTGGTATACTCAGCAAAATTTTCAGATCGTTTGCTGAGATGGGCTTTACCCCAATAACACTATGAATATCTTTATGAGATACCTATCGTAGGTTGACGGATATCACGGTTACCAAAAAGATTCGAATCCCAGGTTAGAGATCCTATACTGAATTGTTTCTGGCTGGTCCTGATGAAGGTGGTCCCCACTGCTGTTTATCCACCGAAACGCGTCGACCAATTCTCTTCATATTTAGACCTATTTGACTTTTGTCACATATTGGACAACAGATACAATGCAATAGGATGTTTAATGTTTGTTTTTGATGGTATGTATGTTTAGGAAGTATGTATGAGTATGCATGTGTGGCTCTCTACCTGGTTTAGTATAATTGACTCTGTTTCTAGAATGTATGAATTTGTGTAACTAATGATATATATCGATAGCTCCAGTGTGTTGAAAGAAGTTCTCCTGGAGTTTCTTTGAATAATGTACATTTTATAACTTTTGTATGAAGAAAAAAATGATATACAGAAATGAAAAAAGTTTTTTACAGAAAAATGAAATAAAATGAGTAAAATTCAAAAATAGGTGTAGACACGGTTTGTGTATGCCCTGTGATTGAGGGGTAACACCCGTGATAAAAGTATTTATAGGTCAAGAGGGAGTTTTCTAGTTGCTTTGGTATTTCTCTTCCCCTCTACTCCCTGACATGAGATTTTTTCGAGAGGGGGTCCCCATTCTATTCTATTTACTACAGCATATAGAAACTGATCTATACTGGCAAGAGGTCATGGCCTTTTGCCAGTATAGATAGTGAAATCCTCAACCACAGAGAATGCAAGTGGATGGACATGCTGACAGTACTACCATGGGACTAATTGTTGTTGATGTGAAGAAATAAAAACCTTCTTAGGGGTTCACTGATACACGTTCTCCTTTAAACCAACGAAGAAGAAATTGGCACGGAAGCTGTAATTTAAAAGCAATGCATTTATTAACCTCAAATGAGGGAGACTGCGCCATACGATACCCTCAGGCAACTTTAGGAGCCAGTCTAAGGAGTACAGAGAATAGGGGCCTTATATATGCATAGGGTACCTAGTCAGCATAAAACCAAGGGGGGAACCTACCACATACAAGCATGCTTACTGACTAATATGGCTATATTTAATTTGCTTGCTCAACAAAGTGGGAGGGGAGAACAAACTGAACACATCAGTAAGAATAGCCTGACAGTTCTATACTAGGAGCAGGTGCCTTCTACCAGCTAGGCCTTTCTGAGCATGTGCAAGGCTCTGGAAGAGGGAGAAAGCACATGGCGAGCACATGGCTAGCTAAAATGGCTGCCAAGAATAAAATGGCTATCAGCTCATGCTAACAGCGAATCCTGCAATCTTTAACAGATGAGCTAAGATGTCTCTGAATCCTACCCACATAAATTGCTCCTTGTACATTCTCTTGTGAGATGGTCACTTTCCAATTACTGTCAATGGTTGCCTACACATCTGTATGTAAAGAGACTAAAAACCTATATGTCACTGCTATGTATGAATGAACATCACAATATATATGTAATTGATAAGCACATACATGATGGAGTGATGTTACACATGGCACACAAACATGCAACAGACTGAATATTATGATACACATGATCTCTCAGACACATTCAGTTATACTGAATGTGGCACCCGACAAGTCACCACGTCACATAACCGTGAGACCACACTACTTACTTTTGTCTGTATGACTTAATCATAGATGTAGCCTATTGGCAATATTCGGTGTAGTTAGGAACACAATTATATTTTGGCCAACACTCTCTACATTGACACAAGATTGCATATTGGTGAATTATGTACACCGCCACTCACACACTTTCTTGCAAATCACACTCACTCTATGGTATAGAGCATGGTTGGTTTGATGTAGCATTTGCAGCTAAACAAAGTTGTGATTTTGCCTGCACACAGGAGTTTTCAGGGCCAATATGGCAGCCGCGGCTGGTGGTTTCGTGTGTCATAGATAGCCAATAGATAAACAGCAGTGTCTGCCAGTCTCCCATAGTCTGCAAAATGAGATTGCCACACTCATTGAATAACTGCTTTTGAAAACACACCACTAACAGTAAGCTCTAAAGTCTTATTGGGTGAGTGTTATCTGAACATCACATAGTCTACATATTTAGATTTCTCTGTTTTCCCACTGTAGGTTCACGCTAAAAAATTTGTACTTGATAGTGCATGGATAGACATTGATTAAATATTACAAGACATAAGTAACGCTCAAGCACATTAATGGGCACGCACTAGTACAAATCACTTAGTGGCTTGTGATTGACTGGTCTGATTTAGTAATGATCCGAGCATGCTCTCACACACATTATACCATTTTTGGGCAAATCCATTTGAAAGAATACAGTACTGATGGCAAACGTCCACCGTTAAAAGATCTCCTCGTAGTCTAATGGAATCTCATACCACGGCCCACAGGACAAGATGCCATCATGGCACATGTATTGCGTCACTAACAGCATTAATAACTATCTGTCCTGCATGAATATTAGACAAAGAGCAGTAGGGTAAGCTTGCATTATTCGTGGCATTTGTTCCTGCATTCTGGAATATTCATTGCTCTTGGTAATGGCCACTTACTTTATGGGTTTACTAGGATGCATGATTGTGAAGCCTAACCTTTTGGTCACATGGATTCCTCTTAACATGGACACCAGCATTGTCACTCATCACGAAGCAAGGCCTCTATTGCACGTGTACCACGATTTGCCATGCTCTGATTATCTTATCAGACATCAGTTAATCAAATTGCTTGTTCACGTAATGCATGGGGTGACTACGCAACTCTCCCACACTCTCATGAGGAGGATCCATGCCTCATATCGGGCCTTATTGATACATTGATACACATATGTAACATAACTAGCACTCACATGGAGTTACTTGTACATTGTTTCATGTAACGGGATTCCAGATTGGATCATATGAAGTTACTTGGCACATTCAGATAGTACCTTTTCTCTCCCCCCACCCCACCTCCCCTCGGAAGAAGATAGTCTCCCCTATAGATATTACAGTCATGCAAGTGACACTCGTTTATTGTGGTTGTGCAGTAGTTATACTGAAAGAATATGAATAAACAAAAGAAATCCAACTAGTGTTGTGGAGGTTGAGTGATCAAATGGATAATGAAGCACTCATTGTTTGTAAAAATACCCCTCACACACCAACAGGCCCCTTGGTGTCATGCTTCATCATCGGGGTCTTCGCACCCCTCTATCGGGATGCGGCGTGCTGCGACCTACGGCTACGCGGGAGCACTACAGGTGTTGGCTATGTGTGGTGTCCAGTGTGTGGGTTATGTTTATAAGTGAGTAGGGTGTGCGGTGAAAGTTAAAAAGTACCTGGCGCTAGAGTGAAAAAGAAATTTTATTCTGTGCTCTGGCTGGTACTGTTAAAAGAAAGTGCAGGGAGAGGTCTGACCTGTTATGTTGATGAACAGGACCTCTAGTGTGCTTTTTGTGTCGACATGTTTCGGAGACAGGCTCCTTCTTTAAAAAGTGAAAAGTTTTAAATTGGCTAAGTGTGCCTACTACAGGCACACTTAGCCAATTTAAAACTTTTCACTTTTTATGTAAATACACTTTTTATGTAAAAAAGACGTGAGTAGGGAAGGGAGTTTGTGCCCCTGTCCTGAAGAAGGAGCCTGTCTCCGAAACATGTCGACACAAAAAGCACACTAGAGGTCCTGTTCATCAACATAACAGGTCAGACCTCACCCTGCACTTTCTTTTAACAGTACCAGCCAGAGCACAGAATAAAATTTCTTTTTCACTCTAGCGCCAGGTACTTTTTAACTTTCACCGCACACCCTACTCACTTATAAACATAACCCACACACTGGACACCACACATAGCCAACACCTGTAGTGCTCCCGCGTAGCCGTAGGTCGCAGCACGCCGCATCCCGATAGAGGGGTGCGAAGACCCCGATGATGAAGCATGACACCAAGGGGCCTGTTGGTGTGTGAGGGGTATTTTTACAAACAATGAGTGCTTCATTATCCATTTGATCACTCAACCTCCACAACACTAGTTGGATTTCTTTTGTTTATTCATGTACCATTGGAGCACAAATCCAGCGATTGGCTCTACCTCCCCCCTATGTTTTTGATATACTGAAAGAATAGACTTTCACTCAGACCTGCTTCTGGTGCAGATTGGTTACCTATTGAACAGCACACACAGCATATAACACATATCGTATAGTGTCATCCAATGAAGACTGATGGTTTGTCTGGTTTTTGTTTTCCATAACATACAGATATTGAGCCATAAGACTAGTCCTGAAGAGACCTTCTCACTTAAGAGGGGTCGAAACGTTGACACACATCTCCTTTGGTTCTGTGTTCAAAAGTCACACAATTATTAGCATCTATACTTGAGGAGAATACACTAAGGCAACAAAAACATTTCCAGTCTAATTGTCTATTTTTTCAACCAAAATGAGAACCTTCCAGTGGGTTGTCTAAATTATACATTTGTTGCAGGTTTCCCATGATTCTCACAGAGAGGATTCCATCAGGTTTCAAAGAGTCCCATGGTGGGCTTTGTTTATAGAACATTACCACAACTTCCATGGTATATACCTTTCAAGCATAGACCTAGATAGGACCTTGTCCGTTGACCCCATTTCAGGGACCATGTTCACTTGATAAATTAGCTACACACTCAGACACATGGTTTGAGGAGTGGGCTGTCTTTTCACCCAACCCCTTTATCATATCACTCTGTACCTTCCAATTGTACCTACATTCCACCAAGTCACCCTCAACCCTCACTGTGTTACCACACACCTGTTCCACCTTCTCAGGCTCTCCATAACTGGCATCCCCTTTCTTCACAAAATTAGAGTTTTTTACTCGTACCCCATCCACAACTTGGAATGCCAAATGTGTAGTGGACTTTTTAACATCGTATTTTTCTTTTATTTTCTTCTGTTCATTTTCCACTCATCTAAGCATAGCCCTTTGGTCCACATTTCTCGTGAATTTTCTTTGGACAATTTTGTCTAACCAGGCTGGATAAAGTATCGATGTGGATTGATGTCCTCCTAGCAACTCAAAAGGGGTCACCTTGGAGAGGGAATGTCGCGTAGTATGATAGAACCACAATATAGATTTCATGGCTTCTTCAATGTTACACCTATTGTTCTTAGCCCATTTTATACACTCAGTTTCTACCCTATTCACCCTTTCCACCAAACCATACATTTGGGAATGATTGAGTGATGTCCTTTGACGTTTCACCCCAGACTCTTTCAAGAAAAGCTCCATGTATTGACTTATACTATGAAGCCCATTGTTGGATTGAGACATTCTGGGAAACCTTCCCTCATAAAGATATCTTTCAGAACTAACACTTCATTACTCGCAGTGGGGGTTGAACAGAAATGAACTTCAGACCTTTTGCTATTTTAATCCATCAGCACAAAAACGCATACTTCTGATGAAAGGGTAGAAAGTTGAAAATTCACACCATGTTTATCCCTACTTTCCCTCATTGCCTCTTAGGGAACTGAATTGGTATTAAATGTGGTATCACTACTTTGAGCCCTTTCGCCGTTCTACTGCATACCATGCACCCCTTTACCACCATATCCATATCTCTGTCCATAGAGGGCCACCAATAATGGGCACTAACCTTTCTCTTTACTGAGAAATAAAAGTCTGGCCAAATTCAATTTCTCAATCAATAATGTGGTCTTGGAACTAGCCTAAAATATCTGGGCATTTATTTTAACAATGGGGTTCTCATGGCACACATCTAGGGCACATTAAAATCTCGGCTTTGTGAATGACAATGAGTTTTAAAAAACTGGTCTCTAAGATAAGCAGGCCTGGTTTTACAGGCAACTGTAACATAACTAATGCCAAATTTATGCCTACATGCCTACTCTTACATACGGCACATTGATTTTGTTTTTCTCGGGTTGGGTGGATAAAGCGTAATTGAGATGCTACACAGGTCTTTTTAATCTCCCTGATGCCACTCCATCTTCACAACTATGGCTGGACTTCAGTCTTTTTAAGCAAACATTAATACTAAAGGCTCGATTCTTGTGAAATGGGAAACTTAGCAAAATGGATCCAGGGGCATTAAAGGAAATGATAAGGCAAGGCATCCATGATAAAGCACTAACTTTGGAATCCTACTTGAGGAATGCAGTGGAAGTCCTGGAGGTGCCCAACATCACAGCGTTTAAATTAACCCCAAAGCTCTCTGTAAAACTGCTATTAGAAACCGCGAGGATACAATCGAGGGTCATGGACATTCAAGAACTGTCTCGAAAGCTCATGCTAGTTTATGTGACTTTGGGCCATATGTATCAAGCTAATTAGCATTCGCAAAGGCCGAAATTCTGCGAATTTCGGCCTTTGCGAATGCTAATTAGACAAATGGTATGTATCAAACATGTTTGATGCAAAATAAGGAATAGCAAAATTTGCAATTCCTTATTTTGCGATTGCACTTAAGAAATCGCAAATGTTGTGATTCCTTAAATGCAATGTATTAAACAAAACATATAAAAAAAATGCCATTATGGATTCGCAAATTACCACCAACTTCTAGTTGGTGGTAATTTGCGAATTCTTTTCAAAAATCTTTTTTCCAAAAAACAAAAGGTGCCATATGACGCCCATACATGCCCTTAGGGCATGTATGTGCGCCATATGCCCCCAAATGTCTTTTTCAGGGGTGCAGCAGGGTGTTCTTGAGACACCCCTGCACCCTTGAAAAAATTCCTAATTTGCGATTAGCTAATTGCTAATCGCAAATTGCCCCTTCATTCCTATGGGCCTCCTGGCCCATAGAAATGAATGGGTAATTTGCGATTAGCAATTTGCTAATCGCAAATTAGGACTGGTAAGGAATCGCTATTAAATAGCGATTTTGTACATACATACCGTTTTGCGAATTCCAAATAGCGATTCCTTAAAATTCGCTTTTTGGAATTCGCAAAACGGAAGTATGCTACATATGGCCCTTTTGTATTAAGAGCCGGGGAGAACTGTATATTTAGCCTCCCACATTAATTTGCCAGTCAAGAAAGAGCTGTTGAGGCTGAGATGCCGCTTAATTTCTCTAAAAGCTGAGAAATTTGGAAGATTAACAGGGTCTATGGAGCAGCAGTGCCATGTATGTAACTTTAAGAAAAAAGTCTCGCCCACATAATATGTGTCTGCCCAAGTTTGAAAAATGTAAGCTGTTTCCAGCTGAAACCCCTGTTTCATAAACTTTGCATAATGCAATGTAACACGGCTATCTCCGCATGTCTGAGAGGTGTGAGCCTGCAGTTATCAGCCAGATGTGTGAAATTCTTCAAAGAAGTAAAAAAATGACTGACTTTATTGCCACCGACCTCCTAATTACTAGTGTCATCAATGACTTTTATTTTCTTGCCATTTTACGCAGGTGATTTTTTTTCTCACTTCTCCTATATTTATTTATATAGGGGTTGAATACTGGTTCCCTTTTGTGATCAACAATGAAACTTGAAGACATTTTTTAACTTCAAGTGTTTATGGAACTGTGAAAAAGAATGCAGTATTATTGCTGAGACCATAGTATGGTTTATTATTTTTTATCATAGCCAAAGGAGCCGGGGCGTATGTGCTGCTTCATGTGCTGAATTTTCTTATTAGACTCAGTCTAAATGTAGTACTTTTTAGCAGGGTATTTTGGTACTCCTATTTTAATAATTGTAGGAGATACGCCCTGGTGCTTTGACAAAATCACATTGAGGTTGTTGGAGGGGGCTTGTTTATCACACATATTGCCAGTAACTGGCCAAGTGAATATTATAGTTGTTTTGGAGAACAGTTTCTATCTTTTAGAATTTTTAGAGTTGGTTTTTACTCTTGATAAATCATTTCTATACGCGATTTGCATTGCACTTTGTACTTTAGGGAAACTGGTTCCTAACAGAATTGCGTGCTGCTATATTAATTGAATGATTATGCTATGTGCTGCTTTATCTTGACTGTGATTTTCATACTCTGATGGTTTTTAATAACTTGGAACACTATCTATCTATCTATCTATCTATCTATCTATCTATCTATCTATCTATCTATCTTCTCTTCGTCATGGTTGACCCTTGATGTCCTTCATGAGCATGATTTTTCAAACAAAGCACGAATAGTATTGGGAGGAACACACTTGTCACATCTCATCACAACCTCATCTCTATGGAAAGTTCCTCTGCAATCTTGCTGACATAGAGTTTCTTAGGCATAGTATACCTGGAAAAGGCATTTGTTCAAGGCCTGGGCTGATTAGAGCTGTGGTGGAATGTCCCAGTTCCAAAAATAAGGAGGATTTAATTTAATTTATTGGCCTCTGAGAATTCTATGCCAGGTTTATTCCTTAATACGCTACCAAAATGAAATCTCTCACTAACATGTTGAAAAACCCGTTTATCTGGTATAACTGCTGAGAAACATTTGACATGGCCAAATCAGAAATGGCAAAAGCAGATGCATTGAATTCATATGACCCTGCCATACCTTGTACCATCACAGTGGTTGCTAGTAAAGATGGTTTGGGTGTGGGGTAATGGCTCAAAGCACTACTGATGAGGAGGTTACCATTAGCTGTGCATCTAGATTGCTTTGTGAGTCTAAGTTGAACTACTCAGTTATAGAAAAAGAGCTTTTGACTTGTTACTGGGCATGTGAAAAGTTCAGAGGTTATGCATGGGGAACAAGGTTCATTATTCAGACAAGGTTCATTATTCAGACTGGTCACAAGCCGCTCATTTACATTCTGAGTGGTGACAAGGTTAAGTATACCATCCTACGTATAGCGTAACTTACCACTAAACTACTACAGAATGATTTTGAAGACAAGCATACTCAGGGTAAAGAAATCCCATCCTCATTGACAAATTATGGAGTGCGGAAGTTGGCTCAACGAAGATACAATATGTTAAAAGTGTCTTTATTGTAAAGTTGATACACAAAACCATGAAGCAAATGCTGTCATCTCATCAGGACACAATTTAATTGCCACACAGGGGAACATTATCTGCATGAGCTTCAGCCGTGGGATCTTTACCCCAACATTCTGCATGTTAATGCCCCAGCCTGCACAAAGCCCAGGCATAACACATCCTTAGTGTGAAGGGTATGCCCAGATGTGGGTCCTTTGTTTACTGTGCCAGAGCACTGAAACTACACCCTACTGATAAGCCCTATGTTGGGCAAAAATGGTCTAGGGTTGCTCGATGTCCCTTCTACCCTCTAGAAGCCTTACCTGGCAGTTCAGGAAGAATTCTTCCCATGAGAAGCACAGTTGGTACTGACTTACATAGAGTTAGCCTTTGTCTAGAGTGGCATGGTGGACCACCACCGATAGACTCAAATGTGTCAAACGACTGCAGGTGACTGGGATTAAGTCAAGCTTTCAATCCATCATCTTGATATTGTTGCAGGTGATGCCCTGAGTGTAACTGGTATACCCAGACATAGGCCCGCTGCTCACTTTGCCATATGGCCCAAGCTGCACTCTACTGACTAGCCCCAAGTAAGGCAGAACTACTCTGTGGTGTCTAGTAATCCCTTCTGGTGGGTTCCTTTTCAAGCAGTTCCTGTGAGGAGAAAGGTCACTGATTTGCATAAGGTGGGTCTCTGTCTAAAGTGGCATGGTGTGTGAAAAAACAAAGGACTGGAATGCAGCCTGAGTGATTGCTAGTGGCTGAGATTAATTCAAGCATTCTATCAATCACCATGGCAGTAGCGTTTGGCGACAGCCATCGCAGTAGCCAAACACGATATTGCCGCTACATGGGCACAACCCAAGCCCCCAAGTGTAGACATGTGGCGCCAGGGAGTAGACTGGTGTGCAGCAAAAGAAAAACCCCTATTCGCAACCCGGGGATGTCCCGCCAAATACCGCAGGGTGTGGGGTAAATGGACAAACCAGTTAGACTGATTGTAGCAGATCCCGCTTATGTACATGAATGTATAATTTGTACGTCGAGGTTGTGGACTGGAGCGCATATCTGTTTTCTAATCATTGCAAAGGTGATCTGTGATGCCGTAAATATAGTGATCAGATGTGTCTGGCTGCTTCTGTATGTTCAAAAATCAATAAAGTTGTTTATCAAAAAAATGTACAATAGCAATAAAAATTAAGATGAATCCTCAGAATCGTCCCTCTTTTTGAGAAGACTGTCATATATCGAAATAAATACAAAAAGGCAGATCTTGTTATAAGTACATCAATGAATAAAAGTGAACATTATATTCATCTAGTTGGAACTTTGCATTGTGTACAGTGATCTTTAGAAAATGTGTCAACACAGAATTCCATCAATGCCAGGATCCCCCATGGAAAATATGACTCCTTTCACAGTTGGCTGTGTATGCACATTTGAAAATATATAGGGGGGCACCAGGTAATCCCCAACCATAAAGGAATAAACCAGGCTTCATCTGATCTACTGCTGGGCCTAATTAGCGAGAGACATCAAAAGGTTTCACCAAGAGTCGTTATAATGTGTTAGGGTCCCAGTTAACTGCATTCCAGCCTCCAGACGAGGCCATCAAAGATTGAGTGACACAGGAGTGACTCTTCCGTTTGAGCGGAGGAGCATCACCCCACTTAAAAATCCCCTCAAAGATGAAAAATAAAATGGTAATCAATGACCATTTTATGGTTCATCTCCTGAGCTGATCATCACGATCTGGTTGGGGCTGCTGCTAAGTGACAGAAGCATGCCACTTTAGCAGGGAGGAGGGTGTGCTGATATGGCACTGTTGAAAGTGCGCATGTCTTTTTGGACAGCCATCTTGCAACGGCCAGTCACACATGCACATTTTAAACTTCTCTAACCCAGCTGTCTTAAGACAGCTGGGTTAGAGAAAGCCAAAGCCTCCAGAGCGCTGGTGAGACCAGCCCTAGGATTGGCCGAGGGAGTTGTTGCTTACGGTGCTTGTGTGGAAAGAAGAGGTCCGGAGTGAGGACATCGCTGAGTAATTTTTTTTATTTTGTATGTCTATATTAGTTTAAGCGCACAGGCGCGCCAGATCACCCCTGCCCAACCATCCCCTATCCCGTCGATACCAGCTGCCTCTGTACTGACAACAATGAACCTCATGATCACGTGGCCCTTTTAGAAGTTCATCTGTGAAGAAAGGCATTCATATTTAATCCCTCTCTGCCAGGCATTTCGATGCAGCGAATAAAAGTACTGTCCACGTAAGAGAGCAGTAAATACCTTTAATGAGGATATTTGTGCTTTGAAATTCCTATTAGAAATTGGAAAACTGCTTTAATTGATATACTGGCTCTCTTTTTGATTTTTTTCACGAGGGTTTCCCCAACATTTCTGGTATTTGTGCATTTATCCTATATGGTATTTTGATTATTCATTCCCATCTGCAGTGAGTAGCATGCTATTTCCAGATTGCTCATTACTAGTTCTGCAAATATAAATGAAAGTCACTTGTAGCTCACCTATGTGGAAGTGACAACATCCCATACTGTAATTAAGTTTTAGATGCCTTCATGACAAAACAGATTGTTTCTTTTCATAGATGGTTTACTAAGACTCAATGGGCTGAATCATATGCGTTAATTATGCTTCCTGTTAATCATTGACCGCAAGGGCTGATTTCACCAAGACATTGCACTAAACAGAAAAATGATTGACACCTTGAAATGTAATCGCACACAAAACAAGGTGAATAGTTAAAAGAAACGAAATAGATGTATAGCTTAATGAGAAAAGAGAGGCTTGAAAGTATAAAAGTGAATTAATATCCAGGTATTGAAATTAATTAATTCATAATGACGGGATGTATTTTGGATACATATTTAAAACCACTTTTACCTTATCTTTAATACAAACATTTTTGACTGCACCCTATTCTTTTCCTAAGAAGGCAAGTATATGAAGATACATTTTGTATGCTAGAAATCAATTCAGAGATGTTATAGGTAAACAAAAATAAAATATTGTTGTACATGTAAAGGTCTTTTGAAAGCTTGCTAAAGAGGGGAGGGAAAAGTGACATTTCCCATTTTAACTCTCACAGGAATAGAAAACAATTCTCAATGGAAATACACCAAACATAGTGTGAAATTATAAATGTTACTTAAGATGAGTGCATTTTGCTTGGTTTGATTCCGTCCTGTGGTTTTCTAGAAAACAGCTTTACAAACCCTCATGCGAGGGGAGAGGGTCACATGGGTGAGTCTGCTGGCATATCATAATTCAATATATACTAAATTGCCATCTTCATAACGTGGGAAAGGGGACTGATCCTCACCCATATAGTAAGTGAAAGAGGACTGCTCCCTCAACTCCATTGAAACAGCAAGGGACTAAACCAGAACCCTCTCACAACAATAGAAAGCGGACTAAGCCAACAGAACGGAGACTAGCCAGAGGCCACCTACAACAACTGAAAGAGGACTAAGACAGAAGCCCTATAGCAATGGGAAGAGGACTAAGCCAAAAGCACATAGCACAAAAGCCAGAAGCCCCTACTAGGACGGAAAAAGGATTCTCACAGTGGTCATCTGAACAAGGGTTTTTATTCGACAGCTTCTACTACAGCCTATTTAACTTCCAACTGCTCTGGATACCCACTTGCTCTATTCTTAGCCAGAGAAAGTGGACCGACCACACTTGCCCTTGCACTCTGCTCCTCGCTATTCATCTAAGGTAGGCCTTCTTGTCGCAGTAGCACCTTTCTGTAGGCAAACCTTGATTGTAGGGCAGACCTGCAGACTCATCTCGCCACACAAACCGACCACTGAGGATTCAACATCCTCACTCTCCCCAGCATGGCTTAGCCACGCTTGATCGCCACGGGAGCCAATTATTACACTGTTATCTTCCCTCCAAATCTCTCCAAATCTGCCTCCAAAACCCTTAAACACTCAATCCTGACAAGTCATCCGAAGACACTGATATCCGACCATCGGCTCTGCGTAACCCAGGGCACTGTCATCCACGACCTCATCTTCCATTCCAGGAAAATGTCTTGCTGGCGTAATGCCTTCTCAAGCTGCCTCAAAGTGCAAAAAACAAGGAACATCCCTCACCAAAAAAAACTCACAATTACTCCGTCTGCAAATCTGCATGCAGACCTCACCATCACCTTATACAATAGCGGCACTATCCTGATTCAAAGGCCTCCCAAAAAACCTCATCAAATTTGCGGACCTCTTCACCCTTCTTAAAAAACATGTTTACAACCCATCTCAGTTCACGCTCCCACCGCTCCCCCTCGCCCCCACCCCGCCTAGTATACCTGGCCCCTCACCAACCACTCCTGCCAGTGACCTCGTCATTGGGCGACCCGGCCCTGTCACACTGTCACCCACACACGCCATCCACAGCGTGCTCCTACAACAAAACTTAGACCCTCTAGGGATCCTCGCTCTGCCGAACTCCGAAACTCCCCATAGGACCCACCAAACATGTCAACCCAGCCCCGCCAACACGACTCCTGCATATGCCACCAGAAGCTTCCCTAAACCCATAACCTCCTGCTACCGGCCTACTGTAATACCGCTAGGGTTCACAACACTGATATGGAATCGCCCTATCTGAACCTGAACTCTGGTCTAGCTAGCCCCTCTTATAGGGATGCGGATCGACCTAGCCCCTGTCATTCCATCCCAATAGCTCGCCTCCTACCAGCACCCAGCCCACCTATATCTACCTCTTGGCCACCTGCACATAACATCAGAACCTCTCCTTGGCAACTGGACCGCAGCCTACCAGAACATACCTTTCTTAGAGAGATTGATATTCTCCACCGCAGATCCTCCGAGTTACCTTTGAGCATCCACAAATCAATTCTGGACCTTAAGCGCCTCCTTCACATCACCAAACTCTCCTTCTCTAACTTATGGATCTCACAGAATGCGACCCACATCCCCCTCATGATGCCCCTCTTCCACCCTCTACCACTATCCCTAAGACACTCGCGCACTCGTAAGCAACCCTGCCACCTCTCGGAGGAAGACATTCTAGCTCTCCTCCACTCCTACAAACCTACCCCTTGCATGCCTAATCCCTTAGAACTCACAGAGAAAGAAGTGGCTGACCTCCTCAGTAGCTGCGACTCTGCCCTGACAACCCCTTAGACCTGAGTGGAGAACACTCTATCTGCAAAGTTGAATCCAACCCTAACAGATCTGCAATCTTCCGCATCAGAGGAGTAGTCAATAGCAACCTATCTAAAGTTCCCACCTCCACCTCTACCATCGGCACCCACTTCTACCCCTCCCTTGCCGGCCTCCTTACAAACTGCCAGGCAGCTGTAAAGCATGCATCTGATATCGCCGACCTCATCCTGAGTCATAAATCGGACCTAGCGATCTTGACTGAATCGTGGCTCAAGGATTCTTCATCACCCTACCTTGACCTCTTAGTCCCCCCAACTATAACATCGTAAGGTTGGACCGGCCCTCAAAGAAAAAAGGGGGTGGCATTGCTTGTATCTACCGCTCCAACCTCCTTGTTACGGAACTTCCAGTCAACCCCACGGACTCCTGTGAATACCTCACACTCGCCATCTCCAACAATACCTCACATCTGTGCAAACTTGGCATTTTTTACCAGTCCCCTGGAAAGAACAACACCTTTACGGACCTTCTCATGGAAATCATCACAGTCAAGGTGTCCCCAAACTCTAACAACATTTTCCTTGGCGATTTCAACTTGCATTGGAACGATCAAGCCCTTACCCAAGCCTGCTCCCTCCCCACTCATTCGAAAGGTGCCACCCTAGACTGGATCATTGCCAAGGAATCAGCGGTCAAACTCATCTCCATTGATCAGTGTGACTGGTCTGCTGATCACCAGGCCATCACCTTCCTCCTACCCAGCACCCACAAATCATGGACACCTCAACCTGTGATTCCCAAACGATGGGTTAGGGATACCAAGTACCTCGACCACAAGAAACTGGCAGCGCATTGTCAGTCTGACTCCCCCCCACAATGCACATAGGTAATAAACCTAGCGGACCATTACTCTGCCACCATATCCGACATTCTCGGTGACCTGGCACCTCTAAAAATAAAAAGAACACAGATCAAAGACAGAAATCCCCGGTTCAGTGGATCCCTCAACAAGGAGAGGAGATCCATTTGACAGACCGAACAAATCTGGAAACAGCACCCATCTGCAGCACATCTAAAACTTCTTTGACAGGCCAGAAATCCCTACAATAAGAAAATCCTTAGCACAAAAAAATTATTTTTCGGAACTGAGCTGGAGAACGCCAAAAATCGACCTTGCAAACTGTTTGACTTGGTCAAACACCAATCCAACAAACTAGCTAAAACCGCCAAAGAATCACCTAAACCTCTAATTTCAAGCGAGGAATTCTCCTCTTTCTTCTGTGACAAAATCTCTGACCAAGGAAATGAACTTAAATCAGCAACCCTCCACCAAAATCAAAATCAACCAGCTCCACCTCTTCCCTCCTCGTTGTCCTCCCTAACCTCACCCAAAAACATAGCGCACTGCTCCAACTTTAAAAACTATGACGAACATGCTACCTCGAGAATTCTTGCCTCCTTAAAACCGAACAATCACTTTAACGATCCTCTCCCCTCTAGCTGCCTAGCTGCTGCTTCTCAGGCTATCATCCCATCCTGGACCGCAATAATCAGCGCCTCCCTCCTACAGGGCTCAATTCCTGATTCGCTTAAGACTGGCAAACTTGTCCCCATCCTAAAAAGAAACACGCTTGTCCCTGCCTCCACTGAGAACTACAGACCCATATCCAACATCCCACTCCTTGCCAAAGTCATGGAAAAATGTGTGCAACAGCAGATAAGCCTACACATCAACGACTTTCACCTGCTAGATGACTTCCAATCTGGCTTCAGACCTGGGCACAGCACGGATACCACCCTCCTCCACATTGTGGATGATTCCCTCCAAACCCTAGACCTAGGCAATACGGTGAACCACGAAATTCCCCTAGAACGCCTCAAACTCGGGATGGGATTGAATGGCACTGTCCTTGAATGGTTTAGATCCTTCCTCCAAAATCGCTCTCAGAGAGTCCTCATCAACGATGAGCTATCTGCCCCCTCTCCGGTTTCTGTTGGAGTTCCACAAGGATCAACCCTCTCCCCCACCCTCTTCAAACTTTACCTTGAACCTCTCACCGAGGTGCTACTTGCCGCCAACATCTCCTACCTCATGTATGCTGATGATACTCAGGTCTACATAAAAATCTCTTCTCCTGAGGACATTCTCTCCCTTAACGAGGCCCTGAAACTGACAGTCCATTGGCTCACTGCCAACCAGCTGAAACTCAACGCTAATAAAACCACATTTCTTCTGATCTCCCCTCCCAAACCCAATCAAGACATCCAGGAATGGATCAAGACCTTCACGGCTCTAAACTGCCCTCCTACCATTGTGAACTCGGCAAAATCCCTTGGTATAACCCTTGAAGGCAGCCGGAATATGCAAGCCTATATAAACTCTATGGCCAAAACGGCTAGATTCCACCTGAGCTACTTAAGAAACCCAAAACCCTTCCTTGATGCCTCGGACCTTAAAACGGCAACCCAGGCCCTAGTCATTTCCAGACTTGAATATGGATGCTCTACTCTCGGAGGGCTACCCAAAAACTCTCTGGCCCCATTGAAAGCCTACCTCAACACCGCCGCTAGTCTACTAACGGGCACAAGAAAATTTGACCACATCTCCCCCCACCTAAAAGCTCTGAAATGGCTTCCTCAAGAGGCCAGAATACAATTTAAACTAGCTTGCATTACTCACAAAGCTCTATACTCAAATTCCCCTACATTTCTTGCACAAAAACTCCTGATATACGGAGGAGCCAGAAACTCCCGATCTGTCAAAAACCTGTTGCTGCAACCAGCACAGTTGCGGAAGAAAAAAACCTACAATCGGGCCTTCTCTGGGGGCGCACCAATAATCTGGAACTCTCTTCCTCCCTCTATCAGAAGACTTCCGTCCCTGGCACTCTTTAAGAAGGAGACCATAACCTTCTTAATGGGAAAATACCTTGCGTAAAGAATACTTTACAATCACCTCATCGACTTGTTCCACCCTCCTCGTCGACATTATCCACGACCTCCACTGATGACACATTTTTCTGCACTCCGGGCCATCTCCCCATGAGATGAGACAGCGTGTATATTATACCTATCTGCTGAATTTGTTATCCCACATGTAGATTGAACCTTTGATGGCGTGCACCTCCTGTATATTCTGCTTTAATTTTATCCCACATGTAGCTTGGACTTAAGAATGTGTGCTCCCCCCTTACAATGTATGCTTGGCTCTCCCAATGTGATCCCTCCCATCCTCACGACTTGTATTCCTCCCCTTCAAGCCTGTAGAGCGCTATGATAAATTCGCGGGTCTGGTTCGCGCTCTATAAAACTATAAAATAAATAAATAAATTGTAAGCCCCAAGGGGAAAGATATGTTGCTACATGCTTTGGAAGAAAGGAGAGCTGGCAGATGCCTCTCACCTCTCCCTAAGAGGAGTTATGTTCATTCGGATAAGGAGTAATAGGAGTAAGATAACCATCTCATACTAATTCTCATCAGCCAGGGTAGGATTGTGTATAGATACATATTCTTTCCCTGGCCAAAACCTTCCTCATGGGTAAATTCCTTGCCTAATGACCTCCATGCCTGATCACAAATCTGATGTTTCTAAGACTATCGTTCTTCTCAGATCACCAATCCCTCCCGGCAGAGAATCTACGGGGCCTTTAATTTCTTTACTAAATCAAATTTTGACTGCAATATTACTTTGGTATCCCCATTATCCCTATGTTCCCCACACCCCTGTATCTCCACACCACTTTGTACAGTTTCTGCATACTTCCTCACATTGACTTTGTTTATACACTGTGATAATTCCTGTAAAGCGCTCTGATACCCTCACGGGTCAAGTTTGCACTCTATAAAACTCTAAAATAAATAAATAACACTCACAATGCTTCTGCTGAGAAGCACATAGAAGGCAGGCAAATGCAGCCATTTCTAGTTGTTTCCTGGTTTGATTTTTATGAGGTAGTGTGGCCTTGTAGTTCCAATTGCTGCACATAACTGCACCTTTCAGAGAGCAGCAGGAAATTAAATAACACTTGTGCTGGGTTTGAATCAGAAAATGGACACAAACCTGGTGCAAAGTGTTGTATTGGGATTTACTTTCCAACAGAAATGACGATGTGTGTTTAAAGGTCGACCAAAGTACTGTAAAGTCACTCTATGGGCTGCTTTTTCATAGTTAGTGTGAAGGAGGTGCCTCATGGGTGGTACTTGTATTTTCCCATGCAATCACCCATGGGGATTCATGGTAAAGCCTATCTACTAACATTTGTAGACAGTGATTTCCTTGAACAGGGGTAACAATAGAAGACTCTTTTCATGTGTGTGGGACTGTACAGCCCACATACAGAGAGGGAATAGTATTAAAATATGATGTAGAAAATGTGTTGTACTAGAAGCATACTCTTCATTAGAGTACAACACCTATGCTTGAAAAAATGCACATACCCTTGAACTACAATCTATGAAATCTGGGTTAGATTCAAAGACTCAAAGTCTCTGATTGTCTGGCCTCAAGAGAACATTTTCTCTTGCTCCACTCATTACAGCACCAGGGTTAAAGACCCCCTGTTCTGAAGAAAAAAGAAAAGGCCACGAAAGGGACTGGCTTGGTAAACTCTGAATTCAAAGCCTAGATGGGAGGACCCCAAAAACACCCCCCATCCCAAAGTACAAAAAACAAATGTTTGTTTCACAGGGTTTGGGAACTTGTCAAAGAGGTTTCAAATTTCAATAGGTACAGCCCATCTGTATGTTATGGTCTGAATGGCTGTTTTATGAGTTTTGAATTTCAGAGCTATGCATAACTGATACATTTAAGTGTGTTTTCAGTTTTAGTTAGTTTAGTACCCATAACTGTTCTGTAACCACTTTTTTTCTATTGCATTGTAGAGATTTTTTAATGCTTATTAAGTTGTTTGAAATGAGCCTAACCAACCATAACTTCATTTGAACTATAGTCTTTTTCATTTACCCATTGAAAAAAATACAGTTAAAATTAATTTATTGTTCTCATCAAACCACTGAAATGTGCCAGTTATGGTTAGCAATGCATGCCTCCCACGCCATAACTTCAGGGCTTTTTAATTGGATCTTTGCCAGATATTTCCCTCGGTGAGTTAGGAAATGAATATATTGGCTGCATTGCCTGACACCTGCTTTTTTGACGTTTATCTTGTTTAGGCTTACTAACAAAGGTGAAGGCTCCGCCATCCAGCTGAACAGTACTAAAAAGAACCTCATCCAAAACTCTGGTGATCACTTGACCTTCTGGATAAAAGGTAACTCTCAAATGACTCTTGATTCCCGAGTACTGATGGTTCCGCCAACAAAGGCAATCACTACAGGAATTGGTTTGAACTCATGGTCACTGATTTCAATCCCTGCGGATCAACTTAGCCTTTCATCAGTCTAACAGTCAAAAAACAACTATCAATAAGTTGATTTACAACAAATACCAGCAGGTGTACTTAACCACATTTCAAGCAATGCAGGACAGCAAGCAAAGTTGCTGCGCTGTGTGAACCTGAGAGAGTTGAAATGTGCCATGTCTCCTAAGATATGGTGCTCTTCAGCTCCCTTCTAGAGCTGGTACACTTGTGGCTGTCTAGCACCAACACGGTCCCCCTTGCACCATGCTGCAAGGGGGCCTGCATTATGGGCAGGATTATTTTGTGATGGAAAAGATACGGGATATCGGTCACCGATGTGACAAAATAACCCGTCGTGAATATCGAAATCAGGCCCTATGCGTGATTCAGAATGCATCACGGCTAGAAGGAGGAATCACAGAGGAGAAATAAAGATATTTTTCCTTGTAACACTCACTGGGGAGATGTAGCATTTTCATACATTACAGGTTTGCTCGCTTTAGCGAATCTGGGAATGTGCAAAATCCATGGGTGGATGAAATGAAATGAATTCGTACTTGTATAGCGCACTTATACCCTGAGGTGTCTTGGCGCTGTACGCATACCGCTGTGGAATCCTTCCTGGCTTTTCCCTGTGAAATGCCCACTCCTGGGCAATGCCAAGGTGAAGCCAGGCATTCCAGCGCTGTTGGGGCCATTGTGGAGATTAAGCAAGCTATTGCCCAGAGTAGCAGTGTGGGACCCATGATTAGAATAGGCACTGAGGCGAGAATTATCAGGTCCGTAAATTGAGCCGAAGACCCGCCGAGGTGGGAATTGACCCCTGGTCCCGGCCAGACGTCTGCATCAGGGTCTGCTGCTCTAACCATTGAGCCACACTTCTCCATGAATGGGAATGCCCATGTTCCACCCATAGAACACCTTCAAGATGCAGTGTAACACAACCCAGAGCAAAAGGCTGTGGTGCATTACATTTTCTTGACCAAGCCACTCAAGGCAAAGCATGTCAATAGCTCAGTAAGTGCCAACTAACATTTTGCATCATGGCTGCGTCAAAAACATGGTGCAGCCATGACACAAAATGTTAGTAAATCTGGACCCAAACATTCAGTGCTGATCCTCCATGGGGTGATTGCGCACTTTACAAACACACATGTTACGTATACAAATAAAATACAAAATTATCAAACAACAAAAGTGTTTTATTCACTTTTGCAGTTTTAAATAGCACGAACTAGGCAGAAGGGTATTGGAACTGCTTTACATTAGCACCAGTTTCATTGCCCAAAGTCAAATTCCTTTTTTTTTAAGGCAGGGGGGATTAACTGATTTAGTGAGAATCATAGGATGTTGAACCAGTGCTGGGGCTCGAACCTGGTTTCCCAATTCCAAAGTCAGCAGCCCTGGCCTTAATGTCCCATTCTCTCCCACTTTATAGTTGAGAAGAATACAAAGAGCAACACTTGTCACTTTCAGATGGTACTCAGCAAGCAGTAATAATCATAGCAGAGGAAAAAAGACAAAGCACATGTTTCACCTGAGGGGTGACTGGGATGAATACCATGGCCCAGATTTTCAAGGTTTTTCATTGCGCTTGCGCCAGACTAGGTGATGCAGGGCGAGAAAAACCTAAAATAAAATGTAACATGCCACGCAGAGGCACCCCTCTTGGCCCTGTGAGGCTTGGTAAATCTTGAGTAATGCAAGACAGCACAAGTAGGTCAAAAGGTAAGTTTATTTAGATCATAATCTTTAAACCAATATACAATATACAGTACTATATGCATTAAAAAAATATTATCTATTGACAACAGTTCAAACAAGCTCTCATTAAAATCTAATTTCTTAAAAGAAGGGTGTAAATGGTGTTCTCACAACGTATAACATTAGGAGATGGGTGCACATATTAACAATTACTCCAAATGATTTTTGTCCTATTAAAAATTCTTAAAACAGGTTTTCTCTAGACAATTTTCTATCTAAAACATTAAAACCTGATCCTAGCTTTTTATAAAACTCTGTACATCCTTTATAAATTTCCCAAGTGCAATTGCAATATCAAGGTTTGGGAGTTCGGTAATTAGCTCGAGTGCTCGTCTCCTATTGCTTATCTCATATTTTATAAAAATTGGACGCAGCCAAAGTTTACGTTGATCTAAAATATTTATACAGTCCAACAAAAAGTGCACTATATCCCCTTTTGTACCCAGCCTGCATTTACAGTGCCCATTTGGGTCCAATATTTTGGTTTTGAGTTCTTTATATGATATCCATGGGTTAATCCCAATGCGTAGTCTTAGGATTTCTTCTTTATACCACGGGTTAGGTAGCAGATCCAAGTAAGGAAACCAGGTTTCCTTTCCCCATGCGTTCATCATAAAGTCCACTGATATTTTCTTTCCAAGATATTCCCTGTCCATGCTTCTAGTAACAGCTAGGGCATTGGATCTTAGTTCGTGTTTTGAACACTATTATCAGTAGGTCCCGGGATATGTCCACTTTTATATTTCCACAGGCTAATAGCAATCTCTTCCTACACATTTTTGCCCAGTTTAGGTCGCTTTGTTGTATTTCATTTCGGCACCACTGTGCAACCTTTTCATCATTTCCAAGGCGATTCCAGAATCTGATTACTGCACATTGTGCCTGGAACCCCCAAGTAGTTGTCCCTATCTCCGTTCTTATGGCTTGCACCATTGCCGATTGGGGTAGGGACAAAAGCTTTTTCAAGCATTTTCCTTCCTCTACATCCCAGACTCCCTTACCGCTCAAATAAAGGATTTCTGCTCCGTAGAGGACTTGTGGTGGAATCATCGCGTTAAAGGCTTTCAATAGTGGTCGATGCGCCTTGTCCCCATAATCCTGGTTAAACATTTTAACCCGGCAATTGAGGTTTGAGCCTTCGCTTTTTGGGCTTCAAGGTGTGTTTGCCAATTTAATTTTTTATCGAAGCACACCCCAAGATATCGATATTCATTTACCAGTTCTAGTTTAAGATCCCCTAAAAACCAATTAAACTTAGATGCTTTTTTCCCAAATCATAACATTTTTGTCTTGTCTAGATTTACCTTTAAAAATAACTTTTTACAATAGTCATTAAAAGAGTTTAGTTTCCTTTGAAGACCGATTTCTGTTTGATCCACTATTACTAGATCATCTGCATATAGCAGACACGGCACCTTTTTGCCATCCATCCTTGGGCTGGCGCTTCCCTTCACCTCGAGGCATTTGGGTAAGTCTGATAGGAAGATAGAGAATAACTGGGGGGCCAGTACGCAGCCTTGCCTTAGGCCGTTTCCAATAGGAATTTTCAGTGTTAGTGACCCCTCGGTGTCCCTAACCACTTGGGCCCAGTTTTCCCGGTGTAGTTCTTTTAATACCGTCAGTACGTCACTTGGGATATTTTTCTTTATTAATATCTCCCAGAGACAGTCCCTATCCACTGAGTCAAATGCGGCTCGTAAGTCCACGAAGCAGCAACAGAGTTTTCCGTTCTGCTCTGTCGACTTCCTTGCTAATGCCCATAGGGAGAAGCAGTGGTCTATCGTTGAGTGTTCTGCCCTGAATCCTCCCTGTTCAGTCGGAATTACTGAATTCTCCTCAACCCAGACATTCAGGTGTCGATTCCGATCCGGTAAAATGCGCTCCGAATGGTCGTACAGAGAGTTTTTTCCCCGTACGAATCGTATCCGTAGACGTCCCGTACGTACGATGAAGTACGATCCGTACTAGGTGCCGAACTCCGTACGAGTCGTACAGGACTCCGTACGACTCAAATCTCCATACGAATCTCACTCGGAACCCGCTGTACGCGACATCGCGGCACATTTTTACGACCCAGCAAGTACGATTCGTGTCGGGTACGCGCCGTACGACCCTTTTCCTACGGGAGCCGAAAACAATCGTAAACGCAGAGTTCGCGCCGAAACAGGTACGGAACGCCCCCCCCCGGGTATGGCACGTACCCCCCATGATCGCAGGGGTACGCGGCTTACCCCTCTGGTCATGCGGGGTACGTGCCGTACACCCAGCGTACATGGGGTACGCACCGTACCCCATGTACAGTGGGTGTACGGCACGTACCCCATGTACGCTGGGTGTACGGCACGTACCCCGCATGACCACAGGGGTACGCCACGTACCCCTGCGATCATGGGGGGTACGCGCCGTACGGTGTGTAGGTGATCGTGCGCTTTTCCGTACGAATCGACGTGTACCGTACGAATCGCGTACGGGTCGGCCGATCGGGATCGGAATCGTCCGGTCGTACGGCGTCTGTACGAGTCGTACGGAAACGGCTCCGGATACGATTCGTACGCCGGATTATTTTACCGGATCGGAATCGACCCCTCAGTCTTTTTAAAACTAGTTTAGAAATGACCTTTTCCCCTATGTCTAAGAGGTTTATCAACCTGTAGTTTTGCGGTTCACCGGGGCTACCCTTTTTATGTATTGGTCTAATTATAGCCCCCTTCCAATTTGTTGGCATTTTTCCCTCGGTTAGGATTAGTTGGAAAAGGTGAGGGAAAAACTTTGCCCACCAGTTTGTTTGAAATTTAAGGATTATGGCTGGTAGGTTATCGGGTCCTGCAGCTCTGGTTAGGTTCAGTTTCTTAAGTATTTCTGCCACTCGATCTTCTACAAAGTCTAATTTAAATTCATTTGAGATTTCCTGCCAACTTGGTGGCACTCTTGCTCCTGAGACCCGTCTGGCTTCATACAATTCCCTTATGTATTTATCCCAGGCTGCCTCGCTTATGACGCAAATCAAGTTTCCAGCTGGGGGAGAAGATGCTGCTTTTATCAATTTCCAAAATTGTCTCAGGTTCTTATTTTCGATTGATTCTAGCAGCTCTCCCCAGCATTTCTCTTTATACTCCCTTTTTGCGACAAGGACCATCTTTTTAAACTCTATTTTTAGAGAGGATATATATTTTTCCCTTTCTTGGTTAAATTCTTTCTTTTGTTTTCTGGCTACTGCCCTTATCTCCCTTTTTTTTTTGGGCAGTCCATTTAAAACCATTTCAGACGGCTTACGTGGTTATTTAAGCTTTTACTTTTAGTCTTTTTTAATTCTATCCTTAAACATTGGACTGATTGGGCAATTTTCTTCTCGTACCATTTTAGATTTAGCTTTTCAAAGTTTACTAGTTCTGTTTTTTGTTGGAACACTTTTAACTTTTCCACATATTCTTCGGTTACTCTGGTTGTTGCCCTTTTTGGGTACTCCATTTCTTGGTGAATCACCTTTACCCTTGGTTCCACCCTTCCCCATTTTAGTTTTACGGTGAGCAAGTCATGATCGCTACCCTCACCGTGAAGAACATTAAAGTCCTGCACTAAGGGGAAATTCCAAGCTGGCATGAGGATATAGTCAATTGGGGAGTTTTGTAATCCTTTTTTAAATGTCTTCTTTGCCGGACAGTCTGTTTTAAACCTGCCATTTAGACAAAAGAGTCCCTTTTCCCCAAGAAATTGACCAATTCCCAATCCAGCTTTGAGGGGTCACATGGTGGGAAATTAGCGTGGCTTATACCATAGGTATCTAATAATACTGGGTACCAACGGTCGGTCTTCACTGGGTTTAACTTATGGTTAAAATCCCCTAAGATTAATATTATATCTGAGGAATACCTTTCAAAGATATCCTCTATGTCCTGTTTGAAGTTTCCCATCTCTCTTACATAGTCACCTACATTGCCCCACTGTATATATACATTTATGACAATTAGCTTTCCATAGTACTTATCCTGTGAGAGATGGTTTATCCTGCACACCAATAACCATTTACACTTTACTTCTAACAATAACACATTTCTTAAAATTTTTGTTGAAATAAGAGTCATTATTCCCCCCGAGGGGCGGCCAAACCTTTGTCTCGTTGCTGGGCGGTTTAGCTGATGGTAGCCCTCGAAGATAGGGGTATCACCGCATGCCCAAGTCTCTTGTAGGCAGGCAATTGCTACTTCGTTTACTTCATCCTTTATTTGTTCTCTTTTTAGGATATTGCCTAGCCCATTTATATTCCACGTTAAGAGACTTAGGGCAGACGGCACCCCCCTCTCCTATTCGATCTCGCTTAGTCCCCCAGCTGCCCTACTTCCATCCATATCGCACTCAATTGAGTCACCTCCATGACTGCAATGGCTCCAGTTGCCCCACCAATCCCCTTTTGCAGTATTATTTATCACTATCCTTAGTTGGTTACCTGCTTCATCTTTGCCCTGATCTAATCTCACCTGTCTCTTCCTTAAGCCTGCATGGCAATTTAGGAAGTCCCTTCCTAGCGGTACCTTACCCCTTAGGTCTTTTTCAGTCAGCACTTTTACTCCCTCTTTAAGTAGCTCACTGGCTGCCCTCAAAATTGCTTTCTTTACCAAGTCTGAATATAACCATACTTTTGTTATGTCCCTGCCTGGCATGCTGTCGATGAAACCCACCTGTCTTAGATCTTTTGCATCGATCCCACTCAGGCTTACACATTTAGAGAAGATAGCTAAAATGTTTGATCTATTTAGGGGTTTTATTTTTCTTGACTTCTTACCCCTTTGGCCATCCTCAGCTGATTCTAGGTAGACCCATTTATTGTTCCCCTGATCCTCTCCCATCTCTAGGGGTGCTATGGTTGCCTGTCTTGGACCTTGCTTCCCTGTTGCACCCATTTCTATCTCAATTGGCTGGGATATATTTCCCAGGTTATAATATCTCGGGGGGTCTGCTTTTGGCTTTTCGATGGGATGGTGATTCTCTGGCTTAAGGGTTTGTTCTTTTGTATTTTCTCTTTTGGGGCCTTACCAGACTGCCTCTTTCTCTGTGTGAGTGGGGTCTTCATTACCGCTTCCCTTTCCGAGGGTCTGGTCTGTACAAAGGACTGAGCCATTGCAATTAGTGTACCTCCCGTATCCTTTCTCTTGATCTTTCCCTTAGGCGCTACCTGTCTTGCCTGCTTTTTGTCTACCCTACCTTTGGTATAGGCTCTTCCGTAGTTACATCTCCTTCTTACCACCATTGGGCGCCTAGATATATACACATTATCTGGGGTTTCTACTGACTCGCTTCTCACGCTTTGTTCAATTACTTGAGGAGTTCCTACTGGTCTAACAAGGTGGGGATTTGTACTTTGATTTCAGTCAACTCATGCTGTAATTTATTTAGGTATTGTTTTTGGGCATTCAGAACCCCATTATTCAACAGTGAAACTTCAAGGATCCCTTGCAGGGTTTTTTGTAGCATTAGAAGGAGGTCCATCATTGATGTGGTGGGGGCAGCTAGAAGGTCGGGATCCTGTTGGCTGTTTCGCTCGGGATTTGTTAGGTTTCCATTTTTTCCGGAGATCTGCATATTTAACCTATCTCCCCTATCTTCGCTCGATGGTACTTGGTTAGAGTTTGCCCCCCAAACAAAACTTGTCTCAAGGCTGTCTCTTCTCATATGCTCTTCGTTCCCTGCAGTTTGAAAGGAGGACAGTTTTGGGGATGACGAGAGCCGAGGTAACAACAAAATTGAGTTCTGAGTATGAGTTGATAAGTTTATTAGCAGGGGGTTCTCCGGCTCGTCTTCCAGCTCATCTTCCAATATTTTTTCTGATGTTTCTCTCTAGTTTTGATCCACTTGAGGCCCAACATCTACATCTTTGTTTGTTGTCTCGAGGTCTTCCTCCTCTTCCGAGTCCACATTGATTGCCGTTGGAATTTGGGCCTTATAGTGTTTACCTAAAAAGACTTTTACAGGGTTAAGGGACTCGGTAGTCTTCTTTTTAGGAGGTATTAGGGTGCGCCCCTTTTTTGCATACAGGGCTTTTTTAGATCCTTTTTTACATTTCCCTTTCTTGCGTCTCCCCACGGAAATATCCTCTTGGGACATCAGACTCTCTTGACTCTCTTCCCTTGATCTGGATCTTTCTAGTATTTCGCTGGTCTCCAGGCTGTTCTCTTGCACATCTTTCCGTGCTTTCTGTCTTAAGTTGGGGGCCATGCCCTTTTATTGGTATATACCGGGGGGATTATTACTTTATCCCTATTTAACTTCCTTTTCTTCTTACTTTGTAGTGTTGATAAGAATCACCAGATAATATTTGTTTTACCTAGAGGCATACACTCTTTCACACTCCTCCACACTGTAGCTCACTTACCTCTGTTGTGCACTGACCGCCAGCCTGCCTTGCACAGAGTTGGTTTGGTTCTCCCCCTTCTTTGCCTTCTCAGCAGGTTTTTTCCGTCTTTTCCCCTAACTGGGGTAACCAAGAGAAAGAAAGGAAACAAATCTAGTGGTTCCTGTTTCGGGTGTATTTCCCTCTACGCGCCCCCCTCGGACGCAATTAGCATCTGCTCACACCCAGGTTTTTTCTCCAGTCCCAACCGGGGGCGTTTGGGTGCTTTTCCGTGCGTCACAGGCTTCACCCATATGGGGGGTGCAAGGTTGGGGGTAATTAATATGGCCTGCCGCTTTACATTCCTCACTTCTTTACTTTAGTGGCCCAAACAGGCTACAGGAGAAGTGCTCCTCTGACCTCCTAGCACCCCACGGTCGTCTAGCATTCCGTGTCCGCACAGCACTCCGCTTTTGGTGTTTGGGGGCTCACTCGCATTCAGTGTCTAATGAGGCCGGTGCTTTTATCGCGCTGTTTTCCCGGAGTTTTCAGGCGTCCTCCCTCCCTGTGATCACCGCGTGAGATAATCGCATAAAATAATCGCGGTTACTGGCTACAGGCTACACACCCTCGGTTAGTTATTTGCTCCTCGGCAGCCGCGGTGTCCCCGGGGGATTACGCGCTGTTTACTTTGGCATCTCCTCCGTATTCGACTCGTCGAGCCTTCTCCTCCTCCAGTGACGACGTCGTCGGTGCTCCGTTCTCCGTCAGGCGAGGCGTGGCAGAACAGAGTCTCTAAGATTCACTAACAGGGGGCACAGCAGCAGCAGACAAGCGTCACCAGCAGCAAGGAGCAGGTGTAGTATAGAGCAAGCTTCTCCCCCACACTCTCTCTGACCCATGCACTCTATCATATAAGTAAATGCCTTCCGTTTATCTGCGCTTGGAGGGCATTACATGGATAGAGCATGGGTGTTTTCAAGCATCCACCCATGCATTCTGACACATTCCTAGATTTTCCAACACTGGTATGCCTCGGAATGCGTCACAATTGCACACTTTCCTGATAGAGGCGCAATGAGGAGAAATATTTGTATTTCTCCATGTTTTTTTCCTCTTTCGAAATCTGCTGCACTTTGCAGCACATTGAAAATGTTCATACCAAGGTTATTTACATGCATGACAAATACAACCGTCAAAAAACGGTATCAACCCGAGTAAATTAACAGCTTTATTCTACTGCATATTTTGAATGCACTCGCTGCTCTGTGTTTACTTATTTTCTTTTTGGTACATTATATTTTTGAGTTACTAACGTTTTCATAGCATCATTGTGCATTTGATTTGTAATTGTTTTGCTGACATTGACTCTTACATTTGGACTCTGCCAGCTCGCCACTTACAAACCAACTTTATGTTTCAGCTGTAGCAAAATGTCAGTCAAAGGAGCAGTTGGCTTAAATAACAGCTTAATTAAAGAAATTATTTGGCACAGAATTTAAGACTCTTGGGTCAAAGCTATTACATTCAGCAGTTGAAAAAGTTTGATCGCACAAAGTGACTCATGTGGTTGTGGGAGACCCCTAATGTGTCACATTTATTAGTTTATTCGAGACAGCTTATGCTTCTGAACTTGAGAGAGCAAAAGTCATTAAAATGAAGGCGTAGAAACCAAAGTTCTGCCAAGAGCACTCTCTTGAGACTACATATTCATCCTAGAAAGGGCAAATGCTGAAGAACGAGACAGCACGCCCTCACTGCATTGAAAAAGAACTGGGTGGGGGGGCGCTGCATTGCGTGACAGGCCGCGGGCAGGACTGCACCATATCTGTCAAGATATGACGCATTCCTGTAATTGCGCTGGAGCACTTAGTGCTGCCTAGTGCCAACACAAGCACCCTTACGCAGTAGCGACTCCTGGAAGGCGTGGGGGTGGGGGAGTGGGGAGGGGAGGGGATTGGCAAGATGGGGGTAGTAAACTCCGGCATATGGCCAATTGGAGTTCGGTAAAGAAATAAAGAAATAATACAAATTAAATTGCGCGTGCAGCAACGCATTTGGCGTTGCAGCGCGCACAATTTAATTTGTTTCATTTATTTATTTCTTTACCTTACTCTGATCGGCCGTATGCCGAAGTTTACTATCCCCCACCCTGCCCCTCCCCCGCCCCGCAGCCCTCCCTCCAGGAGCCACTACTGCCGCCTTGCACCATGCCGCAAGGGTGCCTGCGTTACAGATAGGAATGCTTTTCTCCAGGAAGGGGCACCATTCTGCACGAAAACAATTCTTAGAGGAACTTTCCTCTTTCTAATATGGTGCCCCAGAAACAGTCTACTTCATGGCTATAGATTTGTACCAATGACATCGGGGATGGGGTGTGGCTTAACCACTTCGGCGCTGATGACGAACTCAGCTCGTCATCAGTTGCGCCGCTCGCACGCTGATGACGAGCTGAGCTCGTCATGTAACGCGCGTTTTAAAAAAACACCGCGTACAGCGGGAAAAGCCGCAGCGCGCATGCGGTTAAAAAGTCTTCTACTTATCTGTCCAGTTTTCACTCTTGATTGCAAGAAGAGCCGTTGACGTAAAATGGGGTGATGTATGTTTTTTTTTGCTAATTTTTTACTGATCTATTTATGGATTTTCCTATAGGAGGCCTTCAATCGGGAAAGACCACTACCTCGATTGTTAGATACAAGGAGAACAACATTTGGTGTGATTTTCAGATGAGGAATGTCATGTGCAAGGTTCAATTTCAAGTAACACGTAGCTGGTTATTTCTTAGAAGGAAAACTAGAAACATGCATTCGCAAAGCCATCAGTTCCTACATTTTCAAGATGTTTTTTTTTTTTTTGGAAGGATATGCCATAAAAATAAAAGTAAGGGAGAAACATGCTGTCGACTAAACGCTGTGGCCATACGCTGCAATAAAATCTTAATAAAAAAAAAATCTATCTCATATAATTTTAAGAAGATTGCATGGGTGCCTCTTTTTTTGTTGTTCCATGTACTTTTTTTTAATTGCATTTATCAAAGGTCCAACATGGCATAAGGAGGCCAAACAATAAATGATGTCAATAATAATCGATTAGATGTATAAGTGGAGGACTGATCAAAAATGCCATAAGGCCTATAACGGGAGACATTGCATATAAATGTCACAATATCATAATAATCTAAGCATATATTCCAAAACAGAGTTTAGTAAGATAAGATAGTACGGGGCCTAGTGGTAACAATAGGCAGATCATGAATACATTAGAGAAGGCATATCAGTTAAAACCATAAACAGTCGGTCGTTACAGGCATAACAAACTGTTTCAATTTTATTGCGTATCACAGACTAATACGATTCTTATTGGAGCAAATAACATGTACGGTTGCCTTTAAATTAATGTACTGTGCTGTACCCTGAAACAGTGGACTGATTGATTATATGGGGGCAATACATTCTGGCATGTCCGTTAACTGTTGTTAATACACATATTAGAATTAGGGGATTCTAGTCAAACTTACAGATCTTTATCAGAGGAAAATGTCCAGTAAATAAAAATACATGCGGAATTTGTTATGGTGAGCTCTAAATTCCACACAATAATTCCCATCTACCAAACCAATTTAGAATAAGAGGTATTTACCACAACCTGTAAATACCTCCTCCTGAGAGGTCACCATTTACGCAGTGTGGTAAATGCCTCAGGAAATTCTAGTATACTCATAATCAATACCTAAATTAATGTCAGCGTCTGATTACATAACTTGCTTTAACAGAATTAAACTCCAAACCAAATAGAATCCAGTGATACCTTCATTAACGTAGAATATAATCTAACACAAAGATCAAGGCATATAGGGCCTGATTACGATGGTGGTCGGATGAGCATCCGACCACCATTGAAGCAGCATTGGGGCCGCCCGAAAAGTAGTCGGCGGTGCCACCCACCAGATTCTGATGCGATTGCTGTGTAAGAGGACGGAAACATCACTTTTTCTATTGTGGCTTGTGCTGCGGCCCTGAAAAGGGCAGAGACACAAGCCACAATAGAAAAAGGGATGTTTTTAAACATGTATGCACCATGTGGGTGCTGTAGAGTGGTGAGGCTGGGCCTACCACGTGTATGTATATGCACTGAATAACTACACCAACACTTGCTTGCACTCAGCCGGAAAGACCCCGAGCGGTCTTCCGCTTGTTTATTTATACCGAGGGGCGAGCCCGCCCCAAGGTTGCGTGTGCGTGCGTGCGTGTAAGGATACAATGTATGTGAGAGCCCGGATGGCTCTCTACATCCCTCCTTTATTTTAGTCTCTTTCTGCAGGCACATTCATAGTCTCTTACTCATGGAGACGAACAAGCAAAGTCCAACAACCGTTGACTCGGCCTAGGATTGGGCCGCAGGTTGTAGCGACGATCCTGGGTCCGAGGTAGTTCGACAACCCCAGCCGGGGTTGTCCTCGGACCCTCGCTCGCATCCTCGACCCTTGGCTGACTCCGCCCGGCCGCAGGGCCTGGTGACACTGGCCTTGGTGGGGTGGCCATTCGCGGCAGAGTAGGAGTTGGATCAGAACAATTATCAAAGTCCATGTTTTCTTGGTCTCCATGTTCCATTCCCTCGGTCCGTTGACGCACATTGACATTGTCCAGTACCTTCTTGAAACATGAGGCATTCCTCGTCACGGTTTGGCCATTCCTCCTAGCTGTAATCATAGTCCCTTGCACTCGCTCCACTGTCCACACTTCTGGCTCAAAAGGAGTCCGAAACTTCCACCCAGGATGGCGATCCTTGACAACGACAGTGTCCCCCTGCCGGAGGGCTGGTTCTTTGGCATGCCGATGTGCGCTTGCTTTGATGTTGGTGGCCTGTCGCCGGGCCTGTATGGCCTCAGCGTCCCTTTCTCCCGGCACCCACGTGTTGACAGTGGGAATGCCATCCCTTGGAGCTCGCTTGAACAGAACATGAGAGGGAGCACACTTTGTCGTTGAGTGGGGTGTCTGCCGATAGGCTCCAAGGAAGTCGTCCAGGGCGGCCTCCGGGTCTTCGCCATTATCCACCGCAATCCGCAGCGCTCTGTTTAATGTCCGCATCAACCTCTCGACTTCCCCGTTGGCTTGAGGCCACAGGGGTGTGATTTTCCGATGTTTGATCCGGAGAGCCTCCAAGTAAGCCTGAAACTCTCTCCCTTGAAAGGGGGGCCCATTATCGGACTTGATTTCTTCAGGAAGCCCCATCGTAGCAAACACTCGGTTTAGGACTTTCTTGACCTGCGGGAACGCAGTGGATGCGATGACTTCCACAACTGGGAATTTGGAAAAAGAGTCTACCAGCACTAGCATGTGCCGCCCGTCTGGAAAACTGCCAAAGTCTATGCTGAGTTGAGCCCACGGGGCCTGGGGCGCTTCTTCCGTGAGCACGGGCGCTGGGGCAGGGTCTCCGCCCGTGATCGTGCATGCGTGGCAGGCCTGTATCATGGCTTCCACCTGGCTGTCCATCGCGGGAAACCACACCTTGCTCCTCAGGCGGGCCTTGGTCTTTGCCATCCCTTGGTGTCCCACGTGAGCCAGGCTCAGGGCTCGTTGCTGGAGGCTTTCGGGCATGACGATGAGGTGCCCACGCAGCACCACCCCCTCATCTCCGACGCTAAGTTCACTCCGTATCTGCCACAGCTGCTGCCTGGCATGACGCACCTCCGGCCGGAGGCACGAAGCGCCATCAAGGAAATGGGCCCAACGATTTCCTTCGAGTGCCTCCCTAACCTTCGCCAGGGTCTCGTCCGTCGCAGTGGCGTCGCTAATTTCCTGGAGCGACATGTTCTCGGGGCACGCCGCTAGGGTGACCATGTGCACTATCTCCTCCACTTCATCTCCTTCAGCATCGAGGGCCGGTGGGGGTGTGACATCCGGATGACGCGACAAGTAGTCGGCAGGGTT
Organism: Lissotriton helveticus; assembly: GCF_964261635.1. Lineage (NCBI taxonomy): Eukaryota > Metazoa > Chordata > Amphibia > Caudata > Salamandridae > Lissotriton > Lissotriton helveticus. Next base: position 916,096,769 of record NC_136067.1, read on the forward strand.
GTGTGCTCCTGGCCTGAACACCACCTTGAACCGGTAACCCTGCAGCTGGACAGCCCACCTCTCGATGCGTGGGGGAGCAAGCCGGGATGTCCCCGCAAAGAGGGGCAACAGGGGTTTATGGTCTGTGACCACCGTGAAATCCTGTCCACAGAGATAGAGGTGAAAGTGCTGGCATGCCCACTTGATGGCCAGCGCCTCCCTTTCAATTTGGGCATACCTGGTCTCCGTGTCGGACAGGGCCTTGCTGGCATAGGCGACAGGCTTCCACTCTTCCGGCCCATACTCCTGCAGCAGCACGGCTCCCAATCCCACTGGGCTGGCATCGACTATCAACTCGGTCCGTCTCCGTGGCTGGAAGTAGGCCATGACGGTATTGTCAAGCAGACTGGCCTTGACGGCCTGGAACGCCTTGTGTGCAGCAGCAGTCCAGTCCCATTTCTGATCAGCACGGGTGAGGGCACGGAGAGGCTCCGCTAAGTCGGCCAGGTTCGGGATAAACCGGCCACAGTACGTGGCCATGCCCAGAAAACTGCGGACTTCTGTTTGACTTCTAGGCGTGCTGGCCGCTTTGATGGCTTCGGCCTTCTTAGGGTCGACTTTAAGGCCTTCCCTCGTAAAGATATATCCAAAGAAGTCCACTGACTCCTGATAGAAGGCACATTTAGCGCGGTGGAGGGTGAGGCCGCTATCGGCGAGTCTCTGCAGAGTCGCCCTCAAGTTGGCGTGATGCTCCTCTAGGGTCGTTGAGTAAACTAGGATGTCATCACTCAGGTTGATCACCCCTTTTAGTCCGGAGAGCACCTCGCGAATGGCGTTCTGGAAGACCTCGGCGGCCGACGAGACGCCAAAACTGAGCCGAGTGTAGCGACGCAGCCCCACGTGCGTCGAAAACGTGGTGATGTACCTGCTAGCCGGCTCTAGCTCCAGCTGGTGATATCCGGAGTTGAGGTCTAATTTGGAAAACCATTTCGCCCCGTTGAGGTCAGCTATAATATCGTCCATAGTGGGGGTGATGTGTCGTTCGCGCTTGACAGCGGTGTTGGGGAGCCTCATGTCCACGCACAGACGTATGGCTCCCGGCTGCTTCGGTTTTGGGGCAACCACCAGGGGCGAGACCCAGGGTGTCGGGCCCGACACTTTCTCGATCACTCCCAACTCCTCAAGCTTGCGAAGCTCTTCCTCAACTTGGGGCCTGAGGTTAAACGGTACTCGCCGGTGTCTGAGAGCGACAGGTTTCACCGTCGCATCAATGTGTAGCTTAAACTTTTTACCCTTGAGCTTGCCGAGGCCTTTGAACAGTTCTGGGAAGTCCTTTAACATGAAGTCAGCGTGAGCCTGGTGTACTTGGTTGGCGAAAAACACCAGTCCCAGATCCTCTGCTGTGTGGCAGCTCAGGAGGGTGCCTTTCTTGCCCTCGGTGATGTGGAATCTGGTCACAGTCGAATATTCTCCGTTGACTACTGTGGTTTGAATCACTCCACGAAGAGGCATGGGCTCTGTCCCGCCATAGGTGTAGATGCGTGCCGCGGACGGTGCTAGCGTCGGCTTTGGGGACATGCGCTCATACTGGTCCGAGTCCATGACGTTCACGGACGCCCCGGTGTCTATCAGCGCGTTGACACTCGTCCCGTCCACTGAGACGGAACACATTGGAGGCGGTCGCCTTTTCGTGGATGCCCGGCTCACGTAGGAGATGACATACACCTCATCGTCTTCGTCGTCCTCATATCTGGGCCGGCGGTCTTGAGCCTCCGTGTCGGGAGGGGGTCTCTCCTGGTCAAGAGACAGCTGTCGGACTCGTTGGGTCACTGTTCTGGCGCGCGGGCCTGCTGCCCGGAACTTCCCTCCCCGGCAGACAGCAGCGAAGTGATTCATGCGCCCACACTTGAGGCACGTCTTGCCTTTGGCACCACACGTGGCCGTGGAAGGGTGGTCCACACCACAGTACCCGCACTGGCTGTCCCTCGGCGGGCCACCCCGCAGCCTTGCTGGCGGGAATCTTCTTTGGATCACCTCCACTCGCTCTTCCTTGATGGCCGGGGCCCTTGCCCCAGACGGGGCGATCACCGGGGTGCGCAGCGCGACCTCCATCTCCTCCGCCCGGGCATCCGACAACTCGTGCGACCTTGCCAGGATGAGGATCTCGTCTAAGGTGATCCCCGGCTGTCGGAGGATCAGCTTTCTCAGCAACTTAGATTTGCAGCCGACGATGATCTGGTCCCTGATTTCGTCGCGAGGGTTGATGAAGGGACACGTGCTCGCGAGCCGTCGGAGTCGAGTGTAGTACATGTCGACTGACTCGGAGTCCAGCTGCCATGCGCGCTTGAATTTGAATTTTTCAAAATCATTGTTCAACTGAGGGTCAAAGTGCGCGTTGAGGGCCGCGACTGCGGCGTCATAGTTGTCCTCGGCTCCAGTGTTCGGGAGCGATTCAAATAAGTCATAGATCTCTTGACCCCCATAGAGAATGAGGAGCGACCTCTTCACCGTACCGTCGGTTTCTCTTGTGCCCCTGAAGTACAGATTGAGGCGTCCGACCCATGCTCTCCAGCGGACGGCCGCCGTTGCCGGGTCTGCTGATTCGCTGAATGGCGGTATGGGTGCTACGCCGGCGTGCTGATGCGCATGGGGCGCGGGTGCGTGAGGACCTGCAGGGGCGCCTGCTCCGGCCTGTGCTTGAGCCTGTGGTTGAGCGGCGGGCGCAGCTGGCTGCTGCTGGGGGGGCTGGCCAGCCCCGTCTTGGACCGCTCCTGGAGCGCCGTTGTTCATGGCGAGGCGTCACTCTGGCCTTGCTGGTGCTTTCCGGGATGGCGGCGGCGTGAGGCGCAGGGCAGGGGCGCAGGCCACGCAGCGTTTCGAGGCGCCTTAGGGCGTGACGCGGGAAGAGTCAGCAGTGGCGATGGATAGGACCCCAGGGACCAGCTGTGGCAGCAAGGACAATGATGCACGGCCTTGTGGGAGCCAATGTGAATGGAGATGCCTTGTTGCATGTGCCAATGCTTGTTGCCTTTTTCCTTATTTGATTTTATTTTTTTTTTGATCGTGTTGACACCTTCAAATGTTCCCATTAATCGACTCACAGTCCGCGAGAACGTCCCTTCGCCCCACGAGGGCAGGAGCACAGCAGGAGGGGCCTGGCGTCGTGCCTAGCGCGCGCCGCTGCAAGGGCGCCTCATGCGCGGCAGCTCCGAAGAGCGAGGGCGGGCCCAGGGCGGGTCGTCACGTGGCGCTCGCCGGGCCTGCAGTCAGCAGGCGCGCCTCCTCCGCGGTGGCAGGCGGAGTGCGGAAGGCAGGGGCCGCGCAAGCGGGGCAGATGAGCACTCACCCGCAGGACCTTCACCCAGCCGCACGTCAGCCTCCGCCGGTCCCGAGTCCCGCCAGCCGAAGGCGCACCCTCACGGGAGACGCGTGGGCGGGTCTCAGGCGCACGGGGCCAGAGCAGCACAGCGGCAGGCACCGCCGCGCGAGGCAGACACACGCGGGTCCAGGTACACCGGCCTCGTCGCCAATGTAGAGTGGTGAGGCTGGGCCTACCACGTGTATGTATATGCACTGAATAACTACACCAACACTTGCTTGCACTCAGCCGGAAAGACCCCGAGCGGTCTTCCGCTTGTTTATTTATACCGAGGGGCGAGCCCGCCCCAAGGTTGCGTGTGCGTGCGTGCGTGTAAGGATACAATGTATGTGAGAGCCCGGATGGCTCTCTACAGGTGCCTGGCACAGTGCATAGATGTTTGGGGGCGCCACATATGCCCCCAGGGCCACATAGCGGAGGCCCACGGGGGACGGGGCCTGCTTTGAGCCCCTAAAGTCCCTTTCCGAGTGCCTTTCCATAGTGGTGGGTCCACCATAGAAGGGCTGTGGGAAAGGGATGTTGTAATCCCTACAGCGCGGGAAGCGCAGGCACCGCCCCCATTGTTTGGATTACGGTCTTTTTCCTCACCCTCTGCGCTTCGACCACCAGCATCGTAATCTGGTGGTCAGACCACTGCCCTAGATGTCGAGCGAACCACCACTAGCGGTCTGCTGGACTTCGTAATCAGGCCAATAGTGCTTAAAGTTCTCAATGTGAGGTCTTGGGTTAAACCTATGGAACTTCCCCAGAATAGAATGTGTCATTTTAAAAGCATGGCATGCTTGACAAGGTTTTCCTAAGGCCATCTTTTTGCCCTTCACATTTAGGGTTGAAGTGTAAAAAGGGGCCTGATGAAATTTGACTCCCTGGTGTTCTGATAGAGCAGTGGTGTACTTGGAATATCTCAGCCCACGTCAGAATGTTTTTTCACAAGTTTCTTTCGCATAGATGCTTCTTGAAAAAGCTGTAAAAGAAGTGTGGGAGTGATGTGTCATTCTTTTGTCTTTATCACCTCATAAGTAAGTCATGAGTTACTCCTTCATATGAATAAAAGCACATGTTAGGTAGTATCATACACCGGTAGGTAGGTGTGTGAGGCCCAGCTGCCACTCAATGTACTGTTCTTTCATCTCAGGAATGTCTGCGCAAGTGCCTTCCAAATAATTTGTACCTTGCAGAAAGAACAGACCTGATGCTCACCTAAATAAATGTCTCTAAAGAAGGACAGATGCAGGAAAGCATTTGGTAGATAAATTGTGTGTGGTTCTATAGGTCCTTAAAATAGGTAGTAATCAGTAGTTTATTTTATTTATTCGGTCGCAAAACACTCGTAATTTGCTCATAATTTACCGCCCTCATCAAGAGGGTGGTAAAGCACTCGCAAAAGGGAAGGGTTCCCCAGGAAACCCCTTCCACTTCCCCTTTGTGAATGCAGGGAAAAATATTTTTTAGGGGTAGGCAATGGTCCCAGGGACTACTACCTGCCCTTAAAAAATGAACCGAAAATGTTTCATTTTTCTTTTTTAAATGCATCCCGTTTTCCTTTAAGGAAAACGGGCTGCATTTAAAAAAAAAAACTGCTTTAATTAAAAGCAGTCCCAGACATGGAAGTCCGCTGAGCCCAGCAGGCCACCATACCCGGGAAGGCCAGACATTAATTCCCAATGGGGTCACAAATTGAGAGTGCCTCATGAATATTGATGAGGCATGCAATTTGCGACCACATTGCACAGTGTCTCTGACACTGTTGTACATCGGCATTAGCGACTCGCAAATTGCGACTCGCAATGTTTTGCAATTTGCAAGTCACTAATGCCAATGGTCGTACATCTGGCCCTATATTCTGAACAAAACAAGACCAAAATGACACAAATCCAATGTATAGAAGTTGAGATATTGAATTTTAAAGAAATAATTACAGTAAAGCGCTTAGAGGCAAGTAGTTCTAAAAAGGTTACTTTAGATCGCGCTGGACTGGGGCAAAGTCAAAGTTCGGGCCATCTGCAATGGGGTGCCACCTGGCTACAGGACCCAAGCAGGCCCCGGTGATCAAAGTACCTATCTTGGTCGCAAACAGAGAGATGCGTAATGGCGAGGCCTGCAGATGTGTCGATTCTCTGCAAGCAGTGAAGGCGATGCATCAGTTCTGAAGAAGGGTGCCGAAGTCGAGAGGTGTTGTGTGATGCACCATATTCTTCAACGTAGTGTAGGGGATGCATCGACCTCACCAAGCTGCAGTGGTGGTGATACGCTCTCCGATGCTTTGATCTCTGGAGACAAAGCGCTGGTTCCGAGGCGATGCGCCGATTTTATTCCCGCAACCGGATCGATGCACAGGTTCTGCTACACGCAAACAGGAGTTGCATCAAAATATGTATTGGAAGTACCTGGGCCACTTCCAGTGAGCCAGACACAGGAGCTGGGGAGGAGACTTTGATATCCCTGAGTCTCAAGCAACAGGAGGCAAGCCAACAAGCCCTTGGAGATCACCTGGTGGGAAGGCAGAGTCCAGCTCTCCTTCAGCAGGGTTAGAGGGCAGCACGCAGCAGGGCAACAAACAGAAACCCAGGTCTTCCAGATCAACAGTCCAGTTGAGTCCTTTAAGCAGCACAGCAGTTGTTCTGGCAGCGCTTCAGTTGCAAGTCCAGTAATGTCTCCTTTTAGGGGGCCAGAGACCCAGTACTTTACACCCAAAAGTAAATTTGATGTGGGGGTGAGTTCAAAGCAGCTCTCTGAAGTGCACAAACCTCCCTTTCAACCTAGTCTTGTTGCCAGACTATCTGTGGGATGTGGTAAATAAATAAATAATACCTCTATTTTTGAATGAATATATGAATAACAGATAGCTCAATAAATAAGAGTCAAGATTCGAGGTAGTAGGAGTTTTGCAGGTTTAATACAGCATAAAGGACAGGAACAGGACAACCTGCACAGGAATAGGATGACAAGGCCCGGCAGCTGCCGGGGCTGGATCTGGGATGAGCGCGCTAACTTTAATAACAGTACACAAGCATATATACTAAAACAGTTGCATTACAGTGAATACAATAGGCAGAGCAGTGGGTGTGGTCAATAGCAGTCGCGAAAGATAAGGGTGAAAGTAGGTGTAACAGGAGGCGTATACATAGACATGTGATGTAAACGTAACAGAGTATATCATAAATGGGGCGGAAACATGGAGGGGGCTACCTAAGGAGCCGGGACCTCTAACCTAATGGTGCGCGCAAACTGACAATGACGTGTTACTAGGAGAAGCTGGGGGCTATGAACTCTGTGCTAGGAGCAGAGACTGAAGTCTGGAGAGTCAGGGCGACATGTACCTAAACCCTATCTAGTATCTGATGTTTAGAGAACATGTTGATATAAACTAAAAGTCAGGAGGGGAAAGGCTAACAGACTCTAAGACTGGAGCATGCATTATTCTACATGTAGTGCGTTGAGGAATATTAAATGACCATAAATACAGTATTTCTCTTACATGGAGACGTAAAGGCTAGACAATGACGGAAACTATTGATGCGATTCAGTAGCTTAGGAATGCAGAGAAGGAGGGCTGGACTGATAACTAGAATCATAACATACTCTTGGCAGACTCGTAGGCAGAGCCAGGCTGAGCCGGGCACTGTGAGGCAGGAAGTAAGTGAAGGGTCGAGGATACAGGTGGGGGCTGTATCGCTCCTCAGCGAGGGTTCAGGAGACAGAAGCTGAATCTGGTGTCCGGGCCCATTTGAGGCCTAGAAACGGGGACTTTTCAATGAAATAACGTGCACACTGAGAAACGTGGCAACGTAACTTTACATAGGCCTAATACTCGTAGCTTTCACGAGAACTGGAAACTGGCATACTAGAGATGGACACAACTATAATTGTATCTTAAATCGAACATGGGGAATACATATGCATATTAATCATGCACACATAACATAAGATGGAGGACACGTAGGGACACAGAACATGGCAAAATTTACTTTTCCACATTCCCTCCTTGTCACTACGTTTCCATCAGGAAACATCAATATTCATGATACCATCTATCATTTCATACAGTATCATTTACTCGTCTCGAATTTTCTTGGAACTGGATTTGGAACGGGACTTGGGACTAGGAATACAAGATGTAGCACAAATGCCGCAAATCGCAGGGCCACATTGTAAACAGAGGCAGCAACTGAATATGATCGCTACTGCAATACCCAGAAATGACAATACTTTCCATCCCCAGGCGGAAATTATATTCCAGAACCAACCGGACCATGTCCAGGTGCCTGGATTTTGGTGTAACATATGGGCAATTTTATGGAGTCTGGTTATAGCTGAATAAACAGACGGCGCGTTATTAGGAATGAAAATGCAGCAACTAGATCCGATGACTCTACAGGCCCCGCCCCTATCGGCCAGTATGACGTCAAGGACGAGACGATTCTGGAGCACGACAATTCTCATAAAGGATTGTTCTTCGGTTAAGTTACCTAGAGCAGAAGTAGTCTCAATCACTACTGCTTCAAGTGTTCTGGTTAATCTACGTATCAGTTTACTATTCACGACAGTACCTAAATAGGGGAAGACACCTTTATTGATATCTATGTATTGCTCTAGAGCAGTTTCAGTATAATCGACAATCGGGAGGTCTCTCTTGTGTCTAGTATGTACTAGGTGGGAATTCCTATGATAGTCAGGTGGGGCTAGAAAAACTGGTGGCAGTAGGAAGGCAATGTAACAGGTTCCCTCCCAATCGAGGGGCAGACGAACATATGCGGTTTGACCACAAACAAAATAGGAATGACGTGAAGCTTTGAAAATAGATTTCCTACTGTCACTATACTTGACAATAGTAGTACAATCACTATGGCCTACATGTACGGAACCATTATTTCGGACACATAATTCGCCTTTAACTGGTAATACTGACATAGCAGGTAAGTCTGGAGTAGAATCAGACTGAACCGGGACCAGTGGTCATGCCCACATACTCTAGTCCACATGGGCAGTTTATTAAGTAGATCACATTCCTTGTATTGCAGTTTGAGAATTGGCGTTGTTCCCATCTCGTGCCATTTGTGAAGGTTAGGTTTTTACTCTTCTGGGTTTGGTGGCAACAGCTGCAATCACCACATGGGAAGTGACCCTGTATGCCAGTAACATTGTGTCTCGCCGTTTTGCTTTCCTGTGGTCTGGTGTGGACCACAATGTCTTTTATGTTTTTGCCCCTCCGATGCGCATGCATCGGTTTTTCAAAGCTCAGATCTCCACAGTTCAGGATACCCCAATGTTTCTCGATGACCTTTGACACTTGGTTTGATATGGTCGAGTAGGTTGTCACACAGATTGGTCTTTTATTTGTTTCTTTTTCATGGGGGTTTTCTTGTATAAGTGCCTCTCTGTGATTGTTTCTTGCACGCTTCATAGCTTTCTCGATGGTTCTGGTGGGATACTGCCTCTGGATGAGTTTAGTTTTCAAGTCTTTCGCTTGTTGGTTGAATTCACTCACTTGAGTTTTGCTCATGAGGTAATAGCCAACCAAGATCACAAGTATGTTCACAAAACAAGAAAACAAAAAAAACCCTAAGTGTGTCTTAAGTGTCTGTATGTGTTACATGTTGAATGTCATTTTTTCCTTTACAGGTTTAATGAAATGTTTGGGGCTCCAGGTGACTGCACCTGTCTGAGCCAACCATAGATGGTAACCAAACCTAATGGTTTTTTTCTTTTTTCAGGACATGTAAATACATGTACCAGATAACCGCTGTAGGCACATTATAGCCACCTTTAATGAGTGTATTTATAAATAAATGGAAACCCATTTTTCTTTAGAAAAACGTGAGTAGGGTTGGGAGTTGTGCCCCGTCCTGAAGAAGGTACACCCGTACCGAAACATGTCGACGCACACCAGAGGTTCTGTCCCTAATTAAGACAAAACACCTCGTCCCTTTGCACTTTTTTTAACAGCACCAGCTAGGGGTATTTAATAAAAATCTTTTTACTTCACCCACTAGCCAGGTACTTTTTAAACTTATCACTACACCTCCCACTCACATCCAAAACCCTTCACTTGCACTCAACACACACCACACATAGTCTGATTTGTCAACGCTCCCGCGTAGTCGCAGGTCGAAGCGTGCCGCATCCCTTTAGCGGGGTGCGAAGACCCCGATGATGAAGCATGACACCAAGGGGCCTGTTGGTGTGTGAGGGGTATTTTACACAACACTGTGTGCTTCCCCTCCCTTTTGTTCTCCCTTTTACACAGGTAGTAGGATTCTTCTTGTTTAGTTACTAGTGCCCGTGGAGTAGGAATCCTACTTTATACTCTACCTCCCCTCTTTGTTAAGTATAGTCTATAGGCAGCGCGCAGCTGCGGGAGCTTGTCCCACTGACATACTTTGTAACACACACATAAAAAGACACACACCCAGGGATAGATAAGAAGCCAGCGGTCCACCCACAATGGAAGATGAACATGGCCTCACCTTTGCTGAGGACGAGATTGATAGAATTCTAGCAGACAGCAACCTTTTTGAGGGCTTGTGTAATCAGGATACAGGCCCACAAACCAATGATTGGAATGAACTGCTGAACCTCAGGCGCAACCAAATAAAAGCAGCACTGCATGGGCTATTCATGACCCAATACCTGCGCAATAAAATGGCACCACCAGGCCTGATTGTTAAGAACGAACCACTGATTTTTCAACAAGATTTGATTTTCAAGAAAGAGTGGTCATTAATCTCTTGGCACTGTTCAAGAGACTGGTTAGTCCTTATAATAAAAACAGCTGCCAGGATTACACAGGAACTCAAAATCGAAATAAATAAGATTGAGATCCAATTGAAAACATACATGTCGCCGGAAGACCTGAAAACCAGACTCGAGGAACTTAATCAACAAATGACCGACTTCGAGTTCAACCTAAAACAGAGCAAAACCAACAAGTTGACGAAAGATGTGGCGAAGTTCACTCCTGAGAGTGCATACCCTTACACCAAAGCGGACTATGTCCCAAAAAGCAACTACAGCGACGCTGACGGTGATACATCGGACACAGGCTCGTCAGGTTCCAATTCAAGTGGAAACAGAGGCAACAGACAACGTAGAGGAGGATGGCGACAGAGACGCCAACAGTTCCCCAGACAAAGAGGTTGGCGGGGATATCAACCACCAAATCAATTCCAACAATTCATGGGTCCACCGCAATTCACCCCCTTCCAGTTTGGACCAGTGTGGAACCAGGAATACCATGATGGCTATTATGGGCAACAACAACAACAACCCTATGGAGGGCAACAACAGCCTTTTTTAGGGGCACGCCAGAACACACGGGGGAGGAACCGGAAAGGGAACAATGTGATGTGGGAAGACCAGGAGCAGCCCGATACCCGAACAACACGAAGCATGACGGGATCACTACCCAATCAACCAACAACCAGCAAGAGGGGGACCTAGTGGTGAACCTCACACCCATCACGTTAACAGTGATGCAGAAGAAAATCCTGAACAAGGGATTAGGGTATGTACCCACCCAGAAACCTGATATTTTCAAACTCAACATGGAACTCCACGACTTCTTTAGGAAACTAAAACTGCAGGCTTTCTTCAAAGACAAACCTTTACCAGAAGAAAAGACAGATACGGGTCTGAGGCTGAAATCTACCTTCACCCCTCCAGACTCAGGCATCCCCGTAGAAATACTAACTTTTGAAAAGGCAGTAACCACAGAAGTCAATAAACTGGACACACAAAGAAAAAAGATCTTCCACAATACCAGCGGAGAAGAACAACAAGCCCTACGAGATCTAACTGCCAACCGGGAACTTGTTATCAAACCTGCTGATAAAGGGGGAGCAATAGTATTGCAAACCCTTGAGAAATATGATGAAGAATGCCAACGTCTCCTGTCGGACGTACGTAACTACAGGGTTTTGAAAAGTGATCCAACAGAACGACTTCGAACAAAGATTGGAGGTATGGTGGAGGAAGGACTAGCCCATGACTGGATCAGTAAAAAGGAAGCTGACTTCCTACAACAACCCACCCCTAGGATACCATACTTTTATTGTATCCCTAAGATACATAAAAACATCGATAACCCGCCCGGAAGACCAATAGTCTCTGGGATTGGCTCTATCCTGGAACCTCTATCAAAATTCTCAGACGCCTTTCTTAGACCGATGGTACAAGCAACGGAAACGTACCTGAAAGACACCAAATCGGTCTTACAATTGTTGGAAACCACAACTTTCGATCCTACCACACAGCTCTTGGTAAGTCTCGACGTGGAGAGCCTATACACAAGTCTGCCCCACGAAGAGACACTGGAGATCATCGAAGAGGTACTCTTCAGCCACACTTGGAAATACCATACACCAAGAAACCTAGTCCTAGAGTGTATCACTATGGCTCTGAAAGAGAATTTTTTTCAGTATAAAGAGACACTGTATCTACAATCCCATGGAACGAGTATGGGAAGTACTTTTGCCCCAAGCTTAGCAGGACTATACGTCTACCACTTAGAGGAACGAAAAATCCTACATGAAAGCAACCCCTACCGTTTACAGATTGGCACCTGGAAACGGTACATTGATGATATTTTCATCATCTGGAATGGCGATGTCATCAGCGCCATGAATTTTGTAACCTGGCTAAATAACCAGAATGAGTATTTAAAATTCACAAGTACCGTCTCAAACACATCGATGGTCTACCTAGATCTGAACATTTACAGCGAGGACGGGAGGTTGAAAAGCACCACCCACTTCAAACCGACGTCCAGGAACTGCTTACTACGCTATGATAGCTTCCATCCCAGACATCTAAGGGAGAATCTGCCCTATGGGCAATTCCTGAGACTGCGGAGGAACTGCACAGAACTGAGTGAATTCAACCAACAAGCGAAAGACTTGAAAACTAAACTCATCCAGAGGCAGTATCCCACCAGAACCATCGAGAAAGCTATGAAGCGTGCAAGAAACAATCACAGAGAGGCACTTATACAAGAAAACCCCCATGAAAAAGAAACAAATAAAAGACCAATCTGTGTGACAACCTACTCGACCATATCAAACCAAGTGTCAAAGGTCATCGATAAACATTGGGGTATCCTGAACTGTGGAGATCTGAGCTTTGAAAAACCGATGCATGCGCATCGGAGGGGCAAAAACATAAAAGACATTGTGGTCCACACCAGACCACAGGAAAGCAAAACGGCGAGACACAATGTTACTGGCATACAGGGTCACTTCCCATGTGGTGATTGCAGCTGTTGCCACCAAACCCAGAAGAGTAAAAACCTAACCTTCAGAAATGGCACGAGATGGGAACAACGCCAATTCTCAAACTGCAATACAAGGAATGTGATCTACTTAATAAACTGCCCATGTGGACTAGAGTATGTGGGCATGACCACTCGTCCCGTCAAGATTAGGATAGGAGAACACAAAAGTAACATACGCTGCAAGAAAACTACAACCAAGATGGCAGCACATTTCCTGGCACACCAGCACTGCATCAACGACCTACGGTGGACCGTAATCGAAAGATTACCGTCAGAGACAGGCCTGTTCCAAAAGGAACAACGCTGGGTGTTTCGTCTGGCAACTCATGTCACGGGACTCAACGATGACATACCATGGAGTCAAATCTCCAGATAACCAACCAGTTATTGGACACCTAAAGAACCCTCCCCATTGATTGATTATCATTAACCCAATGGGCCACCACAGGTAGCACTCTCTACATCGTTATTACAAATTTTGGAAACGCACAGAATGCATATAAATTACCTAAAAAGACACATTTATTTGCTAATTGGAACCAGCGTTTTCAATCATCTGCCACAACTATTGACCAGTTGCACCAGGAGTAAAGATACACTTGAGGCGGAATGATCACAAATCCTCCTCAGTGACCAGCGCCGGTTCATAACTCCAGCACGCACATTCAGTCAATATCCAACCAGTGCGCATGCGCAAGAGAGTCACGAAGTACCAGACAGTGCGCATGCGCAATTTTTCGGCCCGTGCGCATGCGCTAGAGATCTCCGCAGAATCACCAAATGCGCATGCGCGAAGGAATGACAATCACACGGCAGAGGCAGAATATGGGCCACTGATCAGCGCGAGCCACGGGGCAGCCAGTAAGTGGACAACAAACGGAAAGTCCTTATTTGGACTTACCAGAACCCGGTAATAAACGAATGAGAGAGACGTACATGCCACATGTGACCCGACCACATACGTGGAGGGGGAGGGCCGCACAGGTATCGTCCATACATGGTCACTTACCGTTTCCGCCTATTAACCAATAAGAACACGCCTTAATCCCTTATTTATACAGCCTAGGGCATCCGCAATCCATTCACGGCGGAGCAGCACAAGGTGGTAGAAGGAGGCCAATATAGGCGGATTTCGTGAGTATTTCTCTAGAACAAAAACCGGGCCTCAGTAGGAGCTGAAATGTGAGTAAAAACGACAACACTGAAATCCACCCCTCTATTTTTATAGATTGTGGATCCACCTACCTACCTTGATGCCAGAGTTTTGCTCATGAGGTAATAGCCAACCAAGATCACAAGTATGTTCACAAAACAAGAAAACAAAAAAAACCCTAAGTGTGTCTTAAGTGTCTGTATGTGTTACATGTTGTATGTCATTTTTTCCTTTACAGGTTTAATGAAATGTTTGGGGCTCCAGGTGACTGCACCTGTCTGAGCCAACCATAGATGGTAACCAAACCTAATGGTTTTTTTCTTTTTTCAGGACATGTAAATACATGTACCAGATAACCGCTGTAGGCACATTATAGCCACCTTTAATGAGTGTATTTATAAATAAATGGAAACCCATTTTTCTTTAGAAAAACGTGAGTAGGGTTGGGAGTTGTGCCCCGTCCTGAAGAAGGTACACCCGTACCGAAACATGTCGACGCACACCAGAGGTTCTGTCCCTAATTAAGACAAAACACCTCGTCCCTTTGCACTTTTTTTAACAGCACCAGCTAGGGGTATTTAATAAAAATCTTTTTACTTCACCCACTAGCCAGGTACTTTTTAAACTTATCACTACACCTCCCACTCACATCCAAAACCCTTCACTTGCACTCAACACACACCACACATAGTCTGATTTGTCAACGCTCCCGCGTAGTCGCAGGTCGAAGCGTGCCGCATCCCTTTAGCGGGGTGCGAAGACCCCGATGATGAAGCATGACACCAAGGGGCCTGTTGGTGTGTGAGGGGTATTTTACACAACACTGTGTGCTTCCCCTCCCTTTTGTTCTCCCTTTTACACAGGTAGTAGGATTCTTCTTGTTTAGTTACTAGTGCCCGTGGAGTAGGAATCCTACTTTATACTCTACCTCCCCTCTTTGTTAAGTATAGTAGAATCAGACTGAACATTCAGGACCATAAAATTCGAAGAATAATTACCTAAGTTATAAACTTCATTTTCTAGATCTAACCCTGTTCTGTGGGGAAGACCTTGCTTGCCTGGGAAACATGTACTATTAAGAAAAAACATATCTGTTGAGGATGACGTTAACGTGGACCATGCTCCACACGAACCATTATGTGAAAATGGATAAGGAAAGAGTGGCAGAACTCCCTTCGGTGTCTGGAAAGGGGGGAGTCGACCACACACCCAACAATTAGTGGCATTGCTGGTCTGGTGTGAATAATGTAACATGCGGATAAAAGAATTATTACGCATAGCAAGACGATATGAGAGTTCATGAGGAGGCAGATCACTAAACGTATGCTCTACTGTAGCATTAGCAGACTTATTTACATGAGAAACTGGAAAACACAAGTAAAATGCATAACATGTGCAGGAAATCATAAGGCTAAAATATAGCAGAAAACATAAAATAATAGTGCAACTTTTAGAGTTCTCACTAACTCTCTCTCTGTGGGGGTCTATTATATACATGTCAGAAACCGGTCTAACCGTTTCACCTAGGGGAGGACTTAGACAATCAAACTGGCTGACTTATTTTACTAGACCTTAATTTTTCCTTATACTCCTGCTGCGGAGTTTTCTCTAACAGGGAGGGATTCGTATCATAGTCTTTTGCGGGACAGTCCTTAAGAATAGTACTTTGGCAGTCTTTCAAATCCTCGGAAATGTTCTTGGTAACAGACTTCAATCCAAAAAATGTTTTCACATGTGACAAATGGACCCAGCCCTTCCTGCCTTCCAGCTTGACGGCAGTACGGGTGGTCAGGAGGACCTGTTTGGGTTCTTTCCAGCGAGGCTCCAGCGGACTTGAACGATCAAAGTTCCTCACAAGAACCATGCATCCGGGAACGATTTCATGCGGTGCCACCTCGGTATTGTCTGGAAATGCGGCAGCAACCTGTGAACGACAAGAGTTGAGGGCAGACATCAAGGAAGCTAGGTAATCTGTCAGCATATTACTTGAAACATCGGTAATACTTCGAGGTCTAGGTGTACCCCACATATTAGGGGGGCGGCCGAATACGACCTCATACGGGGACAGACCTGATCTGGAATGTGCGACCATGCGCATATAAAACAAAGCGACTGGCAGAGCTACTAGCCAGTCTACACCTTTCTCTTTACATACTTTTGCAATTCGAATTTTCAGGGTCTGATTATGTCTCTCTACGAGACCGGCTGCTTCAGGATGGCGTACACAATGAAACTTCCACTGGTACCCTAACAGAAGGGAGATGTGTTTCATAAGCTCAGATGAGAATGGCTGGCCGTTATCAGAATATACGACCCTTGGGAGTCCATAACGGGGGAAGAATTCACGAACCAACTGCTTGGCAGTGGTCGCGGCTGTGTAATCTGGGACTGGATATGCCTCTGTCCATCTGGACAAAGCGCATACAACTACAAGGACATACTTGAAACCTCGACATCGCTCCATCTGAATATAATCCATCTGGAGGACTTCAAAAGGGTGGTCAGGGGGCTGGAATCCACCTTGTTCCACCGGGACACTTTTACCTGGGTTAAACTGGCAACATATCATACAGGTACGGATTTTCTGCTTGGCTGCAGCTCATAAATGCTTGTTGAACCAAATGTTCTGGATACTATCTAACATAGCTTTTTCTCCTAAATGTGCTGGACTATGTGCGGTATTGATAATGACTTGAACCATAGAGTCGGGGAGAAACCATGTGGCTTTACCCTTCGTCACCCATCCCTGATCTGTCTGGACCCCTCCTTGTTCGGACCATTTCTTGATTTCATCGGGAGTAGCATGTAACTGGATATCTATGACATCTTGAGTAGGGTCCTTAACTGTCATACAGGTAGTCAGATCTGAAGTATGTGTCTGTGTCTTATTAACTGGAATGTCTGGTGTCTGAGCTGTAAGCTTGGCTGTGCGATCTGCTAGATCATTACCTTGGGAAATAATGTCAGTAACTTTCGTATGTGCTTTGCATTTCATAATAGCAATAGATGTCGGTAAGTGTATGGCATCTAACAGAGCTTGAATAAGGAGACCATGCTGAATCTTGGTTCCATGAGAAGTCATGAAACCTCTCTCCTGCCAGAGCACTCCAAAGTCGTGTACGACTCCAAATGCGTAACGTGAATCTGTGTAAACATTAACTTTCAGGTTTTTAGCGTGTATGCAGGCTTGAGTCAGAGCAACTAGCTCTGCTGCTTGAGCAGACAGGGTGTCAATACGGTGTGTTTCTATAACTTCAGTGTCTGTAGTCACTGCATACGCGGCTACTAGTTCTCCTGTACTTGTTCTCATACATGAACCATCCACATAAAGTGTCAGGTCGGGATCTGGTAATGGAATATCTGTCAGATCTTGTCTTGGCTTTGTCATAATGTTAACTACTTCCACACAGTCGTGTGTGGCAGGATTTGAAGTAACTGATGGTAACAGTGTAGCAGGATTTAGAACGTTGCAGCGTCTGATTTCTATGTGTGGCTGGAACAGTGTCAATTCATAACCTGTTAAACGTGCAATTGTCAAGTGCTGAGTCTGTGTTCGGTTTAAAAGAACTTCCACGGAGTGTGGAACTTGTACTGTCAAGGAATGCCCTAACACTATGGAATCACTCTGTCTGATAGCTAGTGCTGTGGCTGCAACTGACTTGAGGCACGCAGGCAGCGCCTGGGCTACAGGATCTAGTGTGCTCGAAAAATAAGCACAGGGCTTGTATTGTCCTGCTTGATCTTGTGTGAGAACAGATAATGCTGTACCTTCACGTTCAGTGACGAAAAGTGTAAAAGGCTTACTGTAGTTCGGTGTAGCGAGAACTGGAGCTTGGCATAAGGCTTTCTTTAACTCATTGAAACTAAGTGTATGTTCAGATGTCCAAGGGAGGACAGTCGATACGGCTGCCTCCTGTGTCGTTAACTGTATCAGTGGCTTGGCTAGAAATGCATACTGAGGAATCCATTGTCTGCAATAAGAAGTAAGGCCGATAAAAGCACGTACCTCCTTCTGGGTCTTGGGCTGAGGAAGACTCGCTATTAACTGGATACGGTCAGGTGTCAACTGCCTACCCCTCTTGGACAGTAAGTGGCCTAAATAGATCACTTGCTGGACACAGAATTGAAGCTTCGAAGGGGACACCTTGTGCCCCATCTTGGCAAGGAAATACAAGACTGTAAGGGATGCTCGCTCGCAAGCACGTTCAGAACGGGCTGTGATCAGTAGATCATCGACATACTGGAGCAGGGCAGTGTCAGTTGGCATGTGAATATTATCTAGTTGTCTTTTCAGTGCTTGACTGTAAATACTAGGACTTTCTGTGAAACCTTGAGGAGCTCGTGTGAACATATAGCTCCTTCCATTTAAACAAAATCCGAAAAGAAACTGGCTGTCTGGATGAATGGGGACACTGAAAAATGCGTTCTTGAGGTCTATGACTGTAAAAAATGAGGCTTCAGAATCAATGGCTGTCAATAGGGAAGAGATATCTGGGACAACTGGGTACTGGGGAATAATACATTTGTTGAGTTCTCGAAGGTCAATCACTAATCGATATACTGGGGGTGCATTTGGATCAGTACGTTTCATGACTGGAATGATCGGAGAATTACATACATTGGAGTCAGTTTCTACAACTACTCCTTGAGCGATGAGCTCGTCAATAATTTTGGATAAGGCTGCTACAGCCTCAGGTGGCAATCTGTACTGTCTGATTCGTGGTAACACTACACCTGGTTTGAGAGTCACACGATGGGGTGTGATTTGCATGAAGCCAACATCAGTTGGACCTTGCGCCCATAGATGCTGCGGAACATTAGACAATCTCGGATCAAAATCTCGTAATACATAGTGACCCTTGAAGTCACGTAAGAACAATCGTATTCCCTCTGGGGAGCAGCAAATAACTGCACCTAATTCTTTCAGTGTTTTAATACCTAACAGATTTTCTGGGCATGACTTCGTAAGTAACAGATCAGTAGTGCGGGACAATGGACCTACTTCTAGAATAACTGGCTTAGATATCTCGTTTACAATAGGCTTTCCTGAAAATCCAAGGGAAACATTTCTAGAGCCTGAGAGCGGAGCCCCTGGAACTTCGGCGTGACTGATGGTCGTCCTACTTGTACCTGTATCAATCAAAAACTTTCTGTCTTTCCCTAATACTTGACTATGAACATAGGGACCTTCTTGATCTACAGGTATCTCGATGAGAGGCAAGCCTACCTCCCTCTCTAGGCTGTTTCATGAGTACGGCTGATACTCTGGATACTCGGACTGTGCATACTGGTACATCTGCTGTGTAACATGCTGTGTTGCAGCAATAGGCTGCGGTGCTGGAACTGTCTGTTGTGCATTCTGTGGCTGAGAAGTCTGTGAAACTTGTTCTTGTCTAGACGGACGTGGTCTTTCTTTAGTTTTACCGGTAGCTATGTTGTGTTTCAGAACTGCACACTCGTTTATATAGTGACCTGGCTGTTTACAATAATTGCAGGTCCCTTTAACGGGAACTGCAGGATGACTGGCTTGATTCGTACCCCTCTTCTGACTGTCTTGAGGAACAGATTGTGCAACTAGTACTTTCATTTTCGTGTCTTTCATACGTTTTCTTTCATGATCTTGCTCTTCTCTGATTCTATTCTGGTGATATTGAAGCATCTGTAACATTTGGGACGGGGTATTAGCCTGCCAGGTACTTTCGACTTTCAAAACTCGGTTCTTAACTTGTGGACTTGAATTCTCGACTAATTTAGTAACAAAGAGATGAGGGTATGACTCGCTACTTGTCTTGAGGCCACTGTTAATACTAAAGCATTTCTCGAATCTAGAATAAAAATCACTAGTGTCTTCGTCTTGTTTCTGTTTACAGGCTGAGATTGCATCCCAGTCTTCCTTTTTAGTGGCTAATAATCTGGGCAAAACTTGTATCAATAGTTCAGGTAATTCTTTACATTTCTCTCCTAGACCGGTACCTGGTACTCGTATCTTATCTTCAGCTTCTAGAACTGCCCAATCGATCTTTTTCTCTCCCACCTCCCATTCTTTTTCCTTGAGTTTTTCATATACCCCTGCGGGCAACAGGACTTTTAACATTTTAATAATATCTGGATACGTGTATTCTCCCATATGGAGCATGTCTTTTAATTCTCGGTGGAACCCTGCTGGATCTTTGTCATGACAGGGAATTAATTTCTTCATCTCTAAGAGTTCCATCTTTGTAATCGGGGTGTAAACAAACACTCGTTGCATTTCACCATCTGCTGTCCTGACTGGGTGTACTTCTCGTAACGGATTCTGTCTATCTATGTAAAAGGGTTTACTTTCTGGGGGTGAGACATGAACAAAATGCGGGTTCAAGAACGTTCTATATTTGTGACGCTGTTCTAGGATAACACTAATTAAATCGGTGCCTAGACCTTTCCATCTATACTGGAGTAACTCGTTCAGGACATCGTGTAACGGACCTGGATCAGAGTGTTGACCCTCATACAGAGTAATGAGGTGCTGGATCATATACATACCCACCAGTCGTTGCTCGGCTGGAGGCAGTTTCAGAAACATTTGTGCCACTATTTCGTCTGGAAAAGTGGTAGAATCAGTAATCCATCGGACTGCTGATCGGGCTAGTTCTTGTTCATGCATAGTACTTAACTCACTATAACCGATTCGTGATTTCAGTATGTGATCGGTAGCTTGAAATACTTGTTCTAGAGAACCTTGCTCTGGTGCTGGATGAGGAACAGTTTTCTTGTAATCTAGACGTGAATGTCGGTCGGAAAGTCTAGTTCTACCTACATACGCTATTCTAGTGGGATTCTCGTCGTCTACCTCTTCAGTAGAAGAGTCATTTTCTTTCTCGTTTACTAGTGCTTCTTTGCGTTTCTCGTGTAACCTTATTATTTCTTTACGGATTTTCTTGTACATACTCTCTATACTACTGAGTGTCCTGTGTTTACCCTCGGCTATATTATCACTCCACCTTGTCAGGATTCTCATTTCGGCCGGATCTTTAGTCGGATAATCTTGTTCTCTTATTAGACAATTAATCAGAAACTTTAATATCATGAGCTGGATCTCAGCTTTCCTTTGAGACATAGCTTCGCCAATACTTTCTGGATCATCCCCTGTACGGATGAAACGATATATTCTGTCTAGGTCTCCTTTCATATCCGGTAGGGTGTCCAAATACCCGGTCACCCGTCTTACACGGATGGAATATATTACTGTACTATCATCACCTGTGACTGGATCATAGCGGCATTCAGTAAGAGCTCGTCGGATATCTGCAACGGACTTATATTTGGGCGTGCGCTGTAACGCACATTCATGTAACTCGGCCAACGTTCTACGTTGGTGTGGTGGCGGGGTACCAGGAGGACCTCCTCCTGCGGCCCCTAAACCGGAATCGTCGACTGATACTCGTCGTACCGGTGCGGTGGGAAATTGTAATGTAGGCTGGACCGGGGGTACCGTAGCGGGTACTGCAAAGGGTGCCCCGGTATCTGGGGGAGCAGGAATTGCCTGATTTACAGGGACTGGCGGAACAGGATTTGCATATTCCGGGACTGTGTCGTCCAA
This sequence comes from Lissotriton helveticus, assembly GCF_964261635.1. Classification (NCBI taxonomy): domain Eukaryota; kingdom Metazoa; phylum Chordata; class Amphibia; order Caudata; family Salamandridae; genus Lissotriton; species Lissotriton helveticus. The sequence continues at coordinate 916,118,127 of NC_136067.1, forward strand.
ATAGGACGAGATGAAAATATCAGCTGCGGTCGGTTTGTGACGTAGCTTAGTCGGAACTAATGGTGGCGGTAAATTACTGGATGCCTCCGGGGTAGCTTTTGGCAAGCCCTCGGCAAGAAGAGGATTCATACCCTTAATAAGGGCATGCCTCTGTCTGTCTGACTGTTCGGTTTTGACTCGTTCACCTATCTCGATTAATTCCCTTTCTTGGGCTCGTTCTAAAGATTCTCTACTTAATTCTGACTTTCTGATTTCTTTTTCGGTTCTTCTATGAGATTCTTTACGCCATAACTCGATGGCATCTTTCTGTGACTGTCTGGCTTTCTTTTTCCATAATGCTTCTTCTACTCTCATGATGCACTCGGCATCCCACGTACCTGATACGGGCCATCTATACTTTTCCTCTAACTGTTTGGTATACTCTACCCATAAATCTAGATATAATATGGCACTTATGCCATGCTTTTGATACATAAAATGACCTGGACTGTCCCTAGGCGGGACAGGAACTGCTGCTTCTAGCAGACCTTTTCTGGTTTTTAACTGACGTAGTTTAGAAAATAAGGGCATGACTGAACTGTAACCTAGACACAATACGCAATTACAATACACAATGAACACGATAATTACTCCACATTCATACCACGACATTACAATACATGAAAAACATTTAAAATAACAGTTCGAACAGAATACTACCTGGAATACTGAAAACAGAATACATGAATTTTCTCGAGAAACAGAACTGACTAGAACAGAAACTAGATGCACTGCTAAAACAGTACGAAACTTACCGGTCTCATAAAGAGACACGTTAGGACCCGCATCCACCAAAGTGGACACTTCGTTTTGGGTCTGTGTACCACCAACCCACGGACCAGAGTCAATTAGATTGACCCTGTCTAGATACTACCCCAGCAATGGTACTCACCGGGCAGCAAGAACGGAAGGCCTCGGACTGGACTGGACTGCTTCGACGCCGGACGGACGAACTTCGGACTTCAGTTACGGGTGGGCCTCCGGATACCTCGGACCTTGGACTCTCGGCTTGGGCTCTGGTCGGGACTCGCCGCGTTCCTCCACCGCCTCGTCTGGATGCTGGACCGCCACCTCCGTCTCCTCCGTGGGCCTGAGGGATACTTGAAGCAGAAATATCTGCCGGTGCGCAGAAGAGTTCCGTCACGGCTGCAGAGGGTCAGGGGGCCGGCGTGGCTTCACCGGCGCGTGGGGAAAGGGCAAGTCCCTATTCGGGCGCCATTATGTGGTAAATAAATAAATAATACCTCTATTTTTGAATGAATATATGAATAACAGATAGCTCAATAAATAAGAGTCAAGATTCGAGGTAGTAGGAGTTTTGCAGGTTTAATACAGCATAAAGGACAGGAACAGGACAACCTGCACAGGAATAGGATGACAAGGCCCGGCAGCTGCCGGGGCTGGATCTGGGATGAGCGCGCTAACTTTAATAACAGTACACAAGCATATATACTAAAACAGTTGCATTACAGTGAATACAATAGGCAGAGCAGTGAGTGTGGTCAATAGCAGTCGCGAAAGATAAGGGTGAAAGTAGGTGTAACAGGAGGCGTATACATAGACATGTGATGTAAACGTAACAGAGTATATCATAAATGGGGCGGAAACATGGAGGGGGCTACCTAAGGAGCCGGGACCTCTAACCTAATGGTGCGCGCAAACTGACAATGACGTGTTACTAGGAGAAGCTGGGGGCTATGAACTCTGTGCTAGGAGCAGAGACTGAAGTCTGGAGAGTCAGGGCGACATGTACCTAAACCCTATCTAGTATCTGATGTTTAGAGAACATGTTGATATAAACTAAAAGTCAGGAGGGGAAAGGCTAACAGACTCTAAGACTGGAGCATGCATTATTCTACATGTAGTGCGTTGAGGAATATTAAATGACCATAAATACAGTATTTCTCTTACATGGAGACGTAAAGGCTAGACAATGACGGAAACTATTGATGCGATTCAGTAGCTTAGGAATGCAGAGAAGGAGGGCTGGACTGATAACTAGAATCATAACATACTCTTGGCAGACTCGTAGGCAGAGCCAGGCTGAGCCGGGCACTGTGAGGCAGGAAGTAAGTGAAGGGTCGAGGATACAGGTGGGGGCTGTATCGCTCCTCAGCGAGGGTTCAGGAGACAGAAGCTGAATCTGGTGTCCGGGCCCATTTGAGGCCTAGAAACGGGGACTTTTCAATGAAATAACGTGCACACTGAGAAACGTGGCAACGTAACTTTACATAGGCCTAATACTCGTAGCTTTCACGAGAACTGGAAACTGGCATACTAGAGATGGACACAACTATAATTGTATCTTAAATCGAACATGGGGAATACATATGCATATTAATCATGCACACATAACATAAGATGGAGGACACGTAGGGACACAGAACATGGCAAAATGTACTTTTCCACAATCAGTCCTTTGAATTCAAGTTTTGTGAGATAGTATTGTTTTTAACATATACTGCACGGCAATTGAATCATAAATAGGAGTAATTATTATATATATTCCCCTTACAGGTGGTAACTGGACTGTGTCAACCCCTAATGTTCATTAAGATAATTACAACGGATTTTTAAGGCGCAAGTGTAATTACACTGACATGAAATATATTGAGTGCACCTCAGCGAGAGGTATGTTTTGAGCCATTTGGCACTAAGATTGAATGATCGATCTTTTGATCTGGAAAACTGATATGGTGCTTTTACTCATTTTCCCACTGCAGGTTTGGATTGATTTTCGACCTGTAATATATCTGTTGATGGTGTGTTTGTATCCATTTTAAATTTGTGGCATATGTGTCCATATGCTGAGTGACCTCCAGAGCTGGGGTTCAAACTAAGTTGTACGCACAATGTAAAAGATAGTGACCAGTGTTGAATGAGGTGTATGAACAACCTTGAGTGTGATATGTGTGCATTTACAAACCTATAGTCCTGATTGCAGTGAGATGTTATTCATTAAGAAAAAAATAGAAAAAGGTTCCATTTATGGAGAATAAATTCAAATGATGTACTGCTCATTAATTGTTACAATGTAAATATAGGCAGTGGTTTTTGGGATCCCGTTTGAATATTTATATATTTATATATTTTTATATGCTATTTTATTCAAGATTATTAACAAATTGGTATTTTATACGAGGGCAATTTATTATATTTTTGTCCTGAAGAAGGTGGTAGTAAATCATGGTTTCCACCGAAACACATCAATGCATCAAGCATGGCAAGTTTGAGGAACAGAGGAACACAATAGAGAAGGAATTGTTATCATGTGTTTTTACTGATTCCTACAAGCTGGCCGAAATCAATGACATATGTGATTGTCTTGTATGTTTTCTCTCTTTTTATTGACCTTATGTATTGTGATGTACTTTTATCATATTCACATTGAGTCCCTTTTATTGCGCTAATTGTGTCTGTTTTTTTTATATTAAGTTTGCACTGAAAATTGATATGAGGAATTTTTTTAAACTTGCAATTCAAATATTTACGCTCCGTTGTATGACATTTGGCTCATTCAGGATTGGGGTTATGTATGACAATACGAGAGTGTGTATGCATGAAGGTTAAGAATGAATAGTCACTCCAAAGGGAATTATTCTTAACTTGAAAGTAGTTTTAAATGCCAAGTTGAAGTGGCAGTAAACTGCACACAGAGGCACTGTAGTGGCAGGCCTTATACAGGTTTGACTGGCTACTTATGTGGGAGACACGATTTATTTAGAACATTTTATTTAAAAAATGTATAGAGCGCGCAGCTACCTTCCATGGAGGTGTCCCGGCGCTAAGGCAGTCGAAGCACACAGGGCTCTCAGAAAGATTAGGAACGGTTGAAGAGCCAGGGTTTTAGAGCTCGTCTGAAGGCTAATTCTGGTTCCATCAATCGGAGAGGGAGAGGCATGGCATAGCAGAGTTTCGAGGTCCTTACCGCGAAAGCTCTGCCGCCTACACTCGCCTTACGAAAGCGAGGAACGGTGGGGAACTTTAAGTGGTTCGATCTCAAGGCCCGATCGTGTTGATAGTGTGGCAGTCTGACTCTCAGGTATTCCTGGGCCTCAATCCCTGGTGACTCTGTAAGCCAGGGTGAGTGCCTTAAATTCAATTCTCCTACTGACGGGCAACCAGTGAAGTCTTTTCAAGTGGGGAGAGATAGAGTGATGATAGGGAACCTTACAGATCAGTCTGTCTGCAGCATTCTGAATCATTTGTAGTCTGCGGATCAGATGTGCTGGAATTCCCAAATAGAGACCATTGGCATAGTCCAGATGAGATGTGATTAAGGCATGGACTACCGTCCTCCTACAGTCCAACGGGACGAAGTGGAGGAACTTCCTCAAGGTTCACAGTTTCCAGAAGCAAGAGGAGTATTGCCGAATCTGGGACTTACAAGAAAGGTCATTATCAAATCCAAATTTCTCACCGAGTCCACTGGTTCAGGTGGGGGATTAAGTTCTTGTGGTCAGCAGAGCTTAGAGGGTGGAGGGGCCCGTTGAGTGAAGAAGAGCATGTTGGTTTTCTCCGCATTCAACTTTAGGCAATTTTGGGTCATCCAACCCGAAATGTTACACAGAAACCGTCTAAAGTTGACCAAGGCGGCCTCCGATTGTTCTTTAAAAGAGAACAGAAGTGGGGTGTCAGCAGCGTAGGAGATCACCTTCACCCCGAGGGATTCGACTAAGGCTTCAAGAGGGGAAAGGTATACATTGAAGAGGAGAGGACTCAATGCTGTTCCTTGGGGAACCCTCATACAAGGGACTTTTGGGAGGAGGCAAAGGGGCATTGAAAAACTTGTTGTGAACTGTTCTCTAGGAAGGACCGGATCCAGGACAGTGCCCTGAATTCCCAAGTGTCTAAGTCTCTCCAGAAAAATCAGATGGGCCACAGTATCGAAGGCTGCAGACAAGTCCAACAGCACTAGCATTGCTGCGTTTCCCTGGTCAAAGGTCTCACAAACACTCTCTGCCACTTCTAAGACTGCGGTTTCCATACTGTAGCCTGTTCTAAAGTTGGACTGGGAGTCGTGGAATTGATTGTTAGATTTCAGGAAATCCGAAAGTTGACTCTGGACTATCTGTTCGAGAATTTTCACTGGAGCTGGCAGAAGAGAAATAGGTCTAACATTTTTATATTCTGCATGGTCGGCGTCTGGTTTCTTAAAGATTGGCAGTAGGAATGCTTGTTTCCATGCTGCTGGGTAAATTCCTGAACTCAGAGAAGAGTTCCTGATCTGGTTCAGGGGGCCATTAATAGAAGGGGCCAAAAGTAAAGTAAAAAAATAAAGCGAATTTCGTAGCGCGCAAGCATCGCAAAATGCGAAGCAGCGCGCGCAACAAAATTAGTTTTATTTTTTAAATTGTTTACTTACCTGCAAATGTCCATATTCCGGTGTTTACCACTGTCCACCTTGCCCCACCCCCGCACCGCCTCCCTGCCCCACCGAACTCCCTCCACGGGCCGCGGCTGGCCTGAAGCAGTCTGGTAATCTATTAGCCCTACAATATCGATGCCTACCCTCTCAAAGGATGTGCCAAAGACATGCAATGGGTTAAGGGTTGCTTTAAGCCTCTGCCCTGTCTTCCTACTGGCCCGCCAGGTCACACAAGTCCTACAAAATGCATCTGAGGAACTCTTAATCCTAGGGGAATAGAAGTGGGGGACAAGCCTTGCAAAGGTCTTGTCTTGCCACAGGTGTCCTGCCAGGGGTATTTCATGAGACTGCTCTAGTAGGAAGGTCCTGTAGCTTTGAGGAACCACCAGGACCATTGCTGCCCCATGCCCAGGAGCCTTGGGCTCACTGTAAAGACGGTTGTTCACCCAATAAATGTGGTGACTATCAGAGACATCACCTGTGGCTTCAGCCTGTTGCCTCATGCTCATGAGGGTTGGTGTTGGAAATGGCCCTTTTTGCAGGGTTATCCCCAAACTTTTTTTGCTTCTTCCTCATTTATTTTTCCTGACCTGTGGTTGTTGGCTATAGGACTCTGGGCACTGTACCACTGCTGATCAGTGCTAAAGTGCATATGCTCGCTGTATAAATTGTTATTATAATTGGTTATCCATGATTGGCACAATTGTTTATTCAGTAGATCCCTAATAAAGTGCACTGAGTGTGTCAGGGCTGGTGATTCAAATGCTTCTAGTGGACCTGCCAGGAAACAACTAAGGGTTGGCTCTAATCAGCAAGGCTGAGCCGTAATCATAAATAACAAAAGAGAATTGCCAATACTGATAATCGAACACTTCATATAATTTTAAATGCAGTACTTGAAACAACATTCAAGACCAAGAGCTAGTTAATAGCTTTTATTATTCTTTAAGATTTTATCAACACAAAAATCATATTTTTAGCGAATGCATATTCCAAAAAACAAACATAGAGAACATATTCAGCCGGAGGTAATGTACACGAACTAGGGATAAGCAACAAAATAGTTCTTAACATCAGTGCTTATCGCTCTTGCAGACAACTGTGTGGCTGTGGCCTACGCGTTTCGAATCCCGTTGGATTGTGGGGATTCTCTTCAGGGCCTTTGGTTTTCTCTAGGTAGAAAAAAATAAAGAAAAGAAGAGAAGAAATATAAAAATCTCAACATGACATAGTTAATTTTACCAAGCGATCAACATCAGGCGCAGCACTCAGTGACCACCCTCTTCTACACAGACTTACCACAAAGCAAAAATGCCCCTGCCCCTTGCATTTTTGAGCGATAAGCACTGATGTTAAGAACTATTTTGTTGCTTATCCCTAGTTCGTGTACATTACCTTTTTTCTAAATAATATTTGATTTTGATATAGGAATGTACCTTGTGCGTGACTAATTATTAAGTGACAATAGTGTTAAGTGCCCCGCAGACCTTGGCTTTTTTTCCTATTTTTTCCTTTTCCTTGTTTGGTGCTACATTGTAAATATTGGAAAGACTTTTTGTAAATTTTGTATCGCTTGAAGCTATTGTACCCCCTCTACCTCTTTGAATGGCTGTATTGTGTATGCTTGTGATATGTGTGACATGTTGAATGATTCCCAAAGTTGACCTCCGGCTGAATATGTTCTCTATGTTTGTTTTTTGGAATATGCATTCGCTAAAAATATGATTTTTGTGTTGATAAAATCTTAAAGAATAATAAAAGCTATTAACTAGCTCTTGGTCTTGAATGTTGTTTCAAGTACTGCATTTAAAATTATATGAAGTGTTCGATTATCAGTATTGGCAATTCTCTTTTATATCTAGTGGACCTGCAGCACTGATTGTGCCACCCACAAGAGTAGCCCTAAAATGGTGTTTCAGTCCTGCCACCGCAGTGACTGTGTGCAGTTGCTAACTGCCATGTTGACCTGGCAAGTGCACCCACTTGCCAGTCCCTGAACTTTCCCTTTCCTGCATATTAGTCACCCCTATGGCAGGCCCAAGGGCAGGGTGCATTGTAGGTAAAAGGTAGGACATGCCCTGGTGTGTGTGACATGTCCTGATAGTGAATTACAGCCATTTTCATTTTTCACTATTGCAAGGCCACCTGTTCCCCATTGGCCATAATGGGCAGTTTGATTATAACATCTTGCAATCCTAACTGACCAAGGGAGCATGGTAGAAATTCGAGTTTAGTATGCCTGACCTCAGAATGATAAAATACATCTTTTAATGAAGTTGGTTTTAACATTCTGTGTTTGAAAATACCACTTTTAGAGAGTAAATATTTTCGTGTCTAACCACCCATGCCTGTCTCTGCTAGGTTGTGTATTCCTTGTCTGGAGTTTGAGTGACAGGGGCAGGGGGATTCCAGGAGACAGAGTGAGTCAGCACAGTGCTGAATAGAGAGTTCTACATGTAGATGGGTGGGAGGAGTTGCACCTGGGACCTGAATAGGGCTGTGCCTTCCCTCTACAATGCTGGCTCCACCTCCTGTGGTGCGTCTGATGTATTTGCCCTGCCTTGTGAAAGGAAAGAAGGAGTCATGTAAACAGAGTGCTCCAGGACTGACTAGAACTGGTTTGGACTAGGCAAAGGCCTCTCTGCCTTTAGAGAACAAAGAGAATATTGGTCTAAATACTGGGGCCCAGACCCCTAGACTTTAGATCATCCTGGAATCAAGAAGGAACCTCTGCCAAGGAGAAAAGCTGGAAGACTGAACAGGAAGTACTGACCTGCTGTGTAGGCTGACCTGCAGTTGCTATTCTGCCGAAGAGAGGGGAAGGATTTTGCTGTTGCTGTGTCCCCTGCTTGAAAGGGTCTTCCAGGGCCTGAGGAGAGTTGGCCTCCTATTAAGAAGTCCCAGGAACAAAAGGACTTCACCCCCAGCTTCCCCCTGAACTCTGAAGTGTGAGTTCTGACCTGCCTAGAGTGCTTGATTTAGTTGTGGGTTCTCTGGAGGTTATTTCCTGCTGTTTGGGGAGCTGGAAAAGAAGAAGAGAAGATCTGCAATTGCCACGCATCGCTTGCTTGAGGAGCTCAACGTCGACAGTGCAAAGAAAATCCCGTTGGCGCGAAGATCGTCGCAGCGCCTGTTGCCGCTGCAAGAACCGACGCATCGTCCGCTTGCGGAGTACATCCCCAGGTGAGAGAAGATTCCTGTTGCTGCAAACATCGTCGCAGAGCCTGTCGTCGCTGTGAGAACCGGCGCACATAGCTTGCCTGCGGAATACATTTCCATCGCTGCGAACATCGTCGCAGAGCCCAGCACCAACGCTTCGAGGGGCCGCGTCAGAAGAGGATCAATGCTGCGCCGTGCATCGCCGCTGCACCGCAGATCATCGCCCCCCCCCCCCGGAGATCATCGCATCGTACCTGTGCGAGACATTTCCCACTGGAGAACCTGCAACCCGGAATCCATACAAGGTATCGCATCGCCCCCCATGCAGACCGGATTCGACGCAACCCGCCCGCTGAGTGCAGCAGGGTTGTCGCATCGCTTCCCCAGGGTCTCAGGAGTGACGCATCGCTTGTTTTCTGATGCTGCAGCTGCCATTTGGAACTTTTGTCGCATCTACAGGTACTTTGGGCTAAAAGTGACGCACATGTGGATTATTTTAGTGCAAACCCTTGAACTCTTTTTAAAGTCTTATTTTGGAACAGTGTATGTTGCATTTTTGTCACTTTGGTCATGTGTAGTCTAGATAAAAATACTTTATTTTTCTAAACTAGTGTGGAGTCTATTTGTGGTGTTTTCACTGTGGTACTGTGAGTTTTGGTACAAATACTTCACACATTGCCTTTGATAAGCCTGTCTGCTCGTGCCAAGCTACCAAGGGGGTGGGCAGGGGTTATCCAAAGAGTGTATCCCCCTTACTCTGACTAGTAGCAAGGGTCCTTATTTGGGCATTGGTACCTACATCTTCCAACTAGAGACCCCCAGATCTAACATTTGGTTTCTCCCTTTTTGCCCTACAGAACTCCTCCTTGGTGGGTCCTCCTTCCACATGTCATCCATCAAGCTTAGGCAGGTCACCAAGGGAAACAATTTCCTCCTCAGTGGCTCCGGGACGGCCACCTCAGGTGCCCATCCTTCTCACCGGAGGTACATACATGGATTGGTTTCATACGTGCCCTGCCTCTCTCCTTCCTAGCAGCTGGCTGGGCCATTGTTCCAAGCTCCAGCCCTTTTTGACTCCTATCCAAGCCAGCCATGGACAATGTGGTGGCACAGATCCAGTCAGTTAACCCTAACATCTCACAATGAACCATGAGCCCCACTTCCTACCAGGTAGTGTGCTCTAAGTATATTCCCAACAAACAGTCCACAGGCATGGCAGGGTTCACTGCAACTTTCAGAAGACCTGAACACCTCCACTTAAATGGAACAAGGGCCACTGGATAGTGACCCTTTCTGTCGTCAGCCACCACATCCTGGTGAAATGCATGGGGAATTACATGTTCTGGGCAAACTAGCTGACTCCTTACCATAGTTATACTCAAACCCTTACCCATTGATGGTAATCCAATGTGTATACTTTGTAGTATTTGAGGGCACATGGATTCTTGGAATCATCTCACTGTCACACAGGTACACTAGGGTACCCTACTAAACTCCCCTCCATTAACTAGGACAAACTCCCCCCTCCCGCTACACTTGCCACCACTGGAATCTTTTCTACAGTGGGAGGCTGTGCTCTTTTTGTACACTTGGGAGCCCCCTTGTAGTGTCCATACTCAAAGCACCCAGTTGTTTTTCTTCTGGTGGCCAGATTGTGAATCTTAACCAGATACATTCTCCTCTGAGTTATTTTGTGGGCCTGAAGAGAACTCCTTCTTTCTCTCTCTCCCCTCCTTCCTCTAATGGGAACCCTGACCACCCTTTTGGGAGCCCCCCAGATATCATTTTGGACACTCTGATGCTGACCCAGAGGCCCGCCTCCTCAGCAAGTTTCCTGGAGTACATAAGCTTGCTATCAAACAGGTGTTGGCACAGCTCTTGAAAACAAGAATCTTTAAAAGCAAGTTATACAACCCTTCATAATCATTCACTTTGCTGCCCCACACCCAGCCATTCAGTGCCTTACCAGCATAGCCAAATAAATCCACCCATGTTTGTGTAGAGAGTTTGTGACTGTACCTGGACCATTGCCTGTACTTCTCAGAGGCCAGTCCAAACTTTCTGACTAAAATGGCCTTCATACTTAAGAGACTACTCTATGATGTTTCATTACTTGTTGATGTCTGTCACTTACATCCAGAACTGAATTTATTTATATCAAAATATGCATGACATTATTTCAAATGAAGAGAAAACACTTATACCAACAGTAGGAATTGGATCTGTTTCAGAAATACATAACCAAAAGAGTGGAAAGGGCTGAGAAAATCAGAAACATTTTATTGTATGTAATAGACGAGGAGAGATCCGGACAAAGGTAAAAATAACCCTGTAGTTCTAATAGTATCTTGTTTATTTTGTGTTCAGATTGCAAAATAATGAAGATTTTTTCTGTTTGTTAGTTTGTAATTTGGGGCACCAAATTTGTCTTTGACCAATGTTCAAAGTTTGTTTCCTTAAACATCCTGTAAGTTTATTGTCTTGACACCACCTTAAGACTAGTTTCTACTAATTGTTTGTGGTTAGATATATAGCTTAGTGTTGAGAAGTACTCAAGCAAAGTGAGCGCAGGTATGTCATCCAAAGTTTATTGTAACTTAAAGTGAATAGTAATCCAACGCAGAGAGCGATACCATCCAGTGTTGCCAACCGCTACTCCTGACAACTGTCGTCCCCCTCCAACACTCACCTCCCACATGAACGTACTCCTCACCAGCCTTCTACCCCCAAGTTCTATTCCAATGTTTCACACCTTTCCCCCAACACCTTTTAACAAAAAAGAATGGAAAAATTAAAAGATACATTTATAAAAACACACACACAGGTCATTACACCAGTTGAACAAAACCCCTGTTCATCACTAACAGAGGTCCATAGAACCACTAGACATCCTGAGTTTCTCCACTCCATCATGAACTCTTTAAGATGCCCTGGAAATTTTCTCTCCCTCACACCATGACGTACCAACACTTCAGGAACATTTTAACCTCAACCACCTGCCACCACACGACTTCCACTCTCACACCTCTAATTTACCCTCAAATTGGGTGTCCCATCACCCATCAAGTATCCACTCACAACCTTCTCAGAATTCCACTCCTGATCACCATGGGCCCCTTACATAAACTCACATGGTGTAAATTTCACACCCTTCCATCCTCAAGTCTTATCGCATCTTCTAACACACTCAGAATCCGCAATTGATCCAACCAAAGAAGTGCTCCCTTTTCCACCAGGCCTGGTTTCCTCACTCACACATACTGACTTTCCGAAATACTCGGAATTGTCTTGCCCTGGTTGACCTTGTCCTTAGCCAGTGTTTCATACATTTCCACCTTATACTTCATCCTGAGATCTCTGACTTACTTTCCTCTACCTTCTTAAGTCTCAACCACCAAGGTACAGGTTTTGAAGAAGATTTCCTCCCTCTTAACACTTCAAATGGTGTTCTGCCAGTTACAGAGAGTGTAATCCTGTAAGATAACTACATACTTTGAAGAACTTTCTTCCATGACAACCCAGAGTTAATAAGTGGCAAATATATTAACTCTTTGACTACTCTAGTGAACCGATCAACCTGGTCATTTCTGTCGGATGATACAATAGACACCCTCACATGCTTGATCCCACACTTTTCCGGGAACAATGTAATTTAACCAGCCCTGAACTGTACACTGTTGTCAGATACCAACGTTTCTGGTACACCTTCCTTAGGCAAAACATCCTCCATAAAATCAATAGCCACCTCCATGGTCAGACTACCAACCATACATACTTCCGCCCACATAGAATAATAATTAATGAGAACAATGGCATATGCCTTCTTATATGGGAACGTGGCGAATAGGCAAAAAAATCAACAGCAACCTTCCACCATAGTCCGTCAGGTAAATCTGTCATTCGTAAAGGAACTACCATGGGTTTAATCACCTTGTCACTTGATTGACATGCATTACACTCCCCCACCCAATGATCCACCATTCCATCCACTGCTGGCCAACACAAAGTTTCCTCTTATTTTCCTCCTGGTACTTGACATTCCCCCATGAGCTTCATGACCCAACTTAACAATGCATCCACTCATTCTGCTAGGAGGCGCAATCCTATCTCCTCTCAGACCACTACTAATGCACACAGATAATTACTCTTTCACTTTCCAAAATGTGCCATGCTCCCCTTATAACTGCCTTTCTGATGGCCAACCATTTATAATAAATTCCTTAACACCCACAAGCAATACATATTTTCCCATTTCATCCATCTGACGACTCCAACCAACTCTCAGCATCACCTTTCTTACCGCATGTCATATGTGTACGCCACCTCATATTCATTCTCATCCTTTTCATGTGTTGTATATGATTCCAGTGGTAACCGTAATAACCCATCAGCAACACAATTATTCTTGCCTGGAATGTGCCCCAGGTATTCCGTCTGCTGTTTTCTAAAATTATACTTTTCTTCTTTTACTGTTAGACCATTCGTCAATAAAGCATGTAATACCTCCCTCTGAGATCCTGTCATGCTCATCTTGATCCTTCCCAAATATAAATTTGTTATCTTCGCACCTGTAATGCCTGATAGTATCCTGAACATCTCACTTGCTAAAGCAGATAGCATCCTTTTATACTGGAACATGCACTCAGATGTTATAAAGGCTGTACAATGTCTAGACTCACGATCCAGTTGAATCTGATGATAGGCGCTGGTCAAATCAATTGTAGTAAAAAGATTAGCCTCCCCAACTGACGATACCAGTTCTTGGGTAAGGGGAAAGCATCCACCCAAATAGCCTCGTTAAGATAGTGTAAGTCCACACACAATCTAAAATCCCTGTTAGACTTCAAAGAAATTACAATCGCAGATACCCAGTCTGATCTCTTTATTGGTTCAATAATGTTTTTTCCACATGAATCCTGCAACATATTTTTTTTACGTTGCTCTGTATTTCAACAGAACATTCCTCACGTTCTACCTTGCGGGCATTTTCGTGCAAAACAATCCTATAAGCAAAACATGTTATCCTGCTAAACTGACCCTCAAACACGCTTGGGAATTCATATTTTCAAATTATAATACAGCAAGCACAAGGAAATGATGGACTGAGAGATGCAACTTTTCAGACACTCACCCACCCCCAGTCACAGTTCTAGGTCGAATTCATCATCTTTCTTCAGCTGACTTTCCCACCCCAGTTCAGACCCAGCGATATGCAAATTCCTCATGGGAACAGTCCAGCCTGAACTGCCAAGCCAGGTCTTCCCTGGACTGGAAAAAAGCATCCTGGGACCGTTTTTGGGGTAACACCCATGATCAGCCAAGCTATCTTGAATCCAGTGGCAAAGTGAGCAAGAGTCCCACGTCTGGGCATACCCTGCCAACTTAGGGTGAACAAAGCGAACCCAAGGAGATGATGGACGGAGTGCTGCTGTGTGTGTACGCATGTGATAAAAGGAGAGATTTACAGCCACATGCATCAAGTGATTTAGGAATCGCAAACGGTGCGATTCGCAAAAATCGGCCGTTTGAGATTCCTAAATCACTATTTGGGATGCATCAATCAAAAATACAAGAAATCGCTATTTTTTGCGATTTCTAAAAATGCGATTGCATTTAAGGAATCGCAATTTGCGATTCCTTAAATGCAATGCATGCCATCTTTAAAAATTGCGAATTCGCAATTAGGAGGAAAAAATTACCATGAGGATGGACCTCATGGTTATTTGCGAAAAATCTGAAAAATGCATTTTTGTGCTTTTTTCAAACTGTCATGTTGTGCACACACATGCCCTTAAGGCATGTGTGTGCACAACATATGTGCATAGATTGATTTCAGGGGTGCAACAGGTGGTCCTTTGGACCCCCTGCACCCTTGGAATTGCAATCTCAATTTGCGATTAGCTAATTGCGAATCGCAAATTGAGATTGTCTTTCAATTCATTCCTATGGGCCTTTTGGCCCATAGGAATCAATGGGAAGGGATTCCTTAATTGCGATTGGCAAATTGTGAATCGCAATTAAGGAATAATAAGGAATCGCTAATAAAATTGCGATTTGTTGATGCATTGCCGTTTGCGATTCCTTAATTGCGATTCCTTAATTTTCGCAATTAAGGAATCGCAAACGGCAACAATGATGCATGTACCTGTTAGAGCGAGTGAGTGAAATGCGAACAATAAGTGGTGAGGACACTCTTGATTTCATGCTTTTAAGGCATACGTCTTTATTAATAGTTCTTTTTTCTCCAATATTTTTGCTAATAAAAATAAAATGACAGTATTATTAAAATAGCTTTAAATTAATATTTTCCTACTTGTAAAGGTTTATAACGTGTTTTCATGTTAGCATCCCCAATTTCGCATGAGAATTGATGAGAACTTTCTGTAGTTTTGCACAAGATGTTGATTATGTGATATTGGTCAAACTATTGCAGTCATGCACATTTCCCACGACTATGTGCACTGCTGCCTTGACACAAAAGAGTTGACTATCATTTTTAACTTGTGAATTTTTAATATACATGTCCCTTTACAATATGTTTAATAACATTTCACAGAAGCAAAAATACCTATGGAGCAAAATTCACAACGCCTTTCAGACTCTAGAAACTGAGGGGCATATTACCAAGCAGGGCGATAGGAAATTATCGCTGCTTTAGCGGCCGTTTTCGGCCGCTAAGCGGCAATAATTCTATCGCTCTATTAGCAAGCTGTCGCTAACAGCAGTTAGGCGATAGGGAGCGGTTTGGGTCCCGCTCTGCATGTCAGTGATATTTATCGCTAATGACATGCAAAGTGGGTGTACCCAACCTGTTAGCGACTGAAAGCAGTCGCTAACGTCGCTATCGCCTATTAGCAAAGCAGGCGTAGCGATGGAAATATTCCCGCTAGCGCCAAAAACTAATGCCTGCTCTGACCAGTTCTTAGCCATGTTATCCAATGGGAGGTGGATAACATGGCTAAGAGCATTTTGTTGCTAATGCGTGAATATCGCTGTATTCTCAGCGATATTAACGCTATCGCCGGAAAATGTATCGCTTTGGAGATAAACCTTGCTAATAGCAAGTTATCTCAGCGATAATTTCCGGCGATGCTTAGCGATAAAAAAAGTCGTTGCTAAGCCTAGTTAGCGATAAATATCGCTAATCGTTGGTAATATGCCCCTGAGTTAATAAGCTCAAATGACTGATTCTCTAAGTGCAAGATATTCACAAGATGATACCTTGAACTAAAAAATTATTTTCTTCTCCTAACATGGAATATTACAGATGCTTACATAATATTCTGTGGAGATAAATCACAGACAAGGGATGAAGAATTAGCGTTTCGATGTGTGGTATGAATTGGAAGCTTAAAAAGCTCACCAACAGTTTGTTGCAATTTTCTAACTTCACTGTGATACTTTCTACGCTTTGAAGGGTAAGATATATATTTGCTCAAGGGCTCGAGTAAAGATCTTTCCATGGTAGAATGACCCCAAACTGAATGGGGGTGTAAGAGAATGGGTTTCAGAGCTTTTCAATATGTTTTTCCTTAGGAGAAAAAGGGAAAACATGTGGGGAAAATATTGTTGCTTGTAACGAATGAAAAATAAGGAACAATGGGGCAGATTTACAAGCCCTTTGCGCTACTTTTGCATCATTTTTAATAGGGAAAAGTGACGCAAAAATGGCGTAAGGGTCTTGTAAATCTGCCCCAATATGTCGTTGCACAAAGCTGCTGGCAATTGCCAATGAGCAATTGTGCCCTTCTGAAAATTTTGCATGGTTCAAACATCAGTGCATACCCTCAAAACAGAATTCACAAAGCTTTACGGAGGTTACCAGTGAAAACGTCAACAGGTTCAGGCATACACTTGGAAAGTTTTGTAAATTTGAAAAAACACATAAACTAAATTTTTTAGTGAAACAGATTGTGACCTCTGAAAAAGTCCAGCTTTTTTGATTTGGACCCTGGATATTGGACTCGGATGTGGGCGACTCCCTTTCACTGTAAGATTCAGTTTAAAATTGTTTTAAGCTGTAACCAAAAGGGACTGTCTTTCAAAATAAGGTTCCTTGCTGCACAGCTAGCATAAAGGTCTCTGCATACGTTTGTGATGAACAACATGTGTACACGTGTGTGTACAGGTGCGGTATGAATAAGGAAGACGGGGGCATATTATCAAGGGGGTTTATCTCCGCTTTTTTGGCTTTAAAAGCCAAGAAAGTGGAGATAAAATTATCTCCCTATTACCTAGCTGTCGCTAACACCAGTTAGCGACAGCTAGTAGGAGATAGCGACCATCTTGGGCCCCACTTTGCATGTCAGTGATATTTATCACTAATGACATGCAAAGTGGGCGTGCCAAGATGTTAGCAACTGGAAACAGTCGCTAACATCCGTATCTCCTATTACCAACTTTTGGAGATATTTGCGCTAAGCGCGAATATCTCCCAAAGCTAACACCTCCCCCGAGCAGTTCCTAGCCATGTTATCCAATGGGAGGTGGATAACATGGCTAAGAGCATTAGCTCGGTAATGCATGAATATCGCTGACTTTTCAGCGATATTCATGCATTACGGCCGTTTTTTATCGCATTTGCGATAAACCTTGGTAATACCAAGGTTTATCTGCGATAAAAATCACCGCAGCTCAGCGGTACATTTTTGTCTCTAACCAAGCAATAGCGATACTTATCGCTATTGCTTGGTAATATGCCCCACTGTTCTCTAACTCAGCCTGACACCTGCTCATCCACATTTTTCCCTTTTTGGCTGAAGTGTAATATCTGAAATATGTAAACTGTTTTTGCATGTTAGATCATGTATGTTTAATGATTACTTTTGATTGGCATGACGTAGGAAGACAATTGACGTGGATTTCCCTACCAAAATATGGGCCATAAACGCATATCCAGAGATAATTTTCCTCTATATGCATTCATTTTTGTGAAGAATTTTAAAAGTGGACATTTTCCTGAGCCAGCCTTAAGGGAATTCATTCTTTTAGCAACTTTGCTGCGACCGGTTAATGTCATTTGGCAGTTCAAAACTCTCTCTGAACCATATTCCTATTCTGATGGATTAGTTAGTTTTCTTCCGGGAGGAAAGGGGAAAGGATGAAACATCCATAAGGTGATTAGGTTACCTTCTCTGAGTAACACTTACAGGATATTCAAAAATAAAAACCAAGGGAGAGCAGGCTGATAACTGGTACCATTCTCTATAGTAGGAGTAGTTTGAATTCTTGAAGGGGAGATATCAGACCTAGCTGGGTGGAGCCTAGCTCAGAGGAGACATATTTCCAATGTCCCTTCAAGCTGCCATTTTGAAACATCCCAAATGCTGTGCAGGGTGTTGGACAGCCCATACCCTTAGTATTCCCCTTGCATTAACCCCACCTCTAAATTGAGCAAGGTGAAGGTGTGTGGAAGGAATTCAAGCAGGCATTGTGCCAACGGTGTCATGGCAAATGAGCAAGAGTGAACCTTGTACAAGAGTGCTAATGACCAGCCATCAGCTGTACTATAAAGATACAACACCCAAAGTCAACTGCAGCTATTACCAGGGGGACACTTACCAGGTTTGAAACGGCCGGAAAGAACATTTTACTGACAATATCTTTTACACCTGAAACGTCTGTAATAGCACCACAAATATTCAACTGAATGGAAACAAATATCAAACATCACATTGATAATAGTTGCATAATTGTATGATTGTAGGGACCTATATATATAATCGTGTTTTCTCTTTTCTACGAGGTATGTTTAATTGTGGAGTTAATGAACAGAAAAAATATGTTATTTGCACAGTAATTATTTCTATGTTTAATTAGAATTTTCTCAACATGGCAACTCGACTGAAACAGGAAACTGCTTTTAATACAACCTAATTGCAAAACTGCGTACATACATGATGGGTGCTATTCTTAGCATTTTTGGTGGTGTGAAAATTGTGTTTAAACAAATAGTGTAATCCTAAATGTATTAGCTTGATGTAACCTCTGCACAAGGTAACTCATTTAAATAGTAATTGATGTTTTCATTATAAGCTGTGTGTGGTGGGAGCTGGTCCAGGGTGAAATTTTAATTATGCCGGAGTAATCAGAATAATTTCATTCCTCCCTCATTTGACGTTACATTCCCAAAAATGATGCAATTATGTCAGTTTGCATAATAATGAGTAATTTGGCACAGAAATCCCACCGCAGTAGCACAACAACAACGAATTTAGTGAGTGTGAGTGGCTGCTGCTGTTTGTGTTCTGTTTTATTTAGCGCTAATGTGTTCATCTTCTGATCCATTTTGGAAGCAAGTGTGCATGTTGTGCTCAGAAAGTATCTCTAAATGCTGGGTCCTGCCCTCGCATAATTCCAGGTAATCTCCCATAATTTTGCAGTAAATTTGCATATTTGTGCTACAGCAAGTTACGCCCACCCCTAGTGGCAACTCTGTGGGATCTACCTCCCTGCCGAATTCTAAGGTCTTATTGGGGGAAAGCATCTAGTAAAGTCAATTACTTTTCCTCCTGAGAGCAAGAGTAAAAAAGGCATATAAAAGGGTCTAGAAATGAGAAAACGCATGCACTGGGAGAACTGGTGATTCTGGGTCTAGCACATTTTCCACAATTCTGAGCCCAGTAACCTGAAATAGCTGGTAACTAGGGTGAAGATACCAGCCTGAATCAGTAATTACAGGCCCAGTATTTCTACCCTCAGTTACCAGCTACGTCACGATAGGCCCCTAAACCCGCATGTGCTAACCAAAGCACTGCGCTCGACACTACTGTTCGCCCAATGCAGAAAGTCTGTCCTACAGTTTTGGCTAACTGTGCAGTTGTTAGTGGACAGACAGATATATGCAAGATATCTTTACCTCTGCACACAGGTGACAAATCTAGGAAATGTGTTGGCTAGTGCAATGTTGATATACACGAAACAATTAATTTAGATTCTCTATTGAGATTGAATTCCTCCAATTTTCTTTCCCAAGGGGCTATGAAATAAAAAGATGTTCCGAAGGGAGGTGATGTGATGTTTGCTACTCAATCCTTGGAAGACACTTCCGTTGACTCATAGCAAATATCTACTACTAGATCAAATGCCTATCACATACGTTTTTGGACCATTACCAAAGTATAGTGGAGTCCAGGCAACACTTATTGGTTAAAGAGCCAAAAATGATGACACTAAGGGGCATATTATCAAGGGGGTTTATCTCCGCTTTTTTGGCTTTAAAAGCCAAGAAAGCTGAAATAAAATTATTTCCCTATTACCTAGCTGTCGCTAACACCAGTTAGCGACAGCTAGTAGGAGATAGCGACCATCTTGGGCCCCACTTTGCATGTCAGTGATATTTATCACTAATGACATGCAAAGTGGGCGTGCCAAGATGTTAGCGACTGGAAACAGTCGCTAACATCGCTATCTCCTATTACCAACTTTTGGAGATATTCGCGCTAAGATCTCCAAAAACTAACACCTGCCCTGAGCAGTTCTTAGCCATGTTATCCAATGGGAGGTGGATAACATGGCTAAGAGCATTAGCTCGGTAATGCATGAATATCGCTGACTTTTCAGCGATATTCATGCATTGCGGCCGTTTTTTATCGCATTTGCGATAAACCTTGATAATAGCAAGGTTTATCTGCGATAATTTCTGACGATGCTTAGCGTTAAAAAATTCGTTGCTAAGCATCGTTAGCGATAAATATCACTTAACGTTGGTAATATGCCCTAAATACTCCCATTTGTGGTAGTGTGGACGAGCAGTTTAAGCTTATCAGAGGGTGATGTTAAGCATTTGTTGTACTCACAGTGGCAATAAATGAGACAAACACTCACGAATAAATCCAAGACCAATTTAGAAAGATAAATTGTGTTTTTATATACATTTTGATACCAAGAACTTCGTTATCAGGTAAGTACTTGTTAAAATATGAATTTGCACAGGTAAGTAAACCTCGTACTTAAATGCATCTTCACACAGCAATGCTTCCTTGTGGGAGAAAAGGCATATGTTAAAATACTGTTATTTGCAGTCAGTTTCTGGGGGTCTCTTCAGGACTTAGGGTTGTAGAGTTCCAAGGTCACAAGAACCACCAGCAGTTACTCGTTATCTGTCCTGGAACAACTGGGTGCAGAGGTTCTATAATTGTGCTGCTACGGTGGTGGAAAGAAGAGGGGAGGGCACCTAGAAACAGGCTGCAGAGGGGTACTTGGGGACACATTAAGGAGCTTCCAATGGGGGTGCTCAGGTCACAAGTGTCCTGGGGACAAGGGGGCACAGCCAGTTTGTTGGTACCCGGGCTGGGGCGCTCAGTGCAGAGTGGAAAGGTCGGCTTGGCTCTGTGAGACCTAGGCCCTTGCAGTTGGCGATTGTTGAGGGTGCAAAACCGGCACAGGTGGGCCACTCTGGATGTGGGTGTCTGTGGTGCAGGTGTCTGTAGATGGCTGCTCGTCTTAGTGGGAGTTGGATTTGACTCTCACGGGTTCTGTTTGCTGCAAGGGGTCCAGTACCAGGGGTATTAGTCCTGTGAGACTCTGGTTGGTCCTGGTGTCCTCTCACTTGATGGGGGTAGATAACGCCTTCAGAAGAGCAGGTTCCTCTTCCTAGGGGGCTGCTGCTTCGGGCTGGCTGGGAGCAACAACTTGGTGATCTTACCTTTAGGATGTCTACACCCACTATACGACCACTTCCTGTGGGAAGTGGGCATAACCCTGACCCAGGGATCCTAAATTCTCCAAAGCTTAGATGGTGGAATTCTAAAATTGGTGTTCACATCAGGTAGCCCACCTTAAGGGTGGAACTAGCCTGATGGGGGAACACAGCTCCTGACTAGCTAATTTGCTCCATTTGCCAATGTAACCGCCTGGCAAGATATCTCAATATGGGCTGTCGTAGATAGTCACAACCTCTTGTGTTGAGAAACGTTACTTCGTGTTGAGAAAGCTGCTGCTCGGGTAGAAAATCTACTCGAGTGCAGGAAAAGAAGTAGCGTCCTCTTGTGCTGCACACATGGGCGTCTGCAGGGGGGCAAGGAGGGGCGCTTGCCCCCCCTGTCCATCACCATGCGACGTCTTCAATCCCTCGTTCACCCTTCTTTTAAACCTCATGTCAACTCGTCTCCCTCCTACCTCTACTTTAAACAGAGGCGCCACTAGAGTCAAATTTTGGGGGGGGGCTAATTCATCCAGCCATATGCAGAGTGGAGATGTAGGGACTCGAAAAAAGGGTGAAAACACAACAAGGCCTCATTAACAAGAAAATCTTTTAAAGACCTGTGTGAAGTACTCAGGTGCAGCTGTGTGTGTGCCCGGGAAGCTGTTTCAGCCAGGCTGACACACACGACGGGGAGCAGTTGAAGCCGTTTGAGCACAATGGGCGTTGCGCGCCTGACTTTAAACAACCCTTCTGTCATACACCGCTCCTAACACCCGTGCCACAGCGACTGAGACTCCAAGGAACAGGAGAAAAATGCCCCAAATTCAGATTGTGATGTAAGTATGTTTGGTAAGTACTGTGTCCTCGCACAAGCACATAGTGTCACAAACTCACTTCTAACCGCAACTAACACTTTTATTAGAACTCTTCAGTTCTTCCATGACAGCCACCTACACTCTTTGAAGCCTGCTACCTGTAGTCCTTCATTCAGGGGGGGAGAAGTAAAACTACAAAATCGACATGCAACGCGTTACAGGCCACCTCACAGCTGCCAGTGCTGCATGACGACTTAAGTAACATTTGCATATAAACAACAAACATAAAATGCACGTTTTAGAATGCTGAATGGAGATGGTTTTACAGGGCCGGGCAGTTTTTCGTTGCTTCAGAACCCCCACCCTCAAGATAGCCAGGGTTTCAAATCTCAGCGCAGCCCCCCAATGCACAGTGTGAGCTGGGGATTTCACTCGAATACCCACCCTTTACATAGTGAATTTCCAGTCACCATCTCTATAGACATGACAGTACAAGCAAGTCACTGGGAGGGATTTGTTGAATTAACCCCAGACATGACAGGAAACCTGCAACCCTGCTCCTATTATCGTAAGGGGTGTTCCCACTTTTGAAATCCCCCATACATTTCAGTGTTT
Organism: Lissotriton helveticus; assembly: GCF_964261635.1. NCBI lineage: Eukaryota > Metazoa > Chordata > Amphibia > Caudata > Salamandridae > Lissotriton > Lissotriton helveticus. The sequence goes on from NC_136067.1 coordinate 916,140,769, forward strand.
TTCTAGCCATCACCTCAAGAGCTTAAGAGAGTGATGAGGCTGAAAGTAGGTCACCTATATACCACGACGGCTCCCAAACAGGGCAAAACGTGGCCATGGTCATTGAACATCTATGAGAGATGCTTGTTTTTGGTTGGGAAACTATATATTACGTTTCATACTTTTCAATTTGATACCTTTTAGGTGAAGGGAAATTAAGGGATTTTTCTAGAGTTAACCACATTTCAGTTAATTAGAAGTAAGGTTCCAAAGTTGGTAATTTTGCTTCCAGGCCACATCGCCTTCAAACAAAAAGTGACTGAAAGAAGGAAAGTTCTGTGCAGAACATCTCACCAAATGATGCAACACGCTTCAGAGCCCCCCTTTCTCTGCCGTTACTGCAAACAGCGGCGTGCTCCTATGGACATCGTGGGCTTTTGGATTGTCGAAGGGGACCTGTATATTTGCACAACCCACAGGGATGCCACTGGGGCCTTGCACATGGCAGTGAGTTTGTGTTTTTACCTACTAACCCACCTATTTTTTATATTATAACTTCTAACTCTCAAGTAACAATGACTTAGGGCTAGGGCCAAAGTTTAGTACATCGCTGTTTCGTTTGGGTACTTGCAATATGATGATGGAATCAACGGCCTATAACATGGTGCAATGGTAGGGTGACCAGATTCTCAAAACAAAAAACGGGGACAGGTCTTAGACATAGAAGTAGGACTGAGGTTTGCAGTAACCATCGACATAAAAGTAGGACTATTTGACAGCTGTCGTAGACATAGAAAAAGGACTACAATGACCGCTCTCTCCACAGACTGAGATGAAGCATTACAAATGACAAGTCAGAGGTCTTTTATCGGCAGTAACTATTAATTTCATTTAAACACACTTTGCCTCAACATTTGCTATATTTGGTGACCACCCTTGCCTTGAAATTCCAAGCATGTTTACTGATAAAACTGAATTGATTTTAAAATAAAAATGTTTTAAAGAAAGTAGTTAACCCCTCCTGTGCTCAATGAGCCACGGCGCTCCGGTGCTCATGACGAGCTGAGCTGGTCATGACCGCGCCCGTTAAATGGAACGCTCGCATGCTGGGCTGATTCCCCTGCTTTGCTGAGCGTTCCATTGAAACGGGCGTGGTCATGACGAGCTCAGCTCGTCATGAGCACCGGAACGCCATGGCTCATGACAAGCTCAGCTTGTCATGAGCACCGAGGTGCTGTGCGCGCCTCCCCCCGCCCCCCCAGAACAGTGGCGGAATCCTGCCAGCAGCAAAGGGGTTAAAGGAGTGGAGCTCTGGACATTCCTATCAAGTACGATGAGACAGATCTATTGTAGATGACAAGTGCTCATTCATTTTTAGAGTGGCCTCTGGGTGCACACAACGAGCCCTGCTATTTGTTTTTAAGCTCAATGCTAGGGTACTTTTATCAGTTAACTTAAACAGGTAACTGTATTCTGCACTATCAAACAACTTCTCAGCCTCTAAACAGAGAACTATCATAGAGAAGTTGGACTGTTCCCATACCCTTATTGGGGACTGCACTAACCTAGTATTATTGCTGTTGGTTCTGGCCTTAATGATTGATAAGGTGAAATAAGACAGAGCTATATTGCGGCCAATCAGGACTCTAAGATTGAAGTAAAAAGTTTGACATCACAATGAAGGAGAGCTTTTGACCTGTGTGAATCAAACTTGCTGAAGCCCGACAAGGGTTTCTTTAAGAGAATCTAAAACTTCAGTCAAGTGAGGCTCTTAAGTGGGAAAGCTGACTGCTGGTAAAAAGTCTTCTTAGGCAAGCCATCTGACTGCAGTCTATATATGTATGAGAAGCAGCCTGAAAAGACTCCCAATGTGATCGTTCCAGCAAATAAATCCTTTCAGTCCCATCTCTTATTTCGTCAAGTGGTTGCATGCCTGTTTCTTGCAGATATTGTTGGATAAATGTCTGCTATGCCCTGCTTCTAGTAATAGCTTTGCTGGGTTGCAAAGGCCCTACCAAGTATGATTGCTGTTCTTTTCTGCTCCACCCGTGGCAAAAGTGTATGTTAGTAGGTAGAACCACTACATATGCCATCATCCGGATTAATAGGTCTACTTTCATGCGATTTTGGTGAAAAGTGACAGCAAAATGTCCACTCCGGCTGGCTTTGTGCTAGTTTGAAGCCCATACGAAATTTAGAAATCTAAGCATCTAAACTCTCGTCACCAAACAGCAACGAATGCCTCGGCACATATTGCAACACGTTAATTTATAGGGCAGCAAACCTAACAGTGCTTCTTAAACTTACCTACAGCAGTTTTATTAATGTGACAAAGTTTTAAAATGCAGGCTTTACATTGCTTATAGTGGGGCAGGCAAGACACAAAGAGCAAGGAAATAGGTAACAATATTTAAGCCCGCATACTGAAACCTAGCAACTCATTGATCAGGTTTCAGCCCATCTTACACCAAAATAAAGGTAAACCAATCCGATGTTATACAAGGCCATATAAACGTAAGTCAGATCCTCTTAAAAAAAATTACTATAAGAGAACACTTACTCTGCTGGGGTTTATCGCTTTTAAATTTACTGGTCAAGCCACAATTGGGCACTGACTGTGATGGCAGTTATGCTCGTGTGTCAGGCCTCGGGCAAGGTGGTTTGCTGCGGGGAAAGGGATTAAAATACTCATGTTGCGGGCTGGCAGGGAAAGTGTCGTTGTATGGCTACAGATGATCCTGGCTGCAGGCTGAGGCATCTCTGATGCAGAGGCAGGGTCCCGTCGACGGTGCTGGTACGGCTGGGCTGGGGAAGCTTCAGCTGGATACTGTTTTAGTCGGAGACTGTTCGACCCTCGCTCGCTTTGAGGCAGAGCAGGGCCACACTGACTGGAGATAGAATTAGGGTCATGCCGGTCACAGGTGGTTATAACCAGCTGCTGTGAGATGGCTGCCACGATGACGTAGGTGGCGCTGCGATGTGGACAAAGAGAAGGGAAATCCCGAGAGAAAATGTCTCTCTTCAAAGGATTTCCCTTCCTGCTACCGCGCTCACCTCAGTGACGTCACAGTCACACGTATGCAAACAGAGCATGCGCGCAACCAGAACAGTTAAAAACAGGGACATTTCTCTGTTTGCCCCGGACACTGTTCTAAAACGGGGACATTTGACTAACTTGGCGGAAAGTGTCGGGACACGGGGACACTTCGCCAAAAACGGGGACCGTCCGGGGAAAACCGGGACGTCTGCATACATGCCAACATTTCAACTTCGGTAAGAGGGAGAAAAATGCGCGTGTGCAACGACCTCAATAAAGTGTGGCGTGAAACGTGAAACAAGTCAGGCATAACAGTAAATGTCAGTGGCGGTTGGTGAGATTTGCACGTGGTGCGCTGTACAATTTGTGATGTAGCACACCCCAGCGATTGCGCTAGCCCGAACTACCCAAGGGGGGTTCGGGGGGGTTCCCCCCCCTGAGATTTTTTTTTTAAATGAGTGGGCAAATGGTGCATTTCCAAGCAAATTTGTCTAGACGAATGCTCACCTTTTTGACTGTGAAGAGTAAAGTGCATGAGGTTCTGTAGATATCTCAGACACTGTTGTACATGGCATTTAGTGACTTGCAAATTGTGACTAACAATTGAGCGCAATTTGTAAGTTGCTAAATGCCACAGTCGTACATCCGGCCCCAAATCTGCTTATGGTGACCTGCAATTTTGACAGCCAAGGTAGACTACCAGCACAGTCCGATTTATCAAAGCAGCACAACTCTATGGAACCTGAGGGAGAAATACAAAAATACCACATCTAATGCCTGGTAGTCGTCTGAGCTAAGAGATGTGTGCATAGCAATCAACAGCTAAACAGGCAATCCCAAAACGGCGGACCAAGCTCCAATACTAAAATACATATTCAACATTGAACAAGAACCTATAAAGCCAAATGCTTGAAGGCATTTTAGAGCCTAATTCACAATATAATTTAATCCGAGAAATCAACATACTCAATGAATGAACGAACCTGGGACGTTTACTTAATAAACCTCTACCATGAGCAAATAAGGACATGAAAGCAATCAATTGTTTGCAATAACATTTTATTAAGGTTTCAGAAATAAACATATTCAAGCAAGAATGTGTTTCAAACTCTTGGAGCACTGAGCAGAGTGATATTCATCAGTGTATCATATCTTACGTAAAATACACTTCCTTAGGAACTATTTTGATAGAGTTCTAAGACCTACTAGAGAGGCCTGTGTATGTGGCTTTTTTTGCTGCCTGCAAGAGAGGTTTTGGTGGCTGCCACTGACAGCATGCAGTTTTTTGCGACTTGAAGACATTCATTTTTGAGACTAGTATTCCAACTAAGGTGTTTCTCGTTCCTGTCAGTTCAGCGTAAACAGAGGTCGAAGCATGACCCCCTTTGATGTCCTTGCCTAGGTTGTGCCTTGAATCTGAACAGATTTTTTTAACTGTACTAAATAGTCCTTCACAATAGGCATTGCTATGCGGCAACAGTAAAAGAAACTTTGCAAGTTTTGCAAGGCTTGGAACTAAAGGCAGCTTAGTAACACAATTTTTTAATTTGGATAGGCTTTCCCAAACCTCATCAATTCTTTCACATTTCGGCATATCACGGTCTGCCATACACTGATATTGACGGAATTGTTGATGAAGACTTTCTAACTCTTCCGCTTGAATCACATCTGGAAATCGAGAGACTAGAATTTCAATTTGTCCAGATGTAGCTTGTAGTCTGGTGTCAGGGTTCAAAAATGTGAGAGACGTGAGGATGTCATCTTTTAATGCAGGCATTGACTTAATCATATATTTTACAGCATTTATGTAAAAATACTTAGCTTCATTCAGAAATTTGTTGTACTCTGCTGAACCCAGAAGATCCTCTTTCCTGGCCTCCTGTTTGGTCATGAGGCCAATGTAAATTTCATTTAATGGCAAATGATTGTCTGGATTCTCAATGTCAATTTGTAGCAAATCTGAAGCTGTAGCCATAACTTGAGGCTTTATAAAGTTGGCCATCAAATTTTGGAACAGATACATTGCTGACGAGTGAAGAACATGTATCATTGGAGCCTCACTTTGAAGTAGTGTATTGAAATAATCAAAAGTTGGAAGCACAGCCTGAACAAACATGAAATACAGTTTTGTCATTGGGTTTTTGAAGTGCTTTACAAGTCGTAGCTCTCGATCACCAGATTTTCCCTTTTTCTTATTGCCTTCAGCATCCTCATCAAAGTTTGACAGAAAGTAAGACTTTAGTGAGTCCCATTGCTTTAGCGTTCTCTCTGCAGACTTTCCCAAGCTTAGCCACCTAGTACTGACATGTTTAATCACTTTCCTGACTTCTGTCTCAGTAAAATGCATAAACTCTCGGAGTACACCTTTGCGCTTCACACTTTTGTCAAAGTGGTAATAGATGTCTAGGAGCACATCATCAACTTTGACAGACAGTGCTTTGGATGCTTTTTGTGCACTCAAATGACATAAATGACAAGGACAACCAACATCATACACTTTTTGTTTCGCATCTTTTTGTTCACTCCTGATTTTACTGAGTAGACTGTTGTGCTTACCATTCATGGAATTAGTGTTATCAGAGGAATATGTTGCACAGTTATCCCAACTGAGATTTTTTTCTCTGATAACGTGGTTGCATGTGTCAAACAAGGTCTGGGCATCTCCTGCAACAATAGAAGGCATATCAAGCAACGATGTAACTATGTGCCCAGTATTTGGATCTTCATGGCGCACTAAAACAGGAAGATATTTATCATTTGCATCATTACTTCCGTCAGTTGCTAGGCCAAACCAAGTTTTCTTCTCTAGAGCCTTTTTTACCTCATCAATACAGTATGGGGCAATAGCTCCATTAACTATGTGACTGGCTTTTGTCCTGCCACAGGAGAATTTTGAAGCTATTTTTGAATCCGGAAACATTAATTTGAAAAGTGAACTGGCATGATCAGAGACTGCTAGGGGTATGTTATGTTCGATTAGGAAGCCAAGAAACAAAACTTCAGCTTTTATCACCTTTTCATCAATATCCTCGGTTGCCCGGCCTCCAACCCAATCGGTCATTTTTTTAGTCTGAGTCTGTGACAGTTCACTACTTTTATGTTTTGGTGTATTAACATGCTTTAGTACATCATTCCTGCCCCCATGAGTAATGCTGAAATCGGACGCACAAATTTCACAGAATGCACTGCCATGCCCATTTCTAGATTTCAAAATGAATGGAAAGTCTTTTTGCCATGTCTCTTTGAATGTACACTCGTACTTCCTTTTTTTTTCTCCCCTTGGAGGTGTGCGATCTGATCGTTTCAAACTCATGATCAAACACTATTGTTATCCAATCAAAATAAAGGGGTGTGGGCCAAGTTGAGAAGTGCAAGCTGCGTCCCGGGATGAGGCTGCTGCGTTTCCAAGAAGAGGCTGCTGCGTCCCAGCTCAGAGGAGAGAACGTCCTTAGGCAATGAAGAGGCTCCGGGGCGAAAAGTGGCTGCGAACGGAAGAGAAGAGGCTGCGGGCAGAGAGGACGTCGTCGGCACCACGGACACAGGAAGCTTCACAAAAGGCCCTTTAAAAGTTAGCTGTAAAAACGCTTACAGCTGACTTTTAATGTGACCTGCGCCTTTATAAGGTACCTATATGGAATATAACAGGAAAAGTTTGTATTTCACACTGGCATCTATATACACTGAAATGGTAGGCAAAGTTCAAATCCTGTTCATGTTGCCATAAATAACTTGCATGAGCAATGCAATTTGGGAGTGTGGTTCGAGTCTCGGCTTAACGTCCGGTGATTCTGGGCACATCACGTAATCTCCCCGTGCTTACAAAAATGCTTGTGTCCTTGTGTAATCTAACTGGTGCTCACTTAAAGCGCTCCAATACCTTTGGGTTGAGTTTGTGCTATATAAATCTGCTCCTTGCGCTTGCATATTACAGCCTGCCCCAAGACACTAAAAGGGTTTCACACTAGTCTTTTGTGCCTGCAGACAAGCTTGGATCAGGGTAGGGAGACCGTTTGATGAAGATCCACATGTAGCCATTTGGGTCAATTCTTTGATTAGAGTTATTCTAATGCATATAAAGCATTCCAGGAGGGAACTGTCAGAGGAAGGCTCTTAATGCCCACCGCAGAGTTGAGGATAAGAACCAACTTGCTTGAGACCACCACCAGCATCATAATCTGAACCCTCCTCAACCCTTCCAATGATCAAATTGCTGCAAAACACAGTCAGGGACAGCAGTTCTTCCAATTGACTCCCCTCCAATATCTTTTATAATGATTTCTTAGAAGTCTCCCAGAGAACTGGCATGTTCTAAGGGGCCCTAGCCAGCAGTGTGAGCCTGCTAGAAGGTGAGGCAGAAGGGTGTTGAAATACAAAGGAGCAATTGACAGAAAGCATTGACTGAAGTTTAACAAGTAAAGTGTAAATTGGCCATGTGCAAAACAAAAAAAACACACGGTGAGGAAAATGGGAAGCAGATCTCAAAGAAGGTGAAATTGAAAGCTTTAAATAAGCTGGGCAGGCATGAAGGAATTTCAACATAGGTTACAGTCCACCACCACACAGACCAGGACATTCCTGCATAGATTCAATGCAGGAAAGCATTTGATGTTTTCAGAATATTTGGCCACATTTCTGAACACTTGTACTAAAGTAGTTAACCGTAGATAAATTGCATGCCTTGATTTGTAGTCTTAACTATTAAAGTAAAGCCTCCTACCGTAAAAGAAATGCTGCGTATAAAACTACAAATTCAGTGTGCAATTTACTATATATAGTCTTCACTGGGCTCAAGAGGATGAACGATACACACCCTCCTGCCCAGCACGAGGGAAGTTAATACTGGGCAGGGGCAAAGCCTATAAATACATATTGGTAAATGCAGATAACTGCACTGTCAAACCAGACCAAAAACGATGCACTTCAGTTTTGGAAGGTTTGTAAGTTTAAACTAATGCCCAAAGCAAGTACGCCAAGACAAGCTAGTAGAATAAAGTGACTATTCTGGTTAAATGTTCACAACTACTGCTGGCCACAGTAAGCATAAATGCTATCAGTACGCATCACACAAATAATTTGCTTGAAGTCTTAACCCAATGTCAAAATATTATTTTCCTTCTTCAGAAATGGAGCCTATTTACATTTTTTTTTGTTAAATCATGTAAAGGCAGGGTAATATGCAATTCCATTTCGCCGACAATAGGAATGAGCGGACATTGCCCACATAAATGTAACATTAAAAATCTACATTTTAAAATATTAGCAGAACGTTTCTGAATGCTTTAGCACAGGCTTTAAACAAATAATAAACAAGCAAGGGAAAAATAGTTTCTACGCAGCATGGAAAGAATATTTGCACGAACGCTGCAAATAGAAAGAAATGAAAGCACTTTAAACTTACCTGTTGGTGGTTTAAATCTTCCGACAGCAGCAGGAGAACACCAGTCTGAATCAGCAGAGGAATTCTTCACAGCGAGGAAGAAAAATGTAGATCTCGGACCAGGAGAACCTCGACAGGACAGCAAACGGCAGCAAGTGAAGAAAGCCACATACCCCAAAAAGTAAATGGAATTCAGGAGCTTTATGCTCCCGATTTCGCGGCACTTCCTGCCTTCTGAATTGCTGTCCTCTTCATTGGTGCAACGTCAGTGATGACGTTGCAAAGTGCTGATTGGCTGCTGAGCCGGAGTTAGCCAATCCAAAAGCCCGATTTGAAATGGGGAAGAAATGCAGGAAGTAAACGTACTTTCGACGTGGGACATTTAAAAAAACCAAAGGTGAGATTTTCAGTATCGGGTTTCTGAATGCTTGAATCGGGAGGCGGGAGACTAGCCTTCAAATCGGTAGTCTCACGCCTGAATCGGGAGGGTTGGCATGTATGCGTCTGGTCACCCTATGCAATGGTACTTACTATATTATCGAGTGGAGAAATATTGGAATATGCATTGTACGCTTAAGACGCACATTGGTGTGCCGCTCTGTGTTTCTTTTGCAATGTAAACATAAATACACTTAAAAGTCAGATAATAACTTCTAAATGCCAAGCAGCAACTCCTAACCGTCGTTTCACCTGGTGTAACCCTCACACCAATGCACCCACCCCCATACTACCTCTGGTTATTTTCATACCATTCACTCCCTCAGAATGACAAATCACCACTTCTAGCTGCCTCGTCATGTGGTGGGAGTGGGAAGATGTGCACAGCAGGGGGAAAGGGATGGCCAGCGCAGGTGACGATTTTCTTTTGTATAGGAATTTCTGCTGACGTCATAACCCAGGGTGTGCTGTCTGATGTGTATTCCATACAAGTGCACAAACAGGAAACCCTGGGCTATGATGCAGCAGGAATTACTTTACAAAAGGAAAAGTGTCACCTGCACTGCCATCCCTTCCCCACTGCTGTCTGTGCACTTGTATGAAATACACATCCACGGCGCTGCTCAACAGATAAATGGTGAACATTGCCATGGATCTGTTTCTTTTTGCATCCAAGGGCACAGACGAAGAAGCAGATGAGGCCCAGACAAGGAGAAACCAGGAGAGATTTGACCCACATCTATCTACACAGTGAGACCTTCAGGAGGGGCTGGATGCCAGGACAACAGTGCTGCTGATCAGCCCGACTCCACCGAATAGTATCAGAGGAGCAGGCAGCAGTTTTTAAGTAAGTTCCAGTAACTTTAATGCATTCTACAGCATCACCAGCATTACCTACTGGCTGCATATCTAGGTTACTCTAAGTGAACGGTGTTCTAAACTTACATGCATGGAAAAGTCAAGGAGGACAGTCCCCTCCGAATATGAAAATGTAGTGTAAGCTTGTAGGGGCAGATTTACAAGCCCCTCCGGCCACTTTTCTGTCACTTTTCCCATGTTAAAAGTGACACAAAAGTGGCGCAAGGGGCTTGTAAATCTGCCCCATAGAGTTCAGCTTTTGGGGTGCCAGTGGGGTAATTTTAGGGTTCAGTGTGGGTATGGGTTTTGGGGTGCCAGGGATAATTTTAGGGTTCAGGGTGGGTATGGGTTTTGGGGTGCCAGGGGGTAATTTCAGAGTTCAGGGTGGTAATGGGTTTTAGGGTGCCAGGGGGTAATTTTAGAGTTTAGGTTGGGTATGGGTTTTGGGGTGACAGGGGGAAATTTTAGGGTTCAGCGAATGTATGGGTTTTAAGGGGCCAGGGGGGTAATTTTAGGGTTCAGGTTGGGTATGGGTTTGGGGTGCCAGGGGGTAATTTTAGGGTTCAGGGTGGTAATGAGTTTTGGGGTGCTGGGGGTAATTTTAGGGTTCATGGCAGGTATGGGCTTTAAGGGGCCAGGGGGGTAATTTTAGGGTTCAGGGCGGGTATGAGTTTTGGGGGCAGGGGTAATTTTAGGGTTCAGAGTGGGTATGGGTTTTGGGGTGCCAGGGGGATAATTTTAGGGTTCAGGGTGGATATGGGTTTTGGGGTGCAAGGAGGGGACATTTTAGGGTTCAGTGCAGGTATGGGTTTTGGAGTGCCAGGGGGACAATTTTTGGGGTCAGGGCGTGTATGGGCTATGGGGTTTGGGATGCCAGGGGGCTAATTCTAGGGATCCGGGAATGTATGAGTTTTAATGGGCCGGGGGGGTAATTTTAGGGTTCATGTGTGCTCTAATTGTTGTCCATTTTCAATTGCAGAATTCACCACTTTTTTCCTCAGCTTGGCCTGAGTATTACCCGATCACGATTGTCTACCATTTTAGCCCACATGTATCTACGCAGTGAGATCTTCAGGAGGGGCTGGATGCCAGGACAACAGTGCTGCTGATCAGCCCGACTCCACCGAATAGAATCAGAGGAGCAGGCAGCAGTTTTTAAGTAAGTTCCAGTAACTTTAATGCATTCTACAGCATCACCAGCATGGCTGCATATCTAGGTTACTCTAAGTGAACGCTGTTCTAAACTCACATGCATGGAAACGTCAAGGAGGACAGTCCCCTCCGAATATGAAAATGTAGTGTAAGCTTGTAGGGGCAGATTTACAAGCCCCTCTGGCCACTTTTGTGTCACTCTTCCCATGTTAAAAGTGATGCAAAAGTGGCGCAAGGGGCTTGTAAATCTGCCCCATAGTGTTCAGCTTTTGGGGTGCCAGTGGGGTAATTTTAGGATTCAGTGTGGGTATGGGTTTTGGGGTGCCAGGGATAATTTTAGGGTTGAGGGTGGGTATGGGTTTTGGGTTGTCAGGGGTAATTTTATGGTTCAGGGTGGATATGGGTTTTGGGGAGCCAGGGGGTAATTTCAGAGTTCAGGGTGGTAATGGGTTTTAGGGTGCCAGGGGGTAATTTTAGAGTTCAGGTTGGGTATGGGTTTTGGGGTGCCTTTGGGAAATTTTAGGGTTCCGCGAATGTATGGGTTTTAAGGGGCCAGGGGGGTAATTTTAGGGTTCAGGTTGGGTATGGGTTTTGGGGTGCCAGGGGGTAATTTTAGGGTTCAGGGTGGTAATGAGTTTGGGGGTGATGGGGGTAATATTAGGGTTCATGGCAGATATTGGTTTTAAGGGGCCAGGGGGGTAATTTTAGGGTTCAGGGCGGATATAAGTTTTGGGGGCAGGAGTAATTTTAGGGTTGAGGGTGGGTATGGGTTTTGGGTTGTCAGGGGTAATTTTATGGTTCAGGGTGGATATGGGTTTTGGGGAGCCAGGGGGTAATTTCAGAGTTCAGGGTGGTAATGGGTTTTAGGGTGCCAGGGGGTAATTTTAGAGTTCAGGTTGGGTATGGGTTTTGGGGTGCCTTTGGGAAATTTTAGGGTTCCGCGAATGTATGGGTTTTAAGGGGCCAGGGGGGTAATTTTAGGGTTCAGGTTGGGTATGGGTTTTGGGGTGCCAGGGGGTAATTTTAGGGTTCAGGGTGGTAATGAGTTTGGGGGTGATGGGGGTAATATTAGGGTTCATGGCAGATATTGGTTTTAAGGGGCCAGGGGGGTAATTTTAGGGTTCAGGGCGGGTATGAGTTTTGGGGGCAGGAGTAATTTTAGGGTTCAGAGTGGGTATGGGTTTTGGGGTGCCAGGGGGATACTTTTGGGGTTCATGGTGGGTATGGGTTTGAAGTACCAGGAGGGTAATTCTGGGGTTCACGGTGGGTATGGGTTTTGAGGTTCAAGGAGGGGACATTTTAGGGTTCAGGGCGGGTATGGGTTTTGGGGTGCCAAGGGGACAATTTTAGGGGTCAGGGCGTGTATGGGTTATGAGGTTTGGGATTCCAGGGGGCTAATTTTAGGGATCAGGGAATGTATGAGTTTTAATGAGCCGGGGGGGGGTAATTTTAGGGTTCATGTGTGCTCTAATTGTTGTCCAGTTTCAATTGCAGAATTCACCACTTTTTTCCTCAGCTTGGCCTGAGCATTACCCGTTCACGATTGTATACCATTTTAGCCCGGACCCTATTGATTAACATTAGCCCCGCCCCTTCATTTGCCAGGTTAGCCCCCCCTGGAAAAATTTCTGCGGACGCCCATGGCTGCACATGGTACAGTTTGCGCTGATTTTACAGAAAATCAATGCAAATGGCATGATCAAACACATTTCGGTGCTTGCGTAACACCGCATTACAAGGCAGAGATTTTTGTTCACTTTGCGGACTTTGGGAACTCCGTAGAATCTGCCCCCGCCTACTAATTTTCCTGCCTGCTCTGGTGCCAAATGGGCCCGGGGGTAGGGGGTGGCATATCCCCAGTATCGGGAAGCCTTGGGTTACATTTTAAAGGTGGCAGAGCCCTTTGAAACTTCCTACCTTGATATGCTGATCACTTAGCCAACCTGCTTGGAGGAGGTGACAACACCTCCGGCCAGAGCAGGAATTATTTCTGCTCTCAGATTAGAAACATAGAAATACCTTTTTAACTGCTAAAAGTCAATATTCATCAAGTGAAGTGGTAAAATGATATGTGTGTGTTTTCTTTAGAATTAAGCTTTAACTAAAATGGTTCAGTGACTACAATGCTGGTTGCAGACTTGTGGGGTGACCTGCACATCACACATTTCTATTCAGACAAAAGTCAACTCAGCCTTTCTTTTTCAGAAGTCAATAAATTAAGTTCTCTACACTGAGCTAAGTTAACATCTGGCTTATACACAAGAAAGAAAGTGGTATGAAGTCATGTACATTATTTAATTGATAAACTTAATGGGGTTGTTTGCTATGGTTTTGCATAGGCGCTCATGAATCTCAAAATGAGACAAGACAGTAAGGCATAGAATTACAAATGTTTTGCACTGGGTTTGAGTCACAAAAGTGATGCTAATCAGCACAAAGCAAGGCTTTGTGTTAGCCTGTCTCAAGAATCCACAAAATAGACCAGGGTCCTGGGACTTCGGAGATCTTACTGTATCGTATCTCCTCAAAGTAGTCCTATTAGAGGCTTATAGTTTTCTATATAACACTCCGTATACTCTATTTTATAGTATTCATATATGTCTAATCCTTAAAAACTAATCTCACACTTTTTTGTTGACAGTATCTCAGTGTATGATGAGATAATGAGTTGTGATCCCTATCATACAATTCTCAGAAAGTGAAAAAAGTGAGGCGAGCGTGATGACACCTCACGGACGTACCACCATGCGGACCACTGATGGGTACTCACCAGTGAAGCCCATTGTTGTCATCATTGGCATTCATCACGCTCTTAACAGAAAAAGAAGTGTCCAACCAAGAAGGAAAGTAACAGAAAAGGTGCAAACTGTGAAGTGCAAGGATATATCACACCTCACAATGTGGTGAGAAATGTAATAAAAGTGATAGGATTCACCCACTTCGTAGCAATTTTATTCTTTCACTCAGTGAATCCAATCAAAGTAAAAAACAGTGTAGGTTGCTATTAATGCATACCACTGTTGGATGCCAACATGTTTCTCTGCCTCTAAACTTTATGCAGATTCATCAGGGCTATGTTGTATTTGCCACTGCACCATGTTTTGGACACATCAATCTTGAAAACCTCAGCAAGCCATCTTGTAGCCTACCAGCTGCCAGGTTTTTTAAAAAGGGAGAGAGTGAGAGTACGCTCCGCGTCGCTTTGGCGATACCTACAACGTTGGGAACACTAGGTACCCCTTGAGCAGGAGTTTTACAAAAGGAAACTCGTTTATTAAAAAACCTGGCAGCTGGTAGGCTACAAGATGGCTTGCTGAGGTTTTCAAGATTGATGTGTCCAACACATGGTGCAGTGGCAAATACAACATAGCCCTGATGAATCTGCATAAAGTTTAGAGGCAGAGAAACATGTTGGCATCCAACAGTGGTATGCATAAATAGCAACCTACACTGTTTTTTACTTTGATTGGATTCACTGAGTGAAAGAATAAAATTGCTACGAAGTGGGTGAATCCTATCAATTTTATTACATTTCTCACCACATTGTGAGGTGTGATATATCCTTGCACTTCACAGTTTGCACCTTTTCTGTTACTTTCCTTCTTTGTTGGACACTCCTTTTTCTGTTAAGAGTGTGATGAATGCCAATGATGACAACAATGGACTTCACTGGTGAGTACCTATCAGTGGTCCGCATGGTGGTACGTCCGTGAGGTGTCATCACGCTCGCCTCACTTTTTTCACTTTCTGAGAATTGTATGATAGGGATCACAACTCATTATCTCATCATACACTGAGATACTGTCAACAAAAAAGTGTGAGATTAGTTTTTAAGGATTAGACATATATGAATACTATAAAATAGAGTATATGGAGTGTTATATAGAAAACTATAAGCCTCTAATAGGACTACTTTGAGGAGATACGATACAGTAAGATCTCCGAAGTCCCAGGACCCTGGTCTTTTTTGTGGATTCATGATTTGAGTGGAGGGCCACCAGGGTTTTGTTTCCCTCTTTGCTCCAGAGAGTTTGTGTTAGCCTGTCTCAAGACAAGATTCCATGGGAGGTACATTGGCATTCCCATGCAACCACCCATGGTTTCTGACACAAAACCCAATCTACTAATAATAGCAGACAAGGCTTTGTGCCAAAAAATAACCCTTCTTGAAAACAGGCTTTCAAAAGGAGAAATGCTTTTATTTTTACTCACTTTTCCCACTGTGCATGTGTGCTGCATTGTACAGCACACATCCGAATTAGGAAATGTTTGAAAGTTTTCCTAGACATAGGGGTGCATTCACAATAGAAGCGACGGAGCACAGCGTTAGCCTTCTTGGGTTAATGACGCAATTTACCACTTTTGGAATGCAAGGCTGCACTATATTTACAACAATACGGTGCAACCCCGCGTTTCCCACTGAGCTGGCAGTAAATTTAGCTGCCTAGTGCCAAGGCAGGCACCTTTGCACCATAGTGAAAGGGTGTCTGCGTTGCAGGGGAAGATCCATTCCTGCATATAAACATTCAAAGAGGTTCTGTTGTTTCCATGTGTGCTGCACAATGCAGCACACATGGAAACAGCAAAAACTAAGAGAAAATTAAAAATGTCTCCTCATTGCACCAGGGTAAGACCAGCTTTTCACTGGTTTTAATGTTGGCACTGCCCCATATTTACACCGTCCTTGTAAATATGGGGCTGCCTCAAAATCAATGGGCGTTATGGCTGAACGCCCACTGCAAGACCCATTGCCCTTCCCTTTTATGTTAAATATAGCGTGAAAGGGTGCCTTATTTAAAAGGCAGCGTTAAGCCACAGTAACTGGCTTAACACTTCCTTGTAAATAAAGCGAAGCCCCTATCGCCACTGCATTGTCGTGAATAGTTACATTGTGGTGCTGATAGTGGCTTCTAAATGTGCCCCATTGTGGTTTGTTCTCCAAGGGCACCCTTCCAGTACAAAATCTATTCTAGGCTCACACAGGCAGCTTTGCACTATGACACAAAAGGTGTGTGCGTGGAGTTCCTCAACCTAATTAATTGGAGCTGGATCAATTTTCAGAGCAGGTGTGCTGCTATCAGTGCTATATCACAGGGATTGTGAAAAATCCAAGCATCACACAAAGAAAAAGTTTAGCAAATGAGCCAAACCCATGAGGCAGGGGAGTGGTAAGGGTGTGGTATGTAGCCGGGAGTGCATTTTGGAGCACACTGTTTAAAATGTTTGTAAAGCATGGTGTGGTAGTGCACCATCATTGACAAACAACAAATTTTCCATTGAAATGGGAACTAAATGTGCACAGACATTCAAATTTACTGATAAAACTATATAGTGCCCAAAAGATAATGGGCCTCATTTACCATATTTTGATGCACGCAGTGCAGCAAGCCTTCCTGCTGCTTTGTCGTGCGTCAAAATAAAGGGCAGGAATGTGCCGTATCTACAAGATGCAGAAAATTCCTGTGCTTCTCCCCTGCATCGGCGGGCAAACAGCAGCCATGCGCCACCTAAGCATGGGCGGATCTAGCGGATCTCGCGTACGCGAATTTGCGGATTTACGGATTCGCAATCCGCGACAATACGCGAACTCTCGCGGATTTGCGGATTTTCCCGTTTTTTGTGTTGGCGAGCGTTCGCGCGGATTTTGGGACAATTTCGCAATTGCGAACTTACTTTTCGTCTCGCAACGGGCGCGACTATGTTGTTTCTACATCTGGTTTATCATCACAGGTTCACAGCACCCTCTGTTTCACCACTGCCACCCTCTGGGACACCCATGCCACCCTCTGGTACATCCTCACTGCCACCCATTAGGTTTGTTTATCACTGTAGTTTATGGGGGTTGAAAAAAGCAAGCACACCTCCCCTACTTCAACTGCCATGAATTAATTTGGGGTTGATTAATGTGTCAGTTATTTTGAAAGTTCCAGTCTGGCTGGCACCTGCTTCCTTCCTTATCTGTAATTTGCTTTCTGTTGCAGTGCAATTTTTTTTCACAGGACCTTTATGGTCTACTTGTAGCTATTCTATGAGCCTGCTGTTTGGGTCATAGCAGGGTCATAGAATAGTTGCAAACTCTGGAGGGGCCCCTCAGGAAGCACTAGAGTGAATGTTACTAATGTTAAGTTTGAACTTTTGCACCTGCTCATTGCTTTCAGTTTAGCAAAAATAGTTTTTTCTGCAATTTCGCGCGTTTTTTGGGGCGCGAATCCGTGCGAGATCGATTTCGGAAGCCGCGAATGCTTGCGAATACACTAAATTTTTTTTTGCGATGTGTATGTTCGCGTGATTTTGTGCGTGTTCGCGAGGCGCTTGTAGCTATACGTTTGCCAAGTTACCCTAGCGGTCGTACACGGGCGCGGCCATCTTGTTTGCGTGACGTAATTCCGTTTCCGGCCGCTATGTGTAATCTCGCAAACTGTGCTGCTCGCTAGTACAATTTCGCGCGTGCTCGCGAGGAAAATCTCACGCGAACTTACCCACGCGGTCGTGACCGGGCGCGGCCATCTTGTTTCTCATTCATTGCTATGGTTCTGGGCATGCTTTCTGTATCCTCTCTGAATCTCTGCCATCCTTTGCTTGTTTGAAGTTTATTTGATCTATTTTACTTATTATCTATCCCTCTATTTTTCTAGCTCTATATTTTTGTGTTTTCTGCTGCTTTTAGTTACTTTTAAACTACTTTTTTAAACTCTTTTCTTTTCTTCTTCACTATTCTATTTCTTCTTTATCATTTAACTTTATTTCTGCCCAGACCATGGTAAAGGGAGCCGGGAAGCACCCTGAGAAGGGGAAGGGTCCCGCACCCCGTGCCCGGCTCCCGTGCGGGCGTTTGAGGGGGGAGCAAGTGGTGCCACGGGAGATCTTTAGCGCGGAGGAGGTGGCCGCACTCATCTTCCACGTCCAGCGCCGCCTCCCCAAGACGATTCTGGGAGGCGGCAAGATCGCAACCGGCTATGGCATCCGGGAGCGCCGGAAGCGGTGGGAGAAGGTGTGCCGGGCCATGTTTAAGCTCTCTGGGGTCCGGCGCACATATAACCAGGCCCCCCACCGCTGGACAGATGTCATGGACCGGGAACGGGACTTGCTGGACGCGCTCGGCGTAGAGGTCCCCGGGCTTGGTGAGTAGTAGTAGCTATTCATCACTACTCTGTTTTATCCGGCTCTGTTATTTGCAAATCTTTGTTCTTTACCAAGAGCAATAATGCTGCCGATTACATTGTAGGTAAATTATATTTCAAAATCTTCTATGCATTTCAGGTGCACTGCTCTCCTTCTCAGTAGCCTTGCTTGCTACTATGCTTATTTGTTTTGTATTTTGTGTTCATTTCATTGGCCTGAGAAATTATGTATGAGTGTAGTGTAAAGATAAGAACTGCGTAATGCTAGACACTAAGGGTCATATTTTCAATTACCGGCGCATCCCTGCAAAGTAGCAGGGGTGCGGCAGTAATTGTGTGCCATGCCACCACCACCCATTGGCCCAAAACGTCACAGAAGCCTTACGCATCTGTGCCGTAAAGGCGACGCATTGCTGGAGTTGCGTGCCAACGATGGCGCAGCTCCAGCAATGCTCTGGGGTACCCTATCTCCCCAATGCTGCATCAAGCCGTACGTCGGCTTCAAGCGCGCAGGGTTTGAGTCATGCATCATTGTCCTAAAAGTGACTGATTGACATCTTGTAGATTTCCCTCAGCCACTTTTAGGATTCGTTCCTGCGCAGGTACGCCCTCCCTTGCGCCGGAACGCCCCCTGATGGCGCAGGGCTTTACAACGTGATGCATATATACGCCGCACCAACACCATGGCGAGTCTTTTGTTCTGCCGCTGCGTCACAAAAGTCACGCAACAATGGAGGAAAATGAGCCGCAAGGGACTTCTAAATCAGCCCCAACAGACTGAAGTCCAGTCCTTCCTTTAGACACATGGCTATAAGACGAAATAGTGGCGGTGGTCGGTGGATTGATAGTTTGAGTATTCACTGATCTGCAAGCAGGATGGACTTTGTCTGTCACTTCGCGTGCTGCGGACTGCTGCCTGCCAGGCCTAGGCAAACCTCTTTAGTAGTCTGTTTATTGAGTTACATAGGAACTTTCTAAGTCAACGGTCCGCAAATCAGGCAATACGAATAACGTAGTATACCACATGAGATAGATCCCGTGGAATAGTTGTCTATCTATTTGCTATTTCTCCAACATATTTTGTTATTGTTCTTTTGAAATGTTTGATTTGGTTGACAAATCTCATCCATGTTTTCTGGTCTTTCTTTCTTTCATGTTGTACATCAGCTCCCCCCAAGGGCAAGAGGAGTCGGACACAGGAGGAGGAGGAGGGTGCTGTTCAGGAGGATGCAGGCCAGGATCGGGCAGGCGAGGGCTCCTTTGCTGGCCCCAGTAAGTTTAAATTTTAATAAAGAGTACCTATTTTTTCCTAGCGTTCCTCATTCGATTTTTTCTAAATCGTCTTTGATCTTCTTGTAGACTGGATATAAATTCTTATCCTGCCTCGAATATGACTCCCTGTGGTATTACTAGATTATTCTTATTAGTCTGTCTGTGTAGCTAACTAAGATTGGACATTTGGCAATTCCATTGGACTCCCATTCTATTCAGCAATAGCTCTATGCACTGTCTCCTTACTGACTAGATAGTGTGGCAGAGTCATTTAGCTTCCGAAGTCACCGATGATTGATCCCCAATGATCTTTAGATTATCCTACGCAGGACAAGAGTATGGAGTCACAGTCAAGAAGTGTCAGAGGCACTCATGCTTGCAAAAATTCCAAAACCTTTAGCTCATCCACTCTAGTCTGGAGGACCAAAAACCACAGAGTCTATTTAAGTTTAAAAGCTTTATTAAAAGTAAACACATTTATTAAAATCAACTTTGTCATAAAACTATTTAACTGAAAACGGAAAAGTGCTTAGTGCTGACGATTAATTGGACACATTTCTTGTGGTCGAGCCGAGCTCTCACCTGGTTTGAACTTGATCCTGGACTCGTGTTCTTAGAAGTCAAGCTTCTGTCTGTTAGGAGAAAAAGTGGTGCGTGTTAAAAATAAAAAGCAAGCATTCATCAGTTGTGCATAAAAGTGCAGCAAGACAACAGCCTTCCCTGGAAAAAGGGACATTTTTACTTTAGAGTAGACAGTCACAAATTATTACATTGTATTCTGTTTTTTTAACATTTCTTTATTACTCCTAGACCAAATATTATATAGTAGTGAGTGGTGTATTCTAACATTCTTAAATGTACTTTGTAGGTGGAACATCTGGTGGCGGGGCCAGCGCGGAGTTGGCGGTGTTGGGCGAGGACTCGGAGGACTCTGGGGAGGATGCGGTGCAAGAGCCGGCGGACGGTCCTGTGGGAGTTCGCACGGTGGTGGCGGGAACAGGTAAGCTATATATTCCTTACTTATTGAGATTGAAGACTGCATAGTGTGCTTTCTGCACGGGTGTATTACAAATCAACCAGGTAGTAGCCTCTTCGAAATGTACTCCGACTTAGCTGTGAAGTTTTTGGTGAGAAGAATCCCAATAAGATCTTAGATGAACGTGATGGATGGGATGAACGAAAAGCGAAAGAAGGGTGTAAGTAAGTGGGACGCGAAATTTTATGATGGCTGGCAAAGAAGAAAGATATGTGTTTGCTTGGCCCCCGAGGTGGCTGGGAAGGAAAGAATATGGTATGGTGCATGGCTGGGTCAATGATGAAGCAAGGATGGGTGGAAGGACAGCAGCCTGGGTGGGTGAAACAGAAACTGTATGTGTGCATATACTTTGAATGAATGGATGCCTGGAGCATGGTATTCTCTGACTCTTAGATAGCACATGTGTATCTAGAGAGAGTAGATGGTCGCTGGATGAACTAAGTGTTACCTTGAAGAGCATGTACCACCGCACCCGCACGTCCGTTCCAGTGTAGGGAAGGCAAGGAAAATAAATTGTAAATGTGTCCAATACTACCATGAATAGTAGCAGTACTTTGTATTGCAACTGCAAGCACAGCATATATCCGGTTATTACGGTGGACACTCCGTACCTCTCTTAATAACTTTAGTTTAGTTGTAGTACGTCATTCATGTGTGGGTGTATCACTGTTCACTCAATATTAAACTTTTGTCTACACTCTGTTGGTGCACCGGGGAATTATTGGAGCTTCCTACATCTAGAGGGCCTGCGCTCGTTTCTTCCCCTGCCCCGCCCCGTTCCGACGCGGCAACCAGTGCCGTTTGAGCGGAGGGCGGGACAGGAAGAGCCAGTCACCCCACCCAGCCTCTCGCGCGGTTAGCGCTCTAGTCTCAGCAGCAGGCAGGGCATTTAAGCCCTCTCGTCGCCCAAGCGCGCAGCGGTTGCGCGTAGACGTGCGCCTTAGACGCGCCTGAGACGCGCCAGAGAGGAGCCCGTCTGTGCCCGTCCGTGTCCGAACGGGGCCAGGGGCCATGACCCCTACTTCTGCCGCTACTACCTGTAGTGTAGTGGACAGAACAAGGTACTCCTCCAAAGAACTTCACAATCTGCGGACCTATCCCCACAAAGGCTGTGCACAGGACTCTGGGCCATGTCCAGGAGGCCCGTTTTCATGTAAATGCTGCCACTTCCAGTCATACCCCTGTATACTCCCTTCTGACATACTATCTTTTGAGGACCTTAGACCCAGGCCCCCTATGGGAAATAGTATACTGTGTAATATAAGATCTCTCTCGAAGCACCATTCACAGGTCTGGGATTTGATCCATTCTGCCCGCCCAGATTACTGTTTCTGCCCGGAGACCTGGCTCAAACCCCACCTGGTTCCTGCAATCACATTTGGGATTCCTTTGGGATATAAGATACTTAGGCTGGACCGCCCTGTTAAGACCGGCGGAGGGGTCGCTATTATTTATAAGGACACCTTTACCGTCACCATTCTAGACCAATGTATTACCAGGGACATTGAAATCCTGGTCTTTAAAATTGGTTCCAACTTGGAGGCCAGCTGGAAGGGGGCATTGGTGTATCGCCCCCCGGGCCCTTGCTCAGATGCTTCCACTATCCTTATGGAGACTCTGGCCCCACATATTAGCATTGGGACTAATTTTGTACTCCTCGGAGATTTTAATGTCCATAGCGAATTGGTCGATAATGTTGAAGCCCATACCTTGCTGGCTGATCTAGCAACTCTGGGCTTCAAACAGTGTAACCAGGGCCCTACTCATCGTGCTGGTCACACTCTTGACCTAATCCTGTCTAATTCACACACTCTGACCTGTTACCCTCCCATACAGGTGGAGTGGACCGACCATTTTGTGATAAGCTTCTCCCTCCCTACCCTTACAGAGGAACGCCCCCAACCTGCTCTCCTCCCTTTATGGCGTAGGCAGTGGCACAAGGTGTCCACAGAAACTTTTAAAGATGCTTTTATCCCCCGGACTTCTCTCCCTTGGATACTCCCGACATGGCCCTCTCCAAATACAATGTTGCCTTGAACACTGCTGTTAATCTCACTGCCCCTCTAAGACTTTGTAATCAGCGGTACAACCGCAGGCAGGAATTATGGTACTCCGATTCACTGCGTGCAGAAAAGAAAGCATGTAGGAAGTTGGAGAAGGCCTGGAGGATCTCTCAGAGTGTAGTAGATAAATCCCGCTATCACTCTGCCTTGAGATCCTACCATAGAAATATCCGAGCTGCCCGCAAAAAACATATTGTTTCCCAATTATCTGAGGCAGGTAATGACCCTAAAATATTGTATCAGGTTCTTCGAACCTTTACTAACCCCATCGCGTGCGACAGCCCAGAGACGGTGTCCCAACAACTGTGCGATGATACTGCTGGGTTTTTTGCAAATAAAATCGACACTATTTACCAAAATATTGCTCAAGCCACCACTTTGGTCGATATTAAGTATTCTTCGCCTAGCCCACAGCTCAGAACAGTTGGCCTTGGCCCTCCGGTACTGTCCGCTATCCCCGAGATCAGTCTGGATGATGTCAACTCACTGATTGGGACGATTAAATCGGGCAGCCCGGCGGACCTTGTCCCCGCCCGAGTGATGCATCTTATAGGGAATGCTCTGAGTCCCACCATTCAGATGGTGATTAATCGCTCCCTCTCTGAAGGATTGGTCCCTCTGGAGTGGAAAAAGGCCCTGGTTAAGCCCATAAGGAAAAACACCTCCATTCCCTGGTCGGATATGACCAACCTGAGGCCTAGCTCCCTTCTGCCGTTTGTCGGCAAACTAATGGAGAAACACGTTAATCTCAATCTCTCCAGTTTCATAGAGCAGACCGGCTGTTTGGACCACTCTCAGTCAGGGTTCAGACCTAGGTATAGTACCGAGACGGCTCTTCTTTCTGTCACGGATACTATACGTATGTCTCTGGACAGGGGTCTATCTGTGGTGTTGGTGCTGTTGGACTTGTCCGCAGCATTCGACACCATATCTCATACCATTCTCCTAACAAAATTAAAGGAGATCGGCGTAGAGAAATCTGCCCTGGCGTGGTTCACCAGCTTTCTTGCAGATCGTACCCAGCAGGTTAATATGGGCGCCTTCAGTTCCATCTCCACCAAAATCACCAGAGGAGTCCCGCAGGGCTCCTGTCTCAGCCCTACGTTATTTAACGTTTATGTCTCCTCCTTAGCTGATATTATGAGGTCTTTTGGGTTTTCACCCATCTCATACGCTGATGATACACAGCTGCTGTTTACCTTTAAAACCTTTACCCCGGAGATAAGGCAAGCTTTCTCGAATGGCATGACTGCGGTCGCCGGCTGGATGGCCAGGAACTTTCTCCAGTGCAATGTGGGGAAGTCGGAAGTCATGCTGTTCGGGGAAGCAAAAATCCTGTGGACCCCTGACTGGTGGCCTACAAGTTTGGGAGAGGCCCCTTCCCCCAAACAGGTGGTGAAAAATCTGGGGGTCCGTCTGGACCATGACCTCAATCTTGTACAGCATGCCAACACCACGGTGGGGTCTTGTTTCTATATCATCAGCCTCCTCCGGAAAGTGTTCCCCCTTCTCCCTGACAGCACAAGGAAGACCTTGGTCCAGGCCCTCGTATTGAGTCGCCTCGACTACTGCAATGGTCTACTTTTAGCGGCCAATGAAGGAGTGTTCAACAAACTTCAAGTGGTGCAGAACACCGCGGCACGCCTGGTGACAAATGCCCCCCCCCAGAACACCATCTCTGCCCCTTCTTAAACTGCTCCACTGGCTTCCTATCCGGAGACGAGTGGAATTTAAGACCTGCTGTGTGGTGCACAAGAGTCTCCATAACCTAGGGCCGCCCTATCTGGCCGAAAAATGTGTCCATCATCACCCCCCCGTAATCTACGGTCCAGTAACCAGCTGTTACTACAGATTCCCCGACATAACAAGACCAGACAGGGAGGACGTGCTCTTTCTGTTATGGATCCGCGTCTGTGGAACAACCTCCCCCTTTCCCTTAGACAGTGCTCTAGCCATCCAGCCTTCAGGAAAAGTCTTAAGACAACCTTATTTCAGTATTAGCGCCTGCTAAGACCTGTTTCCTCCTACAGCACTGCACGGAGATACACCTTCAGGTGTGATTCTGGCGCGTTACAAACCCACAAATAAATAAATAAATAAATAAATAAATAAATAAATAAATAAATAAATTAAGCAAAGCACCTAAAGTCATCCCATATGTCATCAAATATGTCCCATGTGAAGTGATAGATAATCAAATTATTTAGCTTCTTCATTTTCCTTTTCTAGTACTCATTTGCACTGTAGGGTGAAAGGTAAATTAATTAAGCAGTAGCCCTTGTAACAGAGTATTCTCAGTGCCACCCGTAATAGAAAAGTAATAGCTTCACCACCTGCATGTACTGGACCGGTACAGTAACGCCAGTCTGTCTCACTCATCATGGTGTGCAACTGTTTTTCTCGGGTGCAAGTTCACTGTGCTGCCATTCTGCCGGCTTGCATAAGATAACGTACCAATTTTCCTAAACAAGAGAGAAGAAGAAGAATAAGACTGGTGTACTGTCATAGTCGACTGTAATGGAAGTCCATAGTGGTCGTAGAATTTGTTCATTAAACTACCACTAATGTTAGAGCAAGGATGCAGAAGTGGGAGGTTACATAGATACTGTCCTCAATAGTTATGTACTGTGCTTTCAATTTGCTACTTGTACTGTGACCCAACTTTCGGCTCAATCACTTTGTGTTATTAATGCTAAGGAGCATTGGTTACAGACTATGTCTTTCTTTCTTCATATAGTTGCTCCTTCCAAATCGACATCACGGAGGGAGCAGGCTCGAATGGCCCGGCAACGGAGGCTGGATGCCACTGTCGCCGAATATCGGCGGCTGGTGGCCCTGGAGGAGGAGGACACGCAGTCGACCGGTGCAACCACAACATCCTCGACTGGGACAGCTGCATCCTCCTCCGTGACCCCACGGCCGCCAGCATGCGCAGTGCTCCAGCGGTACGGATCCGGGCTAACAAAGCCAACCGCCACCGCCAAGCAGCAGAAAGACCAGCTGCCCCCCACAGGAGCTGCAAGGCACGCCAGCGCCGCCTAGGAGTCCGAATGTCCTACCTGGAGCAGGAGGTCCTTAGGTACAAGAACTTGGTGGAGGGCCTCCGCTTCGACCTTGCCACCCTCCGCAAGGAGTATGATGCCCTGGCCGCAAAATTCACCAGCACCCTCCAGTAGTGGAGTGTCCCTTGCCCTTTTTTTAGAGACTTTTGGGGGGTGGGATTTGGGAGTTGGGTTCTTTTTGGGACTTTTCAAAGACAATCGTTGGGGTTAGGGAGGGTCTTGAGGGAGATTATTTTGTTAGGGCTACATAAATATACTTTTTTGAACTTTATCTGACCATACCTGTTTTTTACTGCTTTTCAGTCTGGT
Organism: Lissotriton helveticus; assembly: GCF_964261635.1. Lineage (NCBI taxonomy): Eukaryota > Metazoa > Chordata > Amphibia > Caudata > Salamandridae > Lissotriton > Lissotriton helveticus. The sequence continues at coordinate 916,166,473 of NC_136067.1, forward strand.
GGGTGGGGGACGGGGGTGTAACAGTAAGTTTGTTTTCCTGAACAGTCGTAGGACTTTAGTAGTACTACCGTCAATCTCTCGTCTAGTCCTAATACTCCATTATACTACCTCCCACCAAATGCTTATCTTACCTGTAATTTGTGTTAGAAATTAGGGCTAGGCCCAGGGCTGGCTCCACGTGAAATGGGGATTAACGTTGGCAATCCTGGGCGGGTGAAATTTCCTCATTGCGGTGGTACTAGTGGTGTGACACAGTGGCAGGTGCATGCCTATGGAAAAAAAGAAAACGTTTCCTGGTTTGTCCTTACTGTAGCATTACAACAGTTACGGTACGATCGAGAATATAGCAGGTGACAGTACACTAGAACAGTGCCATAATGTAGCCTAACAAAAGGTAAAGTATTTGCTTGCAAGCATAACTAGTACTTGCGTTGAATTTATTTGACATTGGCTCCTACTACTAGAAGAAATAGTACTGAAGCTGAGTAAGTCTAGAAGATATCCTCGTATTCCTTCACCAGCCTGTTGCTATGACCTTATCCTCCCCAGCAAGTGTGTAGAATTATTGATGTCATTTTAGTCAGACATCAAGCAAAACAACACAGCCCGGGGGAAGAGGGTTAGGGTTTGGAAAATGGATGGGAATGGGGGTTTCTTTTTGGGTAGGTTTTGTTGAGAGAAGAAAAAAAATGCACAGCCTGGACAAACAATAATTGAAGATAAAGAAATCTTTGGGTACAAACTAAAGCTAAGCACATGCAGTCACACTCATAGAAGAAAACAATGGATACTGTATCTGTATTCTGTATGTTGTTGGAGTTGTCCTGTTGAATTTGGTAAGTAAGTTGCATGCAGCAAACAATTCCTCTTATTAGCGGCACTCCTCCATTCCAGCTGACGCTTCGTCCATCAATGTTGGTGACCACTGACAGAAGACACCCTGTCCACTGCCTGCCTGGCGGATGTTGACTGAAACCCGGCCTGTAATTATTGAACGGAAAACAGGAAGTGCTATTACAATACCACTGATAAATAAATAAAAGGTATGTACGCTGTGTGGTGCAAAAAGTCACACTTTGATTTCCCTAATAGACAGTACAATATTTTTGAAATTGCGTGCTCTGTCTGAGTCACCTTTTTAAGGATAAATAAGTATGGCCAAAATATTATAGCGGATCTTTCCCCTCAAGGTAGGTGTACTGTAAACTGTGTTTTAGAACACAATTTGACCTTCCCAGCAATGCTCCCACCAAGACCCTTACTAAAGCCAGTCGCAAAAATGTAGAAGACCCCCAATCAGATCTCCAAAAACGATGGCTAGCAGAAAAATGGTGACAAAACGTACTTTGAAAGTAACAGTAGGCCCAAATACACCCTTACCGACCGTGGATTGTATTCAGAGTTCAGAGTTTTAATCTTTATTTCGTTGACTTGCAACATAAAAGATGCAATAAAATATGACAAAACATGATAAAATTCACCATATATACAGCTTACAGTTCATTATGGTTCAGCACCCCGCTATAGGAGCAACATTCCATCATATTTGGACACACAGAATACAATTTTATATTTGGCGCAAAAAATGCATAAATATGTTAAAATGTTTAAAATCACATTAAAAAAACATTAAATTGATTATAACAACCGGGAGTTTGAGAAGACACAAATGGCTAGGCATAATTCATGATTTATAAGATATCAGGATGGGAGTTTTCCTTATTTAAAATGAAAGGTTTAATTTCCTTCTGATATAGTAAACGGACAATAGAAATTTACTGATTCCGAACACGAATACTTGGCTGGTGTCCGTGCTTAGGATCCTACCAGCTTCCCTATGCGAAATAGAACCAATATTGCGGCACAAAGGGACAATCCATCTTTTCCTCGCCTTTACATAACTGGGGCAGAAAAATAATATATGATAGATATCCTCCCTTTGATTGTTGGTACATATGCTGCAGCAGTCATTATCTGTCTTCCCCCAACTTTTCTCTGTTACTTTAAATCTCAACGTGCCATATCTAAATTTCAAATACAGAGTTTTGGCCAATGGTAGCTCGATTTCATCTAAAAATTGTTCAAAAGATGCCTCATTTTTTACCATAAGGAATTTTTCTGTAAAAGGGCCATGTATTCTTATGTACACGGAATCGTTGCTCACGTATGACCAAAAAGACAGTTTGACTATTTTCTTAGAAACTGAGTTTAAAGAGCCTGGCTAGTTCCAGAAGTGCATTAATCCGAGCTTGATTAGCCAGGTTTTTACATGTTTAAACCAAAAGATTTTCCTGTCACTATCAAGTTCAAGGACCTCTTTCAAGCCATTTTTATAATCTGATAGTTCAATTGTTGTCCATAGTCTGACCCACAACAATACTGGTCTCAATATTGCATGAAGATCTGTGTGTTTAATGTTTAAGTCAAGAAATAGGGGAATCAGCGGAGTGTTATTAGGAATTTTTAGAAGACCCCTAATAAACTTATTCTCAAGTACTTCAAAGTTTTCTTACATACTGGCCCCCAAATTTCCGCCCCATACAGTGAGGCTGATTGGACCTTATATCTAAAAAGCTCCACTGCTGGGGTGACCGCCTTATTGACACTTTTATTGTGTCTCTGCAATATGGGAAAACAATTTTGTTTAAACACCCGTTTTGATTTCTCTAGTTGTGGGCCCCATCCCATTAAAGAATCTAGCAGGACTCCCAGATATGTAAAGCTATGTTCGTAGTCTAGTTTTTGTCCGTTTAACATTAAGTTCCTTTTAAAAGTTTTATGCGGGTTTAGTGCCATGTATTTAGTTTTTTTTATATTAATTTCTAGTCCTTTCAAAGTACAATACTGTTGGAACCTGTCTAAAAGGGTCTGAAGGCCGGTGGTGTTTGCGAAATTAAAATGGTATCATCCGCAAAAAGGAGGGACGCAACACGTTCCCCTCCTAATCGGGGCGAATCATTCTCACAATTTTCCATATAGGCTGCAATGTCATTTACGTATAGGGAGAAAAGGGTGGGGGCCAGTACGCATCCCTGGCGTACTCCCCGTTTTATGGGGATTGGGTTTGTAAGTTCCCCATTTGGTCCCCACCTTACTTTAGCATAATTCTCCTGGTGCAAGCCCATTATGAGTTTTAACAATTCGCCTGGCAGCCCTTGCCTATTCAGAGTTTCCCAAAGTAGATCACGGGGAATTAGGTCAAATGCTGCTCGCAGGTCTACAAAGGTCACATACAGGTGGCCCTTGCGAATTATGACATATTTCCAATACAAGCAGCATAGCCTAAATACCTGGTCTATAGTACTTGTTTTGTTCCTAAACCCCGCCTGATATTTGGATAAAACTGACTCATCCTCCAGCCATGAATTTATTCGATTTAAAATATGTCTAGCATAGATCTTCTGCGTTATGTCTAAAAGACTGATGGGGCGATAATTGGCTGGATCGCCACAATCCCCTTTTTTAAAAATGGTAATAATTTCTGCGCCGTTCCATGTATCCGGAATATGGTCGGTGGCTGCAACTATATTAAATAGATGGTTCAAATAGGGTGCCCAAACCTCAACATTGCACAGATAAAGATCGCCCGGAATTTTGTCTAGTCCGGGCGCCTTCCCTTTCTTTACCATGGCAATTGCTGTCTCTGTTTCATGTATATTAAACACTACCGTATGAATATTGGCTGGTATTATGACAGTGGGTGCATCTGTTACATCGACACCAGTTAAAATTTTGGCTTCATATAGTGATGTGAAATGTTTTACCCATGTGTCCTCATCTAGATAGACCTCCCTAGAACCCTTCTCGCAATTGTTTCCCTTAGCTGCTATTTCCCAAAATTGTCTCTGGTCCTTGTTTTTTGCGGCTGTTAACATACTGAGCCATATTTCCTCATCCCAGGAGGATTTGGCTCTTGCAATAATTCTATTATAAGCCTTCCTTTTGTCCCTAATTTCTAATGGACCTTCCCTTTTAACAGCATTAATCAGTGCAGTTTTAGCAAGACGGCATTCCTTGTTGTACCAAGGTTTGCCTGTGGCTTTTACATTGGTCATACCTGCACCTTTTTTAGGTATTTTAGTGAGGAGTACTAATAGTTTGCTGAAGAGGGATTTGTGCAATTTAATGAAATCTTTGGGGTCACAGCTGTACGGACAGTATGTACTTAAGGTGTCTGCAAATGTGCTGTATATATTGACTAATAGGTCCTCTTTTTCCAATACATGGGCCCATTTAACCGCCCTGTGATTATTACTAAGGACAATGTGGTCTTTTGTAGATGAGGATGCTGAGCTATGGCCTACCTCCGAAGCTTCCGACCCCTTTAACATTCTTTGTTGAAAGCTTGTTTCCAAAGGGAAGTGGTCACTTTCATATCTCTTTTTAACATTTAGATCTTCTGTGAAAGGCCACAGGTCAAGAGAGACTATGACAAAATCTAATTTACTTTCATACTCATGTCTCTTAAAGGTAGGGGCTTTCGGGCTATCAGATGGCATACGCCCATTACATGCTCTCAGGCCATGGGAAGTCAACAACCTTGTGATCTGCAAAGCCAATGCAGTGCCAGCCACCATTCTATTTTCATTCAGGGCTGGTATTCCATTGGCAGTGTCCTCATCTTCGAACAATTGTACTATATCTGTAATTGGTTCGAAGTTGCAGTTCAGGTCCCCGCATAGAATGACACTTGCGCCTAGTCTTAATAAGTCCATAAGTGAGTCTAGCTTCCCTATACACAATGATTCCTTGTGGGAAGACTGGGGGCTGTTGTATACGTTAAAGAGGTAGATCACCCTATTGTCCGCTGTAGTTACTTCCAGACCGAGAATGTCTGGGGAATCAGTGTTAAGCATTTTTATGCCTATTTTGAGAGATACACTGATCCACACTAGTAGACCTCCAGATGCACGAACTCTTGTGGAAGGCACAGCCTCTATTTGGTAAGTTTTATAGCCAACCCTATGCATCTGTACTGTGGCCCATGTCTCCTGCAGCACACAGATATCAAAGGAATTCATGTATTCATTCCAGTCGGGATCACATAATTTCGCATGCACCCCCGCTATATTCCATGAAACAAGTGTAAGCAAGGGGGATCCCTCCTTTGGGCCATAGAGCGCTACGGGTAAGACAGCAGTCGATCTACTAGTATCTTCATCTTTACTTGGACCAACAGCACCTAAGCCCACCATAGGACCACTAATCACTTTTTCTTCATTATATCTTACTATACATGGGTCATTTTCAATTCCTCTTACATTATCTCTACTTTCTAACCTTATTTCAGGTATAAGCAATGGAGGTCCCTCTTTTCTCCCAAGAGACCCTGTGGGTGGGATAACAATCAAGCTACTATTCACATCATCAACTGTTGCAACAGTACATAGCACTGTCTTTGAACAACCAGTACCCATTTTTTTATACGACCTTGTGGTACGTAGAACATTTTCAATCCTCCCGACATCCTCTGCGCTCTTTAAACATCAATCACATTCCTCCATGCCACTGAATGCCTCAAACCTATTTGTTAACTCTAAAGGAGTAAATGGCATCAAATGGGTCATGTTACCATTTTCTCCTATATTGCGGCTTGTCGGTATGGTATTCCACCCATGTGTCGCGGGAGTTGGAGCTGACTGGAACATGTATGCGGGATTCCTGGCAGTCTCCATGTAGGAAAAGTGGTTGGTAAGGTGGGTGTTATTATTTAAATATTGGGGGGGAAACACTGTGGCTCTTGGATAAAAATACGTCAAGGGACGTGGTATAATGCAATTGTTTTCATTACCAAAAGGCCAATTCAAAATGTACTGAACAGCTTTTCTGTCCCTGAAGTTTATAACAACAATGTCACCCCCTATATCCTTTGTTCTTCCACCCAGCCAAGACAAGCGACGAACATGGACTATTTCACCATTCACCTGGTTGGGTTTAGGTCTATGCACTGATAACCAGTGCATGATCTTGTTTTTTAGTTGGAAGTAGCCTTCCCGTTTGCCACTTGGGAGTTCTGGAACCCCGGTAAGTACAACCACGTACGGTAGCGCTTCCGGCGGGAGTTCCATAGGTGGTCTCCTAGCCTGTTCCCCTCTTACATAGTTGATCTCATTCTCTTCTAGTCTTGGGGGTCTATTTGTAATAATACTTGGTTCCCTTACCTGGGTATTGGCTGAAGTATCATTGTTACTGATCGATGTTACATTAGGTTTCCCCATAGTTGTTATTGGCTGTTTAGGCTTGGATTTGTCAGGAGGTTTGCTGACAGATGATGACGCACCTGCGAGCAAATGGTTAGGAGCAGCTGGAGTTGCTGCTATCTGATTGTTGCCAGTAGTAGAAGATGTTACGACCACCACATCTTTTGGGAGGGTATACAGTGACGTTGCAATTTTTTGCGGGTGTGACACTTTCAAGAGCTCTGGTGACCTGACAGAATTCCCAATTGTTGTCAAATCCCCCTCTATTTTTCCCAACCTTAATTCTATTCCCTTGAGTCTTTCAGCTAAGGCGAGCATATAGCTTCGCACAATTAGTTCTATGTTATCCAAAAGAGTCTTCGGGGAGGCTGGTTGCAGACCTTCTTCCATTGGAATATCCGTGATATCTGGATCTATGACAACTTGGGGGAATGGTATCGGGAATGTTGGGATGGTAGAAACAGATGCTATTGGTTGCTTGAGGGCAAGTTCTCCCATAGTCATGGTAGTAGCAGGGTTCATTTTCATCCCAAATTCAGTATGACTTAATTTGGGCTTATTTGTATTGGTTATTTTACGTCTCCTTTTAGGAGATGGAGGCCCATATATTTTTTGTGGCAATTGCCCCAAGTTTTTACCTCTCACTACCTTGCCTGGTCTAATTGTAGGCGAGATCATAGTTTTGGGAGTTTTAGATGTACCAGGGAGGTCATTTGTCACAATTGATAGTTCTGGTTGAGTTTGCGTAGGTGACACAGCAGGAGCTAAGCATTCTTTAAGTAGTAGGGGCACACTAGCAGTTGGTGATATGTTGCCTGTCAATGTGATGTTCAAGTCGTCTTCCAAAGTGACAGACATTATAGGTTCAGAGAGGGTCCTATTTTTAATACGTTCAATTGAACGACGACGGTCTGCCCGCCGCTCTGCTAGCAACAGTTCTTTGTTGCCCTCAGGAGCAGATTTAAGAAAATAGCCATCCAGGGTCCGATTTAGCATACCCCCATTTTTTTCCAGTCCGGCAAAAGCAGGGCTAGTAGCAGCTGTGGCCATAATGCAAGGATGACAATGGCGGGCTATGGTATGAGATTGATTACTACTTACTCCGATGAAGATCAAAGTCCTCGGGCCCAGCCCAGCCTCTTCCGGCCGATGAGGGCCGTAGAGGGCCCGCCCTTTGCCCGGGCTTCGACAAGGGCGCTTCCCCGCGCGCGTCCCGCGCAGCGGTGAGAGAGAGTCTGCTTAAATAAGGTTCTTTTTCCTCCCAGGGGGCGGGGCTAGCAGGGGGCGCAGGCCAGGTGGAACAGGCCACGCAGGGACTCCTGGTCAAGTGAGTCCCTGCAGCGCTCCGCCCTGCAACAGCTTGTCTCCTTACACACACACCCCTGGCCACAGGCAGAGTCTTCAAGCTGCGACGCGGCACCCGCGAAGCGGGTGCGGCTAGAAGCAGCAGCAGGACAACCAGCAGCAGCAAAGAGGCAAAATCGAACAGGACGATGTCCACACTCAGGTCAGCGGCGCATCCAGTCAGGGTTCCCACTCGCCGCAGGTGATTCCACAGTTTTTGAAAGGGTTTCCTCCCAGGGGGCGGGGCTAGCAGGGGGCGCAGGCCAGGTGGAACAGGCCACGCAGGGACTCCTGGTCAAGTGAGTCCCTGCAGCGCTCCGCCCTGCAACAGCTTATCTCCTTACACACACACCCCTGGCCACAGGCAGAGTCTTCAAGCTGCGACGCGGCACCCGCGAAGCGGGTGCGTCTAGAAGCAGCAGCAGGACAACCAGCAGCAGCAAAGAGGCAAAATCGAACAGGACGATGTCCACACTCAGGTCAGCGGCGCATCCAGTCAGGGTTCCCACTAACCGCAGGTGATTCCACAGTTTTTGAAAGGGTTTCCTCCCAGGGGGCGGGGCTAGCAGGGGGCGCAGGCCAGGTGGAACAGGCCACGCAGGGACTCCTGGTCAAGTGAGTCCCTGCAGCGCTCCACCCTGCAACAGCTTGTCTTCTTACACACAAACCCCTGGCCACAGGCAGAGTCTTCAAGCTGCGACGCGGCACCCGCGAAGCGGGTGCGGCTAGAAGCAGCAGCAGGACAACCAGCAGCAGCAAAGAGGCAAAATCGAACAGGACGATGTCCACACTCAGGTCAGCGGCGCATCCAGTCAGGGTATTCAAGCAACTTGCAAGCAAGCAAAAGTATCCATAGCCAGCATCGCTCCAACAGTGCTCTAAAACCCCAGAACTGCGTTGCAATAGAACATCCCGAAACACATGCAATCCTGCTGCTAGGGCTAACCCTAACGAACCCTAACTTACAAAAAGTGCCAAAAGGTGTTTCCTTATGGATTTTGTCCAAAACACTTCTATCCGGTATTAGACCTTCCTAGGAATGCCCCAGCCAAGACCCGCCAACCCACCCGCAAAAAAGCACGCGACAACACCCCCAAACAGTGAAAAAGCTAAATCTCATACTTACTATATCTCTCGGCCTTCGGTCCAAACGCGCTGTGCAGCTAGGTCATCATCATAACTCCTGTTTTCCACCACGGATTTCCTGAAAAGCAAATGCAATCAAGATTAGACTGTCGCAGCAGTGCTTCGACAGAGACCCGGCCGCAACCCACCCACGAACAGCAGGAAGCCCCCCAAAACGCTACATTGAGCAAGATGTCAGAAGAAATAGCAAAAAAAAGGCTTTTCCTTAAGGATTTTGTCCAAAACACTTCTATCCGGTATTAGACCTTCCCAGGAATGCCCCAGCCAAGACCCGCCAACCCACCCGCAAAAAAGCACGCGGCAACACCCCCAAACAGCAAAAAAGCGAAATCTCATACTTACAATATCTCTCGGCCTTCGGTCCAAACGCGCTGTGCAGCTAGGTCACCAATCATCATAACTCCTGTTTTCCACCACGGATTTCCTGAAAAGCAAATGCAATCAAGATGAGACTGTCGCAGCAGTGCTTCGACAGAGACCCCGCAACCCACCCACGAACAGCAGGAAGCCCCCCAAAACGCTACATTGAGCAAGATGTCAGAAGAAATAGCAAAAAAAAGGCTTTTCCTTAAGGATTTTGTCCAAAACACTTCTATCCGGTATTAGACCTTCCCAGGAATGCCCCAGCCAAGACCCGCCAACCCACCCGCAAAAAAGCACGCGGCAACACCCCCAAACAGCAAAAAAGTAAATCTCATACTTACAATATCGCTCGGCCTTCGGTCCAAACGCGCTGTGCAGCTAGGTCACCAATCATCATAACTCCTGTTTTCCACCACGGATTTCCTGAAAAGCAAATGCAATCAAGATGAGACTGTCGCAGCAGTGCTCCCAGACCCCAAAACTCACCCACAAACACCCGGAACCCCGCCAAAGAGCACCTCAAAGGCAAGCAAGTCAGCAAAAACAGCAAGAAATTTCCACCTCATATTTGGTCCAAAACACTTTTATCCATTATTAGAGCTTGACAGCAATGGGCCCAAAGCCGTCAACTCACCCGCAAAGAAGTAGAACACCCCCACAAGTGCTGAGTCTTTCTTCATTGGGCGTAATCCAGCACTCTGCTTTGAGGGAAATCGCAGTCTGGAGGAGGAGGATAGAGGAGCATGTTCTTCAGAACTTGTGAACCTGAGGAATGTAGACTGCGGCACCTTCAAATCAATAAGCAAACAAGTGAACACAGTTCTGCTGATGGTCTTGTTTTTGGGATTAGGTGATTAAAGTTTGAATTAAATTAACTGTGCAAAACAAAGAAAGAGAGACACACAGGAATAAAAGTGAATAAGGACGAAAAAGAAAGTTATTGATTCATTGTCTCATTTTCAGGGCTCGGTGTCAGGGAATAAGAAGAAGATTTCGTCATCATACTCTGCGAATTCAGGCAGGATGAGGTCAGTGCCACCGAACAGAGAACAAATCCCCTCATCTACGTTGCCGTCCTCCTCGTCTTCATGCGGCGTGCTTTCTCGAACTTTGTAATCTGGTGGTATGAGGTGCTGATTCATCTTGATCATTGTCAGCCGCTCCACATTTTTGGGCGAGAGGCGGCTCCGTTTGGGAGTTACAATGCCACCAGCAGCACTGAAAACACGTTCAGAAGACACACTTGCGAGTGGGCAAGACAAATAGTTTATAGCCAGGTTGGAGAGCTGTGGTCACAATTGTTTTTTGCCATGCCAATACTGCAATGGCTCATCATTAAGAAAGACCTCTGTTGAGTCATTCAGATAGTCCTGCACCATCGACTCAAGGTCATCAACGGTTCCTCCACTTTGCTTACTTTTTGCTGTGCCTGTGACTTTTTTTCGAGAACCATACCCAAGCAAACTTAGCCAATCCTCTACAGCAGCCACTGTTAATGTTGTGTGTGGTGCAGATGATCCAGATGCCGGTGTCTTTAACGGCTGAGAGGTCACTTGTGCCCCAGCCACAGGTGCAGAAGTGGATTCTTGTGACTGGGGATGGCCTGCTGATGCTGATGCTGATGCTGATGTACTGCCTTCTCCTTCAATAACCTGCCGTTCTTTTTCAAACCTCTTGGCTGACCAGGCTAGCCAATGTTTGTACTTTTGAACATCTTCATCAGTAAAAGGAAAGAATGCTTCGCCTGCCAGCGCCTTTTTGTAGCGTGGATCCAGAATAGTAGCACAAATGTAATGCTGTTCTGACTTGATGTTTTGAAGACGTTCATCACCACGTAGGCGCTCTAATAATTTCTCAGACAAAATAAAAGGGTCTTTTTTTTTTACATCTTTTTCAAACTCAGAAGACACCGCCATCAGTTGGTGCTCCAGCATGCACAACAATGGGATAGCTTTTCCCAAATTACAGTCCTCCTGGCTGACTGCAAGAACTCAAAAGGACGAAGCATGTCTGTCAGGCTTTTAACTATGTCCCATTGCGCCGCACCCATCCGCAGGTCCTCCTTCTGAGATGTACCCTCTGTTAAGAAATAGTGATTGAGTACCGTATACTGCTCATACAGACGCTCAAGCATGTAGAAGGTTGAGTTCCAACGTGTTGCCACCTCCTGGATGAGTGCTTTCACTGGTATTCGACTTTGAAGTAGCAGCCTCCTCAGATGCTTCCGGGCCTTAAAAGAATGGCTGAAATGGTTGCACATTTTGCGGCAGGTGGCCATTACCGCGAACGCTGCACTGTCTCTATCACTCAAGAATTTTTGAACTACCAGGTTGATACAGTGCGCCAAACACGGCACTCTGAAATAGCCACCCAGCGACATGTCCTTAACTACATTGGCGCCATTATCCGTGGAAACATAACCAATCTGGCGTTTTTTTGGGGATAGCATTTTCGAGACCTTTTTGTTAAACTCGCCCAAAATATTTTGGGATGTGTGACTTTTCTCCAAGCCAAACATGGCTAGTGTTGCATGTTTCCGAGCAGCTTTGAAAACTTGGTCCGGGTCAACACCTGCGTTTAGCTTTGCTTTAACACCTGAAAAAGAGACCCAGTGTGCAGTGATGCACATGTAATCAGCGCCTGCGCCACTGGTCCACATGTCTGTTGTCAGATGTATTGTGTGAACAGCACTCTTCTGCAAAGCTGCCCCAATCGCCTCCAGCACATCTTCACGTAGTGCTGGAACCGCAACTCTGGCAAAATAGAACCGGCTAGGAACCTTCCATTTAGGGCAGAGCGTTGCCACTAATTCTAGAAAACCTACCGCTTCTACAAAAGAAAAAGGGAGAAGGTCCACAGCTAGCATTTTAGCCAGCTTAGTGTTATACAGACGCGTCAGTGGGTGGTTACGTTCATATGGCACGTCTGAAGAAAACATGGTTCTGATGTTGCCCTGGACCAAGCATTTACGGGCTGATAATGACTTCGTTGACCCAATTTTGCTCGCTGGTGAACTTTTGTGCGTTGGTGTCTCACTCGCTCCAACACTCTTAGTGTGCCTCACATTGGGTGTGCTGCTGACAGGGGTACTGGGTGTAAGGGAAGTGTTTGACACGTCTTCTTCCTCCTCGTCATCATCAGATGCAGCATCAACGTTTTCTTGACTTCCAATTCGGGCTTCCTTGATCGCATCTAGGTGCGCAAACCATTTGACAGTGTGCTTTCTCTCAAGATGACCTCTCTGGCCTCCGGTACCATAGTTGGTACCTGACTTACCATGACTAACTGCAAGCTTACAAAGGGTACAAATGGCAAACTTTGAATTTTTTTGGCAAACAGTAAAGAAGTCCCAAACTGGGGACTTGAAGTGTGGTGGTGGTGGTCATGAAGCTAATGCCAGATGAAGTGGAGGATCTGGATTGCCCAACTTTTGTACGTTGTGCACTTTCACCGCCACTAATTAAGGTTGAGGTGGATGGAGGTCCCTTCTTGCCAGAAAGAAATATGGAAGCGGGACGAGTTGGTGTACTACTTAACTCCAATGATTGTGGTGTTTCCACTGCCTCCTCATCGACAACATCATCATCATCACGCTCAGCAGCTCTTCGGGCTAGGGTCAAAATGTCTGTTTGCTGCATGCCCGCTGGGGCTGCAGTGACCTTTATGATGACTGGGTCGTCGTTGGCAGAGTCTTCATCAGCAGCAGTATCCGCCACTTCTTGTTCAGCCTCATCACACTCCATAACTCTGAGACTTTGGACGAGCTTCCTTTTACGCTTAACTACCTTTGTCAGATCATGGTGTGCCTCACTCTCAGACGGCAGTGGTGCTGGTTCCCAAGTTTGATCCGTATCATCAGAAGGAGGTGTGCTTGAAGAAGATGTAGACACCACCCTTGATCTCTTCCTTGCTAGGGGTGTGGAAGACAATGAATGATCATCAGGAGGAGTGGCTTCCTCAAATGATACCTCGCCTTGATTGTCGATTTCCTGATGTGCCCCTACTTCGGGAGGAACAACTATTGTGGGCACTTGTGACCCTCCATGCACCTCTGCTTGCACATCTCCTTGCGCTGCCTCTCCTTCCACATGTACTTGGGCTTGTACTTGCACATGTGATTGTTGTTGTGGCTGTGGTTGTTCAACACTCGTCAGATGAGCTACAACAACCTGTGTTGATTGAGGGACATTGCTGCTGCTTTCTTGCGATGAGCCAACATCACTGGTCGATGGTGATTGAAGAACTATACTGGCTGCCTCTGCAGCACTCAAGGGCTTGGACTTAAGTTGGCGTGGTGGTGGTGGTGGCACTGAGCCCAATGGAGCGGGGGTGCTGCTGCCAGCTTGGTCCCCAGCAGATCCCGCTGCTGCTGCAGGCATACTTTTTTTTTTGCTCCCCAAAAAAGGGGCCGGCGGCACACCAGTCTCCTTGGTAACTTGCTTCTTCTGCTCCTTACTGGCAGCTTTCTTGCTAGAGGAGCTACGGGTAACTTTTTTTTGGGGCCATCTTCTTCAGAGCAGGTCAGAACAGCAGGCAGCAGTTGCACGAGTTGCAGAGTTGTCTGTGTCCAGACGTGACGTCGCGTGACGTTATGCTGCACACACACACCGCTGCAGGACTTCTTCCTGGCACTGGTGGTTCTCTTGAGTCTTGTGCACCTAAAAGCAATGGAAGACAGAGGAACATCAGTTCAGTTATACACCCCAAAAAATCGACAAAACACAGAAAAATCAGCACAATCCCATGCCATCCAAGATGTTTACATTGAAGACACCCCACAGAAAGACTAGGGCCATGCAAGTATGCAACACTCACTACCCCTGGGCATAATGGATGAAAAGTAGGCAAAATAATTGCAGGCCTCAGACACTGCCTCTCTTCAAAATGGCCTCTTACACCCCAAGCCAGTCCACATCAACAGTACACCCCAAAAAAACAGAAAAACAGCCAAAAATCACCACAATCCAATGCCATCCAGGATGTTTACATTAAAGAGAGTGAGACCACACTACATGCACACTCAGTCCATGCACCACTACCCCTGGGCAAAAGGCCACACCAGCAGCCCCAGAAAAACGACAAAAAACAATAAAATCAGCACAATCCCAGCCCATCCATGGCCTCAATGGTGTTTAAATTCAAGAAGACACCCCTCAGAAAGACTAGGCCCATGCAACACTCACTACCCCTGGGCATAATGGATGAAAAGTAGGCAAAATAAGTGCAGGCCTCAGACACTGCCTCTCTTCAAAATGGCCCCTTACACCCCAAGCCAGTCCACATCAACAGTACACCCCAAAAAAACAGAAAAACAGCCAAAAATCACCACAATCCAATGCCATCCAGGATGTTTACATTAAAGAGAGTGAGACCACACTACAGGCACACTCAGTCCATGCACCACTACCCCTGGGCAAAAGGCCACACCAGCAGCCCCAAAAAAACGACAAAAACAACAAAAAACAGCACAATCCCAGCCCATCCATGGCCTCAATGGTGTTTAAATTCAAGAGGACACCCCACAGAAAGACTAGGCCCATGCAAGTCACCACCCCTGGGCAAAGGGCCCCACCAGCAGCCCCAAAAAAACGACAAAAAACAATAAAATCAGCACAATCCCAGCCCATCCATGGCCTCAATGGTGTTTAAATTCAAGAAGACACCCCTCAGAAAGACTAGGCCCATGCAACACTCACTACCCCTGGGCATAATGGATGAAAAGTAGGCAAAATAAGTGCAGGCCTCAGACACTGCCTCTCTTCAAAATGGCCCCTTACACCCCAAGCCAGTCCACATCAACAGTACACCCCAAAAAAACAGAAAAACAGCCAAAAATCACCACAATCCAATGCCATCCAGGATGTTTACATTAAAGAGAGTGAGACCACACTACAGGCACACTCAGTCCATGCACCACTACCCCTGGGCAAAAGGCCACACCAGCAGCCCCAAAAAAACGACAAAAACAACAAAAAACAGCACAATCCCAGCCCATCCATGGCCTCAATGGTGTTTAAATTCAAGAGGACACCCCACAGAAAGACTAGGCCCATGCAAGTCACCACCCCTGGGCAAAGGGCCCCACCAGCAGCCCCAAAAAAACGACAAAAAACAATAAAATCAGCACAATCCCAGCCCATCCATGGCCTCAATGGTGTTGAAATTCAAGAAGACACCCCTCAGAAACACTAGGCCCATGCAACACTCACTACCCCTGTGCATAATGGATGAAAGGTAGGCAAAATAAGTGCAGGCCTCAGACACTGCCTCTCTTCAAAATGGCCCCTTGCACCCCAAGCACATGTTGCCTGTACCAGCCAGCACTCAAGATGGCCACCACCACCACCCACATGGCCAGTCCACATCAACAGTACACCCCAAAAAACCCGAAAAACAGCCAAAAATCACCACAAACCAATGCCATCAAGGATGTTTACATTAAAGAGAGTGAGACCACACTACAGGCACACTCAGTCCATGCCCCACTACCCCTTGGCAAAAGGCCCCAACAGCAGCCCCAAAAAAACGACAAAAAACACAAAATTCAGCACAATCCCAGCCCATCCATGGCCTCAATGGTGTTTAAATTCAAGAAGACACCCCTCAGAAAGACTAGGCCCATGCAACACTCACTACCCCTGGGCATAATGGATGAAAAGTAGGCAAAATAAGTGCAGGCCTCAGACACTGCCTCTCTTCAAAATGGCCCCTTACACCCCAAGCCAGTCCACATCAACAGTACACCCCAAAAAAACAGAAAACCAGCCAAAAATCACCACAATCCAATGCCATCCAGGATGTTTACATTAAAGAGAGTGAGACCACACTACAGGCACACTCAGTTCATGCACCACTACCCCTGGGCAAAAGGCCACACCAGCAGCCCCAAAAAAACGACAAAAACAACAAAAAATAGCACAATCCCAGCCCATCCATGGCCTCAATGGTGTTTAAATTCAAGAGGACACCCCACAGAAAGACTAGGCCCATGCAAGTCACCACCCCTGGGCAAAGGGCCCCACCAGCAGCCCCAAAAAAACGACAAAAAACAATAAAATCAGCACAATCCCAGCCCATCCACGGCCTCAATGGTGTTTAAATTCAAGAAGACACCCCTCAGAAACACTAGGCCCATGCAACACTCACTACCCCTGGGCATAATGGATGAAAAGTAGGCAAAATAAGTGCAGGCCTCAGACACTGCCTCTCTTCAAAATGGCCCCTTACACCCCAAGCACATGTTGCCTGTACCAGCCAGCACTCAAGATGGCCACCACCACCACCCACATGGCCAGTCCACATCAACAGTACACCCCCAAAAAACAGAAAACCAGCCAGAAATCACCACAATCCAATGCCATCCATGATGTTTACATTAAAGAGAGTGAGACCCCACCACAGGCACACTCAGTCCATGCACCACCACCACTGGGCAAAAGGCCACACCAGCAGCCCCAAAAAAACAACAAAAAACAATAAAATCAGCACAATCCCAGCCCATCCATGGCCTCAATGATGTTTAAATTCAAGAAGACACCCCACAGAAAGACTAGGCCCATGCAACACTCACCACCCCTGGGCAAAGGGCCACACCAGCAGGCCCAAAAAAACGACAAAAATCAGCACAATCCCAGCCCATCCATGGCCTCAATGGTGTTTAAATTCAACAAAACAGTTGTATCATGCACCCCTAACCAACCCTGGTCCTACTGGATACTGTGGCTACCCACAATATAATTTATTTAATGCTCTGAAAAAGTTCCAAAATTGTACTTGCAGCAACTGTAATGCCCCAAACAAACTTACTTGTGAAAGTTGATTTCTAATCCAAAAGTGATCCAAAGACAGTCAAAAAGGCCTCAAATCCAAATATCCAGCAGCACCCACAAAAAGTAATCCTTCCAGCTCCAGATCCAAATGAAAGTGACCAGGAGATGGACAAAGCACTGGGAGGAGCCTGCTGGACAGGAACAGGAAGTTGGAGACTGTGGGGCACTTCCTTCCTCCCCCCCCCAAAAAATGGACTCCTTGCAAAAAAAAAGGCCATGCAAATGTCAACCTGAGGAGTGATTCTGATAAAAATCATAATTTTCTGAAGGTTTATCCTGTTTGCTGGTGATTTTCTTGTGCAGAATTGCAAAATCTCTATTTCGCGAGTGCAAGATTGTTCCTTTCCGCCGCAACTACGTGTTCGCAATTGCGAACTCTCGCGAGGTGTGCTGTGCAAGGTGGCAAGCCGCGATTACGTATTCGCGGGCGCCAAACTCCCGCGGGATCACGCAGCAAGATCTAAAATGGCGCGGCACTCGCAAAATATGATCGAGAAAAACAACTCGGCAAACGCTTAATGACGGAAAGTGAACGCCGTGCACCACGCCGCGCGCCGCAACCAAGCAAAAAATCCCCCGCGAGCGGATTCACGGATTTTCGACAAGTTCGCGAGAGTTCGCGGATTGCGAATTTGCCGAAAATCCGAAAAATCCGCGATCGGAGCGGATTTTACGCCCATGCTTAGCGCCACCGCAGAAACCCTTGAGTCATTTTGCAAGGCTGCCTGTGCTGAGGGGATGATTGTTTTTGTGCAGGAAGGGACACCTTCTGGCACAAAAATAATAATTAAAGGCATTTTCCTCTTTCTATGAGTCCTGCAGAATTCAGCGCAAATTGAGAGAGGAAGAAACTAGGAGAAATAAAAGTATTTCTCCTCCTTGCGCCTCCTTACACTTCCTCTGGGGAGGTGTAGGATTCTGACTAGGTATGGGCGGATTTTGCAGATCCACGATCCGCGGATTTTGCAGATTTGCGGATCATGGATCTGCAAAATCGGCGGATTTGCGGATCCGCGGATCCGCCCTGATGAAAGAGTCACTGCATTTGAGCTTCAACTAGTTTCGGCGACCATCTGTGTGTTACTATGCAATCGCCCCGAGGGGCGCAGGGGTCCCTTCAGCTTCCTGGCCACAGGAACAGCACGAGGATTGCGCTCGTGAAAGTCAAGGATGCAAAGGCCTCTATCCAGCATCACAGCTGATTTTCGACGGTAGATTTGGGGATAAGGCACACCTGCCTCGACGATGCTCACGATTGTTTTTGGGCAGATGAATGAGTCACTGCATTTGAGCTTCAACTAGTTTCAGCGACCATAAGTGTGTTACTATGCAATCGCCCCGAGGGGCGCAGGGGTCCCTTCAGCTTCCTGGCCACAGGAACAGCACGAGGATTGCGCTTGTGAAAGTCAAGGATGCATAGGCCTCTATCCAGCATCACAGCTGATTTTCGACGGTAGATTTGGGAAGAAGGCACACCTGCCTCGACGACGCTCACGATTGTTTTTGGGCAGATGAATGAGTCACTGGCTGCATTTGAGCTTCAACTAGTTTCAGCGACCATGTGTGTGTTACTATGCAATCGCCCCGAGGGGTGCAGGGGTCCCTTCAGCTTCCTGGCCACAGTCACAGGAAGGGCATGTTGTAAATATTTTACGATGGCGCCAGCAAGCTGCCAGCGCCATCCTAAAATAGTTACTAAATTAGCTTCAACAGGAAGCTCTAATAGATAAAATAAAGCAGGTGCTCGAGCACCTGCTTTATTTTATCTATTAGAGCTTCCTGTTGAAGCTAACTTAGTAACTATTTTAGGATGGCGCTGGCAGCTTGCCGGCGCCATCGTAAAATAGTTACAACTGGCCAGCCAGGCTTCAACTTTTTCCCCCGGAATCCGCCGCTCGCGGATTTGCGAATTCGCGGTAAATTCGCGGGAGTTCGCGGATCGCGAATTTACCGAAAATTCGCAAAATCCGTGAGCGGAACGGATTTTGCGCTCACCCTTAATTCTGACGCATTCTCAGGTTTACAAAATGTTGTAAATCTGGGAATGTGTCAAGTTCCACTGGATGTTGCGTGGGAACACACACAGCAACATCCATGGAACGCCCCTTTCACGCAGAGGTGTGAGTGAAAGAGAAACATATTTACAAGGCCATTAAAAGTCGCGCAGGATGACTTCACATGGCCTTGTAAATATGGGGGAAGCCCATTGTGCTGTCAGCGCGTCAATAAAAGTGACGCACCAGTGGCACAATGGTAAGTAAGCCCCAATTTGTGAAAAACGAGTTCCAGCAAATATCATTTGTGCATCACCAAGTAGGGTCTTAATTTGTTTTTATCCTATTAACATCTTTGTTTTCATAACACTTCAAGGTTACAAACAAACGTGCTTCATTTGTGGTTTTCAAACTCTTGGTAGGCTTTGATATATTTGTACATTTCACTAGCAGGAATTGAAATGTTGTTGTGTGCTAATAACATTCTAAAGCCTTTCCTTGCACACTCTGTATACCACATATTCACTGTTCAAAACGTTCTTAATTTGCAGTCAGAAAAAAGAAAAGTAAACAGAAATCTCCATTTTACAAGAGAATAAGTAGCAATCTGTCAGAAGACATAACCAAACATATGACCTCTATCTTTGAATGCACAGCAAATGTGAGTAGATAAAAAACAATCTTGAAAGGCACCTTTACTCCCCCAAGCCCCCTCCCCACACCCCTACTTCCAGCCTCTTTGACCTCTTTGTAGATATGACACTTTCCTGCTCTCTCCCTCTTATGTAACGCCACAACACGGGCATATTACCAAGCAATAGCGATAATTATCGCTATTGCTTGGTTAGAGACAAAAATTTACCGCTGAGCTGCGGCGATTTTTATTGCAGATAAACCTTGGTATTACCAAGGTTTATCGCAAATGCGATAAAAAACGTCCGCAATGCATGAATATCGCTGAAAAGTCAGCGATATTCATGCATTACCGAGCTAATGCTCTTAGCCATGTTATCCACCTCCCATTGGATAACATGGCTAAGAACTGCTCAGGGCAGGTGTTAGCTTTTGGAGATATTCGCGCTTAGCGCAAATATCTCCAAAAGTTGGTAATAGGAGATAGCGATGTTAGCGACTGTTTCCAGTCGCTAACATCTTGGCACGCCCACTTTGCATGTCATTAGTGATAAATATCACTGACATGCAAAGTGGGGCCCAAGATGGTCGCTATCTCCTACTAGCTGTCGCTAACTGGTGTTAGCGACAGCTAGGTAATAGGGAGATAATTTTATCTCCGCTTTCTTGGCTTTTAAAGCCAAAAAAGCTGAGATAAACCCCCTTGATAATTTGCCCCACAGTCATTTTGGGAGCTGCGCTGAGTTGTGCGAAGATTTTATCAATCTGGGCCTAAATGTTGCATCTAGTTATTAAACATTATTAATGTCTGCAGGTAAATAATTCAGCACTGCTCGAGCGCCTGCATAACCCCAGAAATGCCGCCTAACAATCAAATTACCGCCGATACAAAACTAGGTATTAAGAAGCATGTCTGCGTTGCTTTTTGCTGCTTTTTTTCCTCTTTTTGTGCTGCACCATTTTATGCACAATCATGACCTAGTGTTTGAGCCACAGATAAGTAACTACAGTAAATTACATCTAGGAACATTGTCAGACATCAAAATACTGAGACAAAACAAAATCGATATGAAGGCACTGGACAGAAATAAGGAAATCGATTGAGCTTAGGATTACAATACTCAGGCCCACTCATTCTGATGCTCTCTTTATTCTGTATATTTTTATAATCCTGCACTTGCAAAGCAAAACTGCGTGAGAGCATCACATATGTTTATTAAATAAATGACTCGGAACAAAAACCTGATGAAAGCATCAGAGAAGGCGCAACGGTCACCTAGCCTCATCAAAACATATTTTCTGGCAACTATGCATTGGTAAATTACTCTTTTGAACCTTTTTGAATCAGGTATGAAATGCATGTACTGTGCATCAGATTAGTCATAGCTGAGGAATAAAACCAATCATACAAAATAATTTGCTTCTGGCAAAATTGCGTACATCTGGTCTATTCACAGAAAAAAACACATGATAAGGTCTCTTTTGAATCAAGACATGAAAAAAGAACTCACAATAATCCTATTAAATTCAAATAAACAAAAAATAAAGGGTTGCTTCATTCAGCTAGCCTGTGTTTCATTAACTCCTAAGCCTATTATCCCATTTTGCATCTGGGTATGTAAAAACAAATGTACTGTGTTCATTATTCAAAGTTGTCAGACAGTTATTCAAATAGCATACAATCAAATGTTACTATTTGTCATTATTCGAAGACAGCAGTGAAGTAATCCAGGAGGCTGCTGGACGCTGTACAATAAGTCCCCATTGCATTTATATAGAGGTTTCATAACTGATTACTATAGCCTTATAGCCTGCCGTAGTGGACTATGCCAACCATTAAAGGCCCGCGCCTTTGGCACAGGCCTTTAACAAGGGAGCGGAACTTTAATGGCCGGTATAGCCCATCTACGGATGGCTATAAGGCTATTAGAACATTCTGCCACTAGAGGGCAGAATGTTCTAACAAATAAAACAAAGGCCTCTCGTAGCCCGACGGGGTTTAAATCCCCTCAAGCTCCGAGAGGCCTTTGTTCAGAGCAACAACTGTGAACAAACGCAACATTGGAATTTTTGCTCTGTGGGCTTTTACCGGCCTGTAGAATCACAGACCACTCAATTGTATTCAATGGAGTACTCCACATTCCAATGTTCTAATATGTAATACAACTGATAACATCGGGCTGAGGGCCCGATTCACATAGGGCCTCCACACTCGTGGCAGAGGCCCGGCAGTGTTAGCGGGACCTCGGACTGCAATTTACCATTGCAGAAGTCCCACAATGAGTGTGGACCACGACTGCAGGGCCTCTGCCACGAGTGCGGAAGCTCTTTGTGAATCAGCCCATGAGTCTTTGTAAGAGTCACCAGAAGCCAGAGATGTTAATGTAGGACCATATTAAACTTACCTGTTATGTTTTTTTAAAATTTATATTTAGCAGTTATCTTGAAAAATGTTTTCAATGCAAGCAATGTTTGCTGAAAACAGTAAGTGAAGTTGTGGACTAAGCTATTTGGCTGGCTAGTAAAAATAATAGGAAACACTAAGGGCCAGATGTAGGTAGGCAAATACCGGTCAGTAATGGCTGAAATTCGGTAATTTCGGCCGTTACCGACCGGTATTTGGAAAATGAGATGTAGGTGGGCATTTTACTGATTCAGTAATTTACCAAATCGGTATTTTAAGGAATCGGTAAATTACCGATTCCTTAAAATACCGAATCGGTAAATTACTGATTTTGCTATGTAGGGAGCACTCAAATGAGTGCTTTTCCCCTTTTAGGATTCGTTATTTACCACCAACTACAAGTTGGTGGTAAATAATGAAAGCCTTGGAAAAAGCATTTTTTTTGCTTTTCCAACAGTGCCATGTTGCAGACATACATGCCCTTAGGGCATGTATGTCTGCAACATGTGCACCCATACACAATTGAGGGGTGCAAAAGGGTGTCAAAGTGACACCCTGCCACCCTTCAATGTTTCCCCCTTTTACCGAATCGGTAAATACCGATTCGGTAATTGGCATTCATTCCTATGGGCCTCCAGGCCCATAGGAATGAAGGCCAATTATCGAATCGGTATTTACCGATTCGGTAATTACCGAAACTTACCGATTCGGTAATTTTTTGGGTAAAATTACCTACATCCCATTTGCCTGTTCTTAAATACCGAATCGGTATGATTCGGTATTCAAGAATCGGTAATCTGGGATTACCTACATCGGGCCCCAATTCATGTAATTAAGAATGTAGAAGTTTATTACAAAAGCTCTCTGTTTTAAAAAAATCATATTCTGTTTTTAGTGGAAGCGTTCTCTCTAGAGGTACTCCTAACAAAGAGTAACAACTACAACTTAAAAGTTCAGGTTTTGTTTACCTTTCATGAATAAATTGCTGAAGAAAAAATAGGCAATGACAAGGCTCTTCAGAATTGTTTGGGACTGTCATGGCAATGATGAAATCCATATTTCACAGGTGCCTTTAAAATGCTTTCAGATTTCACGAGTCTCAGTAAAATGTGGGTTTTATGCAAGTCTCATTAACTTCATTTTTAAAACAATACATAGGAACCAGTCAGAACAAAAGTACATGTGTTAATTTTGCATTGCCTTGCTCAGGTTCAGGCCCACATCTTTTTCTTTCATTCAAGAAATTAACTTCTCCCAGTGGCTCACAGAATGCGCTGACAAAATCACCCCCCTCAAGCCAGCCAAATTCAAGGGATCTGCCAGCAAAGCCAGCTGGTTCACTGCGCAGCTAAAATCCACCAGACGCAACTGCCAGCAGGTAGAAAGCAAGTTGCGCACCAGCAAAGAAAGAGGAGACCACACCACCTTCAAGACAGCACTCAACCATTACCACCATCCCTGAAAGAAACAAAGAAGACTGCATAGAAGACAGCACAAACCTCAGCAAGAGGTCTTCGTCACTATGAAGGAGTTCTCCAACCCCACAGCCGCCTAGAATAACATTACCCCCTACCAGGAACGGTGTGACATCCTGGTGGACTTCTTCCACTGCAAAATCTCAGTCATCTATGAAAACTTCAAAACCCAACCCTCCACTGCCAACAGCATCAGTCTGCTCACACCCATGAACACAAACCCCAAACACCTGGTCACCCATTCGGACCATCTCACAAGTCAAGCCACTATCTCCATCATAAACTCTGTATACTCAGGAGCACCCACGGACCCCTGTCACCACCACATCTTGAACCTTGGGAGCAAGACGATGGGCAGAGAGCTCAAAAAAGTCCTGAACACCTCCATCACCTCAGGCCCCTTCCTTGAGAACTCGAAACATGGTGAAGTGAGACCCCTCCTGCAGAAGCCATCCGCCAACCCAGCCGAACTGAAGAACTACTGGCCCATCACCCTGCTCCCCTTTTCAGAAAAGGTTCTGGAAAAGGCAGTCAACCAGCAACTCATCAAACACCTGGAACACAACAACCTCCTGTACCCCACTCAATCCGGATTCCAATCCAACCACAGCACAGAGATAGTCCTCATAGCAGCCACTGACAACATCAGAACCGTCCTTGATCTCAGTGAAACTGCAGCCCCCATTCTCCTGGACCTGTCAGCCACCTTCAACATCGTTTCCCATCACATCTTGATCAACAGACTCCACCTCATCGGAATCCTGGGAGACACCCTCAATTGGATCTCCTCATACCTCACCAGAGGAACCCAGAGAATCTGTCTCCCACGGTTAACCTCAGAACCCAAGAAGATCATCTGCCTCATTCCCCACGATCTGTTCCTTAGCTCCACCCCCTTCAACATGAACATGACACTATTTGCCAACACCATCAGATAACACGGATTCAACATCATCTCCTGCACTGACAACACCCAGCTCATCCACTCGCTGTCAGAAGACCCCTTCACCACCATAGTCAACTTCCACAGATGTATGATAGACGTCACTGACTGTATGACTGACAACTGCCTCAAGCTCAACATGGACAAGGCAGAAGTCTTTATCTATGAGAACAACACCTCGCCATGGAACCGCGCATGGTGCCCTGCAGAACTCCCCCTATTGCCTGCCCAGACACACCACAACAACATTCATGGAATCATCTTGGATGGCAAGCTATCTATGAAGAAACAGGTAACCGCAGTCCCATCTGCCTGAGATCTTCAGGTGGCTCCCAGCCAACACCAGAAGGATGTCAACATCAGCCAGAAACCCCTTGTCAACAGCAGGTTGGAATACGGGAACACACACTACATAGGAATCATCGCACGACTCCACTATAGGCAGCTCTGAAATATATATTCCAGATTTACGTTCCTGATGAGGAAACGTCTGAAATATATTTTTCATACCTTTCCTCATTAGGAAAGAAAAGCAGGGCACTCTCTGGGTTAAATATCCATCAATTTGTTTATTTCCACACAGAAGAACAGACACGTTTCGGCACTCAGCCTTTGTCAGTGTTAATGAAACTGACGACCTACGCCATCTTATACACCTCTCACAATCCACGCGGCAAGTAACTAAAAAGAAACAATGGTTTACGGCTGAGAGTGAGGTAACAAATTCTCAAATGTACATGGCGGTCATCTTACAATGTGCTTTATATATTTCCTACTGGCGGTCGCCATTAGGTAGTTATAGTTAGGATCGTTTTCCATAGGAAATCCGCAACATTCTATTGGGAATAACCTTGGCGCCTAATGAGGGATCTGCTCCGCTCCTTCCCTGAAAGTTTCGGGGGGATCCGTCAAGCGGGGGCCGAGATAAAAGGGGGGTCCCAAAACGTGTTTTCCCCATGTTAATTTCCATTGGGCGGTTGGACTCACTTTTAGCCCGAACGGCTGAATGGATTTCCACCAAACCTGGCAAAATTGTAGGGACTGGTACCCCGATGTGCCTTTGCTATGTCTCAAGATATATGCTCCAGTGGTTTTTACGAAAATTAACTTTGAAAAAATATATATTGGGCTACATGGGGCTATATATATGTTAGAGCCCAAATGTAGCCCAATGTAGCCCAATGTAGCCCAATGTAGCCCAAAGATGGCCACCAGAGACAAAAAAAAAAAATGTAGCC
The DNA here is from genome assembly GCF_964261635.1 of Lissotriton helveticus. Classification (NCBI taxonomy): domain Eukaryota; kingdom Metazoa; phylum Chordata; class Amphibia; order Caudata; family Salamandridae; genus Lissotriton; species Lissotriton helveticus. The sequence continues at coordinate 916,192,042 of NC_136067.1, forward strand.
CAAATATCAGCCAGATGTAGCCCAACTATAGCCCAATGACAGAATGTCCCAGAGTGTTCTACAGAACAACTAGAGCGCTAACAGTCTTACTTATGACAAAAGTATGGCACACCTGAAGTCATCTTGATTGGAATACAGTGTTAACACTTAAAACATTTAATTTGCAAAGGAACAAAATGAGGGGGTTCATTTTGCCATAGAAATTATGATTAGTGCTGAAGAAAGAAAAATTAGGGCACATTTTGAGTGACTTCTCAAATCCTCTTAGATTTCATTAAAAAAATTCTGATATGCAGTCTCCCAAGATGGCCACCAGAGACAAAAGAGCCCAAATGTAGCCCAAATATCAGCCAGATGTAGCCCAACTATAGCCCAATGACAGAATGTCCCAGAGTGTTCTAAAGAACAACTAGAACGCTAACAGTTTTACTTATGACAAAAGTATGGCACACCTGAAGTCATCTTGATTGGAATAAAGTGGTAACACTTAATACATTTAATTTGAAAAGGAACAAAATGAGGGGTTTCATTTTGCCATAGAAATTTTATATATATATATATATATATACACTGAAAAAACCATAGGTTATAGACCATATATAGTTAGGAATTAGCATTTACAAAACCTTGAAAATTCACTGAAAAAACCATAGGTTATAGACCATATATAGTTAGGGATTAGCATTTACAAAACCTTATTTTACTCACACAAAACCAATGAAATTCCATATATAGTTAGTTGTACTAACTATATATCGCGCACCCGCAATCCACTGCTGATCATGTCACATATTACATCATTCATGACATGGTCAGTGACATCACTGATGACATCACTGATGACATCTCAAATGACATCACTGATGACATCACTGATGACATCTCAAATGACATCACTGATGACATCACTGATAAAATCTCATTTGACATTACTGATCACATCACTGATGACATCATTCATGTGATAATACGATGAACCTCTTCAGACTCTAATATAACCTTAGATACACTCAGTGTAAACAGACACTCACAGACTGTCACTCATCCATGGAGTTACTTACACACCATGTCAGTCATGCAAAGAATCAATCACAGCTCCATTTTCACAACTATACAGTTATACACACCTTACTTATTCAAACATATACTAAAACATATTTACCCACTTATACAATCCTGGATACAAGTGCACAATGATCCATACAGCCACTCACACATTCACTGGCTCTTATGCACAGTTATTTATATATGTCAACTCTCACATGTACTGTATTTTACATATGTACTTACTTTGACATGTAGCACTGAGATATCTATTCACTCACCAATACAGTCATGCACACAGTCAACCGCCCATACAGCTGTTTCCACATGCACTTTTGAACCCATACATCTATGCACAGAGTCATACACCTCCCAGCCACCCACACACACACTCAGTCTCCCATACAAATGCCTGGGCAACCAATCAATAACCCATATAGTTACTCATATAGCTACTGATCAACACATGCAGCAGTTTACAGAACAACAGACATAATGATGCACAAATTAAGACAGTTTAGTCACTAACCCATGCACTCAGTGAGACACATTTAACCACTCACTCATACAGTCAGTCATGCACTTACTAAATAATTCATCCAGACACTTATACATCCACTCATTCTTAAATATGTAAGACATATTTTAACTTTACAGAAAAATACAGTCACTGGATGTTGTCATCAGTGATGTCATCAGTGATGTCATTTGAGATGTCATCAGTGATGTCATCAGTGATGTCATTTGAGATGTCATCAGTGATGTCATCAGTGATGTCACTGACCATGTCATGAATGATGTAATATGTGACATGATCAGCAGTGGATTGCGGGTGCGCGATATATAGTTAGTACAACTAACTATATATGGAATTTCATTGGTTTTGTGTGAGTAAAATAAGGTTTTGTAAATGCTAATCCCTAACTATATATGGTCTATAACCTATGGTTTTTTCAGTGAATTTTCAAGGTTTTGTAAATGCTAATTCCTAACTATATATGGTCTATAACCTATGGTTTTTTCAGTGAATTTCATTGGTTTTTTAACAGCTAATATCAAAACCTTTACAATGTATTCTTCTTTAAATAGAAAAATATTTTTTACATGTTTTTAACACAAATTTTTTTTAAATTATTTTTATTGTTTCGCTCCCGGTACGCGAACCGGTTAGCTTCCCGTTAGCTCAATTCGGAGGCGCGACCCGGTCCGCGAACCGGTAAACGTTCCGTTTGCGCACCTCTCGCGTTAGAAAACAACATCGTGACGCGTCGCGTCAGCATGACGTTTCGCGTTCTCGCGTAATACGTCATATTACGTGCTACGTTAGCGTACCCGGAAGCGCAGCGGTACGCGAACCGGAAGCGATCCACGGCGCGGCGCCGACTGCGTAACGTAAACACAGCAGGTCATGTGACTCGGTAATAACACTTTTCATTGGTTCATTTCACTTTTGGTTTCCTAATGATGTAATACTAGGTCATGTGATCTAAAATTAACACTTTTCATTGGTTTAGAACTTTTGCTTTTCCCAAATGATGAAAACCCCTCCTTCTTTCCTCACTCTGACTTTCATCTTGGTGAGAGAAAGACCCTTTATTTACACTTTGACATGGCTTCATTAGTAGCTTCAGCTGGTTCTAACCCACCACCTCCACCAAATCCAAGAAATCGAGGACCACCTGCTGAAGTAATTTTGCAAGAAGAGGAAGAACAGGAAGAGGAGGAAGAGGAGGAAGAGCCAAGGTTTTTGCCAGAGGAGCCCAGGAGGTACAATCGAAAAGAGAATTACATTTGGCAATTCTATAGAATTCCTGAGGGGCAAAAAAAAGTGAATGCACGCTACGTGTTTTGCCGTATATGCGGTGATAGATTGTCAAGGGGAACTGAAAAAAAATACAGTTACGGCAATCACACTATGCATCGGCATATGAGTAGGTGGCACCCAAATAATTATAGTGCTGCCCAGCTACGTGATGAGCAACAAAATCCCCTCCCAATGGCAAGAAGATCGGTTGTTCCAGAGGTGTCGGGACCAGAGGCGAGGGAAATGATCCCAAACATTCAAATGTTGTTTGGGCATGTGAAGCAAGTGTGCGTGCACTGCGGCGATTTCATCTGCTACAGGGAAAGTAGCATCATTTTGATTATGAGAGCTATTCAGAATCATGTTAATGTTTGTCCGAAATGCCCCAAAAAATAAATTCTTTTTTTTTTGTTGCTCCTGTTGAGCCCTTTACAATGGATCGTTTTTGTTTCCCCCCCCCCAAAAAAAACCAAAAAAAATATAAAAACGTTCAGAAAATACAAAAAAAGTAAAAAAATGTTTAAAAAATACTAAAAAAAATATAAAACAACAAAAACATAAAAAAAAAGTTCTTTTCAGAACTACCTCCCCATTATAAAAAAATTGGTAGAATATTTGGAACTCTGCCAACCTCTATTTCTCTTAGTTCGCTCCCCGGAGCGCTACCCGGTACGCGTACCGGAAGCTAACCAAAAAAAATATTTTTAAAAAAAAAGAACAGTAAGTATAAGGTAAGCAAACAGACAGTTATGTGAAAAGAAAGACAGCTCTAGGGAGTAAACAAGAGATACTGTTACCTACAATCCACTGCTGATGATGTCACATATTACATCATTCATGACATGGTCAGTAACATCAACAGCAGTGGATTGCGGGTAACAGTATCCTTAGTTTACTCCCTATAGCTGTCTTTCTTTTAACATAACTGTCTGTTTCCTTCCCTTATAGTTACTGTTCTTTTTTTAAAAAAAATTTTTTGATCAGTCATAAACAGTGACATTAATAGAAACAGAGAGAGTGAACAAGAGTGAAGAACTATGGTCCTCCTCAGCCACCCTCAGAAAACCAAGGGGGTCAAGATACATCTACCGTGCCCCCTTCTACCCATTCTGAAAATTATTTGCCCTCCATCTTGTATCTTGATTCGACCGAAACACAAAATGGTGGACTCCCGTAACGCTGCTGGTTTGCGAACCGGGCCACTTCCCGGGAAGCGGTCCAAAAAAAAAGGTAGGAAAGTAATTCACAGACACTAAGAGTAATAGAGACGGAGTGTGTGAACAAGACTGAGGAACTATGAGAACAGAGGGACTGAGAAAAAGAGTGGAAGGAGTTGAGTAAGTAGGTAATAGAGAAAGGAATGAGGAAAGTAGCAAAGGCAGGAAACTGAGGGTTAAAGAAGTGAAGCAGTGGATCTAATAGTAGGTGAATGTGATAGAAATGTAACGAAAAGAGTACAACTATTTACCTTATAATTGCCGTTAAATTAATCACTTTTTATTTTTATACTTTCAATCTGTGAAAGAGAGAACCAACATTTGAAAAATATTAAAACATGTATTTAAAAATTACAAAAGACAAGGGAAAAGATTGAAGGACAAATAGTTTTTCAACAACTTTGACACTGACAGAAGCTTCTGCTTCTCCAGGTCCCCTACACAGTCCTAAAGATATACATTTTAAACTAACAGTATCTTGATGCAGATGAAGTGAGGCCTATCTTACAACATGGTGCATCTTTTGCATTGCTCTTGTTTCAGAAAAGTGTCGCTTCAGGATGCCAATAACATGTCTCCTATCCAGAGATTTGTTTGAGGTGAGGCCTACTCAGAGTTCAAGATGAGATTTACACTTGTTGAAGTGTACAGAGGAGATAATATCTGTGAAAGTCTACCAATGAAGTGAGTCATGTCCACTGCACTCTTCAACAAAGTAGAAACCTCCTATGTTTCCCTGGACAGACCTAAACTTGATCTGCACAATGTGATTCATAATGATAGGAAACACAGGTGATGTAATTGAAATATGTGCAATTTATTTTGCTCATTTCACAATCACATCACTTGTGTTTCCTTTGCTTAGGTATCTCATTGTGCAGATGTAGTCCAGCATATGAAAGAATACGTAGAAGTGCAGCACTGCATGCAACAACTTTGACACTTACAGAAGCCTCACCTTCTCCATGCCTCCTACACAGTTCTACATATACATCATAAATGCAAACAGTACAGAATTAATTATACATGTTAAATGGTTTATTTTTGCTGTTCTCAGAATGTATCAAAATTCACTAAAAACAGTGACTTGAAGGTATTCATCATGTAACAGCGGGGAAAAAAAAACACAATCAAAATGATTGTGTTTAAAAAACCCATACAACATCAGAAATCAAAATTCAGAACTCCTTAAAGTTAACTTACTTTCCATGACGTCCAAGGATGTCCTATGAACAGCTTACACTCTTTTGTGCTGTTATTACTTTCAGCCCGCCACTTTCTGAAAGAAAACCTCCATCGTTTTTAAAAACACGTTACATGCAATAAATGACTTCTTGCTCTCTACCACAATTTTCCACAAGGCCAAATCTAGTCAGAGCCATTTATAACTCTTGGATTTCTTGTAAGCCAATCCCATCATTTGGCATTTCCGCAACTTTCAGAATTAAAATGTTGAAGATCATTTTCACAATCCTGGAATAGTAATATCTTCCCCTTCTTGCTCAGTCATGTTCTACATTTCCTATGACACTGATACTGCTTAATATGAAGCAGACTTACACTACCTCTATGACTACTACAATTATTTAATTCTCTACATCACTTTTAATCACAAAGCAATGTAAAACAGTAGACAGCATTGCAGACTTACATTCCCTCTACTCCATGTTTTGATTGGCTGCTTCAATTAGCTTATAAAAAGAAACAGTTTTTCTGAACTCATTCAAAGTGCACATATATCTCCATGATGTCCAGTCCTATGATTAGAAGTTATGTCTCTGAACTACACTTATCCTCAAGGCCAAATTGTGTAGGAGCCATTAGAACTTCTTGAAATTCCACAGAGCACATCCCGAGATTATTTCCCTAAAATTTTGGTTTTAAAAACACCAGGTAAGAGTTTTTAAGGTCATACGGCAATTTTTTTTTTGAAAATTAAAACAGAATCATTGCAGAATGACCAGCCATTTCTAGACTTTAAATAAGCTGTGTAATGTCCTGATGTTATTGAAGGGCCGTCATGATATATAATTGCTGTAGTTACAAAAGTCCTTCCTGATATTGACAACTGCGAAGCTACAAATTTTTTTATTAAAGTTGTCAATTTTGTTCCATCAGGCCTACATCGTTGGAACATTAAAATGACGTACTGGCCATATGTTCGTATAAATAATGTGGACATCATTTCAGATTTACATTGGCTACACTCCATGTTGTGATTAGCAGCTTTTACTAGCTTATTAAAGGAGACTGATTTACTGTCTGGCAAAGTTAAATATATAAATCTTTCTGAGTCTACACTAGTAGTACTTGATACCATACAGTTCTCGCAGTGATGCTGCCATTGATAAGAAAGCCCAAACAGCTGATCTACATCTACACCTTCAGCATGTAATACATCAAGCATATACATTAAAAACTCCTGACAATCTTGCTGAATATTTTGAGAGAATTGTGTTTGGCCTGAACATCTGTCTAACAGATTTCGAATTTCAGACACACTTTCTATGTTTCTTCTATCAGTGGTACATTTCTCTAACACAGATTTAACAAACTGCAAAATCTTTGATCAGAATTGACCACAATCTCTTCTTTTACATTTTTTAGAGAAAACAAAACATTAATTACTACATTAGCATAGCAGTTGACACCAGAACTGTTTTCAAACTGAAAACCAACAGCATCTTCAACAGAATCCTTTTTGTTTCTGCTTGTAATTTTAGGTTCATTGACTTTTTGTCTTTTTGCTACAACCTCCCCAGTATTGTTCTCATTTCTTCGTTTCCGGCCTACCACACGTTTCTCAAACAAAGGAAACTGAGGCAAATGCGGCGCATACTCTCTTCTTAACCTATTGTATTCCTTAACACAATCTAGATCTGCACAAATGTTTGTGACATCACACTCAATCAAGTACAATCCCGATAAAGTTCTAACTCGTGACAATGCCACATATGCCATACCCTCCTTGAACACAGAACTGCCAATATTCACCAATGCACTGTCTACACTTAAACCTTGCGATTTATGGATTGTCACCGCATATGCCAAGCAAACAGGAAACTGCTTACGGCGAACATATAAGTCTTTTACAAGCAAAAATCTAGCAGAACAACGAGCAATTAGCTGTACTTCCTCAATGCCATCAAATTTAATTTTTAAAAATTCAATTCCATCTCTATTTCTGTATTTCACAAAATCAACAACATTACCCATTGATCCATTTACCAGACCTCTTTCAACATGTAAATTCCTTCTTAAAATTATACGGCAGTTCAAGCACACATTCAGAGTCTTTTCAAAACCTGCAGTTTTAGATATACTCTTCTCTAATGAATCCAATTTTGTTTTCAGATTCTCAGACAAAATAATTGTTGATCCCATATGCTCTACTCTATCAATAGCTTCCAGTTTCACAATCTCTTGCTTTTCTAAATGCAACATTTTGTTGTTAAATTTGGCACATTCTGCAAGAGTTGGCATCAAACATATTCCAGATTTCTTTTCAGTAATTTTCTGAAAAATATTCTCAGGCACAACATCTTGTTCTGGATATAAATTTGACAGTAATCGTGCATGTAAAACTTCTTTCCCATGCTCGGTCACTTTTCCAATTCTAACATCTTGTAGAATAGTCTTGTAAACTTCATCCTTCGCCTGACGCATATTTTCATGCAGTTCAGCATAATTGAAGTTTAACCATATATTGACGTTGCCAATGCTGCCTAGGCACTTCCTGGTATCTTCATGCGTGAGCATTTTGAACACAGGTTGCCCTTTCACTGGTGTCAGCTGCAGAAGATCTCCGAAAACAATGATGTGTTTGCCACCAAATAACACATCATACTCTGTTTTGAGAACTTCTTGCATCCTCAAATGCACAAAGGCAAGCATGACATTGGAAACCATGCTTACTTCGTCAATGATAAGAAGTTTCATTTTCCTCAAGATTCTTGAAACTTCAAAACAAGCATCTCCAGATAGCTTGTGATATTCTAATTTGTTGTCATGCTCCACTGGCAGCATCAGTAAACGATGTAAAGTAATCCCTTTAATATTATGTGCTGCCAGTCCAGTTGGAGCAGTGACAACACAAGACAGCGATGACTCTGTCCTTTCCTGCAAATAGCATGAAATTGCTTTAATGAGGAAACTTTTTCCAGTTCCCGCTTCTCCACTCACGTACAGTCGGACAGGCTTCAACGACGTACATGAGCACTCTTTCTTATCATGACTTAATCCATGATCAATTTGCATGGTAACTTCGTCATATATTTTCCTCTGCTCAACGTTGAGTTGCCTTTCCAACTCTTCTAAGTTAACCGCATCCTCTTGAGCATGTGCCATGGCTCTTTCCACTTCATTCATAGCAGTGGCAGCTTCATTTTCGATAACAGGTCCTCCTAGTGGATCCTGACTCAATGAAGCAGAACTCTGACTGTCCTGAGAACTGTCTCTGGCAATCTCGGCTGCAATCGTTGCTTCCTGCTCAATTTCCGCATTCAACATTTCTACATATTTGGGAAAAGCAGGACATTCTATGGTCTCCTTGGCGGCATTGAAAGAGTCTTCGTAACAGAGAAAATCTCCAAGCAGTTCCTCTTCTGCACGCCAAGGCTTGAAAAGTTGCAAAAGTGCTAAATAGAAAAACTCCTTTTTTTCAGGAGATTCGCCACTCAATTTTCGATGGTTTACCAAGTGGCATTTTCTTTGCTTGACCAGACATCCCTCACTTCCTATTACAGCATACACTCCTTTCTCAGTATCTTCTTTGATGTTCCTCTTGAATATGTAATTTTGCAGAACCTCATACAGACAAACATTCTCGAGGTGACTGCTTCGATTTGGATAATATGTATCCAACATGTTTGTCTTCAAAATGTCGGTACTGTTTGGCTCCTTTTCCGCCAAATACTCAATTTCCCGCACAGGTTTGAGAACTCGATTACGCGTTGCAGCAAGACCAAGACTCGCCCAAACGATACTCCTGGACTTGGCATAGAGACTTGCTGAAGACAACCGGTCAGAACATTCGTACGCTCCGATTTCTCGATGCAACAACATCTTCAGACTGAAACTGTACAACTTCTTGCTGAGGCTCTTTTTATGGTAAATGTCCTCCCACATATCCTTCAATTCTGTCTTCTCTTTTTTGGTGATGTAAGACGTCACATACCGAGCCACAGCCATACAGTTATCAGCCACAAACTGTATATCCATGTTAGCATTCCACATGGACAAAATCACCGGGTTGTAGTCGTTGATGTACTTGGACTCTTCGTTCCTCTTCAAATTGTAAGTGTTTTTAGGTGATTTCTTCATGACATTGTGTCGCAACGAAGACATCAAACTGTTTACTCTTCCTTTAGAAATCACCGGTCGTGGAAAGCCGAAACGACATTTAGTGTAGAACTTGTCTTTGTTTCGGAATTTACGACGGCAGTACTTTCCACATCGATGGCTTTGGAAACGCAGAACTTTTTCTCTTAGGTTTTTCTTCTCCTTTGCGTTTGGAACAGCACACGTAGAATACTGTTGGATGAAACTCATCACTGAGTCTTCTGGATCCGTTCCAAATTTAGGTGCATCCTTGATCCACAGCAACATATGTATATGAGGAGCACCTCTTGCTTGGTACTCCTTCCTCCAGAAGAAATCCAACACCTCTCCAAGAGGTGGATTCTTCTTATTCATGATGAAAGACATCATACCTTCAAATCTATGATTGAAGTACCTACATACATTGACTGGATCCAAAGAGCACAGTTCTCCAGGCGTCTTGAATTCGATGTTATCTACGTTAGCATTTGCCTCTCGTAGAAATTCAAGTAAGTCTTCCCAGCCATACTCGGCACAGCTCAGAGTGAGGAACCATGTGGGAGTACCTAAGTTCCTCAGCATATATTTTAAATCACCATGACGACGGTACCAGTACTCATTAGTACCACGCTGACACGCCATGAGATTAATCAGGTGAGAATCCAAAATACTATCTTGGACATTGACTTTATCCATAAAGTCACTTGCCGAGATGTTTTTCATGTGTATACCACTTTTCAAGATGTGGTTCACTGCATATGACAGTCCAGACAGATCGCTTTCAAACAGGAGATGAAACAAATAAGGAATGCATTGTCGAAACCTAGCATCTCCTGCATACAATCGCAAAGTCCGGTATTCAGAAGCAGGAATTTGATGAGGTCGCTCATCATATCTTCCTCCCTGACCTGTTGGAAAAAGCTGTGGGAAACACCGAGCTTCCAAACTTTCCTCCCAAACACTAATGGGACTCCCTTTGGCTTGTTTCATTTGAAACAACTCAATAGCATTCCCCATGACTTCCTTGGAATGCAAAGGATGAACACTATAATGTTCATATATTTCTTCACTAGTAGAGGGTTCTACTTTCTCAATTTGACCAGCACACAAATCGCTATCCTCTTCCTCACTTACTTCCTCTTCTGCAACATATACATTCTTATAGTATTTATTATTTTTTTTCAAATACAATGTTGCCTTTTTAACTTTCCTAACATCTACTAAATCTTGCCATATTTTCTTATTCTTTGTCGGAACCCCATTAACTAAGATAACCAGAGGTTCCTCTTCCACTTTTTCTACTCCAATTGTGTTAATGTTTTTCTTGAAATCTAGAGGCAAATAAACAACTCTTCCCTTTAATCCTCTCTGTAAATCTGATGGAGGCAATTTCCCTGTCTTTGGCTCCATTCTTACAATAGCCTGAAAGGGATGGATACTTTGAATCAAAATAGATTCATAAGTATTTAAGTCCTTCAATTCAGAAGGAATCTCAACCAATTCCAGATTATTATGAACTGCTCTAGCAGGCATCTGGTTTTGTTTTAATTTGTTACAACAATAAGTACACACACGTTGATCCAATCCCAAATCAAAACAATTTTCTACCATCAAGTATGTTGCAAAATCCTTCCATTCACTATTATTTTCCCTTTCACTTTTTGCATATAAATCCACTAACTTAGTCTGATTCTTATAATAAGTGCGTCGACAACACACACAAGTGAAATTAGGCCTCTCACTTGATTTCACGTCAAACGTCGCAATTTCCCTCTGGAAATTATCTGTACTGGAAACCTGTACACTATCTTCCACCTGACCCTCTACTTCTTGCTCAATTTCAACATTCTCCTCTTTACTTCCAAAGTAACAAAACTCAATTTCTTCACATATATTCTTCACATCTATTTCAGAACCATGCAAAAGAGCAGCGCATAATTGTTTCAGCATAATTGCTGGACTCTTAGCATAATACAACATTCTAACTAATTTCCTCACTTTGTTATGATGCACTGCTAGCATCCTGAAATGATGAAAAACACTCTGGCATACTCTCCTGGAAAGACAAGCCAGTGAATGACCATGCAAACCTGTCACTTCTCTTACTCTGCAAGGATCTAATTCTTGCAACAACATCATTTTCTGCTTCAAACTTTTTTTGTTAAATGACCGTACAAAATCACAAAGCAAATTGATGGAATCCTGTCGCACACTGCAAATACTACTACACTTCCAGGTGTACACAGGACCCTTAGCACGTCTTCCTAAAACCTCATTACCTAACACCTCTTCTGCCTCTGTTGTCACAAGTTTTTCTTTTTCAACTGGACAACCATCTTTCACTTCATAAGCACGACCACTGGTGTCAACTGCATGCACCAAATCATTATCCTGGAAATAACTCTCCTCATTAAAAAATGCCTCACAGCTTGAACTATGCATCCATTCTCCAGAAAAAACTTCACAAAAATTACTACGATTAACTATTCTCTTCCATCTACTATTTCTTTTGAAATCAAAAATTGCCTTGTTTAGCTTCCTAATTCTATTGATTATCAAAATAAATAACTTACGTTTAATTTCAAATGCCTGATCAATAACTTTCTCAACTTTTTTTTTTCTCTTATAAAAAACTAGTTTCTGTTGACCTTTCTTAATATTTTTTAACAAATTGCCAATTATCCTGTTGCGGAACATTCGTTTACGAATCTCCCTAAACTGTTGTTTCCTTCTACTATCATGCACAGATTTATCTCTTGCTCTAGCAGTAACATTTTTCATTGTCCTTTTCTTTCCATTTGATTTCCTTCTCGTTTTATGGACTGAAACATTTTCTGTAGTAATATTTTTTTTAATACAAATATTTCTTATGAAATATTTAGAGCTCTTACCCGGTGCTTTCTTCGTGGCTAGAGAAATCTTTTTGTTAGAGGACTGCTGCGTTTTTTTTTTCACCTGCTGTCTTTGACGTTTTGCAGCCTTTATCTGTCTTTCTATTGTAGGCATGGTGAAATCTTGAAATGATCTGCAGTTGAATCTGTGGAAAAATATAATAAAAAATGTTATTAAACATTATTACCAAACAGTAAATCAGTAACAGTGATCAAAAACTTAACACACTACTTGACATTTTAATTTGAAGATTTTTTAGTCATTGGCAATTTTACAATACAGAAATACCAGAAAAGAAATGACATTTATATTTATGTTACCTATGCTATTTTATATGTGAATCTGATCTAATTTTATGAGCATATTTTAATATTTTATTGAAGACACTACACATAACCTGTTTTTGAAGGTGTCTTTATTTTTAAATTAAACGGTTTACCTTTTTACTTTTTATTAATTATAAATTTTAAAAATAAATGTTTATATTTCCAAAGGCTCAAGCAGGTCAGCTTCCCATCCTATATCATATAATTCGGACAAATCTGCATCCTCATCACGCTCTTCTTCATCCTCAGGATTTAAATCATCCAAAGGATCAACATCCACTGATGTTTCAATTACAAGTTCAATGATGAGGTCAAAATCAACTGATTGCAGATTGTCGCTCATGTTGAGGTTGTCTTTATCTTTAAAGAAAGATAACAACAATGAGATGTTGCAGAGTAAGAGACAAATCTCAGAGATTATAATAGTAAAATTGTTTAACAAGATTAACATTTTGCAGCTATTATTTAGCCATGTCCAGCAATGCTGAGCAGGTGAAGCCTATGTCTAATTTTTCACTGAACAGGACTCATCTCTTCTTAACCTTGAATAAGCCTCACCGACTCTGTGTCCCCTGCACATACTTAAATGTAAAGGGGCAGATTTATATTAAATGGCACATCCCCAGGCATGCACCAGTTAACGTGCACCACTGCTCTGCCACCCATGGTGTGCCGCATTTACAATCAGATAGGAGAAAGCTGCGTCAAAACCCTGCGCCTACTTGAAGCTGGCATAGGTCTTGACGCAGCATTGTGGAGATGGGGCACCCCTGAGCCTTGCTGGAGCTGCATCGCACTTGCGATACAACTCCAGCAATGCGCCACCTTTACGGCACAGATGCGTCACGCATCTGTGCCGTTTTCGTCCCATGCTGCGCCGCATTGTAAATGCAGCACACCATGGGTGGCGGAACAGCGGCGCAGGATGACTGTCACATCCCTGGTGATGCACCAGTCATCATAAATCTATCCCTAAGCTTCTTATCTTGTTACAGATGAACTGCCATATGTATCATCAAAATATTTTACATTTTCTAAATAGCGAATTTTAAGGAATAAATAGCGATTCTTTACCATTCCTAATTTGCGATGAGCAAATTGCTAATTGCAAGTTACCCATTCATTTCCATGGGCTAGGAGGCTCATAGGAATGAAGGTTTAATTTGCGATTAGCAATTTGCTCATCACAAAATAGGAATTTTTCCAAGGGTGCAGGGGTGTCTCAAGAACACCCTGCTGCACCCCTGAAAAACAAATTTGGGGGCATATGGCACACATACATGCCCTAAGGGCATGTGTTGGCGTCATAAGGCACCTTTTGTTTTTTTGAAAAAAAGCTTTTTGAAAAGAATTCACAAATTACCACCAATTTACCACAATAGTTTCCAAATCCTTAATGTCATTTTTTACATAGTTTTTGTTTGATACATTGCATTTAAGTAGTCACAAAATTTGCAAATCCTTCAGTGCAATTGCAAAATAAGGAATAGCAAATTTTGCTACTCCTTATTTTGCATCAAACTTGTTTGATACATACCATTTGTCTAATTAACATTCGCAAAGGCCGAAATTCGTAGAATTTTGATCTTTGCAAATGCTAATTAGCTTGATACATATGGCCCCAAGTGAGGCCTGTCTTGCGACATGTTGCATCTTTTGCATCACTGCTGCTTGGGTTTTATGTGGTACGTTTTTTTTACACCATGACATATCTGCCTAAATGCATCAATTTGTAATGTTGTCGCCTCATAGCAAATCTTTTGCACCACCGCTGCATCATAAAAGTGACGCACAGTGGCACAAAAGAGACATACACCTATCATAAATCTGTCCCTAGCATTTTAAATGATTAATCCAGGATGACAATAAAGTGTGTCCTATCCAGAGGTTTGTTTAAGGTGAGGCCTACTCAGGATTGCAGATTAAAGTTACGCATGATGAAGAATACAGAGGAGATAATACATGTAAAGGCCTACCAATGAAGTAAGTAATGTGCACTTTATTGCGCCAGTCATCATAAATGTATCCCTAAGCTTCTTATCTTGTTACAGATGAACCACCATATGTACCGTCAAACTATTTTGCATTTCCTAAATAGCAAATTTTAAGGAATAAATAGCAATTCTTTACTATTCCTAATTTGCAATGAGCAAATTGCTAATTGCAAATTACCCATTCATTTCCATGGGCTAGGAGGCTCATAGGAATGAAGGTTGCAATTTGTGATTAGCAATTAGCTCATCACAAAATAGGATTTTTTTCAAGCGTGCAGGGGTATCTCAAGAACACCCTGCTGCACCCCTGAAAAAGAAATTTGGGAGCATATGGCACACCTACATGCCCTAAGGGCATGTATGGGCGTCATATGGGACCTTTTGTTTTTTAGAAAAAAATGCTTTTTGAAAAGAATTCGCAAATTACCACAAACTAGAAGTTGGTGGTAGTTTCCAAATCCTTAATATCATTTTTTACATATTTTTTGTTTGATACATTGCATTTAAGGAATCGCAAATTTAGAATTATTGACATTTTAAGTCATTTCCACATGTGCAGTGTTTTCAAAATATGATTTGAAAATCGTTTTTGGGGAAAAGTAATGGTTTGCAAATTTATGACAAGGACATAATGGTGTATGCTTCTCTATAAGGCATTTCAGTGTCTCTGATGTCATTTTTCCCATATTACATTATAAGACCTTTCCCCATGGAGCACATTCCTTGTAAATATGCTCCCACCTGTGCATTGCGAATTTAGATTTTGACTGTTTGAGTCACATAGCCATGTTAAAAGTGACCCAAAAAAATTGCAAACGTTTTAAAATAACACATTCATGTGTCTTAAGGACATTTTAAGTCATTTCCCCATGGACAATGTTTTCTAAGTGGCACAAAAGAGGCATACACCTATCATAAATCTGTCCCTAGCATTTTAAATGATTAATACAGGATAACAATAAGATGTAGCCTATCCAGAGGTTTGTTTAAAGTGAGGCCTACTCAGGATTGCAGATTAAAGTTACGCTTGATGAAGAATACAGAGGAGATAATACATGTAAAGCTCTACCAATGAAGTAAGTGATGTCTACTTCATTGCGCCAGTCAGCATAAATGAATCCATAAGCTTCTTATCTTGTTAGACATCAACCGCCATATGTATCATATAACTATTTTGCATTTCCAAAAAAGCGAATTTTAAGGAATAAATAGCGATTCTTTACCATTCCAAATTTGCGATGAGAAAATTGCTAATTGCTATTTTACCCATTCATTTCCATGGGCTAGGAGGCTCATATAAATGAAGGTGCAATTTGCGATTAACAATTTGCTCATCACAAATTAGGAATTTATTCCAAAGGTGCAGGGGTGTCTCAAGAACACCCTGCTGCACCCCTAAAAAAGAAATTTGGGGGCATATGGCGCACATAAATTTTAACAACATTCCTTTACCTCAACAACGATTTTCAAATCATAACTTCAAAACACTACACATGGGAAAATTACTTAAATTGTCCTTAAGACACATAAAAGCGTTTTTTGATTGGCTTTCCTGCATGGTAGGGTCACTTTTAACATGGCTATGTAACACAAACATTCAAAATCTAAATTTTCCATGCACATGTGGGAGCATATTTACAAGCAATTTGCGCCACAGAGAAATGTCTTACACTAAAATGAGAAAAATAACATCAGGGACAGTCAATTGCCTTATAAAGAACCATACACCATTATGTCCTTGTCATGAATTTAAAAACAATTCCTTTTCCCCAAAAACGATTTTCAAATCATAATTTCAAAACACTGCACATGAGAAAATGACTTAAAATGTCATTAAAACACATGAAAGCGTTTTTTGATTGCCTTTCGAGCATGGTTGGGTCACTTTTAACATGGCTATGTAACACAAACATTCAAAATCAAAATTTTCCATGCACATGTGGAAGCATATTTACAAGCAATTTGCGCCACAGAGAAAGGTCTTACACTGAAATGAGAAAAATAACATCAGGGACAGTCAATTGCCTTATAAAGAAGCATACACCATTATGTCCTTGTCATGAATTTAAAAACAATTCCTTTTCCCCAAAAACGATTTTCAAATCATAATTTCTAAACACTGCACATGGGAAAATGACTTAAAATGTCATTAAAACACATGAAAGCATTTTTTGATTGCCTTTCCAGCATGGTTGGGTCACTTTTAACATGGCTATGTAACACAAACATTCAAAATCAAAATTTTCCATACACATGTGAGAGCATATTTACAAGCAATTTGCGCCACATAAATCATAATTTTCTCCTTAAAGCACACTATTCTCTATCTAAATTAAAGAAATATTTTCTCACCTTAGCAAATACTTTGAGTTTGAAAACAGTCTCAGAAACACACAAATTTGTCTTCAGCAGAGCAAAAGGTATGCACTCCAGAGTCTGCAGCTATCAAAAGCACAGAAATGCTGTAATTCTTCACACATATTTCTCATGTCACCCAATCAAAACTCTTCCCTCACTTTTTTTCAAATGAAAACCCTTTCCCCTCTGCCCTTTCTGCCTATTTTCCATAGCAACCACCTCTTGGAAGACCTCTGGTGTTTGCAAGTTCACACAACAATGTTGCAATTGAACTCTGAACTCTCAGTGCACCTGCATATCCAGTGCATTCTTTCATTTAATGATTTTTTATTGACCACTCAAAATACATCTTTCAAAGAACACATCTGTGCACCCTAACTTTCTGTTTTCATCAATCAAAATCCACCAATCACTGTTACTGCTTCATGAACACAGAAACTCCACAGTTTTTTTTTCATTTTACACTCTCATTTTTTCAACTGCCATTTCATTGCCACACTTCATCTGACTGCAGGAGAACCTTCTCTCACCATGTTTTCTGTCTGGATTGTTGGTCATAGTTATATTCACTGGGCTCAAAGGTACGTTGAAAGCAGGAATTTACCTAACCTCAATTTACAAGATGTGGAAATTAAGTGGTTTGGCCACAGAGGATTAAAATGTCACCAATTGATACCATTGGTGAAAACCTTTATGCATTTGCCAAAACCTGACCTGTTAATTGTGCACTGTGGAGGTAATGACTTGGGCACTTTGACTGGTGTAGGTCTGGAAATGCTTTTAAAGGACACCTTTGAGCAATTAATGGCACTTTTTCCTCAGACTGCCTTGGTATATTCAAATATATGCCAAAGACAGAAATGGAGGTGGTCAAACCAATTTTGTCCACAAATTGAGAAGTCGAGGAAGCATGTAAACAAATCTGTTTCAGCTTACATGAGAGACCATGGAATGGGCTCCCTGTACAACAATAACTTGCGTTACTACATGCAAGATATCTACAGAGGAGATGGAGTTCACTTCTCAGATGAGGGCAACAGAATTTTCACTCTGAATTTAAAAATGTGCATTGGTACCTACTTATAAGTACCTAAATGTACCATAAACCCAAAAGCTCTTCTCAGAGCTACCCTACATCTAATCACTCACAATTATTATTTTACTCTAACTTTTTTCACAAATTTTCAACAAAGTACGCTCCCTGGGGCGCTACCCGGTACGCGTACCGGGAGCTAACCTCGCGAAATTTTTTTTAAAAAAATGGTTTTTTTTCGCACATATAAGCCTCCTCAGCCACCCTCAGAAAACCTAGGGGGTCAAGATAACTCTACCGTGCCCCCTTCTACCCATTCTGAACATTATTTGCCCTCCATCTTGTATCTTAATTCGACCGAAACACAAAATGGTGGACTCCCGGAACACTTAAGGTCCGCGAACCGAGGCGCTCAACGGTTCGCGTACCGGGTCGCTCCCTGGGAAGATAAAGGAAATAAAAAATAATCAACAAAACCAACAATCAATTAACATACAGCATTTGAAAAGTCTATCATTCATTTTTCATTGTAGTACGCTCCCCAGAACGCTTCCCGGTTCGCGGACCGGGCGCTACCCACGCAAAAAAACAAAAAAAAAATTTTTTTTTTTTTGCCCCGCGGGGCCCTTTTAAAGCCTCCACATTAAACCTAGGGGTCAGCGACGATCTACTATGCCCCTTATGGTTATTTCCCCCTTTGTTTTGGCCTCCTCTTGTCTCTCGATCCTACCGAGAGACAAGATGGCGGCCGCTCCGGACTGTTTAGAATGTTGACAGACACCGGAGAGCCAATCAGCTTCGCTACGCGAAGTTCCGATACGCGTAAGGTCCGCAAACCGGGGCGCTGCCTGGTCCGCGCTTACAGATATATATCTTTTTTTAAACGTTAATTTCTCAAAATCCACTGCAGCACATATATTGAGACCTACAAAAGGCACATCGGGCTACCAGTCCCTACAATTTTGCCAAGTTTCGTGCAAATCCATTCAGCCGTTCGGGCTAAAAGTGAGGCTAACCGCCCTATGGAAAACTCAATGTTAAAAACACGTTTTGGGACCCCCCTTTTTTCTCAGCCCCCCCTGGACGAACCCCCCCCAAATTTTCAGGGGCTGCTCAGAAACAAAATGTTCCATTTTCCATAAAATTTCAGCCAATTCCGTCCACAAACGCCAAAGTTATTAGACATAGAATTTTCAAAAATCCCATAGGGAAAAAATCCTAACTATATATACCTACTGGCGACCGCCAGTAGGTAATATATATATATATATATATATATATATATATATATATATATAATATATCGTCATCCCAAAAGCCTCCGCGCTTTAGAAAATGCACTCCACAGGAAACTGTTCACATGAACTTTTAATGCAGGAAGCGTTTCAACCAGCCTGACAATTAATATCCCCTACGCGTTTCGGTGCCCTGCACCTTAATCATGGGGTTAAAGGCAAGTTAAAAAACACAGTCAATGGCATACCACATATATTACCCTATAGGCATGTGTCCTCCAGTGAACAGCATGCCGGGAGTGGTAGTCCCGATTTATGTATATATATATATTCACTGAAAAAAACATAGGTTTCACACCAGTTATAGTTAGGAATTAGCATTTAAAAAACCTATTAAATTCACTGAAAAAAACATAGGTTTCACACCAGTTATAGTTAGGTGGAAATTTTACTCGCATAAAGCCATTGAAATTCCCACGTTATAGTTAGTTGGATTCACTATAACTTGCGCGTGCAATGCACTGCTGATGACATCACATATTACATCACTCATGACATGGTCAGTGTCATCACTCATGACATCACTGATGACATCTCAAATGACATCACTGATGACATCATCCAGTGAATGTGTATCTTTCTGAAAAATACATATTTTTTATGTATGTATATCTAAAGGTTGATGGAAGAATAAATGGGTAAATAAATGTCTAAATGGATTTTTTTTGTGTAAAATTGATTGGTTAACTGACTTATTAAATGTATCTTAGTGAATACATATTAGCGAGTAATGTTTAAATATTTAAATATCTGTATCTGTGTCTCACTTTGTGTATAAGTGGCTGCATGGGTTGGTGAGTAGCTACATGAGTGTGTATATGGGTTATTAGTTGTTTTTTTGAGTATTAGTATCAGTGTCTGTATGGTTCGGTGGGGGATATTACTTAGAGCACAGATGCATGAATGAGTGACTCACTATTTGTATGTATTTTGAAGACAGCATGTGTGCAAGACTGTATGGGTGGATGATTGTGTGTATGGGTGGGTTAGTGAGTATGTGTTTTTATAATTGATTGTTTAAGAGAGTAAATATGTTTCCGTTTCTGCAGAAGTATGTGTAGTGGTGTGTATATAGCAGTATAATCAAGTAAATGGTTTTTTGATAGTTTATTTGCATGTGTGAATTTGTGTGTGAGTAACTATATGGATGAGTATTAGTGTGTAACAGGATGTATAGGTGTATGAGTACATATGATGAGTAAGTACATGCATGAGTGACTATATAGAACTGTTGGTGAATGAGTGGATGTGTATGTAGATGTTGGAATTACCTAATAAGTTGTTGTAATTGGTAATGGTTTCTCCTTTTTTAAGAAAATGTTAGTTTCTATTTTTGAATGTGTGTGTCAAAGGTTATTTTATGCTGATAGGAGGTCTGCCACTTTGTCACAAGGATGTTGTCATCAGTGATGTCATTTGAGATGTCATCAGTGATGTCATGAGTGATGTCACTGACCATGTCATGAGTGATGTAATATGTGACGTCATCAGCAGTGCATTGCACGCGCACGTTATAGTGAGTTCAACTAACTATAACGTGGGAATTTCAATGGTTTTATGCGAGTAAAATTTCCACCTAACTATAACTGGTGTGAGACCTATGTTTTTTTTAGTTATATATATATATATATATATATATATATATATATATATATATATATATATATATATATATATATATATATATATATATGTATATATATATATATGTATATATATATATATGTATGCCAAAGAAAGTCCTTTGCTGTCTGAAAAGAACGGAGAGACTCAATGGGGTACCATAAAGAGGGGCTTTATTGCACGAGCAGAGGCATGACGCGTTTCGGCTTAATGCCTTTTTCAAATGCCAGCTCTCACCCCACCATTTAGCAACAGTCCATTTTAATGCTTCCAGTCGCCCCGCCTTCAATGGTCATCCTGATAGGTCGGTTGGAATCACGAACAGTTCAGTAGTTTATGTGGTAAACTACAGATCCCAGCATGCACTGCCACGGCATGCAAAGTAAGTGTTCCTCCCCACAACGGCGTAGTCCGTGATTATCAGGTTTTTTACAGGGGCGCTGTTGTGGAATGCAGCTGACAGGGTACTTGAAACAAAGGCATCCTCCTGAGTCCCCAATACGCCTCACATCACAAATGTCCGCTCCTGTAGGTGGCCTGGAAACCCAATTACAGTGAATGAGCATGTATATATATATATGTATGTATATGTGTGTATGAAGGACATCTTCCCTGTAACACCCAAAAAATATAAGTATGTACCTCACCCTTTCATATCCTGGATAGGCACTCACTATTGCCTTTCCCATGACTAGATTTGCATGCATTTTCAAGCTGAGAAACTACTTGCAAATTGTTCCTAAAAAACCCTAAACCTACTGGCCTGTGGATGTTCACAGTAACATACAGGGCCCACAAACCTCCCTCTTCAATCATTTATCACCCCGAAAATCCACACTTCAATACTAACTAATACTATTACGTTTAATGCAACTCTGGAAAATAGGTTAAATGACAAGGAAATGTACAACTGCGAACCAAATAATTTATAGTGAAGTTCTTCATAACATGACAAATTGCTGTCTGAAATTTTGGAACAATGGATTGAAATATTATGGGTGTTAGACCTGGCACCATTGGGGTGGGTCTCCCTTCCATGTTTTGCTGTTGCCTCCTGTGTTTTTGCTATGTTTTTGCTGATCTAGATGCTTTGGGCACTTTGCCACTGCTATTCAGTGCCAAAGTGCAAGTGCTCCCTATTGTAAATTGTTGTAATGGATTAGTGACTCCATGATTGGCTTATTTTATTTCTTGTCAGAACCTAGTACAGTGCACCATGTGTGCGCAGGATCTGCAAATCAAATGCTGCTGGTGGGCTTGCAGCATCACTGGTTGTGCCACCCACAGAAGCAGCTTGTTAAATATGGCTCAGGCCTGCCATTGCAGAGACTGTGTGCAGTCTGGGACTGCCATGTCGACTTGGCAAGTGCACCCACCTTGCCAGTCCCTCAACCTTCCCTTTTATACATATTAGTCACCTCTAAGGTAGGCCCAAGGTACTCCTGTGGGCAGGGGGCATTGTAGGTATAAGGTAGGACATAACCTAATGTGTGTGGCATGTCCTGATAGTGAATTACAGCCAACTTTGTTTTTCACTACTGCAAGGCTGCCTGCTTCCATAGGCCAGAATGGGCAGTTTGATTATAACATCTTATAATCCTAACTGACCCAGGGATCAAGGCAGAAAATCTAGTTTAGTATGCCTGAACTCAGAATGTTAAAATACATATTTTAGTGAGTGTGATTTTTACATTCTGTGTTTGTAAATACCACTTTTAGAAAGTAGGTATTTTCTTGCCTAACCATCCAGTATGCCTCTGCTAGGTTGGTGTATTCCTTGTCTGGTTTGTGAGTGACAGGGGACCTTGGCTTCAACAGCCTGATGGGTCATGGCTGGGCTAAATAGGCCCTGCATTGAATAGAGAGTAGGGGGAGGAGATTTCCTTTCACTTGCCTGAGCCTTCATAGAATAGAGAGTAGGGGGAGAAGTTTTCCTTTCAGCTACCTGGGCCAGGTCTGCTTTCAACAACGCTGTCTCTACCTCCTGCCAGGAAACTGCACCAAAGAGGACAGAACTGGTTTTGACTAAGTACAGACACTCTCTGCCTTCAGAGAGCAAATGATTTAGTAGTATAAATATTGGGGCCCAGACCCCAGAACTTTAGATCACTTCTGGGAATAAATACGAACCCTTTGCCAAGGAGAGAAACCAAGGAAGCTGAAGGAGGAGACTGCCCCTGTGCTGTTTGCTGTTTCAGGTTGGCCTGCAGGGGTTACTCATTGTCAAGGAAAGGAGAAAAGGAACTTTGTCTGTACTTTTACTATATTGAGGAAGATCTCCAAGGGCTTGAAGCTGAGCTTTCCTCCTGTTCTGAAGTCTCAGTGTCACAAAGACTTCACCACCAGCTTCCCCTGAATTTTCTTGCTGGGAATTCTACCTGCAGTGAGGTGCCTGCTGTTGTTTTGTAAATGTGCCGTCAAGGGAATTTGTTTGAGTAATACTTAGTAATTCAAAACTGACTTAATAGGATTAACTAATAAATCCAATGTGAACTTAATTCATCAACATTAATTGAACCAACAAAGAATATAACACATGAAACATGAAAGACGAACACAAAGGTGTATTGAAAAAAAGAATTTATCAAAAGTTCAATGGTCAGAGCTTTAGTATACAGGTGAAATTCATTCAGAGATATTTAGGTTTGTAGGTACAAAAACAAATTAATTGTGGAAAGACTCAACAAAACCTAAATACACCTATCTAAAATCAATATGAAATAAAACAAGAAATAGATGAGGTGAAAGTCGACGTTTCGGTCTCTTAAATGATGCTTTGTGAGACCATCTTCAGGACAGAAGTCATATGTGTACTGTATAAAAGACCAGCGTAATCTGAAAATATAAATATTTACAATTACACATCCATATTTAATATGTACATCTTAATAACACCTTTGGGAACAAACAATTAACAATAACTAAAGACAAGACTATTACAAACATAAAAAGTGTGTAAATGTTCATTAAGATTCTTTACACAGATGTTATAATTGAACATTAGAACAAGCCAATATTTGTGGTTGTGTGGGTGGTTTTCAAAGATTCTACATATGACATTTTTTCATATACCTAAGAAAAGTATATAAATTGCATTCAATCGACAGTTCACGTTTATGTAGGTCATTATTTGGAGTTATATTTCAGCATTTTTAGTGAAATATCTTATCTATATAAAGACACATTCCATCACACACAGTTTGCACATTGCACCAGAAACGTTAAGGCAGAGAAAAACTGTTATCTCATCGACGTTTCACGTTTCAAAACAGGAACCAGTTATAATTATTCGTCTCTATACATGGTACATTTTTCAAACCCATAGAGTGAATCAATGCGGATGTCTTAACTAGGAGGTACTCAGTTTACCTTGATCAGTTTGACGAAAGCCTTACATGCATCAAATAGCGCCTTTTGAGTGGAAGCGATTGGTTCTTTACCGCTCCTAGAGGAACCATACATTGAATCAAAAACATAGCTCTAAGAGTTACTGACCGACATTGCGATCTGACTGTCACATTTACTTTAGGTCAGTTTCATAGAAATCTATGAACAGCTATTAATTAAGAAAGAAACCCAACTTAAACTGAATTGAAGGTAATTTGAGCATTTAGAAGCGGAGACATACCTATTATCTTAAGTAGAAAGAACTCCTCGGTAAATCCGGTAAATATGTGAATTTGAATTCATGCGCAAGTCGTGAAAATCAGGACGAACGCCCAGGAGTCTAAGGGGAATTACCAACATGAGGGCATTTTAGTGTATGGCAATTGACTACTTTAGTTTAACATATGGTCGAGGCTTGAAAAAAACGTACCTAGCGTATCGATGTAGAAAGCTATCCAATGAGTTTTCAATATGGTTTCCGGCAAAAGTTGTGGCGATCCAACAATCTTATTTTTAAAAAGGAAGAATCTCGCCAATACCACAGCATGAGTTGCGGTGAAGAGGAATAAAAGAAGTATTCACTCTGAAAACGGAAAGAATATGCTGTCAGTTTCAACGGTCTAAGTACCAGGAAATCTGACCTAGGAACGCCAAACTATCGTGGGCTTACCTCGTGTCTCTATGCACATCGGTCATAGAACGGGAGTAGAATGCAGCGAGCGTGTGCCCTCCGAATTCGTTCAATTTAAGGCCGGTTTGAAGTGCAAAACAGGACTAGCGTCAGGCCGCCATGTTAGAAGGGGAAATTATAGTCCATCTCGAACCTATGAGACGAATTGCTAAAACGATGAAATGGATCATGTTATAAAGACATTTAAATTTGGCCCGAGAGAACACATGATTAATAGCTATGCGACATCGGGCACTGATTCAATCGGGACCTAAATAGGTCTTTATTTAGTCAGCACGGCTCCCGCCATTTTGCAAAGGGTTTTTTAGGATCAGTAAGGGCCTAAATGGGTCATAGTTTAGTCAGCACGGGGGCCGCCATCTTGGAAGGGGTTTTTTCAATACAAAGCCAAATAAACCTTATTCAAATGACATTCGCGATTGATTCAATCCATTTACAATAATGCAAGATCACAATTATAAACATGTATATACATAGAAAAGAGTGAGGTTTATCAAACAAACAAAAAAAAGATTCGTATAATAGATAAGCATGACAAATGGTTAACAGATATTTTATACAGGTATAGTCATACTCATCCTGAATAGAACTACAAATACTGTTTAGGACAATTAGGTCAAGCATGCGAGGGCATGCCATTCACTCGCCGAATTCAAGCCACATTTAACAGTGTTAGTGAGACAAATGAGTTTACCCTCCCTGAGTGAGAGGACTTTGTCAATGTTATTTTGGCGTTTATTTGGTTTGATAACCTCAAGCACCCACCATATCATCTCAGTTTCTTTATGACCTAGTTGAATATAGTGTTCAACTAGGGGTGCATTTTCTTTTTTACACCTGATCCGCGATTGGTGTTGCAAGATACGTTTCTTTATGGGCTGAATGGTTTTGCCCAGGTAGTGTAACAAGCATGGGCATTGGATGCAGTACACGACGTTTGAGGTGTTACAATTTGAGAAGGTCTTAGCTGTAAACGTGATGTCATTAATCCTACAGGTTTTTACAGTCCTTGTGGTAGCACAGGCTGCACAGTTATTACATTTGTGGTGACCTAATAGTGGAACTATTTGTCTCATATTGTCAACCGTCTTGTCAGGAGAGGTATCTTGGTAGGAATGAATCAGCCTATCCTGCAGGTTTGTGCTCCTTTTAAAAGCAAACATTGGTTTTTGCACAAATTCAGGGATAGCTTGCAATAATTTCCATTGTCTAGATATAATTCGCTTAATTGCATTAGACTGAGTACCAAAAGTAGATACACATACAATATTTGGTTTGCTCTTTCGTTCTTTGCTGATTAATAAAGCCTCACGGTCATTGTACCAGGCCCTCTTCATTGATTTTCTGAGGAGTCTAGATGGATAGCCTCGACTCTGTAGTTTGTCTTTTAATTTTTTTGCTTCACAAAAATAATCATCCTTCAATGTACAATTTCGACGTAGGCGGAGGAACTGCCCGAAGGGCAGTCCATCCTTCAACGCCTGGGGATGATGGCTTGTGTAGAGCAAGAGGGTATTTCTAGCCGTTTTTTTAGTGAACAAAGTTGTATACAGATGATGTTCAGTGTCTACTTTGATGTTGATGTCGAGGAATGGCATCTCATCAGTACTGTGGTCCAATGTGAACTGTAAGTTGGTGTTTCTAGTATTTAGCCATAGATGAAATTCAGAGAGTAAATCAACAGTACCGTGCCAGACCATGAACACATCATCTATATAGCGTAGCCACTTATAGATGTTAGAAATAAATGGATTGGTGGGCTGCCATATAAATTTGTCTTCAAAACAAGCTACATAGATGTTAGCTATGTCCGGGGCAAAAATTGCCCCCATGGCCACACCCTTCTGTTGTTGGTAGAAGGTGTTCTGATAAAGGAAGAAGTTCTCACATAAAGGAATTCTGACACATTCCAATATGAAAGGTGTTGGGACAGCATGAGGTCTCGATCGTGATTCCAGAAGTGTGTTTAGGATATCCAATACCTCCATTTGGGGGATATTGGTATACAAACTTTCTATATCCATAGAAACTAGTATATCGGTTGTTGGATCAAACTGGAATTTCTCTATTTCATTAATTACAGCCGTGGTGTCTCTAATATATGTTAAACGCTCAATTGCAAAGGGCCTAATAAAATGGTCAGAATATTGAGCAAGAGGCTTTAGGATTGAATTGCCCCCCGAGACGATCGGACGACCTGGTGGATTGTGCAAATCTTTATGCACTTTCGGGAGCATATAGATCACAGGAACTGTGGGTGTTTTGTTCACTAGAAATGCCGCCTCTTTTTCGTTAAGCCAGCCACCTTCGAGACCCAATTTACTTAAGGCCATGATTTCAGTGGTGAGCCTTTGAGTAGGATTGCAGGTTAATTTCTTATAATGGCTAACAACAGATAGTTGTCTTGACATTTCTGCATCGTATTTGGATTTCTCCCATAATACAATCCCACCGCCCTTGTCAGCTGGTTTAAATAGGGCTTGTGGTAAATTTTGAAGATTTTGAAGGGCCTGTTGTTGATCTTTAGGTAAATTAGATTTAAATTTACATGGATTCTTAAAGAGACGTTCAATCTCAATAAGGGTGGCATTTTCAAAAGTAATAACATCCTTGTTGACCATTGTATTTGATGGATAGAATGTCGATGGGTTTCTCAGTCCTGAGAAGCCATTTTTAGGATCAGAATCATGATTTGCAAAAAAGTTTTTCAGACGGACTGTACGGAAAAAACGATACAGTTCGAGTTTTGTTTGAAACAAATCGTTTTTGTATGTAGGAACAAAACTCAGCCCATTGGAGAGAACTGCCACCTCTTTTTCAGAAAGATTGTATGTGGACAAATTAAAAATAGGTATAGTGAGATCTTCATTTACCATTCGTAATAGCGGATCCGTGTTTGTCTGAAACCCGGGGTGTACTGTTTGCGAAACCATCCCCGCTTCTGTTGTTGAGGTCTCCCCGGTGGTCTGGAGCCTCGTGGGTCCTGTCCTAAAAAAGGCTGATGGGATGTAGATGGTTGTTGATCGTTCTGGCGGAAATTGGAGTTGAATGATCTTTCACTGCCAGAGTCAGAGCCTGTATCAGAGAAAGTTGTTCGTTTCGTCTGTTGCTGATTGGGACCCTGAGAGGTATAAAAATCCTTTCTTAAGTAGGGGTAGGTTCTCTCTTT
Organism: Lissotriton helveticus; assembly: GCF_964261635.1. Classification (NCBI taxonomy): domain Eukaryota; kingdom Metazoa; phylum Chordata; class Amphibia; order Caudata; family Salamandridae; genus Lissotriton; species Lissotriton helveticus. The sequence continues at coordinate 916,220,194 of NC_136067.1, forward strand.
ATTATATCTCCTGATGTCACTTTGGAGTTTCTCTGTTTTTTTATGAGAGTTGAACTCCTCAAATTCCTTCACAGTTTGTTGGATTTTGTCTAGGAGAAGTTTGCTGTTACTTATTGTGCTGTCTCCTGAAATTTTCTTCTCTAAAGACTCTATTTCTTTAGTCAAAATTTTGATTTGACGCAGAGCTGTTTCTATACTAAGGACCATCCAAGTCCGTGAGCATCGATTTGCTGAAAAACTGAAGCCAATTTTAAATTCTTCGTCGTCTACGAATATGATGGGGATATTTCGTATTTGTAGCCCTGCCGGAATGATGTTAGCGTTAAGGCAGTCAGTTAGGAACTTCGCATGCAGTTCGGTGCGTACGAGTTTCTTTTTCAGTCTTTCTAACTGATTTAGATCTGGCTCACAAGGTAGATTTGTAGCCGGGCCTTTGTTCCCTAATAGAGAGGGGTCAGAGGCAACCTTGAGAATATACTCATCTGAGTAGACTAGTGTTTCAGCCTCAGACATTGATTATAAACAAAATTTTGAGAACAACCACTGGTTAAAGCGGCTCACAACAGGCTATTGCCTGCGCAAGAGTAATAGGAAAACAGTGAGCAACCCAATAAACCCTTGAGGGCTTGGGTAATTGAATAGAAGGGTAAATGTGCCGTCAAGGGAATTTGTTTGAGTAATACTTAGTAATTCAAAACTGACTTAATAGGATTAACTAATAAATCCAATGTGAACTTAATTCATCAACATTAATTGAACCAACAAAGAATATAACACATGAAACATGAAAGACGAACACAAAGGTGTATTGAAAAAAAGAATTTATCAAAAGTTCAATGGTCAGAGCTTTAGTATACAGGTGAAATTCATTCAGAGATATTTAGGTTTGTAGGTACAAAAACAAATTAATTGTGGAAAGACTCAACAAAACCTAAATACACCTATCTAAAATCAATATGAAATAAAACAAGAAATAGATGAGGTGAAAGTCGACGTTTCGGTCTCTTAAATGATGCTTTGTGAGACCATCTTCAGGACAGAAGTCATATGTGTACTGTATAAAAGACCAGCGTAATCTGAAAATATAAATATTTACAATTTTCAATACAAAGCCAAATAAACCTTATTCAAATGACATTCGCGATTGATTCAATCCATTTACAATAATGCAAGATCACAACTATAAACATGTATATACATAGAAAAGTCATATGTAGAATCTTTGAAAACCACCCACACAACCACAAATATTGGGTTGTTCTAATGTTCAATTATAACATCTGTGTAAAGAATCTTAATGAACATTTACACACTTTTTATGTTTGTAATAGTCTTGTCTTTAGTTATTGTTAATTGTTTGTTCACAAAGGTGTTATTAAGATGTACATATTAAATATGGATGTGTAATTGTAAATATTTATATTTTCAGATTACGCTGGTCTTTTATACAGTACACATATGACTTCTGTCTTGAAGATGTTCTCACAAAGCATCATTTAAGAGACCGAAACGTCGACTTTCACCTCATCTATTTCTTGTTTTATTTCATATTGATTTTAGATAGGTGTATTTAGGTTTTGTTAAGTCTTTCCACAATTAATTAGTTTTTGTACCTACAAACCTAAATATCTGAATGAATTTCACCTGTATACTAAAGCTCTGACCATTGAACTTTTGATAAATTCTTTTTTTCAATACACTTTTGTGTTCGTCTTTCATGTTTCATGTGTTATATTCTTTGTTGGTTCAATTAATGTTGATGAATTAAGTTCACATTGGATTTATTAGTTAATCCTATTAAGTCAGTTTTGAATTACTAAGTATTACTCAAACAAATTCCCTTGACGGCACATTTACCCTTCTATTCAATTACCCAAGCAATCAAGGGTTTATTGGGTTGCTCACTGTTTTCCTATTGCTGTTGTTTTGGGCACTCTAGAGACTGCGTGTCGCTGGGAGCTGGAAGCGCGACGCAACGAGGAAGAAGCGTGTCGCTATCGCAGCAGCTGCCGTCGCATCGTCGAAGAAGCATGTCGCTGACACAGCTGTTCGCCGTTATATCACCGAGGAAGCGTGTCGCATCATCGGAGAAGCGTGCCGTCGTGGCAGGGGTTGCCATTGCATCACCGGAGAAGTGTGTTGCAGGGCATGTCACGGCTCCAAAGTTCATTGATATCACCGCATGGCCGTCGGGCGTGTATGCATCCCATCCAAGTTGTCGCATCGCATCAAAGATGCCATTTTATCGCATTGCACCGGATCATTGCATCGCTTCGAGGCGCCATCTTGTTGCATCGTAACCGGAACGCAGTAAGAAATCTATGCATCACCTTCTCTCCGGTAAGGAACCAACGCATCACCTCCCCTGAGCTGCAGTAAGGAACACACGCACCACCTCCCCCAAAGCAAGGAACCAACGCATCACCTTCCCTGCAACCCTTTTGTTTATTTTGTGTGACACATCCAAGGTACTTTGAGAGCAAAGTGTTGCATTTACCATCTATTTTGAACTAAGCTATTTCTACCATTTTTAAGTCATATTCTTGATACAGTATTGTGGATTTTTGTAATTTACTCTTGTGTTAAGTCTAGTAAAGATTACTTATTTTTCTAAACTGGTGTGGTGTCCATTTGTAGTGTTTTAACTGTATTACTGTATGTGTTCATAAATGCTTTACACACTGCCTCTGAGATAAGCCTGTCTGCTTGTGCCAAGCTACCAAGGGGGTGAGCAGGGGTTACTTTAGGAGTGTTTCCCCGTTTCCCTGACTAGAAGCAAGGGTCCCTATTTGGAAACAGGTGCAATCCATTGCCAACTAGAGACCCCCATTTCTAACAATGGGAATGAGCAAGATAAAGTTTTTGAAGCAATATTATGGCATTGCAATTTATTAAGCATATACGTATAATTGGGACTCAAGCACAACCCGTTTTATTTTTATTTAGAGCGGGACATGTGAAGGGTATAAAGAAATAAGTCTCTGGGCCTAAAGTGCTTCTCAAACAAGCATGCCCAAGAAATTAGGGAAATGATGTTAGAATGCAACAATCAATCAAGATACAACGATCCTCAAAGAGGCTGTAAAAGCGGTAAACAGTCATAATATCGATTCCAAAATATAGAATGGACATAATATCGAAGTAAAAATATAGAATGGACAAAATATCGAATGGACACAATATAGTGGTTAAAAATATCGAATTTAAGGTAAGTAATATCCATTTTCAAAATATAGAAGTCAAAATATCGAAGTATACAATATAGGCATTAAATATATCGATTTTTTAATAATATAAATTTTTTTAAAGTGTTTATAGGTCTCGCTAGACCTATTGCTGTGGAGTCGGCTTTCAAGGGAGACAGATCTGGGCACGAGCGCCGATTGCACATCGTGGACGCGCATGCCCAGCCCCCCAGAGCCGTGCACATCTCCAGATTGCCAGCCATGCTTCTCAGTCACGCGCACACACACAAACACACTGCATACACACACGCTCACACACACACGCCCGCACCCCCCCACCTACTCACGCGCGCACACACGCAGGCACACACACACTGCATACACACACGCTCACACACACACGTGCACACACCCCCCCAACCTACTCACGGGCTCACGCGCGCACAGTCACACACGCGCATACACACACTCGAAGTGCCAATCTCCTGTCTAGCTAGCCTGATGCACCAAAAAACAGTCCCCCTACTCACCGGGCTGACTCAGGACTCTCCAGGCCGGTCTTACCTCCTCAGGTGTGTAGGGTCAGCGGCTCAGGCTCGGCAGCAGGCGGGGCTCTCCATGAGCACGGGAACCCCGACGTCCGAAGTGCACGCTCACGGCACACGGAAACGCGCGCAGCGTGACTTTGAGTGTGCGCCCGTACAGCTAAGGTGCATGCTCGCACGCTCACGACGTTATCCTTCACTTGTTTAATCGTTTTTTTATTTTTTTAAATGGCCTTCGTTTTAACGTTTTTTTTTGTCGCAGGGCACCGTTTCTTACTGCAGAATCCTCTTTATTGGCATAAGTGCGTCACTGAAATACAAATTAATAAAAATATTTTCATTTTGCCAGACGGCGCGCGCTCCCGCCCGCCACGCCCCCTCCCGCGCTTGAGGCTGCACAAGGAGGAAGCACGTGGGCTGCTGGTGTTAGGAGCTACAAAGGGGCAGGCGAGCCCGTTGGTGAGATTTATGTTCCTTTGTGGGGAGCCCTGGGCTGGGAATATTGTCTGTGCGGCTGATTCCGTGGTCTTGTTATATTTCTGCATACCAGAATTTTTGGAGAAGGCCTTGTTAAGTTTCGTTTTCCTTTTCCCCTCGGAGACCCGGGGAGTTGGGGAGGAGCGTCGGCGCCCGCGGAGGAACCAGGACGAGCAGCAACGGAGGCGGCGGAAGCGCTCGAGGAAGGGGTAATGCTTGTTTTTGCTGGGAAAAAGCAGCGCTGTGGCTTTCCAGAGGTTTCTGACAAATCCTGTCATACTGTCGGCAGGCAGGTGAGTCTACGTTATGTCCGAGAAAACTAGGCCCCATGCTTCCATGGGCTTTTGGGCCGAGACAACGCGCCAATTCTCTCTACTTTTGTTGCTTCATAAAAATAACATCCACGCCCTCTGCTCTCACAAATTATTTCAGAGCGGGGATGGATTCTGGCAGTCGGCTTCAGGCCTCCTTACGAGCGCACCTGGCGTTGGTGCTTATTTCCTTTTATGATGAAATACTCGCGCTAGTTTAAATTTGCAGCCCCCAGCTATTTCTCCTGAGGCGAAAAGATCACGGGGTTCTTGGCACCGTTTCCCCAGACCTTATTGCGTAAAAGCTGTCTTCTTCCTGCGATGCTTCCAACTAGCTGCATCCCAGGCCAATTTAATCCAAACAGAATGGGAACAGCGACGTGCGTTAAAAAATGAAAAAGATTGAGAATATTCTGGAAGGGGTCAGTTTGTCTTTGGGGAGGCAGCCTTACGGCACACAAAGGACACTCATGGTGACTTCCGTGCACGTTCACATATAGGCATACATATATTTTAATTGTATCTAACAGAGCAAGCCTTCGGGACTCTTATTAATTGATTGAAAAAACTTTATTTCGATTTCAAGGATCATAAAAGAATCGTTTAGTAATAGACGCCGCGGAGACGGGGTATGCCGGGTCTTCACTTCCGTTTCATCTCCACTGCTTTTATAGTCTACCAGGCGTACAGTACCATAACCTCAAATTGTTGCGCCAGTGGGTAGCTAGCCCTCTGGCCGCCTGTGGCGGCCCCTGTGTTTGTCGCCCTGCGGCAGCTGCAGTGAAGAGCGGGAGGGTGGTTCTAGCAAGCGGGAGGAGGCCGCCACCCCCAAAACTCGTGCCGTCAATGGTGGACCGCCTCCCCCGAGCTATGCCGCTGTGTTGCGGCCAAATTCGTAGTGTAGCCAGTGGGTCTTTGATCTGGTGCAAGGAAGGAAATGGTCCTAGAGCTGCTGTTTGAATGATAAAATATAGGAATAGTCAGGGTTTAGTGTTGCCATCAGGCCTCGGACCCCGTTGCGCCTGCACCTGATGCAACAATGAAAGCTTTGCCTACGCCCCTGTTCATCTCAGTTTCATTTCCGTCTTCCCTGTACCACTTCCATTTCCTTCACTCTTTCCTCTTACGTTCCCTTCATATTCTGCAACCCAATAACTATCAGGGCCGGCTTTAGTGGTGGTGGCAGTAGCACCCCTGCTTAGTCTGGTATAGCGGGTGGTACAAACGGCTAACTGGCACCCCTCCGCATCACCCTTATCTCCCCCTTTCTCTTGTTACCACGCAGGCTGAGCTATGCTGCACACATGGGGTCTCTCTCCTCTCGAGACTACTGCTCAACGGATACTGGGTTCCCATTTGTGGCATATGTTGTCGGGCGCAACTTGCCCATTATCCATATTTTGTGCCTTATACCTTCAGGCACAACCCGCCTGAATTATATATGTATATATCCCCCGCTCCGCTTGGTTTCAAACTGTCGGTTTATTAATCTACTTTCAAGCCGGCAACCATTCCTTCCTTGTCCTCTCACGCTTGACCGATCTGGACCGCACAGGCCTATTGAACCTATATTTTCAGCTTGTGCCTTACCTCTTTAGGCACACCCCGCTCCTTATTTGATATACTCCTCCATGCATCCTAGGCTGGACAAGCATGTGACACAGCGATTCCTCCTGTTCTGTTAAGCACCATTGCTTCTCACACGCCCGGTCCTTTCTCTCCCGCCGTCCAACGAAACCACGAACGGTATGCACAGTTTTCATCCTCTTACACATTGCTTTTGGGCACCATCTCTGTTTTCTCCCCTCTTTTTCTCTCCCTTTACCACCATTATAAATATACTAAGCGTCCTGCCTTTAAAATTACGACCCCATTCCTTTACATTTCCTGCAGTCATAGGCAGCACATTTCCCCCACTTGCAATAAAATTGAGTTCACCTAACGCCAAAGTTTACCACAGATGCAGTCACGGCCTGGGGCGCTCCAACTAACATAAATTAACAAGTTGCTGTGACAAAGCTTCAAAGGAACCACAGCAGCGATGCCATATGAACAGCAGGCAGCCACAACACATCTCCCCAACTTTGTGAGGAGGAACGAGGTTACAACTTCAGTGTGCGCTTCTTCGCAGCCATGCTTTCAGGGCAACTTTTCTGGGCGCGCAGGGCCCATCTGTTATTAAAAAATGCTTTAAGTGCAACAGAAAACTTTTACCAGGGCCGTAATATAATTGCGTTCAGGGGCCTTACATGTTATCACGTGCTGTAGCATTATATTAAGCTACTGTTGAACACTGGCTACTCCTGCGTATCAACTTTGCGAGGGGGGACAGTGTTACGAGTACAGTGTGCGCTCCTTCACCGCCGTGCTTTTGTTGGAATTCGCTTTAAACTGGGATGTAATTATTGTGTACAGGAGGCTTACATAAAGGCGCTGTCACGATGTTTACACGCACTTAACAGACCTTGCGTTCCTGGCTTCCATTTACGCTTACAATGTATATGTAACAGAGCACTGAACAACTTTGCGAGGTGGGTCGAGGTTACCATTAAAACTGTTGAAATTAGCTTAAACTAGGATGTAATGTTATTGTCTACAGTAGGCTTACATTAAGCCGTTGTCACAATGTTTACATGCACTTAACCGAGCAGTTAACAACTTTGCCAGGGGGGTCGGTCGTACGACTGCAGTGTGCGCTCCTTCGCCGCCATGCTTTTAGGGCAACTTTTATGGGCGCGCAGGGCCAATCTGTTGTTAAAAAGTACTTTCAATTCAACAGAAAACTTCTACCAGGGCCCTTATGTTATCGCGTTCAGTGGCCTTACATGCTATCACATGCTGTGGCATTATATTAAGCTACTGTTGAACACTGGCTACTCCTGCGTATCAACTTTGCGAGGGTCATAGTGTTAGAGTTTGCGTTCTCTGGGCCCGGTATAACAGGAGGAGGGCATGTTCTCCACTGTTAAAGTAAATTCTTGTGGGGCTCACATTTGATCTTTAATGTGGTGCACAAAGAACAGACTGGTCCGTACTTTTAAATGCGAGTGAGATTAACCGTAGGGAGAAACCACATGCACATTTGACTCAAGCTGCTAGGTGTGTGTAAGCCTAATTTTATTTTCTGCTTCTGAAAACTGGTACTCAGTGTCACCAGGAGGGCTCCGAGATTCTGAAAACTGAGCTACACAATTTAATACCTCTGTGCGTTACTTATGTGCCTTCAACAAAGAGTGGTTTGTATTTGGGTTTTGTTGGTTAACAAAACTGTTTTTTAGGATATACATTATAAGTTATACTTGTCATTTTTTCGGTGCCTTTTTTAGGTCTCGCCTGAGCCAGCGCTTTCTTTGCAAGCCCTTCTTTGCCCTGGAATGATCTGCTAATGTGCATTTCTCTGTAAATCTCTTGGTTCTGTTGCATGTTACCTCTGTTTCTTTACTATTGCATCATGCTTTGCTGATCGTGAATCACCGTCATGTTATTTATCTAAGGCACATTGATGAATACAAAAATCAACAAACATTTCACACACCCTCACTCACCCTCACTCACCCTCACACACCCTCACCACCCTCACCCTAACAACCCTCTCACCCTCACTCACCCTCACCCCCCACACACCGTCACCCCCTTCACCCTCACCCTCCTCACCCTCACAACACCACACCCTCACAACCCCACACCCTCACCACCCCACACACTCCCCCTCACACCCCCTCACCCCACACTCTTGCACCCCTTACCCTCACACACACCCACACCCCCTCACCCTCCCTCACCCTCACACCCCCTCACCCACCCTCACTCACCCTAACACACCCTCACTCACCCTCGCACAGCCTCACTCACCCTCACACTCTCACCATCACACACCCACACACCCCCTCACCCTCACACCCCCTCACCCTCACACCCCCTCACCCCATCACCCTCACACACCTTCACACCCCCTCACCCCCTCTCACTGTCACACACACTCACTCACTCACCCTCACACACCCTCACACCCTCACCCACCCTCACCCACCCCTCACCCTCACACACCCTCACACCCCTCACCCTCACACCCTCACCCTCACACACCCTCACACACCCTCACTCACACCCTCACCCTCGCACCCCCTCACCCTCACACCCCCTCACCCTCACTTACCCTCACACATGCTCACACAACCTCACCAGCATAGCGTAACAAAGCATAGCATAAAAAAACATAGCATAGCTTAACAAAAAAAAGCATAGGATAGCAAAACAAAACATAGCATAACAAAACAAAACATAGCATAGCAAAACTAAACATAGCATAAAAAAATAAAGCATAGGATAGCAAAACTAAACATAGCATATAAAATAAGCATAGGATAGCAAACCAAAACATAGCATAGCATAACAAAACTTAGCATAACATAACAAAACATAGCATAACAAAACACAACACATAGCATAATAAAACATAGCAAAACACAACAAAACATAGCATAGCTTAACAAAACACAACTAAACATAGCATAGCAAAACATAGCATACCAAACACAACAAGCATAGCATAGCATAGCATAACAAAACATAGCATAGCAAAACAAAGCATAGCATAATAAAACACAACAAAACAAAGCATAGCATAGCAAAACATAGCATAACAAAACATAGCTTGGCATAACAAAACATAGCATAGCATAACAAACCAAAGCATAGGATAGCAAAACATAGTATAGCAAAACATAGCATAGCATACAGCATCACTCCGCACCACAACAGCATCACTCAGGGGCACCACAACATCACTATGCGCCACCACAGCATCACTGAAGACCACAGCATCACTCGCTCGCCATCACAACATCACTCAGTGTCACCACAGCATCAATCTATGCAACCATTCAACAACACCAGGTTCACATATGTTCTCTCAATGTTTCAAGCTTTATTACAAATGTCAAGTCAAGTCAAGTCAAGTCATAAAATTTGTATAGCGCACTACATACCCAGAGGGTTTCAAGGCGCTTAGGAAGGGGAGGAGGATTATTTGTCAAATATCCACGTTTTAAGCTGCTTTCTGAACGCTAGGTGGTTCTGGGTGAGGCGAAGGTAAGCGGGGAGTGAGTTCCATGTTTTAGCAGCCAGGTATGAAAAGGATCTGCCTCCCATGGTGGTCTTGTTGATGCGAGGTACAGTGGCGAAGGCTTGGCTGGAAGAGCGTAGTTGTCGGGAGGGGGTGTAGAAGGACAGTCGAGAGTTGAGGCAATCTGGTCCGATGTCGTAGAGTGATTTGTGTGCGTGGGTAAGCAGTCGGAAAGTGATCCTCTTATTGACGGGTAGCCAGTGGAGGTCTTTAAGGTGACCGGAGATGTGTTCGTTGCGTGGGATGTCTAATATGAGCCTGGCTGAGGCGTTTTGGATTCGTTGGAGTTTCTTCTGGAGTTCAGCGGTGGTACCTGCGTAGAGGGTGTTTCCGTAGTCCAATCGGCTCGTGACCAGAGCGTGGGTGACTGTTTTCCTTGTTTCGGAGGGGATCCAGCGAAATGTTTTTCTGAGCATGCGAAGAATGTTGAAGCAGGAAGAGGATACGGCGTTGACTTGTCTGTTCATTGAGAGTGAAGAGTCCAGGATGACGCCAAGGTTCCGTGCGTGGTCTGTCGGAATGGGTGCTTTTCCGAGGGCTTCCGGCCACCAGGAGTCGTCCCAAGCAGAGGGGGATGTGCCTAAGATGAGGACTTCTGTTTTATCTGAGTTCAGTTTCAGACGGCTTTGTTTCATCCATTCAGCGACTTCTTTCATTCCTTCGTGTAGGTTAGTTTTGGCGGTGCTAGGGTCCTTGGTGAGAGAAAGGATCAGTTGAGTGTCGTCCGCGTAAGAGATGATGTTGAGGTTGTGTTGGCGGGCGATGGCCGCGAGGGGGCTCATGTATACGTTGAAGAGGGTGGGGCTGAGTGATGATCCTTGAGGCACGCCGCAGATGACTTCAGAGGCCTCGGACTTGAATGGAGGAAGGCGGACTCTCTGGGTTCTTCCGGTGAGGAATGAGGTGATCCATTCAAGTGCTTTTCCTTGGATTCCGATGTTATTGAGGCGTTGTAGAAGGGTGCTGTGGCAGACTGTGTCGAATGCTGCAGAGAGGTCGAGGAGGATGAGGGCGACTGTGTCTCCATTGTCCAGTAGAGTTCGAATGTCGTCTGTTGCTGCGATGAGGGCGGTTTCAGTGCTGTGTTTAGCTCGGAAGCCAGATTGTGAGGGGTCGAGTGATTTGTTGGCTTCGAGGAAGGCGGCGAGCTGGTTGTTGACGGCTTTCTCGATGACTTTGGCCGGGAATGGGAGAAGCGAGATGGGGCGGTAATTTTTGAGTTCGGTGGGGTCCGCTGTGGGTTTTTTCACAAGGGCGGTGAGTTCAGCGTGTTTCCAGTCTTCTGGGAAGGTCGCGGATATCAAGGAGCAGTTGATGACGTCTCGGAGGTGCGGTGCTATGACGGAGTCTGCTTTGTTGAAGATGTGGTGAGGGCATGGGTCTGTGGGGGATCCAGAGTGAATGGAATTCATCAGGCGGATGGTTTCCTCGGTGGAGATTGGGTTCCAGGCGTTAAGGGTGTTTACGGGGGGAAGATGGTCAACAGATGGTGGGGTGGGTTGGTTTCCGGGTTGGTTGTCAAAGCTGTTGTGGATGTCTGCGATCTTGTTGTAGAAGAAGGAGGCTAGGGAGTCGCAGAGGGTTTGAGAGGGGGTGATGTCGTTGGAGTTGGCCGATGGGTTGGAAAATTCCTTGACGATGTTGAAAAGTTCCTTGCTGTTGTGGGCGTTGTTGTCAAGTCGATCCTTGAATGCTGTTTTCTTGGCTTTTCGGATCAGTTGGTGGTGAGTGCGGGTGGCGCTTTTGAAGGCGTCCTTGGTGCTGGTGGATGGGTCTTTTTTCCAGGCTTTTTCAAGGGAGCGGCAGAGTTTCTTGGATTTCTTAAGATCATCGTTGAACCATGAGGCCTTCTTGCTGCCAGGTTTGCTTTGAAGTTTTTTCAGTGGTGCTAAGGTGTCAGCGGTGTTGGATAGCCATAGGGTGAGGTTGGCTGCGGCTTCGTTGGCGTTAGAAGAGAGGGCTGGGGAGTTTCGAAGGAGCGATGCGGAGATTTGGTCCGTGGTGATTTTCTTCCAGTTTCTTTGCAGGGTAGGTTGGGGGTGGTTGATGGGTTTCGGCTTGTTGTAGGTGAAGTGAACGCAGCTGTGGTCGGTCCATAGGAGGTCCGTAGTGTGGCTGAAGGAGACATGATTGCTGGAAGTGAAGATGGGGTCGAGTGTGTGACCTGCGATGTGGGTTGGGGAAGTGACTAGTTGTTTAAGTCCAAGGTTGGCGAGGTTGTCCACGAGGGTGGCGGTGTTGTGGTCGTTTATCTTTTCAAGATGAAAGTTGAAGTCTCCTAGAAGAATATAGTCTTTGGAGGGGAGCGCGTGTGGAGAGATGAAGTCCGTGATGTCTTCACTGAATTTTGCGCGGGGTCCTGGTGGTCTGTAGAGGAGAGTGCCTCTGAGAGTGGTTTTGGGGTCGATGTGGATCTGGAAGTGAAGGTGTTCGGAGTTGGCGAGGTTGGTGTCAGAGCTGGTTGAGATGCGGATAGATTTCTTATGGACGATAGCGATTCCTCCTCCTGTGTGGCTGGTACGGTCTTTGTGAGTGATCTTATAGTCTTCAGGGATGGCAATGGTGATGTCTGGTGCGGAGGAAGCGTTCATCCATGTTTCCGTTAGGAAGGCGACGTCTGGAGAGAAGGTGTCTAGAAGGTTCCATAGGTCAATGGCGTGTCTGTGGACCGAGCGGGTGTTGAGAAGGATGCATTGTAGGTGGTTGGGGTTGGGAATCTGTGGTGTAGTCGTATCGGAGATGTTGTCGGTGCCGCTGAATTTGCAGGAGTAGCAGGAGAAAGGTCCATGGGTGTGTCCAGGAGCGGCTTGGACGCAGTTGGGGGCGCGACCGGGGTTAAGGGCTAGGAGGGAGGCGGCATCATAGGTAACGCGGGGGGGCTGGGCTGCGCGAGGGGCAGGGGGTCTGGCGCTGGGCGCGGTCCAGGCGCGGACGGGCGTAGACGGGCTTACCTTTGGCGCGCTTTCGGCGTGGCCGAAGCGCGTGGACGCTGCGCGTGGGGGCATTGGCCATAAATGGATGGTGGAGGGGGCGGAGCGTGGGAGGGGCAGCAGCTGGGAGGCGGTAGCAGGGAGGAGGGGCGGGCCAGGGGACACACAACAAGATGGAGGGTCACAGGGCACCGGGGGCTAAAGGCTAAATTTATTAAACCAACACAGCGCGAGGCTGAAATAAATAAATGAACACACCGCAAGGCGGAATTAATTAAATAAATGCAGCGCGAGGCGGAATGAAAATAAATAAACACACCGCAAGGCGGAATTAATTAAATAAATGCAGCGCGAGGCGGAATGAAAATAAATAAACACACCGCAAGGCGGAATTAATTAAATAAATGCAGCGCGAGGCGGAATGAAAATAAATAAACACACCGCAAGGCGGAATTAATTAAATAAATGCAGTTACAGTTCTGTAGTCTCGGCCAGATCGTCAACAGGAGCTGGGATCAGGGAGCATGGGGGGAGCGACCGTGCTGGAGGAGGTCCAGGTGATCACAGCGCGTCAGAGGAGGTAGGGAGCACTCTGTTCGTGGGTGGGAGGGGCAGCAGCTGGGAGGCGGTAGCAGGGAGGAGGGGCGGGCCAGGGGACACACAACAAGATGGAGGGTCACAGGGCACCGGGGGCTAAAGGCTAAATTTATTAAACCAACACAGCGCGAGGCTGAAATAAATAAATGAACACACCGCAAGGCGGAATTAATTAAATAAATGCAGCGCGAGGCGGAATGAAAATAAATAAACACACCGCAAGGCGGAATTAATTAAATAAATGCAGCGCGAGGCGGAATGAAAATAAATAAACACACCGCAAGGCGGAATTAATTAAATAAATGCAGCGCGAGGCGGAATGAAAATAACTAAACACACCGCAAGGCGGAATTAATTAAATAAATGCAGTTACAGTTCTGTAGTCTCGGCCAGATCGTCAACAGGAGCTGGGATCAGGGAGCATGGGGGGAGCGACCGTGCTGGAGGAGGTAACAAATATGTTAATGTTTCACTTCGGTTCTTGGTTTTTTGTCACAATAAAATACACTGAACATAATCTTCACAAAAGTTATTTACAAAACTTTAAGCTAGTGCCATTATAAATTACAATAACTTTGAAAAAAAATTAAAAGCCATTGTTATTTGTAATATCAATACATGTAGGTCACGTAAATACAACACATATTGCATTACAAATGCTATAGGTGTCACATTTGCGAAAGTTATAACTATTGGCATTGTAAATGACAAAGATATTAATTTCGCTATTTTCAAAAACAAAACAAAAATAAAAAATGTGTCATTTACAATATCAATAGCTCAAACTTTCCTAATGCGAGACCTATTGCATTGCAAATGCTTGTTTATGTTAGTATATGTGTGAAAAGTGTATATTAATTTTTGTAATGTATGTTTAATGTATTTTAAGTAATGAATTTTATGTTATTTAATTTTTGCGTAATTTAATTCTGTAGCGGGTTGTGGGTTTATAGGGGAATAGGGTGGGAAATAATTTAATTATATTAAATTAAATATTAATTTTTAGAAATTATTATTAATTTTTAATTAAATTGTGCTTTTTAGTTCTGTTGCGTGTTGTGGGTTTATAGGGGAATAGGGTGGGAAGTAATTTAATTTTAATTAATTAAATATTTTTATTTATTTATTGGTATTCATTTTGAATTTATTATTATTTTTTAATTGGTAATTAATTTTTATTAATTGCCAATTAATTTGTATTAATTGATTAATTGTTAATTATGTTAATTTTCTAAATTTATTTTCAGTAGCGGGTTGTGGGTTTATAGGGGAATAGGGTGGGAAGTAATTTAATTGTAATTAAGTAAATAATTTTTTTCATTTATTGGTATTGATTTTAAATTTATTTTTAATACATTTTTAATTGGTATTTAATTTCTATTAATTGGCAATTATTTTGTATTAATTAAATATTTGATAATTATGATAATTGTATTAATGTATTTTCTGTAGTGGGATGTGGGTTTATAGGGGAATAGGGTGGGAAGTAATGTAATTGTAATTAATTACATATTAAAAATACTTTTTGTGTATTGATAATTAATTCACTGTTAATTTTTAATTGGTATTAATTTTTATTATTAATTAGTTTTTGTTATTGAAAATTAATTGGTTAAATAATTATGAATAGGTTATTAATTTTTAATAACTAATATGTAGTTGTATTTTTAAATTAATTATTACATAATATTAAATTGGTTATTAATTTCAATTAATGTTTTATTGGTATTGATATTTAATTTATTTGTAATAATATATTAAATCATTACTTTCCCTACTGTTAAACTCACTGGAGTGGGAATAGTAATTTTCACCCACCCGCTATCCAACGCTTTCCCTACTGTTGCACTCTCTGGGGTGGGAATAGTATTTTTCACCCCTACGCTATCCAACGCTTTCCCTACTGTTGCACTATCTGGAGTGGGAATAGTAATTTTCACACTCCCGCTATCCAACGCTTTCCCTACTGTTGCACTCTCTGGAGTGGGAATAGTATTTTTTACCCCTACACTATCCAACGCTTTCCCTACTGTTGCACTCTCTGGAGTGGGAATAGTAATTTTTACCCCTACGCTATCCAATGCTTTCCCTACTGTTGTACTCTCTGGAGTGGAAATAGTAATGTTTACCCTTAAAATATCCAACGCTTTCCCTACTGTTGCACTCTCTGGAGTGGGAATAGTAATTTTTACCCCCAAGCTATCCAACGCTTTCCCTACTGTTGCATGCTCTGGAGTTGGAATAGTAATTTTTACCCTCCCGCTATCCAACACTTTCCCTACTGTTGCACTCTCTGGAGTGGGAATAGTAATTTTTACCCCCAAGCTATCCAACGCTTTCCCTACTGTTGCACGCTCTGGAGTTGGAATAGTAATTTTTACCCTCCCGCTATCCAACACTTTCCCTACTGTTGCACTCTCTGGAGTGGGAATAGTAATTTTTACCCCTACGCTATCCAACACTTTCCCTACTGTTGCACTCTCTGGAGTGGGAATAGTCATTTTTACCCCTACGCTATCCAACGCTTTCCCTACTGTTGCACTCTCTGAAGTGGGAATAGTATTTTTTACCCCTACGCTATCCAACGCTTTCCCTACTGTTGCACTCTCTGGAGTGGGAATAGTAATTTTTACCCTTACGCTATCCAACGCTTTCCCTACTGTTGCACTCACTGGAGTGGTAATATTAAATGTTACCCTCCTGCTATCCTATGGTAAAATATTGTACATTTTTTATTAATAACTTAAATTAATTATATCTTAATTTTAAGGTTATATGAGTATTTTTAATTATGTTTTAGTTAATTATATTTATTATTTCATTAATTTTAAATTACTTTTAAGACATTTAAAAAAAATTGATATTTTGACTGACTATATTTTTTACAGACTATATTTTGGATTCGATATTTTTGTACTTACCTGTTTGTAGATAGGAATTCGATATTTTGGCATTCTATATTTTGGTGACTATATTTTGGTAAGTCTATATTTTGTCATTCTATATTATGTCAGTGATCCTGTAAAAGCATAGAGAAGGTTGGTATTACTGGAAAAGAAACATCACTGAAAAAGACACCAATAACAAAAGCCCATTTTTGCAAAAGAGTATAAGAATGGATAATCAAATAATGGGGTCACGCACGTTTTTCTAATATTATTATTTTCTCCAATTCAACGATATGACGACTTATGTCCATGACGTTTTGCTTTTCCATTGGGTTTATAGTTATGCAGTGCTGAAAGTTCCTTATTTATTTTGAAGACAAAGAGGGAGTAATGAGAGCAATGGTTGAATGTGTTTACTCTTCACTGTCTTTTACAGGAAATAACAAATTAAATGTCTTTGACAGAGTTAAAAAAAAATGTCCCTTAGAGTACATGTTTGTGCTGTGTATATTGATGTAACTGTCCATTTGGATTGTGAGACAGTTTATTGCAATCATTATTCTAATAAAGTACTTATCACATCATTGTATCAGAATAAATATGCCTCAATTTTGTGCCAAGAATATTTGGATGAAGTTATTTTTTTATTTCCTATCTTTCTTCGTCGTTTTTTTCTAAAACTTTCTTTCTTTCTTTCTTTCTTTCTTTCTTTCTTTCTTTCTTTCTTTCTTTCTTTCTTTCTTTCTTTCTTTCTTTCTTTCTCTCCTATATAGCAGATGCATTGTAACCAATTGACATAGGAGTATGGCCAGTTACACACACACACGCACACACACAAGCACACACACACACACACACAAACATGCTTTCTCTTCTTCGCATCCTTTCTTGCACATCCAATATCAGTACAGCAAAAATATATACTTTCTGCTTCCCTATTTCGTTTGTTGAGTTAACAAATAATTGCTTATTTGACTCAGGGAGTGTTCAATGGCACATTACTTCCGTAGTTGGGAGCGGTGTAATCAGCAGTAGGTATATATCCTTAATATCAGACATGGACATATACGATAGAGAGAAAACAATAGGTCAGTTGGAGCAAAATTAATAAAATTCCTATTTAAATCCAGTGTTTTACAGGTGTTTGGCTTACATGAGCATATAGCATCAATCATGTATGTATAAATACAAGACTTAGTTTGTCTACACATTAAGATCATGGAATTCTTGAGCATAAGAATATACTTATGTCACAGTTCTTGATTGTGAAAAATGCATATAGTAAATCCCCTATTCGAATTGGTACTGGTGGGATTGCCATCATAGAATTACCACTTCTGATGACAGATCTACTAAATCTGCAAAGTTGACAGACTACTTCATCAGATTACAATACAATGAGCCTGAGGGCCCTTTTAGTTCAGTTTTTTGCAATACAAGCTGTCAAATTCCAGATTGTTTGGAAAACATTTCACTGCTTAATGGCCAGTGGAACATTTTGAAGCAATGATATCAAGCTGAAGCGGGATAGCCATAAAAAACAAGCCCAAACAAAATTCATGGCAACTCAACTCTTCATGTCACATTACAACATGCTGAATGGTTGAAACAAATATCTGGCTCACTAAAGCTGTGCCACACTGGTCACTATTTCAAATATGAACTGTCAGACTGAGTATGTCTTCCTGATTCGGAGATATGTGTTATACATTCTGCCAGAGGTGCTGCAAGCTGAATGTATGGGTTTAATATTTGTTTATCGTAGACCTCAGCAAATATTTTTCAACATCTAAGGGAAACCAATAGGCTCAGTTCAAGTGAACTTTGAAAGGCTAGCTACTTTGAAGCCTGCTGTGAGGGCACCCTGGCTGTTAGGGCAGGTATCTGAAACAGGAGCACTGTACCCTGGATGCCCAAAATAAATCCCTTATTTAGAGATTTGTCTCTGATAAACTACCCCCTTCTCTCTGGAAGAGTGCCCCTTTGTCCTGCACCGTGGATGAGACCCATTTGCGAAAAGAGGTAAAAAAAACGTTTGGGGGAACCACTATTTTCTTTTCGGTTGCCAAGATGATCTGCCCCATTTGCCTTCATTGCGGTTTCCTGTTCTTTCTTCATCGTGTACCACTTAAGATGCCACAACCATCACAACGCATTGTCACATTTTCTATAAAAAATACAAAAGAAGAAACTGCTAATCAAGTTAACAAAGGACTCTGACAAAGTCATCACTCCCCAATATGATATTGTGGGTTAGGTTCATTGTTGTTGATGTGATAGACTACTTGGATATTTATGTAACTGTGGGTATCTGGAGGCGCTAGACCGGGACAAAGTCACAAGTTCAGGCTGACCACGATGAAGTGGGGGCTGAATACAGGGACCAGGTTAGTCCTGTTGAAAAAGATACCTTCTCAAAGCCTGGCACACAGAGTTCAAAGCTTCAGGATTTCAAAGGAGGAGCTCAGCTTATGCCAGCCTGGTTCCGATTTAGAACCCGGGGAGGTACCTCTTGGGCATCAGAAACCCACTCCAGCAGAGGCCAGCAGGGCTCAGTCCAGTCCAGACAGGGCCAGTTCAAGCAGGTCAGCTGTGCATTTGCCAGGAGGCCCCTAGACCTTGTTGTGTCCCTGTTGCTCAGAACAGGTACGCCAACTGACCTTTGAGTCACTCAGATTAGCCTGGGATGACAGGAGCAGGTCCAGTCTTCCTTTTCAGAGAGCGGGGCAGGCCTCAAGCAGCAGAGCAGTCCTCTGAAGAACAAGACAGGCCTCATGCCTCGTGCGACCCTTTAAAGTGGGGAGAATTCTAGTCCACCCCAACTTCTCGTTCTGAGAGGTTCCTTCCTTCTGCTTGCTTTCCCTGCCCAGTCTCCAGGAGGTCTAGGGTTCAAAAAGGCTGGTGTCAAGTTCCTTGGTGAGTGTGCCGGAGGCAACCCTTGGAAATGGAAATGTAGTAGGAAACATCTCTGCTCCTCCTGTCCTGGCAGGATGGTCCTCTCCCAGCTACACTCAGGTGCTCTTGTTCACTGTCTGTGCCCAAAACACAGTCCTGATGGGGGAGCAATTACTAGAACCAGTCAACTAGACACTCCTAGAATGCCTCAGACAGTTTTGGGCAGGAAAATGCCAACTTTCTTAAAGTGGTGTTTTCAAAACTGTAATATAAAATCAAACTTTACCATTAAAGAGGATTTTAAATTCAAATTAACCTAAGCCCAAACATAGGATTTCTAACTATTCCGAATCGAAAGTTAGCACTTATTAAATGTAATAAGATAACCCAATGTTATCCTATTAGAGAGGTAGACCTCACAGTAGTGAAAAACAAACCTAGGAGTTTTTTACTACCAGGACATTTAATACACTGCCCCCTGCCCCCCTGGGCTGTTCAGGACCTACCCAAGGGGAGTCTTATATGTATTAAAAAGGACGATTTGGGCCCGGTAAAAAAGTGTATTTTGCCAGATCGAAATGACAGTTTAAAACTGCATGCACAGGCTGCAACGGCAGGCCGGAGACATGTGGGCGGCACAATAAGTGATTTAGGTCCACTAGTGGCATTTCAATTTACAGGCCATGGTCACATGTAGTACCCCTTCACTATGGACTTACAAGTAAATTAGATATGCCAATTTACTGTAAGCCAATTCTACCATGTTTAAAGGAGAACGCATAAGCACTTTAACACTGGCTAGCAGTGGTAAAGTGTACAGAGTAGTAAAGGCCAATAAAATGGGTTAAAAAAGAAAACAGTAGTGTGAAGGCAAAATGTTCTGGGACAAACCTGCGAAGAGGGCCAATTTCTGCAATTATATTACTTTTTGATATTCGAACTGCATTAAAACATTGTTGATTACTGTATACAGTACCTATGTTTCTTTGTGGTTATTCAGGTGCTCCTGTTGTTGCCACTGACATCATAACATGCACTATGTTCCTCCCATTTTCAAAAGTCTAGGCCTGGCTCTCAAGTGGCAACATTTTCTTCACCTGTTACTTCTAAATGTAGATATTGTCCCCAGTTCCACCTCCACTCAGTGAATGTGGTCCTCCACCAGCAGCACTTTCAACACTATCCTTCTAAGTGTATACTCTTCTACGTCCCTTTGCTATCCCCCTGTTTTAAGCAGGTTTTCCCTAGCATCAACATTTTCTCCAGCAGAAATAGAAAATTGTTCAGTACGGCTATCACTCCTCTTTGATACTCTGTCCAGTTTCTCATCACCCTATACATATCCCAACCATCATCATCAGCAGCCCTATCTCCTTATGCTGAATAGGTAGGAAAATCATATTTTTCTCCCTCAGGCTTCTGTTACATACTTTCAGGTGCTTGTGGCCCCACATTGATTTCACACTGAGGCTGGAGCCCATAGCAGTAACACTGGTGTTTTCTGCGCCTCCTTGAAATGCGTTCCCAAATGCAACTGCCTGCAGGAGCCAAGACAAACCAGGCTGGGTGTATACATGCCAGTCTTCATTCAGCCACGCCCAACACTTGTTGAAGGGACAGGCTCCATTCTGTGTAGGGAAAAAGAGGCTTGCCAGGAATTGAGTATGTTCAGAGCATATTCCTCTTAGTAGTGGAGCTGGATTCAACTTTGCCACTGGCCTCCGTCAACTGTGCAGGAAAGAGCTCTATCAACACCGGTTTGTCTGCACCGTGAGCTAGCCGATTTCCAGAGCAACTTCACATTTTATCTCATTGGTCTCCAACACCAGTTGTCAGCCTGTGACAGAAAAGGCCGAATATGTGGCTAGAATAGGCTAGAATGTGGGAGAGATGTTCATAGCCCAAGAAGAAGCAACCATCATGCACACCAGCAGGCTCCTCCTTAGGTCGAGTCTACCAAACTGCACAAGTTGCCTGGTTGCAAAAGAAATATTGTCAGCTTACCAACATCTTATAGTGGGCTTAAAGCCTGCCCATCGCTTACCATTGGTTGGATTTATTGCCTTCATTGGCCTCCTTCGAATTCAATCGTTTGCACTGTCCAGCTTGTGTTTTTCCTCTTTTACCACATAGTCTCTTTACTTCTGTCCTTCCACTGCTTACTTGTAGGTAATTATGTTTTTCCTTTTTAGGTGAAGCACTACACAAGAGAAATGTGTTTTTCCAGATGTCTCCGTTGTTTGCTTCTCCCTTCCCGCTCCTTATTGCTTTCTCTTGTCTAACTACTTTTGCTTGTATTTTGCATCTGTCTGCCTTGTGTGCTTCTTTCCCTCACTCACTCACTCCATGTTGTTCTCTCCTTGTGATTCCGCATGTTATGCCTACCTGTGCTGCTTTTCTCTCTTCCACTCCATACCCACTCCTCTGTTTAACCCCCACCCTCCCAGTTTATTATTTCTTTCATAATTTGAGCTTATGCACAAAAAATCTTTTTTTATTTACTGATCCAAGTGGCATCCTCCATCTTGGATCAGTAAATAAAAAATCTAATCTATTGGCCATTCTATTGGCACACAGATGCATTCTGACACAGACATGCAGCAGTGGAATGATGCAACCGCAATTACTCCTTTAAAAAAAAAATACAAAGTGCTGCACAGCACTGCCACAAGCAACTGCCAAGCAAGTATGTCCCAAAGGTGAAATCTTTTTGCTTTGCTACTGTTTGTTTATATTAATGCCACTGCTGTCTCTACTGACCTAACTTGACCAATAGACTGAATTTAAGAGAGGCCCAACACTTCAACAGTCGCAATGAAATATTTAGCAAAACAATGAGGTTATTGAACCCCTACACAGTTTGCTACTCAAATTACAGAGCTTGAAGACTTATACTATTTGTAGAAAGGCTTCATAGAAAAGTGATCAACATTTTAGTCTACAGTGTCTACTTCATTCTAAAGCTTTGGAGGACATTGTCCCCTGAGTCCCTGTCACTCCAAAATCTTGGGGTTTGGGGGGAAACTCTCTCTATCCCCCACAATTCTAACGCCCATGCCAGAGGCAGAATATTTGCTGGTCCTCAAAATCAATTTTGGTCACTCAAGCACATTCCTGTGATTAATTTGAGCCGGTAGCTGCCGGTGACAGTCACCAGCACTCATTTTTAAGGACCGGCACTTATTTTTCTGCATCAGTTTTTTCCAGAGATCAAGAGAGGGAAAACACAAAAAGGGGAAAGAAGGAGGACAAAGAAAGACGGAAACACCACCGCAAAAGGAGAAAGCAGGAACCTACATGAGTGAGAATAAAGGGCATGGAGTATTTGTGTGTGTATTAGAGAGGCTTGAGGTGTACTGAAGACTGTGCAGCCTTGATAATCAGTGCACTGACATTTAATAGCACCAGCTGCGGGCTTCTGAACCCAGCTTCGGCACAGCACTCATTCTTTTTAGGTCAAGCCTAGACAGCGCAAGCGCTATCTGGAAGACATGCTGTATTCAGTATGTGAGGTTGAATCCTGCCCCTTGCTGGCTACTGGTTTGTGTCAGTTGCTCGTAAAGCTTGCATTTCTTTAGTTTATTTTCCTTTTTTATCCCGCTTGCCAGTATCTTGCTCCTCCCCTAGAGTATTTGCCTATTACGCCTATCCTTCCTTTACAGGTTATTTCCTTGTGTGTTGCGCACTCTTTGTTTATTTGCAGCCTGTACATATTGTTTCAGAATATTCTTTTTTTCATCAGGGCTGCATTTATTTCTCAAGCATGTTACCACTGGGACCGGTTTCTAAGGTTTGTCATTTCCCACTCCATCACCCCTCCCACAACACTGCCCGATATCAAGGACAAAGTATAAACTTTGTGTACCCCTTAAAAGCATTTTTGCTGTCGAATCAGGGGTGGCATTCCAGTGACTGGCATATGTGCTACGTTACATGACCATACCTCTTGGAACAGGAAAGACAGTTTTGTTTTCCAGGTTGGCAGGGCCTTGTGCCTGCCTTACAGCGAACTCCAGCCCGCCATCCAGTGGTGGGAACAGTTCCCTGAATGTCTCACTGAATTTATCTCACATTTTTAATGAGCTGGTGTGACTCAAAGGATACAAATATACTCCCTGGTCTGATATCAGGTACTCTATTTATCAGAACATTACCTCAGCCTAAAAATACCTGCTGTGTGCAGGGTTGGGCTGTCTTCGAGTGACCTTCATCCGTCCCTGTGGAGAAGCCGATCACAGAACTCTTGTGCAGGTGGCTCTTGGCAGAGACCAATTATCCCCTTTATTCAGTAATTTCACTGCTTATGTCAGGCGGGGAGTCCACATGCAGGAATCTTTAACCCACCTTCACAACAAAAATGACCAAATACAACCTATACGTTTTGATTGTTTCTGTCTTCAAATGTGCCCCTCCTCTCCGGGTGTGGCTCTGATCCTTAAAGTGAGGGCACCAAGAGAGTTACAACAGCACCTCCTTCTGAGACCTGGGGGATATTCTCGAGAACGTGTGATAATTACCGCAAAATTAGCTTAACGCAACTCTTCACATCGCAGTCTATCGCGAGAAAAGAACGCTGTGTTAACATTGTATTCTCAACACGGCGGTACCATGTGATAGGCTCATGATAACGCGCTAAATGTCCGCGATAAAGTCAACACGATGCCACAAAAATGCAAAACACAAATGCAAAAAGAGTTGCGACGAGGCCAATTGCGATACAAAAATCCGTGAAAACCAGCGACTGGCCTGCAATTCCCACGCGTCATGCGGGAAAATGCACCATAAAAGCAGAGTAAAAAAACTGTGAGATGACAATGTACGAGCACAACCCCACATCCATGACGTAGAACAAATTACCATTGTCCCTCATCAAATAGGCATCTCCTCACAAACAGTCACAATGTACATTGATATGAAGTCTGCATGTGAATTGCACCAATGCGGAAATATACATGGAACACACTGTGAAACCACATATCCCCTGCACATTGCAGAGGCAGAGGGACAATCAACACCTCCTGCACACAGACGTGTTATGCCCATGATCACTCAATCATGTAAGCATGGACTAATGTATGGGCAGTGACTCCCACTGACGTACATGTTGCCCATGTTGTGGGACTTGAGTCACAGGGTGCATCTCTACATCATGGTGTACAAATCTGACCCCAAAAGGAGCACTGTTGTCACGTGTAGGTCACAAATGACAGCAAAATGGAATGATTTGGGGCACATGTGAAATACTAAGAGTGGGATTCTGCACTGACTGTGAGACACAGAACTGGAAGGTCGCATACGTGACACCCTAAACAGCCTCACTGCCCAGAGGTGACACGCCCACCATCGATTAACAAATTCATAAAATTGTCAGCACTACATGTCGCACTCACACATGTCTGAGTGATGTGCACGTACAGATGAGTGACATGCACCCAGGGAATGTGTCTAGGAATGCATTTATTTGCACATGCTGTGCCTGTGGTTATTTTGTACTGTACTGTCCCATGGTTGCTAAGGATTGTCACAATGTGACGTGCTCAGGTGAAGAAATTGTCAATTATGGTGTTCCTACGGGCTACTCCTGCTGCGGCTGCAGTGAGGAGTGGCCCACCTGCCTCATCTTCATCATCATCGTCCAGTGCATCTGGCACTTGTATCCATGGGGCATTGCTGCATACACATATATTGTGCAACACACAACATGCAACGATCATTTTGCACACGATGTCTGGCCTGTACAGGAGCCTTCCTCCTGTGATGTCCAGGCAGCTGAAACATGACTTCAAAATGCCAGTTGTGCATTCCACGATGCCCCTGGTGCCTGTGTGTTCGGGGCTCGGAGGGGTGTCATCATCCAAGTGCAGAGTGCATATCCTTGATCACCTGAAACAGTGCAGAGAGACATAAGTCAATAGTTAGTTCTGCAAGATGTGTTGGCAGGCTCACTGGTACATTGGTGTGTGATATGTGTGACTCAATGATTCTTGTATGACATGTACTGCATGTAGCAAATGTGCGGCATCAATGTGTATCACATAGCCTCACTGCTGCTCCTTCCTCCCCCGAGCCTATCCACTAGTGTGTGCAGTGCGGTTGCATAACTTGCACCCCTACGGCACACCATCGTCATGCCTGTCTGCGCATGTCCACAAGCCTGACAACGACACAGTGACGTTGAGCACTGAAGGTAAGCGGCCACATGTGTGTGGGCCTATGGTAACGACTGACCTGGCTGTCCTTGCCGTGCGTTTGACAACAGTTGTCATGTATGATCTGTGACCCCGAGCGGGCTTGCACTCCCTCATTTACCCCTTCGGCCGAGCCCGCACTCCATGGGCATGCTACATAGCAACATTGTATATTGCGTGATGGGTGGCGCAGACACTACAATAGAGATACACGCATTGCTTAGTTCCTTGGCAAGGCCTAAACTTAACTGCACCCAGAGCCACGTGTTGAATAACCACACCCCTACCCTGTACTGCCATATGCCGGTCCACTCCGCTTACCCTCACAGGGGGGTACGACACAGCTAAATGTCCCAGATCTACCCCACAGTCTGCGGTGACATGTTTGCGTCACAACAATGACTGTACACAGCAAAATGTCATGTGGTAGGGCCCGGGGCCCTCATGCATACATAATGACCAAATGGACACACTTAGAGAATTTGTGGTACTGGCTACGGGCACGTGCGTCTGCCACCTTTATTGCCAGGGTCACATGTTCATTGACGCCTGTGCAGGATGGGTATGGGGTGAGTGTAAGCCACCCTTCAAGGGTCAGTGTTGCTGGCAGCAACTACAACAGTGATCAGATAATCAGAAGTTCAAAGTACAGCAAGGGTCCATGACTTGAGCAGCACAGAGTTAGTGGCACTGGATGCACTGCGGCCGGCACAGGCACACCGCCACAGGACGGTGACTTGCGATGCACTGAGGTCGGGCCATGAGAGCTGAGCGGGTCCTCGTTGATGTCCAAGGACAATGTCGCAGAGTGTTACAGTGGACAGGGGAAGGTGTCCTTCCAGGGCATGATGCAGAGGGCTGGAGCAAGCACAAACAGGCATATGGAGGAGTTGAATGCTACAGACACCTTTTTACCACCATGTCAGTATCAGCTACATGATGATGTAGACAACCCCCAGGCCATAGACTCAGACGCAACCAGAGCTCAACCAGAGAGTGTCCATGATGTCCGTGGTACAGAGTCAGTGGCACCAGAGCTGGAGGGGATGCAGTCCGCGATGATGCCTGTACAATGATAAAAATCTGCTATGAGGAGATCAAGACTCAGTTTCCATTGTGTGACCTACTCGACCGCAGTGTGTGCCGGAGGCTGCGGTCAGAAGTGGCCCAAAGGCACATGTCGTCGGCTTGCGAGGAACAGAGTTAGATGCACCAGTGCAGTTTTTGGTAGTGCCCATTCACCTCCATAACAGAGATCTTTTTCTCCACCGAACTGAACCGCCTCTTTCTCCTACTCCTCCCATTGCGTACTGTGATAGGAATTCTGCCATGATGAAATCAAGGCTCAGTTCCGAATGTGTGACCTACTTGACCGCAGTGTTGGCCGGAGTCAGTGGTCAACGCAGGGCAACCGCTGTTCAGCCAGCTCCTCCTTGATCTCTAACACACATCATAGAAATGGCATGTGGAGATGATTTATGTTTGACGGAGGTAGAGGCTCCAGAGCTGAGCGGGTGTGCAGCCTGCGACGATGGTGTGTCCTGCCTGGTAAAGACTGTATTGGATTGGTGTGGGGCCTGCTGGACTGCAGCATAGGCCGAAGGCAGAAGTCTGCAAGGGCCCACAGACACCTGCGGTTGGAATGCTATGCACGGTGTTGGTGGCAACACATCGAAGGGAGTATAGTGATATAAACTCAGCCTTAAAAAATTTATTCTGCCAAAGTGTAATCAAGACTCAGTTCCAAATGTGTGACCTACTAGTCCACTGTGTATGCCAGTGGAGTACGTCAACAAGAAAGGAGTACTGTAAAGGATTTTTGTTTGAGTTTGCCGAAATTTTTCAAAAAAGTAAAATATTCAATATTGAAGGCACCTTTGATTTTGTGGGTAAAGATCAGGAACATATTAGGAATGGATATTATTCAGGAGAGGCTCCAAAATGGGACTCACCTAGTACTCCTGAATGTTTGCAGGATCAACTGAGCGTCCCACTTAGGAGGGCAGGCATAGAGGTTTGGAGGGACTTAAAAGTGATGGATGAAGTGGTCCCATGGAAAGTATTAAGGAGTAAGACAGGGGGATCTCTGTCTCGATTTAAATTTCTCCAGTTAAAGTCTTGGGGGGAAGCGAATAGACGTGAGATTAAGGGGCATATGTATCAACCAAATTTTTAGTCGCAAACACTGTGAATCGCAAAAAACAGCGTTTGCGATAAAAAATTCGCTATTACAGATGTATGAGGCACAATCGCAACTCATAATAAGAAATCGCAAAAATTGCGATTTCTTACATTGCGATACCATGAATTCTGCAAATTTTCTAACGATTTCTTATTTTGCGATTTTCACTGTTTGCGAAATTCGGAAAGTGGATATCGCAAAATAAGAAATCGCAATGAAATGTAACAAAAAAAAGCTAATTGCGAATATAAGAAAATTGCAAGTTAAGAAATCGCAATTACCACCAAGTGCATTCAGGTGGTAACCAGGTGCAAGGTATAAAAAGCAGCCCACAATGCAACTGAAACGTCCACAATGGCAGCACTATATGTGATAGCCAGGAGGCTGCGTATCCGTGCCCTTGCACACAGGAGACTGAGACAGGAGTGTATTTTCAGGCTGCGCATCACGCTGTTCCAGCAGACTGAAGAGGACATCCATGAGAAGTACAGGCTGCACCCACAGACCATCTTTGATCTGATTGAGGAGCTGAAACCCTTTTTGGAACACCCAACACGCAGGACACAAACAATTCCTACCCATGTGCATGTCCTGTGCTCACTGCACCTCCTGGCCTCAGGGAGTTTTCAAGGAGTCATAGCAGAGGTTGGCGGGGTGTCACAGAGTGTACTATCTCGCTTTTTCCATGCCTTTTTGGATGCAATGCTGCAGAGGCTAGCACTTCATATATACTTCCCCAACACCCAACAGGCATTACAGCAAACCAAACTTTACTTTTATCAAATTGCACGTTTCCCCCATGTCATTGGCTGCATTGATGGGACCCATGTGGCCCTCACACCCCCAGCAGCAACAGAATATGTGTACAGGAAGCGAAAATGCTGCCGTTCCCTGACTATACAGATTGTGTGCAATGCTAAGTACATGATCAACGACAGTGTAGCAAAATACCCTGGCAGCACACACGACTCTTTCATCTTCAGACATAGTTGGATACACAGACGTCTGAGTGCTGGAGACTTTGGAGAGGGATACCTGCTATGTAAATCTTTAGCACACATACATCCATCCACGTATTCTTCTTTTTGGGGGGGAACATTGACTAACCTATTATTTGTATCCATGCAGTTGATAGTGCCGACGCAGTGCGAGACTTCATCCTCACACCATATCTGGATCCAGCAAATGCAAGGGAGAGGAGGTGTAACAGGGCACACAGATCAACATGCAGCGTCATAGAACGTACCTTCCGAATACTGAAGAGCCTGTTCAGATGCCTACATAAAAGTTGAGGGGAACTGCAATACAGCCGAGACAAGCTGTAAAATCGTGACAAGCTGCACAATGCTCCACAACATGGCAATGAGGAAAGGCACTACAATTGATGTGAGCGACACAGACACATCGGATGATAATTGCCCACCTCCCCCTGGCCAGGCAGCAGCAGGAGTCGGGGCAGCTGCTGGATGTCAGAGACGCTCTGAGATCACACAAAACTACTTTTAGGTAAGAAATGAAGGTGCTGGGCCAAAATGCTTTTTGTTACATGTGATGTGTTTATTCACACTTCACACTCAAGAATTTAAGCAGTATCCAACACATATTTTGTACACAGTGAAGGTACTGATCAATAATGTGCAATAATATGTTTAGGTGGGTTGCTTGACCCCTTTTTACAAAAGTTTCAATGTTTAGTTCACCTCCTCCGGTGACGGTTTGGTGCAGGATGGTGTTCTGCCTGAGTGCCCTCCTTTGTCTGCCTAGCTGCAGCACCTTGTCTGCCACTGCAACGTCGTGCATCAGGCAATGTAGGAGTGACGCTGCTCCTACTGGAGGTTTCTTTGCTCTCCCCAGAGACCATGAGTGTGTTGCCTCCAGAGTTTGCAGTTTGCATTTGTTTCACTGCGTTTGTTACTTGTTCCAGCCCTCTCGCAATGTCTTGGCAGCAGTGTGTCAATTGCAGCTGCATAGTAATGCTGCGCCGTGTAAAGTTTCTTGTGGTGGTACAGAGGTGGTTCACCTCCTTTGTATAATTGTGCAGTTGTGCATTGGCACATTGGGCAACCCTGTCCCTGGCAATTTCATTACGTTCCAGTGTGGTGCATAGGTTTTGTATGGCACCTGCCATGGCCATGATGCCCTCCCCATGTTCCGCTGATTTTTGTTGAGGGTGCTCAGCTGCCTGTTAATCAAACGTAATGCTTTGTGTTGCAGGCACTGAACTTCAAGCATGTTCTGCTCAAGTCCAGCAAAAAGAGTATGTTCCTGCTCATTGCCAGTGCTTCTCCTGGGCCTTGACCTCCGTGCTTCATTTGCTTCAACACTGCTTATGGTCTTTCATGTCCACGACTGTCAGACACTCCCTGCCTTTCCTCTCTATCCTCACTTGCCTCCCCTGTGGCATCTAAGTTGTCCTCCAATGGAGCCAGTGGGGGCACATTTCTGCGCTTCCTGCGCATAATGGGTGTGTGATGAGAGTCATCACTTGTGTCACCACCATCGGAGTGCTCCAAATTAATTGGGATGTCTTCTCCCTCTGCATTGTCCTCAGGTGCCCTGGATTGTGCTGTGGAGGTAAAGGGGGACATATGAGTTTGTGTTTTGTCTGCATTTTGGACTCAATAAAGTTTACAACTTTTAAGTTGTCTGACTCCTGACACTGTCATTGTGCCTTAACTACAACCCACATTTTAGGCATTATTTCCTATGTCTCATTCACAAATTACCCTACATCCAACTACAACTCCCATGATGCATTGCTGTGTGTGTTGTAAGGAGTAGACTGGAGTGACAAGTGTTGTCTTTATGTTACACATTCTACCCAGTGTGCATGCTATGGGGAGGTGTGAAAAAATTATTTGCCATGCATCTTACCTTGACTGCTGGATGCAGGGTGAGAGCTGTCAATATCAGCCACAACACTTACACTCTCAGGCTGGAGAGTGGACTCCGCCAGCTCTTCATGGGGTGCTGTGGATGTTCCTTCCCTGCTCTTCTGTGACTCCTTCAATCTGGCTACCACCCTTTCCTTGGACCTTTGGCGCATACCGTACCACCTCTTGAGCAGTTCTTCGATGGTACGATTGGTCACACCCACAGCATTCACCTTCTCCTGTATTTGCAGCCATATCTTCCTTTTTCTGGCCTCTGGTACTTTCAGGGCTTTCTTACCAAACAGGAGCTCATGGCTGCAGACCATCTCCTCTATGAGGACCTCCTGCTCTTTCTCTGAAAATGTGTGCTTCCTTTTCCTCTTCTCACCCTCCATGTCCTCCTGTGGCCTCTGAGACTCCATTGGGGTTCTTGATGTGCCGTGCAGCCTCCAAACACACTCCAAACTGCCTCTAACTGTGGCTCAGGCAAACAGGTGCAGCTAATCACTCCTACTTCTTGGTTGTGATGTCATCAAGCTGCACCTGTATTGCAGATTCCTGGTTTTGCGATTTCTCAATTTGCGAATTTCGCTATTAAGGAATCGCAAAACAATATTCTGAGATTTTTTTGCGATTTTTATGAAATCGCAAAACTTTAGCGATTTTTTATATACATCTCGTTTTGTGAATCTGAAACTGCGAATCGCAAATTCTCGCAATTTGAGATTCGCAAAACAGGATATTCATACATATGCCCCTCAGAGTCTTTGGGAGTTTGAAAAAACATGAAAGAACGAAACAATAGTAAAGAAGGAAATAAGTGGATGGTACCACGCATTATTGACTTCCGAGGAGGAAAAAACCAAAGCCCCCTATGAAATATGGGACAAGGTGATGCAGATTCCTGATCCACAAAAAGTAGGGCAGCTCTCATTTAAGTTACTGTACAAAGCAGTCAAACCATCAAACTTGTAGAGGAACCATTTCTTCACGGCAAACAGACTATATAGGACTCCACAAAAATTAGCAAAGTTTGTAACTGATGCCCCTCTCAAATGTCGCAGGTGTGGTGAGATTAGTGCTAATGTTAAGCATATGTTTTTGGAATGCCATCAGTTAGAGGAGTATTGGTCTGAGGTTGAAAAGACAATTAATGAAATTCTTGATACAAACATCAAAGTTAGCCTCTTACTAGTAGCAGTAAGAGGAACGGCTAAAATAGATAGTGACCGGGAGTCCAATACACATTCTAAAATATGGGTTGCCTTCCAGAATTGGGATGGGGACATAAGTGTGTAACCCCTTCTGTCCAATGATTACACCTGTGTGGTCTGGGCAGTGAGGACACTGGAAGGGCACGAGCTCAGGAGCTATTGAAATATCTCAAAAGCCTGGGGAGGTACAGATCGGTTGACAGGCTATTATTTGCATATAATGGTGGTATGAGGACAAAAAAAAAGAGAGCGGAGTACTGCGGGCCTGTGTTGCGGAGGCCATGATGGTCTGAGGAGGCTGCCAAGGTCACGGGCCTCTAGTTTGGAGCTTGCACTGGCACATGGTGGGCCCTCTTCCACACACGCCAGTGTCGGCAGGTGAGCAGTGCGGCCTGGGTGCGCAGGGGCGGACAAATCAGGTTCGAGGACGAGCAGCACCGGATGCAGCTGGTGCACAGGATCGCAGGCTACACACACTCACTGTGACAGATTCGGCCTCATGACGGGGTGAGGGGTGCCACCCTGGCAGAGACGTTGGGCATTCCGGAAGAGAACCACACCCAGAGTTACGTGCTTTTTATTCACACCCTTACACTGGCCTGACGTACACCGGGCCAGCCCACTCTGCTCAAGCTTACAGGGGGGGGGGGGCGTAACAAGCTACATTTCCGCGATCTTCCCCATGGGCTGGGGTGCCATGGTTGTGTCCACGGTCCACTACACTCCATACAACAGCGGTGTGTTGACATGGATGTGTGTGTGGTCTGCATGCTGCAGTCTGGCCATCACATCCACGCCACACTTGGCATTGTGTACATTCTCATTTATGAGTCACTGGCCTCCTTTGCACATGCCTGTTCCCCACCTCTCCCCACAATCTGCTATTGTGTGGCTGAGGTGCCACACAATAGGAAATGATGGCTTATGTAAAAGGCTGGCCCAGGTTCCCACAGTAAGTTGTCCTATCTTGTCTGGTGGTTTGGCATGTTGTTTGGCATGTTGCATGTGAGTTTGTAACATGTGCATTCACAGAGTTGTGAGTTGCATGATTGTGGCATTGAGGTGTGTGGTGTGTCCATTTGGTACTTACCAATGAGCAGTGCATTTCCGTAGGTGCCATCCTAGAAGCGCTGGTTGATGATGGACTGTCCGAAGATATAGGAATCATGCACACTGCCTGGGTAGTTGGCTACGACATTGGTGAAGAGTCCCCAGTGGTCCACTATTGCCTGCACATTGATGGAATGTGTGTGCTTTCTGTTGCGGCAATTGTTTGCAGTGTTGGCAGGGGGCACAAGTAGGACATGTGTGCAGTCTATTGCCCCCAACACGTGCGGGAAGCCAGCTATGGTGTAGAAGCCTTGCTTGGCCTCCAGCTGTTCCTGCGCAGTGTGGTGGAAGTATAGGTACTGGGGTACCAAGCAGATGATGGCATCCAGAACAGATGTGAGGAACTTGGATAGGGCTGGCTGTGAGTCTCCTCTGACTCTGGCCATTGTTGGTTGAAAGGTACCAGAGGCCAACAGGTGCAGCACAGCCAGCAGCTTTGTCTGAGGTCGGATGTTGCTTGGCCACTGTGTCGGTACCGTTAGCCTGAGGGCAATGATGTTCAGGATGCGGAGGATGGTAGTCCTTTTGAGCCTGCTGTGGGCAATAACATTCTCTGGTGTTAAGTCTGAGAGGCTGGTGCGTTTCCTGAAGGTCTGCTGTCTTTGTCCGCGCTGTCTCTGTGGTGGTCCGGCGGGAGGGGGGGCAGGGGTGGTCCGGGAGGGTTGCCGCCCTGGGGGTGGTGGCGGTGGGTGTTTTGGCCCTGTTGGTGCTCCGAGCTGCATGATCAATAGATCCATGGCATCTGTTGGTCTATAGGTGTGGCTCTGTGCTGGGCTCCCTTTTCTGTTGCAGGCTGTCGTCCGACTTTACACCAAGTCAGAGCAGGTGTTAATTTTGTGCTGCTAACGTGCCTTATCACCTGTTTTGTGTTCTTATCGCCAATCTGGCTAGTCATTGTGAATGTTGCGGAGTGGTATTGTCGTGGCTTTTCGCACAGGAGCTCCCACTCTCCATCTCAATAGCGATAGTTGCCGGTCTCATCTGCGGCGATGTTTTTTGCGGCTGCTATAGCATGTAAACTGGTGATATGGGCAGTTAGCTCCAGCTTGTGAATGGGGCGATAAATTTATCGCGACTTTGGCTTGAGAAAGTGCTGTTAACTCTGCGATACATCCTTGAGAATATTTCCCCTGGTCTTGTGCGCTCTGCTGCTACATACAAGGAAACAGAACTAGAGACGTTTAAAGCACATATTACATGCACATTGAAGCAGGCTTTATATTGGTGAAGCGATATTCTCTAACCCAATGGTGAGCAGATGTTAAATGGTAACATGTGGAAAACACATGAGAGACCATTAGATAGTTCAGTCAGTATCTCAAGACAAATTTTTGTTTAAAGGTCAAAAGCAGTATACATTGATGGCATCACGAAGCCATAAAAGTGTCTGCTGGGCGCTGTACAATCACAATGCCAACAGTTTCGTCATCTGCAAGCTGCACTACACCCCTCCTCCACCAAGCAGTACATTTGTTTTTTACCTCCCATGCATCTCTAACCGCCCCACTCCCCACCCAAGAATATACGTGGAGGGTTCTGCCCTACCCCTCTCCTTTCATAAAAAGCTCTAACTTTCACAAATGCGAGACCAATTGCTTTGCAAATGTTTGTTTAAATTAAGTACTGTTCAGGTGGTCAACCTGCTTAAGCACGCATCACACTATGAACTACAATAACTGTAACAGGCAGTTCAGCAAATCCATCTTGAGAGGATTTCGCTCCCATGCGCAGAGTACATTAATAAAATAAAAGAAAGAAATCAGTGGAAGATTTCAGTATGAAAGCAGGTTATATTTGACGATTGACATGCCTCTAGGCCTAGTATACAAAACATTACGTGAACAATTGTTGTACTGCAAGATGACAGCTCGTTGTCTTCCCGTGGGAAAGTGCCGGGCGCTATCTTTCGTGCGGCCGCGGTTTGCTTTTATTAAGCGGTTTTGCATCACGCAGACAGGTGTGATTTGTCGAAATAATGGTGGCTAATTTCCGTTTGCATCATTGATGGAAGTAAATATCGGAGTGAACAAATCAGTCGAAATTGAAAATTCAAAGGCAGCAGTGAATTGCAATAATAAAACCAGCAGGGAGAGATACCTGCGAATGAGTCTGCTATTTGCCTCCAGCCTGATAGATATCACAGCTGCAGCTTTTGTGCTATGTTTCAATCGAGATGCCAGGCGTCATCTAATGAAAAGGAATAAGGTACAAAGAATTCTTAATGTTTTACCGCCGGCTACCTAAACTTGCGCTCAGCTTCAAAGCATGTGATTCATTCTACTGGAGACAAAGCGCTGTAGCTCATAGGCACTGTTGTAGTTTTCCATTACCTATGTCCCAAGACACCAGCGCTTCAGAAACCTTTCTACATTCATGAATCTTTTCGAAATTCATGTTATAAGCCAGCAGCATCCGGTATATTCCCTGGAATCGACATAGTGTAAGAGGGAACATTTTTTTGTCAACTTTCATAGCCAGTGAAGCAGAGAGATCTCAATTTCACCTTTAATATTAATAAATACGTGAGAGTGGAGAGGCAAACTGGATGTCAGATAGTTTGGTTGAAAGACTTACAATACAATACATACACATTGTAGTGTTGCGATGTTCAGGCGCAACCACTGTGACTCAGCCAGCATGTCTTTGGGGCTCCACCCCCACGAGCGTGGAATAGATAGTTTGGCCCGACGTTAGCACGGAGGGCACGTTGGTTAATAAAAAGCCCGGGGCCCTGGGCGTGGCATGGCATTTGCACTGACCACTAAAGCAGTCAATGTGTGGTCTCCATTTTATATTTACAGGCCCTGAGCAGGATACTACACACATTCCAGATATATTCTCGTTTCAGTTATTCGCAGAGGCCACCCCCAAAGGGGGCCTCTAGGGCTGGCGCCGTAACCGACGCCGAGCCCCGGAAAGAACTTGTTTATGGCGCGTTAGAGTGCCCATAAGCGGGAAAAGCACCCCCCCCCGCTGCAGCCGCCAGGAAAACGCCGCCCCCCGTCCAATGGGGGGGGCGAGCGGGGTACAAATCCTCCAATGGGGGAATCTGACAGCTAGGCAGGAACGACTCAGGGGGTATATAAGCGCCGCTCCCTCAAGTTAGCTCCTATCTTTGTGGAGCGGGGGACCAGCAGCGGCTGCTGTCAGTTATTGACATTTGTACGGCATATGTTGGAAGCTCAGTACAACAGACAATTAGGTGATAGGAGTGACACTGGTTAAGTGCTCCTTAGATTTGCTGAACATTTAGAAAGCATAATGTTTGTATAATTGCATATCTATATTGGGGTGTCATGAGGATAATGCTATGGCACTTACGTTCTGTAAGAAATTGGGTTGTTGATTGACTGAGGTGTGATCCCTGATTAAGCAGCAACCACATTCCTTGTCAGAGTGAGGCATAAGTCAACCCTAAATTAACCTGTGCTCAACCCTCTGGTAGCTTGGCAGAGAGCAGCCAGGCTTACCTTAAAGGCAGCCACGGCCCGTGTAGGGCGAGCCACCGGTCGGTCACTTGGGGCGGGGAGGGGCAGGGTAGGGGTTGCAAAATGCAGGGAAACGGACGATTTCAGGTAAGTAACGGAAAAAAAAACGAATTTCGTTACGCGCGCTGCATTGCCAAATGCGAAGCAGCGCACGCAACAAAATTTGTGCCAGCGCAAGTGTGCATTTCTCGAATGTGCATGCACGGGCCCACGCACATGCACAGTTTTCTCAAGCATTACCGGTACGGCAAGGAAGAGGAGAAGACAGCCTGGGGACGCCGCAGTACAGACGTAAGTGGTTTTAAGTTTATTTTTAATTGATGTTAACCGCATGCGTGCGGCGCGAATTCCCCGCCCATGCTGACTCCGCCTTGCGCGGGCGGAGTCATGACGGAACGGTTCCGTCATGAGCACAGCTCAACCGACGCTCATGACGGAACCGTTCCGTCATGAGCATGGAAGGGGTTAACTTACTTCTTAATAGGGGGGTGGAGGCAAGCCGGGGAGTTTGTTTGTAACTCCGTGGACCTTCACATAGTTTCGCTACGCCCAGGGTTATTGAAAAGTGAACCCTATTAACTGCTTTCAGTTTCAAATGTGTAAAAGACTTTACAACAAAAATGAACTACTACAAGTAATGTAAGACTTCCTTGTTCAGAGGCTTCTGGAAAGTGCCAGGATTAATTATCTAACTAAGGCAATCTCCATGAGTTATTCAGCTTCATTGGCAAATACAAACTAAGTTCAAAGTATTATTTACTTTTCAAGCACAAACCAAGTGAACTAGTAATGAAGTGTCAAAGCGCTGAGGAAAAGAGCAGTTTTTCTGAGTTTTCAAAGACACTTATGAATTAGAGTGCTGATGTAAGCACAGTTGTGAGCAGAATTTAAGGCATAACAATTTGGATAACCCTGAGGAACTCTTATCCTATTGTGAGAATACAATCACAAGATATTATCTTAGCTCGAACGTGCAACCAATGTATTATTTTTGTTTATGAGAGAAATACTATGGAAGAATAACAATCTTATCAAGGATTTGCTCTCTCTTCTGATAGACAACTAAATATCTTTTTTTCTGAAAAGTCTACTCCTTGTGAACAGATAAAATCATGGAAAGTACCAGTGGTATAATAGTGCATACATTTTATATGATTGTTGACTTTGAGATATGCACAGACTAAACTAATATTTATTACATTTGTAATTTCACACATCCTTCCCAGATGTCCCTTTCCTTCCTCTTTCCCCTCACCTGGCATCTCAGGGGTTCTGTGTTAGTTTCATTGAGGAACCCAGTGGTGCCTGGAGGTGGGTCCATGCTTAGCATTGTGCCATTCTTGAGAAGCGACAGAGATAGTCCTGACATAATTCCAGTTCTTTTCACCCAGGGAAGAGAGCAGCAGATAGCAAGTAAGCACAGCAGGGCAGCAGTCCTTCTGTTACGACCCACGGCGGTGGGACACAGTGAACACTGCCTAGAGCCATGATTACCAGGAAAAGACTACACTTCCCATGATTCTCGGAGGCGAGCGACGCGTCTGGCTATGACGTCAATTCACGGAAGCCTCAAGACGGAGTGAATCCAGCATCGCCTCGCCGTTTATTCTGGTTCCAGAGTGCTGTCACGGTAGGATACCATATCCCGGAGTGTTGCTGTGTATCCTTTTCTGGTTTGCAACTGTTTATTTCCTTCGTGTGACTTTCCTTGTGTCCCGCAGTGGCGGTTTTCCGCTCTGGGGGAAACCTCCTCTTAGCGGGTAGCGGAGCCTTGTTGCTGAGGCTTCGTGTTTACGGACCCGCTGTACTTGGTTCGTGACTCTTCCCTTGATTGGTGTAAGGCTCCCGAGTAGGAGCTCAATTGCGGCAGGGAGGTTTAAATACTGCCGCTAGTACTTTGGACAACTTGCAGTGTTACCACGGACTGTGGCAGCATCTTGTGTTATTATTTTTGTTTACATTATCAGCAGAGAGAGAGCATCTGCTGGGGTGATATCCAGGTCACTAATATCACGAACAGAACAGCGGCGATTCTTTGTTGGATAATTGCATATAAATACTTGCTGGTTCAAGGTCTACTCAGCAGGTTACATCTACTATAAACATTAAGGCTTTGGGTGACGTTAACCTAGAAGTCTTTTCTCTTCGTTGTCCTAAGAAAGCAGAGAACTATTATTTGCTGTTTTACCTTTTTTGTTACACAACAGGGGTATAATGAGCTTCGCCTGGCTGGCTGTTTTCCATTCTGCCCTCTGTTGAAGCCCTACATTAAGCACCACTGGTACGTGAATAGTACCATAGGATTATATTGAGTTACTACAGTGCATTCAGTGAGTAACGTATTGTCTTGTATTTTAGGATTGTGCTGTTTATTTCTACACTCTGATGGCCAGGCAAAGCCTACCTTTTTCTGCCCTCCAGGTAACCAGTGTTTAGATACATGACTGTATCTCCTAGTGTATTACAAAGAGTCTTGTGTATAAAGGTAATACAGGGCAGGTTGTGCTTATTGAATCTTGTTCTCATTACAGCTTCTCCGCCCTCCCGTTCCTGTCCTGCAGTTCCTGTTATCCCTCGCTTGATCACCACTGTGTGTCTGTTTATGGTCAGACCCAGAGGTTGTCGAGAGGTGGAACCCTTTTTGGCATCGTACCATCCTGAGGACATTTGGGACCTGACACCTTCAGATCAGTAGTCCAGCAGAGTAGCAGTTCTTTCAGCATCACAGCAGTGCTTTTTCCTGGCAGAGTATCTAGAGATCCAGAAAAGTGATGAAGTTGGTGTCTGAGGACCAATATTTATACCCAGTTGCTGGGTCTTGTGGAATAGTGAACTAAAGCGGCCACTGTAGGGGCCTGTATTTGACCTCATGTTCATAGGTGCAAATCCCGACAGGTCCACTGAGCCATTCATCCTTCTGAGGTTGATAAAATGAGTATCATTGACTTCGGTAACAATAAACATCTGTCATTCAGTGCCAGGATTCCCTTGGGTTAACGTGCTCTTTACAAATACAGATGTTATTTTGTATTCTGTTCTGTCTTTGAAGTGGAAGAATCTTTTAGAGACTTGTTTTTGAAGTGCATAGGTGTCTTGTCTTTCTTGCCTGGCTCCAGACTAGCTACAGGGGGTATGCAGTCCTTTGTGTGGAAGCAGGACACAGCCTATACAAGTGTAAGCGCAGCTTTGTCCAGCTTCTCCCTCCCATCCTGTCAGTGATGTCCAACCCTTGCACACCTAAGCTATCTGTTGTGTTTTGCTGTCGAGGAGGAATACACAAAGCCCAACTGTCAACTACACCACGGCTTGTGGACCAGAGACAGGCTACAGTCATCAAATGGCTGAGGCAGGAAAATGCCAACTTTCTAAAAGTCAAAAGTCTTTTGGTAAAAGAACAATGTAACACACACCGGAAAATATGTTTCAAATTATATATTTTAGGATCAAATCAAATATTGAAGGCTAAAGCAATATACATATTTAGTTACGCACAAAGGAAATCAAGTGACTGTGGTGACTTGTGGTGATAGGTGATATGAAAAACACACTATATACAGTACAAAAATGCAGTGCAGTGAACAGGGGGAGAAAATTCTGGTTCGTCTGGACAACTTTGTACATATACACTGGTCACAGACTCCAACCGACTGGTGGAGATCTAACGTCCTGAAAGAAACTCATTAAGGTCACTTGGACTGATTTGCTCGGACCCCGCCTCTGCAGAGACTTTTTAGCATTCTGCATCTCGGCTACATACCTCCGCCCCCCCCTTGTCCTGAAGAAGACCCTACTAAGAAGCATCATACCCTGCGCTATAATTTGGGTCAAAACGTCGACGCATACAATATGTCTTTACACTGCCCATGTATATAAGGAAACAATTGATTGACTCTGGGCTATATGTACAAAGTTGTCAAGATGAACCAGAATTTTCTCCCCCTGTGCACTGCACTGCATTTTTGTACTGTATTTAGTGTGTGTGTGTTACATTGTTCTTTTACCAAAAGGCTTTTGATTGTGATTACAAGCCAATATTGTTTTGAATCTTAAAAGAAATTGACATACCCGACTGGACCGCTGTTTATTCAATCCTAATCCCAGGTCCTGAGGGACACCGGGCAACCCCATTGTTGTTTTCTAACTTTCTAAAAGTGGCATTTTCAAAACTGTAATATAAAATCGGACTTCACCATAAGTTAGGATTTTTCATTACAATTCTAAACACACCATACATGATTGAGTTACCTGTTCCCATTTGGAAGTTACAGATTATTATATTTATTAAGGTAACACCAATGTTTTTCTATGGGAGACGTAGGCCTTGTGGTAGTGAAAAATGAATTGAGGAGTTTTTCACTACCAGGCATGTAAAACTTAAAAAGTACATGTCCTACTTTTTAAATATATTGCACCCTGCCCTCTGGCTCTCTAGACCAAAACCAGAGGTGACTTGGACCTGGCAAAAGGTTTACTTTGCAAGGTCAAAGTGGCGTAAAACTGCACACTTAGGCTCCAATGGCAAGTCTGAGACATATTTGGAGAGATATTTAAGTGGGTGGCACAATAGGAGCTGCAGGCCCACTAGTAGCATTTAATTTACAGGCTCTGAGCAAAGGCAGTGCCACTTTACTTGTAGTCCCTAGACTTACAAAGTAAATTAAATATGCCAATTGGGTATAAGCCAATTCTTCCTTGTTTTAAGGAGAAAGCACAAGCTCTTTAGCACTGTTTAGCACTGGTAAAAGATGCAGAATCCTAAAGTCAGCAAAAATGCACTCAGCAAACAGGAGTTCTGAATGCTAAAATGTAGGGGAAAAAACCCACAAAGCATGCCAGATCTAACAGTTTCCTCTGCAACAGAATCTAACACTTTGGGCATTCATAAATGTGCATGTATTTCTTGACAATATAAGTGGTTACACAGTAAGTGTAGGCAGTGTACAATGATGTAGAAGGAAGTGAAGCAAACATCCTATTAGACCCCTCGCTCTAATGAAATGGGCCCGTTTTCTACTTCACAGCAGTCTAATGCCCAATGTGTTACCCTATGTACCATCATGGCTACTTACTGTGCCACAAATATAAAAAAATACTTTATGTAATTGCAGAGCTAATAAAATCTAAATGAGATGAAAGGTCAGTACCTCTTTAATCATTATGGGGCACATGCATCAACCTATTTAGGAAGTGCAAACGGTGCGAATCGGTAAATTCGGCCGTTTGCACTTCTTAAATACGTTTTTGGAATGCATCAAACTCTATTTCAATATTCACATTTTTTTGCATTTCTTAAAAATGCAAATGCATTTAAGGAATCGCATTTGTGCGATTCCTTAAATGCAATGCATCAATTTGAAAAAAAATGCGAATTTTGAAATTGGAAGTGCAAATTAACACGAGGTTGACCCTCGTGTTAATTTGCGAAAGTCTTTCAAAATGCAAAAAAATGCATTTTTTTACACTGTCATGTTACAGACACACATGTTCTTAGGACATGTGTGTTTGAAACATGCACTTTCAAATACATTTCAGGGGTGCAGGGGGGGGTCCTTTGGACCCCCCCTGCACCCTTGGAATGCATCAACAAATTGCGAATTCGTAAATGCCTTCCCATTGATTCCTATGGGCCTTTCAGCCCATAGGAATCAATGGGATTTGCGAAAAAGCAGTTAGGAATTCGGTATTTATTTGCAATTCGGTAAAAATTGCGATTTTTACCGAATCACAAATAAATACCGAAAAAATTGATGCATAGCATTTTGCAATTCTTAATTTGAGATTCGGTAATTTTCGCAAATTAAGAAATGCAAAATGTAAGAATGATGCATGTGCCCCTATCTAATGTGTCATTCTTTGGAAATTGTTTAATTGTAGCTCTCACTCATAACCTTTGCAGTTTTGCCATTTCACAAGGCATGTGGCATTCCATTGGTGCAGCGGTGATACAAACTACATATGGTGGCTCATCTTCTATTCGATATTCCAGAATTTCCAAGGCCTGTGCTTCATACATTACACTAGGGGTAAGCGGAACTTGCGAAGTGTCACTCAGCAAAATTCCATAGAGTTACATGAAAACTCTGCAAGATTCCACAGAGCTCAGCGTACCCACAGAAATCAGCATGTCAAACTTCTCATGACGATTTGTAGCATTGGTAGATCATTCTATGATAAAAGATCACGTGGCACACAAAGTAGTACTCAGCTCAAGTTTATTTTTCTGCAGCTCAAATAGATTTTCTATTCAGGCGGCAGCTTTCTTCCCACGAGCGGTCGCCACTATCCGTGACCGCCACCATTGGAAAAATCTTGCTGGGTGCCCTCCTAGCACCCAAAAATTGCTCTAAGGGACTCCAGTTCTCGCACATCAACTTACTGTTGGTGAGCCGTGCACAAGACAAAAATTCCTCCATGCGGTGGTTGGTGAAGTTTTGCTGGAACTCCACACTACATGCGTAACACAGAGTGGTCAAAAATCTGCCAACTCCACTGGCAGAGCGAAATTTATTACCTACCCCTACATTACACATATCTTGACTGTGCCCACTGTTACTGAAGACCTCATGACAAATCCATGTTGAAACTCAGCACATGAAAATGCAGGGATAACAGGGTATAGGATCCCTCCATCTTGACCTACCTGCTGTCCAGGTTCATAAGCAGCATCTGAAACTGCATGGAAGGCAACTACCCACTCCAGACAAAATGAGACAAATGTAAGGCCAGCTCATGTATAGGTTTCATGTCAAGCCCACATGGGGCACTGTCGTTGGAAGATTACAGAAGTGCTCTTCCGAGTCAGCCCTTTGATACAATAAAATTAATTAATCAAAATGTTTCATTTTAAATGTCAAATAAACATTAAAATATTAAACTTGAAATACATAAGAATACTATTAAACAATTCAAACAAGTATTCAATCAATCAATCAGGCCACTTTATTCGATTAATTAAAATCATAAAAGTACAATACAAGACACAAAACACAAAACAACAATATAATCTTTTAGATATGAATGGGCGACATAACAATGTATATACAATTTCAACACAGAATATATTATTAATTTAGGCTAAAAAGAATATATCAGAAAAAATCATTAAAGTATGATAAGAATCAGGGGAATTCATATTTCAATCATCACAGGAAATCTTTTTTTCCTAAGGCGGACAGCAGTAACGAGAAAACTAGCAATATTAAACATATTCCAGGTATTGTCTAACAACTGTAGGTACATTAAAGCTGGTCTAACCTGAAGAAAGCCTTTTCCCCTCAGGACTGGTATTAAAAACCTCTTCCTAATATCAGTATAAAAATCACCAAACATTTTAAAGTGTATAGTATCCTGAGTCGAAAAATTATCGCAGTAACAAGGGCTATATCTTCTGGTTTACACCAACCGGAGAAGTTACCCAAGGAAAAATAAATCAAATTAAATCGAAACCTGGTCAAAAGCCAGCAATGGAAGGGCTTAGTCACAATTCTCAAATAGGGCTCTATTGACGGCGACAAAGTTATTAAATAATGAGCTCTAACCAAAGTTTTTTTTATTTCCTGATCCTCCCGTTCCAGCATCAGTAAATTCAGGAACTGTAATTTCACCCATTTTAGATCAGTTTTCTTGATCCCTTCTGGGGCATTATAAATATCCGGACGCCCTAATCTAATAAACATGCCCTTGACATACGTCAACCACTGGATACTGCTGGCTTTATCTAAAAAAACACAGGCCCAGATGTAGGTAAAAAATATTTACCGATTCTTAATTACCGAATTTTACCGATTCGGTAATTAAGAATCGGTAAATATGAAGGGTGGACATGTAGGTCCATCCAGATGTGTTTTTTACCGATTCGGTAAATATCTGTATTTACCGAATCGGTAAATACCGACCGGTAATGCTCCATTCATTCCTATGGGCTTTGAAGCCCATAGGAATGAATGGGGCATTACCGGTCGGTATTTACCGATTCGGTAAATACAGATTTTGACAAGGGTGCAGGGGGTGTCACTTTGACACCCTCTAGCACCCCCAAAAAAGGTTCGGGGGCCATGTGGCAGGCATACCTGCCCTAAGGGCAGGTCTGCCTGTCATATGGCACAGGTGTGCATGCACACATGTGCATGCACACCGGAATCGGTATTTTACCATCAAATTGAATTTGATGGTAAAATACCGATTTTGTAGGCCATGTGGGACTCAGAAGAGTCCCACCTACATATCAATTTTACCGATTCGGTAAATATACCGGTCGGTAAATTTACCGACCGGTATATTTACCGAATCGGTAAAATTACCGATTTGCCCTGTTTAAGTCCCCCTACATCTCAATAGCCAAATACCGGTCGGTAACGGCCGAATTCGGCCGTTACCGACCGGTATTTGGCTACCTACATCTGGCCCACAGTCCCTTAAAATCTGATGATTCAACGTTAGCTCTGGGTTAAGCCAGGTTTTCATCCAACAGACCAAGGGAGCCAATCTCATCAAATCAGTCACATACCCCATCCCCAATTCTTGATGGATAGAAAAAGTTGGGGTTGGTTGGGGGACAGGCAAGAGAGAGCGAAATAATTCATTTTCAGCCATCTGAACCCCTTCCATTTGCTTGTATCCATAAATGGCAGCGCCATATATAGCGATAAAAACATTTTGACCTATAGATGGAAAGAATTGCCTCACAAGGCCTGGCTCCCAGTCGACGCGCAAAGCTCAGTAGCGCTGACGACGATCTCACTACCACTTTCTTTTTAGCTTTAAGCTGGGGGACCCAAGAACATCTGTTGTCAAATAAAACTCCCAGGTATGTAAAAGCGGTCACTCTGGTCACCTCAGCCCAATTGCATAAAAAAGGTTTTAACTTTATTATTTTGTTGACCCATTATCAGGACATGTGATTTAGAGATGATAACCACCAAATCCAGGGATTTCATAAAAATCCCAAAGGCGTACAGGAGTCTCTGAAGGCCA
The DNA here is from genome assembly GCF_964261635.1 of Lissotriton helveticus. NCBI lineage: Eukaryota > Metazoa > Chordata > Amphibia > Caudata > Salamandridae > Lissotriton > Lissotriton helveticus. The sequence goes on from NC_136067.1 coordinate 916,265,175, forward strand.
ATGGGGGTTCGGGAGAATAGAACGGCATCATCCACGTGTAGGAGGACCGGAATGGTCCTATTTCCTACACGCGGAATGTTCAGGCTGGCCTTATCCAGGATTTTGTCAGGGCGTTAATACAGAGCGTAAAAAGTAAAGGGGCCAATATACAACCTTGGCGAACGGCTCTCCCGGATTTAAAGTGTCATGTGCATTTGCCGTCCTGAGTAACCCTAACAACTGCCACAAGGTACCAATGTAAGTCTGCTAAAAAATAAACCAAACAAGAATCAATCCCTATGTCAAGTAAAATAGACTAGAGCTTAGATCTGTTCACCAGATCAAAAGCTGAGGAAAGGTCCATGAAGGCCATATACATGGAACCTTTTTTTGCTACAGTGAATTTGCCTGTCAATAGATATAGGTTAAGGCACTGGTCCATGGTGCTTCTACCTTTTCTAAAGCCAAACTGAAGATTGGATAAAACCCCATTATCAATTACCCAATCCGTGACTCTGGCCAGAATCACCTTACCTAGAATTTTAATGGCAGAGTCAATCAATGAAGTAGGACTGTAACACCTTGGATCTCCTCTCTGTCCCTTTTTAAAAACCGGTAAAATAATAGACTGGGACCATGATACGGGAAACCCCTGAACAGCTGTGCATTAAACACATTTGCTAGGATTTTAGCCCAAAATTTGGGCTCACCCTTATAAAGGTCAGCAGGCACACCATCAAGGCCTGGTGCCTTATTACTGGCTGTGTCTATTATTGCCCTCTCGATGCCCTCCACTTTAAAAACCAACAGAGGTAAGTCATCACCAGTGTCTAGAACTGTAAAAGGCTCATGAGCCTCATTTGACCCATAAATCCCCTCGAAGTGTGATTGCCACTGTTCCTCGGGGATGTTAGTTTAAAGGCTGCCATTATCCTGCCCCGAGAAGAAGGGGCTATTAACAATAGCCCAAAACTTTGAGCTGTACTTCAATATTTCAACAGACATTAAATCATTCCAGGCCTCTGATTTAATCTCATTTGTACAGGTATATACTGCTAGTTTATAATATTTTCTAAAATTAACTATCTGCTCCTTGTCTCTTGGTTTATTTTTCAGGGATTGTATTAGGTTTTGATGGGCCCTAGTGCATTTACCATCAAACCATCTTTCCCCTGGGTTAGGCTTGCGCTTACTTAAAACGGTCAGGTCAGTTGCAACCTGAGCACAAATAACTTTGAAGGCTCTAATGACCTGTCCTTTGAAGTGGAATAATCCATGCACTTTGCAATGTTGTTTTTAGCCTTCATACATAGATTAACAAAGAAGGATTCAGGGACTATCTTAGTCCATTTTAGCCTTCTCCATTGGTCGCTGGTTACCACGGGATTGATACCCCTATCCTTACCTGGGGAAGACAAGAGATCCATACGGGATTTCTTGATTTAAGCCTCGTGCAAACGTGTCTAAAGAAAAAATCCAAAATACCTCTATTCTTTTCCGTCTTTCTTCTGAAATGCTTTTTCTGTATCTAATTGATTATCAATAAAAACATTTTTATTTCATATAGACAAACAGATATGGTAGGTTCTCCTTTGTTTTTTAATTTCAAATGTGTTTTATTAGTTTTTAGTGCAAAAACAGGTATCTCAGTGCAATGGATAGGCAATAGGCACATAAGGCGAGCGAGACAGACTGACATGTCTTCTCTGCAATTCGAATAGGAAGCGGAATATATATGCCAAATCAGGGGTGTAATACCAAGATAGCAAACGGTAGGCATCGTAAGAGAACAAAACAGTAAGAACAAAAACCAGAAACCCACCCCCCTTCCCGACCAACCCCCCCCCCCCCCGGACCCCAACCAGTGTGCCGTATGTGAAACAATCTCAGAAACAGTCAGGCAGTGAGGGCTGCAACAATACAGGAGATCATGGAGGGTCATGTGGAGCTTCGGTAAGTCGCAGTATACGGAGATATCTGGGGCACGTGATCTCATTAAACTCTTTGGTCAGGAGGGATAGCAGCGGTAGCCAGACCTTCTGAAATGCAGTTGTGGTGTGTGTAAGTGTAGCCTGGATGCGCTCCATCCCTAAGGTAAACCAGAGTTTATGTAGCCATCCCGTGTGAGTGGGCCTGGTGGTCGAACCCCAGAGTGATAGAACATGTTGCGTGGCCGCTTGCATGGCGATCCCCATTTGGCGACCCCGTGTAGACTTCAGGGGAAAAGTGAGTGCGTTAGGGAGGCCCAGGATGGTGTAGGCAGGGAATCTCGGGATTTCACTGTCGAAGGCAGAGTCAATGTCGTCCAGGACCGTCTTCCAATAGCCCTGAATTTCACAACAGTCCCAGAGGAGATGGGTCAAGGTGCCCTGTTCCCCACATCCCCTCCAGCACAGTGCGCTGCAGGTTGGGTTTCCCCTATGGAGCCTGACCGGAGTGAGATGCCAGTACATGGCCAGCTTCACCGCTGCTTGCCTGCCTGCAGTGTTGCGTGTGGTTTGTGAGGCCCTGTAATATATATAGCTCCATTCCCTGGGTGACAGAGCCCTGCCAAGTTCCGCCTCCCAGCATTTCTGGCCCGCCGTTTTGCCTGGTGTGACTGGTGGTGTGAGCATTTTGTAGATGTCCGAAATAAGATGCCTATCCGAGTCTCTTGCCACCAGCCATTTCTCAAAGACCGTCATTCGTCGACCAACTAGAGGGGCGCAGACCGGGTCTGTGAGCCAATGCCAAAGTTGGAAGTTTTGGAAGAGGTGAGGATCTACTATGTCATAGCCTTGCACGATGTCCGAGAGGGTGAGGAAGCCCCGCAAATCGAAAAGGTGGCTGGCGGAACGGCAGTTGGTAACACGCCATTGCGGGAAGGCGTGTGGGTCATTGCCCGGCGGGAACTCCGGGTTGTCCAGGATAGGTGTGAGTGGGAAGGGGAAGGTCGTCAAACCTCTTTTAACAGCGACTGTGTCCCAGACCCGCATGATGGTGCGAGTGATGGGCGATTTCAACAGGTATCGCGGCCGATGCTGCCGGGAGAGAAAGGGGACTTTCCAAAGGGACGTCTGGGCCATCGCCCTGTCCTGAAATAACCACCGTTTCTCGGATTCCGGTCTATACCATTCCACCAGGTAGCGGAGTTGGGAGGCCTGTAAATATTGCAGAAGGTTGGGGACCCCAAGACCCCCCTCATCCATGCTTCGGTACGTTAGTTGCTTGTGTAAGCGCGCCCGCTTCCCCTCCCAGATGAAATGGTGGAGAGCGGCTTGTAGGTCTAAGGTATAAGATTTTTGGTAGGGTCGACATCTTCACCGCTGCGACACGTCCCAACAGGGAGAGGGGTTGCTTGGACCAACGTGCCAGATCGGTCCGGATTTGGGAGGTGAGGGCACCGTAGTTGAGAGCTATCGTCGACTCCGTTGAGGAAGTAAGAGTAACACCCAAGTATGGGAGTTGCGTGGTCAGCCGTAAGCCGCCACTGTAAGCAGGTGCATTCATGCGAGGGTGGGCATTCTTGCCCAGGGGCAGTATCAGGGATTTCCCCTTGTTGATTTTGAAGCCTGAGACTGCTCCGAAAAGTTCCAGCTCTTCCAGAAAGGCGGGTATAAAGCTGCCTGGACGGTCGAGAGTGGCTATGATGTCGTCGGCGTACAGGCTTATTGTGTGAGGTTCTCGGCTGAAAGTGATGCCATGGATATCAGGATTATCCCGGATCCGTTGCGCAAGGGGTTCGACGTACAAGGCAAACAGGAGGGGCGAGAGGGGGCACCCCTGCCGCGTACCGCGTTGGATTTCAAAAGGGCTCGATCGAAGGCCACCCAAGCAGACCCGAGCCTGGGGACAGTGGTAGAAGCTTGTGATCCAGGACTGGAAGCGGTCCCCCAACCGGAAGCGCGTCAAGACTCGCTGTAAGTAGGTCCAGTCAACTCTATCAAACGCTTTCTCAGCGTCGATGGCCAACAGCGCAGAGTCCGAGTCCTGGAAGTGGGCCTTGTCAACCAAATGGAGTATCCCCTTGGTGTTATCGCTGCATTGGCTATTAGGAACAAAGCCCGACTGGTCAGGTTCTAAAATCCCAGGCAGGCACGGACCAAGATGCGCCACCAAGACGCCGGTAAAGAGCTTCAAGTCCAGATTGAGTAAAGAGATAGGGCGGAACGCAGAGCAATTCGTAGGTTTCTTGCCCGGTTTAGGCAGCACAACTATTTCGGCCGCCAGCATGTCCGGGGGGATGGAGCTCGGGCCCTCAAAGGAGTTGAAGAGCCGGGTGAGAATAGGAGCCAGCAGCTGACTGAAGGTTTTGTAAAAACCGGCCCGAGAAGCCGTCCGGCCCTGGAGATTTGAGCGGGCGGAGGCGGGATATAGTGGCCAGTACCTCATCTAATCGGATGGGGGTGTCTAGAGCGTCCGTGTCCGCCTGGGACAGCGCAGTTATCTCTGCTGAATCCAAGTAAGCATCGACATCCTCGGATGATACCTTGTCGGCCCCGTATAAGGAGGCATAGAAGGTCTGGAACGCTTCTGCAACCTGAGTCTCCTCAGTGAGAACTGCTCCCAAGTCATCGGTAAGGCCGGAGATCTTCAAGCATTGGGTCTTAGCCCTCAGGGCACTGGCAAGCAAGCGGCCCGTCTGTTGCTCCTAACGTAATATGTATGACGGAGACGAAGAGCGGCAAATTCCGCCCAGTCAGTGTCTAGACTAGCCATCTGGGACCTGGCAGCCTTCAGTTGTCTCCAGACCTGTGGAGCGCACGTGCGGCTGTGAACTCTCTCCAGCTCAGAAACCTGAGCAGTGAGGTCGTCCCTCTTCGCCTTGCGGACCTTGGCCTCTGCCGCGGCGATCGCGATAAGTTCACCTCGGGCCACCGACTTTAGGGCTCCCCAAAGGGCCGACACCGATGTCTCTGAATTATCATTAATGGTTAAGTATTCAGTGATACACTTATGAAGCTGCTCAGTGACGTCTGGTCGCTGCAGGAGGGTTTCACGCAGCCGCCATGACCCTTGGGGGCGGGTGGGTTTGGGGATGTTGAGTAGCAGCTCCACCGCATCATGATCCGAGAGGGCCGCGGGCACGATGCAAACATCACCGAGGGACGCAAGCAGCTCAGAGGAGCCCAAGTAATGATATAATCTGGCATAGGTGTGATGCACGTGGGAGAAGAAGGTAAATTGCGTTGTGTTAGAGTGCTTGGCTCTCCAGAGGTCCATAAGACCCCTCTCTTGGAGCCATTCCGTACCAGCTGCAGTAAGAGCACCAGTTTCCCCATAGCGATGCCCCGACCTATCCCTATTCATGTCCATAACCAGATTGAGGTCTCCTCCAAGGAGCAAGAGGGAATTAGAGGGTTGAAGCGATTCTGAAACAGCACCTTTTAAAAAAGCTTCCTGTCCCGTGTTCGGGGCGTAGAGGGAGCCGATCGTCAAGCGCCGGTCCCCTATCAGAAAGGTGTAATCTAAAAGACGACCCTTGACCTCACCAGCCCTGTCCCCCACTCTCCCCCGGAAGCGCCTAGACACCAGTATGGCCACCCCTGCCTTCTTTGCTGGGAGGGAGGAGAAGAACTGCTGGGTAAAGGCACGGGAGCGCATCCTATGCCAGTCTTTGGGTAGAAGGTGAATTTCTTGCAATAAACAAATCTCGGCCCCAGAATTTTCCAGATATGATAGCACAGCCCTCCGCTTAACAGGACTATTCAACCCCTTCACATTAAGGGTCAGTACTTTCAAACTGGAGTCTGCCATAATAAGTCAGTTGGGCAGAATAGCGTATGAGCGTAAGCACACCCCCATGGCAAATGGAGATGTAGTAAGCAGTCCAACATTGTGAGACCCCTCGGCACACTGGTTCTCACCCCCGCTCCCCACCTCTGAATCCCCACCACCCCTCCTCCTCCCACTCCCTCCCACCAGGAACCCAACCCCACACCCCAACTGTGGCCCCCCCGCCCTCTGCCCCCCAGCCCTCCTCCGCCCCAACCCCAACTGGGAACCCAACTTCATCATAGTCCTGGGCCTATCCAAACACAGTTCAGGCCCACAGAGACTTCACGTGGAGGAGTGTGTGGCAACGGCGGTCCCGTCGGCCCCCCCGTCCCCCCCTGACCTGCTGATCTGGAAGCAAATGGACCCCCGTATACAGTTCCGCCGGACCTGATGCGCCAGGGCATTATACGTATTCCAGGCGTCTATTCCGATGTCGCTGTGTCTCTGGATACCTCCTGAATGGCCGCTGCCTGTTCCTGCACCGACGCCCCACTCATTGCCAGCCATCGTCAGAGGTTCGCGGCGAAGATTTGAGCGAGGGTCGCTCTGAGGGATCGTCCTTCCTGGAGTCCTCGTCTAGGTGCATTCCCAGTAATGCGCATGTGTCCTGTAGGGATCGGAGCTGTTGCTGGGCCCCGTTCCATTTGAAGATTATCCGAAAGGGATGGCCCCATGAGTAGGGGATTCCTTTTTCCCACAAAAAGGTAGTGGCTGGTTTAAAGGCTTTTCTCTTCTGAAGAGTGATGGCCGAGAGATCTTGGAACAGTGCCACCGGGTGGTCTTGGTAGCGGAGGGGCTGCTGCTTGCGGGCTTCCTGTAGTATACGCTCCTTTCAGGGAAATTCTGGAAGGAACGCCAATGTTGTCCGGGGGGGGGGGGCAGGCACTCGGCGCGCCAGGCCTACTCTGTGCGCCCTGTCAATGCGTATGTCGAAATCTTCTCCTTCCCCCAGGATGTCCCTAAATAGGCCCTGCAAGAAGAGAGTAACATCCGTCCCTTCCGCCTTAAGTGGTACGCCTCGGATCCTTACGTTGTTTCTCAGGGACCGAGTTTCAAGGTCCTCAGCATGCTCTTGCAAGTCTACCTGCTGTTCCTTGAGGCGCACCACCTCCTGTTGCAACTGCCCCACCTCCTCACTACTGGAATGGTCTGAATCTTCCACCGCGGCCACCCGCTCTCCTAGGCCATCCACCTCTCTGCGCAGCTCTCTGAACTCCCCGGCCATGTCCTGTTTCAGTGTCTGGAAGTCCTCTCGCAATGTGTTGAAAAGAGTCTCCAGGAAGGATTTAGTGATGGGGGCACTCTCGTCATATGGTCCTGTGGCAGTCTTCGGCGACCCCGAGGGTGTAGGGCTCTTTTCTCCTTTAAGGGCGCCTTCCCTAACATGTCCGTAATTGTGCGCCCCGTTCTGCGCTGCCCCGTCGCCATGATGCCGGTGTGGTGTGCCCCAGCGGCACCTGTGGTTAGGCCCAAGCTCTCCGGTCCGGATTCAAGGATGGGCAAAGGCTGATCCCCACGCCCCCCCCGTAGGGGCCCCGGCCTAAGGCCTGTATCGTGTTGCTGAGCGGGGCTTCCCGCCCTATCCACGGGCTTCCTCAGCCGGTCTCTCCCCGGGTCCCGGGTGCCGCCCGCCTCGTTCTGCTCCACACCGGGGGATGGCACCTCAGAAGTTGTCGATTCTCGGTTCCCCCTTGCGTTGCGGAGGGCGCCTGCCGCCTTGCACTCCCAGGCCCCGGCACAATCCCTCCAAACCTGGGGCTCGTCGTCCTCGCCCTTCGCTGCCGGATTCGTCCTCCCGCCCCGTCTGTGGGCGCGTTCCCCGGGCCTCAGCCGCTGACATTAGGGGCACCGGGCACCAGTGCTCCTATCTTCGCCATCCCTGCTGCTGAGTGCACCCTGCTCGCGGTGGTCAGTGAGGGGTGCGCACTTCCTTGTGTTCCCAGGCCCCAATGCCAGGCCCACAAGCCGGGGGCTCGAGTTGCGCAGAACGTGCGGCCGGGCGCGACCCCCAGCTCCTCTCAGTGCGCCCTCACCGGGCTTCCGGCACAAAGTGCTGCTGCAGTGCGTGTTGCCTTCCCAGCCGCTGCACACACCGGGTCTGTAGGATGTTGCGTGGGGCGGGGAGGCGCTGTCCGCGAGCGAGCCCCGGCACCAGGCCCAAAAGCCGGGGGCTCGATTTTCGTGCTAGCACGGTGGTGGCGCCTGTCACTCGCGATCACCCTCTTTTGACATTGGGTGAGTTACTGGCAGCTGGGTCTTTCGCCGATGCCCGCCGACTGTTCCGGGTATTCACCCGCTGGGGTCCTGCGTCCCCCGTCAACAGGGAGCCGCGGTTACTCTCCGGTGGCGGCCATCTCGTCCACGCTGCAAATGGCGGATCCCGTCTCTGCCGAGGGGGGATCCCGTTCGCGGCTGCTTTTCTGTCCCTGCCGGCCACAAGTGACCGCGAGGATTGGCCCCCGAAGCTCCAGGCAACAGTCGCTCTCGGTCTGGGGGTTGCGTTGGGAGATTCAGGGCTAATAAGTGGTCACGGCGGGGGACTAGGTCGGGAGCCTCACACGCCAACGTCCATCCCGGTCGCCATCTTGGCCACGCCCCCTCTCCTTTGGTTTTTCATACATTTTGTTTAGTTTATTGTTGAAAGTATGTGATGTTGATATCATTGTTGCCTTAAGTCTTTACACTCGATGTATTATCCCAAACACAAATTAAACATAACATTAAAACCACAACTAAATAGTATGAATTAATACAAATTAATGTTGAAAATTCAAAGTACCTAAAAGCAAATCATCCCCAAAGTCTTCTTTTCCAAGCTAGCTTTATAGGACACAGTGCCAAAATATATAGCAGCCATGAGTGGAAATTAAGTGATGCTGGTATCATTGTTTCCTTAAGTCTTTACACTTGATTTATTAACCCTACATTAAGGAACTGTACCCTATTAGCAGGGGTCCTCTGTCTTTACAATATCATTTGTGTTTGGGGACAGTGCTTTCGCACAACGCAAGCATATTATGAACCCATACCTCAATCCAAGTATACTTCACATTGGACTGCTTAAGGCAAGGTTTTGCTATCTTCACAAGATTTGGGGAGCACTTCAATATTCACCTCCAGTGGCATGCAAGATTGTTGCAGTGTGTGTTATGGTACGCAATATAGCTACAAAGAAGGGACTTCCAATGCAGCCTGGGCTAGACAGCTATGATGAGGAGGAAGACCACCAACCCCCATACCTATCCTATATGTCACCGGAGGAGCAGATGAAAGACAGAGGTGCTGTAACATTACCATCAACTATTGTTGAGATAAGCGTATACAAATACAAATATCCAATGTATCATGAGGTAGTCAAAATGCAGAAAAATTATGTTTATTTCTGTGTTCATTCACAGAAAATGCAAAGCCATAAAACAGTGCCTGCATAATTGTTTTTGACAAGATTTTCGAATGTACAGTAATGTAGTTAAATGACATTTTTTTTATTTTGCTGGGAATGGACCTCTCTAGATTAGTTTGCAACATATCTACTTCAAAATCCACAACAAGACTACGTGTACTAGTTCTTATGACATCAGACATAGGCATACTACTGTGGCTAGAAGGCTTCTCATTTTCTAGATCAGGGGTAGCATGATGCCTAAAATGTGTTAATAAAGTTTGCAGAAATTCTAGGCATGATGTAATCTGACCTAAACTTTTTGCAACATCTTTGCTACAGTGTGACATCTCCTGCTGGATACATATGGTGCAACAACTGATTATTCCCACTGCAGTAGCCAATTTTGCAATACTTTTTTCTAAAACGTTGCATCTTAAATACATTTTGATATCTTCTATTTTGTTGCAATGTCTCCTTAACAATTGTATCAAGTAATGACTGCATTGTTTAATTCAAATTGACAATAACATCAATCATAGCAGATATGCCTTCATCCATGTTTCGTGCTAGCATTTTAATTGCATCCAAGTGTTTCAATTGAATATTTAACATTGATTTCTCAATTTGGGAACATCTTTACCTAGAAGATATGACAACTGTATAATCAGGTCTTGTTGGAAGCTCTGCTCACAGAGGTAATAATCTTTGTCTACTTATTCTCTGGATATAAAAGTTTGTTCTACGTCATGTAGTTGCCTGTACACTTCTTACGGATCTAGGTGGGAATCTTCTTGTCATCAAAGTTGTTTCAGACAATGTTGATGTGTTTTCAATGTTGGAGGCATATCATTGTTGTTATATACTCCTTATCCATCATCATCTACATTGTGATCATCATGTTCCTCTGTAATATTGTCTTCTATCTCTGTATATGAAATGCAATATAACTTACATTAAAATGTTTTCACGTTAGCATGCCACTTAAGATCAGGTGTGCTAAGAAAGCATGGTAAATATATGATACACTATTTTGTTTCCCTCCAGAACCATGCTTCTAAAGATTACATTTATTCTACTTTGAAAAGTCCTTAACTTATATTAGTTGTAAACTATGCATTCATTTTTTTCTCAGAAAACCTGTAAGACTTTGATTGGACTGCAAAACCCATAATGGATTTTGTTGAATGTAATAAAGCATACTGCATTGACATATTGAATGAGCACAGATCTAATGTAATTTTTGACAGACATTTTGACATTAGCCTGGGAGCTGCTGAGGAGGCTCTGAGGTTTCACTGTTGACTCCACATTGGTGCTGCTCTCGATGGCCTCATCCATTGCTGTCTTTGGTAGCTGAGTAGAATAATCCCTCCATTGCTAGGAGCTTCGTTCCTCTGACTGGCCAGTGTATCCTATGTGCACGAGGGAAGGTTGTAAACCTACTTCCATATTACAGCAATACTGCATGTTAATTACCCCCATAGCATTTATCCTTTCTTGTATATGGCTCCATATTCGCTTCTTGGTGGCTTCAGGGACAGTTGGCGAGGGAGGTATACCGAATAGCTGGTCATTATTTAGTAAACACTGCTCCACCAGTATAGCAATCTCATCATCTGAGAACGTTTGTTTTCACATTCTCTGAGAGTCCTCTGCCTGCCCTTCCTGACTTATCATTTTGACACAGATGTAGCTGGGAGTCCAAACATGTCCTCACCGCATGCTGCAGTGCTGCAAAGTGGCAGTGCAACAATGTACTTCCTGATTGTGATGTCATCAGTGTGTGTCCGGACACCGTTCACAATATGTGAAGACAAGCAAATAGCTTTTAACGATTCTGTATTTTGGGTAAGTGAGCCCTAAAAAAACTCTATTCAAAACGTTTACACAATAGTACATTTCAATTACTGAATCAAAAAATGTGATTTCTTAAGAATCGCAGATTACAATGCAGATAACTCAAAAATAGTACATCTACCCGCTTTACTAGTGCCCCTTTTGTGGGGACGATTGATTGGGGCAGTTTGATTTGAGGCAGGCTGTTACAAAAAAGGGTTCGAGCCATTGTAATACTTGCAGCTTTTTGAGTTCCTAACAGCCAAAAAACATTAGTAGGAAGATGGTCGAGAGGAAGAGTACTCTGCCTACCAGCCGGGTGAAGATTTCTGTGTTTAAGAGGAGTGATCTCCATACCACAGGTTGAATTCTCCCAGATGTGTAGACCAACCGCCCATTCAGCAGTGCTGTTTACTGTCAGCCCTTGGCACACAAGAAAGCAGCACACTTCATTACCCTTGCAATCTGTGGCCCACTATTTGCACCTGATTCACTGATCGTGTCCTGTGAAATTTGCCTCATTGCATCTGCTGTGTGATGCTTTGGGCCTGTCTGAGCATGAACTCAGAGGTTTAGAGTAAAGATGTAATGGGCACAGTATTCCTTTGGGGGCAGACACCTATCCTCTGCCTGCTAACCAACGAGTAACATGAACAAAGAACACCCCTTTAGAAGCCTTTGAAGACCACAGGCACAAACCAAAAACAAACTCGAATTGATCAAATGTCCGTGTCTAACCGAGGTATGAGCACTTCGTAAAAAGGAAACCCAAGCCCACCAAGTATGATAAGAAACAGAGGAGAATGATTTCCATTCCATAAGAATTACTTTCACTGCAATAGTCAATAGGAGGTCCAACAGCTGTAATTCCATGGGTTCCAAGGGGAGAGGGACTGGGGCAGCTAATGGACCTAATAGAATTAATGGGAATGAGAGTGTGAACCTAATACCAAAGATAAGCATGAGGTGTTTGTGAATGAGGTCCCAAAAGGGTTGGAGGAGGGAGCATTCAAAAAACATATGCGGAAAGTCACCTGTCATTAAACCACAGCTCCAGCATAGGTTATCATCTTTGAGATTGAGCGAGTGTAAGCGGACAGGAGTCCAATGCAGAAGGTTGACAGAGAAAAATTTAGATTGCATTAACGATGGGGCGATTTTATTGCGAAGAGAAAGTTTACCAATCATCTGCCAGGTGTTTGAAGAAATATGGTCAGTAATATTGTGATCAAAACGGTGTAACCACTTTTGTTGGGCAATCGTATGAGTGGGTAATGAAACCGTTGATAAGAATTTATAGATTTTAGAGGCCACATGACCAGTTTTAATCCAAATTTGAAAAAGAGTAATCGTAGGAGAAGTAGGAAGAAGACGCACCTTAGCAAGTGCTACTTTGATTTTGAGAAAAGTATAAAAATCCAAATTAGTTAACCCCTTCCACACTCATGACGAGCTGGGCTCGTCATGAAGTAGCCTCCTCGCACGCTCATGACGAGCCCAGCTCGTCATGAATAATGGGAATCAACAAATCTCAGCATAGGAGGGGAATACCATCAGCATTGATGTGGTTAAAGAATGTTGTTGAGCTAAGGAGGAGAAAGGTAGTGGCTGATTATCAGAACCATAAAAGTGTTTAACAAGGGAGATCCCTTTAGTAGTCCAATAAGATATCAGAGAAGGATCAATATTAATTTTAATTTTAGAATTCCGCCAAATAGACGACCACCTAGATTTGTGGATTGGAATCGCCACTTTCTTGTCCACCTTCCGGACCGCAGCAAGAGTATCTAAAATAATAGATCGGGAGAATGGGACGGATAAGGTAGATGCAGTGCAAAAGGAAGCAGTCGGTAAAGGGGAAGCCAATTCTTGTTCTATTAACAGCCAAGAAGGCACATGGAGAGGGGGAAAAGAGAACCATAGAGCTCCTTGAGACGTCAAAAAGGCAGTTTGGTATTTTTCCCAATCCGGAAAATTACAACCCCCCATATCACAAGGCTTCCGCAAGAATTTATATGCCATTCTAGCCCGTTTATCATTCCATAAAAATTTAGAAGTCAGAACATCAATTTCATGAAAGAAGGAGTCCGAAAACTTTACCGGGAGCATAGAGGATACAAAATTAATAATAGGTGTAATCATCATTTTAAGGGTCTGCAGGCGACCCCACCAGGAAATGTGTTTCGGAGACCATGTGTCCAAAAGACGCCGTATTTTAAGAATAGTCTGGGTTTCATTATAGGTAATTGTAGCCGATAGGGTAGAGCAAAAATAGATACCCAAGTATTTTAATTGCTTAGACTGCCATTTAAAACCAGCAGAGCCCATATGCGTAGAAAAGCAGTAGGCATTCAAGGGGAACATCTCCGTCTTATCCTTATTTAAGGTGTACCCTGAAACCTTTGAAAAAAGGGAAATCGTGTCCGAGATAGCAGGAATAGCCAAGACAATATCATCCAAGAAAATAAGGACATCATCCGCATACGCAGCAGTTTTAACACGATGAGGACCAAAAGAAAAACCTTTAATGTCTGGATGTAGCTCAATCAATCTAAGGAGAGGGTCGATGGACAGTAAAAACAAAAGTGGAGATAAAGGGCAGCCCTTTCTCCATCTATTGCTAGTGGGGTTTGGACTGCTCTAGATAATTACATGGAGTTGTCCTCAAAGGGGTTGGTTGACCAGTATCCCTTTGATTTGTCTGGTTGAATGGTGTCTTGTTTGTAGGGTTAGTTGGTTGGAAATCCTTCTCTCTGTCTTTCTTTTCCTTCTTCTCTGTCTTTTATCTATTCTTCTATTCTTTTTCACTCTTTTTTTTTCTCTTTCTTTTTTCTTTCTTTGCTCTTTCCCTCGCTCCCCATGATTATACCAATTGTTAGTGATACTCTTGTTGGTGGACTCTGCCTAAGTCACTGCATTTATCTTACCTAATTATTTTTGCTGTTTTTTGGCAGACTACTTTTATCTATTGAATGTATTTGATATGATTCATTTTTGATTGTCCGCTCCTGATTACTATTTATCTGCTATCAATTGTATCACTATTACTTATGATCTGTACTTTCATTTACCTCTTTATAACAATAAAATTCTTTTGAAATTAAAAAAATGTCCGTGTCTAAAACTGCTCTTTTCTTTCAAAGAAATAATGTAAAACATAGGCAGCATTAAACCTGCAAGCAACACGATCCATGCAAATGGCTTTCAGCATATGTGAATGTGCAAACCTCAGTTGGTAAAGAAGCTAATAAGATGTAATAACAAAGAAAGGAAACATTTACCAACTCATAGGATTCAACGTTTCTGTTACACAGTGGAAGAAGAAAATCAACTCTGAGTATCATGGCTTATGTCAAACAGAAGACACCTGCAACAAAAACAAGTGCAGTTACTGACTCTAGCAATCTGTGTATGAAGCCTAAGCACATGGTAGGGACGTTTCTGAGTCAGGCCAGCCAACTGCTAGAAAAGAGGCTCTGTAAAATGGAAGGAGAGTCACATCAATGTGCTCTTACCTGCTGAATCCCTTTGTCTGCTGAAATTAAACACAGCGTGAGAACAGGAATTTCCTCTCTACACTCAAGACGACATGCAGATGAAGGATACTTATGGGAAAGCTGGGATTTTTCTCTAGATTTTCTTACCCATCTCTATAATCCCAAACCAGGTCTGGCTTTTAGGAAGGGCCTGAAAACTTGGCTCTTTGCCCTTTAGACTCCCCTTTTTCTTTTACAGTTCCCATCGTGCTTCTGTGTTGTGTTTGTCTTTCACAGGTTGTCAATAAAGCGCCGGGACACTCTTTTTGAGTAGCCGTGCGCTATAAAAGACAAAATTAACATAACAACATAACATAACAGGTCGACTGGAACTTTTTCCCTGTTCTATAAATATGGAGAAAGATTTCGCAATGATGTTTTTAAACAACTTCCAAACATATCCAATTGAACTCAAAGGACCACTGACTACGACTGGAATTTCAAAGATTTATTACAAAGCCAAAAATAATTGAAAGTACAAACATCTCAGCAAGAGATTCAAAAAGTAAACTGGTACTAATACAAACATAATTCCAAGCAAAATTCTTAAGCGACTCAGGATAAAAAGCAAAGTCAATTCGAGTAACATTAGGCAACCAAGAACAGTCCCAGCTTGAAGTTTGGACTCCATTTACAAAAAGAAAGAATGAGGTTAGTCTGTCCCTACACTTCACTAAGGTGACATCCCTACATAACATTCCCATCAAGCAAGAGTAAAGGTGTCAGCAGTGAAGACTTCCAAAGAAGTACATTCACCTTTCTTTAGGCAGATAGTATAACTATCGAGCTCGTTCTATGCTCCTTCTTAACACCCCTCTCTGCCTTAAGTTTCCCACGACTCTCTTTGTACAGCTTACTACATTCTGCTCTGTTCGTTCCCTAACTAAAATCTGCTCACCACCCTCGGGTGCTGTCCCTAATACAAAATCCCAAAAACAGTCGAAAAGCCCAAAGGTACACCCCTCTGGCAGGTGAAGATCTTCAGATTTTTCCAGTATGGCACCTTTTCATCCAGCGTCCATTTGTGTGTTCTTGGGTCCCAGGCCCCTTACTCGCTAAATGTTGAACTCCCAAATTCTTGGCAGCTTTTATCCGTTCGCGCCTACTATCTTAACTCCCAAAACAATGGACCCTTCTACCTAACGAGCCTTGTGGCCTTGTACCTGCAAGCTGAAATACGTGAGAACATCTCTGCAAACATTCGAAGTTACAATTTCATATTTTGCTGAAGACAGCTTTCCCCGGAGTGAGAAAATCATTCCTTCTCGACTAATGCTAACAAAATAAAATATAACTAGGCCTCTCCTGGCTTCAGCATGTTTTAGGCCCTTGCACTTTCAAATGCATTTCTAACACAGCATGACATTACATTTCACTACTTCACCACGTTAATTCTATCTTCAATGTAGCACCAGCTTTCATTCCAAACCCTACGTTAATTCACTCATTAATAAACATGTATTTCAAAAGCATCTCATTAGTAATACGACATTTCACAGGTGATTACATTTCTGTATTAGGCAACACTGCATTTCCATTAAAACTCTGCATTAGTCTCTGGTTAATAAACACATCAATATATATCGTGCTGATTCTCAGCCTAACATTATAAGTCTAAACTACATTAGTAGGCCCTCTAAATATGTGGGTGCTGACTACTCGGGATTATGGTGCACCCCTACAAATTTCAAAATAATATGGCGCTCTCTCAGTCTCCCCCTTTGATGACCCGTGTCATCACACCCTACACCATCCTTAGGGAAGAACCGATTTATACAGAGCTTGTTGCCATTTTTCCTCTCCTGAGCATCTCCATATTCTTCAGACTTTGATACTGGCTGTCCTGCAGTCTCTCCATTTGTCTCTCTTGCATTCACATTGACCTCTCCAATCGGCTTGACTTGTACCACTTGTACGCTCTAACCAATCCCCACAATCCAATCACACAACACACCACTATTATTATAGGCTTCAGGATGTAACCAAGAATCCCTTTTCCAAGGTTAGCAAACCAGCTTCCAACCTTTCCTAAGCCCTTTCCAATCTTTGCCCACACAGTTTCTCCAGTCAAGTCTTCAATCTCATAATGAATCGCAGAAATGTTGCTTATATATTTTTCCAGATCCTTGCTATTGTCTGGTATATAAGTGCAACATTCTTGAACCGTTAAAAGTTTACAGACTCCTCCCTGTTTAGCCAGAAGGACGTCTTAAGCAAGACGATTTTGCAAAACGATAGTCCTTATGGACAACATCTCACCTTCCACCGACACCAACGACTTAGCTGAATTCAATGACAACTCATCCACAACAGTCGCCAATCTTCTTATCTTCACATCATTCATGATCACCCCCAAAGTTGGTATCATTGCTCCGAAAATATCCCCAACTATGGTTCCTGCACTTTCACCTCAATTCACTCTCACATGTTGTCCTCCTTCCAGTAGTTCAAAATCTTCTGTATGATAAATCTTAGGAAAAATGATCGCTAAATAGCAAGTTCCATATCATTTTTCACGCAGTCGCACATAAGCATTCCTCCCACAGACAAAATACACCGTCGGAATCACTTGCACCACACTCTGCAAGAAATCCTTTGCATAATACTCCAAAGTGAAAGTATGCTCACACGTGGTGTGACCTACGTTAACATTCTCATAATATGTCTGTGGTCGGTGAATGCACAACTTCCCCTTCTGTACTTCATCTAGAGCTATTGGACCATAACTCCCTTTAGACTTGTGCAGCTTCTCTTCGTCTGTCCAATCCACTTATCCCTGTCCTGAATCTCGCAACTGTTTTTGTTTTCAGGTATCTATCTTCCACTTGATCAATGAATTTCTTCTCTGTGTCTGACAACAGGCTGGTCAAATTATGACGATGCGCATAAGCTGTATCCAACTCCTGGGTTGGAATAAAATACGGTCCAAGTCGGTCCTCTGACTTATAATAATCATACTTGTTCAAATGCTTATAGGCAGGTACTTCAGGGAGCACCGCATCATAATTCAAAAAGAAATAATCAAAATGATTGCGACCATAAAATATGCTAAGCCGCAAACTACATGAAATTCCATATGTCAATGGAAGATGGTGGTATCTAATACCCTTGTCTACTGAAGCAGGCAATTGCATACACACATAGCAATCTTTCGCATTCATTGCATCAATGTACTCATACAACAACTTTGCATACGCATTAAGCTTGAAATTACCCTTGGACAGATCTACATGTAATCTATGTCTCTCTTCTAGCAGCAAAGCTCTGTCACGTCCTACCTTTACATCTTCTTTGCTAGGAGTTGTATGTGTAGGTGTACCCTAAACCTCTACTGCCTGCTCATGTGGTACTAAATACGAGACTACAACTACTAGAATAATGAAGAGTATAACTCCTCCTATAAGTGTGTCTACAATGCACCTAGCTCTACGATTCGGGTTTCCAGCCTCTTTGGTCTCAAGACTTGCTTTTCTATATAGTCGTTCAACAGCAGCGTTCATAAGTCTTTTTCTCCTTCTTCTTGTAGAAGCACTCGCACCACACCTCAGAGGCTGAAAGTCCCCTTTTACTTTCAGTTCCTTATTTACAGCGAACAATAGACAAACCTAACCCTTCTCCGTCCTCTATGGGAAGTCCCTAAATTTCTTCTTCTTCCACTCGGCCTAGGTTATTTACAGCAAATATTTACAACAGTCTCAGTCATCAATGATAAGATTTGTTCCAACCGCTTCTAGCACATATTCCAAAAGTTCAAGACGAATAACAATGGATTCTTGAGCTGATATTTCAGGGCCAAATGTAGGAAAAAGCCATCTACTCAATATTAGATGACGAATTCTGCTTAAAATAGGTGGATTTGGAACAGTGATGGTCAGTACACCTTCGATCTCAAGTCCCGGCACCAACAACAACACTTCCAGCTTGATGTTAGGACTGTTACTGATCACTATCACTGCCCTCACCCTCCCCGATCTCAATATGCCTGGCATCAGTCACAGGGTAGGTCCTCTCAAGAGTCGCGTACCTTCGACAAGGCACTCTCTTTCACCTTGATCTTCTCAATCCTCCGCGAGCTTGCCCTTCCCCATCTACGTTCGATTCAGACTCCTCAGACACAGTAGCAAGATCCCTCTCGGAAACCAACCTCATGTTTAGTCGCCTTTGTCTTCCTGGCCACTTTTACCCTGCTCTTCTGGTCCTCCTGCTCTCGACTTGCTCACTTTGCTCACTGTTTTCTTCAGCGGAGCTCGGCTTCGGGTCACTTTCACAGTCACTTCCATTTTCGGAGACAGTCTCAGACTCACCTCCGTTGTGACACTCTTCAGCTTGATATGGTGAGTCCCCAGCTTTTTCAGGCACCCTCACAGCTTGTCTTGTCCCCTCCTGGGCCCTTCCACCTCAGCTGCATTTTCATCAAGGAGAGGAGCTGTTTCTTCCAAGGGTGGTCGGGTGTGTGAAGTAGGCACCCAATTTGGTAGCCCACCACACTTTACAGCAGTGTTCGTAATAAGGATGACTTGATAGGGCCCCTTCCAATGAGCATCCAAACAGCTTTTTTTCACGTGCTTCCGAACCAACACCCAGTCCTCCAGTCCAGACCCAGGTCGTGGCAGAGATCACTGGAAGCCGGAACCACAGCAGCCTGCACCTGATGGGACACAGAACAGATGACATCAGCGAATCCCTTGCAATAATCAAGGACCAGATCATCTGTGATACTCAGCAAGGCTGTCGATGGTACCACTGGTAACCTCATTGCCCTCCCCATCAGCACTTCATGAGGCGAAAGACCTGTTTCTCCTGTCTGGGGTACTGCGCATACTCATTAGCACCAAAGGCAAGGCATTTGGCCACTTAAGAGCACACTTTTGCCATCCAAGCTTTCAAAGTTCCGTTTGTCTGCTCCACTATCCCAGAAGCCTCTGGTCGATAACTACAATGGAGACTCTGATCAATGTTCAGTGCTGTACAAATCATATTCATGATCTCACTATGGAAGTGAGTTCCTCTGTCCGATTCCAAAGAGGTCGGGACCCCGAATCTAGGCACCAGTTCCCTCAACAATAGCTTAGCTACTATAAGTGTGTCGGACCTACGTGTCCGGTATGCCTCCACCCACTGTGAGAACACACACACCACTACCAAAATGTACCTCAAGTGATTGCATCTGGGCATCTCGATAAAATCCAATTGCATCCTATTGAACTGTCCCCCAGACCTCCCAATGTGACTCATGGTGACTGCAGTTCTCTTTCCAACATTCATTTGTTGGCACGTAACACACCTTTGACATACAGCTTCTGCCACTGCACGAAACTTTGGATTGTACCATGTCTGTTTGAACACTCGTATCATCGCATATCTTCCCAAATGAACTGCACCATGAATTTGTCTCACCATCGGACTCAGCAGCTCATCTGGCAACACCACTCTCCCATCAGTCGAGATCCAAATATCCACATCTCCTTTCACGCAACGTGAATTGATCCACACATTTTTCTCATGGTCAGACACCTGTTCCTGCATGCATCTGAGCTCATCCCAAATATCAGCTATGGCCAGCATCATGTCTAACTCAGTTCTTTCCTCGCACCCTTCTATATCTTGTTCAGTGAATGAATAACCTTGCTCAGCACAGAATCGTGCAACTTCGTCCATGTAGCGGTTTCCGAATGACACAAAATCTGTTCCTTTACCATAAGCCGTGCACTTCACAACAGCAATCTCTAAGGGTTCCTGCAAGGCTTCTAGAAGCAGCCTAACAAATTCTCCATTCCGGATTGGTAAGCCTGACGAAGTAATGTAACCTCTCTGAGACCATAGCTGTCCATAGTCATGTACCACACCAAACCCGTATTGGCTGTCAGTGTAAATGGTAATCCAAATTCCCTTTGTGGCCAGGCAGGCACGCCTCAAAGCTATGAGTTCAGCCACCTGAGCGGAGTATACTCCTTCGAGGCATTTAGCTTCCACGACTCCTGAAATTGTGCATACAGCAAATGGCGCTCTCAGCTGACCAACACTGTCTCTTATACACGAACCATTGACAAAGAAAGTTTAATCAGGGTCGATCAATGGTTCATCAACAATGTCAGGTCTCGGTTTGGTGCAAAGTCCAGTCACATCAAGACAATCATGGTCCTCACAGTCTTCATCAAGCGTGTTTGGCAACGGCATCAAGGTAGCAGGATTCAAAACAGAGCACCTTTCAAGGGTCACGTTATCCGCAGCAATTATAACCTGCTCGTAGTGCGTGAGCCTATTACTCATCAAGTGCTGTGTCTTGGTCCTGGTCATTAACAACTCAACTGAGTGTGGTACAAAAACAGTCAATGGATGACCCATCACAATGCTTTCACACCTTTCAATGATGACACCTGTTGCAGCAACAGATTTGAGACATCCGGGCAACGGTGAAGCTACAGGATCTAAAGTAGCTGAGAAGTAGGCAACTGGTCTACAGACACCTCCATGATCTTGAACTAGGACTGCTAATGCACAACCCTCTCGTTCACAGCAGAACAATGAGATAGGTTTTTTGTAGTCAGGCATTCCTAGGGCCGGAGCACGACAAAGGTCCTCTCGCAACTCAAGGAAAGCCTTCATACAGTCGTTGTCCCATGGTACCGGATCGCTCACATCCTTGTGCGTCAGTCTCTGCAAAGGCTTTGCCTTCAATGAGAAGTTGGCAATCCACTGGCGACAGTAGCCAACCATCCCTAGGAACATCCTAACCTCTCTCTGGGTGGAAGGCACCATAATGTTCAGTATTGCCTCAATCCTATCCGGTGACACTTTCCTTTTGCCCTTCTCTATCCTGTGCCCCAAATACTGCACCTCGTTCAAGCAGTAGTGCAACTTATTTGGCGACACCTTATGTCCTTTCTCTGCCAAATGGTTCAGTAGGGCTATGGTATCAATCCTGCACGCATCTTCAGTCTCTGACGCAACAAGGAGGTCGTCTATGTACTAGACGAGAACAGAGTTGTGCGGCAGTACTAGACTCTCAAGATTCTTTTTCAAGATCTGTTTAAAGATCGATGGGCTCTCTGTGTACCCCTGAGGGATACGACACCAAGTTAAGAAAAGATTTTCTAGCCTGAAAGCAAATAAAAATTGGCTCTCATCATGCAAAGGTATCGAGAAGAAAGCCTGGCAGAGATCTATCACAGTGAACCACTCAGCTTGGCACGGGATCTGAAATAAGATTACAGATGGTTGCGGTACCACTGGACAACAGGGAACAACTATGTTGTTCACTTGGCGCAGGTCCTGTACAATCCTGAACTTCCCACTCGGTTTCTGCAATCCTTTGATTGGCGAGATACATGGACTCCTCAATATCTCTTTCAACATTCCCTGTTTAGTCATAGACTCAATCAGAGGCTTTATTCCCGCAATCGTTTCTGGGGTCAAATTGTACTAGGGTGTTCAGGGGAAATCAACATTCTCCTTGACCTGAATCTTAACTGGCTCAACACCCTTGATCAAGCCTATGTCTTCTCCGGTAAAGTCCCACACCACTTGTGAAACCGAGTGTCTCAAATCAAAAGGAAGCTCTTCTACTGTCAAAGCAGGGTACATCTCTATGCACACATGCTAATTCGCAACCTTAAAGGTGGCGTTGTCATCATTTGTGTTGGACTTGGCCCTTTTGGCGGGTTCACCCCTGAACTTTTTGCCTTTTAATATTACATAATTATAGTGATTTCTGGTCCTTGCGCACTTTAACACTGTGTCCCAGTGTAAAGTTCATGCGCAGTCTGAGTGCGTGTGGTGAGATTGGCCTGCCCTCCCGTAGGAATGCATGGGGAATATGTGTGTCCATGGTAGTTCCTGATGTGTGGGGAGTGCAGGGTCGAGTTTGGTATGTGCGAACTCGTGAGATTAAATGTTGCGCGATGATGTGTGCAGATTTATTGTGTTGAGTGTGGAAGTGCCACTTTTAGAAGTTGAACACAAAACCACTGGGTATGGGCTCCCACGGGCATTGCTTGCCACACTTGTATAAAGAACAGAACAGTTGCAAATGCCGCTAATTTCTCATATTGAACATTCGTTAAATGAACATACGATTGAAACCATATGTTTAATGAAATAAATTCTGTTTGTTTTAATTTTTTTGCATTTTCATTTGAACACTTCTATTTGAAAATAATTCTTTTCATATATTCTACAAATATTAAAAACCTGGAGTGCACAACAAATATCATATACAGTGATAACAGACTTGTTGAATATTTACAGTGTAATACAACTTACTCACCATTCAGTCTTCACTCATACAACACTCACGCGTTTCGAACTACTTGTTTGTTTGAACAAAGACAATGAGGCGATAGACTCTTTCCTGCATACAACGCGCCTGACCCACCTTAATCAGACAGGCGAGCCAGGCAAGTTCGTGAGCGCACTGAGAATCCCCAAATTGGGATCACAACCCTTCCAGCTTGTGTTGTCGAGCGCAAGATTGGTCCTGAAGAGAACTACGCAAGAACGGTAGTTCGAAACGCGTAGACCCCTTTAATAGCCAAAAAAACCACAATTGATTTATTAATTAGGGAATATTTGTACAGATTGTAAAAAACATTTGGCTTTTGTTGCTGAAGATTTAATTCAGCAATTTTTCGAATCATTTATGTTTTGTTGTCAGTCGGTGTGGTTTGTAGTGGATTGAGTGTTGTATGAGTGAAGACTGAATGGTGAGTAAGTTGTATTACACTGTAAATATTCAACAAGTCTGTTATCACTGTATATGATATTTGTTGTGCACTCCAGGTTTTTAATATTTGTAGAATATATGAAAATAATTATTTTCAAATAGAAGTGTTCAAATGAAAATGCAAAAAAATTAAAACAAACAGAATTTATTTCATTAAACATATGGTTTCAATCGCATGTTCATTTAACGAATGTTCAATACGAGAAATTAGCGGCATTGGCAACTGTTCTGTTCTTTATACTTTTAGAAGTTGGCATGTCTGTGCAGTGAATGTGAATTGACTGTCTGGCTTGTGATTGGCTTGAGCTGGCTCCAGGAATCAGGATGGGGCAGCCCGGTGGTGAATGATGAGATCTGCATGTTGATGGCAGGGAGGGGTTGCACCTGGGACCAGAATAGAGCTGGGCCTTCCCTCCACAATGCTGGCTCCACCCACTGTGGTGTGTCTGATGTCCCTGACCCATCCTGTGAATAGGCAGAGGGGCAGAGCAAAACAAAGTGCTCCAGAACCAGTTGCATCTGGTTCGCCCCTTGCCTGTACCTTTGGAGACAAAGGAAATGTCTGTATAAAAAGGGTCTGTGACCCCATAAAAAATGTTCTTGTTTCCAACTTGAATCTACCAGAGGCCTGCTGCTGCTGGGGCCCAGGGAAAGGCTTGCCTCCCTGGGCCCTGCCCAGCCCCTGGATGCCTGGAGGACTTCTGGGGGACCCTTCTGCCTTGCTGGAGTATTTCCAGGACCCTGAAGAGACTTTGGGACTGCCCCAGCACCCTGGGAGTGCTGGCTTTTATTTTCCTTGTCCCTGGCTCGTCCTGTGCTTTATCCCCCTCTGGGAGCACTTTATTTTAGCTTGGCAGCGCTGAGCTGCCCCTTGCCTTAAGGGAATCCCCGGCATAGGGATTCCCCAGAAATCGCTCCACTGCGGGTGCCCACCCCGCTTATTTTCATATTTTACATAGCAAGAGCCTACTCCGCTTATGGGGGTTTTATTTCAATTACGTGTGCCACCCCGCTTATCCTTATTTAAATTACGGGTGCCCACCCCGTTTATGCCGCCATGGAATCACTGCCGTAGCCCGAGTTGCTGTGCAAAACTTTGCCGGGCCGCTGCCTACCATGACCCGGAAGTACTGGAGGTGGGCGGCGCCAGTGCCTTCATCATATCCGGAGCATCGCGGGCTCCCGTTCAAGTCCCGGTCCCCGAGGAGAGAGGACCAGGTGAAGACTGGTGCATGGAGACAGCGGGCTCTCATGAGGAGAGAGAGCCCCGCCAGCGCCGAAGCCAATTTCCTGTGGGCGGGGCGCGAAGCACATTAACTGGTGCCTGCCCCCACCGTGTCTACCAGGAGGAGCCTTTCCCCTGCCGAGAGCCGGCAAGTTGAGACGGCTAGGGGGGAGGGCCACATGTGCACCCCAGGCCCAATGGCGGCCTCTTTTGTTTTAGAGCCGGGTGGCTCTATGGATAGGCCAATTACAGTGAAGGGTGGTGCCCTTCTTCGGAGCGGCCCCGGAGGGCAGCGGGCCTCTCCACTGAAGGCTCTCTTGTTGTTTCAAGGGCCCCACGGGGGTCCTGAGGTCCCGGGGGCCCGTGTTCCCCCTAGACCCATTGCGTTCCACCGATGGGGCATTTCGTTTGCGTAGAGTGGCCATGGGGCAGTGTCCGGCCCGCAGTTATTTCCCGAGCCCGATGTCTCCAACGATGGCACCATTATTTTATGGCTGGCCCAGAGGGGCCCATAATTTCCTCATTCTTTCCGCAGCCGCAGCCAGTGCGCTCCTTGTGTGGCCATGTTTTCTGTTCAGAGCCTAGATGGCTCCAAAGTTTGGGCACAGTTTTATTCCTAAGGGCCAGAGAGGGCCAATGCCGCAGTTTATTGCTCAGCTGCCCAGCAAGTAGTGGGCAGCTGCACTGTTTAGGCATTTCTTTTTGGGGACATCTGCTGTTAGACTCAGGAGTGGGACGCACTCCTTCGTCTCTACCTTGGCCTTCCACAGCTGCGCAGCACTTAGTGCCAACTGCAGCGGTTAGGCCCCAGTTCATTGTTCTCAACTGCCCAGTAAGTAGTGGGCAGCTGCAACATTTAGGCTTGGCACAGTGGCGCAACCTTGACCTTCGCTGCTTAGACAGCAGCCCTCACTTTATGGACATAGGGCAGTTGAGTCCCCTTATTTGAGATGGCCAGTTGGCCGGGGGGGGGTTGTTACATTTATAGTGCGCAGGCCCTAATGTGATTTATGTGCTATTGTGATTTATGTGCTAATGCTTTGGGTGTTAGGAAATGTATTGTGTATAGTATGTTTTGCGCACCCTGCTCTGATACCTCTAGATATGGTTTATGCATAGGAGGTTGTTTTTCCTCTTTAGGTTTGTGTTAGGGAGATTATTCTACCCTGTGTGATTTACGCTCCTAGTGTAATGTTTACTTAAGTGGTTAGGGTCTAATATAGTTAGACTTGTGGGATACTGTGCATGATGGATTTCATGTCACAGACTGTTGCAAAGTACAGTGGTTGTCAGTGGTTACTGGCTGTTCGTTCTATGACCGATTCTACTTGTATGTTTATGATTTAGTTCACTTTTACCAAGTTCACTTTGTGATGATCCTGTGGCCCTGTCGGGTGTAAATAATCCCTTGTAAATATTGCCCGTGCCAGTTGGCACAATGTATATTGTGTGATTACTATCTGATGTGTTGTGAGAATACAAAGGCTATTTTTGATATAACCTTATGTGGAGTTCCTTTTGTGTGCCTGGGATGTTGTTGCTGGTGGGTGCGTGCGCAAATGCTTTACACATTGCCTCCGGGATAAGCCTTACTGCTCGTGTCACGTTGCCAAGGGGGAGAGCAGGGCTTATCTTGGCGTGTAACTCCCTTGCCCTAACTAGAGTGGTCATTTCTGCCTGGCTTTGGCGCCAGCCTTAGCCAAACCGAAATCCCATTTCTAACAATTAGTCTGTAATTCCACTCCCTTGGGGGGTGCAATAGATGGTGCAGTTAAGCTTGCACAGGAGGTCCTTCCCTAGCAAACAGACAGGACTTGAATCGCACACCACAAATTGATGTCTATCCCTGAACGTTCCTATCTTCACAGGAATTGGTTCCGTCAAAGGATTTGTCATCTTCCTATTGGCAACACCTACAACTTGGATTGTCTGTCCCGAGAGGGGTTGTTGGGGACTACTACAGATCTCACAATAGAACGGGTAGCACCTGTGTCAACCAGAAAGGTGGTAGGGTGACCATCAACATCAGCTTCTACAAATGGTCCCCTCTGGTATACCTCCAGGACTGCCCCAAGAGTGCAGTCCTCCTCCTCTCTCAGGCACCGTCATGGCAACAGGTCCATGTAACAATCATTGCTCTCCTCAAGGAGAGGCATCTGCCGGACAGTCCGAGTTCCTGACGATATTTTTGGTGGCTGGGGAACCTGTACTCGAGGAGCCGAAGTCCCCCCTTTTATCGACTTGGTCTTTACTACTGCTGTCACCTTCACCTGGGGTACCTATTCCTGGACCAGTTCCTCCTCTTGCTGCTCCTGATTTGCGGGATTATAGGGGCACTCGTGTCTCCAGTGCCCAATCTGGTGACACTGGTGGCACTCGGTAGTCTTTTTCAACGTTGTTACATCTACCCTTGGCTTAGAGTCGTCCCCATTTCCCTTTTTCTGGCCATTCTGTTTCCTTCCTAAGTACCTCCCTTTTCAGCAGATTGCATCTGGACCAGCATCAGCTTGTCCTTGAGCTTTTTGTGCTTCGAGTTGATTTCATCACTGCAGTATCTAGCATACCTCAAAATCTCGTCCAGCGGTTTATTCTGCCAACAAATGAAATGTTGCTGGATCATAAGACAAATATCAGGCCTCAACCCTAGAATGAACTTTGAGACAAACTGTTCCATGTCCCTAGGATCCATCACATCTAACCCACAGTACTGCTTAAAGACCTGTAACAGTCATTCATAATACTCATGCACTGTCTCTTTAGGCTCCTGAACCGTCCGATCTATCTTCACCCAATCGATATTCTGCGGTGGTACCTTAGATTTTAACCACATGATCACTTGCTCTTATTTCTTCATCACAAGAGGTGATGGTCCATTTGTGGCAGCATCCCTCTCTGACTCCACAATGGGCCATTCAACAGCGACCTTGCATGCTACCCACAAGTCTCCTGGAACAACAATGTCAAATAAGGTGTTCAGATCAATCCACAGCACCTTCGAGATCTTAACAAACCTCTCTACCTCCTTGTACCACTCAACTGGGCTCTCTCGCAACTTTGGGAAATCATTCACAAAGGCAGCCAAATCTCCCAGACTCCAGGGTACATGCACATACCCTCCATTGGCCACCTCCCGTAAAGGGTATGCTTCAATTCCTCCTCCCGAAGGGGGTGTCTCAATAGTACTCCTTCTAACACTCTTTTTCTTTGACCACCTTTCTTCCCATTTGTCAAGTCTACTCTAAGCTCGTATCCCTATGATCAGTTCTCGAATGTGAGTCTTCAATCCAATCACCCTTTTCTCTTCTAGAGCTTGGTCAGTATATTGGAATCTGGGATTACCCTGCAGCATTTTTGTTTTGGACAAGTCCACCTCATATCTGTCTGCCAATTCAGTTAGTTTCTCGTGAGTTGACCTAGCTTTCTGAGTCACATCCTTCGCCACAAACAACAACTCATCTGGTTCATAAAGCTCAATCCTCTCTAAAGGCAAATTTCCTTCAACAATCTCATCCACTTCTGCTTTTAATCGCATCACATCAATTCTCTTTGCCTTTATTGCTGCACTCAAAGTTCCTCGACTCGAGCCACTACTCCTCTCTTCACAAACACTGTCCTGTTCTCTGCATCTGTTCTCTCCAGATCCGCCTCTGCAGGGCGTTGTGTTCTCGATGCTCCCTTTGTCCCAGTCCTCCCTTGGCCTGTGACTCTGAGCCCCTTCAATTGTCTCCCATGTTCTCAAGTCTGGCTGCAACTCCCCTAAAGATTTTGGTCTCTGGCTCCTTAAATCCATCGGACCTCTTGACGAGTCTGCTGTCACTGGCAATGGGGTACTCCATTCTGGAGGCCTTGGCATTTGACCCACCCCATCCACCACACTATTTCTTTCACTAATTATGTTCCCTTCCATACCCATCCGCGATGGAACACCACTTCGCGTCTGCTCTGGATTATACACTGACACTATAGGACCAATAGTGACCAGTACTGTGAGAGCATCTGGCAACCTCTGAGAACTGACACTTTCTACATTCTGTCCTTCTCCTAATGAGAGCTTTCCCACTACCACAGTTCTAGGAGGAAATTGTGGTACCCTCACTTCCTCCACCGGGGCTGACTTCTCCTCCTCCGCCTCTAGGTTGTATGGAGGTGGTCTCCCTGATAACAGTCTTTCTATCAAGCTATCATCCGTATCACTGTCATCGTCCTCTGTGTTCCTTTTCTGTGCATCCCCTGCCTTAACCAACAGCGGGTATAACCTGTCTCCTTCAATCGTCTGTATTCTCCATCTCTTTTCCAAGGCATCCCACCTCGTGTCCTGGACTGCCCTGATTGATCTCTTCACTCTTTCCTGTCGCCTGCCCCTGTTTCTTTCGTGTGCCACCCTGATCCATGCATTCAATGCCTCAAACTGTGTCGGTCTAGGCAGAGGTCGCAAAGAAGCCATAATCGCTTTCAACTGATACAACACTTCCAAATCTGACGGTTCCATATCTAGGAAAAGTCAACTCCTCATTTCCATCTGTCATCTTATCCCAGTTTCTCGAGCCACAATATAGTGTGCAACCCAACATTTGTAGCCATGTAATGAGATGGGGTATCCTCGGGTGGGGCCTGCCCCCCCTCCCGGGGTTCTAACCTCTTTTCTTTTCTAAACAAATCTCGTAAAACTTTAAAACATTTCATGATGAGAACCAGCGTTTTTCTCTCGCAGCGCTCTTTTACTTCACACCAAACGCCCTATCCTAGCGCGGCACCTTCTGACGTCACCCGCCTCCTCTTCGCAGCAGTTCCCCTCCTTTATAGTTCGTCTCTCACTCACACACACGTCCCAAGCATACACTGAAATGATCACTTCCAACCAAGCAACCACTTCGCAGACTGTACGTCCACAGTCTGACTGTACGTCCACAGTCACGTAATATGTCACCGAACCGGTAACTGTCTGTCCACGAAACGACCGGACAATCACCTCAACTGATAGGTTACAAACACACAGCAACTCACAACCGGCGTCAGTTACTCATGCACTCACACATTCGTTCCCCCCTATCACGGTCCAGCGGGCGATCAATGGTACCTCACGATCCCCTTAACAATGGTCACAATTTCTATGGGTGTTTGATACACCGGAACAACTTAAGCTACTCCTTGAGACTAAGATTTTCCCGGGCTGCGCGCGCTCACAGCCTGATCTCCTTCCATACAACAGGCATTCCAACTTCGCAAGACATTACAACACAACATATAAACACCGCAATTTAGCAACATATAACCCTATTCATACTCACTCTCCTATGAACTGCTGCTTTTCGCCGCGCCGTCACTGTCCGTCAGTTTCCATGGAGCGCTGTCTTCCGCCGCCAATCCACTGGGCAATCATCCTTTAATTTCTATGGGCCTTCCGAGACTCTTATCCTAATCTAGATCAGATTTTTCCCTACTCTAGAAAGGGAACCATCCTACACTGCTACCAACTGGGGAAGCTGGGATTTTTCTCTAGATTTTCTTACCCATCTCTAGAATGCCAAACCAGGTCGACTGGAACTTTTTCCCTGATCTAGAAATATGGAGAATGATTTCGCAATGATTTCTTTAAACAACTTTCAAACATATCCAATTAAACTTAAAGGGCCACTGACTACGACTTGAATTTCAAAGCTTTCTCACAAACCCAAAAATAATTGAATGTACAAACATCTCAGCAAGAGATTCAAAAAGTAAACTGGCACTAATACAAACATAATTCCACGCAAAATGCTTAAGCGACTCAGGATAAAAAGCAAAGTCAATTCGAGTAACATTAGGCAACCAAGAACAGTCCCAGCTTGAAGTTTGGACTGCATTTACAAAAAGAAAGAAAGAGGTTAGTCTGTCCCTATACTACACTAAGGTGACATCCCTACATAACATTCCCATCAAGCAAGAGTAAAGGTGTCAGCAGTGAAGACTTCCAAAGAAGTACATTCACCTTTCTTTAGGCAGATAGTCTAACTATCGAGCTCGTTCTAAGATGCTCCTTCTTAACACCCCACTCTGCCTTAAGTTCCCCACGACTCGCTCTCTACAGCTTACTACAACCTTCTCTGACCGTTCCCTAACTTAAATCTGCTCTCCACCCTCGGGTGCTGTCCCTAATACAAAATCCCAAAAACAGTTGACACGCCCAAAGGTACACCCCTCTGGCAGGTGAAGATCTTCGGATTTTTCCAGTATGGCACCTTTCCATCCAGCGTCCGTTGGTGTGTCCTTGGGACCCAGGTACCTTCCTCGCTAGATGTTGCACTCCCAAATTCTTGGCATATTTTATCTGTTTGGGTCTACTATCATAACTCCCAAAACAATG
This sequence comes from Lissotriton helveticus, assembly GCF_964261635.1. Lineage (NCBI taxonomy): Eukaryota > Metazoa > Chordata > Amphibia > Caudata > Salamandridae > Lissotriton > Lissotriton helveticus. The sequence continues at coordinate 916,295,958 of NC_136067.1, forward strand.
GACCCTTCTACCTAACAAGCCTTGTGGCCTTGCACCTGCAAGCCGAAATACGTGAGAACATCTCTGCAAACATTCGAAGTTACAATTTCATATTTTGCTGAGGACAGCTTTCCCCGGAGAGAGAAAATCAATCCTTCTCGACTAATGCTAACAAAAGAAAATATAACTAGGTCTCTCCTGGCTTCAGCATGTTTTAGGCCCTTGCCCTTTCAAATGCATTTCTAACACAGCATGACATTACATTTCCTTACTTCACCACGTTAATTCTATTTTCAATGTAGCACCAGCTTTCATTCTAAAGTCCACGGTAATTCACTCATTAATAAACATGTATTTCAAAAGCATCTCATTAGTAATACAACATTTCACAGGTGATTGCATTTCTGTATTAGGCAACACTGCATTTCGATTAAAACTCTGCATTAGTCTCCGGTTAATAAACACACCCATATATATATATCGTGCTGATTCTCAGCCTAACGTTATAAGTCTAAACTACATTAGTAGGCCCTCTAAATATGTGGGTGCTGACTACTCAGGATTATGATGCACCCCTACAAATTTCAAAATAATATGGCGCTCTCTCACTTACCACAACCCCTGTCCCTACCCTAGTCTTTCAGTAGCCAATTAGGAGGATATTGAGAGACTATGGGCTGGATTAAAGGAGGGGAGGTTCAACTCATTGTGCCACCCTTGAACCACCAATAGCCACTTATTTAGCTACTAAAGGGTGGAACAAGAGCTCGGGGCCAGTGACGTAGCAAGTTGGGGCGTCCACGGCACAGATTTTGGGGGTGGTGTCGGCCTCCCCCCACTCATACAAAGGGAGTGCCGCAAGTGGCAAAAGGTCTAGCTACGCCACCGTTCGGAACTACAAAATATAAATATGGCTCTTTTAGCACCCTGATTTGGTGCTGGCTGGTGACCTCTGAGACAGGAGATGCAAGGTCAATGTCAGGGGTGGCAAAAGGGCAAGTGAGTTGCTCCCTCTTGCACCCCCAATTAATAATTAAATATTGTACTTTATTGGACCTGAGAAATGGTCATGGAAAAACAGAACTTAAATTGCGCATGAGTGATAAAGTTGTATAACTTGTTGGTTCACCACCTGTTTTACTGATTATTGTAGCTAAATCCACTAAAAATAATGTTGATAAATAAACAGCTTTCAGAGTATAGAACCAGTGGCAGCCCTTCCTTTGAAATCGACCTACATTTAAATGTGATTGAGAAGCATATGAAATTCGAGGGCACTCTGAGAAAAGTATAACTACTCTTATGCCCCAAGGGTACATGTTTACAACTTCACAGTTAGTTCTCCCATATGGTTGGCAAAACCGCTAATATGTGTGTCAAATAAGAATATTCAGTGTGGCAAGAAAAAATCTCGAACACTAATGTATTGTTTTTTGAGCCAAAATGAAGAATGACAAACTAAAATGATTTAGATAGGAAGACATTTTGATCGATATGACACTAAATATGCAGATTATTGTGATGCTTTTCTAGATTATAGATGAACCATAGAAGAAATAACACATATACCGTAGAACACGTATGAGCAATAGATGAAATAACACATTTACAGTAGAACACGTAGAATTTTTTTTTTATGCCTATTTCTACTTGACGGAAAATGGTGGTTTGGCTAATTGTCACCACAAAACTAAGCATAAATTAGATTTTGCATTTTTATTACTGACATTTGATGGCCCGGTCAATATAGGCAGGGTTTCGCCAGAGACAGGGTTTGTCCGCCAGGCATTCTTGATGGAGGAGATAAGTATGGAGGTTAAAATTGTCACCAGAATTTCATATTGGAGGATATTCTAGTGCTATAGTCTAGAAATGAGAGGATACATTTTTCCATCTCTGCATCTGCCATCTGTCTGAGTGTAGAGATGAGTTGTAAGGGCATAAATTAAAATAATAATAATAATTACCATGGCTCTCTCCTAATGTTTGCAGAGCTGCGTATTCAGGGATCCACATTGCTCCATATTTACAAGCTGACACTTTGTGCCCAATGCGTCACTTTACAGAGAGGCCTGTGTCACATTATACCTGCACCAGGTATAAAGTATGCAAGATAGGCTTCCCCACATTAAAAGCCACATAGAACTGCCGCAGTGAAATTTACAACTTTTCACTGCATCACTCTGCGACTTGACTGTGTAAAAATCCCTACACCTTCTCAAACCAGGTGTAAAGAATGACAGAGTTTTTATTAGGGGACTCACCTCTGTGTTCTGATGCATTGCTGGAGTTGCGTCAGTCTTACGACAACTCCAACAATGCGTCACTTTAGTGCCTAAAGATGCATCAGAATTTCTGACGCATCCGTGAATCCTTGCACCACGGACAACTGTATGGTAATATACAGCGCTTCCATTGCGTTGTTAGGACATTTGCGGCAGGCACAAGAAATCAGACAAATTGATATTTATGCATCAGTTTTTGTAAATATGCCCCAGAGGGCTTTATGACACAACACAGTGAAGTACAGTACGGGTGGAGATATAGCAACTTTCAACCGGATTACTGTTTAGTGATAAGTGAGATTGAGATAATCACCAAATACGTTTGTATAAATATATTGAGGTGATGCATGTAGACCTTGTAAGGTCCCTCTTGAAGGCAGAGATTGATAGGGCCTGTCCAATGTTGGATGGAGAGTAATGAGTGAGGAACTCAGTAACATAGAGGGAATAAGCTGTGGTTGGCCTTGAAGATCAAGGTCATGAATTTATATTCATGTTTATGGCTGACAGGTTACAGCACCATTAGTACCAGTGACAGGATGTAGGATGGCTTCGTGTAAGACTGATGACAAGACACATTCTTCTATTCATGTTTACATTATGGGAATCTCCATTATGATGTGCTGCTGGTATCTAGCTGTATGGCAGTGTCAGAAATAAGAGGTTGCACACTGATGAGCTGAGTCTAGGAGCTGGGCCTCGCTCACTGATCCCTGGATTTACTAATCTTTCACACGATGCAGCAAGGCATTTTGGTGAAGGGGATAGAGCTGAACTGAGCCATATTTACAAAGATATAGCACTGTTCTGCTCTCTCCTTGCGTACTTGTGGCTGCCTAGCGCCATGGTGCAAGGATACCTGCATTGTGGGCAGGATTTCTTTTTTTCAGTAAAGGATACCTTCCTGCACAAAAACAATCATTAGAGGCATATTCCCCTTTGTAGCTGCAGAATGTAGTACACCTCCAAAGGGAAAGTAACGTGAAGAAATAAAGATATTTCTCCTTATTTAACAAGCGTCAGGTAGGCATACCAATTGTACACTTCTCAAATATGGTTTGGCATCAAAATACACAGGTGGATGCATGGGAATGCACTACTCATGTAATGCCCACCTGATGCAAGGAAATGCAGGGTAGTGCTATGTGCTGTGTTTTTTTTAATAAGCCACGCAAATTGGGCTTTGAGTGGCTTTGTAAATCCCAAAGTAGATTTTGCGTCAAGGTTGTGCCAAAAAAGTGATGCAACCCTGATGCAAAATCGTATTAAATCTGGGTTTTGGGATTTGAATGCAAAATTGAAGTAAATATTGCACCTGAGAAAACCTGAGACTGAGGTATTTGGGTTAATCAACTGTAGTAATTTTCAGTTGCTCAGAGTTGAGCCCATAAAAAAGGGATACTGCATGCAGATTTGTGTGCATTCTGCATCAAAACGCTCATATTTGTGTGTTTACTTGCCATTTTTCGTGGACTTAATGGCACTCAGTAATTACTGAGTGAGAGATGCACACTGGATCACAATTGACTAGGACACATGCATCATGCCATTTAATGGTCAGTAAGGCTCCGATTCATAAAATCAGAGCCTTTCTGACTGCAAAATGTAATTTTTAAATTCACCAAAGCCAAAAAGTGATTCGGTAAAATGTTACCAAATCATACCGGATCGCTAATTGACTTTGGGAATAAGGAACAAATCGGTATTTGCAAGAGACATGTTAAGTGCGTCCCGTCCAGCTACTGATTCTTTAAGGTATAAATACATGTTTTGCGACTGAAAACTGATCGCAAAATATTATATTTTACCATCTTCAAAGGAGGTGGTAAGGCATTTGCAAATGGAAAAGGGCCACCACGAGCCCGCTCCCTGCCTATTAAAAAAGGTTTGTGTAATTTTTTTTCTAAATGCATCATGTTTTCTTTAAGAAAAACAGGCTGCTTTTTAAAAATAAATCCTTCATTTAACCCTTTTGGTGCGGAGGATGGCTACAAGTTATCCCCCACACTGGTGCTCGTGTTCTGAGGATGGCTCCAGTTCGTCCTTGTACCTCAGGCAGGAAATCTCTCTGGTACAAGCATCAGAGGTATTTCCATTTACTGGAATCAGCCTAAGGAGCTGACAAAGAGCTTCACCAAACACTCAAGGCTGTTTTTGAAATGACGATCAGCACGCATGGTGTGCTGAGATCATTACAGAGAAAACAAAAATTAAATGAGCCAATCGGCTCATTTTACTTTTACTGCGCCTGGAGCTGTATAAATGGAAAGTCGAGAATCTCCCCTTTCCAATGGTACCTTTCACTAGTGGATCCCTTCTTGGGGATAGCAGCAGGAGGGAGATTTCCCAGCAGTGATCCACACACTAGATCACCAGGGACTATTTTTGGAGGGGACAAGCTGCCCCCTTGCAATGGGCTAGTGCTTCTCCCTCCCCCATGCCCAAAATGTCTCTGTGCCCCCACCCAGAAGGCAGATTGGAGGTTGCTACCTCCAATATGTCACAGGGGGGCAGAAAGCCAACTAGACACCCGGAGTGGGTGGGGGCCACCCTGCCAAGCATCGGGCCAACCCCCTTTCATTCCAATAAAACAGTAGTCTTTCTGTTATTTTTTTTCAATCTGCCCCCTGCAAGGGCCAGAAAGCCCATAAGAGCACCAGAGAGTGCATTTTTAGGGTGGAAGCAACCCCCTTTCGAGGGGCTAATGCTCCCCCGTAGTTGCAGGCGCAAATGTCTTACTGCCCCTGCCTTTAATTTGCTCTAGGGTGGGCAGAGAGCCACTTTTGTACCACTTTGTTCGCCATAAGTTGGCAGGGTATGCTCAGACGTGAGTCCCTTGCTCACTTTGCCACTGGATTCAAGCAAGCCGGGCTGAAGACGGCTGAAATGCCAGAAACCGGTCCTCGGAAGCTTGTTTCCAGTCCAGGGAAGGCATGGCTTGGCAGTTCGGGCTGGACTGTTCCCATGAGGCACAGGGTCAGACTGATTTGCATATGGCCATGTCTGAACTGGGGTGGCAGAGTGGGCTAAAGAACGGTGATGGATTAAACCCAGATCTGTTGACTGGGTGTGAGTGTTTGATTGGTTCAGATGCTCCGTCCATCACCACCCCCTTTTGTACTACTTTGTTCGCCATAAGTTGGCAGGGTATGCTCAGACGTGAGTCCCTTGCTCACTTTGCCAATGGATTCAAGCAAGCCGGGCTGAAGACGGCTGAAATGCCAGAAAACGGTCCTCGGAAGCTTGTTTCCGGTCCAGTGAAGGCATGGCTTGGCAGTTCGGGCTGGACTGTTCCCATGAGGCACAGGGTCAGACTGATTTGCATATGGCCATGTCTGAACTGGGGTGGCAGAGTAGGCTAAAGAACGGTGATGGATTAAACCCAGATCTGTTGACTGGGTGTGAGTGTTTGATTGGTTCAGATGCTCCGTCCATCACCACCCCCTTTTGTACCAGAGAGCCCACTAGACATCAGGGGTGTTTTTTTAGGAGTAGTGGGTCGGGGGACACTTAGGCATTGGGCTTAACCCTACCCCTCAAGTGGCCTGTGACAGTCTTTTTTTCCCCAGGGGGCAGATAAGATGTCTTTAACTCCAATCTGCCCTGGTGGGAGGGTCAGAAAGTCCACTAGAAACCAGGGAGTTATTTTATCGCCACAAGGTGTGGGGATGGCCTGCCCATATTTCGGGCCTAGACTCCACCTCCAGTATGACACCAGTAGTCTTTCTGTCTCCTTGGAGACTAAAGCATGCCCATGTTTTTGGCAAGAAGGCAATTTTTGATTTTGGATGCTTTTTTTATGTTCATATGGGTAGCAGTGTTGGGCTAAGAGCCAATATCGCCCAACTCCTATATTGAATGGCTGCATTTTTCAGGCTCAAGTTAGCTGCTACCTGGGGAAACCTGCCAAACCTAGACATTTCTGAAAACTAGACACAGTGGGGAGGCCAGGATGGTCTGCCTTACGTTGATCCCATAATGTTCTTTTACCAACTATGCCCTAAAAACCTCAAAAATTGCCTAAAATTGCACACTTTCCTTTCCATTCTGTGATGATTACTTCCTGAATCAGCAGGAAACCACAAAATTCTTATCACCCAGTGTTCCCCCACTTGTCCTGATAAAAATATTATCCCACACAACTCACCCATCCTGGATTCCCGTAGGTGTCTAGTTTAAAAAAAATACAGGTTTGCTAGGTTCCCTAGGCGCTGGCTGAGCTACGACCCAAAATCCACAGCTACTCACATGGCAAAAAATGGGTTGGTCTTGTCTGTTTCCTGTCCCAGGCATAAGTGACGTACCGTTTGTTATCAGAAAACATGTGGGAGCATAGACTAGTAGGGTATTTATTATTACCAATTGTATTTCACTGCATTTGTGCCTTCCAAATGTCAGCCAGTGTGTAAGAAAGAAGACATTTTGAACAATACCCTCTAATTCATATGCTTGTACGGGGTGCCCACTCGTTAAGAGTGTACAAATAACCACTGTTCCTAAATTCCATATCTTGTGACCATTTCCGAAATACACAGGTTACCTTGATACCTTTTTTCACTCTAAATATTTCATAATATCAATTATTTTATACTCAATACACAATGAAAAACCATTGGATGGTGCAGCTCAGTTGTTGTTTCTGGGCACCTTAGGTTCTCGGAGAAGCTACAAATCCTATATATCCCCTCAACCAAAACGGTCTACTAAACGTAATGGGGCATTGCTTTTGTAAATTGGCCATAGTGACAAAATGATATAGATGAAAAAAAATTCACAAATGTCTGTTTTTTCCTACTCATTTTCAATCATTCTTTATTTCAACAGTTAGTTTCCTTGGGAAAACCTTGAGGGATCCTCACATATAACTCTTTGTTGACTTTAGAATTGCATCTCATTTTTAGAAATATATAGCTTTCCTGGCTCACCCATGAGTTACACACTGGTTTGCACCACAAACTGGAAGTAGGGTGAAAAATGGGCTACCTATTTGAAAAATTCCAAAACTCTGGAAAAAAATTAGGATTTTTGATTCAGCTCTTCATTTTCATGAAAGCTGGTAAGATTGTGACTTTAGCACATGTAACCGTTTGTTGGTGCCTTAGACCACTTTTTTCCCCCAAAACACAAACTTTTGTTATATTTAGTCTATTTTCATAGTCCCTTCCTGGGGAATCCACAAACCCTAGATACCTTTGAAATCCCAGAATGCAGGAAAAAAGGACGCACATTTAGAGTGGAAAAAAGTTATGGAGGCCTAAACACAAACTATCCCAAATAGACAAAAAAGACTCAGCACGGGGTGTGGGGCGGGGGCAGCGAAGGCCTAGCAGCAAAAGGGTTAAAAGCTATCGCAGTCATAGTGGCCTGCTGATCCAAGCAGACCAACATGCATGTGAAGGTAGCTAATCATAGTGGAACACAATGTAGGATCTGCCTCATGCATATTAAAGAGATGGGCTGAGTTGCGATCCAATACTGTTCTGCATTTTGAAAACTGACCTATTAAAATATATTTTGGTTTGCAAAATACAATTGCATTCAGTAAACATTGGTGTGCATTTACCGAATCCTTTTTGGTACATTCCTGTTAAGTAATACCAATTTGCAAATCATTAAATGTCACAATTTTCTTTTTACATGGGTCTTAGATTTTCAGGAAAAACAAGAAAGTTATCCCTCAGTTTATCAAGTTGAACACTTTTTCTTGTGTCAAGCCTGATATTTACCTTTCGTTTTTTTTGTAGAGTTTTATATAGCACAAACTAGACCCGAGGAATCGGGTATCAGAGCACTTTACATGAGCACAAGTTTCAATGCAGATGGACGTATTCATTTTTTTTTTCGTTAGGCACAGGGAGATTAAGAGATTTGCCCAGAATCACAGGATGTTGAGTGCCATTGCTGAAACTCGAACCCGGTTCCCCAGCTTCGAGGTCGAGCCATAAGGTTACATCTTATCCCCTATAACTTCAACTTCCACTTCAACTTTTCTAAAAACATTCCTGAATCATTCTCGGCTTGTGGCATATCAGTATCTATACCTGTCCATACCTGCTGTGGAAACATCTAAAGACTGATTTGATTCTTTGTTTCTTTGTTTTTCTATTTCCTGTCTTTTGGCCCCAAACAGGTCTAAACTTGTTTACACTTTTGTAACTCATTTGATCAGTAAAGAACTACAATGGCATTGAAAACGCTCAAAATATTGAGAAATTGACAACAAAGCTTCCATACAGGCTTAGGTCTATCATTGATGATGGCATTCGCACATGATTCTTCAAACACATACACTTATTAACTAAAAGTGAATGACACCATAGGTTAAGTGTCAGACCAGCCTTAGCATTAATTGTTTAAAACTAGTAAGAGAAGGAGTGAAAGTGATCCATTAGCATATTCTATTATCTAATAATAGAGTACTTAGAAAGTTAGAAAATGTTTATTTGAGTAGCTCAATACACACTTAGTTGCTAGTGGATGATGTGTGGTATGTTCTCATTAGAAGGCTTAAATGACCTTGACAAAGTAATGAGGACAGTGTAACTGTGTGTTATGTACCAATTAGCCACTAAACTATTTTTTTGATTGACAATTACGAACAAACCCTTATGTTCCCAGTGTTGCTAAACTGAGTACCATTGATTTGAGAAATAACATCTCCTTTCACATAATGTTGTGAAATTGCAACTCTATTGCATTTTAGTAAAACAAATGTAAAATTAGTTTTTGCTTGAAATGAGGAAACTTTGGAATAGAACAGTTGGAAAAAATCTCCTGATTCTTCATACAATAAAGCCAAATGCTCTGCTAGTAATATATAATCTGATCAAATGTGCTATATGACAGAAAATGTTCTTAGACAGCAGGCTTCAAAAGAATATAATGAAATAAAATGATTACCAGTAATATAAACATTATGAGGATGTATGTGAATGTAGGAAAGATGTCAATGGGGGCGTGGCTACGTGGTGTACCATAATGGCCGCTGCTTAGAGGAGCTCCGGCAGCCCTAACCCTAAACCACACATCCGACGCAAGTATCCTGATACCTGAGGAGGAAATCGACAACCGAAAGATACCCGGAATGTGAGGCAAGAAAAACAGAGTCCGCACTCAATCTCTAGCCCGAGATATCATCAGCGGCGCCACACGGCCTAATGAGTGAAGGTGCGCCGGGGCCTCGATGGACTGGTGACGTGGAACACATATATTGGGCTGATCTGCGCTGCGGTCCTGGGTTGCAGTGTGAGGCATACGGCGTGATCTGGAGTGGTTGCGGGCCAGACTGCACAGACTTGAACCGGAAATCCCAGCGCTACGTGCCAGTAGGCCTCAGCCAGGGACGGTGAAGAAACAGCTCGGAGGGCCGTGGTGGGCAATTACTTGGGAGTAACCGTAGGATTGGTGGCGCGAAAAACAGTCATTGTAGGCGCCATCTGCGGTCTGGCCCATAAATATCTTGGCGAGGGAGAGATCGAAAGGCCTGCGAGGGGTGCCCCAGTTGGAAAGTGGCACAATTTCCTTTTGGCTAGTTACGGGACCCCCACAGCTATCAGTTGAGACATTACCCAGACTCACAAAATGCACCTACCTCCCACAGGCAGCTCCCGGGTGGCGGCCCAGCTCCTTGATCGCCCCCATCGCCCATATCATACAGCAACATTTCCTGTTAGGCCTACTTGCAGATCCGGCCGGAAATACAGTCGAAATCCCATAAGGAAGGCAAAATAGGGTCCACGAGACAGTGCAAGCGAATAAATTGGACAAATATGCATACTCGAGAGACAACCTCACTGAGTCCTCCCCTAAACACAGAAACGCAGGAGAGCCAGGGAACCCGGACAAAGAACCCACCCTTAAAGATGTCATGGCAGCTATAGCGGAGATAAAAACCTCGCTCAAACATAAAACGGATACCATAACATTTGAGGTGAACCTAATCCATGCAGATCTCAATAAAAATAATGAAAAGCTTAAACAAGTGGAACTCAGGACTACCAGTTTAGTGGAAGATACCTCACACCTACAAACAGAAATCCATGAACTGCACCCTTTCAGAAAGCTCGCAGAGACTAAGTTGGACGATTACGAAGGCCGCCTCCGATGCAATAACATATGCATTTTGGGGGTCCCCGAAAAAGCGGAAGGGGAATCAATGGACCTGTTTGTGGAAGACCTTATCCTTCAACATCTTAAACCCAAAGGACTTGGCAAATTCTGCGTCGTGGAAAGAGCTCATAGAGTCCCTGGAGGGCGACCAAAACCTGGGACCTCTCCACGTCCCATTCTGGCCAGGATCCTCAACTGCCAGGACCACGACGCAATACTTCAACGAGCTAGAACTGGGCCTCCACTCAGACTGGACAATGCAGACATAACCTTTTTCCCTGACTTCACTCAACTGATTCAGAAGAAGCGTAGGTCCTTCCTGGGAGTAAAAAAACTGCTTAGGGAGAAGGGTCTCAAATATGCAATGCTCTTCCCATCCAAGATCCGAGTGGAAGCAGATGGTAGTGCTTGGTTTTTCGGCAACCCTGAAATCACAGCAAACTGGCTGGAGACCTGAACAGCCTGAGATCGGCAATGTCATCATCAGAGAAGCAAGTTCAAGATTAATAGAGATGACCTTCCTACCAACTATACCTCTATGAGAAAGTCACTAATGGACACTGTGGACATAATTAGACCGATAAAGAGGGTGAACCTAACTTGACGGACAAAGTATACACCAAACGCTCTTTCCTCACAGAGTTACGTAGAATGTTCCCAGATGGGGGGTGGGAGAGGCCTGGGCATCAAGCATCCTCGTTTTCTTCATTTAGTACAGTAACTGGGCGACAGGCGCTCTGCCTGTTTAGTGTGGGCAGTTCTAAGTCCAGAGGGCAGGGAAGCAGGGAGGAGGTTTGTTGGAGGGGTATTTTATTTTTGTTTGTAATTGTAACTGTTCCGTCGACAAACAAAGTGATAGGCGTGACTGGGACTTTGGATCTCTCTACTAAGTTTGATGCATACGCAATGGGATAAAGGAGCCAAAATTCTGAGCTGGAACGTCAACGGGCTTGGGTATAAAGTTAAGCGCAGTATAGTTCTTCAGTACATTAAGAAGCAGGCCCCTGACATTGTCCTTCTGCAGTAAACCCATCTGATAGGCAGCACATGTAAAGCGATGTGCAGAGGGGGGTACAAAGTGGTGGCGTAAGCGGGGTTTACAACGAGTTTGAGAGGAGTAGGCATTATGCTGATAAACAGATTCCCTTTTAGTGTGGAGTCCACATGGACTGATGACAGGGGCCGTTACATAGGTATCATTGGGTCCTGGGAGGGACGAACCACTACATTACTGTCGATTTACGTCCCACCTGGCCTCCAAACCACTACATTTCAAGAGCCGCGCACCACTCTCATCTCATTACCTGAGGGAGTGCTACTTTTGGGAGGAGACTTTAATTCGGTGGGCTCAGGTAGATTAGACCAATACCCCCTGCGCGAATTGGGGCCATCTAACAGATGGCTGCCGGACTTTCTGGAGGCCATGGGATTAGTGGACTGCTGGTGCACTTAGCACCCCAAATAAATACAACACACCTTCCATTCCGAAGCCCATGGCAGCCTGTCCAGCTTAGATTACATTTTGATCCCCAGCTCCCAAGTCTCACTTCTCCACAAAATTAAGCACTTAGCGAGGGGTATATCTGACCACTCACTGATATGGGTACATATACTCCTAGACCAGATTAGAGTGGGTAGAACTGTCCCCAGCAACCCCTCGTATTTACGCAATCCTAAACATTGTAAAGATCTTCTTGAGACTATGGACACCTATTTTATTGAAAACTCAGGCACAGTGGACTCCTCACAGATGCTCTGGGAAGCATTTAAAGCAGTGATTAGGGGGGGCTCTCTTATTCATATCTAGTCAAAAGAAGGAACAACAAAGGGAGGTGTCTGATATAGAGGATGAAATCTACAACTTAGAAAGAGACATGGAAATAACGACCACACCAGCTTCACTCCACCTGCTCTTCCTTAAACAGAACGAATATAGGGCGTTAGTCATAGAGAAGGTCAAAGCGCTGGCGAGAGAGAAGCTTGGTAGACTTTATGACTTGGGAGATAAAGCCCGGAAACTGATAGCATGGCTTGATAAGCGGGAATGAGTGAACAGACTTGTCCCGGTTTTGCTAGATGCCGATAGCAATCACATTACTGACCCTCAAGAAATTGCAAATCACTTTGCTAATCATTTTGATGCAGTGTACACTACATTGGCATCATATACCAAAGATGACTGGCTGAATTATTAAAGGATATAACACTCCCAACCCTCTCCCTATCAGATCAGCAATTAATGGATAGCCCCTTGTCAACAGACGAAATTGCAGAGGGGATCAGACCATTGAATTCAGGAAACGCCCTGGGCCCTAACGGTATTCCCATTGAATTATATAAACTTAACCCTGATAAACTAGCCGTTTATCTAAAAGCCATGTTTGAAGAGAGTAGGGAAAACAGGGAACTACCTATTGACCAACGAATAGCAAATATAGTGACTATCCATAAAGAAGGTAAATCCAAAACAGACTGTGCCTCATATCGACCGATCTCCCTCCTTAATGCCGAACCTAAGATCCTTGCCAAAGTGTTAGCCAATTGACTAATCAAAATTATCTCTGACTTGGTGCACTCAGACCAATCCGGTTTTATACCACAACGGAACACGGCATTAAATCTGCGCCGAGTCCCTGGAGTTATTGGCAGAGCTGACGCTATAATGGACCCAGCTATCCTTGTCTCTTTAGATGCCACCATGGCATTTGCCATTATTGAGTGGCCCTATCTTATAGCCGATCTTCAAAAACTAGGGTTCGGCCAAGAATTAATTCGGTGGGTTTTCCTCCTCTATTCGGTACCACTGGCACAGGTCATGGTTAATAATAAAAAATCGGACACATTTAATTTGAGTCAGGTTACCCGTCAGGGATGCCCGCTTTTCCCTCTCCTGTTTGCGTTAGCACTGGAACCCCTGGCAGCGTGGATCAGACGGGATACGGTCATTCGGGGTATGCATTGGGCACCTGAGTGGGAAGACCGTATCTCACTTTACGCGGATGACGTACTACTATACTTAACCTACCACAAACGATCCCTAAATGCAGTTCTAGATATATTGGTGGTATTTGGCAGCTATTCTGGATTCACGATCAACTGGACTAAGTCCCACCTTTATGTCCTGTAAGGGGACCCTCCAAATCTGCCCCGCAACTGTCCAATCCAGATCACCACCACAGGATTCAAATATTTGGGGATTTTTCTCTCCCTGAACCCTGTATTTAGATATGAGAGAAATCTGCCTCCATTACAACGGTTAGAGAGAGATATAGCCAATTGGAAATATCTTCCTCTTTCTTTATTAGACAAGGCTGCTCTCTTTAAGATGATGTCCCTTCCCCGCTTTCTTTATGTCCTCCAAAACTCACTTTACCCACTTCCACCGAAATACTTCAAAGAAATTGAACACCTTCTGAGGGACCTCTTATGAGCTGGTACACCGCGGATAGCCTTGGGTAAACTTACGTTAAAATGGTACGATGGAGGCATCAGTCTCCCAGATATAAAGAAATACTATTGGGACGCACACCTAGCGGCTATTAATTATGTCACTTATGTTAATCCTGACAATCCAGGTTATCGTATGGATAAATGGCTACTTCCGGGTGGAAATTATAACAGATCACTCTATTCAAAACCCGACCGGCAACGGCTATCGGGTCCCACTAGTCACTCGGTTTAGATATGGTACACTGTAAATAGATCCTTTGGATGGGAGCGCGAATTGACACTGGCCACTCCCCTATGGGATTCTGCACAACTAGGCAACCTATGGACATCGAAAGGCTGCCATAAAAGGGACATGATCGGCATTTCACAAATTAAAGATCTATGGGACAAAGGGGAGGTGAAAACGTTTGCCACTCTCAAAGTCAATAAGAGCTAGCGGACACAGAGTTTTTTCAATACACGCATGTCAGTCATGCACTGCACTCACTCCTCCCAAGGGGCTCCTCCCTTCCCGAGTCTTCTCCATTGGAGGATAGGATTCTAGATGGGCACCTCCCAGATAAAATCATTTCCTTTATATATAATAGGTTGATATATAATATGGCTGACCCCCTATCGGGGCTGCGACAGAAATGGGTGGCGGACGGGATAGAAATGGATGATGAGGACTGGAGGGAGGCGGTATCCTCTCCTCGATGGTAGCTATCCCTGCACGATTAAGACTAGTACAACTCAAAATCCTGCACAAAATATATATGACCGGCCCCCGACTAGTACAAATGGGTAGAGAGGAAAACAGGAAACTATTGCAGAAAGTGTGGCCAGATAGGTACATTTATACACATCATATGGGAATGCATTCACATTCAATTATACTGGAGGGAGGTACATCAAGTCTTAAGTACAGTCCTCAGTATCACTGCTCACCCTGAAGCACGCAGATGCCTGTTAAACATATGGGAACCAAGGGCCATATGTATGAAGGTACTGATTTGCGATTCTGAAATAGGGTTTTTTAAGAAATCACTATTTCAGAATCGCAAATTGGTATGTATGTACAAATTTGCTTTTTTTTGCGAATTCTTAGTATTCCTTAATTACGATTAAGGAATACTTTCCCATTCATTTCTATCGGCCAGGAGGCCCATAGGAATGAATGGGAAGGTATTCTCAATTTTGCGATTCGCAATTTGAAAATCACAAATTGAGAATAATTTCAAGGGTGCAGGGGTGTCCAAAGGACACCCTGTTGCACCCCTGAAATATGCATGGGTGCACATGTGGCGCACATACAAGCCCTAAGGGCATGTATGTGCATCACATGGCACTTTGAAAAATGCTGAAATGTGCATTTTTCAAGGAAATCGCAACTTACCACCGACTAGAAGTTGGTGGTAATTTGCGATTCCTTAAAGGCATTTTGCTTCTTTTTTGGCTTCATACATTGCATTTAAGGAATCGCAAAATTTGTGATTCCTTAAATGCAATTGCAAAATAAGGAATTACACATTTTGCAATTCCTTATTTTGCACTAGATTTTACTTCATACATATCATTTTTCTAATTCGCATTCGCAAAGGCCGAAATTCTGCGAATTTCGGCCTTTGCGAATGCGAATTTGCTTCATACATATGGCCCCAACTGACTTAAATACCCAACAAACACAGTGGGCCACTCTGGGGTTCGCACTAGCAAAAAGAACCATCACACAGGCCTGAGGAGCTGCGAATCACCCCACATTGGAGGCATGGGAAAAGAGTATGGACTGGTGTATGTTCAGAGAAAAGACTGTATATACTGCCCGAGGCTGCCCCAAAAAGTGGTCCCGCATTTGGACACAATGGAACTCATACCATGGAGATATTTGCAGCCCCCCACAGAGTATTGTATTAGATGATCTGCTCGCTCCTTGAATGATCCCTTATGTGTGTATTGTAAACGATTATTGTCCCGCATTGTCATGCCTTGATTGATATTGAGAAATTTTGAATTTGCTTCATGTCGACGCTTGTTTAATAAAAAGATTTATTAAAAAAAAGAAAGATGTCAATAATTGTCTGAAGACAAAAAGACCAGGACTGGATAGTAATCGAATGGAAAGACATTTTATGAAGGCAAGGCCTGGACTGACGATATGTCAAATTAAAATTTACAACTATCCAGGTTGGAGATTATGATCTTTTTCATGCCATTCCCCCACGTTTTTACGTTATTTTGCTTAACCCGTTTTTTCAGGACAAAAGACTCCAGTGGTAAATTGCATGTGCTCTCTTCTAAAAACATGCTAGAATCTGAAATCCCTAGGTTGTGGTACCACTTGTACCCATGGCCTGTAAATTAAATGCTGCTAGTGGACTGCAGCACACTTTGTGCCACACACCAAAGTAACACTGTAAAACATTTCTTCAGGCCTGCCACTGCAGCCTGGTTGTGCCACTTTAAAATTGCCATTCTGATCTGGCAAAATAGACCATGCACCAGGTCTAAACCTTCCTTTTGAATACTTATGAGTGACCCATAAGGTAGGTTTTAAAAGCCCAAAGGGCAATGTGCATGGCACTGGCACTGGTAGATGAAGCAGCTCACACCTAGGCCTGCTTCTCCTTTGTCGCTCTAGTCTGGCTGGCACCAACCCCAGTGGGAGTAGAGGAAATCACTATAACTGGTTTAGAGGGTGGACAAAGGCTTACACTTCACCTGCAGGCTGGCACTGGGCCGAAGAGTGGACTCCACAGGCCTCTCTTCAGCGCACTCCTGGACCTGTGAAGATCGGAAGAAGGACTGGCCTTCTTTCTGAAACCTGAGGGAAGATTGGACCTGCTTGCCTTGTACCTAGGACCACAAAAGGGACTCCAAGGGTCAGTTGGCTGGCCTACAGTCTGAGCTACAAGGCACAGCCATCTTCAAGAGGCCACTCTCCCTGCAACTGTCTAGCTGATCAGTTCACACTAGACCTGTCCTGGACCCTGCTGCTGGCCTCTGTTGGAGTGAGTCCTAATCCCCAAGTGATGTCCCCCACATCCACAACACTTATCTGCTGTTTGAGTGTACTCCTCCTGTCCCCAAACTGCAAAAAGTGGGACTTACAAACTTTTTGCCGATTTTCTGCCTGGAGAACCATTGGAGACCAGGATCACCTTCAAAGCTGCAGACATCAGCGTTGAACTGGCAGTTGGCCTCAGCTTGCAGGTTTGTCGTGCTGAAGGGAATCTGACTTTCAGAAAGTCTTAAAGTCTGAACGTAGAAGGCTTTATCGGGACTAACGTCAAGCAACATCTGTTCCACATCAAGGCCTTTTCAGGCACACACTTAAGACTTGACTCACCCGTAGCTTTTCTACCTTTATTGATGACCGCACCGTGCTCCCCTCTCTTCCCTCTCTTCCCTCTCTTCAGCAAACAGCTGTTGTTGACCCTTGCTTCAGATCCAGCTTGCAGCTTGCCTCACGAATATCTCGTTTATGACCACTTTTTGTCTGTAATAGATTTGATTTCAGAAGGTAAACTTTTCATCTAGATTAATCTTGCCCCTGTATCCAATCCATGCTCCAGGCTTAGTCAGCCTTAACATTTGACTTTGACCTAGTCTCTAGCGACCAGATAACCACAGTTGGCGCTTTGTACTTTTTGGCACTATTTTCAATTATACAGATTGGATTTTGGTTGTTTTGGTGTCAGTAAGTTCATTTAAAAGTTATCTATGTTTCTAAATTGGTTTAGGCTTTTTTCTTGTGTTTTGTTTTCCCTTTATTACTGTTTGAGTAGTGCACAAATAATCTACATGTTACCTTTAAGTGAAGTCTGCTTCTTTGTGCCAAGCTATGTGAGGGTTAAGCACATGTTTATTTATTGATGCTAGTGGTTTAGTTTGAAAAGGATGTCAATTAAGGTTCAAAGGGGGTGGTGATGGACGGAGCATCTGAACCAATCAAAACAATCACACCCAGTCAACAGATCTGGGTTTAATGCATCACCGTTCTTTAGCCCACTCTGCCACCCCAGGTCAGACATGGCCATATGCAAATCAGTCTGACCCTGTGCCTCATGGTAACAGTCCAGCCCAAACTGACAAGCCATGCCCTCTCTGGACCGGAAACAAGCTTCCTAGGACCGGTGTCCGGCATTTCTGCCGTCTTCAGCCAGGCTTGCTTGAATCCAGTGGCAAAGTGAGCAAGGGACTCACGTCTGAGCATACCCTGCCAACTTATGGCAAACAAAGCGGTACAAAAGGGGGTGGTGATGGACGGAGCATATGAACCAATCAAAACACTCACACCCAGTCAATAGTTCTGGGTTTAATCCATCACCGTTCTTTAGCCCGCTCTGCCACCCCAGTTCAGACATGGCCATATGCAAATCAGTCTGACCCTGCGCCTCATGGGAACAGTCCAGCCCGAACTGCCAAGCCATGCCTTCCCTGGACAGGAAACAAGCTTCCTAGGACCGGTTTCTGGCATTTCAGCCGTCTTCAGCCAGGCTTGCTTGAATCCAGTGGCAAAGTGAGCAAGGGACTCACGTCTGAGCATACCCTGCCAACCTATGGTGAACAAAGCGGTACAAAAAGGGGTGGTGATGGACGGAGCATCTGAACCAATTAAAACACTCACACTCAGTCAACAGATCTGGGTTTAATCTATCACCGTTCTTTAGCCCACTCTGCCACCCCAGTTCAGACATGGCATATGCAAATCAGTCTGACCCTGTGCCTCATGGGAACAGTCCAGCCCGAACTGCCAAGCCATGCCTTCCCTGGACTGGAAACAAGCTTACTCGGACCAGTTTCTGGCATTTCAGCCATCTTCAGCCAGGCTTGCTTAAATGCAGTGGCAAAGTGAGCAAGGGACTCACATCTGAGCATACCCTGCCAACTTATGGCGAACAAAGCGGTACAAAAGGGGGTGGTGATGGACGGAGCATCTGAACCAATCAAAACACTCACACCCAGTCAACAGATCAGGGTTTAATCCATCACCGTTCTTTAGCCCACTCTGCCACCCCAGTTCAGACATGGCCATATGCGAATCAGTCTGACCCTGTGCCTCATAGGAACAGTCCAGCCTGATGCTCCGTCCATCACCACCCCCTTTTGTACCGCTTTGTTCGCCATAAGTTGGTAGGGTATGCTCAGACATGGGTCCCTTGCTCACTTTGCCACTGGATTCAAGCAAGCCTGGCTGAAGACTGCTGTAATGCCAGAAACCGGTCCTAGGAAGCTTGAATCCGGTCCGGGGAAGGCATGGCTTGGCAGTTCGGGCTGGACTGTTCCAGTGATGGATTAAACCCAGATCTGTTGATTGGGTGTGAGTGTTTGATTGGTTCAGATGCTCCGTCCATCACCATCCCCTTTTGTACCGTGGATGTCAATTAAGGCATGTGCTACAACTGTACTGATTTGGACGTTAATCAGTAAAGTTATGTGAGCCAACCAGGAGGAACTGGATGTAACATGGTAAGAAGTGTTGTCCTAAGGTTAGAAAAATCTTCTGTAGACAGATAAAGGTTTCTTGGGCTCTGGTGTGAAAACATACATCTGACAACGAGGCATTGCCACTGACCAATTTGGAAATAACCAAAGTTTAGTAGACACCTTGAACTTATTAGGAGCCAAAATATCATAAGGGAAAAGATGTACGATGTATGAAAACACGACTACATTTAGTAATTGATATAAAGGTCTCTTTAATATATCTGTATATGCGCTTCACATTTTGCTTGAGATGGCCATCAAAATCAGAAGAAAGTGCTCCTCGTTTTTCTATGAACTCAATATTTGTAAAGTTCTCTGCAGGAGCTCCTGCACATACTAAATATCCGGAACTCTTTAGCTAAATTGAGAAATGTATGCACTGGGCTTTAGTGCATAATCTTTGCTATCAATATTCATACAGACTAGTATCTAATGTGACCTGAGTTTTGTTTGCATTTATTACAAAGGATAATTCCATTCCATGTAGTTATTCTGCAAACAGAGTGGTGATGTGGAATTTCTGTAAAAGTAAATACACTCTCATTTGGAATTCGCCAGCAAACGTTATTATGTAGCCATGGAGGGCTTAAGAGAGAGCTGCTGTAAGTGTGCTTAGAAGTTAGCGTCCCCAGAAAGTTAAGCCAGAAAATAAATCATTTCTTCAGAATAATACATTGAACCAGATTATAGGAACAGGGAATATGGTCTAATTTGTTTGACAACTGCTGCAAACGGGCAGACTTAGCTGGCACACACAAGTTATTGTAGCTGAAAAAGTTTGAAAATGAATGCCTTAAGGAATCATTGTTTTGTCTCCTCGGAAACAAAAAGTAAAATAGTAGACTTTTTTCAACACCATGATTGCATAAAAGGTACTAATGCGGGCACCTCGGTATTTGATGGCTACGGAATGTTTCCTGGCCAGCAGAGTTCTGCACTATGGCAGGCGCGGTCCATGCAAGTAACAGTGGCGGGGTGGTGGGCCGTGTGGGGGGATTTCGAGTGACAATGCAGGGGGAAAATTAAATAAATAAATAATTTTCCCTCTGCATCATTCCTCGAAATACCCGCACACACGCGGCCCCACCTTCCCACCGCTCTTACCTGCATGGACCACTGCTGCACTATGGCAGCAACAGCATGACGTAAATTAAGATTCTCTGATGCACATTGACATTCACAGAGTTGTTTGGGGTTTCAATTTATATGTAGACTAGCAGCCCGTCCCGACGTTGTCCGGGTATGAATTGCTGCCGGCCAGTAGTATATCGTTTTGATAGCATTTCTTATCTGTGACATGCCTGTGAAACGCTCCGATTCACAGTGCACTGCTGATGCACTTAAGAGTGCGCGTTCAGTTGTGTGTGAACTCGAGTTTCCCTACTTTTTTTTTCCTTGCAATATTATTTAGCGCGAACTCGAAAACATGGCATGAACACAATTTACATTACAGAAGAACACATTCATTTGTGGTAGGCACGGGGAGACAAAGCGATTTGCCTGGAATCACAGGATGTTGAGCTGATGCCGAGATTCGAACGTACCTCCCCAGCTCTAAAGTTCACAATTCTAGAACTTATGGCGGGAGGTGTGTCTAAAAGTGTATGTTGGTGCTGGCCATCAATGAGAGAGAC
This sequence comes from Lissotriton helveticus, assembly GCF_964261635.1. Taxonomy (NCBI): domain Eukaryota; kingdom Metazoa; phylum Chordata; class Amphibia; order Caudata; family Salamandridae; genus Lissotriton; species Lissotriton helveticus. Next base: position 916,316,881 of record NC_136067.1, read on the forward strand.
CTGTGCATTTTTCAAATGGGTGGTGAAAAAATATGAGTATGTTGCTGGAGATGTGGGCCGCCGTGCCACCAATGTACTTACCGGGGGAGGGTAAACACCCATTATTCCGCAACTTTCTTTCCGCATACCATCGCTCCGCATACTTTCGTTACGAAAGTACCATGACTCCGCAATGCCATTATAACGCATGGCATTACATTTTATATGCTTTTATCACGCATACATTTACAACGAAATTCATTGTAAATGCATGAATTGTAAAAGCATGTTTTTTTTAATGTTTGGATAAGGTAAGTATGGGTATAGGGGTATATGTTTTGGGGTACTGAGGTATATGTTTTGGGGTGTTTGGGTATTTTAAGGGTTCAGATATCGTTTTGGGTTATGGGGTAGAGGGGTAGTTTTAGGGTTTAGGGATAGGTATGGGTTTTGGGGTACAGGGGTATTTTCAGGGTTCAGGGCTAGGTTTGGGTTTTGGGGTATAGGGGTATTTTTAGGGTTCAGGGGTAGGTTTGGGTTTTGGGGTACAGGGGTATTTTAAGGGTTCAGGGCTAGGTTTGGGTTTTGGGGTACAGGGGTATTTTTAGGGTTCAGGGCTAGGTTTGGGTTTTGGGGTACAGGGGTATTTTAGGGTTCAGGGGTAGGTTTGGGTTTTGGGGTACAGGGTTATTTTTTGGGTTCAGGGCTAGGTTTGGGTTTTAGGGTACAGGGGTATTTTTAGGGTTCAGGGGTAGGTTTGGGTTTTGGGGTACAGGGGTATTTTAAGGGTTCAGGGCTAGGTTTGGGTTTTGGGGTACAGGGGTATTTTAGGGTTCAGGGGTAGGTTTGGGTTTTGGGGTACAGTGGTATTTTTAGGGTTCAGGGCTAGGTTTGGGTTTTGGGGTACAGGGGTATTTTTAGGGTCATCAGTAGGTTTGGGTTTTGAGGTACAGGGGTATTTATAGGGTACAGGGCTAGGTTTGGGTTTTGGGGTACAGGGGTATTTTTAGGGTTTAGGGATAGGTTTGGGTTTTGGGGTACAGGGTATATTTATAGTGTTAACATTGGTTGGTGTTGGGGTATTTTAAGGAGTAAGGGTGGGTTACGATTATGGGGTGCAGGGGTATTTAAAGGGAGCAGGGTGGGATTAGCACACGATATGAGACATGGCATGAAGGACGGAACGTACCACACGCCTACCGCGTTTGTCACGCCCACAGCACATGCCCACAGCACAACGCAGACACGCCCACAAGGGACTACTTTGCTGACGCGGTTCTTTTACCTTTTAAATGTATATGGTGGGCGTCTGCATAGCCTATGTCCTTCTGCTGCAACTGCCCTTTCCAACACTGTATTGGGTGTTGTGATTGGTGCTGTGGTTCCTGAGATTACCCGCCTCAGAGGTTTGGGCTCTCTCTTTATTATATTAGTATGGATTAGACTACGGTAGCACCACCCTCTGTGGTTTCCCTAAATACAAACTGGCTCCGCTGAGAGCAGCATTTAATGCTGCGGCTAGACTGGTATCAGGAACCAAAAGAAATAGTCACATCTCTCCAACCTTGAAAGTCCTGAATTGGTTGCCCTATGAGGCAAGAATACACCTTAAAGTGGCCAGCACACACAAAGCAATTCACAACAATACACCCCGTTATTTGGCTCTAAAGTTGGGAAGGTCTGGAGGCTGTAGACGACTTCGAAGTGCGAGCACCTTCCCCCTGAAATCTCAATCATTCCATAAGAAGAGAACCGGTTGGAGAGCTTTCTCAGGGATTGCACCAAAGATTTGGAACTCCTTACCTCCAATTGAGCGTGAAATCACTTCCCAATTACCGCATTCAAAAAAGATGTAAAAATGCAACTAATGAACAAATTCATGCCCTACGTTTTAAATTCTAGGATGTCACCGAGTCATCTTTATGATCCGAATACCATTGCCTATCTCAGGTGGAATGGATGAGTCTATTTTATGTAAGACTAATATCACAACCCTTATTGTTCAATAACTGTTTGAAGTGTAAAGTTTAGCAGGTGGTGGGTCCATCTCGGTGTTATCTATATACATTTTAGCCATTTTTGATTCGATCATGGTTATAATGTATATGTTTACTAGCACGATCACCTATTGTTCATTAACAGTCTATTGTACTACGCCTTGCTGTTTCCCGGTCCTCTCTGTTTGTTATTCTTATATTTTATATTTCTTTTGTACGAACTGACACTTTTGAATATATGTATAACACCTTACCCATTTATGTTCTTATACTGTAAAGTGCTCTGATACCCTCGTGGGTCACGTTTGCGCTATATAAAAGTGTATAAATAAATAAACAATGGCATTTTTGCTTAATTTGTAAAATAATAAGTGCCTGTGCCTGTAGGCTCCTCAGAAGCCTGCAGCTGGTGCAATTAAATGTCAGCCCACCCAATACCAAGGCTGCCTGGTGTTGAATCCCCCTCATGGCTCGTTAATCCACTGCCAGACACTCCCTGCCCCTTTATATGACTATTGCAGGTCCCTGATTTCTACCTTTATCACGTTTTTCCGTCTTTTAGCTTTGTTCATTTTTCTCTTTTGCGCTCGATAAATGTCTGATACAGAAATATAAGCGCCACTCGGCAAAAATAAGTGCCTGTGTACCCCACCAGCCACCAATGGCTCAAGGTAAAGATGATCTTTTTTGTAGGTAAGAGTTGGAATAGAGTTGTTTTGTTTTTATTTATGATGATGAATGCAGGAGGTGGACACCAGCACTCATTTTTGGGGGCTGGGACTCTTATTGTAATCATCAGATTTAAATCCAGAGGAAGAGAGAGAAAGGTTGCAAAGGGAGAAACAAGGTGGGTGGCAAAATTAGAAAAAAATTTACAAAAGCTAACAGGGAAGAAAGAGAACTTAGTGGAGTGAGATAAAGAGACAGGAAGTGTGGGCTGCAGTAAAAATAAGCATGCGGTCAGAATGAAGACGAAGCAGGGTGGGTATTCAGCAACCCCTGATATTCGGTAGTGTTAATGATGAGGTCTTAAGAAAAACTTTGGGCATCAGCCACAATAAGCTCTTGTGAGGACCAACATGAATGGCGCCTGTAGAGGAAGACCACTGTATTGGCCATGTTTTCCTTGCCTAGGGTCACATTTGATTTGTCTAGGTCCATTTCTTACAGTAATATAGTGAATGCAGTATCCTTCAATCCATTCTTTTTACCTAATATTCCTTACATTAAACAATGAAGATCTGCCTCTTCCAACTCAGTTTAAGAACTCCTCAGCACATCCTACACTCCCTGTCTTGTTTGTCTCCAACAGAGTCATGTTGTTGGTGAACAATTTCATTTTATGGGGTGTTCGTAAAGTCAATAAATTCGGTATCAGATTAGTGCATATTCTTAATTTTTGTTTTAGGGATAAAGCGTGTATTTTGATAGGATATTTGGCCCTAGAACATGTCTAGTGATTGTCATGGCTGTAATCTAGTCAGTATGGAGCAATTTTTGTACCACAGCCCGAGCATCATTAGGTCATTCCCTGAAAGAGAGCACAGTCTGACTCTGGCACCTGGAACTATTCCATAGACTTCAACAGTGGCTGAACTCAGAAAATTCACAACACTGTAATTAAAGTTGAAAATTGATTTCCATTGATTCTTTTTTAGCACTCCTAAAGGTCTACAGTAAACACTGCAAAAAAGTTCAGTATACGGCAAAATATTTTTTGCCAAGATTTAGACAATGTTTGCAGGGGCACATTATTAGGAGTCCAAAAAGGAAGCTTTCTTTATTGGGAAACCCATTGGAAATTTTCTCTGTGAAAAATATTTGAATGAAAGCACAACCGATTTGATGGAAACTAGACATTGACTTCATTCAGTGATTTTTGCCAGTTTTGATGAATTTGCAATGGAATCCAACTGTCTGTGAGATACAAGCAAACATTTAGCACATGCACATGCTATATACATTTTAGTTCAATGTTTGTGCTCATGAGGAATGCCCAAAACATGATATATGTGAATTGAGATGGTTAACTTAATATACTCCTCATATGTACAACTCACAAACACTGGCCTTTAGTGATAATTAACAGCTGTGCACATGGGATTGATCAGATTTGACTAAAACGTTCAACAGAGCAAATATTTTTAGGTGCATGATTACAATGGATTATGAAACCTGAGTTCACAGATTAACATGCCATCATTGGAGTAATCCAACTAAGGGCCTCATTATGATGTCAGACGGAAAGACTCCGAATTGCATTCAGATTTTCCTAACCTGCATCGGAACCCATGTTTCCGACTGCCTCTGAAACAATTCGAAACGACTGTTACAATAGAAGGAAACTGTTCAGTCAACCTGACTTGGTTACGACCAGCATTCAGAGAATTCGAGTTAGTCGGAGTAGATTCGTACAGCTCAATGGACAGCGTTTCCGACCGACCAATTACGAAGTCGGATTCCGACAGCCTTTTCGACTCAGTCTGTCTGACACAAAAAGGCTGTTGGAAACTGACTTTGGGGGTCCCTAGCAGGCCACTCTTCACCCGGAGGCCTCCGGTTGGGGCCCATGGAACCCCTCTTTCAGACCATGCACTGTGTGGCAGGCACCTTGGGGTGCCCGCCACAGGGTGCAGGGTTTCCGCAACCACCCCTTTTTGCAATGGGGGCCTGTGTTGTCTGTCTGAACATAGGCTCCCATTGAAGTCAATGGGAGTCCGACCGAATGGTGTTTGGAACCATCATAATTGGTTGGTTGGACACCCCAAACATGAGTCGGTTGGAAACAAATCCGACAAGGAGTCAGTTAGAATGCTTTCAGACCGACATTGTAATGAGGACCTAACTTGTAGACTTCAGGGCATGTCTGCCTAAGTAACTAGAAAACAAAAAGTGGTCATAAACATTGACAGCACACCATTTGGTATAGGATTTGGGGTCATGTATGAGCCAAAAAAATAGTGGCAAATGACTGATTGTGAAAACTTGAGATTTGCATAAAATTTAGATTTTATGTCCTGAGGCTGCTGCATGGCTGGCCACCAGTATGTACATACATATATGCTTTTACCAAGAACCTGAAGTAATTGTGATCACTGTGATACCCCATTTTGGTATGATAATCAGTTCTGAGATTAAAATAATGCAGCAAAATTATGATTACAATCAAGTATTGAACACCTTAAAATGGTGGCCTAAGGCTGAGCGCATAGCTATCCAAATGGGGACACATGTATTTTGGAACCATGGAAATGTAAAGAAAGTGATCCTTATTAATGTTTTGTGGGTTGATGAGGTCTATTAACTGGACCATAGGCTGGAATGAAGGGTAATCCCAGCAGTTTGATCCCGTTTGGCAGAGGTTGTGCCTTGGATTTAAGGGAGACTTTATTATGGTGAAACATTTCAAATAACTTTCAAGTATTCAAACGTACTTTAGTTAAGGTTGAGTTAAGGGTTGTATGTCAGAACCACGCAGGTATTTCCCATGCATGCTTAGCTTCACGGTCCAAACCACAAATGCGTCTTTACAATGCATTCCTTTACCACGCAAGTCATTACAATGACTTTCCTTAGGGAAAGTGCTGAATAGTTTCATTTTCTATTCCAACTCCAGCCTGTGCAATAGTAGGGAAAGTGATGGACTTAAAGTACAACATCAGTCCAGCAAAGCTTTCCTTAAGGCATGTCATTGTAACGACTTGTGTGGTTAAGAAAAGCGTTTTAAAGATGCATTTGTGGTTCAGACCATGGTGTTAAGGCACAGCGTGGTTTGAGCAGCGATGTTAAGGCTGTTTTCCTCAGTTAAGGGATTGCTTATATCAGTGCAAAAAAAATAAATATATCAACATTTGATGGTGTAAAAAATGCAGTGAGAAGCAATATGCACCCAATGGTGTGAGAATATAAGCGACATAGAATATTGAAGGCAAATGGGAGACAATTTGATCATGCTAAACATGCCTGCATTATTTTGTCAGGACGGCCTCTACGAAGGACGTGTATATGTCTGATTAATACTATTCAAGTCTCTCACATCTCTTTGCCTAACCCTATTTGCAAGAGGAACTATCAAAAGCTGCTCCAAAGACTCAATATCTGTATTGTGTTTTTCTTCTCTAAGCCTTCCAATTCTGCCTTATGTAGGCTCATAAGAAGTGGAAGTGGACGACAAGTGAGTCATTATTCCTATACTTGTGTTGCAAAATTTCATTATAGATTTTTTAGCAAGCCTGCTCTGTTAGGAAGGGCAAGCCATTTAACATGGCTAACACCAGTATATGAGGCCAGATGCTGTAAGGTTACTGGCTCAGATTCCGCAAAAGCTTCTGTCATTCCTGGTTCTGTGGTGTTCTTAGTAAATGTAAGCCTGAGTAATCTTATATGCAATTGGAACCAGGTCCTCCTTCAAAAAGCTCTTTGAGTTAAATATCTTTTATATCCCCATATTTATCATGAAAAACACGCACAAAATCAGTAGAGATTTAATCTCCCTTTAGAAATGCCTCTAGCCGCATGACCAAATCTAGAGCGCAGAGATCCAGCTTAGGGTTAGAAAGCTTACAAAACTTTCGTGGTGAAATAAAATTTTTGCTTACCACTACTAATTTTATCGGGTGTGCATAAACACTTCCTTTTGAGCTTAAAAATCAGTAATGATGGACAAAAGAACTGATGTTTTTTGGAAATGTTTAACTGAATTCAGTGTATATATATACTAGAATTGTAGGTGGTCTTGTGTTTGAGAAGTTAGTCAGTCAAAAATATTACCTGCAAAAAGGAGGAACACCGACTAAAATTATGATAAGTTGAATTCCCAACAACTTCCCAACAGACCGCCCCACAACCCCCATCCGCACCGCACAGATGCACTTCTTTCCGATGAAAGAGGTAAAATATCTACTCACTAAAGTCAAATCTCGGTCCGCCCTAGATGTACTTCCTGCAAACATATCCTTCCGACTAGCGCAACAGCTAGTCACACCGATCTGCACTGTCCTCAACAGCTCTTTGAGAGCAGGCAGACTCCCCCCAGAATGGAAATCAGCACAAGTAGTTCCCATTCGTACAAAAAACAAAATCCCCGCTTCCGAGCTGTCAAACTATCGACCCATCTCACTGCTCCCCTTCAGAGCAAACTCCTTGAAAAACATATAAACAGGCACTTGTCCGACTATGTGGAAACCTCACATTGCCTGGATGTCTCCCAGTCTGGTTTCCGGGCCAAACTCAGTACTGAGTCCGCCCCGATAGAGGTAACTGATAACATCAGAATGGACCTGGACAAGGAGCAGCATTTGACACCATCTCTCACCAAATCCTCCTGGAGAGCCTCCAGGACATCGGGGTCCAAGGGGTTGCTCTAAAATGGTTGACAGACTTTCTAACAGATAGAACGCAGACATTCACTTTGGGTACTTTAAGATCCAAGACCACCAAAGTCACCAAGGGAGTACCCCAGGGCTTTACCCTCTTTAACATTTATACGTTACTCCCTTGGAAAATCTGATGAGAACCCTGGGATTCAGACCCATCTCTTACGCAGACGACACCTAGCTCCTACTCACCTTCGACAAATCTAATCCCAACATAAAATTCTCCTTCTCGGAGGGCATGAAGACCATCGCTGCCTGGATGAGAGCTAAATACCTACAACTTAATGCCAAGAAATTGGAGGTCATGTTGTTTGGAGGTGCAGCAATAAGCTGGTCTCCCAGCTGGTGGCCGGAGGAACTGGGATCTGCTCCCACTCCAAAAGGAGTGGTCAAGAACCTAGGAATCCGTATCGACCAGAATCTTACCCTTGAAACAAACGCCACTACCACCGCTGGTACCTGCTATAACACACTCAGCCTTCTTAGAAGAATGTATCCCATGCTACCATCCTCCACAAGACAAACCTTAATGCAGGCTCTTGTGCTTAGCTGTCTGGACTATTGCAATGCACTGGTAATCTCTGCCAGTGAGGCTTCCTTAAACAAGTTGCAGGTAGTCCAGAACATGGCAGCCCGACTAGTAGAAAACACCCCCCCCCCCCCAGAACGGCCTCCTCACCACTTCTTAACAAACTACATTGGCTTCCGATGAGATAGCGGGTGAAATTCAAGATTTGCTGAACAGTCTTCAAAGACCTTAATGACCTAGGACCTACCTACCTGACGGACAAGCTGTTAAAATACACCCCCTCCCGGCCCCTTCGATCCAGTTCCAAGCTACTTCTCTGTACTTCCCGAATAAAAAAAGCTCGGTCGTGTGGCAAAGCCTTTTCTCACCTAGCCCAACCCTCTGGAACAATCTTCCCTGCCAGGTACGCAACTGTCAGAGCCGTCCCCTTTTTAGGAAACTGCTAAAGACTCTTCACTTCTAAAGGTCCACTTATCTGACTATAACACGCTGTCCTAGCGCAGAGATACCCCTTAACGGGGTGATTCAGGCACTATATAAACTAAACTAAACTAAACATTGGTGACAAAAAACAAGATCAAAGAATGTATTAGTAGAGGATTTACCCAGTGGCGGCTGCTGACGTTTGAGAGTGGTGAGGCATAATATCTTTCACATGAGTGAGAAACCAGTGAATTAGAGAGCCACAATGTTCCAAGGTTTACATTGTGCAATGTGACAACAGAAAATGCGGGCTTAATAAAGGTCTTCACTAAATTGTGTGATCCTAGGCAATCTTATTTCTTCTAACCTTTTTTTCATTATCACATATGAGAGCACTTTGAAATACACAAGTTCAGGATATGCGCCATGTTGTTTCATATATAATAGGAACCTAGGCCACGTGTGCAGTGGCCATGACAACTGATCTGCCCCTTAGTTCACAAATAGCATTGTGTCAGGGTGGGAGGCAGGAATGTCTTGAAGATCATATTTATAAACTATCACTTTTACTAGAGGTGTACCCACGTCCTCTCTCTCCATGAGACGTTCACGTCCTCCAAACTGGAGAGGTAGAAGGAAGGACGTGAGCACATTGCCCCCCTCCCCCACTGAAGAGTAAAACTATCCCAGGAATCAAACAGAAATGGCTGTCTCCTGTCTCTAGTACACACACGCAAACTTGTTAGAAATAAGAAAAAGTGCACATTTATAAGAACATTTGGCAAATAAAACTCTCAAAAAAATTGCTTTTCCAAATGAATAGAAAGACTGTCTACACCAAAACGATCCGTGCAAATGAATGTTCATTTACAAATGAAATCATTTGCATGATTGGGAAAGTCAGTGATAGAACACACTCCGAGACAACTCCTATAGAAGTCTCTGCACTCTTGCAAACATACGCTCAAAAATAGTCTTGCGTAAATCAAATCGTTCTGTTTGAAAAGCAATGTTTTCACGCAGACAAATCCTTTGTTGTATTATAAATGTACTGAAGTAATTATAGGATGCGTTCTTTTGAGTCCTCGTAGAGTGTTGTGCTCAGTTACTTATCACAAAGTTCTAACGGTAGGGAAACAGGTAACAATGTAAACAGGCCAGTATTAAGCTAAGTAAGTCAATGCCAGCTGTGGCATAATGAATCACGTTTATCATTTGAAGCTTTTTCCTCCCAGAATCCCGGCGGGTCACAATGTATTGTCATAAATAAATGTACCTACCTCTCTCAGACATCCATTCCCTTCTACTAGGAAACAGTAACAGCACCAGAGGTCGCACTATAGTTCCTCAAAGCATCGCTCTTTTCTCACAACTATGAAAATATGCAAAGATAACGAAGTTCTATACAACTAGACATTTGTAGGAAATTCAGAATTTTGTGACCCGTTTAATATCGCATTTTCAAATTTTGCTATGCTACTCTGACTTGGCATGTCTTTCTTTTACAAGTGTGGAGTCATGCTCAAGGAAAAGTTACATAAGGCATGCATTCTTGTACAAACGGCTTGCCAGCTACTGGCTTGTGCACCAAGTGTGGGAAACACGGGGCTGGTAGGGAACGGTGGAAGATGAGTGGTGGAGGTGTGGTGGGGTGGGTGGGGGGTGGGAGGGAGTGTTGAAATTAAAAAAATAAAGATAAATATAGAAAACGTACATGCTGATAGAGTCGCGAGCCGCCGCCTCTTCACCGCCTCTCCTCGTCGCAGGAAGTACCTGGGCTCCCAGGCTGTCCAAGCCAATGACAATGCTGCACTATAGGATTGTGATTGGTTCCCCTTATCACAACGCTGCATTGCAGAATTGTGATTGGTCTGAGCACCGTGGTTTGGTGCTCAGATGGGGACAGGGAGCCTGTGCAATACAGCCTGGTGGGGAACATGCAAAGTGCACATGAATGTTTGGCCGGTCAAAGACAGGCGGTCAAACATTCATGCGCACTTTGAGTGTGCTCAGCACTCCTCACACTGGCCCCTGCTATGGCCAGCCCTGCCCCTCCCTGCACATAGGAAGGGAAAAATAAAAGGATAATAACGTTAAGTTAATATCATTTTATTTTTCCTCTGCACTGCTCTTAAAGCATTGGGGCGACGCTCTCTGTCTTGGCAGAGGAGCCACCCCTGGATTTACCAGGGGCAAATACTCTACAATTGCACTACAAATACTCAATGACTTAAGAAGAATATGCAAGTGACCATTGGAGACCAAGATTTCTTTTTTCTTTTTCGTTTTTTTATTTTATCTAGCTTTATTCACTATACACAGAGAATTAGTGGGTAAATAGTCCTATCGATTTGGTCCAGGAAAGCAACATTCTAATAGGGCATTTTTGTATGCTTTTTTCTAAATATTTTGAATGTAAATTACAGATGCTCTAGAGACTTCCTCATGTTCTCTTTCGAGCTTTAGTGTCACTACTTTCCGTCGGGCACTTCTTACAAAAGTCCTACATTACTCCTTGGCATTACTCCTTGGCATTACTCCTTGGCATTATTACAAAATGTGCCACTGGATGTGTCAATAGCGTTTTACATTCAGGGGCATATTTATTAAAAAGTCATGCAGTATAGCAAGCCACCTTGCTGCGCTGCGTGACAGGGAAAGGGAAGAAATGGAACGTATTTAACACAATACGGTGCATTCCTGTCTTTTCCTAGTGCTGGCGCACAATATGCTGACTAGTGCCAATGCAAGGATGCCTGCAACCATGCTAGGGTGTCTGTGTTATTAAGCAGGATTGTTTTTGTGCAGGCAGGCACACCTTCATGCACAAAAACATTTCCTGAGGCAATGTACTCTTTCTTTGTGTGCTGCACATATGGAAAGAGAAAAAAATGAGGAGAAATAAAGATATTTCTCCTCGATATGCCTCCCCTGTGAATGTGCAGCATTTTGGTGAATTTCTAGGCCTACTAGTAATTATCAATCCAGGAATGCACCAAAAATAATGGATGTTGCATGGGGATACCCAGGCACCACCCATGCAATGCTTTCCTGGGGCAGAGTACCGCAAAGCAGCAATTTGCGCTGCATTGAGATACTCTACATTTATCAAGTCACTTAGGGCCATGCAAGATGGCCTTGCGTGGCTTGATAAATCTATCTTATGAGTTGCGTCACTCTTGCCGCCCATTGTGTGGTGCAAGGGCGACTCAAATTATGGTTAAATATTGCCCTGAATGTCTCCCTTTCCAAACTTTCTTTGTGACAATGAGGGATTACAAACAGAGGGCCTTATTTATGAAAACTGTTGCATCGCTGCGTGAAAAGAGCAATGCTACATTTTTCATTGCGCCCTCCTTGCGACATGATCGATGCGTCATATTTACTGTAAGGCGCATCACGTACGTATTACTGACATATCTGGCAGCGCATAACTGACACATTGCTGGTGTTGTGTCAGAAGCATGATGCAACACCGACAATGCAGGGGGGAGGGCTATTATTATAGCACTGCGTCAGTCTTACACCTGCTGTGAGGCATGCATAGGATATTGACGAAATGACGTCCTAGGAGTGGTGCACTGAAATCTCATAGATTTCAATGCGCAACTTCTACGAGGCTTTTTGTGGTGGAATGCCCACCTTGCATACATTATACCTGGTGCAGGGGTTTACAAAGTTATGCATCTGCCTGGACGGGTCACTTTGTAAATAGGGCGCAAAATGGCGAATTTTAACGCCATCGGTGCATCACAAAAATTGACGCGCAGGAGGCTCAAAAGTGGTGCAAGGCCTCATAAACAAGGCTCAGAATATCTGCATCAAATTGCACATATATCAGGTTTTACTGCATGTTAGCACCAGGAAATGTTCGACAGATATGACCTGCTGAAGTTGAGCCAGGAGAAGGCGCGCTGTATGTAACCCACAAATCACATTTCGCATCCTTAGACAAACCGAGATTTACGCAGGGATCGGACTTTGCAGACACACTTCACTCAGGATCGTAGGCAAAAATATGCCCCACTGTTCAACCAGGGATCTCAGAGGCTTCTGAATGAAGCCCCCAGCAATCTGCTACAGGTAATACGAGTCACTGGGGTAAGCAAGCATGTAGTTCATTTATTCCATTTTAACAGTACCCCTATCCAAGGAGCCATTGATCAGGAAACAGCATTCGGCTTTCCATTAAGTATGTTGTGCTTTCTCGGTTAAAAAAAAAAGCATAATGAAATTATCATTTTTTAAAGCTGTGAAATGTAAATAATTGATAGCTTGAAGTGAATTCCAACGCTGTAATTCAATCCTGGAAAACTCAGTCTCCCATCCATAATATCAGCAGGGCTACTGAATTACATTACAGCTTGGTATTCAATCATAGACAATGCAGCAGTCCAAGGGAAGTGTGTGAGTGCTGTCGCTTTCCCTCAATATGCCCTTAGCTATTGTCCCTTGACTTATTTGGGTAGGGTTGCATATTTAAAAAATATTTGACCTTGCACATGTAGTACACTGTGTTAGCCTTTACAATGTATTCATATTTTCCTTTAATATTAATTCCTAAGGAATGCCACCTCAGAAAAAAAAATCTGATTTTTTCAAACTGATGTCTTTATTTTGAGAAACAATGCGACGTGTCCTTCAAATTTAACACAAGCTGGCAGTGTCAAGCAGAAATACTACACTTCCTAGGTCAATGATAAATGCACGGTTCCACCGCGCCTATATTTCTAATACTGATCATTGCCTCCACAAATTAATAATTAACTTTGAGATAGTGAAGCGATAGGAAAAAATAAAACATAAATAAAATGCATCAACAAAGCTAAACAAAGAGGCCATGCACATTTTCGTCCTTAAATTGTGGAAGGAACAGCAACACAGGATTAATATCCACTGTGCACATAATCAAAAGCGGGTAAAATCGATTGTCTTCGACCTAGTATGAAGGATTAACATGCTACAATTGCCAGAGGAGGGTTTGGTGAGTTTGAGGATTATGACTTACACTCTTACAGAGAAACCTGGCGAGTGCCCGGTGCCAGTTACTAGGTGTACAGCTCCTCTACCTGCTCCAAAGTGCAACCAAGCGGGCGACTGGCCAGGATCACAAACGTGCTGCACCCTGGTCTGCACCCAGGAATGGACCAACATCACAACAGGTAACAGGCATATACAATATGTAGGATCCACATCTCAAAGCACACGCCACATTGGATCTCTGCAGTCCAAGGATGCTAAATCCGAAAACTAATGATGCCAACTGCTGCATACCCATCTTGTGAATAATTGCTCTCCCCTTTCCAAGCCATGGTTATCCAATCCGGTATTTCAGTGGTCATCAGAAGATAACAGAGAGTAGCTTAGAGAGTGATAGAGATCTGTTGATTATTTCTGGCATCTCTATCTCCGGTGATTTCTGATCTTAGGACATGTCGACACAAACCAGCACTCTCAATCTGTGTCATGTCTCCACCAGAACATAAGCAATTTTTCTTCCTTTCTTATGCTGCTGTAGCTAACTGTAAATGGGAAACGTTTTAGACTCTACTCCATTGAAGGTTTTTGTTACCACCACCCTTGCTAGTACAAGGTTCTACGCATGTGCTATTCTTTCTATGAAGGACCATTTAATATGTTGCATACCATCTTCGCAGAAGCAGATCTTTGCTGAAATACACTCACTTTCTGTATTGTTTAATATACTTATATTTAGCCATCTCTGATATATGCCCTATCCAGCCTCATCTCCAGACTACACATACATATAAGTTCCAGCTTCTTTTGTAATAAGATTTGTGGTGCAAACACTCGACCTTTTTATAGTGCTCCCCCTAAGCTCTTCTGACTAACTGTTATCCTTTTTCAGACATGAATTTTAGTGCCTTTTTCTATCTATTCTGAAAGAGAGGAAGGAGATGAGACATATGAGAGGGGCATTATCTATGTAGCAGTCCGCAGTCAGGAGTTCGCACTAGGTCCATTATAGGGTCCATTCGGTCCTTGCAGTATTTGTATGCATCGCCCACAGTGCCCCATTCAATGGACTTGTTGCCTCCTCTTAGCTAAAAACAATGCCACCTCTTAGCTAAAAATGATGTTAGCCAATCCAAGGCCTGCCCTGTTCCTCCAATATCCCAAGACTGTCCAGCAGCATTCGTGGGGGAACGTGTCAAATGCTGCTGATAAGTCGCGCATAATCAATACATGCACTCCACAGCAACAAGAGTTCCTCTAATGTATTCTGATGCCTCCACCAGTGTATCTCTATACTATATTGGGCGCTCTCTTTTGGTATATTTTTACTAAGTTTACCCATTTTTGCACATTCCACAGCCTTCACTTTATTTTTCAACCTTAATTATGAATATGCTTTTAAACAAGTTTTACATTGCAATTCTACTTGAATTTAAAAATACATAACAATCTGCAGATAATGTGTACCAACCCCCGCTACTGTACATCAGTTTCCTAGGCAATGAAGTAAGCCCTGGTTATAAGCTTGTCACCAGTTCAAATGTTCACTGTAAGAAATTGGATAGTCTATTGAGGTGGGTGACCACTCACCTTAAGGAATAATCACAACCCTTGGGACCTCACAAAGTCATTAAATTAATCCTGTGGTAGCTATGGCAAAGTGCACACAGGCTTAACTTAGGGCAGTGTGTAAAGTACTTATAGAGAACCAAAACAGTAATAACGTCAAAATGCAAAACAATAAATTAAGTGAACAAAATCACACCAAAATGACAAACATCCAATAAGAGGAACCAGAGATATGGTGTTTTAAAGTTTTAAGTGCCAATTTAAAGTCCGGAGGTTTGTAAGTCCCCACCTCCCAACACCCTGGTGATTCCACTGTGTGTGCTCTTAGGACTTTATTAGGTTATTAGATCGACGGCTCCTGATTGTAGTTGCATGCATAAAAAAATATGGTTCTCCAAAGTTACAGTGAAGGCTGAAGCCATAGTGTTGCCATGTTCAGCCACTTGCCTCTCCTAGCCTTATTTAGGTCTGAATTTAGTCAAGACCTTTTAATTTTACTAAAATTATATGTATAACATACTTACATAAATGGACTTTCAGCCACCTATATTCGTCCATTAGTCTATTCCTCTATGTCATTCACATTTTGCTTTCACTCACTACAGCATACAGCATGGGGGAATTGGTCAGACTACTTCAGCCTTAGCTGACTTCACCTTAAGTGACTGCATTTAGCCTTTTGCTAGGAGCACATCTGCACACAAGGTAGTTTCCTTCCGTGCCAGTGTTTTTTTTGTAACGTTATTGTTGCTGTAGTGTTACCTTTGTTTGTATAACCTGATGTGATAGCAGGAGCTTTATACCTGCTGCGAGTACAGGGCACATTCCATCTTCATTGGTTCCTGTCTTCTGCCAATGAGGTTGTAAATTACTTTTGAAGTGGCCTTTATTTATATGACTGCTGCCTTTTCACACTATACCAGCCGCTCACGTGAACTCTGAATATAGGCTCACGAGTTTCTTTATCTTTGCAACCCTGTCTGTCTGTAATCCTTTCTTTCTTTCTTTCTTTCTTTCTTTCTTTCTTTCTTTCTTTCTTTCTTTCTTTCTTTCTTTCTTTCTTCCCTTCCCTTCCCTTCTCTCTTTCTTTCTTTTCTTTCTTTCTCAAAGCCAGGAGGCTGGCAGCCAATGCCAAACTGACAGGTTTTTTAAGTCTCTGTTAGCCACGACCTTTTTTTATTTTACTCAAATTAACTGTATATCATAGTTTCCTTTATGAGTTTTCAGCCAGACTTAATCCCAGTGTCTGTGGTTGTGTCATTCACATTTTTCTTACAACCAATCCAGTATGCATTAAGGGGCAAGGTGTCAGCCAACTTCAGCCATTGGCTGACTTCTCTATGCCTTACGGCTTGCTGCCCTTCCAAAAGGAGCACATCAACATACAAAGAAGTTCCCTTTTAGTGCCCGGGGTACAATGTCAATGTGGGCTTTCTTGAGACCAAAAATTCATTTTTTCCTTTAGGCAATGATTTTGTTTATGAATGCACAGCAGCTTCCCATACAATAAAGGTTTGCAAAAACCCTGATAAAACTGAGCAATTATTGCCAAAAGGCTAGTGACCAAAGCAAGACCTAATCGCTTTGTCAATGTTTGCTTTTGGTTTGAAACACACATAAAGTGATTAGAGGAATGCTTGCTATTTGTCAAACCACTGGCAATAACTTGGAGTAGCATCCCAACCAAACGTTCTTTTGCTTACCATGCCACCTCATTTTGGACCCATCCATATACAAATAAGTCGTGATCCTGCTCCTCAATGGGAACACTCCAGCCCGAACTGCTGGGCCAAGTCCTCCCTGAAGTGGAACACAAGCAACCCAGGACCAGTTTTGCCCTGGTTATGGACTCATCAGTGGGTACAGCTTGGCTCCAGCGAGCATGGGAGCCACATTGGGGCATATCCATGCCCCTTAAGGTGGAAAATGAACTGTGGAAAAGGTGATGGAAGGAATTCTTGCAATTTACTCAATCACTGGGAATTGCTCAGGGTAGCATCCCAAACCATCATTCTATTGATCACCATGCGATCTAAGTGGCCATGGGTATGCTCAGCTGTGTGTTCTTTGCTCACTGTGCCACTGGCGCCAAGCTACAGCCAACCGAAGAGCCCCAATCAGGACAAAACTGGTCTTAGGTTGCTTATGCTCTTGTTCAGAGAGGGCCTGACTTGGCAGTTTGGGCTGAATTGTTCCTATTTGAGCAGGATAAAGACTGATTTGCATATAGCTTTGTCTAATCTAAGGTGGCATGTGGCCAAAAGAATGATGGGTTGGAATGCTACCCTGTGTGATTGCTGCTCTACGAGGTCACGGGTATGCCCACATATGAGTCCCTTGCTCACTGTGCCACTGGAACCAAGTTAAACCCAACCGAAGCACCCCAGTCAGGGAAAAACTGGTCTTGGGTTGCTTGTGCTCTGGTCCGGAGAGGTCCTGGCATGGCAGTTTGGTCTGGACTGTTCCTACTGGAGCAGGGTCAAGACTGATTTGCATATAGCTGCGTTAAATCTGACTTGGCATGGGGGGCAAAAGAATAAAAGGTTGCGATGCCATCCCAAGTAATTGCCAGTGGTTAGACTTATTTGCAAGCATTCGTCCATCATTTTTTGTGAGTTTGATGTACTGCCCTAATTGATTAAGGGTATTCCCAGACATAGGTCTCTTGCTCACTGTGCACCTGAACCCAAGCTACACCTAGCCAAAGAGCCCCAGTCAGGGCTAAACTGGTCTTGGATCCCTTGTGTTCCAGTTAGGAGAGGACCTGGCTTTGCAGTTCAGGCTGGGCTGTTCCTATTGAAGTAGGGTCACACATGATTTGCAAATAGCTGGGTCTAATCTGAGATGGCATGGTCGAAGAAAGACCAATAGGTTGGATTGCTATCACAAGCGATTGCCAGTGGTTAGACTTATTGCAAGAATCCTCCCTTCACCCTTTGAGTGTGTTTTTGTTTTGAAGCTGAGGACAGAAAATTAGAGGCCTGAGAGGAACATGTCTCACCACCTCATTTTTGCAACTGTGGGTGCTGTGCACTGGCGGGACTCAGCCCACCGAAAGCACTGATGGTGAGAATGTGCATATGTATTTCACCATTCATGTGCTGCCTTTGTGGTAAAGTACAGGATCTGCAATGCGGAGAGGGGAAATGCAGTTCCTTTTTCTGGCTTTGCAATTTAAACCTCAGAGTCCTACTGGTGGTTCAGGACCACCACAGTGGAATAAGAAGTGCACCAGGTGCACATTCTATTACATCTCTCTGCTCCACCTGCCTCGCACCCAATTTGCAAAAGTTACCCAGGGCAACTCAATTTGCACCTGTGCTTCCCATTTCTCTGCGCACTAATTCACTTTTTGAGACTATATATGCGCAAATGTGCCCAATACAAATCAGCTCCTAAATCTGACCGGGTCAAAGAAGGTTCCAGAGCATATGGGGTTATGAATTTCTGATAGAATTGCGCTCTTTTAATTCAAGAAATATACGTATTACTAAGAAACAATTATGTGTAGAAAATGAAATGTCTTCCTGAAAGAAAATTAGCGGTGAGAACACTCAAAAAAGGCAGAGTGATGCTTTAGGTCTGTAGATGTCAGAACATCATCAATTATGTCCAAAGAAAATGGAAACGATCATGCATTAGTTTTGCATGGTTTGCAATTGATAAAGAAATAACAAACATTAAAAAGATTTGCCCGGTATTCTTAGAGGAAAAAGAAAATCACAACCAACATGATTAAGGTCCTCATTTAGAATTTGGTAGATAGGATACTCTGGAAAAAACGTGGTGGAGTACCCTGTCCACCATCCTGCCAGTCCTACAGCACTATTTGGAATCCGACTGAGTGTCAAGTTACTGCTGGCGGTGCTCTCGCTGGCTTCGCTGGTGGAATCCTTAGACCAATGGCCCGAAAGACTTGGTGCCATCAGTACACACAACCTTTGGGAGTTTGTTTGTGGAATTCATGGCCGCAGCTTATCTGAAGGGATAGAGATCTCCACCAGTCCAGGAGAGTACTCAACATCTGGTGGACAGTAGTGCACCAGAGTGATGGAGGAAGAGCTCTTTTCCTGCACAAAAACAGTCCTCTGTGGTGTTGTCCTACTTCTACATGTGCTGCAGAATGCAGCACACATAGAAAGAGGAAAAACGAGGAGAAATAACCATATTTCTCTTCGTTATGCCATCCCTAGGGAAGGCATAGCATTTTTACCAATTTACAGGTCTACCACTCATGATAAACCAGGGAACAAGCCACAATCCATGGGATCCACACTCCACCCATGGAATTCCTTCCAGGGTTGGGGTAACACAAGGT
Organism: Lissotriton helveticus; assembly: GCF_964261635.1. Taxonomy (NCBI): domain Eukaryota; kingdom Metazoa; phylum Chordata; class Amphibia; order Caudata; family Salamandridae; genus Lissotriton; species Lissotriton helveticus. Next base: position 916,336,048 of record NC_136067.1, read on the forward strand.
AGTGACTTGCACTGCCTTGCGTTAATCCAGATTAACCAAGCCATGCAAGGTCACTCAGTGGCCTTTTGCAGCTTGGTAAATCTCATTCTAGGTTTTGCATTACTGTGTGTCCCCTTGCGTGGTGCAGAGGCTACACAAAACCTTAAATAAAGATGCCACCATGTTCCAATCCCCTCTACGCTCAGAACTCTGTGCTCCGAGCAGAACCATTAATTTCCCCCTTGCCAAAAACAATGCCATATTTCTGAGACTTCCCTCAATTTCCTAAACTTCTCCTCATGAAAAGTGTTGTTTGAATTGCTTAAAGATTTATGCTTTCACCACTCATTTTCAAACGTTTTGTGGGTTTAAGATACTTTTCTCATTTTAAGATTGAGATTAGCTATTTTACTCATATGGATTGTGCTTTAGGCTTTATGGTCTGTATTGTTATTTGAGAAGAATCAATTGATGATTAATAAAAAAATACTGACAACTAGATTTGAATAAACCGTTAAAACTTGCATGCACATCATAGCATTGGCTCCCAATAGGTGATTTGTAATTGTAATGTATAATCTGAATTTTGATTTGCAGCTTCTGTTTAATTCTTAACCTGGGTCAAAGTTCCAGGGACAAAGGACCCAATAAGAGCAGGAGCTTTATATTCAGGTATGCTGAGACACATATTCTGAATCTTAAACCAAATATTTATTAAGGTCCCAAGCTCCACCAAAGCCCTTCACAAATTATACTTGAAAGGCTGCTTAAGATAAGCAGTTTGAGATGGACTGTCCCTTTTGTCACGGAGCTAAGACTTATTTGTACATTGTTATTTAACATCTGTAATAAAGGGCCATAAAACGTATGCATGGATCTACTGCGGTGCAGGGGAGTCAGTCCATAACAGTACATCCCACATTGTTAAAGAATCAGAACTACCCTGTCATAATCCAGATAGTCCTAGACAATGGCAGCAAGCAAGAACTTTGCGGATTTTAACACTTTGGAGTTAATTAACTTAGAGCTCACTAACTGTAACAAGCGTGGTCAGAATCTCAGGGGTCCCACACAATATTTTTCAGGAGGCAACTGCCACAGATATTTACTTGAGCCTGCATGAATCAAGGGCAGCTAGTCGTCCCTTGGGACAAGCACTGCACCTGTCCTTGGTAGCACAAGAACACCAGACAGCGATACTACTTTCAGCTCTTTCAATTGCTGACCAACTCATGGTAAATATATTGCCCAAGCAGTAGTATTTTTAGGATATATTTTAGAAAAGGTATTTGACTTTAATTTACATAAAGATAATATGCGTAGTAACTTCAGGACTTTTTATGGCACAACTCCCTACTCTTAAGTAAGTAGGGAGACAATAAGTTGTCTATGAAGAAAGGCTACTTGAAGGAATTGTGAGTTGTCAATTTCAAGTTGCACAGTTTGATGCCTTACATAGTTCATGGTAAAGAAGGACTCAACCTAGCTCACTGCAAAGGCACGTTTGGACTACTCGGTCTCAAACTCCTAACCATTAGGTACCAATAGTTCCTTCCATAGATGCAGAGTATAGAAGGACACAGCAAGATGTAGGCACACATGCGCTCCCACCACAGCTAAGCCGCACAGGGAAAATGAGTCACATTCATGGGAGAGAGAGGTGAGGGAACAAGAGGATTTCAGTATCAGTGGGAGTCCCTATGAGACAGTGGTCACATGAATCTAGCCACAATACTTCTCTTTAGAGCCACTTGGGATATAACAGGTGCACTGCGATTGTGGAGTCATGAGAATGCTCTTGCTTCTTGTCAGCATCACTCAAAGAACACATGCATAGCAATTGTGGAGGTGTGTGTGTCCTTGTTTTTAGCACAGCTTCGGGTAACAATACGCTCAAATGGGCCAGGGTCATTTGGGCCATCATGCCTCTCTTCAGCATTGCTCATTAAACCTATTCTTCTGCCAGGCTGGGCATTGCCTCTAGTCTCCAGCTTTAGTAGCTGGAATCTCACTAAACTTCCACATTGGTTTGTGCTCTAGAACAGTGAACATTTGGCTCTATCTTCATCAAAGAGGTTCTTCACAAACGATGTGCTATGCCTGCTTCTTTTTCTTCTAGGTATAGCAGCAAGATTGATCCTGGCTTATAGCCAAAGATTTTGCCAATGGGTCCGCTCTTTCCCCATATAGGTGTGTATAGCTTCTTCCAGTAAAAGATAAACACCTGCTAAGATAAACGGGTCAGTTGTATCCAGTACAGTGGTAGATGGTATCGAACAAACTGGCCACTAACATTTGTAGTTGGCTTCAAACTTTTGGAGAAAGCCAATCCATCCAACATGAACTCCCTTCCTGTATGCAACATCTTTATGCAATGCAGACTGCAGGAGAGCTTTTTCTATGATGACAGTAGTTACTCAAATTTAAAGGCCTGTCCTCAGATTGTACTCCTGACACCAAACAGAGCCAAGTGTTGGTGAACAGCAGATACAAATCTTTACAAATATTTGCAAAATATAATAGATATTTGGTCGGTCAGAATGAGAAAATAAATATAACATTTTCACATTTCTACCGGTTTCCAAAGGTAGGGCCATATTTATGGAAGGGCCGTGGCACTTTTGCATCACACAATGGTGTGCATGCATGGCACAACCCTTAAATGTGTTTTACAAGCCATGCAAAGCCAACTTACGTGACCCTGAGTGGCTTGATAAATCCATGCTAATGCTACGCAGCACAAATTGATGCATTTTGTTACTCTGCCCCAGGGAGGCATTCCATGCGGGGTGCATAGGTGTTCCCATGCAAAACCCATAGTTTTCACACATTCCTAGATTTATCATAAGTGGTGGACATGGGATGCTTCAAAACTGCTACACATCCCTAGGGGAGTTGTGACGACGAGAAATATGTTTTTTCTCCTTGTTTCGCTCTATTTCTATCTAAGCTGAATTCTGCAGCACACATAGAAAGTGCAAAATGCCTCAGGGTATTGCTTTCGTGCAGGAAGGTGCCCCTTCCTGCAAAAAAAAATCCTGCTACCAACGCAGGCCCTCTTGCAACACAGCTGGGAAAAGGTGGGAATGCACCGTATTGTGTTAAATAAGGCACAATCATGCCCTTTCCCTGTCCTGCATCACATCAAGGTGGCTTGAGATACTGCACTGCATGAATTACTCTTAAATATGCCATTTTGGAGTCCCATGATTTTTGTGTTATCTTGCTGCTCTAATAGACAGGATAGCTAAGACACTATTGAGTGGAGTGCTCCACAGACTAATTCCCAGCAGATAGGATCAATCGAAGCCTTTCCACCTGTTGAAGTATAAAATCAATGGAAAAAGCAGAACAGTTCAAAGGGATTTATTGAGCACAGCTGTGTGAAGTCCAGATACCGAACCGTCTGAACTCCCCGAACACCTCAGATTACCCTTTTGCCTTCTAAACCAATCAATAATCAACTAATAGCATTTGACTAAATATGGATATGTGTTTCTGCAATTTTAGCAAGTAAAGCAGGGGTTTGTCACAGAAGATGTTCACATTTCTCAAAGTCTTGATTAGACAAATAAACAGCACAGGCCGGCTGATCTTTAGATCTTCTGCAAGCCCATTTTAAACAAGACAAAATGGAGTTTTCAAGTTCTTGCATTTTAGAAAGGTCAATTAAACTAAAATGATCATGTACCATTGGCCGTTAAGCAGACTATGGAATCAATATTGAGCAGCATAGCAGTTTCTGGGTCGCAACCCCAGCTGGAAGCCAATTTTTAATTTCCTTCTCTGATACCTACATGTTCTGCAATGCATTGATGCTTATTTAAGTGCTCGAATAGTAATCTAAACATCTACCATTTATCTAGTAAGAGCTCAATGTGTGATGCTGAAGAAATGTTCTCCTAAACACTTCGAGGAAGAGGCATGCTGTTGTATTTTAGATTCTATGAAAGTTTTCCTACAGAAAAGCAGAAAAGCCAAATTATATCCTAGTCCCACTCAGGCCAGCATAATACTAGTTAAGCAACTACAAACAATAATTTTGGAATAGCCACCAAAGAAATTATTATGTTTGATGTTTTCTAATGAAGGATGACTTTTCTTGTAGTCTTTACCTCAATAAAACTGAGAACCGTGATTAACAAGATATCAAGCTTTTTCGTGAAAACACCTGTTTGACCAACAAATATCCAACTTGGAGAATCTCAGTGAATTGAGCTCCAAGAAACATGTGACCTTTGAAGATAACTCTTCCTCTGAGCCAAACCTCAACTCATTGGCCTATCTGTACATGGGTCATACTGCCCGCTGACCCGCTCTCACCAAAAAGACAGGTAATGACGCAAATAATCATTTCTATACATTTCTGTCCTGGCTTAGATTGTTATGAGTCGCTACTGATATCCTATACTGAATGACTCAAGCAGTTCTAATGTTGTTGGAATTCTCTTCAGTAAATGTTTGTGGCATCCTTTTAATAAAGTTAATTTTTAGCACTTCATATCAACCAAGATGTTGGCATTTTGGTATTTTTCTCTTGACTGCATTTTATAGTCATTAATATCTTCAGGCAATGCCTTTGCTAAGTGACTCTTTGATATACCTGGGTATGAAAGTTGTGAGATGTTGGCAGGCTTTTACAGTTTAATGTGCACCTGGCCAAAAGAGTGCACATAATGGGAGCTTTCCTTGGATCTGGTGGGTACAGCATTCAAGTCCAAAATAGGAAAACGGACCTTGTCCTCATTAATCAATAGCACAAAAACCCTTTTAGATCATTAATAATTGAGTTCTTCAAACCTAGATAAACACTATAGGCCCATGACAAGCTGCTCTGAGCAATACCCCAGGGAGAATGCGACTCAAGATGTTATGTGTCTAGCCCGGAATGATCAGATCTGCAAATTCCGGGACCTGATCATTCAGGTGCTGGATACTATGAGACTAGACCTCTATGGAAAAGCAGGGGCTGCCGGAGGTTGCTTAGTCCGGCCCCTTCCACCTTCCATTCCCCCCACAGGCAAATGAAAAATGCCCCACAAAATGTACCACCTGTTTCAAGCAGGTACTAAATGTCTGATTATTTGGCCCTTTATTTCCACGGCAAGACGAAAAACATGCATAAATGGACCTGGAATGTTGTTTGCTATTGGGGGGGGAATCATTTTCGAACCCTGTTATTTCACGGGGAGATTCTGCCAGGTATTGTTAATTTAGGCCTGGTATCACCCTGCAGAGACAACGGGAATCTCATAATGGAACCCCACATGGTTACCCATCTTCCAGTTCTCCAGCAGAGATCCGACTACATTTCAAAATTGAATATGAAATATTCACAGTTCTGTATCAAAATTATATAATAGACCTACTCAAAGCAGCACTAAATAAGTTCTTGCACCAACCTTATTTACTTATTCTATATGCCTGTGTAACTTTGTTTAAGATATACCCCAAGTAGCAAAGTATCTAATTGAAGTCAAGTTGTTAGTGAAGAACAATCTGGCTCATTGTTTTTGTATGGCTTGTTTTTTTTCCCTATTTTCATAAAATACTGTTGTTTTTAAGGCTACTTCTATTCTCTTTTCATATGTTTGTTTTATAAAAGCCTGATCTTGCTGTCTTTTCTTCCTGCATGTCCTAAATCTCTGTTTGACCCAATTATTACACATATCAAATGCAAAAGATGCCCTTGTAAACTATTAAATATGTTAATGTGATCAGAAAATATAAGGTTTAGTCCCTCATTACACATGGCCAGGTAGATGGTGCAATATTTTTGCACTTGATAAAATCCGACTCTGCCTATTTTTATATACTAAGCTGAATTACCGCCCACAAATAAACCTAAACCAAAATAGAATTCAGGTGCTCATACTCAGCCATGATACTAGTAGCACCCTTGATAACCAGCGGGACTCTGTTAAAAAATCATACACACTAACAAATCACTTGACTTAGCCTTGACTAGACAGCAACCCAAATTCAACCTAGGAGCATATTTCACATCATATCATTTTAAACTTTATTCGATTTGAACATCGAAAGCATAAACAAACAGCATCAAAATACATAACAGCCATGAAAACATCTAATCATAATTCATATAATGCACTTACAAATCAATGACTAAATAAGAAATTAAAACCACTAAAAAGATAAAACCCAACCCAATTCATTTATCCCCTAAAGCTCTTCTCACTCTGACTGTTCCTGCGCGGAAACAGGCAACGAGAGAGAGAGAGAGGTCTCCACATCTGACAGTAGCTGTAAATTCAAAAGGGCTACTCTGACCTGTTTAAACTGCAATGGTTTCAGTATGGGACAAATGAAGTCATTCCTTAATGTGCAGTACATAGAGCAAAACATGATGAAATGTAAAGTGTCCTGTCGAGAGGTATTGTCACAGCGACATGGGCCAATATCAGATTCTTCAGTCCGTCCTGCTGGTGTTATTATTAATGATTGCAAAGTTTCAGCCTGAACCTAGTTAGGAGACTTCTATAAAAGTTGGATGATACGAAACATAAATAAGGTTCCAATGTCATGGTAGTTTGTATCATTATGGAGTGTCTAACCAATAGTTTCAACAGGGCGTCTGGTTCTTGCTCCAGCTGTTTTCACCGGCCAAAACCTTTCTTTGTCCAGGCGACATCAGCTTTGATGATCTTGCTGGGTTGGTTTTGTAGCTCATATCAGACAAAGGCCCTAAAGTTGATCAAGCTCAAGACAGTCCCCCTGGATGAGTCAATTCAACTCTGAATGTGGATTTGTCCAAACCTTAAGCCACAACAACAGAGGACGCAACTGTATCACATCTATAACATAGCTCAAACCCAGCTCTTCATGTACCACCTCTAAGGCAATTCACTTTGGCAGAGCTAATAATTTTCTCATACATTTATTCTCCTGTATCTCAATGGATTGTACAGGAATGTATACTCAGATATCACAGCCACATGAAGCAACAGAAATACACTTTATCATTATCTGTTTTGACAATTGCATTTATTGATTTATAGCCTTAAGTGCATAGCAAAGTAAAATACACCATGAACAACCCTTTGAAAAGATAAGCACTTATGTTTCAAAAGCAAGGACAAGGTCAATAAGGCGTCAAACACGATACCAAGATAGGAGAAAGACTCCCTTTTGCTTAAATGGTGTCCCTTGATGAAAACAAAGGATCTGGATTGTTTGATTTTTGGACTGTTAACCTTGACATCCATGAACTCAAAAAATCTGTCCAAAAACACCTGCAGGCGCATAGCAATTCTTGAGATTAGCACTGCATCGTCCTTATATGATAGTGCTGTTACCAGTTGCTTACCCACATAGGATAAGTCGCTGCCAGCATTGAGAAGATGTTGATCCAAAAAATTAAAATACAATGTGTACAGGAAAGGAGCTAAAACACACCCCTAGTGAACTCTTTATAAGCAACAAAGTTGTGAACATCTCCCTACATCATAGAGGACAGAGTGAGTCAGGGTAAGATGTTATTTTTTCAGTAGACAAATAATGTTCTGCTCCGCTGTCATGGAACCCAGGGCTGCCCAGAGCTTATCCCTATCCACTTTCTCAGGAGCTTAGCTGAGATCAATGAAGGTTAAATGAACTTACCCTTTCTTGGCAAAAGTATACTTTGAAACTATCAAGTACAGATTTAAACATTGGTCAACAATCCCCGATACGGATCTAAAACAATAATGAATGTCAGCTGGAACCATTTGCTGCTTGACCCAGGAACACGAACGATTTAGAATCACCCAACCTAATATTTTCACCTCTGAATCAGTTACTGTAATGGACCGATAACTGCACGGATCTTCCCTACACCCTTTCTTGAAAACTGGGATGATCACCGAATTCGATCAAGAGTCTGGTAAACTATGTCCCACCACAGCATTCCGATAAACGGTCATTAAAGGTGCCCACAGCTCTACATTTGACTTGAACTGATCGCCATACCCCATCAGGGCCTGGTGCTTTGTTGTTTGGTAAGGTATAATGGCTTTCCTAACTTCCTCCCATTCAAACCTAAAGTTTATTAGCTCAACTCAACTGAGCTAGCTTGAAATAGGGTTTGGTTTACGACATTTTGCAAATAACCAACTTTCACGCTCAGAACAAACTAAAATACGCGGATCCCAAGCTTCCCTGTTTTGGTGCTGCTTTCTATCTTTGAGGGGCTGTTTGTATAAAGACCATACCAGCGAAATGGTGGTAGAGTATGTAGGTGCTTGTTTAAGAGCCCCCTTAAGGTCTCGAGGTGCTTCAGTACTAAAAATGGTCAAACCACCATTCAGGGGGGAAGGCTTTTAGAACTACAATGCTGCAACAGCATGGGCTTAACAACCCGGGATATGTTATTAAAAGAGGATACAATAGAAATGTCAGAAAGAGATTCTTCCAGACAAACCTCAAAATCCTTTCCACAATGTTGAAATAGTTTACCATAGAAATCATCTGGCCTGATCATAGACCACTCTACTGTACAACCTTGATCCTTTAGCGATGGCAAGACATCATACTGTATTAGGGCACCACTAAAAAGTGGCAATCATTGGGTTATGATCACTACGCACATCCCATCGCACATCTTTAAGTGAAGTACAGTGGTAGAAAAAAAGAAAATCTATCACAGATCCCGTGCCTCTTCTTATAAAAGTCAATGGGTGCTTTATGTCTCCAATGACCTGCTCTGAATTCGATGAACTTAGAATATCTAGATCAAAAACAGCCATCATAGAGTTCATCAAATTCCCCTGTTGGAAGTGTCCAGAGTACTCAGTAAAAGAGGCATCATCATATTTACCAAGATCTGAAACTGCTATTCTTCACAAAAATGAAAGTTAAAATCATCTTGTCAGCATCATAAAAAGATCCCTTGTGCTAAGAAATTCACTGAGAAAGAGCTACAACATTAATATTTATCTTAAGAAAAATTTGAGCTACAAATATTCTGAATTAGCATGGTGCCTTTCAACTTGAACCTAATCTAAACAGGTGCTAGATTTTGAGAACATGTATCCACAATCTTAATATGACACTCCAATAGTAGGGCAATTAATATTAGCAACCGTCCTTTTGTCCTCCAATGTATTGGTGGAGTGTCTGGGACATGAAAGGAACTGAAACCATCCAGCACAAACTTACAGTCCACCTTCTATGTTTCCTGCAGACAGACTACATGAAAATCTTTAAGTAAGCTACCTCACTGTCTGTCATCCATTATATTATCTTGCCCAGCTATGTTACAATTTAACACTTCCAAATGGTCCTTAACTTCCAAAGGTAGGGTTCATAAGGTCTTGTCGAAGGTGAAGCATAGCAGTTTTAGTCAATCTTGGGAGTCCAAGTTGCTCAGGATCTCAAATCTATTAAAGATAGCGAAGTGACCTGCGTCCCACCCATCGGCCCTTACGGCAGAATGTTCTCCCTTGTTTGCTCTCTCTACCTGAGGGTCCATGGCTAGGGATAGAAAGAGCCCAAAGTAGGGCCAAAATGCATGAATACTTTTTTATAGGACAGGATAAGTCTCTCAGAAGATTACCAACTACACAGGCATTGTTAAAATTCATCACCACACATCCTCCCTCAAAGGTTTTGACACCGCTCTGGCGCGCTCTCCACCTGGTGCAATACTCTTGCTACGTTTTTACTGGATACAATTTGCACCATCCTAGCTACTTTCTCTTCCTGTGCCCCGGCGCCCATGGCTTGTCCATCTGTCTGGCCTGTAGCTGGCCCTACTCACACTTTGTCATCCTTTTTGCCAGCAGATTTGTCCAGCAGCCTTAAAATTCTTAAGGCTTTGAAATTGGGTTCTCCAACTGATCCCTGTGTGGCCAGACTTTTGGCCACCATCGCGGACACTATCAATCCTGAAGTTAATTAGATCATTAACATGTCTTTGCGTGATGCTCTTGGCCCGGCGTCCTGCAAGCAGGCAAAAATTGAGTCAGACCAAGGTTTGTGAAAAGGTGGTCACAATCCAGCTCACCGAGTACGTTGAGGCCTCGGGTTTGCTCCACCCGACTCAATCTGGCTTCGGGGTCTTGTATAGCATGGAGTCAACATTGCTGGAGGTGTCTGAAGAGATCCGTGAGTGTCTGGATGCCGGCGGGAGGGCAGCATTGGTTATGCTGGACTTCTCGGCGGCATTCAATACGATGCCCCATTCCTTGCTTCTTGATCGCCTCTCGAAGATTGGTGTATCCGGGTCCATCTGGGGTTGGATCAGGTCCTTCTTGGAGGATTGTTTGCGGCAGGTGTGGCTTCCACCTTGTGCTTCTGCTCCCCAACCAGTGGCCATGGGTGTCCCACAGGGGTCATTCCTTAGTCCACTTCATTTTTAACATCTATGTCACCCCGCTGGAGGCATTAGAGGCTAAGGTGATGGCCTATGCTGATGACACCCAGCTTCTATTCTCTTGGGGAAGAGATGATGATTGAGTCCTCTCTGCTCAACACTGTTTGTCTTCTGTCTTTCACTGGATTGCTCAGGCACAGCTTAAGTGCAACGAGGAGATATCAGAGATCCTCTTGTACGGCACATTTCCTGCCTACTTCAGAGAGAAGCTGTGGACCCAATGTTTTCCCTTACCTAGTTCAAAGGGAGATTCTGTCAAGAATCGGGGGTTTGGTTCAATGGGAACTTGACTTTCTCATCTCAGGTCAAGAAGCTGGCTGGTACCTATTTCAGCATCCTGAAAACTCTGAGGAAGTTTCTTCCTCTCCTTCCAAGATCTGCAAAGGATACTGTTGTCCATGCTCTGATTCTTTCCTTCCTATATTACGCCAACGCACTGTATGATGGCATCCCGGGTTACCTCTTTAACAAACAGCAGGTGATCAAAACTTGGCTGCCAAACTCCTGCTGGGTCTTTCCAGCAGGTGCAGTGTGCTCTATCATTTGCGATCTCTGCATTGGCTCCCGGCAGAGGCTCGAATAAATCGAAAATTTGGTCTATTGCTTACAGAGCTCTCCATGGTCTGGGACCCATCTACCTACAAAAGAGGATTGATTTTTACATTCCGGTGAGACAGTTGCATTCTTCCTCCCAACTTTTGGTGCAGACCCCTCGGTTCAACCGCCAAAGGCGGGAGCTTATTTGCCCGGATAGCTTCTCTAGCATGGACTGCATTGCCATTGGCTTTACGCGGCATTCAAGATTCTACAATTTTTAGGAAAAAGTTGAAAACCTTTCTCTTCTAGCTCTGCCTTTTGACTCTGACTCATTTTCAGGTTCACGCGGGACACTCCCTGGAGTATCTGTGCGCGTTACAAGTTCATATAACATAACATAACATAACTACCCACTCAGGATACTCTTCTGACCATAATTATTTGGTGAAGGATTTGCTGGCCCCCCGTCATTCAGTTGTGCAACCATTGTGAAACCTGGTTCTTCAGCTGTGAGAAACATTTACTCTAAATATTTTCAAGAGGGGGCACCTTGGCCAGTACCATTAAAAAAGGGGTTGCTGCCGACAGGGAGATGGAATATTGTAGCCTCTGATGGGGTCCTATTCTGACTCCCTGCTCCTCACTCACAAAGGTGTCAGGGTAGATTAATTAAACCCCTCGGATCTTTGCACAAATGGCTGATATTCTTCCTGCACTTTGCACAGGGATCCATCCCCTCAGGACCCTGAGGTTCCTTATTCTGCCCCCTATTAGCTACAATCAGAGAGCTTCAGGCTTCCCCCCCTTTCCGGTAGCTCTAAACTCCTGCTAGCAGAGGTATATGAAAGAATGTTAACATTCAGAACCAAAAACTGAGGTGTGGGCACAAACTCTAAAGTATTAACAGGGGAAGTTATAGACACAGGTTTGCATTTAACCTGTGAATCAAGTTTTAAATCATAGTCTCAGTCTTGTTAAGGTAGTGGCTACAAGAGTCAAAAGAGTCCCAAATCAGAGTTTCAAATTTCCTTAGGTTCTCTTCAGCCCTAGCCAAGGCGACATACTGTAGATGACATTCCAGCCAATATCTGCTTCACCTTATCCTCCTTTCCCTCACTCCACGAACCATAATATATGGGCTGTGGAACCACTGAATGAACCACAGAAGTACCAGGCTTTGAGGGAGGCTGATGCATCATGATCTTAACAGTTTGAGTATTGCTTGTTAATTACCCAATGTTGCAGAGGCTTTTCCCACTTAAAAGCACCTCTTTCGTTGGTGGAGACCACTGCAACTTTAACACTGTAGTGATCATGCTGGTAAAGACCCAATTTTTCTTCCATCATGGAAATCTCACCCTTGTTAACACCACTGCCCATATAGGATTTGAATAAAAGTTGTCCTTGTGCAAGTGCATTTATCCACTAAATGAGATGTGTTTGCTTTTTGCCTACTCCTGATCTAGCAGAGGTAACAAACATGTGGCAGACTTCTAAAATGTATCAAAATGTCTTACCGACTGTCAGACTCCATTCAATAGGCCACAGTGCAGATAGGAGTTATTGGGCCCCAAATACGGTGCTTTCCTTTTGGTTATGTCCTTGTTCACATATAAGTTGTGAATTAGGCATTTTATTTGTAATGTCCTCATGATGATCCTTACATTGTAAGAGTTTCAAAATGTCTTTTACAGCCCATACTGACCCTTTACTGTATATTGAATGTAATAAGGATAGTTTGTGATTTTGTGTATTGTGACACACATGAAATATTACATATTAGTGTCACTTGAAAAGAATTGCCTGGGTAATAAATACGTTAAAATATTCCCTTTGGCACTACCCACTACCTTTTGATCATTTAAAATAAAACATTTGTTTATGAAAACAAAACTGAGATATTATACCTTTGTGACAGTAGTAAATTCATTGATTTAATTTTAATTAATCTTGTTTTTTTGGAGGGATTGCTGTGCTTTTAAAACAGTATGTACCCATGGTCCCTATGTACTTTTGGGTACCCTTGTTTATGTGTTTAGCAGGAAGAACTCATTGGCAGCCCCTTGCTAACACAGTCTTCATGAAATGTTTAAAGGTAGTTCTGCCTCCATCGTCCTCCCTTCAGTTTATGGATTTCCTTATTCCAGCCACAGAAATGCAGCTAATATATTTCCACTGACTGGGGAAGTTGTCCTCATCATCTATCTTGTGCCATACTAAACCAGGGGCATCTAAAATGGATACCACTTGTTTCAGTACTCAAACACAACACACACAACGTCCTACTCCAATGCGTGTATCACAGGTTCACTGTTCACTGTACATGCACATGCACTCAACAAATCCACATGCCAATGAAAGGTTTATGAGTACAGACAACAAATGGTCCTCAACATAGATTTGCCAATAAGAATAATCATAATCTTCAATCAAGTTAATTGACTCCAAATCCAGACTAAATCTGTAGGTTTGATGGTATAATGGTATAGAGGATAATAGCCCACTGCCTCAATTATCCTATATATATCCTCTATACCATTATACCATCAAACCTACAGATTTAGTCTGGATTTGGAGTCAATTAACTTGATTGAAGATTATGATTATTCTTATTGGCAAATCTATGTCGAGGACCATTTGTTGTCTGTACTGCTGAATACCCAGGTCCTTGGACTTCATTGGGTCAACCCCTGTTATATAACAATGAAAGGTTTATGGGCACACATACCACTCGAACCTTGCGCAAGTCAGGTCAGTAGGACCCACTCTCACTGACACAGATAAAATGGACTGGTCACGCTATAAAGCAGAAAACATGGTATCCTTTTGGTGTCACTGTATATGCTATACCCAAGACAGGGACAGTGGCGTTCTGCCTACTATGAAGGCCCATTTCTTGCATCCCTCTAGGTGACAAAACAGAAGATGGGAAATATGCTCAAGTAAGGCTCATAGGTAGGATCTGAGAAGAGATAAGTGTGGCTGAACAGTAGGAAGGAAGTGATGGAAATGCAGTCTCTTCAAGTGTGCTCTGGAGAGTTATCATATTGCAAGTAGTTGCTTTAAGGGATTGGTTTTCAGCTACGTATAGAAATGAGAAAGGATAGGCAAACAGTGTACTCCCAATTCTTGGATTATAACACTAGAATGGCTAACATCTCATCTTCTTTCTGTATTTTCTGATTTATAGTGTGGTGATGCTCCTGTTCCATATGATGCATAATGCCTTCTAGATGATACAGCACTCTTCAACATGATGTGGAAAAACAATGGGCCCCCAGAGGACTTCTGTGAGAGTAGGTGTGATAATATTTTACATATAAATATCTTTGCAGGTTAGACTACCCCATTCCTCTCAGAACTTACAGAGATCAGCTGCCAAGTGCCCCAGGGTTTCTCACCACCCTCTTCAACATCTACATGGCCCCCAAGCTCAACTCAGACGAGACTGATTTACTCATCCTGGGTCCCCACCCCTTCAGCTTGGGATGACTTCTGGTGGTCAGCCAATATTGGACCCCCACTCATCCCTACGGACCATGCATGTAGCGATAGCATCATACTGGACTCATTGCTCACAATGAACCACCAAATCAATGCAGTTTCCTCAGCCTGTTCATACACACTTCACCTCCTTCAAAAGACCTTCAGATGGATCCCCACAAAATCCTGAAAGACTGTCACCCACGCACTCATCACAAGCAGACTCAACTACGGCAACACACTCTGCGCCGGCGTCATTCAGAAGCAGCTGAAGAAACTACAGAACATTCAAAACGCCGCTGCCAGACTGGTCCTCGACATTCCTGGCCACAGCCACATCAGGCAACTGCACTGGCTCCTGGTCAAGAAGAGAATCACCTTCAAGCTCCTCACACATGCCTACAAAGCTCTCCACAACATAGGGCCAAAATACTTGAACCACTCCCTCACATTCCATGCTCCCACCAGACAACTCCATTCTGCCCAACACGCCTTAACCTCTGTCCCCAGGATCCATATGACCAGAATCGGAGGAAGCTCTTTCTCCTACCTCGCCGCCAAGACGTGGAACACCCTGCCTCTCCACCTCAGGCAATCCATGTTGCTGATCCAATTCAAAAAGGACCTCAAGATCTGGCTCTTCAAATTGTCCTTCAACCCCAGATGGACCAGCATTCCCACCCCCCTAGCACCTTGAGACCCTCACGGGTGAGTAGTTGCACTTTATAAACTGCTGATTGATTGAACAACAAACCAGCAAACTGAACACCATACAGCAGTAATATAGTCAGAGTAGCTAAGCTCTCATATCAGATGTGCTGCAGCATCAAAGGACAACAGGGCTCCCTTTGGGGACAGAAAAACAGTTATGAAAACAATGAATGTAGGTGGTTCAAAATATAGGGGCCCATTAGGATGGCAGTTGGAAAACCACCCTGACCACCATGGTAGCAGAAATCAACCGCCTGCCTGTACGGCGGAAAAACTGGTGGTACAATTAGGATCAACTGCCAAAAAAATCAGACTGGGCGGAACAAGGCAACGAAAAAACACCTGTTGCAGGCGGAGAAGGCTAAAATCCGTCTGCGGCGGTCGGGTTCCTGGCAGAAAATCACCAAACCGCCGCTATAACAGCGGAGACACTACACGGAAAATTAGGATATCCCCGATGTGACCGCAGTATGTTCCGCTGTTTCCGACTTTCGTGATCGCAAACAGTGATGAATGGGAGAGCCAGCGGAAGAGCTGTAGCATGGCGACCGCTGGGGACGCTCCGTGACAAATATGGCGGTCGATAGAAAAAACTCACTTCAAGGCCACAAAGTGCACCCAGCAAACAAGCCATATGCCCAAAAACACAGAACACACCCCAATGACACATCCACATGGCTACTAGAAAAACACAAATCACATGACAACCCACACACCTAACAGCAATACCCTATTTGGACACACCCACATAGCTGAGTATAAAACCAGCCCCTTCCCTGACCAGAACCCTTTGCAATACTCCTCAACTGAAGGGCCCAACATCAGAGCACAAAGGAGAGGCAAATCAACAAACCATCACTACACACACCACACACTGCACCACCACCACTTCAACACCTCTTACCCCTCAGCACCTCACACACCATGCACATCACCGGCCACTTACACATCTGCACCTCTAACCCCTTTGCACATCACACACCATGGCACCACAGAAAATACCCAAATTCACAGAAAATGAGTTGAAAGTCATGGTAGTTGGAGATAATCAGAGTAGAACCACAACTGTTTGGTAACCTGGTCCAACAGACACCATTAGCCACAATAAATTAAATGTGGGTAAGGATAGTTGACAAGGTCAAAGCAGTAGGGACCACCCGCTCAACAGACAGGAAATCATGAAGTGGTGGCCTGACCTGGAGAGTGTTTTCAAAAAGAAGTGGCGCAAGAACCGTGAGCTGGCTCATAGGACTGGCGGCGGCCCTCCCATTCTACCAAGATCATTCTTTGCATGGGAGGAGAAGGTGCTTGCCATTCTGCATCCAGAGAGTCTCACAGGAATAGCCAGGGAAGTTCAAGCTCGTAAGTACAAACAATTGTAGACCATTACACTGCTATGTACTGTCCAGCACAACTACAAAGCTACATCTCAGAGGCACAAGTATATCCATATGCACCCCAATATCCAACACATGACCCACAGATGTAACATTCACTCTATCTGAATCACCCCCAAAGGTAGCCAACATTTACAGGATTGTATGTGTCCAGGCAAACAGCACTAAAACTCCCACCATGACCCCTGCACCACACCTGAGCAGGATGTAGCACTCCACACCCACCCAGGAGCATTTTGCAGTCATTGTATGGTTCACGCTCACCCAACAGGTAGGTGTCCCCCTTCCCCGGGAGGGCTGTTTGCACCCTGTCCCACACCTTATCAGGATTGAGCACTCCCCCACCTAGATGCAGTTGGAAGCCATTGTATCACCACAGACAAACTTACAGGTAGGTATCCATCTTAACAGGGAGGGCTATCTGGGGCGTGGAGGCCTGCACTGCAACTCCCACCATGCCCCCTTGTTCCCCAGCTTATTACTCCCTCCGACCCAGATGCATGTGTCAGTCATTGCACTGTCCACTTCAAACTAATAGGTAGGTAGACAGACATGGAAGCCTCCACCACACACACACACACAGATGTGTCACAAATCTAAGGCAAATGTGAAAACAGAACATGCAAGTAACCAGCACATGCACTCAGCCATTCCTCTCAAAAAGCATGGTGCCATATGACAACACCAGCCATCTCATTGCATAAATATACACACCGATCCTTTTGTCACTCACAGTGTGCAGACATCTAAGCAAATGAAACTGTCACAGCAACCAAAGTATGACACACCAATTCACATGTAGAAGAAAGTCTGTGCACAATCATGCACAGCACTGAATGCCATGTGAAAGTGCCATTGGGCCAGAGCAGCAAGGACCACATGAAGACAAAGAAAGCATAGTTTAGTGGTACAAATTCAGATATACACATGGCATGACAAATAAATGTATGCATGAGATCACAGTGGACAGTTCATGCTCAGATGTAACGTCTGCCAGGGCAGAGTAATCAACAAAGAGGCTTCACAGAAATTGTTGTGCTAGTCCCTAGATGGCAAGATGTCCCTGTAATCACGTAAGATGCACATGGTGTATGGTATGTTTTGACACCTCACACCATGCACAAGTAATGAATGTACCTCAACATCATGTCAGGAGGCAAAGTAGTGCACATACAAACAATGTGATGATTAGTCAACTGTGTAGTGTACAAACAGTGAATAATACACAGCTAACACAAAGCTTGCAGGGTGCACTACAAATACCATTTCCCATCTGACCCATAGGTGACCAAGAACTGACTGCAGAGAACAACACCAGCGACCTGCAGAGCCAGCCCCCCCAGGAACATGGACTCTCGCATGTTGGCTAGCGGGATTCTTTGAATGAGGAGCTCGGAGCCGGACCATCTGGTGTGCCAGGGCGCAACAGGTCCCAGGACCCCTTCGCCCCCCCACCATATCTGCTTCAACACCAGCCTCTGCAGACCCCTGCTGTTACGGCTTGTGCGTCCTCCACCACCACCACCATCACCAGCACCACAATCTGTGTTGCCTGCAACACTCTCCCTGTCACAGAGGATGTTCACACCACCAACTGAGGAGGGCAGGGAGTGGATGCGGGGGTCAGTCACAGACAGACAGCGCCTGGGACTGAAGCCCTGTACAACATAAACAGAGTCTATGGAGCCTATGATCGAGCCCAGGGATAAACGGGCTGGTCAGAAGAAGATTCCAGTGAGCTCCTCCTGTTGATGAAGTTCATGGACACCCGCATGGGCCAAATTGTGGACCTCTTGGGCCAGCTAGTGGCAGTACTGAGGGACAGGCCTGCGCCACAAACAACACCTCCCCCTCCCACTGGTGGTCTGCGGGATGACAGTTCAACATCCTTCCCTGCGGCCACAGAGAGGGGTGAGTCCTCAGACCCCACTGGCCCTACAGCAGAGGCCCCACGCCAAGTAACAAAGGGGCCGTCCCAAGAAATCCCCGAGAGTATCCAGTGGCAAAGCACCTGCCAAACGTCAGTCACAGAGCCAGCTATGATGGTAACACTATTCACTACTGCACTGACTCTTTTGGACTGTCCTTACCCACAATGCCTTGGGAATGGAATCTGTCTGTTGGACTGGGTCACCACATCAATATGGTGACTACTCAATTCTCTCATTTACCATAACTGTCAACTCATTGCTACTCTAATCACCTCAATGTAAATGTTCACCCCCTCACATGTCACCATTGTACATAAATACTCCTTACACACATGCCGCTGTTCCTGCTCTGTGTTTATTCCATGATGTGCTGTCTCCACCATGATTTCAATGCACCAGGAGTATTGAATGTAGGTAGACAAGGAGCGGCTGAAGGGACCTAGGGAAACACAACAGAACAATATTCACTAGTCTGGGTGTGGCATCACAGACATCACACAACACTTGCCATCAAGCCAATCCATCATGCACACATCACAATGAGCAACAATGCCAAAATACACATCCTGTAGATGTACCAAACTACCCTGTACAAGAAACATTGTTAGCCACCACTGAGTCAACAGCCAACTGCAGTCACAAACCTCACATACACCCTGACAACAACAGCATCATCATACAATGGGTACTTTGTATATCGTCATTCACCTTCAAGTGAAGCAGCGGTTGATGAGCTGTAGACGCAGGTCAACACCTTCCTCCTCTCCACTACCCTCGTCACTGGACACAGGTTGGTTTGCAGGCGGGGGCTGTGGCTGCTTATCAGCATCCAGGAGCAGGGGGATCTCCTGGCGAATGGCCAGGTTGTGGAGCATGCAGCATGCCACCACAATCTGACACACGTTCCTGGGCGAGTACATCAGTGCACCTCCGGTCTTGTCCAGGGAGCGAAATCGTGACTTCAGGAGACCGAAAATACGCTCCACCATTCAACGTGTCCTTCCATGGGCATCATTTTAGCGGACTTCAGCTGGTGTCCTGGGATTCCGCAGTGGGCTCAGCAACCAAGGACGGATGGGATATGCAGAATCACCTAGGTGTGAGAAACACATAGAAACCTTGTAATGTTACTGTGGCAGAGGACAGCATGTCACACACACAGCACGCTATTTGACTATGCATACTCGCCCACAATCCATGCATGCTCAGGAAGCAGATTAGCCGTCAGCTGTGATACAATGCTGTTACGCATGATGTATGCATCATGGGCTGAGCCTTGAAATTTGGCACACATGTGCGAGATGATCATATCCGCCTGGCATACCACTTGTACATTTATGGAGTGGAAATGTTTATGATTCCTGTAGATGTGCTCATGTCCCTGTGGTGGAACAAGCCTAACATGTGTGCAATCAATGGCACCAACAATGTACCTCCTCATCCTCCATGTCTGCCAGCACTATGAAGAGACAATGCAGATTTGGTATCCTCCTAGTTGAGATCAAAGTGGACACATGTCAATGCAATAGACCATGATATGTTCTACAACATCTTACGTTTTGAATGACACAACGCCAACAATGACTGTCATCACATTTGAGTCACAGACCAGCTTACATGTCGGGACACCTTCAGCTACACTTGTCCCCTTTCACACAGCAAGTAAATCCGAAACAACATCTGACTATGTGAATGCACAAAGGAATATGGCCACATCTAGCATGAGCAGGCCTGGGAGTATTTCACATATGTGTGAAACTGCAACAGTACTGTCTCATACCTAGCTGCTGTACCTGCCACAAATTCATGCGTAAGTTGAACATGGCACATATCAACAACACAATGACAACAGGCTGTGCGTAAACAACAAGTGTGTGCATTAGCCAAGAAAAGTAGACCGTCAAATCTGTACATTGTTCATTGAGACATACATCACTGTGATTTTCCCAGCACTTTCACACATTGACATATGTACCTATTGGAGAATCCATCACAACACTGTTCTGTGTACATGCCCATCAATATCATAAATGACATGTGAGGGAGTACATGCCAATGTCCAAAATCACATACACAAACATGGTTTGTGTAGTCAGCCGTGGAGTAAATGTTACATTGGCATTGTGTGCACAATGATGTGACATTAATCATGTGGCTAATGTGCACTGCTGATAACTGCCCATTGGCCATTGACACTGCACGATGTGTCCATAGTGCTGTCACAGCACTCCACCACCCAAATCGCAGTCACTCATGTTATTGTATGGCACCCAAAGCATGGTAGCTACCGCCTGACACCAGCGGTGTGTCACCACCAATCTCCAAAACACAAGTGCAGTAGTGATAGCCATATACACATGCCCAAATGGCGGTTGGCATGCTCCGCCACCCAAATCGCGGTCACTCATGTTAATGTATGGTACCCAAATAATGGTAGCTACTGCATGGCACCAGTGGTGTGTCACCCCCAATCCCCAAAACGCAAGTGCGGTAGTGAAAGCTGTATACACGTGCCCAAATTGTGGTTGGCATGCTCTGCCACCCAAATCGCGGTAGCTACCGCCTGCCACCAGTGGCGTGTTACCACCAATCCACAAACGCAAGTGCGGTAGTGATAGCCATATACACATGCCCAAATGGTGGTTGGCATGCTAACCCACCCAAATCACGGTAGCTACCACCTGGCACCAGCAGAGTGTCACCACCAATCCCCAAAACGCAAGTGTGATAGTGATAGCCATATACACATGCCCAAATGGTGGTTGGCATGCTCCACCACCCAAATCATGGTGGCTACCGCCTGGCACCAGCGGTGTGTCACTACCCATCCCCAAAACGCAAGTGCAGTAGTGATAGTTATATATACATGCCCAAATGGCGGTTGGCATGCTGTGCCACCCAAATCATGGTAGCTACCACCTGGCACCAGCGGAGTATCACCACCAATCCCCAAAATACAAGTGCGGTAGCGATAGCCATATACACATGTCCGAAATACGGTTGGCATGCCCCTCTACCAAAATCGTGGTAACTCATGTTAATGTATGGCACCCAAATCATGGTAGCTACCACCTGGCACCAGTGGTGTGTTACCACCAATTCCCAAAAAGCAAGTGCGGTAGTGATAGCCATATACACATGCCCAAATGGCGGTTTACATGCTCCGCCACCCAAATCGCTGTAGCTACCGCCTGGCACCAGTGGTGTGTCACCACCAATCCCCAAAAGGCAAGTGTGGTAGCGATAGCCATATACACATGCCCGAATGGCGGTTGGCATGCTCTGCCACCCAAATCGCGGTCACTCATGTTAATGTATGGCACCCAAATCACTGTAGCTACCCCCTGGCACCAGCGGTGCGTCACTGCCATGGACCATGCGCTTACAGCCAATGGGAACCACAATCGCGGTAGCCCAATGCAATTTTGAAAATCGCGGCAGGCGTGCTCCGCCACAGCAGGGTCGATCATTGGATGCAATTGGAAGATGCACCACCGCGGTAGCGCCCACCTGACCCCTGCGGTGTGTCACCCCCATGGACCATGCCCTTACAGCCAATGGGAACCGCAATCGCGGTAGCCTAATGCAATTTTGCAAATCGCAGTAGGCGTGCTCCGCCACCGCGGAACCTGTCATTGGATACATTTGAAAAAGGCTGACCTGGAACACCAATTGCAGCAGCTTAGAACCACTGAAACTAGCCCAGAGGGCTATATATGTGTCGGGAACAGCATCACCACCAACTGCTGCTGCTGTCTCCAGGGACTGCTGCCTGCCACCACTCACCACCAACTGCTGCTGCTGCTGTCTCCAGGGACTGCTGCCT
Source organism: Lissotriton helveticus (assembly GCF_964261635.1). NCBI lineage: Eukaryota > Metazoa > Chordata > Amphibia > Caudata > Salamandridae > Lissotriton > Lissotriton helveticus. Next base: position 916,358,284 of record NC_136067.1, read on the forward strand.
GCCACCCCTCACCACCAACTGCAGCTGCTGCTGTCTCCTGGCCACAGTGATGTCGAGGACTGAGAAGATCCGGTCAGTCCCTTCACCAGCGAGGAGCTGGAGGTCCTGCTTGACGAGGTGCTCACACAGTATCCAAGGCTATATGGTGTCCCAAATGTCGTGGTAAGTCTTCAACGTTGGGAGTGAGAGTGCACGGGGGCACAAATAAAGTTGAGCTGCTGCAGTATGTGCATGAGAGTGTGGGGTTTTGTCATGCACTGCCTAGCATGCTTTATCCAGGTTAAAGGGGTGTGTAGCCTATTTTACACATTTACCTGCCTGCACATCAGGATTTGTGGGATATGTATTGTCTTGTCAGCGATACAGTGACGCAGCAAGTTGATAATGCAGGAATCAGGACAGTGCTTGCTTGTGTTGCAAATAGAATGGGGTTTGGGGCAAAACAAAATTGCACCTATCCATACGTATATCTTTTATACAAACAGGCAAGGTGCTATGGACCGGAGATTCAAAAACCCCTAATTCTCCTAAGACACAGAATGTCTCAATTTACCATCACACAATGGTCCAGCCCTCTAATTTTAGTTGATATTCACAAGAGACATATATTAATAATATATACACATTTCTTCAAAGTAATGGCAGTTCAGCAGAGTTGTTTTCATCAATCTTTTAATCATAACTTATTTTTCAGCAAGATAAAAAGACTGTAGCCAACGTGTTTCGTCCTCTCGGACTTCTTCAGGGCAAAAAAAAAATGTTCTTGCGGTCTGTACTAAATTCAAAAGTGTGGTATCTCTCTTCAAGATGTGATCAAATCTGATTGTATCTGAAATTTAAAGTGCAGTGTGTAATCTCTATTATAAATTTGATCGCTGAATCCTCACGGTAGGGGATCAGTCAGTTTCAACAGTCCTCTGATTTATTCCCTATTAGGTAACCAAACTTGGGTCATCCTGTACGATAAGGTGGCGTCTGTCTTGATTGCTTGTGTGAATGGCTGTGTAGGTCCCTGTTGTTCCCCTCAGTGTGAGCCTACCTGGCCTGCACAGTCACCACACAATCTGACAAGGACACATCACTGACTGTACAGAGTGTTACCTTTTTCTTTTTTTCCTTACTCTCCATCAATGAGCCATCTGATTCCTGTAGATTGCACATGACAGGCCTTGGTAAAAGGGTAAGGCTTTGTGAGATCATGTCCCTCAATGTGACATCCATGACACAGTGAGCCATTCGCAGTGCAAGGACATAGAGGGCTGTGCAGTGTTGTACACAGTGAGTCAACCCCCAAACATATATTGATATGTAAGGTATGTCTTGCTCTACCTGACAATGGACAGTAGATGTGCGCAGGCTACACATGGCTTTGTGTGCTGGCATCCTGCATGTGTATGAGATGGTCAGGTACTGTGTCCACCCTCATACCTGCATGCATTTATGTGGGATTCTACCACGCTGTTGTTCCATCTGAGATGCATTCCTGTCACTGTTAGACATATCTGTGAATTTGGTATGAGTTAGTATCATGCCCCTGTATTGAGAGATATTGGTACATAACACTGTGTCACTGATGATTTCCCCCTCTTGTCTCCCATGCCTGCGGCTCAAAGTCCACCAGCGTAAGGCCGTGAGAAGGGCCATTGCATGCAAGATGCTAGCTCTGGGTGTCTCCAACCGACGGCGCACACACTGCCACAAGTGGTGAGATGACATCTGCCGGCTGAGCAAGAACGTGGTGGAGATGATGCTGGGGCAGCTCCCTCGGACTGGCAGTTTGGTGCGGCGGAGCATAACACCACTAATGGCCGGCATCTTGGCTGTGACACAACCTGAGCTGGATGCGCGTTTGAAGGAGCATCAGCAGCAAGCTAGGGGTGAGTATCCATGGAAGGGTGACTTTGGCTGTGAGGGGCTGCATGGGTTCGCAGGCTGGGCCAGCACTGAGCTCTGTGATGTTGGTAGTGTGATGCAGAGGCTTGTAAGTGGCCTCTGTGTTGGTTGCAGCTGTCATGCCTTTGCCCTACCTGTACTTCCTAATATAATATGAGCAATGGGCATTGACAGTGCATTCTGAGGCTGAGGCTTCAGGTATCGTCTTCATTGTGGTAGTCTGGGAACTCACATGGAAGGGAACAGCAGAATGCCTAATCTGAGTGTGCTTTCATAAATGCGTACATGACCTGACCTCAGAATTGTGAGACTTAGACATCTGACGCTAATTTGCAACAGTAGTTGCACCCCACAGTACAACATGATGGATGGCATGAGCTCATGGCCATTGTGGACTGTTATGTTGTAGTCTGTATCTGTGTTGTCCCCTTCTACTCTATCCCGATATGACAGTGGCAACATGTTGTGGGGTTTATCTTTGCCCCCATCAGGGCCCAAGGTGTGCCCCCAGCTATTTGTGTGTCTGGTTGAACTGAGCCACCGGTGGGATACTGTTCTGTGTGGTCATCATATGGCTCACGTATTCCTGGTTTGCTTGTTGGCATGCAATGTTCGATTTTAAAATTGAGGTTGCACAATGTTATTGCACAGGGTGGTGTGCAACATGTAGATTTCATCATCTTTAGTGATGCTCTGCTTGCATATGATTGTTCCATTGATGCCAATGAACTGACCCTATATCTCCCTCTCTCATGCAGCATCTCTCGTGGGCACGGAAGGACAGGGGACGGACACCACTGGTAGGGCATCAAGCACAACTGCTGCACACAAGTACAGTGACACAGATGTGACAAGCGCCTCAGAGGGATGTATGACGTTATAACGCATACTATTACTCCGCAGACCATTACAACGCGACTTTTACTCCGCATACCGTTACAACGCATAGCGCCTTGGGGCGCTGGATAGTGGTAAGTATAATTTACTATTCTAACTCCAGTCCCCGTGGACCCTAGGGAAGGTGTTGGATAGTAAATTATACTTATTCCCTATCCTAGAGCGCCCCCCAGCGCAATGCGTTGTAATGGTATGCGGAGTAATGGTCGCGTTGTAATGGTAGTGCGGAGTAAAAGATCCGTTGTAACGGGTGTATACCGCCTCAGAGGGGACAGGAGTCTGCTTAAGGAATCACAGCCAGAGACGCAGACCTCAACATCATTGGATGCCAGTGGTGACGCATCTATGTTTGGCGGCCACAAGGAATGGGAACTCTGCCTCTTCTTCCACCACACAGCGTACAATGCCCACCCTTCCACCTACATCCACTAGTGCTGCCCGTGTTCACACCAGTGAGAAGGGAAGAGTGTCCTTCACCCCAGGCACCGCTGCCCCTGTCCCCCCAGCTGCCATCAGTGCTGAGTCTGTGGACCTTTCGCGCCAGCTGTGTGTGGGCCAGACAGCTCTCCTCAATGCCTTTGTATGCCACAACAAAAAGTTGCCACAGGTGGTTGCTTTCATGGAGGGCATTCATTCATATGTTGGTGGGCTACACCGGAAGATAGCTTGTCAGATAAACATTAGAAATATTGTTAAAGTATTCTATAGGTCTGCATCTTCTCTCTAAGGTTTTTTGGTCTCTCTTCATTTTGGCCATATTATGGTCCTTAGGTAAAGGACAGAAATAGAGGCTTTACTCAAGAGGTTACCTTCACCTGTGATAGGAGCCCTCCAGTTAAGTTAATGTCTGATGTCTGGAAGGGTTATTATATCTTTTTTATCAATTTTGATTAGGGCAGAGAGAGTTGAATAAATTCAAAATGCATTCCTTGTATTATGTAAAGAGTTGTGGTTGCATTTTCTTTGATTTAAAGAACATTGTGTGAATACAATTATGCCAGTTTGGTAAATGTATCTGTGGGGTGCAATGGAATTTAATTTTAGAGAAATGGACCGTGAATTTGGCTAAACATTTGGTTCATATTAAGGACAAAGATCAAACATGTACAATCCCTTTCATAGATTGTTTGAGATGTCTGTTTGAATAATTGACAGTACATGTCTCAAAATGTATACCTGTCAAATGTCAAGGTTTGTTGCTCATCTTCTATGATGGCTGAAACACATATATAACAACCTAATCTTTCAAAAACAGACCTTAGAGAATAATTTTGAGAGGTTTAGAATGTTATCAAAGGTCAATGTGTGGTGATAATGAAGGAGTTTCCTCATCTCAGATAAAAGTTGTTAATCATGAGAAACTGAACATAGTAGAATTTGAATTGAATCAATACTATTCTGACTAAGAACGAGGATTTAGGAATCCATGTAGAGGAGTTATTATAAGACTCCCAGAAATCATAGTAATCACATGGGTCTAATTTTAAAACCCAGAACGACAGTGGAATAGATGTATGCAGTGTGTAAGTTTATAATGTATGTATCATGTATCCCAGTGATTTACAAATGAAATCACAAATTCCTGAGCTAAATTATAAGCGTAAAAAACAATGCCACAGCTACAGAAGTCCAGTGTGCATTGCAAGTATAGATAAAAGGTCTATGGTTGTCAATGGCCATCGCAGGGCCATTGCTAAGAAAGGGTCAGGAATATCTTTCTGAGCAAGGAAAAAACAACTAAGGGCCAGACTACAATTGTGGTGGTCCGACTGTGGACTGCTGTCATAGTGGTCGAGAGAACATCGCCAACCAGCGTCTTGAGGTGGCGGCATGCTTCGGCTCACAGAGTGAGCCTGAAGACAATGCCACCACACTGCAGCGCCTGCACTGTTGTGTGCTCACTGTTGCCGGCCACCATGTCATGCATCGCACACAATGTGCACACAACAGTGCAGGCAAGAGGGAGCACAACATGAGCCCCCAGCCATAATACCCAATGGGTAAAATCATCAGGTGGGCCAGTTCAAGGCCCCTTCCATGCCTTTCCGATGACCTTTTCATGGAGGGTCCACACCATGAAAAAGCTGGCAAAAATGCGCCATGCAATTGGAACGGTAGCACCAGCATCGGCACCTCTTCCAATCCCCCCACCTACACCATCGCCGACACGATGAGATCCAGGATCCTGCTGGTGGTGGTCTTGTGGCAGTCCATCCACTATGTTTGTAACTGGGCGGTTGGACCGAACACCGACTCCACAGCAGTCCCCAGACCAGCAAACTCATAATCAGCCCTTAAGTGGATGTATGGGATTTTAGATCACATTTGTCTCCAATATGAGAAAATTCTCTTTGCCCACATGCATTGCTTAAACTTTGGAATATGTTACTATGTTTCTTTTTCCAAAATAGTGAGTCTCTTTTCTGTCCCCTCAGTCTCTGTGGAGCATTATCCCAAATCAATCAATCAATCAATCAATCAATCAATCCATCCATCCATCCATCCATTCATCCATCTATCCATCTACCTATCCATCCATTTCTCTCTCTTGTGTTTTTTATGCCAAGCCTAATGCTCTTATACTTCCCAACAAAAGCTACTGGGGACAGATAGATATAATGCGCCTTTTCTTTAACTATGTGGCTCATAAAAGTGTGCTCGCCGTTGCTTAAAGAGCACTAGTTATAACTGATATACAGGAATGGTTTAAACATGCCTTCTAAAATAATGAATGTGCTCCACAGCACAAACAGTGGAGAAAATGTGCCCACCAAATATTTTGCCTGGGCATTAGCATCCATGCTCTGACTCTGAACCATACTAGTGTGGTTTCCTTGAATTTACTTTAGTGCTTAAACTGTATTTGATGTTATCAAACAAGGGGGTTTACCTAAACCTCTAACATGAATTCAAGCAACTGTTTTTGGGACAAGGATAAACATAATTTATTAGTAAATCCCAGCAATTATTTTTATATTATTTTTCTTTTCATTCATATCACAAAAACATTTGAAGGCAGAGCAAAAAACGTAGTCAACTTCACGTATTGCCATACATTTTTACAAAAACAAGACATACTATACAACAAATTAATATTCTGTACAGTGAAAAAGCATGAATTGGTGAACATATAATTATACAAAAACTTGTGTTTCAAAATCACAAATGTACATATAGAAACAGATTTACCAAAACAGTGAAAAAAGAATTTTTGATCATGCGTGTAGTTTCTATGGGGCGAACAGAGGGAGTTTTTAGGCTGCTGCCCTGAGTCCTGTTAGAATCTCTTGAATTAAGGACAAAAAACGGGCGTGTGACCGTCAGTTATAACTGACATTAAATGTCTCTAGATGAATAGATGCCTACGCGTTTCGAGTACCGCTGTCTGATTCGCGGCACTCTCATCAGGGCATGATAAATCGAATCCTTTGAAACTGTTTGGAAAGAGAAAAATTGGGGAGTTTATTTTAGAAAACAATCCTCAATCCATTCGAATTCATGAATTATGGCATGATGCCAGTACAGCATACCTTTTTTTAATTTGAAAGAACAGGGAGCGCGTTGACCTTTACAACGTCGTCTAAGCTGTGGAAGTCACTCTGCAATGGAGCATGAACACGTGTTTGCTGTGCAGTGGGTGCTTGTGGAATCCTTCCAATCGCTTGTTGGCACGGTTTCTCCTCCAGTTCTCTCTCCTTTTGAGGCGGGTGCACGGGTTGCGTATTTACCCCGGATACCGCCTGTTGCTGGTCTGGCTCTAGTATATTTATTCGTTACATCCATTTGTATAATTACCAGTAAAAACAAAACGGACGCCATTGATCTTGGATTCTTCTCCCAGAGAGTTAAATAGGGACAAGATGGGCTGTGTATGTCTTACTGTTGGCCAGAATGTTAACGAAGGCTGCCGAAGACAAGAATGCATTCTATTCAGTGGCTGCATTACATTCCAATAATTAGTTTACACCAACAATGGAATCCCTTTTATCTGAGATAAACCCTTTGAAGTTTGCATCATCTGCTCGGAAAGAAAGGGATCACTGAATGACTACAGATCCCCCATTGAACAGAAGACAAGGGCGCTCAGACGGCATGCTGAATTATAGGAGCTTAGTTTCCGGGATTTTGGGAAGAACTCATTTATAAAAAGCCTTTGTTTTAAAAAAAAAAAACAGAAAAATGCTTCAGTGGAATTCATATCAATTAGTAGAAAATGAGCCTTTCCTCTTTCTAGATATTGAATGGGACCACCAAAGTTCGCTTTGCCATTTCTATCCTCACCGCATATCATTTAGGACGATATAGAATGTTCCTGAAGCCGGACGTTCAACTGTACCTTTTTGATTCTACGTCTCTCGACGTTCATTTGTGCTACATGTAGGGAAACCTGACAATCATTTGGGGGTTGGGGTGTGTCATTGTACAACAGTGAGACGTATGGCATAAGGTATTTTCTGCCAACTGCTGCCTTTTGTAGATTAGGGGATGACACTATGTTTAAATTATGGGTAGCATTATTCAACATGGAGCCAATGACACAGCACTCAGATTGGCTGTTGCAGTGCAGTCAAGGCTGTTCGAATGCAGTCATGGGTCGCGCTGGACATTCTGATGGCTGCACCTAGGACAATGGAAACATTTTTTTATAGTAATAATGTAGCTCAACCCTAATCTCGGAACATTGTATGTAGTAATGTAGAGGTGAACAATTCCAGGTCACATTAATGTTTTTCAAGGAACGAGTCAGGATTGTACACAAAGGAACTGAAGTGGGGGTATTTCTATTTTGTTGTTCTCATACCTCGGTTTGGTGCTTTGGGCTGCCCAGTGGAGTGCAGCGCATGCGTAACAGCAAGTCTCACGACAGCAGTGCTTTAAATGGGCCGGTACTGCCTGGTATGGGGTACCAGCACTTTTTTATTTTGATCCGGAGAGCACCAGCACTTCTCAAGAGAGACATAATACATTTAATTGGAGAGTACTGGCACTTCTTAGAAGCAGGCAGGTACACTGGAACCTGCACTTCTATTTTTCCATTTCAAGCACTGCACGGCAGCCATCACAGCTACACATCCAGTTCACCAACAGCAAATGTAACGTCCTCATGATGGTACCAGGAGACTCCTAGGGCCAGATGTAGGTAGGTGATGGTTTGGGATTACAAAATAGTGAATCTTTTCAATTTGCTATTTGGAAATTGCAAACACTTATGTATTAAAGTGTGATTTACACTTTCTATGATTTCCAGTGGGTAGCAAATTGGCCTCCCTCAATAATATTCATGAGGTAGGTCTCAGCTTGCAACCCATTGGGAATGACAACAATCACAGGGATGGTGGCCTGCTGGGGTCAGCAGACCACCATGTCTTTGATTGGTTTTCAATAAAGCAAAGTTTCTTTTTTAAATGCAGCCTGTTTTCCTTAAAGGAAAATGGGCAGTGTTTCAGAAAGAAAAATTAAAAGTTTTCTTTAAATTGTTTGAGAGAAGGCAGTCATCTGTGGGACCACTACCGGCTCCTAAAACATGTTTTTACAAATATTCACAAAGGTGTAACTGTCCCTTGGGACCCCTTCCCATTTGCGAACGGTTACCATCTACTTGCAGTAGGTAGTAGGATAAGTATGTTTTTCTATCATATTTCAGTTGCAAAACATTCACACATACCACTGCAATTTGTTATTAGCCTTAACATGGCCCTTCCTAATACCGAATCGCACACCTAGTTTGCGATTCGGTAAAAGGGTACTAAATCGCAAAATAAGGCTTCTGCTAACATCCAGTTGATGACTCATTAAGATAAAATTAAATGCAGAATTCTGAACTTTGTATATGTCCAATACATTTTGATCAACAATGGGCTTTGTGAGCCAAACTGCACTCTTAGTACTGGATTATGTTGTAAGGAACTAGGAGCCAGATAAGCTTTTCTTCAGATCGCAAATGACCCGATTTGCATATTCGGACCGTTTGTGACTGCAAATAAGCATTTTTAATGTAAAAACCTCTATTTTCGATTCAGTAAACTATTACGGAATCACAAATTGGATTTGCGATTCGATATTGGGAAAGGGCGTGTTTAGGGCATTCCTTCCTAAAACCGAATGGCAGTGGTATGCGTTACTGTTTTGCAAACATAATGCAGTTGCAAACCATTTGCAAATGGAAAGGGGTCCCCAAAGGACCCCTTCCCCTTTGGGAATGTTTGTAAATTACCTTTTGTAATAAAGAAGACTTTTCATTTTACTTTTGTAGCACATCCTGCTTTTCTTCATTTAAAAAATAAATTGCTTTATTGAAAAACAATTACAGCCATAGTGGTCTTCTGCTCCCAGCAGGCCTTCATCCCTCTGATTTTTGTGTTTCCCATTGGGTAACAAACTTAGCCCTACCTCATGAATATTAATAAGTTAGGTCTATTTGATACCTACTGGAAATCCCAAAATGTGTAAACACATATTTGTACACAGTTGTTTGTGAGCACTTGATAGCGAAATGCAAACATTCCCTATTTGGTAATTGCAAACACTTTCCTACGTACATCAGGCCCTAGAAAAGGCAGAAATCATGCTATTTTTCTGTCTCTCAAATCAGGATTCTAGATATTACCAGAGTTGAATTAACCAGACTTACATGACAAAGGAAGCAGGCACGTCAGGAGCTTTCAGAGGGCCGGGGCCAAAACTTTTGGGATTCCTTTTTAAGGCTTTTGGTCCAAGAAGAAGCTCTTAATTGGGAAGCCATGTACTCAAGAGAAATTGCAAGCACATTTTTGGGTGCCACCTAGTGGAATTGCTGTGTTAGTTGCCTCAAAAGGGAACAAGTCAGGTCTTCTGTTTTATTATTTAATACAGGAGAAAAGGGTCCTAAAACATGCAGGACCTGGAGCAATGTGCCCTGGCATCCGTTCCTTCAGACAGCCCTGCAAAACATAACAACTGTTACAAAAAAAACAAGCATTTGCAATGCAATAGGTCTCGCATTAACACAAGTTTAAGCTATTGGCATTGTAAATGACAATGCGTTTTATTTATGTTTCAAAAACCAAAACATGAATAAAAGGCATTGTCATTTACATTGGCAATAGCTCACACTCGAGTAAATGCGAGACCAGTTGCATTGCAAATGCTTGTTTGCCTGTGGTACACTGAACTGATGCGAACCGCACGGCAAATTAATTAAATAAAGCAGCGTGGCTGCTAAAGTAAAAGCGGACTGCGCGGGAATAAGGAAAGGCCATTAAAGAAAACAGTACTCACCCACTAAATAACGGAGACCGAGTAGGGAGCCAAGTAAAAGGTCCAGTTGTTATGGGTGTTAACAAATGCAGACAAGGAAGTACCAAGACAGGACTAACAAGCCTATGTACGGATCAGAAGCCAGCTTTTTCGACGGACAATGACACAAGCCAATGACAAATATGGGTGGAGAGTGAGCGGGGCTTCCAGTGCATACCCTAATACAGCATGCCTCGCAGAGCCAGAAGCCCATGCGCACTGCCGCTCGGCTACACCCAAAAAGAAAGTGCTCGCCCAGTCACTAATTAATGTGTCCATACTCCCATTCAAGAGCCTGCAACTGTCGATTAGTAACTCTTCTGACTATAACTAAATAGAAATAAATGTATTTGGCTTCAAGTTACAGTGGACAATATGGGAATGGCAAAAAAACGACTATAATATGAAAAGTTACTCAACTGGCTAGTGGAACTGAGCCTCTGTGTGCTAAGCCGACCTTTCCCAACTGATGGGGCTTATTTATAAGCCCCTTGCGCTGCCGGTACCTCACTTCTTCCCATACTAAAAGTGTCTCACCGGCAGCGCAAGGGTCTTGTAAAATAGCCTCTCCTAAAATTCTCTGGATTAAGTGCAGGTCCAGCTTGAATCTGTTTATTGATTCTAAGCTTCGTGGAACACACTTTTTCCCATATTAAAAGTGACGCAAGGGCGGCACAAGGGGCTTGTAAATAAGCCTCTCCAAAAATGCTCTGGATTAAGTGCAGGTCCAGCTTTAATCTGTTTATTGATTCTAAGTTTCGTGGAACTCACTCGAGAAGGTTGTGTTCGGGGCATCCTGACCTGGTGCAAGTCTATTTCCACTCGGCGTGAGTGACTTTTACAAGAAATGAAATGTCAAGTTACTGGTCTACTTGACATTATTTGTCTTTCGTCTGCTTGACTGTGTTGGTTGACAAACATAATTGTGTTCCATCCAGATTGATTCGATGCCACCCTGTACAGCATTCAATGAAAACAGAAAACATGTTTGATTTTATTAAAGGATTGTCCTGTTGTAACGGGGTTTTATGTGTGCCTCTTGCCCATTTACCCGGAAAATTAAAAATATCCACTCTGCCATAGATATTAAATCACGAAATGCATTCATTGTTTGAAGTAGATTCTTACAATTTGTGAAAAGTTGAAAATGTGCACATATCTAATTAGAAGCAAAAGTATGACCCATTGTTGATTAAGGTCATTTAAATAAAGGACATTTATCAGGTTCAACTTGGTTGGTCATGCCAAGGAGCATTTGGGCACATTTTTTTAAGTTCTACGTGTTTTATTGTAGCCAAAAAAAACTGGTTTTAGTTAAAAAAAATATTGTGCTATGATACATAGTTTCTTAAATTCATGTTTCATTGCAATCTACACAAACACTTAGTGAAAATCTCAATGTGAACCCTCCTTTCAACGCATGCGGAGAAGTAATTGTGCACATTTTACATTTTACAATCACTTATGATTATGGGTATTACCGGGTATGGTGATGCACCTGGTAAAACCAGAGGCTTTCTATACACATTTATAACATACTCAAAGCAGGTAGCAAAGGAGCGCAGAAAAGGGCTTTCCACCTGCCAGCCAGACAACTAAGGTCCTCAAATCAAGTGCTTCAGCGAACCCCTCATATCCGCAACTCTAGATTTGTGTGTAGATCCTTCTCTGATACGGCTCCACTCCACTGGAACAAACTCCGGCTTCATCGTCGCACGTGCCTTGACTTTATGAACTTTAAAAAGATGCTAAAACCCTGGTTGTTCTAGAGTGCCCTCTTCTGCCGTGATCAGCCCAGCGCAGAGATACTCCTCAGTCAAACGCTATACCAAACCCCTACAATAAATAAATAATTAAATACATTGGGGGACCGCACATGAGATTGTTCATGGTAATTCTAGGACATGCAGCTTATTCCAATTCCAGTTTGTGACTGGGCAGGAGACAACAGACAAAATGGGTAACTCCAAGCCCATGCTCTTCCATCCCTCGTTACTGATCATCTCGCATGTGCCTTCTAAACAATTTCTTTTAATGCACTCTGGTTTTTCGTATCCACTGAAGAGTAAGACCGCTACACCTGACCCATTCCTCATGGCCCTCTATTTTTATAGGTAAACCCTTCCCACATTATATAGGTGAAGTCTGTCTTGAGTCAGGTTTAAAGATAATTGCAGAAGGAGTGTTTGATATAAAGTTTAGATGTGTCAAATACCTCCCATCTGGGGATATGGTGCAACCCAAGAAACCACACTACTCTGTTATGTGTGGAAAGGGCGCTTTAATGAGACAGGTGTCTATAACAAAAAGCAACATTCTCGACATTGCCTTACAGACAAGCATTAAGGCCTCACTAAACACTGCAATACCTCTAACCAAGACATACTGGCCACTCATAAAAAACACCTATCAACATTATAAAACTACCCCTAAGGACTGTCCCACTACCAATAGATAGATTCTACTGAGAACCTCCCGAAGAACCTTTGTTTTTTGGCTAAACCAACTCGGAAAACTCCCAGCCCTCTGGCCCTGACCTCACAAGCTGATCTGTCTGCCCACCTGCATAGCTAACCATATTGTGGCCTACTATCAAGCCCTCTACCTGTCCCCCACTTTACAACTGCTCATCATTGACAGTTTTAGAAGTATCTGCCCATCAATGACAAGTTTACTCCTCCCACCCCAATGCATCTGTGTCAACATGTTACACGTGTACTCATCCCTAACAAATGAACCCTAACTAATGTGACGGGGTAGGCGGGTGGGCTTAAATAACTCCATCTGACCACATGGGTAGTCAATGTACCTCCTACTTATCCAAAATAGAACTTTCCTCCTATGCCTCCTAACTCCTAAACCACTAACTCTGTCCCTCCCTAACCTCTGTACCAATGGGTTCTTTCCAGTCCCTAAACTACAACACCTGCCCAGAAATGCAACAAGGCAGCCTGCTCCTCAAACCCCTCCAATCTGAGACTGTGCCTGCTCTTGTACAGAAAAGGAGACCATATGGAGAGGAGTTGGCCTAACGGCTAGGGCGTTCGACCTTGAAACTGGGAAACTGGGTTCGAGTCTCGGAAACGACACTGAACATCCTGTGATTCTGGGCAAATCACTTAATCTCCCAGTACCTAGCAACAAAAAAAATAAAATAATGTGTCATCATGTAATGCACCTGGTGCTAAGTAAAGCGCTCTGATACAAGATTCGGGTCAAGTTCGCACTATATAAGACTCTGTAAAATAAAAAAACAACTTGTAAAGGTGAACTTAAGAAACACAGGGGCATATTATCAAGGGGGTTTATCTCCGCTTTTTTGGCTTGTACAGAAAAGGAGACCATATGGAGAGGAGTTGGCCTAACGGCTAGGGCGTTCGACCTTGAAACTGGGAAACTGGGTTCGAGTCTCGGAAACGACACTGAACATCCTGTGATTCTGGGCAAATCACTTAATCTCCCAGTACCTAGCAACAAAAATAAATAAATAATGTGTCATCATGTAATGCACCTGGTGCTAAGTAAAGCGCTCTGATACAAGATTCAGGTCAAGTTCGCACTATATAAGACTCTGTAAAATAAAAAAAACAACTTGTAAAGGTGAACTTAAGAAACACAGGGGCATATTATCAAGGGAGTTTATCTCCGCTTTTTTGGCTTTAAAAGCCAAGAAAGCGGAGATAAAATTATCTCCCTATTACCTAGCTGTCGCTAACACCAGTTAGCGACAGCTAGTAGGAGATAGCGAGTAGCGACCATCTTGGGCCCCACTTTGCATGTCAGTGATATTTATCACTAATGACATGCAAAGTGGGCGTGCCAAGATGTTAGCAACTGGAAACAGTCGCTAACATCGCTATCTCCTATTACCAACTTTTGGAGATATTCGAGCTAAGCGCGAATATCTCCAAAAGCTAACACCTGCCCTGAGCAGTTATTAGCCATGTTATCCAATGGGAAGTGGATAACATGGCTAAGAGCATTAGCTCGGTAATGCATGAATATCGCGGACTTTTCAGCGATATTCATGCATTGCGGCCGTTTTTTATCGCATTTGCGATAAACCTTGGTAATACCAAGGTTTATCTGCGATAAAAATCGCCGCAGCTCAGCGGTACTCTAATTATATGGAAACAGATGTATAGGTACAGCGACTGACCATAGGCTGTATCCTTTTTGTTAAAAATAAATTTAAACACAGCAATTTAAAATAAAGCATGTAGCAATTTAAAAACATTTAAGCAGTATAGATAAATGAAGATGAACACATATACATTAACAGACAATCAAGCTGGAGTTTAAGAAAACAAGAAGATATCAGCGAGCATTGTTGCTTAGAAAAGCTCCTGGCTGTGCTTCTATAAGTTACAACAGATCTCTATATATTGGTACAGGACCCCAATATTTTCATGCAAATCTTTTGCAAAGGTGCAAAGCTAAGCGTACAGGTCATTGAGTCAATTATCTGGTATCAGGAAATCTACATTTGCAAATGTAGGAATACACCCCCCCCTTTGCTATGACCAAAGTTTGTGACAACATATCCGTTGAGTATTTATGAAGTTATGACATTTACTATGAATGCTCATGATCAGTGAGAACTGAAGAATGTTATTCAAAGTATCCAAACCTAAATCAATAATCGCAAAAATATCACTCCAGAATTGCTCCACCCTCATACAAGACCATATGCAAAATAACTATTAGTAATCCTCCGAGTCTGATATGTATCATCATGTTCAGGTGCTCAAAGGACAGCAGTGTTTCCAATAAAGCAACCTTTTTTTGGTCAGTTGAGGACTAAAAAATCTTAGATATGATTAAGGCCCAGACTGCTTAACTCATTGTTTTCCTCAATCTGAGTTATCAACACCCTTTACCGCTGTTTACATTTCTGTAAATATTAGATGCTGACTCTTTCTTTGTGAAAATGTTCTCCAACAAAGTGGCCCTGCTTTTTTAAATACTTTGCATACATTTAAGATGTACAATAATGGTCTCAGGATAACATATCTTCATTTTTCGGCAAAAATACTTACACTTCAGTCGCAGGATTTGAAGCAACCATCTAATCTTGAATCAAGAACTTATGAAGTGTAAAGATCCTAACCGCACTCCAAAATAGACCACGTTTGAATGAGGAGTAGCTGCTTGCACCAGTCGGACCTGCTTTGGACTCTTGGTGATTGATAGAACTCGGGACTGCGAGGACCAGCAGCCCGGTTTATACTCAGCTGTGTCCTCTTCCCGCTTTGCTCCCGCCCTCTGCTTGCAGCCTAAATACTGCTCGTGGCCCCCGCTCCGCGCGAGCCGCTCGCAGCAGTCGGACCTGCTTTGGACTCTTGGTGATTGATAGAACTCGGGACTGCGAGGACCAGCAGCCCAGTTTATACTCAGCTGTGTCCTCTTCCCGCTTTGCTCCCGCCCACTGCCTGCAGGTATTCATCTGACTACTCCTTCCGCTTCGTGGAACGCAAAGCCCTGGCCAAGGGCGGGCCCGTTTGAGCCCGTTGCAGCCCGGAGGAGACCGGACCGGGCCACCCCTCTTTCACGTGGTGCTCTTCACATCTCTAATATTGTGTTCAACCGTAAGTACCTGCTTGGTTGACCATTTACATAGTACCATGTCAGCGTGTGAAAGTAGGAGTAAGGCAGCGAACTCGAGCGGACATTTAACAGGGACACTGGACAACATTATCATCAGAGTAAATTCATTCATTGACCAGGGGATAATTTTAATGGAGCGCCGGGTTTCTCAAGACCTCGCCGTAGCAAAAAGATTCTCCATGGGACACTTCGCTAACGCTTGTACACCAGAACCTACACTGTGAGCAAATATTATTGACGTCCCTGTGATTGTTCATAGTCCACCTATTTTACAGGATCAGGTCCATACCTCACCAACTGACCAGCTCCAACTTTCTGCAGAAATAGAGTGTACTATAGTGTCTACCACCAGTACCCCTGAAAGACCAAATACTCGACAGTTGCGAGGGAGACGTGAGGTGGCGATACCTAAGAGGAAGCGGGGGACTGCTGCTGCTGTCGGAGGCAGGAAGCCCAAACCTGCTAAACGTGCTAGAAATAGCGATACAACACCAAGTGTCAGGGCCAGAAGGTCTTGAACCCTACGGAGAAAAATGGCTCACCACTAATGACTGTAACTATTCCAGGAGTGCCTAATTCGGCGGGTACAACATTGGTACTGGAGGATCCAGTTCTCGCCAAACAGGGAGCCTTGCTAAAATCATCCTTTAAATAACTTGAAGATAGACTTACGCAAATTGAGCAGCGACTGTTAAAAATCGGGAAAGCAACACTGGAAACCGTGGACAATATAAAATCAAATGTGTTGTCTTTGGGTAATGCGCAACTGGGGGGGGGGCAACACATAAATCTATTCCTAAACCTATTCCTCCTCTGGTTCCACCTACTCTAAATGTTCTTATTGCAAAACCATCCACACCTGTGGCATTACCTGCCAATACTCCAATAGGGGCCACTGTTGTAAAGTCAAAAGAAGCACGTCGGGACCTACTCGATGCGGGTTATTCTGGGGATCTCAGAATTGATCTGCCTCCAGAATCGAGCCCGTACCTGGTAGTCTTTACTGGGGTCCCTGAAATAAGTAATCCCAGCAAGGAATCGTTCATGTCCCTAAAAAATAAAGCCTCTGACTGGCTTAATAAAAATAGACCACTCCCTCCTAATACCTACAGTGAAATTTTGATGGTGCGCAGGCTGTCTTGGGTGGGGCACAGGCCAAAAACCATAAAAGGTGACTGTGTGCTGGTTAATTTTAAGGACCCGTGGATTGTGGAGCATATTTGCAATTGGAGGTACCATAGCCGTGGGTCCTCCACTAACCCCTCCCACTGTCATATTTCTACCCCCATCACATCCATTAGACATGGAATGTGATTGGACTCTAGTAGAGCACCAGGGTGTGGGCAGGGTGGAAAGGGGATGGAATGCGCAATCATACGTACCCAGCCAAATATCCACACAAAACAGGTACAGCGGTCTGGAAATGGTCAACTGACTTCAGCATGTCCGGGACGAAACTCATGGGGCCTCCCAAAGTGGGAGTACTGCACTCCTTGAGGGGACCACACAGCCAATCAGTAGCCAATTGCCTAGTGATTCTCCACATTCCTATCCGGCCTCCTGGGATTCCATTATAGCCAACAATGATGACCCATTAGGGAGAACGTCTGCAGCTCAAATCCCGCATATGGCTGTATGTAAAGAATTGGTCTATAATGTTATCTCCTGGAACATTGCTTGGCTGGCGGGAAAGGTCAAAGACCCAAAGTGAGTAGAGTTCATAAGGTCATTTCCGGTGATCTGCCTGCAAGAGACCTGGATGGTGGAATGTGATATATTTTTAGAAGGCTACAAAAGCTTTTTTGTGCCGGATGAACCGTCACGAAGTGGCAGAGCCAAAGGGGGTTTGGCTTTGTATATTGACTTAGCCTTGAACTGTGTTGTTAAAACAATATTCACCAACAATACTGATATCCAAGCAGTCACTATAAAAAGAGGGAATGTAATGGTGTCTTGATTAATTTTTACAATGCTGTAAATGCTAGAGGGGAATGTAGGATTGCTGAATTGGGTGATTTTATCAGGCAGCACTGTGACAGCTTCTCCCATCGGATTCTCATTATGTGGGACTTTAACGTGCACCCTTGTGGGGATCCTATGAATACTGCTATGGGAGTATTGGGTTGCCACAGGATGGAGGGCCTCCATTTCAAACACTCAGGCCGGGGTGATATGCTGAATCAACGCTTAAATGAATTTGACCTAGTTTCAGCTATGTCTTTGGTGGATGTTTGTAGTAAACAGTCCGTTCCTACATTTCAAGGTCACTCCGGGTTTTTTTTTATTGAACACATTCTGCTTTCTAATGGCCTACATTTAAATACATCGGGCTTTAAAATCCTGGAAAGCATATACAGTGACCATAACCCTGTTTGTATTTTACTGGATGGTAACCTTTTAAACTTACGGGCAAAGACAATAAACCAGGGTGTTTTGAAATGCACAGATGGAAGGCGTCTGCTAAAATGGTCTAAGGTGAATTCAGACCTACTTTATGATAAGATCCATAAAACATGTGCCCCCGAGTTATCTTCATGTGTGTCCCCTGCATCCCTCTCGCCAGACATCCTCTTAGCCTTTGATGGAATTGTGTTAAAAGTAGGCTATATGCTAACTGCCCCGTCTTCGGGCCCCTCATGGAGAGACCCCAGATGGTTTGATCAATCTTGTTCAAAAGCAGCTCGAGAGCTAAAGGCAGCATTGAAGACTAGCCCTAGAGACCTCCTAATGATCCGGTCGCTAGGCTTGTCCTATAAAAAGGCCCTGGCAAAGCGTAAAGCAGAAATAAAGGATAAAACCTGGCAGGAACTGTTAGACTCCAACACTCTTTGTAATAGTGAGAGATTTTGGGGAATTATTAACAAACCTCTGTTTGATAGGGCAGGGGATAACTGAGTTGGTACTAACATCACTGAAGACGAGTGGGTATCTCATTTCAGTCTCATTTTAAATAGTAACACCTCACAGATAGAAGTGGATAGAGATGAACATAGTGTAACTCTACCACTCTTTACAACGAGCGAGGTTGAGAAAGGCATTTTGGGGCTATCGAGTAACAAAGCACCGAGATTAGATGGTATGCCCCCAGATCTATTTAAATCCAAAGTGTCTCTCTGGGCGCCGGTCCTTACTGCTGTGCTTAATGCAGCCGCTGAACATGGCTGCCAAGGTCATGGGGGTCTTCTACGGTAGTGCCTGTATTTAAGAAAGGAGACCGTAATAGTACCACCTGTTACTGGCCGATCTCACTCATCGACTCTTTGGTCAGGGTAGTGGGAGGAGTAATCCTGAACAAATTGACAGCCTGGGCCGATGAACATAGGGTAATTTCCAAAATCCAATATGGGTTTCGGCCAGGTTACTCCCCAATGGCGCAATGTCTCAATCTGTACATGGTCATCGGGAAGTATACCATGGCCCGGCAGGGCACCATCCACATGGCATTCATGGACCTTTCCTCCGCGTTTGACTGTGTCAACCGGAGGAAACTTTGGGAGTCCATGGGCGCCATGGGGATGGAGCCTACTTTGGTTACATTTCTGAGGGACTTGCATCGGGATACAAAGGCCAACGTGAGGTATTCGCAGGACCTTAGGGTATCGAGGGATTTTAGTGTCCATAGGGACGTTAGGCAGGGCTGTATCTTGGCCCGCTTTCTTTTTAATTTATATATTAATGACCTGGAGGAGTCCCTACTAAATACTTGGCGATACAAAAGGGGATGATGGACGGAGCGTTTGAGCAAATCAAACACTCACCCCCAGTCAACTGATCTGGGTTTAATCCATCACCATTCTTTAGCCCACTCAGCCACCCCATTTCAGACATGGCCATATGCAAATCAGTCTGACCCTGTGCCTCATGGGAACAGTCCAGCCCGAACTGCCAAGCCATGTCTTCCATGGACCGGAAACAAGCATCCTGGGACCGGTTTCGGATTCATAATCCTCATCAGCCAGGCTATCTTGAATCCAGTGGCCAAGTGAGCAAGGGACTCACGTCTGAGCATACCCTGCCAAATTTAGGGCGAACAAAGCGATACAAAAGGGGATGATGGGCGGAGCGTTTGAGCAAATCAAACACTCACCCCCAGTCAACTGATCTGGGTTTAATCCATCACCATTCTTTATTCCACTCAGCCACCCCATTTCAGACATGGCCATATGCAAATCAGTCTGACCCTGTGCCTCATGTGAACAG
Organism: Lissotriton helveticus; assembly: GCF_964261635.1. NCBI lineage: Eukaryota > Metazoa > Chordata > Amphibia > Caudata > Salamandridae > Lissotriton > Lissotriton helveticus. Next base: position 916,378,156 of record NC_136067.1, read on the forward strand.
TCCAGCCCGAACTGCCAAGCCATGTCTTCCATTGACCGGAAACAAGCATCCTGGGACCGGTTTCGGATTCATAATCCTCATCAGCCAGGCTATCTTGAATTCAGTGGCCAAGTGAGCATGGGACTCACGTCTGAGCATACCCTGCCAAACTTAGGGCGAACAAAGCGATACAAAAGGGGATGATGGACGGAGCGTTTGAGCAAATCAAACACTCACCCCCAGTCAACTGATCTGGGTTTAATCCATCACCATTCTTTAGCCCACTCAGCCACTCCATTTCAGACATGGCCATATGCAAATCAGTCTGACCCTGTGCCTCATGGGAACAGTCCAGCCCAAACTGCCAAGCCATGTCTTCCATGGACCGGAAACAAGCATCCTGGGACCGGTTTCGGATTCATAATCCTCATCAGCCAGGCTATCTTGAATCCAGTGGCCAAGTGAGCAAGGGACTCACGTCTGAGCATACCCTGCCAAACTTAGGGCGAACAAAGCGATACAAAAGCGGATGATGGATGGAGCGTTTGAGCAAATCAAACACTCACCCCCAGTCAACTGATCTGGGTTTAATCCATCACCATTCTTTAGCCCACTCAGCCACCCCATTTCAGTAATGGCCGTATGCAAATCAGTCTGACCCTGTGCCTCATGGGAAGAGTCCAGCCCGAACTGCCAAGCCATGTCTTCCATGGACCGGAAACAAGCATCCTGGGACCGGTTTCGGATTCATAATCCTCATCAGCCAGGCTATCTTGAATCCAGTGGCCAAGTGACCAAGGGACTCACGTCTGAGCATACCCTGCCAAACTTAGGGCGAACAAAGCGATACAAAAGGGGATGATGGACGGAGCGTTTGAGCAAATCAAACACTCACCCCCAGTCAACTGATCTGGGTTTAATCCATCACCATTCTTTAGCCCACTCAGCCACCCCTTTTCAGACATGGCCACTGGATTCCAGATAGCCTGGCTGATGAGGATTATGAATCCAAAACCGGTCCCAGGATGCTTGTTTCCGGTCCAGGGAAGACATGGCTTGGCAGTTCGGGCTGGACTGTTCCCATAAGGCACAGGGTCAGACTGATTTGCATATAGCCATGTCTGAACTGGGGTGGCTGAGTGAACTAAAGAATGGTGATGGATTAAACCCAGATCAGTTGACTGGGGGTGAGTGTTTGATTTGTTCAAACGCTCCGTCCATCATCCCCTTTTGTACTACTAAATACATGAGATGATTATCCTTATGTTGGCCGCAATGGTTTGCCTGTTTTATTATATGCGGAAGACGCCGTCCTCTTGGCTAGGACTGCAAGAGGTCTCCAAACCCTATTAAGTGCCTTTCACAGTTTTATGGCTGCCCTTGATTTATCCATTAATAACACCAAATCCTACACAATGCAGGTGGGGCAGCGTAACAAGAACCCGTACCCATTTAGGCTTAATACTGAGAAGGTCCCCATGCCTAGAACATTCTCCTACTTGGAAGTTCTGTTCGATGATCAGTTAAAATGGGGACCATTACTCCAAAGGAAAAGGGGTGAGATAACTCGGGCAAATGCAGCTATATTTAATTTTGCTAGGAAAATGGGCAAATGACCGATTGCCACACTATTGAAGATCTACCAGGCAAAAAGTGTGGCATTAGGTAGCTACGGTAGTGAACTTTGGGGGTATGTGGCAGCTGACGATATCGTGGTGGCAGAGAATACTTTCTTGAAACAGCTGTTGGGGGTTCCAAAGGGTACTTCCAACCTAATAGTGCACAAAGAAACTGGCACACCTTTTATTTGTGATACCCTAGCACTACGGCCTCTAACTTTTTGGCTAAAATGCTGGCTTAACAAAGATTTGGTCCTAAATCACCTGCTCTTAAAGGAAGTACTGTCCATGGACTATATGCTTAAAATTCCTTGGTTAAAATACCTAAAAGATCATTTTCTTGCTCTGGGGCGCTTAGAATTTTTCTTAAATCCAGACACGATCACATCTGCTGACATAGAGTTTGTGAGAAAAACCTTCTCTTTATCACAACAAATGATTTGTGAAGAGGTGGAATTAATTAAACCCAGTGTTCGCAAATATGTCATGTTGAAAACTACACCTTTAAAGGAGCCCTATTTATCATGGCCAATATCGGGCTATGAACGGTTCCTATTAACCATGTTCCGATTGGAGTAAGTCTCCGCAGGACTTGGTGCACTTTTTATTTATCTGTTCCCTGTATGATGCACCTCGGAGGTCCTTTTTAAAGCCCCTTTTAAAAAATCAGAATTTTACCCAGGTTCGACCAGCCCTTTGTTACTTGCAATTGTTACAGCCTGAATGCACTTTATTTTTGATGGGCTTCTTAAAATCAGCCCTAAAACTTAGAAATAGTAGGGAGAATTAGTGGTTCATAATTGCTGCTACTATTATATCTGCTCAACAGTGATTGTTGTTACTAAAACATATTTTAACATATGAGTATTTTATGACTGCATATTCAGTTTTTTATTGTGCACCATTTATTAATTGTGTTATTGTACTTTCATGTTTTTTTCTGTCTGAAAAACCGAATAAAGATTTTCTGATTCTGATTCTAGTATACTATGTTTTGGGAGTCACACATATTAAGCATGCCTCTCTAGTGTTCAAATGGCCAACGGTAATGGTTCTTAGAGAGTCTTGGGTCGTCCACCTCAATTATATAGTTATTAATCAAACAAATATTAATAAAGAATCATACAATTATTACTAAAGAATGAACATGCTTAATTTTCTATTAACATTAACATATTTTTCCATTAGCTGTTTTGTATCCAATTCGACAAATTATAAAAATAAAAGGTCCAGCATTGTAACTCAAGGTCAGTAAACAAAAATCTAACCCCTTTCACCTCTGCTCTGGAATAAACCCAGAAAAAGATGGGTTATTCCTGTTCACCCATAAAACTCGCTAGGTATCTTTAGACTACTAATTGCAAAGTTTCAAAGGAAGAGTATTAAATAAGAACAGTTTTGAAAAGAAGGCCATTTGAAAGTATAATTATTCATTCATAGTCTTTCGTCATCTTATCTGTCAAATGCCTTAAATTAGTTCACAAAATCTTAGCAGCTTTTCTAGTATTTATAATGTGAATATGCTTATTTGACTGACTAGATAGTTTGAATTTGAGGCCACAGGGTGAGGAATTGGTGTTTAATCTGCCTAGGTCTGGCACGATCAATAATGCCATCTGCAATACAAATGTATACTTGTGTTCTCTATATAAAGAACATGAGTATGAATTTCTTTCAGCATTGAAGGAGCAAAAAGCATAACATCAAACAATGTGGACAATCACTTTGTAACATAACTTTCAAAAACACTAAGGGCCTTATAAGGATGGCGACGAGACCGCCACCCGCCACCGACAGGCTGTCGGTGGTCGTCTCCCCGCCATCCAAAGCAGTTTTACACCCGCCTCATATTGATGGCAGGCAAAGGGGTAACGGTCAGAGAGACCTGCCCCCACGGATCCAGCAGGCTCAAGGAGCCCGTCAGACTGTCGGAGGGCACTCTGATCCCTAAATTGGTGGCGGTGCCTGCCAGGCACCACCGTAGGGATTAGGATGGTCCCTCCCCGCCAGCCTTTCCATGGCAATTCACCCACCATGGAAAGACTGGCAGGGATGGACATTGGGGGCCCTTAGCGGCATCCCTTTACCCCTGGCCCATTCCTTTGGGTGTTGGTGCCCTCCTACATATCCCTTTACCAAGCGAAAGGCACCACATGGTGCCTGTCACATACTACACATAGTACAGGGATATGTAAAACATCCCTTTTTTCCATTGCAGCGGGTCCTGCTATATTTAACAATTTTTTCATGTTAGTTTTTATTAGCTGTGTCTGCAGTATTTCTATATTTCTGAAAATGTATTTGGTTGTTACATTTTCAAATGTACATAATGGGACAGCAGGAAAATGTAACTGAAAGTAACCTCTTTTAATTAAATGACTAGAGCCCTGATGCACCCAGTCATTTTGTTTTTGACTGTGAATTGATTTTTTGCAGGTATTAAACCCATTTTGCATTTTATTTATTTATTTATTTGCTGGTTTGTATAGCGCTAGGATAAACTCCCGAAGGAGTATCTCCGCGCTAAGAGACAACAACAGCATAGGCCCAGACAATGACAATAATATCGCACCAGAGAGCACAATTTAGCTGAACTTTAAATATGTCATAACTTAACTAATTTTGGCTAAACAGGAAGGTTTTCAGTTGCTTTCTAAAAGAAAAATGATTGGAACACTGTCTTAGTTGGAAAGGAAGAGCGTTCCATAAGATAGGACCTACTACTGACAGCGCCCTGCCACCCAGTCTGGTCCTGCTGATCTTAGGTATCCTCAGCAGCCGCTGCTCGTTTGACCTGAGAGTGCGTGTAGGAACATATGGAACGAATTTATTAGCCAAATAGGCAGGTCCCAAATCATGTAAACGTTTGTGTATAATGCAGCCTGTCTTGAAATTCACTCTTTGGCGAATGGATAACCAGTGAAGTTTATCCAACAGAGGTTTGGATGAGGATCTGGGGGGAGCATTGAGGACTAGCCTGGCTGCTGTGTTTTGCACCACCTGCAGTCGGTCCAGCACCTCTTCATTTGCAGACACCAGAAGACCATTACAATAATCAAGTCGGCTGATCACTAGAGCCTGGACCAGAGTCCTTCTAATGGAGTCCGGAAGGTACGGGAATATCCTACGGAGGAGTCCTATCACATGAAAACAGGACCCCACCGTATTATTTCCATGTTGTTTCATAGTCAGCTCCGGCTCCAAACGTACCCCAAGGTTCTTGATTATTTGTTTTGGTTCGGGAACTGGTCCTAGATCCAATGGCCACCAGTCAGGGGACCATTGTATCTTAGCCTCACGGAAAAGCATCACCTCAGTCTTACCAACATTGCACTGAAGAAAGTTGGAAGACATCCACTTTGATACTGCTTTCATCCCCTCGGAGAACGATTGTATAACCTCCGGAGTTAGCGATTTAAAGGGAAAAAGCAGCTGAGTGTCATCAGCATAAGACACTGGACAGAAACCAAAGGCTCTTGTTATGTCTGCCAGGGGTGCCACATAGGTGTTAAAAAGAGTTGGGCTCAGGCACGAGCCCTGTGGCATCCCCTTGGTGATCCTACTCTCCTACGACCGAAAATCACCCATGGTGACACATTGGGTGCGGTCGGAGAGAAAGCTCTTTATCCAGTCCAGTGCCTTGCCGCCCAGTCCATTCACAGTCAGTCGTTCGATCAAGATCTTATGAGAGATGGTATCGAACGCTGCCGATAAATCCAGTAGCACCAGGACAACGGAGAAGCCCCTGTCCTGGTACATACGGAGGTCATCAGTTATCGACAGCAGGGCCGTTTCAGTGCTATCATTTGGCCTAAAACCTGACTGTGAAGGATCAAGGCTTCCCGATTGTTCCAGTAAGTTAGACAAATGCTTATTAGTGTGCTTTTCAATGATTTTCCCCAGAAAAGGCAACAGGGAGATAGGTCTAAGATTGGACATGTTGGTCCACGGGAAGGAGATGTTCTTCCGAATAGGTCTGACTAGAGCCTTTTTCCATTCCATTCCACTGCATGTGAGAAATGGCTTTCCATCTCTGGGAATGTTGTGAGGTGACCCCAGAGGGAAAGGGCAGTGGGCCAGGGCACCACTGTCTGCTCCACCTGAGATCTTCCAGCATGGGAATTTATGTTCTTTTTTAGTTTAAATTTCTTTATTGATTTAAGTTTGCAACACTTAAACATAGTAGTGTGTAGTCAACTACCACCCATCAAAGTTTTGGAATATGCAATCATATCAAGCAACTTCAAGGCAAAAACTCAACGGTAGGTGCATCTCCAAACACTGTCGCTTACAAGTATACTTCTAGCCAAAAAAAACAACAAAAAAAAACAAACCCCCAGAAACGCACTCCCTTCCATCCAACCCACTCCCTCCCCCCTCCCTAAAGGAGCATTGGTTCCTTTGAGGAACACAACTGCTATAATAATAAACATTCCTGCTTCCGGGAGGTGGTAGTCAGCTCTTTCTTGCAGACCACCATCCCTCTATTTGCAGTCAGTCACAGGGGTTTGCAAATAGTGATCTTCCTAATTCAGATTAATCAGAAAGGCTGTTCTGCAGCCTTCTGTTACTGAAGATTACGTTGTGACCTAATAGTAAAAAAAAAAGACTGATCACAAAAATCTGTGTATGGATTATGGGCACTTTTTTTGCAACTACTATTTTTGTACACCAGGCATCAAATCCATACCTTCTAACATAGCAAATGGTAGTGAATCCTATGCAAATATCATTTGAGAACTTTCAAATTGCTACTTAAAAATCTTGCTTTGAAATTGAAGCTTAGAAAGCCACCAAAATATGGCAGCCCACATGGCATTAACTTTTGCAAAAATATTTCTGCTGTTCCACCAGAAGCAATTTTGGCACAAAAAAATTAACCTACACAGTGAAGCTGTTTAAATGTTGTGGTTCATCTTCCACTGTGAGTGGTGAGACTGGTCCTCTACCAACCCAGCAGGCTTATTGGGCCACTCACAAGTGTTTAGATGGCCCTGTCAATTTCTAAAGTGGACATGTTTGCCTCAAAAAATAGCTGGGAACATATGTTTGACTTCTAGGTTGTAAGTACAGTGAAAAAGCTAACAGGGAGAAAAGAGTGGAGTTGTAGCGTTTTTTTAGCTTGATGCAGAATACAGTTGATCTCTAGGATACACGCCATGAATTTGCGTACAAGGGAGAAAGAAATGTTAAAGTTTGCTTAATGATTATTGTTCTCTCTGTACAGCAATACACTTTTTATTCTTTTGTTCTTATTTCAAAAAACTAAAGTGTTAATATTTTAATCCCTGATGTGTGAAGTTTTCTTTTTCAATTGTACAGTTGCATAGAGTGGCTTGGCATAGAGTGAAGAAGAGCGTCGTAGACTGGAATGGAGTAGAGTGTTGTAGAGTGGAGTAGCGTAGAGTATTGTATACTGGAGAGAGTTGTAGGGTGGAGTGGAGTGGAGTAGAGTGTCATGGAGTGTCATAGAGTGTAGCAGGTTTGAGTAGTGTAGAGTGGAGTGGCATAGAGTGGAGGGTCGTAGAGTCCTTTATACTGGAGTAGATTAGAGTGAAGTAGAGAGTTGTAGAGTGGAGTGGAGTAGAGTGTCACAGAGTGGCATGGAGTAGAGTATCACACAGTGGAGTAGTGTAGAGTGGAGTGACATACAGTGGAGTAAAGTGACTTGCCATATATTGGAGGGGTAGATTGGAGTGGCAAGATTAGAATAGTGTGTGGTAGAGTGGTGTGTTGTAGAGCAGCATAGCATAGCGTGGAGTGGCGTAGAGTGTCACAGTGTGGAGCGGTGAAGAGTGTTGAAGCGTGGAGAGTCATAGAGTGGAGTAGAGTGTTGTAGAGTGGAGTGGAGTGTCATACAGTATCATGGAGTGGAGTAAAGTCCTGTGGAGTGTCAGAGAGTGAAGGAGAGTCTTGTAGAGTGTTGTAGAGTGGAGTAAAGTGATGTGGTGTGGAATGGAGTAGCATGGGGTGACATAGAGTATTGTAGAGTAGAGTAGAGTGTCATAGAGCAGCATGCAGTAGAGTGTCAAAGAGTGGAATAGCGTAGAGTGGAGTGACATAGAGAGGAGCAGAGTGTTTTAGACTGGAGTGATGTAGAGAGGAGTAAAGTGCTGTGGAGTGGTGGAGAAGAGATTAGAGTGTCATAGAGTGGAGTGTTGTAGAGTGGAGTAGAGTGTCACCGAGTGAAGTTTCATAGAGTAAATTAGAGTGTCGCAAAATGGAGTGGTGTAGAGTGGAGAGTAATGGAGTGTCGTAGTGTGGCGTAGAGTGCTGTGGGGTTTCATAGAGAGGAGTAGAGTGCCATAGAGTGGCGTAGAGTGGAGAAAAATGCCATGGAGTGGCATAGAGTGGAGTAGCGTAGAGTGGCATAGAGTGGCTTTAAGTGGAATGGTATACAGTGGAGAGGCGTAGACGGATGTACAGTGTTGAGCTGTAGAGTGACGTAGAATGAAGTGGTGAAGAGTAGCATGAACTGGAGTGACATAGTCAATCAAGCAAGTAAGTAGTATTTGTATAGCTCTGATAATCACCCTGGAGGCGGAGTATATAGGTGCTATGCTACCGGTATCAGCTGAAGAGCCAGCTCTTGAGTCCCTTCCTGAAGTGGTTCAGTGATGAAGAAGTGCGGATGTGGAGGGGGAGAGTGTTCCAGGCTTAGGCTGCAAGGAGGGAGAAGGAACGTCCTCCAGAGTGGCTGCGGTAGATATGTGGTGTCTGAGCGAGGGCGAGGTGAGCGGAGGTTTCTGGAGGGTTGATGGAAGATCAGGTGTTGGACCATGTAGTATAGTCGTTGGTTGTGGAGGATGTTCTATGAGTGGGTCAGGAGCTTGAACTGCCATCTCTTCTGGCTGGGGAGCCATTGGAGGTCTTTCAGGTGCTGGGTGATATGTGTCTTCTTGAGCAGGTTGAGGATCTGTCTGGCTGCTGTGTTCTGGATCATCTGGAGTTTTTGTAAGAGCTCTGTGGAGGTGCCTGCATTAAGTGCATTGCTGTAGTCGAGCCAGATGGTGATAAGTTTTCCATGTGCTGATGGGGAGCCATCTGAAGATTTTGCAGAGCATGCAGATCGTGTGGAAGCAGGCTCAGGCGACGGTGTTGACCCTTCATTTTATAGAGAGTTCACTGTTCAGAAAGATGCCGAGGTTGGTCCTCTGACCACCAAAAGTCATTCCAAATGGCGGTGTGTCTGGCAAAGATCAAAAGTTTTGTTTTGTCTGTGTTGAATTTCAGGCAGTTGTCTTTCATTCATATCATGAAATTCTTTAAGAAGTTGTGAAAGTTAGTCTTTGACAGTGTGGGGTTTGGTGAGAGTGAGAGAATGAGCTGAGTTTGGTTTAGGAGATGATTTTGGTGTTGTACGAAAGGATGATGTCTGCAAGAGGAGTCATGTAGACGTTGAAGCGGGTAGGGTTAATCGATGAGCCTTGGGGTACTCCACTGATCATGTAATTGAGTTGTGAAGTGAAAGAAGGGAGGCTGACTCTGGGTGTGTACTGTGGGGAAGGAAGTGACGTGGAATAAGGTGAGATATTGGAGTGACATCAAGAGGAGTGGTGTAGAGTTGAGTGGCATAGAGTGAGTGGAGTGATGTAAAGTGGAGTAGCATAGAGTGGAATGTCATGAAGTGACGTAGAGTGGAGTGGTGTAGAGTAAAGGTGCATGAAGTGTCATAGAGTAGATTAGACTGTCATAGAGTGAAGTAGCTTGTAGTGGTGGAGTGGCATAAATTGGAGTACAGTGGCATGTTGTAGAGTGGAGTGTCGCAGAGTGGAATATAGTGTCCTAGAGTAGAGTGGAGTAGAATGGTGTACAGGGAGTGGGATACGGGGGAATAGAGTGGCATAGGATGAAATGGACTGTCATAGAGTGGAGTGGCGTAGAGTGGAGTGGCATAGAGTGGAGTGGCATAGAGTGGAGTAGCATAGAGTGTAGTAAATTGTCATGGAGTGAAGTGGCATAGAATGGAGTAGAGAGGAGGAAAGTGAATTAGAGTGGTGTAGAGTGGAGTAGAGTGCTGTTGAGAGGCATGGCATAGAGTGGAGTAGAGTGGAGTGGCATAGAGTGGAGTAAAGTGTCATGGAGTGGAGTGACATACAGTGGAGTAGAGTGGAGTGGCGTAAAGTGGAGTATGTATGGTGTGTTAGCCCACTTCCATTACAGACAAAACGTAGCTCGTTCCAGGTCTTGGCTGCAATGTGAGAGAAGGATCTTCCGCCTGCTCTGGCTTTGTGGATGTGCAGTTTCGGCCAGTGCGAGGTTGGAAGATAGGAGGTTTCTTTTGGGTACGTGGAAGTTGTTTCTGTCATTGAGGTATTTTGGTCTGTTGTTGTGTAAGCATTTGTAGTAATGAGTGAGATTTGTGAAGGATACTCTTTTCTCCACAGAGAGCCAGTGGAGTTTTTGTAGGTGTTGGCTGATGTGTTTGTGCCAAGGGATGCCGAGCACGAGTCTGGTGGCCGTGTTCTGTATGGTCTGGAATTTATGGAGAAGAGACTTGATGCCGGCGTAGAGTGCATTTTCATAGTCCAGTCTGCTGGTGATGAATGCGTAGGTGACTGTCTTCCTTGACTCAGGGGGAGGATCCATTTGAAGGTCTTGCCAAGTATGCAGAGGGTGTTGAAGCAGCTGAATGTGACGGCGTTGATCTGTTGCTTCATGGTGAGTGATGTTTCGAGTACGATGCCGATGTTCTTGGCGTGGCTAGAGGGGGTAGGTGGGCTTCCGAAGGCAGCCAGCCACCAGGTGTTGTCCTGTGCAGAAGGAGTGGTTCGTGGGATGAGGACTTCTGTCTTCTCGGCGTTGAGGTTGAGAGGAAGAAAAGTAAACATCAACCCCCCTCTGAGGTCTGTCTTTGAATGCACAGCAAATGTGACAGGATAAAAACAGCATTCAAAGGTGTGGTTTATTGTTCATTCACTTCAAACTCCAACATGCGTTTTGTTGAGGTGTACTTCACCACTCCCCTTCTTCCATGGGCATGAAATTGAAAAAGAGGATTATTTAAGTCATGCTATTAGTAAAGAGCTCTGACAAAAATGAGCAAGCTCATAGACAACATATTGTTCTTCACAGGCATGTGAGACTGTTAAACTGGTAGTGACAGAGATAAACAGAATCAGTCAAAGAGAAAGATAGACAGTAAGAAACCTTTTTGAAGAAATACAGCACTTTTATTGATGTGAACTAGCATACAAGGAAGACAAACGAAACCACATGTACTCTTGTGGAATCCCTCACAAAAAAGAAATAAGGGGTTCCCAGAAAGTGAGCGCTCAGAAGCCATTCAGAGAGGTGATAAACAGGCTATGCTCCACGGAAACGACAAAGACATGGTGGAATCCCTAAAACAAATGGAGCCAGCAAATAGAAAGCAAACAAATGTGAGTTATAAAACAAAAAAACAATGGTAAGCAGTTGGTGAAAGTATTCCTAGTAAAGCTTTCAGCATGTCCCGAATATGTTTTTGTAATCCATTATCTGTGCTGTCTGGTAGGCTTCAACCCAATAACCCAAATGAGGATGAAAGGGAGCAGTAGGTCACCTATCCCGGGCCAACACTCTGCTCCCTTACATTTGTCGTATTTAAGCACAGATAATGTAGGCATACTTTATATATGTCTTTTTAAATTGAATGCTAGACAAGAGAAAACTGACTGTACGATTCAGCCGTTTAGAGAGAAATTGTTATCTTGCCAAAGCTTGACTTTTCTAGAAAACACAAATGAGGTGAAACTCTGCACTTAGTTTATTTGATCAGAGGTTTCGGACCACATGTATCATTATTTCAAATAGTGATTACCTATTTGCAATTCTCAACGAATCACAATTAGGTCATCTCTATCTGAATGTATGAAACTCAATCAATCAATCAATCAATCATAAAAATTTGTATAGCGCGCTACTCACCCGTAAGGGTCTCAAGGCGCTGAGGGGGGAGGGGGGGTCGCTACTGCTCAAACAGCCAGGTCTTGAGTAATTTCCTCAAGGAGAGGTGATCCTGGGTCAGCCGTAGGTGAGTGGGGAGGGAGTTCCATGTCTTGGCTGCCAGGTAGGAGAAGAATCTTCCTCCGACTGTGGATTTCCGAATTCTAGGGACGGAGGCGAGGGCGAGGCTGGTGGATCGGAGCTGGCGGGTGGGTGTGTAGAAAGTGAGGCTGCTGTTGAGGCACTTCGGGCCCAAGTCATAGAGAGCCTTGTGTGCGTGGGTGAGGAGTCTGAACGTGATCCTCTTGTTGACGGGTAGCCAGTGCAGGTCTTTCAGGTGGGCGGAGATGTGGCTGCGGCGCAGGATGTCCAGGACGAGTCGTGTTGAGGCGTTCTGGATGCGCTGGAGTCTTTTCTGGAGTTTGGCTGTGGTTCCAGCGTAGAGGGTGTTTCCATAGTCCAGACGGCTGGAGACGAGGGCCTGGGTGACCGTCTTCCTGGTTTCGGTGGGGATCCATCGGAAGATCTTTCGGAGCATGCGCAGGGTGTTGAAGCAGGATGATGAGACTGCGTTCACTTGCTTGGTCATTGTGAGGGAGGAGTCCAGGATGACGCCCAGGTTGCGTGCATGGTCCCTTGGTTTGGGTGCGCTGCTCAGGGCAGGCGGCCACCAGGAGTCGTCCCAGGCGGAGGGCGATGATCCCAGGATGAGGACTTCCGTCTTGTCTGAGTTCAGTTTCAGGCGGCTGTTCTTCATCCACTCGGCGACGTCTTTCATCCCTTCATGCAGGCTGGTTCTGGCGGTGGCGGGGTAGTTGGTGAGGGAGAGGATCAGCTGGGTGTCGTCGGCATAGGAGATGATGTTGAGTTTGTGTTTGCGTGCGATGGCTGTGAGAGGGTTCATGTAGACGTTGAAGAGGGTTGGGCTGAGTGATGATCCTTGTGGTACGCCGCAGATGACTTCGGTGGCCTCGGATCTGAACGGGGGGAGGTGGACTCTCTGGGTTCTTCCGGCGAGGAACGAGATGATCCACTCCAGTGCTTTTTCTTGGACTCCGATGTTGCTGAGGCGCTGCACTAGGGTGCGGTGGTAGACAGTGTCGAACGCTGCAGAGAGGTCCAGGAGGATGAGGGCCACTGTTTCCCCGTTGTCGAGCAGGGATCTGATGTCGTCAGTGGCTGCGATGAGGGGTGTCTCGGTGCTGTGGTTGGCTCGGAAACCAGACTGCGAGGGGTCTACGGATCCGTTCGTCTCGAGGAAGGCGGCAAGCGGCAATTACATTTAGCGTTTCCTAATGGGTTGCAGGTTGACCTACTTCATTAATATTAATGAGGCAGGTCACAATTTGCAACTCATTAGGACTCACTAAAATCAGAGGGATAGTGGCCTTGCTTGGGTCAACAGACCACCATATTTGTGACTGCTTTTAAAAATGCAGCGGCGGTTCCTCCGCAAGGACGGAGGAGTGTCGCCCCACTGCCTGGCTCAGAACCAGCAAATGAAAAATAAAACAATGTTCTGGCATCGTTTTATTTTACACTTGCTGGCACTGAGACAGTGCTGTCCGGAGGGGCAGGGCTGAGGCATGAGAGGGGGTAGAGTAGTGCTACGTGCACTCTCTAAGTACTCATATGTGTTTGACTGGCCATCTGAGGTCGACCAAAACACACATGCGAAGTTAGGATTTCTCCAGCCCAGCTGAGCAGAGCCCCCTCAGGCCAATCCCCATGCTGCACTGACCGGCGTGATGCTGGAAGCGACTCGCGTCCTAAGGTATGCTTTATTAAAATTTTAAATACAGTATTTCAATGACCTGTATGTGACTCCTCCTGTGTGACCCCTCCAGCACTCCCTCCATCAACCCGCCCCACCACTTTTTATTTAGGCAGGCACCATTGCGAAAATGAAAACAATTATAGTTTATTTTTTGCTGAATGCAGCTGGGCTGGAGAAGCCTCACAGACTCCCAGGCTTGAGCAAAGAGTCAGTGTAGCCCCCTCAGGCCAATCTTGCGCTGCTCTGCAGCACGGGTATTGGATGGGAGTCTGTCCAGGGGTTTCTGGTACCAGGCAGGAAGAGGAGAGGCAGCGCGACGTGATGCTGGAGACGGCTGGCGTCTAAACGTATGTTTGTATTTTATTTTAAATATAGTATTTCTAGCCCCTGCACACCACGCCTCCCGCATGACCCCTCCTGCGCTCCCTCCCTCCACCAACCCCACCGCCTATTGTATATGGCAGCCAGCATTGCAAAAATGAACATTTTTATTTTTATTTTTTAAGAGTAGGTAGTGGTTCGTGGGACCACTGCCTACACTTAAAATCATTTTTGTGAATATTCACAAAGGTTAATGGGTCCCTTCTTTTTTGTGAATGGGTTACCACCTACTTGAAGTAGGGGGTAAAATGTGAATGTTTTGCGGCCACATTTCGGTCACAAAACTTTCCTACATATGGCTGCGATTTGGTATTAGGAAGGGACGCCCTAAACATGCCCCTTACTAATACCAAATCTGTATGTATTCGCAATTCCAAATTGCGATTCTGTAACACCAAATCACAAATTGTAATTCATACATACCAAAAAGCATTTTGCCGGCCGCAAACTGTTTGTGACGGGTAAAATGCATGATATATGTTGCCCTCGATAATTTAGAGGTTGAATTGATCCCAAAGATGTTCAGTATTGGCTTACGAATGGGTGAGTGATACAGATGAAAGTAACAATTTCCAGTGTGTGCTTTATTGTGTTCTTTGTTTTTCATTGTCAGAATATTGATTTAATGCTTCTTTCCCTTCTATATATTTAAATGTTTTATCTCAACCATCCGTTTACATATCTTTTGTTTACTTACTACACAGCTTTCAAACTTCTTCTGAAAAAGCACTGTTAGTTTGTGTCCTGACAATTTCACTTTGTCTGTTTGTCTTTTCTGGGTTCCAGGAGCAAAACTTGATAATGTACTTAATGTGTCTATCTGCTTAAAATGCTGAGGGGCTCTTGCGCATCTGGGGATCATGTTGTGGTAATTGATAACACACTATGAAGGGTTGACTGCTATTTACTTTTATCCACAGGCAGCAGTGAAGGCTTCCCGGAATGGACGGAGGTGCTCATTAAATACTCTGTGTGATTTCACCACTCTGAATCTGACCTTTGTTGATAAAGCAGCATGGCTACACAGAAATAAAGAGACAAGGACTTTCCTTCAAATGTTTTCTCTTTGCCTACAGATCTTTGTCGAGCATGTTTGAATAACCTAGGGGCATATTATCAAGAACGGGCGTTACATTATCGCCGCTTTTATCGGCAGGAAACTGCCGATAAAGCTGCGATAATGTGCTTGATAATATGCTCTATGAATTCCAATCGAAGCCCATGTTAGATGTGAAGAAATGTCTTCACATCTAACATGGGCTTCGATTGGAATTCATAGAGCATATTATCAAGCACATTATCGCAGCTTTATCTGCAGTTTCCTGCCGATAAAAGCGGCGATAATGTAACGCCCGTTCTTGATAATATGCCCCCTAGTTATTTTTCTAATAATTGTTTTTCTTAATTTATTTATCAGTCTTTCTCAACCTGGGGCCACAGAAGTCAGGGCCGCACTGGCCGTCGCGGGCACAGGACGTTTCACCGGTGGGCCGCTAGGGTGGGGACCGGTTTTGGGCCCCTGGGTGGCCGTTTCCGTTACCGGGGGCAACAAGATCGGCCCCCTGTAACAAAATCAGCCGAAACCGGCCCAAGCAAATAGCTCTGCCGCCCCCCCTTTTCCCCCAGAGGGGCCGGCCCAGCAGTTTGCCAAGGCCAGTTTAGAACGGTTCCCAGTCTGGCCCTGACAGAAGTCTGGAGGATAATAAGATGCACTTTAAAGCAGACAAAAGGGATTCAGTAGCAAAGGAGCTATGCATTTTTGGCAGGTTGTTTGTTTGCTCCTACATTAAAGTGTTCTCCAGGCGTTAGTTGAACTAAGTTCCCACTATTTTGATGATGGTTACATCGATGAGAGTGATTCTAGGGGATGCATGTAATCAGCTTTTGGATCTCTATGCACCCAAATATTACCCTGGGCAAAGAATGCATAGAATTTAACACTCTCAGACCCAGATTTATCAATATTTGGCCATTGCAAAGCAGTAAGACAACTTGCTGGATCGTGTCAAATGTAGAGGATATGAATGTGCCACATTTAACAAGATATGGCGCATTCCTGCTGTCTCACTGCTCTGGCGTAGCATGTGCTGCCTAGCTCCATTGCAAGCACCATTGTTCCATGGTGCAAGGTTGCATGTGTTGCAGACTGGATCGTTTTTGTGCAGGAAGGCATACCTGCCTGCACAAAAACCATCCTTAGAGACTTTTTCCACTAAGTGTGTTAAAGAATGCCGAACACCAATATTTATTAAATATGGAATCCGCAGTGTTGATGAGGCTATGAAATTGATTTTTAATGTAAATTTGCCAGATATATGTGTTTTTACTGCTACTTTTATATGTAAATCGATTTATCATCGGAAAAGTATGATGTTTTAATCTTGTCTGTATTTTTTACATATATTTAATGCAATTGTTTTACTTTTATTCTTGCCTGTATGCTTTTATGGTCATTTGTCTAACATGTACCGAATAAAGCTTCATGAAATGAATGAATGCCGAACACTTGGAAAAAGGAAACAACAAGGAGAAGTAAAGATATCTCTCCTCGTTGCTCTTCTATCGGGAAAGTGTACAATTTTTACGCATTCCCAGGTTTACTTGTCTTGGTAAGTCTAGGAATGTGCCCAAATCCATGGGTGGATGCGTGGAAACAACCAATTTCCACCCATGTAATGCGTTCCCGCTGCAGAGTAATGCAAGGCTACTCGTAATATTGAGTCTCGGAATATTGTAGAGTTAACCTGAGCAACTTTCACGGCAATTTAAACTGCAAAATTATCCATGGAAAAACCCAAGGGTCCCTGCAAATGTGTAATCCTAATTTTGGAACAAACTTCTCTTTCTTATAAGGAAATTTGCACGTTAGGGCTGAATATTTTTGATTGCTACATTATTATGTTCTTATATAGTAAGAAATGTGGGAAATCGATTGTTTGTAAGGAATTGGGTTATGTGCCAGGAGATTCTATATTATTTACAAATAATTGCTATAATAAGCAATGTATTTTCCAGTTATATACATGCAGTCACGAGATTTTGATATCATTTCCTAGATGAGAGACAGAATACCTCCAAAAGCCAGAATATTGAAGGGCTCTGGGGTGGTTATTCATTTATGTCTGTTTTAGTGTTCCTTTGTCCTTTATGTAGGACATATGGGGCCTCACACACCTGTGACCCCTTTTTATAATACCCAAAATATATTCACATTAAAGGATCATACAATGTAAAAGGAACATTCCTTCATTTACGGAGAGCATGTCCTGTTTCAAAATTGCCCACCACCTGTGACATGTTATCAATGCAGGAGAATGTGTAATAAAAGGCTCTGTGAGACACAGAAAGTTGGGCATGGTTGTTGTGTCCCTGGGTGGACAACTGATTGCTGGCACAGGGGTCCCAGGGATCTGACTAAAGGGGACTGTAGTCACCAACTTTATCCTCTCATAGGACATCCCTGCCCCGTGCCAAATTTAACCTGGTCTCCCAGCAGCGAAAGACGCAGCAGCACTTTTCCCAGAACAGCTGCTCCACGATTCACTGGCAAACGTTTTGAGTTTGCACATGCACCAAAAAGAGCATATTTTTGTTCTGAACAAACCGTTCTTCTGTGTTGGACGCATCCAGTGATATCAAAATGTTGCGTGATGCTCAGTGCTCTATTGTTAGAGCTTCATCAAATCATCAAAAACCATAAGCAAGCCATTTGCTTTTAGGGCCAGCAAAATTATTTCAAAAGCATAACGGTGGTTAAGGATCATTAAAATCAGAATTAAAGGTTCAGTCAGGTCATGGCTTGCTCAGGCTGGATTCTGGAAGGTCTAGAAAGGTAGTTCATCTTGTTAAATGGTGTATCTCTGATCAGATTTTCATAATTGGCAGGCCCTAGTTATATCTGTAATTCATTGTATTAATATCTACATTTTCCATACTCTTGGGAATCCCCCTTTCATGCCAGAATTAGAATATGTACGTCATTCAACAGAGGACCAAACCAACCAATACCCAATTCATTTCAATTCAAAACTCATTAAATCCTGCTTCTTATGGCCTGAACAAGCATGACAAGTGTTACAAGTTACATGTAAAGATGTTCCTTTTACATTGGAAGGCCATACGATTAAGGGCTTGATCTATTTCTGTTCAGAGGCAAATGCACAGCAAAAGGACTTTCTACGGTTGAGACCCAGGCTACTCAATGAGGATCACAATACATGGACAGTCATCAGAATACAAGATACCAGAAGTCCTAGAAAAACTCCAGGATAGTATAGAAATATTCCCTAAGAAATTAGCAATGACAGAAGAGGCATCCCATAGAAATACACAAGACTTATCTCCATCAAGAGAACAATGCAACAGAAGCCCAAGAAACTGTGTTTCTTTTCTCAAACAGACCAGTGAAGGACAATGGATGGAAACTCAAACGCTCTCATACCTAGGGCCCCATTATGATGTTGGTCGGAGTTGCCTCTGACCAACAGCATCGCAGAAACGGGACGACCAACCTCTGGTCGACGGTCTCGACCACAGAACTAAGATGCGACTGCACATGGTGCTATTGAATAATGCCATTTCCCTATGGCATCATGTGCCGTGGCCGTAAACCGGCCGTAGTACAAGCTCCCATAGTGAAATGGGAGATTGTGTTCATCTCTGCACTGTGTTGCAGGTGACGTACACAGTGCAGGGATCAACATGGGGGCACCACAGAGAAGGGTAAATGTAAATGTACAGGAATTTATATAGCGCAAATCACCAAGTGGTTTCTAAGCGCTTGCTTAGGGAACCCGTCCTGGTATTCCCCTGTGAGATAACCCCGGCAGGGTATCCGCAAGGTGAAAGCCAGGCATCCCGCCGCGAGGGGCAGTTGTGGAGATTAAGCAAGCTATTGCCCAGAGTCGCAGAGTGTGAACCCGTTAATCGAGTAGGGCCCCCAAACCCGCTTTCCGACAGGCTGCTATGTCGGAAAGCCCGGCATGGAAAGCCTGTAGGAACCCGACATCGTAATTCCAAAAGCAGAAATGCCATTGATTGGGATTACGGGCTGGTCTCTGACTAGCTGACGTGCTCCTTGAGCCCGTCGGCATCTGCCGGAATGACTGGCCAGTTTTAATTCCGATTCCCTAAATTGTAATTACTAGGTCGGAATTGAAACCTACGACCTCGGTTGGAGGCTTTCCGACCGAGATTGTAATAGGCCCCCTAGTTTGAAGATTTCATACTCAGGGATGAGCAAGCAAAAAGACTATCAGCCAGATTCATCAAGGGAAAAATCGGCTCGCAAAGGGCCAGATTCTGAGAATCTGGCCCTTTGCGAGCGCAATTTTTGCATTTGGGATTCAACATCCCAAATGCAAAAATCGCAAAATGCGAAATCGCTATATTGCGAGGAATTGCATTTAAGGAATCTCTATTTGAGATTCCTTAAATGCAATTCATGAACCATTTTAGAATTGCGAATTCGCAATTTTTGGCCGCTATTTACCGCGAAGTCTGACTTCGTGGTAAATACCAAAAACTTAGAAAAATGCACTTTAGTGCATTTTTCTAAGTTGTATGTTACACACACACATGTCCTTTGGACATGTGTATGCGCAACATCAGTCTCCATTTTCATTTCAGGGGTGCTACAGGTTGTTCTTTGGACACCCCTGGCACCCTTGAAATCGCATCCTTATTTGCGATTAGCAAATTGCTAATCGCAAATAAGGAATGACTCCCCATTCATTCCTATGGGCCTTTAGGCCCATAGGAATGAATGGGGAGTTATTCCTTGTTTGCGATTAGCAATTTGCTAATCGCAAATAAGGAAGCTGTGGAAATCGCAATTTTTTTTGCGATTTCTACATGAATCCCGTTTTGTGAGTCTTTAATAGCGATTCCTTAATAATCGCTATTAAGGACTCGCTAAACGGGACATTGATGAATCTGGCCGTATGTTTTGTACACCTCACTAGTTGTTTAAACATTTTGTACATGCTAGCACTCTTGGCATGAGAAGTAATGATTATTTGTGAGCCTGAAACAACTCTCTTTCCCTACTTTCATTCTCCCCCATTTACTCCCAATCACAGAGGAACCACCAGGAGCACATATAAAAAAAGTTTCTGCCATAAGCCCTCACATAGCTTTCTCCCCTATCCCCATTCATATTTCTCCAAATGCATCCTATATGCTGAAACTCAGACCGGCTGGAGATCATAGTACATGCTCTTCCTCCCACAGACACCATGAAATCCACCTTAAAAGGACCGACCCAATCATCCACATTCATAAACACTGGCAGGTATGACCAACAAGACATATTCCACACTCAAAGCAAAATTGAAACATCTGTGAGGAGTACAGATCAGAACGATCAGACTCAATAGAAATGATGTCATCAATTAATAGATAAAAAGACAAACCTTAGAAATCCTGCATATGACACAAATTCCCTTTTTCTCTTTCTTTAACCCCCAATAAAACCAGCACTGTATGAAACCCATTAGATAAAGCCACTCTGTTTACCTCCCCACTCCCTAGTTACTATGATGCCAGGACACAGAATGATATCTCCAAAGCCATAGATTCACACTCTAAAACACATATATCATGCTAATTATCCCCTAACAAAACAATGTTACCTACACCCCCATGATAACATCAATAAATGTGATTTCACTGTCCAACTACAAAAAGAGAAAGAAAATATAATCATACTTTGGGGTCTATTACAATGCGGGCGGATCGACACCGCCCACATGGCGGTGGCGATCCACCCAACATAATCTACCGCCCGCCTCTCAGTTACCCCCACCATATTATGATGGCGGGGAGTACCGCGGCAGACAGGAAGACCATCCGCCACTTTCCCGCCAGGTAGATGACTCGACCGGGAGGAAAAGGGTTGAATATGGTGGCGGTGTCTGCTAGACACCGCCATCCATATTACAATGGCTGCGGGAACCAGCCTTTCCGTGGTGGCGCTGCCGCCACAGAAAGGCATGCGGGTTTGTTGTTGGGGGCTGGTTGCGGGCCCCCAGGATGTTGGGGGGTGGGGGGCACATGGGGGGTATCTATGGACCCACCCTGCATTTGCAAGCACAACGTGGCAGGCACCGAGCGGTGCCTGCCACGTTGTGCATGCAATTGCACAGATGCCTTTTTTGCATTGTGGCGGGTGCTGCTGACAGCACCGCCCACTGCAATGCAAAAAATGTGGGATGCGCTCGCCAGTGTGGCGGGCGTATCCTAATTATACATGGGGAACCGCCGCACACATTGAGGGCAGTCCCATCTCCCGGTGCGAAGGAATAGACCCCTATGTGCTGAAAAACACACACCTCGCACTCCTACAGAAGACCCATTTATCAGAAACGGACTATGCAAAGCTAAAAAGAGATTGGGTTGGGAGAGTGATAAATAGCCGAACAAGGAGGAAACCGATAAACTAATAATAATACCTCTAAAAAATGAGGTTTGGCCACAATGATGTCAAAAATGCCAACTTGCAAAATTCACAAGCCACAGACTGATAGCAAGTGACGATATGTGTTTATAAAATTGCAGATAGGCAAAAGTGAAATAGTAGTAAATTTGATAAAGGCAACCAACTTGCAAGGGCTGACCTCCTTTCTCGTATATCCAGACTAATCTCTGACTCTGGAACAACTCACAGATATTGGGAGTTGACTGGAATCTAGCTCTGGACCCAGTCCTAGATAAAATAGGTCTGATAGGCACTATGAATGTATGGGCCGAGCAATATTATAAAATAGATGGACCAATTATGGATTATTAGACAAATGGCATCTCACACAGCTAATTGAAGCAGAATATACATACCAGTCCAATGTACATGATACACAGGGCCCAATTCACAAAGGGACTTGCGACTCATAAAATTACAAGTGCAAAATCTCTTCACTTGTGGTGGAGTCTCTGCATTCGTGGCATAATCTCCACAGAGCACACTCTCTGCAGTGCGCCTTGTGGAGATTCAGTCATGAGTGTGGAGACTCCGGAGTTGTAACCTTACGAATTGTAAATCCCTTTGTAAATCAGACATACAATCGAGAATAGAGTTCCTCCTCACATAACACAAAATTATCCCAGTATATGCAAATGAAAAATACAAGAATGCTACCTCTCATACCACTCACATGTACTAGCAAATAGGATCCCTGGAGAATGAACACCTCCTGATATAAACTACTTACCAAGAAAGCCAGATTGAACTTTCATATATCCATATATCTAGAGGAGAATATGGATTCAGTGCATTCTCTCCATTTCCTATGGGCAAGAACGACACCAACACCATTTGAGGAATTACCTCTCATAGTAGGAGTCTAATAATTACAGCAATAGCTTGGAAATATTGTCCCCTTTTCTTGAGTAGGATGAATAATTCACCTTGAATAATACAGACTGACCATATCCGACCCACCTCCACATAAATAGGGAGCATTCACAGGGATGACATACTTGTATAGTGAGAAATAGATTCAAATAGTGATCCCATAAACAAATGAGAAAATATAAACGCTACTCAAAATAGGACTTAGTGGACTAATAACCGTCACAGAACGACACCAATGAGCATTGGTACTAAATTGCATTGCAACACAGAGCAGTGCTGCAATCAAAGTTGCTGCAATTCGCTGAGTGAGATGGACAGAGCAGGAAAGCACCATATCTACAGAGATATTACACTGCCTTGCTCTCTTCCCAGTGCTTGTATTCAATCAGGCTGCCAGAACTACTAACACACCTTTGCACCTTGGAGCAAAGGTGTGTACATGATGTGTAGCACAGATTTTGCACTGGAATGATAACCTTCCACTGCATAATGCAATACTTGGGCTAACCTTTACACTTTTACTGCTTTAACTGTGCAGCATACATCCAATGCTGGAAAACATTGGATATATTAAAGCATTTCTCCTTAATAACACCAATGTCAAAACAACATTATTTTTGATGCAAAACCCTGTCTTCTTTTTTTAGTACATAGAGTTTTGCAACAAAAACCATGGTTGGTGGCACGGAAATGCCCAATTACAACCTTGCAAAGCAGTGCTGCTTTGCATTACTTTTGGGTGACTTTCCCATGCAAAACCAAACCAAGCATGACCAACTTTTTTGAGGACTAGACGAAACTCATACTCATCCAATGAGTGGAAGGATGAACACAAATCATTGGGCACCTGCTGACTCCATCTTTAGCAGCCTCAGTGACATTAGAATAGACATGCCCACACCAATCACCTGGTCCAACGACGCCATCGTCAACTTCAGCATACTCATCACACAACACTGCAAAATGACCATCACCAAATCTTTGAGTCAGGACTGGAACTTTAACACTTGGGACACTACGTGCCCAGACCACCTATATCCTCTCAAAGCCAACAGCGCCAAAAGAATTAGACCACAAAATTATTATGCATGGAAGAACTGTGGCTCACAAAACACCAATGCAAGCAACTTGAACATAGATGGCAATAAGGTCAGGATGACACCAACAAGAGCATGTACAAGTCTGCCCTAGGGTGCTACTATCAGCAAATCAGAACCACCAAGTACTCCATTCTCACTGATAGCATTGAAAGCAGCACCAACAGAACAAAGAGATCTTCACCATAGTTAGAAAGTTCAGCTCTCCAGCCGCCACACCACCAGTGCAACACCCTCTCAGGACCTCTGCACCCAGCTGCCCCTATTCTTCAGCAACAAGAGCAACAGCATCTATGACATTCCTGAGCCCCATCCAGATCCTTCCACCCTCGCAGTCCTCCTGCTCTTCCCAATAAACACCAACATGCCCCACCATCAGCACTCAAGAACCCGCAACAACCATGCATTCAATGCACTCCAGAGCACCCTCTGAACTTTGTCCTCATTATGTCTTCACTAAAGGACTGGACCCCATCAGTACAGCCCTCACTCTAATACTGAATGACTCAATAATCACAGCCACCTACGTAGATACCTGGAAACATGCCACATATGCTTTCGACCCCATCATTATCCAACAGGTGAATGAGGCTGACCTCTAAGGACCCTGCATTTCATTGAATTTGCTTCTTCCTGACAGGTTAGCTTCACCCAGGTGGTCAGAAATGTACCTGTTCACGTCATATGCAGTCAAACTAATCTGCAGAGTTCCAAAAGGATCCTTACTCATTCCCACCCTGTCCAACACCTATATGACCCCACTCACCAGCATCATCTGTACCCATGTAATAAACATCATATCCTATGCTGACAGCTCCCAGGTCATACGTTCTTTCTCTGACAAAACTTCAAACACTCGGACCAATTTATAAACCTACATGACTGAAGTCACCAGATGAATAAAAACAAACTGCCTCAAGCTCAACAGAGACAAGAGAGAAGTAGTAATCTTCAACAAAGACAACTTGCTCTGGGACTCCAACTGGTAACCTGCCAAGCCTGGACCCACACGCCGCCCAGCAACCCACACAAAGAACCTCAAAATAGTAGTCAACAAGCAACTCACCACGACGACTAAATGACCACAGTCTCCATTGTCTTCTTCCATGCAGTCAAGATGCCCAAGAAAATCTTCAAATGGTAACACACCAATGCTAGCCGAACTGTCACTGTCAGCCAAGCCCTCATCACCTGCAAGCTGTGTTACGGCAATCAACTTGATGCCAAAATCAATGCTCAACTGACCAGATGACTCCAGATCATACAAAACTCAGTTACCACGCTCAGCCTCAATCTCAAACTCCCACAATGCACTCACATCACCCAACATGTCAAAGCCCTCTACTGGTTTCAAATCCACAAATAAACCCTATTCAAACTCCTCGCACATACATACAAAGTCTTAAACAAGATTAGCCCTAAATACCTCAACACCCCCTTAAGCCTCCAGAAACCTACCAGACACCTCACTCAGGTGGATTCCTATATTCACACACCGCCGCATGCATAGACCTAGATCCAGCAGTCATGCCTCGTCCTACCTCAACCCTAAAGCCTGGAACAACCTGTAGCTGCACATCAAAGCTTGCTTCTCAGTTCTTGAATTCCACAAGAAACCAAAGACCTGACTCTTACCTAGCTCAACCCTGGCTTGGCCCATACAGATCCTGTTTCAGTGCGTGGATGCCCTCCGAGTGAGTCGAGCAATATACAAATACACATATCATAACATAACAAAACAAGTTTTGCACTGGAAAGTAAATAGCAAATAAACATTTTGCTATGATTTGAGTCAGAAACATTGACAAATAGGTATGTAAACCACATACTGCCCCCCACACACACTTATGCCTCGTCCTTCCTTACAGGTACCACCCCATTTCTCCCCACATCAATTCTTTCATCAGAACAGTTAGATAGTAATTACATCTGGAACAGAGAATGCTTAGGACACTTCGAATGTTCAACATCAATATATTGACCATATAAAAATGTTCTTGTATTCGTTATTTCCACCTCTTCTACAAATCCATGCTGAACCCTGAATCAACATGGGACACTGAAGCTGGCACAGGGAGTGCAGGGCGTGGCACTGACGCAACAGGGAACACATAACAAGATGGAGGAGGATAGAGTGGATGCACAAGGAAAATAGGGAGGGCTGTAGGGGGGGTGAAAGCAACACAGGGGTAGGGAGAAATAAACACAGAGGGGTGAGACTTTCATGAGGGAAACAACTTGAAAACAGATGCACTCTTGTGGAATATTTAACACTAATAAAATAGTAGTGCTTAAAAAGCAAGCAGTGGAAGCAGAGATGCCAGCCTATCAAATAAACGGTAAAGAAGTAATTTTCCATGGAGTGGTGTTGGGGGACAAACACAAGATTAACAAGCTGTGACATGAATAAGAAGAAGGCAAAAGAGAGTGATAAGCAATGTGAGGCTCCAAATCCCTCCATTTTCTCGATAAGCCACAATATGTCTCGCAATAGACAGCAAATGCGTTGTCTAGTAGGTGGAGCAGTGTAATTTAGAGCTTTGCCCCTTTATATGAAATTTAAATATTTAGCATGCGTTTAACCTTATTAATCTGTGTGTGACCTTAATTAATCAAATATAGTAAGTGGCCATATATATTCACTTTAATGAAATCTACCAATATATTTAGCTGGACTATAACAGATGTACTCATCCTAGATAATGTACAACTTTTTAAAATGTACTCAATATATTTATCTATGCTAACTGCATTTATTTTAAAACTATTCTGAATCGAATGTTAGCCTAACTTGTATCTGGGCCCGAGTTGCACATCTTGCATTTTTATAAATGTTTACCGGTGTTGTGTTTTTCTCTCCTCTGAAGGTATCCTAACATCACATTAACGCTAGAATAGGTTAATTTAATATTGTATTAGACTAGTAGGCATCTGAACCTTAATTAGAAGTTGCCTGTGAATATGAAGATTGAGACAGTGGGAGAGATCCTCCTATACCAAGCAGACCGGACTGATGTTACATCTGAGGTTTCCCAGATGATTATTCCTTTGCTGAGAACTGAGAAACTGGGGAGTCATCCTGCCCCCAGAGAACACTGTCTCCGGATTGGTACATTTGGTGGAAACTGATATGGATAAACTTTGTAGAATTTTCTTTCATGCTTTAATTATGTGTTCTTTAGAATAGTTGAGCAGATCCTGGCCTGACTTTGGAGAGAGAAGACTTCTTCTTAACTCTGCTGATTTCCCTGTCTGAGTTTCGAGCTTCATGCTTGAGTACTCATGCTTTTTCTCCTAAACTCTAAACTTGGTTTGTCTGATGCTGACATCTTCCTCATTGAATTTCCTCTTGCCACTTTTGATGCTCTATTTAGAATAGAGAAGTTTCTTTATGGAACCTGTTTGGTTGATATTTTGCCTGCTGTATGTGATTCTTTTTTGCATCTTGCACTCTCTATGAAAACAGTGTTCTACTCACTATAAGTGTGATTGTTGGCCATGGGAAATGGGAAACCAACATACTGTTCTTAACAGGTGTGGGACCAGTAGTTGCTGGCCTACTGAAAGTTAGCCCTTTGCATTGTGAGCACATCTCTTGCCTACTATCTGGCCAATGCAGATAAGGGGGAAGGGGTGCAACTATAGAAAAGGACATGAAAAATTAATATTACTACACTGCTGGTGGATGCATACAACACCTACTGCAAATATGTTTAGGGCCCTATTTAGAGTTGTGAGTATGCACAATTTAAGGAAATGCTACTTTGTGTGTGAGGAGCTGCAGTATTTTGACTGATGCTGATGGTTTGTCAACTCGGAGAGTGCAATGAGGCCTGCTATTCAGAGCTCAATGTCGGTGCTCTGACCAGGGGTGTAATGGCGGCCCTTACAGCCCCTGTGGTGCAGGGGAGACAACGCTCACCTCTAGGGGGGACACCTTGGGCTGGCCATCTGCAAACAAATAAAACGCTCAGAAGCAGCAAGGCAGTTGGGGAATGGGGAATGGAGGCCCCCTCACCTTACCCTGCAGGGGGACCCCCTGACATTTTTTTTATGCCACTGGCCCTGACCCCATCATGGAAATGTTACATTGGCTATACCCAATTGGCAAAGGCAAATGTACCTATAAGTCCCTAGCATATGGTACCCAGGGTACCCATAACAAGTAAGTTAGAGTAAATAGCCTCAGAGCACTGGTTGTGGCACCTTAGTGTGAGACAGGTAGAGCAAATGCCCCCATCTGCCATGGCAGACTGAAAGAACAGCTTTACACTGCAAGCCCTACTTTTTCGTGTAAAGCAATATGTGTAAGTCACCTCTAAGGCAGACCTGCTGAGCCTTAAGGCAGGATGTGGCATATTCCATGAGAAGAGCAAGTATTTTGTTTGTTTTGGCAACAACAATACAAAACTGTAATTTTTACTGTGGAAAGACTTGGTCTTTCCATTGACGAGTACAGGGTTATACTCTGACCCCTCAGCAGTCCTAAATCTTGAAAGATGCGGCCAAAGTTGATACTCCAAGGTGTCAAACACATTGTCACGTTGAGCCTGACATGATGCTCAAGTCAAAATTAATGTAACTCGTTGCGGTGTGAAACTTGTTTAAAGTTGCCATTTTTTGCATTTAACTCTCCTGTGCTCCTGCATGGGGTTTGTTTATGATAGAGCATTCTGCCCTCCTACAAATGACTCCCAGGAATAGAGACAGTAGAAGCCTGTATGGGAGAGAATTGTTACCTCTTTCTCGCAGGAAGTCAACCTTCAAAGATGAAGACACCTTTGAAGAGCAAATGGGGAACACTTGGAGAGGGGCTGCACTATTGTCTAGATAGGCAGGCTGGCACTAGGACAGGAGAGGGGAAACCAGGTGCCAATCCCGTTTTCCTGGGGCATTTAGCCCCCTTGGTATCAACATCTTTGGGTTGGGCTACAGAGCTATGGACACCAAGAGAGGGGTTCTGCCATGTTGTAAGTAGACAGAATAGTGCATCCTGGGATATCCAGATGTCATACTTCCCAGGAATGGTTACTGTCTGCGTCCACCGTAAGGGCTTTCTCAGGGCAAATAGGGCATCACTGGTACTCAGATGCCAACTAGACTGGAAGAAGGACCAAAGGACTGACCTGCTGCACAGAGGAACCAACCAGCAAAGAGAAGCTGCACGTGCATGAACTGCAGATGGACTGACTTGCTGCATAGAGGAACATTCATAGATAGGCTGCACTTGCATGGACTGCACCTGCTGCATCTGTTGGCTAGCAAAGGAGAGGGACTGTGCCTGCTGTGTCCTGCTCATGGAGAAATTCTCTCTGGAGCTCAGCTGAAGCACAAGACTCCAAGGGTCAGTTAACTGACCTCCTGTTCGTAGCACAGATACACAACAGATGCAGAAGCCTGCTGCACCAAATTGGTAGCCCAAATTGTCAAGCTACTACTTCTTGTTGCTGCTGGTAAAAAACATATTTTTCCGATTGAGGTAGTGGATTTTAGTAGACATTAGAAGCTTGTGGCCACATGCATCAATCTAGGATTTTGCATTTCCTAAATAGCGAAAATTAAGGAATCGCTATTTAGAATAGAAAATGCAAAATCCTATGCATCAAGAAATCGTAAAAGTTTTTAGGATTTCTTAATTTTCGGAAATTGCTATTCCTTAATTGCGAATCGCAATTAAGGAATGGCATTACATTGATTCCTATGGGCCAAGAGGCCCATAGGAATCAATGCCGTTTTGCATTTTTTTTTTTTGCACTCGCAATTTGTTGATGCATTGCAAGGGTGCAGAGGGGGGTCCAAAGGACCCCCCCCTGCACCACTGAAATGTATTTTAAAGTGCATGTTTCACACACACATGTCCTAAGGACATGTGTGTCTGTAGCATGCAAGTTTAAAAAATGCATTTTTTTGCTTTTTGAAAATTTTTCGCAAATTAACACGAGGGTCAACCTCGTGTTAATTTGCACTTCCTATTTCAAAATTCGCAATTTAAAAAAAAATGATGCATTGCATTTAAGGAATCGCACAAATGCGATTCCTTAATTGCATTCGCATTTTTAAGAAATGCAAAAAATAGCGAATTTAGGAAGTGCAAACGGTGCGAATCGGTAAATTCGGCCGTTTGCACTTCCTAAATAAGTTTATGGGAAGCATGAAACAGATTGTCAAAATTCGCTATTTTTTGCATTTCTTAAAAATGCGAATGCAATTAAGGAATCGCATTTGTGCGATTCCTTAAATACAATGCATAATTTTTTTAAAAATTGCGAATTTTGAAATAGGAAGTGCAAATTAACACGAGGTTGACCCTCGTGTTAATTTGCGAAAATTTTTAAAAAAGCAAAAAAATGCATTTTTTAAACTTGCATGTTACAGGCACACATGTCCTTAGGACATGTGTGTGTGAAACATGCACTTTAAAATAAATTTCAGGGGTGCAGGGGGGGGTCCTTTGGACCCCCCTCTGCACCCTTGCAATGCATCAACAAATTGGGAGTGCAAAAAAAAAATGCAAAACGGGATTGATTCCTATGGGCCTGTAGGCCCATAGGAATCAATGTAATGCCATTCCTTAATTGCGATCCGCAATTAAGGAATCGCAATTTCCAAAAATTAAGAAATCCTAAAAACTTTTAGGATTTCTTGATGCATAGGATTTTGCATTTCCTAAATAGCGATTCCTTAATTTTCGCTATTTAGGAAATGCAAAATCCTAGATTGATGCATGTGGCCGTTTGACACTCTGTTTCATGCATCCCAAAAATGTATTTAGGAAGTGCAAACGGACGAATTTACCGATTCGCACCGTTTACACTTCCTAAATAGGTTGATGCATGTGGGGGCTGGCCTCAGCAGCAAAAACATAATGATTTTTAATTGCGCAGCTCAACACCCAGTACTTTGTCTCATTTTTTCATCTGTGACATGAGTTTAAAAATATCTGTAAGTTGCTCAAGTAGACATTTAAGGTCTTATTTAAGAGTTTGGAGGATGGGATTTACGCTATCAAGGCAACAGAGTAAAGTACAGGTCGCCCTGAGGGAGTATCTACCCACCAAATTTGTAGATGTCAGTGAACTAGCTGACATGTCTTGCATTGGCAGGAACCACAGTTATGGCAGTTCCAGTCAAAGCAGTGAAAATTTGACGGACTCTCCATCAACATGACAGAGCCATACAGCAAACATTCATTTTTTTTATCTTCGAAAACAAAACACCATAGCAGAATTTTGTTTTTGAAAATTTTAAAAAATGCAGTGATCCTCTCACTATGGGAGTTTTCTCCCATAGCCTGGCGAACATTTTGCAGTTTTTAAAGCCCCTTGCTGCCATTTTGTACCTGGCAATGATGAACAGTAACAACTTGCCATTTCTTATCCCACTCTAAGTAGGTTGGTCAAACACATTACAAAACCCAGTTGTTGGAGTTACATGTCAGTGGCAACTCTAATTTGGGCAATTAGTGCTAATGTAAATGAAAATAATTTAGTTGCCTGGCCTGACTAGTCAAAATTACCATTTGTATCTGAATTTAAGATTATCACAGCAGAGGCAGGGCTTCTCCAAGGTGGTGATGGCCACGTTCCCTTAAGGATGCTCTATACAGGGATGTTACCATACTGCAGTGGGGCTAAATGACTTGAATGATGGAGGGCCGATGTAGCACTACCAGTGTTGATTTGGGCTGTCTAGTAAGACATTTTGGCCACAGCTCAGTCACCTGGAACCAGTGCTGCATGCCTCCGCCATTACAAATTTTCCACACCCTAAATTGCCTATGGACCTCTTGTTGCCAGTCGCTATGCCCTTACTTCATACCCCACTGAGGGTAAGAAGAACTTCAAAGTTAAGGGTGGCTGCTTCACCACCAGATCAGATTGAAATAAGATGGTGTGGGAAAGGGAGATGGAGAAACAATGGCAGGTAAGGTAATCTTGGCATAAGGAAGTGGACAGAGTCTCCCTCCCATTTCATAAAAATGGTGGATGTCTTGCATAATTCTCTGTGGATCAGTTTTTTAGACACTGAGACATTGCTTGAAGGCAGGGGTTAATTTTCAGCCGTCTGGGATTGAGATGACTGGCAATAAACCATACAGTGAAGTCCGGAGGCCAACATTTTTTTCCCAGCAGCTCCGATTGTACTTCATTACCATGGAATGTAGTGAGGCCATGGCTGTGCAAAGAAAGTGTAGGTGATGCCACAGGTTGAGTTTATTACTATTTCTGTTCTATTCTAATTCAGTACACTGCCATCTGTCTGTATCTCACTGTAGCTGCCTCACAGTATAATTGTAACTAGCTCTGCTGCATCCTCCTGTATTGCCCTAATCCTCTGAATATGAAGGGTTCATTATGGTGAGTGCATGTGATATCACAGCGTACTGATACACCTGCAGCTTAAGAATATCTCATTCTCAGATCCACAGCTGCCTCTTTTATTCACTGGTTGTCATAAATGGAGTTATTTAGTCCACTGTTTCAGATATTCCCACAGCATACTTGTAACCCGTTTACAACAGTTAGGGGTCAGTGGTACAGTCCTGGCATGGATCAAATCCTTCTTGTCCAGCAGGTCTCAGAGGGTACTGATGCACCCTTTTGAATCAGAGGACAAACCTCTCCTGTGCGGAGTGCCCCAGGGTTCCGCATTAAGCCCTTTACTGTTTAACGCTTACTTGGCCCCACTCGCCAAGGTAGTAGAGTCTTGGGGTGTCAGGGTGGTCTCTTATGCTGACGATACTCAGCTTGTCTTTTCATTTAGAGACCATTCTGACTCCCTTTTCTCCAACTTTAGAAACTGCCTTGGTAATATCTGCACATGGATGTCTGCTAATCATCTTGCCCTCAATACCGACAAAACTGAGGTACTCTTCTTCAGCCAGAAAACACCCCCCCTGCAACCCTCTGGTGGCCCTCCGTCTTGAACCCTCCCCCCACACCCGTGCAGGCTGCCCGCAACCTTGGCTTCATATTTGATAATACCTTGTCTGGTAGAATTCAAGTCAACAAAGTAGCAGGGGCCTGTTTTAACAAACTGCGCATGATCAGGAAGATTTTTCCCTACCTTCCTCAAACTTCCCGCAAAACGGTTGTCCAGGCACTAATCACGGCACATCTAGACTATGCCAATAGTCTATACGCTGGTGCCCCCCAATATCTGATTGACCGTTTGCAAATCATTCAGAACGCCGCTGCGCGTCTCATTGGTAATATCCCTGCCCGTAATTCGGTCAGAGCATACCGGGATGAGCTACATTGGCTTCCCATAGCCCGGCGTATCGACTTCAAAACCCTGATTCTTGCATTCCGTGCAATTCATGGAACTGGCCCGACCTATCTGAGCAAACGACTCAAGATTTCATCTTCTGTAAGACACTTGAGATCCAACAGCCTTCGTTTACTGATCGTCCCAAGATTCAGGCTCTCTCGAAGTGGCGGCAGAACTTTCACCGTCACTGCTGCCAAGCTCTGGAACAGCCTACCTCTTGACCTCAGGTTCATTGAATCCGAGCCAGTTTTTCGTCGCAAACTAAAAACCTGGCTGTTTACTAAACGCTAATTAAATGCCTTAGCATTCCTTTTCACTTTCTTTCGGATTTGAACTAGGCCTCTCGCTTTGGGGATACTCTGGTAATCTTAGCGCCGGGACACCTCCGCTGGAGGTAGCCTCGCGCTTTACAAGCTACTAAATAAATAAATAAATTTGCAGGAATGATATAACGCTGTCCATTCCGTGTCAATCGGCCACTCTGAGCACCACATCTTTATTTGTGAATGGATGGTGATTTCCTCTCCTGATATCTAAGAGTAAATGTCCAATGCAATTGTTCACTGCAGTGAAAACCAGAAAGACAAGCCAGCTGCCACAGCAAAGTGAAGCAAAGGGGGATAACACTAGTGAAGCTAAAGAGAAAGCTAACCTTGGTCAAATCATCAGTTGGCTGAGTGGTGCCATTACCATGGAAGTGATGCTAAATGCTCTAATTTGTTGGTGATCAATCCACGACTGCACATTATGGGAAACAAAAGAGTGGGAGATGTGAAGGAGCAGTTAAACCAAACTCTGTAGTGGGGTCAGGCATTTAAGACGTTCTATAAGAAAAATGTTGACTTGGGGGCAGGGGTTGGTAAGATGCTGTATCTTTCCCTGTTGTTCCTGAAAATGCTAGCTCCAATAATATGATGTCTATACCAGAAATTCTGGCTATTGAATCTGCACTTCTGTTTAAAAAGAGCACGTATGATTAGCTTATACAGCCAGCAGACTAAACTGCCCCAAGACCAACCCATGTAGAGTGTGGTTTCTTAAACATCAATATATTGGTAGAGTCATTGAATAGACTTCACCACTGTCTATGGACCTTTGATTGTCTACTTGAAGTGTAAGAAAGGAGCTGACATCGGCAATATATTTCAAGTACAGTGTAACCAATTTGACTCCACAAAGAGGATGGTGTTCAAATCTTAAGGGTTTATTATCCATTCAACT
Organism: Lissotriton helveticus; assembly: GCF_964261635.1. Lineage (NCBI taxonomy): Eukaryota > Metazoa > Chordata > Amphibia > Caudata > Salamandridae > Lissotriton > Lissotriton helveticus. The sequence continues at coordinate 916,411,777 of NC_136067.1, forward strand.
CAGGTTACAGGGAAATCAATTAGCAACATTGCAAGAATATCATAAGTCCATGCAAGCATAGGTCACACCATACTATTCTGCTCAATATATGAAGAGCCTCGGTCTTCCTTCTCTGTTCATGTCTTGTGTAGCTCGAAATTGATACAGTATCAGGAACGATTGGTGGTCGTGCACAAACTTTGCGCATTAGAGAGCTGTTATGCGGTACTAAATTTTATCAGAAGGGCATTTGTAATAAGGACATGGTAGGAAGAGCTACATACATGACTGTATTATTAATATAATTGTGTTGCTTCCTTATGAAATTGTGGGCCTGTAACTGCGATGACAATCTTAACCTCTATATTATATTTTTAATAATTCCATCTACGTTATTTTATATTTTCTTTTCATGACTTTTATGGGTTGTGTTGAATAAAGATAAGTTTCTCTCTCTCAATACATATTTAAATGATAATGCAATCTGAATTTGTATATAATTAAGAAAAATATACAAAACAGTATCACATATTTGACAATTCAGCAGAAACAAGAAGACGTCTTCTCTCAGCTAAGTTAGGACAGGGTATCCTCTAAGAATTCTAAGAATATCGCAAGTCAAGCATGAAAGAAGATTCTAGAAGGCTCCTTCATATCAATCTCCACCGAATGAACCAATCTGTAGACAGTGTTTTCTGGGAGCAGGTAGATTCCCTAATTTCTCAGCTCTCAACAAAGAAGGAGTCATCTCTGTAATCTTGGATGTAACAACTGTCTGGTCTGCTTGGTAGAAGAGTGTATCTCCCACTGTCTCAGTCTTCATATCTGAGGCCAATTTCTAATTAAAAGTTCAGTCACACCCTAGTCTAACAAACAGAACAAAACATCTCTACTAACTTAACAGACATGTCAAGACACCTGCAGAGGAGAGAAAAACCTAGACACTTGCAAAACATTTTGTGAAAACATAACGTGTGCACATCGGGCCAAGTAACAATTTAGGCCAACATTAGATTCAGAACAGGCTCTTAAATGAATCCAGTTTGCATATGTGAGTATACAGATACATTTAAGAAGGTTATAGATTCTCTTCTATAACAAATACATTTTTTATAATCCCACTAGATATGTGTCTGAATCTCATCTAGATGAATACATAGGTATTCTATACAATTGATTAACAAAATGCACACAGAATAATATAGTTAATTGCACGTTTAGTATATACGTTGTATATAAAGACGGTGCTCTAAAATCAACTTAAAGTGAAAGAATTCTGATAAGAATCCATCCACTACAAGCTATGCAGGAGTCCATAATAAGGATATAGTGAGTTTATTTCAGTGGATCAGGAGTAAAGGAACCATCAGACATTACAGAGCTCCTTTCACTAGCAACTGCCAAACTTTGAATTCCTATCATCTCATAGATTTTAATTAAATAGACATGATTCAATAAGCTGTGATATAGGATACGCATAGAGATCATAACACATTCTAAGCCTGAGACCAACTGTTCAGGAAATGGACAATAGACATTAAGGATTGTGCTATGATGTTTATTGCACTAGTTGACAAATTAAGAGATTACCATTAACATAAGGATTTTGAGAACTTCCTCGGTACACTGCCGCTTCAACTATAGATAAATCTCAAGCGTTGTGATCCTGCACTCAGACTGCCATAGCATCCACTTCACTTTACAGTTTTCTCAGCACTAATGAAAAGGAGAACTAGAGTTAGGGACTAGAAGGTGGGCTGAAAAAGATAGAGGAAAGGAATGGGCAGTGAGTAATGACAGAGTCAAATATAGGTCATCATTAAAGAAAATGTAGGCAATATCTGAGAATCTACTCTGAGGTCTTTACAATCCCTCTACCACTATCCTATGCCGAACCACATGCTTGATCTAGTTGGCATTTAGTAGCCACCTGCCCCTCCTTTGTGTGGTGATGTATAATGCTGACTGGACTGGAAAAACTACAAACAGGTTTCAGATCTCTGCATATGGCATGAATTGGCCACTGGTTTAATTCAACACTACATTACCCTGAGTTGTATTGTGTGTATACACTCTACCCAGAAGACAATCAGTATGAGAAAGGCTCTAAGACTTGTGCCCAGATTCCCCCTCTGTGAGTTTAATGCTACATGGACCTATAGAACCAATGAGTATACACAGATACCCTTAGTTTATTTGTCACGATAACATTAGCTTATTTAATTTCATATACCGTTCTACTGTTTGTCGCTGCCAATCGTCCTGTCGCTTTTCCCACTGATTGTCACGTTTTTTCCCTCCGGCAGGACTCTAGCTACCCCGCCCAGCACCCCACCCCCTTCCAGGAACAACTTATGGAGGCTGCAGCATGACCGTGCAACAGACATGAGCACTGGGCACACAGCTGGTGCACCCAGGCAAGCGCATCTGCGCCCGTCCATGTCTGACCCCATCCCAGCCCCAGGAACACTGGATCTCCAGCCATCCGCAGCTACACCTGCTCCTAAGCTCACAGCCTTGATCCTTTGACTCTGCAACAACAGCTGCTGCTGCACCACTCCACGTTCAACAGTAGGACATTTCTCCTACCGTCATTGCCTCTTCTCCTGCATCACCACAGCACCTGCACATACAACTGCCACCACCACAACAACCATGAATGTGCCTGGACAATTCCACTGCTTCCAAAGCAATGCCCGATCACTCTGTAAACTTGCCACTGAGATCTGGGACACCATCATCACCCTCACCCTGACGTTGTATTCCTCACCAAGACTTGGCTCAACCCTGCAGATGCACCCAACATCGCCATGGCCACACCCTATGGATACAAGATTGCACCACAGGACTACATCAACAAAGACGGAGGTGGAATCGCCATCATCCACAAAGAAACCATCCACTGCACCACCGCCACAGATGACACCACCCAGATCATGGAACACTTCAACTTCCAACTCGAAGCGGATGGCAAAACCACCACCAGAGGCACTCTCAGCTACAGACCTCCAGGCCTATGTCCCAGCTTCTGCCACGCCATCCCCGAATTCACGGCACCACAGGCCATCAACACTGAACACAATACCTTCCTAGGAGACCACAATTTGCACCTCAATGACACTAACAATGCCAACACTGCCAACCTTCTCAAAAGTATGAACAACATCGGCCTCAATCAACTAGTAACCAACCCCAAACACAACGTTGGACATACACTTGACCCTATTTTCACAGCCAGGGACAAAGTCAAGTACAACCATGTCTCTGAGCTCACCTGGAAAGACCAATCAATCGTCCACTTCACCATCAAAGGAGTCCCCAGCACCACCATAAAGCCACTCAGCACATCAGACCACTGCTGGATCAAAGTACCTAAAAGCCAATAGGCCAATGGACCAATGCCCTCAACACCTCCCACCCTGATGCAAAAACCAACCTTCGTCAGGCTTTCAAGATGTTTACTGCCTGGATCACCGAGTACTCCAACAAAGTCGCCCCCATCAAACCCATTAAACTCAAGTGAGCCACCAAACATGCCAGTTTGTACACCTTGAAATTGAGAACCTTGAAACACAACTGCAAGCAACTGGAATTGAAATGGCACTCTAGCAAGGAGCTCACAGACAGCCCCGTCTTTAAGATATTGCTCAACCACTAAAACCAACGCCTGAAAAGGATGAAAAAGAATGCCCTAACTGACCTATTTGGAGCCAGCTCCAACCACAGCAAAGAACTCCTCGTCATCGTCAAAGAGTTCTCTAACTCCTCCACAACCAAAAACATCAATACCCCTTCCCAAGAACTCTGTGTTACCCTAACAGACTTCATACATGACAAGATCACCTCCATCTACAAACACTTTGAACGCCGACTCACCACCTCAGACATCCTCAGCCCCCTCACACCTGATTGCACAAACTATGACCACCAGATCAATGCGTGGAACCAGCTCTCCACACAGAGCACCACAGCCATCATGAACCCCTTCCAGTTAGGAGCACCCATCACCTCGGCCACATTCTCAGAAGAATGGAAACACACGAGAGTCAAGAGTCAAACTCCTCCTCAAGAAATCATCTGCTGACCCCAACAAGCTCAAAAACTACCGGCCCATCTCTCTTGCTCCCCTTCCCCACCAAAGTTCTCAAAAAGGCCATCAACCCTTTCCCTTCGCTCCCAATGATATGTCATCGACTAGGTTTCCTTTTTGTTTCCCTTTTACCCCTTCATCCCATGTTTTGTATCTTTCCCAGCCCTGAAGAGTCACAGGACCACCCCTAGTGACAAAACATGTGTCGGCTGGCTGTTTCTATTCCAGTCGTTGATTCATTAAATAACTTTTCAACTGCATACCATTGTCGACCTGTACAATTGTGATTCCCACAAGACCTTTTTCGCCTGTATTGTACCCTCACCACGTGTGCCCGGGTCTGTGCTCATTACTCAGTGTGGGTCCTTCTACCCACTTCTGGGGGTTACTGGGTAATTCCCACGACCTGGCAGCACCGTACCTACTCAGGCTCACTTAACACTATGCGTACTAGTCCGAGCACCATTCTTTCTGTCTGCATTAAAAACCCAACCACCAGACTTAACCCTCAACTCATGGAATACCTGGAGAACAACGATCTTCTGTACTCATTTCAATCTGGATTCTGTACCACCTGCAGCACCAAATCCATCCTGATTGCAGCCACCGAGTACATCAGAACCCTCCTTGACCAAGGAGAACAGGCCTCCCTGGTCCTCCTTAACCTCTTAGCAGCCTTCAACACTGTGTCCCACCATACCCTGATGAAGCGGCTGTATAAGATCAGAATCCTAGAGGATGTCCTCAAATGGTTTGCATCCTTCCTCAACAGAAAAGCCCAGAGAACCCATCTACAACCATTCACCTCGGAACCCAGAACACCATCTGGAGTGTGTCTCAAGATTTATCCCTCATCCCCATGCTGTTCAATGCCTGCCTGACCCCCCGGCCAACGTCGTCAGAACCCATGGACTGTACTTCATATCCTATGCAGACGACGCAGCTCATCGTCTCTATATCTGAAGACCCGTCCACTATGAGGGTTACATTTCAACTGTGCATGACCAGCATCGTTGACTGGAAAACTCAACACAGACAAAATAGAAGTACTGATTTTTGGGAACAATGACCCCCGTAGAATAACTCCTGGTGCCCTGCTGACCTAGAATCCTCACCCACTCCTACAGACCACACCCATGCCCTAGGCATCATCCTGGACAACACATTTGCCATAAAAACATATGTCCTTCGCCTGCTTCCTCACTCTTTGCATGCTCGAAAGATCTTCAAACGGCTCCCAGTAAGCACCAGACAGACCATCACTCAAGTCCTCATCACTAGCTGCCTGGATTAAGGCTATGTAGGAATTACCACACACCTCCTGAAGAGCCTGCAGACCATACAGACCTAAGTGGCCAAACTCATCCTCAACCTCCCCAAATAGACCCACATCAGCCCTCACTTCAAGAAACTCCACTGGCTCCCCGTTCACAAGAGATATCAATTCAAGACGCTGATCCACACCTAAAAAGCCCTGCACAATCAAGGACCAGCATACATCAACCACCGCCTGAGCTTCCAGACACCTGCACTCCACCTCCTCTCACTCGCTCACACCCCCGAATCTGCCGAAGTAACAGTGGAGGATGCTCCTTCTCCTACCTCACCGCAAATTCCAGGAACAACCACCCCCTTCACCTCCAGACCTCACCCTCCCATCAGGAATTCAGAAAGGAACACAAGACTTGGCTGTTCAACTAATTCCACTCAAGCCAGCAGGGCTCTCAGTTGCAAATACCCTCGCTGGTGAGTAGCAATGCTCTATAAATCCTAATTGATTGATTGATTGACCTTAAAAAAATGACAATCAAAGTAATGTGGGCAGTAATGGAGAAGTGTTGATGCATCAATTGAACATCATTAATGAATTTACTGCAAACTTTAGACAACTCTATAACTCTAACCTTATTGACACCATATATGAAGAAACAACATTTCTGACTTACCACTTAAGTCTGATGAAGTACCTTCCTTGGTGTCATGGAGGAAATATAGGGTCTCATTTACAAGCCATTGCACCGCGGATGCGTCATTTATTTTGATGCACCGGCGGCACAGTGTGCCTGCCCATATTTATAAGGCCAAGTAAAGCCACCATGCGTGGCTTTTCGTGGCCTTGTAAATATGACCCCCCTTTCATTCATTGCTCTGCGTGAAAGGGGCTTTCTATGGTTGTTGCTGTGGGTCTTCCCATGCACCATCCATGGAACCTGACGCATTCCCAGATTTGCAAAGTTTTGTATACATGGGAATGCATCAGTTTCCTATGTCTCCCCAGGGGAGCCGTGAGGGAGGTGCAACAAGGAGAAATGCCTTTATCTTTCCTCCTTTTTCGTATTTCTATGTGTGCTGCATAATGCAGCACACATAGAAAGACAAAAACACAACTTGTGATTGTTTTTGTGCAGGTATGTGTCCCTTCCTGCCCAAAAACAATCACCCCTACAATGCAGTCACCCTTGCACCATGGCCCAAGGGTGTCTGCGTTGGTTCATGGCAGTTCTTTGCGCTCCAGCACAATGGAAAAAGACAGGAATGCGCCATATCTTGCAGATGCGGTGTATTCCTGTCCTTTTCTTTTGACACACAGCAGCATCAAAATATTGTAAATGAGATCCTCATTGTGCAAGCGATACAATGCTTGTAAACCAAGAAGGCTCTTGGAGAACATCACCTCCCAGATCAGCTTTACAAAACCGGTAAAAGAAGGATATTCTCTTTGCTTCATTGAACTTTTAACATGTGTCTGAGAAAAGTGATAACTTTTCTGATTCAACCTTTACAGACTGGTTTTGTGTCAGGCAACTACTCTTGTAAGAAATTGGGGACATTGGTGTATGTCCTTTGCAGGTAAGTCATGATATTGATGATGTTGAAAAACTCTTCTTCAGTTGAGGGAATGTTTTTGACTGTGTAGAATTGAAAACATCCCCTAGGTTGAACCCTTATGAGCATTAAGACAGCCAACACAGTGGCTACAAACATAAAGTTGAGACTATTCTCAGTAGATTTATTTAAAGAGGATGATCATCCAGGCACAATCTAAAAGAAAACTAGCAGACCTAGACATTTAGTCAGAGATGAATTCTTACAGAAAAAAACAATAGAAAAGGTAGCAGTAAATGCACACAGTTATGTAACTTTCTGTACAAACACTAGCATTTATTAACTTGTGGTAGTCATACTTGCCCCTTAATTTCTGACAAACCCATCTTAGACATTCAGCTGTAGGGCAGCACTGAGTATATATTATGCCCAAGCGATAGGATGAATTACTCCAAAACACAGAGGTTTGATATCAGACCACTTACTCTGACAGATTGACTATCAGCAAAGTGTATTTTCTGCCAGTGAACACTTAGCCAGCAATTGGAATTTTGAGCCCTCATTTATGGGATTTTGGCATAGGGAGGTGCATCTAGTCAACTTGCTGCGCTGCCATATGCCAAAGTGAATGGGCAATAATGCACCGTATTTATGCAATATGGTGCATTCCTGTTCTCCCTGCTTTCATGCAGTTTATGCAGCCTAGCCCCAAAGTATGCACCCTTGCCCCATGGTGCAAGGGTGTCTCCATAACATGCAGGATTGTTTTTGTGCAGGAAGGGACACCTTCCTGCACAGAAACAATCCTAATAGGTGTGTTCCTCTTTCTATGTGTCCTTATTACGCCTCGCCTTGGGAAGGGTAAGGATTTGGCACTTCCCCAGGTTTACATGATTTTCTAAATCTGGATCAACATCAAAATCCATGGGTGTTGTGTAGAAACACTCACCGCAATACCCATTGAAGTACTGGGTTATTTAGAACCCAGCGGTGCCAGGGGACGCACCCGAAGACTTCGGATTCTCCTGTCTCAGACTACAGAAACACATAAACTTCTTGGTGACGTCAAAGATCAGATTTATTGGCTGCAGCCAGTAACAGGTATCCTAGAAGTACAACACGGTGTATGTTCTCAGGAGACTGCTCAATCTTACAAAGCCAGCCATCCCTTTTATACAAAATATTATGCTTCAGGCAAACATTCCTTATTTTACAGTTGCTCATTCACATATTTCTTCGACAAAGAAAAAGCAGATTCATGATGACAAGCCCATTTTCAGTTTGTCCAGCCCAAAATCAATTACCCGGCAAGGTCCAACACTTTTCATCAGATAATCGAAAGGGACCCCTAATAAAACTGGGCACCTCCTCATCGTAAAGCAGGCCATAAAGAAGGGAATAGAGACAGGTGTGTGTAAGATTAGACATAGTTGTATGCAATGAAGGGTTTATGGTATGTTATTCCTTGATCCCTAATCTCGATCGGCCACTGGGAGAGGAACTGACCGAACAGGTTTGGCTTCGGGCAATGGAGTCAGCTTGCCCAGGTCACACAGAAGTCAGCTGAAGGTGTACGTGTCCCAAAAGACTCATTCGTCCTTAGTCATCGGCCTATTTGAGAGCAACCACAAAATGGCTGCCGTATACAGATTGGAACCCCAGGCTTCAGAACAGAATCTCTAGTTTCATGTTGATTTCGTTACTTGAATGCGCCGAAAATACTTGTATATGGTATACTCGTCATTCTCGGTCTGCTGATACCAACCTCGTCATGATACGACGATGTGTATGACACGGGTCCCGAATCCACGGAACCTCAGACCCTCCTTTTGCCCTTACATAGGCAATAACCTATACTCACGCTAATCTGAGTCCAGGTCTATATTTATAAAATCATTGAGATGTTGCTGTAGCATCATCCTATTACTTAGCTCGTCTCTCGTTACAGGTTTCCTTACACATGATGTAGCACAGAGGCCACATATAGCAGGGGCACACTGTACGCACAGACAGAACAGGACAAGAATGGCTAAAATCATCCCAATGACCATCAGAATCTTCCATCCCCAGGCGGATACCAGTTCCCAGAACCACCCCATCAAAGACCAATCTCCTTTATCCACATGATATAGATTCGGAGATCTTATGCAGTTTGGAAATGACCTGGTACACTGTTGGAGCATTATCTGGAATGAAAACACAGCAACTTGATTGGATCACTTTACATACCCCACCTCGGTCTGCAAGAATGACATCTAGTGCAACCCTGTTCTGAAGAGTCATAAGACGATCCGACTGGAGCTCAGCAGTCAAGTTACTAAGGGCACCGGCAGTTTCAACTACGGTGTACTCAACTACCCTCGTCAATTGCCTTATGTTCCTGCTGTTAACCATAAGTCTCCAAAACGGCAGAAAACCCTTCGAGAAATCGCCCAATTCTTGTCCAGCAGTATCTTCCTTACTGAAGACACCTCTAACTACTCTTGTCTTGTGGTAATCTGCCGCAGCTGTGTAGGTGGGAGGCAACAGGAACGAAACAAAACATGTGCCCGAGAAATCAGGGGGCAACCATGTGTATGCTCTATCATAACAGATGAAATAGGTACCCTTAGCTGCTAGGAATGATGGGGAAGTCTGAGATGCAAAGGTATACGTCTCAGTGCAGATACTCTTCCCTAACTGAGCTTTTGGATTCTTGCCATTACCTTGCAGACATATATGAGGATGTACGGCATTACAACGCGGGCTTTTACACCGCGTGCCGTTACAACGCTGTTTTTACAATGCAAGTCGTTACAACGACTTGCGCTGTAAGGGCTGGATAGTGGAATAGTTTAATTTTCTATTCCAACTCCAGCCCACGTTACAGTAGGGAAGGTGTTGGAATAGAAAATTAACTATTCTCTATCCAATAGCGCCCTCCAGCGCAAGTCGTCATAACGACTTGCGTTGTAAAGGCAGCGTCGTAATAGCAGCGCGGGGTAATGCCCGCGTTGTTAAGGATGTTTCCCATATATGACCTTGATGGGGTACAACCCAAATCGGGGTTGATCTTTTTGCTCGCTGGTTCTCACTCAGACCAACTTCATATCCGGTTACGTTCCATCCAATATATGCTAGTGTCTCATCTCTCGGGATAGTCTCATAGGAAGTAGCTCCTCCAATCATATCTACTATGCCCTTAACTAGAGCACTATTCTTTGGATTATCCTTCACAGAACGTAGGGGGTGGACTTCACGGGCATAGATGAACATCTTTCTGTATGCCCATACAGAACCATTGTAGCTGAATGGCAGGACCAGATAAGGGATACCTTTATCAGTAGTATGAGGCATAAGACCACACACCCAACAGTTAGTCGTGTTCACTACTAATTGGTGTTGGTGCAAAAGCTGAACGAAGGAGTTATTGATAAACTCTAGTCTTCTAACGGACTCATGTTCAGGTAGAGGGTGAAAAGAATGTGAGGAAACAGTAGAAGGAGGTATGGACTGTGTAGTGGGTGCAAATGTCACTCGAAAAGAGAATAAGACATATCCTATTAAAAACATCATTGCACTAAGCATCATGAAAATGCATAATATCAAAAAACGTTTTCTGTTCATCATTATACACATTTTGGCCTTAAAGTTCATCTTTTTGGCAGGTCTCTCCATCTCGAAAAACTCCATCCTCTAACCTTGCTGCTCGCAGAGGTAGGGTGTTCAGTGCTAAGGAATGCGCCTGTCAGTCCAAGGGAAATGCCCAAGAACCAACCAGAACCGTCGACCTTGTGTCTTCGGCTTGCACTCCAAAGACTTGTCGCCCTCGACCCTACAGCTGAACCCAGATGGTGGTTCGAAAAACAAAAATCAAAATTGTTTCTCAGGTGGGAGAACTGCACTTTCAAAAATAGCAAAGAAAAAGAATTTGTTTATTTGTCCATAGTTCTCGGCCTCAGGTTATAACAGCTTTTCCCAGGTAACGTGTGGTTTTGGAATAAGAGTTCGGGCTCGGTAGTGTCCAATCGAACTGATGGTGGCACGGCATATTGCAAAAGATTGTCACTTTCACGCTCAGAATTTGTCTCAATTAACCGTGCATCGCTGAAAGGCAGAAAACGAGGCACAGTCTCAGTCTCAGAGTCAGCAATACCCTCCTGGACCCACCGGTCGTACGGCAGAGGCAAAGGGACCCTCTTACAATGTACGCCGTGGATCCAGTTCTTCTTTCCTTGCACTCGCACTGCGGATCTCGTTGACAAAAGGACTAAGTAGGGGCCGATCCAACGGGGCTGATCATTCTTTGTCCGCTGGAAATTCTTTATTAGGACCCACGATCCAGGATCGATGACGTGTCCTGGATCTTCAGAAACCTGAGGCAAAGTATCGTGTACCTGTTGGTGTAAAACACGTAATTTAGCCATCAAATCATATAAGTAATCCAGCAGTACAGGGTGTTCAATCTCACTGAATTTTGTCGTCCTTGGCACTCCCCATATGTTGGCCGGGCGGTCAAACACAATCTCGTACGGACTAAGTCCCACTCATGAATGCACAGTCATTCTTGTCGATAAAAGTGCTAATGGCAAAGCATCGGGCCATTTAAGACCAGAGCTCGCTTGTATTTTGGCCAGTTTAAGTTTTAGGGTGCCATTGTAGCATTCTACTAGTCCAGCTGATTGGGGGTGATTTGCAGCGTGAAACTTTTGCCGGATTCCTAGCCCTTCACACACTCTCTTCATCACTCGACCCACAAATTCACTCCCATTATCACTCCAGACCATTCTGGGCAAACCAAATCTGGGGAAGAATTCTTTGACAAGGGCTTTCTTTAGCTGTGGACATGGCAGTGTTATCTTTCAGGGGATATGCTTCTACCCATCTCGAAAAGGCACAAACAACAACGAGTACGTATTTCAAGTTGTTACACCTCTCCATGTGGATGAAATCTAGCTGCAAAACCTTGAACGGATACGTTGGAGGCGCAAAATGACCAGCTGGAGTTGGAGTTCCCTTACCAGGATTGTGTTTCAGACAAACCATGCAATTCTTGACCACATTCTCTGCACACTTGGGAATTCCAGCATTTTGCCATACTGGGGCCAACAACTTACAGATCCCTTTCACACTGATGTGAGCCATTCCATGGGCCATTGTAACCACTGCAGGCACGTATGCATCGGGTAGCAACCATCGCTGATGCTTTGACAATTCAACCCAACAACCATTTTATCCAATTTACCCGTACTCTCTCTCCACACACTCAATTCCTTCTCTGTAGCTTCAGCTTGAATAGACTTCACACTTTCTATCGTGTCTTCACACATTCCAACGTCACCAATCCATCTTGCAGGGCGCGCAACATACATTCTACTCATCACATCTCTTGCCGTTTCTTTCGCAACTTCATCAGCAAACGTATTACCGCGACCAATATCATCGGTAACCTTCTTATGTGCACTGCATTTCACAATCGCGACTTGTAACGGCAAAGTAAGTGACTCAAGAAGCTCATTCACCAGCTGACCATGCTGTATCTTAGTTCCATGAGACGTGAGGAACCCACGTTCCTTCCACAATCGTCCGAAGCTATGAGCCACACCAAACGCATACTGGCTGTCGGTATATATGGTCACTTTCATTCCTTTCGATAATACACACGCTCTCGTAAGTGCAATCAACTCTGCTGCTTGAGCTGAATTATGTGGGATGCGTGCAGCTTCAACAATCGTATGCAAAGTCGTAACGGCATATGCTGCAGTCGTATCACCATTCGGAAGCTTGAAGCACGAACCATCCACCCATAAGGTACCATCACACTCCACAAGAGGAGTGTCCTTAAGGTCTCTCCATTTGGTTTCTTCATCTGTCCTAAAAAGGCAATCATGCTGTTCAGAAACATCTCTTTCTGCTACAATCGGCAACAACGTGGCTGGATTCAACGTATTGCATCTCTTTATGTGCACATGGCTTGCTAAAAGTGTCAGTTCATAACCTGACAATCGGGCACTAGTTAAGTGCTGTGTCTTGGTTCTGTTTAGCAAAGTATCTACTGCATGTGGAACCATCACGACCAGCGTATTATTCATCACCAAACCAGAGGACTGTCGAATAGAAACAGCTGCTGCCGCTGTGGCTCTCAAGCAACTCGGCAACGCTCTAGCTACCGGATCCAAAGTCGACGAGAAATACGCACATGGACGCTGTTTGTCCCCAAAAGACTGTGTCAACACTGACAATGCACATCCTTTTTTCTCGTGCAATTGCTTGAATTCGTTCTGGGGTCAATCTCCTTCCCTCCTTCGATAAGGAATGACCTAAGTAGGTCACTTCTTGTCGACAATACTGTAATTTTGAGAGAGACACTTTGTGATGCAAATCAGACAAATGACGCAACAATGACAAGGTGGCTTCTTTACAAATCTCCTCAGTATCTGCAGCGACTAACAAATCGTCGACGTACTGAATCAGAGCCGCACCATCAGGTAAAACAATTGTATCAAGCTGTGTTTTCAAAGCCTGACTATATATTGATGGACTTTCACAATAGCCTTGAGGAGCTCTCTTAAACCGGAAGCTTCGGCCTCCTAAAGAGAAGCCGAAAATATCCCTACTCTCCTCAGCAATCGGGATGCTGAAAAAGGCATTTTTCAGGTCAACCACCGAGAACCAAGTGGCGGAAGCTGGAATAATCGTCAATAATGCAGTGATATCAGGAACAACTGGAAACTGTGGTACAACTATTTTATTCACCTCTCTAAGATCAATCACAAACCTGTAAACAGGTGGCTGAGAGGAGTCAGTACGCTTCAGAACAGGCAGAACAGGGCTATTGCAAACGTTACCTCTTGTTTCTTCAATTACATCTTTTTCAATCAAGTCATAAATGATCGCTAGCAACGCCCTTTCACCTTCACTAGAGATCTTGTATTGGGGAAGGCGTGGCATTTTAACGTTAGCTTTCAACGTCACAACATATGGCGGTATTTCCAAAAGACCCACATCATTAGGACCAGTAGCCCAAATAGAATCAGGAAGAGACGACAATTCTGTCGGAAGTTTATCCTTTGACAAATACATCGAGGAGACCACTTTCTTAACCAGTGTAAGCTGTACTCCCGAGGGAGAACAATACAATGTTGCGTACAATCTTTTCAAAAGATCCAATCCTAACAAGTTCTCACCACAACCTGTTGTCAGAATAAGGGGTGCTTCGAATTCACAAGGTCCAACAGAAAGAGACATAGGACTAGAAATCGGGTTCCTAACCGGGGCGCCAGAAAAACCTACTGAAACATTCATCTCGCCAGACAAAGGTGCGCCAGGGAGTCTAGAGTGCATAATAAAACTCTTCGTAGCACCAGTATCCAACAGAAAAGGCTCTGACACACCTGATGTAATCACCTCAACATAAGGTCCACTCTGATCTACTGGAACTGAAACAACTCCCTCTCTTTGTCCATGGCTGTCCTAGCAATCACCACCCTCCATATTTTCACCTTCTACGTAGTAATCATCAGCATAATACTGAGTCGTCCTACCAGATGCGTTATTCTGCTGATCAAAACGATTCATTGAATTTTGAGGAGGAAAGGAACGTGTGTTCTGGAGGAAACCTCCACGTCCTCTACCTCAAGGAGTTTGTGGAACACCTCGACCTCTTGCGCTAGAAACACCATTCATACGCTGTAACAAAGCAGGACAGGTACTTTTAAAATGACCCTCTTCTTTGCAATATGCACACTGATTAGGGCCTACAGGAAAACGATGTTGAGAAGGTTCGAACCTCTGCGAGTTTCTCTGAAACTGCTGAGGTTGCTGATAATCACGCTGATAACTACGGGGCGGATACGCTTGCTGTAAAAGAACCTTCGTCTTCAACTCTTTAGTCTTCTTGTCTGCTCTATCCTTCTCATCCTTATCCCTATTTTCGTAGTACTGTGCAGTGGCCAATATCTGTGCTGAAGAGGAAACGGCCCACGAACTCTCTGAATCTTTCAATTTCTTACATAACTCGGGAATCAAATTATGCACAAATTTGTCAAGGAACAACCATTGGCCACCTTCTGTACTCATGTCTTGGCCACTGTGGTCAATAAACGTTTCTTCAAACCTAGTGAAGAAATCGGACACAGTTTCATCTTTCTTCTGCTTACACGCAGACAATTTGTCCCAGTTTACTCGCATAGCAGGCATTAAAGTCTTCATGTAAGTAACGATCTTACCAGGAAGTTCTGCAACTAAAGGCTCAGGTTTAGCACCACCAACTTGTCGCCCATCTGCAGCACTAATATTAACCCAGGTATCACCTAACTCTTGCGCATGATCCGTGTGATGAATCAATCCCCATAAAGGCTGTGGGACCACGTTTCCAAACAACATGTCTATATCAGCTAAATTCATAACACATGAGTCTGCAGTCTGTGATAATTCCTTATAATACCCTGCAGGATTTTTACGGGGCTCAGGTAAGGTTTGTTTAAGAGCCAAAACTTCAGCTTGTTTCCATGGAACATGTACCGAAACACGTTGAAAATGTGCTGGCACAGCTGGGGGGTTATTATTTGCACCAGCAGGTACTTCCTCCTTCCATACCGGAGGAACCTCTCTCATTGGATATTGTCGCGCTTTTCTCCTAGCAGAGGGATCAGGTTCAAACAATGACCGAGAGATAGCCTCACTCCTAAATGACAACAATGTCGCAACTGCTCTCTCAACATCGGAACCCACAATCGTGCCTTTCGCAAACTCGAACCGTACACGACACAACTCAGGTGGATTGGATTCCAAATCATTATCCTCCAATTCTTCACAAAGAAAAACACACATTTTATCAAAAACATATCTCTGCTTCGGTGCTTCCCATTGGCGGAAGACATCCATAACAGACTCTAACTCATATCTTGCAGGGTCGGTAACCCATTTATGCGCCAAATGATCCAATACTCCCTTCTCTCTGAAATCAGGCAATTGGCTACGTAATTGTTTAAGCTCTGAAATGGGGGTCGTGTTGAACGACCCAAAGAAAGGAGACAAAAGACTAGTAACAGTATCCGTCATTCTCTGTCGGACAGAAGGAGAAGTTGACAGGACAGGAGATAAAGAGGATTGAGAAGAAGCTAATGTAGGAGCAGTAGCAGAGGAGGTAGCAAGAACAGGTGAAAAAGTTGCAGGAATTAAAGACGGAGCAGGTAGAAAAGTCGGCGGCCCTTGTGAAGGCTGCCCTAAAGCAGTGGGAGCCAACTGAAGAGGAGCTGGCGGCTGTGCGATAGCAAGAGGCAAAGCAACCAGAGGTTGCGCCGCTAAAGGTTGCGGAGGTGCTGTAGCACTCTGCGCATATGGGGGTGGCGAACTCAATAAATGTGACATCAAAGGATCTTTCTCAAGTTCCTTTGCTGCATCTTGTTGAACAGGTGGCAAAACTGGATAGCATTTATCAATCGCCATTTTACGTTGCCTGCGCAACTGCTCACTCGCTCGTTCTTCTTCATCATCTTTATACTGCATAGCAGCTTGCATTATCGAAATACCCTTTTCTCTTTTATTCCTGTTTGCTAATTTAATTTCGTTCTGTTTGGCTTCCTTTCGCCATAGGCGGATAGAGTCAAACATCGCCGGCCGGGCTTTCTTCTTAAAAAGTCTAACCTCTAGATTATCTAAGATTTCCGTGTCAAAACTACCATATTGGGGCCATTTGAGGACACCGTCCTTCCTAGTGTATCGGATCCATACTTCATTATTTGTGATGGGGCCCACGCCATGCTTCACATAGAGTTCATAGGTTGGGGTTCCAATCGAAGGAACCGGACACGAGTCCTCCAATCGGGAATCCCTATTATAACCACAACAAAACAAATTTCCAAGTCTGCTAAGACCAGGTATCTTCGCTCACTAGTCTAGCTTCAAACTTCAAAGGATTATCGAATACGATAGTCTCGTGAATACACAAGTCCCTCGGCTTTGGTACTTGCAAGTTCCAAATCAAAGATCCCAAGGGGATACCCAAAATACTGAGGACTGGGAGACGCTCCACTCATACTTAACTGAGGTATCGATGATGTCACCAGAAGACTCGTCTATCGTTTCGCTCTACAAATCATCAAAGGGTCCAAGGCAGGGCGATAGTCAGGGCAGCAGTCCTTCGTAGCCGTCGGGAAGCGGGGAACCTCGCAGCAAAGACTTTCGGACCATGACGACATACAGGGGTCGATGAAGTGGTTGGCCTTCCTCCAGAATTTTCACACGAATCTCCTCACGAACCTCTGGCTTGGACCGGTACCGCTGAAATCGCCCCACGTTGGGCGCCAAATGAAGTACTGGGTTATTTAGAACCCAGCGGTGCCAGGGGATGCACCCGAAGACTTCGGATTCTCCTGTCTCAGACTACAGAAACACAGAAACTTCTAGGTGACGTCAAAGATCAGATTTATTGGCTGCAGCCAGTAATAGGTATCCTAGAAGTACAACACGGTGTATGTTCTCAGGAGACTGCTCAATCTTACAAAGCCAGCCATCCCTTTTATACAAAATATTATGCTTCAGGCAAACATTCCTTATTTTACAGTTGCTCATTCACATATTTCTTCGACAAAGAAAAAGCAGATTCATGATGACAAGCCCATTTTCAGTTTGTCCAGCCGAAAATCAATTACCCGTCAAGGTCCAACACTTTTCATCAGATAATCGGACGGACCTCTAATAAAACTGGGCACCTCCTCATCGTAAAGCAGGCCATAAAGAAGGGAATAGAGACAGGTGTGTGTAAGATTAGACATAGTTGTATGCAATGAAGGGTTTATGGTATGTTATGCCTTGATCCCTAATCTCGATCGGCCACTGGGAGAGGAACTGACCGAACAGGTTTGGCTTCGGGCAATGGAGTCAGCTTGCCCAGGTCACACAGAAGTCAGCTGTAGGTGTACGTGTCCCAAAAGACTCATTCGGCCTTAGTCATCGGCCTATGTGAGGGCAACCACAAAATGGCTGCCGTATACAGATTGGAACCCCAGGCTTCAGAACAGAATCTCTAGTTTCATGTTGATTTCGTTACTTGAATGCGCCAAAAATACTTGTATATGGTATACTCGTCATTCTCGGTCTGCTGATACTAACCTCGTCATGATATGACGATGTTTATGACACGGGTCCCGAATCCACGGAACCTCACCATGGCATGTCGCCCAAGCGCAAAGTAAGGTGACGCAGTGATTTGAGCAATGCAAAAACAACAGTTGATGGACAGAGCGCAAAACATTGTCATACATTCACCCCAGTACAGAGATCTGGGCCTAAATCCATCATTTTTGTGCTCAACATGCCATTCCAGTTTGAACCCAGCCGTATGCAAATCAGTCTTGACCCTGTGCCCCATGGGAACAGTCCAGACCGAACTGCCAAGCCAGATCCTCCCTGGACTGGAAACAAGCATCCAAGGACCGGTTTCGGGCTTTCAGCCCTCATCAGCCTGGATAGCTTGATTCCAGTGGCATGGAGAGCACAGGACTCACGTCTAAGCATACCCGTCCCACTCGGGGTGACAAATGCAAAAACAACAGTTGATGGACAGAATGCAGAACAATGTCATACATTCACCCCAGTACAGAGATCTGGGCCTAAAACCATCGTTTTTTTGCTCACCATGCCATTCCAGTTTGAACCCAGCCATATGCAAATCAGTCTTGACCCTGTGCCCCATGGGAACAGTCCAGACCGAACTGCCAAGCCAGGTCCTCCCTGGAC
This sequence comes from Lissotriton helveticus, assembly GCF_964261635.1. NCBI lineage: Eukaryota > Metazoa > Chordata > Amphibia > Caudata > Salamandridae > Lissotriton > Lissotriton helveticus. Next base: position 916,430,393 of record NC_136067.1, read on the forward strand.
TGGAAACAAGCATCCAAGGACCGGTTTCGGGCTTTCAGCCCTCATCAGCCTGGATAGCTTGTTTCCAGTGGCATGTAGAGCACGAGACTCACGTCTGAGCATACCCGTCCCACTCGGGGTGACAAATGCAAAAACAACAGTTGATGGACAGAATGCAGAACAATCTCATACATTCACCCCAGTACAGAGATCTGGGCCTAAATCCATCGTTTTTTTGCTCACCATGCCCATCCAGTTTGAACCCAGCCATATGCAAATCACTCTTGACCCTGTGCCCCATGGGAACAAAACTATGGATCCTTCGGGCTGGACTGTTCCCATGAGGCACAGGGTCAAGGCTGATTTGCATATGGCGATGTCTGACCTGGGGTGGTGTGGAGTGCAAAAAAACGATGGATTTAGGCCCAGATCTCTGTACTGGGGTGAATGTATGACATTGTTCTGCATTCTGTCCATCAATTGTTGTTGACAAGAAATCCCTATTGCATACTTTTTCGCCACCTGATATCTGCTTGGAGGATTCTGATGCAGGAAATCTGGGGCATATTAGCAAGAACCTCGTTAAAATTATCGCTGTTTTAGCAGCAGGAAACTGCCGCTAAAACAGAGATAATGGGCTTGCTAATATGTGTTATATAATTCCAATAGAAGCCCAGGTTAGATGTGCAGGACATCTAACCCGGGCTTCTATTGGATTTTTACAACGCATATTAGCAAGCCCATTATTGCATTTTAGCAGCAGTTTCCTGCCGCTACAACAGCGATAATTTTAACGAGGTTCTTGCTAATATGCCCCCTGGATAGTAAATCATTGTTCATCTATAACCATCCTTCTGAACTGTCAGTCTTAAACAGTGGTCGAAGTGGGTGGAAAAGTAGGGGAACTGTGGGTGGAGAATCAGAGGGCGGAAATAACCCAAAGATTGGGGCAGTGAGCAGAGTCAGAGTGTGACCAGAAGGAGCAAAACTTACCAATTTTAAGTATTTGTTTTGCATTTCACTGACCAGTTACAGCTCATTATGTTATTTAATTCAAATTGACATTAAAATACATTAACAAATTGGAATATGTATCCAACACAGATTGTCCCAAATACGCTTCAAAGTGCTATCACAAACCAATTTTCTCAGTTGTGCAGTTTGTCATCAGCACTTTTCCTCCCCTTTTCTACAAAAGCAGTTCAAACATGAATGGGAAAATATCCTATTTTGCAAATGTTTTCCACATAATTATGGCTCTGCTTTTAACTAATATGTTGTTTGTAGCTCAAATGGATCAAAAGTTACTAACAATGTGACTTGTGTTGCTGTGAAGTGAAGATCCCTTTGCAAAGTTTGAGTGGTTACTTTATCACTGCTACATTTGTATGTTGAACTGGTACTAACGAGTCAAAATATTTGCAGAGACTGTTAGTATGTGTAAAAATGTCAAAATAGTAAAGTATCAGGAAATATACTGCATCATGCTGCAGCCTTATTCTTGCTGCATAATTTAGTTAACAGTGCAACATAATTTTGTCCTCTATTGCTGCATAATTCCAGCGACTTTAAAGCAGACAGCACATGTTAAGAGTGCTTGTGCATGAAGCAAAGAGACTGTTAATTTTGTGAACTTTTTTTGGTGCGCATGCAAATCCTGCATTGTTGAGCCCTAATGAGTTGCAGCTACTACTGCTGAAACCAGGCCAATGGAGGTACCAATGGGTGAGGCAGACTGACATCAAGGGTTCTGGGACCTCAGGGACAGTCACTGTTGCTTTAGGGTGTGCTTCTTTGTATGCCTGCCGACAAGACTCGAGTTGAACTTCAGTATGGATTGCCTTGAAGATTAGCCCACGCTTGCCACCCCTAGGGTCCACCTGCTGATGCTAAGACACCAGGGCTTTTAAGGTCTAGTGGGACCTTCTAAGGTCTAGCATGGGAATGTGCTCTCTCAGGAGAGTGGTCTGGTGGACTGGTCATAAAGGCTGAACCTGGCTCCCCAGTTCCAAATACGGCATCTCTGGCCAAAGAAATGCCAAATCCTCTCCCCCATTCTACACCATACTGCCCCACTGAGAGAAAATCACACTGCCTTCAGCTCCAACCAAATTGTGCCCCTCTATAAATACCTGGATGAGATTCAATTCATATTATACCCTAGGCAAGAGTAATAAGCTGGCTGAAAAAAGAAACAACATCTGGAAAAAGCAAACACTGATAGGGAATACAACTTAACACTTTTACACTCATTATTCAGAAATCAATGAGCGTTTTTGCCTGAAAAGCTAAGCACATGACTACAGGGCTCGGAAGGGACCTGTTTCAGTGTCCATTGCTTATATCCTTCCAAAACATAGGCAGTATGGTTTAAAAAGACCACATCCCTGAACACAGAGCTGTGGTACACATTTTATTAACTAAAATAAGGAAAACAACTGATACGGCTCAAATTAAACGTTTTCCAACCCACTCATCAAGCAGGTATTGCAGTACCTCCATGAATGGCACACTTCCCTACTTGGGGAAAAATGCTGTTCAAAGAAAGATGAGAAAAGAAAAGTAGCGCTGCAAACGCTGTAAAGTGCCGCTAATGTGTTTGGGGGTGAATAAAATCAATCAGGTCAATTTGCGACCACTCTTTTGCTTTATTTAGTGATGTATTTATTGTTCAAATTTTAAACTTTTTTTCTCTCCTCCCGAGGCTGCATAGAAAAATGTCAGAAAGACATTTGCAGCAAAAGTGTTTTCTCTTTTTTTGGATCCATTTCGCAAGGGAACGAATGAAGGAAAGCAGAGGAAAGAAAAGTCACGGTTTTCAACAAGTGACCTGGAGCACGACAAAAAAAGGTAGAGAATAAGAAGGGGGCAACTGCTAGCGGTGGAGCAGGAGAAGTGGACACTGTCCTTGACTGCGCTGGACAAGAAGGAAACAACAGCCTTTTCCTTTTTTTATTTTTTTTATTTTTTATTGAAAGTACAAAAGGTAAATACAGAGATACAACAAAACCTTTTTGAACGTGACCTCCCTACCCTCCCCCCACACACACCCCCGTCTCTAAAAGCAACGGTTTAGTCATTGGCTGATGAGTAGTCTATACATGTTGGTCGGTATCAGAAATTTCAAAAATCGAAGAGTCAAAAAGTTCAAGAATAGAAGGATAGAAAGAAAGAAGAGAAGGAGAAGATAAAACAGTAGAGAAAAAAAGACAATTGTGCAAAATAAAATACTAACAGCACTAGTACTTATTGAGAACAACAGCAGTGTAAATACAGGTAATGCTTCGGCTAGCGACTAACTAGGTGCCCTTCTTAGGTCAGTCTGTCTAAGCCAATCAGTTAGAGTTTGCCAGATAGCAAGGCCCTTTTTCTTTCCCCTGTATCCCATTTTGGAGAATATAGCTTTTTCCAAGTTATGTAGTGTAGTTCCTATATTCCCAATAGGCTCTGTGCATTGGAATAATAAATCCTGTAGTTTAGACGCAGGACTAAGGTCAACTAGGTCTCTACCAAATCTATTAGACTTAATTGTGAGTGCCAGCTAGCTCAGAGGTCACTAGAAACTTTCTCGAATTCACAAGAAGGGATTAGTTTCTGACAACCGCATAAACATGACAACTTTGTTTCCCAAGAATAAGAAATCAATCTCTAGAGTTGTGGAAACAATAGATAACTATTTTACTCAGTCAATCGTGCATGCTTCGTTTCACCAGAGGTGCTGAGAAAATAGAGAGACAGGCGTTTTCAATAAAAAGTATTTATTGAACAGTCTTCTTTCTCAAGCATAAGAAATGTACTGCTACAATCGTAATACCGGTTATAAAGTACAAGGCATATAATACGAAAAGTATTATAAAGTAGTACTGTAAAAGCATGATATGGTTTCTAAGCCATAAGTTTGCCTAGAACATATACAATAAATACAGTGATAAAATAATGACTAAAAGTACTCAGCTGGTGCTTCTAAAATACGCCTACCCCGGTGTACCTAACCTAAGTCTAGTACGGGGGTAGAAGTAATATTAAATAATAATAATAATAATAATAATAATAATAATAATAATAATAATCCACATTTGTAAAGCACGAACAATCACCCGTAAGGGTCTCTAGGCGCTGGGGGCCGTCGGGAAGATTAAGCAAGCTATTGCCCAGAGTCACCTGCCACCGAAGCCGGGGATCAAACCGTGATCCCCAGATTCCAGCGTCAGTCGCCCTGGCCTCTCCCTCAGTAAGTAAGTAAGTAAGTGAGGAGTAGCTTAAGTTTAGTATTTCTCTGCGAAGAATCTATCAAAGAATTCTCTAAGGGTTTAATCAGCTCCGTACCTGGGTTTAGAATGAAGGAGGTCTTGTATCTCTATCTCAGGACTCGATTTCCCAGCAACACGCAATGGTAGCCTGGAAACACTGGAGCTGGATTTCTCGGCAGAAGAAAAGACAGCGACTCTCAGTGCGTCAGCTGGAGGGTCGGCTTCCTTCGGCACTTGCTGCTGCAGGGCGTCGGGCAGGTAGTAAGTCGATCTGCTCCAAACCACCGTGTGTTTGTCTGGGCAAATCTAGGCATATTTATACTTTGAAGGTGCAAAGTTTGACGTGTGATTGGACTTAATAACCTCAACAAAGACTCAGTTCTTCAAAACGTCCATGATTTCCTAGATACATTAGTATTCAGGCAAGGGGAAGTCCCTAGCTGCTGAAGGCGGGTTTCTCTAAGAAATCGTTGTTGATTCTTGGAATTTAGTGGATGTAGCCATGCCGTATTTGGGCTGCATAGGCTCAGTCTAAATATGATGATGATTTCTATGCCTATATAAGGATCGAACACTCTATACCTATATAAGGGCATGAATCGGGAAAAATTACACTAGATTCCTAGATTAATTTAAAACAGTTATGAGTGGACATCAAACGAGCTAACCATTGAGAGAATGAAAGAGGGTTAGGGTTTTTCCACGAAGACGCTACACATAAACGCAAAATGGTCATAGCAACGAAAATAAGAGCTCCTCCATTCTTTTTACAGACCTTGTCTTGCGTGCCTAATAGGACAGTCAGAGGAGTTAGTTGAATGTCCTGTGACAGAACTTTTCTGAATTAGGCCTCTATCTGACCCAATAACGGTGTAAGTTGGGTCCAAGTAGCAAACATATGGATTGAGTTCGCACTAAACTCTGCACATCTGGGACAGAATGTGCCCGGCCCAGTCCCCCATTTTGCCACTCTGCCTGGTGTACTATAAAGAAAGAAAGCAGTTTTAAAAAATGGTGCCTGTAGTTTGGCCGAAAACATATCTCTCCTGGCTGACTGTATAGCTTGATTGAATGTGTTGTAGGAAATATTTAAATACTTCTGCCATTTACTGGCAGTGGTGAGCATGTCGTCAGGCATCAATTCAACTAGTTTAGTGTATATATAGCCGATCAGGGGTGGAGTTTTGCAATTTGTCGATAAAGTCTACACTAGAGAAACCAGCGGTCCCCCCAGTCTTATGGGATAGAAAGTCTCTTACTGCCATGTACTTAAATGACTGGTGATGGTAGGCCTGAACCGGGGGTATGTAAGTGTTCTTGCAACAATTCCGCGCTATATTGCATGGCCGCAGCCCAATAATAAAATTTCAAATTAGGTAATGCCCAGCCGCCCCTCTCTTGGGGGAGAGATAGAAGTTTAAAAGATCGCCTTGGCCGGGAATATGCCCAAATAAATTGAGAAAAGATATGGTCAAATTTTTGTAGTATTAATTTGCCCATTTCCAAGGGAATGACCTTAAAGAAATATAACATTTTAGGAAAATTTGTCATCTTAATGACATTGCACCTCTCTATGATGGTGAGGTGTAAGTTATTTAATCGTTTAAGTGCCCGCTTGGTTTCAATAGCTAGTAGGGTCCGATTTTTTTCAATGATTAGATCAGTATGAGCCGTTAGAGTAACCCCCAGATATTTTGCAGATTGTACCACCCGGGTATCTACCCAATCTCTTTGGTTGTTCGTGATAATCTGGGTTTTACCCTGGTTAAGCTTGTAGCCTGATACTTTCCCATATTTTAGGGCCTCTAGTTCTAGAGCACAGATGGCGGTCACAGGATCAGGCGTGACTATGGCCAGATCATCTGCATATGCCATGATTTTAGTATCTAGACCAAGTCTGCTCACCGCTCTGATGGTTTGGTTGCTATCTATAGCTTTTATAAAAGGATCAATATATAGAGCAAAGAGCAGAGGTGAACACGGACACCCCTGGCGAGTCCCACACGATATTTGGATCTGATCAGTCAGGGTCCCATTAACTAATACATTGGCTGTGGGATTACTATAGAGGGATTGTATGCCTTGCATTGCTTTGGGTCCAAAGCTCAATTTCTTCATGACCGCCCATAGAAAAGTCCAGGAGACCCGATCAAACGCTTTCTCAGCGTCAAGTAAGATTAATGAGATCGGGTCTCCCGTTACTTGTGCTGCATCCAACAGTGTAATGGCTCTGCGAATATGTTTGGTTGTGCTTTTTTTGGGATAAACCTGTGTTGCCATTGCGAGACCAAGGTCTCTATTCTCAATGATAGCCTTGCAGCAAATACCTTAGCATATATTTTAGAGTCACTATTGATGAGGGTGATAGGCTGGTACAACCCCATTTCTGGTGGAGACTTATCTTTCTTTTGAAATATCACTATTTTAGAATTGGACCAAGAGTCTGGAGGGAGTGCTCCATTAAATATAGAATCTACCAGTGTACTAAAGATGTTTTTAGTCTGGGGGGCAAATATTATATAAAACTCCACAGGTATAAGATCTGCGCCTGCGCTTTCCCATCCGGTAGACTTCCTAGGGCTTTGGATATCTCTTCCCAACCAGGAAGTTCCTCAAGTTGGTCATGCTCCTCGGGGTTAAGTGTCGCCAGGGTAATCTGGTCTAGATAGGCCAGACTTTCCTCTTCTCTCACTTTAGGTCTCCCTGCGTTATCTTCTGAGTAGAGCCTCTGCTAAAAGTCACAGAATGCATTACGGATCTTACTATCTTCTTTTATGATCTCCCAGGTATTAAGCTGAATTGACTGAATTTCGCTAGCAGACACCTGTTGTCTAATTCTGAGAGCGAGTTGGTGGCTGATGTTATCGCCACGCTCATATATTTTTTCCCTGGCAGAGGCCCATTTCTTAGCAGTTTTTTCAGCAAATATGGACCCTATTTCTGCTTTACTAGCTATTACTTCCAGCTGAGCATTTTCGATATTGTCACCCGAATAAACTGCTAAGATTAAATTTTCCTCAGCTTTTTTCATCTTGCCGTGAGCTTTTGCTAATTGAGCTTTATCTTTTTGATTCTGTCTTATTGAGTACCAAAGAGTTTCACATCGAATGCCAGCCTTCATTGTATCCCATACTGATCTTACTGCTGCTGATCCTGTGTTGATTTCTAGAAACTCATTGATCCACCACTGCATGTGTGAGCGATATCCCTCTTCATAAAGTAGAGCTTTCTCAAAGCTCCAGTTCGAAGTTTCTGTCTTCGTTCCTACCCCGCTAATGTTTAAAATAAGGGGGTTGTGGTCTGACATAAATTGCGGGGCCATCTCGATAGAGCAGTTTTGGAGTGTGGATGCAGACACAAAGAAATAATCTAATCTGGCAAGTGAGAGGTGTGGGGCTGAAAAATATGTGTACCCCGGAAGAGTGGGTTTTAAAGTAGCCCAAACATCGCTGGGTCCATGTGTTTGTACGAGGTTGAGTAAGGCCTGATAAACTTTGGGCTTCCTGCCAGTGTATGACCAGTTATCAGTTGCGTTCCAATTACTGGGTAGATTAATATTTAGATCACCAGAGATTACCGGTGGCAAGGGCCAATGACCAAGCTCGCCCGTAAGCCAGTTGATGACCCCTGGATCATCGGTGTTACTTCCATAGATGGAGCATAGTGTAAAGGCCGAATTAGGGGATAGATGGCACACCGCAATAACCCACCTACCCAGTGAATTGGACTTTACCCTATTAGTTGTCGTATGGATGTCTATATTGACCCAGAACTCCAACTCCTCTCGTCTTTGACTGCTGGGAGGTCCCCTATATAACCCTATACCCCAGTGAGTTTAATAAGTGCTTTTGGGATCCCTCCACATGTGTTTCTTGCAAGGTAATAAGTTCAGCTCCCAGAAACCGTAAACCCTGGGCTACTCTCTGCCACTTTAAAACATCGGTTAGGCCACATATATTAAAAGACACCATTTTTAAGGAACATTGATTATTCATGTTATCTGGCTTATTTTACTAACTTTCTCTTAAATGTATATCCTGTGTCATCAAGCCTACGATGATCCTTACAATGCCCTACTTTTTTTGCTTTTTTGCACATTTTTATTCCCCTTTTTCTGTTCTCTTTTCCTTTGTCTTGTGAGTTAACCTTCTTTTTTTGTGTTTTATTTTCATTATCTAATATAGGATTTACCAGTGTTGTGCATCCCATCCATAATGTTTCATAACCCCCCCCCCCCCGAAATTAGAGCAATCAGGAAAATCTTGAATGATGGTTGTCAGTGGCTATTACAACACCACTGGGGTGCGCCCTTCAATACAAAGAGATGCATTATCGGCTTATATCTCGATTTTTCCAAATTCCAAATTCACAGATAAAGACACCGGTAAAGGAATGGCATATTAAACCATCAGACTATTAAACTCATTTTTCTTAATTTGTCTCTTTGGATTTTTTTCTTTTCCCTTTGGCATTTTATCCCCCCTCTAGACTATTATTTATTGTCTTTTGTTTCCCTCTGCCTTTAACTCCCCTAAGTACTCCCCTGCCTTGATCTCAGACCTAAAGACTTGTGTGGTCTCCTTAAATATCACTTTTAGTCTGACAGGATTCATTAAAATGACTTGAGCCCCTAGCTGTTGGATCGGGGTGATTAATTGGTGCAGATGCCATCTGCGCTCTACTGTAGTATGGCAAAAATCCGGTTTGGCAAAAAACATCACCCCATTAGCCCCTTTCAGAGAGTTCGGACGGGCTTGATCATATACATATTGCCTGAGGAGGAAGTTCCCAAAGAACAATAGAAATGCTCTGGGTTTTCCATCAGAGGAATTACTGCGATATCAGTTAGGTTTAATGTTGAAGGGGAATCGGTGTGCTTATTGGATTTCGTAGTCCCAATTCCAGTCTGTTTGGGTCGGTAAGGTTTCACAGAGCAATTGTACAATGTAGCGCCTTGGATCATCGCCTTCAACGCCTCCGGAATACCTAGCAACCGGAGGTTATTCCTACGTTGACGGTTTTCCTGTTCCTCCATTTTCGCACTGACATCTGTCAGAGATGCCTCATGAGTCGACCCCTGATTTTTCAAAGTGGTTACTTCAGTTTCCAGGCTTTCTGTACGATACTCAACAATACTGACCAGGTCGCTCATGTCCATACATAGTTTGTTTAATTTTTGTAGACCCCCCTGCAGCTTTTTGGCTGTCCCTTAGCAGCTCGATTGTCAGAGCGTACCTCTTCTTGGAAGTTTTTGATAGAAGCCAGGATTGAAGATAGGGAGGGTTCTGCTGTGGGTTCTGATGCAATTTTGACACTTTCCCAGACCTGTTCCCCTTCTTGCATGAGGATAATACATTTGTGAATCCGAATAGCCCCATTTGAGCTGGCTCCGCCTTTTAGGGGGGTTCCTATTCTTCACTTGACGCTGAATAGTCCCTGTGTCTTTGGAGGGGTTGATACTGGCATCCTCACTAGAGCTGGAACTGATTAATTTGCCATCAGAGGTGAAAAGAGAGCCGTCCGAGACAGAATAAAAGTGTTCCCCACTAATTTTTGGAGTCCAGGGAGCTCCGAGACCAGGAATAGGTTCCACTCTGAGGATATAATCAGTGATTCCACAGCAGAGCATTGACTTAATAGGGTCTGAGGGTGGGGGGCTAATAGCATTTTCAGAGGAAGGCACTGCAGTTAGAACATTGGTGGATATCTTTGCCAGAACTGCAGAACCTTCTGTCTGCTTTTGATCTATAGTCTGTTCACTTAGAGAAGTTTGTAGAAGGTTACCATTTTCCTGAGATTCCCCCGGTTTACCCCAGGATTCAGGTTCACCCGAACATCTACCAGCAGGCGATCTGGTTTAGACACTATATGGGGTGTGGGGGATGAAGCGTCACTCAGAGCAGTATCAGGATTGGTGGATAGTGTCCTAGGTCCCACAAACATTTCTACAATTTTACGTTGAGTACCTTCCTTTGCACCCCAAATACTCCCACCACTCCCAGTCTTTCCAACAGCCTTTTTCAAGTAATTACTTTTCCTTTTACCTTTTGCAGAGTTCTCAGGTGCAGGACCCTCTCCTGTAGTAATGCTGTTTGGCGTGGGCTAAGCCGCCTTTAACTTGATGTTTTTCCCAGCTCTGGGGGCCCTGGTTGACATAAGTCGCTCCTGGTGGGGTTTCCTGATCAGGGAGAACAATCTCAGTGCACACACCAGGGGAGTCAAGAAGCCCAGAAACAAGAAATAACAAAAAAGTCCAGGCGCTCTTCCCAGCGCAGCGTGTCTTCCACCTCTCCGGTCACCCCGGTTCTGAGGGCAGGACCGTAGCCCTCGCGACCTGTTCTCACTCTGGTCAAGAGAAAGTGAACTCAAGAGAAGCACCACGAGTGGTAAAACAAAATGCCCAATGATTAGGAGGCAGCTGATAGAATGAATGGTCTCTCCCAGCGCTTCCCCCGGTACAGCGTTGAAAACAAAATCCCGGTTCTCCTGGGCTAACAAGCAAGAAAGCTGCGTTCGCGTCATTCCACACCTCACCTTCGACGGCGGCATCTTGAAACAGTCCGCATTGCGCTGGGATACTCCCGGGCAGCCATGCGCTTTATAAATCTAATTTCATTTCATTTCATTTCAATTGTCGAGCAGCACAACGGCACAGCGTGCACGGCAGAGCAGCGAAGATCAGCCTGACACCATCTTGCACCTGGATGTTATTCAATTCAAATTATACACTAGACAAGAGTAATACGCTGGCTGAAAAAAGAAACAACATTCTGGAAAAAGCAAACACTGATAGGGAATACAACTTAACACTTTTACACTCATTATTCAGAAATCAATGAGCGTTTTTGCCTAAAAAGCTAAACACATGACTACAGGGCTCGGAAGGGACCTGTTTCAGTGTCCATTGCTTATATCCTTCCAAAACATAGGCAGCATGGTTTAAAAAGACCACATCCCTGAACACAGAACTGTGGTACACATTTTATTAACTAAAATAGGGAAAACAACTGATAAGGCTCACATTAAACGTTTTCCAATCCACTCACCAAGCAGGTATTGCAGTACCTCCATGAATGGCGCACTTCCCCACTTGGGGAAAAATGCTGTTCCAAGAAAGATGAGAAAAGAAAAGTAGTGCTGCAAACGCTGTAAAGTGCCGCTAATGTGTTTGTGGGTGAATAAAATCAATCAGGCCAATTTGCGACCACTCTTTTGCTTTATTTACTTATGTATTTATTGTTCAAATGTTAACCTTTTTTTCTCTCCGAGGCTGCATAGAAAAATGTCAGAAAGACATTTGCAGCAAAAGTGTTTCCTCTTTTTTTGGATCCATTTTGCAGAGGAACGAATGAAGGAAGGCAGAGGAAAGAAAAGTCACGGTTTTCAACAAGTGATGTGGAGCACGACAAAAAAAGATAGAGAATAAGAGGGGGCGGCTGCTAGCGATGGAGCAGGAGAAGTGGACACTGTCCTTGACTGTGCTGGGCAAGAAGGAAACGACAGCCCTTTTCCTTCTGTGTCCGCCCGTCTTTGAACAGCCATGAACGGCCGAGCTATTTCGGCCATCCTGGGACGCATATCTAAAATAATAAAGTAGGTGAACGGTCTGTATTAAATTAAAGAAGTAGGGGCACGCCGTGCCCTGCTGATCCCTCCCACTTGGACCACTGGTCTTAAAGAAAGAAGGCTGAATAGTCAAAAACCATCGAATTAGTATTTTTGTGATGTGCTAATCACACCAGGGGTTTATCAACAGTCACTAGACAAAGGTTCATCGCAACAAATATTATTGCACTGCCTCTACTGCCTATTCAACTGCAACATATTCTTCGTGATGGTTGAGTAGTGTACCTTCTGTAGGTATTACTATACAGCTCTTCTATACAATTGGTTTCCGTCCACCTTTCTCATTGGGCTGAGATTGAACAGCTTCTAAGCCAACTCCAGATGCATCGGTCTGTGGAATAAATGTTTATCAAGACAATGCTGCTTTTGCCTAGTTTTTAATATATAATTCTTATTATATTGGTGTCAATATTTTTTAATAGATAGCAGAAAGATTTGATATAACTTTCTGTAAAACTACAACAGACCTAAAATACTCTAATTGCCTTTTCTTGGTAAATTGGGGTATATTACATATTGCTTGGACTCGGCCCCCTTGAGGCCTTAATTTACCACCACCGAACATATAACGTGCATATTCACAGGCTCTTTTGTGAGATTAGCACATTGTGCTGATTGTACTAAGGTATGGGAATCTTGCCTTGGGTAATACATGATCAGAAGGAGCAAGTTAGAGGGACAAGTTACCACTAGAATGGTGTTTGCATATATTTTTGAGTCTCTGGTGGTTAGCATTCCTGTGATGGCAGTGTGGTAATCTCTATCCAGGAGTACTGGCAAGTCATATTGCCAGGCATAACGAGGTCCTTTCTCTTTTTCTTTTCATTTTTCAGTTTTCCCCCTCTTGTTCCTTCCCTCTTATCTTTTCTCTCATTCTTAGTAGATACTGCCTCTTTGGACTTCCCATGGCTCTGTTGGGCAAGATAGTGTATGTGAATATTTTTTGATCAAATGAAGATTTAAGTAATGAGACATACGTTTGGTCTCTTTTGCGTCGATACTAAATACAATAATAGTACACAACAACTTGATAGATTTGCTCCACACCAGGTTCTTTTTAATTCGTACGTCTCTGATGACTTCTGAAAGTTGTTGATCAATATCCAAATTGAAAATGCTGTAACTATTTGGAAAATGTACCTGAAGATAAAACAATTGAATGCTTAAATCACGTCTCAAATTTTGGCAAATTGTCACTAATAGATCCTAGTGATAGTGAACATATGCCCTCATTATTTACTGTGCTGTATAAAAATAAATCCTTTGCCTTCATTCTTATATAGGTGCCCCACACTGTCTCCTTATTAAAAGTCTCATCTTATAGTAAGTCTAACATTTGTTTGTGTTTGCCACCGGTACATCTAGACACCTGCCGTAAAAATATATTTTTTGTGTCCTGACTAAATGTTATTTTTTGTCCTTCAAAGCCAGGATTACCATTAGCAACTCAGTTTATTTCGGAAAGACCATTATAATACCACAGGTTTTTTTTATTTTTACTAACCAACTGAAGTCTTTTATCTTACCTATGAGGTATTTGGATAATAAGGTTGGAGGAGTCTTTCAACCCCAACAATTCAGATATGATTTTATTTTTATAGGGTTCACAGCATCATCTCGTTCAGGGCCTTTACGTAGACTGTAGATTCTGAGAGTATTCCTACCATATTGTTTCTCAATACTTTTGGATGTTTTTTTGAAAAAAACAGAACCTTAGTTGCAAGGTGAGGCACTCAATCACAACTTCAGGACCACTGCTACAATACTCTAAACAAGTTATTTCTCTAGCAATCTATCATCATCTCTCTTCAGAACTTTTCTAAGTTTGAGTTTTGAGTTTTAGAGCCAAAACATTTCAAGCTAATTTTCAATGCTAAAAAATCTAAAATACAAACTGAGGAGACAGGCTTGTAAATATTTGATTTAGAGATGTCCTCCTTCACACAGTCATACTGAGATGTATCCATTTTTACATTAGATAATGGGACGTCTAACAAATTTACAATGACTAGTTATCTTGAAGTGTAAAAGTCCTAGGGCCAGATGTAGGTTGGCAAATACCGGTCGGTAACGGCCGATTTTGGCCGTTACTGACCGGTATTTGCCAATGGAGATGTAGGGGCCTCAAAACATACAGAATCGGTATATTTACCGATTCGTTAAATTTACCGATTCTGTAAAATACCGAATCGGTAAATTTACCGAATCGGTAAATACAGATGTAGGTGGCACTGAAAACAGTGCCACAGGCCATTACCGATTCGTTATTTACCATGTAATACTATTGCATGGTAAATAACAAATTCTAGTGTACATGCACATCTGTGCATGTACACCTGTGCCATGTGGCACACATACATGCCCTAAGGGCATGTATGTGTTATCTCACACAAGCCAGAAACAGGGGTGTCCCCCTTGTCAAATCGATAATTTTACCGATTCGGTAATTACCGAATCAGTATTTGCCATTGATTCCTATGGCCTTCAAGGCCCATAGGAATCAATGACAAATACCGATTCTGTAATTACAAAATCGGTAAATACCGAATCCTACCGATTCGGTATTTGATACAGAATAATTACCTACATTAGATTTACCGATTCATGAATACCGAATCGGTAAAATTTGGTATTTATGAATCGGTAAATCTAATTTACCTACATCGGGCCCCTACTTGGTAGTTTAGCTTCTGGTTATCGCCCCAAAAAAGGGCACTGAAGAAGTGATTACCAGATAGGTGATTCAAATAGAGAGCAAAAGATTAAAACATCAACTTAAATACCTATACTGATGGCCTGGAAATGAATACAAGTTAATGAGGAATCATTACTAAAAATACACCATCAGCAGCAACACCAGTGTCAATTGTTTGAACATGCAAATGTGCAATCCAAAATGACCCAAAAACCTGAAAAGAATATTATAAACCTCAGAGCAAGCATCATGGGGTATTATAGGAGTACTACTGTAAAAAAAAAAACTGACAAAAAAAAAAACAGGTGTTAAAAAAGCAATATAAATAATGTTAAGAGGAAAAATCTACCAACATTCAACTTCTATATACAATAAAAACTTTGTCAAAGCTTTAGCTAACACACATTAGATTAGCCTTTTTACTAGAGGGGTGTGAAATATTCTTAATTTGCTTTTCCATAAGTATGCAGAAGTTGATCTTTTTGCAATATATTTTACTGCAAAATAAGTAGTCATGGCAATTTTTCACCATAGGATGCATTTCATGCTAAAATAATATTAAAAAAAACAAAAGCACTGCTAACAACAGTTGCTCAGGGTGGCTCCTCTGCTAAGGTGGAGGAGCGTCGCCCCACTCAGTGTTATTATCATTTTATTTTTCTCTATGGAGCCTGAGGCAGGTTAGAGCAGAGTGGGGCTGGGCTGTGTCACAGAGAGAGGGAGGAGGAGAGGTATAATGTTCACTTAAATGCGCATGACAGTCTTGGGCCGGCCAAACTGTCACAGCTGGGTGGAGAGCATGCACAGGCTCCCACTCCCTGTCCAGGGCCGGGCTGGCTACCGGGCATTTTGGCATTCTGCAGAGCTGGGGCTGATGTCACTGCGGTGGGGGCTAATTTCGTAGATGGAGACCTGTGTGTGATTCAGTGCCGGACTGGCTACCGGGCGGTTGTGTGTGCTGCAGATCTGGGGGCTGATTTCTCTGCAGTGGGGGCTGATTTTGTTGATGGGGACCTGCGTGCGTTTTGAAATAAAAAAAGCAAAACTAATTTTGTTCAGCACACGCAGGCCCCATCAACAAAATCAGCCCCCGGCTCGGCAGCACACACAACTGCTCGGTAGCCAGTCCGCCCCTGGTGTGCTTCGAAATCAACAATGCAAAACGAATTTCGTTTTGCACATGCAGGTCCCCATCAACGAAATCAGCGCTCAAATTGGCAGCATGACAAAAAGCCCGGTATCCAGTCCGGCACTGTCCCAGTCTGAGCTCTCAACCAGGCTGCTCAAACCAATCATGGCGCTGCTGTCATGCTGGTTACAGCAGGGTTGTGATTGGCTTAGGGGAGTCTGCTTCCTGCGTCTGGCGGAGGAGAGGCAGTAGCCCTTCAGGTAAATGAGCTTAAAAAAAATATATAATAATTGAGACCCTCCTTCCCACCCTACCACTACTTTTCAAAAGTGCCGGCACTGTGTTCCCATACATTTCCAGTAAATGTTTACCATAAATTGCGCATTTGCTGTACATTTGTACTGTGCATGGTGCATACTTGGACCAAGTGGCATTATGGCATAATGATGAGAGTTTTGCGTTACAAGAGTAACGCAAAATTTCTGAAATTATGTGCATTACGTCTGCATAATTTTAAATTTCATCACGGCCTAATTTTTACCAGTTGTGTCTGAGTTGGTTGAAAAGGAGCTTGCATTCGGAAAATATCTGCATTGCCCACAGACTCTGAGGAAATATGTCTTCCGTCTAAGAAGGGACCGTTTTCTCTAGGAACTGCTGTAGCTCTTTATGAACA
The DNA here is from genome assembly GCF_964261635.1 of Lissotriton helveticus. Taxonomy (NCBI): domain Eukaryota; kingdom Metazoa; phylum Chordata; class Amphibia; order Caudata; family Salamandridae; genus Lissotriton; species Lissotriton helveticus. The sequence goes on from NC_136067.1 coordinate 916,446,748, forward strand.
CGCAACGAGAAGCAGTTTCTTTGCAAGTGGGATTTGAAGGAGCAAGCTGTTAGATCAGCAATATGCAGACTGTGTCGTACGTGCGCGGGGAAGCTACAGGTAGCATCTGTCATCTGGGTTTGCTGTATGCTAAAGAGATTTCGCCACGCTCGATGCCTGGTAGTTCTTAAAGTAACACCTTCTCAGGAGATATTGCTGTACTTTCTATTGTAAATGACAGCATTAGAGAAATCTAGCTGCAGCAAGGTTGAACCATGATCAGCAGCAGTAGCGGTCGGTGGTGGGAGTGCTGCCGGGTGATGATGTGGGGCGGGGAGGGGCAGTGTGGGGGGTAGAAAACTAAGGAATATGGCCAAATACAGGTAAGTAAACATGTAAATAAATAAAACAAATGTAGTTGCAAAAACTAGGAGGTGTGGTGGCAGCACTACTGAAGGTCCGCTGAGCGCTGGGGACAGACTGCGAGCTACCGGCATTGGGTGGAGCTCTTCTGTCACCCCTCTCCATTTTTGCCTGTTTTCTTTTCTTTTAGCAGCCTTTCAGCGCCTGGCAGCGCGATCTTTTTTCTTAACAGCTTAAAATCTTATTTTCTTACCTAAATACATTTGGGCCAGACAGCGGGTGAATCAGTACTCGTTTCCTAGCTTAGGGTGTGCCTCCCTGCCCCGGTCCATCACGGCTGACGTGCCGATTGTAGTGGAGGGCAGGCGCCATCTTAGGTGAGGACCCGGCGGTGACGCGCGCTGCGCTCTAGCTGGGGGTGGGGTTTGGGCTCAAATTGCAATGACATCCCGGAAGCGCAGCGGGCGCGACGACGGCGCGCCGAAGGTGCGCCTAAGGTAAGCCCATCTGCGCCCGTCCGCGGCCGACCGGGGCTAGGGGCCAGTCCCCCTGTCTGTTCTGCTGGATATTCATCTTTTCATCTAATCCAGCTACATGCTAATTGGCCCCTCGCTGCTACCACTCGGCTGAAACTCGAGTCATTAGGGATACTTCGTACTAGGATCTCGTTTCCTGAGATCCCCCTGCCCCCGTCACAAAGTCCAGCAGGTCCCCCTCCTCTGCTCCTCCTTGCAGCCATCGATCCCCCCCCCACTAAAGGGTCTTCGTTATTAAAACTTTCAGTGACCTACCTTAACACTCGTTCACTAGTTAAACACCAGTTGGATATTTTTAACTACTTAGACTCTGTGAAACCCGACCTTCTGCTGCTGACTGAGACTTGGATAAATGCTGACTCTACCCCAGATATTCTAGCAGCTATCCCCCCTGGCTATTATATCTTGCAAGCAGACCGAGCCTCTGACAGGCCAGGTGGAGGAGTAGCTGCAATTATTACAACTTCTATCAGATTCTCTTCCCTAACCACAGTCCGTATTCCCTTGGTTGATCACCTGGTGTTAAGATTGGAATCTTCAGTCACACCCCTGATCTGTGTGTTAGCGTACCGCCCCCCTCAACCCATGCCCAATTTTCTGACGCTGTTTGGCGATATGCTTTCTGAACAAATCATTAATAACTCTAATATCCTAATTTTAGGGGATTTTAACTATTGGCTCCTTGATAAAAAGGAGAGTGTCTGCTCCAGTATGTTCTCTGAGCTTCTATCTGATATGAACTGCTGCCAGCATATAAATGTTCCCACCCACATTAAAGGCCATATACTGGACCAGGTCTGGACGTCTAACGTGAAGATTTCGGATCCCTGTATTTCCCCCTGCCTATGGTCAGATCATTTTATAATTTCTTTTTCCCTTACAGTCATTTCCTGTCCCAGTAGAATCCTACAGAGTAATTTTGAAGCCCGGAATTGGAAGAGGGCTGATCTTGGCGAATTCGCCGATCTACTTAAAACTTCGGCCCCTTCCGCAGCCAATCTTACTGATTCCATTGACACCCAAGCCTCAGCTCTTACGAATTGGCTTGTAACAGCCAGTAATGCTGTTGCCCCACTCAAACGAATCAAGCTTAGACGCCCACATGACGCACAAAAATGGTTTACTGAAGATCTTAAAATCTTAAAGTTCGAGCTTAGGCAGGCTGAACGCCAATGGCGGCGAGGCTATGCCGCGGACACAAAGTTGCGGTATAGGTCTCTACACAAAGAGTACAAAATAGCGATTTTAACTGCTAAGACCTTTTACTTCTCACAAAAAATTGTCAACTCAGCCACTAAATCGAAAGAGATTTTCTCTATAGTGGAGGAGTTATCACTCCCTGACAGGGTCACCATCAAACCCCTCCCCTCCCAAGCGCTTTGCGATTCCCTCAATCAGTTTTTTGTGGACAAGATTATCAATATTAAAAAGAGCATTTCTCCTACTGGCCCTCCTACCCTTTCTGGGTCTGCTCTCCCCCTGTCCCCTTCGAACTCGCAGCAACTCACTCAGATCCCCCCATTCCGGAAGAGGACTTTTTAACCTTTTTGAGGAAGGTTACCACAGGGTCCCCGACTGACTGCTGCCCCCCCTTGATCCTCCGCGAGGCGTTTACCGCCTGCCCGGTCCCTCCCCTGAGACTCTTGAATTCGTCTCTGTCTTCTGGTCTGGTTCTCAGTTCCTTCAAGGTGGCTGAGGTTGTGCCCATCTTGAAGAAACCCACAGTAGACCCGACGATCATGAGCAACTTTCGCCCTATATCCCTCCTCCCCTATCTTAGCAAGGTGCTTGAGTCTCATGCCACTAACATACTGAGCTCCTTCATTGAGCACTCTCAATACCTTGACCCCCAACAGGCCGGTTTTAGACCCGCCCATTCCACCGAATCAGTTATTCTTTTAGTTTTGGAGGAACTGCGCAGAGGAGCGGACTCTAACATCAGCCAGGTTTTAGTGCTCCTGGATTTGTCGGCCGCCTTTGACACGGTCGACCATAACATTCTGATCGACCGTGTCAGGGAGGCTGGCATCCGGGGCACTGCTCTGGACTGGGTCTGCTCCTTTTTGTCCAACCGCCACCAGGCGGTCCGGCTCTCTCAGTTCTCTGCTGATAGAGTAAGCCTTACTTGTGGCGTCCCGCAGGGTTCCTCCTTATCCCCACTCCTTTTTAATTTATACATGACCCCTCTTATCCGGTCTCTACGTGGCAACCATGTCACCGCGTTTAATTACGCGGATGACATTCAACTGATTTTTAATATTGATGGCTCGGTGGAGTCCATCTCCACTTTTCAGTCTACTCTTTGCCACATTAGCGACTGGATGGGGGCTAACCATCTCAAGCTCAACCCCGACAAGACCGAACTGGTTCTTGTCGGGGGTGCCGCCAACCCATGGAAATCCATCTTCTGGCCGGCGAGCCTGGGCTCTCCCCCCAGTCCTGTTAACTCAGCGAAAAGTCTGGGAGTCATCATCAGTGATGACCTCACGATGAAGCCCCAGGTTAAAGCTGTAGTCTCCTCTTGTTTTTTTTAGCTCCGGAAAATCCGGAAGATAGCCCGCTTTTTGACCATTGAAGCCCTTACCTTAGTCTTGCTGGCCCTAGTCATTTCGAGAATTGATTATGCCAATTCACTTTATGTAGGTATTCCATCTTACTTGCTGAAGAGGCTGCAGCTTATTCAGAACCAGGCTGCACGCCTCATTCACCATCAACCTAGGTATTCCCACGTCAGCCCCCTGTTAAAGTCCCTCCATTGGCTCCCTGTGTCTGAGCGGTGCAAATTCAAACTGGGCTGTATTATTTTTAGGTCCCTCGCTGGTCTGAGTCCCTTCTTTATTTCTTCGCTAGTGCACCCTTATGTCCCTGCTGGTGACCTCCGCTCTTCCCACCTTGCGCTACTCAAGGTCCCCACTTTTAAGCGCAAGAAACATGGAGGTTCAAGATTCTCATTCCTTGCCCCTTCCTTTTGGAATTCACTCCCTCTGAGCATTAGACTTGCCTGCCCATACGCTTGCTTTAGGTCCCCCTCAAAACTCACCTGTTCCGTAATGCTTTCTGCTAATGCCTTCATGCTGTGATCTGTTTCCTCCCCACTGCTCAAGCGCCAAGAAACCGTTAGGTGTTAGCTGTGCTTTATAAGTAATTTTTACATTACATTACATTACAGTTGCATGTACTGCATCACCAAATGCGACCGCTACTGATCAGCAGGTTGAATAATGGAGAAAATGGCCAACATGAGTTATTTCTGTTCCTCTCAAGAGCTCTCATGTTTTACTCCTCACCCACACACTCTCCCCTCGCTTCTGTGAGTAGATTACTTCCAATCACCACTTTCCAATCCGGTTTGAGTTGGATTATCTTCGACTAACTGGATAAAAAAGGCAGCCTCCTACAACTCCAGAATAAGGGTATGCGTCTTTTCATTAATGTTCCTTGAATATGCATTGTTTGTATGTTTTTGCATATCTAAATTAAAATTATTGAAGTGAATTAAATTCCGGGATATATAAAATAAATTTCACGTTTTATACTCATTAAGATTACAGCTTCCCTAAGCAATTCATTGCTTTACCGTATTGTAACTTAACATTTTCCAGTGCACAATATAAGTAGGCATTACATTACCCAATGTCAGGGCATAAAAATAACATAATATTAGTTAAAGGCACAGCTCTACTCAAGTCTGTTAAATGTATTCACATACGTTGCCTTCCTTTCTTTATGCATTTATAAGGCAGAATAAAACAGTATTTACATTATTTATCAATGTATCTTGCTTAATCCACAATAAAAAAAAAGTATTTCCATAATTCATTCTAGTGATCCACTAAAAACGTTTCGCTGCAAGAAACAAACACAGGGCTAATTTGAAAAATGCATTTTTCAGAGAAATCAATGCAACCTAAAGGACAGTCATTTAATGCTTTCAGAAATAAAATCGATTTCTCCCAGGTTCAGCCCTCTTTCATTACTTTTTGATAAGATGTATGTTTTTTTCAAGTCTCCTTCTTGAGACTGCCTCCTGAAGATGATAATCACTGGCTCTCTGCTGGGCCAAAATGTCTCTCCTTTCAAGAATAATAATCACCCTTTTATTATTAATCTTCTTTCGTCTGTGCATAAACAGAAACCATCCTCCCGTGACCTAGTTGTCGTTTTCATAAGAAAGCAAGTGATGGATTATTCGACGCAAAGCACGCCTATTGATTCAGGTCATATTTGTCTTACGCTGAGATTTTCGGCCTGCACTAATGAAGGCTGGAGATTTAGCTGCAAGCCCAGCAGATGAAGAGAGAGCAATCACTGTTCGACTTACAGTATGTGTAAAGAAAGAGAGAAGCCGTGGATGCTTGACATGCCGGCTTCTGAAACAGGCGGCGTTGTGCCAAAGGTTTCGCCGACGTTTGCTGATAAACTGACATTTTCTGTGTGCATGCTGCGTTCCCGCAATGGCTAATGGTTGCCGTTGCCAGAATAAAACCTGCAATTATTCACATTGTTTAATCTGGATGTACAAAAACACAATATTTACATGGATCTACCTTGAACTTGTCTGTCTATGGCGCTTGTAATAAAGTGGAAAGGCTATACATCACTTTTGTGATAAAGTAATATGTCTGCCAAATTCTAATTCAGGCTGTTAGGTTCTACAGAGGTCTTGTACAAATATATCTTCATGCAATACAAACGCATGGAGCTTTAATGACTCAATGTTACATAGTTACCTCCATACAATAATGTTGAGCCACAGTTAGAGCCTAAATCCAGCTTAAAACACTTCACACATATTTATTTATTAATTATGCATTTCTATATAGAGCATTGTTGATTTGTCAATTTCGGCAGGGTCATCCTCAGACGTTTTACCTTAATTCCTTTATTTTTTACTGAACCCAGTTTTGATGCCCTTAGGTCTGTGCACTTTACCTCTGCTAACCAGTGCTAAAGTGCTTGTGCTCTCTCCTCCAAAAATGGGAGAATTGGTTTATAACAAAAGGGCACATTGAATTCACTTGTAAGTTCCTAGTAAAATGGCAATATCTGTGCCTAGGGCCTGTAAATTAAATGCCACTAGTGGGACTGTAGCACTGATTGTACCACCCACTTAAGTAGCATTTGAACCGTGTCCTAGACCTGCCATTGCAGCCTGTGAGTGCAGTTTTAAACTACCATTTCGACCATAGCAAAATTTTCCAGGACCAAAACGTCCTATTTAATGCATATTCATTACCCTAGGGTAGGCCACGGACATCCATGAGTACATGGTGCAGTATATAAATAATAATAAAGACATGTACTTTTAAGTTTTACATATCCTGGTAGTGAAAATCTTTTATATTTGTTTTACAATACTGCAAGGCCTATCTCTCCCATAAGATAACATTGGAGTTACTTTAATATATTTAATAAGTTGTAACTTCCACTTGGGACCAGTTAGCCAGGTTGAGTTTGGCATCTAAAGAATTGTAATTAAAACCCCTCTTTAATGGAACAGTTTGATTTTTAATCACAATTCTGAAAAGGGCTCTTTTGGGAAGTTGCTATTTTCCAAAACCTAACCATTTGATGCCTGCAGCCTGATCCTGGGTCACATGACTAGGTGGAGCTGGCAGTTGGCCTTTGTGTCCTGCTCCCAGACAAGTAAGACACAGGGAAGATAGGTGTTCACAGGATGGCCCACTCTGAGTTAAGGAGGGGGAGAAGCAGGCACCCGATACATTTGCACATTGCAAAGCCTCTGCCTGACCACTCTCACAAAGGGCTCGTCACCAAGCTATTCGGACCCCAGACAACAAACAGGCTGGTAAGGGGATGTCTGACATCTCTGAGGGCTGGAAACCACTAGAAGCTTCACCCCACTTCAAAGGCACAGCTAGGTATAAACATTGTACCTCAGACTCCAACTCTTAAGTACACTTCTGGACATGTGGATACTCTGTCAGGAGGAGGGGCTGCTATGCTGCTGAAAGGTCTGCTTCTCTGCTGGACTGCTGATCCGGAGAAATGCAGCACTACTGTGCTAACCTGTTGTCTGTTGTATTTTTGGCACTATTTTCATTGAAATCTTTAAAATTGCATATCTCCGGTTTTGTGGATTGAATGTTTGTCATTTTGGATTTGTTTCATTTAGTAAAGAACAATTTATTTGTCCAACCTGGTGTGGGATCTTTTTGTGTGATGTTTCTATGTTATTACTGCTTGAAGTGTTGCACAAATGCTTTACACATTGCTTCTAAACTAATTCTGACTATCCTGTGCCAATCTGCTAGAGGGTTGAGCACAGGTTAATTTAGGGTTTCATGTGCCTCACCATGACAAGTATTGTGGTTGCTGCTTGACCAGGGCTCACACCCCAGTCAACCAACAGTCTAATTTCTTAAACACAGACATTGCCCAAAGGGGCTAAAGCTCTTTACAATGAACAAGGTTTGTTGCAAAGTTACAAAAGTGCATGAGATTGCAAGTCATAAAAGGCACAGATTAGATAATCCTGAGATGTATACACATTATTTGAGGTAGCAGCTTGCTTAAAGATGCCAACATTGAGAAGAGTAGTTAAAGCCATGATAAGGGTCATTGGTGAGACAACACAAAATGTATTTGAATGGGGAGAGCTTTCAATTCTGATTTGAAGACAGCCTTGAAAGTGGTGGATCATATGTTCGGCGGTGAGGCGTTCCATATTCTGGTCGTGCTTCCTGAGAATAATTGTGCAATGAGCTGTTCCTTTTTAAAGGTTGGGGATTTAAGCAGCAGTGTTTCTGCATTTCACGATGGTCTTGTGCTCCTGGAGATCTCGAGTTTGTCAGCCAGGGAGCGTGAAGTGCCTTGTGTGTGATACATGGAGTCCTGTATAAGGCTCTGGATTCAATGGGGAGCCAGTGGAGAGTAGGCAGCATCAATATGATGTGATCATTTCCTTTGACCCCAAAAATGAAGCACTCTGCCAAATGTAGGATTCATTTAAGGGGAGAGAGACAGGTCTTTGGGAGACCAGTCAGGAGAGAGTTGCAGTAGTTGAGTCTTGAGAGCACCAAGGAAACAACCAGAGTTTTCGAATCTTGCTCTGGAATGCAGTGGCAGATTCCCCAGAGAAGGAGTAGTTTATAATATGCATTTTTGGCCATAGTTTTGATTTGCAATTGAAGATTTAATCTTTTATCTAGGATGACTCCTAGTGATTTTGCATTGTCAACAATGGTGGGTTTACTGTTTAGGATGTTGAGTGTGCCCATCCAGAATTGTACTGGAGGTGGTGGTTGCAATGAAGAAATGAGGAAGAATTCTATTTTAGAAGGGCTTAGTTTAAGTGATGTGAAGTCATCCAGTCTTGAACAGTAGATAGGGTGTTAGCAAAATGTGAACTGTCATTGGGAGAGGAGACTTCGAAGTAGAGTTGGGTATTATCTACATATTGATGGCAGAGGATCCCAGATTCTCTGAGCGCAACTCCAAGGGACTCAACACAGAGGATGAATAAGATTGGAGCGAGAATGGCTCTATAGCCATGGGTGTTGAGAAACAATTGCCAATTTTTACCGTCTGTTACCTACCTGTGATGAATGAATCAAACCAATCGAGGATTGTGCCATTAATGACCATTCAATTTTTCAGTGTATCAAGGAGCATAGAATGGTTGACTGTATGGAAAGCTGCTGATAGGTCGATAAGAATCAGGAGATAGGAGTTATCCGAGTCTAGGCTCTGAGTTCATCATCAACCACCTGAAGCAGGGCAGTTTCGGTGCTGCAGCCATTAATTGAATCCAGATTGATATTCATCTAGGAACTTGTTGTCTCTGATGTAAAGGGTAAGTTGATCAGCAACACATGACTTCATTAGTTTTGCCAGAAATGGGAGGTTGGAGACACGGCAAAAATTATTGAGGCTGTTTAAATCTGCAACTGTTTTTTTGAGGAGTGTTGTGACTTGACCTGTCTTCAGGCAGGCAGGAACTATTCCTTGACTAAATGTTAGATCCGCCAGTTTTGTCCAGTAGTGGAGCGTGTGTGTACAAAAGTATTTGGCTATGGTACCCGGGATAGGGTCCATAAAGTGGGTTGATGGTATTGTTCTCATGATAGCCTTCAGTAAGTCTTCCTCTCTAATTTCATCAAATAGCTGCTAGATGTTTTAGGATTTGAGTAGAGTGAGGGCATTTGTCTTGACACAGAAGTGATTTTGATTTGGTGTCAAAGAATTGTATAGAATTGTATCACTTCTGCTGCTTTCGAATTTGGGTACACAAATGTGGTGGACAAGGACATGGGGGAGGGTTGGCGGCTTTGACTAGATCAAAGAGTTGTTTTGGTCAGTTTTTGGAAGAGTCAAGGAGTGATCTGAAGTAATTTGATTTTTCATATAAAATTAGCTTTTTGTAAAGTGAACTTGTATTGTGAGACATGTGAGGTCAAATGTGAAAGGTGATTGTCTCCATTTCTTCTCCAGGGCTCTCAGGACTCTTCTATTTTCATATAAAGCTTTGTTAAACCTGGGAGCCGAAGGCTTTAGTCTTTATTTTGCACTGGCCTAGAGCAGTCTCATCAAGCAGAACTGAAAGGCAGGTAAAGCAATGTGCAGATGGCTCATTGATGTTCGAGTCTAGGCTGATGGGTGGTAGAATGTTCTTTGCATTATCACTGAGAATGAATGTCATCAATGTTTTTAGTGTCCGGAAGCCAGGTAGTTGCTTTTATTTACTGGCCCAAGGTCATGGAGTGTCAGAGAGAAAGGGATTAGAAAATAATCATACAAGTAGGTTGTCTTTTGGGATTATTTAGTCAAGTATGGGGCATTTGATGTGTGTTGGTTTAAAGATGTGTTGAATCAGATCATTCCCAATATGAAGGTAGGCCATATGGTTGACCACTGAGTTTTCATTGCTTCCCCAGTGAAGATTGCAGTCTCCCAAAAAGATCCTTTTGGCACTCAGGTATTGAATGATTATTAGTAAGATCCATGAATTCCCCAATAAAAACCATATTGTCAATTGGTGGGTGATAGATGCTAGTTAAAACAGATGAGTTGTTGCATTGTAAGTAGTCTAAAAAATGGTAGCAACGCCTCCTCCTGCTCTCCCTGCTCTTTAATTAATGATAATGAAGTAGTTTGGAGGCGATGTGGGATTTGGTGAGAGGAGTGTCTAGAGGTGTAGTCATTAAAGGCATAATATTCCTGTGAGCCTGCATCTGCATTGTGTAGGATTGATGTTGAGGCAATGCCAGCTTTGGTGAAGCTCAGGTTTACTCCTAGTTGACAGAAAAGTCAGAATAATGTATTGATTTGTATTACTTTGAGAACAGGAGTTTGAGAGAGTGGAGGAGGATGAAAATAATGGGGAGCTACAGCTGGCATGTAGACTGTTAATATGTGCTTGAGAGAGATCGTATAGAGATATCTTGGTCCGGGGTAGCAGATTGCTCCTTGGTATTGAGCACAAAGGAGAGGGACCTCAATTTGGAGTGGGAGTACAGGAGAGACGAATGCCTGGAGCTCAAATGGGATTTTTGTGACATCTAGCTTGCATAAATTCGAGTCGAGTGTCTGTTCCAGGGGTGTAGGGCGGAGGGAGAGGGTTTGGGCAGGACTTTTGTCATTGAGAGATTGTTGTAATCAGAATTATTTAGGTGTTGTGGACCTAGGAAGGACAGTGTGTAGATAATAGGTGCTTGTGTGTAATTCTCTGCTGAGGGTCATTTCTTCACAAATGTGTGTTATTGGTTTGAGTTTGAGTTTGAGTTTTAAAATACTTGTAGAGCGCTCGTTCACCTGCGGTTTCTTGGCGCTGCTGCTAACCAGATCCAGGGCTAAAAAACGGGGGAGACTGCTGGGGATTTAATCAAAGGATTTTGTGAACAAGTGGGCTTTGAGATGTTTGCGAAATTGCGGGTACAGGGCGGTGGATCGCAGATCCAAGGGAAGGGAATTCCAGAGGATCGGGGCAAGGGTGATTCAGGGTTTACATTGGTGAGGTGTGGTAAGTGTTATAGAGGCTGTGTAAGGGAGAAAGGTGTAGAGATCTGTTGTGAAAAGTGTTCAAGGTGATGCCACAAGGCATCATATAGTATAAAGGTTGGTAATGAGTAATCTCAGTGGCAATGTGATGGGACGGTTTCACAAGGATGGTTGATCGGGGAGGGGAAGGATGCCAGTTAACATGGGTAATCGGGTTGGCATGGATAGGTTGATTAATCAAGTGTGTAGGTATCAGTGGGGTGAAGGGGGAGTAAAATAGTCCAGATGGGTGCTCAGTATTTGTGGAAAATTCCCTGTGTGCAGTCAGATGAGGAGGTAATGGGTGAGGGTTTGTGCGGGAGGGTGTTGTGTTGTGAGGTGAAATTAAATAAGAAATGGGAAATCTAGGACACTAGAGTTAGTGTGGGTAATGGGGATGTTATCATGGCTATGAATCATCATGTAAGATTGTTCGATCCTGTGTGTAGGTGCTGATAAGGTGTGAGGAGAGTGACATAATCCGTGTGAGTAATCAGTGAGTGGGCAGAGTCTCTTGAGTGTTCAGTGATGGTGGGTGTAATGTGATGATGGAAGGTATGATATCATAGTATGAATTATTCTGTGTGAAATCACATTGGGTGGAGTTTTCAAGTGAGGTCTGAAAGGGAGTATATCTATGTTGGAGGCTTCACGTATTGGGGCAAGTGGGGTATAAGTATCAGCTGGAAGAAATGAGGGGTTTTAGAAGCATAATCATGGGGATAAGACTCACACTTTTGGATTGTAAATTGGTGGAGGATGAGAGGTATGGTTGGGATAGTGAGTAGAGTGGGAACAGAGTGGGCCTGATTCACAAAGGTAAAGTTAGATGAAAGTCTAACTTTACAACTTTCGGTATTCACAAAGGGCATTTACTGCTCCTACATTTTCTTTGTGAATACCGAAAGCTGAACTTTACAACCTTCAGTATTCATAAAGGGCATTTACCGGTAGTAAATGCCCTTTGTGAATACCGAAAGTCGTGAAGTTAGACTTTCGTCTAACTTTAGCTTTGTGAATCAGGCCCTAAGTTGGGGATAGACTCATGGGCACTGTCTGTGCGTTGGGGGGGGGGGGGGAATAGGGTTGAGCTCTGGTTTCATATGTGGAGAAGTGAGAGTGCAGTCAATTTGAATTTTGGGAGGCAGAAGGGACTAGTGACGAGGTAGTGAGTAGAGCTGGTAAAAGGTGGTCAAATAGAGCGAAACAGTGGACTGAGTTATTATATTTCCATTGTTTAATATAGAGTTGGTGATTGAATCATTGACTAGAGAGGAGGGAGATATTGTAGGTTTACAGCCATGAGAAACGCTGGAGGATGATGTAACATTAAACTCATTGTAGAAGGTATTGATTCAAGATGTCGTGTTGTGGGTGAAGAAGATGATGTCTAGTTTGAGCTTTACATAACGCCCACAATGGTACTGATCGGCAAAAAGGATGCCTAAAAATTTCCATAGGGTATTGTGTTTATATTTTGTCATTGAATTTTTGGAGAACTTAGGAGGATATAGGGCCAGATGCATCATGCAAAGAAATAGCGATTCCTTATTTGCGATTATTAAGGAATCGCAAATAAGGACTCGCTGTTAGCTATGCATGATGAGGATAGCGAATAAATAAAGAATCGCTATAAATCGCAAAATACAATAGCGATTCCATGTTAAGGAATCGCTATCGTTAAAAAACTCCAATCTCGCATTTAGCGATCCCGCTATTTGCGATATCGCAAATAGCGAAATCGCAAATAGCGGGAACGTGAAAACTACAGAGTCTCATTGGGAGCAGGCTGATGACATCACAACCAGGAAGTCATTCAGCCCATGCTGCCACCTGTGCACAGAGGAACAGAGAGGCACAAGCAGAGTGCAGGGAGAGAGAGCAGAAGAACACAAACTGTAGTTTGCTCACAGGTGCAGACAGCCAAAATGTCCCAAACAGCTACAGAGGAGGGTGCAGTGGCCAGGAAGCGAAAAATCAAGTTCAGTGAGAGTGAACTTGAGCTCCTCATTGAGGAGGTTGCAAACAACCATGAGAAGCTATTTGGGAAGCTCTCCCTTAAAGTACCAGAGGCAGAAAAAAGAAGGATATGGACCCGGATTAAAAACAAGGTGAATGCTGTGGGGGTAACACATCGCAGCATAGATGACTTAAAGAAACGCTGGTACGACCTGCGTAGTCGTGCCAAGGAGCGGATAGCGGAAAGGCTGAAGGAGGCGAAGGGGACGTGAGGAGGAAGCCCAACATTCCCAGACAACACAGCCCAGGAGGACATGGTTGAGGGCACAATTGAGCCTGAAGCAGTGGTGGAAGTAACGCAGCTGGACACATCCGGGGCGGCCAGTAGCACACAAGGTAAGATGCATGACAATCAACAGATCAATGTACATACTGATAGTGTCCAAATTTAAATTAACATGCAAAATCACAGTAGAAATAGTCCAGCCCACATTTTACATAGGGACACTAATGCATCATGGGACTTGTAGTCTGTAGAACCCAATTGCCTGTCAGAATACAAAATAGTAAGCCCAAATGCTACCAAAATGCAGTACAGTCATTGATGAGAGACAGTGGGAGCATAAATGTATATATTTATTAATGTTGCTCAACTAATGCAACAACACAAAATAACATTGCACTGTTTCACATCACAGATGCAGCAGAAGTAAACACTGATGACAGTGATATTGGAGACAGCATACAGGTCATCCAAGAGGCTGCTGTGTCAAAACCTGTGACACCACCACCCAAATCCAAGGCACCAGCAAAACGCAGGGCCACAGTTACACCACTGCAGCCAATGGAGTCACAACAGGAACCAGTTACTGCTCCTAGCACAAGCCGTCCAAGTGCGAGCCACACAACTATACCGCAGGCACATGTCCGTCCAGGAATAAGACGCAGGCCAAGGACCCATACCTGGGCACAGGAGGCAGGAACTCCCAATGAGTGGGGTGGCGTGGAGTCACAGATGGTGCGGTTGCAGCGCGTGTAAGCGAGGCATATGGGAGCCATCAACCTGCAGATGACGAAAATGAACAAAAACATATCTGTAATGGCTGAGAGTGTGAGGGAGCTCACTACTGCACTAGTGGAAGCAAACAGAGAAACAAACAACACCCTGCTGGAGGTGGCGCGTGTAATGCAGGAGGGACACACCACTCAGAGGAGGAGGCATCACCAGTTTGTGACCTGCATGGGCGGCTATACCAGGTCCAACAACAAGATTTGCGCCAGCATGACACAGCTGTCACGTCGGTCGGCGGAAATGCAGATAGATATGGGCCATTGTTTTGGGGATGTGTCCAAGGCACGTTGCCAAATTACCACTGCCGTTGAACTGATGCAGTCTACCACTGGTGGTCAGGGCAATGTTACAGGGGAAGAGGGTAGTGAGGCATCCAGCCTAAGCAGCATCACTGCGCCACTCACCACTGTCAGGAGGAGCAGTAGCCGTAGACAAACAGATGCAGATGCAGGAGAAAGACATTTGGGTGTGAAAAGGGAGGAGACGCTAAACATATTCTGAAGGGTGTAATTCATCATGGTGACATAACCATGCCCAAGACATTCTTTGTGTCTGCATTTCAAGTCCTTTGTGTGTCTCTTGTGTCCTTCAGTGCATGCAGTTAATGTGCTAATGGCCACCAGCTGTGTTCAATTTTACACCCCTACCGCCTGACGTGCTAATAAATAGTTCACCTTCAAATGCAATTGAGTGTTGTGTGTCATTATTACATACCTTAGAAATAATGCTGGGTGATTTCTGTCCGTTTTCTTTGCCCCTCCGCTGAACTCCCAAGATGGGTGAACAACCTTTACAACGCAACTTTTACCACGCAGTGCCTTACAATGCAACTTTTACAACGCAAACCATTACAACGCATTGCGCTGGGGGGCGCGCTAGGATAGGGAATAGGTTTAATGTACTATCCAACACCTTCCCTACTATCCACGGGGACTGGAGTTGGAATAGTAAATTAAACAATTCACTATCCAGCGCCTAAAAGCACTATGCGTTGTAATGGTATGCGTTGTAAAAACCACGTTGTAAAAGCATGCGATGTAAAAGCATGCGTTGTAATTTCATACATCCCCCAAGATGTGCCAGGCGTGGGTGTGCTGGGGGCTGGTTGCCCTCTGTGTCGGATTCCTCAATGGGGATACCTCTCCTTGTTGCTATGTTTTGCAACATTGCACATGCCGCAATTATCCTGCAGCATGTTTCCGGTTGGTACAGCATTGCTCCTCCAGTTTTATGCAGGATGCGGAAGCGACTCTTGAGCAAACCAAATGTCCGCTCTATTACATTACGTGTCCTGATGTGGGCTGCATTGTACCTCTGTTGTTGTGGGCTGGCTGGGTTCAGGTATGGAGTCAAGATGTAATGCCTCAATGCGTATGCACTGTCACCTACAGAGTTACAAGCAATATGTTAGTGTCAGGTATGCATTGCCATTACATAATTCAGTGATGAGTATTGTATTCAACTTACCTAGTAGGTGTCCATCGCCAAAATCACCCCTGAGCAGACGTGTGTGCAAGCCACTATGGCGGAAGATGTAGGAATCGTGAGTGCTCCCAGGGTATTGTGCAACGAGGTCGGTGATGATGTTTTTTGCATTGCACACTGCTTGGACATTTATTGAGTGATATGCTTTCCGGTTGCGGAAGATATACTCATTTACGGCAGGGGGACATATGGCTACGTGGGTGCAATCTATGCATCCGATCACGTGTGGAAACTAGGCAACTTGGTAGAAGTCCTGTTTTGTTTGGCTGAATTCCTGTTGGGTTGTGGGGAAGGTGATGTGGTTGTTGATCAAAGACATCATGGCGGCCAGGAAGGTTTTAAAGAACCGCGAGAGGGAGCTCTGTGATACCCCTCCGGCTTCTGCCACTATGTCCTGGAAGCTACCAGACGCAAGCAGGTGCAGGCTACATAGCACCTGGACATGAGTTGGGATTGCCTGGGTCCTACGTGCTTGGCGCTGCGATAGTGGGTCCAATTCATCTATTAAGTATAGTATCATTGCTGCATTCATCCTGTACTTGTCATAAATTTGCTCACGAGTCTGTCCCAACAAAGTGATGCGCAGGCGGAAGATTCTCTCTTGGATTCTCCTTCTGGCCTGGCCTGCTGCAAGTATCCTCCTCCTCCTCGCAAAAATGTAGAGTCCTGCCATTGTGGGAGGCCACTATGGCCTCATGGGTCTGTTTAAATAGACCTCTGATGTATAGCAGGTGAGAGAATTATTATTTTTTTTTTTACCACCTGATTGTGATTCCCTTTAAACTGCTAGCGCTAAATAGCGATTTTAGATGGAATCGCAATTAGCTATTTTTCATGCATCGGGTTAGTGAGTTTTTTGCGATTTCGCAATATTGATTTTGCGACATCGCAAACTTTTTCGCAGTATCCTGGGATTCTCGCTAATTACGAATCGCTAAGGGGGTTCTATCTTGATTCTGCAATTTAGTTTGCGAATTCACAATTTTGATTTTGCGAAATCGCATTTTTTTATATTTTCGGTTCATGAATGGCTTTTCATTTTTTTGCGATCGCAATAGCTAATTCGCACCTATTGCGATCGCTATTTTGGTTGATGCATCTGGCTGATAGGGTCTTAAATGATCTGGTGCCCACCTACTCCAGCTTGAATGACATTATTAAGTACTTTTAGTTAATGTACTATTTCAACTTCAGTATTAACGTGAAACTTGGTTATGTCAAAGTTTGTGTATTTCATATTTTGCAGTTTATCTTTTCACAAATGATGATTTTAAACTCTTTGTTTTCTCACGCTAATCTGGCTACTGGTTTACTTAAGCATGCTCCAGTTATGTCAAAGAACCATTGTGGTCTGTCAAATGTGGGTTCAGTAGATGGAGATTCTGTGGGGAGGTGAAGGATTCCTCCAGTCGCAAGACAATTGTCAAAAGCATCTGCGAATATAATGTACTTGCAGTGAATCTTAAAATGACTAGCAAATGCAGAAAATTTACAATTTGCTAAATTGTGCAGTTAGAGAAACCTTTAAAATACTTAGCTTACAAATTGGATAGCTTTAAATTGTAGATGTGGCAAAAGTGCGCAGTGTTAGACATGCATATTCACACACACACGTGTGCAATATGTATAATAGTTTTTGCCATAGGTTAAAAGGAAGGCTTAGTCTAGGCACTGATTTGAAGCTTGAATATTGAACACGCTGCCTGTTCACACAGTGTGATGCGTGATGTTGAAAGCAAGGGCCTTCTGAGGATTGAACCATGTGCTGTGGCGTCTTAAGTGGAAAAACATACTTCCTTCATTGAGAATTGATTGAAAAATGAAGTGTTAACATAGACACCCTTCAACAGTGACGCAAGGGTGTCACAGCTATCTACCAAATAATGCCAGAGTAGTAAGTTCAAGTGAGGGTATGAACCTTTGAGTGTATTGATGTATTTATAAAATACTTTGTACAATCCAAATACCTAACACACGTACCAGCTGGGTAAGACCTAAAGTTATCTAATGCATATATTCATCAACATTTTATGTGGTGCAACATTGGAGAAACATCATTACAAATTCAAATTACCTACTGTCAACTAATTGCGTAGACCTTTGTCTGTTAAAAATATCTACAACTGTAGAACGAGGGAGTAAATACACATGTATATAACGCAACAGAATTTTTATTATGACACACTAAATTACACAAAATAAAATAACATAGAACAAGAAGTACAATTCATAAAACCTTTTCTGTGTCAATTTATAAAAAGTTACACATAATCAAAAAATAAAACAGGTTTTCAAATGTGAATCACTAAGATTCCTTCTAAATCTTAAAACATGTCAAGCAAACCAATATTCACAAAAAACATAAAAAGTGGCCAGAAAACTAATTTCTGTTCGACGCGCGTTTCGGCGTTTCCACAAACGCCTTCTTCAGGAGCCACAAGGTAAAACTGTGATAATTTCGGTTTGAAAAAGAGACTCGTTCTCTCACTGTTCTGGTTTTTCTAGTTGTAGAATGCAAATCATTCACTTCCTAGAGCCCGATTGTTTCGACGTATTCTGGAAACAAGCTGTGCTAAAAATTATGTATAAATATGTAGACTCGTTATCGTGATATTTTCGTTTGTTCACAGTGTAGACAGCTAATAAATCACCGTTTTCGAGCCTGTTTAATTAACCCTCGGAATATTCCTGGAAACCGGTAGTCCTTTACTTAGGCTACACGGCTTTTATCCACAGTATGTTGTATAATCAGAGAGCGGCAGGAGATTGCTTCGCGCTCTTGAGACACAAAGCTTCCAGCGGAATTCTGGAAGACGGGTGTTTCCTTTTAAAAGCAAATATAATGAGATAAATTGAAGAAACAGGTCGCGGACAGGCTGGATGTGGCCTCTGGCGTCTCCCGACCGTTAGACTGGATGTTTATAAAATAATCATGTGCCTCCTTACAAGCCAGTCCGTCAGTTACAGGCAAGAACAGTGTCAAAATATGAAGATATTTTAAAGAGGCAGGGTTCTAGTAAGGAAGCAAACGGGGAGAAAAATAATGCCCTGGAGAGGAAGGGCATATAGGGAAAAGTCCTAAATGTATCCATCTTAAAGCGCTGCCCAAGGTGTAAATTATTCTAATTGAAGGCCACTCAGAACATTTCATTTTTGAGGGGTTTCCTGAATTCAAAATAATTGCACTCGACTTAGAGGAGCTGTCACAATTTCTGGCTCTGAACTTCAAAGTATGGTCAACAATATTTGAAACTTTTGAATCAGCATTGCTGGATCAGCTAGGAAGTTACTGAACTTAGGGCCAGATTTATCACATTTTGCTGCAGCACATCTTTCCGCACTTTGACAAATGGAGAGGGTGGGAATGCGCCATATCTATTAAGATACGCCACATTCCTGCTGTCTCCGTGTGCTGGCACACCCAATGCAGCCTAGGGCCAACGCTGGCCCCCTTGCGTCACGGTGCAAGGGGGCCCGAGTTGCAGGCAGGATTGTTTTTGTGCAGGAAGGGACAATCCTTAGAGGCTGTTTCATCTTTTTAAATGTGCTGCATATTGCAGCACATGTAGAAGGAGGAAACAACGAGGAGAAATAAATATATTTTTCCTAGTTGCACCTCTATCGTGAAGACATAGCATTTTGACATAATTCCAGGTTTACCAGTCGTGTTAAATCTAGAAATGCACCAAAATCCATGGGTAGATGCATGGGAACACCCACAGTCCACCCGTGGAATCACTGGAACAATACACCTTTTGAAGGATGTAGAGTGCTTTAAATTGTCTTCTAGATTTTAATTAGAGCCAGTAGAGTGTTTTTAGGACTCAACTGATAAGGTCTTGTCTCTTGAAGGATAACTACATCCTAATAGACTCGTTTTCCATTCCTTGAAGCCTCACAATTGTTTTTTGTCTAGGCTGGTATCAACACTTTCCAATTGTCTACGAGCGCCAACACTAAAGATTGACTCAGACCTGCTTGATGATTAGTTTTCAGGAGTAGAGTGATTTTCCTAAGAAGCAAAAGCTAAATGCTTGTTCCCTTGATAAATGCATTTATTTGGGGGATGATGTTAAGGCTGATGTTAAGAATTTTAGGAAACTAAAACATGCATGATTAGCAAGCACAATGCCATCTTTTTCAAATATTAACCGCCTGATTCATCAAGCTAAATTGCACTCGCAAAGGGCAAGATTCTCAGAATCTTGCCCTTTGGGAGTGCAATTTTTGCATTTGGGATTCATCATCCCAAATGCAAAATTCGCTATTTAAGAATTTGCACATTTGCGAAGAATTGAATTTAAGGAATCTCTATTTGAGATTCCTTAAATGCAAATCATGAAGCATTTTAAAATTGCGAAAATGCAATTTTGGGCCGCTATTTACCGAGAGGTCAGACCTCTCGGTAAATAGCAAAAACTTAGAAAAATGCTTTTAAAAGCATTTTTCTAAGTTGCATGTTGCACACACACATGTCCTTTGGACATGTGTGTGCGCAACACCTGTTTCAATTTGCATTTAAGGGGTGCTACAGGGTGTCCTTTGGACACCCCTGGCACCCTTTAAATCGCTATCTTATTTGCGATTAGCTAATTGCTAATCGCAAATAAGGAATACTCCCCATTCATTCCTATGGGCCTTTTGGCCCATAGGAATGAATGGGGAGTTATTCCTTATTTGCGATTAGCAATTTGCTACTCGCAAATAAGGAATGTGTAGGAATCGCTATTTATTTAGCAATTCCTACATGAATCCCTTTTTGCAAGTCCTTAATAGCGATTCGTTATGAATCGCTATTAGGGGCTCGCAAAACGGGAGATTGATGAATCAGGCTGAAAGTCCCTACATTTAAAAAAAAGTACGATGTTGCTTATACTGAGGCTGCACTGGGCCACAGGCCAGAAACCCAACATGTGTCATTTGACATGGGAGCAGTTGTAGCTTTTTAATCACTGTTGAAATTGCCATTGACTGTGTTTTTTTCATGTTTTCCACAGATTAAGGCTTGCACTGCATTATGAGTAATAAAACCTTATCAAGAACCCAACAACAGTTTTCTTTTTCCTTTTCTATCACATATGGCAACCCAGAAAATGAGGAGGGTAGTTCTACTTAGGAGGAATGAGAGAAAGTGAGCTAGTTGCTGTTATCAGTTTTTGTCCACATGCTTTTGGGAAAGTGTGAGGAAATAGTGGAAAATTCTTGGCTTGTTCAATATTTCCTTTAGCGTATTTTCATCTCAATCAGTGCTATAGAACTAAGCAGGGCAGGGACAACAAGTTCGACATCTGCCTGTTGTGGAGCATTTAACTGAGTGCATGCACCGCGGTTGCAGACACCAAGCCTCATTCATTACACCAACCCAATCCTTGGTGATTCTACATGCAACACAATAGCGGACCACACAGTTTTTGGTTGAGAGATCTGTTGCAAGTTTATTAACCTCAGTGATAAACAGGTAGGCTTAGCTTACTGGTGATCCAAGTGTTCAGCACTGTGTTAAAATCTAATCGCAGGCACCACATCCTGACGACCAAGCCGGAGCAACCCCAGAAATACAATATGTTCTGATATACATTGACACCCGGTGCTCGCTGTCCTCAAGTGGGGCTGCAGCCCTCCTGTACCTCTTGAGTTGGTTCACCTGTGAGACACAAAGATATTAAAAGCCAACCCCTAGTTGTCAGGATGCCTACTGTCATTAATGGATAAAGGGCATGCTGTTGCTTTCTTCTCATGGCCGCTCTAAGGGTTGAGGACATCAAGTTTGTGGTCCCATCTCCATTGTTTGGGCTGTATTGTACTTCTTCTGATAAGATTGGCCTGTAACTCTGCAGAAACATTAAGTAACAACTTCTTGCACTTAAAGCTGGGTGGGTGGGTGGTTTCCCTGTGACAGCTGTGGGACCTCTTAAACAGCCCCCATCCCAAATCTTGCGGAGGCACCCATATATGACTTGTGCACTGCTTCTAGGAGCAGCAGTTCCCACACATGCCGGGATTTCTCTGTGGTGGTCACAGAAGAAATACTTTGCTTTCACCGACTGTAGAAGAATACTAAGAGGATTACCACTGCATTGTCACCTTGTGGATGATGTGGTTAGCCATCTACACCTAGTATGCTTAATAAAGAGTCTTTTAATGTAACAGCTGGCCATAGAAGATTTCGCATTAATTCAAATGTCATAGTTTTTCCTGCATCAGCCGCCTGGAATTTGATTCTCGATGTAGAAGCGTGGGAGAGGATAATACATCTCACAAACCCACTCCACCGTACTTCCAGTAACCTTTCAAAAGAGTTCTAGAAAACATAAGAGACATTGTAGAGGCAAACTACACTGAGAAGGTTCTGACACGCCTTCAGAGATATCAAGCAGGGCTAGTGCTTCCAAAAAACAAGGTAAGGCAGAAGACTTAGGGACAGGGTGCTTCCTAGTGGTGGTGAGAATCTTCTACAAAAGGTAAGGGAAATTGCCTTCTTTGGGTGTGTAGTGGGACACACCAGCAGACATAATGCTATCTTTTTCCCAGTTGTCAAAATGTATTACACTGTTTCTGCCGTAGGTGCATCTTAGACACTATTTAACTTAAATGTTGCCTCAAGACATGTTCACATATATTTCAATATGGAATAGGCCTATTCATGAGTGAGGCAAATTCATCTTTTTCCAAACTTTACAGCACTCTTGCCTGCTTCTTTTTGGGCTCTTGCTATACAAAATCAACTTACTGTGAATAACACAGTACAATACATAGTTTATTTGCATTGCAATTAAAACTCAGAATAGCATTCAATTTGATCAAATCTGATTTTTACCAAATATCAAGGGGGTTCAACATTGCCTTTTATTTGCTGTGGAATGTTTATTCCATCAATTCAATGATATCCAATAGGAAGCACAGACCTAAAGCAAGTCATACAGTGACCTAATTTGGCTTCTGCATGTAATTCCAGGATTGACGTAATAAATTATATTGACACAGTAGTACGATCTAGAACCATGACCTTGTTATTCGGGGTACTAGACACAAACGATGGACAGTCGCTCAAAAATATGGGAAATTCCTCAGGTTAAATTGCACAAATTGCGGCGTAACAGCAATGGTAAGGAGGGCCCACATAATTGAAAAGTTTACTTCACCTTGAAAACGTTCCTCCATGTTGTATTGATGATGACAGTGAAAGCTCTGTGCTTCTAAACACAAAGTTGGCAAAACTCGGTTCTGCATTAGATCTAAATATGTGCTCACTTTTACAAACTTATGTTTAACACAGTACATTATGTGTCACACGGTGACAATATCAAATAGATACCGGGGGTGGGTGGGAGTGGGGGATCACTAAATGTCTAAACATTCCACAGCCTGTCCATTTTTATATCTCAGCTACAGACAGTTTTAGTTGTGTTTTGCCCAGATCATTTTTTTCCAATATACATCGAGTGGGCTCCTCCTACTCTCCTTCTCTCCTTGCTCATCCATTGCTTCCCGACCCGCCCAACTTTTTGGAGAGTGGTTTCGATTTGTAGACATTGTGATCACACTGAATTCGGTGAAGGTATGTGGCTTGTTGAAATGAGCATTAACTAAGGAGTTACCCAAACATGGCAGCAGTCAAGCTAAGGGATGGTCCTGAAGGTGGTTGCAGATTGCAACAATCAATGTTTGTTTTATTCTTCTGTGCAGTTTAAAGGATGTATGAAGCACTGTCTAAGAGTTGTGTTGCATGTGTAGAAACAAAGGACTATCAGAGTAATGTGCATGGTGACTTACTTAAGAAATAGTCTTTGAATGTATGACTCTTGATTTCACTGTAACCTGGTATACTGTGCTATATTAACTAACGATGGCGCAGTCATTGTTTCTTGCAGAGAGCAGTTGGCCTGAGATGAGGAGTGTATTGTCTGTTGTGCTTTGTCCCCTCTGCCGCACTTGCCTGACCCACCTTTCATCATTTTTAGAGCCCTGCTCTGATGGAGTTGGGTCGTGCCATGTATTCTCCTGGGGATGGCCTGGGACAGCCCCCCATACAACTGGCCTCCTTCAGTGGACGGGGAGTCCTCCTGTGTGCAGCTGCAGACCTTCACTAACCTCAACCGGCAGGTGGGAAAGTGGGCACCATGACCACCCAAAGGAGTAGGGGGCAGCATGGCAGAGACTAGTGTTTGTACGGTACCGTGCAAGCACCTGAACAGTAGAGCCATCAAAGGAGCTGCAGTTAGTTTAAATCTGGCAAAAAAATACAATTTGATTTTGGACTCTAACTCCTAAATCAATTTTCACCTTTTTTTCCAGATCCATGCCCACCCTTTTTTTTCAATATCTTTATTGCATTTTCGTTGTTGATACAATCAATATCTTTATTGCAATTTATATGTTGTTGATACAATACATAAGCAACACATATGCATACAATAACCTCGCAATGCTGTAGAGGGAGCATGTCATAGACAGCACAGTCAGATGTGACCAGTTAGCAACCAGATACAGTACCTTGGAGATTCCACCCCATCCATTCGGCAAAACCCCATGGTGAGATGGGCCAAAATGCTGGATACCGCAAAGAGAAAACACTTGCCAGCAGAGGGCTTAGAGCAGGAAGTTTGCTTTCCTGTGTCATGCCTGTGCACAGTGCAACAGATGCTGCAAGTGTATTCACATTTGAACTCGAGCTACATCAATCATATTTCGCCAATTCTTTATTATTTTTTAATCTAAAATAAAGACAGTTCAGCAACTATGTAAAATTGTCCTCCTTGTGCTGTAGGTAGTTAATTCTGGTATCCTGTTTTTAACGAATGATTTAAGGATAACACTTCAAAATGGAAGCGCCAAGACAGAGAAACTTGCCAATGCAAAAGATACAGTGTAACATTCTTGTGCTGTTATCTTCATAGGCCAATGATTTAAGATGCACACGTTCAGTTCATTAGCTAAACACAGTATTAATCCCATCCTGAGAATACACTGTATATTTCCGCTACTATTTTAACACAAAATACACTATTGTTTCTTTGACAGACACCGCTTTAAAACTATTTAACACATATATTAATTATCTAGGATAGGGCGGTAAGAATAAGAACAAGCATAGGCAAAGCCAATAGGTCTTTTTTTGGGACCTTTTGACGTTGGCAATAGTTTATAGCAATGGACTACAAATTTGAATACGTCACTTAATTTTTTTCTGAATAAATGATGACACCCAACTATGTATAGGTTCTAGCAGTCACAGTGAATGCAATTGCCTTTCTGTTAAGTATCAGATTTTTGGGGTCTTCATTTTATTTGTTGGTCAACGTATAAAGAAAAATGAAGTTACTCAAAGTCAAAAGTTTCAATGGTTGAAGTGATCTGACACATCATTCTATAATATGTGCTATGGTGAGATGTGAGACATTGTGCAGGCCAATGGGTAAAGAGGCATGACTAAAATACTCCTATCTACAAGTATTTTTATCATGAATGTGTATGATAGATTGCCAAGTATCCTTGCATAGCTAATCCTACTTGTATTCAAGGAACTACTTTTTTCTTTTTCTTTCAAAACTCAATAGAAGTGGGTGCATTTTCTTAATTTCTACTGTGTTTCTCTCTCACTCTCTGTATTGCATTGCCTCCCCCTCTCCCTAGCTCCTCCGTTGCTTCACAGCTCCTCCACACTTCCCCACCTGTTGCATTCTTCTCACACCACTCTCCTACTTCTTTTTCTTTGTGATTGTATTTCAAAAGGCCTCCTTTTAAAACTTAGGTTGCCCAACTGATCTATATGTACATCATGAAATGGTGTCCAAAGGGCTCCCTCCTGGCATATACATATGTCAAGGGCAGCCAACTACATTCCCCCGCATCAGCAGATTAAGAAAAAAATGTGTATCCCCTGAACAGGAGACAAACTCATCTGTGGCTTGAACGGGAGGGAAGGAACTTTCTGGTGCCTGATCCCTTCTGGGCACTGGTAAATTTCCAAAGACGCCAATTTGGTGCTCACTTCCAGGCTTCCTCAATAATATGCAAGCAACATCACTAGTGATAATACCCACATATCAGATGGGACTAGGAGGGATTCCCTATTCCCACTATTCTCACACAGTGGGTGGGGCCTCAGGAGGTGTTCAGAGCAGCTATTACTATCCTCAGCTCTTCCCAAGCTTTGCCCACATAAGCTTGAGCATATGGTTCCTTGTTGGATCAGACACACACATCCACTCCCCAGCGAGAATCCCAGATGCTGTTTGGATTTTTCTTAGCCTCACAAAAAAATCCAAACAGCACATGATCCTTTCTGAGGCACAGACAAATCCACATCGGCATGCCAGCGAGAAGCCCATGTTCTGTGTGAATTTTTCCTTAGCCGTTAAAAAGCACCTGGTTCTCTGCTGGGAGCAGATACAAACATACAAACTCAGAAGATGATTGGATTTTTTCTTAATCTTTGAAAAAATTCTAACTGTGCCTTCCTCCTTGCTAGTGTGTAGACACACAGACATCTGAGCCTCAGTGTGGCACCCCAATGCTTTTCTGATTTTTTCTTAGCCTCAGCTCTTCTCTCAATCAATCAATCAATGACATTTATAGAGCGCACTACATACCCGTAGGGTCTCAAGGCGCTGGGGGAGGGGGGGGTGCCGCTACTGCTCGAACAGCCAGGTCTTCAGCTTCTTCCTGAAGGAGAGATGGTCTTGGGTCAGGCGCAGGTCGGTCGGGAGGGAGTTCCAGGTCTTGGCGGCCAGGTAGGAGAAGGACCTTCCTCCTGTAGTCGCTCTTCGGATGCGGGGGACGGCGGCGAGGGCGTGGTTGGCTGATCGGAGGTGGCGTTTGGGAGCGTAGAAGTTGATTCGGCTGTTGAGGTAGCTTGGGCCTTGGTCGTGTAGGGCTTTGTGTGCGTGGGTGAGGAGGCGGAAGGTGATTCTTTTGTTGACGGGGAGCCAGTGAAGGTCTCTCAGATGTCCGGAGATGTGGCTGGTTCGTGGGATGTCGAGGATGAGTCTGGCTGAGGCGTTCTGGATCCGCTGGAGTCTCTTCTGGAGCTTGGCGGTGGTACCGGCGTAGAGGGCGTTGCCGTAGTCCAGTCGGCTAGTGACGAGGGCCTGGGTGACGGTCTTCCTGGTCTCGGTGGGGATCCACCAGAAGATCTTCCGTAGCATGCGTAGGATGTTGAAGCACGCCGAGGAGACGTTGTTGACTTGCCTGGTCATGGAGAGGGAGGAGTCCAGGATGAAGCCCAGGTTGCGTGCATGGTCTGTCGGTTTGGGTGCGGTGCCCAGGGCGGGGGGCCACCAGGAGTCGTCCCAGGCGGAGGGTGAAGAGCCCAGGATGAGGACCTCCGTCTTGTCCGAGTTCAGTTTCAGGCGGCTGGTCGTCATCCACTCGGCTACCTCTTTCATCCCTTCGTGCAGGTTGGCTCTGGCGGCGGCGGGGTCGTTGGTCAGGGAGAGGATCAGCTGGGTGTCGTCGGCATAGGAGATTATGCTGAGGTTGTGTTGGCGTGCGATGGCCGCGATGGGGCTCATGTAGACGTTGAAGAGGGTGGGGCTCAGTGAGGATCCTTGGGGGACGCCGCAGATGACTTCGGTGGCCTCTGACTTGTACGGTGGTAGGCGGACTCTCTGTGTTCTTCCGTCGAGGAAGGAGATGATCCATTCCAGCGCCTTGTCCTGGATTCCGACGTTGCTGAGGCGCTGTACTAGGGTGCGGTGGCAGACAGTGTCGAATGCAGCGGAGAGGTCTAGGAGGATGAGGGCCACTGTTTCTCCGTTGTCCATCAGGGCTCGGATGTCATCGGTGGCGGCTATGAGGGCGGTCTCGGTGCTGTGATTGGCTCGGAAGCCGGACTGTGAGGGGTCGAGGGATCCATTCGTCTCGAGGAAGGCGGCCATCTGCTTGTTGACGGTCTTCTCAATGACTTTGGCTGGAAACGGTAGGAGCGAGATGGGGCGGTAATTCTTGAGTTCGGTGGGGTCCGCTGAGGGTTTCTTGAGTAGAGCGCTGAGTTCGGCGTGCTTCCAGCTCTCAGGGAAGGTGGCGGTGTCGAAGGATGTGTTGATGATGTCTCGCAGGTGGGGTGCAATGACAGCGTCGGCCTTGTTGAAGACGTGGTGGGGGCAGGGGTCGGTCGGTGATCCGGAGTGGATGGAGTTCATCGTGCGGATGGTGTCTTCGGTGCTGATCGGGGTCCAGGCGTGGAGGGTGGTGGTGGGGGGTGGTTGTTCGGTCTTGGTGTGCGTTGGTTGGTTGTTGAAGCTGTTGTGTATGTCCGCGATCTTGTTGTGGAAGTATGAGGCGAGGGAGTTGCAGAGGTCTTGCGATGGGGTGATGTCGTTGTTTCCTGCGCTGGGGTTGGATAGCTCTTTCACGATGTTGAAGAGTTCTTTGCAGTTGTGTGCGTTGTTGTCCAGCCGGTCCTTGAATGCAGTTTTCTTGGCGGCGCGGATCAGCTGGTGGGGCTTCCGGGTGGCCAGCTTGAAGGTGGTCCTGTTGTCCGGTGTGGGTTCCCTTCTCCAGACTTTCTCGAGGGCTCGGCAGTTCTTCTTGGAGCTCTTGAGTTCGTCGGTGAACCACGGGGCTTTCTTGCTGCCGGGTCTGTTGGGCGGGGTCCTCAGCGGGGCGAGCTCGTCCGCGCAGATGCTGATCCACTTCGTGAGGTTGTCGGCGGCCTGGCTGGGGTTCGCTGAGCTGGCAGGAGGGTGCTGGCTCAGGGAGGTGGCGAGCTGGTCTGCTGTGATCTTGTTCCAGCTTCTGCGGGCGGCCTGTTGCTGGTGGTGGTGGGTCTTCGTTCTCTTGAAGGTGAAGTGGACGCAGCTGTGGTCCGTCCATTGAAGCTCTGTGGCGTGGCTGAAGTCGATGTCTGTGCTGGAAGAGAAGACTGCGTCGAGTGTGTGTCCGGCGAGGTGGGTGGGGGTGGACACCAGCTGCTTGAGTCCAAGATTGGCGAGGTTGTCGCGCAGGGTGCTGGTGTTGCGGTCATTGTTGTTCTCCAGGTGGAAGTTGAGGTCCCCCAGGAGGATGTAGTCAGCGGAGGGTAGGGCATGCGGGCTGACGAAGTCGGCGATGTCCTCGCTGAATTGTGTGCGTGGTCCCGGGGGTCGGTAGATCAGGGTGCCTCTGAGGGTGGTGTTTGGGTCGGTGTGGATCTGGAAATGCAGGTGTTCCACAGTGGTCAGGGAGTTGTCGGTGCTGGTCGTGAGACGGATGGTGTTCTTGTGGATGATGGCGATGCCTCCTCCCATCTGGTTGGCGTTGCGGTCCCTCCGGACGATCTTGTAGCCCTCTGGGATAGCGATGGCGATGTCGGGAGCTGAAGAGGCGTTCATCCAGGTCTCAGTGAGGAAGGCAACGTCTGGGGCTGTGGTGTCTAGGAGGTTCCAGAGTTCGATGGCGTGCCTGTGGACGGAGCGGGTGTTGAGCAGGATGCACTTGAGGTGGGTGCTGCTGGAGGTCGACTTGGCGGGTGCTGGTGCGAGGCAGGTCCGGATGCAGGTGAATTTGCAGGCGTGGCAGCTGAAGGGTCCGTGGGTGCATCGTGGTGTGGCTTGGTGGCAATCTGGGAGTCGGCCGGTGTTGAGTGCGGTGAGACACACATGTGCCTGCACCCCAGCGTGCACACACAAACAAAACACCCACACCCACACGCACATACATCTGTGCCACTGGGAATAACCAGCTTCTAAGTAAACCTACCAACCACACCCTAGACATTTCTGAAGGCTAGACATCTGTTGGAGTCCTGAGAGGACTTTCAAGATGCTTCCACTTATCTTTACCTAAATTCCAACACAGGTCATACGTGTATTAAAAACAAAAACTCCCACCACCTGGTCTTTTCATATATCTGACATTAAAAACAATACTTTACATGTGTACACGGGCCTATTGTAACTGGCAGGAACAGGTGAAATATGTGATCATGTGAAAATATAGTGTCAATGTGGTCTTCACAGTTTCACATTTTTCGCTCATTTGTGTCCTATGCAGTAGGCTCACTAACACATGGGGCTAACCAATATATTGGAAGAAGGGTGAGAACATTGGGGGCCTTATTTATGAAAGCCTTGCAACACTTTTGCCCTGTAGTTGTGTCACTTTTCTTGACACAGCGGTGGTGTAAACAATGCTCCATGTTGCACCATATTTACAAGATGACGCATCTAAGCAGATACATTACCTTGGAAAGCCCTGCTCCACATTATACCTGCGTCAGGTATAATGTATGCAGGGTGGGCGTTCCCACATAAAGCGGAGTTGCAGAAGTGTTGCAGAGAAATCTATGAGATTTCACTGCGACAATTCTAGGACTCCACTGGGTCAAAAACGTATGCCTGCCTCATGGCAGACCTAAGGGTGACGCAGTGCAATGGGAAGGCCTACATCATGCTTTGCGGGAGTTGTGTCATGCTTGACACAACTCCAGCAATGCGTGACTTCTGTGCCGATAGATACGTCGGGATTCCTGATGTATCTGTCATTCCTTACCGTACATTAAATATGGCACATCCATCATGTTGCAAGGAGGGCACAGTGAAAACTGTTGCATCGCTGTTTTATCGCAGTGATGCAACAGTTTTCATAAATTAGGACTTTGGTGATTTGCCATTTGCTTGAAATTCTGGAGTTTACTGTCACATGAAAGTGAAGAAATTCTGATATTTTGTAATCATACTTTGAACTTTGCAGGGGAATCTCTGTACTAAGCTGTGTCTTGATTCATACAAGCCTGCATCTAGTTTTCACAAATGTCTAGGGTTGTTAGGTTCTCCTTGTTGCTGGTCGATGGTGAGCCAAAATACTGCAGACATCCCCAGTGGAATCTCCCCCATAAAAAAAACTTTCACTGTTGTCTAGAGTATGGAACTGTTTAAGCCCCCACTCAGAAGATCTAGGAGAAAACAGATTTGGATCAAGCCTTAGGATGGATATGTTCATGTTTGAAAAAGTGTTAAGGAATTTGCCATGTTTTGGGGAACAAAACTGAAAATCTTACAAATCTCTTGCTCAGCGTGTTGTCCCTGCCAGCCAATCAGGGTGAGTTCTGACTGGCCCCCAGTGGTAGCAGCCTTATGATGCACACATATTAAAAATATATGCTGGACCATATTTATGCTAGGGTGGGATTGATTACTGTGGAGATTGTGGAAGAGGATTTATGGTCTGACAACAAATTGATTTTTCTCCCCCTCGTTTATCTCATTTCACTACGTATTATTGTGCTTAGTTCAACCTTGACAATGCCGGACTAAGGGAATGCATATAAAAATCTGAGCTAATTCTCAAACCTAATGCTAATATGGATGCGCCCATTGAACAGTTTAATATTTGAATCGCTGTAGCTCTCGACGTAGTGCTACCACTTAAAAGAAGGACTTAATATCGCAAAACACCATTGGCACTATGGTATTCCCAAGAATTAGCACAGGTCAAAAGGAAATGCATAAGGCTTTCGAGGCTTTGGAGTCAAGATTATTCTGAGATTGGAAGAGTGGAGTATAAAGCAGAACTTAAGACGTTCAAAGGGCTTCTGAAAACTTGTAGAGGAAACTACTACCATAACAAAATAGTGTCTACTAACAATCCTAGTAGAGAACTTTTTTTCTGTCTAAGGAGCATATTTACAAGCCCCCATTGCCAACACAACATCACTTTTCAGGACGCTGTGCTGGCGATAGCAGCTGAAAACCTTATTTACAAGGCAGTGTTAAGCCACTTAATGTGGCTTAGCGTGGCCTTATAAATAAGGCACCCTTTCACTCTATACTTAGCATGAAGGGAGAGGGCAATGAGTGTTGCTCTGGGAGTGCCACCACAACACCATTAATTTTGACGCTGCCCCATATTTACAAAAGTGGCGTAAATTTGGGGCAGTTCCAAAATGAGGACCAATTAAAACCTGGTCTTACCCTGGGAAAATGAGGAGAAATGTTTAATTTCTCCTTGTTTTGTTGTTTCCATGTGTGCTGCATTGTGCAGCACTCATGGAAACAGCAAAACTCCAATGATTGCTTATGTGCAGAAAGGTGTGCCTAAGGTGTGATAAACAATCATTTAAAATAAAATTATGTTTTGCAACTTCTATGTGTGTCCACCTTGAGCAGCACACATAGAAGTTACAAAACACCATTTTAAGATTGTTTATGTGCAGGAAAGGACACCTTCCTGTGCATAAATGATCTTCCCCTGCAGCGCAGCCACCTTTGCACTATGGTGAAAGGGTGCCTGCGTTGGAGCTAGGCAGCTAAATTTAGTGCCAGCTCAGGGGGAAATGCAGTGCAGCACCATATTCTTGTACATATGGTGCAGCCCTGCGTTTCTAGAGTGACAGAGCTTGTTGTTAGTCTTCTTGGCTTAAGGACACGCGTCACCACTTTACTAGTAAATATGCCCCTAAATCTCTATAGCTAAAAGTAGCCATTATTTGCCTAAAGCTCCTCCTACACAAAAATTCTGCTTGGGTGTGGCTGGAAGGCTCGGAGGCTGATATCATGTTGCAGAAGGATTGGACCGAGTTCCGTCCTATCACTGATGAGGAGGTAATATCTAAAATCTCTTTGATTAAATCAGACTTTTCTCTTGACCTTTGTCCTATTAGGGTCTTCAAAGAGATGGCATCTTTACTTTTTCCCTGAGTCACCATGATGTGTAATAATTCTTTAAAAAGTGGGGTGGTTTCCAGGCTTTTGTAAAACTGTGTTACTTACGTCACTTCTGGAAAAGGAAGCACTAGATCCAAAGAGTCCCTCAAATTATGGTTCTATTTCTCTACTCCCACTATTTGCTAAAATCTTGCAAAGATGGGTCAATGCGCAGTTAGCCTCTTATTGTAAGGATAATGGTGTGTACAATATACATCAATCAGGCCTTCAGTCATGTTTTTTCACGGAAACTGCTCATGGCTGCCACTAATGATAAACGGATGGTTTTGGATGCCGGCAATTCTGCGGCACTCATACTTCTTGACTTGTCGGCTGCGTTCAACACAGTCTTACATGCTGTCTTATTGAAAAGGCTTGTCACTATTGGTCTTAGAGACAAGCTACTCACATTGTTTGAATCTTTTTTAAAGAATAGAACACAGGCTGTGCACCTGGCATCCTTTTGTTCAGTTTTTAAAGATATCACCTATGGCGTTCTGCTGGGCTCTGCCCTTAGACCCTTTTTAACATATAGGCATATAGGCAGTCCCTCTGGCAGACTTGATTGCCTCTTCTCCATTTCAGTTTTATGGTTAAACTGATGATACACAAATTATCATCTGCGTGGATGGTGATATCTCACAGCATCAGGAGCAATACAGGGGCTTCATGATTAAGGTGGCCAGTTGGATGAATGATAATTCTCTCCACCTTAATTCAGATAGGACAGAAGTCCTGCGTTTTAGAATCCCTCCATTTCGTCCCATAAATGGTGGCCTCATTCTTTGGATGAATGACCTCAGCTCAGAAGCTAGGAGTTTGCTCAACAGAACACTCTTCTTGGAGTTGCAAATTATTAAGTTGATGTCCATGTACTTTCTGCTTCTGAGACAACCCAGGAAGATTGCACAGCTCATTCCGCAACATTTCATGCCATCTTTGAATGCATTTGAGGTTAATTTACAATACAATCTGAATATGGCTGCCACTTTGAATGAATTTGTTCACAAATGTATACAATGATGGCTGTATGAAGGTGCACACATGCACAGTGAATCAAAAGGTTTCACTACTAAGACCTATTGGCTTTGACAACACTTGATTTGGTAATTCTTTAGAAAGACTTTACCAGTCCTAGAATACCTCAGTTACAGCTCCCAATTAGCTCATGTGACTAGCTCCCCCATTCTAATCCTCCTCCTCGGGTCTTAGGCTCAGTTGAAGCAGCCCCGTCTATGCAAATTTCTGTTTATGACTAATTAGACACACTTTTGAACAGTACAAGTTGCTCTTTATTCCTTGATGCACTTGCTCCGTTCTAGTATATGGCTGTGTGCAAAAACGGTAAGTCAAATTTTACACAAATGGCAGACAGTTGCTGTTTTACCAGCCACAGTGAGGAAAAGTTATAGCATCTTTCTGAGACTAATATATGAAAACATTTACCTCTAGCCCTGTTCTAAACATTCTGAAATGCATGTTGTCCATAATACAATTTGTTCCATATATAGTGTCAAAAGATGCTTTGTTTTGGATTGTTTTCTTAGTGATACAAAAACCTCTCTCGGTTGCCAAGGCAATGAAAGGGCTTGAGTTAGATATTCAATGCACACTACAGACACTCAGCTCATTTGAAGAGCCCACATCGGGTAAAATGTTCTGTGGCACCTGCATATAAAATGCCTTATTAAATAAACAAAAGTATTTTGTTTTTGTTTGTAAAAAGGCAAAGGTTTTCCTGTGAGTAAATCTAGTCACAGATGTGAGAAGTAGGCGCTCCAGGACTGGAATGCTGCATTATTTTGTGCACAACTACAACAGACACTTTTATATGTATTTACAAACTCCTCTACTACCACTTCTCACCTTATAAATGTAAGCACTACAAATATTGATGAAAATATAGCGGAAGGATATTTCTCCATGGGAAATTATTTTCCCTGTGTAGAAAAAGAACAATGAGGAAATACTCTCCAGATTTTCAAATCAGCAAATATCCATATGTATATTATTTGCTATCAGTGGCAAAATGGCAGTTATATTTCACCCCTGGCTTGGAGAGGCTACTGCTGTAGGGGTATACGGAAATGTATCCAACCATTGGGGAGGGGAGGGAGCAGGGAGCTAGATTGAATTTTACTTGTTGTGCAGGGAAGAAGAGGGAGCTAGATTGCATTTACCTGAAGTTTGAAGTAATTTAGATTAGTAGCCTTGTGATTCTTGACAGACTTTTTTGCCCTGACCTGTAGCATCTCTTCTGTTTTACTTTCAACTTCATGTGATAGTGCTAAGTAGAAATTTGCAGTTTAAAGTAATGCTATGTATAAAGAATTGTTGTTGTTAGTTTTCAAATCAGGGGACAATTTCTTCTTCCCCTGAAATAAATGAGAGGAGGACCACCTATTTCCACCATCTATGCCACCAATCACATCAAAGAGTAGTGTAAACCAATTTCATCTCATTTAAACTGATAAAGACCGTCAGTTCCTGGAGTTTTCTGTCTAAAGAATATCAGATTTTTTCTGAAACCTGAGATCTACGGTTTCTGTGAGACTGTTAGAGGTTAAGTTTCCAGTTGGCAAAGGTATACACCCTGTCCACGTTGGGACCACAATCCAAGTCAGGGTAAGCTAGATCCACACTAAAAGATGACCTGTGCTCACCCTCTGGTAGCTTGGCACATCTAGGGGTAGATGTATCAAGCCTTTTGCGAATTTCGGCTTTTGCGAATCGCGAAAGGCTTTTTTGCATTTTTTTGTAATGTATCAAAAAATCGCAAAATAAGGAATCGCAAAAATTTGCGATTCCTTATTTTGCTTAAGCATTTAAGGAATCACAAATTTTGCGATTCCTTAAATGCGATGTATGTGGGTTTGACAAATTGCGAATTTGGGTTAAGAAATCGCAAATTACCACCAACTTGTAGTTGGTGGTAATTTGCGATTTCATTGAAAAATGCCCTATTTGGCATTTGTAAAGGTAGCATGTGACGCAGATACATGCCCACAGGGCATGTATGTGCGCCATATGCACACACATGTAAATTTCAGGGGTGCAGCAGGGTGTCTTTGAGACACCCCTGCACCCTTGAAATTATTCTCAATTTGCGAATTCGCAAATTGCGTTTCGTAAATTCAGAAATATTTCGTAATCATTCCTATGGGCCTCCTGGCCCATAGGAATGCATGGGAAATTATTCCTTAATTGCAAATTCACAAATTGCGAATTCGCAAATAAGGAAGATTAAGAAATCGCAAAAAAATTGCGATTTTCAACATACATTCCATTTTGCGATTTCTAAATAGCGATTCCTGAAAAATCGCTATTTAGAAATCGCAAAATGGAATCTTGATACATCTACCCCTTAGAGAGGCAATCAATGAAAACACGATGAAAATATTTTACATCTTTTTTAGAAAATAGATAATATTTTTATGAGTAAAACAAGACCAAAACGACAAAAATCCAAGAAGTAGAACCGAAGCTATGAATTTAAAAAAATAAATCGAAAAG
Organism: Lissotriton helveticus; assembly: GCF_964261635.1. NCBI lineage: Eukaryota > Metazoa > Chordata > Amphibia > Caudata > Salamandridae > Lissotriton > Lissotriton helveticus. Next base: position 916,482,279 of record NC_136067.1, read on the forward strand.
TAGTGCTTACAAATCAATAGCGTTTAGTGGCTACTTGAGGTTGCGCTGGACTGGTCCGCGACGAAGGGCAGGCTGACTACAGGACCCATGCAGGTCCGGCTAAAAAAGTACCTTGGATGGAGCAAAGCATCGATGTCGAAGTATCGATGCTTTGGTTCCAATTCGCACAGGCGACGAAAAACCCCTTTATGATGCAGGTGCTGCTTCATTGTTGAGCCATCCTGTCTGTCATCGTCGAGCTGAGCAGTCCATTGAGGTGATGTCATCAAGTCGCTCCTGCAGTGGTGTTGAAGGTCAATGCTTTTGGTTCCGATTTGAGGTACACCATCACTGCGTTGATTTTTATGGTTCCGGACAGCAGGAATCACCTTTCAAGGGCCCAGGCCTGGATTGGCACCATTTGGCAGAGTAGAACTCACAGATGGCAGAGTCCAGGGGGTGTTGCAGAGTTGTAGGAAGTCTTTGATGGCCTTAAGCCTTCAGAACAGGGGGCAAGCCTTTGTAGTGACTCTTGGTTCAAGTGAGATGGATCCAGTGTCCTCAGCAGGGCATAGATCAGCAGACTGCAGGGCAGCTCAGCAAAGCAGAAAGCAGTAATTTTATAACAGTAATCAGACAGAGTGGTAATACTTGTCGCACAGCAGTCCTTACTCCTGGCAGAGTACTTCACAGGTCCAGTAGTGTACTGTCTTGGTAGGGTCAGAGCCACATTACTTGTACCCAAATGTATCTTTGAAGTTGGGGTGACTTCATAGCTGGCCCTTGAAGTGCACAGGTCCCCTTTAATTCCAGCCCTGTCTCCAGGCTATCTGTGGGGTGTAAACAGCCCTGAGTGTGGGAAACAGGACACTGCCTATTCAGATGTATGTGTCAGCCACCTCCCTCTTCCTGCCCATGAAGGGCTATCAGAATGTAGATGAATGCAGATGAGTTCTGTTTCAAGCCCACCTTTCCTGTGTTTGTGGCTATCTGGAGGGAATTCACAAAGTGTAGCTGTCACCCACCAGAGACGTGTATTGGAGACAGGCTGCAAGGCATGCAGAAGAGTAAGAGCAGAGACATGTTCACCTTCTAAAAGTAGCATTTCTAAACAGTAATTGTAAATCCAACTTTACCAGAAAAATGGATTCATCATTACCATTCAAGAAATATGAAATATGATGCAGCTACTCCTTTCTAATCAGGAATTCCAGCATTAAAGTGTTTCATGGAATCCCCAATGCTAGCCTATGAGAGGGATAGGCCTCACTGTAGTGAAAACCACATTTAGTTGTGTGTCCTACCTTTTACTTACACAGCACCTTACCCTTAGGGCTATCTTGGGCCTAATTAGGGGTGACTTATAAAATGCCAAGTTGAAGTGGCAATAAAATGCACACAAAGGCCTGGAAGGCCTGAGACAGGTTTGAAAGGCTACTTGTGTGGGTGGCATCAACCAGTGCTGCAGGGCCATTAGTAGCATTTAGATTACAGGCCCTATGTATATTGTATGCCACTTTACAAGGGACTTATAGGTAAACTAAATATGCCAATCATGCATACACCAATGTTACCATGTTTAGGGAAAAAGCACTTGCACTTTAGGACTGATCAGCAGTAGTAAAGTACTCAGAGTCCTAAGGCCAGCAAAGAGATACAACAAAAAGAGGAGGTAAGCAGGCAAAAGGTTTGGGGGAAGAACCCCCTAAGATGACAGGTCTAACATGGGCTACCTTTGGAAATTGTGTCAGCCTAAGATAGCATTCTCATGGGCAGCACCATTTTAGTTCTGAACTTGCACTATATGATCAATGATCATAGACTGATGAGATACAAATGTGCCCCAAATCCGAGATTCAGGCAACTGCTTATGCAGGGAGGTTCTGTTTCCATCCTTCCTGAGTCCCTGGGTGGTATGACTGTCACTGCTTGCCAGGAGTGTGTGCTACCACAATATTGACTCCTAATATTGAAATAATATCAGCTGTAATATATTGATTTGCAGAATTACATCAAAGTAAGTAGATGTGGAGTTAAAATATTAAATCTAAAATCCCATATGTACGCTTAAATAAAGAATATTGTCCAAGTCGACATCTTGCAGAAATTGTTGCTAGGCGATAATATTGTTGTTGATACTGTAACAGTCTACTTTGTGGGGTACTCATACGCATATGCATTTACACATTATTAAATTGTAAAGAGTAGACTTCTGCAAGATCGGTGAAATTGCACTGAACCACTTTTCTTTGTTTCATCATAAAGAAGGTCCTTACACTGCACATTATTTATTTTTGGACGCATACTCTCCTCTTTTCATCCTTTGGTAATGGATTTACTCTTGCTCTCAAAAGAATAGAATGTGCAATTGTTCTGAGGGTGGATAATTACCTGCAAACGTTTGTGAATGTCACCAAATCTGCAACTATGTATGTGCCCATCTCCTGAAATCATGTTCAGTACGCCTCGAGACATCCTTACTATTACATCTTCATAATATATTGTTACATGTAAGTCCATTCACAATTGCATCTTTATGTTTTTTGAATAACAATTGTGATTTTTAATTTATAAATGTAGGCATTTACCCATCTAACTAAAACCTACAGGCATAAAAATACCTTTATGAATGAGGTTCCGTTCTCTCTTGTTATTTGCAGATCATGGCCTGCAGGATTTCAGAAAGTTAGAACTGTCTTGGACAAATGGTCCCAAACAAGGTGCTGGGAAGCAACAGTAAGAGTAACCGAAAGAGACTGACATGAAGGTCTAACAAGTCAGGTATAGATTAACCACAACTAAAGATACATACCAGCACTAACACGATGGCTAGTAAAATATAAGAAGGGTTCTCCAGGTTACAATTCTAAACCAACTGTTGGGTTCTAGGAGACTACAATAATGCACTGAATCCACTACAATTTGAACAGAGGCATTGGACAATGATAGGCATTGTCCTGGATGGTGATGATCTTCCTTCAAGAGGTAAATTGAACACGAGCGACGTTTCATTGAGGAAAATGGCAGAATTGCAGTACGAGCTCAACTTGGAAGGTGGGAATGCAGAAAAATGGGTCTGAGGCAGAGACCTTTTAAACAGAGGACAGTGAGAAGAAATTATGCCAACACTGGTATAGACTGTGTGTCAGAGGGATAGTCACAGCCGGTGCCCAAATGTTGAGAACATTTAAAAGATGATCTCAGCTAAACTGCAGATAGACTTATTCAATAAATAGCTTATAGTGAACATGTGAGAAGGGCCTCAAAGGCAGCAGACAGTACACCAGAGACAAAGTGACAGTACAGCAAAAAGACTGCCATACAATGATATAAGATGATAGTTTAGGCATACATAATTGCGAACACAAATACATTCATATTTAAGGGAAGGTTGTTAGTATACCAAAGCTATCAAATAGGGAAGAAAGTTTCTAGAAAGAATTGAAAGGGGAGATAAAGCTGGCCTGAGTGTCAAGCATTTTAGTCAAAAGAAAAACATGGATATCTGTCCTTTCAATATTCATTTGCCAAGGGCTTGACCAAGGAGGGCATGGAGTAGTATGGGACTTTTTATCACTCCATCTGAGCCCCCACCCCTGACCTCAATCCAGCAGACATCTGATCCCCTGTCTCTCATACTGAGAGAGGAGGAGGTTATACAGCATGCCATTCCGTAGCAGCCACGTCTGTGTGACTGCAGGGGTGTAAATTCAAATTTAATGACCGTCTTACTCCTGCAGCCTAGACAAGATGGCCATCTGAGCTAAACAGTCTAAAGCAAGAGCCTGGAGTGCAGTGCACCCATCAGTGGTATAAGGCCCTTCCAGATACCTATAGTGGATGGAAGGTGCCAGCACGATGCCCACAAAACTGAGTTTTGAACTTCTGGAGGCACAGTGAGTTCACACTCTCTAAGGCACAGATGGAGGCAGGAGAAGACAACCTCTTGTGAGGAGTGCTGTATCTGGTATAGCACTGATGCCCAAGGCAATGACTGGGGCCTGCTCAGGGGCAAAACAATGCCTGAGGACTGGGAAGTGGCTATCAATTACTTGGGGACCCAGGTAGTGAAGGGGCTCTCCCAGGAAATAACTAAAGAGTCACTATTAAGAACAGAGTGCAGGGGAGAGGCATCCAAGAGAAAAGAGTGGGGTCCCCAAAACACTAACACCTGGAGAGATGGGTTATTAAACACCCTGTAAACCTCTTTACATTTCTGGAGGGATTTCACACCCCTAGCAAACACCGAACTGAAAAGAGAAATGAAAATAACACAGACCTGGGCTCCCCAATCAGATTAGAAGAGACAATCTCTCAACCACAAGCACTCAGATAGTATAATGTACGAATAGCAACTGGGAGAAGCAATGCAAAGGAAATCTCAGCACATCATCTACCACCAAAAGTGGATTCAATCAAGCACAAGCGGTAAACCACCCTGACCCTGAACTACCCTAGTGAAAGCCCACGGCAGAGAAGTTCTAGTTATCACAAAGAACATCTTGAAATAATTGGTCTGAAACCTAAAAAAGTCTTGCTCTGAGAACAGAGATCCGAGCTAACATGAAGGAATAAAACAAGATGTCCACAATCTTGCAATAGTGTTGCCAGTCTTGAAGAAAGGCTGTACAATGGTTCGGAAGAACAAGAGTCACTAAGACAAGAGTTTACTGTGCTCGGTGATCAAAACAATTCCCTGCTGGAAAAGCTGGAAAATCTTGTGAATAGATTTTGATGGAATAATGTGTGAATATGAGGAGTACATAGAGACACAAAGGGATCCAACATCTAGGGTTATGTTCAAAATATATTTGGTAACTACTGCAAACAAATAAGAATTCTGAGATCAAGCTGCATAGGCCTCACAGAATGATGGATTAAGGCAAACTGGAGGCCCAATCTTAGACATATTTACAGGAGTGCATAGCTTCCTGATAAAGAAGAAAGCAAAACTAAAAGTTCCAATTCAGGGGAGCTAAAATACATTTCTTTCAGAATTTCTCCACCATTACACTATAAAAACACAAAACATTCCAGACAATTGTAATTCCAGACAATAGTAACTTTGTCAGTGCTTACAACATTTCCTACAAGTGGGGTGAACCCTTATCTTTATGTGGAACATGAACGTTTGCCAAGTAAAATAATTCAAGGAAGCATCAGAGCTGTTAAGATTGGAAATTCAGTCCAATATGACCCTAAGGCTTTACCCTCTATAGAATGACAGGTTTTCTGCCTTTGAACGATGTAGGGAATATCCTTGTGTAATACGCAGGAGAACATAGAAGTATCAGAAGTATTGGGCTAAGTTTGCGCACGATAAGACTCCCTTTATTATTATTATTATTATCAGTAAATTGAAGCAGTCAAATAGGAACACCAAACAAGAATCAGAAAAGGACAAGAAGTGGGAATCTCAAAAACAGAAGGAAGAGGGGAAAGCCAGGTCTATGTGTAGCATGTGACCCATGTCCCCGGTAACTGTAGTGAGGATGGGGGCGAAGAGGTGGCGGGCAAGGGAGACTGTGGATTTGGTAATTGGGAAAGTGTGACCAGGCCACTGATTGGTCTAAAGAGAGTAACAAAATGTTTCCTATTATTTTCTGATGGTAGGTTGCTTAGCTACCTAGTCATTTGGGAATTTACAGTGTTTCAGGGATTCACAAGCAATAATTTCCCACTGAACAACAGAGAATACAAACTGTCTATGAAGAATTCATTTAGAACAAGTCCAAGCCCAAAAGAGGTGGTACCAGAATTTGGAACTCCAGGTTCAATTATGCATGCTAGATCTTAACAAAGGGGAATGTTCCCTAGTCAAATTATAACAAGAGTACTTTGAAGGAGGGAATAAGTCTGGGAGGTTATTGGCTTCTATGTATAAAACCCAAAGATCCCTAATTTATGTTGCAAATGAAAAACAAGGGCCATAACTGCATAATGCTAGTGATAAACTGGAGAAGTTATGTTGATTTTACAAGAATTAGATGCCTCAGACTGGCTACACATAGAGAACACATCTGGATATGCTATATTAGCAGCTGACTTCTCACCAAGCTGAATTGCTTGACTCCCAGAATAGCGAAGAAGTATTCAAAGCAATTAAAAAGTCTGAAGTCATTTAAAGCACTGTTCAAATTGACTTTTGACCTTCTGTTCTACAAAATGTCCTGGCCAAACTAAAAGACATGGCCTCTTCAAATCCCTTGCATTTTAAAACTAATTAAAGATACAATGACAGAGGCAAGACCACAGCGATAGCCAAACCGAGAAAGGAAACGACAAAATGTATCATATCAACCTAATTCTGTTAAATATCAATGTAAAAATATTCACAAATATTCTATCAAAGAGACTAAATAAGGGGCTACTACATCTGATCCACCAAGGATGTTGTTGAGAGCAGGAGAGTGGGAGGCAATACAAGGAAAATAGCACACCTCACTGAAGTAACATGTAGGCCAAAGAAAGAGGCAATTATTCTCTCCCTTGATGCTGTGATAGCCTTTGTTAGAGTAGAATTGAGATTTCTCCCAAAAAATCATTGAAGGCTTTTGGCTTCAGTACCTAAATTTGGTTTGGGCCAGCAATCATTGCCCCATTCCAAAATTAGATTAAATGTGTTAAATTAGACAGGATGTGGATGCAGAGGAGAAAATGTGGATACAGATGGGAACACGTCAAGGTTTCTCCCTTTAGTCTCCTCTGTTTGCACGCTATAGTTAACCCTTTGCACGACACATCAGGCAGATCATCACAATTACAGAAATCAATCTCAGCCCAAATAATTTTAATATGACACTCTTTGCAAAATGATATTTTTGTGAAGCACTCAGAGTTGACAAGGTCTTAGCTGACAATGCCATCAGAACAAAAGTCTTTTGAGGCAGTCTATGGGTTCAAGATAAATAAGGTTAAATAGGAGGCACTAAGCATTACAATGATATCTGAAATATTGAAATTGTTTTGATTGCTCAGCCCATTTTACTTATTGATGAACTAAATAACGTATATGAGCATCAACCTAACATCAAAATTATGGCTCCTTGCAATCGAATCCATCAAAAAAGATTTACAGAGACTTAATTTGAGTCTTCTGTGGATGGGTCGAATAGTATCAGGGAAAATGACAATGCTTTCAAGAATCCTCTTTCTTTTTGAGACCCTTCCCTTTGATCACTAAAACTACTTTAGATAGCTTTCAAAATTTGTGCACAAACTAATTACGAAAAGAGAAGGGGCTAAGAATTAGCTCCATCAAGGACTCCTTCACCCCATACCAGAGAAATGCAGCATCCTTTTTATATCCCCTTATTACTGAGCTGAGCAATTATGCTTTATGTGGGACTGGTGCAAAGCAAAATCTGAAAAAGTGTTGTGCTTCATCGATCATGTACCAGCGGAAAAATCCCTAAGAGAAATTCTATGGCTCAAATGGGACAGTAGAACACTTTCAGAAAGTATATCCAGAGACATGGAAGTCATTCCAGGGACTTGGGACACAAAAATATCAAAAAGGGCTGTGCTAGTTATTGTTCCCCTGTCACCACACTTTTTGTTAATAAAGATTTCCAACCGGGGCTAGACAAAGAAGGATTTGAAGCATGGAAATATAACAGATGCCTAAAATTGGGGGATCTGTTTATGAAAAGTAGCATTCAAAAAATCTGAAAAAATTAGGCAAGATTATGGCTTAAATTAATCTGAAAGATTTAGATAAATACAAATACACCACTGAGAAAGAAACAAAACACTAAATAAAGGAGGATCTAGAACCCTAACACAATTCGAGAATTTTTTTGCAAACCTCTAACTCGGACAAACATATAATATCCAAAATTTATGGAATCCTTTGAGTTGCAGAATCACATTGCAAACCGGAAATTCTAATGACTAATGGTCTGATCTCAATGAGGAGAAATAAAAATCAATGGATGAGATGTCAAAATGATATGTAAATGGTATTACACCACAGCACTACTCCAACGTTCAACACATGTAATTTGGAAAAGTGCTGGAGAGAATGTGATGGGAAAGGTACCCTATGCAATATCCTATTGCACTGCAACAAAATCCTATAATGTGGGGGGACACAAAAAGACATACAGGAGATAACAGGCATCACAGTATCACCTACAATGATGGCCAGCAATATAATGGGCCTCCCACAGGAAGACAAAAAATCTTTTATTGAAATCACAAATGCCAATGAAAACAAAGCTGAATACATGCAGCAAAAGTATAGGAGAGTGTGATACATATGAATCCAGCAAAAGAGAGGGGAAACGGAAGAGAGGAGCCAATATAATAGGCAACCAAAAAAACAGAAAGAGAGGGGAAGCAGGGGAGGGAACATGGGAGGTGCGGGAATAGAGAGAAGTGAAAGGGGGCTGCACAAATGAAGGCAGGGAGAGCAGCTAAATGGGTCACTAGGAAGGGAGTCCAAATAAGGAGGAAATCATCAGCCATAGGAGGCAGCCCTGTACATGACCCCAAGCCATTCCTCGTGGGTTGGGACCTGTGGAGAGCACAATGACGCAGTTTACAGATTTTGGCAGTCATGAGAGCTATAATGAGGTGGCGGTGAGCATGGTGTGTTATCTGAGGGAGGTCCACGAGGTCGTGCAGGAGGAGCAGCGACTTGATCAATGAGGGGGTATATCCAGGGTCTCCCCTAACATAGACCTCTGGGCATTCCGTGAGAAGGTGAACCATATCACAGGATGCATGATTACACCTCCAACAGTAGGAATGAGGCAGAAGGTCCATGGCGCAGAGCTGTGCCAGTATCCAAAGGCAGACCCACATAATTTTAATAAGACTATACTTCATCCGACCTCTCGGGACTTCAGTATTTCTACTCAGTTCGCATCCTCATATTCCACCTGAAAACAGGTCTTCCAGACCTTTCTGAGGAGCTCTGCTTGCGGCTGTGAGTATAGATTGCAGATCAGAAGGTTATATAGCCTGGACATCATGCCCATAAACTGGTCCCATGTATCAAGCTACATGAATACTGGAGATGGGGGAAAAGAACAAGGTTGCCAGCTTTGTCTGCTTGCAGTGGTGCAACTGTATATAGCAGCAGTGCTGGTTTTGTGCAGGGCAAATTCTGTCTGAAATCCTGTAAAGGACTCGAGTTCACCCTGAGAGAGAAGGTACAACATGGTATGTATGCTCGCCATGCACCAGGGAGTCCAATCAAACATGTCCCTGCCAATGCGGATGCAATGATCACCCCGTATTGATGCTTTGTAATGAAGATCCTAGGATGCTTGTTTCTGTTCGAGGGAGGACCTGGGTTGGCAGTTTGGGCTGGACTGTTTCCATGAGGCACAGGGTCAAGACTGATTTGCATACGGACAGGTCTAAACTGGGGGGGCATGGTGAGCAAAGGAACGATGGATTTAACCCAGATGTCTTGACTGTGGGCAAATGTTTTGATTTGTTCTGCATTCAGTCCATCAATTGTCTGTCTTTTGCTTTCTGGCCCTAAGTGCGCCGGGTATGCCCAGACGTGGGTCCCGGGCACACTGTGCCACTGGATTTAAGCTATCCTGACTGATGAGGGGTGAAACCCCTAAACTGGTCCTAGAATGCTTGTTTCCGGTCCAGGGAGGACCTGGCTTGTCAGTTTGGGCTGCATTGTCCCCATGAGTCACTGGCTCAAGGCTGATTTGCATATGACCAGGTCTAAACTGGGGTGGCATGATGAGCAAAAGAATGATGGATTTAACCCAGATCTCTTGACTGGGGTGAATATTTTGATTTGTTCTGCATTCCATCCATCAAATGTGTGTCTTTTGCTTGTAATGAAGGTAGGCAGCCACCAAGAGGCAATTGTGGTCCCATGCCCAGATTCTGCACATTGCCTGGACCATTGGGTTCAGTGCTCCAGCACCAGCGGGCACAGACAGGTAGAAGGTGAGCGGCCTGCCAAACCATGGATGAGAAGGTTTTCAATTGTCACCCATATCGGGGGTCTTGAACCTCTCTTATACATGAATGCCAACTGCACCACGTAGAGAGCCAAACCATAGTGAGGACCTGTGGACGATAAGTACAAGTCCTATTGATGCAGCCAACAATGCCGATACGGACCTCCTGGAGAGCCATACAATAGGGAGGACCTGTGGACAATAAGTCTTAGTGGCTAATCGGGGACTCGCTGAAAAAGGAACTTGGCCAGGGACGCGATCTTGGACCGTACAGGTCCTATTGATGCAGCCAACAATGCAGATTGGAACCTCCTGGGGGACATCAAAACAGACCATGGCCTCGGGATGTTTGGTGCCTGTTACATCCAGAGGACCGGGAATATACTTATCTGTTCTCGGTACATGGCACTCAGTCATGCTTAGATTCTTGCCTTGCGACCCACTGTTTTCTCCCCCTCGTATTTGAGAACACTATTCTGGAAGGGGCCCTCTCTGACTACTCCCTGATCAGCTTGGCGGGCCAATATGGATTTGGACCAGCCGATTCCAGAAACCCCGGTGCTTAAATATTTCCTGCTACATCCATCCCATGGGCAATGAGCAACTCACATCCCATGTCAGGATATATCAAGAGCACAATCTAGACTCGGTTGACTCGTCTCTGACCACTTGTGCAGCGGTGAAGGCCACTATCAAGCACAAGCTGACGAGGGATGTAGCATGTACAAAAGGCGATGGGTGGAATGGCAGGCAACCCTGGAAGGGGACATATTCCTCCTCATGTGATTATATACGGCCCACCCCTCAAATACTACTATGCATAGTCTGGAAAAGGCATGCTTGGACCTCAATAACCTCTTCACCTCCTAGACCGAATATGCACTCCAAAAGTTAAGGCTCCGACATTACGAGTAGGTGAGAAAGCGGGCAGATTACTTGCAGCATAGTTGAGGCAGAGAGGCGTGTATGGCTATATCTGGCATCACGATGGACTCCGGGACTCTACTCACTAAATAGCGGGCATGTTTGCCTCATACTGTAAGATACAGTACTCCCCTGAAGTAACTCTGTAGGCAGTACAGATTTCCGCCTTCCTGGACAGTGTCCACCTCCCTTGTCTCATATTAGAGGGATATGCATTGCTCAGGGGTGCAATAACCAAGAATAAGATCACCCAGGCAATATCCAAGCTTCCCTACCATAATCCACCTGGGGAAAAGTCAACAGGTGGATTAAACCTCAGATAGTCGTGCTCCTATAAAAGGCCTTTGCCGAGGCTGATCGGGTTGGCTCCCTGATCTCAGTCCTCCCTAAACCCTGATAAAACTCTCTCCTCTGTGGTAGCTACCACCCAATTTCCCCCCTTAATGGGCATGTTAAAACTTTGGCCAGCATCCTGGCCACATGCCTCAAGAAGGTCCTCTCCTCCCTCATCCACCAGTCACAAGTGGGGTTTGTCCCCAGCCGCTCATCTTGCAACCACCTCCGGACTCTTGCTCATGTGCTATGGTCAGCGGTGGACATGTCAGAGGATGCAATGGATTTTTCTTCGGAAGCGGAAAAGGCATTTGACATGATAGAGTGGGACTACTACCTGTTTTGCAGCGCTCCAGAAATTCGGCCTTGACGCAATTTAATCAACAATGTGCGTTGGCTATGTGACTCCCCCATGGCACAGGTAAACCGTGGTAGGTTTCTCTGACCCCTTCCCCCTGGGAACATGGGAGGGCTGCCCTCTCTCCCCTCCGTTCTTCCTTCTCACCATGGAGCCCCTGGCAGCAGCCTTATGTCAGTCAAATTCGATTGTGGGCATTCCTACCCCCGGTGGACCTTTGAAACTATACTTGTATGCAGACAATAATCTGCTTACTCTCTCGACCCTGCCCTCTTCCATTCCCACAGGTCTGGAGACAATTGAAGCATTTGTGGCCCTAAGTTGATACAATGTCAACTGGGTAAGAGCGAGGCCCTCACACTCTCGACAGTTACCACCTATATTGGCGTCGCTGGATTCCCGTTTAAATGGAAGGCAGCCCACATAAAATACCTGGGCATCTATGTCAATAGGGGTCTGTAGCACATGATAGAGGACAACCTCGCATGGAGTGCATGCTTCTCAACTTTCATAAGTGGTCACACCTGATCCTGTCCCTCTGGGGAGGAGAGCATGCGCGTGTTGACCCTTCCCTAATTCACCTATGTACTGGGCATGCTCCCCCTGCTCAAAAATATGAAAAGTGAAACAAAATGTTTTAATGAGGTGCAGAATGTCTGAGGCTGTCTGACTTGACAGAAATGGTATCATAGAATTTTGTCAGAATTAGGCATTGAAAATATTGTATTAGATATTATTGGCAGAGAAACATAATTCAGCACTCAAATGGGCACCCCTGCTTGACTTTTTTATCAAAGATACTAGGCACCTAACCTGTCCTAGGTTGTCTAGGGCAATTCAACTCTTGCCTGAGAAAGATTCCTGTTGGAAGAAGACATCTGGCCTATGGCATTAAGGGAAAGTGGCTTAAAGTGAAAATAGTCTAGTGATCCCTGGGGAGGAAATGAGGAAGAGGAGCGGGGAAGGGAAGGGGGTGCCAGAAGAGGGCTACTCTTGGGTGAATTTCCAGATTTTGTTTATTCTTTTTATTTCTGTTTCAAGTCATTTTCTGAAAATGAAATAAAAGTCATTGAAACATAATATGTATGAGCATCTAATTTGAGAAATAATATGAAACATGTGTGCATATTTAATTTTACAAACATAATGGTTGTATTCCAGAATATTGTTAGGACATTTTTTGTTAAAGAGAAATATAATATCCTACATATTGTTTGCAAAAATATCATCCCACTGGGTGTTGATTTTCAATTATTAGCTACAATAGGGTAATATTTTAATAATTCATATTCAGGACATGGTATTTCTGTCACAATATATCTTGTTTATGGTATTCTGGTACCACACCTAATTCTGTGGACATAAGAGGGTGGACAATTAGTCAATCATTAAGTTTCAGCCTTGAATAGTGTAGGACACAATGATGTTTTGGGACGACAACAGGATGGACCTTATTGGGCTATTAGTTGTCCAGTGTGTACTTCCACAAGTAATAGGTCCACAATTATCTTCTCATTGGGAACCAAGTACGCGGTAGTACTTGACTCTCTCAGGGTAGTGAAGCAAAGCAGTCTACACCCTACTCTGGGGAGGTGATATGGGCTAGTAATCTCCATCCTCAGGCACACAACAGCAACGCTCGATAAAGGATTGTCCAGGCAATTCTTTTTTTTAAGTGCTTTTAAAAAAAAGTAAAAGTACAGCTATTACACACACACTATAAAATATTATGCATTAATTTACAAAACTGCAAATATATACATCAGCAAAACGTCCAGCTATGGAATGCTTTAAAAAAAATGAAAATCTCTCCTGGGATCCTGGATGCAAGGACCCAGGAGCCTTTTTGGTAGTTTTTTTAATTCATCTGGGGGGCTGCTACAGCACCTGCAGGCCGCACAACTTTTCTGACGTCATTGCTGGTGCCCCTGCTCAGCTTGCTGCCCCATAAGTAGAAGGGAAACATGTAAACAAGCCCTTCCAGGGTATTATGGGGTGCTCCCTCGGCAGAGCAGTGATTAAGAGGGCAGCAGGTCTCCTGTTGTGTTTAGAATCATGCATCATTCCTTTTGTGTTTTTTCTTTTCAGCTTGGGTGCTCAGGTCCGATCCAGGGCACTTTTAGCCTCTATTAACATTAGGGGAGTAGCAGGATAAGGCCCTAGGCCCACCGACCCTGTCAGCTGCCTGCGTGCTGCTCCTGTGCAGGGCAGGAGTCAACAACTATTTTTCTGGTCTTCTGTCTGTGCTAGTTTCCTACAAGCTTGGAAAGCCTGAGGATCCTTCTGCACCTACCCCACGAGCAGTGCATGGCTGGGGATGATGAAGTTGGGTAGCTCTTCACTGACCCTGACCTTCCATTGCTACCTCCTGGGTCACAAGGAGGTGGTCCTTGGACACTTCATACCAGTGCCAGGCCTGAGAGATGGTGGGTCCCTTGACCAAGATTGAGTCTGGTGTGGTGGTCCCCATGCACACCTATTCCTGGCACAAATAATTAATTAATCTTGCACCGAGCCCATCCTTTGGGTGTTTTCTCAAGATGCAACGGGGAATTGGTTTCACTGTCTTCCTGCACCAGATTTACACTTTGCCTGTCTCCTGGTGCTCCTATACGCCTGCTGTGGCACAGAAATGCAGGTCTTCCCCCAACTGGTCCTCGGGTAGTGTGGGGGGGGTAACATCAGTTGATTCGAGGAGACCCATCTAGTCTCGGGGGTAAGCTGCAGACAGAGTCTATCAGGGGCATCAGGTGGTTTGTCTTTTTAGCTGTACATGGTGTTGCTCCCACCACCATCCAGGTCCAGGTTATTGTTTACTGTCTCTCCCTTCAGCAGGGATTTATAAGTGTGGATGTGACATTCTAGATGCCAGACACCGCTTACCAATCCTAGAATTCCAAATCCTCCCTTCACTCCTGTGCCAACCTTCTTTCACAGCATTCTAGTACAAACTACTATGGTGCCATCAGGATGTCTCTGTGCAGAGCTCCTGTGACGGCCTAAGATCGGCCCATGGCTGACTTCCCCCCCAGCTACCTACCCACCACACACCAAAACTCCAACCTGAGCTTGGACCAGATGTCTAGGCTTCATCCTTTGTTCAGTGGTCCTCAGCCTCCTTAGCCCAGGTGAAGGATGACAGCTAATTACCAGATGCCTATTTTCCTTCCCACCCCTTTCTCCTCAGGAACTAAGTTAAGCACTGGTAATTGCTCTGTTTGGTTGAGGAGGCCTTTATTCACACTTCTGGGGATTCAGAGTAATAAACTTGGCCCAGCAGGGGGACAAAAGGCTTTGCAACTGATCCTGAGATGAGCCAAAGAAATATGACAATTGTTGGTGACCCATAAGATGTACACAAATGTTATTGGAACCTGCATGTTCAAACGATGCGTACTTGTTTCACTCAGTTTGACATCTTGCTAGACTGTGTAGGTCTAAGTGTGGCAAAATTGCACTTTAGGTGAGGTTTCATCTATGTGTATAATACTGTGACACTACAGATGTTCCAGTAAACCCTGCTGATATTATAAGGCTGGGGGGATTTTACCCATATATTTGACTCAGATAGGGAGCCTCACCCAGAGTAAAATTCCATACACCATGTGATAAAAAAGAGAAACATCCTGGTGTGCTAAATGGATGCAGCACATTTGCTGTAAACCTATTGCTTTAATGAATGTCGCTAACCAGCTCATGGGTAGTACCACTCCTTAATAAAAAGGACTTACTTTGAACATACCCTTTGAATGGTCCACCCCTACTTTCAGGGCTCCTCATGTAACTGAGTTTCCCAGATGTGGAATTATGATTCACGTATATGAACAGTGTATAGGCACAAACATCTGGAGGGGCAGGGACAAAGTAAGCAGCAACTCTTGAAAACCCCTGCTATGAGAGCTGCAGTAAAGATATTGTCTCTGTGATTGTCCAGTTACCTAGAGATGACTTGGCTAGGGAGCCATAAGCATGGTTTCCAGTAGGGTTTCATGACCTCAATTCATAAGCAAAGTATAAAGGCAGACATATGTTTAATATAAGCAAAATAGGTGATCAGGGAAGTCTTAATTTAAGGTGAGATCTCAATTCTGGAATACTTTGACTACCCATGGTTCGTTCTTGAGCGACTAACAAGGAACATATAACTTTTTCTTGTCTTGTTCTTGCACTCTGTTTTTATACTTTCTTGTTCATATTAGAATGTATATAAGTGAGAGGGGTCTTGTATCACAATTATAATAACAACCTTTGTGTTAAAATTGCTCCAGGTTTTTAACTGACACTGTCCCTAAACATTTAGATGTCATTTTTAAGAGGTGTTTGTGTTTTTCTGGTCCCATTACTTGTCATAATTTTTGAGTTTCAAGCTTGGTGTGTATTTATATATATTTACATGTTCATGAGTGATTTCTGTTGAAGTCCTGTGCTTTCTGTCTTATGGTGTTGAATTGTTTTTTGTTTATTTTTTTTGTAATTTGATTTGTTGTCCTTTTACTTATGATTTTCAGCCCTGATGAAGTTCTCAGAGGGGAACGAAACGCGTTGGTTGAGCTGAAGGTGTCATTATTATCGGAAAATATTAATTCAAAATAAAGACATTACATACTACAAGATTGCCTTGGACTTCTTTTACCTGATGCACGCCCACTCGTCATCACAAAAATACCATCACAATTTAAGGATATCGATTGATTTATGGTGTGAGAAAATAATATACCAAAATATTTAAGGTTATCTTTTCACCAGATTTTTTTTGTTTGTGACCATATCAGGGGGATAATGAACATTTAAAGGAATCAAATGTTTTATTAGTGTTTGATGTATGTTCTGAAATCTTAGAGTGAGTGAAAAATAAAATTAATAATGAAGGAATGGAAGATTCAGGATTACCAATAAATAGGATACATCATCAGCATAAGCTGGTGTTTTAATAGGAACATTATTTATAACGAGTCCCTCAATTTCCATACAATATCTGGTGGCAATTTGTAAAGGTTCAATAGTAGGAAGAAAAAGTAAAGGTAATATGGGGCAACGTTGTCTGGTACCCCTAAAAAGGAAAACATTATTAGAACTTCTACCATTAATATTAAAGTTTGGCAGATGGACCAGAATATAGAGCTGAAATACTATGAATAAACAAAGTGGCAAATTTAAATACAGATACAGTATGGAAAAGACACCGCCAATCGTATTTATCAAAAGCCTTTTTCTCATCTAATGCCAGGATACTGTCTGGTAGAAGTAGCGATGATCCAACTTCAATCGCATGAAATGATAATCTTACGGTATTCACTGAATGTCTATTTTTCATAAAACGAGATTGGTCAATATGCACGATAGTAGGAAGCACAGAGGCCAACTTGGTTGCAAGAATCTGGCATAAATTTTGCAGTCTTGATTAGTTAAAGAAATGGGGTGATGATTTGAAACAATAGCGGGATCTTTGTTAGGTTTCAGGAGAACTATAATTAAAGCTTCAGTAAAGGACCCAAAAGTTGATCTTGTGCTACTAAAGTAAGTAACTAGTTTGAGTGAATGAGGTAAAAGGTGAGGAGCAAATTCTTTAAAAAAATCAGCAGGGATGCCATCTAGACCTGGAGATTGCTGTTTTATTAGAAATTTGTCTGCTTACCATATTGCTTAATATGGAGATTAATTCAAAACCAAGTTTTTGTGGTTGTATCTTATATTCATAATCTTATATATTTAATGTGGTTAGATGTGATAAAGAGACGTTCAAGCTTTTCTATTTGCTTATCTAATTCTTTAATTCTAGAGCTAAAGTATGTATTATTATGTGCCTTAATATATATTGTCGCCCCTCTGACATATGCCTTAAATGTATCCCATCAATTAACAATTGAAGTAGAACCTTCAGCATTAAAGAAACATAGGGCCATATGTATCATTCTCACCATTTGCTATTTCTAAATAGCGCATTTTAAGGAATCGCTATCTAGAAATCGCAAAACGGTATGTATGTAGGAATTCGCTTATTTTTAGCGATTCCTACAAATTCCTAAATTGCGATTAGCAAATTGCTAATCGCAGGAGGCCCATAGGAATGAAGGGGATATTTGCGATTAGCAATTTGCTAATCGCAAATTGCGATTATTTTCAAGGGTGCAGGGGTGTCACAAGAACACCCTCCTGCACCCCTGAAAATGACATGTGTGGGCATATGGCGCACATACATGCGTCATATGCCACCTTTGAATTTTAAATAAATTGCTTTTTTAAAAGAATTCGCAATTTACCACCAACTAGAAGTTGGTGGTAATCTGTGAATCCTTATTGGCATTTTTGCATTAATATTTGTTTGATACATTGCATTTAAGGAATCGCAAATTTTGCGATTCCGTAAGTGCAATCGCAAAATAAGGAATAGCAAAATGTGCGATTCCTTATTTTGCATCAAGCATGTTACATACATACCATTTTGCTAATTAGCATTCGCAAAGGCCGAAATTCGGCCTTTGCGAATGCTAATTAGCTTGATACATATGGCCCATAGTCATGTATTGCTGACAACATTTTAGTTTTTCTCATTAATGGTAACATTTGTATTCATGTACCATCAACCTTGAGGTTGTTGAGAGGAGTTAGGACATATATAATCATGAATCATGAGCATGATCAGAAATATCAATATTCTGGATAATAGGATCAAGAATGTAATGTATTTATTAATGGGATATGAATAAATAATCAATTTGAGAATAGGAATTATGAGGATTAGAAGACAAAATAGGTTTTCGTTGGATGATACAATCACCAAATATCTTTCAATTTGGAAGTTCTAAAAAAGGATTTAGGAGTGAAGTAAGTCTATTGAGGACAATATTTGGCTTGGTAAGTTCTATCCATTAATGGGTCCCAAAGAAGGAGAAAGTCACCTCCAATAACAAGTGGAACATTACCCAACTTCTGGTGTAAAAAGAGACCAAAAATTGGGGTCATCATTTTTGGGACCTTACACAATAATCAGGTGAAAAACGGTATTATACATTTAGATTTTAACTATGAGAAAACAAACGTCACAATCAGTGCATGTGTTAAATATTTGAAGATGTAATTATTTTTTGCAAAAGGAATAGCAAATCTATTTTTCCTGTTGAGTGCAGGAGAAGAAATAATATTACCAACTCATTTTTTTTTCATATAGGATAATACAGTATCATCTATATGGGTCTCCTGAAGTAAACATATCTGCTTTATGTCTATCTAAATAACTTAAACCTAAGTATGTTTAACAGGGTGTCGTAAACCTTTAATGTTAAAACAAACAATTTTAATACCTTTAATATTAGTTATCATCATAGAAGAGTGAAGACAGTAAAAAAGAAAGAACCCGGTAAACTGAAAGAATACGAGGTAGCTCTAACCTATGTGAGAAGAGAAAAAGGAAAGATGCAGACAAACGCAAAAAAAGATAACATATAAACATTAACCCTGGGCAAAGCACTAAGCTACGCTCGCGTAGTTTGCGAAGTTTGCACACGTAGCACAGTGCGAACACGCGCAGAGTAGCGTAGTGCAACTGTAATTTTTTGCTTGTTCGCGGTCCTCAACGTCATGTTCACGACCGCGAGCAAGCAAAATGACATCCCGGCGAGACTCTCAACGCGGGGAGGACAGGTTTCTCATTGCGAGTGGCCGTGCATGCTCGCGACCGCTCGCGATGAGAAACTACCAGTTCGCGTTGAGAATGCTGCCGCTCGAGTAAAAATCTACTCGAGCGGCAGAAAACTACAGCTCGCACTGTGCAAGATGCCGTTTTCAATGATTGCACAGTGCCGGATGCTTGTTCGCACTGTGCAATCATTCAAAATGCATCTTGCACAGTGCGAACATGCTACTATGCAGCTCGCGTAGTGCTACGTGAAGTTCGCGTAGTGCGAAGTGCACTTCGCGTAGCTTCGCGTAGCGCTACTTCGCGAACTACGCCCACCCTTAAAGAAGTAATACTCTTGAATTGCACACACACATGACTATAATTACATCACTATGATTGCCCTCACAAGAAACTCGACTAAATAAGCTAGGTATTAGAAATTTAAACACAGTGTTCAAGCACCAGTCTCATTTGTTTCCAGGGAGAGCTTTGAATATTGATCTAAGAAGAGGCAAAGATCATGAGGACGCTGAAAGGACCTTGAGAAACCATCTTTCCAAATTCTCATAATAGAGGGATCAAACAGGCCATATTTAAATCCATAGCTTCTGAGTCTTGGCTGAAGATCAGTGAACTCTTTGTGCATTTTAACAGTCTCCTTGGCATAGTGTTGATGTATCGAATGTTATTTCCAGTAACCATTATAGAAGGAATTTCTCTTGCGTATCAACAATGATGCAGAACACAGACACATGATCACAAGGGCAAGCAGGAAGATCGGGAAATCAGGGGCTTGAAATGCAAAAATCAAATACAAGGAATTCAGCCTAAGGCGTGTTAAATAAAATCTGTAGTGGACATTGTGTGCAAACAATAGATAGTATTCAGGCCTTGTGATGATACCAACACAGAGTGTTCCTTTATCCCTAGTTTAGTGTTTTCCATTAGCCTAAGTTGAGCCTCTTGATGTTCATAAAATAATTGCTTTACTCTTGATATGCTAACTTAACCTACTATTAAGTTCAGGGTGTTCAGACAACTCTAGGGCCTCCAGGGATGCTAAGGTTTGTATAACATAGTCAGGGCCACTGGAATTATGTAGCTGAAGACGACCGAATTATGCTGCAGGGTTGAATAAATTATGCAGAAAAGAAAGTCAAATTATGCTGCATAATGCTGCACATTTTGTAAAAGTATTACTTCATTGTTTTGTCATTTTGAAACTTAGTAACACTCTCTGGGCATTGTTTGCACCTCATTAGTACCTGTTGAACACCCAAATATAGCAATAAGCAACAGAAAGGTGACCAGTCAACCTTTGAAAAGGGCCTTCCACTGCGCTGCCACACGTCACTTCATTTTTAGTAACTTTCATCCCTTTTGAGCTAGAAACCAATTTTTTTGTTAAAATCTGCAGTTTATGCCGCAGAAGATGGATTATATGGCAAATGCTTCATGATCTAAAATTATGCAAATATCGATGGGGTGACACAATCGCACGATTCCAGTGACGCTAAACATAGTTAAGCCAGGGGGTAACGTTTACTTGATAACCACTTTGGAGAAGCCTGATTCGGGTCCATCCCAAATTTACACCTTTATCAAAATTGGCCAAACTTTTATAAAATCAGTAATTTAAGGTAGGCCTATCTCAGAATGGCAAATGGAGTTAGGGAATAATTTCGGTATAGCTAATATGGGACGTAAAAAGTTATTCTTAACCTCCTGGAGGACCTATGTAATGATAAAGGCTTGGAACATGAATAGGTCGATATACGCATAAGGTGGGTGGAATGATGTGGAGCAACTTCATGTTAGGACTACTGGGTGAAAGATGGGAAAAAACTATTGTCACTCGGAGGAGACTGTGGGGCCTGCTCACTTCAAACAGGAACAAGCATTTACAATGCAATGGTCTCTGCATCATTAAAGGTAGAGCTATTGGCATTGCTCATGACATTTCTTTTTTTTTCTTTAAATCATAAATAAATGGCATTTTCATTTACATTGCCAATAGCTTAATCGTTAAATAAATGGCATTGTCATTTACAATGGGCAACTGCAAGACTTTGTTTGTAATGTAAGCCATGCTTTCGCAGTACTGTTGAATTTCATTATCCTCGCCTTGTGCTATTTATCAGCCGTATATAGAGTGAGTTTTGTGGAATTAAGCATAGTGTAACCTACCTTTGTGTTTTGGAACCTTGTGTAACAAGACATGTGTTCAGCTGTTCTTTGTTTTAGCTCCTGTGTCTCAGTGCACCGTGTAAGCGCACAAGCATACCCTGCTCTCGCTGTAACAGTCACTCTGCACTCTGCCCTCAACACTCTGCCCTCAACAGCACTCTGCCCTCAACAGCACTCTGCCCTCAACAACACTCTGCCCTCAACAGCATACAGCACTCAACAGCACTCTGCCCTCAACAGCACACAGCACTCAACAGCACACAGCACTCAACAGCACACAGCACTCAACAGCACACAGCACTCTGCCCTCAACAGCCCTCTGCCCTCAACAGCACACAGCACTCAACAGCACACATCACTCTGCCCTCAACAGCACTCTGCCCTCAACAGCACTCAACAGCACTCTGCACTCAACAGCATTCTGCACTCTGCACTCAACAGCATTCTGCAATCTGCACTCAACAGCACTCTGCACTTAACAGCCTTCTGCACTCTGCACTCAACAGCACTCTGCACGCAACAGCATTCTGCACTCTGTACTCAACAGCACTCTGCACTCAACAGCACACAGCACTCTGCACTCAACAGCACACTCAACAGCAATCTGCACTCAACAGCACTCTGCACTCAACAGCACTCTGCACTCAACAGCATACAGCACTCTGCACTCAACAGCACACAGCACTCTGCACTCAACAGCACACAGCACTCTGCACTCAACAGCACTCTGCCCCCAACAGCACTCTGCCCCCAACAGCACTCTGCCCCCTACAGCACTCTGCCCCCAACAGCACTCTGCCCCCAACAGCACTCTGCCCCAACAGCACTCTGCCCTCAACAGCACACAGCACTCACCAGCACACAGCACTCAACAACACTCTGCCCTCAACAGCACTCTGCCCTCAACAGCATTCTGCACTCAACAGCACTCTGCACTCAACAGCACACAGCACTCAACAGCACACAGCACTGCACTCAACAGCACTCTGCAATCGACAGCACTCAACAGCACTCTGCCCCCAACAGCACTCTGCCCCCAACAGCACTCTGTCCCCAACAGCACTCTGCCCTCACCAGCACACAGCACTCACCAGCATACAGCACACAGCACTCAACAGCACTCTGCCCCCAACAGCACTCTGCCCCCAACAGCACTCTGCCCTCAACAGCACACATCACTCACCAGCACACAGCACTCTGCACTCAACAGCACTCTGCACTCAACAGCACTCTGCCCTCAACAGCACTCTGCCCTCAACAGCACAATGCCCTCAACAGCACTCTGCACTCAACAGCACTCTGCACTCAACAGCACACAGCACTCAACAGCACACAGCACTGCACTCAACAGCACTCTGCACTCAACAGCACTCTGCAATCAACAGCACTCTGCCCTCAACAGCACTCTGCCCTCCACAGCACTCTGCCCCCTTCAACACATTTGGAACTCATCTGTACCAGTGCGCAATAAAAAAAGAATACTAGCTCTCACAATTCAACATGCACTATGCATTAATAGAGGAATGGCTTTAAAACGCGCGCTGTTTAGTTGGACTGAAAAATAAAGTGAAACACTTATCTTTTGAAGGAAGGAACAGGACATTAGATTGGCAGTACAAGAATAGAACACACACAATTCCCTGAATTACATATTTAATTATGTAACACCTATTTGCATAATATAAGTCTTGTATAACAATAGGAGTCTGCAAAAGAACATTTAAAACACACATCTTACAAGTTCTAATGCGCTGGGTTACGTATTTCTTCTCAGCCTAATAGCAAACGTCAAACATTTGACATTGAACATTACTCACTATAGAACTTGCCAAAGAACTCTGCTATCTTAAATAGTACATTATTATACATATGTATGCACGTATTTTTTAGTCAGACTGCACTTGTGGCTTCGCCTTCAACTACATGCCGCCCCTCCCCCCCGTCATGTCATGCTTTAAGGAGACAATTTTGTGTTTGTGCAAGAAATATAAGAAATGTTGCAGCTGCCTTTCCAAGGTATGGTTTATTAAATTAGTGCATCTCTCCGTTAAGAGATACGGATTAAGTTGTTGTGAAGAAAGCTGTTATCCTGTGTCACGATTCAGAAAAGGGGGTGGTGATGAACAGAGTGTCTGAATTAAGCAGACCACTCTTACCCAGTCCAAAGATCAGGGCTTGATCCATCACCGTTATTTAGCTCACTGCCCCATCCCAGCTCAGAACCTGGCTATATGCAAATTAGTCTGTCCCTGGCCCAGTGCATCATGGGAACAGGGAAGACCAAACTACCAAGCCAATTCTTCACCAGAAAGGATACAAGCTACCGGGGACCGGTTTCTGGCATTTCAGCCTCGTCGGCCCGGCTCGCTTGAATCCTGATGGAGCAGTGAGCAAGGGACTCATGTCTGAGTATACCCTGCCACACCTATAGTGGCCAAAAACGATTCAGAAAAGGGGGTGGTGATGAACAGAGTGTCTGAATTAAGCAGACCACTCTTACCCAGTCCAAAGATCAGGGCTTGATCCATCACGGTTATTTAGCTCACTGCCCCATCCCAGCTCAGAACCTGTGCAGTGAGCTAAAAAACGGTGATGGATCAAGCCCTGATCTGTTGACTGGGTAGGAGTATTCTGCTTAATTCAGAAACTCTGTCCATCACCACCCCCTTTTCTGAATCATTATCCTGTGTCAGGCAAGGGTTAACGGACTTCTAGCCAACCCAGTTCACTGTCGATCATTCTAATGCCGCCACACAGCATGCGTTTCCAAAGTATGTTACATTGTCACAAGATGTCAGCTCAATAACACGTCACACGAAAGAAAGAAGCGAGAAATATACCTTCGAAACTGACGTAAAATGATCTGTTACGACCCTAGCCTTTTCTCTTCTGTGTATCATCTAGGGACGTTTTTAAGGCATAGCATATTAGACAATTGTCCGGGTCCCCACTTTCCAAGTGCCCCTTTGGAAAAATAAACTTTCTCTAGCTCATACCTGGCTTGTTCGGTTTCTCTTCCACGCGCCTGTCAGGGCACTCGTCGGGTCTGCGACCGAAGAGCAGAGAGTCGCCGGAGGCATCTGAAAAATGCACGGCGAAGAGCGGGACGGTTCGTGGAGGCACGTCTGCACTGCGAGGGGGCCTGGCCACGAGAGCACACAGCAAAGAATGGTGCACGCGCGCCCGGCATCTGTCTTCAATTACCGCGGGCCCTGACAGCTGGTAATTGAAGAAATATGCCCTTCTGCTGCGCGTGTCCGCACGGAATATGCACTAGGCGGAGCAACTCTAACGCCTATGGCCTATTGCATGCTGGCTTGTAAAAAGACACGCATGCGAGGCCCAATTGCCATGCAGCTGCCTAAAATAACCAGAAAAAATCACGACCTTTCTGGAATTCGTAGGTAAGATTTTCGAAGCCCTCAGAAAAGGACTCTTAAGCCACGCCCACTTCGTGGGACGTAGGCCGAGCCCTAAAAATCACAGAACGTGCTACAATGTTAATGAAGGGTTCGAAAATATGGACACCAGGATAGTGCAGGTCACACATTATGAAGGATATATTATCAAGCCAAGGATGTACTAGAGACAGGTTTTGATCTAGCTAGCATGAATATTTAATAATTCAAAATACAAGTTTTGATTGTCTCTATAAAAGAAAAGGCCCAGGCAGTGCAGCCGTTCTGTCTTCAAGTTGGCAGTAGTTAAGGTAGAGGGGAGTTGTTTGGAAGACATCTGTTTCTTTTCGGGGTGGGAGGGGAGGGGGTTAGAGGAGAAGGGTAGAGAAGTGGAAGTTGCACAAATGGAACGAATTTCCAGACCCCTTCTGTAGTTTCAAACCTCTTCCTAAAGCCATAAATGACCCAGGCGAACTCTGAAGCTCGGCATGTTTACTACATGTCATATATGATTAAAGTCAAGTCCATCAGAAATGATGCCACGTTTGACCTGCCTCCACTTTCTTATCATAGTTTAAGACAATGCTCACGCTCCACTCTATTATTAGAACGCTGCTCACGAAAAATATTCATGCACAATATATTTTTCTCATGTATCTTCAGATTAATAATAACAGGTGGATTATCAAAAATGTAAGCAGTGATGAATCTAACCTGTAGGGCCAAGTACATTTAGTTTGAAGCGGATTACTGCGTTTAAAAAAAAAAAATCTTCACTCTGCACTGGTCATGATAATATTGCAATGCAAATATCCCAGAAAGGTCCTCTGTATTCTGATGTAAGGAAGTCAATCATAAATATATGTATTTGTACAAATGACCCAGACCTCCCAAGCAAGTTCATCCACCTCAGTCACCCTGGAGTGAACCAATCCTGGAAAGACAAGTGATGTAACATTCCTTTAATGATTTTTTACTTTCATCGCTGGCTTACCCTTTGATAATCCCATGGTAGGATTATCCTTTAACAGGATCAGAGATGAAGTTGGTATTAGGGACATCACTGCCAAAAACACACACTGTTGTTTTCTGAAAGATATGCCAGTGCACACAGCTAGGGGAGAAACTCTAAAGCGATGCAACCTTTAATGCAGGACACAAATGAAATTGTTTTCAGGGGCCTGACCTTTTTTGCGGCACCCTTTCTCGCAAAGTTAAACTCATCTGTGAAATCTATGATGTATGCTAATTTAGCACAACAAAAACGCCTGAAATGACACAAGCATAACCGGGGATAAACGATGTGTATATCATATACCAAAAATAGTCACTAGATCAAAATTAAATCATGACTGATATCAAATACATAGTAAGAGCGAAAGTTTCTCATCTGCACTTTAAAGTTGTGATATTTCTACTCTCAAAGTGTGCCTTTCTAAAATGACAATGTTTACTTTTTTGCTGTTTAACTTTTGTACAAAGCTCAACTGTATTCAATGCATAAGAATATTTTTTATTTTTATTATATCGGTTCTAATGATCAAATATTTTTGTTGTGCTACCAAATATGTTTGATGTATTTAGTAAAACAATCAATCAATTAAATAATCAATCAGCGGTCTGGTAGAGCGTGGATTGTCACCCCAGGGGGTCCCGTGAGCTTCGGTCCAAGGGCGGTGGTTAAAGAGCCAGGTGTTGAGCTGCTTCCTGAAATTCCTCAGAGATGGGGAGGTACAAAGGTGGAGGGGGAGGTCGTTCCAGGCTTTGGTGACTAGGTAGGAGGAGGAATGGCTTGCACAGCAGCTGCTATGGATGCAGAGGATGTGGGCCAAGGCGAGGATGGATGTTCGAAGTTCTCTAGTCGGTTGGTGGAAAGTCAGGCGGTTGTTGATGTAGGCGGGCCCAGGCTTGTGAAGGGCTTTGTAGGCGTGGATGAGGAGCTTGAAGAAGCATCTATCCTGGACGGGTAGCCAGTGGAGAGGTCTGAGGTGAGCGGTGATGCTTGTTTTTCTGGGGAGGTCGAGGATGAGTCTTGACGCTGAGTTCTGGATGGTCTGGAGGTGGCTCAGGAGTTGTTTGGTGGTTCTGTTGTAAAGAACCTTTCCATAGTCAATTTGGCTGACGATGAGGGACTGGGTGATTGTCTTCCTGGATGAGACAGGGACCCATTGGAAGATCTTTCAGAGCATGTGGAGGGTGAGGAAGCAGGCAGAGGAGACAGCATTGATCTGTTGTTTCATGGTCAGATTGGTGTAAAGGGTGATTCTGAGGTTGTGTGCACGGTCAGTGGTGGAGGGAGAGGGGCATGAGGGTGGAGGGCCACCATGTGTCATCCCAGAGGACGGACTTCTTCCTGAAAATCATAGCCTCTGTCTTTTTCGAGTTGAGTTTGAGGCAGTTGGCCTTCATCCAGGTGGTGATGTCGGTCATGGTGTTTTGGAATTTGCTTTGAATGGTGCCGACATCTTCTGTGAGGGATAGGGCGAACTGGGTGTTGTTGGCATAGTAGATGATGTTGAATCTGTAGGTGCAGGTGACAAAGGCCAGTGGCATTATGAAGAGGGTTGGGCTGAAGTGGGATCCTTGGGGGATGCCACATATGATGTCCTTAGGTGCGGAGGAGAAGGGTGGAATGTAGATTGTCTTGGTTCAGCCAGGGAGGAAGGAGCGAATCCAAGTGAGTGTGTTGCCCTGGATGCCCAGGTGGGTGAGTCTGGTAGGTGACTAGGGTGTGGTGGGAGATTGTGTTGAACGTAGCTTATAGGTTGAGGAGGATGAAGGCCGTTGTTCCTCCTCGGTCGAGAAGGCATCTGATGTAATCGATTGCTGCAATCAGGGTGGTCTCGGTGCTGTTATTGGGTTGGGATCATGATTGGGAGTGGTCAAGCAGTTTTTTTCCTTCGAGGTAGTCTGTCATCTGGCGGTTAATGGCCTTTCCCAAGACTGAGGCGGAGAAGGGTAGTAGAAAGATTGGTCGGTAGTTTTTTAGTTTGTTGTGGTTAGCTGGGGGTTTCTTCAGGAGGGGCTTGACCTCAGCGTGTCTCCAGGCATTAGGTATGGTGGCTGATGTGATGGAGATATTGAGGAGTTCTGTGAGGGGACCTTCAATTACCTCTCTTCCTAGCTAGTAGATCAGTGCTTGCAGGGATCCGAAGGGGATCTAGCGTGTATGGAGTTCATGATGGAGATGGTGTCTTCGGTAGAGAGCTGCTTCCAGTCAGTGGTCTGGTGGGAGCAGTAGGTATTGGTTTAGGAGCGGCGGTGGTTAGGTTCGGTGGGTTGGGGGTCGAAGTTACTGTAGATGTCGGAGATTTTGTTGTGAAAGTATTCAGTAAGAGTGTTGAGAGGGCTTGGGGGCGGATCAAGAGGTTCTCTGAGGTGGAGGCGCAGGAGAATTCTCTGATGATGCTGAAGAGTTCCTTTGTGCGGTTGGTGCTTGTCTCGGTGTGGGTGTTGAAGGCTTCTTTCTTAATTTCTCTGAGACTGTGGTGGTAACCTTGAGGGAGGATCTGTGGGAGTCAAGGATGTTGAGGGTCTGGTGAGAATGCCAGTGTCTCTAGTTTCTTGCAGTGTTACTTGACGATCAGTAGCTCAAGCGTGAATCATCTGGCGTGCTTGGCTGGTCTACTGGTGGTGGACTTCTTCAGGGGAGCAATGGTGTCAGTGGCTGCGGAAATCCGCCAGGAGAATTTTGAACATCTAGTTTGGGGTGTTCGTGGGGATGGGACTAGCTTCTTTGAGGGCAGTGGTCAAAGGGGTTTGTTACTTTGCCCTGGTTGCTGTGAGGAGGGGCCGGGGCTCTTTATGGGGTCTCTTGAGGGCTATTGATGGTGAAGTTGACAAGGATGTGGTTGGTCCAGATCAGTTCTGTAGTGTTGGAGAATTTGACTCTGTTGAAGGTGGAGAAAATAGGGTCCAGGCTGTGTCCACCTCTGTGCGTAGGGGTGGAGACCAGTTGTGAGAGGTCAATGATGCTCATGTTCTTGAGAAGCGTAATGGAATTGGTGTTGTCAGGACTTTCTAGGTGGAAGGTCAGGTCCTCTAGGAGGATGTAGTGTTTGGAATCGATAGTCAAGAGGGCGATGAAGTCTGGGATGGAGCTGCAGAGCATGGGTTGCAAAGGGGAGGTCTGTAGGCGAGGGTACCCCTAATGGTGGTAATTGCGTCAGGCTTGATCTTGAAGTTGAGGTTTTCCATGATAGGTGTAGTATCATCATCAGAGGTGGTGCAATTGAGGGAGTCCTTGTGGATGATGACAATGCATCTGCCGTGTTTGTGGGGGGAGGACCAGGTGGATCTTCTTGTATCTTGGAGGTGTCACTGTGGTGATATCGGGTGTCGATACGGGGGTGAGACATATTTTGGTTATGAACATCACGTCAGGGTCGACTGGTTATGGTGTCCCAGATTTCCATGGCGTGCTTCAAGAGGGATCTCACACTGAGGAGGGTGCAGTGGAGCTGGGGCTTGAGGCAAGATGATTGCTGGGTGGTGCTCATGAAGGGTGCTTAGGTCGCAGGAGAAGTGGCAGTGGTGGCAGGTGAAGTGTCCTTCCGTGGTGCACGGACAGGTGGCTTTGCAGTTGGTGTCAGGGGTCATGAGTTCAAGGTTTAGGATCTCGTCAGACTGGGCTGTAGATTCAGGGATCCTGGCCATGGGCACAGTCCAGACTCGGACGAGCACAGGCAGGCTTGCCTTTGCGCAGTTGCCAGGCGTCCCCGCTGCAGCCTCCATTAAGTAGCCCAGGAAGGGGGGTGGGTCAGTTTTGGCAGCAGGAGGGCAGGGTGGTAAGCGGTGATTCAGTGAGAGCCAGTAGAGGATAGGCGAGGGCAAGGTCGGGCAGCAGCGAGGGGAGCAGGCGTTCTTAGAAAAAGAAAAACCCAGGAATAAGCAGAGAATGGGATAGTACAACACACACTAAATTAACACAACAAATGCCCAAAATACAGAGACTAACCGATCCACAATAGGGACAAAAATTAACATACCCAAGAAATTACAGCAGTGCATGCCATCAGAAGGAACTCAGGGCAGTGGGGGCACAAATCGGTATACTGCACGGCTGGAGGACTGGGAGTTGTTCCTTCCAGCTGCATCAGTGGGGGGAGTGGTGACCAGACGCTAAGGAGATCTTGGGCAACTCCAAACAGCATACAAGCATAGGAGCCTGTTCCACAAAGCCTTGTATTTGAATTTGTGTGCTTCCCTCTAGCATTAGGTATGACATTCACATGAATTTCCAGGAATAAAATGCATTTACTTGTGAGTTCCATAAGTAAGTAGCACCTTTTTACTCCTGGAACTGTTCACAGAAAACGCTGTGTGAATCATGCCTATATATTCCGGTATAACCCAAATACAAGACAGGATTAAGAAACAATTGTTTATTGAAAAAAAACATATGGATTGAGAAATGGCTGTATATAGGCTTGCTGTGTATGCCGAAGAAGGAGTGGTTTGCTGGAGGTAACTGCAGTGATCCTGCATTTACTCAATGAGATATGGCAGGTCCAGCCCTTTATGCTGCAAAGGCTTAGAGTCTATTGCAACTGGGAAAGTGATGAAACAGAATCATATAAATGTAGACCATAGATAAGAGTCTCTGCCACATTCTGGAGAACATGGAATTAAGAAACACATTGCATATATAAATAACACCATAAATGCTGAAAAAATATTAAACTCATAAAAGATATTAATTCATGTGAAAGAAATATAAATATATATATATAGATATATATATTTCTTTCACATGAATTAATAACTTTTATGAGTTTAATATTTTTTTAGCATTCATGGTGTTAGATATATATATATATATATATATATATATATATATATATATATATATATATATATATATATATTCACTGAAAAAACCATAGGTTATAGACCATATATAGTTAGGAATTAGCATTTACAAAACCTTATTTTACTCACACAAAACCATTGAAATTCCATATATAGTTAGTTGCACTAACTATATATCGCGCACCCGCAATCCACTGCTGATGATGTCACATATTACATCATTCATGACATGGTCAGTGACATCACTGATGACATCACTGATGACATCTCAAATGACATCACTGATGACATCACTGATGACAACATCCAGTGACTGTATGTTTCTGTAAAGTTA
Source organism: Lissotriton helveticus (assembly GCF_964261635.1). Lineage (NCBI taxonomy): Eukaryota > Metazoa > Chordata > Amphibia > Caudata > Salamandridae > Lissotriton > Lissotriton helveticus. The sequence goes on from NC_136067.1 coordinate 916,513,159, forward strand.
AAATGTGTCTTACATATTGAAGAATGAGTGGAAGTATAAGTGTCTGGACAAAGGATTTAGTAGGTGCATGACTGAATGTATGAGTGAGTGATTAAATGTGTCTCACTGAGTGCATGGGTTAGTGACTAAACTGTCTTAATTTGTGCATCATTATGTCTGTTGTTCTGTAAACTGCTGCATGTGTTGATCAGTAGCTATATGATTAACTATATGGGTTACTGATTGATTGTCCAAGTATTTGTATGGGAGACTGAGTGTGTGTGTGGCTGGCTGGGAGGTGTGTGACTCTGTGCAGATCAATGTGTACTTGTATCAATGATTGTATAAGAAGGTAAGTATGTGTTAGTATATGTTTGAAAATGTAAGGTGCTCTATGTTTAACTGTATAGACAAGAAAATGGAAGTGTCATTGATTCTTTATAGGACTGACTAGGTGTGTGAGTAACTCCATGGATGAGTGGCAGACTGTGAGTGTCTGTATAGGTGTATGAGTGCATATGATAGTGTTGTAAAGATGAGTGATTGTATGTATGAATGATTGTATGGGTGAATGAGTGAATGTGTGTGTAGACATAGGAATCAGTGAGTGCGTATGTAGTAACTAGTATTGGTGTGTCAATGGTTTCAAAAATTATACTCTGTATTTAACACTGGGTGAAACAGAGGTTATATTAAAATGTGAGGAGATGCATTGTTATGTCACATGAATGATATCATCAGTGATGTGGTCATTGATGTCAAATGAGATGTCATCAGTGATGTCATTTGAGATGTCATCAGTGATGTCATCAGTGATGTCACTGACCATGTCATGAATGATGTAATATGTGACATCATCAGCAGTGGATTGCGGGTGCGCGATATATAGTTAGTGCAACTAACTATATATGGAATTTCAATGGTTTTGTGTGAGTAAAATAAGGTTTTGTAAATGCTAATTCCTAACTATATATGGTCTATAACCTATGTTTTTTTCTGTGAATTTTCAAGGTTTTGTAAATGCTAATTCCTAACTATATATGGTCTATAACCTATGGTTTTTTCAGTGAATTTCATTGGTTTTTTAACAGCTAATATCTGTAGCTGTAAAATGTATTCTTCTTTAAATCCAAAAATATATTTTATATGTTTATGAATAATTTTTTTTTTAAATATTTTTTTTTCTTCGTTCCCGCTTCGCGAATCGGGAAGCTTCCCGTTAGCTGACCTTGATGCCGCGAAATAGACCGCGAGCCGGTAAACGTTTCTTTACCGCAACTGCCGCGTTAGAAAACAACATCGTGACGCCTCCCGTCCGCATGACGTTTCACGTTGTCGCGTGATACGTCATATGACGTGCTACGTTAGCGAACTGGTACGCGAAGCGAGTCGCAAAGCGCAGGTTTCTGGAAGCAAACCGGGAGGCCCTGCAAAGCGCTTAACGTAAACACAGCAGGTCATGTGACTTGGTAATAACACTTTTCATTGGTTCATTTCACTTTTGGTTTCCTAATGATGTAAGACTAGGTCATATAATCTAAAATGAACACTTTTCATTGGTTGAGAACTCTTGTTTTTCCCAAATGATGAAAATCCCTCCTTCTTTCCTCACTCTGACTTTCATCATTGTGAGAGAAAGACCCTTTGTTACCAGTGAGCAATGGCTTCTTTAGTAGCTTCAGCTGGTGCTTCCCCACCACCTCCACCACATCCAAGGAAGAGTGGACCACCTGCTCAAGTTATAATTCAACAAGAAGAGGAAGAAGAGGAACAGGACGACGAGCACGAAGAGAGGCAGTTTTTGCCTGAGGAGCCCAGGACGTCTACCGGAAAGAAAACTTCATTTGGCAATTTTTTTAAATTCCCAAAGGTCAGAAAAAAGTAAATGCAAGATACGTAACTTGCCTTATATGTCAAGATAGACTGTCCAGAGGGACCGAGAAAAAATACAGTTTCGGAAACTACACAATGCATCGCCATATGACTAGGTGGCATCCTAACAACTACAGTGCTGCACAGTTTCGGAACGACCTAGATAATCTCCCTATTATGGCCAGAAGATCTGTTGTACCGGAAGTAACGGGACCAGAGGGCAGGGAGATGGTGCCAAATATACAAATGAGATTTGGTGAAGTAAAACACGTCTGCGTACATTGCGATGGATTCATTTGCTACGGAGAAAGAAGCATCACTCTGATCAACAGAGCTATTGACTATCATATGCAAGTTTGTACGAAACGCCCAAAATAATAAATACTTTTTTTTTGTTTTGTTGCTCCTGTTGAGCCCTTTACAATGAATCGTTTTCATTGCCCCCTCCAAGAAAAACCCCAAAAAATATAAAACTGTTCAGAAAAATTCAAAAAAAGTAAAAAAATGTTCAGAAAAATAATAAAAAAAATATAAAACAACAAAAACAATAAAAAAAAGTTCTTTTCAGAACTACCTCCCCGTTATTAAAAAATTGGTACAATATTTGGAACTGTGCCAACCTCTATTTCTCGTAGTTCGCTTCCCAGTTCGCTCGCCGGTACGCGAACCGGAAGTGAACCAAACATTTTTTTTAAAAAAAAGAACAGTAAGTATAAGGGAAGGAAACAGACACTTATGTTAAAAGAAAGACAGCTATAAGGGAGTAAACTAGAGATACTATTACCCGTAATCCACTGCTGATGATGTCACATATTACATCATTCATGACATGCTCAGTGACATCATCAGCAGAGGATTGCGGGTTTTTTGGCAACGTGCCTTATCCACGGTTTAATAACGCTGCCTTTTGCTTTATATAAGTTTTCAAATTGTATGAAATATATACCAATAGGTCGTTATGAACCTTTAGGTAGTGCTTTTCTTCATGAGGTCTGGTCGCTTCCATACACATACAGATGTTTCAAAGATGATCAAGAAGTTTATCTGAATGGAGAGGAATGCACTGAGACGCCACATCATTCACTAATGTGTAGGCACATACAGTTACACGGTTCATGCAACAAACACCGACCAAATATGGCTTGCGTGTTGCAAGGCACGCCAGTTCCTGCTATCATCCCCACGTCAAGTTGTTGGAAAATGGTAGTTATTTGATGCTCAATAATGAAGATTGTTCTGGGTTAATTAAAAGTATTCCTTTTATCGTAACAGTAAGTGAACGGGTTATTTGCTGCAGAAATGTTCTTTTTCCTCCCACACATGAACATAGGGAGTTTTCAATCTCGCCACAAATACCAACCTTGGGAGCAGATTTCAACGGCATGGCAAGAATAAGAGCTCTTTTGTCTCAGAGAGAGGTGGCCTTGAGTTCGGCCCGTGAAACTTTCGTGCTTCACATAGCGAACACCCGTACAGAGGTGCAGACCCTTTTCAATACAGATTTGCCTTTCCATTTCAGCAAGATGGTTCGGACTATCTTTAACGCGTCCTCCACAAAGGCCCTGGCGCACTTTTTTAAAGTTGTTACCAGTGGTCTCGTGACTTCATTTGAGAAAATCTTTGGAGTCATCCCTGCTTTCTTTCATTCTATTTTTTCCACTCTGCTTCGTGGATTCCCATTTTTACTTGCATTACCAGCGGACGCTCTTGTGCTTTTTTACATTTTTAAATATGGATGTCCCTCCTGTGCAAGCTCCCGCCCTGCAGCTGCTGACACTGTTCCGCAATCGCATGCTAGAATATTATGGCACAATGCCGTTGGCGATATTAAGCACGGCATATGGATTATCTTTTCGATTCTCCTACTTCACCTGTGTCCAGCCTGTATTTCACTGCCTGACCTGTGATTTCGATTGGGCCATTGATTTGTGTCTCTGCGGACCGGTTTCTCCTGACGTCGACTTTAATCAGCTGATGACTCCTATCATTACTCACGAGTTGGTTTGTCCTGGCGAAAGGATTATGGCTGTGGCATTGATGCATGGACTAATTGGTCCCTGGAATTTACTGGCGGCAACACAGTCTTTCTTGGAACAGAGCTTTCTTGAAAACCCACGAGCTGTCCTCTGATGGTGATAGAGGATCCGGTGCTGGGAGAGCACGTATGTTCTTTTCCGCTTTTAAATTGGATGGCTGAACTCTTTTCGGATGAAGACGGTGACTTCCTATTGGAGGCTGTTGCAGCTTATTTTGCATACACAGTTATGTCATAGACCTTTTTCATGTTTGATATGCTGAGTACTAGCATTTCATTGACAATTCATTGACTTATTTGTCAAGTTTTTATTATTTAGCTTGCCTATTGGCTTAAGACTCGATAAAGTACTTGGCTGTTTTATTTTTCTTTAGCATTAAATTTTCCTAGTTTTTAATGCTTTACCTTGCGGACCGTCCACATATAAACTTGCAATCTGCTCTCATGAGATGGCACTTCTATTATCTTATTCAGTTCGTTTCCGGATCATGGGGAGGTGTCATCTAGGTCCTGGATATCTTTACACCGTGTTAAGTTAGCATGGGCTCATTACCGGTTTAAACACCATTTTTCCTTTTTTGCAACTTCTGCACACGACACTTAGTTGTTGCTTTAGCTTTCAACCTAGTAGTTCATCGTGGTTTACATGAGAATAATATGTTCTTGCTCTACTATCTGCTTTGCTTGTTAAACTATATCTGTACAGCGAGTGCTGAAGTTTCAAGAACAACACGATACAGAATTGTTATGAGGTCTGATCTCCACGACTTCATACTCATAACATAAGTGCAACTTCTGACAATTCTGGGCATGAGGCGGGTTTTATATTGCTTTGCCGAACACACATACACAACAGTTGATGCGGTTCACATGAAGAGAGAGCTGGTGTATGCTGATGTGATTCCTTCAAATCTAAGACACTAAAGTATGGGCACGCCCTAAACCAACACAAAGAGACCTTCTTAGCAAATAATATAATATGTGTATTAGGGAGGGTGAGATATAAGCAGCCGCGGGCCGTGGAGGGAGTTACGGTGGGGCAGGGAGGCGGGGAGGGGGAGGGGCAGGGTGGAGCCCTCTCCACCCTGCCCCTCCCCCTCCCCGCCTCCCTGCCCCACCGTAACTCCCTCCACGGCCCGCGGCTGCTTATAAGTGTTGCTAACTCTTATTCATTTACAGCATGTTAACATACTGTCACCATTCGCTTTTTATGTACTAGTAACTATGCTGGTAATTTTGCTACTGATAATATGTGTACTTGTATTATCTAAGATACTACGCCTGAGAAGACGGCATTAGTAAATAAACATTTCAAATACACATGTGTTCTTCTTAACTCCATGTTCTGGTTTCTAAGAAATATATAACGACCGACTGTTCATGAGTTCCACGTATCCTGAGGTACTATAAGTTCATATTCTGGATTGTCTAAACATTGAGAGTTTGTTATATCCAATGTGACACTGTACCTAGCTTGCTAAGGGGTTTTGATTACTAAGGTGAGTTTTGGGACACCCTAATTCGCCGAGGTTCCAATCCTCTGTCCACAGTTCTGTGTGAGAACAGAAACCCTGCAACAGGGGCACCCCTGAGCCTTGCTGGAGCTTCATCACACTTGCGATACAACTCCAGCAATGCGCCACCTTTACGGCACAGATACGTCACGCATCTGTGCTGTTTTTGCCCCATGATGCGCCGCATTGTAAATGCAGCACACCATAGGTGACGGAACAGCGGCACAGAATGACTAACACATCCCTGGTGATGCGCCAGTCATCATAAATCTATCCCTATGCTTCTTATCTTGTTAGAGATGAACCGCCATATGTATCATCAAAGTTTTTTGCATTTCCTAAATAGCGAACTTTAAGGAATAAATAGCGATTCTTTACCATTCCTAGTTTGCGATGACCTATTTGCTAATTACAAATTACCCATTCATTTCCATGCAGCAGGAGGCCCATAGGAATGAAGGTGCAATTTGCGATTAGCAATTACCTCATCGCAAATTACGAATTTTTCCGAGGGTGCAGGGGTGTCTCAAGAACACCCTGCTGCACCCCCGAAAAAGAAATTTGGGGGCATATGGCGCACATAAATTTTGAAAACATTCCTTTACCTCAAAAACGATTTTCTTTTTTTTAATATATTCATACTTTGAGTTTCAAAACAGTCTCAGAAACACACCAATTTGTCTTCAGCAGAGCAAAAGGTATGCACTCCAGAGTCTGCAGCTATCAAAAGCACAGAAATGCTGTAATTCCTCACACATATCTCTCATGTCACACCAATCAAAACTCTTCCCTCACTTTTTTTCAAAGCAAAACCCTGCCCCCTCTCTGCTTTTTCTGCATAGCAACCACCTCTTGCAAGACCTCTGGTGTTTCCAAGTTCACACAACAATGTTGCAATTGAACTCTGAACTCTCAGTGCACCTGCATATCCAGAGCATTCTTTCATTTAATGATTTTTTCTTCGCCACTCAAAATACATCTTTCAACGAACTCATCCATGCACACTAACTTTCTGTTTTCAGCAATCAAAATCCACCAATCACTCTTACTGCTTCATTAACACAGAAACTCCTCAGTTTTTTTCATTTTACACTCTCATTTTTTCAACTGCCATTTCATTGCCACACTTCATCTGACTGCAGGAGAACCTTCTCTCGCCATGTTTTCTGTCTGGATTGTTGGACATAGTTATATCTATTGGGCTCAAAGGTACGCTGAAAACAGGAATTTACCTAACCTCAATTTACAAGATGTGGAAATTAAGTGGTTTGGCCACAGAGGATTAAAATGTCACCAATTCATACCATTGGTGAAAACCTTTATGCATTTGCCAAAACCTGACCTGTTAATTGTGCACTGTGGAGGTAATGATTTGGGCACTTTGACTGGGGTAGGTCTGGAAATGCTTTTAAAGGACACCTTTGAGCAATTGATGGCACTTTTTCCTCAGACTGCCTTGGTATATTCAAATATATGCCAAAGACAAAAATGGAGGTGGTCGAACCAATTTTGTCCACAAATTGAGAAATCGAGGAAGCATGTAAACAAATCTGTTTCAGCTTACATGAGAGACCATGGAATGGGCTCCCTGTACAACAATAACTTGCGTTACTACATGCAAGATATCTACAGAGGAGATGGAGTTCACTTCTCAGATGAGGGCAACAGAATTTTCACTCTGAATTTAAGACTGTGCATTGGTACCTACTTATAAGTACCTAAATGTACCATAAACCCAAAAGCTCTTCTCAGAGCTACCCTACATCTGATCACTCACAATTATTATTTTACTCTAACTTTTTTCACTAATTTTCAAGAAAGTACGCTCCCCAGAACGCTTCCCGGTTCGCGAACCGGGCGCACTCCACGCAAAAAAACTAAAAAAACGGTATATTTTTTTTTTGCCCTGCGAGACCCTTTCAAAGCCTCCACATCAAACCTAGGGGGTCAGGGACGATCTACTATGCCCCCTTATGGTCATTGCCCCTTCGCTTTGGCCTCCTCTTGTCTCTCGATCCTACCGAGAGACAAGATGGCGGCCGCTACGGACTGTTTGGAATGTTTACAGATGCCGAAGAACCAATCAGCTTCGCAAACCTCCGTAACGCGAAAAGTACGCGAAGCGGAGCGCTGTTACAGATATATATCTTTTTTTGAACGTTAATTTCTCAAAATCCACTGGAGCACATATATTGAGAGCTAGCAAAGGCACATCGGGCTACCAGTCCCTAATATTTTACCAAGTTTCGTGCAAATCCATTCAGCCGTTCGATTATTATTATTATTTTTTTTTTTGCCCCGCGGGGCCCTTTTAAAACCTCCACATCAAACCTAGGGGGTCAGCGAGGATCTACTATGCCCCCTTATGGTCATTTGCCCCTTCGCTTTGGCCTCCTCTTCTCTCTCGATCCTACCGAGAGACAAGATGGCGGCCGCTACGGACTGTTTGGAATGTTTACAGACGCCGGAGAACCAATCAGCTTCGCTTCACAAAGCTCCGTTGCGCGAAAAGTACGCGTACTGGAGCGCTGCCCGGTCCGCTGTTACAGATATATATCTTTTTTTAAACGTTAATTTCTCAAAATCCACTGTAGCACATATATTGAGACCTACACAGGCACATCGGGCTACCAGTCCCTACAATTTTGCCAAGTTTCGTGCAAATCCATTCAGCCGTTCGGGCTAAAAGTGAGGCCAACCGCCCTATGGAAAACTCAATGTTAAAAACACGTTTTGGGACCCCCCTTTTTTCTCGGCCCCCCCTTGACAAACCCCCCCCAAATTTTCAAGGGCTGCTCAGAAACAAAATGTGCCATTTTCCTGAAAATTTCAGCCAATTCCGTCCACAAACGCCAAAGTTATTAGACATAGAATTTTCAAAAATCCCATAGAGAAAAAATCCTAACTATATATACCTACTGGCGACCGCCAGTAGGTAATATATATATATGAAACGAAACTCCTCTCTAAGTTGAAAGAAGCAGAAGCCACTAGGGGATTTGAAGACAACACCTTTATTTCGTGGGTTTGGCGTATGCATTTCGGCCTCATCAGGCCTCGTCAGCGCCGTGGTGTAACAGGGGAAATTCATGCGCTATGCGTTTAAAAGTATAATGCTGCAAACCGGTTGGTGCAGTGTCCGCTCCGCCCCTCTGCAGGTGATTTCACTTGATGATCCAGGTCCTTGCTCAATCCAGGACTTCAAAACCCAGGATGCACCAATGGTATCCAGGTAAGTGCTGCCGAGGGTATGCGGGTAGCTAAGTGCCGTGCACAACGCTGAAAAAATCCCCGTAGAAAATGAAAAATGTCACTCTAGTCCCCTTTATCCTTCAACCTGCAGCACGAATGTCCATTAGGCGGGGGCAGGAAGAAATGCAACCCACCCAGGCTGAGGTTAATAACCTCGTTGCACCGCTGTAGTTCAAAACGCGCTGGTAGGTAAGCCTGGCGTTTTCAATAGTTTGAAGAAACAAGTACTTCGGAGAGAAGCAGGAACCAGAACCTCCAGGCCAGCTTATGAAGGATGAGCCACTGAGCGCGCCTCTGGAAAAGCGTGTGAATGAATATGAAACGAAACTCCTCTCAAAGTTGAAAGAAGCAGAAGCCACTAGGGGATTTGAAGACAACACCTTTATTTCGTGGGTTTGGCGTATGCATTTCGGCCTCATCAGGCCTCGTCAGCGCCGTGGTGTAACAGGGGAAATTCATGCGCTATGCGTTTAAAAGTATAATGCTGCAAACCGGTTGGTGCAGTGTCCGCTCCGCCCCTCTGCAGGTGATTTCACTTGATGATCCAGGTCCTTGCTCAATCCAGGACTTCAAAACCCAGGATGCACCAATGGTATCCAGGTAAGTGCTGCCGAGGGTATGCGGGTAGCTAAGTGCCGTGCACAACGCTGAAAAAATCCCCGTAGAAAATGAAAAATGTCACTCTAGTCCCCTTTATCCTTCAACCTGCAGCACGAATGTCCATTAGGCGGGGGCAGGAAGAAATGCAACCCACCCGGGCTGAGGTTAATAACCTCGTTGCACCGCTGTAGTTCAAAACGCGCTGGTAGGTGAGCCTGCCGTTTTCAATAGCTTGAAGAAACAAGTACTTCGGAGAGAAGCAGGAACCAGAACCTCCAGGCCAGCTTATGAAGGATGAGCCACTGAGCGCGCCTCTGGAAAAGCGCGTGAATGAATATGAAACGAAACTCCTCTCAAAGTTGAAAGAAGCAGAAGCCACTAGGGGATTTGAAGACAACACCTTTATTTCGTGGGTTTGGCGTATGCATTTCGGCCTCATCAGGCCTCGTCAGCGCCGTGGTGTAACAGGGGAAATTCATGCGCTATGCGTTTAAAAGTATAATGCTGCAAACCGGTTGGTGCAGTGTCCGCTCCGCCCCTCTGCAGGTGATTTCACTTGATGATCCAGGTCCTTGCTCAATCCAGGACTTCAAAACCCAGGATGCACCAATGGTATCCAGGTAAGTGCTGCCGAGGGTATGCGGGTAGCTAAGTGCCGTGCACAACGCTGAAAAAATCCCCGTAGAAAATGAAAAATGTCACTCTAGTCCCCTTTATCCTTCAACCTGCAGCACGAATGTCCATTAGGCGGGGGCAGGAAGAAATGCAACCCACCCAGGCTGAGGTTAATAACCTCGTTGCACCGCTGTAGTTCAAAACGCGCTGGTAGGTGAGCCTGGCGTTTTCAATAGCTTGAAGAAACAAGTACTTCGGAGAGAAGCAGGAACCAGAACCTCCAGGCCAGCTTATGAAGGATGAGCCACTGAGCGCGCCTCTGGAAAAGCGCGTGAATGAATATGAAACGAAACTCCTCTCAAAGTTGAAAGAAGCAGAAGCCACTAGGGGATTTGAAGACAACACCTTTATTTCGTGGGTTTGGCGTATGCATTTCGGCCTCATCAGGCCTCGTCAGCGCCGTGGTGTAACAGGGGAAATTCATGCGCTATGCGTTTAAAAGTATAATGCTGCAAACCGGTTGGTGCAGTGTCCGGTCCGCCCCTCTGCAGGTGATTTCACTTGATGATCCAGGTCCTTGCTCAATCCAGGACTTCAAAACCCAGGATGCACCAATGGTATCCAGGTAAGTGCTGCCGAGGGTATGCGGGTAGCTAAGTGCCGTGCACAACGCTGAAAAAATCCCCGTAGAAAATGAAAAATGTCACTCTAGTCCCCTTTATCCTTCAACCTGCAGCACGAATGTCCATTAGGCGGGGGCAGGAAGAAATGCAACCCACCCAGGCTGAGGTTAATAACCTCATTGCACCGCTGTAGTCCAAAACGCGCTGGTAGGTGAGCCTGGCGTTTTCAATAGCTTGAAGAAACAAGTACTTCGGAGAGAAGCAGGAACCAGAACCTCCAGGCCAGCTTATGAAGGATGAGCCACTGAGCGTGCCTCTGGAAAAGCGCGTGAATGAATATGAAACGAAACTCCTCTCAAAGTTGAAAGAAGCAGAAGCCACTAGGGGATTTGAAGACAACACCTTTATTTCGTGGGTTTGGCGTATGCATTTCGGCCTCATCAGGCCTCGTCAGCGCCGTGGTGTAACAGGGGAAATTCATGCGCTATGCGTTTAAAAGTATAATGCTGCAAACCGGTTGGTGCAGTGTCCGCTCCGCCCCTCTGCAGGTGATTTCACTTGATGATCCAGGTCCTTGCTCAATCCAGGACTTCAAAACCCAGGATGCACCAATGGTATCCAGGTAAGTGCTGCCGAGGGTATGCGGGTAGCTAAGTGCCGTGCACAACGCTGAAAAAATCCCCGTAGAAAATGAAAAATGTCACTCTAGTCCCCTTTATCCTTCAACCTGCAGCACGAATGTCCATTAGGCGGGGGCAGGAAGAAATGCAACCCACCCAGGCTGAGGTTAATAACCTTGTTGCACCGCTGTAGTTCAAAACGCGCTGGTAGGTGAGCCTGGCGTTTTCAATAGCTTGAAGAAACAAGTACTTCGGAGAGAAGCAGGAACCAGAACCTCCAGGCCAGCTTATGAAGGATGAGCCACTGAGCGCGCCTCTGGAAAAGCGCGTGAATGAATATGAAACGAAACTCCTCTCAAAGTTGAAAGAAGCAGAAGCCACTAGGGGATTTGAAGACAACACCTTTATTTCGTGGGTTTGGCGTATGCATTTCGGCCTCATCAGGCCTCGTCAGCGCCGTGGTGTAACAGGGGAAATTCATGCGCTATGCGTTTAAAAGTATAATGCTGCAAACCGGTTGGTGCAGTGTCCGGTCCGCCCCTCTGCAGGTGATTTCACTTGATGATCCAGGTCCTTGCTCAATCCAGGACTTCAAAACCCAGGATGCACCAATGGTATCCAGGTAAGTGCTGCCGAGGGTATGCGGGTAGCTAAGTGCCGTGCACAACGCTGAAAAAATCCCCGTAGAAAATGAAAAATGTCACTCTAGTCCCCTTTATCCTTCAACCTGCAGCACGAATGTCCATTAGGCGGGGGCAGGAAGAAATGCAACCCACCCAGGCTGAGGTTAATAACCTCGTTGCACCGCTGTAGTCCAAAACGCGCTGGTAGGTGAGCCTGGCGTTTTCAATAGCTTGAAGAAACAAGTACTTCGGAGAGAAGCAGGAACCAGAACCTCCAGGCCAGCTTATGAAGGATGAGCCACTGAGCGCGCCTCTGGAAAAGCGCGTGAATGAATATGAAACGAAACTCCTCTCAAAGTTGAAAGAAGCAGAAGCCACTAGGGGATTTGAAGACAACACCTTTATTTCGTGGGTTTGGCGTATGCATTTCGGCCTCATCAGGCCTCGTCAGCGCCGTGGTGTAACAGGGGAAATTCATGCGCTATGCGTTTAAAAGTATAATGCTGCAAACCGGTTGGTGCAGTGTCCGGTCCGCCCCTCTGCAGGTGAATTCACTTGATGATCCAGGTCCTTGCTCAATCCAGGACTTCAAAACCCAGGATGCACCAATGGTATCCAGGTAAGTGCTGCCGAGGGTATGCGGGTAGCTAAGTGCCGTGCACAACGCTGAAAAAATCCCCGTAGAAAATGAAAAATGTCACTCTAGTCCCCTTTATCCTTCAACCTGCAGCACGAATGTCCATTAGGCGGGGGCAGGAAGAAATGCAACCCACCCAGGCTGAGGTTAATAACCTCGTTGCACCGCTGTAGTCCAAAACGCGCTGGTAGGTGAGCCTGGCGTTTTCAATAGCTTGAAGAAACAAGTACTTCGGAGAGAAGCAGGAACCAGAACCTCCAGGCCAGCTTATGAAGGATGAGCCACTGAGCGCGCCTCTGGAAAAGCGCGTGAATGAATATGAAACGAAACTCCTCTCAAAGTTGAAAGAAGCAGAAGCCACTAGGGGATTTGAAGACAACACCTTTATTTCGTGGGTTTGGCGTATGCATTTCGGCCTCATCAGGCCTCGTCAGCGCCGTGGTGTAACAGGGGAAATTCATGCGCTATGCGTTTAAAAGTATAATGCTGCAAACCGGTTGGTGCAGTGTCCGCACCGCCCCTCTGCAGGTGATTTCACTTGATGATCCAGGTCCTTGCTCAATCCAGGACTTCAAAACCCAGGATGCACCAATGGTATCCAGGTAAGTGCTGCCGAGGGTATGCGGGTAGCTAAGTGCCGTGCACAACGCTGAAAAAATCCCCGTAGAAAATGAAAAATGTCACTCTAGTCCCCTTTATCCTTCAACCTGCAGCACGAATGTCCATTAGGCGGGGGCAGGAAGAAATGCAACCCACCCAGGCTGAGGTTAATAACCTCGTTGCACCGCTGCAGTTCAAAACGCGCTGGTAGGTGAGCCTGGTGTTTTCAATAGCTTGAAGAAACAAGTACTTCGGAGAGAAGCAGGAACCAGAACCTCCAGGCCAGCTTATGAAGGATGAGCCACTGAGCGCGCCTCTGGAAAAGCGCGTGAATGAATATGAAACGAAACTCCTCTCAAAGTTGAACGAAGCAGAAGCCACTAGGGGATTTGAAGACAACACCTTTATTTCGTGGGTTTGGCGTATGCATTTCGGCCTCATCAGGCCTCGTCAGCGCCGTGGTGTAACAGGGGAAATTCATGCGCTATGCGTTTAAAAGTATAATGCTGCAAACCGGTTGGTCCAGTGTCCGCTCCGCCCCTCTGCAGGTGATTTCACTTGATGATCCAGGTCCTTGCTCAATCCAGGACTTCAAAACCCAGGATGCACCAATGGTATCCAGGTAAGTGCTGCCGAGGGTATGCGGGTAGCTAAGTGCCGTGCACAACGCTGAAAAAATCCCCGTAGAAAATGAAAAATGTCACTCTAGTCCCCTTTATCCTTCAACCTGCAGCACGAATGTCCATTAGGCGGGGGCAGGAAGAAATGCAACCCACCCAGGCTGAGGTTAATAACCTCGTTGCACCGCTGTAGTTCAAAACGCGCTGGTAGGTGAGCCTGGCATTTTCAATAGCTTGAAGAAACAAGTACTTCGGAGAGAAGCAGGAACCAGAACCTCCAGGCCAGCTTATGAAGGATGAGCCACTGAGCGCGCCTCTGGAAAAGCGCGTGAATGAATATGAAACAAAACTCCTCTCAAAGTTGAAAGAAGCAGAAGCCACTAGGGGATTTGAAGACAACACCTTTATTTTGTGGGTTTGGCGTATGCATTTCGGCCTCATCAGGCCTCGTCAGCGCCGTGGTGTAACAGGGGAAATTCATGCGCTATGCGTTTAAAAGTATAATGCTGCAAACCGGTTGGTGCAGTGTCCGCTCCGCCCCTCTGCAGGTGATTTCACTTGATGATCCAGGTCCTTGCTCAATCCAGGACTTCAAAACCCAGGATGCACCAATGGTATCCAGGTAAGTGCTGCCGAGGGTATGCGGGTAGCTAAGTGCCGTGCACAACGCTGAAAAAATCCCCGTAGAAAATGAAAAATGTCACTCTAGTCCCCTTTATCCTTCAACCTGCAGCACGAATGTCCATTAGGCGGGGGCAGGAAGAAATGCAACCCACCCAGGCTGAGGTTAATAACCTCGTTGCACCGCTGTAGTTCAAAACGCGCTGGTAGGTGAGCCTGGCGTTTTCAATAGCTTGAAGAAACAAGTACTTCGGAGAGAAGCAGGAACCAGAACCTCCAGGCCAGCTTATGAAGGATGAGCCACTGAGCGCGCCTCTGGAAAAGCGCGTGAATGAATATGAAACGAAACTCCTCTCAAAGTTGAAAGAAGCAGAAGCCACTAGGGGATTTGAAGACAACACCTTTACTTCATTGTGTGCTCATAGTCAGTCAAAATTAATTGCCTGTCCCACGAATGGTCTCTCGCTCTAAGTGCAATTAAGATTAAAGCATACTCCACTTTACAATCAAACATTAATAGCAAAGGTGGTAGAATAAATAAGTGGGTAATGTACCCTATAGATACCTCAGCAATTAATTGGCCAGTGCCCAATATAGAACACAATTGTCTATTGCATTTCCATTGTTAACCTATTATCAATCTATATCATATTTGATTCTATACTGGTGGTTTTGATACACCAAATAGCCTTATCATATGCATGGTACGCTTAAGCAAGGTGTCGGCCCTACATCAATAGTGAATTACACTAAATAGAAATGATTCTGTACGTTAGTATGCTAATTTAGATTCTAATATACACACAATTCTTCAGAAATGTGTGATGTTCTTTGTTACTCAATTCCTTGGCGAGCACATGTCATCAACTGCTTGCGATTAAAGTGAATATAGTGAATTATGTCAATAAAGAAAGAAAAGAGGAGGGTAAATGAGGATAATGCTTGGGCCCATATCTGGGATGATCTGACCCAACACGCTAAGCCTAGCAGTATGGAGGGAACAGAAGCAGATTGCAAATGCAAAATACATCAGCTCAAAGATCCCACATAATCAATCCCCTATTGGCAAATTCAGCCACCTCACACCACCATCTAAAAAAAATGAATGATTTAAAACAGCTATGCTGATCAACAACAGTTCTGGAGACTCTGTGAAGTGACATTGCCCCAACCTATCATTTGTTACCTATATAGGTGGCAAGCTCCTCACCATAATTCATCCCATTCCGAATTTTAGTGTTAAACTTAATGATGTACTTGAATTCTGTGACTCGTAAGAGTTTTTAACGATCCCCTCCCCTGGGATGTGGCAGAATTCTGTCAATACCGAAACATTTGATCAAGTTTGCATTGATCTGGTGTTTTTCTCTGTAATGCCTGGCAACTGAATAGTTGTAATCTGCATTGCTCACTGCTCTCATATGTTGTAAAAATGCGAGTCTTTAACTGTAACTTTGTGAGTGTTCAGAGTCCTTAGTGTGTGACGTGTTGTTCTTGACGTGAAGGATGTCCTTTGGTTCCATGGTGCGTTTGGGTGGTTGACGCCATGACTGTTGTCGGGACCATGACTCGGTCAACTCACGGGATTGAACAGACGAGCCCTCTGGGTCAGAGAAGTCTCTTGTCGACTTCCAGGATCGGACAGACGTGCTCTCTGAACCAGAGAAGTTTCTAGCCATAAACGTGCCTTCTAGGTCAGAGAAGTCTTTTGTCGACTTCCAGGATCGAACGGACACGCTCTCTGAATCAGAGGAGTTTCTGGCCATACTCCTTTTGAAGCGTTCCTTTGAGGGTGTATCGGGTGCTGGATGTCTGAAATAAGTGGGCCTTGATGTGTTGTTCAGTGACTCAGGGTTGTCTTTGAAACGATTCTCCGGGCGCCTTCGTCGACTCGTCTTTGGCATTGTTTCATTCGAGAAGTTGTTCAGCAACCACGTGCTTGTTCTTTGTGTTTGCTCTTGAGATTTTCCATCTTTGTCTTTCTCACATGTCAACGACGTCTTCTCAGTTTCTTCGTTGTCCCCGGTGTCATTGATGCGTTGGTCTTTTCCTGTTCGTTGATGGGGAGGGTCGGTTCGTCTTATGCGACCTATTTCTTCTTCCCACTTGTTTGGCGCTCGGATACCCATGATGTGGGTGTGATGTGTTCTCCTGCTGGATGATGTTCCTTCAGACTCATCTTCACAACTTGACGAAAAGTGGTCCTGCGCTGACTTCCAGTTTTGACCATTTTGAGCTTTCCTACTATAGTTTGTCTTCCTTACTCTCTTGTTGTGTAAGTTGCCATCTTGTCCAGGGGTGCGATCTGTCCCACTTGACGCTCCCTCCTCGTCAGACTTTGAATGGCATCTTGAGGGTGACGAACTCCTTGAGGTTGTCCTTTGACTGATTGACTCGGAGTATTTCTTGTCACTGTGTCTCTCCCGTTGGCCAGACTTTGGATGATACCCTGAGAGTGAAGAACTCCTTGAGGTTGTCCTTTGACTGATTGACTCAGAGTATTCCTTGTCATTGTGTCTTTCCCGTTGTCTTTTCATTGGTCTGCCTTCCCTCTCTTTATTTATTGTTTTGTCTGTTTTCCGAGTTTCATCTGTCCGGGCGACTTGATAATTTGCCTTCAGACTCGGGTCCCTTGATTTGTTTCTTGCCTTGACGTGCATTCCAATTTCAGCCTTCCTGATTATTTCTTCTAGCGACCACTTTCCTCGCAAGATCTTGAGCTTTGTGTCGGGGTTTGCGCAGCCCTCAATTATCCGGAGTCGAACTGCGTCCTCGTTCGTAAAGGTGTTGAAGTGGCAGCCTTGCACCAGGTTTTGCAATCGAGAGATGAAGGTTGGCAATGGTTCACTTGGTTCCTGTCGAGCTGTGTTGAAAGCGATGCGCTCTTGATCCACTTCCGCTTGTGCGGAGAGACGGGCACATAGCTTTTCTTGGAGTCTTTTATAGATTTCTGTGTCCTCTTTGGAAAATGTTTCGATTGGGCATCGGCCCTCTGGACCCACCAAATGGAGGAGCAACGTTAGACATTTCCTCTCTCTTTGTTCACCATTGGCATCCAGGAAGTCACCCAATGTCGCCAGCCATCGGTTCTGTTCAAGACACAGACTCCAGGTATCATACTGCATTCCTGGGGGTGGTGCTCTGAAGCACGGGTTGCGTCGGTATGCTACTTCTTCCTTCGCCATGAGAAGAGGGTTCTGATTGGTTGTATTCAGGCGGGTTGCTCACTCGGCTTCTCGTAGTTGTTTTTGAGTTAATCCTCTTTGGTCAAGGCCTCGGGTCTGGTCATCTGCTGGGGCGTTACTAATCCTTGCAACCACCACCGTATGCGCCAGTGACTAGAACTTGGATTTCCTGCGTTCCGAGATGTCCACTACCCAGCCGAGCTGTGCCGGTCGCAGGGCTCCTTCTCCGCGGTGAGGCTAGTGCAAGTCCTTTAGTCACCTCCGTGTATGTTGTGCTTGTTTCCGGGACCGTCCTTCGCAGTCTTGCCTTCCTCTGAACCTCGTGCGGTTCTGTCCAGTAGCTCCTCCCCTTTACGCTCTTCGGTATGTGTTCACCATCACCTCTGGAGGTGCTCGTGCCGGTTCGCTGTTTCTCGCTAATGTGTGTTTGTTTGCTTTTCCAGTGCTTGTTGGTTTCTACTCGCCACTGCTTGTTTGTTGGTTCATGACAGTGCTTGTTTCCATCGATTGGCCAATGCTTGTTTATATGTTCTTATCAAGGCTTGGTTGTTCTTCGCCAATGTTCGTTTGGTTTCGGCCAATGCTTGTTTGGTCTTCCGGTGTCAATGCTTGTTTGTTTGCCAGTGCTTGTTTTATTTCTATCGCCAATGCTTGTTTTATTTCTATCGCCAATGCTTGTTTTTTGCCAATGCTTGTTTGTTCTCCGCCAGTGCTTGTTTCTGTTATGTTCGCCAATGCTTGTTGTTAAACTCAGCTCGCCTGACCTCAAAATGGCCGCCTACAGTTTGCACAGAGAGGATGTCCCAAAAGTTGCCTGACTCAAAGATGGCCGCCGTGGTTATCTGCAGGCACTACTTTCTCTCTCTTCATTCAACCTGATTCTTCACACGGGACTCACCGGCAGTTGCTTGCAGGGTCAGCATACTCCAGATTTGGCTCCCTCTGGTCACTGCTACAATCAGGTGAGGTTGGGGTGGGCTCCCGCCTTACTTTGCAGGGTCCTCGGCGGTGACTTGCCAAGTCTCACGCATCGGGGGTGAGGTGCCAAAGCTCACGCATCGGGGGTGAGGTTTTCCGACGTCGGACCTCACCCGGGCTCAAATTGCAGCGCGCTCAGCAGCGCTTAGCAGTAGACCTTCGTGGGGCGATCCACCCCAGGATTCACTCTTCTCTGGCCACTACAGTCTTCAGGTTGGGTTGGGGTAGGCTCCCAACTCACTTTCGGAGTTCCCGCTCTCCGGTGCCGACAGCGTGCCAAAGCTCACGCATCAGGCGGAGCTCGCGTTTTCGGCGCGAAGGCTTCTTCTTTTCTTGAGCGCTTCAGCGCTCGTGGTAGCGGCTCCCTCTGGGCTCCCACAATGACAGGAGGGGCAGGGTCACCTACTATTTATCTCTCCTTTGGCTGGCAGCATCACCTACAGCAGCAGACTTTCTCTTTTCGACGCTGCAGGGGACAGGGTGTCTTCTTGGGGTTCTGCACGCAGTGGGCTTGCTTATCCCATCCTCGTCGCCAGTTGTAGCATCCAGCTACAATAACTACAGACACGTGGGGTTACCTTAACTGGAGCTTTATTACACACTTCTTGCTCCTACCCTGTCCCTACTCTAACTGTCCTTGGTTCCTGTTCTCCGGCTCCTCCTGTTCCTGCTCCTTCCTCTGACTCCACCCCCCAACCACTAGACTGCATCCCACAATACTACACTGCCCACATCCTTTAATCCACATGGGCACTCCAGTACATAGATGGTGTAATCACTCATACATGTTATGAATATATTGATTTCTTTTTTTCTTTTTTTAGGCCTATCCTACATAGTAGCTGTTGTGATTGTTGCTATGTCTGCACGCTTTACAGGAATTACATTTCCAGAATCCCTTAGCAGGTCCCAGCCATGTAGTAGTGGTTGGCGTACTTTGATAACTATGAACTAAGTAATCTTTTAAGGACTTGGATTTCCTGTAGGTTATGGATGGTGTTTTCCCTACGCACGACCCAATTATGGGGTCAGATTCTAATAATCCCCAGTGTCGTCTCATAGTGCGTTTAATGTTATTGGACCTGATGTTATAGGTTGTAATTAGTCTAGGCGCCTCAGTACCACTCTTGGTTTTTGTTCTCGATGAGAAGAGGACTTCACTCCATGTGATGTTTCTGGCTTTTTTGCTAGCGGTTTCAATTACCTTATGTTTTTAGCCTCGTTGTCTAAATCTTTTAGCCATGATGTGTTGCTCTTTAAGAAAGCCACCTTCAGTACTGTTATTCATTTGCAGCCGAAGCAATTCTCCAAAGGGAATGCTATTGCACAAGGGAGCAGGATGATTACTATTCGCATGGAGCAAGGTGTTCCCGGCAGTCTCCTTGCAGAAAAGACTAGTCACTATTTGGACATCTTCTATGCGATTGGCTACATCCAAGAACTCACAGTACATGGGGCTAACGGAATGGGTGAAGGTCAGATTGGGATAATTTTTCCCCAACTCTTTAATAAAATTCTGTGCTAGATCTACCGGCATCCCATATCAGGAACAGGTCATCAATGTACCTGATCCAAATAGGGATGTGCTCTGTGAATCTTTCATTAGTTTCTACCCACATGATCTGTTCCTGCCACCAGCCCAGGAAAAGATTGGCAAGGCTGGGGGCAAAACATGTGTCCCAGATTTTCGGCGGTACAGTACTTTATCAAGGATAAAGATGTTTTCATTGAGACAGTAAAGCATCATTTTCTTCAACATGTGTGTGTGTTCCCAGAGAGAAATATGTCTCTCTCTGAGAAAGTACATACAAGCCTCAACACCCTTCTTGATCAATGCAGGTGTACAATAATAAAATAATGCATAATCAAACAGTAAAACACATAACTAATGATTACATATAAAAGTAATTTAAAAACAAAATGTTCATTCAGGGTGCAGAAGAACAATCAGGAAAACACAACACTTCAAAACCATATTTTAATTGATGTCTTAACTTTTTTGTCATTACCATTCAGGCCTGATTAATAAAGTGCAGGTTTCACTAGTTCAATAACATGTGTTAACAAAAGCATGAAATGTTCACATTCGAGGTGAGATAAAAAGGGTACTGGCCATGTACTTCTTAAGTGGGCCATTAGATGCTGCTTGACCGGCGACATCTAAAGTGCACAATATAATGATACAATTGGCTCAATTCATTAGCATCATTCTAGCATATGCAGAACATACTCAAGTACTGTAGACCGAAGTTAAAAGCCTGGAGAAAGTACTGCCAGCTATGGCAGACGTAGATATATTCAAGAGGAAATTATAATCAAGGCATCCAGGTTCCGATTCATATAATTAGCCAAAGTCCACCAGGATCCATCAGGGAGAAGAACACCAGCTTGAATAACAAGCGCTACTTACTTTTCATCTAAAACCCTGTGGATTCCCATAGCGTGTCGGCTGTCAGGGTTAGCAACACATGATTGTTATAGAAGAACCTCTTTCTCAGTCTGCCATGTAAAAAATAAGGAGATGTTAGAAACAGGGAATCCCGGTAGGCTAGGGCACGCGCCAGAGCCAGGCAGAAACCCCCAGTCTTGTCAGGGCGAGGGAGCTACACCCTGAGGATAACCCCTGCTCACCCCCTTGGTTGGCATGAGCAGTCAGGCCTATCCCAGAGGCAATGTGTAAAGCGTTTGCGCAACACACACACACATCAGCGACACACTAGGCACACTACAAAAGAGACTCCACACAAGGTTACATAAAAATAGCCTTTGTATTATAAAAACACATTAGAATCACAGACATATACACTGTGCCTACAGGCACCAGGACATTTATTTACAAGAGATTATGTACAGGGCAGCATCAATCAGGTCGCTGCCAAAACCATCACATAAGTACATGTAGTAAGTATAAAACAACCAGTAATAACTGCCCGTAGCTACTGGTAAAATAATGAACTTAGCATCCTTGCAATAGGCATAAACCACATTAGATCAGGCATGAACCTAATGACCTGACGCGAGGCGTCCCCCTAGCATGAATGCAACATTGTAAGGTATAAACAAATACAATGTGCAATAACCATAGGGTATAAATACCATTTGCATGAGGCATCATCCCATTAACACAAATCACATTAGGTCAGGTCTACACCTAGAAGATCATCACCTGATGTTAGGCATCCTCATAAGCCTAAATGTACATTATTAGGCATAAAACATGCTAGCATTAAGCATACCCCCTATAGGCATAAACATATGAAGCATCTCATTAGGCATCATCATCATGAGCATAAAGACATGAGGCATCATTATATAAGCATAAATCCCATTCGTGGTGGGCATAACCCCCAAACATCATGGCATGAGCATAAAACATAATCAGTAGGTCAGAAACAAGTGCCCACAACGTTGCAGCTGCCTGCTCCTGCAGTGCAGCTGTGACCGAGTTGAGCCCCACTCTGGGATTTAAAAGAAACAAATTAATGGTGGGCAAAATGAAAAACATTGCAGCGGCCCGCAAATGCGGTGCCGCTGTGTGTCCCCAAAAGAGTTTGGCACGTTGGAGTCCCCCTTTGGGACTCTAGAACTGGTTGTGCCCACAGGGAAAAAAAGAAAGTTGCAGCGACCCGCACCTGTGGTGCTGCTGTGCAGCCCACAAAGCACTGCCCAAGTTGGAGCCCCCCCTCTGGGGCTCAAAAGTACAAAAGGGCCCAAACTGTGGCAGCGGCACGCTTCTGCGGTGCCGCTGTGAAGAGTGACCCCGTACTTGCACCCCAACACTAGGAAGGCAGCCCCCACCTCACCACAGCCAGAGCAAAGACCCACTCACCTCTCCTTGAGGGCTGGGCAGGGGACGTCGCAGCCTGACCCGCTCTCCGCTGGGGCTCACACTGCGGGGCTCTGTCCTTCTGGCTGGGGCTCAGTGACACCTCCGGCACGCGCTGGGCTCTCCTAGCACACGGGAGCCCTGCTCAAGAGGATGCCAACTTCTGGACTCCGAAAGACTCTCATCTTCTCCCGGGGCCCCGCTGACCACTGCTGTGCCTCCTCTCACCGGGAAACACCTCACTGGGCACGGCAACTGGGACGAGTGCCTGCGGGGCTCTCCTCGTGGCTACGGGAGGCCCATCTTCAGTCCGGCTGCTTCCTTCTTGGGCCGCTCTCTGATTGGTCGGTCCCCACCTCACACCCAGGCTTCCTGTTTCTCCTCCAATCTCGGCAGCGGCGGCTTCACCCGGGCTCGCGGCGGTGCTTTACAAAAGTTTTAAAGTGCGGGTCGGGCACCCACGAACAGCGTTCACACAGGGTTGGGCACCCTCTAGCCGCATAAATGCTGAGTGGGCACCTGCCAAATTCCTTGTCAAAATGCGGCATAAATGCAGGGTGGGCACCTGCCTGAGGTGATAAAAAAGCGGGTTGGGCACCTACGAATTAAATGAATATACAAGCGGGGTGGGCACCCGCACCTAGAGGCAGAAAACAGCTGGATGGGCACCCGCTTGTTAAATGAATAAAGATGTAGGGTAGGCTCCCATTTTAGTTTGATAAGCACGAGGAAGGTGGGGTAGGCTCCCACTTCTTTACAGCACCCAGGGGAGTCCCCATGCCGGGGTTGTCACTGAAGATGCCCATGCAGTCTAGGGGAATCCCCTAGTCACTCTGGCAGCACAGCAGCTGCAGAGGACCGACGCTTCTCACCTCTTGGGGCAAAGAAATGCAGTGCAGCACTCACAAAACGCTGGGGAGCAAGCAGGGTTGGGCACAGGTCAGCACACAACAGGGCAGCTCTTCCAGGCAGAGCAGCAATTCCTTGGGATAGTCAGGCACGGCGAGGATGGCGATCCTGAAGTGCAGCAGCCCATGCTCCAGCGTAGCTCCTCATCAGTCCAGCAGAGTGTCCAAAAGGGCAGACGGACAGAGCTGGGCCCAACTAGCACTGGGAGGGGTGTTAGTAGGGGGCAGAGCTAGCATTGAACAGGGCAGGCACTGACCTAGTCAGGGACAGGGGATTTCTCCGCCCACCACTCCAGCTGCAGACCTCCCACTCAACCTGACCCTGCCTCACTGGAGCCACCCACTCCTCACCAGCCGCGGTCACTTCTAGAAACAGACATGCAGGCAGGCACACAGCACACAGAAATGCCAACTTCTAAAAGTGGCATTCCTAAAATAGTAAAAGTAAATCTGCGCACACCATTGCACAGCATTGATCATTTCCATTCCACACATACCAAACACGCCACACTTATTTTGTTTTATTTAGGAATTATCCCATAAGGGAGGAGTTACTAAATGTTAGCCTATGGAGGGCAGAGAGCGCACGCACTCTGCACTGCTAACCAGTGCTAAAGTGCTCAGAGTCCTAAAACCACCAACACTGCGTCAGCAAAAAGTCTAGGAGGAATGCAAAAAGTTTAGGGATGACCCTGCAAAAAGGGCCAAGTCCAACAAAGGAGTAACACCAGAGTGATAGATTGGTATCAGGTCTGTACTGGAGTACTATTGACTCTTTCTTTAAATACAGTACACTGCTAATAAATTGTTTACTTCCTAAAACTTTGGCTACTTCACAAGTAAAGAATGGTCTAGGGCCTGTTCTTAGTTTTTTAAGCGCTACTGCATGGCTCGATGTGCCCATCTGGATGCATACTGGTTTCATCCAGGTGAGTATTGGTCACAGATAGGCTGAACAGACAAACTGTACATGAGCAGGGGTCCCATTGTGAGTAGAAAATGGTGCATTACAAGGACAGCATAGTTGAAGTTTATTATTTAGTAGTAAAGGCGTTTAGGGAAAAGGAACCTAGTCCGAATTGGATGCATCATTTTCCATCGATTGAATCTGTAATGAGGTCCAAATATGGTTTGAAGCTGGAGATGGACTAAAAATCAAAATATTCACTTGACAACATGCCCCTATTAGTGTTCCTGGCATCATTCTTAGCTATCTATAGCCAATACAGTACTTTAATTCTCTCTTTGGTCGGGTGACGCTCAATATGGAAGGTGTCCACAGCTCCTGCATACCCAAACAGTTCAGAAGTTTCTTAACGTTGTTAAGCCAGTTTATTTTATGGCATCTATCCTGCTTGACTCTTTTTGGCAGTAGTTTGGCATAGGCAGCTATTTATGGTGTGGCTCTAAACCTCCTTCAGGACAGAACAGGTTTAATTCCTGCTATGACTTAAACCAGTTTCCTCCCCACCTTTAGTGGATATAATGGTATACTGGAGGGGAAGGAGGCTAATGATGTAACAAATTTGTTTTCAGATCTACGTAGCTGAATCTAGAGTTCACCAGCAGCATTAGCGCAACCTCTATTGTCTTTCTGGATGTTGAGATTTTTGTCAATAATAGAAATTTAGAGACAAGGCTCTACTGCAAGCCAACAGCAGGAAATACCATCCTGCATGCTGCCAGCCATCATCCGGCGCACCTGATATGGAGCATCCCATATGGGGAGATGCTCCGTATCAGGAGAATTTGCAGTAGCGACATAGAATGCAGATTGGCACAGTTGCAATGTAAAGCAAGGTTCATCAATAGAGGCTGTCAAACCTGAATCATAGACAGGGCAATGAACAGAGCAAATTCTCAAGATAGATTGCAACTTTTGGCCACAGTTATCCCAAGTGAAAACAATCCAAAACTTGCAGCAGCAAGTGAGACACGTATCAATTTTGGCTTCAGTAACCAACATCAGGTTATTCACAAGATTGTGAAACGCAACAGGTCACTCATAACCAGTGACCCGGTTGTTGGCAAATTGGTTACTGGTACACGGAGCATAACATATAAAAAAGCGAGATCCATGAAGGATAGTCTTGTTTCTAGCAGCCCTGAAGTTCGAAATAAGAGCTTGTGGCTAAACAGCAGCAGGGGCTTTCTGAAATGCTCAACCTGCAAGGCTTGCAGAAATGGTGTGAGCAAAACAGAATACATGACCCGTTCAACACGAATCCTGTTAAGATCAAACACAAGTTGAACTGCAGGACGGAGTACGCCGTATACGTGTTGGAATGTCCCTGTTGTCTGCGTTACGTGGGAAGTACCAGACCACAGGTGTGCAAACAGATCCTGCAACATCTAAGGGCCATTACCAATGCGGATGCGGCGTACCCCGTGGCACGTCACTTTGTGGAGTGCCATGGTAAGAATGCCACTGAGTTGAGATACTATGTCATTGACACAGTACCCCCTCAGAGGAGGGGAGGGGATCGTGAATCCCAACTGCGTAAATTGGAAACACGCCATATCATAATGCTCGATGCCAAAATGCCGAACGGTCTCAATGCAAGCGAAGATTGTTTTACTTATTTATAATAACGAGTAGAATCAACATCTAACTGAAATCATGAACTTTAAGTATGAGTACTGTTGTAAATATATTGAATCGCTGTTCTCCACACTTGAGTATATCGTTTGTAAATTTTACTGTCACTTGTCTTACATTTTATCACCTGTAGCACTTATTTTTCTTTGCCATTATTTAAAC
Source organism: Lissotriton helveticus (assembly GCF_964261635.1). Classification (NCBI taxonomy): domain Eukaryota; kingdom Metazoa; phylum Chordata; class Amphibia; order Caudata; family Salamandridae; genus Lissotriton; species Lissotriton helveticus. The sequence goes on from NC_136067.1 coordinate 916,539,028, forward strand.
AATATGACTTGCACAGCAGTATTTTGCACATTTAAACTGTATCGCCCACTTGGGCTTTATTCATTTCGTTTCCTAATCAGTTAGTAGGAAATAGTATCAAGCATCCATGTTGCTTATTCTAATGAAACTGGCTTAGTGGTATATTTTAGTACACTTTAAGTCGTTTTTTACAACATAATTTTATGGATGACTTTTAGGGTTTCAGCAATGAACTGGAGTATTTATACTTTTAAATATATTTATATATTTATGTGTTTTACAATTATTCTGAATTGCAGATACCAGTGTATTTTGAATCAATGTGCAAAGTTAGGAGTGTAAACTGCCTCATATTTGGCATTGTTGAAATCCTTCTGCATTTAGTCCATAGTATGTGACGAAGTTGCGAGTATGTTTTCTATGTTTATGAAATAATTGGCACGTTGCACTTTAAAATGGGTAATCTGCCCCTATGACGTTGTCATGTGATCAAGGCCTTGTGAGGCCAAAACGCGTCATGGCGGATTGGTGTTTAGCACAATAAAATTACCACGCACCATCACTGGGTTTTGCCTCGTCATTTCTTGGCCGGATTTGCTGTTGGATGACAACGTACCTCATATATATTTATATATGCGGACTTGCTGGGTGTTATTCTTTTCTATGGAATAAAGCACTGATTTTTTGCACTATACCTGGGTTTGGCTTGTTCGTTCTTGTAAAAGTCCGGAGATTGGGGCTGAGACGTGTTGGCGTCGGACGAAGTGAGTTGTATATATATAAATATATATATATATATATATATATATATATATATATATATATATATATATATATATATATATATATATATATATATTACCTACTGGTAGTTATAGTTAGGACCTCGTTTCCATAGGAAATCCGCAACATTCTATTGGGAATAACTTTGGCGCCGGTTGACGAATCTTCGTGAATTTCTCAAAGAAGATGACCCGCTCTGCTCCGCTCCTTCCCTGAAGTTTTGGGGGGATTCGTCAAGTGGGGGCTGAGAAAAAAGGGGGGTCCCAAAACGTGGTTTCCCCATGCAATTTTCTATAGGACGCTTAGACACGGCTACAGCCCGAACGGCTGAACGGAATTCCAAGAAATTTGGCAAAAAGGTAGAGTCTGATTCGCAGATCGCCCTTTTGTTTAAATGGTGTAAATCCCTCCAGTAGTTGTTGAGAAAATTGAGTTTTAAAACATTTATATATCTATAAGTGCGCACGGTGCGCGCACCAGGTGTGCGCGAGCGGAATTCTGATTTGCTGTTAGACGTCTGTTAACAATCCAATCGGTCGAAATCAGGAAGTGTTGGCCGCCATTTTTTGTCCGAGGCAGAGGCCAAAAGTGGAAAGCGTGAAAAGGGGGCAGGGTAGAGACTCCCTGATCCCCTAGGTGTGCTCAGAAGGTCCCTGAAGAGCCCCTGAAGCCAAAAAATATATATATTTTTATAAAAAAATAAATTGCGAGGTGCGCGCACCCTACAGCCGCCATTTTGTGTAGTTTCAGAAGAGAGTGCAAATCAAAAGCGGAGAACGTGGAAAAGGAGGCAGTGAAGAGATTCCCTGACCCCCTAGGCCTTCTCTGGGGGTCCCTGAATGACCCCGAAGAGTAAAAAAAACATTTTTTTTTTAAAAGTGGCGAGGTGCACACACGTTGCACACACCCTACAGCCGCCATTTTGCGTAGTTTCAAAAGAGAGTGACAAGGAAAAGTGGAAAACGTGAAAAGGGGGCAGGGTAGAGTCTCCCTGACTCCCTAGGCCTTCTCAGGGGGTCCCTGAAAGACCCCGAAGGGCAAAAAAATCATTTAAAAGAAAGTCACAAGGTGCGCGCACGTTGCGCGCACCCTACAGCCGCCATTTTGTGTAGTTTCAAAAGAGAGTGACAAACAAAGTAGAGAACGTGAAAAGGGGGCAGGGTAGAGTCTCCCTGACCCCCTAGGCCTTCTCAGGGGGTCCCTGAAGGACTCCGAAGGGCAAAAAAAACATTTTTTTCTAAAAAAGTCGCGAGGTGCGCACGTTGCGCGCACCCTACAGCCGCCATTTTGTGTAGTTTCAGAAGAGAGTGACAAACAAAAGTGGGGAACGTGAAAAGGGGGCATGGTAGAGTCTCCCTGACCCCCTAGGCCTTCTCCCGAAGGGCAAAAAATGACATTTTTCTTTAAAAAAAAAAAAGCGAGGTGCGCGCACATCAGAAAAAAAAAAGTCAAAAAAATACAGTTAAATAACTAGTTTGAGTGTTTAGATGTTGGTTGGCTCTAAAAAGAGCTGTTGTGTTCATTGAGTGTTTTTTGTACCTACAAGTAAGTACCGATGCAGAGTCTAAAGTTTAAAAGGAAGACTCTATTCCCCTCATCTGTGAAATGTACACCATCTCTCCTATAGATGCCTTGCATGTTGTAACGCAAGTTGTTGTGAGATATAGAACCCATACCATAGTCTCTGAGGAAAGCAGAAACAGACTTATTCACATGTTTCCTTGCTTTCTCAATCTGCGGACAATATTGGTTGGACCAGTTCCATTTTTGCCATTGGCATATATTAGAATATACCAAGGCAGTTTGTGGAAAAAGTGTCATCAATTGCCCAAAGGTGTCCTTTAAAAGCATTTCTAGACCTACCCCAGTCAAAGTGCCTAGGTCATTGCCACCACAGTGCACAATTATGAGGTCAGGGCGTGGGAGATGCATAAAGAATTTTACCAATGGCATCAATTGGTGACATCTCAATCCTCTCTGGCCAATCCACATAATATCCACATTTGGTAAATCAAGGTTGAGAAAGCATCTATTTGCTGCATGCCTTTCACTCCAGAAAATATAGCTATGTCCTACAATCCGCGCTCTAAGCAACTTGAAGGCAGATCTGGTTGTACTCAGATGGTCTCTGGGAATGAAATGGCATTTTGAAAACTTGGAGTTTAGAAAAAAATATGGTCGAGATTCAGTGCACTCTAAAAACAAGAAATGATTGGTGGTTTCTGACTATTTAACATTGAAAACTAGGGTGCATACTACTGTTTTTTAAAAGGAATAATACTATTGGTTTAGAAAAAGTCATTGAAAAGAACATTGCCCAGGATAAGCTGGAATATTGAGAAGTCAAACACACTTGCTGCTTTGGTTTGCAACATTGAGAGATGAACTTTTCACTTTTTGAGTTCAGTTAGGTGTTCTATGGAGAGTTACCATGGTAACAGGCAGAGAGAGCAGTGGGGGAAGGTTGAACATTATATGAGTTTGAAAATGTTGAAATGTACAACCAATTAAAATGTTAGTTTGGTTTTGAATTTGTGTGGGAAGAAATTTCATTGGTTATGTACGGGATATGTGTGAACAATGAGAGGGAATCAGGGCCATTTGTGGTTGCAGTGTCTGAGGTACATTTCAGAGATTCTGCTTAAGAAAATCTGGTGTGTGATTGACACTGTTCTAAATCTTCAAAAGCATTTTTAAAGGTGAATTATTAATTTGTAAGGGGATATATGTTGTGCATTTTTAGTTAACAATAAAAATGTGTTGTAATGTGGAAGTTAGTCACTCTCCCTCTCTTTCAATTTCTGTCACTGTCTTCCTTTTCTCCACCACTGTTCTTTTTCCTTCCTCTCTTTTTCTAGAAATCCTTCTGTTTCACTTACTCCTGTTTCCTTTTTCTTAATATGCTTCTTTTTGTCTCAGTCTCCTTTCCTTACCCTCATATCTCTTTCCTCACTGTCATTATCCCTTTCCTTTACTCCTGTTTTCTAACTCCCTCTCTCCATCTAATTTACTTCCTTTTGTTTATTGTTTCACTCTCATTGTCTCTCTCTTTCTGTCTCCCTCACCCTTGCTCTCTTTATAGAACACTACTAGCAAGACCCCCTCCTCCCCCCTTTCACTATAGTAATCATTTGACTGAATTGCAAGGATTTCTGTTATGTGCCTAAGGTCATAGTGTGAGTCTCATGTTTGGATGTAATGCTGGGAAAAAAGTAATGCTGCAAATTGGAAATGTATTTTGAAAATGACTCAGGTTTCTGCACTGTATTGTAGTGCTGAAATAGATAGGCTGTGTTCTGTCTCTTAAACTTTTTCATGTGGTAAATGTGTTTTGGTAAAATGTTTGGTTTTAAACTTTTTGTCCAGGATCACACTGAGTGTCTGTGTAAATTAAAGAATTATATTTGCACCTTTTTCTATAATCTCCCCTGTCTCTCCTCACAGTCTAACTCTCTCTGCTTATACTGTCTTCTTTCTTCTGATATTGTGTCTCATGTTTGGATGTAATGCTGGCAAAAAAGTAATGCTGCAAATTGGAAATGTATTTTGAAAATGACTCAGGTTTCTGCACTGTATTGTAGTGCTGAAGTAGATAGGCTGTGTTCTGTCTCTTAAACTTTTTCGTGTGGTAAATGTGTTTTGGTGAAATGTTTGGTTTTAAACTTTTTGTTCAGGATCACACTGAGTGTCTGTGTAAATTAAAGAATTATATTTGCACCTTTTTCTATAATCTCCCCTGTCTCTCCTCACAGTCTATCTCTCTCTGCTTATACTGTCCTTTGTTTTCTGAAATTTCCACTCTTTCCTTATATTTTCTTGTCTTTCTTGAGAGTGATATTTTTTTTATAGTTTCTTGTGTTCCCTCTGTTGTGGTTGTCTTTACTGTCCCCTAATGTTCCACTTTCATTTTATACTCCCTCCTCTGCTTTCTTAATAATACTTTTTTAGACCTCCTCTTAGCAATGACCCACCTAATATAGATAGAGTGCTGTATACACTATAGGCAGATTTACAAGCATATTGGGCCTCTTTCTTCCTGTATTGTGTCTTATGTTTGGATGTAATGCTGGCAAAAACTAATGGTTCATATAGGAGATGTATTTTGGAGATGAGTTAGGTTACTACAATGTAATGTAGTGCTCATATTCATTGGCTGTGTTCTGTCTCTTAAACGATTTACTTTGGTTTTTGTGTTTTGGTGAAATGTATGGTTTTAACATTTTTGACTAGGATGACACTGAGTGTCTGTGTAAATTAAAGAAATATATTTGCAAATTTTTCTATAATGTCAGGTGTGTCTCCTCACAGTTTGCCTCTCATGTTATGATTAAATGCTGGTATGGAAATAGTGCTGTAAATTGGAAATGTATTTTCTGTCTGCACTATCTCCCTCGCTCTGGCTACACCGTCTGCCTGCACCCTCTTATGTGCATCTGCAGAGGCCTATTATGATATGGCTGCTGGTGTGTATTACACAGCGCTACCATGTTAAATCTGTCCCTTCTCTGCCTGTAGTCTCACACCATGTCTGTGTCTACTTGCACTATCTGTGTCTCTGCTTGAACCATTTCACCCTCTCTCTGCACCATCTTTTCTCTGACTGCACCATCTGTCCCTCTGCCTGCAGCCCTGCACCATCTATCCTCTGATTGTATCAGTTTAGTCTCTGCCTGCATTATCTCATTTCCTGTCTGCACCAACCCTCTCCCACTGCCTGCACCCTCTCATATGCATCTGCAGAGGCCTATTATGATATAGCTGTTGGTGTGTATTACACAGCACTACCATGTTAAATCTTTTCCTTCTCTGCCTGTAGTCTCACACCCCCTGTGTGTACCATGTTATCACTGTCTTCACTATCTCCTCCCCTGTGTGCTCCAATTAGCCTCTGCATGTAACATTTCTCAAACTGTTTCCAGCATTTCTTCTCTGTTGGACCATTTTATCCTCTGTGTGTACCATGTCTGTGTCTGCTTGCACTATCTGTGTCTCTGCTTGAACCATTTTACCCTCTCTCTGCACCATCTTTTCTCTGACTGCACCATCTGTCCCTCTACCTGCAGCCCTGCACCATCTGTCTTCTGATTGTACCAGTTTAGTCTCTGCCTGCATTATCTCATTTTCAGTCTGCACCAACTGTCTCCTACTGCCTGCACCCTCTCATGTGCATCTGCAAAGGCCTATTATGATATGACTGCTGGTGTGTATTACACAGCGCTACCATGTTAAATCTTTCCCTTCTCTGCTTGTTGTCTCACACCATGTCTGTGTCTGCTTGCACTATCCGTGATTCTGCTTGAACCATTTCACTCTCTCTGCACCATATTTTCTCTAACTGCACCATCTGTCCCTCTGCCTGCAGCCCTGCACCATCTATCCTCTGAATGTACCAGTTTAGTCTCTGCCTGCATTTTCTCATTTCCTGTCTGCACCAACCCTCTCTTACTGCCTGCACCCTCTCATATGCATCTGCAGAGGCCTATTATGATATAGCTGTTGGTGTGTATTACACAGCGCTACCATGTTAAATCTTTCCCTTCTCTGCTTGTTGTCTCACACCATGTCTGTGTCTGCTTGCACTATCTGTGTTTTTGCTTGAACCATTTCACCGTCTCTCTGCACCATCATTTCTCTGACTGCACCATCTGCCCCTCTGCCTGCAGCCCTGCACCATCTATCCTCTGATTGTACCAGTTTAGTCTCTGCCTGCATTATCTCATTTCCTGTCAGCACCAACCCTCTCCCACTGCAGGCACCCTCTCATGTGCATCTGCAGAGGCCTATTATGATGTAGCTGCTGGTGTGTATTACACAGCACTACCATGTTAAATCTTTTCCTTCTCTGCCTGTAGTCTCACACACCCTGTGTGTACCATTTTATCACTGTCTTCACTATCTCACCCCCTGTGTCCTATAATTAGCCTCTGCATGTACCATTTCTCAAACTTTTCCAGCATTTCATCTCTGTTGGACCATTTTATCCTCTGTGTGTACCATGTCTGTATCTGTTTGCACTATCTGTGTCTCTACTTGAACCATTTCACCCTCTCCCTCTGCACCATCTTTTCACTGACTGCACCATCTGTCCCTCTGCCTGCAGCCCTGCACCATGTGTCTTCTGATTGTACCAGTTTAGTCTCTGCCTGCAGTATCTAATTTTCTGTCTGCACCAACCATCTCCTACTACCTGCACTCTTACATGTGCATTTGCACAGGCCTATTATGATATGGCTGCTGGTGTGCATTACACAACGCTACCATGTTAAATCTTTCCCTTCTCTGCTTGTAGTCTCACACCACGTCTGTGTCTGCTTGCACTATCTGTGTCTCTGCTTGAACCATTTCACCCTCTCTCTGCACCATCTTTTCTCTGACTGCACCATCTGTCTCTCTGCCTGCATCCCTGCACCATCTATCCTCTGATTGTACCAGTTTAGTCTCTGCCTGCATTATCTCATTTCCTGTCTGCACCAACCCTCTCCCACTGTCTGCACCCTCTCATATGCATCTGCAGAGGCCTATTATGATATAGCTGCTGGTGTGTATTACAGAGCACTTCATGTTAAATCTTTTCCTTCTCTGCCTGTAGTCTCTCTCCATGTCTGTGTCTGCTTGCATTATAGGACTCTGCAGATGCACATGAGAGGGTATAACCTGTATAACCAGGCATCCTTTGACACCAGACACTCGGCCCGACTGTGCAAACAGAGGTTTAATGTCTCTCGCATGGGCAGAGGCCGCTGGTGACGGATAAGAGATCTGAAAAGGTGGCTGGAGGGGTTAGTTTGGGGACAGTGGGGCCCGGCTCTTGTGATAAGAGAGGTAAATAGGTCCAGTGAAAGGGGTCGCTTCTTCAAACAAGTGTTAGCTGCCATCTCTTATTGGGTTTTTAGTTAAAGGACAGACCCCCACCTCTGAACAGAATAACAAACTTAACAGCCCCCTTATATTTATTTATTAATATCTTATGTAGCATCGACTCCACCCAGCGGGGCTTCATAGCGCAGTACGACGCACTCTTATAGACTGCCGGTCAACCATTATTTGACTGCTGTAAACATGCTCCTAATGCATTTGAAATCAGTTTTGCCTTTCTTTTGAGGAATACGTCCTAAGCTCTGACAGAGGCTAGTTTTTTTATGTCTCAAAACTATATCTAAATAAGTTTAAAGTGTATATGAGAGCAAGCGATAATGTAAACTATTCGAAACATTTATATATTTCTAACTGTAATAAACTTATATTATAGTAAATATATTTTCTCAAAATCGCATTGGATTCGGTCTCCTTGCGCGCTGGGTGCGCGATTGCCATGTGACCTTAAAAAAAAACATTTGATTAGTCCAGAACATTTCCCATTGTTGCAGTTGGAGAACACCACCCATTTTAGTAATTCTCTCTACAGAATTTGATGAGACACACCTCTTCTGCTTAGAGACCTTTTTTGAAAACTTTTTGCTATGCACACATATCTTACACTACACACAACCTGCAACCATCATCTTCATCAATATTCATGTTACAGAACCAAAGTTTTCCCCACTGCCAGAGGTAACATGGATGCATACGCTGTCCACATCACAATATAATGTGGTACTACTCAGGAGCAGTATCATGCATAGATAATGAACACACGGACATAGATAGATAGTGGAAGTGGGTACGGGCATGTGCGCTCGACTTTTATTACCAGGGGGACATATCTGGTGAGGTCTGTGCTGGATGTGTGTGGGGTGAGTGTAAACAAGCCCTCGGGGAATGGTTGCTGCTAGCATCAACTACAACAGTCATCATTGGATCACACACAGAGATGCAATGATAAAAGGGTCAATAGTTTGTGCTGCATTAAGGTGGGGACAGTAGATGTGAAATAATACACAAAAGATTCTATTGTAAAAGAACCATAACTTGTGGTAAACTGAGATACAGGCAGAGGATCTGAAATAATACACAAAAAGATTGTATCATAAAGGGTCCATCAGTTGGAGTGCACTCAGATAGCAACATCAAAAGCATTCAGCATGTCCACAGCCAGCGATGATGCGTGCTGCGGGCGGGCCGTACTAGGAGCAATGTCTGTTGCCTACAGGACTGCATCATCTGCAATAGCGGCTCGATCTGATTTGTGAACACTTCTGTCTGCAGTGTAGGCCAGAGAGAGCGGTCAGCAAAGACCCATGGCCACGTGGCGTTGAGTTGAGCTGCCCAGTTTGTAATAAACGAAACAACAAAAAGCATGTGCGGAGCCTGCCATGATGCGTATGCGTGGTGCGGACAGGGCGCACTGGAGCAATGTCTTTTGCCTACAGGACTGCGTAATCTACAATAGCGTCTCGATCTGAATTGTGAACATTGCTGTCTACAGTATAAATTGAAGGCAGTAGTTAGCACAGACATCCAAGAATACTTTTTCTCACTTCCTCTTCACAAAATACAACAACATAAATTACAAAAAACTCTGCAAAATAAATCAAAACAATTTGAATTGCGATCTTTGCTGTTCACAGTGTACACTGTTATTCAGTGTCCTTTTCCACTACCAAGAGGAATTTGGTCATTGTACTAAACCTATAACTCATCTATAAAAAGTTCTTCAAGCAAGTATACTAAAAAGATATTGTGTATATTTCAATAGATGTTGTGGTTAGTTGCCTACTGGATTCTGTAATTAAACAATCACCACTCAATCTGAATTGTGACCCCTGCTGACCGCAGTGTAGGCCAGAGGCAGTGGTCATTAGCGCCTCACAGCCACGTGCCGTTGGATTCGAAAGCACAGAGTTGGTTGCACCAGATCGGAAGGGGTAGACAAAAATCATCACACACTTTAACTTCTAACATCCTCAAACATGGAATCAAGACCCTGTTTCACTGTTCGGACCTTCTGTACCATGGTGTAGTCCAGGGACGGCTGTCAACCAAGCCCAATAATCATGTGCAGTAGTTAGCTACAAAAGCACAGAGTCTGATGCACCTTAACTGAGGGAGTTGAGTAAAACCAAGCTGCAGGTAATATCGGACATCGTCCATTGTGGGATCAAGACAACGTTCCACTGTTGGCACCTAGAGTTGGTTGCACCTGGTTGAAGGGAGTACCTTCATCTCCACTCTCAGATGCAGTTCTAACATGGTCCATTGTGGGATCAAGACACCGTTCCACTGTTGGTACCTGTTGGACTACTGTGTTAGTAGAATACAGAGCACTCCACAGTGCTGAGCCTCAGGCTGGGCGCTGTGTGCCTGTGTCGCGGTAGCCAACGTTGATCTCAGGACCCTTCCGAGCTCGCATACCTCGGCCCAGGAGCTTCTGCCGGCACATGGTGGGCCCTCTTTCACATACGGCGGTGTAGAAAGGTGAACTGTGGGGCATATGTGCATCGCAGCGGCATGACGGTTTCTCAGTGCCAGCAGGCTGAGAGCATCATTCACACAGCCACCTTTGCTCATGGCGTCAGCCTCATGGCGGTGTAAACTGCGCAGTCCTGGCAGACACTTTCACCATTCCAGAAGAGAACCACTCCCAGAGAAACATGCCTTTTATTCATACCCCTAAGCTAGCCGTGCGTACGCCGAGCCAACCCACTATGCTAAAGATTTGAGGGGGGAGAGGGCACGTACGCACTATGTTTTCATAATCTTCTCTAGTCACTGCACTATCATGTTTGTGTCCACTTCACTCAATAGACCATAAGTGTATGTTGACATGTACATGTCTGTGCTCTGCATACTCAAGTCTGTCCGGCACATCTCCTCAACACTTTGCATTGTATACTTTTATAATCGAGAATCACTTGTCACCTTCCCGCATACTTTGCTCCCATCTCTCCCCGCATTCTGCATTGTGGGGTAATGGTACCATGCCATGTTTGGTTTGTGTATATGGCTAGCCACAGTTCCCACAGTACGTAGTGTTGTTGTGTCTGCTAGGTGTAGTTGTTGTTTGTCATGTTGTATGTGATTATTCCCACCCACACAAAGTAACTCCAAAAGTTCAACTTGGCCTTCAATACCTACTTTGAAAACAGATTTCATTAAACTGAGCAAACTTAAACCGCTTTATTTCAAACAGAAGTGTCCCTTACTTCTGCAAAAGAAATGTATCGACTGCAGATAGCACGAACTTCAAGTAAAATACAGTCCCTTTTAAATACGAACCTCCCATTACACTTTGTGAATTGTTAGACAAGGCTACAGGTTGAAAGGGTGAACGGAATTACCCCAAATTTGGCAGGGAGAAGCGTTACAGTGCTCCTACCCTCCTGTTTTCTACTTTTTTTGCCCTTTTTTCCCCTTACTCGCTTCAAAAGAATTTTTAAATACGAACCTCCCATTACACTTTTTAAATTGTTAGGCAAGGCTACATGTCGATCGGTAAACAGAATTACCCCAAATTTGGCAGGGAGAAGGGTTACAGTGCTCCTACCCTCCTCTTTCCTACTTTTTTCACCCTTTTTTCCCCTTAGTCGCTTCAACAGAATCACAAAATGGCTGCCAACCATTCCTAGTTGCAACCGCTTGCAGCCAATAAGCAGCAAGCTTGTGCTCGTAACGCCTCAGCCAATCGGATGGCAAAATTCCTAAATATCAATATCTGTAAATTTTGACATTTCTCCAAAACTGCTGAATGGATTCACACCAAATAAACAAAAGCGTGCTTTCTATACTAAGACCCTTCTCCCTGCAAAATTTGGGGTAAATCCGTTCACCCGTTCGATCTGTAGCCTTGTCTAAAGTCTCCTATGGAAATTGCATGGAGAAAACACGTTTTGGGAACCCCCCTTTTTTCTTGGCCCTCCCCCTTGACGAATCACCCCCGAACTTTCAACATAGGAGTTGATATCAACAAAGAATTTGTTTGGAAACTTTCATGAAGATTCATCAAACGATGCCGAAGTTATGAGCAAAACAAAAATATATATATATACATATATATATTACCTACTGGCGGTCGCCAGTAGGTATATATAGTTAGGATCGATTTCCATAGGGAAATCGCAACATTCTATTTCGAATAACTTTGGCGCAGGTTGAGCAATCAGGCTGAAGTTTTCAGCAACTTTGCCTCGCGGCTCTTCGCTCCTTCCCTGAAAGTTTGGGGGGATTCGTCAAGCGGGGACTGAGATAAAAGGGGGGTCCCAAAACGTGTTTTCCCCATGTTAATTTCCATAGGGCGGTCTGTCGCTGTTTTAGCTCGAACGGCTGAATGGATTTGCACCAAACTTGGCAAAATTGTAGGGACTGGTAGCCGGATGTGCCTTTGCTATGTCTCAAGATATGTGCTCCAGAGGATTTTGAGTAATTTAGGTTCAAAAAAATGTATATATCTGTAAGCGCGCCGGGGAGCGCTCCGGGCGCACCACGCGACCTGCGCACGGCAAGCTGATTGGTTCTCGGGTGTCTGTAAACATTCGAAACAGTCAGCAGCGGCCGCCATCTTGTGTCTCGGTAGGATTGAGATACAAGAGGTGGCAAAAATCAAAGGGGGAAATGTGCAAAAGGGGGCAGGGTACACCCCCCCTGACCCCCTAGGTTTGATGTGGGGGCCATAAAAGGGTCCCGTGGGACAAAAAAATTATTATTATTTTTTTTCGATTTTCGCGCGGGGAGCGCCCGGTACGCGCACCGGGGAGCGTACCAGGGAGCGTACTTAGGTGAAAAATAGTGAAAATAATAGTGTAAAATAATCATTTTGAGTGATTACAGGTAGGGTAGCTCTGAAAAGAGCTTTTGGGTTCTGTGGCTGTTGTAGGTACCTACAAGTGTGTCCCACACACACCCACATGCACACAACCCCACACCCACACACCCACACACTCCCCACACACACTTCACACATGCACACTTCCACCCACAGTCAAACACCCCACACCCCCACATTGACACCTTACACATCCACAGCCACACCCACATCCCACACGCCCACACTCAAACACACACCTCACCCCCCTTCCACCACACACACACACACATGCACATACACACAAATATCTCACAGACACACCCCAGACATCCCACACACACATCTCCCCCCAACACACACAGAGACAACTCACAGACACATCCACACATCTCATACATACATACACATCCTAAACACATACCTCCCACACCCACACACACCTCACACACCCACACTCCCACCTACACTCAAACACCCCACACACCCACACACACACCTTACATACCAATATCCCCACCCACATCCATATACCCCACACACCTATACACCTCATCCCCCCTAGACACACACATACACACCTCACAGACACCCCCCGCACATCCCCCACACACACCTCCCCCACGTCTACACATGGGGAAAACTAAGTGAAACACTAAAATAATATTTTAAAGTGTTTAGAGGTAGGGTATCTCTGAATAGAGTTGTTGTGTTGTTTGGGTGTTTCAAGTACCAACATGTAGGTACCAATGCTGAGTCTTAAAGTCAATGTACACCGTCTCCTCTGTAGATAATTTGCATGTTGTTACAGAAGTTATTGTGGTATATGGAATCCATACCATAGTCTGTCAGGAAAGCAGAAACAGATCCTTTAAGTACTCCCTGAGAAGACATACGGGATCATGGGTAGTCTACCCTGCTCCCTTATGATGTTTTAAAATTGCACAGTATATTGTAAGTTTCACTTTATACTATAATATAAACATAATTATTTTGATAGTACTTCATGAATTAGATATAAAAATGAATAATGTCTCAAACAATTTTTAATTATTAAATAAAAATTTATTGGTCAGAATTTTCATAGTTCAATAAATCTTCCAGCATTACATCATCTGGAATCTCCTCAAACATGCATGTTTCTATGTCTTGTAAACATTCAATAAATTGTTCATCCAAAGACTGATCCATAAAATCTTCATCCAAAAAATCTTCATTTAGAATCTCCTCAGACGTAATCTCGAAGGAAATATTGATATTTTCTTGCTTCCCTTCCATTTTTTTGCTGTAAATTGCATAAAAAATAACTATATCAGTAGATTTAGGGCAGTGTTGTGTTTAAGTTCAGACAGGTAGTTCTGTTTTTTTAACAGTTAAGTTAACTTTGGTAGTGTATGGTAACAGGCAGGAAGTAGAAATAAAAAAAAGTGCCTGTGAAGAAGCGTAAGTAAATTCATATTTATAGCAGAGAAGCCTAAGTCAATCAATAAATATAACATAGGAGCCTATCTCTATCTACAACTATAGCAGAGGGACAGTAAATAATTATCAGAAAACGTTTTTACAAATTAACTTAAAGTGCCCCTTACAAATTATCAACTTACTTTAGAGAGAGGTGGAGAAGACAAAATGCGAAAATCCTTTCAAGATGTACCTCAGGTAGTTGTAGTCAAAATGGCCGTGTTTCCCTCTCATTTTTCATTTATATTCATGTACATAACCAATCAAATGTCAGGAAAAAAAATAGAAAATGAAAGTAACATTTTAATTGGTTGTCAATTCTAACACTTCAGATGTGTTTTTGTTATGTAATTTACCTCAGGATATTTAGACAGGGCTACAGGCCAAATGGCTGAATGGAATTCCACCAAATTTGGGAAAATGGTAGGGACTGGTATGTAGTATTGCCTATTCTATATTTGGTGAACTTTTCTACAGAGGTTTTTATGTATATTAACTTTTAAAAAAATTTGGGAGCGCTCACCGGTGCGCGCCCCGGTAGGCGTACTGGCAGCGCTACGGGAGTCCTCCATTTTGTGTTTCGGTAGATTTCAGACTGAAAATGGAGGACAAACAACGTTGGGAATGGGTATAACGGGGCATCGTAGGCACTGCTTGACCCTCTAGGTTTTCTGAGGGGGTCTTAGGAGGCCGAAATAGGCAAACAAGAAAAAAAAAGTTTTTATTTTTAGCGGGGGGAGCGCCCGGTACACGCACCGGGAAGCGTACCGGGGAGCGTACTATAGTGAAAAATAGTGAAAAAAGTTAGAAAAAGATAATCATTTGGAGTGATCAGAGATAGGGTAGCCCTGAAAAGGGCTTTTGGGTTCTGTGGCTGATTTAGGTACCTACAAGTAGGTACCAATGCACAGTCTTAAATTCAGGAGGAATATTCTATTCCCTTCATCTGAGAAGTGCACACCATCTTCTCTGTAAATATCTTGCATGTTGTAACGCAAGTTTTTGTTGTATATTGAACCCATTCCAAAGTCTCTCATGTAAGCAGAAACAGATTTATTCACATGTTTCCGTGCTTTTTCAAATTGTGGACAAAATTGGTTGGACCACTTCCATTTCTGCCTTTGGCATATATTGGAATATACCAAGGCAGTTTGTGGAAAAAGTGCCATCAATTGCTCAAAGGTGTCCTTTAAAAGCATTTCCAGACCTACCCCAGTCAAAGTACCCAAGTCATTTCCTCCACAGTGCACAATTAACAGGTCAGGGTGTGGCAAATGCAAAAAGGTTTTCACCAATGGAATCAATTAGTGACATTTTAATCCTCTGTGGCCAATCCATTTTATGTTCACGTTTGATAAATCAAGGTTGTGTAAATTTCTGGTACTAGCATACCTTTGAGCCCAGTGGATATAGCTATGTCCAATAATCCAGACAGAATACATGGTCAGAGGAGATTCTGGTGCAGTTAGATGAAGTGTGGAAAAGAAATGGCAGTTGGAATAATAGGAGTTTGCAAAAAAAACCTGTGGAGTTTCAGTGCTCTTGGTAAAATGATTGGTAGAATGAGATAGGTGAAAACTGAAAGTTAGGGTGCATGGTTGTGTTCTGTGTAAGAAGTAATTTGAATGGTTAAAAAAAGGTATTTAAAGAAACCTTACACTAGATAAGCTGGTGTATTTGCAGGTCAAACATCCTTGCAGAGGTGATTTGCAACATTGTAGAATAAACTTTTAACCCTGGGAGCTCAGTGAGGAGGGAGTTGCTATGGTAACAGGTAGAAAGGGCTGAGGGGGGAAGGGTGTTGGTTTGAAAATAGAGAGGGAAGAGTTTTAATTGGTTAACAAAAAGGGATATCTGTGTAGAATTAGAGGTTTTCTGTGCCTTTATGGTTTGCAGTGCCTGGAGAACATACCTTTTGCTCTGCTAAAGAAATATTGGTGTGTGTATCTGACACTGTTGTGAATCTCCTAAAGCATTTGTAAAGGTGAGTTATGATTCATTTAATATACATAGAGACGTGTATACTCTATGGAGAAGATTTGGAAGAAAATTGTGGTCTTTACATGTTGCTTTGTGTCATGCTTTTTGATAATGCTTGGTAAAAAGTTTTTACTGCATAGAGTAATTGTATTTTGTAAAATTATGAATTTTTAGTTGTGACATGGAATGCTTCTACGTAGGACTTGTGCTGTGTTTTGTAAATGTGATGTAAAACACGATTTTGGGGGGAAAAAATAGTTTTTACATTTTTTAAGAGGAATAAAGAATGTGTGCATGTTTAATAGAAATACATTTGACTCTTTACAATGATGTTACCTGTGTTAACTCAGTGTAGGAAACATATTGAGTTTGTTTGCATAGAGGAATTGTAATTTGTAAAATTGTGAAGCTTCATGTGAAAGCTTTTGCCTTAGTCTTATCCCTGCTGTGAGGCAGATGGTTGTACATAGGATCTGTGCTGTGTTTCCTAAATGTGATGTTAAAAACGATTTTGGGGAAATGAATGTTTTTTACATATTTGAGTATATTGTGGCACAGAGGTTTAAAAAGTGACGCATCTAATTACATGTGTCTCTTTTTAAATATGGTGCAAAAAGGTACATGTTTGGGCTTTCTTGGGGAGCGTAGGTGGTGAGGCTTGTGTCTAAGAGTGCAGTGGACTAGGCTTCATGAAGCCTATCCCTGACTGCACTGTTAGACACAGGTGTGAATTTGACTCTTTACAATGATGTTACATGTGTTAACTCAGTGTAGGAAGCATATTGAGTTTGTTTGCATAAAGGAATTGTATTTTGTAAAATTGTGAAGCTTCATGTGAAAGCTTTTGCCTTAGTCTTA
This sequence comes from Lissotriton helveticus, assembly GCF_964261635.1. Taxonomy (NCBI): domain Eukaryota; kingdom Metazoa; phylum Chordata; class Amphibia; order Caudata; family Salamandridae; genus Lissotriton; species Lissotriton helveticus. The sequence continues at coordinate 916,555,766 of NC_136067.1, forward strand.
TCCCTGCTGTGAGGCAGATGGTTGTACATAGGATCTGTGCTGTGTTTCCTAAATGTGATTTCAAAATCGATTTTGAGGAAATGAATGTTTTTTACATGTTATGTTATGTTATGTTATGTTATAAAAGTATTTCTAGAGCGCACTATCACCGATTGGTTGCTTGGCGCTATGATCAGTAATGGCATGAACATAAAGGGAAGAGGATTATTGGAATGCTTGTCGGAACAGCCAGGTCTTCAAGGCTTTCCGGAAGGAGAGGAGGTCCTGACAATTCCGGGTCTCCAACGGGAGAGAGTTCCACAGGCGGGGGGCAAGGATGGCAAACCTGCGGCCTCCTGCGCGTTTTAAGTTGAAGGAAGGTGGCTGCAGGAGGTTCTGGTGGAGTGAGCGAAGGTTGCGGGATGGGGTGTATTTGAAGATCAAATTGTTGATGAATAGTGGGCTTTTGTGGTATAAGGACTTGGAGATTATACAACCGGTTTTGAAGGCACATCGCTGGGCCACAGGGAGCCAATGTAGTTTCTTAAGGAGGGGAGTGGCTGCCTGGCGCCTAGGTTGATTCAAAATTAACCTTGCTGCATGATTCTGTGCCATCTGGAGTCGCTTCACTAGGTAGTTGGGAAGACCTAGGTAGATGGAGTTGGCGTAATCCAGGTGGGACAATACAGTAGCGATCACCACTTGGGTGAGTGCCTCGGATGTAAGCAGGCGGCGTACCTTCCGAATTTTCTTCAGTTGGAAGAAACATTTGGAGACCACTTGACCAACTTGGGTTTTGAGGGATAGGTCACGGTCCACAGTGACTCCTAGTGTTTTGGCTGACAAAGTGGGTGTTGGGGCTTGGCCCAGTTCGGGAGGCCAATAATGCGGGCCCCAGAACTTACCACTGTCGCCAGTCAGGACTAGTTCCGTTTTGCCCGGATTTAATTTAAGCTGGTTTTGGTCCATCCAGGTTTTAATGAAATTCATTGTGGACTGGAAGTGCCGTATAGAGTCTTCGGAGTTATCGATGGTGAACAGCAGCTGTAAGTCGTCTGCGTAGTTGAAGACTCTCACCTGATTGTCTCTCAAGGTCTGGATCAGAGGGAGTATGTAAAGGTTAAATAGATGAGGAGATAGGGAGGAGCCCTGTGGCACTCCACAGGTGATATCCTGTTTGGTGCCCATTAAGTCGCCAAGGCGTAGAGTTTGGTTGCGGCCAGTCAAGAAGGATCTCAGCCAACCGGCTGCAAGATCCCTGACGCCGGCTTGTTCGACACGGTCGACCAAGATGTTGTGGTCGACCGTGTCGAATGCGGCCGAGAGGTCTAAGAGCACCAGGGCCTGTGGAGAGCGTCTGTCCGCACAGTCGCGCAGGGCGTCCAGGATATTGGACATATTGGAGTATATTGTGACGCAGAGGTTTAAAACGTGACGCATCTAATTACATGTGTCTCTTTTTAAATATGGTGCAAAAAAGCACATGTTTGGGCTTTCCTGGGGAGCGTAGGTGGTGAGGCTTGTGTCTAAGAGTGCAGTGGACTAGACTTCATGAAGCCTATCCCTGATTGCACTGTTAGACACAGGTGGGAATTTGACTCTTTACAATGATGTTACATGTGTTAACTCAGTGTAGGAAGCATATTGAGTTTGTTTGCATAGAGGAATTGTAATTTGTAAAATTGTAAAGCTTCATGTGAAAGCTTTTGCCTTAGTCTTATCCCTGCTGTGAGGCAGATGGTTGGAAATAGGATCTGTGCTGTGTTTCCTAAATGTGATGTCAAAAACGATTTTGGGGAAATGAATGTTTTTTACATATTTGAGTATATTGTGGCGCAGAGGTTTAAGACGTGACACATCTAATTACATGTCTCACTTTTTACATATGGTGCAAAAAGGTACATGTTTGGGCTTTCCTGGGGAGCGTAGGTAGTGAGGCTTGTGTCTAAAAGTGCAGTGGACTAGGCTTCATGAAGCATAAAAATAGTTTTTTCATTTTTTAAAAGGAATAAAGAATGTGTGCATGTTTAATAGAAATACATTTGACTCTTTAGAATGATGTTAGCTGTGTTAACTCAGTGTAGGAAGCATATTGAGTTTGTTTGCATAGAGGAATTGTATTTTGTAAAATTGTGAAGCTTCATGTGCAAGATTTTGCCTCAGTCTTATCCCTGCTGTGAGGCAGATGGTTGTAAATATGATCTGTGCTGTGTTTCCTAAATGTGATGTCAAAAACGATTTTGGGGAAAATAAATGGATTTTACATTTTTGAGTATAATGTGGCGCAAAGGTTTAAAAAATGACGCATACATGCGTCACTTTTTAAATATGGGGAAAAAAGGTACATGTTTGGGCTTTCCTGGGGAGCCTAGGTGGTGAGGATTGTATCTAAGTGTGCAGTGGACTAGGCTTCAAGAAGCATATCCCTGTCTGCATTCTTAGACACAGGTGTCAATTTGACTCTTTACAATGATGTTAGCTGTGTTTTAAAACAGTGTAGGAAGCTTATTGAGTTTGTTTGCATAGAGGAATTGTATTTTGTAAAATTGTGGAGCTCCATGAGAAAGCGTTTGCCTCACTCTTATTCCTGTTGTAAGGCAGGTGCAAGATTTTGCCTCAGTCTTATCCCTGCTGTGAGGCAGATGATTGTAAATAGGATCTGTGCTGTGTTTCCTAAATGTAATGTCAAAAACGATTTTGGGGAAAATAAATGGTTTTTACATTTTTGAATATAATGTGGCACAGAGGTTTAAAAAGTGACACATCTACCTACATGCGTCATTTTTTAAATATGGGGCAAAAAAATGTACTTGTTTGGGCTTTCCTGGGGAGCATAGGTGTTGAGGCTTGTGTCTAAGAGTGCAGTGGATTAGGCTTTATGAAGCCTATCTCTGCTGCATTCTTAGACACAGGTGTTTTGAGGCAAAATCTTGCACTTGTCTCACAACAGGAATAAGACTGAGGCAAACGCTTTCTCATGGAGCTTCACAATTTTACAAAATACAATTCCTCTATGTAAACAAACTCAATATGCTTCCTACACTGATTTAAAACACAGGTAACATCATTGTAAAGAGTCAAATTGACACATGTCTCTAAGAATGCAGACTGGTATATGCTTTATGAAGCCTATAGATACAATCCTCACCACCTAGGCTCACCAGGAAAGCCCAAACATGTACCTTTTTCCCCCATATTTAAAAAGTGCCGCATGTATGCGTCATTTTTTAAACCTTTGTGCCACATTATACTCAAAAATGTAAAATACATTTATTTTCCCCAAAATCGTTATTGATATCAAATTTAGGAAACACAGCACAGATCATATTTACAATCATCTGCCTCACAACAGGGATAAGACTGAGGCAAAATCTTGCACGTGCCTCACAACAGGAATAAGGCAAACGCTTTCTCATGGAGCTTCACAATTTTATAAAATACAATTTTATATAACTATATAACTCAATATTTTTTTGGGAAGCATAGGTGGTGAAGCCTGTGTATAAGAGTGCAGTGGAGTTAGACATAGGTCTGATCTTCTTTGTAGTTGTGGACAGAGCTGTCTTCCACTATATTTTTCAATACAGTCCTCACCTTTTGTGCAACACTGGAGAATCCTCACCTGATCTGAAACCCTGTATTGATCGTTTGCTTTTTGTCATTGCTTTGTTGTTTGGTAATAGTGGTCTATAATGTGCTACTGTTTTTCTTTAACACAGATTGAAATCGTTATTTGAAGAAAAAGCAAAGATGCCCACAAAGGAAAGGACAAAGAAACAACGTAACCGGGAAAAATCAAAAACAGCAACGGAATTACAGCATTCTTCCACAACAGATACTTCAAAAAACAGGAACAAAGCTCCTGGTAAGACAACTAAGTCTTTTTTACGCAACATATGTACATTCAGAAAAAATAATGGACACCATGTAGAAAAAGAAAATGAGAGAGTAAAATTGAAAAGGAAGGTGAGAACTTCAAAGAATCCTAAAAATGGAGCAGGAGAGAATAATATGTATAGGAATAGAAGGCAGAATCAGTTTAGAGACATTCGTAGACGAATGTTTCGCAATAGGGTGGTTTTAAATTTGTTAAAAAACATTAGGAAAGGTAAACAGAGAGCTGCTTTTTATAAGAAAAAGGAAAGTGTAGAGAAGATTGTTGATCAGGCTTTTGAAGTTAAGAAAAAAATATTTATTTTAATAATCAATAGAATTAGGACACTTAACAAGACAATTGATGTTTTCAAATCAAACAGTAGATGGAAAAGACTAATTAATCGGACTAATTTTTGTAAAGTTTTTTCTGGAGAATGGATGCACAGTTCAAGTTGTGAGCCATTTTTTAATGAGGAGAGTTACTTCCAGGAGAATGATTTAGTGCATGCAGTTGACACCAGTGGTCGAGCGTATGAAGTGAAAGACGGTTGTCCGATTGAAAAAGAGAAACTTGTGCCTAGAGAACCAGAAGAGGTGTTATCTGATGGAGTTTTAGGGAGACGTACTAAGGGTCCAGTGTACACTTGGAAGTGTAGTAGTATTTGTAGTGTGCGACAGGAATCAATTGATTTGTTTTGTAATTTCTTACGTACATATAGTAAGAAAAGTCTAAAGCAGAAAATGAAGTTGTTGCAAGACTTAGATCCTTGCAGAGTGAGACAATCACAGGTTTGCAAGGCCATTCACTGGCTTGTCTTTCTAGAAAAGTCTGTCAGAGTGTTTTTCATCATTTTAGGATGTTAGCAGTGCATCATACCAAAATGAGGAAATTAGTGAGAATGTTGTATTATGCAAAAGTCCAGCACTTAAGCTTAAACAATTAAACAGTGCTCTTTTGCATGGAACAGAATTAGATGTGAAGAAGATTTGTGAAGAAATTGAGATTTGTTATTTTCGTGAGCAAGAGGACAGTGTAGATATTGAGACAGCAATTCAAGGTAATGTGGAAGACAATGTACAGATTTTAAATACAGAAAAGTTTGAGAAGGAAATTACCAGGTTTAAGGTGAAATCAAGTGAAAGGCCGAATTTTACTTGTGTGTGTTGTCGACGGACTCATTATAAGATTCAGACTAGGTTAGTTGATTTATATGCAAAAAGTGAAAAGATGGATAATTATGAGTGGAAAGATTTAGCAACTTATTTGTGGGTGGAGAATTCTTTTGATTTGAGTTCTGATCAGCGTATTTGTAAATATTGTTATGACAAATTAAATCAAAACCGAATGCCTGCTAAAGCTGTTCATAATAATCTGGAGTTGATAGACATTCCCCGTGAATTGATAGATTTAAATACATATGAGTCTATTTTGATTCAATGTGTCAATTGTTCGCATGGAGCCTAAGATAGGGAAATTGCCTCCTACAGATTTGCAGAGAGGATTAAAGGGAAGAGTTGTTTATTTGCCCCTAGATTTGAAAAAAAATATTGATACAATTGGTATAGAAAAAGTAGAAGAGGAACCTTGAATTATTCTAGTTAATGGGGTTCCAACAAAGAGTAAAAAAATCTGGCAAGATATAGTGGATGTTAGGAAAGTCAAAAAGGCAACGTTGTATTTAGTCAAAAACAATGAGTACTACAAAGATGTATGTGTTGCAGCAGAGGAAACAGCTACAGATGAAGACAGTGATTGTTCAGGCGGCCAAATTGAAAAAGTTGATGTGTCTAGAAGTGAAGAAATATATGAACATTATACTGTTCATCCTTTACATTCCAAAGAAGTAATGGGGAATGCAATTGACTTGTTTCAAATGAAAACAGCAAAAGGAAGTCCCATTAGTGTATGGGAAGAAAGTTTGGAAGCTCGTTGTTTTCCACAGCTATTTCCAACAGGTCGAGGTGGACGATATGACGATCGACCACTTCAAATTCCTGCATCTGAATATCAAACTGTAAGATTATATGCTGAAGATGCAAGGTTTCGTCAATGCATTCCCTATTTGTTTCATCTACTGTATGAAAGTGACTTGTCTGGGCTTTCTTATGCAGTAAACCATATTCTGAAAAGTGGAGCACATCTACAAAATGTTTCGGCGAGGGACTTTATGGAGAAAGTGAATCTGCAAGATAATATTTTAGAATATCATCTAATCAATCTCATGGCATGTCAGCGTGGTACAAATGAGTATTGGTACCGTCGCCATGGGGAATTGAAATGTATGCTAAGAAACTTAGGAACTCCTACATGGTTCCTCACTCTTAGCTGTGCCGAGTATGCATGGGAAGACTTACTTCAATTTCTACGAGAGGCCAATGCTAATATACAAAATATAGAATTCAAAACACCTGGAGAACTGTGCTCTTTGGATCCAGTGAATGTATGCAGATATTTTAATCATAGATTTGAAGCTATGATGTCTTTTATTACCAACAAAAAAAATCCTCCCCTTGGAGAGGTTTTGGATTTCTTTTGGAGAAAGGAGTATCAAGCGAGAGGTGCTCCTCACATACATATGTTGTTGTGGATTAAAGATGCACCCAAATTTGGAACAGATTCGGATGAGACAGTGATGAGTTTCATTGAAGAGTATTCAACATGTGCTGTTCCGAAAACTACGGAAGAAAACAGTTTAAGGCAACAAGTTTTACGCTTTCAATCCCATCGTTGTGGAAAGTACTGTCGTCGAAAATTCAGAAACAAGGACAAGTTCTACACAAAATGTCGTTTCAGTTTTCCACGACCAGTGATTTCTAAAGGAAGAGTAAATAATTTGATGTCTTCTCTGCGACATACTGTGACGAGGAAATCACCCAAAAATACATACAATTTAAAAAGAGACGAAGAGTCCAAGTACATCAACGACTACAACCCAGTGATTTTGTCCATGTGGAATGCTAACATGGATATTCAATTCGTTGCTGACAACTCTATTGCTGTGGCTCGATATGTGACGTCTTACATCACAAAAAAAGAAAAGACAGAACTAAAGGAAATGTGGGAGTACATTTCACATGAAAAGAGTCTAAGCAAGAAATTATACAGTTACAGTCTGAAGATGTTGTCGCATCGAGAAATTGGAGCGTATGAATGTTCTGATCGATTGTCGTCAGCAAGTCTCTATGCCAAATCTAGAACCATCATTTGGGTGAGTCTAGGTCTTGCTGCAACACGAAATCGAGTTTTGAAATCTGTACAAGAGATAGAGTATTTGGCGGAGAAAGAACCAGAAAGTACAGATATTTTGAAGACAAACATGTTGGATACATACTATCCAAATAGAAGTCATCACCTTGAGAACGCTTGTCTCTATGAAGTTCTGCAGAGATATATTTATAAGAGGAACATCAGAGAAGATATCAATAATGGAATATATGGAGTCATTGGATGTGAAGGATGTCTAGTGAAACAGAAAAAAGGTCATTTGATTAATCATCGCAAATTGAGTTGTGATAATCCAGATAAAAGAGAATTTTATTATTTGGCTCTTTTGCAACTGTTTAAACCATGGCGTGAAGAAGAGGAACTTCTTGGAGATTTTCTCGGTTATGAAGACTCCTTTAATGCAATGAAGGATACCATAGAATGTCCTGTTTTTCCAAATTATCTGCAAATGTTGAATGAAGAAATAGAGCAAGAAGCGACAATTGCTGCAGAGATTGCGAGAGACAGTTCTCAAGGCAGTCAGAGTTCTGCTTCATTGAGTCAGGATCCACTAGGAGGACCAATTATCCAAAATGAAGCTGCTACTGCCATGGATGAGGTGGAAAGAGCTATGGAACAAGGTCAAGATGATGAAGTTAACTTAGAAGATTTGGTGAAACAACTAAACCTTGAGCAGAAACAGATATATGACGAACTCACAGAACAGATTGAACATGGATTCAGTCATGAGAAAAAAGAGTGCTCATGTACATCATTTAAGCCTGTCCAACTGTACGTGAGTGGAGAAGCGGGAACTGGAAAAAGTTTTCTGATTAAAGCCATTGCAACTTATCTGCAGAAAAGGACTGAATCACCGCTGTCTTGTGTTGTTACTGCTCCAACTGGGCTGGCAGCACATAACATTAAAGGGATTACTTTACATCGTTTACTGATGCTGCCAGTGGAGCATGATAACAAATTGGAGTATCACAAGCTATCAGGAGATGCGTGTTCCGAAGTTTCGAGAGTCCTGAAGACCCCAGTAAAACCCCTGCTGAAAAAGGCCTCTCTGGATCCGGGGATCCTAAAAAACTTCCGGCCTATTTCCCTGCTCCCTGCTCCTGCGAAGATGCTTGAGACACACCTTAACAAGCATCTCGCTGCCTTTGTAGAAAGCTCAGGATGCTTAGACTCCTCCCAGCATGGATTCAGGAAAGAATTTAGCACCGAGTCAGCCCTCACCATCGTGCTTGACAAGATCCGCACGACAGTAGATGAGGGCCAGACCTCTCTCCTGGTCCTGCTAGATCTAACTGCGGCTTTCGACACCCTCTCCCCCTCAGTACTTACATCGCGGCTGAGGGAGGTGGGGGTGAAGAACGCAGCTCTGGATCTCTTGACCTCCTTCCTCACGAGGAGGGAACAAAGAGTCAAGCTTGGGGAGTTTCTATCCCCATCCCGTCCTGTGCTATGTGGGGTTCCTCAAGGGTCAGCACTTAGCCCGACCCTCTTTAATATCTATGTTACCCCACTAGCCAAATTAATAAGATCATTCGGGATGGAGGTAGTCTCGTATGCAGATGACACTCAAATCCTCGTCTCTCTTCCCCATTCAGATGAACTAATCGCCTCCAAGTTTAGATCTTGTATGGAGGCGGTTGGTAACTGGATGATCCAGAACTCTCTGAAACTGAATGGGGAGAAGACGGAGGTGATGGTGTTTGGGGGGAAAGAAAACATCTGGTCAGCCAATTGGTGGCCTGACTCTCTTGGAACGTGCCCTTCCCCCACATCTTCTGCTAAAAATCTCGGGGTGCTAATAGATCCTGCCCTTGACTTAGGCAACCAGGTGAGCAGAACCATTTCCACCTGTTGGGGCCTGATTCACATCCTACGAAGGGTCAGGAAATATCTTTCCCTCCAGACAAGAAAACAAATAGCTGTTGCTCTTATTGGCTCGCGTCTGGACTATTGTAACGCGCTGTATGCTGGACTTAATAAAGGACAGCTGCAGCGCTTACAGGTAGTACAAAACGCTATAGCCAGATTTGTCCTGGATATCCCTAGACGCTCTTCGGCCACTGCAGCCAGGAAAACGCTGCACTGGCTGCCGGTAGAATATCGTATCCGGTTTAAGGTCCTTTGTATGACCTATAGAGCCATCGCCAAAAAGAGCGACACTGGAATAGGATCCATCATCTCCCACTATGTCCCCCGAAGGAACCTGCGCTCCTCTGGAAAACTGCTTCTGGCAGCCCCCCGTGTACGAAGAGCCAAATGGGGTGGCAGAGCCTTTTCCACCCTTGCTCCTAAGTGGTGGAACGAACTTCCTCTGGATCTGAGATCTCTCCCGTCCCTACAGAACTTCCGTACTGCCTTAAAAACCCTTTTCTTCCGCCAAGCATATGTTTAGGTCCTTATGTTCTTTCCTGATCATTCTTTTATCTTTTGCTAGGCGCCTTGATACCTGCGGGTTATTGTTCTTGCGCATTATAAATTCTCTTTCAATTCAATTCAATGAAACTTCTTATCATTGATGAAGTAAGCATGGTGTCAAATATCATGCTTGCTTTTGTGCATTTGAGAATGCAAGAAATTCTTAGAACAGACTATGATGTCTTATTTGGTGGAAAACATATTATTGTTTTTGGAGATCTTCTGCAGTTGACTCCACTGAAAGGACAACCTGTGTTCAAAATGCTCACTCATGAAGATACCAGGAAGTGCTTAGGGAGCATCGGAAACGTTAATATATGGTTAAACTTTAAATATGCAGAACTGCTTCAAAATATGCGGCAGGCAAATGATGAAGATTATAAAAATATTCTACAACATGTAAGGATCGGAAAAGTAAGTCAGCAAGGGAAAGAAGCTTTACATGGACGATTAATTTCAAATTTGTACCCAAATGAAAACATTCTTCCAGAGAACATATTTAAGAAAATTAACGAGAAGAAATCTGGCATATGTTTGTTGCCAACTCTGAAAGAATGTTCCATGTTCAACAACAAAATGTTACAGTTAGAAAATGAAGAGATAGTGAAACTGGAAGCTATTGATAAAATAGAGCATATGGGAGCAACAATTATTTTGTCTGAAAATTTGAAATCAAAATTGGATTCATTAGAGAAGACTATATCTAAAACTGCTGGTTTTGAAAAGACTCTGAACGTGTGTTTGAATTGTCGTGTCATTTTAAGAAGGAATTTAAATGTTGAAAGAGGTCTAGTAAATGGAGCAATGGGTTATGTTGTTGGTTTTCTGAATTACAAAAATAGAGATGGAATTGAAATTTTAAAAATTAAATTTGATGACATTGATGAAATAGAACAAATTTGTCGTTGTTCAGCTAGATTTTTGCTCGTGAAAGACTTATATGTTCGCCGAAAACAGTTTCCTATTTGTTTGGCATATGCGGTGACAATTCATAAGTCTCAAGGTTTAAGTGTAGATAGCGCTTTGGTGAACATTGGAAGTTCTGTGTTTAAAGAGGGTATGGCATATGTGGCATTATCACGAGTCAGAACGTTAGCAGGATTGTACTTGATTGAGTGTGATGAAACAAAGATTTGTGCAGATTTAGATTGTGTAAAAGAATACAATAGGTTAAGAAGAGAGTATGCTCCACATTTGCCTCAATATCCTCTGATTGAAAAACGTGTGGTAGGCCGAAAAAGAAGAAATGAGAGTAATTGCAGTGAGGTATCAGCAAAAAGGCATAAAGTAGATAAAAGTGTAATTGTAAAGAGAAACAAAAAGGATTCTGTTGAAGATGTTGTTGGATTTCAGTTTGAAAACAGTTCTGGTGTCAACTGCTATGCTAATGTAGTAGTTAATGTTGTTTTTTTCTTCAAAATTTACAAAGACAGATTGTTGAAAATTGGGAACAAACATTGTGCTGTTTATTGCATTATGTGTTAGAGAAATGTAGTAGTGATAGAGCTAAAATAGAAAGTGTTTCAGAAATTAGAAATCTTCTAGATATATGTTCAGGTCAAAATCAATTTTCACAGAATATTCAGCAGGATTGTCAGGAATTTTTAATGTATATGTTTGATGTATTACAAGATGAAGGAGTAGATATAAAAAATCTATTTGGCCTTTCTTATCAATGGCAACATGACTGTGATAACTGTGCTTCATCAAGTACTACTAGAATAGACTCTGAAAGATTTATATATTTAACTTTACCAGACTGCAAATCAGTGTCTTTCAATAATCTAGTTAAAGCAGCGGATCACAATATGGTGTGTACCCAATGTAAGTCTGCAATGCTGTCCACATTATTTCTACAAAATTATGGTAACTATGTTATTTTAATGTTCCAACGATGTAGACCTGATGGAACTAAATTGACAACTTCTATTAAAAATTTCGTGGCTTCTCAGTTATCGATATCAGGAAGAACCTTTGCAACTGTAGCTATTATTTTTCATGACGGTCCTTCTACAACATCAGGGCATTACACATGCTATTTAAAAACTTCTAAAGGTTGGACCCAATGTAACGACAATCATTTGACTTTCAAACAACGTTTGCCTTTTGGCTTTATAAATTCATATCTAGTGTTTTTACAGCCAAAATTTAGGTAAAGGTAATTGGCCTATGAAGACGGGAGGAGTACTCATATATACTCATACATCTGACACTATTTGGCCAAATGGAAAGGTGCAAGAATGAGTAAAGAGTCATGACTGAAAAAAAGGAGTATATTAAAATTTTGAAAATATTTCAGATGTTCTTGGAGCTTTTCTTGTAGACAGTCGATGAAATGGATTTCTAAGTGAACAGCAAAATACTATGTAACGAGAAAAGGACCTCCATGATATACTATTTGGCCTCAAGGAAAAGTAAGTCAATCAAAGATTAGCGTATATTTGTCGTTTGTCAGTATGTAAGTTTTTTTTAAAAACACAATCTTTTAGATTGTGTTTTTTTTTTCCCGCTGTCATATGATGAGTAATTTGAACTCACTGCTTTAAGTGAAATTCAATATATTCTGAGAACAGCAAAAATAAACTATGTAACATGTTGTAGAAATTATTCTATACTTTGGATTGTGTACATTAAATTGTATTCCCATTCTCTGACATCCACTCTCCCTCGCTTATCTTTGTTTGCTTCTTACTTTTGACCTCTTCTCTCTATTTTTCGTTCACTACTTCTCTGTGCTCAGTGCCTCACTCTACTTGTGTTATTTTCACTTGTGTTTATCTACCTTCTATCACTTCTTTTACAACAACTTCACTGCTCCTCTCTCGTCGTTCTTCATCCCATTTCTTTTACTCTGGTTCCGTTACTATCCATCATTTCCTTTCTTTCAATGTCCTTCTCTTTACTTTCATCACCAAATTATTTTTTCTCAGTAGCACTGTTTTAGTCGTGTTCTCCTCTCTTTCCTTTTTTTTGCTCACTTACTTTTTTTCTTTTCTCACTCATTGTACTCCACCTCACTCTGTTTTTCTCTTAGTGTGTCTACCTTATAACTTCCTCAGTCCATTTCCTTAAATTGTTGTATATTATTCTGTCTCCCTTCATCCTTTCACTCTATGACTGTTCTTCACTTACTCTCAGTTATCTTCTATTCCTCATTCTTCTAAATGCATCATTAATTGTGGGTTTCTAAAGCGCTAGAATCGACTCCCGAAGGAGTATCTCTGCGCTGTAGACCGCTGGGGAACCCGTCCTGGCTTTCCTTGTGAGATGGTCCCTACTGGGTATCTCCAAGGTGAAACCAGGCATCCCCGGCATATGTGGGTGGCCGTTGTGGAGATAAGGCAAGCTAATGCCCAGAGCTGCCGAGTGTGATCCCTGGTTAGAGTAGGCACCGAGGCGAGAATTATCAAGTCCGTTGACCATGGTCCATGACCACTGCCGCGTCGGGAATTGAACCCTGGTCCCGGGCCATCCTCTGTTTCCGGGTCTGCCGCCTCTAACCAGTGAGCCACACCCCTCCATTAATTAGACTGTTTTCTGTCTCAGTCATTATCTTTTTACTTACTTGTGTTTCCTGATTTAGTTTTGCTAACTCACATTGTTTTAGTATCTTTCTTACCTTCAGTTAATTTCTCTGTACTTCTCTCTCTTTTTCTTAGTGAATCTATATGCCTTACTCATTGTAATTTGCTCTCCTTCTATTTCTTTTTCCCTTTTTTTGTCCTTCTACCTTAGTTTATTTCCCTTTCTGTGTTCTTCACTCTCACTTTATTTCTAAATAGAGTGTTATGATGTTTTTAGCTCTTCATTTGTATCTTTTAATTTAAAATACATATTTTACTAATTATAACTTATATTTTTTTTCTCTCTTTCACAGATACCAACTGTAGTAAAAAAAATTATAGTTACATTTATTATATGGTAAGTATGACTAAAAAAATGTAGTTTGTTATCACCCTTTGCTTTAAGGTCACTAACATTTTCTCAATCTACCTCACTCCTGTGTTTTTACTCTGCTTCTCTCACTTATTTTTATCTCCATGTTTACTCCCCTTTCATTATTTACCCTCTCATATTCAACTTCTTTTGATCCCTATTCTTTACTTCACTTACCCTCTGTTCCCTTCCTTTGCTTATTTACTCATTCTCTTAATTATTTACCTTACTCCTACACATATACCTCATCCCCCTCCCAACACATACACACACCTGTAACATACACCCCACACACCACACCTACACATCATACACACAAAAAAAAACTCCCACACACACTCCTCAAAAACACACACACATTCCATACACACACATACATCGAACACATATACACCCCACACTCATACACTTCTCAAACATATTTCACCCACCCTCATCTCTACCCACACCAAAACACTCCACACAACCACACCCACAGACACACCTTACACACCCACACTTTGACCTACACCCACTAACTCCCTGTAAGTCACACACATTGCATTACTTATCTTTTTTTGCTGTTGTACTCAAGCCCATTCAGGTACTGTCCCCTTTACTCTCTTTGTCCTCTCTCTTTGTCACTCACCATGTGTTATCCTAATTCAATATTTCTCCCTCTATCACCCCTCTTTACTTTTACTATGGGTAGCGCACCGGGGAGCGTAACAAGGGGAAAACAAAGAGAAACAGTAAAATAATATTTTAGAGTGCTTTGAGGTAGGGTAGCTGTTGTGTTGTGTGGGTGATTTACTTACTGCACTCCTTCCACTCCTTTTCTCAGTACCTCTGTTCTCACAGTTCTTCATTCCCGTTCACTCAGTCCGTCTATCTTACTGTAATTGTCTCTGTCTCTTCACTCTTTCACTACTTGTTCATTATGCTTTCTCCCTGAAGTTCAAGCACACTACGTTATTTACATTTCTTTGCTGCTTCAATTATTCCCTTTCTGTTACTTCTTCTTTTCTTCTTTTAGTTTTTTCTCTCTGCCAATCCACATGTTTTAACTTTATTCGATGTTATCCATCTTATTTCATCCCTCTTTAGTTATGCACACTACTTTTTTCTTTCTCTCCCTTACCAGTGTTATTTAAATCTGGTTCCGTTATTACCTTTTATTTGTACATCATTTTTTCTCTTTCCTTTTACTCTTTACAGCCACTCACATTCTTCATGTGCCTCTGCTTTAGTATTCTTCTTCTCTCTTTCTTTGTTTCACAGCCTTATATTTTTTACATTTTCTCTGTTACACTTGTTATATCTTTTACACTGTTTTACTATGTATTACACAGTACATCTGTGTTGCTCTCTCTTGCTGTCTGTCTCTTAACATTACTCTCTCTTTCTCTTTCTCTTATGCTCTCCTTCTCTTGTTTTTATTTCTTTTTTTTTTGTTGCGCTAACGGGGCGCTCACCGGTGCGCGTACCGGGAAGCGCACCCATGAGAAAAATGAAGTCAAGAGTGCTAAAAATGTTAGTAATTTTTTTTAAATGGGAGGTAGTTCTGAAAAGAACTTTTTTTTAATGTTTTTGTTGTTTTATATATTTTTTTATTTTTCTGATTTTTTTTTATTTTTTATTTTTTGAACAATTTTATGTTTTTTTTGAGGGGGAACAACGAAAAACAGGCATTAGAAAGGGCTCAACAGGAGCAAAAAATGTTTTATTTCTTGGGGCGTTTTGAGCACTTGTGGTTTTCAAATGCTCTATTTATCAAATTGATACTCATATTCGCACATGAAAGTAGGTCACCACAATGAAGGCACACTATCTTCATGTGCACAAAATTCTGTTGGATATCTGGGACCGTCTCCCTCGCCTCTGGTCCCGATAGAGATACCTGTGCCGATGTACTGGCCACAGGAGTTGGTGGGTTATCTCAGAGGTGACGCATCTCTGCAACGCTGTAATTGAGTGGATGCCACCTCTGCATATGGCGGTGCATAGTATAGTTACCACAACTATACTTTGTATCTGTACCTCTAGACAAAACATCTTTACAAATGAGGCATGTCACATGTCGGGCATTGACCTTTTTTTGGCCTTGAGGGTATGAATAAAATTGCCAAAAAAAACTGTCTTTGTGGTGGAATTTCCGGGGCTCTTCAGGCAAGAACTGCCTCCGCTCTACTTCCTCTTCCTCTTCTTCTTCCTCTTCCCCTGGGTTTGGAAGGAACTGCGCAGGTGGTCCTTCCTTCCTAGGTGGTTGTGGTGGGGGTGGGGGTCCACCAGCTGCAGCTACTACAGATGCCATTATTTCAACAAGGAGAAACAGGTCTTCCTCTCACAAAGATGAAAGTCAGAGTGAGGAAAGAAGGAGGGGTTTTCATCATTTGGGAAAAAAAAAGTTCTAAACCAATAAAAAGTGTTATTTACAGGTCACATGACCTGTTACGCTTACGTTACGCGTCCCGCTCCGCTCCGCGCCCGGAGCGCTTTCAGTCTGCTGCGCTTCGCGCCTCGTTCGCGCACCGGAGCACTTCCGAGTGCGCGAACGCAGCGCGTCATAAGACGCATTACGCGGCAACGCGATACGTCGCGCTTACGCGACGCGTCGCAATGTTGTTCTCGAACGCGGCAGTTGTGCAAACGGTACGTTTCCCGGTACCCGGACCGGGTCGCGGCATAAAAATGAGCTAACGGGAAGCTACCCGGTGCGCGGACCGGTAGCGAAACTAAAAAAAAATATATATATATATATATACATAAAAAAATTATATTAAATACATATAAAATATATTTTTCTTTTAAAAGAAGAATACATTTAACAGCTTTTAATATTTGCTATTAAAAAAACATTGAAATTCACTGAAAAAACCATAGGTTATAGACCATATATAGTTAGGAATTAGCATTTACAAAACCTTGAAAATTCACTGAAAAAACCATAGGTTATAGACCATATATACTTAGGAATTAGCATTTATAAAACCTTATTTTACTCTCACAAAACCATTGAAATTCGCATATATAGTTAGTTGCACTAACTATATATTTCGCGCACCCGCAATCCACTGCTGATGACGTCACATATTACATCATTCATGACATGGTCAGTGACATCACTGATGACATCACTGATGACATCTCAAATGACATCACTGATGACATCACTGATGACATCTCATTTGACATGACTGATCACATCACTGATGACATTATTCATGTGATAATACGATGAACTTCTTCAGACTCTAATATAACCTTATATACACTCAGTGTAAACAGACACTCACAGACTGTCACTAATCCATGGAGTTACTTACACATCTAGTCAGTCATGCAAAGAATCAATCACACCTCCATTTCCTCAACTATACAGTTATACACACATTACTTATTCAAACAGATACTAACACATATTTACTCTCTTATACAATCCTGATACAATTTCATAATGATCCATACAGCCACTCACACATTCACTGGCTCTTATGCACAGTTATTTATATATGTCAACTCTCACATATACTGTGTTTTACATATGTCTTTACTTTGACATGTAGCACTGAGATATCCATTCACTCACCAATACACTCATGCACACAGTAAACCGCCCATACAGCTGTTCCCACATGCACTTTTGAACCCATACATCTAGTGAATCAACTGCTCACACATCTATGCACAGAGTCATACACCTCTCAACCACCCACACACACACTCAGTCTCCCATACAAATACTTGGGCAACTAATCAATAACCCATATAGTTACTCATATAGCTACTGATCAACACATGCAGCAGTTTACAGAACAACAGACATAATGATGCACAAATTAAGACAGTTTAGTCAGTAACTCATGCACTCAGTGAGACATATTTAATCACTCACTCATACAGTCAGTCATGCGCCTACTAAATCCTTCACCAGACACTTCTACATCCACTCATTCTTCAATATGTAAGACATATTTAAACTTTACAGAAACATAAAATCACTGGATGTTGTTTTCAGTGATGTCATCAGTGATGTCATTTGAGATGTCATCAGTGATGTCATCAGTGATGTCACTGACCATGTCATGAATGATGTAATATGTGACGTCATCAGCAGTGGATTGCGGGTGCACGAAATATATAGTTAGTGCAACTAACTATATATGCGAATTTCAATGGTTTTGTGTGAGTAAAATAAGGTTTTATAAATGCTAATTCCTAACTATATATGGTCTATAACCTATGGTTTTTTCAGTGAATTTTCAAGGTTTTGTAAATGCTAATTCCTAACTATATATGGTCTATAACCTAGGGTTTTTTCAGTAAATATATATATAATACATATATTAAAAAAACTCAAAACAATTATTCCATTTACATCAATACTATTGAATACAATTGTTATTTGTTATTAAATTATCAATTTCCTTCCAACTCAAAACCTCTACAAATCTAACAGCCTTCACTTAAAACATAAATAAATAATATGTATTCCGTAATTTACATATTTAAAATCCATGTAATATTTAATTATTAATGAATTATTAGTTAAGTAACTTCCCGGCTGTTATGATATGTAATGTAACCCAATATAGGCATGGGTAGTCACCTACATTTTCCCTGCCATTGTACTGCATAATGTTTTTGGGGTATTGACCTTTTACCTATTTAGGTGCTGCATAAATGTCATGTAGTTTTCCCGAAAAACTAGCCTTATTTATTATGCATGAGGATTCTCAGAATCACAGCAGGATTACAATCTTCTCCATAATAACTATGTATAAGTGTCTTCCCTTTCGCCATCTTCGGCTGAGATGAGACAGCAAGGTAGAACCCCTGAGGGTACCTTTTGGGTATATAAAAACCATATCTTTGCAGGGGCGGGCAGAGGAGAAGAGACTTCCTTGCTGACATGCTGACACGAGACGCTGAGGTTCCTGCACGCAGACACTCTAGCATGTAGTGGTCTGACATGCTTCGTGGGGTGTCCGTCTCAATACCAAGACAGGGTCCTTCATTCTCAGACACCAGGTAATGGGGTTGGTTTTATCCTAGGGGGATTCTTGGCTATATACCTACATACATGCTAGGTACCATTAAGTACATCTGGTTAGAGCTGCATCGTAGGAGTACGCATTATTATTATCATGCATTTATGTACCTGAATATATCCATTGTCTTAGAAATCTACCATCCATTTACTCTTTTGGTGCTTATAATCATTAATACCGGTTTCTGTCTTATGGTTGTTGCAGCACACATATTTTAAACTAGAATGACGTTGGCTCAATAAATGCTTATTGAAAACATCCCCATCGTTTATTCTGTGTTTCTCTCTCGGACAAAGTGAGCACGAGTGACTGAGCGAAAAGTACTATACTGTTTCCACGATATCTGAGGGTTTAGGGTTGTCATGTTCGATAATTGCCAGAAACTATTCTCTCCTTGGTAAGAGGGGTTAATCATGGCACTGTGAGCTAGCTGGTATACACGCGAGCATATTCGGTGGGGGTGTCTAGAATCAGTCTGGACACCACTCCCACAGTTTATGTTGTCCAAACGTGCAGATCCCAAATAGATTTATAGGAACTACACAACACGGCCTAGACCCCTAACAACCTAGCAGCCAGCAATTAAATTATAAGTAAAATAAATCAGTATGCCATAAATTACATATTTAAAAATCAATTAAATAATTAATTAATAATTAATTGTTAATTAATTAATACTTAATTAACTTCCCACCCTACAAACCTAACGGCCTGCAAATAACATATAACTAAAGTAATTCAGTGTTGCCTAATTTACATAATAAATATCGATCATGTAACTAAATAAATTTTATTAAATAATTAACAGTTAATTAACCAAACCTAAGTTCCCAACTTGTCCACCTATGAAGCCAACATACGTCTACAAAACTATAATTTACAGTTAAAAATGTAATACAAAATTCGAAATCACTCAAAATTGCAATCTATATTTTAAAACAATCAATAACATTTATGTAAACAATAGTAACCCATACAATTAATCAACTAAAATACAGTCAAATAATTAAAAACAATTTTTAACCACTGTATTTTTTTAATTAATATTAAAAACATCAATATTATTCAAAATGATATTACTTTTCTCAGAAAACAATATTCTTGTCAACAATATTTTTGCATCACAATATTTGTGTGCCACAATATTTAATTTCTGATATTTCTGTCTCACAATATTTTTAAATCAATATTTTGTCCAATCGCCTCTAGATTAGAATGACTAGGAAGTCTATAAAGGACAAGGTCATTTAGGACTAGTGGGAAGAAGATCAGGTGGTCCATGAGTGTCAGACTTAGGGGTATCCTAAACAAGGGTAACAAGAGCTACATGATCTATTATGTCCCACATCATGGGAACTAGGAGGAGAAATGCTGGAGGGGTGAGGAAGACCAGACTCAGGAGGAGCATTACTTGGAGGACCATGATAGAGGGGATCATGGACAGATGGGGAAGAGCAAGGTAGACCAGGCAAATCAAGAGACCAGAGGGAACAGTAGAAGGGGATAGGCTGACCATGAACTAGGAGGGCTAGGTAAGCCAAGGCCAGTGGAACTTACACCAGAAAACCCAATACATGAGGACCAGACAAAGGAGTAACACACTAAAGACAGGAATACATTTGCAAGGGGGGCCAGCATCAGAAGGATCCAGAACAAGCAAATGGGGGGGGGGCTTGATAAACTAGACAAGCAGGATCAGGAAGGCTGATGTATGGGAACTAGGGTGAGGATGATGTAATACGCCTGTGAAATAGAAGACCCATGATCCAAATGACATGGGGCAGGAGAATGGGGAAATGATGACTAATGAAACTGGGAAATATGCGGCCAGGAAGGTCTTAGTCTAGCGTGAACTGGAATTCAAGGATGATCTGTAACAGGCAAGTTATTGTTGAGCCATGAGGGCAAGGAGCAGGAAGACAAGGGCCAGGAGGACCAGGAACAGATTGAAGAGTACTGCAGAGAACATGACCTAAAGGACAACGGCCAGCATGTCCAGGATACTAGCAAAAGCAGACAGGGACTAGTAAGATTGATGAGGGCAGTACAAAGGCACCCAGAAGACCAGAGCAAGAGTACTAAGTACATTAAAAGGATCATGACCCTGAGGACCGACAATAGGGCTAAGAGGGCCATGAAGTTTGTGTCCCAAGGGATTATGGCTTGGATTACCAAGTGGAGCAGAGCAATCATTACAAGTAGCAGGACCAAAGTGAGGAGGATCTGATGTAGGAAGGCCAAGCAAAATCTGGAACACCAAGTGGAATGGACAGTGGTAGCCAACAAGATGAGGATTACAATGACCATGCTCAGAAGGACCCAAACAAGGAGAATCTGAATCAAGAGGACCTGGATCAATGTATGCAGAACCAATGGGCCTAAATGGACAAAGAATACATCGATGAGAACCATAATACCCCAAACCAAGAGGAGCAGGATTAAGAGGGCCACAAAGGAACAGGGTTGGATGGTCCAATACTGGCGGGAAACAATAAGGGCCATGAAAGTCAGAAGGCAACGTTTATGATAATAAGTACAATAGGAAAAGAATCATCCGGATGACCAGGACCAAGGAGACTAAGACTATGATAGCAGGTGGGTCAGGTCCAGAAGAAGTAGGCAGAAGAGAACCCAAACTATAAGGAACAGGACCCAGAGGTTAAGGTCAATGGGCACAGAATCTCCAGAAGGACAAGGACTGTGAGAAAACAAATAAAGCATGATCTTGGCCAGAAGTGCCAGGTAGCTGAAACAAGGGACACAAGAAGCCAGAGTCAGAAAGAAACGTTCTAAGAGGACCAGGAAACAAAGGACTATGGAAGCCAGAAATATTAGGGCAAAGAGTAGCAGGACCTTGAGTACCAGGAACAGGAGGACCAGGGTCAGAAGAAAAAGGAGGATCAGGGGCAACAAGACTGGGATGATCACAACTTGGAGGACCAGGCCAAAGGGCTAGGAACAGGATGGCTAGAGAGATAAGTAACAAGATTAATAGGTCCAGGAGAACCAGACAAACGTCGACCATGATGAGTTTGTGGACTTAAGGAGCAGGAAAATAAGGGCCAAAAGAATCAGGACCAGATCCATGAAGACTAGTTTCAAGCATCCAATAACACCAGGGCCCAGAATAAGCAAGGACGATTAGGGGGTCAGTACCAAGAAGGTAGCGCATCACCAGGAGGAACATAACCAGGGCAAGAAGGATTATAAGGATCAGCACCAAGAGGACCAGGAACAGGCCTAGGATTGCATGGAGGACCATAAACCATAGAACCAGGACACAGAGTACCAAGTGGAGCAAAAAGATCAGGACCTGGAGGTAGCAGGACCAGGATGAGAAATATCAAGAGGACCAGAACAGCCTGATCCAGGAAGACTAAGAAGACTGGACCTAGATGTCCAAAAGGGCCAAAATGATGAGGCTCAGAAGGATCAATACAAAGAGAACCAGGACCAGGATGGCCTAGACCATTGGGTGCAGTGTCAGAAGGACCATGAGGACAAGGCTCTGGGCCAGGAGGACAAGGATGATCTAATCCATGAAGACAAGATCTAAGATGGCAATTCCTAAGAGAGTCAGGACACAAGAGTCCTGCAGGACCAGGAACTGATGCACAGGGAATGGGATGAGCAAGGTGAGAAGGTTCAGAAGGGTCAGAAGGACATGGTCAATTGGATGAAGGTCAAAAGGATTAGGAAAGAAAAGGAAGAGCTAGGAGAAGGGGACCTGAAAGGACAAGGATGGCCAGGGGGACCAGACAAAGAGGATTATGCAAATAAGGAGCGACACAATGAGGACCAGAAAAAAAAAAGAATCAAGACTAGGAGCAAAAAACAGGTGGAGTAAACAGACTGTGGGGACCAGAAATATGTAGGCCATTGCTAGTCAAACTAGACTAAGGAACACTAGGAGAAGAGGACCTGAAGAATAAAGAGGAGAAGACCTGGCAGCAGAGCCAACAGCGCAAGACCTAAGAGGTATTATATCAAAAGAGAGGGACCAGGAGCATTTATAGGTCCAGCATACATGCTCCTAACTAGAACATGAGAGGAAAAAGGTATGCAGTTCCTTATGCAAATCAGTGTAGAACTAAATTACAGGTCGGTATCATCCTGGGGAGTCAACAGGGAGTGTGTCTTCTCAGGAACAATGCCCTCACTCACCCAGGCAGGTGTCATTCTTCATCATTGTAAGAAATTGTCAGATGATTATCTGGACAACCTTATGCACTGCCTATTCACTCACATGAGTGTAAAAAATTTTAATCTTGGGCTATTAACCATAATCTTACACATGTATACATACATTAAACATAGTGATACAAAATGAATAAAGTAATCAACATGTAGTCTTCTGTGTTGTAGTAGATAAATATTTATATGAAATCAAATGTTCATGGATTCTGTTTAAAGTTCACAAGATCCAAGCGTTAAGTTGGCAAACAAATCTTCTGAAATTGTTAGGTTTAAAAATCCCAATGCATTTCGGGCTACGAGAACGGCCCTTCATCAGGGGAATCTAAACAAACGATACAATGGTTGAATCAAAATACAGTAATTACAGACATCAATGATCTCAAATGGGCAGAGGAAGGGATAAATCAAGAGAAGAGCGAAAATACCAGAAATCAGCAGTGTGAAGATTGAGTATCGCGAAAAAACGGTGACTATAAAGTACCTTATAGACCTTGAAAGGGCATACGGGGTGTGAATGAGCCTAGTTTTGTTAAAATCACATGTGGGTGAACGGTCTTACCAAAATGAGCAAGGGCGCTCATATGTGAGTGCTGGACGCACATGTATCAATGCAGGTTTGGTGTGCAACGACAATGCAGGCTAAAAAATAATGAGGAGCATATTTGTGAGTGAACTCGAAACGTGGAGTTTGCGAGTAAACGTGCTTAAGAAATCAGGAGCTTACCTAACCGTTAGGTAGGGAAACTCGGTAGTTGATGGGCTTAGTCGCGCTGTATAAACAAAATAGGTGATTCGAGTAAAATTACCGAATCGAGCAAAGAGTAGTGAAACAGCAATAAGTCATGGAGCTTGACTCACCAGTGTTTTTAGAAAGGGCTCAGCATACATGGGGTTCGTCGTTCACGCGGTGTAAACAGCCAAGACAGAGTCTGTGGTGTGCCGAATGAGGAAACGGTGACCGATAAATGAAAGGTGAAAAACAAAGGAAGGACTAATCGCACAGAGGAAAAGTTCAGCCATATTGAAGTGTAGAAAGTGCAAGGGTGAACGGGAAGGACAGAAGCAATAAAACAAAAGGTTATTTAAAAACTGAAGGAAATCGTCACTGAGGGAGAACAGCAGTCAGCGTGAATATTCAAAATAATGAAGTCGGCGAACATTTAAATGAATACATTCACAATCAGGATAACAATGTTTGGGTGGAATACATGTACAAGAATATGTGATTCAAACAAAGGAGTTTGGTAAAATTTCTGGATATCAGTTAAATCAGGATAAAACTGAAATAATTACTTGGAATCTTAATACCGAAGGGGTAAGAACAACAAAAGAAATGAGGTACCTGGGAGTTAGGATTACTCAGAAAATTGAAGACTTGGCAAAAATTAATTTTGACAGAGTTAAGAAAGAGGTGGGCGATACGTTAAAAGGCTGGATGAATCTACCTCTGTCAATATATGGTAGATCTAATCTTGTAAAGATGGTGATTGTACCTAAAATTACTTTTTTGTTTGAGGCTATCCCGTTGGGCTTTAAAAAGGAATGGCTGGCCAAGATACAAAGTATGATAACATCATTTATCTGGGCGTCAAAGACCTCCCGAATCTCATGGAAGAAAATAAGGAGGAAAGCAGAAAAAGGAGGATTGGCGGCTCCGGACATACGAATATATGCATGGGCTTTTTGTTTAAAAAACTGTAGGATGTTGTTGGGTACCCTTGTTAATTCTCAGATCGGAGGACTTTTTGAGATAATGCTGAAGAGATCAGGATATTATGAGTTTGGTTTTTTGTATAAGTTTGCAGACCCTAAGTTTTTTAAAAAGGTGAGACTCAAGACTCTGAGAGACTTGGCTGAGATATGGTATAAGATCAGGAAATTATCAAAGCTCCCGTATTTCAGTTATAATGGCCCAATATGGGATTCTCCTGGAGCCCCTTCCTGGACAAGAGATGCGCTAGCTTTAAACTTGAAAAAGGAACCTGATTTGCAAAGGTGGAAACATTTGTTCCAAGACGGCAATTTAATTTCTTGGGGTATTTGCCAGCAAAAGTGGGGCCCAGTTTTTTCAAAATATAAATACCTACAGATTCAAAGCTGGGCAAATCATTTGGAATCAGAGATTGGAGTGGAAAATGACTTCGAGTTAAAGTTGGAGACAGTGGCCTTCAAGAAGGAGGTAGCTTTCTGGTATTGGCGAATACTAGATATGGAAGATGGAACATTTGATCTACCAGAAACCTTGTGGAATGACAGCTTGCCAAGGATCGCGACAGAAGATCAATGGCAAGTAACTATGTGCATGCTATATAGAATTGTTAAACCTGCAAACCTAAGGCGAAACCTTTTATTTACCATTCACAGGGCATACTGGTCTCCGTATAGGCTTTCTAAATTTAAAGATGGAGGGATTGTTGGATGTCCAAAATGTAAAGCTCCAAATGTTGATGACTTACACATGTTTGTGTCCTGCCCAATTATCAAGGAATTCTGGATTGACGTGGGTAATTCTCTCTCCAAATCTCTGAACCAATCTATTGAGGTAAGCCCTGAATTAATTATTACTGGGAGATATGATTTACAAAATAGATTTTTGAATAACAATGTTAGACTTATTTTTTATGCTATGTTGCTGGCACGTCGAGAGATATGTAAATTATGGGTCTCACCACTTAGTCCCACTTTATTAGACTGGATTTTGGCTATGAGGTACACAGCTAAACTTGATATGCTAGATCGATCTAAAAGAAATAGAGGATTTTGGATACCCTTCCTGCTAAAGTTTGGTTAAAGTTATATTTACGTTTAAGTCCAATGATTAAGCCCGTGCCTGTCTCGCTGGTATATGAACCATCCCAGGACGATTAATAGAGATGGTGGAGGACACACATGTTGGGTCAGGTGGTCAAGAAGGATAGTTTAGAGGAGGGCTAGGCCCAAAAATATGTGTTGTCTATGCCCCATTACTCTAATCCAGCCTAAGAGATAAAAACAGCCCAGAGGTGGATTAGTAAGAAGAATGGGCGGCAAGACGGCAAATGAGGATAAGAGAAAAAAAAAAAAAAAAAAAAAAAAGAATATGTGATTCAGCAACATAAGTCTTATTTAGAGATAACATGTCAGTTCAAATTTGTCATTTAAACCCAAAGGGGTTAGTGATTGCCAAAACCAAATCCAATATGTTTCTCTTTGAGACATGAATTTGCTATTGTTTCGATCTGGCCGTTGTGATACAGTCTCAAGCACACTGCATTTTAATTGGGAGATATTATGTCTCATGTTACGCCAGTGTTGGGCTATTGGTGAACTGGTGGTGTTTGTCCTAATGCGGCTTTTGTGCTCTGTAATGCGAGTTCGAAGAGATCTCTCTGTTTTACCCACATAAAAAAGATCGCATGGGCATTTTATGAAATAGACTAAATTTTGACAATTGCAAGTCGCATTGACTTTCAGGTGTATAGGTTTACCTGATCGTGGGTGATGGATAACCTTGCCTTTAATCATGTTACTGCAGTTCGAACAATTCAAACAGGTTGTTAAGCCTTTGAATGACACTTTTGGATTAGGTGGTGAATTGAGAATTTCTTTGAGGTTACGTGATCGTTTATATGCAAACATGGGGAGTTCACTAAACATTCCTTTAAAGTCTGGTTCTAATTGCAGTAATGGCCATCTTTCAAGAATGATGGATTTTAGCATTTTAGATTGGGTGGAATAAGTGGAGACAAAAACCTCTCTTTTGGGAGAAGTGGCTTTATCTGACTTATGGAGTAGGAGTTCACGTTTAAGGCCTGAGGCCCAGTTGGATGCTTGTTCTATTCCTGTGGATGGGTATCCTCTATCGAGATATTTGTCTTTGAATTTATCTATTGTCTGCATGCCAGTGTGCTCATCTGAGTTTATATGTTTAATACGTAAAAATTGGCTGTAAGGTAGGTGGCACTTAAGTGACATGGGGTGAAAATTTTGGTAGGCCAAAGTATTGTTATGCTTTTTTGTAAATAGCGAGGTCTTAATTCTGCGATCATGATGTGTGATGAGTACATCAAGAAAAGGAATATTCTCTGCTTCAATTTGTGAGGTGAACTGAATTCGAGGATGAATAGTGTTCAGTGCTAGAATATTGTCGTCTAGTGCTACTCGGGGACCACGCCATATGATGGGAATGTCATCTATGTAACGTCTTAACATTAATAAATGCTCAGACCATTCTCTGCATGACAAAATGTTCTCGTGCTCGAATTTCATCATGAAGATGTTAGCATAGCTGGGGGCTCCTGGAAATCCCATCGATGTCCCGTTGGATTGTAAAAAGAAACAGTCTTTCCATTGAAAATAGCTGTGAAATAAACAAAAATGTAAAATTTCCAGCAAAAATATCCGGTTGGCTCTGACTTGTTCAGTTTTAAGTAATGCCCATTCAATGGCTTCAATGCCTTCTAGGTGAGGAATGGAAGTGTACAATGACACGATGTCTATTGTACATAGCCAGATCTCTCCATCAGGCGGAATGATGACGTGATCAAGAATGTTCAATAAATGGGTAGTATCTTGAACATAAGTTTGACAGGCTTGAACAATAGGTTGCAAGAAGGTATCTAAATACCGGCCAGGCGTGTCGTGTATGGAGCCACATCCTGATACTATGGGTCTCAAGGGAGGGTCTGTCAGGGATTTGTGGATCTTTGGTAGCATATACAGGCGAGGCCTGCGAGGAAATTTAGTGAACAAATATTCTTTGGTTTTCTGGGTGATCCATTTCATCTCTAAAGCTCTAGATAAAATAATATCTAGAACCTTTAAAAAATCATTAGTCGGGTCATTCAACAAAGGAAGGTATGTAGATGTGTCTTTAAGCATATCTTCAATTTTTTAATCATATTTGGATTGGTCCATGACCACTAAGGCGCCACCTTTATCAGCTCTTGTGAAGTGCGATTCAGTGTTAGATTGCAATGCACATAGTGAATCTTTTTTACTTTTACATAAGTTCTGTTTGGAGTGAGACGTGGAGGGTAACTTAGCAATATCTTGCTTAACAAGAGTCTCATATAAGTCAATTGCCTCATGTGAGATGGGTGACACAAAAGTGCTATTAGGCTTAAATTCTTGAGTGTCAGTAGAGTCTGGGGCAGATGCAGGAGTGTCAATGGTGGAAAGAAAGTGGCGTAACCTGAGTTTTCTCGTGAATCTGAAAAGCTCAATTTGAGCATCTAAATCTTTACCTTGATGGGTGGGAACGAAGGAACAACCTTTACTAAGTACCGTCATTTGGGTCTGAGTGAGTTGTTTGGAAGAAATGTTCACTACTAGTGTTACTTCCTTCTGCTTTGTTTTGCCGTATCTATGACCTCGGCGGGTTTTTGTGGTGCACTTTCTATTGGCGGAGCTTATTGCTGTTACACTACTATTTGCTCAATTCGAATCACCTATTTTGTTTATACAGCGCGACTAAGTCCATCAACTACCGAGTTTCCCCACTTAACGGTTAGGTAAGCTCCTGATTTCTTAAGTACGTTCACTCGCAAACTCAGCGTTTCGAGTTCACTCACAAATATGCTCCTCATTATTTTTTAGCCTGCATTGTCGTTGCTCACCAAACCTGCATTGATACATGTGTGTC
The DNA here is from genome assembly GCF_964261635.1 of Lissotriton helveticus. Lineage (NCBI taxonomy): Eukaryota > Metazoa > Chordata > Amphibia > Caudata > Salamandridae > Lissotriton > Lissotriton helveticus. Next base: position 916,584,048 of record NC_136067.1, read on the forward strand.
CAGCACTCACATATGAGCGCCCTTGCTCATTTTGGTAAGACCGTTCACCCACATGTGTTTTTCACTACCTCTATGACTTTTTAGCAAATTCACATACCTTGTTCACCTTTTAACAAAACTAGGCACATTCACACCCCGGATGCCCTTTCAAGGTCTATAAAGTTCTTTATAGTCACCGTTTTTTTGCGATACTCACTCTACACACTGCTGATTTCTGGTATTTTCGCTCTTCTCTTGATTTATCCCTTCCTCTGCCCATTTGAGATCATTAATGTCTGTAATTACTGTATTTTGATTCAACCATTGTATCGTTTGTTTAGATTCCCCTGATGAAGGGCCGTTCCAGTAGCCCGAAATGCATTGGGATTTTTCAGCCTAACAATTTCAGAAAATTTGTTTGCCAACTTAACACTTGGATTTTGTGAACTTTAAACAGAATCCATGAACATTTGATTTCATATAAAGATTTATCTACTACAACACAGAAGACTACATGTTGATTACTTCATTCATTTTGTATCACTATGTTTAATGTATGTATACATGTGTAAGATTATGGTTAATAGCCCAAGATTTAATTTTTTACACTCATGTGAGTAGTGAATAGTGCATAAGGTTGTCCAAATAATCATCTGACGATTTCTTACATTTTACGACCAAAACCAGCAGAGCCTGTTGCCTTTTGCACGCAATAGTGTTAAATTGTTTAATACTAAACTTATTGTATTCTTTTTTGGTTGAATATTGTGTCATTTGAGTGCATTTAGGTTGCATCTCACTCCATGCTTCATCATTGAGCATGCTCCTCATCGGGCCAGGGCTGCAATGCCCGAAGGGCACCAACAAGGGTGCTATTTGCTAGAGATTTTTTCATTGTGCCACTTGTAAAGCCTAGGTGTGGGGCTATAGGTGTAGATAGGTGTGTGTGGTGTGCATGTAGGAGGAAAGTGCAAGTTTTAACAAACAAGTCCACTTGCCTAATTAAAAAAACATGGTCGATATCATATCAGGGTACTTAATTGAACTAGTGTAATCCTTTTTATGCAGCACTAGCCAGATCATATTCTACTGTGGACAGCACACTAATCTTGCCTAATTTACTATACCGGGGTCACCTTTCTCTCTCCCCCCATTATCCCCACCATGTGTCAGTAACCAGAGTTGCCAAACGATAATGTACAAACCCTTGTTCGTTTCGCATTGCCTCCCAATTTTGCCAGGAATTATGTAGGATTTAACCTTTTTTTCCCCTTGTCTTTTGAATGATATCTGTACCTTCCCCCTCCCCCCCCACGTGGGGAGGGTTGGAATTTTAACTGTGCCGTACGCACCAAGTTTAGTTCTGCCGCAGGCAACATGGCACCCGTTCTTTGACATTTCCAGAGCTAGGACACGCTCTAGTTGCCTTAAACTCCATGTGAACCAGCACCTGGTCCTAATTGACGACCAGCATGTTGATACTTAAGGCAGACTTTCGGCTCCACTTCAGAGGAAGACAAGCCCGGGTAGCGCGTCCTGCATGCCATAGCATCAGACACTATGAGTATTGCTGATATTTGAGTGAACAAACTGGCCACATTAGTTTTTGATGGAATAGAGCTGGTCTCCTGAGACATTTCCTGTTTTACAGCATCCATATGCAGCATGTGGCTCTGCTTTGTGGTCAAGCTAGACTGGTGGAAAGCAACAAAGTCCAATCCGGGGTCCTCAGAGAGTTTGCAGCCCCATATTCTCAGAACACAATGCCCCCAAATTTCTAGCGAGTTGAAGGGGTGTCGGGGGGTCACTCAGACTGAAGTAACTACACAGTTCAGAGATGACTGCGAGGGAGCTTAGCCTGGCTACATGCACCCCACAAGCCCTGCTGAGAAGCAGTACCTGATTGGAGGTGCCGCTGATGTCAGTACACACTGTGTGGGTTTCGTTGATGTAGGCGGGCAAACAATCCTCGCAATCGGGACCTGCATCCCTGGCATGCCTTAGGTAACCCAGGCAATGTGTCACTGTTGAGTCACTCTGGGGTTCCATTGGTGCAGCAACAGATTGGGAAAAGGAGTGCAGCAATTTTGATCGTCACCCAGCCTCTGTAGGTCATAGTGCTGGTCGGGCGCAAGCGATGATCTTTGTAAAAAGAAGTGCTGATCTTTGGTAAAAACGAAACTGGAGATCAGGTACATGCTGATCCTTGTGGAGTTCAGCTACAGGACTCATGGATTGCAGAGTCCAGCAGCCAGTGTAGGGAAACAAAGTCTTTGATGGCCCTGAGACTTCTTGAACAGACAGCCTCTGGAGGTACTTTAGTTTCAGATGTTGAAGAGAGCAGATCCAGTCTTTCTCACTGCCAGGCAAAAGGCAGCAGACAGCAGGCTAACATGGCAAACCAAATAGCAAAGTGGCAGTTGGTCCTACAAAATTGCAATCAGCAGGCAGCAGGCCAACACAGCAAAGCAGTTAGCAAAGTGGCATTCCATCCTACAGTGCATCCGCTCTTCTTATTGGCAGAATGAACTCAGGTCCCAAAAGTGAACTGAATACATGGTGTTAGAGGTCCAGTACATATACTTATTTTAGTCTTTGAAGTACGGTGATTCCATGGAAAGGTCTTTATAGTGCACAAGAACCTGTCTTTCCCTGGCCCAAGACTCACTATAGGGAGGTATGCAGCCCTTTGTGTGGAGACAAGACCTAGCCATTTCAGGAAGAAGTGTCAGCCTTCCCTACACCTCCTGCTCAGACAGACCCATCAACATGCAGATAACCACTCAGGCATACCGATCCTTCCTGTGTGTGTGTGTCTATCTAGAGGGAGTACAGGAAGCCAGCTGTCACCCAGCCCAGACGTGTATTCAGAAGGCACTAAAGGGTTTAAGTAAGAAAATTACAACTTTCTAAAAGTGCAATTTCCAAACCTGCAATTTAAAAGCTAACTTATGTAAAATATATCTTTTCGAATTGTAAGCCCAGAGACATCAAACTTAGTTTTACTATCTTTTCCCAATTGAACATTACACATGCAAGATGTTGCAAAGCAGCTCCAATGTTACCCTATTGGCGAGACACGCCTTGCAGCAGTGAAATGTACATTTAAGAGCATTTCACCACCAGGGCATCTAAAACATAAAAGTACATGACATACCTTTTAATTACACTGCACCCTGCCCATGGGCTTCCCAAGGCCCACTCTAGGATTGACATATTTGTAATAAAAGGAGAGGTTTGGGCCTGGCAAGTAGCTGACCTTGCCATGCTGAAATTGCAAATTAAAACTGCACACACAGACTCTGAAATGGTAGCCGTGAGACATGGTAAAAGGGCTACTTAGGTGGGTGGCACAATCAGTGCTGCAGGCTCACTATTAGAATTTACTGTATAGGCCCTAGTGCACTTTAGTAGAGACTTATAAGTTAACCAAATATGCTAATCGTGGATAATCCAATTGTCATCACATTTTAGGTACAGAGCACATGCACTTCAGCATTGGGCAGAAGTGGCAAAGTGCTCAGATTCCTAAACCAGAAAAATCAAAGTAAATAACAAGATGTCAGAAAGCAGAAGGTCAGGGAAACCACACTAACAGATGCCAGCTCTAAAACATGTGTCCCCCCAAGCTGAACAATGGCGGAGCTATCCAACCCCTTGGGAGTTCTCTTCACTAAGGCGGAAGGATCTGGAAAGACTATCAGCATTGGCATGTTCTATACCAAGATGGTGTTCCACTGTAAAAATCATTCCTTGTAGGGAGAGGGACCACTTGAACAGTTTAGTATTCTCACCCCTCATCTGCATTAACCATCTGAGGGGCATGTGGTCTGTCTGGGGATCCAGAGGACCCGCAGTGTTATTGCCTACCCTCTTGAAAAGGGTGCTCATTACAGGAAACGGTCACAGGAGGGCTTTGTCTTTCCCCCCTGTCTTGCCACTCACCTGGCAGGTAGGAAAGGACCTGCAGAACATATCTGAGGCCTTCCTCATTTGAGGCTAATAAAAGTGGGTGTCAAGCTTGTCCAAGGTCTTGCCTTGCCCACATAACCTGCCAGAGACATATAATGAGCCAGATCAAGTAGGGCAGTTATGAAGTACTGGGGCACCACCAGCACATGGGCTGCACAAGGCTCAGAAACCTTAGGCTTTCTCCACAGGAGACCATTCTGCCAATAGATCAGTTGTTTGCCAGAGGTGTCCCCAGCAGCCTGTGCCTTGGCGCTGCTGCCAGAGGCCAACAAGTGTAGGGAACTCCTTATACACCGAGCAGAACTTCTCCTTGGAGGGACCTCCATCCTGCTGCAATGGGTCAGCCAAGGCAGGTTCCCCAGTTTGGCTTCTTCTTTCCCTGTATGTTCTGGGAGTTCCACTCAGTGTCAGCCTCCTCCCAGACATTGGAATTTCAGGAGTAGATTTCCTGTGTCCATTGCCTTTACTATTTTTAGCAGATCCCTGGGCCACTGTTTCAGGCTTCAGGGTCTTCTGACCACCCTCGCGTGCTGCTGTGTGGTCAGGCACACCTACTCAGGCCCCTCCGTCATCTCCAGGTGTGGTCTGAGCTCCACCTCCTTCCATGTGGTATGCTCCAGGTCATTGCCCAGCTGACAATCCACAGGCATGGACGGACTCACAGCTACCGTCAAAACACCTGAGACCCACCCATTCAAAGGGAACCAGAGCCACTAATTAGTGACTCACATGATTGTGAACAGCAACAACTTGGCGGACAACATTAGGGACTCCCTGCTCTGATAATACCAGATGACACCGGACGGTCGTCATACTAGCTCATGGGTCTCTCGGAGCGTCCACCCTTTGCCCATTAAAGGTAACCCACAGCCTATACTTTGTAGTATTGTCAGGTATGCAGGTTCTTTATACCATTTCACTGTCACCTAGGGGCTCTAAGGTAACCTCAGCTGTATCCCCCAACACCTTCTGGGACAAACTCCTACACAAGCGCTTGGTATTGGTGCAGGACCTAGAACTTGTGAGACAGGGTTCTTAGGATAAAAGTGTCTTTTATTTTATTTCTGATGTAACAGGTAAAGGAATCATAGTGATGTCTTCTGTTCTTCCCCTTCTTCAGGGGTGAGAAAGCTGGGGCCACAAGGACAGTAGATGCTCCATAAAAGAAGGGAAATTCCACCAGCAAGGGAAAATCAGCTTCTATTCAAAGCTAATCTCAGAGCTTTGTGGAATGTGCTCAGGTAAGTTTATGTCTCTATGTGGTTTAGGGTGCTTTCCCATTCACCAGGTGCCACAGTTTTTTTAATACAGGCAACATAAACCTAGTACTCTTCACTAGGATTAACAATTAGCATACTTGTTGAAGTATTATCAAGATAAGTAAAGTTGTGTGCATCTTATGGGGAAAAAGCTATTACCGGTCTGTACCATTTGAGTCAAACGAGAGAAAAAAGAACCTAAGTGCCCAGGAAAAATATGCAGTCCCGATTGTGCTATGAAAGCCAGAACAGAAACAGCCCATGTACTGTGATTGACCCTCACACTCAATCTCAAAGCCCACCTTCCCTCTAAACCTTATCTCTTCCATATCTACCTAGGAGACAACCGGGGAAAGTCACACTCCTCCAGGAGCATGGTGGAATGCCTGGTTCTGCAGGTGGCATTCTGGCTCCTCAGTGATATCTTCCTGCATATCGGGTGCATCTCCTCCCCTCAACGGCTTTACACGTTTGGCGTTTTGAGGCAACACTTTCTTTTCCATCTCGGTGTTTCCAAACTGTGAAATCCTCAAGTCCTCTCCTTCAGGTTCTCCTGAAAAGGGGCACTCTTCATTGGTCCACTCATTCCCACGTGATTGTCAGCTGACTCCGAATTAAAGGCACTGCGTCCGTTAACTACAGATTGTTTTCCTTCACCTTTACTGGTTTCAAGGAAAGGAAAGGAAGTGTCTGATGTTCCTAATTCCATTTCATGACTTCTGGTGCTGGGTTGTAAACAGAGAGCAGTAGGGTCAACAGGTACAGTGGACTCCAATGGGATATGAGAGGGGAGTTCAAAATCGGATTGACCCATCAAGTTTGGGGGCCGGGACAATGGGGGAGGACCAGTTACTCTGAAAAGATTTAATGACACCCATTTGTAACACAGCCTCCATTTCCTTATAAATGGCTTCCCTTCTGAAAGCTGGAACTGTATATGTTTTTTGTTTAACAACAACACCCTGTGGAGTGGGGATAACACGTTCAGCCAAATGTATATGAGTGTCCGAGAATAGAGGCGAAAAAGGCTGAAGGACTGCAAAGAGAGCCTCTTTTTGCTCTGTGGTTAGGGTATCATTTATAACTAATTGGTCAAGTGTGTTAGATTGGGCTTTCCTTTGTTAGACCATATGTATTTTTTGGTAGTGTTCCTAACCATTTTTTTTAAAAGGTTCACATGATAATTCTGCTGTTTTCTATGAGCCATTTGGAGATGATATGTGACTTTGCCTATCTCTGTAATGATTTTACACGGTCCTTTCCAGTCTGCCTTCATCGTTTGTTGGATATGGGTAGCAGGGCCAACACCAAGGCATTTACTTGATATTCTCACTATTTTTCCCCTTTATCATAAATTCGTTTTTCTCTAGTCTATTTCTTTCTAGAATGGTACAAGCTAAATCTTGAAGTTTAGCAATCCTGGATCTTAATTCTTTGGTATACTCTATTAGCTCATCTGCATCATCCTCTGAATCATTCTCCCAAGTCCCTTTTGTCATTTCAAGCGGACTATGTGGTTATCTGCCATGTAATAATACAAATGAGGAGCAGCCTAGGCTGCTTTACATCTACCCCCTAATAACAAAATTTGCCAATGGCAGAAGTTGGTCCCAATTTCTTCCCTCCCCTGTAAAGACTTTTTTCAGGGCAAGTTTGAGAGTAGCATTGTACCTCTCGACTAAACCATCTATTTGGGGTGGTACACAGATGTTTTGATATTAGACAGGTTGAGAGTTTTGCATACTTGTTTCATGAGTTGAGAGCCAAAGGGGGTCCCTTGATTGGTAACTACTTCCTTGGGAAACCCCACACTAGAAAATACCTCCACTAAGATCTGTGCTATATTTTTGGTTGTGGGAGCAGTTAATGTTAGAGCCTCTGGGTGCCACATCGCGTAGTTCACCAAAACTAACACGTATTGGTTTACCCTAGTGAATTTTGTAGGGACCCAATAAGGTCTATCCCAATATATTCAACGTTTTTTCGTATGATGGGGAGAGGTTGTAGAGGAACAGAAGGTGACCAATACAGGTTTTCCCCCTGACACACTTCGCATTCCTAGCATTACTTTAGTATGATGGCACAGATACCCAGCCTGTAGAAGTGGCGAAGGACCATTTGGTTTGTCTTTTGTGTCCCTGTATGTGTAGCTAACAAGTGCGTTTGAGTAAAAATCATGATTTCGTGCCAAACTAAGAGTTGGGGATTGTCTCCTTCTTTTCTCTATTCTATACAATAACCCTTTCATTATATTAAACTGGGGATTCTTGCCATGCATTTTGTAGGATAGCATCATTTATCTCCGCATGTCTAAAAGGTTCCAGGGTTCAGAGGTGAGTATTGTGTTGTGGGGCTGTGTATTCCCTTGAGGTTCTTTACCTGAGATGGAAGGGATTAAATTGGCTAGAAACATACCAAAGAAATCAGGATTAATGGTGCCCAATATTCATCTCTAAATATTTCTCTAACAGCTTGAGCAGAATTCATCTGTTGCTCAAGGGCCCATTCAAGCCTCTTTTGGCCCTGTACTAGTCGATGTATCACCGCTTCCGTTCTTTATCAATGAGCTATGCCCACATTCTCCACCATGTGTTATTGGTGCGGGACGTACAACGCGTGATGCAGTGTTCTTAGGATAACAGTGCCTCTTATTTTATTTCTGATGTAACAGTTAAAGGGATCGTAGTGATGTATTCTGTTCTCCTTCTCCAGGGGTGAGAAAACCAATGCCACCGGGGCTGTCGATGGGCCTCAAAAAAGGGAAAAGGCCACTAGTAAGTGTACATCAGCTTGTATTCCTCTGCTAATCTCAGAGGCTTGGGGAATGTGCTTAGGTAAGTTTATGTCTCTACGTAGTTTAGAGTGCTTTCCCTTTCATCAAGTGACACCATTTTTTAAGATAGGCAAAGACAACATAAACCTAGTTCTCTTCACTAGGAATAAAGTTTAGTATGTTTGTTGAAGTATTATCAAGATAAGTAAAGTCACATGTGTCTTATGGAGAAAAAAGCAAAATTACCAGTTTGTACCTTTACTGTTCTCAAGGGGAGGAAAGGAAGTGTCAGATGTTGCTGACTGTGTGGCCTGACTTCTGGGGCTGGGCTGTAAACCAGAGAACAGGAGGGTAAACAGGTACAGTGAACTCCAATGAAATATGCCAGGTGAGTTAATTTCCCTCCTCTTCTTCCATCCCCTCAAAACTTGATTCTACCTGACACTGCCACACTAGCCAACAACAGTGATTGCCCACTGGTGGGGGCTGCATCCGCTTAGGACACTTGACATCTTCCTTGAAGTTCCTTTCCTGATTACGCTCAAAACACTTCAGGGTTCCTTCCTTGCAACAGTAGCTGTAGGGAACCATTTCTTCTTTTCAGCAGTGGGATGGGAATCTTTACACTGGGAACTTAGTTTTGCCTTTCAAGTCCAGCTTTTTAAAGCTTAGCTCCTGAGCTAAACCTATCTTTCCCACCTCAATGGACAATTTTTTCTCCTCCAAAGCTCTTTATTCAATTTGAGCTTTGCGAACTCCAACTTGAGTTTCCTTTCTTCCTGCCTGTCCTCCAACTCCTCTGGGGACCAGACTTTAGAAGGAACAGTGCTGCCGGCTCTGGGGGGATCCACCTCTCCATTCAGGCTGGTCCCACGTCCCACAGGCCATCCCTGATTCTCCAGCGAATCTAGATTCAGAACCTCCTCATCATCCACAACAGTAACCCCCTCCTCTGGGTTCACAGCTGCATCCCTGGCTGCCAGCCAGGCCTTCAGCACCTTTTGCAGCTCCTCCTCTTGTGCGGCCTGTAAAAGAACATTTGACATCCCTGCAAAAACCTTTAGGCTGGGTCATCGTTTAGGTTTCCAATTTTTGCTGCTCAATCTTTACTACAGCTGTTGTAGCTGCTGGCTCGCCAGACTGAGACACGATTATTGCAAAAAGTTAAAAAGTTGCCAAAGAGAGAAAAAGATAAATGAGTACATAATGGTCTAAGGATTTGGAAGTAGTGTACAGCAATAACTGTACGCAATGCACAAATGCAAGTCCTGTACTCACCGCTGATCACCAACATTAGAAATTGGGTTTTTGGTTGGTGGGATATGCACCCTGTCCAAGCATGTACCACAATCCTAGTCATGGTAGGTGTAGCATACACTAAAAGTTTACCTGTGCTCACACTCTGGTAGATTGGCACAGAGAAGTAAGGCTAAACTGAAGAGGCAATGTGTAAAGTATTTGTGTACTAACACACATAATAATAGTAAAAACACTAAAAAAGTACTCCACATCAGTTTAGAAAAAAAGCCAACATTTATCTGAGTAATACAAGACCAAAATGATTAAAATCCAATGCACACAAATCAAGTTATGACTTTTAAAATCCTGCATGGAAAACAGTGCTTATAATGTTCCTCGTATTGTCAATGTTATTTGTGGTCATGCTAGACCAGCGGAAAGTGCCAAAGTCCAACTCAGGGTCTTCCAGAGAGGTTTCCGCCCATATCTTGACAACACAATGCCCCAAATTGCTAGCGAGTATAAAGTGGGACTGGGGGTTCACTCAGACTGAAGCAACTGCACAGTTTAGAGCAGCTCGCAGTAGAGCACAGGCAAGCGTAACACACTCCACATGCCCCACTGAGACACAGTAACTGACTGCAGGGGCTGCCGATGTCAGAACACACAGAGTAGGTTTTGTTGACATAGGAAGGCTGGTGAGCCTCTTGGTCGGGACCCCCATTCCTGGCACTCCCTGGGTAAACAAGTCAACGTGTCGCTATTGAGCTGCGCTGGATGGAGCAGTAGCATCGGAAAGGGAGTGCAGCAATTGCTAAACAGCCTCTGTCGGTCGCAGCACTGGTTGAGCATGAGAGCTCAGCTTGGCAGAACAAAGTACTGATCTTTGGTAAAACGAAACTGGAGATCAGGCACGCGCTGATCCATGTCAAGTTCAGGTACAGGGCTCACGGATTGCAGAATCCAATAGCTGGTGTATGGAGACAAAGTTTTTGATGGCCATGAGACTTCTTGAACAGGAGGCAAGCCAGCAAGCCCTTGGAGTTACTTTAGTTTCAGAGGTTGTAGTGAGCAGAACCAGTCTTTTTCACTGCCTGGCAAGAGGCAGCAGGCAACAGGCCAACACAGGAAAGCAAATAACAATGTGGCAGTCCCTCCTACAACACAACAATAGCAGACCAATGCAGCAAAGCAGTTAGCAAAGTGGTAGTACCTCCTACAGAGTAGGAGCCCTTCTTCTTGGGAGAATGTCTTTGAGTCTCAAAAGTGAACTGAGTACATGATGCTAGAAGTCCAGTACTTACACACATTTTTACGTTTAAAGTAGAGAAACTTCAAAGAAAGGTCTTTGCAGTGCACCAAACACTGCCCTTAACTGCCTCCCGGGAGGTATGCAGCCCTTTGTGTCAGCTCCTCCCAAACATCCTGCTCAGTGCTCAGGCAGACCCATCAACATGCAGATGACTACTCAGGCACATCTATCCTTCCTGTGTGTGTGTCTTCTAGAAGGAATGCAAGAATGCCAGCTGTCACCCAGCCCAGACATGCATTCTAAAGACAGGCATAAGACACTAAAGGGTTTAAGTAAGAAAATGCCATCTTTACTGGGGTGAGTGTATGACATTGTTCTGCATTCTATCCCTCAATTGTTGTTTTTGCATTTGTCACCCCGAGTTGGACAGGTATGTCCAGATGATGGTCCTGTGCTCTCCATGCCACTGGAGTCAAGCTATCCTGGCTGATGAGGGCTGAAACCCCGAAACCAGTCCTGGGGTGCTTGTTTCCAGTCCAGGGAGGACCTGGCCTGGCAGTTTGTGCTGGACTGTTTCCATTGGGCGTAGGGTCAAGACTGGAATGGCATGGTGAGCATAAAAAGGATGGATTTAGGCCCAGATCTCTGTAGTGGGGTAAATGTATGACATAGTTCTGCATTCTGTCCATCAATTGTTGTTTTTGCAATTGTCACCCCGAGTGGGACGGGTATGCCCAGACATGGGTCCCATGCTCTCCATGTCACTGGAGTCAAGCTATCCTGGCTGATGAGCACTGAAAACCCGAAACCAGTCCCAGTATGCTTGTTTCCAGTCCAGGGAGGACCTGGCCTGGCAATTTGGGATGGACTGTTCCCATTTGGCGCAGGGTCAAGACCGATTTGAATATGGCTGGGTCCAAACTGGAATGGCATAGTGAGCAAAAAAAGGATGGATTTAGGCCCAGATGTCTGTACTGGGATAAATGTATGACATTGTTCTGCATTCTGTCCATCAATTGTTGTTTTTGCCATTGTCACCCCGATTGGGACGGGTATGCCCAGTCGTGGGTCCCATGCTCTCCATGTCACTGGAGTCAAGCTATCCTGGCTGATGAGAACTGAAAGCCCGAAACTGGTCCTAATATGGTTGTTTCCAGTCCAGGGAGGACCTGGCCTGGCAGTTTGGGCTGGACTGTTCCCATTGGGCGCAGGGTCAAGACTGATTTGCATATGGCTGGGTCCAAACTGGAATGGCATGGTGAGCAAAAAAACGATGGATTTAGGCCCAGATCTCTGTACTGGGGGAAATGTATGACATTTTCTGCATTCGGTCCATCAATTGTTGTTTTTGCATCTTTCTAAAAGTGGTATTTTCACGCCTGCAATTTAAAAACCAACTTCCCTAAAAGATGTGTTTTAAAAAAGGGACCCCAGAGACACCAAACTTACTTTCCCTAAATATTCCCGATTTAAAGTTACATTTGTAAAAGGTTACAAAGCAGTTCCAATGTTACCCCATTGGAGAGATAGGTCTTGCAGTAGTGAAATATGAATTTAAGAGTATTTCACTAACAGGGCGAGTAAAACTTAAGAGTACATGACCTACCTTTTAAGTACACTGCACCGCACCCTTAAGCTGTCTAGGGCCTATTCTAGGGATGACCTATATGTAATAAAAGGGGAGGTGTGGACCTGGCAGTAGGTGACCTTGTGGGGTCAAAATGGCATTTAACCCCTTGGCCGCGGCAGTAATACCGCCGCAGCGCTGGGGAGGAGGGGGGCTGCGCGGCACCGCCATGCTCGTGACGGAACCACTCCATCACGAGCCACGGGCGCACTGTGCTTGTGATGGAGTGGTTCCATCACAGCCCCGCCCGCTCAATAAAACTGCCACGCAGGCGCGGAATTCCTGCAGCGTGGGTGGGGCGGCCACACCGTGACGAAACCACTCCGTCACCACCACGGCGCATCTGTGGCTCGTGATGGAGTGGTTCCATCACAAGCATGGAAGGGGTTAAAACTGCAGAAACAGGCTCTGCAGTGGCAGGCATGAGACATGGTTAAAGATCTACTGAGGTGAGTGGCACAATCAGTGCTGCAGACCCACTAGTAGAATTTGATTTATAAGCTGTGGGCACAGGAAGTGTACTTTAGTTGGGAATTATAATTAAACTAAATTTGCCAATCATGGATAAACCAATTGTCATCAATTTAAGGCACAGAGCACATGCACTTTAGCACTGGTTAGCAGTGGTAAAGTGCTCAGAGTCCTAAATCCAGAAAAAAATATGTCAAAAGCAGGAGGTCAGAAAGCAGGAATTCAGGGTAGACCATGCCCGCAGATGCCAGGTCTAACAAATTGCCCCCCCAGTGGAAAATGGGGAGAGCAACCCAATCCCTTGGGAGTTCTCTTCACTAAAGTGGAAGAACTCGGAAAACCATCAGCATTGGCGTGTTCCATTCTAGGATGGTGTTCACTGTAAAGTCCATTCCCAATAGGGAGATGGACCAGCTCAAAAGTTTAGGATACTCAGCCCTCATCTGCATTACCCATCTGAGGGGCCTGTGGTCTGTCTTGGTATCCTGACGCCCCACAATGTCAATTCCTACCTACTCGAAAAGGGTGCTAACGACAGAAGGTTGCAGGGAGTTTTGCATGTCCCCCCTGTCTTGCCAATTGCCTGGCAGTTAGGACAGGATTTCTTGCTTCAATGTGTCCTTGTTTTGGAGACTTGTGCTTGGAGCCAGCACTACTGCTACTGCAGTGAGTCCTATCACCTAGCACAAAGGCTGTGTCTGATAGACAACTCTAAGGGGCATATTTACAAAAGAAGTGACAGAGCAGGGCGTTAGCCTTGTTGGCTTAACGCCGCGGTCCACCACTTCTGAAATATAGGGTTGCACCATATTTACAAGAATACAATGCAGCCCTGCATTCCGCCCTGCACTGGTGCTAAATTTAGCAGCCTAGTGCCAATGCAGGCACCCTTGCACTATGTTGCAAGGGTGCCTCTTTTGCAAGGAATGGTTGTTTATGTACAGGAAGGTGTCCCTTCAATCTGAAATGGCATTTTGTAACTTCTATGTGTGCTGCATTGTGCAGTACGCATAGCAGTTGCAAATCATAATTTTTGTAGTGATTGTTTATGTGCAGGAAGAGACACCTTCCTGCACATAAACAACCAATGGCGTTTTGCTGTTTTCTAAGTGTTCTGCACAATGCAGCACATATAGTAAAAGCAAACACGAGGAGAAATAAAGCATTTCTCCTCAATTTTGTCGATGCCACATATTTACGCCACCCTTGTAAATATGGGGCAGCATCAAAATCAATGGGTGTTGGGGTGGAACGCCCACCACAATACCTGTTGCCCTGCCCCTTTCATGCTAAGTATAAGGTGAAAGGGTGGCTTATTTACAAGGCAGCGTTAAGCCACGTTAGGTAGCTAAACGCTGCCTTGTGAAAATGGCAAAGCCCATATCAACACAGGAACGCCACTAATAGTGACGTTCCTGTGACGATTGGGACTTGTATATATGCCCCCAAATTTGGTAGGCAGAATTCCTTCAGGATGGTTGAGGTTTATTTTTGCCATCCTGATGAAGGTAACTCCATTCTCAAAACTCTAAATCAGGCCCATTGGAATTTCCATGTCTGTCAAAGTAACTTAGAAACATTAAAACATTTGGAATCTTTAGACTTACATGTTAGTGTCTGTATCTAAGCTAGTATTAGAACTAAGTGCCTCATTTCACAAACTCCCAGGGTTTGTGACACAAAAGTACTTATCATTATGAACAAAACCCATTTTTATAAGTTGAAAATTACTATTCACTAGTAAAATAAGTTTTGCGATCATTTCAGAAGTGCAAATAGGTGGGCTTATGAAAGGGGTTTCTTCCGTTCCCTTTCCAATACCGATAACAATTGATTAAATGTTTGAGACTGTAATTGCTGCAGCAGACCAATGATGAGCTAACAACCCCAGAATTATGGTGGTAACTAATTTAGAAAGGGAAAGTTGTCCCCTTTTCCCTTTGAAAAGCATGTTGCCAGCGTCAGGGAGAAAAGTTTCCCCCACATTTCTTTTTATACCAACACTATTTCCTTTAAGATAAACAGGTTGCTTTGAAAAAAAAAGTTTTACATTGTGGAATGCAGTCAAGATTACAGTCACAGAGGGTGGTACTTGCCAAAATAATATTAATTAAGCAGATCGTTCTGCAGCCTCCAGCGGTTCAGTATTTTGTAAACCGACTGAAGAGTACATAGGTCAGTTTACAAAAAACGATTCCATTCGCCCTAAGTATATATGGAATTTTCTGCCATATTTTGCAAATTAAATAATAATACATCAGGACCATAACTTTTCTAAGGAGATGGATGCCTCGTTTTCAGTTCTACCTGGTGTAAGTACCTGCTGAAATCTGCATAAGGCGAAATAAAACAAAAGTTAAGCTTTTGAAACCGCAACAGGGTAAATAGTGAAGTTCTTCTAATATTTGCACAGCTACAGGCCAAGTTGTGTTACTGTCTACTATTTAGCAAGTCACCAGGTGAATAATAAAGTTTATTTTCAAGTTATTGGCAATGCCACTAGCAATTTAGTGTATCGTGTTTGCAATTTAGCCAGCTGCCTGGCAAATATTGACATTCTGTGCTACGAGCAAGGCTGCTGGTCAAATAATATAACATTTCTGCTATTTAACCAGCATTCGCATAAATAATTATGGTTTATTTGCTGTTTGCATGGCTGCTGATCTAATTGTATATGTCTGCTGTTTAGACATTTATAATGAGTGAAGATTTTTTGTTTGCTTGACTGCTGACCAAATAGTACAAAACTACTTAGTCAGTGGACAGGTAATTAATGAAGTTTCCATGTTATTTGAATGGCTACCGGGCAAACAGTGCAGAAACAGTACTATTTAGCCAACGACTGGGTAAAGAATACATTTTGTCTGCTATGTTCATGGTCGTCAGCCAAACTGAGTCGAAATTTTACAATTTAGTCAGCTGTCTGGTAAATAGTGATGGTTTTCTTCTATTTGTATAGCCGTCAGCCAAACAGTGCAGAATCTCAATTATCCAGCCAGTGGCCAGGTACAAAGTAACAGTTTGCTGCTATATTGAAGACCATAAGCCAAATAGTAGATTTTATTTGGCCACACATAGCCACTTTAAATGGCCCTGAGTGGCTTGATAAAGCCAGAGTAATGTAACGCAAATCACTGCATTGTGTTATTTTTCCCCAGGGAGGTGTTCCATGGTTAGAGTGTGGGTGTCCCATGTATCCACTCATGGATTTAGGAGCTACCCAAATTTACCATCATTGTAAACCTGGGAATGCGTCAAAATGCTACGCCTCCCCAGGTGACGCGTAACGGGGAGAAATATTTTCATTTCTCCTCGTTACTTAATCTGTCGATGTGTGCTGCGTTCTGCAGCACACATAGAAAGAGGCAAAGGCCTCAGGGGATTATTTTTATGCAGGACGGTGTCCCTTCCTGCACAAAAGCAATCCGGCTTACAAGGCAGGCTCCCCTGCACCATGGCGTAAGAGTGTCTGCGTTGGTGCTAGGCACCACATTGTGCCACAGCACTGGGAACAGACAGAAATGGACAGTATTATGTTTAATATGGCACATTCCTGCCCTTTCCCTGTCATACAGTGCAGCATAGCTAGGTGACTTGCAGTGCTGCACTGTGTGGCTTGTTGGTAAGTGTGACCCTTTGGGATATATTTAACATATAGTTGCATCACTTTTGCAAGTGGTGCAAAAGCAATGAACTCTTAAGTGTGATTTATCAAGCAACGCAAGGTCACCTTGCATGGCCCTGAGTGTCTTGATAACTGTGGAGTAATTCAACACAGTGCAAATCACGGCATTGCGTTACTCTGCCCCTGGAACGCATTAAATAGGTGGCGCATGGGTGTTCCCATACAACACCGAAGGATTTTGGTGCATTCCCACGTTTATCATAAGTGATAGACCCGAGATTGCATCAAAACCTCTATGCATTCCCCGGTGGAGGCATAACGAGGAGAAATATGTTTATTTCTCCTTATTTATTATCTTTCTATGAATGCCTCAGGGGATTGATTTTGTGCATGAAGGTGTCCCTTCCTGCACAAAAACAATCATGCTTATAACCCATGCACCTTTTTCACCATGGTGTAAGGGTGCCTGCATTGGTGTAAGGCAGAACATTGAGGGCCAACACTGAAAAAAGACAGGAATGTACCGTATAATGTTAAATACGGTGCATTTCTACCTTTTCCCTGTCACGTGACCAAGCAAGGTGGCTTACTACATGTGATGCTTGACGTTTGCTAAATATGCCCCTTATGTCCTATGCCTACAAGGGAGAACATTTTAATACAGGCTTGATGAGCCACTGAACAAAAAACAGTGGGCCTATTTCACACAGGTTGGTGCGTGTAAGTGTAGTTTATTTTTCTAGTACACCTGGCTTTGACAAATATTTCATGAGTAAGCCGGAAATACTCTTGTCTTACACTTGCAACGAAGGTGTAAGCCATGAGTAGTAAGTCACAGCAAAATGTAGTCATTTGGGCTCATCATTGTCTCATGGCTTTACTGGTAGTAAATTATTCTGATTTCAAACTGGCACACAAACCATTTTACCTTTGCAAATACAAGGAAATAACACTTATATAGTCTATTTGGTTTTCTTCAAATGAGAGCACATCCAACGTTTACACGTTCATTTTAGTAAGGACACAAAAAAATAGGCCTCATTCACTTTGCTTCTCACTATCTGAAATGCCTTTCCTGTCTTTTTAAATGGAAAAGTGTTCTTATATTAAATGAAACCACATATGTGCCATTAGCGAAATGCAAGTAACCAGACATGTATTTGCAACAGGCAGTGGGTCCAAAATTCTTTTTATTTTTGAGAATCGCATACACTTGATACAGCCGAATTTCGCCCCCTAATTTCAATAGAGAATCTCCTGATGATGGTCTTTTATAGCCTGCTAAAAAGTGTGTAGGGAAGAATACACTTTACAAATTATACAATTTCCCTCCCATCCATATCCAATAAGCACAAACTCCAAATTTAGCTTTTGTAGATTTATTACAAAGCCAGAAACATCAAAATCAGAGTATAAAGATACATGAAGACCAATACAGAACCCAATCTATGAATAAAATTCATACGACAAAATAGATACAAAATGATAAATTCTCCATAAGAACACAGCAGAGAATAGATGCACCGTCCAAATCTCTTTTCATTTGTATTTCTAAATTTAGAATAATTTGTCCCTACTCTGCATTTAAAGTGGCATTCATTCCTATTGTAGTGTAGTTCCTATATTCCCAATAGGCTCTGCGCATTGGAATAACATAAACAATAGTTTAGACATAGGTCTGAGGTCATCTAGGTCTCTACTGAATATGTTAGACTTAATTAGGTATGCCAGCTAGCTCAGAGGTCACTAGAAACTTTCTCGAAGGAACAAGAAGGAGTTAGCTTTCCTGAATAGACAAGAAGGGATTAGTTTCTGACAACCGCATAAACATGACAACTTTGCTCCCCCCAGAATAAGGAGTATATCTCCAGAGTCACGGAAAACAATAGACAGCTATTTCACTCAGTCAATCGTGCATGCTTAGTTTCACCAGGAGTGCAGAGAAATGGAGAGACGGGCGTTTTCAATAAAAGTTGTTATTTATTGAGCAGTCCTCTTTCTTGTGCAAGAGAAGTGAATTGCCACAATTGCAATACTTGTCATAAAGTAAAGTGCGTACAGTAAAAGGAGTATTATGAAATATTACTGTAAAAGCATTGATATGGTTTCTGAGCCATATGATACTTAAAAAGGATAAAATAAATACATACATAAAATCATTGACTAAACGTACTCAACTGGTGCTTGTAAGATACGCCTACCCCGGTGTACCTAACCTAGGCCTAGTACGTGGGAAGGAGTAAGTGAGCTGCAGTTTAAGTTAAGTTAGTTTTTGCCAAGAATCTGAATCAAGAATTCTCTGAGGATGTAATCAGCTCCGTATCTTGGTTATAGAATGAAGGAGGTCTTGTATCTCTTTCTCAGGCCTCGATCTCCCAGCAACCCGCAAGGGTGACTGGAAACACTGGAGCTGGATTTCTCGGCAGGAGAAAAGACAGCGTCTCTCTCAGTGCGTCAATGGGAGGGTCGGCTTCCTTCAGCTCTCGCATCAGCTGAGCGTTGGGCAAGTAGATAGCCGATCTGCTCCAAACCACTGTGTGTCTGCTTAAGGCAGATGCTGGTATATTTATACCTGGAAGGTGCCGAGTTTGACGTAAGGTTGGACATAAGACGTCACTAAGAACTTGCAGTTCTTTCAGGACTCCAGGAGTTCTTGGTCAAATCAAAACAAAAGCAGGGGGAATTCCCGGGCTGCTGGAGGCTTGGTTTGTTTAAAGAACGCGTTGTACTTTCTAGGAGTCTATGGGAGTAGCCTTGCCGTATTTGCACTGCATTGGCTATGACTAAATATGGATATGATTCTTATGCCTTTATAAGGATATGATTTGCTATAACCACATAAGGGCATGAATCGGGAATATTTAAATAGGGTCCTAGACACGTTTCCAACACCCACTCCACGTATAATGTCCATCATTACTAAATACTAAGCAATACTAAACATATAACGATGCATGTGTTTTCCAACCCACCCCAAAATACATAAAATGCATTTGAAATGGTATGTACACGAAAAATGAGTATTTGTACTATACGTTTTCAAGCAGTGGTATCATTCCGATAATGCAAATATAGTACGTTGGCTGAATGCATTGCAAAAAATATATTTATGAAATGGCTCTTAATACAGAAGAGAAGGTCGAGACCCTTTCATCCCATATTTATACAATGCTGTACATGTGCTAGAGGCTGAATCAAAATATTGTCTCTAGAGTTACAAAATAAAAATCTTGTTCTCTAAGAATAGTTCTACTTTAAGCAGAGTACCATGTGCCAGAAAAAAAGGTAAATATTTTGATGTTTCAAAAGTTATTCTCTTTGTTAGGGGAGAACATAAGTTCAGATAGGCTGGCAAAGAATTCGTCTACAACAGTAGGTGAAAGTTGGACCAAATCCGAAAAAGTGGAAATAGTGCAGATGTGAGAATCGTTGCCATCATCGATGTCTGGATCAGCAATGTTCACAGAAGGTGTACCTGTGTGCCGCTTTCATCTCGTACCTCACCGCCACCTAATCGTAATGGTGAGGTCTCAACGAATGCCGTCATCAGAATAGGTAGCCGCTGGGGACAACACGTTGCATGAGCCGTTACCGAACAAAGCAAAGTATCGATATCTATACGTACTGCTGATGGTAGTGTAAGACAGGCGTCCAACATGCATTCTTCTCCGCATAGCAGGCATCGTAGCACAGGTAAGATGCAATCTTGCCAGATTGGTCTGAAAGGAAGAAACCAGGTAGTATTCAGATCTCTTAGCTTCGCCAAGCCGAGGACTTTAGTAATCCTTTCTCGGTATCTCATTGCTAGGATCGTTTCTTCCATTGTTGCCTGGGTTTTGTCTGTGACTTGACTTGCCATATCGGAGCAGAAGGAACAAAAATAAAATTCCTGCTACGCGTCTCAAGATGAGAGGCAGGCCGCCGAACACAGAATGCACGAAATTCGGGAAGGTATTCAGGACTGCTTCAAAGGGTGCTAATAGTCCCGAAAAAATTGTCCTAAATACATGTGCGATGCCACTGGTATCTGACATGTTTAAGATTTGACCTAACATTTCTACAAAATGCACGGGGCAATTTGTCGATAATAGTGTATGTATCTCTGCAGCTGTCCTTGAAACTTGCAGATCACACGTCTCTTTGGACGAGGTTAAAGGCACAGTTGTCTGTAAAAGAATAGACTTCATTCTGCTTAAAGTATCAATTCGAATAGAAGAGATATTCAGAGAAGGCCATATTGCTGTCTCCATGTCTGGTTTGCTGTTTGGATACAATACTTACATACAGCAAATGACCCTGGAAGTAACGCTCACAAGATAGGCAATTCCTGGCACCATGCCACAACAGCTGTGGGCACTTATTATAAAATAGCTGCCGTTGGAAAGCTGTCTGAAAAAAGGCTCTATCTGTGTTGCAGGGGTGCCGTGCAGGTGACATGAAAGGTAGTTTGATGAACCTTTGCAGGCTCCATGCAAGTTAATACCTTGACACAGAAGTGTACCGCTTAGTGAATTTTTACAGTTGTTACCACTAAGAAATACTTCTTTTTTCCCTTCACTATAACATTTGTGTGTATAAGGTAAATTTCAGGTCGACTTGATGTATCCTTTACCCAACCTTTCATACAGGCCTGCTGGTATATACTTTTGGCAATATTGAAACTGAAAAGTTGTTATCGGAATTGTAATTGTACCATGTATTATCCATTCAATGACAGGTCTCTCTGACATTGTCAATGGTAATCTTTCAAGTTTTTCAATGCTCAGTACCGTATAGTCTGCTCCTTTTTGTGCCAACGAGATTTGTTTATCTGTAAGGTTAAAGATAGAAAATAATGACGTTGTGTTGATTAGACGCCATGGCATGTAGCCTGAACAGAGGTTTTGCAACGTCCAGCCTAGCTGTACAATAGAACGCAATTGGGACTGGCCATGTTGTAACGTTAGCAAGTCCTGCTCTATTATATCAATAGCAGATGATACAATGCTGTCCAGTGAATAAATTCTGGAGGACAGAGTTGTTAACCCATTGTCCACTACAGACAGTGATTTTTCCAAATTAATACGATCAATTTCTCGTATTCGTTGTAAGCTGCGTATATACCGGCGTATATGAAACATTTTTGACGCTGTTTGCGAGGTCCCAATAAGAAATCTCGCAAATCAGCAACTTCTTTAAGTAAAGTTAAGTGTTGCTTTATTTCCTGCAGTGTAGATTTCTGTTGCCATTCGAGGCATAGTTTTCCTACACTGTATGTTGTAACTATCCCTGGATGTTTTCTCTGGGAATATCTTGGGTCTGGCCTGGTCTGTTTGAACCCCTGTGTTTTGTTCAGGAATCTATCTTGACAGGTATTAGTGTCTGTGGGCCAGATCAACCATTTTTTTCCAATCAGGATTTGTTCTGTTTTGGTGTAAAATATGGGATTCGTCTATCTCCACATCTGTAGTGCTATTACTATCAGGTATGGGCTTTGGAATAGACGGTCTGTTTAAGTCTTTTATCTTGGCTTACCCAAGACAGGTTGTTTGTTGAATGGTGTCTTTCAGGAATATTATTTGTTCTGGGATCATGCAGGCTCTAAATAATGCTTCTAGACCTTGTACCTGCCAGTCTTTTGTACCCCAGATGGTTTTTGTCTCAATGTTGTTTTTCCAAAATTCAAAACCAAATGTAGACATTTTGTCATAAAAGTTTTCAGAATAAATCAATTTAGTATTTGTCAACATGTTTTTCATTCCCGTCTTATTTAACATTTTGAAATAAAACGTTTCTGAATCAGTGTTATTAAACCCTGAGAACTATGGGAATTTCTCATAAAATGTTTTTGAACTGCCTTTTGGCGGTGTTGGACAATGTTCCCATTGGTTATAAATAAAAACATTTCTAGGATTAGCAGATTTATGCAAATAGTGATGACCATAACGTTTAAAACAGTACATTTCTTCATAATTTGATGAACCTTGTAAATAATCATGTTCTGTAAATTTTGCTGACATTTCTAAATCTGACATTAATATTTTCAAAGTCCCAATCATCAGAGAAAGTACTTGGTGTCATAAAGTCACTTAAGGAAACCTTGAACTGGTGTTGATATTTCAAGAGCTCAATCGGGCCATAGATTTCGTAATCCGTTGTGTCCCATGCTACACCACCTGGTATAGGATTGGCTGTGATGTTCACTGACGATAGTTCTCTTTTTTCAATGTGAGAAGATCTATGAGGCTTTAGGACCAAGTTGATGTTCTGACTTGCTGTGTCCATTGTACTATATTTTCCATCAATGAATTTTCCCAAACTTAAAACCAAAATGAGCCAGAGGAGGAGGAAAAGTACACCTAACACAATCCATAATTCAATCCATGGTAAAATCAGATATGTCTCTTTGAGTTGATGAAAGAATTCAGTAAATTTTTCTTTGAACGTTTTTGTTGCTGGCGTTTTTCATGCTCACTTGGATCATCAGAAAAGTCATCGAAATTGATGAAGTAGCCAGATGCAGTTCTGTTAATTGTTGGAATTGCTTCCGGATTGTTAGTAATCTTTGATTCTGTATGTTCAGAGGCTACATCATTGTAGATTGGTGTTTCTTGACGAACTGTTGCAATTTGGGTTTCAAGAGGCACAAGTTCCATGGCTTTGTTGCATAGCCTTTTTTTATTCACTGCAGGTTTATCAAATGTGATTAGTCTCTCAGTTTGAACCTCTTGGATTGTAGCAAGGTTTGGTCTTCTTCTGCTTCTTGGGAGTCTAGTGGGCCTACTACTTATTATTGGCAGCATGATTGTGGTTTTACCAGGTCGATTGATACAACTCTGTTCTCCTTTTTACCAGCAAGGGGCGGTAGTACTACTGATCTTGTTCCGCTGACAGCTAAGACAGGTACTGCTTTTCTGTAAGAAGGCCCAAATTCCTTCTTCACCGCGATCTTTTCTCTCCCCAATCTTTGGAATCCAGACAGGTCTTGCCGGGCAGGTGGTTTTTCTTCAGTGGCCGTTGGCTTTAGCTTTTTGTTACATTCAAGTCCTGTAAAACAGCCAAACGATCTTTGATATCAAAGGTTTTTTGTTTTACCACTGAAGTTTGACAATCTAGGTCCTGGATGATCATTCTAATACCAAACAAAAGTTTGTATGGAGTGATTCCTCCTAGAGAATTTCTTGGCAGATTATTAAGACTACGTTGGACACTTGTTAGATGTTTGACCCACCCGTCACCCAAACCTAATACCCTCGCTGTTATAGATTGCTTTATGTCACGGTTTTTTTTCTCTCCACTACCGCATTTCCCTCGGGATGGAATGGACAAGAGTACCGCAATGCAATGCCCATGCTGGTCATGGCCTCCTTGTAAGCTCGAGAGCTAAACGCAGGACCCTGGTCAGAATGTAGCATGCCAATTGCGTATGTGCCGATAAAGACTCGCAAATCTTTTATAACAGTTTTGGCATCAGCCGAGAGCTGGGGCCACATCCAAATGAATCTCGTGCAGGAATCCACTGCGACCATGATATATTTATAGTTGCCATCCCTTTGTAAGGGACCACGGTGGTCTAGGTAAACACATGCTAATGGTTTATCTGAGATTAGAAGGGGCGTCTGTGCTGGTCCTTTCACTGTTGATACTTTCATTCTTTGGTATATTTCACATTCTAGAACATAGTTCCTAGTTTGTTCTCTCATGCGCGGCCACCAATATCTCTGTTTTAATAATGATACTGTGGCGGAAACACCAGTATGTGCAGAAGCGAGCCCTTCGTGTGCCGCTAAAATTAGTCCTAACCTGTGTTCCATGTTTGGAATTGCTCTATCCCCCACTCCAGGGATTACAGCAAAAGGAACATTATTCGCATCAGCTTTGTATGAGTACTTTACTGGAAAGCCTTTTGGGAGTGTCTTCCCACTGTTTTTTACTGAAGCACTGACAGCCTGCATTATTTCGCTGTCTATTTTTGTTTTTGACCGGGTAATGGCAGCTACGGAAGCCGTTTGCACAGCTGCCTTCGTGGCCTCATCAGCCAATGAATTCCCTGCAACGTGAACGGCATCACTTTGATGACTCAGTGTATGTATCACGTGAGTCTTTTGTAGTTCTTTCTGTAATAGAACTACTTGTTCCCAAAGCATTTTATGCTTGATTGTGCCACCTTTTGCATCTTTGAAGCCGTTTTGAACCTAGTTCTGCAAGTATTCATTGTAAGACTGGACGCAGTAATATGAATCACACACTATTAGTGTGGGGAATTTGGATCGGTATTTTCAAGCGCCATCTTTAAAGCCTGTAGTTCAGCTCGCTGAGCTGTACAGTCTCCGAGTGATTGAGTTTTAGTGACCAATAGTCTAAATTTTCCTTCGTGCCAACGACCTTTAACAATCGCGCACGCAGCACTATATGCTTGTTTACCCTCAACTGCGGGTTGTGCTGAACCGTCTGTATATATTATACAGCCGTAGTGTTCCAGAGGCAGAATTTCAGTCGGCAGAGGACATTCATATTCGTATTGGAGAAATTCTTGTGTTTTTAAGTTAGGATCAAATGCGTATACTACGTCTGATGCAGCAAGAGAATTAACCCATTGTATGCATCTTGGATGTAAAGCTTTAGCATTGGGAATGCTTGCTCTTGTTACCGCTTCTATGCCAGGTACAGGTGTAACGATTATTATACGTTTACCTTGAGCAAGGGCTCTTTCTTTTGCTACAGCAGTTTGAACCGCAGTCAGAATTTTTTCAGTAGAACTGAATTTCATTTCAGCTTGTGTGTACAAATGGGATTTGTAAGCTATTGGTACCGTTTCTCCCTCATTAGAGGTCAGGTACATGAATCCGCATCTTCCTGGGATGACTAGGATAACAAGGTTGCGTTTGTTTGCGCGTGTTTCTGAGTCCAATTACTTGGTTTGAAATCAGGTTTTATTAATTCATAGAGAGGTTTAACCCTCTCTGCATAATTTAGAATGTATGTTCTTCCGAAATTCAGGAAACCTAGATTGATTATAAGATTTTCAGCGTTTTTGGAGCTTGGAGTACTGCACAATTCTCTAAGAAGTTGTCTGCCAGGCTTTTGCCTTCACTTGATAATTCATATCCTAAAAATAGGACAGTTAGGTGGGCAATTCGTGACTTTTTAAAGTTGAATTTGTACCCTTCAGCTGCGAACCCAAGTATAATGGTGTTCACTCTTTTCAAGTGTGTCTCCAGGTCGTCGTCTGTAAGATAGATGTCATCGACATAAGATAATGCCTCATCATCATACATTTGTAGTAACTCTGTTACCGTGGCTGAGAATAATCCTGGGCTATTCTTTAATCCCTGTGGGAGACGACAAAATTGTTTTTATGCCCCCATACTGGACAAAGCGGTCAAATACCTGCTTTCTGGTGCTATATTTTGACAGAAGAAGCCATTTGAGATATCTAATGTCGTTTTATATTTTTTGCGCACGATGTTATTCATTAGTGCTGCACTGTGTGAGTTTTGTACTGCAAATGTTTTGCAGCATGAGTTTAAATGTCTGTAGTCCAAAACTAGACGATATGAATTGTCTGGTTTGAGACAGGAAACAAAGGATTGTTCATTTGTGAGGTGCATGTTTCAATCACCCCCTGATATTCAAGTTGATCTAAGATCTCCCTGACTTGTTTTTTAGCTTCTTGCTTAACAGGATACTGCCTATGTGCAGTAGGTTGATTTTTTAACTGAATTTTATGTTGAGGAGAATCCTCATCCCATCCTACATGATTTTTATATAATGCAGGGGCTTGGGCCACTGCCCATTTTCTTGCAAATGTGTATTTTTTATGAATTGGAATTTGATTTGAGAAGGCAGGCATAATCATTTCTTCGCCATGTGGGCACACCCTGACAAACCCTGGTGGCCGGTCTTTTTCTGCTAGAAGGATATCATAGCCTTTAGATAGGTTCTCCCAAAAGAGACCTCTTATTTTACTAGTTTTGTCCCCCTCTATACGTAATGTTATTTCGTATAATTTATGGGGCACGCTAACTCTGGTGTCTGCAGTTTCCACTTGAATGTATTAATTCGTGTCCACTGTCTCCAAAAGATTCATCAGGATCTTGCGAGCTATGGTCACTTCTGCTGCGCTGTCTAGCATTGTGTGGGCCCATTCTCCATTTTTCAGTTGTGTCCTCAGAATCCTCGGCATGTTTTATTTTAATACTAGCTACCTTCTTTTTTGGAAATTGTAATATTTTGCTTTGATGAGCAGGTTCCTTGTCTTTGGACTTGACGCGCTCTTCTTTGTGTTCTGACCGTCCTCTTCTTTCTGATTTCTGTGAGGAAGTCTGAAAAGATCGAGATCGACGTGTATCAATATCTTGATATCTGTCAGGTTTTCTTAATTTATCCCTATCTCTAAGGTTGTATCTTTTTTCAGAGGGCTCCCTGTGGGGTGACTTGCCTCCTAGTTCTGGAGATCTATCTCTCCGTTGAGGAGACCTTCCTCTGGACTGAAACTGTTTTTCTCTTGAGTAGTCTGTTTATTACACTCCCACCTCTTTTTTGGAGTATTGAGATTATTCTTGATAAATGTTTTTTCAGGATTTTCAGTTATTTGTGGTTTTAGTGGTTTCCCACCCAGACTATCTCTACCTAGTTCTTCATAGGATTTTTGAATTATTCTGGCAAGTTCAAAAGGTTGTTCTGCTATATCTTTTTCTTTTAATTTCTGGCGGATCGCCACAGATGCTGCGTCTCCTTTTATGTTGGCTAGTAATATAGCTGAGACCTGCTTAAAGTCTTTCAGTAATTTCATACCTAGAGTTAAAGCAGGTTCTGGACTGTATTAATTTTGAATCTGTCTTAGTACGTCTGGTATAACCACCATGGAAGGAACACCATGTGTTTTTGTGTAAATCGAAGCAAAGACTGTGCCCCAAGTGTCACAGTCCTCCACATGTGGTGCGATCCCCATTGGAAGACAGATAGTCAGAATTCTGTGTTTCTCATTAGGAGTAGTATCAGGAAATACTGCCTCTATTTGAGTGATTTTTTGAGCTAACCAGAATGGAATTTGTTCCTGTTTTGCGGGTATTTTGCCAATGACTGATTGTATAGTCTGTGGTGTAATTTTATTTGTATTCCCCTGGTGAGGGGTGTGTTGTGGAATTCTTATTGCTGGTTGGACTGTTGAAGTCCGCATGACATATTGGACCAATTGTCTCTGTATTTTAATTAATAGTTTTAGCTGAACTAAAATTTCTCGATCTGACATTTTTTCAATGTCGGGATGTGGTGTGTAGCTGGCTAGAACCGGCCATGTGGCTCATTTTTTACGTAGTGGACCGAGCCTGGTGATGTGATTTTGATGTTTTAGGGTGCCATTAAACCAGAGCAGGTGCTCTTGGTATGTTAGTGGAATTTCAACGTCCTCGAAAGGAGCGTATTCCTCTGGAGATTTCTCTATTTTGTAATAGTGGAAATCGTATGTTATTGGATTTGCTTCAGGAAAATGTATCCATGAATAGAATACCTCTGTCTGCCGATATTCATGGGCCTCTACCACAAATATGACTGTACCACCTCTTGATGATAGTCCATTTTCTATAAGTTTAATAGTTATAGTTTTTCTTACATTTACCGGAATGATTATAACATTCGGGTCTTCATTTTGGAGATTTGTGTCTTCCGCTAGAAGTTGAGCTGCTATTCTAGCTCTCTCCCTTTCATTGTCACTTTCCCCCATTTTAGTGACAGAAAGTTTTTTGTTTGCAGAGCAAGTTTCAAGGAAACAAAGATTAGGTGCACAATATTTTGGAACACTGTATCCTTCAACGTTGACTAAAACCAAAAACTAATACATAGGATTCTCATCCTACTAAGTTCTGGCGGATATTAACCTTTCACCCACTCCAGACGTCTATTGGAGTTTTTACGGGAAAGAGGGGTTTGTGTGAAAAGCACGACTGAGTTACTCTAGTATCTAGCGTTAGATTATCGCCTTACCAAACGTTGGGTGCCATGTAGTGTAGTTCCTATATTCTCAATAGGTTCTGCGCATTGGAATAACATAAACGATAGTTTAGACGTAGGACTGAGGTCATCTAGGTCTCTACTGAATATGTTAGAATTAATTAGGTATGCCAGCTAGCTCAGAGGTCACTAGAAACTTTCTCGAATGAACAGGAAGAAGTTAACTTTCCTGAATAGACAAGAAGGGATTAGTTTCTGACAACCGCATAAACATGACAACTTTGCTCCCCCCAGAATAAGGAGTATATCTCCAGAGTCACGGAAAATAATAGACAGCTATTTCACTCAGTCAATCGTGCATGCTTAGTTTCACCAGGAGTGCAGAGAAATAGAGAGACCGGCGTTTTCAATAAAAGTTGTTATTTATTGAGCAGTCCTCTTTCTCGTGCAAGAGAAGTGAATTGCCACAATTACAATACTTGTCATAAAGTAAAGTGCGTACAGTAAAAGGAGTATTATGAAATATTACTGTAAAAGCATTGATATGGTTTCTGAGCCATATGATACTTAAAAAGGATAAAATAAATACATACATAAAATCATTGACTAAACGTACTCAACTGGTGCTTGTAAGATACGCCTACCCCGGTGTACCTAACCTAGGCCTAGTACGTGGGAAGGAGTAAGTGAGCTGCAGTTTAAGTTAAGTTAGTTTTTGCCAAGAATCTGAATCAAGAATTCTCTGAGGATGTAATCAGCTCCGTATCTTGGTTATAGAATGAAGGAGGTCTTGTATCTCTTACTCAGGCCTCGATCTCCCAGCAACCCGCAGAGGTGACTGGAAACACTGGAGCTGGATTTCTCGGCAGGAGAAAAGACAGCGTCTCTCTCAGTGCGTCAATGGGAGGGTCGGCTTCCTTCAGCTCTCGCATCAGCTGAGCGTTGGGCAAGTAGATAGCCGATCTGCTCCAAACCACTGTGTGTCTGCTTAAGGCAGATGCTGGTATATTTATACCTGGAAGGTGCCGAGTTTGACATAAGGTTCGACATAAGACGTCACTAAGAACTTGCAGTTCTTTCAGGACTCCAGGAGTTCTTGGTCAAATCAAAACAAAAGCAGGGGGAATTCCCGGGCTGCTGGAGGCTTGGTTTGTTTAAAGAACGTGTTGTACTTTCTAGGAGTCTATGGGAGTAGCCTTGCCGTATTTGCACTGCATTGGCTATGACTAAATATGGATATGATTCTTATGCCTTTATAAGGATATGATTTGCTATAACCACAAAAGGGCATGAATCGGGAATATTTAAATAGGGTCCTAGATACGTTTACAACACTATCTCTTCAGTAGGTTCCCCAAAAGGTGTCAACAGGTGTTGACTTCCAAAGAAGTACACTCAAGTCAAATTGGTCAAGTAGCCTAAAGCTACAGAGCTCGTTCTAAAATGCTCTCCTTCCACAGTTAAAAGCTGAAGTCCTACAGATCTTGTCCCTGTACCTAATACAAAAAGGCAAAGTTACACCCCTAACAGGTCATATGGTACATTGTTCCGTGAACATCTTCTTGAGTAACTTTCCACAAAGTCCAATTAATTTTACAGCTCTGTCCGCCGACCTTGGTTCCCAAGTTTATCCAGGCACGGAAGGTTTCCTCCCTTTTCTCTGTGTGAGCGCCTCAAATAAATTCCTTTCCTCCCATGTATCTTCTTAAATCTTATAACAGTGAATACATCTGGTTACTTCTAATCAGCAAATCGTTGCACAATTAGATGATTTCTCTAAATACATATGAAATATTAATCAGTTCTGTAAATCACGTCATGATTTTACTCCAGAGATTTTCATACGATGATATATAAACTCCATTTTAATATGCGCGAAGTTCAACCACACATTGAATATATACGAATGCAGTTTGTTCATGAATATAATGTACCCCTTACAAATTTTAAAGTTCTGCGTGCTCTATCACTTATATTACCAATGTGTGACATGTTTAATGTATTGCACAACACAAGGGAATGTTTTCATGTGATTGTTCAATCATATGTAATTACACAGGATTAGATTTCGAAAGGGGTTTGTGCACCTAAGTTCAATTTCAGTGCACAAAAAAGATTAGCAATGGTGAAGTCTAAGTCCTGATTCACGGAGCAAAATGATGGCTTTTACCCCTGTCAATGTCTCACGTGGAAATTTTAGCAGTATTACACAGTGTCCACATTCCCAAAAACTGTACGTTTAACGGTGACAATATGGACATTCCTAGGTGGCTTCAGCTGTAAGAGTGGGTGGACACCACAATAGTCTATGAGTGAACATCCATAATGTTCAACCTGTGTCTGTATTCACCAACAACTTGCAGGTCAATTTCTAACACTGAAAGTGTACCTGTAAAAGGAGTCAAGGTGCTTCTGGGTGAAACACTCTCAATGGTAATAGTGTTACAGGGGAAGGAGTAGGTGTAGACGTATACGTTTAATTCTTTGTGAATTCCAAACCAGTCAGCAAACATCAGATTTCTGACTTTTTCCATGTAGTTTTTTAATGTGGCAAAAACACTATGGGCAGTGTCGCCCCACTGCTTTTAAGCCGTGCAAATAAATGAAACCTAAAATGATAATAACTTTGAGTTATTATCATTTTATGCTTCCGTGCTGCTTTGCAGGTGGGCGGGACTGCTCTGCTCTTGGAGCAGGGCAGGGGAGGAGTGGTTTTTCCACTCCTAAGTGCATATAACTGTTTGAATGGCACTCTGGGGCCCGGCCAAACAATCATGTGCACTTTCCTTGCTCTCCACATAGGCTACATTACATCCTGCATGGAGAACATGCCCAGGCCCCCATTCTGTGGCTGAGACTCGAACCACGATGCTAAGTCCAATCACAAAGGTGCATTACAGCATTGTGATTGGTCACGGGAGCCTGGGTGCTTACCAATCAAAATGCTGCATTGCAGTGTTGTGATTGGTCAGGTGAGCCTAGCTGTGCTACCTGTTCCTG
Source organism: Lissotriton helveticus (assembly GCF_964261635.1). Taxonomy (NCBI): domain Eukaryota; kingdom Metazoa; phylum Chordata; class Amphibia; order Caudata; family Salamandridae; genus Lissotriton; species Lissotriton helveticus. The sequence goes on from NC_136067.1 coordinate 916,615,176, forward strand.
GAGTCTGATAGAGGAGATCTGGAGCAGAGACGCTGGACCCAGCAGCCAGGTTAGTGTTAATTGTTTTACAATCTTTTTCACATTGAGCCTCCCGTGTGCCCCCCTCTTTGCCTACCCCACCACGGGCAAGACTTGTCGGCCGCCACGGACTATGGGGCATATTTATGAGAGCCTTGCGTCATGTTTACGCAAAGTGGTACACGTGTGACACAAGGCTCTATGTCAGATATATGAAGCCATGCAAAGCCAAAATGCGTAGCTTTAAATGGCCTCATAAATCTTGAATAAGGCAACGCAGCTCAACTCGCTGCGTCGTCTTACTCTGCACAAGGGAGGCGTTCCATGGGCGTTGCGGTGGGTGTTCCCACGCAACTCCCAGGGGTTTTGACACATTCCCATATTTACAAGGACTTGTAAACCTGGGAATGCAGGGTAGGCGTAAAGAGGAGAAATATCCTTATTGCTCCTCATTTTTTCCACTCTGTATGTGTTGCATTCTGCAGCACACATAAAATAAGATAACGCCTCTAAGGATTGATTTTGTTCAGGAAGGTGACCATTCCTTAACAAAAAAAATCCTGCCTACAACACAGACCACCAGACACAATGGTGCAAGGGTGCCTGCATTAGTGCTAAGCTGCCAAAAAGGCACCAGCGCAGAGGGGAAAGGACAGAAATGCACTGTATTGGATAAATACAGTTAATTTCTGCACTTTTTTCTTTGACGTAGGGCATCGCAGCAAGGGGAGTTGCTGCGCTGCCCTACACCAAAACCCTATAAATGAGGCCCTATATTTGCATTTTCCTAATACTCCCCATTGTAATTATTATTACATCTCCATTCCTCTGTCCTGCCTTCCTGGCCTCTCTTTTCAGCTTCTTTCTCTTTAATTGTTTCTTCTCGACTAACTCATAGTACAGATGTTCAAATTACTTAGGCCCAAATTTATCAAGGGCTTGTGTTGCTGTTGCATCATACAAGGGGATGCAGGGCAAGGAAGCCCTTAAGTCAGATGTACTATGCCACGCAGAGCTACCTTGCATGGCTCTGTGTGGCATAGTAATTCTGAAGTAAAGCAAGGCAGCGTAAGTCGCTGCCTTGCATTTTTTTGCATTGGTAAGGTGTTCTATGGGTGGAGCATGGGTGTTCACACACATCCACCGCTGGTTTTCAGTGCATTCCCAGATTTGCTAAGACTAATAAACCTGGGAATGCGTCAAAACGATGCACCTTCCCAGGTGAAGCGTTAACGAGGAGAAATATGTTTATTTCTCCTCCCCATTTCATCTGTCTACATGTGCAGCATTCTGCAGCTTATATAGAAAGAGGTACATGCATCTAAGGATTGTTTTTGTGCAGGAAGGTGTCCCTGCCTGCGAGAAAACAATCCTGCCGGCAACACAGGCACCCTTGCACCATGGCACAAGAGTGCCTGTGTTGGCTCTTGGCAGCCACTAGTTCTCCAGTGCAGAGAGAGTGCATGTTGGAAGCCAAGTCCCAGTCCTGCACTACTGTCACCAAGTGCGTGACCCGGGGCTCCCCACTCAATGTTAGGCCGAGTAAGGGCACTATTTGAGATAGCCCTGCTCACCCCCATTAGTGGCTTGGCATGAGCAGCCAGGCCTATCTACAAGATACAAGAGTTCTGTATCTGCAACCATGCCCACAGCAACCCCCTGGTGACACCACAAATGGACTCCACACAAGTTTGATAAAAACGAGTATAAACTTTATACAAAATGATATACGATCAGACCACACGATACATAAGCCAACATAGAATAAAGGGTCATATTCATTCCAGCTGGCTGGTAGGTTCAAATCCCAACCACCGCTTTGAAAATGCTATGCTGGTCGTAATGCTAGAATCACACACGTTGCAATGGACAAAAAATAGTGCACTGCGTAACGATACAATCTTAAGCTGGGCAAAGGAGAAATAATACAATGCGTAACTATACAACCCAGTACCTGCAATGGTAGAAATAATGCAATGCATACCGCTACATTCTTGTCCTGCGCAATGAAGGAATAATGCAATGCAGGCCGCTTCAATCATGTACTTTGCAATTAAGGAATAATGCAATGCGCAACTACAATCATGTACTTTGCAATGAAGAAATAATGCAATGCGGGCCACTACACTCCTGTACTTGGCAAAGGAGAAATAATGTAGTGCATAGCGCTACAATCGTGTACTTCGTTAGGCAATAATAATGTTAGGTGTCCTAAGACAGTCCGGCAGTTCATTAGCCGCAATATTGGCAATGTGTATTAAGACAATCAGCCTCTTTGATAACAGTTGCCCCCCACATGGTTTAACGATGACACAGAGTACAGCTTCTTACTCTGGCCCCTGTACTGCCACTCCTTCCGTCAGTACGGGCCCCACTCTGAGCCGAAGCAAAGGGTCACTTCATCAGAAGGACTGAGAGGTTGAGAGAGTTTCCCTCTGAGCCCGCACTCCACCCAGGTAGTAATCCACGTTACCTGGGGCACGACCCCACTCTCCTCTTCTCCTTCCCCAAACTGGGCCTTCCATGCAGAACTCTCTCAACAGGCCTCTGCGGCTCGACCTGGAAGGGCCGCGGCTGTTAGGAAGGTCTCTGGCGGCTGCAGGGCACACATACCCTACGCCCCTGAGATTACATTTACTCCGGGTGCACGTCCACCACCGCACACTCCGAGTCTCTTCTGGCATGAAGCCACACACACAACACTGATGGAACTCCACATTGACTCCGAGTGCACGTTGACCAGGCACTCCTTCCTGCGGTCTCAATTGGCACCAAGATACGCACACCTCGCTGTAGAGACTCACTTTTCTGCCAGTGCACACAATGATCAGTCGATCACCTCCACAGTCCCAGGTTGCACCAAAGCACGCACACTGCTTTACTGAGTCTTACTCCACCTCCGGTGCCCCGATATCCAGGCACTCTTCACCAATGCCTTCAGCCGCACCACGACATGCTCACCATGTCCGAGCCTCACTTCTCCACCGGTGCACTCGATGACCAGGCGCTCCTCACCAACTCCTTCGATGCACCCAGACATGCACCCTGTGCGTCCAAGACTCACTCCACTTCCGATGCACAAGTTGGTCAGGCGCTCCTCACCAATGCCTCCCGTGTACCATGACACGCACCCTTCATGTCCGAGTCTCACTCCACCTCCGGTGCACACGCCGACTAGTCGCTCCTCACCAGTGTCTGCGGTGCACCATGACACGCACCCAGCGCGTCCAGGACTCACTTCACCTGCAATGCCCAAGTTGGCCAGGCGCTCTTCACCTGTGCCTCCTGTGCACCACAACACACACCCAGCGCATCTAAGTCTCACTCCTCCTTTGTAAGTCCAAGATCACAGGGCACACCTTCCGAGGCTCTTAAGCTGCCACAACAAGCGCCCACCGCGTCACTTGAAACTTCTCTGGAAACTTTTATGTTCTTGTGTTGCCAAAGAGGGAGCCAGCTCACCTCGGGCCCTTGGGGTACAAGACACAGCACAAAGCACAGTCTCCATCAAGCAGGGGGACTCACCGCCTCCAAGCACAATCCCAACAGCCTCTTCCTTGGTTAGAACAGCAAACTACAGACCAGCCTCGGATCACGAAGCAGGGGTTGGTCTTTCCCCAGCAGTCTCTTCAGTTGCTCCTTCTCTAACAGTTCCTCTTGACCACAAAATGGGTCCAAGCCTTTTTGTGATGTATTTACTATGGGTACTGTATCGATCCCCCTATTTCTGACCCTTGTCTGGTTAATAATTAACTAGCAGCCATTCAACTGCACAAAAACCCGTTATCTGATTAGCCATACAACGGCACAGAAACCCGTTATCTGATTAGGTCATAGCGCATGCCATCTCATTAGGCAAGCACTATTTCTCCAGCCCCCTAATAGGCATACGGTGTTCTCAAAACAAATCAAACCTACCACGACCTGGGAAATCCCCGCAGCCATTGTTTTGATTTAACCGAGAACTTCAGTAAAGAATGTGCGAACGACCAGTTCGTATGACATCCTTATTGACGTATTTATGTCCATCCTTACGTCAATCTCGGCACCTTTCAGGTATAATTAATACCGACATTGCCTTAAGCAAACACACGAGGTGGTGACAAGATTGGAGCAGCGAGACTTGCCGAGGAGCCCAGCTGACAGCGAAGCCCACAGACGCTGCCCCTCCTTTCTGACGCGCTGAGAGAGAGACGCTGCCTTTTCTCCTGCCGAGAAATCCAGCTCCGGCGCTTCCAGCCGCCCTTGCAGGCAGCTGGGATATCAAGCCCTGAGATAGAGATACCAGCCCTCCAGCCTTCTAAATCCCAGGTACTGAACTGAATAACCCCTTGCAGAGAATTCTTGAAGCAGACCCTTGGCAAAGCAAACTTAACTTAAACTGCTACTTATCTACTCCCGCCCACGTATTAGGCTTAGGTCAGGTACATTGGGGTAGGCGTAGTTAGAAGCACCAGTTGAGTACGATTAGTCAATGTATATATGTATGTATCTATTTTATCCATTTTAAGTATCATATGGCTAAGAAACCATATCAATGCTTTTACAGTATTATTTTATAATTCTGTTATTACTGTATGCACTTTACTTAACTATAAGTATTGCAATAATAGCGATGCATTTCTCTTGTATGAGAAAAGAGACTGATCAATAAATAACATCTTTTTATTGAACACCCCCGTCTCTTCCTTTTCTCTACAATCTGGTGAAACTAAGAATGCACTGAACTGACTGAGTAAAATAAGTTGTCTTTTGTTTTCACACGACTCTAGAGATACACTCTTGATTATGGGAGAGCAAAGTTGTCATGTTCTATGGTTGTCAGAAACTAAATTCCTTCTTGTCTATCCAGGGAGGTTAAACTCCTCCTTGTCTATTCGAGAAAGTTTCCAGTGAACTCTGAGCTAGCTGGCAAACACTAAACTTTAAGTCTAATATCGACAGTAGAAGACCTAGTTAACCTCTGTCCTACGTCTATACTATTGAAGATATTATTCCAATGCGCAGAGCCTATTGGGATAATAGGAACTACACTACATGGCGCCCAACGGTTTGGATAGGCGATAAATCTAACGTAAGACATTAGAGTAACTCAGTCGTGCTTTTTCACACAGACCCCTTTTTTCCCATAATACTCCAAAGACGTCTGGAGTGGGTGAAAGGTTATATCTGCCAAACTTAGTAGGAGGAGACTCCTATGTATGGTTCTTGGTTTATTCAACGTTGAAGGATACACTGTTCCAAAATATTGTGCATCTAATCTTTGTTTCCATAAAAACCTGATCTGCAAATAAACAAAATAACTTTCTTGACAGTAGAATGTCAGAAGCTGAAGAAGAAAGGGAGACAGCTAGAATAGCAGCTCAACTGCTAGCGGCTGACAATAGTCTCCTACAGCAAGACCCGGATGCAATACTCATCTCGGTCAACATAAGAAAATCTATAACTTTAAAACTTATAGAAAATGGGCTGACACCGAGAGGTGGTACAGTCATATTCGTAATTGAGGCACACGAATATCGGCAGACAGAGGTATTCTATTCATGGATAAACTTTCCAGCAGCAAACGCTGTAACAAAGGACTTCCACTATTACAAAATAGAGGAACCTCCTAATGAGTACACTCCTTTCGAGGAGGTGGAAATACCACTCAAATACCAAGAGCACCTGCTCTGGTTTAATGGCGCCCTAAAACATAATAATCACATCACCAGGCTCGGTCCACTAGGCAGACCAGGAGCAACGTGGCCGGTCCTATCCGGATACACACCACATCCAGACATTGAAGAAATGTCTGCACCAGATCTTTTAGCACAGCTAAAACAATTAATTAAAATACATAGACAATTAGTCCAATATGTAATGCGGACTTCAACAGTCCAACCAGCTATTAAAATTCCACAGCTGATCCCTCATCAGGGGAACACAAATAAAATTACACCACAGAACATACAGTCCTGTCTAGGTAAAGTACCCGCAAAACGGGAACAAATCCATTCTGGTTAGCACAAAAAATCACTCAAATAGAGGCGGTATTTCCAGATACCACCCCGGTTGAGAAACACAGAATTCTGACTATCTGTCTTCCAATGGGAATCGCACCACATGTGGAGGACTGTGACACTTGGGGTACAGTCTTTGCTTCCATTTACACAAAAACACATGGTGTTCCATCCATGTCAGTAATACCAGATGTGCTACAACAAATTCAAGATGAATACGGTCCAGAACCTGCTTTAACTCTTGGTATGAAATTACTAAAAGACTTCAAGCAGGTCTCGGCAATATTATTAGCCAATATAAAGGGAGAAGCAGCAAATGTGGCGATCCGCCAGAGGTTGAAAGAGACAGATATAGCAGGCCAACCATTTGAAATTGCCAGAATCATAGAAAAATCCTATGAAGAACTAGGAAGAGATAGTTTGGGTGGGAAACCAGTGAAACCCCAACTAATAGAAAAACCTGAAAAGGTATTTATTAAAAATAATCTAAACACTCAAAAAAAGAGCTGAGATGGAAATAAACAATCCACTCCCAAAGAAAAAAGATTCCAGTTCAGAGGAAGGTCTCCTCGGCGGAGAGAAAGATCTCCGGACCAAGGACACAAGTCTCCCCAGAGGGAGCCCTCTGAGAAAAAATACAACCTTAGAAATAGGGATAATATAAAAAAAACCTGATAGATATCAAGATATTGATACACGTCCCTCTCATTCTTTTCAGACTTCCTTGCAGAAATCGGAAAGAAGAGGACGGTCAGAACACAGGGAAGAGCACGCCAAGTCCAAAGACAAGGAACCTGCTCATCAAAATAAAAAATTACAGTTTCCCAAAAAGAAGGTAGCCAGTATTAAAGTAATCAACCATGCCGAGAATACTGAGGACACAGCTGAAAAACGGAGAATGGGCTCAGACAATGCTAGACAGCGCAGCAGAAGTGAGCATAGCTCGCAGGATCCTTATGAATCATCTGGAGACAGTGGACACAAATGAATACATTCAGGTGGAAACTGCAGATACCAGAGTTAGCAAACCTCATAAAATATATGAAATAACATTGCGTATAGAGGGGGATAAGACTAGGAAAATAAGGGGTCTCTTTTGGGATAATCTCTTCAAGGGCTATGACATCCTTCTCGCTGAAAGAGATTGGCCACCAGAGTTTGTCAGGGAGTGCCCTCATGGCGAAGAAATAATTATGCCTGCCTTCTCAAATCATATTCCAATTCATAAAAAATATACACTTGCAAGAAAGTGGGCAATAGCCCAAGCTCCTGCATTATATAAAAACCATGTGGGATGGGATGAGGACTCTCCTCCTCACAAAATCCAGATAAAATCACAACCTACTGCACAGAGGCAGTACCCAATTAAGCAAGAAGCTAGGAAACGGGTAAAAGAGATCCTAGATCAACTTGAATACCAGGGGGTGATTGAAACTTGCACCTCACAAATGAATAATCCTTTGTTTCCTGTCTCCAAACCAGACAATTCATATCGTCTTGTTTTGGACTACAGACACTTGAACTCATGTTGCAAAACTTTTGCAGTACAAAATTCGCATAGTGCTGCACTAATGAATAACATAGTGCGCAAAAAATACAAAACAACATTAGACATCTCTAATGGATTCTTCTGTCAAAATATAGCACCAGAGAGCAGATATTTGACCGGGTTCTCAATAAATGGCGCGCAAAAATTTTTTTGTCGTTTGCCCCAGGGGTTCAAGAATAGCCCTGGATTATTCTCAGCAAGAGTAACAGAGTTACTACAAATATATGATGATGAGGCATTATCTTATGTCGATGACATCTATCTAACAGATGATGACTTGGATACTCACTTGAAGAGAGTGAACACCATAATACTTGGGTTCGCAGCAGAGGGTTACAAATTCAACTTTAAAAAGTCAAGAATTGCCCATCTAACTGTCCTGTTTTTAGGATATGAACTATCAAGTGAAGGCAAAAGCCTGGCTGACAATATCCTAGAGAAATGTGCTGTAATCCAAGCACCTAGAACACTAAAAAACTTACAATCAATTCTAGGTTTCCTAAATTTCGGAAGAACTTACATTATAAATTATGCAGAGAGAGTTAAACCTCTCTATGATCTTATAAAACCAGATTTTAAAAGAATCAATTGGACTCAAAAACACACAGAAATTTTGAGATCTTTACAAACAGATATGCTAGTTAAAACAAAATTACAAACACGTGATAACACACGCAACCTTGTGATTCGAGTCATCCGAGGAAGATGCGGATTCACATACCTGACCTCTAATGAAGGAGAGAAGGTACCAATTACATACAAATCACATTTGTACACAGAAGCTGAAAAAAGGTTCAGCATTAAGGAAAACATTGTTCATGCGGTTAAAACAGCTGTAGCAAAAGAAAAATACCAAGCCGACGGTAGACAGGTTACAGTCAAAACAGCAGAATCAGCTTTTGAGGCATTAACAACACCATGTAATTTACCGACAACTGCACTGAATCCAGAATGGATACAATGGGTAAATTCTGTTGCTACAGACAAAGTAAAATACTATTTTGACCCGGAAATGAAAGAATTAAAATATCTAGAATATGAGAGAGAATACCCTCTGCCAATCGACATTCTGCCTTTACGACAGTACGCCTGTGTAATATATACAGACGGTCATGCTCAACCCTCAGTTTGGGGAGAGCTGGCTTACAACGCCACAAGCGAAATTGTAAAAGAAGTGTGGCGCGGAGGTAAATTGAGACCTCTATTTACAAAAACACAATCAGTGGAAAATAATTCAGAACAACAAACTGAAATAATAGCGTTAAAAATGGCGCTAGATAATGCCGATCGCGAATTCCCGATACTTATAGTGTGCGATTCGTATTACTGTGTCAAATCATACAATAACGATCTACAGAAATGGATTCAAAACGGTTACAAAGATGACACAGGTGCAACAATAAAGCAAAAAGTGCTTTGGGAACAAGTAGTTCTTTTACAGAAAGAACTACCAAAAACTCACGTGATACATTCACTGAGTCATCGGCGTGATGGCGTTCACGTTGCAGGGAATTCATTGGCTGAGACAGCCACAGCGGTAGCAACTAAATCGGCTTCCGTAGCTACAAAAAAGCGTGCAGTAAAATACATTGACGGTGAAATTGTGCTGGCAGTAAAAATGTCATCAAAAGGCGACTGCTCAGCGCTACCGATCAATTACCCACTCAATTATACATACATAATCGATGCAAACTCAGTCCCTTTTGCTCGAATCCCTGGAGTGGGGGATAGAGTAATTCCAAACACGGACAGGAGAGGCTTGTTAATAGCAGACGCACATATGGGTGAGGGTCTCAGACACCTTAAGCTAAAAGATTCTCTGGAAGAATTACAATCGGTGTACTGGTGGCCAGGCATGAGCCTGCATCATCACATTTTTGTAAAAAACTGCCCAGACTGCAACAGAGATCGCAGTGGCGAGAGAAACGGTTTAATACCATGGCGTTTCACTCCAGAATGTATCAAATCAACAAAAAAATAAAAACCCAGTATGAATAATGCGTCATATTAACATGTAGAGACTATCTTCACTTATAATGTAGACCCCAACTTTCGGCTGACGTCGGAACTGTTATACAAAGATTTGCGAGTCTATAATGGCATATACGCTAGAAGCATGTTACGTTCTGACCAAAATCTTTCCTTTAGCTCTAAAACAGCTTATGGGGGGTGCCTGGCCAGAATGAACATTGCATTGTGGGACTCTTCTCACTTCCTTCCTGAGGGAAACAGGATGGTGTAAAGAAAAAACCAAGGCATAAAGCAATCTATAACAGCGAAGATATTAGGTTCAGAAGCTGGGTGGGTCAAACATTTAATAAGTGTCCAACGTAGTCTAAATAACCTGCCAAGAAATTCTCTGAAAGGACTCAGTCCGTACGAACTATTGTTTGGGACTAGAATGTTAATCCAGGACTTAGATAGTCAGACTTCAGTGGTTAAAGAAAAATGCTTTGATATCAAAGATCGCTTGGCTATTTTACAGGACTTAAATGAAACAAGAAAAGACCTGAGCAACATAAAGTTGATACAGCAGCCAACAACCACTGAAGAAAAACCACCTGTCCCAGCAAGGCCTGTCTGGATTCCAAAAGTCGGGGATCTGGTCAGAGAGAAGATCGCGGTAAAGAAGGAATTTGGGCCTTCTTACAGAAAAGCAGTTCCTGTCTTGTCTATCAACGGGACAAGATCAGTAGTACTACCGCCCCTTGCTGGTAAAAAGGAGAACCGAGTCATATCCATCGACCTGGTTAAACCACAATCATGTGGCCGATAACAAATAGTAGGCCAAGTGGACTCCCAAGAAGTAGCAGAACACCAAAGTTTGCTACATCAACAGAGGTTCAAACTGAAAGACTGATCACATTTGAACAATCTACAGTGAAACAACAAGGACTATGCAATGAAGCAATGGAACTTAAACCTCTTAAAACCCAAATCAAAGCTTTTCATCAAGAAACACCGACCTACGATGATGTAATTACAGAGTTTTCTAATGAAACAAAGCAAAATCAAAAAGCAAAAAGTAATCCAGAAGCAATTGGAACAATTGACAGAACGGCATCCGGCTACTTCATCAACTTCGATGATTTTTCTGAACATCCAAGTGAACCGGAAGTACAGCCATCAACCAAAACTTTTAAAGACAAAGCAAAGGAACTTTTTCACCAACTAAAGGGAACCTATCTGACTTCTCCATGGATTGAAATTTGGGTGACATTAGGTGCTATGCTTGGGACATTTCATTGAGGGAAAATATGCTAAAATGGACACAGCAAGCCAGAAAATCAACTTGGTCCTTAAACCACACACATCTTCACACGTCAAGAAAAGAGAACTTTCTTCAGTAAACTTCACAGCCAATCCTATACCAGGCGGTGTAGCATGGGACAATACTGATTATGAAATCTATGGCCCAGTTGAAATCCTGAAGTATCCACATCAATTTAAGATCTCGTTAAGTGACTTTGTAAAACCAAGCACATTTGCTGGTGATTGGGACTTTGAAAGTATTAATGATATGATGTCTGACCTAGTAATGTCTGCTAAATTTACAGAACATGATTATTTGCAGGGTTCGTCTAATTATGATCAAATGTTCTGCTACAACCACTATGGTAACCATTATCTCCATAAATCTGCACAACCTAGAAATGTTTTAAATTATAACCAATGGGAACATTGTGCTACTCCTCCAAAGGGTAGTTCTAAAACATTTTATGATAAATATTCATATTTTTCAGGGTTTAACACAAATAATGCAGAAACATTTTATTTCAAATTGTCAAATAAGACAGGTATGAAGACCATGCTTACAAACACGAAATTGATATATTCAGATTCATTTTTTGAGCAAATGAATACATTTGGTTTTGATTTCTGGAACAATAACATTGAAACAAAAACTGTTTGGGGTACGAAAGATTGGCAAGTACAAGGTATAGAATTATTGTTCAGAGCCTGCATGATCCCAGAACAAATTATATTTTTCAATGACACTATTCAACAAACTACCTGTCTTGGCTTAGCCAAAATCAAAGACTTAAACAAACCGTCTATTCCAAAGCCAACAACGAACAGTAATAGCTCTATAGATGTTGAGATAGACGTGAACCATATTTTAAACCAAAACAGAACACATCCTGATTGGAAACAATGGTTGATCTGGCCCACAGACACAAATAACTGTCAAGACAGATTCCTGAACAAAATACAGGGGTTCAAATTGACCAGGCCAGACCCTAGATATTCCCAAAGACAACATCCAGGGATAGTAACTACTTACAGTGTGGGCAAGCTCTGCCTTCAATGGCTACAAACATCCACACTGGCAGAAATTAAGCAACACCTAACTTTACTTCAAGAAGGTGCTGACTTGCGTGATTTCATTATGGGACCACGCAAACAGCGTCAAAAACGTTTCATAGCGGCCTCTATATATGCAGCTTACAATGAAGCTTGGAAAGTAACTCAAATTGAGACAGCAGAAAAAATACGGGAAATTGACCGTATTAATTTGGAAAAATCACTTTCTGTCGTGGACAATGGGTTAATGACTCTGTCCTCCAGAATATATTCACTGGACAGTATTGTGTCTTCAGCAATCGATATAATAGAGCAAGACTTACTGATGTTACAACACGGTCAGTCCCAATTGCGTTCTATTGTACAACTTGGCTGGACGTTACAAAATCTGCGTTCAGGCTATGTGCCTTGGCGTTTAATCAACACAACGTCACTATTTAATATCTTTAACCTTACTGATAAACAAATCAGTTTGGCACAGAAGGGTGCTGACTATACAATTCTGAGCATTGAAAAACTTGAGAGATTACCATTGACAATGTCAGAACGACCTGTCATTGAATGGATAATACATGGGATAATAAATATTCCGATAACAACTTTCCAGTTTCAATACTGCCAAAAATATATACAGGCAGGCCAGTATGAAAGGTTGGGTAAAGGGTACATTAAGTCAACATGGAACCTGCCCTATACACACAAATGTGTTAGTAATAAAGGCCAGAATGTGTTTCTTAGTGGCAATAATTGTGCAAGGTCGCTAAGCGGTACACTTCTGTGTCAGGATATAAATTTGCATGGAGCCTGTGAAGGGACTACAAATAACCTTTCATGTCACCAGCTAGGCACACCTGCAACACAAATAGAACCATTCTTTAAGAGACTCTCGAACGGGAGTTACATTCTAATTGTAGATCGCAGATGTTGCAGTCTGCTGCCCGAAAAACCTTATCTCATAACCGTGACTACGAAGGTCATGTGCTGTGAACGGGTATTGTTCCCAAACGATACTCGAGACAGGGAGGCAAGGTAATGGCCCAGTTTGAAAATTTCTTCTATTCGAATTGATACTTTAAGTAGAATGAAGACTGTGCTCCTACAGACGCCAACCCAGTTAACGTCATCAAAAGAAACGTATAATCTCCAAGTTGCAAGGACAACTGCTGAGATTCATTCACTGTTATCAACCAATTCCCCCATACATTTCGCAGAAATACTGAGCGAAATCTTAAATATTTCTGATACAAGTGGAATCTCGAGTGTATTTAAGACAGTGTTTTCGGGAGCTTTAACCCCATTCAAAGCCATCCTGGGTATTTTTCCTGATTTTGTCCATTCCATTTTTGGCGGACTTCCTCTCCTTTTGGGACTAGTGGCAGGCATCCTATTTTTGATCCTGTTACTTCGCTATGGCAAACCACGTCACAGACAAGACACCAGCGACAATGGAAGAAACGATCCTAGCCATACGCTACAGGGACCGCATAACTAAAGTCCTTGGAATAGCCAGGCTTAGAGACCTGAACATGACTTGGTTTCTTTCATTTAGACCGATGTGGCAAAGTTGTGTTATGCCTGTATTAAGGTGCTTGCTATGCGGCGAAGAATGCGTGTTGGACACCTGTCTGACACTACAATCGGATGTGCCAATGGACGCAGAGACTTTGTTGGGTCCGGTAACGGCTCATGCATTGTACTGTCCCCAGTGGCTACCAATCCTGATGACGGCATTCGTGGAGACTTCACCACTACGATTGAGGAGTAGTGAAGTACAAGATGAAAGCAGCATCGATCAGGTACGACCTTCTGTCAGCTATGCTGATCGAAACATCAATGAAGGCAATCATGCGCATGAATGCATGTTACAAAATTTTTCCGAGTTAGTGGAACTTTCGCAAGAAGCAGTTGACAGTTTTTTCGAAAGTCTCAACAATATGATGTTTTCACCAGAGCAGAAAGAATGACTTTGAGCAAACTAGCACACGGCGTTCCCTACACCCTGAATTTGGCCTTCAACTTTGAAAATAAAGCAATAAGAAATTTTCTCACCAGTTTTTACGGAGTGCGAGAAATATATATTTTTTCCCCCTTCCATTTCCAAATATTTACGATTTTTTGGGACACTTATCTTCTGCTTAAAGTAAAACTATTCTTAGAGAACAAAGTTTCTATTTTTAGCTACTTTAGAGACATTAGCTACCCTCTAGCATGTTCACAAGTATTTATGATTTTGTGATGGGATGGTCTCGAATTTTTTCTTCTGTATTAAGAGCCATTTCAAGTGTAATTTCCGCATTTCGTTCATACTGATTTCAAAATATGCGTTTAGATTTAGCATTATTATACTGCTTGAAGTGCATATAGTAACTATACTCATCTTTTCGTGTATTTCGCATTTCCAATTTTCAAAATGCATTTGATTGTATTTTGGGGTGGTTCGGTATACACATGCACTACTAGTTTTGTTTACTATGCCTAGATTTGTAAATATGGACATAGATTACGTGGAGTGGGTGTGATGTATTTACTATGGGTACTGTATCGATCCCCCTATTTCTGACCCTTGTCTGGTTAATAATTAACAAGCAGCCATTCAACTGCACAAAAACCTGTTATCTGATTAGCCATACAACGGCACAGAAACCCGTTATCTGATTAGGTCATAGCGCATGCCATCTCATTAGGCAAGCACTATTTCTCCAGCCCCCTAATAGGCATATGGTGTTCTCAAAACAAATCAAACCTACCACGACCTGGGAAATCCCCGCAGCCATTGTTTTGATTTAACCGAGAACTTCAGTAAAGAATGTGCGAACGACCAGTTCGTATGACATCCTTATTGACGTATTTATGTCCATCCTTACGTCAATCTCGGCACCTTTCAGGTATAAATAATACCGACATTGCCTTAAGCAAACACACGAGGTGGTGACAAGATTGGAGCAGCGAGACTTGCCGAGGAGCCCAGCTGACAGCGAAGCCCACAGACGCTGCCCCTCCTTTCTGACACGCTGAGAGAGAGACGCTGCCTTTTCTCCTGCCGAGAAATCCAGCTCCGGCGCTTCCAGCCGCCCTTGCAGGCAGCTGGGATATCAAGCCCTGAGATAGAGATACCAGCCCTCCAGCCTTCTAAATCCCAGGTACTGAACTGAATAACCCCTTGCAGAGAATTCTTGAAGCAGACCCTTGGCAAAGCAAACTTAACTTAAACTGCTACTTATCTACTCCCGCCCACGTATTAGGCTTAGGTCAGGTACATTGGGGTAGGCGTAGTTAGAAGCACCAGTTGAGTACGATTAGTCAATGTATATATGTATGTATCTATTTTATCCATTTTAAGTATCATATGGCTGAGAAACCATATCAATGCTTTTACAGTATTATTTTATAATTCTGTTATTACTGTATGCACTTTACTTAACTATAAGTATTGCAATAATAGCGATTCATTTCTCTTGTATGAGAAAAGAGACTGATCAATAAATAACATCTTTTTATTGAACACGCCCGTCTCTTCCTTTTCTCTACAATCTGGTGAAACTAAGAATGCACTGAACTGACTGAGTAAAATAAGTTGTCTTTTGTTTTCACACGACTCTAGAGATACACTCTTGATTAGGGGAGAGCAAAGTTGTCATGTTCTATGGTTGTCAGAAACTAAGGGGTATATTATCAAGGGGTTTTATCTCCGCTTTTTTGGCTTTAAAAGCCAAGAAAGCGGAGATAAAATTATCTCCCTATTACCAAGCTGTCGCTAACACCAGTTAGCGACAGCTAATAGGAGATAGCGACCATCATGGGCCCCACTTTGCATGTCAGTGATATTTATCACTAATGATATGCAAAGTGGGCGTGCCAAGATGTTAGCGACTGGAAACAGTCGCTAACATCGCTATCTCCTATTACCAACTTTTGGAGATATTTGCGCTAAGGGCGAATATCTCCAAAAGCTAACACCTGCCCTGAGCAGTTCTTAGCCATGTTATCCAATGGGAGGTGGATAACATGGCTAAGAGCATTTGCTCGATAATGCATGAATATCGCTGACTTTTCAGCGATATTCATGCATTGCGGGCGTTTTTTATCGCATTTGCGATAAACCTTGCTAATAGCAAGGTTTATCTGCGATAAAAATCGCCGATCTGCGGCGATAATTTTTGTCTCTAAACAAGTTAGAGACAAAAATTATCGCTAGTTGTTGATAATATACCCCTCAATCCCTTCTTGTCTATCCAGGGAGGTTAAACTCCTCCTTGTCTATTCGAGAAAGTTTCTAGTGAACTCTGAGCTAGCTGGCAAACACTAAACTTTAAGTCTAATATCGACAGTAGAAGACCTACTTAACCTCTGTCCTACGTCTATACTATTGAAGATATTATTCCAATGCGCAGAGCCTATTGGGATAATAGGAACTACACTACATTTTCAGTCTCAATCCATTTCTGTTTCATTCCAGCGTTCAGGGGTTTCAGCTCTCATAGTTATACCCCTTAATGTCTTTGACCTTTGTTGTGCTCAGGGGTCCCTCACCCCTCCCTAAATCAGTTCTGGGTGTCTCCCTCCCAGTGTCACCTTACTTCCTTTGATACTGGGGGTCTGGATCCTTAATCACTCACCAGGAGATGGGTCAATTGGTTTATAGCACCAGCCCAGGTCTTTTCACCTCCCAGGCTTCTCCTCTCCCTACTCTCCAAATGCAGGGCAGCCTGGTGCCATCTCAACCCCTCCTTTAGGTCAAGACCTCTTCCAGCACCTCTCACCTCTCAGATCCAGACAGTCAATCCACATTCAGCAGAGACATACAGAAATGCTTAAAGCACAAAATTCAGCCACTTTCTAAAAGAGTGGTTTTTGAACGCACAGTGACAAAACCACTTTCATAGAAAGATGTTTTATGTCACGGTGAGTTCATACATACGCTGACATGCAAAGCGGGGCCCATACCTGTAGCTATCGCCTAAAAGCTGTCGCTAACTGCTGTTAGCAACAGCTTGCTAATAGGGCGATAAAAATATCACCGCTTATCGGGTAAAAGTCCCGCTAAAGCGGCGATATTGCCCTTGCTAATATGCCCCAATGTTTTCTAGCAACTAAGGTATATGAACTTTTAAATTAAAACTATTTTGTTAGAAAGTTCACATAATGAATAATATCCGATAGTGAATTAGAAACGACAATAGTCCAAAGTACAATGTTTGTGATAATTGTTACAGTAATAAAATGCATGTGACTGCGTTCAAATTTAGCGCCCGTTGGTAGCCACTGAAAATACTTCAATGTTGAGTATATTGAAAGCCCAGAATGTATGCACTTCAAATCCAACATAATCTTCAAGTGCTGATTTTACACTTGTCATTCTCAAAAGAGAGACCTTTATGAAGAAAACCTACGTTCCTTTGATAGGTGGCCACTATAAATTGTAATTTGGACACTTTGTCAGGGATACCAGGTAAGTGTGAAGTGGGTAGGAAATTATTTGATCTGATCTTTAGATGTATGAACTATATTTGTACAGCTTCAATTAGAAAGACAATAATAATGTGTTCCAAAAGATAATCCAAAGCATGCTACAGAATTTAGGGCCTGGTGTACAAAGATTTTGCGACATTTAAACGATTTGGTAAAATGATTTGCTACTAAAAATTGGCCAACAGTGAGGCAGAAATGTTTGCAAGATCAAAAGTTGTGAAATAAAACAGTGTGTCAAACATTTAAAGATTTCTTATTTTGTGAATTAAATCAGTGACTCTTGTGATTTGAATTCCAATTGCCAATTAGCAAATTACAAGCGCTAAACATTTTTAAATGATGAATAGATGCAAAAAATAAATGTAATGTGCAATTTATCATCAAGTGGCTGCAGGTGGTAACCAAGTGCGTAATATAAAAGCTCACGCAAAATGTAAAGCAAACCTTCACAAAAGGAGCACTTTCTACGATAATGAAGAGAATGTGCATCCTAGGAGTAGAGCAAGAGAAACGTGATAATGTTAAAACAGAGGATGACCCTTTTTGAGCCAGGTACATTGAGGGTGTATGGTACTTACAGCTTCTAGCATCTGGTATTTGCCAGAGTTTAGTTGCAACTAATTGGGGGTATCTCAGACTGAACTGTTGAGGTTTTTTTTGTTGATGCCATAGTGGAAATAATGTATTTGCCAACCCTGATGTCATTGGATGTATAAATGTATTTATTTGTTTAGGGAAAACTTTATTTTGTAGATCACATCACGTTCATAAATTTATTTGTATGTATTAATAAAGAAAAATATATGCTCCATACTTTTCCAATCATTTTTATTATCTAAAGTATTTTCTAAACATGTTTCACATACAGATACGATTCTCTCCATGCTTTGGTCTACTGGGATTTGTTCTAGATGTGGAACGCTGAGCTCCACTACTCTGTCAGTGACCACTGTGGTTCACTCAAAAACATATTGGGGGATATTCTCAAGAACGTGTGATAATTAACGCAAAATTAGTTTAACGCAACTTTGCACATCGCAGTCTATCGCGACAAAATAACACTGTGTTAACGTTGTATTCTCAACCCGGCAGCACCTTGCAATAGTCTCACGATAACGTGCCAAATGACCGTGTTAAAATTAATGCGACGTCCGAAAAATGCAAAACAGGAACGCCCAAAAAGTTGTGATTCCCCAAATTGCAATACAAAAATCAGCGATAACCAGTGACAGGCCTGTAATTCCCACGCGTCATGCGGGAAAATGCACCATAAAAGCAGAACAAAAAAAAGGCAAAAAAAAATAAACTGCGTAGCACCATGTATGCACCCGGACCAAGTGCAGAGGACAACGTAAACCCCAGAGACGACCAGCAAGGAACCTCGGGGTCGGGGAAGGCCAAGGGGTAGAGGAAGAGGAAGACGCGGTTCAATCCGCAGGAAAACAGGATCATCATTACGTAAGTGATAGAACACTACCAACAACTGTTCGTCACCTCCACCGTGTCATTGGCAACAAAGACGCAAATATGGCAGACTATCTTGGGCCATGTGAATGCAGTTGCAGCGTTGAGGATGACAATGGAAGAGGTCAAGAGGTGCTGGAATAATGTGAAGGGCAAAACCAAGAAGAAACCCGATGCCAACATGAAAGCAGCAACGTTGATTGGAGGTGGAGGTCCAGCCGCACACCAGGAGCTGGATGACATGGAGAAAATGGGGGCCACAGTCATCAGTCGGGATACAGTGCCAGGATTTGTGGATCGGGACACTCCTCAATATGACCTGACACAACATCAACAGGGCGAGTACCGACCAGGGACTAGGGGGACAGGGTTAGATGGGTACAATGGCACACATGCACAATTAAGTAGAGCACTCTACACACCCACAATGACTCTGGATCATGTCCCTGATCCTCGTGGCACACTGCTGCACACATACAAACACCAAGTAGGCCCCTGTACACCATGTGCCCAAAGGGGTCACACCCCACACATCACCAGTCTCACTGCCAACACATGCACATGGGCGAAACATAGCAAAGATGCGTATTTGTGAGCCACACTGACAATGCAAGTGACACTACATGATGATTAGCATGGCTGCTGTCCAATCATCATGACATTGTGCACGCCACAACACTGAGGTGGCTGAGTGTGGATCACATCCTCAAAGTAGCAGGTCACAGGCCAAGACTTAACCACACCCAGAGACCCGGGTGATTAACCACACGCCTAGGCTGGACTTTCGACACCAGTCCACTCCGCTCACTCTTACAGGGGGGACATAAGCTACATTTCCGCGATCTTCCCCACTGGCTGAGATAACACTACTGGCTTGCGACCACTGTCCACTACACTCCAAACACCAGCAGTGTATGTTGACATGGACATCACTGTGGTCTGCATACTGCAGTCTGTCCAGCACGTCCACGCCACACTTGACATTGTGTACATTCTCATTCATGGGTCACTTGCATCCTTTGCACATGCCCGGTTCCCACCTCTCCCCACATTCTGCTATTGTGTGGCTGAGGTGCCATGCCGTTGATGGCTTGTGTACATGGCCAGCCCAGGTTACCACAGTAAGTTGTGCGGTTGTGTCTTGTAGGTGGGAATGTTGTTTGGCATGTTGTATATGAGTTTGTAATGTGTGCATTCTCAGAGTTGTGAGCTGCATGATTGTGAAGTTGAGGTGTGTGGTGTGTTCATTTGGTACTTACCAACAAGCAATGCATTCCCATAGGTGGCACCCTCAAAGCACTGGTTGATGAGAGACTGTCGGAATATGAAGGAATCATGCACACTGCCTGGGCAGTTGGCGACAACATTGGTGAAGAGTCCCAGGTGGTCCACTATTGCCTGCACATTGATGGAATGCATGTGTTTCCTGTTGTGGTAATTGTGTGCAGTGGTGGCAGGGGGCACGAGGAGTACATGTGAGCAGTCAATTGCCTCCAACACATGCGGGAAGCCAGCTATGGCTTTGAAGCCTTGCTTGGTCTCCAGCTGTTCCTGTGCAGTGTGTGGGAAGTAAAAGTGCTGGGGTATCCAGCTGATGATGGCATCCAAGACAGGTGTGAGGAACTTGGATAGGGCTTACTCTGAGACTCCTCTGACTCTGGCAGTTGTTGGTTGGAAGGTCCCAAAGGCCCACAGGTGCAGCACAGCCAGCAGCTTTGTCCACAGAGGGATGTTGGTTGTCCGCTGTGTTGGTACCGTCATCCTGTGGGCAATGATGGTCAGGATGCGGAGGATGGCTGTCTTTTTGAGCCTGTAGTAGGCAATGACTTCCTCTGTTGTTAAGTCTGTGAGGCTGGTGTGTTCTCTGTGGTAGTACGGGGGGGCTGGGTGAAGTCTCAATGGGTGTTGTGGCCCTCTTGGGGCTCCTAGCTGCTATTGCATCTGTTGTTCTTCAGGTGTGGCTCTGGTCTGAGCTCCCTTTTATGGTGCAGGTTGTTGTCCGACTTAACACCAGGTGAGAGAAGGTGTTAAATCCCTGCTGCTAACGTGCCTTACCGCCTGTTTTGGGATCTCATCCCTGATCTCGCTGGTCGTTGAGACTATTGCACAGTGGTGTTATTGTGACCTTTTGCACAGGAACACTTACTCTGCATCTCATTAGCGTTAGTTGCCGATGTCATCGGTTGCAATGTTTTTAGCAGCTTCTATCGCAGGAATACTGGCAATATCGGCTGTTAGCACCAGCTTGTGAAGGGGGCGATAAATGTATCGCCACTTTGGCTGCTATAAAGTGCCACTAACTCTGCAATAAGTCCTTCAGAATACGCCCCATAGCTGTCACAGAAACACTGCTAACATATGTAGCCTCTTCACTCCTTACTGGTGAAGTATTTGATCTGTTAGCGTCATACGGTGTGTGTTAGACCTAGGGAACCTAGTCTACATAGGGTAGCCTGGCACAGTGGACAAAGCTAAACTCCGAGGCTTTTGTGTAGTGCTTACAATCCCACTCACCATAACTCAGCGACTTACCATTAAAAATAAAGGACGCCACACCAGTTTAGAAAAATACCAGTACCTTTTATAAAAGTTCTCTTTGTTCCTTTTCAGTCAAATTAGTGTATACATTTAGTTCAAAAGAGGTTTCCACATTCAATTAGCAATATTCATCAACTTTCTCAATTCTGTGAAGATTAATTCTGGTTACATTTCATTTGAGATTAACCACCATCAATATCAACAGTATTGCTTGTCAACTTAAATAGTGCAGAATGGGTAGGTCACTGTACAAGATTAATGCACCACATTATATAACCTGATATGTACGTTACCCATCCGAACTCAGGGTCTAAATTAACTCGAGCTCACGGCTCCATAGAGTTCTACCCCCAGCAGCGTTCCTGGCAATGATCACAGCCAGCTATACGGCCAAAAGAAGACAGGCAAATTAATTACACTTTCTTATTGCTACTTTTATGCTCTACTTCTATTGGGGACGTTCTGGCTCTTAAAGGTCATTTACTGCCCTGAGGAGTTAATAGTACAATGATCGCTGGCTGTTACTTTCACCCTGTAGTCCAGTTCTTAGCACTCGTGCCCAGGGTTCGTTTACTTGGGGCACCGTTTCCCTTCTCACACCCTCAATACCTCAGTGGTTTCTCAAGTGGGTTAAATCAGGACTCTAAAGGTTAATGTCCCGAAGCCGGGATGTCTATTTGCAGTTATTCTTTAGTCCGGCGAGTCAGTGTTCACAGTTCACTCGTTGTGCCGCCTCCCGCTTCCCCACAGATTTCCCAGCTTACTTCGAACTGAAGGGACAACTCGGCTGGAGTTGCCTACGCGTTCCGGTTACCCGTTCAAGCGCCGACGATGAGAGGACTCAGCTGGAGTTCGCATCGATTGGTTCTGTCAGTTCGTGTTGCTCCTCCGGCGAGACCGTAGCGGCGCTTGTTCCTCCTTCAGCGATCCCTCCGACACAGGCTCCGCCTCTTCCGACCATCCTCCTTCGCTTCGGGCGCACCTCCTCCGACGCCGCAGGGGTCTTCCTGGTTCCGGACGCCGCCTCTCTCGCAGCGTCACCGCGGATCTCCTCCTCCTGTCAGCCGGCCTCTGCTGAGCCCCGCCTCCACCACAGCGGTCGGGTTCGGACCCAGGGCTGACAGCTGATGTCTCGCACACAACGTCATTCCCGCAGAGGGGATACTCACTCCCACAGCAAAACGGTGAGAGGTTCCAGTTCTCTTAAGTTGGCAACCACCTTTTGAAGCGTAACTCTCACTTTCTGGCAGTCTCTAGGGCAGTTTCACTCTCCAGCACCTTGGTGAGGTAGAGTTATTGGACCTGCTTAAAAGTTAGTTATGGGTCCTTCAGGTCAGGGTTCAGTCAAACCAAGAGGGTCAGCATCAGTATAGGGCGATAGCCGGCCCACAGGACGATCTTTCCCTATTGAAGCGCTGTCCTCCTCATTTAGTTGCCTCCCTCCTGTCCTTGACCACTACACTCTCCTCTGGTCAGTGTGTACTACAAAATGGCCGCCCTGGACTTGGCCTTTTATAGGCTAGCCCCTGACTACTAGAACATGCCAGAGGGTTCCAGAACTTTCCTCACTTGGTCCAATGGGTCAGCCTCCCTAAGTAAACCGTTATGGCAGTTGCTGGCCCCCATTTTAGGTCCTTTGGTTTCCCTCAATTTCCAGGAGGTAGGCTAGGCCTCAAAAAGAGAAAATGGAGGAATAGCGTCAAGGAACACCTAGCCCCCAGACAAAACTAGCAAAATCCAGGTGGACATTACAGAAAAAAAACTGATAACACTAGGGGCTAAGGGAGACAAAATAAATAATAATGGTAAGGGAACTCACAGAGGCAGACAGGTCTAACAGTGTGTATATGTCCTCAAGTGTTTTTTTTCATTTGTGCAAAAATGTCTGGCTACATCATCGGTGTGACAAACCATCTCAACTTGCATTTTTGTTGTGCATCTGTGTATGGTTGTTGTAGCAGATTCCAGCCAATAAACGAGGTGGCCTATAGCCTGAATGTGGCTTTCTATATGCCTTTGTCTGCGTTTGTTGCTTTTGAGTGAGCAGCAATAACTTGGAACAGGCACCTCACTGCTTGTGTTAATTTAGGATTGCCCAATTAAATTATGCTATTTTCCTCAAACATGATTTTTCTAAACTTTTCCACATTCCTACTAACTTCATGGCCTTAGGCTGCTTTTGTTGATCAGTCTCATATATTGCTTTAAGTTGTAAAATGGTGAGGTACTAGGATTGTCAATAGTACCTATTGACAATCTGGTGACACTTGACGTAAATGTTGCCTACAGGTTCTACCCTGTCTACCTAATGTTAGATGTCTTTCCATATCTCTATACATTTGTGATGCATAGTGAGTGGTGGTTGACAGGATAACAAAAGTTCCTGATCTAGTAGTTATTGAAGCAAAAGTCTAATAGTTGAAATGATTAAAAAGCAGCTCCTTCCCCTGTTGCACCAGTATTTTCAGAAAGCTTATTATAATTGGATTGATGTCTTCCTGATCTCATGGTTTTCATTAGGCCTGGGCGAAGCACTACGCTACGCTTGCGTAGTTTGCGCAACTTTGCACTGCGCGAGCTGCATGTAGCACAGTGCGAACATGGCTAGCGTAGTGCAGCGGTCATTTTTTGCTTGCTTGCGGTCCTCAATGTCAAGTTGGCGACTGCGAGCAAGCAAAACGATATCCTGGCGAGACTTTTTCCTCGTTAGCGATCAGCAGCATCAAGTTGCCGATCACAAGCGTGAAAATAAACCTCCCTGCTAGATTCTCAACGCGGGGAGGTCTGTTTTCTCATTGCGAGTGGTCACGTATGCTCGCGACCGCTCGCAATGAGAAACTACCAGTCCGCGTTGAGAAAGCTGCTGCTCGAGGAAAAATCTCCTTGAGAGACAGAAAACTACAGATCGCACTGTGCAAGATGCTGTTTTCAATGATTGCACAGTGCTGGATGCTTGTCCGCACTGTGCAATCATTAAAAACTGCATCTTGCACAGTGCGAACATGCTACTACGCAGTTCGCATAGTGCTACGCGTAGCTCGCGTAGTGCCAAGTGCACTTCGCGTAGTTTCGCGAAGCGCTACTTCGCAAACTACGCCCAGCCATAGTTTTCATTCAGTCTTGCTTGCCTTCGCTGGCTAGTTGGCTCTGTTATAGATGCAATTCTTGCCCGCCGTGGGCCGAAGGACTATGGGAGCCAGCATTCCTCTCAGCAGGGTGGCCATGGGGCTCAAATTCTCCTCAGCACTCCTGCTGTGCAGGACACAATTCTTGCATGGCCTGCACACAGGACTATGGGAGCCAGCATTGGGCTACTCTCCTTGGTTGCTGATTTTTGGAATCCTGAGGTACTGTTGCTTTTTCACTGCCTTATTATTGCATCCATTGCTATAATGGTGAAGCGTAAAATGTTGGTGCCTGTTAAGCATGTTTCCACTTCTTTTTCTCTGGACATGTATATCACAAGTGCTGTGGCTGCATTAAGCAAGGAAATAGAATATGCTGAGTGACATCTAACTGCTTCCTTTGCCGCAGGGCTTGGGTTTACTTAATCGTGGACGATAGATTCTCAGGCAGCTTGTGGCACAACCCAGGAGCACGTTCAGTGGCATGTATCCACGTCAAAGTCTCTTAGCGCTGCCCTTTCTGCTGACTCTGGGCTGAATAATGGCATGGCCTTTACTTCGCCCCACAACAATGGTCCTCCCTCCAAACGGAAAAGATGTCAGGGCATCATCCTTCTACAGACTCTCAGCCCAGCATTCCAACTAACCTTACTAAGACCAATGCTGTGGACGTGGACTCTTGTCAGAAGAACTTTCTTTACAATGTGAGGGAGGTGGATGAAAGTTTGCTTTCTCCTACATGTGTGAAGTCTGGGGCTACTGAAGAATGTTTATCTAGTTTTAATGCAAGGTGCTCCTTTCCTTCTGTCAATTCAGCAGCCAAGTCTATTCATATGCAGGCACCCGAGGGTTAACAAGTGTGCACAAAGTTGCCCCAATGTGAATACAACCCCCTTCTAGTTGCCATTGTGACAGGCAGACAGATATTCCTTTGCAAACTTTGCATTGCTACGGTCCACATCCTGGTCTATCTGAAGTTTTTTCAGGGCCTCAGAGTGTAGGTGGCTCCCACATCTCTGTGGGGTCTCTAGTTTGGATAGATCCTCTGGCCCTGTGGTGGTCTTGCAACCCCCTACCCCTCAAACAATTGATGTTAACACTGTGGTTGAGACTACCAATAGTCTATCAGCCCTGGAAGCTCCTACGGTGTGTTGCCCTGGGATTTGAGGAATTCAAGGGCACAAGATAAAGAGGGTGAGTGTCCTCATAGGTTCACTATTAAACTACCCTCTGCTTGTTATCCTTGCGTTGTAATACTGGCAAATGCTCATCCTCTGCCCCAGAACATCATTAAGTCACCAGCTCAGGAAAGTAATAAAATCC
The DNA here is from genome assembly GCF_964261635.1 of Lissotriton helveticus. NCBI lineage: Eukaryota > Metazoa > Chordata > Amphibia > Caudata > Salamandridae > Lissotriton > Lissotriton helveticus. The sequence continues at coordinate 916,640,969 of NC_136067.1, forward strand.
TCCACTGGTTGCGGTTTAAGCCCATCTTCCCGATTTATTAAGCTGACCAAATCTTGCTTACGCGTAGGGTGGGTTAGATTAATCCATCGAAGAAAACCTGTGTGGGGACTATGGCATAGATTCATCAAGCGAAATTGCGATCGCAATAGCTGCAAAACTGCGATTGCGATTGCAATTTCCGCTCCCGCAATTCATCAAGTACAAAAGCAGCAAATAGCAAATTCGCAAAACAAAGAATCGCAAAACCATTTGGTAACCCCCATTGCGATTCCTTAACAGCGATTACCCACATTTTCTGCTAAATCATTTGCGAATCCGCAAATAAATCGCGAAATCGCGAATAAATCGCTATTCGTATTCATCATAAATCGCAAATAGCAAAAATACCACAAATCGCTAAAAACGAGTCGCAATTTAAGGAGAAGCATAACCAGGTGGTCACTAATAGGTGAAAAAAAATGTTGGCAAACAGGAAACAGGTGTTGGGGAAATCAAACACACTTAAGGAGACTCAGTAGGAGCATGAGGAAAGTCACAATGCCAGGTCTCTACATCGTGGCAAGGCGGCTGAGGCTCCAGGCTGCACCCCAGAACCGACGCCGGATCCAGGAGCGCATCTTCCGGCTGCGGGTTACACTCCTGGGCCACACTGAAGAGGAGATATACTCCAAATACAGGCTCAATAGGGCTATGATAAAGAAGCTTATTAGAGACCTTGACCCCGTGATGCAGCACTCAACACGGAGGACCAATGCCGTGCCCACCCATGTCCAGGTCCTGTGCTGCCTGCACCTCCTGGCCTCCGGCAGCTTCCAGGGGATGGTCGCAGTTGCAGGGGGAATATCACAAAGCACAATGTCACGCTGCCTGCAGACAACAGGACTTAATGCAAACAAAACTGGACTTTTATCACACTGCCCATTTCCCCCATGTAATTGGCTGTATCGACTGCACCCACATTCACATCTGCCACCTGCAGAGACCGAATATATGTACCAGAACCACAAGTCATACCACTCCCTCAACATCCAGATGGTCTACAATGCGAAAACCATCATCACAGACATTGGGGCACAATACCCGGGGAGCACGCATGATTTGTTCATCTTCCGGCACAGCGGCATACACACCCGCTTGGCCAGGGGTGAATTTGGTGAAGGACATCTCCTAGGTAAGTACACATGCCCACATACTGTATGTCAAGACCATGTTGCTGCGCATAACAGGCACTGACCCTCTGCTCCTACCTTCAAGTGACAGCACCTACCGTCTCCGTGAATACCTCCTTACCCCATACCTCAACCGTGCTACGCCACAGGAACGGCGGTACAATGCTGCGCACATACACACCAGAAATGTGATAGAGCGGACATTTGGCATGTTAAATATTCGATTCCACATCCTCCACAAGACTGGCGGGCCCTCAAATACCGGCCTACGGTCTGCTGCCGCATCGTGGCCGTGTGTGCCATACTCCACAATATTGCCACCAAGCGGAGGATACCTGTGGAGGTGTCTGGTAGTGAGTCTGAGGGGGACAACCTGCCACCTGCAAATGTACATCATGCACGCGGGGAGAATCCTGCTGAAGGACACTGGCGCCGCAACAACATCACACTGAACTATTTTTAGTGCACCCACATCCCTCACACAACACTGCACTCATGCATGCTACATGAATTAATGACATGAGGAAGATTTGTGTTCAAAATAAATTCTTATTTTTTTGGTTAAATAGCTCTCAATGTGCTTTAAATCAGCATATATTTGGGCAACTGTATTGAGTCATACAGGCTCTGGTATCCAGAGCAGGCGTGCGTGGTTACCTCACCATGGCCCTACCGGTAATGTACATTCAGCCACTGGCGCCTCCTGCCGGACGCACCCTGTTGCCTCTCCACCTCCACGTAGGGAGTGTCCTGCCGTGATGCAGTATTGGGCCGGGAACTGTGGCGCCTTTCAGGTAGCACCGGCACAGACAGGCTGCTCAGGCTAGATGTACCCTCACTGGCATCATCACCCCCGTGCATGGCCATGGCCGGACGCCTGTTGGTTTTCCACAGCGGTGGTGACCTGCTCCAGGGCCCTTGCAACATCTTGGCAGCATAGTACCATCTGTATCTGCATGGCCAGTGACCTGCGTGAAAACTGGGAAGTGGCGTTCCCAATGAGGTGGTTGGAGCGGGTGTAGGCAAAAATCCGTGTCAGCAGCTGGCGGTGGCGTCGGCGTGTGATGTCCTGCTGCACCACCATCACTTGTTTGCTCTCTTTGACAGCTGCGGTTAGCTAGCTGCCATGTGCTGTGCCTGCTTGCGGTGCGCAGCAAGCATCTGAGCTTCTATTCCAAGGCCTAGATCATGTGCCTGTTGCTCCATGTCTGCCGGTGTGGCCACAGAGCGCTGCTGCCTCAACCTGCCGCTTGCCTGGGACCGCACAGTGGCTGTACGGCGTGTCTGCCTCCTAGGTGGTGGTGGGGTCTGCTCCACTGCCATGCGTGACGACTGGTGAGCTGCAGGGGTGGCCCTGTGCGTTTGGGAAGGTGCTTGTCCAGGTGCTGGTGCAGGTGCATGTGATGGTCCAGGTGCTGGTGCAGGTGCAGGTGCATGTGATGGTCCAGGTACTGGTGCTGGTTGGCTATCTCCCTCTGTCTCATCAGGAGTCTCCACAATGTGGAGTGTCTCGCTATCAGATGTCTCAGCACCTGCAGCACCTGTGATGTGAATGAGTGCATGATTAATGATATGGTTCAGGCACCTGGGATGTAGCAACATGCATGCAGGCTAGCATTCCCTGACTGGCTTTAGGAGTATGTTTCACTTGACTATTCTGGCTGTGTGTGGCTATCAGGGCACATTGTCACACTACAGGTCCCACTATGGAATTGGGCGTTTGGGATGGGCAGGGACTGCATTACTGGGATTACCAATATGGCTTGCTCTGGGGGCATGGGCATTGTTAGGAGACGGGGTCGCAGTTGCATGGCGCTTACCTTGTGATTGGTGTGAGTCACGGAAGGAAGTCCAGCTGAGTGACCCCCACGCAGGCTGCAGGGTTGATGGTGTCCTCCACCAAGTCCTCCAGTGGTGTGTTCGTAGGAATTGTGGAGTCTCCTCCTCCCGTGGTCAGTCTCTCCCCAGTCTCTCCGCAATGCGCTCCTTGGCACGGCCTCTGAGGTCGTACCACCTCTTTTTGAGGTCATCAATTGACCGGTGTGTCACTCCAACGGCGTTCACCTTGGCCCTGATGCGCAGCCAGATGCGCCTTTTGGTATCCTCCGGCATCTTCCGTGACAGCTTCCCAAACAGCTGGTCATGGTCCCTTCTGGCTCCCTCTATCAAGTACTCCAGCTCTTGTTCAGAGAACTTGATTTTGCGCTTCCTGGCTGTTTCACTGGAGCCTGCAGCATCCTGGGACATTCTGGAATGAATCTGTGTCCTGTCTTGGGACTGCAGGGTATGTCTCTTGGACCTCAGTGCTGTGCCTCCTCCTCTATCCAGCTCTGTGATCCAAATGAAGCATGGAGCAGCCTACTTCCTGTTAGTGATGTCATCATTGTGCTCAAAATGTGATTTCCCATTTTTGCGATCTCACAATCTGCGAGATCGCTATTTACGAAATCTCAATTTGTGGTTGGGAAACAGCGATTATGCGATTTTATAGCGGTTTTGGGAAATTCGCATACGGCGATTGTGGACGGTTGCGAATCACAGTTATTTCGCGATTTTGATGATGCATCCCATTCTGCGAATTCTGGATAGTGTTTCGGTATTTTTCGCTATTTAGGATTCGCAGAGTGGGTGCCTGATGCATCTGGGGGTATGTCATTATTAATTTCAAACATACCAGGTCTGCTGTTGAGATTTTGCATTGGTCTTTGTCTCAGCTTTCAAATTCTAGAAATATTTTGCTCCTCCCCCTGGGTTTTTACTACTGCATCTTGCTCAAAACACCCTTTTGGGTCTGACTGCCAATCTTTGGCTCATTCCATGTTTGTCCATTGCCCTTTTTCTCTCCCTCTATCTTACAGGTTTGAGGCCCTGAATGGTCTGCTTGCGGTTGACTGACTTCCTGATTTCGAGGGTATTTCCCAACCAACTTGTTTGGATGGCCTGGCTGAATATATTTTTTACCCCCTTTGTTTTAAACATGAGCTTTTAGACAATCTTATTTTTTCTGTTTCTCCTAACCCTCCCCAGTCAGGTAGGGGGGCCCAGATAGTGTCTTCTAGCTCACCTACCTCAGCTTCATGCTTAGCTTGCTCTGGTTCTGAAGGTATTTGCTGCTTTGCCTCCTAGAATATTTCTGGGCTTCAGAATAAGTTAAAGGCCCCAGATTCATTTTCCATCATTTCCACTACACATATAATTTGTCTCCAGGAAACTTGGTGTGTGGAATCTCTGCATGTTGAAGGTTTTTCTTCCCTATTCACTGTGGCAACACCGTCTCTGTCAGGTCTTACCAAAGGTAGTGTACAGATTTGATTTCTAATTTGTTGCCCCTTGTTATTATAGGACCTGTCACCATTTCTTTACACTATATGTTTCTGGTGCTGTCTTTTATGGGCTGGGGGACTAATCTTTTGCTAATTCATTTTTATGACAATGTGTTTGATTCCACTTGTAGTGATGTAGTACCTGCCCTTGATGATGATCTTGAGGCATTTTTGCTATTAACTCACTCTTCTTGCCCCTTAGTCTGGGCTAGTGATTTTAACATACAAAATTGTTCCCTTCTGGTGAGACATCTGTGTGGTATTACTAATTCAGAGGGGGTCATTCCACATTTCCCTCACAGTGCTTATGGAAAGGCCATCAATTCCTTGTTGTTTAAATATGATCTCTTTTTGGAGGAGTGTAATATCTCATGCAATGTGCTGGCCCATTTGTTTGTTGGTAGAGGAGTATGCGCTACAATTGATCACATTTTAAATACTCAACTGTCAGTCATCTTGTTTATTATCGTAGGGTAATAAAAAAACAAGTGAGTGATCATAACCCTATTGCCTTATCTGTGTCTGTTATGCTGATAGCCCAACAGTCACAAACTGTGTTGTAAATGTTGCTCCTGTAACACCAAACAATGTCTGCATCAGATGGCCAGAGATTGATCCTTTGTGTGTATGGAGAGGCTGCTAGCCACAAATTGTATGAATTTCCACCACAATGTAGAGAGTCATAGATAATAAGACCAGTTACATTCTCCCAAATCTAATCTCATACACACAAAGACAATTGGAATGCTTCAAGGAAGGTTCACATCTATATATTGGAGTAGACGCCTCACGCACTTCTCGTGACATGCTTCATCATGGGCACCTATCCTCACCCTTGTAGGGTAATACCACCAGGGCGAACTCAACCAAAGATAGAATGGGAGTTCTTAGATTAAATCAAATCGGCGCTGTGTTTTTGTGCAGTATTAACTAGAAGGAAAGTCTAACAGATGCTGGGGAAGTGCATCTGTTTAGTATCGGCGATATATTCGCCCTTCTAATAGTGGGTATGCTGGCTCACTAGCCGAACTCTCCAGATGTTTGTATGGAGCATGTGTCACATAGCTGGCACTTAGTGCACCCCTATTTACTCGACTGCACTTATGAAACATCGCTCTCTGCTTATTGTTGGAGGGGGTGTGTTGCTATCAATTGTACTGCTTTGGAGCGTGAGTGAGTATTCTGCTAATGGAGAAGTGCTGTTTTTCTCAACATATACCTTTTAGTCATGAGCTGAGTTAACGATCCTCCCAGCAACCCAGCAGGTGACCTCCATCCAAACACAACGCTAGAAGACATTGACTTCCTGATTGAGGAGGTTGAAACACTTTTGGGGGCTAATAAAAGAGAAATTTGGATCCAGGGGAAGGCGGGGGTGGGTAAATTGCACCTATATTTGCAGGCAAAGGGAAGAGCAAACCATCTAGCTATAGCAAGGGTCCAGTTGGGTCAAAGGATTTACTGCTTGAGACACCATCGAAGCCTACTAGATATACCCTTGTTGACCCTAATTCTAAGGGAACTGTGACTATGCTAGTAGAACCAACTATTGTATGTGTTACTAGACATGATGTTCTTGCTGTTCATCATCCGTGCACCTACATAGAGGAGGGGAAAAATACTGAGCACCTATGGGGGGCCACAACATACTGAACTGCAGTACTTTGGTCCCCAGTGTAGGGACTTTAGATAATATGAGTGGACATCACTGATATTGTGATGTTGGTTAAAAGATTGCCAAAAGAGGTATTTACACAAAACAAAAGCTGGCAGCAGGCTAGTCGGATCAAGTTGGGAAACTAAAGCAATGGGAGAGTGCTCCACGATCTAAGACCTGTACCTTACCTACTTGCACGTACGTCACTCAAATTGACAATCAAAACAATACACCCCTGGAATGCCGCTTGAGCACTCTTTGGCTTCAAATCTCCTCCCCTTTAATACACAGCATAGAATACCCCCCTTCTACTAGTAGGGTAGGGGTTGCACACTATCATCGAGGGGTGTCAGATGTTATCCATGGGGAGTATTCTATGGTCAGTTCCCTCCCCCCATGCATAATGGTCAATAGAGTGAGGGGGCTTAGGAGCCAGTTAGGGAGACAGAGTAGGGTTTTTATGACTAAGGTTCCCAAATCGAACGCAGACGATAAAAAGAATATGGGCACACTGATAAATACATGCACCCACTATGTAAGATCATTGCGTCAATGCTATTCTTAAATTTGCTCAGACATCTTACATGTCAAAAGGTTCCAAAATCCATCAGCAAGAGGGAGCCTTAGATTACAGTGAGCTTTGTGTAAAACATAGCCAGATGGTAGAAGGGCTTGTGGGGCTGGAATTGTGCAACAGTACCCCGATTGGCTCCCAAAACCACTTCAAACGTAGTCCCCGTGTCCCCTGCCATCCCAATCTACTAGTTGACTCCTAACTTCCACCAATGATCTGGGAACATCAATGGTGGATTGACTTGGTAGTAGTAGTGATTACAGACCTGTGTGAGGAGGGGGAACCTCCTGGTTTTGGTGGAACAACATAACCAAAAATTCCCTAAAAGACAGTGGGACCACTCCTTGCACATCTTCACCACTGGAAATTTTTATTTTGTCAGTTGGAAAGCAACCAATGAATTTGAACAATATAAATATTCTGTCCTGGAATGTGGCGGGTATTAGGTCTAAGCTTGTCTATCCTGAATGAGGTTTGTTCATAGACCAATTTGGCATATGTTTGCTTCAAGAAACATCATGCCTTGGCCGGCTTTATAGGGCGGGCTATGTTAATTTCTTTGTCCCAGCTACTTATAATGGGAAAAGTCACACCTTTAAAGGCCTTCCACTCTGGGTATGTATTTTGCTAAATGCCAAATTGTGTTCTCTTGATATTGCTTACCTTGACATCCCAGATATAACCATTACAGGAACAGACAACTGCATGCTTTATTTATATAATATGTATAACTGTGAGGTGAGTGGGGGAGCTGAATCACCCACCCTGAAAACTCTTTTAGCCCACAGGGAGAATTTTGTCAAATATGATACCTAATTGTTGCAGGTGATTTCCACACTATTTTTGAGCCAGTTGACAACAATGGTCATTCTCTCATTAACGCAGTAGACGAGGAATGGGGGGTTCCCAAACTGGATATTGATCCTGTGAAGCGGTGGACTAAGGCAGCTTACCAACTTCTCTCATTTCCACTTTTTTTTAGATTAAAGGCATGTAATGGCCTTACGAAATCTGACTTACAAGCATTTCCTATTTTCAACCACTTAGGGCAAGCCAATAGAATCAACTATATATTAATTGCCCTTCCTTTGTGGCAATCTGTTATCAATATGATGGTCATTCCCAGAAACAACAGTGATTACAATGCTATGCACTGTGCACTCTTTTATACTTTTTAATCATCTGAAGGGTGTCCCCCTTTCACTGTCCACTCAGTGGATTCCATTGAGTCAGAGGTGTAGACTCAAATGATCCAACTTTGAAATAAATCTAGAACGTAGGGCTATTATGAATAAAACCCTATTAGATGCCCTAGAGAACTTAGGTACCTTATGGTCACAACAGGATAGAAACTCTGTGGTTTCATCTATTCATTTGTATCTTTTCAATATCAAAGGTAAATATTTTCAGAGGAAGACTACTCAGCATTTAATACCAGAAAAAGTTGCCACTTCATGGTGCAACAAATGTTGAAGGCAAGCAAAAAAAGAGTTATGTCACGCTGCTGAAAGGGCAGATGCATCTGACATTAGATAAAAGAGTGAAATCTATAAGCAAGCCTGGGTAAAAGCGCGCCAGAGTTGGGAAACCCAGATTTGGAAAGACCTATATGATGCAGTGAAGACTACGGATGTTAAAGATTCTGGAGCGTCGTAGTTAATGGGTGGGAAAGTGGGTAGTGTCATCTAGTAGGCATCATCAGCTGGGACACTTGGTTTAAACACTTTTCTGATCTCTATGGTCCCTCTCTGGGGTCCGAGGAGGCGACTAGTGTCCCATTCACTTCTGAGCACCAAGATTCCATCCCTTCTCTATCACGAGACTTCAAAGAAACTACATGTGCATTTAATAGCTTTGCCCTTGGTAAAGCTGCTGGACCTGATAGGATCCTGGAGGATCTATTCCATGCTGACCTAGAGAATTGAGCCAGCTATATCTACAAGCTGTCTAATGTAATTCTTAAAGGCGTGGAAATTCCCGCTAGTTGGAAAGCAGTGGAGATAGTCTCTGTCTAGAAGAAGGGCTCCAGGGAGTCCCCTCTCAATTATAAGCCAAAAAGTATTCTAGATTTAACCCAAAAGGCTTTTTGCAGGCAGATACTGAATTAGACTTGATCTCTGGGAAGAAGAGCATGATGCCTTATCTAATTTCCAAGTTGGTTTTAGAAAAGATGTAAGTACCATTGACTATGTCTTTAGATTTTTTACCACTTTTTTGAAGATGGACATTTTGCAGAGGCCATGTCTTTACTTAGTGTTTGTGGATCTAAAGTTTGCATTCAACTTGGTCTTCCATCAAGGATTCTGGCATTTACTGAAGTCAAACAAGTTTCCCCATGACTTGCTGAACATCCTTGTGCGTTCACATGAGGGCACCTATGCTCAGGTAGGCTGGCGGTCTCAGGGGGAGCTGACTGAATGTATTGGGATTCATTAGGGCATTTGACAGTGATGTGTACTTGCCACAACCTTATTCTCTGGCTACCTCAATGATGTAGTGGCTTACCGTGATGCCTGTGCTAATGATGCAACCAGGGTTGTGGACCTAAAACCTCCTCTGCTTTTGTTTGCAGATGACACTTTGTTGGTCTGCATGACCTAAGTTGGCCTGCAGACCTTGGTGGACTGTTTTGCTGCTTTTTGTGCTGACCAGGGGGTGGTAGTAAATCAAGCAAAAGCTAAATTCATGACTAATAACCTCCACAGGTCATTTAGGAGTTCCATCGCCCTTGATGGACGCAGCCTTGACTGGGTAACCTGCTTTGATTATTGTAGCTTAAGACTAACCCAGTCTATGCGATGGCTCTCCTATGTTAAGAAAAGCATCTTGAACTTATGCCACCTTGCATCTTGAATCTTGAGGCTGTACTATGCCTCAAAAGTGAGACCTGTTTCACCAGCCCTAAAGGTATACAGCAGCAAGGCTGAGGGTAGCGCCTTATATTGTGCCGAACTATGGGGCTCATCTGGTCTGGCTTGGCTGGGGATAGCAGAGAATACATTTTTAAGGTCTCTGTTGAGCCTTCCCAAAAGTGCACCCCTGCTCCCCCTAAGGTGGGACATGGGTAATAAATCCTTCACTCGTAAGGCTCAGCTAAAACTTCTTTTGTTCTGGAACAGGCTTAAGAACACCCCAACTATTGCCGAACATTATAATGCATTTAGAGACATAGTCGAAGCAGATAAAAGTCACAGACTAAAGTGGGTATGTTACGTTATGGAGATACTGTCTCAATTGGCCCTAGAGGATTACTGGCATGATGGTGAGAGTCGCTCTCACCTTCCTATGCAAACTCTGAAGGAGATTTATTGGGCCTATGTGTGTGGTCGTGAAGTTAGCAATAAGAATCGTGGACTGCCCAATACTGAATATTTCTATTTTAAAATATATAGTCAGATTGAATGTTTCTTAAATTTTCTTCGAATTCATGCTGCTAAATTTCGGCACGGTACTTTACCTATTCAGACTTTCTGCACTAGATGAAAATCCACAACTGATGAGAGAACTACCTGACTAGTGTTTGTTGTGCAGAGGAGACTCCATCCAACTTCTTTTTCTTTTACCTGGGGTATGCAAGACCGAGGAAGTGTTGGCTCCCTCCAATTTGTCAACCGCTTTGGACCAGACAGTGCTCAGTAGCACTTAGGATGCTGAATGCTGATACTAAAGAACCTATTGCTTGCGGAGTTGCCAAATATTTGTGCTGGAGTTGGAGTATCAGAGCCAGAGTATTATAGAGAGTAGTTGCAGACCAGATAGTTTGTCAGTGAAGACCTATCTGTGTAAGGGCTTTGAGAATGCCATATCAGCCTTCGTGGTAGCCCGATGGGCAACATACCAATTTTATTTTATTAATTGAGAGTTTTATAAAGTTTTTTATCTACTGAGATTTTTACAATGTATTGCACATGTTGTACACTGCTATGTTTATTTATTTTAATTGGATTGATTATCTTAAATGTATTATATCAACTTTATACTGAGGTGTTTGCGCTGTGCACTTTTAAGGTTTTCTAAAACTGAATAAAGTCTTTTAATTAATTGATTGACTTTGTTAACATTCCCCTTAGGTCAGGGACCCCTAAGAGACAAGGTTGGTTTGACAATTCATACATTCAGGTTTCCAAGAGGCTGCACACTACTTTGCATAGTTCTCCAAGGGATTATTCTGCTGTCAAGCTCTAAAGGAAACAGTACGATGAAGTGCTTGCCTCCAGGAAAAATGTACTTAGGGAAGGGGCTTGTTTGAACTTGGCTCAGGCAGCAGAGGCTAATGATCTTAACCTGTTTTGGACTATGGTTATGCCCCTTTTCTTTAAAACAATCCTCTCCCCAAATTAACATTGTTTGTTCCTCTGCCAGCTAAAGTTGACCATTTTTCTGAGATTTTTGATCCACCTTCCAGCAATGATCCCGCGCATAGCCAGCCAGCTCTGGTGAAGGTTTGCAAGAGTTTCAATCTTAGTGGTACCAGAACTCTTCTATTTACATTTGATGAGGTCCTTCAAGCTTTGGATAGCTGTGCCAGGGGTTCCCACAAAACCATTGAAATTCAGCAATTATAGTTACTGGAGATAACTATAATAAACTCTACAGCAGGAACACATTGCTTCATGAGTCTAGTAGCTATCTAAGAACCCTGATTAAAAGCATTCCTTACAGTGACGTATTAAGAGCTCACAGAAATTGCACCACTGCCACTGCTTTCCAACAAGAGTGTGAGGTCATGCTACATAGGTTAAAATGGAAGGATTAGTGGCTCACAGTACAGAAAGCCCGGAAAGTGAAAAGAGAAAAGCTTCTAATCCCCAGAAAACCCCCAGCCAAAGAGTCACACGCTACAAGTAGGTGTATCACCACTTAGAAGGTGAAATTAAAAGGCTCTTGCACAAACAATGGCCAATACTTTCTATTGAAAGTAGCCTTACAGGCTTCATAGATATGAACCTCAAAGTAACATTTAAAAGGGCACCACACTTAAGGACAAGTTAAGCAACAGTGATGTTAGCAATAAAACAAACATTGGGAACAACATAAAAGGTTTTTACCCATGCTTCAGTTGCAAAGTATGCAAGCATAGTACCACTGTCACTGAGTTCACATCACCCCTAACTGGGGCAAACCTTAAGATTAAGTTATATTTTATATGCTCCTTAGACTTTACTATTTATGTGTTACAGTGTCCTGTGAACTTTGGTATATAGGTAGTACCACGCGTCTGACTAAGAACAGAATATTGGGGCACTCAAGAACCATTACACATGTAGACCAACAATATCCTGCAGCTAGACACCTTGACACCCACCACGCCAGAGAAGTATTTAAACTAAAATTGTTTATATGTGACAGAATTCCTGTAAACAAAAGATGTGGTGATACAGTGAAAGCACTCAGACAGTTAGAATCTCACTAAATTATTCAACTCAATACTAAAACCCCTAATGGGTTGAACATGGATGAGGAACTTTATGTCTATTTAGGATAATTAGACCTCTGGCAAGTTTCACCACAGACATTGGCCATGTATCTGCTTTGATTTCCATTCCCCTTCCTCCAGAAGTCAACTACATATAAGCTATTATTGTGTTTTTAAGAATTTCAATTCACCATTCATTTTTTTATTTTATTTCTCAAGCATGTTAGTAGCTGTTGTCTTTTCTCTACGCTACACCTATTTTCACTTTTCACACAATTTGTTTTCTTTTACAGGTCTATGAGCCTTTGAAATATGTCCATATAATGTGCTCTGACACAGTCCTCACATTGCATTTTCTGTAAGTTGGCAGACGGTATGCAGTTCTGGTGAAATGCTGACCAGAAGCTTGGAAAAATTATGATTTATGAACTATGGATCATTACACATTGTTTTTTGGAATTTTTGAGTATCCTGAATCACTCAATATTGCCATTCTATGGCTATACATCAATATTATACCCACTTGGGTGGTTTCAGCTCTTTATGTCTTTTTATGCCTTTTTATGTACTTTTATGTCCATGTGTTTATTAAAATGACATATATTGAGTAACTTGGATGTTGTTTTAGCCTGATATAGGCTTCTCACCAGAGCAATATCAGGATGATTCTCCACCGTAGATACTGGGTTGCATAATTCGCTATGTACTTGTACTAATTTATAACCCACTTGTGTAATATGGAATAAAATTCAGGGCATATTCTCCAAAATGTGCCGCCCACAGTGGGCTTTATTTGATTACATACTGCTGTATATGACTGTTGAGATGCAGGCGTTCTACTTGCTGGAAATGTAACTGTTAGACCTGTCATCCTTAGGGTGGTCTTCCCCCAACTTTTTTCGCCTTACCTCTCTGCCTTAGCACTTTACCCCTGCTGACTAGTGCTAAAGGTCACGTGCTTCTCCCCTAAAACATGGTGACATTGATATATGCCTGATTGGCATATTTAGTTTATATATAAGACCCTTGTAAAGTTGAATACAATATAACATACCCAGGTCCTGCAATCTAAATTCTAGGAGTGGGTCTGCAGCACAGACTGTGCTACCCACACAAGTAGCCTTTCAAACCTGTCTCACGCCTGCCTTGCAAGTCATGTGTGTGTTGTTTGCTGCCACTTTGACTTGGCATTTAAACCCACTTGCTGAGCCATAAATACCCCTTTTATTACACCTAGGTCACCTCTAAGGTAGGCCCCAAGGTAGGCCCTAAGTAGCCCTATGGCGAGGGTGCTGTGTAAATAAAAGGTAGGGCATGTACTTTTAAGTTTTACATGTCCTGGTAGTGGAAACAGCTAAACTCGTTTTTCACTACTGTGAGGCCTACTCCTCTCATAGACTAGTAATGGGGATTCCTGAAAACACTTTTAAGCTGTAATGCCTGATTAGAATGGAACAGCTCAAACATGTTTCCTATCTTTGGAAAGGTAATGATAAATCCTCTTTAGTGGTGAAGTTGGATTTGACATTACCATTTAGAAATACCTCTTTCTGAAAGTGGACATTTTTCTGCTCTAAACTTTGTTCTGTATGCCTGCAGCCTTTCTCCAAACACATCTGCATTGGGTGACAGCTACACTTTGTGCATTCCACCCAGACAGCCACAAACACAGGAAGGTTAGTCTCTTCTGCATTCAGAGCACTCATCTGCATTCATCTGCATTCTGGTGGGTCTTTCTGGGCAGGGAGGAATGGGAGGGCGCTGACAATTACACTTCAAAAAGTAGTGTCTGGTCCACACACAAAGCACTGGTTCACCCTCACAGATAGCCTGGCAGACAGGACTGGGTAGAAAGAGATCCTTGTGTACCTCAGAGAGTTGCTTTGAAGTCACCCCATACATCAAAGGCTTTTTTTGTGTATAAGTACTGTGTCTCTGACCCTACTAAACCAGTACACTACTGGACCTGGGAAGAACACTGCTTGACTAAAGACTGCTGTGCTGTAAGATTTGCCATTTTGCCTTGATTGAATGTTCTGAGGTACTGCTTCTCTGGCTTGTTGATCTGTCCTGCTGCCTGCTTATCTCTGCCCTGCTGAGGACAAGGACTGGACCCATCTCACTTGAACCCAAAGTGACTCGAGGGGCTTGCTGGCTTGACTCCTGAGGGACACCAAATACTTCCTGCAATCCTGCCGGTGCTTGACGCAGCTTGACGCCAATGCATTGCCTGTATTTCAATGAAGCCCAATGACGATGCAGTAACCCGACTGTGTGGAAAAGATCAACGCATCAAGACGTCAACGCTTTGCTCCATATAATGTACTTTTTCAGTGGACCCTGCATGGGTTCTGTAGCCAGCCTGCCACCATCGCAGGTGCCTGAACCTTTGATTTGTACTGGTCCCTCTCAACCTCAAATAACCTTTTAACTGCTACTGACTTTTAAGCACTATTTCTTTTGTTTATTCTTTAAAAATTCATATCTCGACTTTCCATTTTTCTAAACCTCTGTGGAATCTTTTTATACTGTTTTCATTGTGTTAATGTGTGTTACACAAATACTTTACACATTTCCTCTTAAGTTAAACCTGCCTGCTCTGAGCCAAACTACCAGAGGGTGAGCACAGGTTGATTTAAAGTGTGTATCTAGCTTAACCTGACTAGGATTGTGGTCCCTACTTGGACATGGTGCAAACCTTGGCCTACTAGAGACCCAATTTCTAGCAGTTGTGTTTGGAAATATGTGGTTAGTACAGTGCATTATGCATATTGTTGATAATCGGTGTACCCAGAATTCATATAACTCATGCAATGTTGATGCGCAGCCACAGTGGGCGTTATTGGCTCACACACAGCTTTGTAAGACTGTTCAGCTGCAGCCATTTACATATTGTGTTTGGTACTACATGATTAGCACAGTAATTATGAATATTGTTGGTAGCTGGTGTATCCGTAATTCACAACACTCCTGCAATGTTGATGAGATACTATAGGAATTATGTTTAGTTTAATTTACCTTTAATGCTTTTATGTTATTATCATTTCCCTTACTTGGAACTAAAGTATAATGGATTCAGGATGTACATATGATATATTTGTTTGTACTTATTATGAGCCGTACTGAATTTATTTGCAACCTAGATTTATTCATTATTGTATTCGTTTATGATAACAATAAGAAACTTCAAAATGGTCCCCATAGGATGCTCCAATATGCAAGACCTACTAGTCCTTTGTGTATATCATTGTTTTCACTTGGTGTAATAAAATAACATAAAACAAAGAGCGAGCCACCTGTGAACAATACGTCTGAGACACTGAAATCCGTTGGGTATTGCTATTCATATGCTGGACTATATACAGAGCTACTGCATGAGTTGAATATCTATTCTTTTTATACCACTAATGAGTTTTAGTATTTCTAACATATATAATCTGAACTATAATCCCTTTTTTTAAAGTAGGTACACTAATTATGAGTAAACTAGCCACTGCGCTGATACATGTCCCCTGCTGATGTATGTGTATGGTAGTGTTTTGCGACAGTCTAAGCTGTTCATTGAGACTTCACACCACATTGATGGCTGAGTATAGGTGTGTTGTATCACATACTGACTCCTTTGCGTAGACCTATCTCCTTCCTTGATGAGTAAGTGTATTAGTAGTTTGCAATAAATTCATCTGTTCACTAAGAGCTCTTTCTGAGTCATGGTTCAGTGTAGTAGCAGGTTGCAACAAACTGACCTCTCTGCTGACACCTTTTTCCAGTTTGAAGAATCCTTTTACTAGTGGTTTGTTACACTGTAGCCTCTACGCTAAGACCTATCTACTGGGTGTGTGTTGTAGTGGTTTGTGCAAAACTGACATCTGCACTAAAAAAAAATTCAGCTTGACTAATGGTTTTGTGGTTTGCAATAGACCAGCCTCTACGTTAGACATCTTACTTTGGTCATTAGTGTTTAGAGTAGTGGTTTAGAAGAGACAGGGCTTTCTGCTGAGAACTCTTTCCTGGGTGATAAGTGAGTATAGTAGTTGATAAGGTTACAGTGAGCTCTCTGCTGTGCATCTCTCACCTGCCTCCTTTTCTTATTTAATTTATTTTTAAATGGTATTATATAAAGAATATTGAAGTTTACTTTGCTGGATGATGTCATCAGTGATGTCATCAGTGATGTCACTGACCGTGTCATCAGTGATGTAATATGTGAGGTCATAATCAGGGCTTTGAAGATAGCTCAGGGAACTAAAACTGCTGAATTTCTATGGTATTGTGTATGTAAAAATGTGAACCTAACAATAACGTCCCTGTAAACTTAGTTTTTTTCTGTGAATTTCTAATGTTTTTTAACTCAATTTCCTAACTATAATTCCCCTTTAATCTTTGTTTTTTTGTGAATTTCTACTTTTTTTATACTATTTCCTAACTACAACATCCCTGGAACCTTTGTTTTTTTAGTGAATGTCACCATTTTTTAAAATATAAATTGTACTGCAATATGACCCATAAGTTTAATTTACTAATACACATTTTCATAAGTTTATTAATATATTTTATTCACACATGCATTCTTATTATATATTTTAAAACTAAAGATTTAGCAACTAAGGTAAAGTAACTTATGTCGTCTTTCTATAAATGCAATGCAGCCTTTAATGCAGTTTTTTTTAAAACTAATTTTATGGATCCACAGAGCCACTCTCAACCAAAAGCACACATTCACATTCAATAATAATGCAAAAAACATTTAATAGCTACATATGCTATTGCAATTTCCACAAGTGTATCACTCCTTGTAGGAGGGTGTGTGAGTGGCCATGTGAGTGACTGTGTAGGAGTGTGAGTGGCTACATCTATGTGTGAGGGGGTGTGAGTGGCTATGTAAGGGTGTGAGTAGGTGTGTGAGTTGCTGTGTTGGTATGTGAGTGGGTTTGTGAGTCTATGAGTGAATGTGTGAGTGACTGTATGGGTATGTGAGTTGGTGTGTGAGTGGTTGTGGTAGTGTTTGTGCGGGTATGTGAGTGGTTGTGTGGGTCTCTGAGTGGATGTATGAGTGGGTTTGTGGGTCTGTGAGTAGGTGAGAGAGTAGCTGCATGGGTGTTTGAGTGGATGTGTATAAAATGTAACAATAAATAAAATATTAAAAATTGAAAAATCTAAAAAACACATTTTTAACAAAAAAACGATGAACATTAAAGTAAGTTTAAAAATAAAACAATTAATGTCATGAAATCTAGTCTGGCAATTTTATTAAAACTATTGGAGTCTAAGAATATTCTATCTCTAGTGTATGTAACAGTTGAGAAAGTATTGGACTTCGTAGGGGTTAGATTTATTATTCCTACGCCAGTCAGTGCAACACTAAGGACAATGTTGCACTTCAAAGGGAGGAGATGCACTTTTCCCACTCCAGTCTATGCAACAGTAGGAAAAGCATTGGATTTTGTTGGGGTAAAATGTACTGTTCACACTACAGTCTACAGAAAAGTAGGGGAAGTGTTTGACTTTGGATGGATTAAATTTACTATTCCCATTCCAAACAACGCACCAGCAGAGAAAGCATAAGATTTCAGAGGGGTAAAATTTCCTATTTCCACTCACAATAGTGCCATAGAAGGGAAACTGTTGGACTTAGGAGAGGTCAAATTTACTATTCCAACTCCAGCCTGTGAAACAGTAGGGAAAGTGTTGTATTTCAGAGGGGTACAATTTACTTTTCCTGCTCCAGTCTACACAACAGTAGGGAAAGTATTGGACTTTGGAGGGTTAAGCTGTACTATTCCCACTCATGTGTGTGCAACAGTAGAAAAAGCATTGGATTTTGAAGGGGTGAAATTTACTATTCCCACTCCAGTCAGGAAAACAGAAGGGCAAAGTTTGTGGTGACTTTGAAGGGGTAAAATTACTATTCCCATTCCAGTCTCTGCAACAGTAGGAAAAGGATTGGATTTCAGAGGAGTGACATTTACTTTTTCCACTCCAGTGAGCACAACAGTAGAAAAAATGTTGGAGTTTGGAGGGTTAACTTTTACTATTCCCACTCCAGTCTCTGCAACAGTAGGGAAAGCATTGGATTTCAGAGGAGTGACATTTACAATTCTCCCTGCAAACAGCGCAAAAGTAGGGAAAGTGTTGAACTGTGAAGATGTTCATTTTACTATTCATATTGCAGGGAAGAGGAGGGAAAATATTTCACTTCTAGCACATTACATACATGAGTAACTTCAATAATGTAGAAAGAATTATATGTAGAAAATCAGATATAACAAAAATATATAATTATTGCACAATTACATAAGTAATAATCAATTAAATAATTATTGATAAAATATTAATTAATTATAAGTTAATTATTCCTTAATTAGCTTCCTACACTACGCTACACCCCTCCAAATCTAGAAAGCCACACCTGCATCCTGAATAAAATTAATCAGTATTATATAATCTACATAATTAATACTATCATATAATTGAAAAATAGTAATCCTTTGATTAATTAATAATTAGTTTTCACTTAATTACCTTCTCACCCTATCACCCTACAAACCCAACAACCTGCTATGACACTATAAATTAATATTAACAATTAAATACAAAAAAGAAATCACTTAATATTGCAAACTATATTTAAAAATATTAATAACAATTACAGAAACAATAGTAACACAACATCAATATATGAACTAAAACACATTAAAATGATATTTTTACAAGGATGTTATTAAAAACTATAGTAAAAGCATCTATATTCTTAAAAACTGTACTACGTACCTCAAAAGCAATATTCTTGACAATATTTTTACATCACAATATTTTAGTGTCACAATATATTTTTCCCGATATTTGTGTCTCCTGATATTTACAACTCAATATGTTGTCCAAACAATGCACTATACATTAGATCCAAAATTTAATGTTAAATCAAAATTTGTATTTTGCCTTATTTTGCATAAAATAAGCTTACTATATATTAATGCAGTTTGTAAGGGGCAATTTTTAAAAAATAAATATACATTTTAAACACAGTTAGTGTATGTCGTCTTGGAGATGATAGTAAAGGTGGTGGCTTAGGTGTGGATCATCCTCGTCGTCCATTGCTCCTGCTTCATACCTCCGGTTAGCAATTTGCTCCTTGGTCCAGGCCTTGGCTCATACCAGAGTTTGCTGATTTCTGGTAATCATTACATCATTAATGCATCCTTAAATCCGCCTCCAGATTTGTTTTTGATAGTGTATGGAATTGTGAGTGAGGATTTGCCAAACAGTTTGTAGACCAGCAACATTTTCTTCAACTAGGATCGTCACTTCCTGGTCAATCATCTTCCTCTTCCTTTTTTCTTCCCACCTCTTTCTTGTGGCTCTTGGCTTGACATTATTATCAGTTTTCTAATATTAGCACTCGTTGGTAAATATGCTACCTCTCCAAGGTTAGGCTACAACCACTTCCTGAATCAGTGAGGCTATCATTACTCACAGTGGCTCCATTTGCAATTTGAGACCACAGACTCACAGTTTGCAACAGTAGCTAACATTAGCTAAGATTAAGAAATCGTTACTTAGTAATGATTAGGGTCAGACTGGCATATAGGGCAATCAGCCGTGGCCTGAGGGCTAGTATGATAAGGTAGTGTGTGGACTGGTTATTTGGAGGATTGTCGACCTGTGTTGTGGTCTCCTGGGCCAGCGTTTACCGTTCATTTTCCTGTAATTATTAAAAACAATGCTTGTAGCAAACACAAATCCATGGGTATCCTGCAGAACACAATGTGTCTTTACAAGTTCAAAAGTTCCCTATTTGAAATTGTGGGTCACACTTTTAGGTATATGATGTGCTAATGCACGCTGCTATTATTTTAATACCTGGTGATATTTTCACTCCCAGTCTGACCCTGGTAATTATGAAACTTCGTGCCATATTTATGGCAAAGTAACGCCATGCAGCACAGCAAGTCACCTTGCTTCGCTGGATTGCGTTACAGGCAAAGGGCAGGAACACACCACATTTCAAAGAATATGACACATTCCTGTCTCTGTCCCTGTCCTGACACCGTTTTGGCTGTCTAGTGCCAATGCGGGCACCCTTGCACTATGGTGCAGGGTTACCTCTGTTGCAAACAGGATTGTTTTATACAGGAAGGGACATTTTCCTGCACTAAAACAATCCTTAGTGGCAAATGTATCTTTCTATGTGTGCTTAGAGAGGAAGTAACAAGGAGAAATAATGATATAATTATATATCTCCTCATTACACCTCACCTGGGGAGGCATATCTTTTTGGAGCATCCCCAGGTTTACAAGTTCTTGTAAATCTGGGGATGCATCAAAATCCAGGGGAACACCCACACAACACCTAAGAAAGGCCTACCGAGGGCAAAGTTACTCAATGCAGCATTGCGTGGTGCAAGAGTGATGCAAACTGCCTCATAAATAGGACTCATCATCTATAGTATTTTGCAATTCGGAAATGGCAAATCATTAAATTTCACTTTTTTCAAATTACAAAATCAAACTTTTATATATCAAGCTCCAACTTACTTTTGCTTAATCACATTATAAGAATTGAGTCAGTGACTGGATCATTAAAAAATATGCCCAGGTCTACAGACTTAGGGGCATATTTACGAGAGAAGTGGCAGAGCATGACACCAGCCTCCTTGGCTTAACTCCACACTCCACCACTTCTGAAACACAGGGCTGCACCGTATTTACAAGACTACGGTGCAGCCCTGCGTTTCCCCTGTGCTGGCACTAATTTAGCTGCCTAGCACCAATGCAGGCACCCCTGCACCTTAGTGCAAGGGTGCCTGCTTTGCAGGGGAATGATTGTTTATGTGCTGGAAAGTATCCCTTCCTACACATAAACAAGCAGTTATGGTACTTTGTAACTTCTGTGTTTGTTGCTTAATGCATACAGGTTGCAAAATGTCATTTTTTTCAATGATTGCTTATGTTCAGAAGGGACACCTTCCTGCACATAAGCAATCAATAGTGTTCTGCTGTTTCTACGTGTGCTGCACAACACAGCACACATGGAAACAGCAAAAACGATGCGAAATAAAGCAATTCTCCTTGTTTCGCCTGTTTAAGACCAGGTTTTCCCTGGATGGTGGGCTAAGTGTAAAACTTAAATAGGACAATACTCACACACCAAGACTTGCATGAATTGTGGTATATACATCCTTACATTGACTATGATGTGTTCCGTGACTGTTTTAAAAAACTGAGCCCTGGTATCCTACAAAAATGTGCTGAATTGATTTGAGCAAGCAATTCTTTTTACATTACCAAATTATCATTAACAGGTGGACCTTAAGCCCTGGACACCTATCAGACTATCCACTCTTCATTCCTATGTTTCGGCAGGCAGTTAGGCAATAGTAGAGTAGAGGTTGAGTCCTACTATAAGTATTCGGGCATGACATTTACCAGTCAACTGAGTTGGACTTTACATAAAGAATCAGTGGAGTCAAGGCCATTTGCTATGACATGTGGCCTTGTCCGCTTTAAAAAGACTAATGGTGACCCCTCCTGGTCTCCCCTCTTAACTGCTTAGAACGCAATGGTCCCCATGCAATGCCTTTATGGGCTGAGCTGTTAGCCATTAGGAATGAGGGAAGTTGGGACAGGTGTGAAAACCAATGTCTGAAAAAACTGTTGGCCCTTACAAAGGTGCAATGTCCCAGGCAATAAGATTAGAAGCAAAATTGCAAGCCTGGAACTTCCTAGCTTGTAAATCAATTCTGCGTTTTGGGGATAAATTATTGGTCCCAAATAGTCAAAAGATATCAGCCTGCTGTGCCACTGATATAGGAAGAAGTGAATTACAGTGGGCAAGGAAGGTAAAGAAAGGATTGGAAGACATTGCAGGAACCTTAAAACTAATGTTAAAAATAGCTGAAGCCCCAATCTCTAAAGCAGAATTAAAAACAGCCTGTAAATAAGAATCTAGATTGGCAGACTTGAAATATGTAAGAAACAAACCCTCTGCAAAATACGTTAGATTCATGGGAAAATATTAATGTATTCCCGTATTTATCGGCATTACCAGATGCCCAGTTACGTTTACTACTATTAAAGTCCTGGGCTGGATTAAATGTGCGTTATGTAAAAGGTGAGAAATTTAAGCCCTTTTAGATCAAGAGAATAACTGCACATGTGGACTGCCCTTTCATAACCTCAATGTTCATGTTTTAATTGATTGTCTTCATTTTTATAGGCCACGTTGCTTGATTTTAAAACCTCTACTTAAAAAATATAATATCCATCGTTAAAATTATGCACTAGAACTTCTCTTAAGGATGGAATTTGTTTGCTGTGACTTGTGCACTGTCTAAGTTTCTTAAAAAACTTTGGATTAGTATTTTATAGTGTAAATATTAGGGGTTTGGAGCTTTTAGAGTATTATGATGTATTGGTATTTATATGGTATATTTATATACTAATGTTATTGATTTTAAGGACTGAATGATTTAAAGATGGTGTCTAAACATTAATAAAGAATGAACTGAACTGAACTATGTCTCAGCATTAGCACCACACCAATCCTGTTACCACTTGAATCCACTGCAGCAATTAATTATTTTCCTCAGTGAATTTACATTTTTCTAGATCACTATTTCAACAAATAATTTCCTCTTTTTTGTAAGCAAAGTCATTTAGAGCCATGTTACTTTTCCAACAAACTGTGCATGAAATTCAGTTAGACTAAAACATCAAAACAAATTCTTTGAAATGTGGACTTGGAGCTTCGATTAGGGCCTACCTGTTATTTTTTGTTAGTTTCAATACCCTCTTTAGATCTTTAATAGCCTACGTATTCTACTTAACTCTGATTAAACTTAGGCTTGTAGCCCCTAATGCTGAATCTATACATTTGTATCTAAAAATAATTTCCTTAGAATACAATCATGCTCTTCTTTATCTTTTCCAAACATCAACATTATGTGAATACATTATACTCCATCTCAGTATCATAAAAAAAAAACCTCAATGTTAATGATCTAAGTTATTTGAGCTTTTCATCCAATTCTATCTGGCCATATGATGAGCGATGTGGGTCTTGAGTCAATGATAGGTTTCAGTTCAATAGACACCATCAAAGAAATCACTTAACGGGACACCCAATCTGAGGATACAATTGCTTGAATTATGACAATGTTTTAATAAATCCATTAGTATTTCTTTTAATAAGCCCCTACAAATTAACTGGATATTTGTCACTCTTTGAGGTGTTATTGACACAGATTTCATAAATATTAAAGCACTGTTTGAACCCTGCAAATGTTCCAAGTTTATCTTTAATAACAATATTAAATTTCTCATCTCATGGATTATTACTAGGATCACATTTTTAATTAAATCCTTCATCGATATCTAGGGGTAGATGTATCAACATACCCTTTTGCGATTTCTAAATTGCGATTTTTAAGGAATCGCTATTTAGAAATCGCAAAATTGGATGTATGTAGAAATTCGCTATTTTTTAGCGATTTCTTATTCTTCCTTTATTGCGAATTCGCAATTTGCGAATTCGCAATTAAGGAATAATTTCCCATTCATTCCTATGGGCCTGGAGGCCCATAGGAATGATTGTGAAATAATTCTCAATTTGCGAATCGCAATTTGCTAATCGCAAATGGAGAATAATTTCAAGGGTGCAGGGGTGTCTCAAGAACACCCTGCTGCACCCCTGAAATTTACATGTGTGTGCATATGGCGCACATACATGCCCACATGCCACCTTCACAAATGCCAAATTGTGCATTTTTAAAAAGATTTGCAAATTACCACCAACTACAAGTTGGTGGTAATTTGCGATTTCTTAACCTAAATTTGCATTTTCAAAATGCTACATACTTAAGCAAAATAAGGAATCGCAAATTTTTGAGATTCCTTATTTTACGATTATTTGTTACATGTCATAACATGCAAAAAGAACATTTGCGATTCGCAAACGCCGGAATTCTGCTAATTCCGGCCTTTGCGAATCGCAAACGGCTTGATACATCTACCCCCTAATCTTTTATCACTAAACCATAGTTAATGTTTTCACAAAATTTCACGTGGTTGCCAGTGCTATCATGACCATCAAATATCAATCGACTGACTCCCCTTCTTTCTTGCCACTTGAATGGCACACATACCTTTCAGCTTTCGAAGATGGGGTTCATTGCTTTCTATACCTCTCTTGCATTTGCTTTCACAGAAATCTGAAACACATACCAGGAATAGATGTGTTGGAAAAGGCTTATACTTTTTGAAATGTGTAAAAGGACAACATTATTTCTGGGGGACAACTTTAGTCCTGATTATAAGTAGGACAGAATAGCAGCTGTTTTATACAAAACAACTTAAATACCATTATACTGGTGTGAAGTATTAACTAGCTGTTGTATATAATTGTTTTTCTAAGTTTCGTTGGTGGCAAGTGGGCACAGCATACAGCATCAGCATTTACCACACAGATTTCGGCATGTTTTACACTTTCTCGAGGCTATATGTTGCTAAGTTAGTTTTGCAATATCTGATAGATGCAAATTACAGGCAGAGCTATAATTTACATGTGTGATAAATGTCCTAACCCAGGGTGAACATCCCATGAGGTCAATGCTGCAAAATTCAGAATACTGAACTATTTGCCAATGGATTGGATTTTTTCCCCACTATACATAATTAGAACCCCTGTTCTACAAGTTTAAGGCAGAATATCATATGAGAGGTCTGGTTATGGACCTAAGTTTGGACCCACTAATGGAGTCTCTTCCATTGCAAGCACTACAGTAAAAAATGTTGAGCTGTACACCCCAATACCCACTTTAAAGACAAGGTCCTCTGTGGAGCTGGAGTAAGCGGCTTTACAAAGGCTATGTGCCACCACATGGACACATACATGTGCACAGGTGTGCATTTCAAGCAAGGAAGACTGTGTCTGATATAGCCAGGCATCCATGCACAGAGAGCACTGTTGCTGATGGGGCACATACTTAATTAGCGTAATTTTGATTTAAACCCAAAAGGGAATGGACCATCTCCTTTTAGCTGTACTGTAATAACAGGTATAATTCTGTCTGCATTTTAAATTGTGTTTTCTTTTATTTCGAACGAGGTTGATGGTAAAGAAGACAAGTCACTGCCTTTTAACCAAATCAATGAGCTAAGAGTCAGAACCCAAGTCAGCGGCATTTGGACATGCATATCAGTTTTCCTTCACTATTTAATACTTTGAAATATTTTCATGAGCCATCTAGAATGAGATTCATACTTTCAACTGCTCTCCTGGGAGAGGTAATTACTCGGCTGCCCTAGATAGCAGACCAATGTGCCCCTCCATAGACAGTAGTCCCATCCCAGGGAGAGTAAGCTTCTTCTGATAAGAAAATGGGTAGGATGGAATATTTATAGCTGTTGGCTTGAAGGATGTTCCCACATGAGGCAAATGAAGGATGGGCAGAGTTGTGATTCCTGTTCCAACATGTGGTTTCTTTAAAGTTTCAAAGAGAAGAAATTAGGACTGTGCAGGGGCTTAGTTTAGGGGGAGTTGCCATCCTAAAACATCCAGAGTGCAATACAGGAATGGAAAAGATAGCAAGCTAGGTCCTGTGAGTGACATAAAGGTTTGGCGGGATGACATGACACCACTAGGTTGTGTGGGTGCCCTACCAATTTAAAAAAAACTTTCCACTTCCCTTTTAAACACTTGCAGAACCCCAGGAGTCTGAGGAGGGAACTGCAACAATGAGGAAGGGCCAGTATGAGCTAGCACCCCCATCAAAATAAAAACCAATACAGCAAACCATGTCAATAGTGCAGATGAAGTGATTTAGTTCAGAGAAATACGGAGCCACAATAGCATATGCAAATATGGAATAAGTGTCTATTAAGAGTCTGAAAAGTTCCTGGTTTACATTATCAGAGTCTCCTCTGGCTTCACCGATGGAAACATTTGACCTGGTGGCCCACCACCACAGGGCCACCAGGACAAAGTGATGGTTACCACACCATATTTAGGGCAGAAAAACATCACTTGTTTTCTTATCCTTCATGGTGGTCTGAGGTAGGGAAAATGCACAATGACTTTAAGGTTCAAAGGAGGAAATCTCATGTGCATTGTAATCATTGACTTTTTTTTCTGACAGCAAACTCCTGCACAGGGAGTATGCTATCAGAAAATAAAAACTTTAGCTGAGAAGGGCCTTCAAACATGGTACCTACTCAGCAGAGCTTTAGTGCCTTCACTGAAGTCACCTAAGCAGCAGCTCCACTAAATGCATGGAGATCCTTGGTTGGAAGGTGGGGATCTCTAAATATGGTGTGTGGTTCTCCCAAAAGGAAGCAAGTCCATACACGCAACTAATCTGGTGGGCATACGGATGCGTACATAAAGCAATGGACTGAGAATAAATCAGATGACAGACCAGGTAGGTGCAGACAAGGATTTACTGTCACACTAAACTATGAGAAGAATATAGCAATGGTCAAGAAGTAAGACCTACAGACTCAGACATTAAACATTATTGCAAGACAATATTTAGCTTTTACTTCCATCCCCCACAATGTAACAGCTACTTTGATTAAGTTCTTAGATTACAAGTCGTAAAGGCATATGGTTTGTGTTGAATTTTTTCCATTTATAATATTGCAACATTTTCTTCACAATTGCACTGTATAACATGTATTTAATTAGTATTATGTGGAATCTGTTAATTTGCAATGAAAATTGAATTCCTGAAGAGGACCTCCCCAGTTCACAAAACTTTCTGTACAAGTAGGTATGCCTTATTCTACTCTTAAGTGGGAATTACGCCTTTATATCCAACCCTAATTCACAAATCATTCTTAGTTCTTGGCTAGACACAGCATGCAGTGTCTCGAAGAGACTGTTGTATTCAATATGTGGTCTTCAGCCTGCCCATAAGCTACCCATTTGCTGGCTCCATCGTCACTCTCATATTCATTCTCCACATTTTACCATGGCATGCATGCTTCATGCCTCTTCCTGTGTTTAACCCTTCCCAATAGCATGGACCAATTACTGCTATCCATCCACTGCTCCTATTTCAGGAACTACTTTTTTCTTTATTTAGGAGCACATCACACAAGCGCCTGTGTTTTCACTCACTCCAAACTCTGTTTGTATAAACAGGCCTGTAAATCCTGTTCTTATCTTGTCACATTTGCTGTGCATTCAAAGATCAATGTCAAGTGTTAGACACTGTTTCCGAGGGTGCCTGTTTACTTTTCTTTCTCTGACTTCAAAGTGAGACGATTTTTTTAAATAAATGTCCCAGTGTTGCTTGTCCATTTCCTCACCCCTCCCGCTTTGCTGCTTGACCCATCTCCCCACCCCCTCCCTCATTGCTGCTTGCTTATAAACCTATTGAAAAGCGTTGACTGCTGTGCTATATGGCTTTTTTTTAAAGCATTATGGCGTGGCCAATGCTGGCCCCACCATGGTGCTTTTTTACTTTAACCAATCTTGCTTATTGTTATCTAGTGGGAACTCAGTCCTAGGGACATTGTAGGACTTTACATTTAGCAGCAATTACAGGATGTGTGTAGAGTCATGGGATGTTGAGCAACAACAGACTGCAGACTCAAACTAATTATAGCAGTAATCGGCTCAATGGAATACTTTACAATCACCATCTGTCTCATTGAAAATGGTCACCTTCATTGTTTTTTTATGATGTGCCCAGAATCACAAGTTGTTTGGTCGATGCCAAGACTCAAACCCAGGTCTCCAGTTCCAAAGTCAGCAAGCCGCACCATAAATCCACATGTTCTTCCCCAAACCGCTCCCCCTATTCTTCATCTTGTCCTGTTCTTGTCCCTGCCCTCCTGTTTCTTCAACACCACCCAGACCCTCTTTCTAGTTTAAACTGCATTCCTTTCTCTCACTACTTCTTTTGTGCTCTTAGAACACACTGTGGAGCAGACTGTGGTAAAGTTGATTCAAATCTTGTAGTTGCAATTAAATTAATGTGCTATGTAGCGCTTGTGCTCAGTGAGTGCCAACAGTGTATAATGGCAGAGGAGCTACACTCTATCATACCATAACTGGTTACTTCAATCTCCTTAATATATTTGTTGTTTTAGTTTAATATTTAGTTTGTGTTTGTCCCTTATAGCTGATTGCTGTGCCATTAACAACCAATGAAGGCAGACGGTAAACTGTCGATATTACGAGAGCACTGTCACAAATGTAACTGGACTTGTTTACCCGAGGTATTTAATATAGCTATGGGCAGATCTTGCCGACAGTACTAATGATAGATGCACAGTTGTGTTATGTGTATTGTGTAAAAGGATCAGACCTCCAGCTTTAAATGGTTTTGCATGGCAGCGCTGCACTGAAACTGTTATTTTGAGAGGGCTTTGAAGAGCAGTTACCTGCTGCCTGCATTTCCACACTTTATATATCTGTTACTTTACAGTGCTGTGCTTCTGCTGACGAAGGGCTTTAATTCAATCTCTGATGTAACAAGTTTTATTAGTTGAAGTGCTGTCACCCCTGTTAGCTGGTCTTTATGAATTGCTGCATGGATACATGTGGAAACAGACACCTGGTGTATTAATATTGAAGTACATTACTGCTGCCCAGTTTGCTGGTTCAAGTCACCTTTTCTCAGTTCCAAATGACTTCCTCTCTTTACTGGTATTATTTCATGCCAAGCACCCAGTTTAGTGACAGGAGCATGCGGGTAGACACAAAGCAATTTCTCCACTACAGCTGTGCCAGAGCTGAACCATTAAGTGCTGCAATTAGTTGGCATGTCACCGCACTCTAATCTACTCCAGCTCAATCCAATCCACCCCACTTTAATCCAATCCACCCAACTCCAATCCACCAACTCCAATCCACCCAACTTCAATCCACCTACTCCAATCCACATCACTCCAATTCACCTCACTCCAATCCAGCTCACCCCATCCACACCACTCTAATCCACCCCACTCCACTCCAGTCCATCCCACCTCACGGCAGTCCAAACCAACCCACTCAAATGCAGTCACCCCACTCCAATCTCATCTGATCCAGCCCACCCCACCCAACTCACTCCAATCCAATCCATCCCACACCAGTCCAGTGCAATCCACCTGCTCCAGTGCAGGCAAATTCACCCCATCCTAATCCAGCCTAATCCACCCCATTCCAATTAACTGCATCTCAAGCCACCCCACTCTATACCAAACCACCCCAATCCTATCACTCCAATGCACCCACTCCAAACCAGTCTAATGCATTCCACTCCAATCCACTCATTCCAGTCCACCTCAGTCTAAGCTACATCACCACATTTCATCCCACCCCACTCCAATCCACCCCATCCAGCCCAGTCACTCCAATCCCCCACTCCGCTCAATCCACCCCATTCTACCCCAATCCAATCCACCCCATTTTACTCCAATCCGATCCACCCCACAACCTCAATCCACTCAAACCCGCACCACCCTATTCCATCCCCTCCACTCTATGCCAGTTCACTCTATGCCACTCCACCCTACAGCACAGCACTCTACAACACTCTCTGCGACTGGACCACTTTGTTCTACTCCCCTCTACTCAACACCACTCTACTCCCCCACTCCACTCTATGACTGCTACACCCCGTCTCCACTCTGTGACACTCCACCCCAACGTTTAGCCATGCTGCACAGCACTGGTGTGCGACATGGGGAAAACGCATTGCCGATGACAATAGCTCTTGTATAGGCGAGACCTATTGGCTTTGCTCATGCTCATTTATGAGTACTCTCCATGTGCAAGACATTCTTACAGTTTCATGAGAAAGCGTCTCTTAATCCTGGAACTTTTTAAACTAGATTTCACCTAAGTCTTGAGTATGATTCCTCTGCACATAAAAAGGCTTTGCAATCAGTAGCTGTTAGATTATTGTTCAAGTACTTCTTGTCAAAGGATGTTTGTAGCCGGCAGAATCATGAACGCTTTAGATTACCAGCAATAACTCTTTGGCACAGAGTGAGAAGGTTTGTGGTCACAAGTATGCAAATAATTAAATAAATGAAAGGCAAACCAGCAATGTTTAAACTTATTATTATTTATTTATTTATTTTGAGTTTTTATAGAGCGTGAACTTGACCCAGTAGGGTATCAGAGCGCTTTAAAGGAATCTACAGTAATAGACAAAAGACTTGGAGTGTGGAGGGGAGGAGTGGGTGCTGGATACATAGGGGATAAAATGACAAGTAATTACATTTTACATTTACAATATACGAGACACAAGGTCCCAGGGTCTATGGGGGGGATGCCCTGAGGTGCCGGGTGAAAGGTGTATGGGAACTCCAGGGGAATGCATTAGACAGAAGTGGAACAAGGTTTCTGGATGATGAGAAGACAACATTTTGGCGAGGAATTTGCCCATTAGGAAGGGTTTGGCATCTTTTTTGAAGTGAGCCAGAGAAGGGATTCTTCTAATGGCAGGCGGTAGTGGGTTCCATACTCTTGGTGCGGCCCCGGAGAAAGCCCGATTGTAAGTTTTCTTTTTTTGAAAACGTGCAGGTTGGAGCAAGAGGTCTCTGGTGGACCGGGAGTTTCTGGTTACTCTGGATGTCACGAGTTTCTGGGCAAGGTATGCAGGGAAGTGTGAGTATAATGCCTTGTGTGTGATACATGGCAATATAAGTTGGATTCTGACCTGTAGAGGAAGCCAGTTCAGAGCTATCAGATGTGGTGAAATGTGGTCGAATTTCCTTGAGCCAGTTAGTAGTTTAGCGGCCGCATTGAGGCAGGCTTTTAAAGCTGCCAGGGAGATCTTGGGGAGACCCGAGAAGGTGGAGCAGACATATTTGAGTCTAGAGATGACAAGTGACTGGACTGCCATTTTTAGGTCAGGAGTATCAAGGAAAGGTTTGAGTTTCCTTAGGTACCTCAGGTGGAATCTGGCTGATTTGGCCATCGAGTTGATGTGGTTCCGCTTCCTCAAGTTACAGTCAAGGGTTATTCCGAGGGATTTGGCCAAGTCCACGATGGTCAGAGGACAGTTTAAGACTGTGATGGCCTTAATCCATACCTGAGTCTCAGGGTTGTTTTTGGGAGGGGAAATGAGTAGAAATTCTGTCTTCTTTGCGTTGAGTTTGAGTTGATTGGAGGAGAGCCATTGAACAGTCAATCTCAGGGCTTCATTCAGGGAAAGAATATCCTTGAAGGAAGAGATTTTGATGTAGATCTGGGTGTCATTAGCGTACACGTGGTAGGAGATATTTGTGGTGTGTAGTACCTCGGCAAGCGGCTCGAGGTAACGGTTGAAGAGGGTAGGGGACAGGGTTGATCTCAAACCATGACCGGAGAGGGAACAGACAGGTTCCTGTTAATTAAGAATCTCTGAGAGCGGTTTTGGAGGAAGGACCTAAACCATTCAAGAACAGAGCCATCCATTCCCATCCTGAGTTTGAGGCGTTCGAGTAGTTTTTCATGGTTGACCGTGTCGAAGGCCAAGGGTAGATCTAGGAGGCATTAGGGGACAGGTTTTGCCCTGGTCAAGGACTCGGATGGCATCATCCACGATGTGGAGAATGGTGGTTTCCTTGCTGTACCCTGGCCTGAAACCGGATTGGAAGTCATCTGGAGAAGTGTGGCTCACTGGTTAGAGGCGGCAGATCAGTAAGCAGAGAACGGCCCGGGACCAGGGTTCGATTCCCGACGCGGCAGGGTCGTGGACCAGGGTCAGCGGACTCGATAATTCTCGCCTCGGTGCCTACTCTAGTCAGAAACCACACTCGGCAACTTTGGGCATCAGCTTGCCTCATCTTCACAACGGCCCCCCCAGACCGCCGGGGATGCTTGGTCGCACCTTAGAGATACCCATCAGGGACCATCTCTCAGGGTGAGCCAGTACGGGTTCCCCAGCGGTCGAAGCGTGGAGATACTCCTCCGGGAGTCGATTCCTAGCGCTATATAAACCCACAATTAATCTAGTAGGTGGAAGTTGGTGATGTGTTGGTTCAGCTACTGTTGCACACACTTTCCCAGGACTTTAGCTAAGAGTGGGATGTTAGAGATGGGTCTAAAGTTGTCAGGGGGGGCAGGGTCACACGCCCGCTTATTTAGGATGGGTAGGACTTGACCGGCTTTCAGAGAGTCAGGTATCGATCCCTGAAGAAGGGAGGCGTTAATTATTGCAGCCCAGCTTGGAATGATGGATTGGGCGGCGGTAGCTAGGCAGTTAGAGGCGAGTGGGTCTTTAAAGTGGTTGTTCGGATTTAAGGTGGATAGGATTTTCGAGACAGAGTGTTCTTCATAGATTTTGAAGTTGGTCCAGTGAGCTTGGTTTTTGGGTGAAGCCTGTGGAGGGAGCTCATGGGGAGGCAGATCTGGAAGGGGTTGAGAGGGTGGGTTGCGGATCTGAGTTTGTTTCCTAAGGATGTGATTTTGTCTGAGAAAAAGGAGGAGAATTCCTCGGATGATATTAGTGACTTGGGGGGTTCTTTCGAAGTTTTGGCCAGTTTGTTGGATTGGTGTTTGACTAATTCAAAGAGTTTGTGGGGTCTGTTCTTGGCGTTCCCCAGTTCAGATCTGAAGAATTCTTTTTTTGAGTTCAGGATGTTCCTGTTGTAGGCATTTCTGGCCTGGCGGAGAAGTTTTACATGTGCGGCTGATGGGTGCTGTCTCCAGATTCTTACTGTCTTCCGGAGGAATTTCCTCTCGCTGTTGAGGGACCCATTGAACCAGGGGTCTCTGTCTTTGGTTTGGGTTCTTTTTAGTTTTAGCGGGGCAAGGTCATCTAGAATGTTAGTTATAGTCCCTGAGTAATGATCATTGAGGTCTCTGACTGATATGATATGGGGGGGGTCAGACTTACAGCGAGTTGCGAGTTCCCTGGTATCAAGGTTCTTAGGGTCTCTGACCCAGTGTTTGGGAAACACCTGTTGTGGTGTCCTTGTCTTGTGATTGCCAGGTAAAAGGAAGGAGTTAGCGTGGTGGTCCGACCAGTCACAAGAGTCAATAGCGATAAGCTTGACTATTGTTTCCTTCGCAATGATCCAGTCAAGAGTGGCGCCTTTCAAGTGCGTAGGGAATGCGCAGGCTTGGGTAAGGGCTTGGTTGGCCAGGAGATCTTTGATGGCATTGACATGAGGTTCCTTGGGGTCGTTCCAGTGGAGGTTGAAGTCACCAAGGAAAATGTCTTTTTCGAGTTGGAGGAAACCTTGGCTGTGATCATTTCCATGAGGTGGTCAGTGAAGGTGTCATTTGTGCCTGGGGGGTGGTAAAAGATGTGCAGATTGCCCAGTTGGGTGGTGCTGCTACATATGGAAAGTGCAAGGTATTCACAGGAGTGACGAAGAGGTTAGAGCGGTAAATGCAGGTATGCCTCCCCCTTTTTTGGTAGATTACCTGTCCAGCCTTGCATTATTGTAGTTGGGAAGGACTAGGAGGTCCAGGCATGGAGATGAGGATTCGTTGAGCCACGATTAAGTCGGGCTTTTTATGTCAAAGTTTTGGCTCAGTATGAGGTCTGCAATATCAGCGGCATGCTTAACTGCTGAGCGGCAATTAATTAGGAGGCCAGATAAAGGGGGATCGGAGAGAGTGTTGTGCGATGGGGCAGACAGTGGTATTGGTGCTCGGTTGCTACCAACCACACATCTGTTGTGGAGGGTAGCTGATCTGTTGCGGGTGACCATGCGGATGGCATGTTCTACATTCAAGTCTTGTGGACTAGGGGTCACTGGGGCAGGGTTGTAGGAAAGGAGGATGGCTAGAATGTCCTCTTCAGTAAGGTCTAGCGGACTTGGGGTGACAAGGGTAGAGTTGTGGGAGAGGAGGAGAGCTAGAATTTCCTCCTCCGAAAGGTGGCATAGTTGCTTGCGAGGGCAAAGGTGTCTCCAGGATAGCGGTAGTGGGTGAATGGGAGCTCTGTGGTACGGAGGGGGTGGGGTTCCATGGAGGCTTGAGCTTAGTGAAGGAGAGTTCAGTAAGGTGAAGGAGGTTCTTTAGATCCAGAATGGAGTTATGGATGCTCTGCGTTAATGTGGCTGCTCTGTAGTGCAGAGTTTCGATATTCATATAGGAGGAAGGTGCATGAAGGCAGGGAGACAGTGGTTTAGTGGCGGTTCTATTGGCCTGCGTTGGTGGTAGGGTAGAGGGGCTGGATCGACTGGTGTTGTAGGCTAGTGGAAGGGTTTCAGTCTCAGTGTCAGAGGGAGGAGCTGCTCTGTAGTGCAGAAATTCGGTATCAATATAAGACAGAGGCGCTTGGTGGCAGGGGGACTGTGGTTTGGCAGCGGTTCTATTGGCATGTGTTGGTGGGAGGATCGAAGGGCTGGGTCAACTTGTGTCATAGGCCAATGGGAGCATTTTGGTCTCAAGGTCAGAGGGAGGAGCTGGCGGGGAGGAGACGAAAGATCTGGGAGCGATTCTGTTGGTAGGTATAGGTGGCGTGATGGGGGGTTAGGTTGATCTGAGTTGTGCGCCCTTAGGGGGGTGGTTTGTGGGTGGCTGGGCATGCCAGTTTGGGGGTCGTCGGGGCGGGTGTTTGTTGCCCTGCAGGTGTCATGTGGATGGTTTTTGCTGAGGGTAAATAGGTTCGCAAATGTATTGCGTTTGTTAGTTGTAGCTTGGATCAGGACAATGCCGTCTTTGTACAGGGTGATGGTGAGGTCAGATCGCAAGATTGCGGAGGGCACTATTGTGAGTTTGGTCCCATACAGTATGTTCCTGGTTCCGTGTACATAGAGGAAGTGTGCAATGGTTTTGCGATGTTCTTCTGGAGTAGAAAATAAGGTCTTTGATGACTTTGCCCTTGTCGGCGCTGTATCGTAAATCATAAAGGTAAATAACGCTCTTTACTCAAGATTTAAATCCCTTGTACTGCATCTCAAGCACCTGTGCTGCACACCAAATGGCAATTATTTTATTTGGTTTTACTTGCACTGACAGGACTCATTTAAGTACCATGTATAATCATTTAAACATAAGTATTAGAAATTGGGTTTCTGGTTGACTGGGGTGTGAACACTAGTCAAGCAGATACCATAATCGTAGCAAGGGTAAGGCACGAGAAAACCCCAAATTAACCTGTGCACACCCTCTGGTAGCTAGGCACAGAGTAGTCAGGCTTAATTTAAAGGCAATGTGTAAAGTATTTGTGCAACACTTTTAAACAATAAAACAGTAAACAAACCACAGAGAATGGCCTTACACCAGGTCTAGAAAAAATGAGTGAGTTGTAATGAATAAAACAAGACCACAATGACAAAACTCCAATCAGTGAAACTAGTGATATTCAATTTTAAAGTTTTAGGTAGAAATAGTACCAAAAAGCACAAAGCACCAGCAAGGGAAACTAGTTGCACCGGACCGGGACAAAGCCACAAGTTCAGGCCCACCACGATGAAGCGCGGGCCGGCTACAGGAACCCAGTTAGGCCAGACAAAGAAAGTACCTTACATCCTGGTTGCAGAGCATTGTGTGGATCCGTGTCGAGGAAGCGCCACACAGCTGAGGCAATGAGGTTGTGTTGCGTTGTTGTCGAGGATCTCGTAGACGGGGCATGTGATGTGATGACTTGGAGTAGGAGATGCAGTGCACAGCTGGCATTGCATCGGTTCCGAAGACCTGCAATGCGGAGTCCGGCATCATTAGTTTTGAAGAATGTCCTGCGGGCCTTCTGCACCAGGTCAAATCCACACAGCAGCGGCAATGCGTCTGTTCTGATTGATGATGCGTAGCTCAGCTGAGGTGATGGGTCATATTGGCTTGCGGATGCGCTTCTCAGCAGAGAATATTGGTCGGTTCTGCCGGTTCCGCTGGCCCACTTCCAAGGCTCCAAGACTGGGGTGGCACCACTTGTTAGGGTAGACTCATAGATGACAGAGGCTAGGTGCGGATGCAAGGTTGAGGGAAGCCTGTTAGGTCACTGAAGCTTCAGATCAGGAGGCCAGACAACTAGCCCTTGTAGTCACTCTGGGCTCAAGAGCTGCAGGTCAAGTCCATCTCACCTAGGCAAGAGAAAGGAAGCAGCATGACCGCACAGCAAAGCTGGAGTAGAGCAAAGTGGCAGTCCAGCAAAGTGGCAGTTCTTTAAGAAGCACAGCAGTCCTTCTTCTTGGCAGAGTATCCACAGTTCCAGATGTGTACTGAAGTGGTAGTGTTTGAGGTCCGGTACTTATACCCAGTGGGGCCTTTGAAGTGGGGGAGATTTCAAAAATATGCCTTTCAAATGCACAGATGTCTGCCTTTCCTACCGTGGCTCCAAACCTACTACAGGGGGGTTATGCAGCCTTTTGTGTGTGAACAGGACACAGCCTATTCAGGTGTAAGTGAGGCTGTGCCCAGCTCCTCCTTCCCACCTTGCCAGAGATGATTCGTTGAGACATATATAAGCTCCCATTGTATGTGGCTGTCTACAAGGAATACACAAAGTTACATTGCCAACGGCACCCATTCATGTGATAAGAGAGAGTTTGCAGGCACCAAGTGGCTAATGCAAGAAGATTTAAATTTTCTAACAATTGTATTTTCAGAATTGTAAATCCAAGTTCACCATAAATTGGGATTTTAAATTAGGATTTCAGAGACGCCAAACTTGAAACAGTTATATCTTCCCATTCAGAAATTACACCTTTAAAATGTAATAAGGTAACTCCAATCCTATGGGAGATATAGGCAGTGGTGTAGTTTTTAACTACCAGGACATGTAAAAGTTAAAAGTACATGTCCAACTTTTTGAATACACTGTTCCCTGTCCTTGGGCTGTATAGGGCCCACCTTAGGGGTGCCTTTTATGTATTAAAAAGGAATGTATTGGCTTGGCAAAAGGTTTCTTTTGCACAGTCAAAATGGCAGGTAAAACTGCACACACAGGCTCTGCAATGGCAGGTCTGAGACATGTTTCTTTACGCCAGAAGGTTTTATTAGGTTTCTTATGAATACAGGAAATACAGGTAAGAAAGTACAGATTAAGAATTCCACCTTAAGGGTGATACCAATAAGCTGTGTAAAAAACAACAGTATATCTCATAATCAATAGGTCGCACAATCAGTGTTACGGGCCCACTAGTAGCATTTCATTTACAGGACCTCAACTCATGTAGTACACTTTACTAAGGACTTATAAGTAAATTAAATATGCCAATTGGGTATAAGCCAATTCTACCATACTTTAAGGAGTGAGCACAAGGCCTTTAGCACTGGTTAGCAGTGGTAAAGTGCACAGAGTCCTAAGGACAACATAAACTAATTCAGCAAATATTGGAGGAGGAAGGCAAACGTGTTTGAGGGGTCCCTGAGGAGAGGGCCACTTCCAACAATAACCAAACTATGCCAGATAATCCCCTGCATAATTTATTCACATCAAAGACATCCTTTGAAGTTTGCACATCTCGCGGTATGTGAATCTCGCGGTATGTGAATTTCACGTCATTTTGGGAGTGTTCACAGATTACACATTTCACATAAATTTTGCTTGCAGGAGGCAGTTTTGAGCTGAATATATCTCGTGTTTAGGCAGAAAATGGCTCACGGGTGATATTTTTACTTTGAACTGGTCTCCTGCTTGTATCTCTTGTAACCTTTTAAAGCAAGGTGTAACATTACGTTAAACTTCACATAAAAACTTCTGCAAGTGAATTTGGTGAAACATCTTGCATTTTTTGTGGAATTTAGGAATATATTTGCGGGGTTGCACACTCCAAATCGTCAATAAATTAAGGCCATTTGATAGAATGACACCAATGCTCTTTCCATATAAGCAATCACTGCATAGCTCCTTTTCTTCTTTTTCCAGCACTGTATAGTTGCAATCAGTATGAAGAAACTGACTAAAGGTCACTGATGAATCTTCGGAGCATCCTCACGGGGCTTATTTCATTGGACACTGACCCTGCTATTCTCTGCATGTCGGTGATGTGGCCACTGCCTTGCTCCCCAGGGCCCTTTTCCCCAGACCTCATGGAACTGGCTTTTGCCTGTTATCTCTGCATCAGTGGATTCATTCACGCAGCAAGCACAATGACCAGAATCCCGCTTCAGGTAAAAAACAGTATAATAATATCACGCACCCTGTTAGATCATGTCATTGCACACAGCAGTTCGCATCAGTCAGTTGCCAAGGCACAAGCTGTATCTGCAAACTCTAATTACAGTTGTCTAGAGAAACTTAGCTTAATTAGAATTGTATTTAGGCACATTTTAGGGCAGGACCTAAAAATAGGAAGGAGTTCTATTGGCGCTAGGGCTGGAATAAGATAAACAGTCCACTTAGTTCGACATTAATCCAAATGCCAGATTTAATGCAGTTTTAGTTTTAACAGGCACGTCAATAGAACTAAAATGCACTCGTAAATAAAATGAAACTCAGCCAACCATAGTCTATATAATTCAAGACATAAAAAAACCT
The DNA here is from genome assembly GCF_964261635.1 of Lissotriton helveticus. Lineage (NCBI taxonomy): Eukaryota > Metazoa > Chordata > Amphibia > Caudata > Salamandridae > Lissotriton > Lissotriton helveticus. Next base: position 916,679,465 of record NC_136067.1, read on the forward strand.
TCCTCCCGGCTGTATTCAAAGTGGCAACTGTATCATATTTACAGTATGTACAGCAACACTCATGCTGCAGCTAATGATGGAATTGTTTTTGCGGCCAGAAATATTATTTTGTTAGTTGCTATAATCTTAAAAGCCTGGCTAGATTGAAAGAGCCCTCCACTGAATGATGTAACAATACTGCAAACCCCGCAGCTTGCAATTTGAGGAATTTTGCAACGTTTTTTGCTTATAGGAGGCTAGTTCGAACAGAATATAGCTCAGGGTCTGATTATCAAACTGCACTTTGTAGTCAGTTTCATCATACTTACAAAACACTACAAAATGTAACGCACAAACTACATGCAGAGTTTTATGACTCCGCACGCCCTATACTTATGCGGGTGAGTTGTTCGTCCTGTTTGCGGAGTGTCTGGTTGCAGAGAACTTCACACACATAAGTAGAGGGAGCACGGAATTGTAAAACTCTGCACGTAGTTTGTGAATACTGAAATTTGGTAAAAGTGTAAGGGGCTTATTTATGAGCCCTTGTGTCACTTTTGCACTACTGGTGCGTGAGTGATATTTACCAAGGGACGCATCTAGGTAGATGCGTCACTTTGTAAACCCCTGCGCCACATTATACCTGCACCAGGTATAATGTATGCAGGGCGGGCGTTCCGACGCAAGTAAGCCTCATAGAAGTGACGCAGTGAAATGTATGAGATTTCACAGAGCCACTTCTAGGACGCAAATACGTCAATATCCTACGCCTGCTCACAGCAGGCGTAAGACTGACGGAGGCACATTTGAAATGGGACTAGCCCATCTGAAATGACCCATTGCTGGAGTTGCGTCACTTTTGTGACACACTCCAGCAATGCGTCATTTTTGCGCTTACAGATACATAGGAAATACTGACATATCTGTAACTCCTTGCGACATGATGCGTCATACTGTAAATATGATGCATCTAACGTCGCAGGGAGGGCGCAATGAGAAGTGACTCATCGCTGTTTTCGAAGCGTCACTTTTCATAAATGAGGCCCACAGTGTTTGAGCTGATAATAGTGCAAGCAAAACCCAATTCTAGAATGCATATTGCTGTTGATTGTTAATGGTGTAGGGCAGGGTACAGAGAGCAGGTTGTTTTGTCTTCACTGTTGGCCCCTTTTTTATTTCAAAGTTTTTTTATTGATTTTCCAAAAAGAATGATACAAAATGAAATCACAGTAAAGTAATAAGTAACAAAGATATTGACATATGAGAAACGGATCACTGACAAAATCTCGACCAAGGAAATATCGACCTACAGAAATATCGATGCAGAAATATCGAAGGCAAGAATATCGACATCCTATCTACAACATGGTAAGTACGAAAATATCGAAAAAAATATATAGATGTTAAAAATATCGATGTTAAAAATATCGTCTTTTTTTCTATAAAAATATAAATGTAAAATAAAGTAAATAACACTAATAATAAAATAAACATAGTTAAAAATATCTAATAATGTTTAAAATTAATAAATAATACATATATAATAATAATACATTATTTAAACATATACTGAAAATATATAATATATACATACTTAACAATACGTTGTAATACTTATTTTAATAATTTATAAATTAATACAAAATATTATAAATTACAAATACATTTACAAACATAAAACAAAATATAAATAAAATATAAAGAATTATGTTTAATAATTAAAAAAATGATATATACTTTCAATATTTGTAAAATTAATTATATACTACATTATCTAAATTTATACACAAAAATGAAATAGCTAAATAAATAAAAATACTATTCAAAATCCATAAGTTAAAAAAAGACAGTAATAAAAATGTTGGATAGCATAGAACTTAAAATTACCATTCCCACTCCACAGAGCGCAACAGTATAGAAACCGTTGGATAGCGTAGGGGTAAAAATTACTATTCCAACTCCAGAGAGTGCAGCAGTAGGGAAAACGATGGATAGCGTAGAAGTAAAAATTACTATTCCATCTCCAAAAAGTGCAACAGTAGGGAAAGCGTTGGATAGCGTAGGGCTAAAAATTACTATTCCAAATCCAGAGAGTGCAACAGTAGGGAAAACAATGGATAGCGTAGAGGTAAAAATTACCATTCCCACTCCAGAGAGTACAACAGTAGGGAAAGCGTTGGATAGCGTAGGGGTAAAAACTTACTATTCCAAATCCAGAGAGTGCAACAGTAGGGAAAACGTTGGATAGCGTACGGGTAAAAATTACTATTCCAACTCCAAACAGTGCAACAGTAGGGAAAGCGTTGGATAGCGTAGGGGTAAAAATTACTATTCCCACTCCAGAGAGTGCAACAGTAGGGAAAGCATTGGATAGCGGGGGGGGTAAAAATTACTATTCCAACTCCAGAGAGTGCAACAGTAGGGAAAACATTGGATAGCGTAGGGGTAAAAATTACAATTCCAACTCCAAACAGTGCACCAGCAGAGAAAGCGTTGGATAGCGTAGGGGTAAAAATTACTATTCCCACTCCAGAGAGTGCAACAGTAGGGAAAGCATTGGATAGCGGGAGGGTAAAAATTACTATTCCAAATCCAGAGAGTGCAACAGTGGGAAAACGTTGGATAGCGTTGGGGTAAAAATTACTATTCCAACTCCAAACAGTGCAACAGTAGAGAAAGCGTTGGATAGCGTAGGGGTAAAAATTACTGTTCCCACTCCAGAGAGTGCAACAGTAGGGAAAGCATTGGATAGCGGGAGGGTAAAAATTTATATTCCCACTCCAGAGAGTGCAACAGTAGGGAAAGCGTTGGATAGCGTAGAGGTAAAAATTACTATTCCGACTCCAGAGAGTGCAAAAGTAGGGAAAGCGTTGAATAGCGTAGGAGTAAAAATTACTATTCCCACTCAAGAGAGTGCAAAAGTAGGGAAAGCGTTGGATAGCGTAGGGGTAAAAATTACTATTCCCACTCCAGAGAGTGCAACAGTAGGGAAAGCATTGGATAGCGGGAGGGTAAAAATTACTATTCCCACTCCAGAGAGTGAAACAGTAGGGAAAGCATTGGATAGTGCAGAAGTTAAATATAACATACTTATAAATAATTCTTGTAAATAAAATAATAAAAATTTTAATTTTTAAATAACTCTACATCATTTGCAAATACCCATTAATAATTACTAAAAACATAATTACAATTAAATAAATAATTAACAGTAAAATAACAATAAATACTAATAAATAGTAATTAATAAATATAAATTAACAAATAATTAACTATTAAAAATATCAATTACCAATTTAAAAAAAATTAATTACCAATCAAAAAAATTAATTACCAATTAAAAAATGTAATTGCCAATTACAAACCTAATTACCAAATAAAAAAAAATTAATTGACAAATTTAAAATGTAATTACGAATTACAAACCTTAATTACCAATTAAAAAAATTAATTACCAATTAAAATATTTAAATACCAATTAAAAGAATTAATTACCAATTATTTAGAAATAAAATTATTATTAATACCAATAACAAATAATTATTTACTTAATTACAATTTTAAAAATGTAATTACCAATAAAAAAAATTAATTACCAATTAAAAAATGTAATTGCCAAATACAAACCTTAATAACCAATTAAAAAAATGTATTACCAAATATAAAATGTAATTACCAATTACAAACCTTTATTACCAATTGAAATAATTAATTACCAATTAAAATAATTAATTACCAATTAATTATAAATAAAATATTTATCAATACCAATAACAAATAATTAATAACTTAAGTACAATTAAATTACTTCCCACCCAATTCCCCTATAAACCCACAACCCGCTACAAAACTTAAATGCAAAAATTAATTAAAATTAATTTACAATTACTAAAAATTAATAATGAATTTACTATATTTAAATTACTTCCCACCCTATTCCCCTATAAACCCACAACCCGCTCCTAAAACATAAAATTCAATTAAAAATGACATTTTTAATATATAAAAAATAGTACACATATAATTTAAAACAAATAAAATACTTAACAAAAAACATTTAACACATACATATAAAATACATAATAAAATACTTAACAACAAACTAATATCGATATTAGTAACATCGAAATTAGTAACAACGATATATTTGATATTGATATTACTAACTTCGATATTACGTACATCGATATAATAAAAATCGATATTACTTACCTTAGGTTCGATATTCTGTCCTACGATATTTTTCACTTCGATATTCTTCCCCTTCGATATTTTTGACTCGATATTACTGTTGGTCGATATTAGGGAATCGATATTTCGACTATGCACCATGAGAAACCAACAAGAATTACAACAAAAAAAAAGAGGGCAGCAAGTTATCCAAGTGCGTTGCAGTAGGGAAATGCAGTTATGTTGGATAGGAACAGATGGACGGTGAACACGTCCATGACTTTCACTTTCATGATCACTTAACACTGATGGCCCCTTTAACACATTTTTCTTTTTTTTTTTTAAAGACCTTTATTGAAAGTAGTTGCAGAGGTGATGAATACAGTTTAGGGCCTACAACCCACCAGGCCGGCCGCTTCCAACATATTCGCCATCAAAATTGTTCGCTTGTACACAGCCTCATGGTCGGCAACCCTGGGGTCCGGCGGCGTACCATAAAATCGTATTCTATATATCACACTCCCACCCGTGTTTAACAGTTGTTAGGTCTATTATTTTATGTTGCCTGTGTCATGAACCATAACTTAAAACTGTGGTCAAGATGAACCTTCACACTCATTAGCTATTTCCATGTCTGCTTTTTCCCCTGGTTAATGCCATTCGTATACAGTGATGTAACCAAGAGCTACGTCACAAGTACGGTGTAACACTTAGTCCTACTTTTGAGCTATTCCACCCACCCACGCCCTCTAGACACCCTCCTCTTCTTCATCTGAGCACACATTGTCATCTTCCGGCAAGGGGTCACACAACTCTCCTCTGTATACATTCCAGGCGGACCACACTTTATTCCATTTACGGGGGCAAGCCCTAAGCATATACACCGCCCTCTCCGTGAACATTAATAAGTCCATGTTCCTACTCCACATGGACACCGTGGGTAGTTCTGAGGTGCCCCACTTTTGTGCAATGTCTCTTTTGGCCACCATGACAGCCAAAGTGGCCCATATGAGTCCATACTAGTCAGATTGTTCGGTTCCCAAATATTTAAAAGGCATTTGCGTGGTTCAGGTAGGAGGGAAATTTGAAGTGTTTGTGAGACAAATTCCATTATGCGGGGGCAGTCCCAAAGCGTATGGAGCAGCGTACCCTCTTCCCCGCAGCCGCGAAGACAAAAGGGGTGTGGCACTCTGTGTATCTTGTGGAGCATGCATCGTGTGTAATAAATGCGACGTAGGATTTTGAGTTGTACTAATCTAAATTTCGCCGAGATGCCTACTTCTTTCGGGGATGCTAGCGCCTCGTTCCATTCTGAGTTGTCAATATCGCCTACATCTCCCACCCACTTCTCTCGCAACGCCAGCGTGGGGTCTTTCAGATTATTGAGCAATTTCTTGTATGTGAGTGAGGTTGCACCCTGCTGCATGTAATCAGTAAGCAGTCTGTCTTCCAGTGGTGAGAAATCTGGTACTTCGGCGCCCAATGGTATTGCCTGCAGTAGCGCGTGTACCTATAGGTTTCGTTCGGGCCTAATTCATATTGTTGCTGAAGCTGGGCGAACGTGATCACAGTGTTTCTCTCCCACAGATCTCCCACCGTGGAGATACCAATACTGTCCCATTGCGCAAATCCCTTACTGTGTCCCAGAGAGGGGTTAGCTTGGTGATCTTTCCCTTCCAGCCCAGCCTTGCCTGCGCTGCATGCCATAAAGTGGTTGTGTGTTTTGCGGGCCCTACCAGTCGCGAGACTTGTTGTTTATTGTATAGCGTTGACAGCATGCAGTCTGTTCCTAGCTGTGCCCAATCGGCTCTATATGCGGGGTCTTCTCTCGGTGCGTGTATCCACTGGTTTATAATTTTGAGTTGTGCCGCCCAATAGTATAATTGTATGTCCGGTAAGGCGATACCCCCCTCATACCAACCCTTGGTCAATTTTTCATGTGCAATGCGTGCTGGACCATTACTCCACAGTAAAGTGGAGACCAATGCCTTGATTTGTTTAAAATAACACGGCGCGACCAGGTATGGTGTATTTTCTAGTGCGTACAAAAATCTTGGGAGAGCCATCATCTTGTACAGAGCTGCGCGCCCAAGGAGGGTCAGCGGCAGGGTTGCCCAGTGCTTCACGTCCGCTCGGAGACGTTCCAGGGGAGGCCTCAGGTTTTTATGGAAGAAATCTGGGGCGTTATCGGTGATGTGGATGCCCAGGTATTTAAAGGAGCCAGATGTCAGCGTGAGTGGGCAGTCCGGTGCCAGCACAGACCCCGGCCCTCTCAACACGTAAATCACTGACTTAGACCAGTTCAATGTATAACCCGACGTCTTCCCGTGTGTGTCACAGAGTGCTAAAAGCACCGGGATGCCCCTTTCGGGATATGTTAAATAAATCAGCATGTCGTCAGCATAGAGGGACACACGGTCCTCCCATCCCTCCGTCCATCCAATTCCTCTCAGCAGTGGTGTCGTTCTGATCAAGATTGCTAGTGGTTCCAATACTAAGGCAAAGAGCAAGGGGGACAGGGGGCATCCCTGTCGGGTTCCCCTTGCCAGTGGGAATGTCCGCGAGATGTGACCGTTGGCGGTAACCTGAGCTACAGGATTGGTATAGAGGAGCCGGATCCAAGAAATGTATTCAGGGCCAAAGCCCATACGGGCCAGGACTGCAAATAAGTATTCCCATTCCACCAAATCAAACGCCATTTTGGCATCTAGAGATAGGATCACTGCCGCCTCCGATAGGGAGTGTGCTCGTGCTATTACCCCGTGTACCCGCCTAAGATTGAGGGCCCTGCTCCTATGAGGCATAAAGCCCGATTGATCCGGGTGGATCAACAGTTGCAGGTGGTTTATCAGTCTGTTAGCCAGTAGCTTCGCTAGAATTTTCACTTCCACGTTAAGAAGGGATATGGGGCGATATGAGGAGCATTCCGCCGGTGGCTTGCCCGGTTTCAGTATAGCCACGATCGTCGCAGTACGTTGGTCCAGTGGGAGTGCTGCCCTCGCTAGGCTCTCTACGTACATTGCCAATAGGGCTTACTAAGGGCCTCGGACATGATTTTATACCACTCTATGGGTATCCCATTGGGGCCCAGAGCCTTACCGGATTGAATCGCCTGGATTGCTCTTTGTATTTCGTCTCCTGTCAGATCCGCCTCAAGTTCCTGTACAGCCTCCGGTGGAAGCGTGGGGATGTCTATGTTATTAAGGGAGGCCATCGCTGCCTGTGCCGTGACCTTCTGTTCCGGAGTATACACGTCCTGAAAATGCCTCGCCAGGGTGTGTACTATATCCTCTGGGTGTGTCTGCAGCTTTCCCTCTCGGGTATGTAGGTGCTGTATGCCTTTGTTGCCTCAACGCGTGTGCAGTTTCCGTTGTGGGATTAGTCATGTGTGCCGTGTTTGCCTCTTGGAGCGTCAGCTCCAGTTCTGAGAGTTCTCGCCGATATGCTTGCTTGTGTCCCGAGACCGATGCAATCGCTCGCCCCGCAGGACCGTCTTATATGCCTCCCACAGGATCGAGGGGGAGGACACTGATGTTGTGTTTTCTGCGAAATAATATTTGGTCGTAGACTTAAGGTCTTTTTTAATCTTGGGGATCATGAGATAATTGGGATATATGGGATAAATTCTCATGCGTTTTTTCTCCTTAGTGGAGAGGGATAGCAACACAGGAGAGTGGTCAGAAATTCCTCTTGGCAGTATGTCTATGGTGTCTACATCCCTCATCCCATCACCTAGAAGCAAAAAGTAGTCTATACGGGATAGACTATTGTGCACCGGAGAGTGATACGTGTATTGCTTTGCTGTGGGGTGGATATGGCGCCAGGCATCTGTCAGTCCTAGTGCCTCCATGAAACTCGGGAAGGTAGAGAAGCCCATCGCGTGTGTCCTAACAGGAAACGTATCTAGCGCTGGGTCTGCAATTGCATTGAAATCTCCCCCTATGATCGTGTCCCCTGTCGGGAGATTCAGGAGAAACTCCCCTAGTGCAGGCAACACTATGGCTTGTAGTGCTGGAGGAATATATACAGACACCACATTAAGGAGTTTACCCTCCCATTGCCCATGAACAGCCGCAAAGCGGCCCTTATCGTCCACCTTGTGTTGCAAAACAATAAAGGGGGAGGTCTTTTTCACCAGGACACCGGTCCCTCGCGATCCCGCAGTGAACTCCGTGTGCGCCGCCATTTTATAGCCTCGCCTATCGAGTGCATGACATGTTGTCTCAGTGAGGTGCATCTCCTGCAATAACACCAGCGTGGGGCACTGGCGTTTGATTGCTTGTAGGACCAACCCTCTTTTTATTTTCTCCCCCAGCCCTCTAACATTCCATGTGAGTATCCGAAGGGGGGGCACCGCTATGGTCCGCGGCATGTCCTCAGTGGCTACTGTGTAGGACTGGTGTGCCATCATGTGGTCTTAGGAGCGTGTCTAGTTGTCGTAGTAATTGCGATGACATGTGTTTGTTGCCACACGTGGACCTGCATGTGTAGGACGTGATATGGTGTGTCATAGTGTGTGAATCTTGAACCAAAACCAACAATACTAAAACTCCCCCTCCCTGCTTCCCTGCTCCACGGACATAACACCGCCCGCTTCTCCAACTTCGCAGAGTGCTTAGTCCCTACCCAAACCATCTCACTTGCTTGTGGGGGTAAAGAGTCTCACAATGGCATCGGCTCTGCCCAACCTACTCAGCTTCACCCATTCTTGAGTCCCAGGGTCATCTTCCCGGCATCTGAGATATATCCCTCCTGAACTTTGTGGAGCAACAGCTTGTCAGGATTCCGGCGGATTCCCACCATCTTCTGAAGCTACTTTGGATGCTCTGTCTTGAGTTGTCGGGCCTTCAGCCCAAGCATCTGCGCTGGATCCGGCCCGTTGACCTCCACGTCCCCTGTTGGAGCAGCAAGGTGCCTCCACTCGTCTCCATCCGTCGAGCCAGTCTTGTGCAATCTCAGGCGTGTCGAAGAACCAAGTCTTTCCATTGGCCACAACTCGCAATTTCGCTGGAAACAAAATTGAATACGGTAGTTCCTTCGCCCTCAGAGCCTTCTTGACCTCGAAGAAAGATTTACGGCGCCGGGCCACCTCTGCTGGGTAGTCCGGGAAGAAGGCCAGCGTGGAGTTTTGGATTTTGAGGGGCGGCGACACTCTGGCTGCTTGTAATATTACATCCCTGTCTCTAAAGTTGAACAACCGAGCCAGGACCGGTCGCGGTGCAGCACCCGGCTTCGGCGTTCCGCCGAGTACCCTGTGTGCTCTCTCCACCGAAAAGTACTGTGACAGGCCTTTGGGCTGTAGTTTAGTTTTCATGAGGTCTTCGATGTAGATGTCCATCGCCCTTCTTCCTTCTGTTTCTGGAACGCCCAGGATTCGCACATTGTTGCATCGTGAACGCCCTTCCTGATCATCCAGCTTCGCTTGCAGTTATTTGGTCACAGCCTCCAGGCGTTCCATTGCTATCTGCAGTTCTGATGTGTCTTCAATGAGCGATTTCGTGGCCACTTCCACCTGCTCCACGCGCTCCGACATTTTATGGAGGTACGCCCGTAGTAGGTTGACATCTGTGGAGATGGAACCCACCGTGGCCTGGACATTGGAAAGAGTCTTCATAATGTCTGCCAGCGTTACTTTTTTCCCCCTTCTGTCTCTGGACGCTTACCCGTGGAGGTGCGCCCCTCCGTGTGCAGTGGATGGTGTTTCTCGTAGGCGTACTTATCCAGCTTGGCTTGCGTTGACATGTTTCTGGGCCCTCTGCCTGCCATAATGCACAATGGTACTTGTTCGTGGCGTGAGGGGCCCGGCACCGCAGTGCCTGCGTCTGCGGTTAACCGGTTTGCTTCTGGGCAAGGCGGTCAGGTCCGTGTGGGGCAAGTTCCTATGTGAGGAGGTCACACCCGCAAATGTTCGACGTGATTAAACTTGGTGTCCCTGGAGGTGTTCCTGTTGGGAAGAGGTATGTGCAGTCTATGTGCACCGGTAGGGTTACCCTTTATAACTCAAGTTTGTCTGACGGTCCATTAATCACACCTATTGGGTGCTGGTCATTCTGTTTCTCTGGGAGTGTTCCGCATTACCGTGTCTCACTTCTCGACCAACGCCTCCAGGTCTCCACTCCGCTGTGGGCGTCAGCGTCTCTGTTAGGTGTGTTGGGGAATCTGTGGTACAGGCTGATCGATCTGTGCGCGTGGGAGTTTCTCACCGCGTCCCTTCCGCGTAACTTTAACTAACCTTGGTACCTCCTGCAACGGTCACCGGCGTGCTGCCCAACGCTTATGAAGTCGGTGTGTATGCAACGCCTCTGGCAGTGTCGCCAAGCCGATCGCCGGATGGTGGTGCCTGTCCCCCCTGCTGTTTCTTGTTTGCCGGTACCGACTCTCACAAGGCCCACTGCACGGCGTCGGTTGCCGTTCACAGCCGATAGGGCGCTTGCACTGCTATCGCTGGTGCGGCTGTCCCTCCAAGCTACTGCAGTTGCTCCACTGCCGGGGATCCGCCTCCGCGCCTCCTCACCTCTCCGGGCCCACAGACCCTTCTTGCTGCACAGTGATGGTGGCTGGGTTTCAATAGGCCACAGTACCGCGGCGCCAGCGGGATTAGTATGTTCCGATGAAGTCTCCCTGCTTTGATGTCACGCGGCGTCCGGATCTCTTCTCGGGCTATCACTGAGTCCGTTTCTGAAATGCTGCTGGTGCCGGTCGCTCCTCCGGAGTTCCGGTGAAATGTGGTCGCCCGCTGCCGGCCAGGTCGCACTTCCGCCGGGGCCTGCTGTAAACTGCAGGCCGGTGTTGCGGCAGTGTAGGCCTCACTCGGGCCGTGCACGGATGGACCAGTTCCCGACCTCCGATTTTCCCCGGGGTCGGGTCGAACGATGCCGGTTGCTCCCGGAACTCGGGATCCGCTCCTTCAGGAGGGCTTTGTGCGGATAATTAGTGCGGATTGATGAAAAGAGCCGCGATGCCTCAGAGAGCTCGTTTGTTACGCAGCCGCCATGCTTGGCTGCTAGCCACGCCCCCCCCTTTAACACATTTTTAATGGAAAATCGAATAGGATAAGTGATAGGCTTGTAATAAAATACAGAAGCACGGTATCATGGGATGAAAAATAATTAGAGGCTAAACATGCCATTCATTAGTTGATGACATAAGGGGGCACCCATTCATTATGACCATCCAAGACAAAATTCTGGTCCTGGCACAATGGAGGTCATTTTTGACAAATGTGGGCCCTCATAGCACAGAGCTTTTTCTTACTGTTAATTTCCATACGAAATTTTAGACATGGCTTCAGCCCGAACTGCTGAACAGAATTACACCAAATTTGGCAAAAAGGTAGATCTTGGTAACAAAAATGGCATCAACTCCAGGGGAACATCAGGTTTCATTGATTTGGCAAACTATGAAAGGATATTCATATTCAGTGAGTGCCATTCATGCGTATATGGCGTTTTCGCAAAGTTATGTGAAAAGTGTGTTTTAAAATGCATGACTTCACCCCATTCTTTTCTGATTTTTCTAGGAGGGTGGGGGCAGTTAAACCAAGGTTGGAGCCGCCTATAGGACAATCAGGAAGTGTCCGGTGGGCTGGCCTGCCAGATTAGTGTGTTGGCCAGTTTTTTAGCAGTTTTTGTGCCGGCTCTATGGCCAGGTGGGTTTGTTTATACTGTTAATTTCTCAGCCATTAACACAAACATTGCCTGCAGCAAACACAAATGCAAGAAGTATCCCATACTGTAGCAAATTGGGTTATTAGTTGTGTGGCCTGCACAAGTAATAGGTCTACAATTGCACTTCCTGGGAACCAAGCACCCATTGAAGCGCTTGACTCTCTCAGGGTAGTGAGGCAGAGCAATCCAAGGCGTGCGTACTCAGGGGAGGTGGTGTGGGCTAGTAATCACCCTGCACTAGCACACAATAATAACGGCTAATATATGATTGTCCCCTAAGGCTTTATGTAAAGTAAACTTTTAGCAGTTTTGTTATATATTTGTGTAAGATATTACAGAACAAAAAGAGAAGTTCAACAGAATAATAGCTGTAAATTAGACATTAGTTGTCTAGTCGATGCAGCTCATAGATGTAAAACAGGGTGGTATGATAATGTAGGGTGCAGTAATGTAAGTGTTGTGTTGTAATGCAATTTATCACCAGCAGGTTTGCCTTTAGTTCTGCGCTGGCTGCAAAGTACATGATCTGTACATACAGAAAACAGCTTGTTGGTTCCAATGAAGACACAAACATGTCACGAGAATACATCAGCGAGTATGCTATCTTGTTGGTTCCAATGAAGACATAGACATGTCTCAAGAAGGTCCAGTGACAGGGTGCAACAGAAACACTGCACATGAAATGCTCTAGTTTTAGACTGTAGTTTCTTTTTGATTTTCCTAATTTATCTGCTTCTTACCCACCCGAATAAAGCATGTAGCATAGAGAAATGAATGAACAAAGAGAATCAGGAGTGTCACCCTACAACAAGCAACCAAATATAAGCCCTTTAAAAGTAATAACACATTTCAACAGTACAAACACATCTCAGAACAGTACCAAAATATGAGTTTGTTTTGACTTTCACTTATCACTTATCATGCCATTCCTATGGGCTTTGAGATACTAGCAATATTACACAGCAAAAACAGTGAATACATTCTTGAGAGTCTATCTTTACCGTTAGCTAGGATGACTAACAACCACAGATGGCCCAAAAAACACAATGGATCCTTGCAATCTAAGCAAAAGCCCAACTCAGAAAGTGCATGCAAACAAGAGAAATCTCTCTCATGGTCAATCTTACCTGTCACCAGAAGTCTTTGGGTGACATATTAAGCAGAAATGTATTTGAGTGCTGTGGGGGCTGTGATGGCAGCTGGTTCCTGGGAACCCTCTACAAAATGATATGATGCTATTGGTGGTGCCCATGTTCCTTCTCAGAGCACCATCCAAACAACATGTAACCTTTATAGTTCTCGGTAAGGTCTTATGGAGCTATCCTCCAAGCCTCCTTGATGAGGCCATGCTTGAGCTGTACATTTTTACATTTCCCTTTTGTTTTTTGTGAGTTTATTTGATGTAACCGCTGGCTGTCATGGACGTCTTTTGGTTGGAGCGTATTTCTGCTTCTAACCCCCTCCACACAGAACAGATGCGCTCATGTCCGGGTGCTCCCATGAGAATTTTGCAGAGAGAATACCTCTAACATGTTGCCCTTAGCTTGACAATCCTCAAGTTCCCTCTCCCCCATTTCTAATAAAATATCACACTCTGGATACTTTTACGCTTTAGACAATATTTAAATTGTTACATTTGTGAAAAAATATGTTTTCATTTTGGAGGGCCTGATTATTTTTTTTACAGGTGGGAGGTGCGGCATTAAAAGGTTTGAAGGGCACCAGCTTAGAGCATCCATTGCCTTTTTGTGATCAATGCATTTTAGTTGAACATTTTTAATTTCAGTAATTAATTTCATATGGTAAAAGAGGGAAACCATGCTCTTAATGTAAAGGGATAGAGAAACAAGTTAGTGTGGAAAACCTCTAGCGTGAACTTTGCTTTAGAAAAAAACAATCCACCAAATCAATGGGGAAATAGTTTCAATGACACAATATAAATGCACACAATAACGATGTACAAAAATATTGGAAATGTAATATTGTTACGGAAAATACCACCTTCTTATACTTAATTAATAAAACCACAAATATCGAGAATACAAATATCACTGTGAAAACTATTATTTTTCTAATATTATTGAATAAAAAATATAGGAACCAAACATATAACCTTTAAATAAACATATAAATAGTACAAAATATTGCCTCACACAATATTAACTACAATAATATCACCAAAATAATTACATTATCATTAATAAATATAAAAATAATTAGTTTTTACCATAAACAAAACATTAAAATAAACATTAAAAACATAACACATATATGCGTCATCAAAATAAATATGAATCACCCCAAATAAAAATATAACTCAATACATAACAATATGAGCCATAAAAATATTTACATAAACTACAAACATTTATACAACAACCTAAATATTAATAAATATATATAAAATATATATATAAAAAAATAAACTAAAACATATTGAACTACAAATTAATCATTATAAAATACACATAAATGGGTGTGGACCATAGAAAGACATAACTGAAAAAAATACTTCAAACCAAAATAGAAGTAGTCAATAAAATTAAACCATAAACAAACTTAGCCAATAAAATGACACAAAAAATTAAACCAACAATATAAAATGCACACAAATGTTATCAACATAATACTCCAAAAATGACATGTGCTCCCAGAAGAGGATGTTATGTTATTGATTATTTATTCAGCGCACGATCACTGGAAAAGTCTCTTGGCGCTAGGTAATTAAAAATCGTGAGTCTCTTCTAATGATAAGCCTGTGTGAATCACCACGTCTTCAAGAGTTGCCTAAATTTGGTGTAGACTGAGGACTGCCTAATTTCCAGAAGGAGTGTGTCCCAGATTTGTGACACCGAGATAGAGAACTTACGGCCTCCAATCCTGAATTATTTGTAGGTTGGGGTGACTAAGTAGTGAAGGTAGCTTGAGCGCAGTCAGATGATATTTTACAATTCGAGCTTTCACAAAGCCCTGGCAGCTATAATGCAGTGCCTTAATCACCATGCAGCATGCCTTGAAACTGCATCTTTGCGCCACCAGAAGTCAGGGGAGGGCCTTAGTCACCAGCGTAATCGAGCCCCCTCTTGGTAGCTGAACTATCAACCTTGCGGCCTGGTTTACAATTAACAGAAGCTCGCGCAAGAGGCATTTTGGGAGATCCAGATAGAGAGAGTTTGCGTACTCCATTCTGGACATAACCAGCATGATTATAACTTGGATCACGGCCTCTTTCGTCAGGAATTTCCTAGTCTTTTTTATCCGGCAAAGTTGCAGGAAACAGGCCGAGGTCACTGCACTGACGTGCTGTTTACATGATAGATCCTCCTCTATCATCACCCCCAAACTTTTTACTGACCTTTTCGGAGTGGGAGGGGAACCCATCTCACTAGTCCACCATTCCAGATTCCAACAAACCATTCTATTCTTAGTAAAGACTATCTCAGTTTTATTTGAGTTAAGTTTCAGTTAGTTGTCGTTCAACCATCCCCTGATGAATAGCATGGTGTTTTGAAAGAGCAGTCTGGCTGCAACGCTGTCATTGATTGCAAACAGCAGTTGCACACCATCAGCGTAATTGAGAATGTTTAGTCCCATCATCTGGAGGCATCTGACCAAAGGTTAAATGTAGATGTTGAATAGGTGGGGGGAAAGAGATGACCCTTGAGGAACACCACAGTTCACCGTAACCTCTTTAGATGAATAAGGAGAAAGTCGTATTGATTGGGATCTATCCTTCAGGTACAATGTTATCCAGTTCAATGCTGCACCCCGTAACCCTGTGGCCCAGACTCGGTCAGCCAACAAAGTGTGGTCCACTGTGTCAAATGCCGCCGATTGGTCAAGTAGCACCAGAGATTCAGTGTTCCCCTTATCCACGTGTCTACGCAATTCGTCCAAAACCGACGTGACCACTGCTTCAGTGGAGTGTGCTGAACGAAACCCCGCCTAACATGGGTCCAGAAACTCTGATTTCTCTATGAAAGCGCAGCGATGGTGAGCAACATGGGCTTCCAATATTTTAGCTAAATATGGGAGTAGGGACACTGGACGAAATATCTTCATTTTTGAAGGGTCAGCCCCCACTTTCTTCAGAAGGGGTACGATGACTGCTTTTTTGAAAGATTTAGGTACCAGGCCTGAGCTGAAAGAGTAGTTATGAAATTGTAGGAGACTGTATCCACAAGAGGTTGCTACCTCTCTAAGTACCATCTGTGGACAAATATCGTTAAGCGAACCTGACTTGACTTTCATCATAAGCTCCATCAGATCGTCTTGCACTATAATGGGGAAATGCGCAAGTGTGAGGCTGGTCATGCTCCCCAGCGGTGAGTCAGTAGCGAACAAGCCTGAGGGGATACTCTTTTTTATTGTGCCTATCTTGTTCACAAAGAAGGCATTTAGAGTGTCACACAGACTCTGTGACGGTGTGATAGGGAGGGTCACCCTGTCTAAGTTAGACAGTTTGTTAACAAATCTACAAATTTCCTTAGATTTATTGGGGGCCTCAAGGATTTTATTCATGAAATTGCTGATTTTAGTTTGCCTCACGAGAGACTTTTACATTTTAAGTCGTTGGATATAACTGGTTCTTAGAGCTGGCGAATATCCCGGTCGCCATTTCCTTTCAGAGCAGCGGAGATTAAGTTTTGCCATTCTCAGATCTACTGTGAACCATTTACCGGCCTCGTGGCTTCTCGTCTTGTCAGAGCTATGACTGCGGGCATGAATGTCGCTTGCCGCCTTCAGCCAGTGGAACACATTTTGCTCATATCCGTCAATATCCTCCCTAGGGGCCGGAGTGGATTTCCCCAGGTCCACGTAGAACTCCATGAGGTCAACCAAGGTCCAGTTCCTGAATGAGACCACCGGTCCCCTTGGGGGGCTTATCTCCTTAGGGCTGGTCACAGAGAAGGAGATCAAATGATGGTCTGACCACCCCCAGGGGACAATGCTCAAGTTCTGCACTGGACATTTTGAGGTCCAAATTTGATCCAGAATGTGGCCTTTCATGTGAGTTGGAGAATTCACTACCTGTTCCAGGTTCAATTCACGTAAGGCAGCTGTCAGGTTCAATGCTCAAGGCCCCCCGTCTTTGTCATTGACCCAGTAATTCAAGTCTCTGACCAGGAGAACATTGGCATGGTCATCTGCTATCGGAGCTATGGCTTCAGCAGGAGCCTGGGCAAACTCCTGCTTGTAGTGCAGAGGCCTATAAACCAGAACACACAAACGCCTCTGTGGCAGACTTTAGAAGGATGGCTAGCATTTCTACCGCTGGTAGCTCCAGCGATGGCAGTTTGATACAGAGAATACTCTGCCGGATTCTCTGCCAGCTTCTCTGTCCAGAATCTGAAATCAGAAGTATATATATATATATATATATATATATATATATATATATATATATATATATATATATATATATATTCACTGAAAAAACCATAGGTTTTACACCAGTTATAGTTAGCTCGAAGTTTTACTCGCATAAAACCATTGAAATTCCCACGTTATAGTTAGTTGGACTCACTATAACTTGCGCGTGCAATGCACTGCTGATGACGTCACATATTACATCACTCATGACATGGTCAGTGACATCACTCATGACATCACTGATGACACCATCCTAGTGACAGAGTGACCCATCTCCTTTCACTGTAATGTAACCCTTGAACACATATTATAAAATAGAAACTAACATTTTCAAAAAATTGGAGATACCCATATCACTTACAACAACCAATTAAGTAATTCCACTATCTATATACACATCCACTCATTCACCAAAGTTCTATGTAGTCACTCATACATATACTCACTCATCATATGTAGTGATACACCTATATATCCTGTTACACACCGACAGTCATCCAAAAGTTACTCACACACATACTCACACATGCAAATAAACTATTGAACATCCATTTATTTCCATATACAGCTATACACACACTACCACCTTACTTCTAAGAAAACATATATATATTTACTCTGTTAAACAATCACTTATAGAAAAACATACTTATTTAAACAGGAACTCTTACAATGCCTCAGTCTCACATATACTCACTTATATACATTAATATTCCCATATAGTAGATTAAAACATATGTAGTTATTGATAAAGACACTAGTGAGACAGTCATTCACTCACTAACACACACACGTACACACTCATCCACCCATACAGTCCTGCACATATGCTGTCTTCAAAACACATACAAAGAGAGAGTCAGTCATTCATGCATCTATGTGCTAGTAATACCCCCACCAAACCATATAGACATTCATACTGATATTAAAAAAAACATCTAATAACCCATATACATACAAATTTAGCTACTCACCAACCCATGCAGCCACTTTTAAACAAACTGAACCACTAATACATATATTTAAATATTTAAACATTACTCACTAATATATGTATTCACTAAGATATTCAATAACATATACATATATAACTCATATTTATTTTTCAGAAAGACACACATTCACTGGATGGTGTCATCAGTGATGTCATGAGTGATGTCACTGACCATGTCATGAGTGATGTAATATGTGACGTCATCAGCAGTGCATTGCACGCGCAAGTTATAGTGAGTCCAACTAACTATAACGTGGGAATTTCAATGGTTTTATGCGAGTAAAACTTCGAGCTAACTATAACGTGTGTAAAACCTATGTTTTTTTCAGTGAATTTCATAGGTTTTTTAAAGGCTACTTCCTAACTATAACGTGTGTAAAACCTATGGTTTTTTCAGTGAATTTCATAGGTTTTTTAAAGGCTACTTCCTAACTATAAAGTGTTTAAAACCTATAGTTTTTTCAGTGAATTTCAAAGGTTTTTTAAATGCGAATTATTAACTATATTTTCAATGTATTCTATAGTTTTATCATAGAATTTCGAGAAATGTTTTTATCGGATTACAAAGTTTTCTTTACTGTCAGAATTGTTTTGGGACTCCTTATAAATCTGTAGAGGTTTACGAAGTCTTTACTTTACCTTCTTTTTAACGTTTTCAGACTTGTCACTAAATGTTGGAAAACGTAGTTTTGTACTGTCGTGCGCGACCGGGTGCGCGCACCCTGGTATTTTTACAGGTTAAAAAAAGGATTTATACTTTATCGGTATTGTTCTTGGGACCCCATATGAAGGTATACAACATCAGAGAAAGTCTACCTTTCCTCCTTATTAACGTATTAAAACTTCATTAAATTAGACCGATACTTCCAAATGACGTACGTGTCCGGATTTCGTCACCGCGTATACGTCCTAATACATACATGTCAAGTCATGTGACTTGAAAAGAACACTTCCTATTGGTTCATAGAAGTTTCTATTCTGCAATTTTCCAGAAACCACCAACTTCCCTCACTATCTTTTTGGCGCTCAAGGGAGAAGAACGTTTTTCATCTTTCCGCAGAGTTTGCTGAAATGGCTGCCGCACGCAATTCATCTTCGGAATCTGAAGAAAATGTTCGTGTACCTTTAAAAAAAAAAAGAATCTTTCATCTGGCAATTTTTCACCTATCCTCAAGATCAAAAAAAAGTAAATGCTCCGAAAGTAACTTGCACAATTTGTGACACAGTACTTTCAAGAGGTAATCCTTCCAAAAAGTATTCCTTTTCGATTCATACCATGAAGAGACATGTGAGCCAAGTCCATCCTGTGCAATATGCACAGGCAGCGACAAGAGCTCTGGCAACAGAACTACCACCAGCTGTGGTCAGTACTTCATCGAGAAGACGACCTGCATCTCCATCTACTGCACAGTTGGAGTTGAAACCATTTTTGTCGAAAGTGCATATGAAATGCAACAAGTGTGAAGGAATGATTGTGTACAGGGAGCAGAGCCTCACTCTTGTCGAAAGAAGAATTAATGACCATGAAAGGTTCGAATGCAGTTAATTTTTTAACAACTTCTTATGTTCCTGTATTACAGTTCAAAAATTCGGCTCCAGTTTAACAAATCATAAACAATAAAAAACTTGTCAAAAAATAAAAAAAAGTAAAAAAACTAGAAAACCCCCCCAAAAAAAGTACTTTTCAGAACTACTTCATTGTACCAAAAAGAGCTCTATTCATAACCAGAAGTATCGCCGCATTTTCAGAATAATTATTAAACAATGCGGCAATACTTGGGGCATATTATGAAGAAGACGTGATAATTTATCGTCGCTTTTTTCAGCAGAACACTGCTAAAAAAGCGACGATAATCGCCTTCATAATATGGGCCACATTATCAAAGACGGGCGATACATTATCGCCGCTTTTATCGGCAGGAAACTGCCGATAAAGCGGCAATAATGGACTTGATAATATGCTCTATGGAATTCCTATCGAAGCCCATGTTAGATGTCTTCACATCTCACATGGGCTTCAATATGATTTCCATAGGGCATATTATCAAGCCCATTATCGCCGCTTTATCGACAATTTCCTGTCGATAAAAGCGGCGAAAATATATCGCCCGTCCTTGATAATATGCCCCTATGTTCTACAAATTCCAATCGAAATGTATGTTATATGTCTTTATATCAAACATTACGTTCGATTGCAATTCATAGAGCATATTATGAACGCCGTTTTCGCCCCTATATCGGCAACTTCCTGCCGTTAAGGGCGGCGATAATGTCTTCTGTATCCTTGTAAATATTCCTCAATACCTTTGTGACACCGTCATAACACCGCCTGCCGTAACAGCACTTTGCATGTGTGCCACACAGACAGTTAATGACATGCATAGTAGGCATACGTTAAACCACAAGCAAAATGTGTTTGGAGGCGAAAATACTATCACGAACACGGCTATTGCTAGAAAAAAAGGTTAAATAAACTTGTTTATTGTACGACTGCCACGGCCTGCTTTGATGAAGCATTTAGCAGCGTTAACATGGAGGTGTGGAAAATAAAACTAAATCAACCCCCTCTCGTAATTACAAGGCACACATTAGTGCGTAAAAACAACGCTTGTTTTCACGCGGTAATGTTAACTGCCGCTGGCTGTTACAGGGGTACTATCACATATATATTCAAATTAATAATTACGTAGTTACACTGCGGAAAACTCTAGCGATAGTTGGCGAAAGTCAAATATACGATGTTCAAGGCATATTAACAACAAGTATAGATTCACCAGGCGTCCCCGTTTTGCCAGGACGGTTTCCCTTCTTTTAACCAGCTATCCCAGCAAATTTCATTAAATATTGCTCATCTCCCCGTTTTTAGAGACATTCGACTGAAAATGGAAAGAAATATTTTTTACAAAGCAGTTAAAGTTACCTGTTGTTTCCACAATGCAATGTAATTGACAGGCAACGTACACAGATTAAAAATTACATTTTATATATGTTCTTACTGCCTCTTCTGTAATTCTCTGCTAATGAGCACTCTCATCACTAGAAGTAAAATCATAGTCCTTCTTCTATTTTTCTGAAATGTCCCGGTTTTTACCTTTAGAAATCTGGTTACCCTAAACAACTAGCGATAATTATCACTATGTTGGCTTAGTTCCAATATTTTTTTCGTCGACCTGCGGCGATTTTTATCGCTTAGGAGTCTTGCAATTATCAAGGTTTACTTCTAAAACCTGTGATTCCCAAACTGTGCACCGCGGCTCCCCAGTGCGCCGTAATGAGGTGCCAAGGGCACGGCGCACACTAGGGTGACCAACCGTCCGTAAATTCCACGGACGTCACTACCCTGTTATGTGTAACTGTATCCATCTCAGAGAGCTGCGCGCTCCTCCCCTGTAAGAAGGCTGACAGCCGCTGCTGGAACGGCCTTGAATTTCACTGCTCCAAGAGCACCCCTCCCGCTCACTGAAATTCTCTATGGAATTCATTGGCACTTACTGAATGAGAATATGGCAGTCAAGGTTTTTAAAGCAGATAGCGCTCTTCCTGCCTCAACGAACAGAAGGCATTCTCTTAGATAAAAAAAGTGAAACCACCACCATGCAATATTAGAAAACACTTCCTTTAAAGAAGGCTATGAAAGAAAATTAAAAAATCAGATTAACGTTCTTTCATTCTCTCATCATTTTTGAACAGCAGTATTTTCATTAATATATTCAACAATGCCATGGTTACTGCTTTTGTACTTAAAGGAACTAGCACCCATTGTCAAAGCCAATAGTCTTTGCTTGTTGTTGGTGTAAAGATAGTTGCTGTTCTACATATCTGCATGCAATGACACATACAACATAACACCAGTCGAGCACAACACTATGCTAAACGCATATTTGTAGCTAAGGTGTTTTAAACTGCCCTCGGAATTACATCCAACACCTCCTTTGAAAAGACCCCTCCATTTTTTTTTAACAGTGCTTAAAGCCATGGAAACAACACCATTTTACAGTAACCTCACATCCTGTTACTGGACATCATGTATGACTGATAACTTCTACGTTTTCAGTCTGCCTATGTACGGAGGCATTGTGAACTCTCCCCCACCGCACCCTACCCCTTGCTGTAGTTTGTTCTTCACAGGCCTCTTCTCCCTACAACTCTGCAGACAAAGACTCAGGTCATAAAGTACAAAGCTGGGTGAGTAAATAAGTATGGAATGTCTAAATGGCTGGATCAATTACTGAAAGGATGAATGGATGAATGAAAAGAGAATAGTTAGATAATCAAAGAAAAGATGGATGAATAAATGATTGAGTGGAAGTATAGATGCGACAAAAGATAAATAGATGGATGTATGGCTGGAAGGGTGCATAAATGTCTAGAAGGATGGATAGATATGTTAAAGGATGGATGCATGAGTAAAAGAGCACCTGATGGATCAGTGATTTAGTGGATGGATGTGTGAAAGCATAGATAGATGAATATATGAAAGGGTAGATGATGGGCAAGTGAATGGGTGGATAGATAAATTGATAAGTGAAATGGTAAAATAATGGATAACTGAAAGGGTGATTATAAAGATCAATTTGTAAGTGAAAGGGGATAGATGGACAAACGCATGGATACATCAGTGAAGTAAAAGGGTGGATGGATAAGAGAGCGGATGGCTGGATCAGTGAACAGATTATTGGATGAGTGAAAGAATGTGTCCCAATTACTTTAAGGAAGATAACAGGACGTACATACCACCTACCCACCGTTAAAAAAAATGGTGGGGAGCCACTGTAAACTGCTGAGTAGGTCAAGGAAACCACAGGGCAACAAAGTTTGTGAACCACTGTCCTAAGTGATAAAAATTGGTCCAAATACATAAATATTGCTGTGAAGTCAGCAATATTCATGCATTACCGAGCTATTGGTCTTAGTCATGTTATCTACCTACCATTACATGACATAGCTAAGAACTGCTCAGGGGCAGCTATTAGGTTTTGGACATTTTCGACCGTAGCACAAATATGTTCAAAAGTGGGTAAAAGGAAATAGCAATGTTAGGAACTGTTTCCAGTCACTAACATCTTGCAATGCTAACTTTGCATGTCAATAGTGATAAATTTCACAGACAAACAAAGCGGGTCACAAGATGGTCATTATCTGTTATTAGATGTCGCTAACTGCTGTTAGCATCACCTACGTACTAGAGAGATAATTTTATCTCCGCTTTCTTGGCTTTTAAAGCCAAAAAAGCAGAGTAGAACCCCCTTGATAATATGCCCCAAAGTTCTTTAACACATATCATTTACCTGCAATGTTTTGACACATCCGCATTAGTGAACTGACTCACTGAAATGTTGCTGATTTCTTAAATTAATTTTTAAGAGGCTCCTTGTGACCGTGCAGCCAATCCTCCATGGAAGTGCTCACATAAAACACGACACTTGTTTGAATACTCAAAGAAATGACACAGTGATGAAAAAGTATTTTTATTTTTGTACTTACCTAAGAAATAGTAATAAAGAAAAACTTAAAATCTTTAAAAAACATGGTATCTGTGGAAGAAAAGTAAAAATAAGGTTATAGTGTCATTTCATAAAACAAAACAAAGTAAAAGTGATTGAAACAGAAAGTGAAAGAAAAGAAGACTGAGGGACAGAAAGAGACCGAGACAGAATATGTAGTATATAAATCAATAAATAAAATAATTAATTGAAAGACATAATAGCACTCAAAGAATGACTGTCTAAAGGAAAGGAAAGTGAGAGACAAAATGAGAGTATGATCAGTGATAATACACGAAACAAACAGTCTGTAAAATAAACAGACTAAGATTACCGAAATGTCTTAAAGAGATAGATAAAATAAAGGAACAACACTAAGAGAAACAGAGTGAAAAAGGATGAGTAACAGAAGATGAATGGAATAGAAACAGACATGGAGTGTAAGAGAGAGAGATAAAGAGAAATGAAGTAGGGTGAGAGAACTAAACTATAGATTTAAGTTTGGAAATTGAGCATAATTAATGAAAGCAGAGTAAGGGAACAAATTGTAAGGTACAGTAAGACAAAGAAATTAAGATTCAGGAAACAAAGGTGATACAGGGTCAATAAAGGTAACTCAGTATAAAACAACGTAAGTAACAAACTGAAGAGTTAGATACACTGAATAGAATACTAACAGAAAAGATGTAAGAGAAACAGGATAGAAAATTTTAAAATGCAAAATGTGCATGAGTTAAAGGGAATAACCATGTCTAAACACCACTAACAAAGGAAGAGGCTGAAAGAAATCTGAATAAGAGAGAAGTACACGAAACTCTCAGATATGATTAGTTGTACTTACCTTATAAATGTAATATCTGTGGAAGACAATAAAGAAATCTGTTATAATACATATTTCTAAATCCAATGTAACAAAATAACTTAGACAACATATTAAATGGTTTATTTTTGCTGTCCTCAGATAAATTGATTTTCACTATAAACAGTGATTTCAATAGTAATCATCATGTAACAGCGGGGAAAAAAAAACCACAATCAAAATGATTGTGTTTAAAAAACCCGTACAAGATCTCTATACATAATATAAATACCTAGAAAAAAACATGTCTTAAATGTTTTTCTCTAATTCTCAATTTCTTGAGTAAGCACAGCACATACTCCACAATTACAAACTAATTAAAGTATACCAGTTACTTTTAAATACCTCTCAACAAATAACCGTGCAACTATGTTCTTAAAACATTTATCTCAAGTCAACATTTTGATATCTCATTCTTTTCCGCGTGGCCAAATAGTATGAGACAATTTGTTATTTGTTGAGTACCTCTCAACAAACTTCCGAGTAAGTATGTTCTAAAAACATTTATCTCAAGTCCACATTTTGATATCTCATTCTTTTCCACGTGGCCAAATAGTATGAGTTAATTCCAACATATCCTGTACCATAAACATTAAGGAAACCTTACCTGATACTATCACTTTGCCACATAAAAGCTTCATTTCAAGATCTGAACACCCTCAATCACATGATATTTCTAAACAACACAGTTTCATATCTTTACAGTATTAATCTGACTAGACCAAGTAATTTTACTGAAATTTTGGTTGCAAAAATATCAGATAAGAATTTGTTAACTCACAAGGCAAACGTTTCTTAAAACTTAATTGACTATCATTGCAGAGCGTCCAACCAGTTGGACACTTCAAATAAGCTATGTAATGTCCTGATGATATTGATGGCCCTTCATGAAAAATAATTGCTACAGTTACAAATGTTCTTCTAGAAATAGATATTTGAGAAGCCATAAAAATTTTAATTGAAGTTGACAATTTACTTCCATCAGCTCTGCATCGTTGAAGCATTAAAATTACATACTGTCCATATCTGTGGATAAATAAGGTTGATAACATTTCTGAATTACATTGAGAGCAGACCATGTTCTGATACGCATCTTTAACTAGTTTATTAAAGGACACTGTTTTACAATCTGGTAATGTTAAATATATAAATCTTGCTGTGTGTATGTCAGTACTACTTGAAAATGAACAATTATCGCAAATATGTTCCCATTTATAAGAAAGGCCAAAAAGACTATCAATACCTACACCTTCTTCTTCCAAAACTTTAAGCATATACATAATAAATTCCTGACAATCTTGCTGAATATTCTGAGAAAATTGATTTAGTCCTGCACATATGTTAAAAACATTCCTTACTTCTGAAACACTTGCTACTTCACTATTACCACTGCTACATTTTTCAAATACAGAATTTAATGGAACAACAAAATGTTTGCTCCTGATTTTCTCTAATCTGTTGCTGTAAACTTTTTAGAAAAAAAAACACATTAACCACTACATTTGCATAGCAGTTGACACCAGACCTATTTTCAAATTTAAATCCAACAATCTCTGTAGTACTAACCTTTTTCTTACTCCTACCAATGACAGCCTCATCTTTTTTTCTTCGTTTCTCTACTACTTCACTACATTGTTCCTCATTTCTCCTTTTCTGACCAACCATACTCTTTTTAATTAAAGGATATTGAGGTAAACTTGGAGCATATTCTCTTCTTAACCTATTATACTCCTACACACATTTTAAATCTGCACTTATTTTTGTCTCATCAAAATCAATTAGATAAAGTCCAGATAAAGTTCTAACTCGATCTACACTTAAACCTTGAGATTTGTGAATAGTCACTGCATATGCCAAACAAATTGGAAATTGTTTCCGATGGACATACAAATCTTTCACAAGTAAAAAAGCGACTTGAACAGCGACTGAATTGTTGAACTTCCTCAATTCCATCAAATTTTATTCGTAAAAATTCAATCTCATCTCTATTTGGGTAATTTACAAAACCAACAATATTACCCATTGCTCCATTCACCAAACCTCTTTCTACAAGTAAATTTCTCCGTAAAATAATCTGACAATTTAAACATACATACAGATTCTTCTCTAAGCCAGCAGTTTTAGATATAGATTTCTGAAGAGTATCCAATTTTAACTTTAATTTTTCAGACAAAACAATAGTACTTCCTTCATGCTCTATTTTATCTTTAGCTTCCAGTTTCTTAATTTCTTGATTTTCCAACTTCAACATTTTGTCATTGAAAACTGAGCATTCTTTTAGAGTTGGCATCAAGCATATGACTGACTTATCTTCTACCTCTTTACTATATATTTTCTCAGGTACATTATCTTCATTGGGAAATAACTTACAAAGTAATCGGGTTCGTAGAGTTTCTTTCGCATCTTCAGTTATTTTTCCAATCCTTATATCTTGAAGAATATTTCCATATTTAGTATCCTTTGCCTGTCGCATATTTTGAATCAGTTCAGTATATTTGAAATGTGACCATATATTGACATTTCCAATACTGCCGAGGCGCTTTCTGGTGTCTTCATGTGTAACAGTTTCAAATACAGATTGTCCTTTCACAGGAGTTAGTTGCAGTAGATCTCCAAAAACTATGACATGTTTCCCTCCAAATAACACATCATAGTCAGTTTTAAGTATCTGTTGTATTCTTAAATGTACAAAAGCAAGCATTAAATTGGATACCATGCTTACCTCATCAATAATGAGAAGTTTCATTTCTTTAAGGACTCTAGAAACTTCATAACAAGCGTCTCCAGATAGCTTGTGATATTGTAATTTATTTTCATGTTCAACTGGCAGCATCAGTAAACGATGTAAAGTAATACCTTTAATATTATGTGCTGCCAATCCAGTTGGAGCAGTAACAACACAAGACAGTGGTGACTGCGTTCTTTGCTGTAGATATGTAGTAATTCCTTTTATAAGAAAACTTTTCCCTGTTCCAGCTTCTCCACTTACATATAGTCGAATAGGTTCAAATGACATACATGAGCATTCTTTTTTGTCATGACGAAAACCATGCTCAATGTGCTCTGTCACTTCGTCATATATCTGTCTTTGCTCAAGATTAAATTCCTTCTCCAATTCTTCTAAGTTTATTATATCCTCTTGAGCTTGCTGCATTGCTCTTTCCACCTCATCCATGGCAGTGGCTGCTTCATTTCGGATAATTGGTTCTCCCATTGGATCCTGACTCAACGATGCAGAACTTTGAGTGTCTTGTGAACTTTCTCTAGCAATCTCCGCTGCAATTGTTGCTTCTTGCTCTATTTCATCGTTCAACATTTTGAGATAATTACTAAAAACAGGACATTCTACACTACTTTTAGATGCGTTAAAGGAATCTTCATAACTTACAAAGTCTCCAAGTAGTTCCTCTTCAGTACGCCATGGTTTAAAGAGTTGCAAAAGAGCTAAATAGTAAAATTCTCTTTTGTCTGGATTTTCGCAACTCAGTTTTCGGTGATTAATCAAGTGTCCTTTTCTTTGTTTCACCAGACATCCTTCCTGTCCAATTACAGCGCATATACCTTTTTCAACATTCTCTCTAATATTCCTTTTAAAAGTGTATATTTCAAGTACTTCATACAGACAAATGTTTTCAAGCAGAGTACTTCTATTTGGATAGTATGTATCCAACATATTTGTTTTCAGAATGTCTGTACTGTTTGGTTCTTTCAGTGCTAAATATTCAATTTCTTCCACAGTTTTCAAAACACGGTTTCGTGTTCCTGCAAGACCTAAACTCACCCACAGGATACTTTGAGATTTCGCATAAAGACTTGATGATGATAATCGATCACAACATTCATATGCTCCAATTTCTCGATGAGATAACATCTTCAAACTGTATGTATACAATTTCTTGCTTAGGCTCTTTTCATGAGAAATATCTTCCCACATCTCCTTCAGTTCCGTCTTTTCAGATTTCGTGATGTAAGACGTTACATATCGAGCCACAGCAATAGAGTTGTCCGCAACATATTGTATATCCATGTTAGCATTCCACATGGTCAAAATGACAGGGTTGTAGTCATTTATATATTTGGACTCTTCACCTCTTCTTAAATTGTATGTATTTTTGGGTGATCTTCTTGTGATATTATGTCGCAAAGATGACATCAAATTGTTGACTCTTCCTTTTGAAAGCACCGGTCGTGCAAATCCAAAACGACATTTAGTATAGAATTTATCCTTTGATTTGAATTTTCACAGACAATATTTTCCACAACGATGTCTTTGAAACCGTAACACTTTTCCTCTTAAGTCCTTATCAGTTGTACTGTTAGGTATGTCACAAGTGGCCTATTGTTCAATAAAAGACAGTACAGTGTCATCGGAGTCTTTTCTGAATTTGGGAGCATCCTTGATCCATTGTAGCATATGAATATGAGGAGCACCTCTTGCTTGATACTCTTTTCTCCAGAAGAAATCCAGAACTTCACCAAGCGGTGGATTTGTCTTGTTTGTAATAAAAGACATCATAGCTTCAAATCTATGATTAAAATATCTGCAAACATTAACCGGATCCAACGAACACAATTCTCCTGGTGTCTTGTAGTTTATATTTTCAATATTTGCATTCGCCTCTCGAAGAAATTCAAATAAATCTTCCCAGGCATACTCTGCACAGCTTAGAGTTAAAAACCATGTTGGTGCTCCTAAGTTTCTTAGCCTGCATTTTAAATCTCCATGACGACGGTACCAATACTCATTAGTACCACGCTGACATGCCATTAAATTAATTAGGTGAGAATCCAAAACACTATCTTTCTGTTGCACTTTATCCATAAATTCCTTTGCGGAAACATTTTGCAGATGCACTCCACTTTTTAAGATATGGTTTACTGCATAAGAAAGACCAGATAAGTCACTCTCAAACAGAAGATGAAACAAATATGGAATACATTGACGAAATCTGGGATCTTCTGCATATAATCTTGTTGTCTGGTACTCAGATGCAGGAATCTGCATAGGTCGATCATCATATCACGCACCTTCACCTGTTGGGAATAACTGTGGGAAACAACGACCTTCCAAACTTTCTTCCCATACACTAATAGGACTTCCTTCTGCTTTTTTCATCTGAAATAACTCAATAGCATTCCCCATTGCTTCTTTCGAATGCAGTGGATGAACACTATAATGTTCATAAATTTCTTCAGTTCTTGACAAGTCGACTTTTTCAATTTGTCCAATAGACAAATCATTATCCTCTTCTTCACTTACATCCTCTTCTTCTACATACACATTTTTATAGTATTTATTATTTTTGACTAAATACAACGTTGCCTTTTTGACTTTCCTAACATCCACTAAATCTTGTCAGATGTTCTTACTCTTTGTAGGTAAACCATTAACTAGAATAACTAGAGGTTCCTCTTCTACATTTTCAATACCAATTGTCTACATATTTTTTTTTTAAATCAAGTGGCAAATATACAACTCTACCCTTTAATCCTCTTTGTAAATCTGAAGGATTTAATTTCCCAGTCTTAGGCTCCATACGAACAATAGCCTGAAAAGGATGCACACATTGAATCAGAATAGTCTCATAAGTATTTAAATCCATCAGTTCCAATGGAATATTTATCAACTCAAGATTATTATATACAGCTCTAGCAGGCATTCTATTTTCATTTAATTTATTATAACAATATTTACAAATATGTTGCTCAAAACCCAAATCAAAATAGTTTTCTACCAGCAAATAAATCACAAACTGTCTCCACTGAGTATTATCTTCATCTTCACTTTTTAAATATAAATCAACTAACCTAGTTTGACTTTTGTAATGAATGTGTCGACAACACACACAAGTTAAATTTGGTTTTTGACCTGCAATGACCTTAAACTTTGTTATTTCCTGTTCAAAATCTTCAGTATTAAAATGTCCAACATTTTCTAACACATTTCCTTCTATAACTATATCAGTTTCTGCATTGTCTTCATCTCGACCAAAATAACTTACCTCAATTTCTGCACAAATATTCTTCACATCTAATGCACATCCATGCAAAAGAGCATTATTTAACTCTTTAAGTTTAAGTGCTGGACTTTTTGCATAATACAACTTTCTCACTAATTTCCTCATTTTGGTATGATGCACTGCTAACATCCTGAAGTGATGAAAAACACTCTGGCATATTTTTTTAGAAAGACAAGCCAGAGAATGGCCTTGCAAACCTGTTTTTTCTCTCACTCTGCAACGATCTAATTCTTGCAACAGTACAATTTTTTTTTTAGACTTTCCTTAGTGTACTTACGTAAGAAATTGCGAAAGAAATCAATTGAATCCTGTCGTACACTGCAAATACTGCTACAATTCCAACTATAAACGGGAGCATGAACACGTTCCTGTAAAACTTCTCCACCTATTTCCCCTTCTGGATTTCTGACCTCAATTTTCTCTTTCTCAATAGGACAGCCATCCTTCACTTCATACGCTCGACCACTGGTGTCAACTGCATGCAACAAATCGTTACTTTGAAAGTAACTCTCTTCATTAAAAAATGGCTCAGAATTTGAAGTATGCATCCATTTACCAGAAAAGACTTTACAAAAATTAGTTCTATTTATGTGTCTCTTCCATTTACTCTTAGCCTTTAAATCTCTGATTGCCTCATTTAGTGTATTTATTCTATTAAGTACTAAAATAAACATTTTTTTTTGTCTCAAACGCATCATCCACAACTTCCTCTATATATTTTTTCTTCTTATAAAAAGCAGATTTCCTTTTAGAAACTTTTTCCTTTTTTAATAAATTCAAAACTACTCTCTTATGAAACATACGTTTCCTTATTTCCGCAAACTGATTAGTACGTCTTTTACTGTACATAATTTCCTCACCACTGATTTCAGACACATTTTCTTTTTTCTTCCATTTCTCCTTGTAGATACTGAAAACTGTTTTTCCTTTTGAACAATATCCAATTGACTTTTCCTTTGACACAACTTTTTAAAAAAATCCTTCCTGCTCTTACCAGGAGCACTCTTGTTTTTCTCCATCCTTTGTTGATTATGTAAATCTTGTCCTTCTTTCCTCTTCAAATGGTATGTCTTTTTATACAGCTTTCTTTTTCCATTTCTGGTCGGCATAGTGATTGATGTTTGTGATATAAATGACAAACTGTTTGGAAAAAAGTTAAAAAATATTAATGACCCCTACTACCATATAACATACAAATTATAACCACTGCTTCATTTTATAACTAGAATAAAGACAAAGAAACAGTCTCTGGACAGAGTAGGAAATCCTATAGTAAATATTGTTTCTAAATTTATGACACTCCATACCTGTGTCATCATTATACACATATTTTATGAATCTAATTTTTCAGGCATATAAATACTATACTAATTTTCAAGCATTGTAGGTGTTCCTAATGCTTTTAATTTTTTTAACTTTAATCTGTTATACACCTCATGAAAACTTTTATTCTCATTCTCAAAAAGGAGAAAACCGACGAATAGTACAACAATAATGTTTTCAATTTTCTTTTTTTAAACAAAAATAATTTTAATCATTTAATAATTCGTATTCTAAAAGCACTTGTAGCATCATTTCATCAGATACTTCATTAATATTATTTTCTTCTTCCAAATTCTCTTCTTCTTCCCCTTCCACCATTTCTAAGTATGCACTATCAAAACTGCGGTCCAAAAAGTCCACATTTTCTGTTCCATTTTCCTCTTCAAATATTCCTTCTAATAAATCTTCCATAAGTTCATTTGCAATTTCAAAATGGACATTTATATTTTCTGAATAATGTTCCATTTTAGTACTTCTTTTCTGTCTTCTGTGTCCTTTTAAGAAAATATAAAGACTAAATTATATCTTTTTCATGATTAGATAACCAAAAATTACCTTGACTAATCTTTAAACTTTATACATTTTCATACTTTTTAAGACATTAACTACATAGATTAAGATAGCACCTTCCTCTTTATTTTAGAAAGAAACTGACACTATGATCCTAGACATTAACACTATGCCTTTTAATTTTTTTAATTAAAATTGTGCTGTAAAAACACATTTTAGTGTGAAATTTGTTTTCAGGATTTGTGTGCTGTAGAACTATTTATACACTTTCTAATTTATTTGTAGGGATCTATTTTCTGAGTTCACCACTACAAACTGTGATTCAAACTGTATGCAAACTGAAGGGTTGACTCACAATATACCAATTAAAACATTCACTAAACAGATTGCTACTTCCCACAGAGGCAGTTGCTTTTACCTTTAAACAGCATACTCAACATGTAAATTTCATCTAATGTACAACATTTCATCTTAACCATATGAAACCACATTCAGCCACGACTCGTGGAGGGAGTTACGGTGGGGCAGGGAGATGGGGAGGGGGAGGTGTAGGGTGGAGGGACCTAAAAACCAGGATATAGACAATTTCAGGTAAATACATAATTTAATTATTGAAATTAATTTTGTAGTGCGCACTGCATCGCAAAATGCGATGCTGTGTACACTACAAAATTCATTTTATTAATTGAATTGTATACTTACCTGCAATTATCCATATGCCAGATTTTAGATCTCTCCACCCTACACCTCCCCCTCCCTGCCTCCCTGCCCCACCGTAAGTCCCTCCACAGCCTCCGACTGACCACATCATAATACACCTGTGCAAATGCATATAATAGGGTGCAAATAGATAGTACAGTCACAGAAATGCATCAGAAATGCCCATCACGCCAACAGCCATATCATAATACACCTCTATAAATCAAGAAAAATGACTGTACAAAAATGATACAGCATAAGTTAGAGAGATAATTATGACTTAGCAAGAATTAATCCATGTAAACAGCAAACTTTTACAGTCAAAGAATAGATGTACCCGAACTGCATAGAAAATAACACATGGACCCGGCCCATAAAAAGATAGTACCAACAAACAGTGGAACTGTATCTCAAAATACATATGTAAGTGCAAGCAGGTACAGACATGTTTAAAATAGAAAATAAAATCCTCCTGCAAAAGAGAAGCAGTGCAAATATTCAAAAAAAATCTTGCTTATTTTGGTAATCTGCACAAAAATATATTGTCATTTAAAAAATGTCAACTCACCTGTAAAAAAGAATTTGATCGTTGTATACTCTGTCACGTTGACTTCAGGTTGTTGCTTTTCAGCACCAAACACTCTTAAAAAAAAATAAACAACTGAATTTGAGTTAACATATTACAGACATATTTATTAGACAACATACACCCATTATGCCAAATATCATGCCTAACGGATACATTCCCTAATTTTCTATCCATTATATATCCTAAAGCCTAACTAAGTTTAATATTTCTTTATTAAACACATTCAATTACCAAATTTTTCACCCACATTTTTTAAAAATCAATCATCATTTACAGTATAATCTACCACACATTGCCAGGATACTACATGCAATATTTATGATATACACTGCTACACAACCTTACTTAGTATATTTGTTACCCAAATACATGTAGATTATGTGCCGGGTCTTTTCTAACAAAATGGCGGTCAACAATTCCTGATTTCCTCCGAATCGAATCTTTACAGACGTTAAACAGCAAATCACAATACCGCTCGCGCACAGCCGCATAAGTGACTAAAAAAGGTAAAGTGTCTACGCATTGAATGTGGAAAACCGACAAACAATCGTGTGTGATGAAAAGGAAACGTGGTTTGTAAATTAAATTTTAATGTTGGAAAGGGAGAGGAGACATGCAGATAGTTTCAGGGCTTTAAGTTATGTAATTTTGCCTATTCTTCAAAATTGCAAAAATTTACAGTTTGCGGAATTGTGATTTGCTGTTTAACGTCTGTCAACATTTGAATCGGAGGAAATCAGGAAGTGTTGACCGCCATTTTGTTAGTGCAAGTGAATATATTGTACAAAACAAAGGGTTAGAACATGGAAAGGGGAGAAGGTACAGATTGTCTAACCGGGTAGGTTTTCTCACGGGGTGCAGTATAGACCCTGAACGCGAAAACAACATTTTTTTTCTTTGAAAAAAGTTACACACATTTATAGATGCACAAGTTAAATAAACCTTAATTTACTCCTCTCAATATTGTTTACAAAACTTCAACTTACACTCCGGCTGACACCACAACAATATTCTCATACCTAAGTTTCATAAAAAATAAAAAGTATTCCACACTAAATGTAACTCTCTTTAAAAGTTTTCCGTTCCGTTACTACACTACACTCACCTAGCATCATCTCATTGCGTCACTTCTCCACTACTCATAAGTACACAGTGTCAAAAATATCAATACCGCACATAATCTACATGTACTTTCTGAACGTGTCTGTACTGCACCCTATGTTTTACTCTGCCAGTTTTTCTTGAAGTACTGCAACACCATGCTGTCATGATAGGCCAACAAAAAAAACAATCTACCTATGCCAGAGCACAAAAGTGCACCTCGATACACACCCAGCCTAACTTTAAGAAACTGCCTCTACTGACACCCGAAAACACCCGACAAACTTAAAGCCCTGAAACTATCTTCATGTCTCCGGTCCCTTTCCACCTTTAAATTTTATATTCAAACCACGTTTACTTTTCATCACACACGATTCTTTTTCGATTTTCCACATTCAACGCCTAGGCACTTTACCCTTTTTAGTCAGAAGCTGCACCTCCAACATGCCTCATCCTTGAACTAATTACTCTATCTTTCGCGCTTTTTCAATGATTAAATTCCACATATTTTTTTCACAAAAATACATACCACCGGCTCAGTAACTCTTAGTAACATGAAACCAAGTCGCTCCCTTTTACTTACTAATCCCTTAGAGACGGCAAAAAAATATATTTGTATAGATATCAGCGTACTGAAACATGGAATTAGTCGTTCACATCCAGGCACTACCAATTGCATGACTTATTTAACAGGAAGCGCTGTAATGTTGCATGTGTTTTCAAAGGTACAACGGTACCTCCTATAATGCCGAATTTTACGTTAACACTCAGCAGTGATTATTTATTTTCAAGCAATGTGAATTACTATGAGTTTTTAAACGACAAGCCTTCTCTGTAATAGTCACTCTGCCTATACCCCTCTGTAAAAATGTAGTTTATCCACCCCCGGCATGGGAACCTTGATGTTTCCATCTGGCCGCGAAATCCGGCCTTGAACTCAAAGTTCCATCCCAAGACTTGAACAACAGCCTTATTGTCACAAAATCAAGCTACCCGAGCATCTGTTCACAAACATATCTCATTCACTTGGCTATCACTCGCAGAAAACTGCATACCTTATTAAATAGTGACCTTCCTTTACAATTTCCTGAGGTGACTCTCATAATCTTTAACGCTCCTCCACTTCCCAGCTGGCCTATTTTTTTTGCAACTACTAACCAATGGTTTGATGATTTTTTTCCACCAAATTATTTAAAGGCATTCTGCTACTCTTCACTCCATATTCTCTGACCTATGTTTCTGAACTTCCTCATCTACTACCAGCAGCTACTACTTTTCTGTTTCTATTTTCTTTATTACAAAATGGAGGTCTGTCCTGTCTTCGCAAACGAGCTGGAACACTTAGAACTCTTTCGCCACAAGATGCTTGAGTACTATGGCATCCTACCACTCGCGACTTTGAGTGCATCATATGGATTATCATTTCGATTTTCCTATTTCACCTGTGTGCAACCTGTATTTCATTGCCTGAGCTGTGATTTCATGTGGGCCCTGGACTTATGTCTCTGCAACTCGGTATCTCCTGAAGTGAATTACAATCATCTCATGAATCCGTTAATTGATCACGAACAGCTTTGTTCCGACGGAGGGATTATGGCCTTTGCAGCGATAGATGGAGTTCTGGGTCATTGGAATATATTCGCAGCGGCACAAGATTTCTTGGCACACAGCTACATTGAAAATTCACCGAATTGTCCTCTGATGGTACTAGAGGCTCCGGTAATTAAAGAACATGTATGTTCATTTCCTCTTTTCAATTGGATGGCTGACTTGTTTTCGGACGATAACAATGACTTCCTTTTAGAAGCGGTTGCTACTTACTTTGCCTACTCAATGGAAGGATGACTGTTATGCAAGCCATTGACGTCTTGACTGTTTTCTCCCTCCCTATTTTTCTTATTATTTTTTTATTTTTATTTTTTATATAAACAGACCTATTGGCTTTACTAACAGTAGACATTGCAATTTTGTGTTGGTGAGATTTTTTTGTTTTATGTAGAGTTAAGTTTTTTTTCCTCACCTACTCGATTTTGCTCAAAACATTTCATGATGCTCTAATTTCAACAAATCACTAGCTTATGTTATCTTATCTCATTTGAAATAATCTCGAAGCAATGCTGGTTAAAATATGGTTAAATGTGCCCTGATAAATGTGTATAGTTACAATGACTTTTTATATAGTTTTTCGCCATTTTCCCTTTCTACTCCAATTTCCGCCTTACACACATATGTGCTGCTTTTGTTTTCTGCCTAGTGAAATATTTTTTATTCATAACTGAAAAGTATATGATTACACTGATATTACCCTTGCTTATCAACCTGTATGTCACATCCAGTACTGAAACTTTTCAAAAAATTATCTCAGTACAGTAGTTGTTCTGAACACTGATTTTCGAACGTCCCTGCAGATAACATACATGCACCTCCAGCCAAGTTCTCGCTTTTGGCGCGTTTTTTATTTCCTTACACAATACCATACAACAAGCTTGATAGTGCTTCGTATGCAGAGAACTAATTGTTAATGAGGTGATGTTTAACCACTTGCATTTTCATATATGATTACTGAACTTAAAATCAAAAGACACCTTCTTACATGCAATATAATTTAATATATTTTATTACGAGGCTGTACAATATGTTTTTTAAACGTTATTCATTTTGCTTCATACTACATTTCCATCATTTGTGTTGTATGGACTAGTAACTATGCCGATTACTTTCTTTATAATATCTTTACTCGTATTAGATAATAAACTTTGCTTCAAAGCACTGCATCAATGAATAAATATTTCAAATATATACGTTCCCTCTTTTAATCCATATTCACAACTGAAATTAATGTATACTAAAACTGTATTCATGTGTTTGACGTAATCTCAGCTGAACTCAGTTCATCTTTTCTTTTGTCAACCTGAATTATTCATAGTGCAACCCGCTGGCCTGCGATGGCCAGTCAAGCCTTTTTTTGCGGGTTGTGAACCATGGCATCAATCGTACCTGTTTTACTGTAACCAAGCACCGCCGCAGTTGCACTTAACTCAGACTGATAATCACTGCTCCCCCGCTTCTACAGAGCACACGCTATGTCGTATTTCACTACTTATCACCCTTTCATCTCCGCTATAACAAACACTTCTTTCCCAGCCATCAGATAACAAAGTGAAAAACGAAAATAGCCAAGAAGTGAAATACGAGAAACCCTCTGCTCTGTGGACCCGACCGAGCGGTAATTCTGAAACTCGACATACACTGACTAACGCTTCCAAAAACCATCTCAATTATATAAATAGTATTTTCGAAACCTGCCAAGTACTCTGATGCGACTATCTGTGTCTGCCTGCAGAACAAACTTCCTCAGCCCAGACTGAACGCAGACACAGACAGACACACACACACTTAGATAACACAGAGCAACGAATACTGAAAGCAGGAGGGAGATAAAAATAGATACACACGGCGAAACACAGAAACCTCTATGTATATTCGGTCTTCTACATCAATTTATGAAGGCATATACTCCAGGAACCTGTGTACAACCTCATGGCCACAACTTTTCATTTGATTGTACTGGGACACCTCTCCTTCTCACCCCACCCCCACCAGTGCATCCCTCGGCCACAAACCACACTGTAATTTTTTCCTCAAACTTAAAGTTTATAATACCTAAAGCATTCGCACTTTTTGTCGACGATATGACATATAATCTACCATTTCTCTCTCTACCTGCATTATCTCTGTTTCTGCTAATTCCTTTTTTTTGATCTGTAACCAACTTTACAGATTATGTGAAAACGCACCCAAATCTCAATTAATTTCTGTCTATTTTATCATATTTTATATTTCATTTATTCAGTATACCATAAATACATCCAAAACTATAATTCACACTTGAAACAAAGTGAAGAAACTCCGCACAACCCCTATTAACTTCACACAACTTCAGCCCCCTCCCCCCCTCCCGTCTGCTGTGGAAGCCCAAGATAACATACTTCCCAGATACACACAGAGCCGCACCTGAACGTTTCACATCTCTATAAAGAACCATTTGAATGTTAATTAGGCCTTGCACTTGTTTTACCCATTCTAACAGCCCCTCCAGTTTCACTCTTCCTACTTATTAAACGTTCATGTCCCCCTAGCAAAAAACATTTTTTTTCCTCCCCCCCACCCAAATTTTGTTGCAGATCCGTCTCTAACTGACATTTAATTAAAAGACCTAACAGTAGTGGATAGCATAAAAACATGACTGAAGTCCACTGACCTTAATCAAATTTATTATTCGTAATTTAAAACTAATAATTACAAAGAAACAATGTTTAAAAAGACTGATGTAATGAAATGGAACAGTAGTTCAAAACATATAAAACCGTACCAAAGTCAAAAGTTTGGTTGCTTAGAGACTGTAAGTCAAATAATCAAATATAGTGATCAAACCACATTTAACGGTACATCATAAAAGAAACAGTTAGACACTCACCTTTACCAATGCTTTATAAGATGTAGAACAATGATAGTAGCAAAACGATAGCCGTTTGACGAAGCTCTCAATAATACTTCTATCACTGCAACCAAAGAATAATGGCATAGATTTTCTGTCAATACACACTCATATATGTCTCTTCAACCATTCATATTTGTTCCCGCACAATTTCATAATCAAATTAACATTTCAGTTGGTTATCCCTTTCAATTTTTTCAAAGTCACATATAGGTCACCCTTCACCCGCTGCCATCTCTGGCTGTTACCATAGTAACAGCTCATTCTGCACCTGGCTGAAGGCACAGGTCAAAAGTTCATATCTCAATGTTCTAAATCAAAGCAAAAAGGCTAATTTCCCTCCAAACACACCTGCCTATCCACTGTTTTTTTACATTTCTTTTTTTTCCACGACCAATAGAAGATTTGGCTTTAATAAAACAGTAACATGCAACGTAGTCTTGAATCTTGACGTATAACAATCAACCAATCACGTTCAGTTTTTCATCAACACCAAACCTCACACACTTTTTTATCGTGACTTTCACCATCTACTTGCTATTCCACTTCCAGAACCCATCGGAGTACTACTGCATCTGCCTTGAAAATGAAGGTTTGGCTTGTAGGACACAGTTATATTCACTGGAGTGAAAAATATGCTGCAAACAGACGAATTTCTAACCTTGACTTACCAAATGTGCAAATTACGTGGATTGGCCAAGGAGGATTAAGATGTCACCAATTGATACCATTGGTGAAAACTTTTATGCATCTCCCTGAACCTAACCTGATAATTGTGCACTCTGGTGGGAATGATCTAGGCACATTAACAGGGGTAGGTCTGGAAATGCTTCTAAAAGACACCTTTCGTCAATTGATGTCACTTTTTCCTCGAACTGTCTTGGTGTATTCAAATATATGCCAAAGACAAAAATGGAATTGGTCCAATCAACGTTGTCCACAGATTGAGAAAGCAAGGAAACATGTAAATAAATCTGTTTCTGCTTTCCTCAGAGAATATAACATGGGTTCTATATACAACAACAACTTGCGTTTCAACATGGAAGGCATCTATCGGAGAGATGGTGTTCATTTCACGGATGAGGGAAATAGAATTTTCCTCTGTAACATGAGACTCTTCATCGGAACTTACTTATAAGTGCAGAAAAAATTCAATTAACACAAGGGCTCTTTTAAGAGCCACCTTAGATCTAAACACTCAAACTTGTAATTTATCTCCATCTTTCTTTATGTTTTATGTTCGCCGTGCGCGACCGGGTGCGCGCACCACGTAACTTTTTTTGCAAAAAAAAAGCTACTTTTAGACTTTCGGCATCCTTAATAAACCCCTCAAGAAACCTACGAAATCAAACAGTCTCCACCCTGCTCCCTTTCCATTCTCTCCACTATAGTTTTTCACAGTCTTGTAAATAGGGGTACGCGACTGAGTGCGCGCACCACGCAACTTTTTTCACAAAATTTTTTTTTCTTTTCGCGTTCAGGGTCCATACTGCACCCCCTGAGAAAACCTACCCGGCCACACAATCTCTACCTTCTCCCCTTTCCATGTTCTAACCCTTTGTTCTGTAATATATATTCACTAGCACTAACAAAATGGCGGACAACACTTCCTGATTTCCTCCGAATCGAATGTTGACAGACGTTAAACAGCAAAGCAGAATGCCGCTCGCGCACACCCACATAGGTGCGCGCTTACAGCTATATAACTGATTTCAACTTTAATTTTCTCAGCAACTACTGAACAGATTTACACCATTTAAACAAACCGTGATCTGCGACCCACACTCTACCTTTCTACCAAATGTATTATAAATCCATTCAGCCGTTCGAGCTGTAGCCGTGTCTAAACGTCCTATGGAAAATAATATGGGAAAAACACGTTTTGGGACCCCCCTTTTATCTCAGCCCCCACTTGAGGAATCCCCCCAAACCTTTCACAGAAGGATCGCAGCGGACCGAGCCATCTTCTTAGACAAATTCGTAAACATTCGTCCACCACGACCAAAGTTATTCCCAATACAATGTTGCGGATTTCCTATGGAAACTAGGTCCTAAATACGCAACTTTTTTCACAAAAAAAAAGATTTTCTTTTCGCGTTCAGGGTCCATACTGCACCCCCTGAGAAAACCTACCCGGCCAGACAATCTCTACCTTCCCCCCTTTCCATGTTCTAACCCTTTGTTCTGTACAATATATTCACTCGCACTAACAAAATGGCGGACAACACTTCCTGATTTCCTCCGAATCGAATGTTGACAGACGTTAAATAGCAAATCACAATGCCGCTCGCGCACACCCGCATAGGTGCGCGCACCCGTGCGTGCTTACAGATATATAACTGATTTCAACTTTAATTTTCTCAGCAACTACTGAACAGATTTACACCATTTAAACAAAAGTGTGATCTGCGACCCACACTCTCCCTTTCTACCAAATTTCTTATAAATCCATTCAGCCGTTCGAGCTGTAGCCGTGTCTAAACGTCCTATGGAAAAAACCATGGGAAAAACACGTTTTGGGACCCCCCTTTTATCTCAGCCCCCACTTGACGAATCCCCCTAAAACTTTCACAGAATGACCGCAGCGGACCGAGCCATCTTCTTTGAAAAATTCGCAAACATTCGTCCACCAGGGCCAAAGTTATTCCCAATAGAATGTTGCGGATTTCCTATGGAAACTAGGTCCTAACTATAACTACCTACTGGCGACCGCCAGTAGGTAATATCGGCAAGCACCCTTCAAAGTAAGGAAAACGTAATGAAATAAATAATTAACTAATCACTCTACTACTTCTATCTCTTTACGTGTACTCAATAAAAGAAAATACTACTACATTGATAAAGTGTCAAGCCACCAAAAAACAACTCAGGTCATAAACCAGAAAAAAATCATTAAAAAAGTAAGTAACTCTAAAATAATATAAAACAAAAACTCACCCTAAAACAGAAAAAAATAAATCCTAATGACCTTAACCTCTACAAACTACCAACAAATAACATTTGAAATGAAACTGATGCTCTAATTTTATACCAACAGAAAATAAAGCACCTGCTCCACATTACAATACCCCCAACGGAAACGCTGCAGAGAAAGTGTGAATCGTCTAAGAAGAAAACTCATGTAAGTATGGATAAGAAAACTACTTGAATTGATAACAAACATATAGAAATTTCTAAATCGTAATTCTTTATACATATATTTTCAGATATAATGAGAGAAAGAGCAAAATATATTACATCACAGAAAGAAAAAGAATTATTGGGGCACATAGGTTACAGCTACAACCCAGAAAGTACATTGATGGAAACTGTGAGTTGGAAATTAACTAAATATTACTATAATGCATGCTATGAGAGGGCCACTACAAAAGATGATATTGTAAATAATGGAAGGGAACAGAACCACCCCCCAAAATGGGATAGAAATAGAAGGAAGGGAGGGATTGCAGGATATAAGAGAGGCAAGCACTAACTCCCAGGAGCCTACAACAAAAATCCTAAAAGATATACTCCCTAAAGTCCGAAAACGCATCACAAGCCAACTACCTTCTATATCCATTCAAAAATGTGTAATTGAACAAACTAAAAAACAACCATTGATTCTCCTCTTGCCCCTAGAAGATACCTAGATATAGAAATACATGAACACTTAAAAATGACACATAACGAAGAACTCTTCACGTTATATGACAGCCTAAACAATGATAAACAAATCCTAAAGTTTTATACCGCAGATAACTTACTAAAATTAAGCAATTGTCAAACCTGTATGATGGGTGGGACCGGCAAAATGTGCCCTAAACCACTCAAGCAGATGTCCCTTTTATGTATGCCCAGCTACCAAATAAACAAACTAGCACTTGCTACGAACTCTTAAACCAAATTAAACATAAAACAACTACTACCCACAAAAATACTCAT
Organism: Lissotriton helveticus; assembly: GCF_964261635.1. Taxonomy (NCBI): domain Eukaryota; kingdom Metazoa; phylum Chordata; class Amphibia; order Caudata; family Salamandridae; genus Lissotriton; species Lissotriton helveticus. The sequence goes on from NC_136067.1 coordinate 916,722,651, forward strand.
AGAGTTTGAGCAAACCATTTGAAAAGTTTAGCCACATACAGCCATACAATACTGTTACTACGATTTCAATCAAAGCATATGGTGACATCTCCAACAATGTGCACTAACTGTGGAGTATGCTACAGTCCATTTACACTTTAAATACAAATAATGATATCAACAGCTTATGCGTGGACATCTTAAGGATTTGGGGGACCCTGGACCAAAGGTATTTTTGGGGTCCCTCTTCCAAACAGCTTTAAATTCATGATCCATATTTAGCTCTTGCATGCCCTCTTTGGCCAGGTCACTGACAGTGCACAGACACACTTGTCTAAATTCTAGATGTGTTTACATCTAATATCAGGGATAGTGATTTGTGTTTTCAATAATGTAACACAGCAGGAGTTAAATATTATTATTGTAAATAATCTCTCTGACAGTCTCCCATTTATCATATGTGATGTCCTGTTTTGAATTAAATGAAACTTTTGTTTAGGGATGTTACATGAAACATAAACACAACATTTCTCTGCAAAATATCTTTTATGCACTCACACATCACCCACATTAAAAATAAATTGAAGGAAAACTGTATTTAAAACAATCTGTCATTCTGAGAAGACCCTCTGCAGATCAGAAATGGCCCTAAGGGGGCCCCTGAACAAGCTATATGGCCCAGATCCTACTCTGCTCATGCCTTAAAACGTCTCTGAACTTATGGGTATTAGGAGTGGGGCAGTGGGACTGCATCTTCCACCAGGGATCCAGGATCCCACTGTGGTCGTGCAAAGGTCAGATGCAGGAACATGCTGGTGGTACTTCAGGGGCACCACTGAGCTTATTTCAAGTTGCCTTGCCACCGCACTTTTCATAGCGATAAGCCTGCCACAAAAAGCATGGCAGAGAGGCAATTAAACGGGTCCTAAAAGGCCCCCTGCTGCCTCTGAGGGTGCATGTGGAGGGGGGCACATCCTGTGCCATCTGGAATTTCACCCCCTTTCCTGCATGGCGTGGCATGCACAACATCGTGCTCTGCGCTTTCACAGTGGTAGTCTGAATGTTAGGCATTCCTATGAGCCTAACAGACCACCACTGGAGACAGACGCAGCACCGCCTGGCCAACTTTGATTACAATTGTAATCTGGCAGGCAGGCGAACCACAGCTTTGGCAGTCCTCCAGCTGATGGTGGAGAGGACTGCCAAGCTTGTAATGAGGCTCTAAATTTTGCTGGGGTTGATCCCCAGCCCCTCTGCTTGCAGATGGCCCAAAGCAATAAAGAAGCTTCAGGATCCCCATTGGGGAATTAGATAACAAAAATGTATCGTCCACAAACAGCAGGGCCAGAGTCCTAACTCATGAAAGACTTGGGACATCACCCTCACATTTTTCAATCTGGGATACCAGGTCATTGATGTACAGAAGAAAGAGGCTTGTGGCCAATGCACACCCCTGTCTCACTCCCCAATTTACTGGAATGAGATTAGTCAATGCACCCTGTGGCCCACATCTAACTTGGGTGTCATTGCTGAAATTTATTTTGACAATAGTTTGTAAAAGGTAGTTGGGAACCACCAGCTCTGCCAACCCACCCCCACAGGGTGTTTCTAGGGACAAGATCAAAAGCAGACCGGGGGTCACCAAAGATTACACAGAGTCTGTCACCCGCTAGTTTTATAAATTTCCAAAATAGTGATTGCATGTGGAAGCCCTAGTTAATTGTTCCAAGTACCATCTCTAAACCTGGCCTGCAGCCGGGTTAGAACATCTGAGTCAGACATCCATTCACTCAGCCTATTCAAGATGATCCAACGAAAACACTTTTGCAAGCTGTTAAAAAGGCTGATTGGTCTGTACTTGGATGGTAGGGATCTGGAGCTCCTTTACAAAATTTAGACAATTTCTGCCCCTGCCCAAGTGGAAGGGGTAGGAGCACCATTCAATATAGAGCTAAAGAGTAGTAGGAGATAAGGGCAATATATATCCCTACATAACTTGAAAAAATCACCATGCACCTTGTCCAACCCAGGGGCTTTATTTGGTATAATCTAATCTAATGCTTTGGAAATCTCAGAACTTGAAATCTGGTGGTCCCAAGTTAATGCTAGCTTAATAAGAAATTCAACTAGGAGGGCACCAAGAGATTTATTACCCAATACCAGGGGAGCCTGACTGGAAGGTACTACTTGGATCGGGTCCTGGTCCTCAATTCCCGAGTATAGCTGAGAGAAGTGCAAAGCCTAGGCAGTGGCAGAGATGCTACTGTCCAATGAAGCCTGAGGGCCAAAATTGCCATCAGCAGCAATCCGCCAAAAGGAACGGTAATCCTTGTTTTTGACGACATTCCCCATTGAGCTACATCTGGAACATTCCTAGGTTTTCTTGGCACTAGAAATAGTAGCTTTATAAAATGATCCAGCCTCCGGAAAGGCATTGCTAGAGTCAGATCGAATGGATCAGAAGAGGGCACATCTGGCCACTCAAAATGCTTTTGAATACCAAGAAGCAACTGGGCGGTGAGTTTCCCATACCAAGAAGCGTCTGGCTGGTGAGTTTCCCATCCCATTTCATGTGGCGCAAGGCTGTGCGCTAGGCAATGTGCACCGTCCGGGTGATGGGGGGGAGGACCTGCGGTCTTCCTACCCTCCCACGCCCCCAATACCCTCCACCCTACATTTCTGAAGATGAAGCATCTGTTGCCCTGAAAGGAAAAACAACTTAAAATAACAACACTCCAAAGAGTCTGAGTGCTAAGCTAAAACGGTTAGCAGAATATGGACGTGGCAGAGATGGACCCCCCTCCATGGAGTCAGATAAGAAATTTGTGAACAGCTGCAATGACACTTAGAACAAGTAAGCAATAGAGAAGTACAAATAAGTCCAGGAGCTGAGATAAGAAACAGTTTGCAGAACGTGGCTGCAATGAAGGTGGACCGCTCCGGCTGTATGGATATGGCAACGATCTTGTGTACAGGAGCATGTGGGAGTCAGGGTAAGGGACCGCTGCCCTAGGCCTGAGTTCAAGTTCCCTCGTCTTCTCCGGTTCCACGAAGCGCGGGGCTCCTTGACAGGTCAGAGTCAGATATGGCAGGGCGCAGGGCCTCGGAGGGATCTGGGATACGGCTCAAGTCGATCAGGGAGATAGCCGTGGCTGGGAGTGACAGACCTCTGAGTTGAAGCGTGGGAGGGAGGTAGCTGGGACATTGCACCCGATGAGTAGGATGCGTCCCCAAGACAGTCGCCTTTCTTGCGAGACCTAGTCCAGCGTCTCTGGGAATTAGGCAAGGTTGGGTGGGGCTGCGTGGGACCTTGCTGGGTAGGGGAGGAAACTGGTCAGTTCAGGAGGGGTAGTTTTTCCGTGAGCCAGGTCCATGCCATCTGGGGACTATCGAAGAAGAATGTCTTGACTTGAAAAACAACTCTGAGCTGGGCCGGAAAGAGGAGATCGTAGTGGAGACCCAGGGTATGGAGCTTCTGCTTGACATCATCGTACGTTCAATGCTGGGCCTGCATCTCCCTGGTGTAATCCGGGAAGACCATGATCGTGTTGTTCTGGAACAGCAGTGAACCCTGCGCCCTAGCCACCCTGAGGATGGCATCTCTGTCCCGGAAGTTGAGGACCCTCAGGATGATAGGCCGGACTGGAGCCCCAGGTGGGGGTTGGGGGACCAGGGAGCAATGGGCACGCTCAATCGCAAACCAGGGTGAGAGGGATTCTTTGGGCATCCAGGATCACACCCACGTCTCCACAAACGTGTCCACATGGCCCAGTTCAACCCCTTCAGGAAATCCTATGAGGCGTAGATTGTTTCTCCTTGACCTGTATTCAGCATCTTTGGTCAGTGGGTGGAGTTCCGAGGTCTGGGTCTGGAGGCGAGCCACCTGGGTCTTAAGTTGGCCAATGTCATCCTCAGCCATGGAGAAATTGGATTCCAGCTCCATAATTCGCGCCGTGGCATTGCGCAGATCTTGGCAAAAAAGGGCCACATCCTCCCTCACCTCGCCAATCTTGTTTTCGACTAAGACCTGTTAAGTGCCTATCGCCTGAAGGATGGTGGAAAGATCTCCGACGGGGACAGGCATTGCTAGACTCCCCTCCACCAGGATCCCGATCTGACTTGGTGTATTAAACCATCTTGGTTTGGGTTGGAGGGTTCGGGTTCTGCAGGGTGCGAGTCCTGCCCATCGCCACCAACGGTGACGTCCGGCCACCGCACGGGCAAGGGGGTACTCAGCGATCCCAGGGAGGAGGGGGGCCGGGACACCCAGACCATCGATACTCTGTCCGGGCGCTCAGGTCCACCCCCTCAGGCCCGCTGTGAAGAACCAGCACGGATCCAGTGGGGAGCAATCGAGTGGGGACGGGCCAGGCTGGATGAGCAGCGTCAGCGATGGGTCAACAGCACGCTCCGATCCCACCCGTCCCCGGGCTGGCAGTCACAGGGAGGCATCCCCTGAGGAGAAGCTTGGGGTATGGGAGAGGACGTTGAAGACAGCGAAGGAGGAAGGGGGTCGGGAGTACAGATATTACCTCTCTGCACCGCCACCCGACCCCAGACCCCACTCACCGGTATGCTGATGATGAAGGCCGCAGAAGAGTCCCGGACGCCTCCAAGGCCGGCCACCCTAGCGGCAACGGTGAGGCTGCTGCTCCCACACCGATCCAAGATGGCTGACAGGCTCGTGCCTAGGACTACCCAGGCATCGGGGGAAAGGCCACACCAGGGGCCGCACTGATGAGGTCCCGCAGCTCCCGGAGCGACACCAGGCAGGCAAGTCCAGAGGGCAGCAGTGGTGGGGGCATGAGGAATAGGTCCAGGAGTGCTCCCCTCTCACTCGCCCACCAGATGAGGCAACCGGGCGCCAAGTAGGGGAAAGGTACATGAAAGGCCGGAAGAGGGCCCCGCTACCTGCGCCGCCGCCCGACAGTGACGGCCGAGGTCAGGTGGTGGTTTCCAGGTGTTGCTTCAGATTAGATCCCAGGGGGCAGCAAGCCGGGCCAGGAGGCCGAGTAAAGACCCTGGTCCAACCGGGTCACGTCCACCGCATTCCTCCTGGCTCTGCCTATTTGCACCTCTCGGGGCGTCCAGCACTGGTGCGGCCAGGAGGGTTCCCGGCACCGAGGGCCAGCCAAAAAGCAGTCTCTGGTGGTGGGGGTTAGCAGATGGGCCCCAGGCACCACCGCCACCCCGACACAGCCGGGGGAGCAGGGCCATCCGTGAAAAGCGTCTGGCTCAGGAACAGAGCGCCGGCGGGCCACCATTTTGAGAACCTGAGGCCTCCGGAGGACGGGAAGCACCTCTCGGAGAGTGGAGCTCCGATCCTCTGGCAAACAGGATCGGAGACGAGCTGTAAATGCTGGGAAGCTCAGCGGGTAGGCAAAGGAGGTAGTTGGCAGCTGCTAACGGATGGATGTCAGGCGGATGACGGATGGGGTTCAGAGCACTCTTAGAGTGCAACCGCCATCTTGACGCCTCAGGCTACGCCCCAAACATACAACTTTAAAAAACCAGACAATTTGATAAACAACATAAAAACAGTGATGAAGAGACACATGCATGACAATCACATTCGCCATTGATCCAAACTAAGGATGAACATTTCCTCCAATGTAAGGGGACAGGCATGGGCGCAGCCTGTGGCCCTAGTTTGGCCTGCCTTTATGTTGGGGATTATGAAAATAGGAACATTTGGTATGACATTGCTTTGTTTTTAGAAAACATTGCTAGATCATACCATTTAATTAATGATATTTTGTTTATTTGGGATGGCCCCGTTGAACAACTGGAAGTGTTTTTAGTATGGTTGAATTTGGGGGATCCCAATCTTTAATTTACTTCACATCAGAGTAACAGTAGGGTCAATTTTCTTGATATCTCGATCAATAGTGTTTTAGGTAATTGAGAGGTAGAACTCTTTACTAAACCCACTGACAAAAATACCCTTTTACATTATTCAAACTTACCATCCTTAGGCTCAGAAAGATAGCATTCCCTTCGGGCAATTTTTACGGCTATGGAGTAATTGTTCGCCCTTAAATGACTTTTACAAACATTCAGAAATCCTTAAGAAGAAGCTTAAAAATTGAGACTGTCCCTGAAAACTGATTAAATATGCTTTTAAAAGTGCCCATTTCCACAACTGGGAAAGCATGTTTAACAAGACTAAAAAGAATAGTGTTCGTAAGTCAATTCTCAAATATGAGTAACCAAATAAAAAATATTGTTAATACAATTTGGAAGATATTGAATGACAATGAAAACATCAAAATACTACTGGTGGGGTTTTTAGAAATCAGAAAAGGTAGGCGCACTGCCTGAAGTGAACGTTAAGATATGTAGACACTAGTGGTAGGGATGTGATGCGGAGGACACGACCCTGAGACAATTCTGTCCCGGTCGGTGCCTCTTTATGAATCAGTTACGTAATGTTGCTGGATATCACCGTATTCGGAAAACGGCGACCGGGAAACTTAGGAGGAGGGATTACATGTTCACGACTATCCGGCATCAGGTAGCATTCACCAGACCCGGAAATTGACACAGCTGCCCCTCCCGGTCCAAGGCTTGGTACACACTCATATCAAGCATCAATATATATTAAAATACGTCCTTTCAAGTGATTGCTTGACAGCAACGGAAGACGTGACACTACTGTGATTAAACTCGGATTTCTCACAACCACAGAGGGAGCCACCACACCTGGGACCCTTTTTGACTAATACGAGTCTTCCTTTCAAATATTCATCGCCTTACCAGCATTTCTATATAACGGATAAAGATATCCAGCAACATTACGTAACTGATTCATAAAGAGGCACCGACCGGGACAGAATTGTCTCAGGGTCGTGTCCTAAGCCCTGAGGAGTCGCAGTGATCTGTTCCCACGCGACGAAACATGTGTCGGCTGGCTCACGGAACCAATAAATCTGCATCAAATTCCCTAATATATGGTTTTGAATTGTAGTTGTCGTGATTTAGCTCTAGATTGTGAACATTATTGTGTTTGAACTACATTATTTGTATACTTGATTTTGTGTGTGCGAAGGCTTTGCAGGTGTATTAATGAAAACATCAAATTGGTAAAACTTTTGTTTGCTATTAGATGTAACAATAATTTATATAACTCACAGGTACATACATATAGGGAACAAAAACGTTCCCAACGAAATACCATCCAGATAACTAGGGCAATTGGAAATTGCAGGTGTGGAAATTGCACCATATGTGTCCACTATATAGTGTGTAAAATGATTGAACACAATGGATGCAAAATAACATCTGAATAACTGCAAGAGTAGTAATGTGATACACATAATTGAGCGCCCTTGTGGTTTGGGATATATAGGTGAAGCCGGTAAAAAATTAAGCTTGAGGATGCTGGAACATAAACTAGCATTCATAATTAGTAAAGTCTATGCCCCACTTGTTGAACATTATTTCATGGTACATCATGCTCATCCGGACTTTCGCTGGTTCATTCTTCGGAAAATCAAAGTAGGAAAGGAGGTAATCTGGAACAGAAGCATAAAAATAGAGAACAATGGTATATATCTAAGTTCAATACAGTGAGGAAAGGTTTAAAATCTAAACAAAAAAACGATATTAGAATCAGTTCAGTTCAAGTCAGATTTTTAAAAAGCACACTGTTACTGTGAATGGATGCAAGCATGCAGAGAGATTTTGTGTTTCCTATAATAACCGAAAGGGTGAAAAGAACATGTTGTGATAAATATTTCCTTTGGGCTTATCATTGTCAACTAGCAACATTGAGCAAAAGAAGGAAAAGACAGGAAGTTATTGCAGTAGAGCGGCTACATCCTTTCTTTAATACGGTAACTAGGTGTGTCACAGGTGGGTCGCTTGTAAAAAAGAAATTAGAGATCTGTTTTTGTACAGGGATTCCTGGCTCACATGCATTATAAATAAGTAACAACAGTTTACATTCACAAAGCAGCACATAACTAAGGCCTTATGAAAATTATGTTGAACGGGTGGCAAAGAAGTTCAGACACTTCTTTCACTCCATCCGCGTCACGACCAGTTCTGACGATAACCTCGCAATCGCCGAACACCTTCACTTCCAGATCCACACCGACCCCAAGACCACACTCAGAGGCACACTCCTCTACAGGCCACCAGGACCTCGCTCACAATTCTGTGAAGACATCACTGACTTCATCACCCCACACGCCCTCCCCTCCGAGGACTACATTCTACTGGGAGACTTCAACTTTCACCTGGAAAAGAGCAGCGACAGCAACACCACCACCCTTCTGGACAATCTCGCCAACCTTGGACGCAAACAACTTGTTAACACCCCCACACACTATGCAGGACACACACTCGACCCTATCTTCACCTCCAGCAAGCACATCTCCTTCAGTCACTCCACAGCTCTCCATTGGACGGACCACAGCTGCGTTCACTTTGTCTACAAAAAGACCGCAACCCACAACCACCCTCAACCTACTCTGCGAAGAAACTGGAACAAAATCACCATCGATCAGATCTCCACATCGCTTCTTCAAAACCCCCCTGCCTACTCATCGAACCCTAACCAAGCAGCCATTAACCTCACGCAATGGCTGACCAACAGCGCCGACAACCTAGCACCTTTGAAAAAACGCCAAACCAAACTAGGCAGCAAATACGCCCCCTGGTTCAACGATGAGCTCAAGAAATCCAAGAAACTCTGTCGCTCCCTCGAGAAGGCCTGGAAATAAAACCCAAACACCAGCACCAAGGACGCCTTCAAAAACGCCACCCGCATCCACCACCAACTGATCCGTACAGCCAAGAAAGCCGCATTCAAAGACAGACTAGACAACAACGCCCACAACACCAAGGAATTATTCAACATCGTCAAAGAGTTCACCAACCCCAATGCCAACTCCAACGACATCACTCCCTCTCAAACCCTTTGCGACTCCTTAGCTTCGTTCTTCCACGACAAAATCGCCGATATCCACAACAGCTTCGACAACCAACCCGGAGACCAACCCACCCAACCTTCTGCCGAACCGTCACCCCCCCCGAACATCCTCAATGACTGGAACCCAATCTCCACTGAGGACACCATCCGCCTGATGAACTCCATCCACTCAGGATCCCCCACTGACCCATGCTCTCACCACATCTTCAACAAGAAGGACTCCATCATAGCACCACACCTCCGAGACGTCATCAACTGCTCCCTCAACTCCGCCACCTTCCCGGAAAGTTGGAAACACGCCGAACTCAGCGCCCTTCTGAAAAAACCCACAGCTGACCCCACCCAACTCAAAAACTACCGCCCCATCTCGCTCCTTCCATTCCCGGCCAAAGTCATCGAGAAAGCAGTCAACAACCAGCTCGCCACCTTCCTCGAAACCAACAAAGCCCTCGACTCCTCACAATCCGGCTTCCGAGCCAAACACAGCACTGAGACCGCACTCATCGCAACATCGGACGACATTCGAACTCTACTGGACAATGGAGACACAGTCGCCCTCATCCTCCTCGACCTCTCCGCAGCCTTTGACACAGTATGTCATAGCACCCTGCTACAACGCCTCAGAAACATTGGATTCGAAGGAAAAGCACTGGAATGGATCACCTCGTTCCTTGCCGGAAGAACTCAGAGAGTCCGCCTCCCACCGTTCAAATCAGAGGCCTCTGAAGTCATCTGCGGCGTACCACAAGGATCTTCACTCAGCCCCACCCTCTTCAACGTAGACATGAGCCCCCTCGCGACCATCGCACGACAACACAACCTCAACATCATCTCCTACGCTGACGACACGCAACTAATTCTCTCACTCACCAAAGACCCCATCACCGCCAAAACCAACTTACATCAAGGAATGAAAGAAGTAGCAGAGTGGATGAAGCTCAGCCGTCTGAAACTGAACTCAGACAAAACAGAAGTCCTTATCTTGGGAACCACCCCCTCCGCCTGGGACGACTCCTGGTGGCCAACGGCCCTTGGAAAAGCACCGATCCCGACGGACCACGCACGGAACCTGGGCGTCATCCTGGACTCCTCACTCTCGATGACCAGACAAGTCAACGCCGTTTCATCTTCTTGTTTCAACATTCTTCGCATGCTCAAAAAAACATTTAGCTGGATCCCCACCGAAACCAGAAAAACGGTCACCCACGCACTGGTTACAAGCCGCCTGGACTACGGAAACACCCTATACGCCGGTACCACCGCAAAACTTCAGAAAAAACTCCAACGCATCCAGAACGCATCAGCTAGACTCATACTAGACATCCCGCGTAAAGACCACATCTCCGATCACCTGAAAGACCTCCACTGGCTCCTGTCAATAAGAGGATAATATTCCACCTCCTCACCCACGCACACAAAGCACTTTACGAACTTGGACCCGAATGCCTCAACACGCGAGTTTCCTTCTACACCCCCTCCCGCCAGCTTCGCTCTTCCAACCAAGCCCTTGCTGCTGTTCCACGCATCAACAAAACCACCATGGGAGGTAGATCCTTCTCCTATCTGGCCGCCAAAACCTGGAATTCACTTCCCATCCACCTCCGACTCACTCAAAACCACCTAGCATTCAGAAAGCAACTTAAAACCTGGATATTCGACAAATAACTCCCCACCCTTCCTCAAGCGCCTTGAGACCCTCTGGGTATGTAGCGCGCTATATAAATTATCTGACTTGACTTGACTTGACTATTCTCTACCTCTTTTCTAATTTTTGTTTCACTTGCAACATGTATTTTGCATAGTCAGTGTTGTGTTTTTCCCTCAGTGGCTAGAGCTCTGCTGGGAAGTCTTCGATTGTCATCAATTACTCATCAAACTCTCATGATCCATTTACAATTAAAAAATCTTAAGTTTCTTCAATTATGTGATGCTCACCCCATTCCATCCAGGTGTTCTTTTAAGCCTTAATGTGACCACTTTTAGTAATGATAGAATGTATTTTTGTAATCCCATATATTGGCTCAAACAATGCATGCTAACTATCAGATTACCTACTAATATTTTGATGCAACAGTTTTAAGAGTTTGCATCATCATTTGTGCTGCAATTTAGAGACAAAACGCAATAGAAATAACACTTTAAGTATGATTTAGAACAATACAAGACATCAAAAATGGCTGATATTGAAGTTCAGTAACAACTTGTAATGGTGGTTTTGGAAACATCGGTCTCGATAGGCAATTGCTTGTCCTATGCCTAAAAGCTTGCTGGTGAAGACAATTATAGAGCAGTGTTTGTGATTGACAAGGCGTGTGGATCGTAACCTAGGTATTTCGGTAGTTGTGCTTCTTTCACGGTTTTTTAAGGGGCTGATGTAGTAAGCTAATTTTGTAGATGGGGAGCGCGTTCAATCATGTTGGATGTTGAAGGTTCCATTACTGGCTGCTTGAGAGACATGTAATGGCAGACTCTCAAAAGGTGGGTACAGACAGATGTTTCAGCATTCATCCAAAGTAGACTACCACAAATTAACATTGATGCAGGTGTGGTTTTATTTTAAGTGGATTTGCTTTCTTATCTCCGAGTTCAAAAGACCGTATAATGTATTATACGTAGCCGGCTACCAGCTGTTATTCTCCTCATTTTTTATAATTATTGTTTTGTACATATTTATTATATTTCACAATTTTATCTATTTGTTGTACTTTTATGTTTTAAATTACAAATAAAGTCCAATTGATTTCATGTAATCTGCCCATGGGCAATTGCATCTGGAGTAGATAGGGTCAACAACCAGCCCCAATCACAACAGTCCTGCTTGCCATTAGTGCATTATATGTAGAAAATTGTGCTCACATGTATTTTTTAGAATTTCTTAAAAGTTGGAAAACTGCAAAAACTGTCAGCAACAATGCTGTGTAGACTTCGGACTTTATAAATAAAATCTGAATTATTCCATTATGGTTTACAAAGGCAAGTCACTTTCAAAACAGTATTGAAGTAAGAGTAGTATAATAACTCCTATTCCACAGACTAAAGATAACTTAATCCAGAAGGCAGAACTTTCACCTAAGCAGACTCTGCCAGCAATCATATCAAAATGGTGTAAAAGGAGGGGGTGCTTTAGGCAAGCACTGAGAGAGTCCCTTACCTAATGACTTCAGAAGGAAGTAAAACAACTAAACTGGCTGAAATGAGCAAAGAGAACTGTTTGCAAAGAATCTTGAAAGTGGCTAATTTATTGAACAGCTAGCTAATGGCAATTCGAGTTTTTCTTTCCAGAAGAGGTGCATTTTTTCAAATTCTGAAACAGTGGTAAGCAAAAATATTATTATGTTTTATGTTACCCCATGTTTAGTACATACATTATGTCTATACACGTATAGAGGAGATGAAGTTGATTTGATGGAGTATCATTGACAGAAGGTTATGAATAATGTAGTAAGGCCAACATTTTGCATACACCAGCAGTATCTTCTGTAGAAGAAACTTGTCAGATCACTTCAGCCTTTGCCTGTTCGTAGAGTGTGAATTAGTGTAGTCAGGCCCCACAAGCTGCAGTCAACATTGTAGCTGGATTTGTGCTCCAAAGAGTTTATGTTCACCTTTGACAGATGTTCTCAGGCAAGGACAGATGGGCTCATTATAGTTCGGAAGCAGTGCTCGAGGGGGGGGGAACCATTACAACACAGTCATTACAATGCACTACCTTTAAAATGCAGCTGTTACAACGCAAATGCCTTTACATCGCATGTCATTACAGTGCACTGCAGGGATACACGGAGAATGCAGAGGTGTCAGTGAGGTGAATCATCTCGCTGGGGTTGCTGTTGGCTAAACACAGAACTCCTGATTTCCAGTCTGAGGCATGCATGTCCAGAGAGCATTCAAAGGCAATTAATTAGCCTTGTGTGCCACTAAGAAGCTTCTCCTGGAGGCGGAAAGGCCCTGAAAAGCTTTCCTTGAAAGAAAGGGAGATTTATTACTTGAAACCCCGAGCGCCAGACGACGGAGAATTGCAGGCACGCTGTGCCACTGATTAATCTGACCAACAGATATGATAAGCTACATTCGAATCAGGTCAACCGTCTAAGTTACACAAGTTGCTGTGCTAATAATTGGTATCAGGGTGGAACCCCCTTGAAGGCCACACACAGATTCATTATTTAGTCCTGAGGAAGACAACCCGCAGACGATTACACAATCGCAAAATTGTCAAGGGGTCGAAACGTCGACGCTTAGTATCGAGTGTAAATGATCACCCAGTACAATTGAAACTAAGTAGATGAATTGCTAGTTGGGTTGAATCATATATAAAATACCTCACACTGTGTTTAAATGTTTGCAATGAATATATGTTTATTTGATATGTATATAATGTGTTGTGATATGTAAATATATTGATGTGTGTTCACTTCACGTCACCAATGTAAGTGTAATTGTATAGTGTATATCTGTGTGCATATATTTGATCTATTCATATATATATATATTTTGAGTACACAACTAATCCTAATTTACTATAAAATCAGATATTGATTCAGAAGTACTTGAGTTTTTCCTTTTTTTGGTTCGACACAATTTGGAGATATATATTCCTCATTAAATGTTAGTCTCATCATAACAGAGGGACAAAATTGAAAGAAGGCTTTACGCTGTTTTGAAGCGAATAGGTGGCAGAACCACTGTTCCTTTAATGTACCAATCCCCAGTTTCTGCACGCAACTGAGCTACCCCATTATCTTATACTGGCCAAACGCAGGGTGGCATGTAGGTGGGGGCGGGGAGAGCTCCCAAATTCAAAGACTGGTTAAATTACATACTCTAATGCCAGGAACAAATGTCTACATACCGTGAACTGTTACCACCATCCTTCCACTCCGAAGGATATATGGGAGCCTCTAAAGCTATATTTGAAGCTCTACCCTCTAGGCACAAAGGACACCGGCACTCCCGGCCCCTCTTGAGATGGGGCGGTCGGAATTGTATCATATGCACCTGGGCTGACGCTGGAGAGTGTGTGCACTCCTGGGACATAAAAGAATAGACATAGGGAGGATCCTGTCCTAAATTGATATATTCTCCTACATCCGTTTGCAAAGATGATGTAAAATGTAAACAATGTGGGCAGGAGGAGAGCGGGCAGTAATTGATATTGATATTGATATTGATATTGATATGTATTTATTAAGCGCTCGTATGCCCGGGGGCTTCATGGCGCTATAGACAGGAACACAACGCGTCAGTTAAAAGTAGCAGAGAGCGGCTCAGCAGAACGCTTGGGAAAAAAGCCATGTTTTGAGGGAGTGTCTGAAACTAAAATGGAAAAGATATGTACATGAAATGTGAAAATGCGCATGCTATTATTATCTGCTGCTATAGACAACATTGTACCTGTATGACAGTTAACTTTGGAAATGCCAATAAAGAAATTTCACAAAAAAATCTATAAAAAGAAAACATTAACTGCAAAAAAGAGATATTAATGGCAACGTTTATTTTTTCCACATTGTTCACGGCCAGAGCCACTGCATTTTTTAATCTGCCTTACATTAAATTGAATTGCAGCATATTGTTGCAAAAATGAAAAAAATATACCAAATATAAAATCATTCAGGAAATATATGAATTAAAACAATACTTGGTAGACAATTCCATATGAAAAAAAAAGACTTCATAATTCCTGAGGTGAAAAATATTTCTTTATATCATCCAATACATTGCATATGAGATTTTAAAACAGAAAGCAAAAAAAGGGCCTTCAACAGGTCAATCCTCCCTAAATTGTAAAAGGAAAGAGCGTTAATGGGAGCATCAAAAATGTAACAACCTTTGGCTCCATCTTTTAATTTAATTCTAACAATAGTTCTAGTATGGCCCTATAGTATCAATGGTGGGTTGCCTTATCACATTAGCTCTAATACTCCAACTCCAATGGAGATACTTCGCAACTACGCGGACAATGGATTCCTTGGTCTCTACTCGCAAGAGCCTTAATGCTCCCACACACCTCCTATCCCCCAGTTGCTTTCAAATAGTCAGAATCCGGCTCGACCTAGGTTTAGCATAACCAGTGGAAAAAAAGAAAAAATGTTGCAGGTTCTGGTCAGGAATACTGGCATATCTGACAGGTCGTACTCTGATCCAATTAGATTTCCATTTTCCACTGAAAAGACTGCAGTGTGCAATAGCAACCCTGCCCCTGCCAAGGTGGCGGGGTAGGCCGGGCCGAAGGAGGGAGGTGGCGAGGGAGGGGGGGGTCTCGGGGGACCCAAAGAAAACGTACCTGAACAATGCGGCCGTGTCGCGCTCTTCCTATGGGCACAGGCTCCCAGACTGCACTGCAGCCAAGCCTGATGCTACATGAAAGCAGGGTCGGGATTGGCCTGAGCACTGGCAACTTGAGCTCCCAGGCAGACAGGGAGCATGTGCCTGCTCTCTCCAGCCCCAGCAATGCAGCTGGGGCTTGAGAGAGCTTCACTGCGCATGAGGGTTTGGCCGGCCAGAGACAGCTGGCCAAACCCTCATGTGCAGTGAAGGGAGTGCCCACCATTCCCCTACCAGCAGAGTCATCACCTGGACTCATTAGAGTCCTGGGGGCTGGTCAGGAGACTAAAAGAAAACAATAATAAAACGTGTTTAAAATCTGTTTTATTATTGATTTATTTACTGCTGGTGGTGGGGGGCAGAGCTCCTCCGCTCGAATTGAGTTGCTGCAGCTTACAGTGGGAGTGTGCCATGTAGAAACCTAATGTACAGGTGTCCAGCTAGAGTAGCAAAAGTATAATTTAGAAAAAGTACACACATGCTGTGCAATAATTTTAAGTTTTAAAAGGCAACAGTTAAATCTCCTTGCCTACCACTACTCACCTCTGATGACCATTTATGCCCTCAAAAAGCTTTCTTAAGTGCAACCTCAGAAAGGCGCGAGGGACAATCGTAATGATTCCAATATTCCTCCAAACCAATTTGGAACAATGTATCTTTGATGGATCGTATCCAGTGAATCTTATGGTTCTTATGTAACTCAACTATTTCTTTAACCCCTTCCATGCTGGCCCGTTTCCGCCGCTGTGCGGTAAACAAACGAACAGGGCGGGGCCGTGACGAACCCCAGCCGTCATCAGCACACGAGCACAGTGGAGCGTGACGGCTGGGGTTCGTCACCAGCATGGAAGGGGTTAAAAGCGTTGCAATGCTCAACTAGGGCAGGTGTAAACTTGAGTCTCCCCAAAATAGAAGCGGCCTTAACTGTGCATGTTATATACATCTATCATGGATTTGTGCGCCGATAGCGGGGTATTGTAAACAGCTAGTTGAAACTCTAACTCTCATGATTGGGACAATCGATTCCGATCAACCTACTTGCACTACTGGAATATGTAAAGGATATATGTAGGGGGTCACTACTTTTTGCCAAATGTAGAATAGTCATTGGGTGGCATAAAGAGTCCACACGCAAATTAAAAGTTTAGATTATAGACTTTACGTAAGGCAATAATGCAGTAGATGCTTACGCTTTGACCCCAGCTAGCACTTATCGCCCCAAACATATATGGAAACCACTTAGACAATGCTTGGTCAGAGGTGAGGTTGGCAATGGGCTTAATTGATCAGATTACATGTGAGAGCAGGGGAAGTGTCCAATGTTAGACAAGAATGCACCATATTATGTATGGTCCAAGAAAGTCTCTGGGTGCTATTCAATCCCCACTGTGTTTAAGAAATGCACATATGCTTTGTTCTAATACCATATATATATAATGTATGTTAAATTTTATAATTAGCCAGATTAAAGCTGATGGCTATTCTTCCGTAACAATGACTCCGTTATTGTACATCTAATTGATCTGCTTGCATGGCAAGGTGAACAAAAAGATAAATAAAAGAAATGCATCCACTAAGCACCCTGAGGATCCAATAGGAGAGCTATCATATAAGAGAAAAAAGAAAAAGAGTTTTGTCCACATCTGAGATTCATTCCATCAATATTGAGTAGTAGAAAGCTATCAGGAAACCCACGAAATCCATGGGACAAGTTGCTGAAGAAGATCTAGCAACCACATTGACAATCCAGCAGCCAACTAAATAGCCCTATTTGGGAAAAGAATATTTCAGTTGTGCGAGGAAAGTGGCAGGTTATTAGCGTGAAACTAGGAGATTCTGATCTAATGGAGTTTCTAACAAATTAGAAAATATTAGTTCTGCAGGAAACAGATATAGTAATGCCCTGGATTATCCTTGGCTATATCACCCACAATAAATGCACTACTGAGTTGACTAACACAATAAACATCAGCAGCATGCACATTGCCTTTAGGATTGAAAATTGCACACAAATAAGAAACTGAAAGAACCTAAATGTGCAACATAGTTAGAAGCAACTATTGTGAGGTAATAAACATCAACACTCAGCAGAAAAGGAAGGGTGGATATCTCAAAATTCTAACTACTGTGAAGAAAGCCATCAGTAAACCTGCTCAGGTAAAACCCCTGATCCGTGTCCGTGGGAACTTTAACTGCAAGATTGATAATGGGGGATTGACTCCAATTAAGTCGTTGACTTAAAGAATGCATTAGGCTTCCCCTCAAATTGCAACAAGTTCCCCAAAATGAATGCAAACGAATTTTGTTTAAAACCTTTCTGTGCAAGCAAAGGCCTGAGAGACACATGCAACTCACTTGAAAATGACAATGCCCTAATCCCATTTTACAACCACAATAAGCCGAAACAATTATTGATTACACCCTATACAGAGTTGAAAACTGGGGCAGATATGAAAATTGCAGGCTATCCTCAAGATTGGAAAGTTATGGCAATGTCATCCATCTTGATAATAATGGTAATATTTCCAAAGAGATGACTGACGCAGGTGCTGAACAGTATTTAGGAGCTTGGCTCTGAATTAAACGCTGAAGAGAAACCAGCCGTTACAGCCTCCTCTGAGAAAATCAAAAGAACGAGGAAATGCTCAAAAATCCTAATGACAAATGAAGGCCAAAATGGACAGCCGCGGTCGGCAGTAGGAGTTCCTGCAGGGCGATGACGTGGGGAGGGGGAGGGTCAGGGTGGGAGGTAGTAATGTATGGATTACGGAGTTTAACAGGTAAGTAAACCTATAAATAAATAAAGCAAATTTTGTTGCGCTCACTGCATCACCAAATGCGATGCAGTGCACGCAACAAAATTCATTTTATTTATTTATATGTTTACTTACCTGTAATCCATACATTACTACCCCCCACCCTGCCCCTCCCCCTCCCCACGTCACCGCCCTGCAGGAACTCCTACTGCCGACCGCGGCTGAAAATGGAAGACCTTGTAGAAAGCAGTACTACATAATGACTCCTGTATCGTTTGGAGAAAAATCTATGAAAGATTGGGTGCCACACTTAGAGCAAACTTCGCAGAAGAGGCTTGGATAAGCCACACCAAATCTGTTTGGTGCAGAAAATTCCACTAGTAGGAATTTGACAAACAAAGCCCCAATTCCTTTCCTTCGAAGAGAAAACAACAGATGTAAGAAGGATCAGAAGAGCTAAATATGATGCTATCAAACATGATACCACCAGAATTATTAAAACTCCTTGAATAGGCATGAATATACTAGTAGCAACCTTCTCAGAGATCTCTGCCTTGGTAGGCCGGTCTCCCTCCTGATGAAGTAGCGCTAATATTCCTCTACCAGAAGGGCCAGAAAACAACCCAAAATCTTACATACCCATCAGTCTTATACTGCAAAACTCAATCACAATAGAGGATTGGACTGAAAATGTACTAAACCCAATCCAAGATGATTTCACGGAAGGACATCCTGTGATCGACCAAGTTTTAGTCTTTCTACACAATATTCACAAGTACAACTGATCAACAAAGATGTTGCTTTATATTGCTTTCCTGGACTTCTCTTAAGCCTTAAAACGTGTTCTAAGGAACATGAGTCTAGACCAAACCCTGTCATCTCTTATAAAAATGCTCTTCTCCAAATTGATGTCCTAATTAAGGATAAATAAAAATGGACTTGTGAGCTGACATCTAACTATCACATCTCCTTGCCCCTTATTGTTTTTGATTTATACAATGACATCTGCCAGGACGTCATGAGAGCCTATTGAGATGTACTCTCAATCAAGAACTTTCAAATATCAGCTCTACTATATGCAGATTACTCCATCTTATTGTACAGGCCCAATTAACAGCAAAGATAAATTAGCAAAAACAATGGAAATGGTTTACATGAAAAAACCGAACACAATCTTTACCATGCAAAATCAACATAGTGAAGATAGCTTGGAAGGAAATCCAGCGTTGCGTGACCTGGAAGAAGAAATCTCAATGACACAGACTCATTTCACCACCCGACAAGCTAACTTTGAGCTTGATGCCCAAAGAAAGTATCAATACAACAGTTTCAAATATTTAAACTCCTATCTGGAATCCAAGCTCAAAGTACTGGAGAAATTCTTTATAGTGGGCCAATTCATAATCTGTCATACCACAACATCTTCAACTGTGTCTGAAGATCTTGGCAAACCCAAGGGAGATGAGATTTCTCGCCATGACAAGAAGAGGAGCCCTCCCACTAATGGCACTGCTCAAGAAAAGAAATCTAGTAGCTTCAGCCGACCGCAATTGTAGGCCAACATTCAATCCATCCCACTCCTTGCTGACTTGTCCACACTTAGGGGCTCATTAGGATGACAAAGTCCGCCCGCCATCCTGTCGGAATTTGGGACCGCCCGCCACAAGGGCGGGGGTCCCGTGGGGGGTATTAGGATGTGCCCGCCACAGTGGCGGGCACATCCTGCATTTTTAGCATTGTGACTGGCGGTGCTCTCTGCACCGCCCGCCACAATGCTAAAAATGCATTGATGCATTTGCAAAAACAAAGCGGCAGGCACCGCGCGGTGCCTGCCGCTTTGTTTATGCAACTGAAGGGGGGTACCACAGGTACCTCCCCGTGTGCACCCCCCACCTCTCCTTCACTCTGGGGGCCTGAAGGGGCCCCCCAGAGTGAAGACCGCTTGCCGTGGAAAGGCACCTACAGACGCCCATCATAACATGGCTGGCGGTGTCTGATAGACACCGCCACCATTATATTCCTTTTCCAAAAAGCGGCGGACGGTCTTTCCGTTTTCCGAGGTCCCCCGCCATACTAATATGGCGGGGGGGAAAACGAGTGTTGGCGGGGGCAATCCGCCCGACATCATAATGGGCCCCTATGACTCAATCAGCGAAAACATATTCAAGTACATCACAATCAAAGAGCAGTTAGAGACTGATGATGAGATCATACTCTACCTGCTCAGGAACATATCTAAAGCTACAATGAGACTCATCGGTTGTTATCTGGTGAAAAGGTAGAACAAAAGAGAAAGACTCAGGAGAAAAGACCCCAAAATTGAAACCTTGTCCAGAAGTAGAAAACATAAAAAAGACAACAGACTACCATGAACTACCAAATGGACTTCTATCTGTAGTTGGTTCCCCCTTTTTTTTAAACCTCCTTATTTGTAGACATTTTTTACTTTCTTATACACAAATGAGATGTTTTTTGTGTGATACATGGACCTCATTTAAGGGTCGCCAATGGTCGCAGCTGTGAACTCTGGCACTGCATTTGCAACCTCTGGCCTCAGAGGTGGCAAAATCAGTGCCAAGAACACAGAGGTGGCTCACAATATCAGCATCAAACTCCATCATCTTTGTTTTATGCTCATTTTATATTACATTAATACTGCATATTAGTCTATCATTCACTATTAATGTAATAAAAGGTGGAGCAGCATGATGTGCTATGGAACTTTCAATGGCATCTTAGGTATGTAATATATAATGCTTTTAAATGTATTTTGTGTGTGTGTTCATGTGGGTGAGAGGAGGTTTGGGTGAGACAGTACATGTATGTGTGAGTGTAGGACCTGGCCCTCTACAGGGTCACCCCCAAACTTTTTTACTTCACCCCTCCTGTTTTTTTAACCCATTTATTTTGGCTTTTAGGACTGCTAACCAGTGCTGAAGTGCTTGTGCTCTCTCTGACCATGGTAAAATTGACTCATTTCCAATTGGCACATTTCATTTACTTGTAAGTCCCTAGCAAAGTGGTACTCCATGTGACTTACTGCGGCGGCAAACAGTCAGAGGGATTCTTCCTCTAGCCTCGTCAGGTCACAGGGTCCTCCTTCTGTCCTGACGAATCCCTGCCGCTCAAATGTTTTACAGCCAAATGGAAAAATAAGACCATGACCCACTGCTCCGCATGTGATTTTCCCGTGGAAACGGTGTTACACGTTTTCTTTGCTTGTACTGGCTATCAAAAAGCGAGGAAAAGGTGGCTTGCACCGATCTGTAGGAATATAGGTAGTAGATTTTATATGGACGCCTTTCGGATACTGAAGTTAGATTTAATCATTCCGATTGTCTTCACTGTAGCAGGATTTTTGCTCTCTATGTAGAACACTAGAAGGTCTCTCTTGAAACTTGTCAGGGAGACAGATGGGCCCCCCAGGAACAATGTTTTCTCATAATCTGTATAACCTGCCGTGATTAAGGGCTGTGTTATTAGAACATGGAATGGTTCTATTTTCTTCTTTCTCAGGAACTTTTTAAACGTAGGATATTTATTTATTATACTATTGCACTATGTACCAAGCACTTTATGAAATCTATTCTACAATCACCTTTCTGAAAAATCTAAGATATTTTATCATGTTTAGATGCAGTTGGGGGGTCAACTCCTATCTCCTAACTTTCAGTGCATGTCCCTATGAAATGTTTTTATAACTATGCCTTCCCTCTGCACATTTTAATGCATGTTTTATGAATTTGTGCTTTTAAGGCCGCTTCGGCCGAAATAAAGTTTTTTTGAACTTGAACTTGGAACTCCATGTGCCCAGGGCCTGTAAAGAAATGACCCTGGGCCTGCAGCACTTATTGTGCCAACCACATATGTAGCTCTTTAGAAGATGTCTCAGGCTTGCTATTGCAGCATATGTGTGCAGTTTTAAAACTACCATTTTGACATGGCAAAATAAACCTTTTGCCAGGCCTTAACCTTCCTTTTTAATACATATACTTTACATCTAGGCTAAGCCGTAACCAGCCTAGAGGGCAGAGTGTATTATACTTAAAAACAGGGACATGTACTTTTAAGTTTTATGGTACTGTTATTGAAAAACCCTAAAATTCGTTTTTCACTATTGCAAGTTCTACCACTCCAGTACGATAACATTGGGTTACCTTATTACATTTAATGAGGGATGCATTTTGGTTGGGATGAGTTAGGAACAACATGTCTGGTGTCTGAGGATAAAGTCTGATTTTAAGTCACAATTCTGAAAATGGCACTTTTAGAAAGTTGGCTTTTTCTTGCCCTAACAATTTGGTGCCTGCAGTCTGTATGTTGGGTGACGTGACTAGGGATAGTTGGCATTTGACCTTTATGTATTCCTCCCAGTCAGCCACACAATGGAGGGCCTGGGTGTTTGAATGATGGCTCATCCTGACTTGATGAGGGCGTGAAGCTGTCACCTGTCACACCTACACTTCAGATACACTACCTAAGCTCACATACAAAGGATTTCACACTAGCTTATTGTGCCAGCAGACAGACTGGGACAACGGCAGTGAGGCAGGAAATCCCAGACACTTCTGTAGGGGGAAGATTCCAGAAGTTTTTTCCACTGCAAATTGGAAGAAAGCAGATATAAAAAGGAGATCTTCAGACCCACTCTTCAGCACACTCCTGGACCTGGGGATACTACAGAAGAAGGACTGCCCTGCTTCTTGAAGTGTGTTTTGCTGTCTGAGAGGGAAGACTGGACCTGCAATCTTTATCCCAGGCCGAAGTGACTCCAAGAGTCAGCTGCCTGACCTCCAGTTCTGAGCTTCAGGGACTTCTCCCTGTAATTTCTCACCTGACCTGCTGCACTGGACCTGACAGGACCGGCCACTGAACCTACCTGAGCCCTGCTGGCCTCTGCTGGAGTGATTCCTAATCCCCAAGAGATGTCTCCCTGGGTCCCGGACAATGATGTGGCATCAGTTGAGCTCCCCCTTGAGGAAAAGGAGAAACCCTAAAGTTTTAGGCTGTTCACGACTGCGTATGGACACGTTTATACCAAGATCGTGTTAGAATTGAAATGATTTTGTTTGTTCATTACTCTATGTAAGTTAGCATTCGCTGCACCATTTTGTATTTGGGTGCCATTTTGAATCATGATCAAAACTAATCCTTTGCTATTTCCAAGAAACAGCCTCTTCTAGGTTACGTTTCTTGAAAGCTGAGTTTTGCTACACTAATGAATGCAGTGTTCTTATTAGCACATACCTTTCCCACTAGATAGAGGCCTTCTCCCACTTGTCTAGTGGCAGGGATGGCCAGAGCAACCTTGGATAGTAGACAGTGTGTGCCTGGCCTCAGATTTAAAAAGTACTCCCTATATTTCTTTGTTCAGCTGCAACTGCTTGGAAAATTCCACTGTGGGTGTGCCTTTGTTGGTCCTGAAATGTACATAATGTATCTTTATGCTTGCTGATGTCAGTCCCTCTGCAGCACTCCTAGCGACTGGACAGACCGGGCTCCACTCTGAGTGTACCTGAATAAACAGTTATTGGTTTGTATTCTCTACTGTCTGACCGACTCTTCATTTGGTATTGAAGGCTGAGAGGTGGTCTTGAGTGACCGAGTGACCCTAATCAGGCAACTTCCTTCAGTTGACGCCCAAACAGGCACCCCTTCGGGTGAGTGATCCATCCCTTTCCGCGGACGGGGGGGCTTTGAGGCTAACATTGGGTTGGACTGACGTATCACGGATCCCTGCGGATTCCTGGTACTTGCAGCTGCCCCTTCACCCTTCAGTCCTGAAGGACGATGCCTCACCCATCCTGACTGGGGTCCTGAACAGCAAAACACTTGGATCTGACCATTTGGTCTGAAGAGTCGGCACTGGAGAATTAGTTTGTTTGACCTGTAGACATCAGGTGAGTTTGTTTTGGTTCTTTGTGGATATGGTACCATTTTGGTTTGTATTTGGCATGGTCTGAGGATTGTTTTTGGAATAAAAGCATTTGCAATTGCTTTGCCAGGCATAAAATAGTGAACTTGTTTTCTTTTGAAAATGCCTAGAATCAGCAAGTTTTCTTTGTGCTGTCATTGTTGTTCTGTACATGCTCGATTGGAAGAAGCTCAGCCGGCCCCTCCAGAAGGCACTCCAAATTTTGACATGGTCTTGGCCCTATTTAGTACATTATGGCACAAATATACGAGGGACAATGCCGAGTTGCAGTGGCCGTTAACGGGCACTTTTGATGAACAAAAGATTGTGAATTTACAGGAACAGTTATTTAAAAGGCAAAGTATACAGTCTATATTTGATTCTCTCCGAACGTGGCAGAATGAATAAATGAATGAATGAGTGTGTTTTTATATAGTGCATGGCTACCCGGAGGCATCCCAGCACTGCGGGCATGCAGTGAGGAGCAGATGAAATTTATGGGAAAAGCCATGTCTTCAGTTGTCTGAGAAATGATAGGTGGCTGGTTTCCTGACGGTTGGGGAGAAGCAGGGAGTTCCAGAGCCTGGAAATGTTATAGGAGAAAAGGCGTCCTCCTGTGCGGGTCTTCCTGATTCTGGGGACATCGGGCAGATGCAGTTCATTAGACTGAAGACTCCTGGTAGCTTTGTAGGGTTTGATAAGATTATTGATAATGGGAGAACCTTTGCCCTGAAAATTTTTATGTGTGATGCAAAGAGCTTTTAAGTGTATTCGCTCTTGTATCGGGAGCCAGTGGAGTGTTTTAGGGCCGGCTTAGTTGAGCAGCGTTCGTTTTTGCCTGTGAGGAGTCTTGCTGCCGAGTTCTGGACCGCCTGAAGTTTGTGGATAGCTGAGGTGGGTGCTCCTAAATAAAGGGCATTTCCATAGTCCAGCCTCGATAGGATGAGCGCCTGAATTCGGATCTTTTTTGAACTACCAGTTAGAAGGGGCGGTATTTTGCATGTTGACCGGAGCAGGCCAAAGCAGATGGCAGTTTTTTTGGCTTGGGCTCTAAAAATGAGCACGTGGTCGAGCCAAAAGCCCATGCTCTTTATTTCCTTTTTTGGAATTGACGCGGGCCTCATACAGCACGGCCACAGAGTATGTGGATTAAAATTTGCTTGGTTGCCCAGCAACCTGAGCTCCGTCTTTTTGTCGCCATTGAGTTTAAGATGGGACAAACTCATCCAGCTGGCGACTTCTTTAAGACAGGAGGTCAGGTTCATGAGAGTCTGCTCTGCCTGGTTCAGTGCCACAATAAACTGAGCATCGTCCTTATAGCTGACCAGTTGAATTCCAAAAGGTGCAACTATCTCAGCTAATGGTGACATATATACATTAAAGAGTGTGGGGCTCAGGGATGAACCCTGAGGAACCCCACACCGAAGTGGCAGTGGTCATGAATGGGTATTGCCTTCAAACACCTGGAAGAATGTTCCTTCGAGGAAAGATTCCAGCCAGGATAGGGCCCTGCCCGTCACTCCCAGTTTTTTGAGCCGGTGTACCAGGGTGTGGTGGTTCACCGTATCGAAGGCTGCACTTAGGTCCAGGAGGATGATGGCTACGGACTCTCCAGTGTCAGAATCTTTCCAGACTCTTCCACCACCCCAATTAGTACAGTCTCCATGCTCTGGCCAGGATGAAAGCCCGTCTGGGAGAAATGGAGCAGTTTGAAGGTTCCGAGATGTGCAGAGAGTAGGCGATTCACATATTTTTCCGCAACCTTACTAATACCTGGGAGTAAGGAGATGGGATGATAGTTAGCCAACTCCATGGGGTCTAGGTGGAGTTTTTATAGTAATGCTTTCACCATAGCAATCTTCTAGTCCTGGGGGACTACACCTGATGCTAAAGAGGTGTTGACTAGGTTAACAATGGGAGAGACGATGATAGGCATTGCAGATTTCAGAATATTGAAAGGGGCAGGATCCAGCAGGGAGCCACTCTAGATTGTATTAAGGATAGATGGAAGAAGTTCCTCGGTGAGTGGAGCAAAGGACTATATGTAGGGGGCATTATTCTGGGGTTCTACTCCGAGCTGCGCGGGTAGGTGTTCATTATTAACCGGTGGAAGGAGATTCAATATATGCTGAATTTTGGTGGAGAAAAAATCCTCTAGCCCCTCACAACGGAGGCCTGAAGAATCAGGTGCCAGAGGGGAGTCTGGGACTTTCATAAGTTTTTTTACAATCCTGAATATTTCTTTAGGTTAGTTGGAGGAGGAGGACATTTATTCTTCTTAGTAGGACGTCTGGGTTGATCCTATAATCAGATTTCTTCTCAATTGCAAAATCCTTCCTCCATATTCTTTCTAATCTTTTACACCACTGTTTTAGTTTGCGGAGTTCGGAAGTAAACCAGGGTGAATTGTTGGAGCTAGCTTTTTGTAGTATGGATCTCCTGGGTAGTACTATGTCTAGTGAGTTCTCGATCCATGAGTGGAACTCACTGCTAGCTATTGAGGGGTCAGCATGATGTATAGGTACGGTAGTGGCTGTGGCTTCGGCTCCTCATCTTTCTTCTGTTTCTTTGCCGTCTGTGGCTATGGTGACTGTTAGTACTCCAGCCACACCTATTGTTCAACATCCCTTTCCCCAGCATTTACGCCTGCGATGCAACTGCCGGTGACGATTGTGCCTGGTACTTCTGTTGCTTCTCCCTCTATGGTTCTTCATCCCGCCACATTTGAAGGCACCGAGATGCCAGTTTATGGGTTTGAGGATAGAGACTTGGCAAAATTTAAGGAGCGTTTGGGTCCTCTTGTACGGCCTGCGCTGTGGGATGAGGGGAAGAAGCTAGTAGCTAATCAAACTGCACAGTGGGGTAGTTATCCCATTTACAGTGTGAAGAATGTCTGGGATGTGATGAAAGATTATGAGCCTTTTATACAGCAGCATGCTCTTAAGCACATGTCCTCTACGTTAATTAACCTCTGGCAGCAGCACTTTGAGGATGCTGCACCACGAATTTTATTTGATATTAAAGATTGTTTGTATACTAATGGTAGCGACCCAGGTCGAGTTTTTAGTAACATTGCCACATTGGTTGCCTATAGGGACAGGTTGCATTATATGAGTCCTACTACAGTATCTCAGTTTCCAATGCAAGAGGTTCATCCTATATATCACCCAGAGATACCAGAGTTAACGGACCAACTTGGTAATGTTACTCAAGCGGCAGTTGCGGCCAGGTTTCAGGAACAATGGGTTTATACTCCATGGAAAAGAAGTGAGGTTTTGTCCCTTAAGACTCAATTGCCCGATCCTAGGAAAAATCCTACTGCTTATTATAAAAAATTGACTGAAGCTGCTTCCTTGACGGTAATGACTTTTGCTGTTATTGAAATCTTTTTCGGACTGCTTGTTCCAGTTGATATTTGGAGGCAGGTCCGTACTCAAGATCATGTCCCGGAGCTGGGTGGTACTTGGGTTTAAATTAAAGCATGGGACCAGGAGAGAAGACCAGGTGATAAGCCCTGAGCGGAGATTTTAGCGTTGCCAGGCTGCATTATTTCCTATATGCAATCCCTTAGTCCACCGAGAAAATTAGACTGGGATAAATTGTCGGCTTGTCAACAAAAGAAAGATGAGAGTGCGTCTGATTTTTTCACTCGGTTTGAGGATATATTTTTGTATTACAGTGGGCATGATTTGTCTATTGAGGGGATTGTTCGTTTTTTGTTGACAGATTTGTTTCTAATTTGCTACCCGAAATTGCAACTCGTTTGCAGGCTTCTGAAAGTACCTGGTCCGCCTCTTCCCCTTCTGTTATTTTGAATTTGGCCCAATATTATGAACGTCGAGACAATGAGAAGAAAGAAAGGACAGAGAAAAAGCACAAGGATTTAGTATTAAATCGTTTTTTAGGACAGTGGAATCATGGCTCACCCAAGCAGATAATTAACACAGCATGTCGCCTACAACCCAGTCAGGACCGGCCGCGTTTGTGAAAGAGAAACAACAGACAGACCTAAGGCCACAACAAGCGTATAGTAGGAAAGTCAATGTGCAACAGGGTTGCAAGTAGGAACAAGCCGAGACCCTGGGACAGAAAACCAATTGCTAATGAGTCTGCTTTTACAACAAAAACAAAAGAACATCGAGAAAAACCAACACCCAACCACCATCCCCACCCCTTCCCTCTCCAGTGACCAAAATACAAAGCTTACAGGTACTGTTAGACACGATGATCCTCAATGCCATAAGGAGTCAGGGGGGCCCTAAGGAGGTAGATTGCGTGGCCCTTGCGATTTAACTTCAAAATCCAGAGATAATTGGGACGGGACAGTTCCCTGAATTCAGTGGATAGAATGGAAATAAAGGGGGTCCAAATCTTGGTGTAGTCAGATTTATTCCCAAGGGTAGCCATGGACAGCGTTTCCATACCTAGAAGATACCATAATTGATGCAGCCCTTGCATATGTTCTGGGATCCTATTTGATCTCCACCCTGCCAGAATCACCCGGTGTGCGGCATTCAGTGCAAACGCCATCTGCCTACCTCTGGTAGAGCGGAAAGGGAAGGTCAGCGCATTGGGTACCCCCAAGAGTGTATAAGCCAGGAGCCTGGGATAGAGGTATCGAAGACCCTATCTATGTCGTCAAGTATACTCTCCCAATATCTCGTAAGAAAGCAAATGAATAAGGGTGCCAGGGCTGCCACTACCGTACCAGCAGAGGCCATCACATTTAGAGTCCCTCTTCGCTAGGCGTGCCGGAGTTTGGTACCAATAGGATTCAATTTTAAATGCTGTTTCTGTTTGACCCATGGAGTGCGTGGTGTGACAGGACCTATAGAAGACATCCTCTCACTTCTTGTCTGATAATGTGCATCCCAGCTCTGCCTCCCAGCATCTGTGACCCACCGTGCGAGACTTCTTGATTCCCTGAGTGAGGAACGAATATTTTTCAGAAATTAGTTTGTGGTCATCTTTTTTTTAGAAGAGCCACTTCTCCTTGTGTATTTTGCTGTTCACCCTATGTTGGAAGGGTATGCCCAGACGTGGGTCCCTTGCTCACTAAGCCACTGGAGTCAAGCTATCCTGGCTGAAGACGGCTGATAGCCAGAAACCGGTCCTAGGAGGCTTGATTCCGGTCCAGGGAAGACTTGGCTTGGCAGTTCGGGCTGGACTGTTCCCATGAGGCACAGGGTCAATACTGATTTGCATATGGCCATGTCTGAACTGGGGTGGCTTGGTGAGCAAAATAACGATGTATTAAACCCAGATCTGTGACTGGGGGTGAATGTTTTGCCATTGTGCAACATTCCGTCCATCATCTTGTGTGTTTTACTTCTCGAATGGCAGCATAGGTCTAACAGCCAAGGGTCGCGTTGTTGTATCAGTCACCCAATGTATCATTTGCATGTACAAAAAGAGACAAGAGCCAGTAAGGCCGTAATCATATTGAAGTTGTTTGAAGGGGATAAGACCCTGAATGTCAAACAAATGTCCCAGACATTTACATCCACCCTCCAGCCACAGCAAGCCGACCCCTTTGTCTATACCGGGTCGGTGTTTGAGAAGGTTGGGGTCATCGGAGAGGGGAAAGTGGTAAGGTTAGCTCTCATGGCCACCCTATCCCAAGCAAGCAAAATGGGGCAGTTAACCTGCGAAGAGTATAGGCCCCAGGCACGTGCAGACCTAGGAAGCCAAGCCTCCCTCCAGATATGTCGGCCCGCCACCGTCTCGTCCACCAAGACCCAGTACTTTTCTGTTATAGGACGATTCCATTCCACGAGGGAGCGCAACAGCGAAGCTTGGAAGTAGCGTGTGATAGTGCAAGGCCACCCTCTTTTGTAGGGCGCTGCAGTAGAGTGTTCTGCAGCCGGGGAAAGATCAGCCCCCAAATAAAACGTTCAATCTCGGCTTGTATGTGTAAAAGCGAGTGCAATGGGGGCTGTAAGGGAAGCTTTGGAAAAGATATAAAGTCATGGGTAGTACATTCATTTTAACAGCAGCCTGCCTCCCAAACCACGACAGAGGCAAGTGCCGCCATTGAGTCAAGTGCTTGCGGATGCGAGAGAGGAGGGCCGTGTAGTTCACCTCCGCAGTCTTGCCTAAACTTTTATAGAGAACCAGCCTGAGGTAAGAGATACCCTCTTCCGCCCAGTGGAATGCAAATTGGGCTTGCAAGGAGTCGACCATCTCCTGTGCAGTAGTAAGATTTAGTACTTGAGAGTTCTGCATGTTTATTTTGAAGCCAGAGACCTGGCTTAATGCTTACAGGTCATTCGCGGTCGCTGGCAGCGAAGTCAAAGGACGGCCATTGACAAAATTACATTGTCAGCATAGAGGCTAATGCGGTGATGGTCAGACCCAAAAAGAATATCCCATGCTTGCGGGTTGTCCCGAAGTCGTTGAGCGAAAGGCTCCATATATAAGGCAAAAAGCAGAGGGGAGAGATATATATGCTTGCTATCCAACCACGAAACCTGACCCCCAATCTGAAGCGTTTGCGAGTGGCGAATAGGTACGGCCAGTGTGTGTGCGGTCAAAGGCCTTTTCCGCGTCGACCGCCAGGAGTAAAGCTTCTTCCTTAGAACGTTGTACTTTATCAATTGAGTGGCAGATCCTTTTAGTATTGTCCCGCATTGCCTACTCGGGATGAAACCAGACTGGTCTGGATCAACCAGACCGGGCATAGGAGGGTTCAATCTGTGAGCCAGGATGCTTGAGAATAGTTTGTCATCAATATGTTATGTTATGTTATGTTAAGTATTTTCTAAAGCGCACAGCTGCCCCAGCAAAGAGGCATCCTGGCGCTGGCAAATCTAAGAGGTACATAATCGAACGAGAGCTAGCCAGTCATAATCCACAACACTATGTTGGAGGAAAAAGGAGGGTTTTAATTGCTTTCCTGAAAGCCAGCACGTCCTCCATTCCGCGGATATGGGCCGGCAAAGAGTTCCATAGCTTGGCTGCCATGAACCGAAATGACCGACCAGCAATTCAGCAGTGAGATCGGCCAGTAGGAGCTGCAGAGCTCCGGATCCTTCCCAGGTTTAGGGATGACTGAAATGGTAGCCCGCAGCATGGAGACCGTGAGAGAGCCAGTGTCTGTGAAGGAATTAAACAAGCGGGTGGGCAGCAGAGCCAGTTCGACGCAATAGGTTTTATAGAAAAGGGCACTGAAGTAGGCCTGGGCAATAAATTCCGCTCACGGAATTTGCAGAATTTTGGTAATTTCGCTTTCCGCGGAGAAAGTGAACTTGCCAAAAATTACGCGGTCCGCGGCTTCATGGAATTTTTTGCTTGTTCGCGCTTTCAAAATGCGTGTTTGCTAGATATTTCTCCCGAGCATGCAAACAGCATTCGCGAACAGGAAAAAAGCATCACGAACGGGCGGAACAAGCAATTCCGCATGTGTGCAGAACTTTTGCATGCTCGCTGAGATTTTTACCATTTAGCTGAGCTTTGCGTAGCGCGACTACGCAAATTCCACCCACCCCTACACTGAAGCCATCGGGCCCGGTGCCTTCAGGGGCTTCAGTCAGGCGATAGCTAAGATCACCTCCTCTATTCGTATGGGGCCTCCAGTCCTTCTGCCTCGCTGGGCAGGAGAGGAGTGACTGCAACTCCGAGGAGGTACCGCTGGGATTGGTGAGAGTTGATGAGTCAGCGGAATACAGAGATTCAAAAAAGGATTGAAAGGCCGCCATGATCGCAGCATCAGCAGAAACCGTGGATCCACTCCCAGCCCATATCGCCTTAATAGCCTGAGCCGCATGCTGACTGCAAAGACAGTGAGTCAGCATGTGGCCACCCCTATTAGCCCACACAGTATTTGTGTTTCACCCGGACCACTGCATATTTGTCCCGATCGAGATCTAAACGCTTCAATTGGAGGAGCTCCTTCTCCAACTGGTGCCATACTCTGGGGGCCCTGGTATGCTTATGAATAGCTTTGAGCTCCCTCACCTTAGCGTCTATCTCTGCCCGCTTTGTCTGCCTAGTTTTATTCTCGTACGCCGCTTTGGCAATGAAGGCACCTCTCGTGACCAGCTTAAGTGCCTCCCACACTGAGGCCAGTGGCGTAGAGCTAATATCATTAAGTGCAAGATAGTCGGTGAGGCAGCGCCTGACGTCTTCCACTATTTTCGAGGACCGAAGCAAAGAGTCTTGCAGACCCCAGTGGGAAATGCAGGGGGTCAGAGTAATGTGTGCGTGATCTGAAAGGGAGGGGGTCTCAATGGTGGAATCCTTGGTACAGGCCCAAGCGGCATGGAAAACAAGGAAGTGATTGAGACGGACATAGGTCTTATGGGCTGCAGAGTAGTAAGAGTAGTCTTGTACATCAGGGTGCAAGCTGCGCCAGGCATCCTTGATCCCCCATCACTCAATCATTCGCTACCGCTCGCTGTTATAGATCCAGCGCCCCCCGGACCGCAAGCCAGAACGGTCTCACCCAGCATCCATAACTAGGTTTAGGTCACCTCTCCATCACCACCATGGAATCAGGTGTGTGAAGGACATCAGCAAATGAATCCAGCGTTATTTTTTCTTGGTGTTCGTGTGGGGAGTAGATGGAGGCTATAGTGAGAGGACCCCATACAGAACTACAGTGCTAGGAGGCGCCCCTCAATCACTGCGACAGGACCTAACACGTAACCTCTAAAGCGTTTTGATAGCTGGATGGCTACCACTCCCCGGTCAAAGACCAAAACTGCAAAGGAAAGTCTCTGTGATGCATGCGGTGAGTGTCGCTATGAAGGTGTGTTTCCGAAGAAGACACACATCACCTCCTGAATACTCGAGCAAGGAGAGGACTGCCTTCAACTTAGTTGGGTTATTAAGACCGCGAACATAAAAGCTAACTACCTTGACTTCCATCTGTGTGAAACGAATCATATAAAGCTGCTACTAAGGCCGTGAGGCATGCGCTGGGGAGCAAAGCAATAGGACATGGCCTGACAAAAAGGCCTGAAAGAAAAAGCTCACTGGAGAGTGGACCCCCCCACCCAAGAAAAAAAAAACCCTGAAACAACAGACCAGTAACCTGGGCAAGCCAATAAGGTCCACCTTGTAGCTGGGCAGTAAAGGATGGGAACCGCCAAACGAGCGAGCACACTCCTATCCAGAGAGGAGAAAGAAAGATTCCCCCTGCTCCCACCGGGGCAAAGGTGAGAGAAATTGCCCCATAGACGTATCACAGGACAGCAGACCGCTCTTTGATAATTGTGGCTGCAGAGTAGTAGATGACCAATGCTTCGCCCCTCCCGGGGCCCGCCACCTAGATAACCCTGTGTGCCCGGTTCCAGAGCGTCTGGCTGGGAAGGCAGGTTGTCGAGTTGCAGATCCAGCACCTTGCTAGGGTCGGACAGGGAGGAGACCTGGTGCAGGTTCCTGCCTAAGCGGAAAATGAGGTGGAACGGATGGCCCCACGCATTAGAGATCTGCTGAGAGTGCATGTGAGTGGTAATGGAGCAGAAATCCTTCCTCTTTTGCAGTGTACTGGCGGCCAGGTCTTGATACAGCTGGGGAGAGTGGTCCCGGAAGCGTAGAGGTTGGCTTGAACAAGCCACTTTGAGGATTTCTTCTTTCACCGTGAAGTCGTGCACACACACCAGGATGTCTGCAGGAGGGCGGTTTGACCGTTGCGGCGTGCCCACACGGTGGCATTGGTCAATCTTGACAGAAGAGTCTGCTGAAGCGTTCTGGACTGTTTGAAAGAGGTCCTGGACATATCCCACGAGGTCTTCTCCCTTCCCCCCAATGGGACCGCTCGAATGCAGACGTTGTTCCTCCTCGACTTGTTCTCCAGATCCTCGGCGGGTGCTTCGAGGTCCAAGTGTTGATCGCGCAGCCGTAACACGTCTTGCTGAAGTGCCACCATCTCTGGTAGTTGCTGAGTCCTCCAAGGAGGCCACCCGCTCCCCAACAGCATTGACGTCTTACCGCACCTCCCACAAGTCAGCCTGTAACTCCGTTTTAATCATCATGATATCTTCCTTCTGTGAAGCGAGCAACGCCTCCAAGAATTCCCTGATGACTGCAGAATTCAGGCCATCACCACTCGGCGCCGAGTGAGATCCTGAGGCGTCCCCTGCAGGTTTTAAGAGGAGATCCCAAACGGATCTTAATTTTTTGGCTTTGGCGGTGGCCATCGTGGAGGCCCGAACCTGGAAAGCGTCAAAAGAAAGGAGTTACATGCACCAGGGAGCCGAAGATGGTGGAGGCAGTATGCTAGCACCCAAGAGAATTGCCACGCACTCCCCGGGACTCCGCAGGGGGTGCCGGCACCCACCGGGGCTTGTCACAGTTCTCAAGTACCAATGGCAAGTGGCAGACAAGGTGTCCCTGAGGCTCCCAGGGGCAGCCAGATCCTGGGTGTCGGGAGGTAAGGGCAGGAGGGGCCAGGAGGAATCAGCAGGCAGAGAGAGTCCAGTACCTACACGACTTCATGCACCATTGAGCCTCCAGTCCTCTCAAAGGGCCAAAACCACAGCTGGGAGAAGAGGCACTGGGCGTGCGGGGGAGGCCAGGTATTCATAGAGAGTCCCAGATGGTGCTGCCGTCACTCCCCAGGGCCTCACAAATCAATCCCAAGCAGGCACCTCAGACACAACACAATGCACCCAGCAGAAGGACCCCCTCTGGCTCACCCCCACACCTGTGGCCTTCGTCTATAGCGCGCCACTGGCCTCACACTCAAGCCCTCACCCGTGGGGGCTATGGGGGAGGGAGGACACCAGGCTGCATCAGACCACGCCGGGTAGTCACCGATGGGTGTTGGTCTCGGTCCTCAGCAGAGGGACATAAGCACTGGAGGGGACAGGAGGAGTCCGCAGGCAGGGAGAAAACAGAACCCCTACCTCGTGGCAGGCCCGGTCCACAGGGGTTCTCAATGTGATCTCACAGGCCCAGGGGTGTGGAAGCAGCCACCTCCTCAATTGTGTCCGCCGTCGAGAGGACACCAAATTGCCCTATGCTGTACCGTGGTACATCGTCAGCACAGCGCGTCTGTGTCTTAGCCTCACATCTCAAGCTCCGAGCAGGCTAGCAACCACAATTGGGTGCCCCAGAAGCCCTGTCTAGGTCCAGGTCACGGCCGGGATGCACCCGCCACTGTCCTTGCACACTCTGGATGCCGCCGCACTGCCGTAAAGAGAAGCAGTCTGAGCTGGGTGCCATTCACAGGCCTAAGGTCTCCCTCGATATCCTCGGCCCGGAAGTCCGCACAACCAGGCCCCCGCAGGGCCCAGGCCTCCACTCCCGGCAAGCATCCATGGCAGAGCACGGGGACGGGTAGCCAGATCGGTCCCGCCGGGCAGTCCAGAGTAGGCACCGGTCAAGGCTCAGCTAGCGAAAGCAACGGGGGCCCGCCACAATCCGAGGCTCACCACTGGGCAGTGGCACAGGCCCAGTGTCTCCCAGCTCACCCCGCTGTAGCTCCGGGGCCGCAGGTATCCATCCAGTCCAGCCTCTCAAGAGATCGAAATGCCCTGCTTCTTACGACCCTCAATCTAGGTCTCACCGTGGAGTCCGAGATGGGGATGCGGGTGCTGGGGATGCTTTAGATTATGCTTTAAGCCCGGCGGGAGCAGAGCTCTGGAACAACGCGTCCACTCAATTCGCCATCTTATCCAAGCTCCCAAGCATAAGGATTTAAAGACAAAGGTCTTGTTGCAACAGACTTTTAGAGGGAATGGGAGAGAACGTGGTGGTCCTACCTGACAGCTTTCACGCACTAGTAGACAGTAGGGGTGGGCAGAAAACTCTGCTCCGCCCACGGAATGTGCGGAGATTTGCCCCTTCCGCAATGAAGGCGGAGAAACAAGGCAAATCTCCGCACACTCGGGAGGAACGGAGTTGGCCTCCAGCCCGCAGTTTTAACACTTTACAAAACATTATAAATGAGAATTTAAATAACCTTACCTTATCGGCGGCGTGTGCAGTTCCAGAAGAACTCGCGATGGAGACGCAGGGAAGCCCGGGGATTCCACCGATAAGGTAAGGTTATTTAAATTGTTATTTATGATATTTTGTAAAGTGGTAATTCTGCGGGTGGGAGGCCAACTCCATTCCGCCCGAGTGTGCGGAGATTTGCCTTGTTTCTACGCCTACATCGCGGAAGGCAGAAGGGGCAAATCTCTGCACATTCTGTGGGCGGAACGGAGTTGTCTGCCCACCCCTACAAACAGGCAGGGCCGGACTGGCTACCGGGCAGTTTGGAATGCTGCTGAGCTGGGGGCTGATTTCGTTGATGGGTACCTGCATGTACTAAACAAAATTTGTTTTGCTTTCATTTATTTGAAGCACACGCAGGTCTCCATGAACAAAATCAGCCCCCACTGCAATTAAATCAGCCCCCAGCTCGGCAGCCTTCCAAACTGCCCGGTAGTCAGTCCGGCCCTGCAAACAGGTAGAGAGGTATGTGAAAGTTTCCAAAGTTTTGTTAAAGGATGTAGATGGTTTGTTTGAGATTGTCGTTCCAGCAGATTTGTGGATAGAGTGTAAGATCACTGTTGATTGGCCAAAAGAAAAATATCCTAGAGATTCTAAAACAGGTGCACCATCTGAGTAGGTGATGGAAAAGTATAATCAGGTAATCGCCTTTTTGAAAGGGAAAATTTCCCCAAAAGAAACAGATTGGGTTAAGATAAACAGAATAACTCAAGAATCAAAAGAATCAGTACATGCTTACTATGAGAGGAAGTTACAGGTATTCAAACAATAATGTGGGTTTGAGAATATTGGAGACAAAGATATGGGACATTTTTTGTATCATTTTGTATTTGGATGGAGACCAGAGGTTAGTAACATGATTCAGCAGAATTTGATCTGCTTGCAGAGCAAAAAAATTGATGAGATTTTAACGTATGAGAAGTATTGTAATGACGACATTCAATTGAGACATAAAAAGTTAAAAGGTAAAATTATGTAGGCGCAAGTGAAGGTAGCAAAGCAGAAGGAAACAAACAATAGTTCTCAAACAGGTTACCAGATGAATGGTCAAAATAAAAATGGCCAAGTACCCAGTGGAGGTAGAGGTAGGGGTAAAATGAGAGGAAGCTAAGAAGAAATGTCCTTGTCATACGTGCGGAAAATATGGATATTGAAAGAACAAGTATAGATCTGCTCAAAAGAATAATGGGGTAAATAAAATGTTTAATCCACAGATACAAAATGAGGTAGTTGTGAATCAACAGCAGCAGCAGGTAGTTACTCCACAGTTACAGGTGCCACAAGTTCCTGTGCCACATAATGTGAATGCTCAAATACAGAGGTGCAGTCCGAGCACTGGATTTCACGGAGGTGATCAAGTTGGTAAGAATCAAAATATGCAAATTGTTCCACAATACTGGTTGCAGTGCAATGAGAGTGATTCAGACTTCTCTCAATGATGGTGCCTGAGGGGAGGAAAAGTGTGCACCTGGCTCATCTTTAGCGGTAGATCAGTCAGGTACATTTGTTGACGGAAAAGTGGATATTACATTCTTAGTGGACACTGGTGCTACCCGATCTACTGTGAGAGCAGCAGAAATTCTGAACCTACCCCTCTTGGGAGAAACTATCCAAGTTGTAGGAGCCTCGAATAAGCACATTAGAACACCAGTCACAAATCCAATAGAAGTTCATATTGAAAGTTTCAGAGACATGCATTGTTTTGTGGTATGTGACTTGATTCCAGTAAATCTCTTGGGCAGAGATTTATTGTGCAAAATGAATTATACCATTTATTGTACGCCAGATGGTATTGCTTTTCAGACACCTGATGAAGATGTGGCATTGAAAATGATGTTAGCGAAGCAAGGGACAGCAGTGGCCAAGTTGTTTTCACTTCTCACAGAAGAGAATTTGCTGAAGAATCAAAAAGTGCAGTAAGGTCGGATGTATGGGATTTTACAGGAAAGGAAATTGTCCTAATGACAAATGTAGATCCAAATCAGATTACAGTGAAAGAGGGTGTCATATATCCAAACTCACCTCAGTACAAATTGAGTCTGGAAGTAATTGCAGGAGTCACTGTTGGGATTGACCAAATGATTGAACAGGAAATTCTAAAAGAAATACTGAGCAGTCCTTGTTGTAATTCGACTATTATAGGAATTAAGAAGCCCAGTGGAAAATACAGAATAGTGCAAGATTTGAGAAAAATAAATAAAATTGTAGTACCTTGTTGTCCATTGTGCCAAATCCAGCAGTGATCCCTTACCAAATTCCCTGTGATGCTGAATGGTACACAGTGATTGATTTGTGCCAAGCATTTTTCTCAATTCCTTTACATCCGGAAAGCCAGTAATTATTTGCATTCTGGTTCGGAGACCGTATTTTGGCATGGTGCCGAGTTCCTCAAGGGTACACGGAGAGTCCTTCAATTTGTAATCAGATTCTGAATAAATGTTTAGAGACCTTAATGATGCCAGGAAATTCAGTTTTGGTTCAATACATTGATGACCTGCTAGTGGCCTCAAAGACACGAGAGACATGTGTAACAGATACAATTGCCTTATTGAACCATTTGACAGAAGAAGGACACAAAGTGTCACCAGCAAAATTGCAATTTTGTAAACAAGAAGTCCAGTACCTAGGACACAAAATAGAAAAAGGAGTCAGGAAGGTGCCACCAGAAAGAATTAATATTATTAAACAAATGAGTCCACCTAAAACTCAGAAAGAAGATTAAATGTTCTTGGGAATGGTTGGATACTGTAGACAGTGGATCAGTGGCTTTTCACTGACTGCAAAACCTCTTCAGAAGTTAACACGAAAATATGTGAAAGATCCAATTGTTCTGGATGATGAAAGTATGGAAGGTTTTACAAAATTGCGTAACAGTCTTTGTCGAGCACCTGCATTGAAAATGCCAGATTATGCAAAAGATTTTGCATTGTACTGCTGTGAAAGAGATGAGTGTGCACTTTCAGTCCTAACTCAAAAACATGGAATGGCACGGTGTCCAGTACCATATTTTTCTGCTACTTTGGATTCAGTGGCTGCAGCGTTGCCAGCCTGTTTGAAAGCAGTAGCTGCTACTTGTGTGAGTCTGGAACAAAGTGAAGTGATTGTAATGGGACATCCAGTCAAGGTGTATGTGCCACATTTGGTTGAGATCTTTTTGACACGAATGAGGACGCAACACATGACCTCTAGTTAGCTGACTAGGTACGAAAGAGTGATTTTGGGTGCTGAAAATGTGACTGTGGTGATGTGCACCACCGTAAATCTGGCGACTCTGTTGCCAAATTTATATTCTGAGGAAGTGAGAGAGGAAGTGGATCACGATTGTCTGGATGTCACAGAATTGTGCACAAAACCCAGGGTTGACAATGAAGATGTTCCATTGGAAGAGTCAGACTGTGGGATGTTTGTTGATGGATCATGTCTGAGGAATGAGAAAAGTGAATTATGCACTGCCTTTGCTGTTTGCACCACAGAGGGAGTTTTAGAAGCATCCTGTCTAAAAGGGGTAAACTTTGCCCAAATTGCTGAATTGATATCTCTGATTAGAGCGTGCAAAATTGCCAAAAGACGGAGGGTAACCATATTTACTGATAGTCAATATGGTTTCGGGGTGGTCCATGACTTCGGTCAGGTATGGATGCAGAGGGGATTTCCGACTTCTTGAGGTTCTCCTACAAGAAACAGCAATACTGTAAAAGATTTATTGGATTCTTTACAATTGACCAAAAGGATTGCAGTGGTCAAATGTTCCGCACATAAGACAGGAGATAATTATGTGATGAAGGGTAACAGATATTCCGATCAAGGAGCGCGTTTCTGTGCCCAAGAGTTGATAGCCCTAAACAGAGGGATGGGCAAAGAAGATACCAATTGCCATCTTATGTTCTCATATTCATTTGAAACTTGGGATGAGATTAGGCAGATACAGGAAGAAGCAAGTGATGAGGAAAAGGAAATTTGGAGAAATTCAGGCTGCAGAACAAGAGCAGAAGATGAAGTGTGGGTTTATCTAGACGAAAGACCAGTCATGCCAGATTCTTTACTTTCCCAGATGGCCAGGGTATACCATGGAATTGCACATGATGGAAGAGGCGCAATGATCAGGGTCTTCAGGCAGTCATGGTATAATCCGAAATTCAGGGTCATTGCAGTGAGTCTATGCCAGAGATGCATCACCTGTCAGCAGCAAAATCCAGGCAGAAAAGCAGTGGTTAGTTGTGGAAAATTGGAAAAGCAGCAGGACCGTTTACCCGTCTCCAATTGGATGTCATTTAGCTACCCTGTGCAATGGGCTGAAATATGTGTTAGTTGTTGTTTGCTTGTTCTATCGCTGTGTGGAAGCCTATCCCATGAGAAGACATGACAGCCTTACTCTAGCCAAACTACTTTTAAGAGAACTGATTCCTAGATTCGGGTTTCCAGTCACTTTAGAAACAGATAGAGGAACATACTTTAATAATGAGATAATTCAGAGGATTTGTGCAGCATTACAAATTGAACAGAAGCTGCATTGTGCCTATAGACGCGAAGCATCTGGAGTGGTCAAGCAGATCAATGGCACTATAAAATCTAGGTTAGGGAAAGTGTGTGCATCCACAACACTGAAATGGCCTGACCCTTTACCCCTTGCATTGATGAGTCTTAGAAGCATTCCTGACAAAAAGACGGGATTGAGTCCTCACGAAGTTCTGATTGGAAGAGCAACGAGACAAGTATTTGTGCCAGCGAACATACTGATGAATATTTCAGATGATCTAGCGCTTGATTATTGCAGTAGACTGGCTGATCTGGTGCGTTCTGTGTCTCATCAGGTTGGAGAGAATGCGACTACAGCAAAGCCGAATCAAGCTCATGGTCTGATTCCTGGTGAGTGGGTTCTCTTGAAGAAACATGTGAGAAAATCGTGTTTAGAACCCAGGTGGAATGGACCCTACCAAGTGATATGGGTAACGACAACAGCAGGGAAGTGTGGTAGTTTGCCAAATTGGATTCATGCGAGCCATAACAGACGAGTCCCAAGTCTGCTTGAAAGACAAGAAGAGCAGCAACTGGTAAACGAAAGTCAAGAACCAGAGGCTGAAAAGTGTAAAGCTGAAGAATCTAAAGTGACAGATTCTGAAGAAGAAACAGATGATGAACAGACAAGCACAAGTCAAATAGAGTGGACACCAGCTACTGGGTCTCAAGAGGCTGCTGTTGAACTAGAAGAAAGGGAAGATACTGAATGTCAGTAAGAAGAATCAAAAAGAGAAGGGCTAAGTAAAAGAGTTGGGGAACCAGAAGAAGAAGTTGAAGAAGTTGTTCAATCTAAGAGAGGAGAAAGTCAAAAGGAACACCAGAGCAAATTAATGAGG
This sequence comes from Lissotriton helveticus, assembly GCF_964261635.1. Classification (NCBI taxonomy): domain Eukaryota; kingdom Metazoa; phylum Chordata; class Amphibia; order Caudata; family Salamandridae; genus Lissotriton; species Lissotriton helveticus. Next base: position 916,763,859 of record NC_136067.1, read on the forward strand.
TCTCAAGTCAAACAGAACAAGAAAAGTCAGAAGAAGAAAATTCAGTACGAAAAACAAGGAAAGTAAGAATTCCAGGCAAGAAATACACAGCACCAGAATGGACTTAGGTGATCTTGGAAGACATTGAAAGCTGAGATACAAATGAAGAGAAAGACAGTTCTGACATTGAGCAAGTTGATGAAAGCAAACTAAAACCGCCTTAAAAAAATTGTGAAGAATTAGGGTGCAACGTTGTCAGTCAAACTGAATTGAAAGACTCAAAAAACTCAAAGAAAGAAATAAAAGTAAGAGGTTAAAGAAGAAAGCCTTAAAGTGTAGGATTATACAATTTTTCAAAAAATGTATGAACAAAATTAGAGTTTTATAGATTTACAGCCAGATTCATGAAAGGAAAATCGGCTCGCAAAGGGCCAGATTCTGAGAATCTGGCCCTTTGTGAGCGCAATTTTTGCATTTCGGATTCATCATCCCAAATGCAAAAATCGCAATTCTAGAGATTCTTTAAATGCAATTGATGAACCATTTTAAAATTGCGAATTCGCAATCTGGGGACGCTATTTACCGCGAAGTCTAACTACGTGGTAAATAGCAAAAACTTAGAAAAATGCACTTTAGTGTGAAGTCTAACTACGTGGTAAATAGCAAAAACTTAGAAAAATGCACTTTAGTGCATTTTTTTAAGTTGTATGTTACACACACACATGTCCTTTGGACATGTGTGTGCGCAACACCAGTGTATATTACCATTTCAGGGGTGCAACAGGGTGTCCTTTGGACACCCTGGCACCCTTGAAATTGCTATGAAAAAACAGGGGGAGAGGAGGATAATTGAGACTAGGTCGTCCTCCTAAGGGTCAGTAAGAAACAGAATGGATCCCAGTCATGGGACCCTGAGACCTAGCTCAGCTCAGGTATATGGTTATATTTAATCATAATACCTTCAAGAAAGAAAAATTTCTTTCTAGTGTCCCCTCACTCACCGGGGTTTCCCCACGGTGACATGCTTCATCATTGGGGCCCTCCCAGTTCTCTACGAAAATGGGCGTGCTGCGACTCACGGACTACGCAGGAGCACTTCAGTGTGAAAATGACTATGTGTGGTGCAAAAAAGAATAAGTGGAGTGGGTGTGTGTGAGTATTAAAAATACCATACTTAGTGGGCCTAACTGTTTTATTGAGCTCCTATGCAGGTATATTAAAAGTGGGGTTAATGTCACTGTAGGGCAACCTATAATGTGGTTGACTCAGTGATCAATATGGTCGACATGTTTCATGCTACCCCTAGCATTTCTTCGGGACCATGCAGGGACCAGCCCTGCATATGCCACTCCTAAATCCCAATAGTGGGGACAGTGAATCAATTATAAAAATAAAGCAATATTATTTGCATGCATTTCTAATAAAATACATACTTTTGTTCCTCTCAATTAGTAGGTGTTTTTAAAGCGAGAATTGACACTTCATGGTCACGCTGGGGGGTCAATTTCACTTATGGGATACACTGATCCTGTGTGGTGAAATCGAGTATCTCTACCTACTCAGAACACCTCCCCGGGACCGCATCAAGATACGCGATTTCACCACACAGGATCAGTGTATCCCATAAGTGAAATTGACCCCCCAGCGTGACCATGAAGTGTCAATTCTCGCTTTAAAAACACCTACTAATTGAGAGGAACAAAAGTATGTTTTTTATTAGAAATGCATGCAAATAATATTGCTTTATTTTTATAATTGATTCACTGTCCCCACTATTGGGATTTAGGAGTGGCATATGCAGGGCTGGTCCCTGCATGGTCCCGAAGAAATGCTAGGGGTAGCATGAAACATGTCGACCATATTGATCACTGAGTCAACCACATTATAGGTTGCCCTACAGTGACATTAACCCCACTTTTAATATACCTGCATAGGAGCTCAATAAAACAGTTAGGCCCACTAAGTATGGTATTTTTAATACTCACACACACCCACTCCACTTATTCTTTTTTGCACCACACATAGTCATTTTCACACTGAAGTGCTCCTGCGTAGTCCGTGAGTCGCAGCACGCCCCTTTTCGTAGAGAACTGGGAGGGCCCCAATGATGAAGCATGTCACCGTGGGGAAACCCCGGTGAGTGAGGGGACACTAGAAAGAAATTTTTCTTTCTTGAAGGTATTATGATTAAATATAACCATATACCTGAGCTGAGCTAGGTCTCAGGGTCCCATGACTGGGATCCATTCTGTTTCTTACTGACCCTTGAAATTGCTTCCTTATTTGCGATTCGCTAATTGCTAATCGCAAATAAGGAATGACTCCCCATTCATTCCTATGGGCCTCAGGAATGAATGGGAAAGCCATTCCTTATTTGCGATTAGCAATTAGCGAATCGCAAATAAGGAAGCAGTAGAAATCGCTAAAAATATTGCGATTTGTACATGAATCCCGTTTTGCGAGTCTTTAATAGCGATTCCTTAAAAATCGCTATTGAGGACTTGCAAAACATGACCATGATGAATCTGGGGGTCAGATTCATAGGCCCAGATGCATCAAGCAAAAAACTGGTCGCAAACGAGCAGATTCTCAGAATCTGCCCCTTTGTGACCGGTATTTTTGCATTTGGGATGCATTATCCCAAATGCAAAAATCACAGTTAAGGAATCTCTAAATTGAGATTCCTTAAATTGCGATTGCATTTAAGGAATCCCAAATTGAGATTCCTTAAATGCAATGCCTCAAACTAAAAAAAATAGCGATTTTGCAAATAGGAGTAGCAAATTACTTTGAAGTTGAACTTCATGGTAATTTGCAAAAACATTGAAAAATGCACTAAAGTGCATTTTTCAAAGTTCCATTTTACACACACACATGCACTTAGGGCATGTGTGTGTGCAAGATGTACCCATATGCAGATTTCAGGGGTGCAACAGGGTGTCCTTTGGACACCCCTGCACCCTTGAAATTGCATTCTCAATTTGCGATTCGCTAATTGCTAATCGCAAATTGAGAATGTCTTCCCATTCATTCCTATGGGCCTCTAGGCCCATAGGAATCAATGGGGAGGTATTCCTTAATTGCGATTCGCAATTTGCGAGTCGCAATTAAGGAATTTTAAGAAATCGCTATTTTTAAAGCGAGTTCTTGATGCATGGCATTTTGCAATTCCTTATTAGCTAATACTTATTTTTCGCTAATAAGGAATCGCAAAATGGATGCTGGATGCATCTGGGGATAGATTCTTTTAAAATATTTTTTGATAGATTACAAAGTGGCAGAAGCAGAAGTGACTGAACATCCAACCTCTAGTATAAAACATAGATATATTAAAGCTTGCTTATGTAGTGTCTTTTTACTAACATTTATGTGGATATTATTAATTGTCAGTGTACCTATTCTAATGGTAACAAACAATGGAAACAATACTAATGATGTAACAAGTGAAAGAGTGAGTGATTTTACTAAAGAAGCCCCTAATACTAACATAGAACCCATAAATGAAAGAATCCTTCATCATGATAAATCAATTAGTGATTTTTCGTTAAAAGTTTTTACTAAATTGTTGTATGAGTATATTAACCGCATCGCTGCTAGAGTGATTCCCCTGCTGTGCTGGACAGCAATAAAAACGGGTGTGGTCATGACGAGCTCAGCTGGTCATGAGCACAGGAGCACTGTACTGCATGACGAGCTGAGCTCGTCATGAGCATGGAAGGGGTTAATACAATGAATGTGAGTGATTGCCATGTGTGCATGCAGTTACCTTCATCTGTCTCAGAGGGGTTGACAATCATCACCTACCTTTAACATATGAAGTGTCTTGTAGTGTCTTAGCCAGCCTCTTCTACGTGAAGGAGGAAGCTAGAATATCATTATTCCAATATAGGTTTAGTATTTTCAGAAATACCTATATAAAGGAGCTGAATAAGGTTTTAAGTAGTAAGAATGCTAGTAATATGGGAGAGTTCTTCCATATTACCAAAGCTTTAGATATAGAATATGCTTATAAAAACAATCTAACATGTAGTTTGAGGGTTGAAGAAAAAGTATTCATGGAGTTGGTGGAGAAGAGAATGTTTCCGAAGAAAAGCTGCTGAACAAAAGTCACAGGTACCACCGTGGGCATTTCAGAGAGGGATATTATGAGAAAGGCGAGACATACGCTGCAATGTCCCTGGATTGGTATCAGGAAGGAAAAATCTGCGGCTTAGATTAAAAACTAACTATAACAATTATTTCATTGGTACTAGTGAATGTGAAAATACTTTCCAAATCACTGGAGGATGGGGATTGAAGGGTGGAACTGATCCTGTTTTCTCAGGAGTCTGTTATGTGTGTGGTAAGAAAGCCTATTACAAGTTGCCTGCACATTGGTATGGTAGTTATTACTTTGCAATTGTTTTTCCAAAGGTCTACCATGTAGACAGAAGCAAAAATAGGCTCACTGAAATGAAACAACAACTAACATGTAACAAGAGAGCGAGTTTCTCTGAAATAATAGGTGACATTTTTGGTGCACTGATATCATCAGTTGGAGTCGTTCTGAACTCACACAAAATTCGAAAGTTATCCACAGTGGTTGATTATTTATCAACAGATACTGCTGGAGGATTTTTGATGATTGACACAGAAATGGTTGCAATCGAATCAATGGTTTTGCAAAATCGACTTGGCAAAAGAGGGTGGATTCTGTGGTATGTTAAAATCCAACACTGCTGTACTTATATCCCTGACAAAAGTAAAGGTATTGAGGGATATATTAAGAATATTACTAAATCACATGATGATTTGATCCAACTGGATGTTGATGGTGTCTGGGAGAGACCTGGTAAGAGTTTCTCTTCTGTAGGTAAATGGTTTTCTGTCTTTGGAAGAAGCCTATTAGGAAAGATAATAATGCTAATCATTACAGTAGCTATTGTAGCCTTAGTAATGACAACAATATATAAATGGTGTACGTGTAGAAGTGAAAGAAAAGAGGCAACAGACTCAAAGAACAAATGAAGAGCAAGAAAGAGAAAAAGTGATGAGGTAGTACTAGAAGATATGTAAGGAGACTACTATAATATGATGAAAGATTTAGACGAAAAAGTAATAAAAAGAGAAAAGTGCACTGAATTTTAGATAAATAAAGATGGTACTTGGTATGGTGGTTATTTATGATGGCTCCAAGAAGCCATCAGAGGGGAGATTGATGGACAATACAACCATTAACACATACTAACAGTGTGTAGTGTAAACTAACATACAAAAACACAATGAAAGACGTCAGAAACTTCTTTGTGCATGCATGCACTAACGTGAAATAATGCATGAAAGAACTAATTTGTATTTATATTGCATTTTAAATGAAACAAGAAATAATGCATGACTATGACGCATTTCACATTCGTGCATGTAGCTTTTAAAAATAATAATGAATAATGCCACTTTTACCTAAAGCTTTGCTAGGAAAAGCACTAACATTGGGATAGTGCAAGGGTGGGTGGTAAACAGAGAAATGTGCATTTCTGTGTAATTAATGAATGTTTATGTTCCTTTTGGCATAGTGAGCCGAATGGGCCCCCATTATTCTTAAACTGGCCTGATATATGAGGGGCTGGAGAGTGAGAAGGGAAGATCTGACAAAACAGACAAAGGCGCTGAGCGCAGCAGAGGAGGAATAAAAGTTCAAGGTTGTTCAGCTCGAACTGCATAATTCGCCATGCCAAAAGATGGGACTGGCCGTGGGACCTAAGACTTCTTCCGTGGATGTAGCTGAGAAATACATGTGAATTATTGTGAAAGTATCAAGTATTAAATTAAACGAACAAGTCAAACATAATGTAATGAGAGAGGTTATAGAACAATGAGTATACAGAATTCTGAATGGGAACCTGATGGTGTGACAGATCACCTCCCAAACCAACCAATAAGCAGTCGAATTTTGTGAAATGTTTCAACTGACGTAGGACGGACATGTACGTTTTAGGGTATAACTAGTGTGCTTTTAGGGGTGTGGTTTAACGTGATCTTCCAGTAGAGACCACATCAGTAGGAGAGAGAAGAGAGGGGTGTACGTCAGTTTGCAGAGAGGCCTAGCTGTTCCTGTCCCATACCTGGGTTCTGAAGTGTTTGTTCCCTGACTCCTACTGCCTCGTTGGTCAGGGGGGTAATATTTCACTGATTCTTTGGGTTAGTATCTTTTTCTGACTCATACTTTGCATAATTATTTGCAAATGTATTTTTGTCTCTGGAACTTATGTCTCTTCATCTATCCCCTCCATCAAAAGTATATCATTTTGCATTTTTTGTGCTGAAACTTATGTCTCTTCATCTATCCTATCCGTCGTATGTATTTTGTTTCACATTATTTTGCTGAAACTGATGTGTCTTAATCTATCTACTCCTTCATCTGCATATCAAATATTGATGATGAGTGTGATTCTGTTTGCATTTGTTGATGTTTTTCTCTCCCTCTTGTGAAATTCATTGTTTGCATTTGTAAACTTATGCAATGAGCATTTATTACACATAAATATTTGAGATAAACTTTACAGAGATTCTGTGATTATTTAGCTGACTATATATTTAGTTAGATAGTACTATTATTACCATCAACTACTCAACCAATTGGTCCATTGACCAGTGGGAAGAGAGTTGATATATAGGTTTAGTTATGTATTTAGAAATGTTAAACATGTACCAGTGAAGAGAACTTGACCCCAGCGCATCAGGGATTTGGGTGAATGAGTATGGGTAATTTGTATGTGATGTTATTAAGTATTGATCCCTGATTAATTGTTAGCGCTGGATCAAGAGTTAGCAGTGTGACAGGAAAGTACAGCACAATTGAATGATGAGGGATGTTGGATTGATAAGTCGGGGAAGCAGAGATGGATGTTGCCCGATGCATATGTTCTTTCTGTAGTCAAGATGGCCCATGGTCCAGTCCATATTAGTGCTAAGGGTATTTGCAAGCTGTTAGATCATGTATGGTAGAATGACAACATTTCGAAAACAGCTGCACATTTAGTGAAGTACTGTATGGTGTGCATGATGATCCTGGAAAGGGTACTCCTACGCTGCCTGGAGATTTTGCACCACCTACTTTTCCTTTTGAGGTCCTTCAAATAGACTATATCGAATTAGAAAGATGCAATAATCTAAAATATGTTTTGGTGGTTGTCTGTGCATTCAGTAAAGGGGTTGAGGCTTATCCCACTAAGGATAATACAGGCATTATGACAACAAAGGTACTTCTGTAGGCATTCTTTTCTCTTTTCGGCTTGCCACTTTGATCTGGAGTGATAACGGAAGTCGTTTCAATGCAAAAGTGATTCAATTGATTTGTGATGGTCTATGCATTAAGCAGAAGCTCTATCCTGCCAATCATCCACAGTCAGCAGGTTTGGCTGAGAAGTACAATGGTACTCTCTAACTCAAATTGGCAAAAATTCAGGAGACCACAGGGTAACAGTGGCCAGATGCTTTACCGTTGGGGCTTTTGTCAATGAGAAAGACAGCACATTCTAGGACAGGATGGTCACTGTACGAGGTTGTAATTGAACGCCGAGCAAATGTCTGGGGCATCCAACACCCTCTGCAGTTCTCTGATATTGAGTATCCATTGTTAATTGACTATCTTGCCCAGTTAACGGAAAGTTTGCGTTCTATTCACCAACAGGTCCTGGAAACCCTTTCAGCTACACCAGAGGGGCCCGGACATAACCTTCCGCCTGGGAACTTTGTCTTGGTGTGGAAACGTCAGTGAAAGAAGAGTTTGGAGCTGAGTCGGAGGGGACCCGAGCAAGTCCTCCTAGCTACACGTACAGCAGTCAAGGTCGCTGACCGTAAGAAATGGATTCATACGATGCATTGTTGCAGAATCAGTGGGTAAAGGATGGAATAGGGGACATTGAGTGTAAGGCGGTGCCTCGGTTTCTGCCGTTCAGGGAAGCTAGTCTGACTTGGACACGAACAGATGAGGAAAATGATGAAGTGCTGAATGCGGCAGTTCCTCCAGAAATACGACCTATCCAGGAGCCTCTTTTGTTGATCCTTCAGTGCCTCGAGTTACTAGATACAATTTGCACCCTCCGTTGGGGAACAGTGCACCAAAGGAGAAGAAAGATCAGTTAGGGATGAACTGTGTAAGTCAGGATGTACTTTGCCATAGTACCAATGGAGTTAGTTTAAGGTGATGGGAGGTTTGTGCACTGTTGGAACATTGGACAGGATGGATCAAGGTACCCCTTTGGGGATACATTATCCTGGTCAATGTGGGAACATGAGCTTAGGACAAAGCAAGCTCCACCGCCGGTGCTCAAGAGCGCCAACGTTTTGATGAACAATAAGAGCATGTACCAGTGAGGTTCTGAAGGATACTGGGAACATATATTTCTCTTGTTTGCATTTCGTCCCCATTTCATCGGTTGCAGTGCATCCCTTTGGCAGAATGGTTGCTGAGGAAGAGCAGCCAGTTTTTCCCCCTGTTTACAAATATATATTTTGGTCTCCGAAGCAAAAGGTTACATGTGCTGTTTTTTTGTGGTTTTGTTGCTATTGATCTTGGATGGGGTGTCATGGATTTTGGAACGTGATCAGACTGTATCATCATGCACTAATGAGAAGGTTATCTCTCAAGATCGAGAAAAAAGGGCAGCCCCAAGTAATATATTTTTAGATGCACACACAATGGTTCTTTGGAGAAGGGACTGCTTGTTACCCACTCATTCTGTCACCAGTTTATGGACCGCATACCCATTGTCTTTAGTGAATTATACATATATTGAGCCCCCTGATTTAGTAGAGATAAAGGGAGTATTTGGATCTGTTTTTTTGAGACCATGCCTGTATCCTCGAAAACCCCTTGGAGAGAGCTGTCCTGGCTGTGATAACAACACCTAGTGTGATAATTTCTATATGGAAGAACAGAACATAACATTGATGGGTTGGCATTAAAAAGAATTGACAATCCCCTGGCTTGCTGGTTATTATCCTGCTTGTTGTCCTATTATCAATAGTACTGTCACGTCATTGTACATAAATTGTTCTGTATTAGTGATGCATAAAGAGACAATCTCTTTGGTAAGAGCGGACTATCCAAGCACTGTCAGAATGAATACTCAGTATTCTGCTGTAGATTATGATAGACCGATTTATGCACAGCCAGGTTTCTTGTTGTCTAATGGAATGTATTCTAATATGCATGATGGTACAAATAATATGGCACTTGGGATGGTACTGCCTTTGGGTGTGCCTTGCAAACATGCCAAGCCTAAAATAAAGTGCGTTAAAAGGACATTAACGAAGGAATTTTGTGAAGGAGTGACAGATCTTGAAGTCAATAATTATAGTAATGGTATCACTTTTGAGTATATTCCCTCCTCCATCAGTACCGTTGGTGGCACTGCTATGGCCAGGGGAGAAAAAGCTAGAGAATACTTCAGATGTAAGTTGCAGATATTGTCTAACTCTACAGTACCAGCTTTGCGCGACATCGCCACCCAATTGGAAAGTATGCATATATATTCTGAGCAGACAAGATATGCAGTTGACTTCATCCTAGCCAAGAGTGGTGGTGTGTGCACGGTAGTAGTAGACTAGTCGGGATCATCAATATGGAACAGAATATACCCCAACACATTTTAGACATTCTAGAAAATGTTAAAGGAATGGAGAGAGGAATCTGGAGTTGGTCTCTGTTTGGTAGTTGGGGTTGGATCCTTGTGATTTTGATCTCTTGTTGTGTCCTAGTCCAGTGTCTTTCCTTCTGTTGCTCTTATTGTACCATCTTTGTCACTCCTAAGAAAAGTATATTGATTCATGACACAAATGCTGCAATTATGTTGCAGAAGGATGTAGATGATATGATGCAAATAGATGAGGGCATCTTTGAGACTGCTTCTCTCCTTTCAGCCTCCCTTCCCGATTTTGAGTATTTGGAATGTGTATAAAATATGATTATATATATATGTTTGTTCTTTCCTTTCGATACAGAATGGTTACCTCATGTTAAAAGGTGGGTCTTTTAGAATAGAAATTATTTTGTTTGTGCATTGCTCTATGTAAGTTAGCATTACCGGCACAATTTTGTATTTGGTTGCCATTTTGAATCATGATCGAATGTAATCCTTTGCTATTTCCGAGAAACAGCCTCTTCTAGGTTACGTTTCTTCAAAGCTGAATTTTTGCTAAACTAATGAATGCACTGTTCTTATAAGCACATACCTTTCCCATTAGGTAGAGGCCTTGTCCCATTTGGTTAGTGACAGGGATGAATAGAGCAACCTCGTATAGTAGATAATGTGTGCCTGGCCTAAGAATCGAAACTTACTCTCTGTATTTATTTGTCCAGCTGCATCTGCTTGGAAAATTCCATTGTGGGCCTGCTTTCCTTGGTCCTGAAATGTATATCATTTATCTTTATGCTTGCTGACGTCAGTCCCTCTGAAGCACTCCTAGAGACTGGGCAGACTGGACTCCACTCTGAGTGTACCTGAATAAACGGGTATTGGTTTGTATTCTCTACTGTCTGACCAACTCTTCATTTGGTATGGAAGGCTGAGAGGTGGTCGTGAGTGACCCGGCTGACCCTAATCGGGCCACTTCCTTCAATCGTGCGGCCTGCATAGACCACCAATGGGAAGTTTCAGTAAATCAATCTCTTCACACTACAGCAACTGCCAGTGATGACCGGCAACATGAGATCTGTACTTTGCACTACAGTATCCACAGCCTGCTATGGCTGAAGCTCTAGAAATAACTGTCCACGACACCAAACAGGTTCTTTGCATAACTGTCTGCAATGCCCAGCCAGATCCTTGCTCTACAGCAATGATTATCAGTAATGCTCTCCATGCTCTTCGCGGCCTCCTCTATCACGACCAGAATTCTTCATGCTGGACTTTAGAAGCAAACTTGTTCCATGGGCCTCACCCAGAGGTTCCCAATCTGTGTGCCGCGGCACTCTGGTGCGCCTTCAAAACTAAACAGAGGCGCCGCGAACAGATGCTGTAAGCATTAATAATGTACATACTTTCACAAGTCAAAGTCTCGGGTAAATTTAAGCTCAAATTGCAGTTCCAATCAGCCCGGAGATGCCAACGAATGCAGCAGTGTTAAAGGCTGTTTGAACTCCGAGGCAGAAGCTGCCATACATTGATAAGGAGGATTTCACTGCAAAATATAAGCTATGTTCTTTTACCTCGCAACATGAAACCAATTGCCTTGAATAGACAGCAATAGAATGTAGAATGGTTACATCACTTAAACGCACAGATTACTGCTGCTGTTTTAGTCATTTTAACTCCAGCTGCACACTAATTCCTTATTTTTGTTGATGACTGAGTGAAAGTGTTTCCGCCTGCCGCCAGTAGAGGTCTGTGTCTTGCAGGAGCCAATCAGGCTTCTAAATGTTGCAAGCAGGCCTCGTGTGCCAAGGGGGGCGTTTGAAGGCCTGGGGTGGGGGTGGATGGGAGATTCCAGCAAATGTCTCAGCGTGTATCACAAATTCGAGGTGTGATGCACATACTATGACACGCATCAATTAGGGTGATTTTATATTAACACCAGAGTAAAATCATTTCCACCAGAGATGGTATCAGTGTGGTGGTTGGGCAAGTTGAGGGGTATTTGGGTATGATAAATTGCACAATAGAACAGACACTTCCCTGCTAAGTTCCTAATTGTCCCAAGGATTGTATATCAACAGCAGGGCCTGGAGCTGTGTAGTGGACAGAAACGAATTTTAGCTGGTGTGAAATTTAGAAGCATTGAGCTGGCAAGCCTAAAGCTACAGCTCTTTAGGTGGATAATAGTAACTCTGAGTGGGCTGTCTGTACAGCACACTCAGGGAGCTGAGTTACTTCTGACTTATTTAGATGAATAGTTACCTGTGTCCAAATTGAACTATTAACCCAAAGGGGTCAGATGCAGTTGCTTTCTCCAGGAACCAGTGATTCGCCCATCCTCCCAGTATCTGTAACTCATGCTAGCATTTGTACTTGGCCTTGATAGCACGCAATTTATTTCTAAGCCAATTTATTTCTAACCCATATGTATCTCGGTGACAAATTATCTTTGTGGATTCTCTTTCTTGGCCCAGTCTGTCTGCAGACACTGAGCTTCCACCTCCGGCATTCAGGTTGTCATAAAGCGCCCCATAGAAAATGTAGGCCATGTGCTAGTTGTCTCAGTGAAGTTCTGCACTGTAGTGCAACACACATTTTAGGCACCATTACTTCACATGAAAATTATGGAGTGTGACCTTTTTCTTACAAAATAACATTTAATCATTACTAACATAATGCTAGTTTGGGATCTTTAGTGCACTTTAGGCATTGCACAAAGGTGTAATGTCGTGTTTTGGCTCTGCCCAGTGGAGTTTTCATCCATTGGCTTTTTGGGTAGATCTATTCATGTCCACGTGAGTGCTTGCATTGAAATGGATGACAAATAATTTGATAACTATACTACTCTACATTCACTCTACTGATGCTGGTATGCAGTGGCACAATAACACAATCTTGAGAAAGGTGTAAATGAGAAATATCTCTTTCATCCCCCGCCCATCACTTGTTCCACTTGGCTCCCTGGAATGAGCCCCTCTGACGCTAATTTTTTAAAACAAAAGATAGTTTAAACCAATTCCATATGCAGACCTCAGATTATTGTTTCTGGCTTACTTAACCAATTCAAGTTTTACATTAAACAGCTGTCATATTTTTTTTTTCTTACAACTATGATTAGACCTTCATCTGCTTCATCCCAATTACTTTCAGGGTGAAAAATGGAAGTTGTCCCAAAGCTGGGCTTACATACCTTCACCCAATAAAAAAAGTCAAATAATGGGGAGCCGTGGCCAATAGCCAATAGGTCAAGGGAGCCGTGGGTCGAAAAAGTTTGGAAACCACTGGCCTAACCTATTCCCTGAATCTGGCCAGCACTCCATCGCGGTCTGCCTGAACTTTTTTTTTTTTAACCAATCTCGCACGACCAGCTAGCTGCGAGTGGCAGTTTTTGCTTTTAGGTGATAAACTTACCTTAAATCTTTGAAATTGCATATCTCAGATTCTACAGGATCTTTGTCATTTTGGTGTCAATTCATAAAATTACATTCTATTTTTCTACATTGGTGTTTGGTGTGGAATTTTTGTGTGTTGTTTTTTCACCTTATTACATCTTAAGTCCTGCATAGATACTTTACACATTGCCTCTAACGTAAACCTCTAACTTAAACATGACTACATTGAAAAATTCTGGCATACTAGAGGGAATCTTGGCATTGGTAGCACATGTGGCAGAATGCTGGTGCTGGCACAATGGAGGACATTCTTGGCATAAGGGAGGACAACTGTGGCCTATGTCACAGGGACATCCATGATAAAAGGCTGTCCTCAGCTTACTAGATGTAACTTTGACATAAGGGTAAAGCATAGTAAATGGACAGCAGTAATTTAAAAATGTACACTGGCATATTGTATGTAATGTTTGGGAAAAAGGGGAACCCATAATAAAAATCTGCCCCTTGCAAGGGAGATTCTTTTTAACATGTTTGGTCACCCATAGAACTCTTAAAACAAAATGGGGTCAACTCATGAGGAATGTCAAGTTTCATTAGTTTGGCACATCATCAAAGGACTTGAATATTTATTGAGTGCATTTTCAATTTATGTGAAAACTGTAACCTAGAATGCATTATTTAAGCCACATTTTTTCCTTCAACATTTTCACTGAGGAGAGAAACTCCCACCACCATTCTGCCCCCCTTAGAAAATGTCAAACTAACTCATTTGAACTCTTACTTCAAAGCTAGTTAATGTCCTCATGATGTATCATGTCTGAACCTTAACATAGATGAGGTGCAAAATAGTCATTTGTCTGTGTTCTTGTGTTATATTAATCATGCAGTTATTATCTAACTACTGTGAAGTTAACTGTTGTGATGTCATCAGGGTGAAGGTAATGTGGCATTGCTTTCCGGGAATATTCAAGGTCAAAGGTCATGTGATGTCACTTCCTCTGATGTCATTAATGTCAAGGTGTGTATGATGTTTCTTCCGCTACCCCTGATATTTTGATGAATTAACATCCATGGTGTCAAAATGTGCCCCGGCAAACGTACCTACTAATAAATCAGATCAAATCTTGTCACATTTTACTGCTGCGACTTCCATTATACTTTTGTAAAAGGTGCTTGCACTTAGCACTGCCTCACATTACCTCCAAGGACATGAGCGCCAGTCAAACATATTTTGTGATCTGACTCCATGTCCTAAAATAGCACTTTGAGCACTCTCCCTGTGATACACCCTGATGGCTTGAGTGCACCACTCAACAAGATTTAAATTAACCTTGAAGTTCTATAGGGGCAATTAATAAAACACAATGCTTAATTTGTAAAAGAATAAATGCTGGGCCTAAAGATTTGCTCAGAAGTCCCTGACTTGTGCTATTGAATGTTGGCAAACTCAAAGACCAAGGCAGCGTAATCTTGATTCCACGTCGTGTCTCTTTAATCCACCATCATACACTCCCTGCCTTTTATCTCACTCTTGCAGGTTCTATTTCTTCTTTTCTCATGGTTTTTCCATTGTTCTCTTGCTCAGCTTTTATCTTTCTTGCTCAGGGTCAAAGTCAAAGACTGAGAAGGAAAAATAAATGCTGGTCCCCATAAATGGGTGACAGTGGGTCCCACCTGCCACCACGACTCACGTTAAACACCGCTTAAACAGTTAAGAAAGTAGAGTTAGACAATACAATGAGAGCAAGGCTGTTTTATCATATGTGTAGGTGCATCTTAATTGCCGTAAATACAGCTTCAATTGGTTCAAACAACAAAACACATCATTGAGTAATATACAAAAATATTAAGTAGAATAAAGCACAATAAAATATTAAGTACAGTAAAACATAAAAATATTAAAATGCATTCAGAAATGGAAACATAACACCTAGGCATATGTGTTAACCTGACATGGACAGAGCACTGGTTTGAACAGTCAGACTAAATCAGACTTCACCCTTGAACTAGGAGGCATATGTACAAGGACTTAACACTAACGGAACGTCACTTTTAAAGATGTTCTTGTGGTGTTAAGTCCATCGCCTTATCTACAAGGCGTGTTAAGCCACTTAATGTGGCTTAACACTGCCTTGTAAATGAGGCCTCCTTTCACATCACAGGGCCTTAGTACGCTGTCGGGTTGACTTATGTCCACCTGACACCGTCTCGGTCCCGACCGCCTAATTAGGATGCGACCAAACACTTTTCGGTCGCATTCCTACATTTCAGTATGGGAGCATACATTACGGGCGTAAGCCTGCCGTAATGCATGCTCCCATAGTTAAATGTGAGGTGTGGTTCATCCCTGCACCCCGTGGCAGCCATCTTAAGGTGCCTGCCACGGGGTGCAGGGATGAACCACACCTCTCATTTAACTATGGGAGCATGTATTACGGCAGGCTTACGCCCGTAATGTATGCTCCCATACTGAAATGTAGGAATGCGACCGTAAAGTGTTTGGTCGCATCCTAATTAGGCGGGCACAATTGTTGTCCCCTTGGCAACCAACCTGAAGTCTTGCACCCAAGGAGGCCCTGCTGCGGGCCCCCAAACATGCTTTCCGACATGGTTTCCTTGTCAGACAGGCAGGCATGGAAACCCTGCTGGAAACTGTGAATTGTGGTCTCAAGGGCGGAAAGGCCTGCCCTTGAGATTAGTGGCTGGCTTCCAACTGGCCGACGGGCTGCTCGAGCCAGTCAAAATGACCGTCTGGTTTACTTTCCGACTGCCTCTATCATCCTGAGGCGATCTGAAAGTAAACCACACGACCGATTGCGATGCAGCCCTGAAGGCTCCGACCGGTGGTTGGAGCCGTAACGGGCAGCATCATAATTGGCCCCTAAGGGTGAAAGGGGCGGGCAATGGATGTTGTGGTGGGAGTTCTGCAGCAACACACATTGACTTCGACGATGCCCCCTATTTACAAGGGTAGTGTAAATATGGGGCAGCGTCACAATTAAGACAAAAAAACCCTGGTCTTAACATGGTGAAACGAAGAGAAATGTTTATTTCTCCTCATTTTTGCTGTTTTTATGAGTGCTGCATTGTGCAGCACACATAGAAACCGTAAATCGCCATGAATGATTGTTTATGTGCAGGAAGGGACACGTTCCTGCACATAAATAATCATTACCTCCAACGCAGGCAGCTTAATTTAGTGCTAGCGCTAGGGAAAACGTAGGAGTGTGCAGTATCATTGTAAATACTGCGTACGCCTGAGTTTCTGAACTGACGGAGCGCTGTGTTAGCAGTTTTGAAGCTAACTTGTGCTCTGCCAGTTCATTGTACATATGCCCCGATGTGTAGCAGTAAAAACTCTTGTTCACCATGATTGCAGGGCAAAATATAATCTAGTAGGCCTTCCAGCACTGCTCAGCTTGAGATAACCTGTCCTCATTGCATGCAACATATGTCATTCGATGTGGTGATACTGCCACTCCCCAACGTATTGGAGAAAGTAACATTTTTCATTGGTATACCCAATATTTCACCTCTTAACCGTTCAGGAGAAATTGCACAGAACATACATTGCTGTTCTGTCACAATGCAGGGTAACAGCAGTAAGCTCTTTCTGGTCCAAGTTATAAAGCCCACCTTAGATAAGTCAGATTTCTACTCCTCTGGCATTAGCCCACTCAGTGGCGTGACTCAAAATGATGGAGTCCACTGCAGTGTGATAAGGGCCCCCCAACAGTCCAATATCTCACAACAATTCATAGGCTTTGGGCTGAAGGGGGCCTACTGAACGGTTTTGGGCTGCCTGAAGAGTTAGTTGGGCAGCCTTCCCTGCCCGGCTATGGAAGTAGTTTACCAAAGTTTACCGAAGTCACAAATCCTTTGGGGAGAGTTCTTTCAATTCCACAACCGTTGTAGGCTTCCACCAGTCCTCCCAACAACAAAATATACCAAAACATACTCATGGATAATTACCTCCACTGTACAATTATGCATGCAAATGTGAGTTTGTACAATTAGCTTTTACATCACTTTTTTCACAGGGAAAATATGTTTCAATGTAGAGGAATAAGGGCCATGTTATCAAGAAAGGGCGATACATTATTGCCGCTATTATCGGCAGGAAACTGCCGATAAAGCGTCGATAATGGGCTTGATAATATGCCCTTGTGAATTCCCATATGAAGCCCATTATCGCCGCTTTATCGGCAGTTTCCTGCCGATAAAAGCGGCGATAATGTATCGCCCTTTCTTGATAACATGGCCCTATATTCCCATTCTCCCCCATCAAAGTGGGTCTGTACCCTTCCTTTTCCTATTATGAAAATGTACTTACACCTGCCTTTATCATGTTTCCAATATGAGAATGCAGCTTTAAAACTGTTCATGAATAACCAAAAGGCAAAGAGCTTTGTGATTGCTCTCTGCAATATTCGGGACCAACCCCCCCTTCTCCACCCCGCCTGTCATAGTTGCATTCGTGTCCATGCCCCCATTTCTCCCATCACCCAGAAACAGAATATGTGCTTTTTTTGTCAAATTGATGTTCTTCGCAGTTCATTCCAAGTTAGATAAGCGAAAACAATTGTGAAGCATCAAGTGTATCTGCTCAGTGTCAAGTACGCCCTGTTGACCAGTAATAAAGCCGAAATAAAGGATATGTTTGTATGATGCTCTTAAAACATACTTTTTATTAAATTACTTTTTCTTGATTGCCGAGTCCAAATCTTTCCGCTGCATTTTCACCAGTGACTAAGATTAATAGCAAACTGTCGACAGATAAGCATTTTCATCCACTATTTAAAATTCACTCCATTAGTCTCCATTCTCATGTACAACATGAATGCATGAAAAATGGCTAAGGCTATAGCAGCACAAAAGCGTTCCTCAATTGTCATTCTGCTCATGTTAACTTCAAGGCCTCTATGTCACAGTTTTGAAAGGGTATGTAAAAGGTTTGCATTTCAAAGTCAGTCACATTTCCTTTATTGTTATTTTTTAAAGAAGACTGCCTTTTTGCCTGGATAATCCTGGTGCCAGAAGGCTTTGACACACATAAATAATGTTGCTACCAGTATTCATGAGTTATTTATATAAGACCTTTTTCGAACAGCAGGGAGAGAGGAAAGAGACAGAAGGAGAGGGAGATAAAAAAGAGAGAGGAGCAGTGTAAGAAATGGTGAAAGGAAGACACCGAAAGCACAGTAGCAAGTAACTAGGGGCCCGATGTAGGTAGGATTGATTTACCGATTCTTAATTACCGAATTTTACCGATTCGGTAATTAAGAATCGGTAAATCTGAGGGGTGGGTATGTAGGTATTCCAGATGTGCTGGAATACCGAATCGGAGAAAATCGGTATTTACCGATTCGGTAAATGCCGATCGGTAATGCCCATTCATTCCTATGGGCTTTGAAGCCCACAGGAATGAATGGGCA
Organism: Lissotriton helveticus; assembly: GCF_964261635.1. NCBI lineage: Eukaryota > Metazoa > Chordata > Amphibia > Caudata > Salamandridae > Lissotriton > Lissotriton helveticus. Next base: position 916,782,282 of record NC_136067.1, read on the forward strand.
TTACCTATTCGGTATTTACCGAATCGGTAAATACCGAATTTCACAAGGGTGCAGGGGGTGTCACTTTGACACCCTCTGGCCCCCCCAAAACAGGCTTGGGTGCCATGTGGCAGGCAGACATGCCCCAAGGGCAGGTCTGCCTGTCATATGGCAGAGGTGTGCATGCACACATGTGCATGCACACCGGAATTGGTATTTTACCATCAAATTGGATTTGATGGTAAAATACCGATTTTGTAAGGCTTGTGGGACTCAGAAGAGTCCCACCTACATCTCAGATATACCGAATCGGTAAAAATACCGATTCGCTATTTTACAGAATCGGTAAATTTACCGATCGGTAAATTTACCGATTCTGTAAAATTAAGGGCCCTACATACCATTTCTGAAATACCGGTCGGTAACGGCCGAAAATACCGATTTTTGGGCCGTTACCGACCGACCTACATCGGGCCCTGAGAGAGTGTACGTGTGCGGGTGAATGTGTGTATGTGTCATGTGGGAAAGAAGCAGAGTGAGGGCAAAAAAAATAAGAAAGCAGCAATGACATACATATATATATATATATATATATATATATATATATATATATATATATATATATACATTCACTGAAAAACCCATAGGTTTCAGGAGCGTTATAGTTAGTTAGACATTTCACTCGTACAAAAGCATAGAAATTCCCCTGTTATAGTTAGTTCAGCTAACTATAATTCACCCGCCTGCAATGCACTGCTGATGACGTCACATATTACATCACTCATGACATGGTCAGTAACATCACTCATGACATCACTCATGACATCTCAAATGTTTTTTAAATACTAATTTCAGACTATAACATACCTGAAACCTATGGTTTTTTCAGTGAATTTCAAAGGTTTTTAAATGCTAATTTTGAACTAAAACGGGCCTGAAACCTATGTTTTTTAAAGTGAATGTCTAAGGTTTTTTAAATGCTAGTTTTTAACTATGCCTACAGAGGTAGGACATGTGAAGAAAAAGACAAAACGCATAGAAAGAAGCAAAAGAAATGCAGAAAGAAGCAACAGAAGTCCACAAAGACGAAGAAAAGTGCAGGAAGAAGCAAGACGTGCATAAAGAACAAACAGAGGAGCAGAAAGAGGCCTTGTTGCAAAATCATCCTGTACCCTCAACTTTTTTAGACGGGTACTGGTGGTAACTGACTCTGACTAACCAGGCCTAGAGCCAGTGCTATGCTAAAAGACACTTGGAATACAGTGAAAACACCTACATACACTGGGGAACACTATGTGTTGGGGTACCCCTGTGAATAGCATGACCTCCTCTGTAAGGCCCTAGTACATAACAGGGCAGGGGGATTAAAACTACCTCTAAGTTAGAGGTGCAGAAAGGCTCTGCCCCCTCCCTTCACAACTGTTCACATCAAAAAACAAAGGTTATAGGGACGTTAAAGTTAGCCCCACATTTCACTCATACAAAACCAGAGAAATTCAGCAGTTATAATTATCTAACTAAGTCTTACTCCTCCGCAGTGCACTACTTATGACCTTACATATTACATCCCTCATGACATGGTCAGTAACATTAAACAAGATTGGGGTTGGCTCTCAGCAGCCTTGTCTAACAAAAGCTTATCGTGTCTTGAAGATCGGTTAGCAAGTCTGCAACCCCGAAACAAAATTGCAAAAAACAAAGAGCGTCAATCATATTCTCTAAATTCATAACACCTGCAGTCACGACCACCAACACTCGTATGCTCCTGGAATATCAGTGGACATTGAATTAAAATAACTACACCAGAAATATGTAACTTTATCTCCAGTCTCAATTTTCTTGCCTTCCAGGAAACATGGGCCATCGAAAACTATACGCGTATCAAGAGAGAGAGAGAGGACTAGAAAGCTAGTCCGAGTCCCCGTAGTTTATATGTGTTATCAAAAGAGACTAGCTTAAATATGACCAATATTGTTAGGCCTCTGATTAGATTTGTCATGACCTGTCCTCAGGACACCCCCGTGCCGCACAGCCCTCCAGCTGTGTGTGTGCCCCCTCGCTCCTGCTCGTTGTGCCGAGTTGCCGTTTCCCTGTTTACTGCCTGCTGTTGTTTGCTGTCTGCCTTGCTGTTGTTTGTTTACCCTGTTGTATTTTGTGATATTTATTCCTCGGTGTCTAGGTTCGTTGCCTCCCCTGGTGTAGATTCCCCCGCTCCCCGCCGCCGTGATATCGTGGCCCCGCCCCCTTTTTTTCTGTGTCCTCCCCGCTCCCGCCTCCCAGCTGCTCCTCCCTCCCACTTGGCCTTAAATGGAGACCGCGCGTACGCGCAGCGTTCACGCGCAGCGGGTGCGCCGATTGTGCGCTGAAGGCACGCCAAAGGCAAGCCCGTCTGCGCCCGTCCACGCCTGGACCGCGCCCAGTGCCAGGACCACTGGCCCCCGCCGACGCGAGACAACATCACGGACCTACGACGCCGCCGCCCTCCACGCACTCAACAACGGCCGGTACCCCGCCTGCTACCAAGCCACCCCGAAATGCACCCACGGACCCTTCGCCTGCCAAGCCTGCCGATTCACCTGCCTCCGGACCTGCACCACACCCGCCAAGCCGATCACCAGCAACAACCACCTCAAGTGCATCCTGCTCAACACCCGCTCCGTCCACAGACACGCCGTGGAACTCTGGAACCTGCTTGACACAACATCAGCAGACGTCGCCTTCCTCACGGAAACCTGGATGAACGCCTCCTTAGCGCCCGACATCGCCATCGCCATCCCGGACGGATAAAAGATCACCCGGAGGGACCGCGTCAACCAGACTGGAGGAGGCATCGCCATCGTACACAAGAACACCATCCGCATCATGACCAACTCCGACGACACCCTCACCACCGCCGAACACCTCCACTTCCAGATACACACCGACCCCAAAACAACCCTCAGAGGCACCCTCATCTACAGACCTCCGGGACCACGCACACAGTTCAGGGAAAACATCACAGACCTCATCAGCCCGCATGCCCTCGCCTCCTCTGACTACATCCTCCTAGGGGACCTCAACTTCCACCTGGAGAACAACAACGACAGCAACACCACTACCCTGCTGGACAACCTCGCCAACCTCGGACTCAAGCAACTGGTGAACACCCCCACCCACTACGCCGGCCACACGCTTGACCCTGTCTTCTCCTCCAGCAAATACATCTCCTTCAGCCACTCCACCGGACTTCATTGGACTGACCACAGCTGCGTCCACTTCAGCTTCAGGAGGACCACGACCCACCACCACCCGCAACAGGCCCCTAGCAGGAGCTGGAACAAGATCACCGCCGACCAGCTCACTACCTCCCTCAGCCAGAACCCGCCCGCCAGCACAACGGACCCCAACGAAGCAGCCAGCAACCTCACACAGTGGATCACCAACTGCGCAGACTACCTCGCACCACTGAAGACCCCTCCCAGCAGACCCGACAGCAAGAAAGCCTCTTGGTTCACCGACGAACTCAAGAACTCCAAGAAGAACTGCCGCACCCTCGAGAAAGCCTCGCGCAACAACCAGAACACAGACAACATGACTGCCCTCAAGCACGCCACCCGCAAACACCACCAGCTGATCCGCACCACCAAGAAGACAGCATTCAAAGAACGACTGAACAACAACCCCCACAACAGCAAGGAACTCTTCAGCATCGTCAAAGAGCTCTCCAACCCCAGCGCCGGAAACAACGACATCACTCCCTCGCAAGACCTCTGCGACTCACTCGCCTCGTTCTTCCACTGCAAGATCGCCGACATACACAACAGCTTCGGCACACAGACCACGCACCCTACCTCCGAACCTACATCCCCCACCACCACTCTCTGCGCCTGGACCCCAGTCAGCACCGAAGACACCACCCGCACGATGAACACCATCCACTCCGGATCACCAACCGACCCCTGCCCCCACCACGTCTTCAACAAGGCCGATTCCATCATCGCACCCCAACTCCGGGACATCATCAACACCTCCTTCAACACTGCCACCTTCCCAGAGAGCTGGAAGCACGCCGAGCTCAGCGCCCTCCTGAAGAAACCAACAGCGGACCCCACGGACCTCAAAAACTTCCGCCCCATCTCGCTCCCCCCTTTTCCCGCCAAAGTCATCGAGAAGACCGTCAACAGACAGCTTGGCGCCTATCTCGAGACGAACGGATCCCTCGACCACTCGCAGTCCGGTTTTCGAGCCAACCACAGCACCGAGACCGCCCTCATCGCAGCCACTGACGACATCAGATCCCTGCAACGACAACGGGGAAACAGCGGCCCTCATCCTCCTGGACCTCTCTGCAGCGTTCAACACTGTCTGCCACCGCACCCTAGTGCAGCGCCTCAGCAACATCGGAATCCAAGACAGGGCACTGGAGTGGATCACCTCGTTCCTCACCGGAAGAACCCAGAGAGTCCGCCTCCCCCCATTCAGATCCGAGGCCACCGAAGTCATCTGCGGCGTACCACAAGGATCATCACTCAGCCCAACCCTCTTCAACATCTACATGAGCCCCCTCGCAGCCATCGCACACCAACACAACCTCAACATCATCTCCTGCGCCGACGACACCCAGCTGATCCTCTCCCTCACCAACGACCCCGCCACCGCCAGAACCAGCCTACACGAAGGGATGAAAGACGTCGCCGATTGGATGAAGAACAGCCGCCTGAAACTGAACTCAGACAAGACGGAAGTCCTCATCCTGGGATCATCACCCTCCGCCTGGGACGACTCATGGTGGCCCCCTGCCCTGGGCACCACTCCCAAGCCAACGGACCACATACTTAACCTGGGCTTCATCCTGGACTCCTCCCTCTTGATGACCAGACAACGCAACGCCGTCTCATCATCGTGCTTCAACACCCTGCGCATGCTCCGCAAGATCATCCGGTGGATCCCCACCGAAACCAGGAAGACGGTCACCCAGGCACTCGTCACCAGCCGACTGGACTACGGAAACACCCTCTACGCCGGAACCACAGCCAAACTTCAGAAAAGACTCCAAAGCATCCAGAACGCCTCCGCACGAATCATCCTGGACATCCCCCGACACAGCCACATCTCCGGCCACCTGAGAGACCTACACTGGCTCCCCGTCAGCAAGAGGATCACGTTCAGACTCCTCACCCACGCACACAAGGCCCTCCATGACCTGGGCCCCAAGTACCTCAACAACCGCCTGACCTTCTACACTCCCACCCGCCAGCCACGATCAACCAGCCTCGCCCTCGCCGCCGTTCCACGCATCCGCAGAGCCACCACCGGAGGTAGATCCTTCTCCTACCTGGCAGCCAAGACATGGAACACCCTCCCCATCCACCTCCGGCTAACCCAGGACCATCTCTCCTTCAGGAAGCAACTCAAGACCTGGCCTTTCGAGCAGTAAAGTACACCCCTCCCCCAGCGCCTTGAGACCCCTCCGGGTGAGTAGCGCGCTTTACAAATGTCATGATTGATGGATTGATTGGTCATGGGCACCTCGTTGGTGAGTTCATGAAGCCCTCACCCACCAACCTGGTTGGTGGCATGCTTCATCATCGGGCCCACCCAGTGACACCTAATGTGTCCCGGGTGTGCTGCGATGCCTGATTACAGCAGAGCTGGTATTTTACCGAGAGTGCAGTGTGAGGTGTAAAATTAAGTGTGAGTTAAAACGGCTTGGCGAGGGTCCCAGTACCCGAGGGTAAACTACATTTTAATAACTGGGCCCCCATCAGTGGTTAAAATAAGGCTTGGGGATGTTTAAGGGAGGCGAGTTACTACCTCCTACATCCATCAGTTGGGTGACATGTTTCAGCCAGTGCCTTAAACTAAATCTGGCTTTCCTCAGGACCTTTTTAAAATAGAGTGTAGTGCTGGTTAAAAAGGAGTGTAATCCAGGCTATGTGTTACACTCACTAAGGTGTTTCTCTAAGTGTGACAGGGGGGATTCCCTTCTCATATATGCCTGTACCGACAACATTGAAGACATAGACAAAACATGTAAGAAGAGGAGAGTCAAATAGGCGTCTTCGCCACATAGTCATGTACATAGAATGCCGAATCTACAGTGCTCAGTCGGTAGACTACAGTCGGCAAAAGTGTAATGGCACTGGTGGTACCATTATTGTGATTATGGCAAATAATTGGGGGTGGTGTCGCTAAAACACGGGTATCACACATATGCATGAGATACAAAGTGTGATGGGGCATAAGTAAACACTCTTACGCTTAGATTTTGCAGCCAATGCTTCCAGGAGTGAAGCGGTAAGGGGTTGACCCTGTAGGGAAATAATGTTGGCCACTGGGAGTTAGAGACCTGTAAGGTGGGAAAAGCGCTTAACCAGAGATTGTTGCTTGGAGGTTGTCATACTCACAGCTTTTCTGGTCAGAGCCTGCCTTGTACCTGTTGCACCGTCCTCGTACTCCGGTAAAAAGAGCTAGAGTTTCTTGTTCGTTTTTATATGCTTGCTAATTGGATTAACTATCTGCACCTGTAGCTGGGAGTATGGGTAGAAAGACTACCCCGGGTGTGTTCCTAGCTGTCTGCTCATGGGCGGTGGAAAGACACTAGTCTCTATCACATACGCGGTGCTGCTTGTGTCTATTGCGCATGAGCGGGGGTGAGACACTAGTTGGTGGAAAGACACTAGTCTCTAGCACATGGGCGGTGCTGCTTGTGTCTATTGCGCATGAGCGGGGGTGAGACACTAGTTATTAGTGCAGGTGCGCGGTAGAGTATGTGTTGTGTTGAAGTATTGCTGTTAAAAACGTAATAGGCTGGAGTGGCCAAACAAAGAACAATAAAAAAAGGGGGGTAGGAGATATGTGGGTAGATCTCCCTATTATCTTTAACTAATAGAAACCTATCAAAGCAAGGCAAAAAATGGACAATCACACAAAGTCATATAAAAGTATACTCAATAAGCCAATGTTGGTCAATTGCAAAAATAGTTGTTAAATTTATTCCCTCCCAACATGGGTTACATTCTAAAACATAATAAAAACATCAAGATTTAAAAACCACCAGCGGTGGTGAGGCAGTGAATATGTATTCAGTCAAACAGTGAACAAAACAGTCGACGCGGCGTTTCGGTGTTTTCTAAATCTTCACACCTTCTTCAGGACTTTCGCAACAATTTGACTTAATATCTGATTAAAATGTGAAAAAAGGATTTAAATTTTCCTTCCATACAGATTTGTATTTCACGTGTTATTGATCTTTCGCAGGCTTAACTGTCAATTGAATAAAGCCTCTGTGTGCACGGAGGGGCCACCGTCAATAGCAGGGTAGGGTCCTCTTTTTCATTGGACCTGTTTATGTTCTTAGGTAGATCTTGTAGATGTGGTTTAATGGGAAACAACCTCTTTATCCAGATTATCACCTTCTTAATATGATGAAGAGATCTTCAGTTTAAAATGCGGCCTCCCTGCCCCTCCGTGCTTCCGTCCTCATTGCGTTCCCTGTCATATACCTCAGGGGTACCTCCTTCTTTTGAATTCTTGTGTTGAAGTATGCAATCTGCCACTATCAATAGTGCGGGCATGGAATTTCAAGGAGGTGCATTTAGCTCGGGCATAGTGTAATGAATCATCACAGGTTGCTGTAGGAGCGGGAGGCTATGGCTGGGTATGGCAACTAGTCACAACCCGATATGGGTTGGGCACGATTAGGGGTGGTAGCCTCAGTTGAGTGGGAGTTCATAGGTCAACTGGGTTGAATGGGTACTAGTAAAGACCTCTGTATGGAGGTTTACGTCAGCATGTGACTGAGTTCCAAGGGATCGCATCATTCAGGCTATTGATGTGTGAGGAAAGGCGATAGATCCAACGCTGTTCTTTGCTCATCAGTCTTCTTTCATTGTCTAATGCCTGTTCAGGGATTTGTTCAATGACTGTCCATGTGAGTTCATTGGGGGTATGGCCATGGGTGATGAAGTGGTTGGTTAATTTACTGATGTTTTTCTTACACCTAATGGTGCTTCTGTGCTCAGTGACCCTAGTGCGTATTTTGCGGGTGGTCATGCCGATATAGCGGAGACCACAGGAGCAGGTGAGAAGGTAAATCACATTACGTGAATTACAGTTGGTGTGGCTGCGTTGTGTCCACACCTTGTTAGGTTCTAGAGTTAGAGTTTTGGTGTGGGTGGTTAAGTGACACACACTGCAATCATTGCAGGGGTAGTGTCCAGTTACTTTTGGTAGGCCCCATGCATTCAGAATGGTGTTCGGTTCTTGTGTGTTATGCGTTTTGGGACGGGTGTTAACTAGTTGGTCCTTCAAGTTATTGCTTCTCTTGTAAGCAAAACGCGGTATGTCCCACTGCCTCTGGCCAGAATTCAAGATCTTCCAGTTCTTCTTAATGAGTTTGGCTACCTCTTTGGAGGCTGTGTTGTACGTAGTGACGCAGGTGATAGGTTGTTCCTGCTCCTCTTTAGCCGTGGTTTCAAGGAGGGCCTCTCTATTCTGGTTCCTGGCCCTCTTCCTGGTTTTGGAGATGATGGCTGGTGGGTAGCCCCGGGCCTCCAGTTTTTTGGATAGTTCAGCGGACTGTTTTTTATAGTCTGCTATATCACTGCAATTCCTGCGTATACGTAAGAATTGCCCGAAGGGAAGGTTCTCCCTTAGCGGGCGTGGGTGGAAGCTTGTGAAGTGGAGTAAAGAGTTTCTGGCCGTGGGTTTATAGTAGGTTGTCGTGGTGAGTCTGCCATCTTTGACTGTTATATTTAGGTCCAGGAAAGCAAGTTGGTTTGCACTGATAGTGCTGGTGAACTTCAAGTATGGGTCCCTGCCGTTGAGCCAGATGAGGAATTGATCCAGGGTTGTTTGTGGACCCTCCCATATCACAAGGATGCCGTCAATATAACGGTGCCATGCAAAGATGTGGTTGGCATAGGGGTTTGTGCTGTCAGCAATGCGCGTGCGTTCGAATTGGTGGACGTAAAGACCTGCTTCGCTTGGGGCGAAAACGCTGCCCATGGATGTGCCATTGGTCTGGAGGTAGAGGGTTCCCTCATATTCAAAGTAATTTTCCTTTAGTGACAGTGTGGCGCATTGGAGGATGAATTCTCTGGGGGTGTGGTAGGGCCATGGTGACTCCCTGAGGATGCCCCTGAGTACTTTTATTGTGGCTTCTTGGGGTAGACTGGTATAGAGGCTCTCAATATCCAGCCCTACAAGAAGTTGGGTCTCAGTGTTAAACTCCATGTTGTTGATCACTTGTAGTAAGTGTTTGGTGTCCTTGATATAGCTGGGCGTTTGTTGCACTAGCGGATTGAGAAAAAAGTCGCAGTAGCGTGACAGGGGCTCTAAGAGCGAAATGATACCAGACACTATGGGTCTGCCTGGTGGGGGGATTTTGCCCTTGTGTACCTTGGGTACAGTGTAGAAGTATGGTATTTTGACTTTCTGGGGGCAGAGGTACTCTGCTTCTTGCTTGGAAATATGTTCAGCATCGCAGGCATTCTTTATTAGTGTCCGGATAGTGTTCTGAAGAGTGTCAGTGGGATCTTGTTCCAATCTTTTGTAATTTGTGGTGTCGCTTAACAGTCTGCGGCACTCCGTGTCGTACTCTTTTTTGTCTAGAAGGACAATACCTCCCCCTTTGTCAGCGGGTTTAATTATGATTGAAGGATTGGTTTTGAGACGTTGGATGATGTCTCTTTCATCTTTGGATAGGTTGTTGAAATGATTAGTTGGACTAAGATTTTCAACGTCGTTGTATACTGCCAACTCAAAAGTGCTGATCTCAGGGGGCACTGTGGATGGTGGCGGGTTGAAGGTGGATTTAGTCCATACGCCTGTGACATTTGGGTTCTCATTGGTAGGTTGGTTGTCCATTGTCGATTTCTCAAAAAAGGCCTTGAGTTTGAGCTTATGGAAGAACTCAGCCAGTTCCACGTGTAACTTGAATTTGTCAAGTCTGGATGTGGGGGCGAATGATAGGCCTTTTTCCAGCACTGCTTGTTCTTTGGGTGTCAGGGACGTGCTGGATAAGTTGAATACCAATGATGTTTGATTTGAGTCTGTTATTGTTTGCTGGTGCCCGGTTGGTCTTTGGTCTTCTGGCGGGTGTTGGAGCTCACTGGATATTCCTCTTCGGTCCAGTGTACCTGCGGTTGTTGTTGGTTTTGTCTTCTCCTGCCTCTTGATCTTTGGCCCTGTCCTAAAAAAGGAATGTGGGGGCCAGGATTGCCCGGAAAGAGTGGCATTGGTCCTGGGGGATACCTGGGTGGGAATCCGAAATATGGGTTCTGTATGGGGCCAAAGTTATGAGGGGCTCCGTAGTATTGTCCTTGTTGGGCTCCTTGCCACATGTTAGGACACCATTGGACACGTCGGCCTCTGCCGCCTCGTTTGTATGAGCCAGTGCTTGAGTCACTGGAAGCGGAACTGTCATCAGCCGATGAGTCTGAAGCGTTCGGGGTCTTGGGTGGTGGGGTGAAGTCATCTTCAGAGTAGGGTTATGTTTTAGCGTAGCAAAATCTTTTAAGATCTTTGTTAAACTTCTTGATTTTTGTTGTGTCAGATGCTCCTTGTATTCATTCATTTCTCTGTTCTGATCATCGAGTTTCTTTTTGTAGGCGGTTAATGTAGCTTTAAAATGGCTTTCTGTTGCTTGGATCTCAATGACAATGGCGTCAGAGAGACGTTTGGCCGTCTTGATGATCAGTACCATCCAGTCCCTGGTACAGTGCCAGGCGATCTGGGCCCAGTCTTTTCGGAAGGTGGGGTCATCTAGGAAAATCCTGGGTGCATTAGTAACGACGAGGTCCCTTGGCGCTGTGTTGTTTCTTAAGTATTGGGCTAGGATCACTCCATGGAGGATGGTTCGTATTCTTTTACGCTTTTTCTCGGTTAAGGTCTCCCAATCAGTGGTCTGGGCTATGGAGTTAGCAATATTGAAATCTGCTTCGAAGGAGGGGTCTGCGAGTATGTCACTCACATCATCCTCGCTGAAGGTGAGGCCATGGTTCTCCGCCATGGTCCTGGTTAGAACTCTCGCAGCTGTGCGCTGCCTAAGTATGCGCGTATCAAGAGAGAGAGAGAGGACTAGAAAGCTAGTCCGAGTCCCCGTAGTTTATATGTGTTATCAAAAGAGACTAGCTTAAATATGACCAATATTGTTAGGACTCTGATTAGATTTGTCATGGGCACCTCGTTGGTGAGTTCATGAAGCCCTCACCCACCAACCTGGTTGGTGGCATGCTTCATCATCGGGCCCACCCAGTGACACCTAATGTGTCCCGGGTGTGCTGCGACGCCTGATTACAGCGGAGCTGGTATTTTACTGAGAGTGCAGTGTGAGGTGTAAAATGAAGTGTGAGTTAAAACGGCTTGGCGAGGGTCCCAGTACCCGAGGGTAAATTAAATTTTAATAACTGGGCCCCCGTCAGCGGTTAAAATAAGGCTTGGGGATGTTTAAGGGAGGCGAGTTACTACCTCCTACATCCATCAGTTGGTCGACATGTTTCAGCCAGTGCCTTAAACAAAATCTGGCTTTCCTCAGGACCTTTTTAAAATAGAGTGTAGTGCAGGTTAAAAAGGAGTGTAATCCAGGCTATGTGTTACACTCACTAAGGTGTTTCTCTAAGTGTGAGAGGGGGGATTCCCTTCTCATATATGCCTGTACCGACAACATTGAAGACATAGACAAAACATGTAAGAAGAGGAGAGTCAAATAGGCGTGGACAAACCGCAGAAAGTGCTCCTATCTTGACTAAGCAATTTGTAATTTAGAATTGCTTCGAGACATAGAAAACTATAGCATTATAGAATGCTTGGAAAGCGATCATCGTTCGCAAGTCATCACCATCACTCCGACCTTAGCACCCCATGACCTAGCTTCTACTGCACACACAGGAGTTTATTCAGAGAATTTAAAATGCTTATGATGGAATGAAGAGGCTAGTAAAAAGATCATGGAAGAGTGTGAACAACTTACTATTCGTCTTAATCTGTGGTCCTCTGATCCAATAGAAGACTGGGCTAATTTCTGTACTCAGATTTTAAATCAATTCCAACATCTGACACAGCATTGTGTGGGGAACAGTATCAAGCAGTAGCAAGCAGGCCTTTTTCTCATTTGAAACAATGGCGCTAAGGAAAGCCAGAAACACTGCTCTTAGGGCGGTAAAGAGTTACCCTCAAACTGAAGTTTTACTGTCTATCTATAAAATCGCACTAATTATAGATGGGCATGTCAAACTGAAAAACAACAGCATGTTCAACATCTCTGGTGCATGCTTCACTTAGCAAGTAAAAGTCGGAACTTTAGAAACTTCTGGGAACTAATTAATAGACAAACTAATGGAAATCTTTGCCTAGGTTCCGCAAACATCTCAGAGCAGGAATGGGCAACATTTTTGGCTGGCCACTTCCAGGCAGAGGAGATAAAGCCTTGCAGATTGACCAACAAGCATGGGGAGTGGCCGGTTAATCTGCAAAGAACACAGAAACATCTAAGTGACGATATCTCCATTGCATCTACAAAGCTGTGCAAAATAAAAACTAAAGCAAGATCGGACAGAGCACTGGGGCCAAATGGCCTACCACAGGCCTTGTTCAAAAAGAACATTCCTTTCTGGACTAAACAGTTAGTTAACCTGTTTGAATACAGCATAAGAAGCTCAACCATACCCGACTCTTGTCGCGGTGCAATCATTCAGCAGAAACATAAGACTAGCTTCAGATCAGCCAAATGAAACTATAGGCTGATTGCTCCAATGTATACTGAGGCTTCGTTTTTCCCCAGTTTGCTGCTTGAAGATCTGACAAACTGGGCCAACTCAAAGGACCTGATACCAAAAAATCAACCGGGCTTTGTGGCTAACTCCCGTCCATTGACTAATCTTATAGCCTTATCCATCGTCATTGATAAAGGTAATACTTCTTCTACGGCGCTCTTTTGCTGCTTTGTGGAATTTAAAGCTGCTTTTGATCACGTGCCAAGGGAGGCTTTATGGGTTAAACTAACGAAATGGGGAATTCTAATTTACTGAATCCAATCATCCATCTCCATACTAACACCTGGATTCAAAGTGAAGATAGGTTCTGGTTCACATCTATCCAGAAAAATACCGCCGTCCAGGGAGGTAAAACAGGGATGTGTGTTAGCCCCCCTGATTTTTAACCTGTCTCTATCTGACCTTTCAGCAAAATTAGATGCAATGAATAGCCACGCTCCGAAGATCGTTGTATGCAGAGCAGCAATCTCCTATATGCCGATGATCTTGCTCTCTTCAATCGTACGAGAGTCGGAGTACAGCGCCTGCTGAATACATTATGTTGTATGTCGTACGGTTTGGGCAAGCTTAGTATTGCACTCAGCCAACATGTGATTAAAATCTATAAAAAGGTGCTGCAGCTACCAAAAACCTTGTCTGCTGCCCAGATTCACCTGGAGTTTGGTCTTGTCAATTATTCCTTACAAAGTGTGGGAGCCTTTCTTAACGTGTGCCACAAATGGAGGCAGGCTAGCGCTGGCTCACTCAAGTCTCGCGGCTCACTCGAGTCCCTATTATGGACTGACACCAGCATCATCAGCCCTGGTGGGTCACACAATCGTTATTTTAATGAATGCCTGCTAAAATTATCAGCAAGTGAACTGTGGGCTCTCAACCCAAGTAAAGAAGCCTTTAAAGCAAGCACCAAGAAGCGAACTCTAGTGTGCTCCAGTTGGTCCGACAAAGAGACTTTAGCTTAATGAAAGCACGCATGGGCAGCAATTACATTTTATCAGTTGGCCCTACTGTTGTATGGCGTTTTAGAATCTGAGTGAATTTTCCCAATTCATGCCCTTATATAGGTACAATCCACGTTGCCCTTATATAGGCATAGAAATCAAGCCCTTATTTAGACATAGCCCATGCTACCCAAATACAGGCATGGCTACTTCCATCCATTCATCAAAGTCACATCGATATCTTGGAAAACCAGACTCTTAAGCAGAAGGGACTTCCCCTAGCCTGGATATTGATTTCTTCAAGAAACTCATTATTATGCATGAACAACTATTCCTTAGGGGTTCATCCATGACGTTCATATGCTCAACTGTACGTCAAAGCTGGCATTTCTAAACACCTTCAAGGTATGAATATACCTTCACTTGCTATGGCAAAGCACGGTGGTTCGGTGCAGTTCAACGATCTACTTGGCCGACGCAGCTCGCTGCAGCAAGTGCCGAAGGAAGCTGACTCTCCAGCTGACGCACTGATCAGGAAGCTGCCCTTCTCTGCTGAGGAATACAGCTCCAGTGATTCTGACTCCCCTTGCGGGGTGTTGGGAAATCGAGTCCCGAGACAGAGATACCAACCTCGTTCATTCTAAGGTATGGAGCTGATTAGAACCTAGAGAAACCTTTGGCAATTCTTGGCAGAACTAAAAACTTATGCTAAACAATACTTACTTCTTCCCTCGTACTAGACCTAGGTTAGGTACATTGGGGTAGGTGTATTTTAGAAGCACCAGTTGCGTATTTTAGCCTGTGTTATTTATGTATGTATTTTTATATGGCTTAGAAACCATACAATGTTATTACAGTATTATTTTATAATACTATTCTCGCTGTATGCATAATACTTTGCATTCTGTCTAACAATTGTAGCATTTCACCTCTCTTGCATGAGAAAGAAGACTGTTCAATAAACCTTTTATTGAAAATGCCAGTATCACTATTTCTCTGCAACTCTGTAGAAGCAAAGCATGCACGATTGGCGTGGTAAAATAGTTATCTATTGTTTCTACGACCCTGAAGATATTTTCGAGTCCTAGGGAAACAAAGTTGTCATGTTTATGTGGTTGTCAGAAACAAATCCCTTCTTGCGTATTCGAGAAAGTTTCTAGTGACCTCTCAGCTAGCTGGCACTCACAATTAAGTTTAGTATATTCGATAGAGACCTACTGACCTAAGTCATACGTCATATCTATAGGATATATTATTCCAATATGCAGAGCCTATTGGGAATATAGGAACTAAACTACACTACCTTTGCCTCACCTTGCTTGCACATATTCTATACATTTAAAACATAGCTTTTTGGTGTTTAGGCTTGGTGAGTGGCATTTTTTAAAACATATTCCTACCTGGCAGCATACCTCAGGCGAGGTGGTGTGTAGGGGCTGTGGTCATTCAGAGGAATCTCTGGTGCACGTGGTATGCCTCTGCCCAGCACTGTTGGACTTCCGTAGATCAAAACTGAGGCCTGAGTGAAACAAACTTGGAGTCCGGATCTGCAAGCAGGGTATCATTGCGGCCTTGAATCCAGAGAACACAGCTCTAAACTTAGGTTTACGATCTTTATCCATCAGTCATATTGGAAGTGTAAGCAATCCATTAGTATCAATAAAATCACTGGAAAATAAGGTAACCGCCACAGGTGGTCACAACAATCGGTTCTGAAAAAAAAATAAAAAAATAGGTAGCTGCTGCTTCAGTTTGTAGAGTTAGCATCCTCCAATTACTGTTCATTAAAAGGAACCATGCTAAAAAGACCCAATGGTTAACCTTAGACTGATTGCTGCTACTGATTAGAACCAGTGTACGTGTATCAATGATTTGTTCTGCAGAGTGCCATCCGGAATCCCCTGCGGTGGCAACAAGCTGTTTACTTTTTATTTGCTTAAAGGTTTTCTTACCACTTCGCAGCTATCCAACTTTCTGGTCTTGACGGACTGTGAACATTTATATACTTTAGAATAACATTGCTCCTGTTTTCATAATATGGCTACCTCACTTTAGAAGGGACTTTTCTCCAAGTGTATATATTAATATATAAATGTTATACTTTTTGCCTGGGCTATGAACAACAAATCGTAAATTGTTCAATTGCTGTTTCTTGATTATTGTAATGACCTTACATTTCTAACAATAGGCCATCAGGGGTTGCCTTCACTGAGCTCCATCTTAATTACAATAGCACTCTGAATAGGATGTCTTTTTAAACTTCTACCGCATGCCAGGTGTTGAAGATAATGTTCTGCTTATTTGCACATGGGTCTTATTACTTTATATTTCAATCTGCACTTGCACGGTGATCGTTATCCTTTTAAAAGGTTGTAAGATGCAGGTCATAGTTCTTGGGTTTTTTTTATACTTGGAAAGTTAGTCTAGATAACCCATATAAGAGAGAGGCCCTGTATTGAGTAAGAGTATTTGTACAAAGATTGTCCTTTTAGGTTGATAACCCTCTGCTCTCAGATAATTATGGCTAACGGGACTAGTAATTCAAATTTTGTATAAAGTTTTAAACATGCAGCCATGTATAATTTTAAGTATAACTATTTATTGTTCTTTTGTTATGTATTGTATGCTGCTTTTAAGATCCTGGAGATCAAATAAAGCTTATGCCCGGTAAAAAAATAACATCACAGATGACATCACTGTTGGCATCATCCTGTGATTGTAAGTGTTTCGTAAACGTTTCAGGGACTTAAAGATATATACTAAGCTACAGCATAAGTTAAATTACTATTCTTCTGTACTACTAATTAGTCATATGAAGTGGCTGTGTGACTGTATCAGTGTGTGAGTGGATGTCTGGCTGTATGGGTGTGTGAGTGGCTATATGGATATGTTAGTGGATATGTGAGTGGCTGTATGGGTGAGTGAGTGATTGTGTGAGTGGCTGTATTGGCGAGTGAGTAGCTGTATGGGTAAGTGAGTGTTATTGGCTATGTGGGTTTGTGAGTGACTCTATAAGTAAATAAGTGGGTGTGTGAGTAGCTGTATTGCTGAATGAGTGACTGTGTGAGTGACTGTATGGGTGTGTCGGTGTGAGTGCATGTATGGGTGAGTGACTACTATTGACAGTGGCTACATGGGTGAGTGTCTGATACTGTTTGAAACTGTATGGATGAGCGAATGCTACTGTAAATAGCTGTATGGGTGATGGAGTGGATGTGGAAGTTCATGGAAGGATGTATGGATGGGTATGTAAGTGGTTGTGTGGGTGTGTGAGTGAGTGTGTGAGTGCTTGTATGGGTGAGTAAGTGTCTGTGTTGAGAGACTGTATGGGTGTTGTAAATGGGCCAGAAGCCTGATTGGGAGGGGTCCAACATGTGGTTTACTTCAAGACAGCCCGTGAGCAGTTGGTTGATGGCTTTCTCCATGACTTTAGAGGGAATGGGAGGAGAGAGATGGGTCAGTAGTTTTTGAGTTTGTTGGGATTGGATGAAGGTTTCTTCTGTAGAGGTTTGACCTTGGCGTGCTTCCAAGCATCTGTGACGGTAGTTGTGGTGATGGAGGTATTGAGAAGTACTGTGAGGGGGCCTCCGATCACTTCTCTTCCTAGGTTGTAGACGTGGTGGGGGCAAGGGTCCAAGGGAGATCCAAAGTGAATGCAGTTCATGATGGAGGTGGTACTTTCGGCCAAGAGCTACTTCCAGTGAGTGATTCGGTGGGGGTGAGAGTTGTTGATTAGGGTGCAGAAGTGGTTGAATGCGGTGGGTTGGAGGTCAGAGTTTCTGTAGATGTCAGAGATCTTGCGGTGAAAGTAGTGTGCTAGAGTGTCGCGGAGGGCTTGGGAAGGGCAGATTGTGTTCTCAGTGGCTGCATGGCAGGTACATTCTCGGATGATGCTGAAAAATTCCTTGGTGTGGTTGGTGCTTACTTCGCGGATGTTGAGGGCTTCTTTCTTGGTTTCTCTGAATCGATGGTGGTAGATGTTGGGAGCGGATCTGAAGGAGTTGAGGGGGGGTCTTGCTGGAGCACCAGTGTCTCTTCCATTTCTTACAGTGGCTTTTGTGGATCAAAAGTTCTGGGGTGTACCAGCTTGCTTTATTGCTGGGCCCTCTGCTGGTGGTGGTTTCCCAGGGGGTGATGGTGTTTGTGGCTAAGGAGATCCAGTTGACACATGAACTGTTTTCCAACTGGTAATCTACAATATCTCTGTCATTTAACAGCTTCTAGTTTGTGCCCTTTATCTTTTTCAGCATCTGTACACTCTTTTGTAATCTTCCGTTTCGGACAGAATAGCCATTTCTCATAAACTGGGTATTGGTCTAAATGAGCAGTGAATACACTTCTTAACCGATTGTTCTCTTTTACACAACGTGCATTGGCACTAACTTTCTTTTCATCAAAATTAATCAAAAACAAACCAGACAATGTTCTAACTCGCAACAATGCTACATATGACATTCCTGCTATAAATACAGTGCTTCCAATTATTACAAAAGTTGCATATACATTTAAACCTTGTGATTTATGGACAGTTACAGCATGTGCTAGACGGAGTGAGTATTGCTGGCGCCACACATATATGTCTTTCACCCAGAGAATTTATTCTGGAATGTGCAAGACTATCTCTAACAAAAAAAGACTTCAAACATCAAGCCAGCTTTCTGGCAGAAAAAGTCAGGGCCCGAAAATACCCAGAAGGTTTAATACAAAGGACGGAAAAAAGAGTAAAAAATCAAAATGAGGAAGCACTCTTGGCAACTTCCACACACCAAAAAACAGACCCACCCCTAGTATGTATAACAACATACAATACAGCATCAAACCACATCAAAAAAATAATCAAACAAAACTGTCGGATCTTGAACACAGGTACAAGACACTGGGACCCCTAGTATTTTCTTACATAAAGCAACAAACTGTTGTGACACCATAGTGCACACAAGATCTAGAGTAAATCATAGACCAGTCAACACAATTCATATAGCACTAGGTCTCCCTCAAGTCACAGGACCCTACCCGTGTGGACATTGTAGTGTGTGTCACCTCACGAAAGTCAAAAAAGAAGTAGACCTAGGCCTACGCCCCCCTTGGGGACTATGTAAACGTACTAATTGCAATACAAAACAAGTACTTTATTTGATTACTTGCCCATGTAATTTAAAATACATTGGGGTGACTACTAGAAAAAGAAGCATAGAATCAGTGAACATAGAACCACCACACATTGCATACATAACTGTACCAAGATGGCGGACCATTTTCTATCAGCAAAACACACAGAAATGACTTACAATGGATTATCCTAGAACAAGTAACAGCTGAAACTAGGAACCTTGAGAAAATTCTGTACAAAAAGGAACAAAGATGGGTCAATAAACTAGCCACTCATATTAACAGTCTGAATGACGAAATACCTTGGGGTCATATTTTACTATAATATGTTTCACAATAAATACACCTATGATGAATCTACACATTGCATATGGATCCCACTTGAGATTTTTTTTAGATGCAAATGCAAAAGAATCTAGGGTCCTGTTAAGTATAAATAACCATGCGACTTTGACATAGGCCCAGACCGAAATTAAACAAAATTGTTACAAACCGTTACCTATTGCTCACACATGCCCAGTCTATAAGGACTAGAACAGGATCCCAAGCGATCACCCCCTTACGTGTAATATGGATCAAGTACCAGCCCCCAGAAAAACGACCCAGATAAATTGGATATAGACAGGAAAATTCTACGTATTTCAAGATGCAGGCAAAATGCCCCAACCAGAAAATATGTTGCACACACAGGTTGGTCTACAAGATCATTCAGGCATTTACATTGCTGATACCTTAAGACTCAACTCTAACGTCATGGCCCAAATTACACCTCTAAACGGTCAATGGGACGGGCAGCTGAAATCTCACCACACCAAGAGAGGTCATATCTATGACAACAGCTCCCGTAAAGGAGATAGCTGGGTTTGACGACATAGTCACGTGAAACAACACAACACCATAAGATAGAGGAATGAGACCAGGTCTGTAACATTCTGGAAGCAGGGAGACAGACACGTCGTGATGGCAGACGTGTTCTTATGACAAATTGAGTACTATTTATGTAAAGAAAAAAACGAGACCGTCATACCACTGAACTATCTAAAGAGAATACTACACAACTGATATTATTCTTTTTCAGAGTGTGACTACATGGACTGTCCTCCACTGTAAATCTCATGATGTCTTAACACTATTTACGCCATTTAGGTGCTCTATGTTTTTTTACATTTGTTTGTCTTTTTAGTTCACCTTTAAAGTCTTGTGAAGTGTGTGTGTGTGTGTGTGTGTGTGTGTGCATAAAGATGTTTTACCAAACGTACCACTTAATGTAATGTGGGTTGTTTCACTATTTTGTGCCATGCTTCTTACTGCACTATGATAGGTGCCACAATTTTGGAGCATTGTCTCACAGGATGCCGAACATTTTATCCTCTAACAACGCCAAAAACCTCCTGTGATTCTGGGCAAATCTCTTAATCTCCCCGTGCCTAAAATGAATGTGTGTCCT
Source organism: Lissotriton helveticus (assembly GCF_964261635.1). Taxonomy (NCBI): domain Eukaryota; kingdom Metazoa; phylum Chordata; class Amphibia; order Caudata; family Salamandridae; genus Lissotriton; species Lissotriton helveticus. The sequence continues at coordinate 916,802,510 of NC_136067.1, forward strand.
CATGTAACGTAACTGGTGCTATGTGAAGTGCTCTGATACCTGATTCAGTTCGGGTCTAGTTCGCGCTATATAAAACTCTGCAAAAAAAAAAAAAAGGATGGTCTGTATGTTACGTGCATGCTTCATTAAAAAAGATTTAAATGATAGCATAAAGAAATATAAAGAATATAAGAAAGCATAATGAAATGAAGAAAGCATAATGAAATGAAAGCCTAGCACCTTGGGCCGCAAGCGCCGAGAGTCAGGCCGCAGGAGCGAGGACCCCAAGGACGCCAAGAAGGCGCACAGGGCGGCGGCCGGCGGTGGCTGCAGCACCGGCTCCAGCCCGCAGTCCTACAAGGAGTTGCAGACGCAGCGATCATGGACAACGTGCACGAGCGCCAGGCCTTCTCGGCGCTGCGCAAGATCACCCCCACGCTGCAAGCTCAGCAAGATCCAGACCTTTAAGCTGGCTGCGCGCTACATCGACTTCCTTTACCAGGTGCTGCAGAGCGATGAGCTCGACTCCAAGATGGCCAGCTGCAGCTATGTGGCCCACGAGCGGCTCAGCTACGCCTTCTCGGTCTGGAGGATGGAGGACGCCTGGCCCCTCTCCACGTTCATGCACTAGGACAGAGGGGCTCCTCGCCCCTGAGCCTGCAGATTGCATTGATTCCAGCTAGGCCAGCGTGTGACAATGTGCAGCTGGACCGGGGCTGGGAGGACACAGAGTGGGACACTCTGGGGCTCCGGGGTGAGCAGGACACTCTGGGGCTCCGGGACACGCCAGGTGACTGAGGCACCCTCTTGTTCCCGCGCTCCCCAGGCTTGTGCCGTGCCCTCCAAGGGGCTGATTAATCTTTGTTTTGTATTTCAGGAACAGCAATCCTTTACCGCGCATGTCCTGAGAGCGGCCAGCGAGGAGAGGGGGAGCCGGCCGGCAGCACTCAATTTTAAGCTCGCATGAAGCGGAGTTTGAAGCAATTCGGGCCAGCGGTCTGTTTACTTCTCGAGCAATCGGTAAGAGCCGGCGCGCGACGCGCCCCCGAGGGGCGCACGCTGGGGGGCAATTTCATTCGGTAGCTCCCTACCAACCCCTAGGTTTCTGCCCCTTGTCAAAGCAGGTCCTGGGCTCCATCCCCCAACAACGAAGTTATTTGGAAGTCACGGGTCAGGATGACAAGGTCCGCTTCGAGGGAGGAGCATGAGCCGTGAACCCGACGGGCAGAGCTGGGGGGGGCTGATGTTTGAAAACAGGGTCAGGCATGGTTAGTACATGGATGGGAGACCCATGGGAGGATAAAGTGATCATTTTGGGGTCATCAGAGGTTTAAGTGGAATTTTTGCACTAATATATGCGAAGCTTGGTTGCTGATATTTGAGTGGATACAGCGTTAAGTGGAACTTATTCAATATTATATGCAAACCATAGTGGCTGCTTCTTATCTGATAGAGAATCGCACAGCTAGACAGGCCATAGAGGCTAATGGTAATAACACAGTGCTAGGGTATGTGTCAATAGGAACAGCCTGAGTGCAAGTTGATGTGGGGTAACGCCTGTTGTCGGTGGCACTGTTTTTAATTAGCACAGTCTTTTGATGAAAAGTGAGGGTGCTGGAGGGAACTGTCTAAGGGAACCTGATAACTAGCACAAGTCTTGCATTGGATAGTGTGTTTTAGGCTGACTTTGTGGCACTGATTCTCATGAGAAAGGGGCTTGGTTAGAGCGGTAAGCGTGAGAGTTCTTGTGACAGTGACATATGCTAATTATCTTTTCATCGTAGGACTTCCTTGGAGACACTGCAAGCGGAGCTAACGGAGAGTTGCACGGTGGACAACGCTCTCTGAGGGCACAGGCAGGCCTGCATTTCACTGCTTCCGTCGGTCCGCCGGCTTGAGTGCGGTCGCCCAACACCCAGGCTAGCTGGTGTGTCGCGGTCACAGTTGCGTGGTGCTTACGGCCAGCCTGTGTGCCTCCAACTTTATACTGGTAAAGCCAGGCAGGCCCTGGTGGGTACAGGAACACATCGTGCTCATAGGATGGCATAAGTGTAGGTGGTTTACCCGTTGCAAGGCAAAAGAGGATGGCTAGCGGACGTGGCGCTAAGCATTCCCGCATGGAGCATATACTGCAGGGCATGATGCGCAAGATGACAGCAATGGACAGGAGATTGGGGAAAGTAGACCAGTTGGGTAAGAACGTGGCAGAGCTCAGACAGAGGTTTGATGATCAGGCGGGGCCATCGGGGAGACCCGAGCGGATAATTTTGCTCCCGCAGCCCAGGGGGGAATTAGATGCTTTGCCCAAGCGGGTGAGGGCCAAGAAGGGTAGCGTTCGGGTCCCCAAGCCACAAGGAGATGGGGGGCCGCCTGGGGTGGTCCCTGAGGGAGGGCTTACACCGCTGGTGGCTCCTATTCCTACTCCCCTAATCCTGACAAGTTTTCCGGTGACACCTGCCCCGGCCACACCGGCCCCAGCACCAAGCATAGTGCCCCAGGTGGTCCCAGCAGTAGTTCTAGTGGTGCCTGTGTTGAACCCGGCACCTATCCCGGTACCGGGCACGGGATCCCCATCCCAGTTCCAGCACCTCCAGTGGTTGGTCCGGTACCCCCAGAACTGGCAGCGCAGCTAGCAGCTGTACTCCCCTGGCTAGGGATTGGTGGGATGTTACCTTCTTTGGTGGGCGCCAAGGAGGCGGGAGAGGATCCCTTCGCGGAGGCCCAAAAAATGGTAGCCAAGATCATGATTGCTCGAGGTGGTGGGGGGGCAAGCGCTCCTATTTCTCCACAAGCAACATGTTCGGGCAGCGACACTGGAGAAGACAAGATTGTTGAACCAACGCGAGTCGCTGAAAGTGGTAAGGAGGTGGCATTGCCAGTACTAGGAGAAGGTACAATACCCTCCAGGAGGGAAAATCTGGCCCAAATGTCACACAAGAAGTGAATGATTTGATCTGGGCAGGCAAACATGTCAATATATTTTCTTTGCTAGTGGATAATAGGGAAATGGAGTATGCTAGTAAACAGGAAGACTGGATGTTGCCTAGCGAATGGCGGGGGGAAATGGCAAGGTGCAGGGTGGAGGAGACATTGATCAATTGGATCAGGGCCTTTTCAGTGTTCATAGTAATTACTGCGGTGCGTTCCCCTAATTTACAGGCAGAAGTGGTATGTTACCAGAGTAGGATCACAACTTTAAGTGATAATTATGGGGGGAAGGGTGGAAGGAGTATGACATGAATTTCAGGAAGGCCAAAGAGATTTACCCCTCACTGTCATGGGATCGTGTGGCTTCTATTTCTTGGTATGGCCAGTTTAGCAGAGCAGCAGGGCAACCAGGGAACGCTGGGCCAAGTTGGAACAAAAATCACCCCGTCAAACCCCAGCAGCCCTTTCAGCCTGCACAGGGGGGTGGCACAGCCACTAAGTCAGGGAGCAGTGGTGGGCTAAAAGGGGTGTGTTGGAATTTTAACAAGCGTTCATGCACCAGGGCACAAGGCACTTGTAAGTTCAGGCATGCATGCTCCATCTGTAACCTCCCTTCCCACCCTGAAACAACCTGCCACTCAAAAGGTAACGCCTCTGGAAACAGGGGAAGAAAGAAACAGGATTAGTGAGGGCGGCCGGCTGGTAGCTCATTCACCCATCGATGTCTGGCTATGACTCGTTGGCTGAACAGGTACCCTGACCATGCCTCTGCGAGGATGTTGCAGGAAGATTTTTTGCAGGGCTTTAGGATCCCAGCGGTGGGATATACCGGAACACAAGAATGCAGGAATCAATTGTCAGTTAGGCACAAACCAGAGGTGGTGGCGACAAAAATTTCTAAAGAGGTGCGCCTGGGCAGGATAGCGGGTCCTTTCAATGACATCCCTGTGCCTAATTTTGTTTGCTTGCCCCTTGGCGTAGTGCCAAAGAAGTAGGAGGGCGAGTACAGGCTCATTCATAACCTGTCAGCACCTAGAGGTGCATCGTTGAATGACGCGATAAATGAAGATATTTGTTGTGTTAAATATGCGTCTTTTGACCAGGCAGTGGTTATGTTGAGGACTCTCGGTCTGGGGGCCTTGCTAGCCAAGTCAGACATCGAATCTGCTTTTCGGCTACTGCCGATTCATCCACTAGATCAGCATCTGCTAGGCTTCTCTTTTCAAGGTAAATTCTATATGGATATGTGTATGCCCATGGGTTGTTCTGTTTCATGCGCCTATTTTGAGAAATGTAGTTCCTTTCTGGAATGGGCTTTTAGGCAAACGACAGGACAGCATCATGTCCTTGGGTCAGCGGGCTCACGGAAGTGTGCGTGGGCATTGCAGGGATTTTGCATGCTCATGCGGGCTTTTGGGGTCCCGCTGGCACCTGGAAAGACGGTGGGTCCAGCAACCACATTGGAATTTTTAGGCATAGAATTGGATTCAGTGGAGGGTTGTTTCAGGTTACCAAATGACAAAATCACGAAGTTTAGAGCAGCTCTCCAGCAATGTCTGGCCAAAGACAAAGTGATGCTACAGTAGTTACAGCAGACTGTGGGCCAATTGAATTTCGCACTAAGAGTTATACCCATGGCGCGCCCCTTCTCCCACTCAATCTCGCAGGCCATGACAGGCCTGCAGGAGAAACACCATCGCACTAGATTGCCAGCCGAGGTCCGCCAGGACATGCGTATTTGGATCGCATTTCTGGAGGGCTTTAACAGCAGAGTAGTGTGGTGCGGTCCCCCCATGACGTCAGCAGAGTTAGGTCTATGGACCGATGCTGCGGGCAGTGTGGGTTTTGGCGCCATACTTGGAAACAAGTGGGTGGCCCAATGGTGGCCGGTGTGGTGGGAGGAGAGCGGCCTGACAGCTAACATCGGTTTCTTGGAGCTATTTCCAATATGGGTTGCATTAACAGTTTGGCCTGATCAGTTGTGTAATTAATCTGTAATCTTTTGGTCTGATAACATGACGGTAGTCGATTGTATCAACCAGCAGGTGGCACGGTGTAAGTTTATACTCCGCCTACTGAAGGAAATTGTTCTGGTTTGCATGAAACTCAATGTTAAGTTTAGGGCCAAAGATGTCCCTGGGTTGTTAAATAAAGCAGCTGACGCACTCTCTCACTTTAAGATGCAGGTATTCAGGGAACATCTACCATCAGCAGAGGCGATGCCTGCACACTTCCCAGCAACACTCTGGCAAATTGGTGCCCCCAGCTACAGAACCTCGTGGCAGCTAGCTTAGCGCCCAGGACCAGAGCAGCTTACGAAGGGGCGTTTTTGTCTTGTTGCTCCTTTTTGGGACAGGACTGGGCAGAGAAATGGGATCAGGAGGGGAAGTTCACTCAGTACCTAGAGGCACTACATAAAGAGGGGCGCTCTGCTGCGACAGCTAGCAGACACAGGGGCCGTCTCTTTTTTTGCGCAGCTCAAGGGGGCCAGAGATCCCAGTTTCATCGTGCGGAAGGCACTAAAGGGGTGTGGCGCCTACAAGCAACTGCCACAGATTCTAGGCAACCAATAGGTTTGGAACGGCTGGCATCTGTATTGAATGCCTTGTCTGACACCTGCAGTTCATCAGCAGAGGTACTCTTGTTCAGAACTGCCTTTACTTTGGCCTTTTATGTGGCATTCCTGGTAGGAGAACTGGTGGCTAGCAGCAAGCTGGACAGGCTATGGGGTCTTCGACTGGAACACACAAAGCTATTGGGCGATACGCTGTTGATTACCACACGTAAATCAAAAACTGATCAGGAGGCCGGGGCGATGGGCTGGTTCTCCCTCGGGCACGGGATAATCCTTGCTGCCCAGTGTTCCACGTAGAAGCCTTTATCAGGCAGCGAGCAGGCGAAAAGGAGGCAGCATTGTTAATGCATGCAGACGGTACCCCACTGACCAGGTTCCAATTCCAACGAGTATTGGCAATGACAATGGACAGGGCTGGTTTCAATCCAAAGGATTTTGGGACGCATTTCTTCAGGATAGGGGCGGCCACTGAAACGACTGCTAGAGGGTTGCATGCGAACAGTGTATAAAGGATTGGGAGATGGTCTTCCAACTGTTACAAGCGTTATGTGCGCCTGTTTGTCTGCTTCTATTTCAATTTCTCGAGCCTGTCACGCAGGGCGGAAACTGCTGCCGGGTCACCAACAGCAAGTATCTTCAGCACAGCAGACACAGGAGCAGAGGAAGGAGACTCAAGTAGTATGGGTGGTTGGTCACTCATTTGTGAAGCGTATTAAATCTTTTTTCTTTTCAGGTGATTATAGGCAAAGGGCAGAACAGGGAGGTTTCAGGGTTTCCTTTCATGGTAGGGGTGGTCTATGCCTCAGTCCGTTTAGAGGGTTCTTTACAGAGTTGCTCAATAGACACACCCTGCCGCCAACAGTGGTTATCTTACATCTGGGTGGCAACGATCTGGTGAAATTGGGCAGGAGAGTCCTGATGGAAGAGATAGTTTCAGAAGTAAACTGGCTAGCTAAAACACGCCAGGGCTGCACCATAGTGTGGTCTCAGATGATTCCTAGGCTCAAATGGAGGGGAGGGACTCTGTCAGGGCGTTGAATCACTCGGTAAAGAGGACCAACAACAAGATAGAGAAATTATTTCAGTCATCTCAACTACAGAATATACCACATGGGTGTATCTGGGCGTAACAGTTCTTCTTGCAAGATGGGGTCCACCTGACTAGGGCAGGCAACAAACTTTTTCTGGGGAACATTTTTAGCATGGCTGGGAGGGTTCTAAGTACGCATGACCTTTCAGAGGAGGAGGATAGGGGGGCCAGATAGTCGGTCAACTATGCTGGCCTGTGGCGGTAAGGTCATGATTGGTGAGCAGTCAATTTAAGGTCCTTAGGGGGCGTCACCATTCTTGAATGGGGTGGCCAAGGGAAGGGTCCAGTGGTCTTTCCTAGAACTCCAGGGGCGGTAAATCCGCTTGGTTGGATGGGTGCGGGGGAGGAGGGAGTCACGCTTTCTTTGGGCTGGTTAGCCACCCTGCACGTGCACTATGACGTCATTAAATGGCGCAGAGTGCAAGGGCCCCCCCCTTTTTGGTTAATGGAGTTCATGGAGCGTACGGGGGTAACCGGGAAGGGGGAAGTACCCTCTCGGTAAACGGGCCCTCTGCGCATGCGCACTCATATGTGAGGGTGTAGCTGGTTAATAAGGATAATGACCAATCCCAAGGCTGCATTGAAGCGTTGTGATTGGCTTAGGGGAGGGAGCCTGGCTGCCAACATCCTGTTCCTGGAAGCAAACTCAGGAGAGCAAGAGCAACTAAGATATGGGACCTGGCCTCCAGGTAAGATTTCTCACAATAAAATATTTTCAACACCCGCTCACACACACACCCCGCGTCCACGCCCCATCCAGTGTCCTTTACAGAGTTTCCCCCCTCCAAGCTGTCCAGTTCCCCCCACAGTACTTCTCAATGGTGCCTGCTGTGCGGCCATTCGCTGTGGGCATACCACTGGTGTGCCAAGTATATATGAAGTTACAACACATACCATTAAAACTCACTCCATTACAATGCACACCAATACTGGCCATATTGCAAAAGTAGGGAAGGTGTTGGATAGCGGAGAGTGCCATCCTATACTAACCCTTGCACCCCAAAGCAAACCCTAAACCCTCAAATTCATCTTTGAGCCTAAAACACACCCTAAAAATCATATTTGACCCAAATGCACACCCCAATTTTCATAATTGACCCTCAAAACACACCCCAAATTTCAAATTTTACCCCATAATACACCTCAAATGTAATCTCTGACACCCAAAACCCATACCCATCCTAAAACTTAAAAATATCCCATTACTGACCTCACAATGCGTTGTAATTGAATGCGATGTAAATACACCTGCGTTGGAGTTGTGTTGTAAAGGCATTACGGTGTGATGCTTGCATTGTAATGGATGCCTCCCGTGCCAATGGCAAGCCATAGGCAAGCCCATCGGAGTCCGGCTGCCCCTGGAACACGCTCAGCACCAAGCACCCTTCCTCTCGGACACTGCACCGCTACAATAGCAGCACCCTCTTCACCATCAACCCTGGACGCCACTTCGCCTGCCAGGACCAACCTCTGTTCTGGACCGGACATCGCCATCGGCATCACTGACGGCTAGTAAATCACCTGCAAGTACCACCCCGACCGTCTAGGTCCTCCTTTGTCATCACCTACTGAAGCACACTCCGGCTGACCATGCACTCTAATGACCCAACGGTAACCATGAAACACCTCATCCTCCAGATCTGGACCAACCCCAAGCCCCTTCTCTGCGGCACCCTGATCTGTAGGCCCCCCGGCCAATGGACCACCATTCTCTAATACCATTGTAGACCTCATTGCACCCGAGGCTCTTCCATCCACTGACGACATACTACTTGGTGAACTCAAGTTCCAACTGGACAACCCGGGTGACCAGAACCCCACCCCCTCCTGGGGAAGCTCCCCAACATCAGACTCAAGCATCTAGTCACCGTAGCAAGCCACATAGCAGGACACACAGTCGAGCATGTCCCCTCCGCCAGCAGGCACTTCAACTACAGCCACACCACCGGACTCTCCTGGTCCGACCATCATTGTATACATCATGTCTTCACCATGCCCACCATACCCCACCGCCATCATCGCCCTCCCTCGCAGCTGGATCAAGGCCAGTGAAGAACGTCTCGTCAACTCCCTCAGCACCAACACTCCGCCAACGCTTACAGGTTGGCAGTGCATCAGCACTTCACAAGCAGTGCCCCCGGCATCAGTGCAGGTCCCGGCGTAACTGGTGGCATTGCTGATAGCGTTGGAGTTGTTTTTTCTTGCTTTCCAGCACCAACCACACACTTCTCAGGGCCCAGTAACTGTCCACACAGGAGTCCAGGTGCTGGTCAGTGGGTTGCAGATTAAGTATGTGTGTCCTTGAGACTTTAGGACAGGAAGCCAGCACACATAGACCCTTGAAAATTATTCTTCAAGCAGGTTCACAGTAAAGTTCAAGTATTTGTCCTCTTCTTGGCAGAAGCAGCAACTGCATGCCAACCCAGCAAAACACACACAGCAAAGTGGTAGTACTCTTCCTTACATTTCTCCACCTCGTCTCCTTGGAAAAGGTTCCTCTTGAGTCCAGAAGTGATTTAATTCTCTGGGGTTTAAGATCCAATACTAGTTATACCCCATTTTCTCGTTGTTCTCTTTATGCCAAGGGTCTCAGACCCCAGTCCAAACCAGTTTTGCCCTCTCTGGCCCAGCTTCACTACTGGAGGTGGGACAGCATTGTGGAGAGAAGACATTGTCTATTCAGGTGCTAGTGAATGTCCTCTCTCCACTCTAAATGCAACCATGGTCTACTCACCTCAGATATAAGTCACCCAGGAAAGGCAAGACGCACCTCAACCCCCCTTGTGGCTGTCTGCACTGAATGTACATCCCCAGCCCCTGACACTGCAAAACCAGCCAGTCAATACACAAACAGCAGTGGCACACAGAATGGTTAAATAAGAAAATGCCTAATTTCTAAAAGTGGAATTTTCAAACACACAATTAAAAAAACATCGTCCTAAAAGGATGTGTTATTAAATTCTGAGTGCAGAGCCTAAACACCACTTCTCTATCTTGTCCCAATGGAAAGTTATACGTGTAAGGTGTTTCAAAGCAACTCCAATGTTAGCCTATGGGACAGATAGCCTCTCAATAGTGAAAAACAAAATTGTCAGCATTTCACTATCAGGATATGTAAACCACACCTGTACATGTCCCACCTTTCACACACACTGCACCCTGCCCAAGGGGGTACCTTGGGCCAAACTGAGGGGTACCGTACATGTGAGAAAAGGAAAGGTTAGGGCCTGGCACTTGCCAGGTCAGCATGACAGTTTAAAACTGTGCACTTAGACACTGCAGTGGCAGGTCTGAGATACGTTTGCAGGGCTACTCATGTGGGTGGCACAATCAGTGCTGCAGGTCCACTAGTAGCATTTGATTTGCAGGCTCTGGCACATTCAGTGCCCTTTATTAGGTGTGTGATTTCTCTCTCTCTCTCGCTCGCCAACTTAAGGTTGGTGAGCCAGGAGAGAAAAAACTCTGCTCCCTGTCGCTTCGCTGAATTTTTCAGAACTCCGAACAGAGAAACGAGTTGGCAAAATTCAGCGAACTTCATCGGTGGAGGGGAATTCTTCACCCACCCCTACTCAACACCAAGCTCAAATGAGCTAGTGGATGAAGTTGAATGCTTTCTCTACATCCATGGTAGACCTAAGAGGAATAAACCTGATTTGATCCCGATAAGTAAGCAACAGGATGACAGAGTTTAGCATGTGGGTAAGCATAGCCACTAGCAGTTTAGTCTCGACATTGAGGAGCAAGATTGGATGATTAGACCCACACTCTGTCCTGCGCTTACCTTCTTTCTATATCAATGTGATAATTGCATGTTGAAAGTTAGGAGGTAGTCGCCCCTGCATGCGTGAGTCCTCAAACATTTGCAATAGTTGTGGTCCTAGCTAGTCTTTTAAGCAAATGCATGGATAGACCATTGGTACTTGGTAACTTCCTAATCTGCATCACTGTGAGCCCCCCGACAGCTCCTCCAATGTGAAATCAGTCTCTAACATCTCCACATCATCCTGCTGCAGAATCTGGAGATGTAACATAGCCAGGAAGCATTCCGCGTCCTGGTCTGATGTCTGGGAGTGCGTGGCATACAATGTATGTTAATGTCTGGTAAATCATCTGGCTATGTCCCTGCTGGTAGTAATGGTCCCCCCGCTGGGGTGACAATTTCCCCCACCCAACTCGCCTCTTCCTCTCTGCTGCTCTGTCAGGCTAGGATATGGCTGGCCTCATCGCCTGCATACTAGAGCTTCTTCTGGGTTGCCAGGTACTGGCCATGATTCCATCACATTGTGATATTCCATCTGGCCGCAGAATAGACGGAGAACGCCCTCAGCACAGGGTGGCAAAGCCTTCACAGCTAAGTCCTACTGTAACAGGAGGGTGTGCTGGGGATACATGTCTAACATAGATCTTATCCTGTCCAAGTCTGCAGCCATGGTGTCATGAAAGCTGCCACCCAAATACAGCAATGTGTCATCCACCTCCAAGAGCATTGGGCTAATTTTGTCTAGGTTACCTTGCTGTAGTTGCGGAGGTACATAGACATTAATGAGGGTATACCCCTGTGTGCCTTTGGTTCCATGGATCCCAAGGACAGTCCCAGCTGTCCCCACCCACATCCTGGTGATCTCAAAATGGGGGGGTGTTCCTTGCCAAAATGGCCACAGCTCTGGACCTCCGTGTAAACCATGGGTGACCAAAGGAGACATACTATTTCCGCTCAAGGAACCTACATTCTGTCCCTAACAAGTTATTCTTTTGCAGGAAGACGATATCAGGGTGCTTCAGTTTAATGTATTGTGCCAAAACCCCTCGTTTGATTTTGCTCCCCAACGCGTTCACATTCATGTGAGGATTTTGAGACCATGCTCGCCACAATCAGCCATGGTCCATAAGCATTTTGCAAGCCAGCCCCCCCCAAAATTCCTCCTTGGCTCCAGTGACCACCTCCCCCCTTGTGCACCTATCTCATGCTGTATGCTCTCAGTCACTAAAAGCAATACCATTTCCCTATCAAACCCACCCCATCTCCACATTTTCTAGACATGAGCCAACTATGCCTAGCCCCAACTTAGGGAAAGTCTGTCTCCCATCTCCCTCAGTCCCTCTAATGATAAATATCAAGCAACAATGTAACAATCATTCTATGAATCTTAGACATTTAGGCCTGTGTACCCGGCCTAGACAGTGTTGTAATAGGAGTAAAACAGTCTTACACTGCTCCTAACAGGCCCTTCAGGACCCAACTGCCATTACATGCTGTCTTCAATAGCTCAGAGGGGTATCAGCTCCACGCATCTGGGCCGCATGGCTGGCTCATACCATGCGCTCCCATGTGGAGACAGGCACCCCCTCAGCTGACCATATCCACCGTCATTGTTGTTACCACTGGCCCCTGCCTCAGGAACGGAGATACATCTATGTCCAACGAGTCCAGGTCATCCCCAACATGCCCTGGACTGCATCTGAGTCCGCTCCCTGTCAATCCCTGTAGGTTACCATCTTCACCACAAGCTACACCCTTGTTGTTTCTGCTTGTGGGCTTCCCCAGCATTCTGTCATTCCGATGAGCTCCATTGCGTCTTCAGTACACTACCACTCGTCCAGTTCAGTTCGAAGAATGCCATCCCTAACCAGCCACTTCCAGACCTTCACTGGTGTCATAAAGTAGAGAGTGGTTTTGTCCTTTTCCACGTAAAACTTCACAGGATAGAGAAGAGTGTAGCAGAGGCCCAACTGAAAAAGTTAAGTGTTAACCTAGAGAAATGAGTTTCTCTTTCCCTGGGCTAAGATTTAAAAGTCTGAGAATAGGTTTGCTTTGTGGCCCTCCACTCTTAGTGGCCATGTCGTCTTGACTATCTGGAGAATGCAGCCCTGCCTCTGTAATTCAAGAGCAGTGGAACCAGGGGCCAAGGCATAGCCCCTGGGGCCGACCTGGGACCTGGTGGGCCTCCTCTACTGTGAAAAAGGCTGTGAGCCTGCCATTGTAGATGAGTTTGGGTTTTCAGAAGACCAATGTAAAAAACTTATAGGAGGTTCTTCTAAAACTATAAACACAGTAACCCTGTCAAAAGGAGATGATGATAAATGGAACAAACTGTGGAATCTAAAGTAAAAAATGTTTCGCACTGAACTACATGCAGAATTTTTTATCCAGTACTGCAGAAAGGGAATTATCCCTAAAGGTTTGCAAATTATCAACGAACCTGGTCTATTTGTTAAAGATGATAAATTCAAAGAAAACTGGACACTAATCGCGAACAGATGCAGTCGCGATTGGATGTTGTTAATAATAGATACTGCACAGAGGATCTTGATAATAGAACGTGAAGAAATTGAAAAATTAGAGAGAGAGCTTAACGAATCTACAGCTCTTGACAATGCTATACAAAAATTAGCTGAAATTAAAGAAGACATCAGCGGATATCAAGATTATATGATTAACAAAAAGACAAATAAATTAAGAAAAGATATAGCTAATTTTAAGTTTGAATTGGTGTACCCGTACTTACAGAAAGACTATTATGATCAACCGGTACCCAGTGAATATAACAATCGTCCCTACAAATATAACAGAAATAGATTCTTCAAAAAGAATGTAACCTTTTCGGATACCTCTAATAACACCAGCGACTCAGAACCTGAGAGGGCACTGGAAAATGCGAAAAGAAATGAGTCTAGAGAAGACACAGTAGAAGATTTCCATGAATATCAGGCTTTTTTAGGCCAACAACAGAGGAGACAGACCCGTGGTTTCAGGACGCGGAGGAGGGGCCGTCAGGGCTACCACCAAAAAGAGGGAATAATGAGAAGACCCTACATGAGGACTCGCGGTCACAAGGACTGGGAGTAGACAAAAATATCCAGAAGGCACCAATAATAAACCTATCAAACAAAATACTTACTAAGGATGAAATAGCTGTTTTGGAGAGAGGGTTAGGATTTGCTCCAAGCACCCCAGGATGTAGGTACTCAATTGAAAAGGATGTACGTGATCTTTTTCGTAGAATTATAATAAAGAAATTCTTTGAAAATAGAGAAAATAGGCCTTCAGAAAACAAATCAGGTCTCAAACCTCAATCCACATGGACTCCTGACATTACAATGGTAAGCCAGGAAGTGGATACATTTGAAAAGGTAGTAACCATAGGATTAGCAAAATTATTGGCAGAAAAAACATGGACTGATAATAATTTATCGAAAAATGAAAGGGAAGCATTAAAAAACTTATCTGAATGTGAAGAAATAACTATAAAGCCTGGAGATAAGGGTGGGAGTGTTGTGATCCTTAATACTAAAGATTACATTACTAAGATTCACTCCCTACTAGACAATAAGTTACACTACAGGAAATCAAATGTAGAAGAATGTAATAGATTAAAAAAGAAAGTAAGAGATGTGGTAACTCTAGCAAAAGAAGATTCCATCATATGCGAGGAAGAATTTAGGTTTCTTGTTAATGACCATCCCAAAATACCTGCCCTTTATGGGGTACCAAAAGTCCACAAGGACATGAATGACCCACCTATGAGGCCTATAGTGTCTGGAATAGATTCTATTACTGAGCCGCTTAGTAAATATGCAGACCATTTTATTCGTCCATTAGTGGAAAGATTACCTTCTTATATTAAAGATACCACTGACATGATTTCGAAAGTGGAAGGTATTAAGTTTAATAAAGAAACTCAATGGTTGGTGTGCTTGGACATCGAGTCCTCATACCCCAACAGGACACAATAACCATGATGAGGAATATTCTGTGTGATGAGGAGGGTGACCTCTCAGCACAGAATTCCTTCATTGTGGAATGTATCGAGATTGTGTTATTGAACAACATTTTTTTATTTGAAAGGGATTTTTTTTGTCAAACTAAAGGCACGAGCATGGGAGCAACATGTGCTCCGAGCCTAGCGTGCCTTTAGGTTGGAAAGTTTGAAGTACAACATATCCATAATGAGGTCAGTCCCTTCTATGAAAACATCAAACACTGGTCTAGATTTATAGACGACGTGTTTTTTATTTGGGAAGGAAGTGAGAAAGATTTAAATGCCTTCCTTAGTTGGTTGAACTGTGGGGATTTGAATCTGAAATTCACAGCCAACAAGAGTCAAGTGGCAGTTGACTTCTTGGATATTAAGATCATGGCGATGGATGAGAAATTATGTGTAGAACTGTTCGTTAAACCCTCGGAGAGAAACACATTACTCCATCATACCAGCTATCATCCCAAAGGTCAAAAAGATGGGATTCCCTATAGTCAGTTTATTAGAATTCGTAGAAACTGTACGGACAGGACCACCTTTGAGAAACACGCAGAAAATCTGAAGGTTAAATTGTCACAAAGAGGTTATCCCAAGAGACTGATAAGAGATAGCTATACAAGGGCGAAATATCAAAATAGAGAAATCCTTTTTGAACCAAAAATCAAGGAACGACAAAAAGAATCTAACATTGTAATGGTATCAAACTATAATGGTTTCAGTTATAAACTTAAAAACCTTATTAATAAGAATTGGTCAATTCTAAACAAAGCTGGCCAAGAAACTTTGCCCAAACCGGTCTTCTCTTACAGGAGAAATAGAACCATCCGTAATTGTTTAGTTCAATCATACAGAGAGCCAAAGAGAGGGTCCCAACTCAGTATTGATCATGGTGAGCCAATTCGTGGTAATCTACCATGTGGAACCTGCTCCCACTGCAAAACTATTGTTAGATCAGATAAAATTGAACTGAATGGCATTGCTCACTGGATAAATGAGCATGTAAATTGCAGAACATCTAATGTTATATATTTGCTAATGTGTCCTTGCGAAAAAAGGGCTATATTGGGCAAACAGGCCGTGAGATGCGACTACGCTTGACAGAACATAGATCAGCTTTAATAAACAAAAGAAAAATTCCCCACTAGTAGAACATTGGATAAAAGAGAACCACAAAGAAGATGAACTGAGATGGTTCATTGTGGAAAGAATCAAATCATCCATGAGAGGAGGCAATACTGAAAAAAGGCGCAAACAGAGAGAACAATTGTTTATGTCTAAGTTTAGAACGTACAATCAGGGTCTGAACAACAAAGAAGAATGGGAAATGGTGGTCAGATAAAATTGTCCGGCTATATAGGCTTTCTTATATAAACTGTCCAAATCAACTAAATAATCTTGTAGCTTAAGATCTGTAATCAAGATATATAGTGGTACATTTTTAGAAATGAATTGATATATACGCGTGATAAAATGTATTTTGCTTTGATAAATTAATGGCAATTGATTTTATTTGTTGATCAATTTGAATGTTGTATGCATCAGGAGAGGTAAAAATACCTATTTTGGAAAATGTGATGATTTTTTGTACTTATAATACCGCAAAATGAATGCAAAGGATATTTGCGACTTTTATAAAGAAACTATTGGCGTAATGTCACATGCATCTTATCAAAATGTGGTTGATTTTCCTGTTTAGGATTAAAATATGACACACAATCTCTATACACCATTGTATGATAATGTATTAATGTGAGATTATGATTAAGGCTGATTGTTCATATATAGGAGGATATTTGTAGCATTATAAAGGAATCCCAGTGCTTTTATGAACATAACGAACGACCACTGTATAGGCAAAGTGATTTGTGAGTCTCTGATTGGTAATCATTTACTAGTATGTTAAAAATGCTAAATGACAGTAAAACATCGGATACATCAAATATTTATGTCCGCTCTTAATTTCCAAACTAAAGCACTAGAATTATTGCCAAACTAAATACCAGTAATCTGAAGAATTGATTTGTAATTGTGGCCCATCGTTTATGTCGATCGGCTCCGAGTTAAATCGTTGCAAATATGAAGGAGAAATAATGTGACACGATTAGATCGTACTGTTCATCATAATTGTGTAAATAGGTAGCATCTGCCCTTCTGATAGAAGAATCGGGAGTAATGTAATAATCATCAGTACCCGTGTCTGCTTCGAACATAGAGACGGTAGTCCGTTCTTTATTTTTGTTCAAACTACAGTTAAAAACTACAATTGAACACTACAAAAATGGCGGGGCAAGGCATTAATCGTTAGGTAACAAACCACAGCTGTTGCGTGTTTAACGTGACTAATTCGATCACGTCGAGTATAAATAGAACCTCTCAAGAACAGTACTCTATCAGACTCGGATTACCAGAGAGACCCGGCAGGCAGACCACCACACGTTTCGATTGAGGTAAGATGACGCGAACGGAACCTCTTCGAGGTAGAATAAAAGGGTTAGGTCTTGCCTAAGATCTATAATTTAAATGCTACTACCGATGGCCCTTTGGGCCTGATGGGCCTTATATTTAAGCCTGTAGAAATGGCTTTAACATCTCCTTAGTACCTAACAACACACTGAGGAAATGGGTGTATTTACACCTTCAGCCGTGCCCACGTTATTGTCCAATAGGCTCTTGTTAAGAAGAAAGCAATAAGGACCGTATACCCCCCATTTAACAACTCATAGGGGTATATATGTACGCTAATGTGACTTTTTTACCCAAACTTTTAACTGATGTGGGTCGGAATGTACCATTATGTTGGTTGCATTCTAAACAAATGATTCGTTCAAACATATTGGGATATCTGGATTGCAATAATTATAAAAGGGGTATTTACAACTGATATCACAATTTTCATACCCAGATGCTGAACATCGCCTCAAATAATAAAGAGGAATGAGCATTGTGTGACCCCATGAGGAGTTAAAGAAAAGAATCTCTTCAGGCGAATTTTAAAACAAAACCTAACCAGATTCAAAAGTCTATCGAGAGACAGTTTCTGAAACGGAGCGTGGTGCAGCTGGACCTGCATGGTTGGATCTATGCTCTTCATTTTCACCTCTGTCGTGGTTACCCTGTCCACCAATTTTCTATTGTCCTTCCGGAGGAGATCCTTACCCACTTCTACCTCGTCAATGTTTGCCTCAAGGGTATCATACGTAGAATTTTTCCAAAGTGCTCTGCTTAGCCCTAAAGAACTGTCTCCAGCAACTGAAGGGTAAGCTCAAGAGGAGGATCTGCCGGTTATTGGGGGGGGACCTGCACCCAGCAGCCAACGCGGAACTGTCAGCCTTAGCTTCCCCATGGTGAAGGTCTGGCAGTGACAGGGTACTCTCTAAGTTGTAGGCCCCCAGAGCAAGCAATCAGCAAAGTCTGTATGGCATGGTCAGGGCCGGCTGCAGCGCCCCCGCCCGTTGTCAGGTCAAGGCCTCTGAACACCCAGGGACTGACCACTCAAAGCCACGGAAGCAAGAGAGGAGCCCTTTATGAGGGGGGAGTGCAGGCCGTGTGGCAGCGCCCCAGGGCACATCATCTAGTGGCAAGAAGAAGAGGCCATAGCCACCCAACATTCAGTTCAGCCGTTCACAGCTCAGCCCATCGTAACCTCCTGACCTTCCTATCATTGCAGGGTCCAGGGCAAAGAAAACATCTCAACTGTCCCCGAGCCCCTTCATCGTCTGTCAGCGGGAGGGGTGCATCCACTGTCTCATCACAACCACAGTAGCCCCTGGCACTATCCCAAGCTGGGAATGGGGTGCAGGTTTAGCCCACATCTTGGGCAGCAAGCACAGCGAGGGCAGGCAGAGGCCGCAAGTGGCACACCAGCCGCCCCAAGGACTCTCCAGCATTATCAGCCTGTCAAAGGGGGCAGAGTGTTGGCACCCAACTCCCTATCTCCTGGTGTGTGTCGACTATGGCACGCTGCCTGCGGTGTCACAATCATGCAGGCCACCGTGTTGAGGCCTCCTCAGGCATTCACAGGCCGTAGCTGTGCTCTTCGGTCACCGGCGGAGAATGTGCCCTGTTCTTTTTGCATTCTTACATGCCCCCAGGCAGGCACCAAGGGGCTAAATGGCACAGGATTATTGGGCAGTTGGGGCTGTACTGAATGTGCTCAGGCAGGCATGTCTGGCGGCATCAAAGTCAAAGTCACACCCCTCTTATTACTCAGTTTTCTATCTCAATATTGAACACTGCTCAAGAGTTTAGGACGGGAAACACTAATATGTACATATAGATGTAATAATTGGGGCAGAAACATAACTCTTTATGCTGTCAACATCATAATTTGCACATTAGACCCCAGCTAGTACTTCAGCAGGCTTGTCTCGTGTGGCCTATATTCAAGCTTTGCAGTTAACTAAGATAAGTCTGCATTGATGTTCTCCAGTGTAACCTATCTAAGATAATAGTAGAAGTTAAATTAAAGTAGGTGATCTCCAATGTTAAGGTTATGCTTGTAAAATAGACTAAATTCCTCTTAAAAATGATGTACTTAAACAAGGATAAACTTCTTACGCATTCACTTTAATACAATAGTTTAATCTCGGATGGTCATGCTTATGTAATGCATAACCTGCTAACCCATTTGAGATCTTTACCATCTGAGCTTCTATTTGGATGAACAAATTAACCATGATGGTTTCCTCACATATTGATGTATGTCAGAATATTGCATGCGAAAATATTGTCTCACATAAATAATGTGTCCTAAATATCGTTTTCAAAAATATCAAGCATTGAGTGTTGATTTTCTTTAATTTACTACCGTGGGTGATATTTTTGTAAATTATATTTAGGACGCAATATGTATGTCAGACAATATTATAACAGTAGTATTTTGGCGAGAAAATCTCCAAACACTACAGCCTCCATCAACTCTCTTGTCTGATGAATACTGTCTTCTTAGCACTCCTCCTCTGTACAATGCACATTTGCCTATCAAGGTGCTGCACCCCTGGGCATGTGTGCAACAGGGACATGCCATGGCTGGTGCACTGATCCAGCTAAAGTTGCATGGCAAACCACTAGCTGCATAAAGTCACTATCATATAACAAAGACATGGAATGACAAAATGCAGGGAGAAATTACGGCTCAATCATCTTTCACTAGTAAAGGATACAGATGATTTAAATCTGTTTATTTCACGGGCTCCAAATTTGTTTATTGAAATGTTCAGTGGCAGGAAAGTGCGTATTCTAAGCTATATATTGTTTGTACTTACCTATAGTTTTGTGTCAATTTACTTTATCTAGCACATATCTCAGGAACAAATATTTGGTGCTAGTATTAACAATCTCGTGGAAATCCTAATCTGTTTTCTAACATACAATTATAATTACCCTGTTGAAATTTGAATTCATTTTTCTGAACCTGGAAGGATGAAAGGTTTAGCTGAGCTTGCGGGGATTGAAACCAGTGAACTGCAAATCAATCATAGATCTCAACAGCAAGCGCTCAAGGCACAGAGCTGTCCTACTATCTTCTGGTCACATCATATCTTACATGGCAGCAGTAATCTGCCTACTCCTAAATATGAGATCCTCCACTTACCTACGCCAAACCACACTCCAACATCAATGGCGCTCTTAGATCTATAGTTGGTATAAGTACACCCTCACACCAAACCATAGCTACATTTCCCCCAAATGACATATCCTAGATAAGCAACTCTGGAAATTTCGAATCATAAATATTCAGCCCAAACACACAAAATCTCAAAACTATACATCCTATTATGGCAAATGTGGAAAATGTATTTCCTTGCTCCTTTATGAAATGACAAAGGGCCAGATGTAGGAACCCAAATACTGGTCGGTAACGGCCGAAATCGGCCGTTACCGACCGGTATTTGGGTTTTCAGATGTAGGGGGCCAATTTTACCGATTTGGTAAATTTACTGAATCGGTAAATTTACCGAATCGGTAAAATACTGAATCGGTAAAATTACCGATTCGGTAACTTCTAGATGTAGGTGGGACTCTTCTGAGTCCCAAAGGCCTTTCAGATTCGGTATTTTACCACCCAATCCAATTGGGTGGTAAAATACCGAATCCAGGTGTGCTTGCCCATGTGCGCATGCACACCTATGCCATGTGACAGACAGACATGCCCTTAGGGCATGTCTGTGTGCCACATGGCACACATGCCTGTATTTGGGGTGCTAGAGGGTGTCAAAGTGACACCCCCTGCACCCTTGCTGGAATCGGTATTTACCGAATCGGTAAATACCGATTCGGTAATGCCCATTGATTCCTATGGGCTTCAAAGGCCCATAGGAAACAATGGCCAATACCGAATCTGTATTTACCGATTCGGTAAATACCGATTTTTACAGATTCGGTAATTCAATTACCGAATTTACCTGAATCTCCCTCCTTCTATTTTACCGATTCATAAATACAGAATCGGTAAAATTCGGTATTTATGAGTCGGTAAAATAGAATTACCTACATCTGGCCCAAAAACTTCCATTGGTTCCCCCCTCCCCAATTTTGCCATTTGCCAGGAGGCCACCATGTGAAGCACACAAGTCCTGGGCATAGAAATCAAACAATGACCCCCCAACTCATAAGGAGAAACTTCCTGCATGTCAGGGCAATTTTTTTATCAAGAAAACAACTTCCTCTTTGAGATCTTTTTTCTTGAAAACAGAAAATTATCGAGAACTCTAACTTCCTGGCATGCATCTCTAAATTTGTTGAGTGGTAGACCATCAAGGAAACAGAGGCTCTGATTTGGCAGAGCAGTGAGCTGGCCACCAATGTCTAAAGAACTGCAATATTCTTTTAAAGGCTGGCCTGCATTTTTAGCTTGAATACATTTCTGTATCTTGACACATTTCCATTTTCTACTAAACATTTCTAAATCCCTATGTGATCATCTTATTACAGAAACTTTACACATGGTGCAAAAAAAAACCCACAGGAAATCATTTGGGGCCATTTTTGGTGCTTGTGTAATTGGAAATGAGGCAATCATGAGTTACAGCAGGGCAACAGGTGACAAAGAAATGTTGATGGTTTTGTTCCACTTTCATTATATTAGTAACAAAATCGGTCAAAACAGTTCGCACTATTTTTTAAAGGTACTCCTTGAAGGGGGGTTTCTTTATTATTATTATTTGTGATACTAGTAAATTGATTTCCAAACGTAAATGTGGGATGTAATGTTGAGCAATGGTTCACAATGTTTTAATCGTCTATGCCCTAATGTAGAAAGCTTACTGGGATAAAAAATATGTGCATGTTCCAATCTGAATTATACAAACAGAAACAGTGTGGCCCTCTTTTTGCACACGTGCATAGTTTCTGTAGCATGACTTTTGATATTTTAAAGCTGCTTCAAGATAGATCACATTTCCAGCAGATATCACACCAAATCCTATGTTCACCGTGTCGCGTACATTGCAGACCGACTGACCATGGCATATTGGAAGCTTCAGAATGTAAAGCCCTAAGTACATCAAGGGCTATATACATCTATTATAGTGTCGAGAAGCTTTGTTGCGTCCATAAATCGATGAAAATCATTTTACAGTTCATGATTTTTCATAAATTGGTTTTATGTTTAATTTTACGTGCTGAGTTTGATCTGCTGCATTTATTTATAGATGTTTCTTTTCAGAATCCAATTTTTATTTTTGGGGAAATGCAATATTCATGAATCATGTACCGCAGCTGAAAAATCAATGGCTCGCACAATAGCTTGGCTTTCATTCAGCAAGGCAAGCCTGGGTGGGATTTAAACTACTCAGTCTCTCAGAACATTACATTCGAAGTTATTTGTTAAATTGGGTTGTACAAAAAGAAGCAACCATTACTTCATGCCTACCGCTGTTAAGCAATGATCCCAGGGAGGTGTAGAGCAATTTGATACTGTTGGAAATACAGCCTCAGAACCTGCTTTTAGGAATGTAAACAAGGCTTATTAAATGTGCTTTCAGACTTCTGCAGCACTGCTGTGTCCTCTAATTGGTACATTTTACAACAATAATAATTTCTACGAATATAAGCACTCAGGCCCAACTTTATTAGACCTTTGCGTTGTCCTTGCGTCATTCAACGCCAGGACAACGCAAAGGTTTTAGTAATATTCACATAGTCACACAACGGGCCATATGTGTCACCTTGTGTGGCTTTCTAAAGAAATGAGCAGCAATGCAGTGACGTGTTCAATAGATCCACTTAGGGTTATTGGTACATTGCCAGATTTACCAAAGCTAGTAAACCTGAGAAGGCGTCAAAATGCGACAAAATCCCCAGTGAGGTGGAATGAGGAAAAATATCTTTATTTCCCCTTGTTACTTCATTTTTCTATCAGTGAACATGAATAGAAAGCGAACAATTCCTCTAAATATTGGTTTTGTTCCTTTCCTGTACATAAACAATCATTCCTATAATGCAGGCACCCTTGCACTATGGTATAATGGTGCTTGTGTTGACGTTAGGCTGCACTTAGCGCACCAGTGCAAGGAGAGAGAGGAATGCTCCATATCTTTGTAAATACGGTGATTTCTGCTCTCTCCCTTTAGCGCAGTGCAGTGCAGCGACTTTGCTTGCTGCCCTGCATTGTGTGAAAGTTTAAGGAATATGGCCCCAAGTTTGTCTACTTCTTCCAAGTTACTAACCCCCAGATTTATCATAGTCATGTTTTGCGAGTCCTTAATAGCGAATTTTAAGGAATCGCTATTAAAGATTCGCTAAACGGGATGCATGTAGAAATAGCAATATTTTTAGCGATTTCTACTGCTTCCTTATTTGCGATTCGCTAATTGCTAATCGCAAATAAGGAATGGCTTTCCCATTTATTCCTATGGGCCTAAAGGCCCATAGGAATGAATGTGGAGTCATTCCTTATTTGCGATTGGCAATTAGCGAATCGCAAATAAGGAAGCAATTTCAAGGGTGCCAGGGTGTCCAAAGGACACCCTGTTGCACCCCTGAAATGGTAATTTACACTGGTGTTGCACTAAAGTGCATTTTTCTAAGTTTTTGCAATTTACCACGTAGTTAGACTTCGCGGTAAATAGCGGCCCCAGATTGCGAATTCGCAATTTTAAAATGGTTCATGAATTGCATTTAAGGAATCTCAAATTGAGATTCCTTAAATGCAAATAATCGCAATTTTGCGATTTCTAGAATTGCGATTTTTGCATTTGGGATGATGCATCCCAAATACAAAAATAGCGCTCGCAAAGGGCCAGATTCTCAGAATCTGGCCCTTTGCGAGCCGATTTTGCTTTGATGAATCTGGCTGTTAATGACTTGCAGCATAGTGCGGGCTTTGTGTCAACCCCTGCTAATGAATCAATGGTTTACTTGACTATCTGAGTTTCGTGCTCCTGAATCTATATCTTTCCACACTAAAGGGAGCATTTTGCCTTCAGAATGGTCTGACTGAGTGACTTTAATCTTTGCACTGCTGTTGTCAGACCTCGCATCGCAGTGCTTGAGAGACTCTTTTTCTCCCTCTCCCTCTCCCGCTCTATCTCTTTTTGAGCATCATGCATTTCGCTCACCTTTTATATTTTGAAATTAGCACTCAGTATTTGCTTGCCTTGCCCACACTCCTTGCGTTCTGAGTACTGCCATTCTCCGTATTGGCAGGCAGTCTTTTTATAATGTTTTTATTTATGTTTTAGAAAGGGTTATTCAAAGATGGCTGCCAAGCATGACACCCATGGGCAGTGATCATCTGTGAATACTTTTTCATATGCTCTAAGAAAAATAATGAGAAAATAGCAATTGTGGTATCGATTTACTAGGTAAAGTAAGCACAAAAGTCTAAATTTAGACCAAAAGTCTTACTTTACTACTTTCGGTATTCACAAAGGGACTTATGAGCAGTATCTTCAGGACTGCTGAGGTTCCTCACTCAGGGCAGAGGTTCTGTGTGTGTGTAGCCCCTTCCCTGAGTGTGGAACCTCTACAAACGGGGCAGAGGCTCCTCCATTAGGGCAGAACACAACATAGCGAAAGAAGAGGACATTCATTAGTGTATGACCATATACATATGCCTATTTACACACATAGTGAGATCTATGACATCTAGTTGTACAACTAACAGAGCACAAAATGCCTCACTTAAAATGGACAAGAGCCACATGCAGGTACTGGGCTGTTACATTTGTGAATATGAAGGAAGTGAATTGCAGGGATAAATGTGATGGCAAAAACACACACCACTGCAACAGTGTAGAAATATCTCGTAAAGAACAATACCAGAAGCCTATGCATGTGACCCTTCAATTGTCACCCAGAACATCACAAATTTCAATGATACAACATCCCTACAACAGTTGCATATTTAACTATTAGTTATGTGTCATGTAATGTCTTCCACAACCAAGCCAAATGTGAATGTAATACACAAGTCAAAACCTCTGATCAAACCTCATATTTCTCCCAAACATACCACATACTCCTGTGTCAGTGCTTACCATCCCTCCATCCAGCTCAATGTGAAAGTCATTAGCCCAACAGCCAATCCCAACCTAACTGCAAACATAAATTCAGAGCTGCCACACACAAAAACTCTTTCAGGCTTTTCAACAAGTCACTAAAAGTGTTTGTTGGTTTGCCCCTTGTGATGTGACAGATAGATATGAGGAGAAGGAGGAGGAAGAGGGCAGAGAGGATCTTCAGAAAAAAGCTTCACCTCTTTGTGATGACCAGCCAAAATATCAACTCCAGATTTCATTTGCCCCCTGATGTCATCTTGGACATGGTTTCTGAGTGGGAGCTGAATCTTGACCCTGAGACGTGCTGCTCCCATGCCATCCCAGCCTATGTCAAGATCCTAGCAACTCTACATTCCTTTGCTATTGGGTCTTTCTAGAGAGTGTCCAGTGACATTGTGGGCATTTGTCAGACAAGCCATGTACTGATGCTTGCCTGTGGTTCTGAGATGCTTAAAAAGAGATTGCATTTCTAAATACACATGCCACATACACTGGCAGGAAGGCAAAGGGTTGATAGGGATTTCTACCTCAACTCTGGATTCCCATGTGTGATAAGTGCAATTGATTGCACTCATGTGGCACTTCAGCCACCTCGCCACAATGTACACATCTTCCTCAAAAGACACTAACAACACGAAGGGCGGGATGCCAGTGGCTGCTTTACTGATGTGCATGCAGTGTTCCCAGTCAGTACACATGACAGCTAATATATTTCCCAAGTCACCTCTTGCCCGGTTGCTGGCAGTGGGAGATTTTGGCAACATGTGGCTTCTGGGTAAGTACTCAAGCAACAAACACATCTGATATGATTAATGTGTTTAATATACACAACCATCATAACTTAAACATTCCTGTGATACATACATACCCCAAAAGACCCTGCATGTATTATTTCATACATTATAAACTCTGACGATGCAAGAGGGACATGTTAATAAATATTTCCTCATTTTCCTCCTCAGGTGATGCTAAATATGCAGTCTCCCCTCATCTCCTCACACCTTGCAGACATGAAATTACTGTACCTCAGTGTAGGCACAATAGGGCACGCATACGCACGCGAGCGATCATAGAGCACTTATTTTGGTCTAGTAAAGTCACAAAACAGATGGCTTGACTGTACGGGGTGCTGCTGTACTCCCCTGAAGCTGTGCACAAGAGAATAGTAACCTGTTGTGTCTTGCACAACATTGCACTATGTCATGGCTTACAGATTCTTTTGTACCTTCACCTAGGTCTGAATCCAGGGAACTGGGCCATTGTCCAAAACAAAGTAGCAGAGTATGCAGGTGAATGACCAGCTGGTTGACCATTTTTCTCTTGAGAAACCATTTGTGTTGCTGCCTTTATTTGATTTCACAATCTATTGTAAATGAAGATTGATTGGCATTTAATGCTCTTTCCATGAATTCCTTCCTGAGACTATTCTGTAAGCTGTACGTAATGTATGAAAACAATAGCTGTAGTCAAAAGATAAGCCATGCAACACATTTTTTGCACATGTTAGTGATTAGTCTGGATACAGACTCAAAGGACTCCAATGCCTTAGGGGAGTAAATGACACTGCATGTGTGAGACCTCCTGAGACAGTGGACATCTGACAACTGTGTCAGCACCAAGTGTCACAATGATTCATGTCTATGCATAAAGTCAGTGAGGATTGGTATTGTGTACAAGATGGAAACCTACAGGTATGTGTGAAACAGATGAGCTTATAATTGGGAATCAACTTTAGAATTTTAGGTTACCCATGCTACAAACAAGCGCGGCTTCCTCATTGTTTATACGTGGCTTGCTGTGTAGCGCACTGTACTTTTGGACAATGTTCCTTACAAACATATGTGACATGGGGGTGATAGGCAGTGCTGGAAACTTATTTGCCCACTCACTGGCCATGTTTTGGAAAAGTAACCACCAAAATGTAACAAATAATATACAGTTAATTACCATAGGAATGTCATGTTGGTCTTTCAGAAGTAGTGGTTGTGGTGCTGGCATGGTGAGGCTAGGAATGTTCAAAATGTTGTATCATGATGGCTAGCAAGATGCAGTAGTAACACACTACACACTCCTATCTCCATGTTGCATATGTGGTTTACTCAGACATTACTGAATGCATAATGGTAAGCATCTGTGTGAAGTTATGACTAGGATTTGCAACATTAAACATATAACTGTACAGATATTGAAAATATGTTCTATTTATGTGTGCTGCCACTCATGTGGCAATGTAGCTATATGGCTGTCATACATGCACCATGGTTCAAGTGTGCCTGTGAAAGGACCTGGATTGTACATGCTCAGAAAGAGAATCCTTCATGCGTCCAACTTAAAAGAACGTAATTTTGTATTGTGTGTGTAAGGATGAATGCATCACACACACAGGTCTAACGTCCACATATTATTATATCTGTCTTTCACTATGCTACACAACAGATGACGGTTGATAGTAAGTTTAAGACTGTTGAGACTGGGCATTTGTGCGCATAACAGACTATATCTGCATCCGGTATTAGTTGTGGAATTATCCATCCAGACTGGGTAATATCTCCACTTGTAAAATTACATTGGAAGGTAAATATTTTTAAATGTCAAGAACCTCACATTGCACTTATGCTGAAAGTGAGGGTTGCTAAATACTGAAGAATACACTCAACTAAATTGAGAAAGATGTTATTGTTTAAATATTTCTGGACATTACGGTGACAGCACACCTACTTTTGGGTTTAATCTACATATTATTGGTTAGTGAGCTCAAGTAAGTACAATGCCAGCACTTGCTTTATGTTGTCTCAGCCTTTTTCATAAATGGTACACCAAGTACATCATTTTTGTCTTCATTTGCAGTGGAACATGCTGGCCAAGGAACATCTGGATGGGATCAGACGCAGCACAGGACATTCTCAGTTTCTCAGTGGGCACGCCCTCTGTACACCACCAGTGAAGAGGAGGATCAGGGAGACCAAACAACAGACAGTGGTAGAGAGCCTACCCGTCTGATACATTACCAGCCGCATCAACAGCCGGGTGGAGGCTGGGGAGACTGAAGGGGTGCTGTTGAGAAGGACACCACCAATGAAGAGGAGGATCAGGGAGACCAAACAACAGACAGCGGTAGAGGGCCGACCCGGACCGATACAGTACCAGCCACATCAACAGCCCGGGTGGAGGCTGAGGAGACTGAAGAGGGGCCATTGAGAAGGACACCACCAGCCAGGGGGAAGATGAACGTGTGTCTCTGTCTGGCCCACACGTACTAGATTTGGAAATTGTGTCCCCTGAACAGGCCCCAACATCCTCTGGGCCTGCCACCGACCCCTTTCTAACTCATGAGGCCTCCATTCTATCAAAGCCTTCACCTGCACCCCCTGCCACTACTCTCCAAGCTACTGCCCAGAAGAGCTTAGGGAGACATCTGCCCTTGACACCCCACATCCCTCATGTTCTACCCAAATCCCTCCATATTTTGTAACTCCTGTGGCTGCATCCCAGAATGTGATGGTGCCAGTAGGAGATGTCCGTACTGTGGTCTCTCAGGGCTGCCAGGAGGTTAGGGATGAGATACAGATGATTCGAGAGTCACAGTCTAGACTTTTCGAGAACCTCACTGCCTCCATCACTTATGTGGGTGCAGCCATATTGTCTGCATTGGTGCAACGACCCACCCATACCACTCTTGCTGTGTTCTCAAGTGTGTCTTCCTACTCTGTTTCTCCTGCTAGTCCGCGTGTTGTCCAGTCCTGTAGGGTGTCTAGTCCTGCATCAGCAAGTGAGTCCACAGGTGTGGAGGATTTGAACATTGTCATCAAGGAGAACAGTGATGAAGGCCAGTGACTGTGTCCCCCAAGGCTTGTACACTAGATGGGAATGCACAAGTGGATTGGGGTGTCAGACATTTTTTTACTTTAATTATGGACTCTTCTGTTGAAACAATGTTTTGACTGAGGCTTTGTTTCATTATTTGTACAAAGACTGGTTCCCCTGATGCTTCCTGGAGTGTTTATTTATGTTGCCCAACCCCCTACAAGTTCTCTTGCCCATTCTGGATGAACATTTTATTTTGTCTCTGTGAGTAAGTGCCCAATCTGTGTTGGTGCTGATGTGTGGGTGGGTGAGGTGTATCTGCCTATGCAGGTGGGGGGCATGCCTGTACAGGGGGTGAGGGTGCATGTATCATTGGTGGGTGTGCCTTCACAGGGGGTGAGTGTTCCTGTCTTGGGGGAAGGTA
Organism: Lissotriton helveticus; assembly: GCF_964261635.1. Taxonomy (NCBI): domain Eukaryota; kingdom Metazoa; phylum Chordata; class Amphibia; order Caudata; family Salamandridae; genus Lissotriton; species Lissotriton helveticus. The sequence continues at coordinate 916,831,569 of NC_136067.1, forward strand.
CATGTGCAGGTAGAGAATGTACCTGTGCAGAGGGAAGGTTGACTGTACAGGTGTGGAGGGTGCCTGTGCAGGGGGGCATGCTTTGTCAAGTGGGGGCATGTCTGTGCAGGGGGTTGCCAGTACAGGTGTGAAGGGTGCCTGTATAGGTGGGGGCATACATGTACATATTGGGGATGTGCCTGTACTGGGAGGATGGGCGTGTTCACGGGCGCATGTGAGCACGGGTTGCCTGTGCACGTGGGGTTTGCCTGTGCTCATGGGGTTTGCCTGTGCATGTGGGGTTTGCTGTGCACATGGGGTTTGCCTGTGCACGTGGGGTTTGCCTGTGCACGTGGGGTTTGTCTGTGCAGGTGGTGGTACAGGTAGCTAGGTGGAGTGCCGGTAAGTGTCTTGGGTCCCCTACATGTGTTGACAAAGAAGGAAGACTTTAAAACATTTTCAAGATGCACTCCATCATCTTCATGGCCAAAGCATGGTGTCTTGCACTCTCTTCCATACAGATTGGTATTAGGTCATGTTGGATTCTTGGCATGTCTTGGTAACATTTCTCCATCCTCTCTTGGCAAGATTTCTCAATCCTGTCCATGACATAGGTCTGTCAATCATCTGAGGTATTTCCTATAGTGAGTCTGAAATGTCAGACTGAGTAGCCCCTATTGCATGACAGTACTGCCTCACATCAGCTTGTTATTGGAAAGTATCTTCCTCCCACTGGTCAACATAAGCATCTGCTAGCCCCCTCCACATGGAATGCCCTCTGATATGACCGTAACGTCCACCAGCATGGGGAGGAGTGACATGAGGGAGACTGTGGGGATACTTTCTCCTCACCAGGGGTGTTAGGTCCTTCAGATGCACTGTCATGGGAAGAGTGTGTAGGAGAAGCAATACATTGACCTTGGACGTGAGGGCTGAGAGGTGGTGATGGTTGTATTGGAGAGGTGAACTCTGTGACTGGTTGGCTGACTGCTAGGAACAGGCAATCCTCAGAAGGGAAGTTGGAGGCACAATACTGGCCAGACCTGATGTTGCTTTCAGCCTATTGGCCAGCGGTCCAGCAATGCGCTTCTCCTAATCCAGGTCCTCCTCCACAACAAGCACCTTCTCTTCTTCTTCCTCATTATTCTCCTCTTCTTGAGCAGTGCTGGCCACAGACATTACTATTTGGAGCTGCATTGGTTTCTCTCCTCGGATTGCCTGACGCCCTCCACTGGTGGATGGTTCAGCTTCTTCAAGCGACTCATATTCCTCAGCACCTGAAAGACAAAAGTTGCAACAGGATAAGTATTTGCCATAGTATATCATAAGGGCTAGAATCATTTTTCTTTGCATCTATCTGAAGTTCCACATGTGACCTGGTTTTTGTAAAGCTACATGTGATAGCTCACAATGTAGCACTGAGGTGTTCAATGAAGACGGACTATACACATTCACACTCACCAGCTCCAGCCACGGCTCTTTGTGGAGATCTCCTGTGATGTCAGCTGCTGAAAATGGCCGCTTGATTGTATGGCAGAAGCCATGGTCCTTGATCCAGCAGCTTTGGAAGGAAGTGACACATTAATTAATATTCGGTATGAATTATAAGTAAAGATGCAAAAAGAACGCAGGCATCACTTATCATTTTGGGAACATATCACACAACAACATTAGATCCTTGGAAAAAGTGGCAATATCTGCAAATGTACTTTCACATAGATTTGGTTATTGTTTACTATTTGGAAAATAAAGGATTACAACACTCAATTGCACACTTACCTGATGGATGGCTAGTGGGTCTGACTGCTGCAGCCAGAATGTCCCCCACATCCCTTGATGAGGTCCATTGGAGGACTAAGGTACTCCTGGGAGCAACTGTAATGACACAAACATATCCAGATTTCTATGCAAAGGATGATGTGCATGATTTAACATGTATGTGTCATTAGATTACACTTTCAACACAAATAGTGCTACTCCTCGGTAGAAGAGAAAATATAAGAAATTTGGTACATACTTTATTATTTAAATTGAAATGTAGAGTCATCTTTTCATTAGCCAAACTGTTATGAAGTAGTATACTCTTGTGAACCTTATCTGAGCTTATGGAGATGAGTGACAAAAGGGATATTTGACAAACGCCACATACAGCTAACATGTCAACCAATATAATAAACTATGAGCTTTCAAGAAGGTTTAGTGTCAGTGATCTTGCCAGAGTCTACCATCCACCCAGTGTGTTGTGCCTGACCGTGTGTCACACCCTTACATGGAACAGTGGTCATTGTAGTATGTAATTTCCTGGGCAACTTCATGGGGTCTAAAAAGATATGAGTGCAAAATATGTCATTTTAGTGGACACATGTTAAAATTAGCACATACTATTTCCAATCACATGTGTGAGGCTAATGATGGAGTTTTTATAATGTATCTATAGGTTTTCTGATGATCATGTCGTACATGGGAGCCACTTCTGGCCATATATACATAGCAGGTTGTGCAGGTGGCAGTGGGTGATCTGCCCCATGACGTTGCCTTTCTACAAGTGCAGGAACCTCTGCTCTAGTGGTTGAATCTCCTCTGGCTGTATGTGGGAATTAATTAAAGACATCAGCAGACAAATACTACAAAGGACGAAGATGTACATCTTTTTACATAGGTACGCAATTGCATTTACAATACATCAATGATGGTTACGGATCCATGCACTATTTCAGGTGCCAGTTAAAAAACTACTTTGAAATGACCAGAAGAGATGGGCCATTGTTTGTGTAGACGAAATTGGAAAGTTACCATTTCCAGTACATAGGATTACACATGAGAGTCCAATTCACCATTAACATTTGCACAAAATTGATGTGACTTCCATAGTCAAAGTTGCTGTTCATAATAAACATTTATCAAATAAAGTAATTGATCACATATAACCTGGCATCACATTAAGGTAATCATTCACAGACAGCCCATACAGCAGATGGGAGTGCATGGTGGAGAGTACATCCTTCTCAAGTGGTGTGAGATAAGGTCCAGTTTGTCCACCATGGAGAGCTCTGGCCACCTCTATCCTGGCGAACTCCACCTTCACCCACCTCCTTTCATACTGCCACTTCTTTTTGATGTCTGTGCTAGTCTGGACATCCTCCCCAATGCACTGACTGCATTAGTCAACTGCTGCCATAGGGCTGCCTTCTGTGTTGTACTGCTGAGGAATGGAGGATGACCATGTAGTATTTTGTAATTCCCCACAGCAAATCTGACGATCATATTGGTCTCCTCCTCAGTGAAGTTCATCTTCCCCCTGACATTTAGCATGCTGATGTTTGGTAGATGGCAAGGCACGGAGCAGGCAGGTGACATTTGTGTGTGGGAAAACAGAGACTTGGTTGTGGACTGCTATTATGTGGTTTGCAGTACATGGGTTGCAGGTGGCATTCATTTTCGGCAGGTGTGTGTAATTATACTTCTCCACCCTGAGTGTGGAGCCTCCACCCTGAGTGTGGAACCTCCACAGTCGTAAAGATACTACTCTTAAGTCCTTTTGTAAATACTGAAAGCACTAAAGTTCGATTTTTGGTCTAAACTTAAACTTTTGGTCTAACTTTACCTTTGTGAATTTGTCCTTGTGAGTATTCATGAATCATTGGAGGCTATCTTTGAATGAAACTTATTGAACCATGAAAAAACTGCAAAAAATGCATAGGCAAATCAATAGGCTTCGAAGTGAGAACATCGGGCTTTGTCAGTGCATATTTTTGAAGGGTATTAAAATGTAGTAGTGTCTGATTCAAGATTAGAGACAAAGGATATGGTGTCCATGTTCCTCTGCTCCAATTGTACTACTACTACATCAGTGATTTTCAAAAAAAGATGATGTATCTGCGTTTATGCAGATACTGGAATCAGAACAGAAAACAGAGCAGTGATTAACTCGCTCCTCTGTGTTTCTGGCAGGAAGAATCCTAACTTTGGGTGGAGTATGATAAACTCAACAAGGGTATATGCAGTCACAAGGCATCCCTCAATGACCAGGTTCCATGGTTTCTCTATAGAAATAGTGACAAATCTGTTCAGGAGCACACTGGTCCTTGCCTTGCTTACGCAAAATGGAGCAGATACACAGGCGAAGACATTGTCTGATTTGAGTGGTGAAATACCTGATGCAAATGCTGGAATAATCACTGTCTGTTTCATTAGTTCTTACAAAGTCACCCCCACAGTAGCGGTTGGTGCCGGGAGTGCTGCCGGGCGGTGACGTAGGGTGGGGGAGGGGCAGGGTGGGGGGTAGTAAACTACGGAATACGGCCAAATACAGGTAAATAAACATATAAATAAAACAAATTTCGAAGCACGCACTGCATCGCATTTGGCGAGGCAGTGTACGCAACAAAATTCGCTACAGCGCCCCCACACAAACACGCACATGTGCACACATGTACACACCCAAAATGTGTTACCAAAAGGGCTACAAAAAGATATACCAAATATTCCTCGTAGCTTAAAAATCCATTGCACCTCTTTGGCATTCTGTATAATTGACCCAGTTTTTTCTTAATAATTAACTCTAAATATTGTCCGATCAGCATTAAATAGTGCAAACGTGATGATGTGCCATTAAGCACCAACAATTTCACCAACTGAGTAGTGCAATATTTGCACCAACTGATGGTAAAACAGCGACAGTTACAACGACCAGTACAAAATTAATTTTTGTACACTGGCCAGGTGGTGAAAAGGTCTAAGCAAAATAGGCCTGCATTAATGTAATCTGCTACCCAGCAATAATTATATCAATGTTGGGAGCATGTCCGTTAGCAGTGCCCAAATATAAAGGCATATTGAAGACAGATATGCGCTGAATTAAAGGCAAATTGTTTGTTAGATGATCCCACTATGCAACTCGGCATAACGACTGCACAGGAAATCTCCAGATAACCAAGCCTTTTGGATAGCAAGAAATGGAGGGGTAGCTTAACACTCCGACAATTGAGAAATGCAATCACAACACGTATTTGCAGAAAATACAGCAAATGCCAATAAGGGCTGTTCTACGAAATTTGATGTTATCTGGATGGTATAGGAGGCATTTAGCAGCCTTAGGTGAAAGGTAAAGAAGTATCATGAAAATAGAAATGTGATTTTGTGCTTCCTAGTGAAAGATTATAAATAATGTAGGAACATACTAATGACATGACAAATGACATGAGTACAACTTGGTTATTTAGTCTCAATTTGCCATGTATGATAGTGTCATTCTGCTTCAGCTATAACTTTGTGTGACAACGCATGTGGTGTGAATTTCACAAAAGTGTTTCATAATTCCTTCAGATTTTTTGATTAAGAAGTGTATTTTCTATTACCAGGTTGTAAAATAAAAATGTTATAAAAATATTCTAATAAAAAAGAATAGACCTCTAAAGGGCTATCATTATCAAAGAAAATTCACAATATGGTAGATCTTTTCTATATAAATCATAAAATCTTATAGCTAATCCAACAGCAGTGGCTCCTCCATTAAGGTGGAAGAGCATCGCCTCACTGCTCTCTGAGCAGTGCAAAAACGAAAAAGTAAATGATAATAACACAATGTTATTATCATTTTATATGTCAGTAAGGAGCCAGGAAGGGCTGTCCTGATGGGCAGAGGCAGCCAGCAGGGAGGAGAAGTGGTGACACCATAAGTGCTCATGACGGTTTGGCCGCTGTCTTAGGACGGCCAAACTGTCATTCGCACTTAGCATTTCTCCACCCAGCTGTGTTGCGCAGCCGGGTGTAGAACAGTCCCAGGCTCCCAGGCACTGTCTGTGCAGCAAACCAGGCTGCTCAGACCAATCTCGATGCTGCTTTCGTGTTGGCAATAGTACTACCAGCATGGCAGCAGCATCATGATTGGATTAAGGCAGCTGTGTGCAGCTGGGAGGAAAAACAGAGGATGGAGGAGAGGGGGCGGCTGGCAGGTAAGTCACCTTTTCTTTTTTTTTCTGTCCCTCCCTCCCTCCCCACCCCTCCTCGCTGCCTCACTACTTCTTTTCCGCAGCAGCCGCCACTGTAATCCAAATGGAAAGGTACTAAACAAAAGTGCATTTGAAAAACATGCAGTAAGGCAGAAACTATACAGAAGCGTAAATATCAATTTTACATATAAATCAAAAACAACTACTGCAAAATATAATCTTGGAGATAGTCAGGTTTACGTACAACCCTTCTTTCTACCCTCTATCGTACTCTCTACACATCTATTATCATTGATTACTTTAAGATTATTTTGCTTCTTTTTCATACGATTTTTCTTCACATAACTTTTTTCCATGGTTTTAGTTGCAGATGCAATCATCATTAATAGTTAAATATTTTTTTTATAAGCTAAAGTAAATAAGCAACAAGTCTCCATCTATTTCTCTCCAGTGGGGGGTGCCGCAGGGCTCGTCCTTGAGCCCGACATTATTCAATGTCTATATGGCCCCCCTGGAGGATGTGGTGACCCCTTATAACATCAAAATCATCAGCTATGCTGATGATACTCAGCTGGTGGTCGCCCTTCCTCAACTGGTGGAGAATCCTGACTTGTTGCACTCATGTCTGGCGGATGTCCACACCTGGATGAGCAGCTCAGCCTTGAAGCTGAACGGCTCTAAAACGGAGATTATGCTGCTTGGAAATAAAGCGCCGCCACTGCCACCATCATGTTGGCCAAGCTGTATGGGTGACCTCCCAACTATGAAAGAGGAGATTAAGAGCCTGGGAGTCTGGCTGGAGCAAGACCTCTCCCTCAGAACTCACGCTAAAAGAACTACGGGAGTCTGTTTTGCCCTGCTGCGGGCCGCGCGTAAAATTCTCCCGCTCCTTCCCTTTCCATCGAGGAAGTTGTTGATTCAGGGTTTGATAACATCTCGCCTAGATTACAGCAATGGTCTGTTTCTGGGCGCCCCTGAATCTACTTTTAACAAACTTCAGCAGGTGCAAAACGCGGCGGCCAGACTCCTTATGGGAATTCCTCGAACTGAATCTGCCAGACCCGCTCTCAAGGCCCTGCACTGGTTACCAGTGCGGGAGAGAGTGAAGTTTAAGGCACTATCCATTGCCCACAAAATTCTTCAGGGCAGTGGACCTCCTATCCTGGGGAGCTTGGTAGTGCCTTACAAAGCGAACAGAGCGCTGAGGTCTGACCAGAGGTGTTTGCTCCAGGTCCCGAGAGTAAAAAGATCACGCACGGGCGGGAGACGATTCTCTGTGCACACAGCAACGCTCTGGAACTCCCTCCCCTTAAAACTTCGTGCTGAGACCTGCACCCTGCGTTTTCGCAAAGGTTTGAAAACACATCTGTTTCCCTTGTGAGTCGCTACTACTACTTCATGGTCCCACGGTTGATGCACTGTTCATAGCGCCGGGATGCCTCAGGGTAGCTGTGCGCTATATAAGTTTTAATAATAATAATAATAATAATAATAATAATAAAGTGGTTTAGAGTATTGTGAACACCCCTTCCTTTCCATAGGAATTTTCACCATAACTGTGTCATACAAGATACAGCTATTGCTTTTCTATTTTCAAGCTCAACTTTTCTTTGTTTATGTTCATCTCGCCAACCAATCAAGCCCTTATTTAATTTCATGCATCCTGTGCACACATTGTTATTAGGCTTACTTTCAAAGAATAACTCAATTGGCGCTTCAACAGTTGTCCCGATATCATCCTGCTGTAACCCACAATCATATTGCAACTCCTCCCTCCAACCCTTGTCATTGCTTCTTGCAAGTTGAATACTTTCTTTAATAGATGTATTGAATTTCGTTATTACAGAGGACTTTTTTGTGAGTAATCCCTCTCAGTTAAATATTTCTCCCTCTCAATAGGTGTGAGGTGAATCCCATTGACGATTAAAACGGTTGTGGGAAAGCTTTCCATTTAAAAGACCTCATCAATAAATGTGTTTACACTTTTATCGTAATTTCATTGACCCTCCTTATTTTCAGCCATCTTGAATAACTCCAGAATATATGTTGTAGAATTTTGACCAGTCAACAGTCCTGCAATGTCAAATGCTATCTCTAGTGCAATTTGTGGCAAACCACAGGTAGAGTTCTTGTCTTACATACTTTATCACTGCAACATTTTATATCCACATCCAGATCTAAGCCACCAAAAATCAGGTCTTGGGCGTTTCTTTCTGTTTAAGAATTCCCAAAAGTCCAAAATGACCTAGACATGGAGGGCTTGGACCTATATTTCTGGGCAGTGTGAGTCTTTTCCTAGGATCATTGAATCATAATTCTTTGCTTATTTCACAAGACAAAGTCAGGAGACAAGCCGGCACACATGACAGATTTTAAACTCCTTGCTCATTACATGGCCATGCAGAGTGTAATACTATGCACTCGGCATGTCTATTCTTGGACTCGTTTGTATAATCATGCATAGGACGGGGAACATACTGAAAAAGTCTCCAAACTGTCAGTGTAGTGTGCATGTGTTTCAAATGTTGTCAATGTATTGCTGTCTATATGTCTATTACTACATTGGTGGTGACCAGGGGACTTAATATATTGATTGCCCTTTTCATAAGCTGTGTTAGGTCTTAATAGTGTCTCATATACTATAATGTCAATATCATGTCTCCCCAAATATCTAAACTAGAAGGTCTGTCCCCCCTGTGAGAAATCAGTGGTCCTTGATAGTGTTAAGATTGATTCTGAATTTCTCATACAAAAGACAGAAAAATGTATCATGGGTGAACAGGACCTTGACAGATGTCTTCGCATTCCCTGATAATGGATTCTGCAACCACCTAAGAAATGGTATACCAGTGGCATACAGATAGGGGCATATTTATGGGTATTTGGCAAAGGGCAACACAGCGCAGCGCAGCTAGTCACCTTGCTGTGCGGCCCTGTGTCAAGGTGAAAGGGCAGGAATGTGCCATATCTATGGCAAACTGCGCATTCCTGTCCCTCCCCACTGCACTAGTGCTGTTTCAGCAGCCTAGCGCCAAAGCAGGCACCCTTGCACCACAATTGTTTTTGTGCAGGAAGGGGCACCTTCTTGCACAAAAATAATCCTAGGAGACTTTTTCATCTTTCCAAGTGTTCTGCAGCACACATAGAAACAGGTACAGTTATTTCTCCTTGTTGCATCTCCCCTGGGGAGGTATAAGGTTTTGGCCCATCCCCAGGTTTACATGGTCTTGTAAGTCTGGGGATGTGTCAAAATTCATGGGTGTTGCGAGGGAACACGCACCGCAACGCCCATGGAACGCAAAAAGCTCGAAGTGCATTCCTGGTTAGCTATAAAATCTGACTTTTATTCACTGGCAAGACCGATTTTGAAAATGATATCAACAATAATTTATTTAAGTCTGGTTAGCTAGGGAATAGAAAAATACAAATGGAGAAATGGGATTCGAACAATGATTAAAGTTAATGGTGTCCTACATCTATTATTTGCACCAAAGGTAACTTTTTGCAATTAGACTTAGATAACTTACAATTCTCTTTAGGTTTTTTAAACCTTTAGAGCAGGCATATTTCTCTTGTAATCTGTCTGTGTTTCCCGAACCCACAAATTAATCACCTGGGAAATCCATTCAAAAGTAGACTTTGCTTTCACAATTCTAAATACCGAGGTGCATAAAAATTAACAACTTGAACGTTCAAAAGCATTTACTTTGAATGTCAATGTCATCTAATTTATTCCTTAATGTGTAAGTACAGTCATTCATTTTTATGTGATATTTCAACAGGAAAAAGCGTTGGTCATGTATTAAGTATATTAATGGGCTTTTTCAGGCCATCATCGTTGTACTAGAAAAGGCCACTTAACAAGAAAAGAATGAATATGCCTCGCGATCAAAAACAATGTTTTATGCTGTTGTTATCACGGCCTTTAGCTCAAATCAAAATTTCTCTCCGTTCTTATTACTGCTGATTTGGAGAGAATACTAAGCTACAGATCTTTGCTGGTTCCTGTCTACTCGATTTATTAGCTGCATTACTACATTTAGTGCAGGGCCGACTTTAGCGCTGGTCGCGCCTTTGCGGTAGTGTTTGCTTGTGCCCCCCATTGACCACCTCTGCCACGGATTCCCTCACTACCACCCTTTACCAGTGCCCCTCAAGTGTCCATAACCACTCTCTCTCAGATGCATTTAATAGCACCATCCATACCAGTATGGGGTGTCAGTGCACTTAACATCACACACAAAGAGACAATAAATCATATGCATGTCATTCAGTATATAGGAAATGTTATGTAAAACAGAGGACTACAAGGTGTAGGAATCACAAGTCATCCATACTGGTAAGTAGTATACTTAAACAGTGTCTAGTCTGGATAAACACAAATACAATTTCAAACGTAACGCCATGGTTTGGGGTTCTCTTCAATAATAAGAATTGATTTCCATCCAAATTAACCCTTTCTGCAACATTAGGATAATGAAAGACTGGGGAAAATAATCATAACACTGTAATCTATACCTTGCAGTTTGCATGCAGCTCTTTGAGAACAGTTAATAGCTCACTGTTCTATATTAGGATTTTAACTTGTAGACTGCAAGTAACAAAAGGATCTTCCTGACAAAAGCAGTAACGCACTGACCTGTTTACATCATATGCACTTTTTAATCGGCAGTGTACACATTAATTGTAACAGGCAAATTACCTTCCACTAGACAAACACTCTGATCTCTCCAGGAAGACTATTAATCACCAGAGTTATCTCGACATTTTTATTGTTGCCTGAAAATTGCTGGAGGCAAGAAACATGGCAGCAGGTGCTTTTAAAACGGTAACATACTTGCAAACATGGCAACCTCACCTGCAGTCAGTACCCAGTGTGGTAGCCCGGTTCCACCACCCTAGAGCCTGCCCTGCCAACTACTCACTGCGATACCATTTTTTTTTGCACATCGTCAGTGTAATGAAGCCAATTTCAATCTTATCCTTGTTGGGTTATCCGGAATGAAGGTGTGGTCTTCCACAAACTGATGTGCATAGAGACAGGCCAGGCCCGCACAGACAGGCTATACTCAGGGAAAAAGTACTGCCCATAGATGTTTCCTGTATCTGGTTGTTAAAACACATCTTCAAACTTAAAAAAGATTTCCGTAAGTGCTAATTCTGCACATTCCTTCACAAATAATGCCCCCAAACACAATTCTAGAGTCTAATAAAACTGCAGGAATTTTTGTGTGACCAGGAGAACATCACATAGAGTGAACAAAACACAGGACTGAGGAGAAAGTCTACCTTCCAGCCCCTATCACAATCACTGCCTTGTATTTGAACAAGCAGTTCTCCGAGAAATTGATGAGATCGACTGTAATAGAAATAACACCTTTTACCATCACACTAGGGATGAATCCTGAGCTCTGGGAACCCCTGCAAACTAACGAGTTGGTAATACAACCAGCTGACAAAGGAGGGGTGATATTGGTCATGAACAAAGTACTGTATGATGATGAATGCCACTGCTTCTTAGAGGAGAGCGACAACTATAAAATCCTACATGAGGATCCCATTCGTAGCCTTAACAATGGGATCAAAATGGTGATAGATTAACCTAGTGCACATGACTGGAACACAAGACACAAGGCAAAATTCCTTGTAGCAGAGAAATCCAGAATCCACAGATTCCATACTCTGCCAAAAAATACAGAGAGATCACCACCCCCGGGAGACCTATTCTCCCGGGGATTGGGTCACTGCTGAAAGTCCAGTGGCGGTTTTGTGACTGGTTCTGGAATCCTATTGTTCAGAAATCTACATATTACCTACACAACACTAAAAATGTCCTATGTCTATTGAGGGAACTGGAAAATAGATAGCCAGATGACATGATCATCACCATGGATATACAAGCCCCCTACCCAGTATCCCACAGAGACACACCTTAGTGGTTTTTGAGTTTGAAGATGTGTTTTACAACCAGATACAGGGAACATCTATGGGCAGCACTTTTGCCCCGAGTGTGGCCTGCATCTATGTACATCAGTTTGGGGCAGACCACATCTTCATTCCAGATGACCCATACAATGATAACATAAAACTCTGGTGTTGTTAAATTGACGACATGCTAATAAAATGGAATGACAGTGATGAATTGACAACTGAATTTGCAGACTGGATAGACAGCTGAAGTTTACTTACATGATCTGCAAGAATGAAGCAGTTTTATTGGACTTGGTGGTCACCACTAGGAGCAATGGCATTGAAACTAGGGTTCACAGTAAGGTCACAGATTAAAAATAGCCTGCTGTTATATGACAGTTTTCATCCCGAGGCCTTATGGGAAACCACCTGGTTGGCCAGTTTGTAAGAGTAAGACTTAATTATTTCTCTCTGGAAACATTTGAGACCCAGGCCACTACCCTAGAGGAAAAGCTGAATGAATGAACCTACCCCGAGAAAACAGTAAGGATGGCACTGAAAAGGGTTAGGAACAACAACAAAAACAAATCTACTAAAAACAAATCTCAGACTGACAGGATTGCATGGGTAACCGCATATACCCCAATTTCAATTAGAGTATAGAATATTGACTGGAAACACTGGAGATTATAAAAAGTGAACCCAAACAATGGCCTACTCTGCTATTGCGTTCAAATGCAACACAAGCACACAGGATATGCTCATACATACCAAGCTCTAAAAAGCTGTGACACCACCACAAAACAGTCCTTGGAGTACTCAACCCCCAGTGGGACATTTTTCCTGTGGAAATTGTGTGGCATATGGTTTTACCACACAAACAGAGGAAGTAGACATCAAGACAGGCAAATCATGGATACTGCAGGCTCTTACTATTTGAAAAAGTGAATGTATGGTATATTTGATCCTCTGCCTGTGTAGTTTATTCTATATTGGCACGACACCCAGGAAAAAAAAGGTGCAGATTAATGAATGCTGCAGCACCATCCAGTGCAAAAAGAACAATACCAAACTGACATTCCACTATTTGGAGGGTAACTTCACTGAAAGAGAAATTTTCTGGGTGGTCCTAGAAAAAAAGGCTACAAGTGTCCCTGACATAACTAAAAATCTACTTATCCAGGAACAAAGATGGGTATACCGTTTAAGAACATGGGAGATGGGCCTCAATGCTGAGATACCATGGTTCCAACTATGATTGATGACAGTAGGTTTACACATGACCCCACTCCTGCAATCAAAAAACTTGCTTCCTGTAGTAGAGTAGTTCCGAATATTAGAAATAAGGCTGTGACAACAAAAGGAATCAGAGTGATACAACGGATGACCACTCATAATACCACTATCAGTTGAATACACATTTCACAATATATCACTGAAATAAAACCCATATTGCTGGGGCTGCACCTGTCATAGTTCCATGGATTAAGTCTTCCCAAAAGAGAAGAGGAATCTGTTATTTATTGAAATGGGTTCCAAATAAGAGGGGTAGGCTGGTTTGTAAAAAACCATATTGAATCAACAATAGTTGGGACTACAATTCCCAGAATTCCCTACCCGAGCACACATCAATCGGGAAGATACATGCCACGCCCTTACTCAACGAACTTGGCCACCTACACGCTTGCAAACATTATCAATGAGCGCACTGGAGAGCTTCTAATGAAGACAGCTTCAATGCGGCCCACAATGCTAAATTAGGCAGCGTGCCGCACCATACCTAAATTGCACCATGGAAACAGTAATGTTTTAAAAAAAGACGGCATGGCTTGTGCCTCGGCAGAGGCAGCGCACGTCACCTAATTGGGCACTAGCGCAGTGGTACTTTAATTGTACATTTGAACGCAAAGGATTAATTGTAGGCACATTTTTTCTCAACAAGTGGCTAAGGGTTTTTTAAAAAGACGGCATGTACTTCAGCTTAGGCAGTGCGGATCACCTACGTGGGCATTAACTAGCGCAGCGGTGCTTTCAATCAGCGTTCTATCGCAGAGGTATAATTACAGGCACCTTTACTCTAATCATGAAAAGGAATTTGACACAGCTTACTACAATTAAAAGGCACATGTGAGCATAATTGTATATACGTCAGGGGGATACATCCAACCAATACCAGATGTGGTAATGGGCAGATGCCGATAGAATAAATGAAAAATGGTGGGGCGCGAAGGCACCCGACTCACCATAAATTTGGGAGCACGACTGATCCGGTACTCCTCTTAGCTTTCCGCTAGAAGGAAGGAAAAGGAAAAACTTCCTGCCTGCTTGTGGAACGCATCTCCAACCAATTCTGGAGCTACTCTCATGCTGTGAGAGCAGCCCCAGGATTGGTGGGAGCAGGCTCACCTTTGGATTGCTGGGTCTACAGTGTGCATGTCGGGCTGGCAGTCTTAAGATAACCGGCCAATCCGACATGCCCACTCTAGACCAGTGTTGCCCTCCTGCATTTGCGCCCTTGTGCTGCGGTGTGGTGGCAAATAAATAAAATGCTATTGACATGCTATTTTATTTATTTATTTGTGTTTGCCAGCTGCACTACCAGCAGGCGGGGCGACGCTCCTCCACTTCAGAGAGGAGCCACCCCTGGTGATGGGTGTATTAAAGACGGCCTCTCAATGACTCCCACGATCATCAGGAGGAAGGAACCAGTACTAATAAGAGACCCGCGAGGAACGTACCTTGATGTCGTAAGTGGGTAGTGGTGGGAAGTAAACATTTTCTGCATTGGAAGTTTTAAAAACGTTTACATTTTTAAAGATTGACAGTCCCTTTCTCTCCCTTACAGTGTGTGTCTACAGGGGTTCCCGAGCCCTTCCTCCATGTAGTCCAGGTGACCCTTAATTAGGGTAAGAGTGTGTGATCTGATCTCAGAGCATGAAACTTTTTGACATGTGTGCGATACATGAGTTCAGTGTCACACCTAAACCAGATGCCACTGATGCCTACATGAAATTGAAGGACACCTGGTCCTGATTTATCAGCCTAAATATTTCTGTTGGTAACGCACACTTGATATTAATGTCTTTCAGGTATTAGGGATCTAGGAACTTGGGTGGTGACAAGAGCTAGACCACTGACATAACGGCATATACATTGCTAACAGGCGATCCGCTGTCCATCCTGACGAATGCCATGGACTTTGTTGAGACACTAGGCAGAAACATGTTAACGGTTCCCCTATTCCCTACATTGAGATTTTTCATACCTGGTGGTATCCTAAATAGTATAAAAGTCAGACTGGATTACCACATTATATAGGCAGAAACACGTTAACAGTTAACGGTTCCCCTATTCCCTACATTGACATTTTTAATACCAGGTGGTATCCTATATAGTATAAAAGTCAGACTGGATTACCACATTGTTTTTAAAAAAATATATTTTTATTGAGTAAGAAAAAGAAAGAACATTTCTCTTCCCCCCCCCCAGATTTTGTAATATATCCCCATGCCCATGCCCTCCCCCACCCTACCCACCATTACAACCAGCACAGAAAATGTTCAATGTAGGTTTTTGTTACACATCTACAATTTCTTACTCATACATTAATGTGAAGTGTAAATAGAATACATTTCATTAGTAGTATATCAAATCACCAAGCACAATTCATCTCCTAGATCAATTCCATCTTATAGCAGCAAACTCAAAGTGACAAAGTGCAATTAGAGCTAATAGCCTTAATATCCCCCTGGCGGTAAACTAACCTTCAACCATCCATAAAGTGCAGGTGCATAATAGTGTCTAGCTTCAATTCCTATCAACCTCCAATCTCTTTTAACAACATATTATAAAGTGCAGGTTTCAAGGTGCAAGCATGCAATATATGTAGCAATAAAAGTTGTTTGAGGGACTCTCAGTTCTACCATCTTCTCGTTACACAGCAGTAGAAGATATTCACGCTGTTTAGATATAATTTATCCATCCAGTTGTTCCCTCCAGTTGACAAAATATTGCCAAATTGATGTCCCTTTCTTTTTGGTCCTATACACCTTCAGTCTTTCTCAAGATTACAAGTCCCCAATAGGCGAGCTCGCCACTGATGGAATGCTGGGGGAGGGGAGGGTCCAGGCAAGCTGAAGCTATGCATAATCTGTACACTGCCTTTGCTATGCATATAAGGGCCCCTCCTTCCTTTATTTCCAAGTTAGTTATACCCAGCATAATTAGCAGAGGAGTTACATTAACATAGAGTAATAATTTCTTCTTTAAAAATTCCTCAGTTTCTCTAATAAGATGCCCAAGGTCATTACAAATGGCAAACATATGAGTTAAATCTGCCTGATAGACTGCACAACGTGGGCAGTGCACGCCTTTCCCCTCACCCCACTTGGCGATCTGATACGGAGTGTAGTATAACTCAAAGCATTTCTTATAATACTGTGTTTGAAGATTAGCAGTCATCAAAATTGTTGGGGTATTTAAAAAGGCACTTTGAAAATCTATACCTGTAATGCCTGAAGTCCCTTGCCACTTGGTGGAACATTTTCCCAAATCATATTTCATATATTCATTCAACAGCTCACACAGCATCAAAATCACAACATTGTTTTTTAAGTATATATTTCTCTTGGATCTGTAATTAGTAATAAGTGCGTCCCTGATTTCAGGGTATAGGCCCTCTGTTTGGAACCTAATGTTGTCAGGTCACCTAGGGTAGCCTGGCCTAGGGTAAGACAATCTCTATTGAAGGCACATGTGTAAAGGTTGCAAACCACCCAGCAGTAATTTAATGCAATAACACCCAAAAATGACACTACACCAATGTTTGTGGAAAAATACGAGCTGTTTTATAAAAATTCTTTTAGATCTTTGTCTTCTAACTGTTCCACAGTTCAATGCAAATAGGTTTTCACAATTCCATTTCTTTCCTACATGAACAAGCTATTCATTTATATCTTTCAACAGGTTTTGTGACACAGTAAAGTTTTCCAAAAATTTCTTTTATACCTTCTCCTATAGTTCAGACTGTTATCATACAATTAAACCAGACCCCTTCAAGAAGAGCAGGCTAGCATAAACTGTTCCCCAGATGACTCAAGATTAACAATTTACTAGGAAATCCCACTGGTTAGAGTACCCTTACTCCTGTTGTGGAAAAAGAAGGTTACTCACAACTGTAGCTAAAGAAGGACAGGCAGGTTAAATCACATTGGCTTTTGTCATGTCAAATTCCTTTAACCAAAGTGGAGTTTATGCTTTAATCATGTACAGCCCTGCCCTGAAAAATTCTCCACTCTTGGCTCTCCCTCCCTACATCAGTATCTTCAGGGAGCCAGTTGGCTCGTTTTAGCCCCCTTTCTCTGCAGACCTTAATGCCTGAATATTCTTTGAGCCAGCCTGGATAGTGCAGAGGAGAACCTCCTGGTTATGTCTAGTTTTTTTAATGCTGCCCAGTTCTTTCGTTCTGCTAGAACTTGTGGGCTATGCGGCTGCTCCCCCCACCTTCCCGGCTTACTTGGCGGCACACGAGGACAGACTCCGTCCGACCCTTTCACCTCCAAGGGCCTCTTTCACCGTGAGTAAAGGTTCCCTGCCTTCTCCCTTCTCAGAAGAGCAGGCGTCCTTCCTGGTGCGACACTCGACAGTCCTCAGCGCTTCCCTGGCAGTCGAGCAGGTGCCCCGTAGCAACGCGTCCGGCGAACCTCCTCGCTCTTCCTCCTCACCGGCTCCTCCCACGGGGCTCCGCCTTCACCCGACTTCTTCCGGCGTGTTCACGCCTCCTCACCCGGCATCAGGGTCCTCCGGCAGCCGTCCTCTTCCGCATGCTCACGCCTCCTCACCAACTCCTCCCACGGGGCTCCGCCTTCACCCGACTTCCTCCGGCGTGCTCACGCCTCCTCACCCGGCATCAGGGTCCTCCGGCAGCCGTCCTCTTCCGCAGACCTCACCGAGGGATGGTTTGACCGCAGGACGAATCCGCTGTGCGGTAAGCCTTTCTTCACAGCGCCTCGCAGAGGTGGGGGCTGAGCTCGCGACTCCGTCAGTAAGCTTTCCCCCAGTCAACAGAGAGGTCCAGTTTCGCACATTGAGGCGGTGACACGCCAGGGTCAGCTTCACCCCACTTCTCACCTCTCGCTGGGCCTTCCGTAGCAGACAGGGTTGTAAGCTGGGGCAAGTGTGTTCACCAGGGAGGCAGGGTTCGGTAGACAAACAAGGGGGCATGTCAGCATAGAAGGGCAGCCTGCCCTAAGGTCAATCTCTCCCCGCTTTGTGCGTGCTCCTCCTCACTGAGTCGCCTTGCTCCTGACCAGTCCCACTTCACACTTTCCCTACCCAGCACTCTAAAATGGCCGCTCATGTACTGGCCTTATATAGGCTAGCCCTGGTCATCAGAACCCTCCAGAAGGTTCTAGTACCTTCCTAGTGTAACCCTATGGTCCCTTATCTGGGTGTGACAGTTATGGCAGTTTGTAGCGACCATTTTGTGGGTCTTACAATTCTAGTCAGAAGAGGCACCTAGGCCTCAGGGAAAAGAACTACGAGGGTCAAAGAGCATCTAACCCCTAGCCAACATCGCAAAAATTCAGTGAACGTCCAAATTAAGAGATTTGAGGGGCAAAAAGGGGACAAAAAATAAATAAATAAATAATAGGAGGGACTACCAAAAGGCTGACCGGTCTAACACCCTCTCTTCATCAAACCAGGTTTTTGAAGAGCATGGGGAGTACTGTGATAAGTATCACACACTAGAGGGTCCCCCGCAGCTGAAAGTGGGGAGAGCTACCCAACCCCTTAGGAGTCCTCATCACTAAGGCGGAAATACCTAGAGAGACCGTCTGCATTGGCGTGGTCCACTCCAGGCCGATGTTCCACCCGGAAGCCCATTCCCTGTAGGGAGATGGACCATCTCAACAGCTTGGGATTTTCCCCCTTCATTTGCATCAGCCAACGAAGGGGTCGGTGGTCAGTCTGAACCAGGAAGTGCAAGCCAAACAGGTATGGCCGCAGCTTCTTCAGAGCCCACACCA
Source organism: Lissotriton helveticus (assembly GCF_964261635.1). Lineage (NCBI taxonomy): Eukaryota > Metazoa > Chordata > Amphibia > Caudata > Salamandridae > Lissotriton > Lissotriton helveticus. Next base: position 916,850,437 of record NC_136067.1, read on the forward strand.
CCGCAAAAGCTTCCCGCTCAATTGCACTCCACTTCTGTTCCCGGGGAAGCAGTCTCCTGGATAAGAAGACTACAGGCTGATCCAGACCCTCTTCATTGAGTTGCGATAACACTGCCCCAATGCCATGTTCTGATGCATCTGTCTGGACAATGAACTCCTTGGAGAAGTCTGGAGCCCTCAGGACCGGTGCTGCACACATGGCCTGCTTCAACTTTTCAAAGGCTTGCTGACAAGCCTCTGTCCAAACCACCCGTCGAGGTTGTTTCTTTGAGGTAAGCTCTGTGAGGGGCGCTACAATAGTGCCATATCCCTTCACAAAGCGACGGTAGTAACCGGTGAGGCCCAGGAAAGCTCGGACCTCAGTCTGGGTCTTAGGGGGTTCCCAGGCCATGATTGCCTCAATCTTTGCCTGCAGGGGCTGCACTGTTCCCCTACCCACCAAGTGTCCAAGGTACACAACCGACCCTTGCCCAATCTGACATTTGCTGGCCTTAATGGTCAATCCAGCTTGTTTCAGGGCCTGGAGAACTGCTTGCAGATGTTGCAAATGGTCCTCCCAACTGCTACTGAAGACAGCAATGTCATCCAGATAAGCAGCGGAGAATCCCTCCATTCCGGAGAGGACCTGATTCACCAGCCGCTGAAAAGTGGCAGGGGCGTTCTTGTGCCCAAAGGGCATCACGCAGAACTGGAAGTGTCCCTCAGGCGTGGAGAAAGCTGACCTTTCTTTTGCTCCGTCTGTAAGGGAGATCTGCCAGTACCCTGAAGTGAGGTCAAAGGTACTCAGATATTGGGCAGCTCCCAGCCGGTCAATCAATTCATCCGCCCTAGGGATCGGATGAGCATCAGTCTTGGTGACTGAGTTCAGTCCCCGGTAATCCACACAGAACCTCAGTTCCGGAGTGGTGCCTGGTGGAGCTGCCTTTGGCACTAGAACCACCGGACTGGACCAGGGGCTGCTGGAAGGTTCAATAACTCCTAGCTCCAGCATCTTGGCAACCTCACCATGGATGCTAGCCTTCACCTTGTCGGACAGCCGGTAGGTCTTTGACTTCACTGGTGGGCTGTCCCCTGTGTCCACATCATGGGTACACAGGTGAGTCCTTCCCGGGACAAGGGAGAACAGCGTAGAATATTGCTCCAGTATCTGGCGACAGTCCTCCCGCTGTTCAAGAGTTAGGGATGGGGAGAGAATCACTCCTTCCACCGACCCATCCTTTTCCTGAGACGAGAACAAGTCTGGGAGAGGTTCGCTTTCCGCTTCCTCTCCTCCATCCGTCACCATCATTAAGATGACCTCGGGTCTCTCATGGTGGGGTTTGAGTCGGTTAGCATGTAGCACCCGTAGGGGCTGTCGAGGGGTCTTAAGGTCCATCAGGTATGTGGCCTTACCCTTCTTTTCTAACACCTCAAAGGGGCCTGACCAGCGATCCTGGAGGGCACTTAGCTCTCCAGGCTCCATCACCCACACTTTCTGGCCAGGCTCCAACTCCACCGGGTGAGCGTTGTGGTCATACCACTCCTTCATTACTGCCTGGCTGGCCTCCAAGTTGTCAGAAGCTTGCTTCCACAACTTCGCCATTTGGCTCCTGAAGGCCAGCATGTAGCTCACCACATCCTGGGGGGGTTTCCTGGGAGACTTTTCCCATCCATCCTTCACCAGGCTGAGAGGACCGCGTACAGGGTGCCCATACAGAAGCTCAAAGGGGCTGAAACCCACTCCCTTCTGTGGCACTTCCCTGTAGGAGAATAGCAAACAGGGTAGGAGGACGTCCCATTTCCTCGGCAGGCTTTCAGGCAGACTTCTGATCATGCCTCTGATCATGCCCTTCAAGGTCTTGTTGAACCTTTCTACCAGTCCATTGGACTGGGGGTGATAGGGAGTGGTGAACCCGTAGGTCACTCCACACTCCTTCCACATTGCCCGCATGTACGCTGACATAAAGTTGGTCCCCCTGTCGGACACAACTTCCTTGGGAAAACCCACTCGGGTAAAGATCCCCATCAGGGCCCTAGCCACCACAGGTGCAGTAACAGTCCTCAGAGGAATTGCCTCTGGGTACCGTGTGGCATGATCCACCAGAACCAGGATGAACCTGTGACCAGCTGTTGTTGGTGGATCCAATGGCCCTACAATGTCGATGCCCACCCTTTCAAAGGGGGTGCTAACGACAGGAAGTGGTTCCAGGGGACCTTTCAGCTTCACCCCTGTTTTCCCACTGGCTTGGCAGGTTACACACGTCCTACAGTAAGTGTTAGACGCCACTTTCATCTGAGGCCAGTAAAAGTGGGGGACAAGCCGAGCAAAGGTCTTGTCCTGACCTAAGTGTCCTGCCAAGGGAATTTCATGAGCCAATTCCAGCAGAAAGGCTCGGTACCGTTGCGGGACTACCAAGGCCCTTGATGACCCAGGCAAGGGTACCTTGGGTTCACTGTAGAGGAGTCCATCCTCCCAGTAAATATGGTAGTGTCCCGCATCGTCCCCTGCTGCCTGGGCTTCAGCCTGTCGCCTCAGTCCCTCAAGGGTAGGGCACTCCTTCTGGCCCTTACAGTACTCGTCTCTGGTAGGCCCTCCCTCCACATGCCACTCAGCAGGGATGGGCAGGTCCTCCAGAGAAACTTCTCCCCCCCCCCACGGACTCCTGGTCCACCACCGCAGGTGGCCGATCTATCACATGGGGTGTGGAAGCCGAAGCAGGCTTCTCCTGTCTTCGGGTCTGTCCCTTTTTGGCAGCGGGTTGGGCCATTGTTCCAGGCTCCAACCCAGGCGAACTCCCTCTCCGGGCAGTCGCAGACCTTGTGCTTACACAGGCCCAGTCAGGTGTACCTAGCATCGCTGAATGCGTCCGGTATTCCACCTCTCTCCAAGCATTGTGCTCCATGTCATTCCCCAACAGACAATCAACTGGCACGGCAGGGCTTACGGCAACTCGAAGTGAACCTGCAACCCCTTCCCACTCAAAGGGAACCTCAGCCACGGGATAGTGGCCCATTCTGCCGTCAGCCATCGCGGCGGGGTGGAGTACATTGGGAACCACCTGCTCTGGAGACACCAGTTGACTTCTCACCATAGTCATACTGGCTCCTGTATCTCTCAGAGCCTCCCCTCTCTGGCCATTGATGGTGATCCATTGCCCATACTTAGCAGTATTTGGGGGCACCTGGATCTTAGGAACCATCTCCCGTTCTCCCAGGGACACTAAGGTGACACCCGCCCACTCACCCCCCTTATCTAAGGGCAACTCCTCCCTGAGCGCTACACTAGCTACTCCCGGGGCTTTTCCTCCGGTGGGAGGGGGTGGTCTCTTTGGGCATCTGACATCTCCCTTATAATGTCCAACACCACCACACTCGAAGCAGTGGACAACCCTTGGCTGCTGGCTTTGGCCAGGATGAGGGTTTCTGGGCGGGTTAGCCTTAGGGGTGAAACCTGTTCCCTTTCCCTGGAAACTGTTTTGGGGACCTTTAGAGAACTCCCGCTTTTTATCTCCCCCCTCCTTCTTCTGAGGGGCGCCCTGTCCGGCCTTTTGGGAATCCCCTCCAGTCCCCTTTGAGGACACCCGGGTACTTGCCCAGATGTCCGCCTCCTCAGCAAGCTTCCGGGGGTTAGTCAGCTTGCTATCCACCAGGTGTGGGCGCAGCTCAGGAAAGCATTTCTCGAGTAGATGCTCTTTCAAAAAAAGATCATACAACCCCTCATATCCCTTCACCTCACTGCCCTGTACCCAGCCCTCCAATGCCTTCCTCGCATAATCTAGGAAGTCCACCCAGTTCTGGGTGCTTAACTTGTGGCTCCCCCTGAACTTCTGGCGATACTTTTCTGGGGTTAACCCAAACTTCCTGATCAATGCTAGCTTCATGGTGGGGTAGTTGGTCTGCTCCTCCGGTTCTAAGGCTAGCAAAGTGTCCCGACCGGTAGGAGGCATGTACTTGTACAACCCACCCCCCCAGTGCTTCTCCTGGATCCCATGGGCTCTTAAGGAGACCTCATAGGCTGCCAGCCACTTGGCTATGTCATCCCCCTGACTATAGCTGGCAATTATATCCTTAGGCAGGTAGGGTCTGGACTCCCTGGTTGGTTCTCTGGTTTCGCGGCCACCATTTGGAGTTGGAAAGGGTCCCCGTTGCAGGGCCTGGAGTTCTAACTCTTTTAGTTTGAATTCATGAGCCATTCTCCGCTCTTCCTTCTCCTGTTCTAACCTCCTCCCCTCCCTCTTTTCTTCCAACTCCATTTTTGCTATTTCCCCCCTTAACAGTCTATCCTCTCTCCTGTCAGCTAACTCGGTTTCTGACAACCCTCTCGATGACACACTGCTGCCCTCCCGTGAGGTTGCCTTGGGGCTGATTGACATCTCACCCACCCCCGGGGGACATTCCGCAGTCCTATCAATGACAGTACCTCTGTCCGATTCCTCCTCCTCCACCGTTCCCTCCTCATTGCGCGCTTCCACCCAAGCCCTCAAACTGGTCTGGAGTTCCCCCTTCTTGGCACCACGCTTAAAGAACACTCCCATTTGTTGACAGAAATCTTTTAGCTGGGCCAATGAATAAGTGTCCAGTTTTTCCAGTGCAAATTCCATTTTGCAACAGGCAACACAAGGTTAAGCACACAAAAAGAATAGAGTTGCAAGGGCAGCCTGAAGCTACCTCCACCCCACCACCAGGAATACATTTGGAAAAAGCAAAAATAAAAATTAGGAGGGCCGCTAGGAGAAAACTCCAGGTGTAGGTTAGTGGATTACACTCAATTACTGCAGAGTAGTTGCAACCACAATCAATATCCCACCGCTGCCACCAATATGTTGGAACCTAATGTTGTCAGGTCACCTAGGGTAGCCTGGCCTAGGGTAAGACAATCTCTATTGAAGGCACATGTGTAAAGGTTGCAAACCACCCAGCAGTAATTTAATGCAATAACACCCAAAAATGACACTACACCAATGTTTGTGGAAAAATACGAGCTGTTTTATAAAAATTCTTTTAGATCTTTGTCTTCTAACTGTTCCACAGTTCAATGCAAATAAGTTTTCACAATTCCATTTCTTTCCTACATGAACAAGCTATTCATTTATATCTTTCAACAGGTTTTGTGACACAGTAAAGTTTTCCAGAAATTTCTTTTATACCTTCTCCTATAGTTCAGACTGTTATCATACAATTAAACCAGACCCCTTCAAGAAGAGCAGGCTAGCATAAACTGTTCCCCAGATGACTCAAGATTAACAATTTACTAGGAAATCCCACTGGTTAGAGTACCCTTACTCCTGTTGTGGAAAAAGAAGGTTACTCACAACTGTAGCTAAAGAAGGACAGGCAGGTTAAATCACATTGGCTTTTGTCATGTCAAATTCCTTTAACCAAAGTGGAGTTTATGCTTTAATCATGTACAGCCCTGCCCTGAAAAATTCTCAACTCTTGGCTCTCCCTCCCTACATCAGTATCTTCAGGGAGCCAGTTGGCTCGTTTTAGCCCCCTTTCTCTGCAGACCTTAATGCCTGAATATTCTTTGAGCCAGCCTGGGTAGTGCAGAGGAGAACCTCCTGGTTATGTCTAGTTTTTTTAATGCTGCCCAGTTCTTTCGTTCTGCTAGAACTTGTGGGCTATCCGGCTGCTCCCCCCACCTTCCCGGCTTACTTGGCGGCACACGAGGACAGACTCCGTCCGTCCCTTTCACCTCCAAGGGCCTCTTTCACCGTGAGTAAAGGTTCCCTGCCTTCTCCCTTCTCAGAAGAGCAGGCGTCCTTCCTGGTGCGACACTCGACAGTCCTCAGCGCTTCCCCGGCCGTCGAGCAGGTGCCCAGTAGCAACGCGTCCGGCGAACCTCCTCGCTCTTCCTCCTCACCGCTCCTCCCACGGGGCTCCGCCTTCACCCGACTTCTTCCGGCGTGTTCACGCCTCCTCACCCGGCATCAGGGTCCTCCGGCAGCCGTCCTCTTCCGCATGCTCACGCCTCCTCACCAACTCCTTCCACGGGGCTCCGCCTTCACCCGACTTCTTCCGGCGTGCTCACACCTCCTCACCCGGCATCAGGGTCCTCCGGCAGCCGTCCTCTTGCGCAGACCTCACCGAGGGATGGTTTGACAGCAGGACGAATCCGCTGTGCGGTAAGCCTTTCTTCACAGCGCCTCTCAGAGGTGGGGGCTGAGCTCGCGGCTCCGTCAGGAAGCTTTCCCCCAGTCAACAGAGAGGTCCAGTTTCGCACATTGAGGCGGTGACACGCCAGGGTCAGCTTCACCCCACTTCTCACCTCTCGCTGGGCCTTCCGTAGCAGACAGGGTTGTAAGCTGGGGCAAGTGTGTTCACCAGGGAGGCAGGGTTCGGTAGACAAACAAGGGGGCACGTCAGCATAGAAGGGCAGCCTGCCCTAAGGTCGATCTCTCCCCGCTTTGTGCGTGCTCCTCCTCACTGAGTCGCCTTACTCCTGACCAGTCCCACTTCACACTTTCCCTACCCAGCACTCTAAAATGGCCGCTCATGTACTGGCCTTATATAGGCTAGCCCTGGTCATCAGAACCCTCCAGAAGGTTCTAGTACCTTCCTAGTGTAACCCTATGGTCCCTTATCTGGGTGTGACAGTTATGGCAGTTTGAAGCGACCATTTTGTGGGTCTTACAATTCTAGTCAGAAGAGGCACCTAGGCCGCAGGGAAAAGAACTACGAGGGCCAAAGAGCATCTAACCCCTAGCCAACATCGCAAAAATTCAGTGAACGTCCAAATTAAGAGATTTGAGGGGCAAAAAGGGGACAAAAATTAAATAAATAAATAATAGGAGGGACTACCAAAAGGCTGACCGGTCTAACACCCTCTCTTCATCAAACCAGGTTTTTGAAGAGCATGGGGAGTACTGTGATAAGTATCACACACTAGAGGGTCAACGGAATAACTAAGCTACAAAATAGAAAACTTCTATCCTATATGGCTTCTATAGTCATAATTCCCACACAAAATATAGGGTAGCACTACAAATCAGTGTATCACAAACTCAGAGAAAGATGTGTACAAAAGTGAAAAGATAAGAGAAGGGAACATGGGGCACAACCCAGTTGTGGACGAAAACCCTCACTCACCCGAGGGTGACATGCTTCATCATTGGGTTCCTCCAACACACGGGGAGCACAGGTACAACTTTACCCCTAAAGGGAAGGATCAGGAGTGTAAAGCAAGCATTGGTTCTACCAACTCGGTTTTGTAAGGAGGGGCAGAGTGCAAATAAATAATTGTAAATAACGAAAAAGTGTGTTAAAAACTACCTACTCAGTGGCAACAACTTTCTTCTTTCTTCCTAAGTGATAGTAGGTTGAAACGCAAGTGAATATAGGGTTATAGATATATACCCTATCTAATGATCAACATGTTTCTGCCATGGTGACTATTCTGTTCAGGGCATTCATCAGGATAAAAAAACTGTCACTCTACTAGTAAGGAGTGTATAAAAGGTGTAAATCATAATGTGATACTTATGCCTCGATTGCTTGACCCTCACACGTATATGTAGATCAATGTGATCAGTCAGAAGGTTCTGCAGACAATGATAAAAAAACATATCTTAACAATAACCTTTCACCAGTATGTGCCAAACTCCCCTTCTCACTGCCCAAGATATATGAAATAAACTCTTACCTAAGTGTAGTATGCATGTGTAAACTCTACCTTCTATCGAGTCTCACATCATGTCAGTTTTCTGGCAGAGGATAAAGAGATCAAAAATAAAACCACATACAATCATTGGTTACCCTGTGTGGACACCACCACATTCAAACTAAAAACCTAAAAAAAACCATAACCATTTCTTGAGCCCTACAGGACTATATAATATGTATGTATTAGAAGGTCAAGATATGATGTCAACTCTTCCTGTATTGCACCTGCTGCTGGCGTGTAATAAACAAACACTAGCACTTCACATTTAAATTCTATACATAAGTGTATGTCGAAAAAAGGCTGGTTTAAATCAGTATGCACAAAGGCACACTCAAGTTTAAAGGAAGCCCTAAACAGAGATCCTAGGGACAGCGCTGAAGTCAGTAGATCCAGAGGAGTATGCGGTTGCTCTAAATAATAGGAAAAAAGAATTGAAAGCTGAACTGTGGGAACGCCTTAAACAAAGTTCAGAATTAAAAGATAGTGTTATGTTCTGGCAGGTAGTTCGCTCCCCATTCCTAACAGATAAAGATGACTCTCCCTCTATTGATGTCGCCATAAGCGAACGTGAGTGGGTGAGTCATTTTACAGAAGTTTTTAGTAAAGACGCCTCAGTAGATATGGATCAACTAGACCCCCTGATACAGGTCACTTATCCAATAAACCTGCAGTTCTCCCATGAAGAGGTCCAAAAAGCCCTAAAATTCTCAAAAACAGCTAAAGCTCCTGGCCCGGATGGCGTCCCTGTCGACATTTTCAAATACCAATCTGACCTTTGGTCTCCCTTGCTGACTAATGTCCTGAATGCCACCACAGAAGTGGGTTTACTAGATTCCTGGAGAACATCGACGCTGGTCCCCATATTTAAAAAAGGGGACCGAAATAGCCCGTCTTGCTATAGGCCTATCTCTCTCCTGGATTCGCTCGGGAAGATGGCAGGGCGGATACTTCTCGATCGACTCCAGGAGTGGGCCACTGACCATAGCATCATCTCAGATATACAATATGGTTTTCGTGAGGGACTAGGAACAGTAGATCAAGCCTTAAATTTGTCCCTATTGGCGGGTAAATATGTGGAGGCTACGGGGTCCATGCTTCACATGGTATATGTCGACCTCTCCGCAGCCTTTGACCGTGTGGCACACTCAACGCTATGGAGCATTATTCTGAAAATGGGGGTTGCCCCCCCAATTGTGGAATTCCTACGAGAATTGTATACTGGCACTACAGGCAGGGTAAGATTTGGGGTGAAAGGTGAGCTAACGGATACTTTCAGGGTGGGAAAGGGGGTCAGACAGGGATGTGTACTGGCCCCCTTTTATTCACCCTGTATACTAATGGCTTAGAGACCGCCATGCTTCAAGGCAGTAAAGATCTTCCTCTAATTGCTCGTCGGCAGATACCTGCGCTTTTATATGCCGACGATGCTGTCATTCTAGCAAGAACACCAATCGAACTCCAGCTGGCATTAGACAGATACTGCGCCTTTACGGCAAGCCTAAACTTGAAACTAAATGCAAAGAACACATATACTATGCACGCGGAAAAAAAAAAAGCAAAAAATCGGAGATTGTTTGTAAAAGGTGAACCATTGGACAGGACTACAACCTATCCCTATTTAGGGATTGTTATAGATGAAAAATTTAAATGGAACCCAGCTATTAATGCAAGGAAACTTTCTTTTTTGCGAGAGACTGTATTGTTAAAAATGTTCTCACAAAGACTGGGCCAACGACCAACAACAGAATTGTTAAAAATATATAATGCGAAATGTGTAAGCACGGCCACATATGGGGTGGGGATATGGGGCTTTGCGAATGTGGACTCAATACAAAAAGTTGAGAATTCCTTTTTGAGATACCTGCTCGCGGTACCTAAAAGCTGTTCCACGTATGCCTGTCACGCAGAACTGGGTATTGATTACATAGCAGACATTATAAAGTTACAACCAGTAATGTTGTGGCGACGAATATGGGTCACCGAACAATGCCAACGAACTAGAGCGATCATTCAAGATATTTTGACACTTGATTGGAGTAGGAAAATTAAATGGTTATCGTATGTTAAAGCGCTATTAACAGATATGGGTTACAGGAAGTTTTTTGACCACCCGTCAACGATAAATGAAATTTCCAAGAAGGATCTAAAGAAAGAGTGTCTTGTACACTTGCGTCAGTTACGCTTAGTATCAGAGATCCATAAACCATCTGTTCAACACTCTTTATTAGCGCAGACTGTGTTTTCCGTTGAACCCTATTTGATGTTTGGCTGAACGCAATATGAAAAAATGCTGCTTACCCGTTTTAGATTTGACATATTTCATCTACTGATCGCATTTCCAATTCAGAATGTTTGGTCATCTACACTGTCCATGTGTCCGGGCGACTTGGTGTCCCCACAAACAACTATACACACAACGTTATTTTGTAAATTTTTTATTGAACCGCGCAAACGCTGGATATTGCCCATTTTGAAAATCTGGGGACTTCGACAGTGTCGTCCAGCATATCTGGCACTCCAGTACCTCAAAAACGAAAACTATGCCAAAGCGATTGTACGCTTTCTTAAATTTTGTACCCGTCATCGTGCGAACCTTTGAAATATGTACTATATATAAACCCTGCCTAAATGAAAGATTGCTAGATAAATGGAAAATTGTATGTTATGGTATGATTGAAAAATATACAAACCGGGACGTCTTCTTTTAACCGTCTTTTAACAACTGCACTTTTAACTGGTTTTTATCTTTGTAAATCTTGTAATTTATTTAATGTGAACTTTTATGGTGTTTTCTTTTAAACTACCGAATAAAGTTATTATTGAATTGAATTGTATGTCTTCTGGAACACTGCCTTCTCGTTAAGAGACGGGTTGCTGCGTACTGTAAAATATGCTGTTTATTTAAACTTCATTGTTGGGCGCCCATGTAAAGCTTGTTGCAGTAATCAAGTCTTGAAACGACCAGGGCAATGATTACCAATTTCTGCAAATCAAATGAAATTAATGGGACAATCTTTTTTAGATATCTGAATAGAAAAAAGCAGGTAGAGGTGAGCTTGTTTATCTGGTCTAAAAAGGTCAGATTAACATCAAAGATGACTCCTAAGTTTCTGACTTTATGGACTGGCACAGGAAGGGGGCCCACATTTTGGGGCCACCATGATGTATTCCAAAAGGAAGTCTCTCTTCTGAACAAAAGGACATCGGTTTTCTCTGAGTTAAGTTTGAGACAATTCCCTCTCATCCAACTACCAACCTCAATCATACAATTTTTGAAGCGTTTGGTGGTGTTGACGACATCCGTTGAAATTGACACCACAATTTGTATATTGTTCACATACAAAATCACAGAGAATCCAAAAGAGCAGATCAGCCTGGCCATGGGGACAACGTAAGCATTAAAGAGGGTGGGACTGAGAGACGACCCTTATAGAAGGTCACATGGACAAGAGAAGGGTTGTGATGTACACTCTCCCAGGGAGATGGACTGTTCTCTAGCTAAGAGAAAAGAGCACAGCAGTTTGAGTGCCGATCCTTCAAAACCCCTGACATCTACTAGCTCTATGTTACTCACGGTTTCGAAGGCTGCGGACAAGTGCAACAAGATCACCTCAGTCTTTCCTCCATTGTTAACAATTGATCTTATTTATTTGGTGGCAACTATCAGAGCTGACTCCGTGCTTTGATTTCTCTTAAACCTATATTGCACAGTAGCTAATACTTCATTTTCATCCAGGAAGCTAGACAGTTTGGAGTTGAGATGTCTTTCGAAAATGTTGGCTGGCATTGGTAAGTGTGAGATTGGGAGGTAGCTTTTTGCCTCACAGAGGTAGAGAGAGGGTTTCTTTAACAGTGGATTGATGGATGCCTTTTTCCAGACTTTGGGAAATTGACTTTTAAGAATAATACCATTCAATAGGTTGGTAAGAGGGACGCTGCTGTGGCTGCTGTCTCATGGAGAATTTTAAGGGGACAGGGATCAGTGGGAGCACCAGACTTAGTAATTTCTATTTGTTTGATCATTTCATCCACTTTCTCAAGAGGAAGAACATTGAGCTGACTCTTCCAGGTTCCTAGAGGTTCAGTTTTAGACCTGGGTTAGATGATATTGCGACTGACATCAGTAGTGGCTGCTATTGGATGGGTTGGTGGGGTGGGGGGAATGAAATAAAAAGAGAAAAAGCATGTGCCTGGGAACGGCTGGCCACCGACTCTCCTCCGTCCTCTTCATCTTACTTCGTCTTGTCTCCATTCCCGGCTGCAGGAAGCACCCTGGCTCCCAGGCTCCTTTAAGCCAATCACAATGCTGTAATGCAGCATTGTGATTGGTCTGAACACCATGGTTCGGCGCTCAGATGGGGACAGGGAGCCTGTGCATGTTCACAACCAGGCTGTGCATTAGAGGCTGGTGGGGAACATGCAAAGCGTGCATGACTGTTTGGCTGGGCCAAGACGGCCGGCCAAACAGTCATATGCACTAAGAGAGTGCCACCACTCCTCCCCCCTGAGCTGGCCAGCCTGCCCAGCATGAAACAGAGACACTGACTGCAATAGGAAAAGTAAAATGATAATAACAATACATTATTATCATTTTGTTTTTCCTTCGAGCAGTGGGGTGATGCTCCTCTGCCTTAGCGGAGGAGCTGCCACTGTCTGACAATAAATTCGCACTACACTTCCTCTACCCTGGTTAGGAACAATGTTGCCAGTTTATCACTTAAGGATTGACTGGGAGTCATGGATTTGGTGATAGTGGGACTAGAGAGAATCTTAACAGTGTTAAATAATTATTTAGAGGAGTTTTTGTCTTTTTTTTCTGTAGTGTGTGGCAGTTCAGTAGGCACAGTCAAATCTCATTTTCTATGAATGATTGCATTTTGGGAATGGTTGCATGACTGGATTTCATACTCTGGAAATGCACAATAAATGGGCACCCACAATACAAGTGAGACTGGTAGGAAGGGGTATAGGCAGATCCATTTTGATATGTTTAATGATTGCATTGACTTGTGGGTTAGAAATTAGTTCAGAGTCAAACAAAGGCTGTTAGCTTTTTTCTACAATTGATGGGGGTGTTGCTAGACCTTGGATCTAATTGAAATGTAAAGCAATCTATTCAGTTCCTTCTATTATAAGTATCACCTCTTTGTCTCTTTCATGCAATCAACTCTTCTTTACCTAGTGGAGTACAAGGTCCAAGAATGAGGTGATGTTAGTGGGATTATCTGGAAGGTGTTCTACGAAGGAGAGAGTTTGTGTACCACCTGCATACATTTGGAAGTTGATGTTGTACTTTGCATAGGTTGAGGAGTTGTGTCACGGGGTGAATATAGATATTGAAGAGAAGGCAGGAAAATAATAATTCTTGGAAAAGTTGCAGAGTAATGAGCAAAGGAAGACTGGACAACTTAACTGACCCAATCATACATTTTTTGATTGTGGTTGGAAGGAAAATACAGAGCAGATCCAGATATTCCAACCTGTTGATCCAGTGTTTACATGAGAAAGATGTGGTCGACCATGTCATAGAATACATAGGGAACAATGAGGGAAGGGCAATTTTTGTGCCTTTCTCTCTGAAGACGAGTTATATGCCCCTTGTGCTAGCTAGGGCTGTTCTGGTGCCCTAGGCATTCCTACTCCCCTCCCACCCTTTCAAGCCACTACATAACACTGGCCCATCATACCTCAACAGTCACATCTGCTTTGACACATCTTCCAGACACATCCGCTCGTCTGGACTCCTACTTCCACACATCCCATGCATAAGTAAAACCAGATTAGGTGGTAGCATAACATAACATGATGCTGCTAGGAAAGGAGAGCTTGGAGATTTGGCAGTAGATAAAAGAACCCTAAAGCCATCAGTTGGTATTTAAGGAGGGGGTAATCATTGTATGTTTTAAAAGGCTGGGCGCAACTCCTGAGTGGACTATCATGGTATTTGCACCAGCTACGAGGGAAGGGACGAATTGTTCGAATCAAGAGACTGAGCAGGGGCCCTTGTGAGCTTTTGATGCTTGTATCTTATTTGCCAGGCTCAGCATTTTTCAGAGTTTTGAATGAGGAGCGAGCAGATTGTAGCAGTGGTGAGGAAAAAGATTTGAAGAGTGGTAATTTTGAGTACAGGAGGTTTGAAGAACTAAAGTACGACCTCTCAGCATTATTTGGATTCACACATGCTCCCTTTTAGGTTTGTTAGTACTGAAATGTGGATGAAACATTTTGAAGATTTCCCCGAATTGGTTGGAATCTTTGTTGATGCACGTGGTGACATAGGCAGTTTCTTGCGTCTGAATTGCTCTGTAATAAACTTCATGATGTGTCAAGTTTTTTCTTCAGTCTTTAACCTCTGCCTTGCTGATCTAGTTTTCATTTTACATTCTTCAATTCAGAGGGATCTCTATCAAACAACATATTAGATGCTTTGATACCTTGCTTTAATTTTCGAAGTTTGACTGGAGCAATGGTTATATGTTGTGATAGTGATGTTCAAACATGGTTTCAGAGTTCATAGATTCAAAGTAGATTCAAATGATTTATTATTCTTAAGGTAGTTTTGCATAGTATGTTGGACAGATTGGCAGAGATGAACGAATGGTCAAACCATAAATGAGTTTGCACCTCTAAGTATGATATTGTAAGTTATTAGTGTAAAATATATCTAGCATGACCTAAAATGGTGCATGATAAAAACCTTTTTAGATAGCATCACATATCAATATTATCTTGGCTCCAACCACCAAATAAGCATCAACCTTAGTGGTTTAAGAGCTGCATCTCTGTCACTGCTTCTCATACCAGATGCATAGTTTAGGTAAAAATATGTGTGGATGGTGCAGCAGACCCAATATACCTCTGTTGAGCTCATACCTTTCTGCAGAGTCATCTCCAGACGTTTTGCTTTCACTCTTCTATTTATGCTGAATTCGTTTTTGTTGGCCTTAAGATGCTGCTCACTTTACCACTGCTAACTAGTGCTAAAGTACTTGTGGTCTCTCCTTATAATGTGGTAGAATAAACATATACACAATTGGCATATTTAATTTACTTATATGTCCCTAATAAAGTAGCACTAACTGTGCCAAGGGCATGTAAATTAGGTGCTACTACAGTGCCGGCAGCACTGATTGTGCCAACCACTTAAGTAGCACTTTAAACATGTCTGAAGCATGCCATTGCAGCCTGTGTGTGTGCAGTTTAAGCTGCCATTTCGACCTGGGAAAGTAAATGTTATGGTATGTCATGCTATAACAATTTATTTAGTGCGCAAATACCAAAATGTGTCTTGGCGCTAGCTGTCCTAAGCAAGAAACCACCTAGCCCTGGTTAATATGTAACCAGGTTTTGAGATCCTTCCTGAAGGCCGTTAGAGTGGGCAGGGCCCTTATGCGCCTCAGTAGGCTGTTCCAGAGTTTGATCCTGATTTGAAACTTCTGCAACCCCAGTTTGCCTTTCGGTTTATGAGATTTGTCCTGGTCGAGCGAAGGGGTCTGTTAGGGAGTACCATTTCAAAGACTATCTGAGGAACTGAGGGCCTGTGTTATGTAAAGCCTTGGAGGTGACACATAAGGCCTGAAATGTAATACGACTTCTTACCGGAAGCCAGAGAAGGCCTTTCATTTCCTTAGCCACAGATTGAAATTCAAGAATGCTCAGGATAAGTCCGGCAGCTGCATTCTGTACTGTCTGCAGCTTATTAAGATGTTTTTTCTGCATATTCAGGTTGAGGCCATTGCAGTAGCCTAACTTAGATAATACTAAAGTGGTGATTATGGTATTTCTGGAATGGGCAGGGATACAGGGTAGGATTTTCGTTTAGAGATTTGAGTAACTAAAAACTAGAGGAGGTGATAGCATTGACCTGCTGCCCAAAGTTCAGTTTTTCATCAATTATCACTTCTAGGTTTTTAACCTTGGCCCAACTTGTCCGGCCCCCAGGTTGCTGACCCTATTGGGGAGATGTTTCCAAAAAGGAGTACCTCAGCCTTACCTGAGTTCAGTTTTAGGCAGTGCATACTCATCCAAGAGCTGATGGCCTGCATACAATCATTGAATTGGGAAGCCATTTTGTTGCCATTTTTGAAGGCTAACAAGACAATTTGAGTGTCATCAGCATATGACGTCAGAGAGACGCCAAAGAATCTAATTAGATTAACCAGTTCTGTGACATATACATCAAATAACGTTGTGCAGATAGATGAACCCTGTGGTACCCCACATGGAAGTGTAAAGGGGGGAGGATTCATATAAGCCCAAGGCTACTGGTTCTTTAATTCCTAAGGAATTCAAACGACTAATCAACAGCTTGTGGTCGACAGTGTCGAATGCTGCTGACAAATCAAGAAGGATGACCGCTGCTGCTCCCCCACTATTCATAACTGCTCTGATTTCCTCCGTGGCTTTGGTCAAGGCAGTTTTTGTACTATGCCCTGACCTAAATCCAAATTGAGTCTTGTCAAGAAGATGATTATCTTGAAGATATTTGGCCAGCTGGGTATTCATCACCTTCTCCACTACCTTAGCTGGGAGTGGGAAACGTGAGATAGGTCGGTACCTGTTAGGATCTGTTGGATCATGGTTGTGTTTCTTTAGGAGGGTTCCAAATGACTGTGAAAATTCCGGTGTTAAACATGGATCTAAAGATGGAAGAGAGACTGATGCCTGGAACCAGTTTGAGGACAGATGGAGGACATGGGTCGTGGCAGGAGCCATACTTTGTAAGCATGATCATAGTGGCAATCTTATCTCTAGTAACCAGTGCTGTTTTCCTTCCTCTCTGCAGTGGCACACTTCAGGTTGCTGCCTAAAAGCACACACCCCATTGGGGTTACTAAGGCACAAGGTATCAGTCATCTTGAGGGAGTGCCCCCAAGTGCAATACTGGGGCACTTATAATGATGCTCAGAGTGGAGATGTATTGAGCAGAGTGTGAAGTAAAGAGAGTATGCTGAACCTGGACCCTGAAACGGTTAGTGCCTCTGGCAGACCTCTTTCCCTACCACACAGTGGCACATGAGGAACCATGAGAGAAAGAGGATGAGAGAGACATCAGGAGAATGAATTCAAGAAAGGGATGTTGTTAGAAAATGAGTAATTAGTTGTGTTTACCTGCACAAGTAATAGGTCTACATTTGTCCTTTATTGGGATGTACGACATTACAACGCATGCTTTTACGTCGCATGCTTTTACAACGCGGTTTTTACAACGCATACCATTACAACGCATAGTGCTTTGGGGCGCTGGATAGTGAATAGTTTAATTTACTATTCCAACTCAAGTCCCCGTGGATAGTAGGGAAGGTTATTGGATAGTAAATTAACCTATTCCCTATTCTAGAGCGCCCCCCAGCGCAATGCGTTGTAATGGTTTGCGTTGTAAAAGTTGCGATGTAAAGGCACTGCGTGGTAAAAGTTGCGTTGTAAGTGATGTTTCCCACTCAAGAGAGGTAGAGTGGGCTAGTAATCAGCATTCACAGATCCACAATAATAACACTCAATAAATGATTGTCTAGCCTGTGCTTTTTCATTTAAAAAAGGAAAAAGTATTATTTATTACACACGCTACTCATCACTATGCAGCAATTTACAAATACACATGAGCTGATGGAAATACTTCTGGGTGACATGGAAAAATCACGTCAAAAGAATTCAATTGTATGCAGCTGCAATACTTGAGCATAACTTTGGGTGAGAACACTTAATACTGGCATTAAATAATTTAAAGTTTGATCAAGAGTGGCTATCAGCCTCATTTTTTCACTACAAGTGCAAGGACAATTTAAACAAAACCCCTAAAAGGCATCATATTTAAAATTGCACAGTGATCACGTTTAACCCCTAAAGGGTGTCAATACAATATGACAACTCACATTGAACCACTTCAGTCCACAAGGACTGTTGCCATAGTCTTACACCCTAAAGGGCACAGCACTCCCGGCTAAAAAGCAAAAGCTACAGTCCAATAAGTGCTAACAAAGTCAAAGAAATTCTAGGGGGTCATCATTTTAGAGTTCCAACCAAATTCTTTTGGGGAGAGGCTGCGCTGCTCCAACAGCTACCCCCCCCGCCCTCCCCCTCTGGCTCTTTTGCAACATTTTGGTGGTGTCCACCTTTCTCCCGGGGTCACCACAAAGCCAAAATGTGTGGTTTGGCTAAAAAATGCGAACAGGCACCACAGGGCATTATGGGGCACTCCTCAGTGAGCTTGTGCATAAGCTCAATGACCCAGGCACCCTGCATGCAGCCACTGTTGCAGGACAGCCTCAGGACCCCCCTGGGCTTCCCCGAAGGAGCTCACTGCACGCTGCAGCACTCCTTCATGCAACCGTGGTGCTGGAAAAAGTCTTCTGCCGTGCCCGCTCCTATGGGCAAGGTACTACAGCGCATGGTTGTTTCCCTCTTTCCCAACCCCAGTCATGGGGAACAAAGAGGACCAGGCTGTTGTGTGGCGTTTAGAGCTCCGAGTGAATTTTCCAGATTCATGCCCTTATATAGGTACAATTCACATTGCCCTTATATAGGCATTGAAATCAATCCCTTATTTAGGCATTACCCATGCAGACAATACAGGCATGGCTACTTCCACCCATACCGAACGTCACAACGATTTCTTGGAAAATCGGCTTAAACAGTTAGGGAACTTCCCCTTGCTTGAATATTAATTTGTCCAAGAACTCATGTACTTTGCAAAGAACAACTATTCCCTTGGGGTTCTTTCCTGCCGTTATGATGCCTGACTTTACGTCAATCTATGGCATTCCTAAACACCTTCAAGGTATAAATATACCTTCACTTGCTATGGCAAACTACGGTGGTTCGGAGCAGTTCGAATATCTACTTGCCCGACGCAGCTCGCTACAGCTTGTGCCGAAGGAAACCGACCCTCTAGCTGACGCACTGATCAAGAGGCTGCGTCTCTCTTGCTGAGAATCCAGCTCCAGTGTTTCCAAGCTCGCCTTGTGGGGTGTTGGGAAATCGAGTCTTGAGACAGAGATACCAGACCTCCTTAATTCTAAACCACGGTATGGAGCTGATTAGAACCTAAAGACAATTTTGGTAGATTCTTGGCAAAAACAACCAAAACCTATGCTACAGAATTCTTACTTCTTCCTGCGTACTAGGCTTAGGTTAGGTACATTTGGGTAGGCGTATTTAGAAGCACCAGTTGAGTATTTTAGTCAATGTTATTTATGCATGTATTTTTATATGGCTTAGAAACCATACAATGCTTTTACAGTATTATTTTATAATACTATTCTCGCTGTATGCATTACACTTTGCAGTCTGCTTAACGATTGTAGCAGTTCACTTTTCTTGCATGAGAAAGAAGACTGTTCAATAAACATTTTTATTGAAAACGCCCGTCTCTCTATTTCTCTGCAAACTCTGTTGAAACAAAGCATGCACGATTGACTGAGTGAAATACTTATCTATTGTTTCCGTGACTCTAGAGATCTATTTCTTATTCTTGGGAAACAAAGTTATCATGTTTATGCGGTTGTCAGAAACTAATCCCTTCTTGTGAATTTGAGAACGTTTCTAGTGACCTCTGAGCTAGCTGGCACTCACTGTTAAGTTTAGTATATTCGATAGAGACCTAGTCGACCTCAGTCCTACGTCTAATCTATAGGATATATTATTCCAATGCGCAAAGGCTATTGGGAATATAGGAACTACACTACAAGGCATTCTTAGAGGGAGTGCAGCACCGCCCCCTCCTCCATTTCGAGCAATGCTGGGCCCGAACATAGGGTGATGTGCCCCTTCCTGGCTATCGTGGAGGAGCCCAAGAGCTCCCCCTCATCTTTTTTATAGTCAAGGGATGGGGTCCTGCGCCCCTTCCTCCTCAACTGGGGGGAGAGCAAGGGCATTCCCACCTATGATCGTTTTCTTGGGGCCCAGCAATGGGGTGCTAGGCCCCTCCAGCTCTTGCAAGGATAGCATGATTGCGCTTTCCCCATGATTTTCTGCTTGGGGTAGCCTCCGTGCCCTGGCCCCCCCCAGGGGCATAGCTGAAAACAGCAGTGGAGGCTGACATGCTTCATCTCCGGTGCACTTAGAAAGGTCTCCAAACTTAACAATGGCATGTCTCTGGCCCTAATGAGACGATTGTGCCGATTCTGATCTTGGTTTGTGCCTGGTTGTGAGCCCTAGTCACATGAGCACTTTCTTCAGGCCTACCTTTGTTTAGTGGGCTTGGACCTGCCTTCTTCCTGACACAGGATGAGAGCTGGCTGAATGATGCAGAGCCATACACAACATCCCTTCCTTCTGAGGAGCTGACCTAATCAAGGTTAATTCCTGCCTTTGTGGGGGGGGGGCATTTGTTCCTGCTGTGAGAGAGAAAAGTAATTAGCCCAGCAGAGTGGAAAAACGCCTGGGCTGTGATTCTGAGCTAAGCCAGCCAGAGAAACATGGCAGTACAAGCTGTACAGATATGACTTTGGACTTTACAGCTTTGTTCTTTTTAGATAGGTTACACTGTTCACTGATATGATGTTGTTATCTTTAGACCAAGGGCAAGAGGAGCTTCACTCTATGGCAGTCTTCCCCATAGTGTATAATGTAGTGTCACTACAAATCAGACAGTAAAGCACACTGACTTTCCCTAGCTGTGCACATCAACATTATAAGGCCTATCCCAGGTCAATACCCAACCCTGCAGAGTCCCTTCTGGGCCAGGCTACCTGTGTGCAGTTCCTGGGCTGGGCATGGAAGGGGTCTACCATGCACAGCCCTCACACGTGTGCACACCAGCCAAGTGCATTTTACCATTGCTGCATCCTTATCTCAAAAGGAGGACATTGGCAGTAAACACGTGCAGTCTATTTTACAATGAATTTACAGTGGGTAAGTCACAGGTTATGACACTACCCCACAATAAAAGATCGAAAAACAGGTGATCAAAAAGCAAAAAAAATCAGGGCAGATTGGATGGTCTGAACCACCTTCTCACATATGCCAAGACAGGTCAGGCAGGGAAAGGAGTGAGAGGGATGGATCAATCCAGTGCATGATGGATGAGGAGGTAAGAAGACGGTAAGAAGGTGAATTGAGACCTATTAGCCTGTATGACATAATGGAATGTGGTACTCTCTGATGGGGCTAGATGGGAAGCATGTAAAAAAGGGGAGAAATAGAAAAAACCAGAAACATGTGTTAGCTGAGATGAAAACTGTGAAAGGTGGATGGATGGAAGAAGGGACTAACTGAATTAGCAGCCTGCCAAGGTAAGGTTCAATCTGGAACAAGAATGTCAGAACATGTTTGAGACAGGGGAGAGGTAGGTGAACAGTGTAGAAGATTTTGATGTGAGATGGATAGAAAGGTACAGATGGAAATTAAAGAGATAATATTAACTAGTGATCTAATCTAGGGAAGAAGACAATATGAAAATTGGATGAGAGAATTTAAAATCCACAAGGTAATGGGAAACAGGGAATGAATTTTAGATTGAGAGAGGTGGCGCTGAAAGAGAAACTATGAGTGATGTTGATAAGCATGGAACTGGTAGAAAATAATGTTAAAGAATGAGGGTAATGCGCAGTGCTTAATTTGTAAAATAATAAGTGCTATGGCCCTGACCAGGAGGTCATTACAACGTACACCACCCATCAGCCCTGTCATCACTGCCAAAACAACTACTAACCATCTCTCTCGCCTGCAAGTGCGACAGTTCAGATTATGCCAGGTCCCCAAAGCTAAAGGAATGGCTGGGGAGGCAGGTATTAGAACTTTTTTATGTATATTGTATTCATAAACAACTGTTGTTCTGCTCGTCATCTCTAAATTAGATGAGCAGAGCCACCATGAGGCAGACTGTCATAAGTCAGGTGTTGACAATTAAGTGCCGGTGCCGAGCACCAGAAACCACTCTTAGACTAAGAGAAATACTAAATACTAGACTAGTTTTGAGGATTGAGTCCAACTGTTAACCAAAATGTAGGGGGATTTAACTATCTCACAGTCTTCTACCTATAAAGAGGTTTTAAACCTAGAGGCATATTTACTAACATTTTGTGTCATGGTTGTACCACTTTTGTGGCGCATCCATGATGCACAATGCTCGTAGATAATTAAAAAGCCTCGCAAGAGGCTTTGTAACAAAAATGTAACGCAATGCAGAAGCTTGCACTGCATTGCATTATATTTCATTCTGGGCGGTATTCCATGGTGGAGCATGGGCATTCCCATGCATCTGCTAATGTATTTCTTGCAATCCCAGATTTACATAGGTTTGTAAACCTGGGTTTGCGTCAAATCCCTATGCCTCCTAGAGGATGGCGTGACAAGTTTTTTTCTCATAGTTATTTTATTTTCTATGTGCGCTGCAATCTGCAGCACACAGAGAAAGAGGAAATTGCCTTGAGAGGTTGTTTTTGTGCATGAAGGTATCCCTTGCAAAAACAATTCTACTTGTAACACAGGCACCTTTGCACCTTTGCATTGGTGCTAGGCTGCCTGAAGTGTACCAGCACTATCAGAGAGCTGAAATGCACCATATCTTAGTAGATATAGCTCTCTCCCTTTCACGCAACACAGCACAGCAAGTTGCCTTGCTACTCTGCGTTGCGTGAAAGGTTAGCAAATATCGCCCCTACTTATTTGGTCATGAAGGAGGACTGAAAACTTTGACTGCAAAAGTAATTTATAGAACATACCAAAACATAAGGATGACATTAGTCCAAAACATTTTAGAAATTTAAAACTGGCCATTCATTTTCCATAAAAAGAACCTCTCTACTGAGCCAAGTAATCAGTGGATAGTGCTGATTTTTTGCCGTTCTATGAACAAGCATATATATCACAATGGACCAGTTCTCAACATCTATCAAAACATACTTAATTATTCTCAGTTTCACATCCATAGAATTTGAGAGGAAGAACGCTACAAGTGGTCTTCGATGTAGTGTACAGAAGCCATGATTTAGCATAAAAACATGTTGATAATATGTTGCATTAGATTATCTTAAAGCAGGAGTGACCAAGGGCGATTTTGAAAAATTCAGTATCAAGCATACTCTCAAAGAATACGGCACTCATGAATACACTCATTATTCTACCAGATCATGTACCAAGGTTATCTGAAAAATTCACCTCAGTCACAGGTAGTTCACTTAAAAAACACATTTTCCTTTAATCACTTTTAGCATACTCTTATATATTAAATACTTCTATGTTTGTTAAACCTAGCATGGTCAATGTGAACTGCTGTATATAATTGATCTAGCCACATGTGTTCTAATATCACAAAATTATACAAACCCAGCAAAGAAGCCCCCCCCCCCCCCGCTGCTTCCCCACAATGTGACCTTCATTTATTTAACGAGTTACGGTTATCCTTCCTCATTTAGAGGTGGTAATCCTACTAACTGACCCCTGTTAGAGCCTCCCTGAGCTCTGTCAGTGGTCGAGTGGTTGATTAAAGGCAGCTGTCTGTCTACTAGACATTCGCTGCCTTTCATACATTAATCAGTTTGCCCGTTTAAGGATAATACTTCTGATGCACATATTTGAGGCATGGAGGCCCTGGGCAGAGGAAAAAACAACTGCCCACACGCTCAAGGAGAAACTCCTTGGCTGTTAAGTCCATTACTTTTTTGTTTTTTACAAAAGGCCCCTATTTCAGGGGCATCATTATGAAAAACAAAAGGAGGCCGCCAAGGAGGCCAAAAATACATGGTGCATTATGTTTTTTAGGTCGTGCCTAGGCAGCGTTCACGCGCTGTCTGTAAGGCCCAGCTTGCTGCTTTCTATAGGTTCACTCCAGTGGCTCTCTACTATGCTGCCTCCTAACTCGTTTGTGCAGCTGATACCACTTCTGATCAAGGCTGAGGACCACCGGCCAAGTACAGTTTCCTTGTGCTTTCAGACACTCTTTCCCAATTTAGCCAGGAGTGGGTCATGCACAGCACCGCTTCTGAGCAGTCAACCCAGCTGCCAACATGGCCGAAGGTGCATTTTCATTTTCCCCCCTTTGTGTGCGTGTGTATACTTAACAACGGGCCCCAGTGAGCTGGGGGCAGCCCCCCCTCTAACTCCGAGATCCGGGCGCTTATGTGACGGGTGAGTGACTCTCTCTGTATTGCTTCTCCTCACTTTTTGAAAACGTGACTTCAAAAAATGACCCTTGCCCTCTCTTTCCTCTCCTTTCCTTTATTTGTTCCCCTGTGCAATGGATCCCAAAAAGAAAGAAACAATTTTGCTGTGTCTTTTCCAGACTTTTTCCTAATCCAAAGTGCCACCTAGGGACGGAGAGCAAAAAAAGGTTCAATATGTGAAAAATAAATAAAAAATTAAGTAAAGCACGACAGAGTGCTCGCAAAGTGGCCAGATTGTTTTTATTCACACCCACACACTTTTGTTTTCTTGCCTTTCTTTGAACAACATTGTTTTCCCTAGGTGGGGAAGTTCATGGAGGTACTGCAAAACCTGGTTGATGCATACAGTGGAAAATATTTAATGTGATCCTGATCACATTAAATTTTCCTTTGCCATGACCTTAAATGAGTTTTAGAACATCCTGCTTGCGTAATGATCCCTGCTCTTCTGCACATTTAAAGCCCTGAACACTCTCATGCTGCTTGCAGGTGGTAATCCCCAGGGGCGTAGGAAGCACAAATATTCTGGGGGGACAGGGACAACATTATGGACTTTCCAGTGACCCCATACAAATCACCTGTTGCGTGAGACCGTGCACCCGTTAAACAAATACAATCGCATAGTTTTGAAGTGACATATCGAGAAAGGCAGGCAGTAGTCACAGTTTAAAAAACATGTATATGAATCTTGCATCTTCATGTACAAAGCAAACAAAGGTCGCCGACTTCGGGTGGGGCTGTCATGTTTGCAAGTGCATTATGTTTGAAAAATACCTGCTGCTGCATTCCTGGTCTCCAGCAATTTTCAGGGTACAATAAAAGTGTGAAGATAACTCTGGTGATAAATGTTCTTTGTTCAGAGAGATCAGAGGTTTGTCGAGTGGATGTTTTGACTCAAGGTAAGGTAGGCACAGTGGGTTAATATGCCTGCTGCAAAAAACGTGCACCACGCAGATCACAAAGTGCATATAATGTAAATATGTCAGTGGGTTACTGCTTTTGTCTCAGAGATTCTTTTGTTACTTGAAGTTTATAAGGTAAAATCCTAACATACAACAGTGAGCTATGAACCTTCATTAAAGAGCTACATGAAAACTGCAAGGCATAGATTAGACCGTTATGATTTCCCCCATGTCTTTCATTAGCCTAATGTTGGAAGATGGGTTCATTTGGATAGAAATCAATTCTGATTATTATAGAGAACCCCCAACCGTGGTGTTATGTTTAAATTCTGAGTTTGTGCGTTTCCAGTGTTGCAAAGTCATCCTCTGCCCTGGGCACCCCCCTCAACTGTTTGCTGACTGCTACTGGTGGTAACTGACTCTGGGCTCTGCCTAACCAGGCCCAGGGCTAGTGCTATGCTGAAGGAGACACTTAAAAATACAGTGAAAAGTGAAAACACCTACATACACTATGGGTTAGGGTACCACTAGGATTGGCATTCCCCTCTCTATAAGGCCCTAGTACACGATAGAGCAGGGGGATTAAAACTACCTCTAAGTCCCTAGTATATAATATGGCATGGCAGTGTAGAGGTCAGCAGCCTTTCTGCACTTGCACATGTGAACTTCTGAAGCCTGAGGATAGTTTAAACGCAGCCTTGTGTTGCAGGACTGCTATTAAAATGCAAATTGTGCCCAAATTGACTTCTGTGTTTGGGTCACTTAAAAATGGATAAACTACAATGTTGGAGCATATTAGGTATCCCCAGAGTTTCCCCAAGGTGTCCCAGGGGTGGAGGTGGGGGTGGGGGTGTTAGATATCTATAAAGAGGACCCTTATAAAATTAGATTTATATGCCCTGGATTTAGTGAAATTGAACATTGCACTCCCCATATTGTTGTAAAGTGCTTCCCAAACCGACTTTTGTGCTAAGAGCACTGTGAAGTGAGGATCTGCCCTGTCCTCCTGTCAGCTCGTAGAATCCATCTAAGACCTATCCTCCTCCAAATAGGAGTACGGACGGCAGAAGAGGCTGTTTCCCAATTATACCTGCTGGACACTGTGAAGCATATGGCCAACTTCGCCAAATTCATCTACCATGCGCGAACAGCTTTAATGGCCAAATCAACCAAGCTTATAACTGACTTTTAATGGGTGGACTCCCCCAAGTAGCACCCGTCACCTTACTACCCTTTTATTTTTTATTTATTTTTTTATTTATTTTTTTATTTTCGTCGTTTGCATTGTTTATATATTTTAAATAGGAAATTCGAAGCCTAAGAATATAGAGCTTCAGTTTTTAAATGGAATATGAAATCGTTCTAAACATGTGTTTCTTTGTACAGATTGCTAAAATTTTAATTAATTAAGCAATAAAGATTACCATACCATACCACTGGGTTAAATAAGTTGTTGCGTGACTCTTTAAATTTCCGTCCTTTAAATAGTGTTGATAATAGATATCCGGTATGTTGGAACCACCATCTTTATATTCTGATCAGGATATTCTTGACATTCGAGTAATATCCTCTTTTTTATATTCTTTGTTGATAGTGGAGTTTATATGAGGTGTCGAGACATTTTCAATTATGTCTCCTCCGATTTTCGTTGCGGCCTCCCTGTTCCAACAATCCGGGTCGATCACGTACCAGATTGTTGGAGCAGGGAGGCCGCAACGAAAATCGGAGGAGACATGATTGAAAAAGTCTCGACACCCCATATAAACTCCACTATCAACAAAGAATATAAAAAAGAGGATATTACTCGAATGTCAAGAATATCCTGATCAGAATATAAAAACGGTGGTTCCAACATACCGGATATCTATTATCAACACTATTTAAAGGCCTGAAATTTAAAGAGTCACGCAACAACTTATTTAACCCAGTGGAAATGTGCAATTGATGAAGCAAATTCCAAATGAACTCTAAATAAGAGATGTTATACATACTTGTCCTGATGAAGGTGAAAAAGTGACAAACACCGAAACGCCGCGTCGACTGTTTTCTTGCATTGTTATGTTTTATTAATTTTTTTTTATTGTATTTGATGTCATGGTCTAATCCAGATAATGGCATATTTTAAAGGATGTGTAATTTGATGTACATTAGATTGTAACCCAATGGGAGGAAATTAATAAAATTAACCCCGTTTTTTTAAAAAATACTTTATCTTGTAGCAGTTATATTTTATGACACCAGTAAAACAGATGTTTTTTTAAAAAAAATGTAGAGGTAACACTGGAGAACTCCTTTAATAACGTATAGCTCTCTCTCCACATCCATAGAACCTGTGATTGAAACAGATCAAAAACTAGATAGGGTTCTGACCTTTTTCCACATTTATTCACCCCTCCCTAAAAAACACTTTCAGGGGTATCTTCCTATTTTTTGAAATTGTACCATATTTGCCACATAAAATACATCATCCACTGCATGATCTAACAATATCACCCAAAAAAATGTTTGTAGCTCAAACAGATCAAAAATTACAAAAATAATGTGGCTTATGCTGCTGCGAAGTGGAGGGCCCTTTGCAAAGGTTGACTAAACACCTTTCTCACTGCTGCATTTGTATGTTACACAGGTACTAATGGTGCAAAAGCTTTGTAGAGGCTGTTAGTATGTATACAAATGTTAAAATAAAGTATCATAAAATGTACCGCATTACTCTGTAGCCTTTTTTTACTACATCATTTATTCAACATTGCGCCATAATTTTGCCCTCCACTGCTGCATAACTTCAGTGGCACAAAAGCAGGCAGCACATGTTAAAAGTGCTTGTGCATGAAGCAGACACCATGAAGTTTGCGAAATTAGTTTGATGTGCATGCAAATCTTACAATGACAATCCTTGGTAAGTTGCACTACTACTGCTGAAAAGGGCCAATGGAGGTACCAATGGGCGCGGTGAACTGCCATCAAGGGTCTTGTAACTTCAATGACAGTCATTGTCGCTCTATGGTGTGCTTCTTTGTATGCCTGCCACAAAGACTGGAGGTAAACTTCAGTATGGATTGTGGTGGACAGGCCTTCAAGGTTAAGCATACTTGCCACCGCAAGGGTCTACCTGCTGGTGCTAAGACACCGAGGGTTTCCAAGGTTTATGGGGACTTCTAAGGTGTATCATGGTCATGTGCTCTGTCAAGAGAGTGTTCTGGTGGACTGGTCAGGAAGGTTGAACCTGGTTCTGCAGTTCAAAATTCTGCAGCTCTGGTCAGAGTGCCTCATCCACTCCCCTACTGAACACCATACTGCCGCACTGAGAGAAACTCACACTGCCTTCAGCTACAATGCAATTGTGCTGCGATTCAATTCAAATGATGCACTAGACAAGAGTAATATGCTGCCTGAAAAAAAAGTACTAGCATCCTGGAAAAAGCAAACACTCATAGGGAATGCAAGGATAAGCAAAGCATATGAAATGTAAGCAGGAACAACATGGTTACCTTAACGCTTTTACACTCCTTATTCAGTCATCAGTGAGTGTTTGTGCCTGAAAAGTCAGGACATGACTACAAGACTCCGAAGGGACCCGTTTCAATGTCCATTGCTTTTATTCTTACAAAACTTAAGCAGTTTGCTTTAAAAAGACCACATTCCTGAACACCCAGCAGTGGTACACATTGTATAATCTAAAATAATTAAAACTGTTCAAAAAGATCCCATTAAACGTTTCCCACTCCACCCATCAACCAGGTATTGCAGTCCCTCTAGGAATGTTGCACTTCCCCACCCTGGGAAAACAATATTGTTCAAAGAAAGAAGGTAAATAGAAAGTAGCGCTTTCACTGGCAAACGCTGTAAAGTGACGCTAATGTGCGTGGGTGTAAGTAACACCAATCCGACCTGTCTGTGACCAGTCTTTATTGCTTTAATTAGTTATTTAATTAGTTTTTCGTATTGTTATACTTGTTTCTCTTCGTTTCGAGATTGTCTTTTGGAAAAGAAAAGGGTCAGAAAATGATGACATTTCCATCCTAAATGGTTCATTCTTTTTTGGAACCATTAGACAGGGGAACAAATAAAGGAAAGGAGGGGCAAGACGGGGTAAGTGCTGTCTCTTAAAAAAAGCAAGTGAGTAGGAGCCAGAGCGAGACAGAAAGAGAGGGAGGAATAAAGAGAGAGAACGCTGGAGGAGGGCAGGTGCCAGAGGCAGCGCAGGAGAAATGGACACTTCTTTGTGCAGGAAGGAAAAGAGACAGGGTTTTTTCCCTTCTCTGCGCATGAGCCTCACTGCAGCATAATAAAGGGCAGAGGGCGAGCCTTACTACAGCATAACACGGGGCAGAGGGCGGGTGGCCTCTGTGACTGGAGGCAGATCACAGGTAAAGTTCAGGGCCATTAACGTTAACGGTAGCGCTTTCGTGTGCTAATGGCACTGAGAATCACAGAAGGGAGAGGGGAAACTATTTTGTCCCCTCGTCCCCCTCACCCTTGTCCCCCGTGTGTCCCCCACTGCAAAATCTGGGGGGGATATATTCCCCGCGTCCCCCACACTTCCTACTCCCATGGTAATCCCCTTAATTTGAAACACAAAAAGGAGTTTTGGGCACTGCTTCAACAGCACCGCAAAAATGAGGACGCATGCCCTCTGCCTTCCCAACCCCACCTCGCCTACAGCGTTTGATTTTTTTAAATGCAGTGTTGTGGTAACGAATGAAATGGTAACTATAACCCCAGTTTATTTCCCCCCAAATGTACATGTGACTCGTTAACAGGAAAAAAGACGTAAAAACTCTTTCATCCAGAAGCAGAAATGTTTTACTTATTTGTATATGTTTAGTCACAATGCTAGTCCTTGGTCCACTCGTTATAAATCCAACCAATCGCATGGATTTACCTGCCTCACCACAGTGTAGGGGCCCCATATGAATATCATAAACCCCGTGCCCCACCTCCTCACCATATTCATCTCACACCGCCCACCCCCTCTTTCTTCCTCTTCTTTCTTCCTGCCACTACTTTCATTTTCTCATCATTCTTCGGGCAACAGTGTTTTTCCCGAGTATGGGAGTGCACCATTCCTGGCGGTATTGCAATACCTGATTGATGCGTAGAGTTGAAAACATTTATTGTGATTCTGATAAGCTGTTTTCCTTATTTTAGTTTATAAAACTTGAACCGCGGCTATGTTCAGGGATGTGGTCTTAAACCATACTGCTTACGGTTTGTAAGGATATAAGCAATGGAAATTGAAACAGGTCCCTTTTGGGCCCTGTAGTCATGTGCTTAACTTTTTAGGCAAAACACTAATTGATTTCTGAATAATAAGTATAGAAGCATTAAGGTAACCATGTAGTTCCTGGCTACATTACATATGCTTTACTTAATCTTGCAGTCCCTATGAGTGTATGCTTTTTCCACAATGTTGTTATTTTTTTTTTTAGGCAGCATATTATTCTTGTCTCACCTCCCTTATAACCTATTTCCCGTTTTCTGGTTCTCCAGCACCACAAAGTCATACAAATGGCAATAGTGCTATGCAAAAACGATCACTCCACTGTAAATAAATAAAAAAGTAAAACACTTTATCATTTTCTGCGCCAAGAGCTCTAACTTTCACAAATGTGAGACTGATTGCAAATGCTTGTGATGCATTGTTCCCTCCTTTTTGTCAGGATCACGTTTGTCAGAAATACATCACTGCTATGACAGTCAAATCGAAATATGGAGAGTATTCTGATGGGTGGTTGGATGAAAGAGATCTGCCACCTGACAACCTTGGGGGACAACCTGCCAGTGTCTAATGATACCTCTCTTGGACACAGCAAACACAAGGAGATGATGGACGGAGCGCTGAAACTTTTCAGACACTCACCCCAGTCACAGATCTGTGTTGAGTCTATCATCGTTCTCTAGCTTACTTTGCCACGCCAGTTCAGACACAGCTTTATGCAAATCAGTCTTGACCCTGTGCCTCATTGGAACAGTCCAGCCCGAACTACCAAGTCATGTCTTCCCTGGACTGGAAACAAGCATCCTGGGACTGGTTTCGGGCTAACAGCCCTTATCAGCCAGGCTATCTTGAATACAGTGGCAAAGTGAGCAAGGGACTCACGCCTGGGCATACCCTGCCAACTTAGGGTGAACAAAGCAAACACAAGGAGATGATGGACGGAGCGCTGAAACTTTCCAGACACTCACCCCCAGTCACAGCTCTGTGTTGAATCCATCATTGTTCTTTAGCTCACTTTGCCACCCCAGTTCACACACAGCTACATGCAAATTAGTCTTGACCCTGTGCCTCATGGGAACAGTCCAGCCTGAACTGCCAAGCCATGTCTTCCCTGGACTGGAAACAAGCATCCTGGGACCGGTTTCGGGCTAACAGCCCTCATCAGCCAGGCTATCTTGAATACAGTGGCAAAGTGAGCAAGGGACCCACGTCTGGGCATACCCTGTCAACTTAGTGCAAACAAAGGAAACACAAGGTGATGATGGACAGAGCGCTGAAAGTTTTCAGACACTCACTCCCAGTCACAGATCTGGGTTGAATCCATCTTCGTTCTTTAGCTCACTTCACCACCTGCAGTTCAGACACAGCTATATGCAAATCATTCTTGACCCTGTGCCTCATGGGAACAATCCAGCCCGAACTGCCAAGTCATGTCTTCCCTGGATGGGAAACAGCATTCTGGGACTGGTTTCGGGCTGGCAGCCCTCATCAGCCAGGCTAGCTTGAATCCAGTGGCAAAGTGAGCAAGGGACCCACATCTGGGCATACCCTGCCAACTTAGGGTGAACAAAGCAAACACAAGGAGATGATGAAAGGAGAGCTGAAACTTTTCAGACACTCACCCCCAGTCACAGATCTGGGTTGAATCCATCATCGTTCTTTAGCTCACTTCACCACTCCAGTTCAAACACAGCTTTATCCAAATCAGTCTTGCCCCTGTGCCTCATGGGAAAAGTAGCTCCAACAAAGCTCTTGTGACAGAACAGGATATAATGATCATCAGATTCCAAACTAGAAAGTATTCTTCTTGGATACTCAAAAGTGGAGTGAAACGGTTTGCCAGCAAAGACAGAGATAACATCCCGTTCCAGTACATACAGAAACCAGACAAGGGAGGAGAAAGCACCAATAGATTCAAAATCACTTACAACAGTTAATACAGAGAAATAGAAAGAATTCTTAGGAAGATCCTCTCCAATGACCAAATCATAGGCCCAACTATTGATCCCAGCTCGAGTATCGCAGCCAGGAAAACAGACCTTTCGGAGATATATTAGTACGGTGTGATATCATTTCCTGAATAGATAATCATATGGGTGCCCTTCGGGTGTGTTTCCCTGACATAAGTATAAACCTTGCAGATATAGCACAGTGAGAACTGAGTATAAAACTCCATGTGGCCAAAAATCTAGGAAGATTACCACAATTCCTACGTGCAGTTCTTAATGTGTTCTAGAGTGTCCTTTTAAAAAGAGGGAGTGCAGTACACCAGGATGAGAAGAGGATCCTGGAACATATGCCTGCAATCAATAACAAAGACCCCCAATATCCCATTATTTTTATGAAAAACAGTTCAGTGATAGGAGTATGCCGGTGTACTGAATTGTTGACCAAGTTTCCAAGGAAATCAGAGGTGGGAACAGAGTTTTGGCTTCCAGACGTTTGGAATGTATATATATTATAGATTTAGCAACAAAAGGGCTACTGGATTGGAATGTAGAAGGGGAATTTAAGGGTCCCCGTATTCCGGCCTCAATGTATTTTTTAATGGGAGGGGGACCACACCCCATCCTCCTCAAGTCTTTAAAAGGCCCTGGGGACTCCAACCCCAGGGCTGTCACTAAACTTTAAATGGGGGCAGCACACTTAATGTGTCCTGGTGAGCAAATCCCTGGGCACAGTGGTTTCCCTGCCCACACCAGCACGTGAAGGTAGACATGTTTGCTCCCATCTGGCAGGAACATTTTTAAAACTCCTGATAAATGGGAGCAGCACAAAGTCTGCTCTTAGTGAGTGGGAGCTTTAAAAATGCTCAAAGCAGCTGGGAGTGGGCTTGAGATCTGTTTCCCTGCCCATGCTGATGCGGGCAGGGAAACAGACTAACACATTACTTCTGCTCGGAGGCAGCAGTATAAGTAGCTTCTCCATGCATATGGGAGCAATGCTGGCTCATGCAGCATGCGGGTAGCTGGCTGGGGCCCTGAGGCTCCAACTCCAGCCCCAACATAGATCATGGTGTGTGCCCTGGGTGGGCACCAGGGAACTCGCCTTGAAATAATGCATGTCCTGGGGGATGGGGTCCCCATGGCCTTTTTAAGGATCAGGAATGGTGGCTGCATGGCCCCACTTCTTTTTTGCAAGTTTCGTGCTGGGATCCTTGGGGCCTATTATGGTAGGGGATGGGGGCCCGTGGCACCAGCTCCCCTTTAAATAAAAAAGGCCCTAGGGATGAGTTACCGATGGGCCCAAAGAGACTCAGAAAGGGGTCCACACAGTCCCCTTACTCTTTAAAATATATATGGTTCTCTGGGAATGGGTATCCGGGGCCATAATAGGCTCAGAGATGGTGGACTGCATGGCCCCCCTCCACTTTAAAAAGAAAACTGGCCCTTGGGGTTGGGGTTCACAGGGCCTAATGAGGCTCTGGGACGGTGCCATGGGCCCCCCCCGCTTTATACGGCCATGAAGAATGGGGTCACCAGAGCCTTAAGAGGCTTGGGGAAGGGGACTGCGCAGCCCCTCCCTTTTTCATACATTTCAACACTGGGGTGGGCCCCTGGGAGCCAAAAATAGAGCAGGCCCAGGGAGCTTTAAAATACATAGAGCCCTGGGGGATGGGGTACCCAGGGCCTATTTAGGCTTAAGGGGGAATGCAACCCCCTACCCTTTAAAATAAGGGCCTCAAGGAGGAATGCAATGGCTTTCCTTCTCTGAGACTTCAATTTAAAAAAAAACAAGGCCCTGGGAATGGGGTCCCTGTGGCCTGATAAGGCTCACGAAGGAGGCCCATGATGCTCCCTTCCCTTTTAAACAATAAATGGTCCTGGGAGATGGGACCCCTGTGGCCTAATGAGACTCAATGAGGGGGGCCATAGAGCCCCCTGGCCTTTTTCTCTTGTTATTGGCCCCAAATTGGGTTCCCAAGGCCCAAATGCCAACCTCATACTGCTCATGGCAAAGGCTGTGTACAGCATGGGGTTGGCTGAAGTGGTGGGGGTTGATCAGAGCCTGACCGCTCCCCAGGCCCTACAAACAATCCCCTGCTGTGCATGGCGTTTGGCCATGCACGGCGGGGGCTTGGCTTTACGTATGGTAATAAAATATTACCTTACATTAAAAAAACACTAGAAATTCACTGAAAAACTCAAAGATTAAAATAACTTTATAGTTAGGTAAATATGTCAGTGACAACATGTATGTTTTAAAATAAAAACACACAAATGCACCAGTTATAGTTAGAAGCACAAACTATAACTTGTGCCCCACCATATACTGCTTATGACCTCACATATGGCATCACTCATGACATGCTGTATGACCTAATTTATGACATCACTGGTGAAATCTCAAATTACTATATCTTGGCCCTCTGACATGCAGTGTTCTCAGAAATGATGTAATTTGAGATGTCATGAGTGTTGTCATGACTGCATTGATTTAACATGATATAAGTGAAGAAATATGAAAGGGTATAAGCTGTGATTGGGAAAGGCACAGGTTTTAGTTCATTTTGTCTGCATAGTTAGTTCACAACACTTTATATGAAGGTGTGCAAGTTATATTACATTTTGGGTGGTGTGGAAATTATAACTTTCAATTACAACTATAATTTTAGAATTTCTAATGTTAGTACCGTTTAAGTTGGCTTTGTACAACCATACTATCAAGGTTGTACCCACAGGAGTGCTAGAGTAGATTTTTGGGGACGGTCCTCCCAAGGCTTAGAGTGCAAGCCAGCAGGTCTCCTCTTACTAATGCATGGTCCATTTTTCAAAGAGTATCCATCTAACCATAACCTGCAGATGTGCCAGTTTCTAACATAAACTAATGTTTGGGAATCACTGTCTCTACTGATATTTTAGCTCAAAAACGTAGTTTTAATGTCTGCCTAGGGATAAGTTTAGCCAAACAAACCTAAAGAGGCCCTTTTTGAAGTCATCAAACAAGCTCTGTGGTATCATCATAGTGAGAAACTGAAAGAAACAGGACCCTAGGTAAAATAATAATTTTTATTCTATTAATTTATCCCAGCATGGACAGATAAAGGGGTCGCATTTCCTCAGATCATCCTTTATAGCTTTCAATATAGTTTGCCTTGTAGAGATCATTGATGGAGAAGGTAAGGTGAATCTCTGGATATTTAATATGTTTACAGGATCAACAAAACTGATTTTGCTTTCTGAGTGAGTTGGTTTCTGCTAGAGTATGGGTCAGGTTAAGGATTTCAGATTTATTCAAGTTCATTTTCAACCATGCCACATTTTCAAATAAATTCATCCGACCCAACAATGTCTCCAGGAGAGAGGATCTGGGTCAGTTAGAGTGAGCTAAATATCATCTGCAAATATGGAGATATTTTGTTGGACAGGTCTGAATTGTACCACTTTGATGCTTCCATTCTCTGTAAAGATAGTTGCTAAAGACTCTATACTCATCTCAAATAAGAGGGATGTAAGAGTGCAGCCCTGCAGTAAAGCCCAAATCCACCAGATTCAAGACATTCTCTGCATCCAAGAAAAGTAGGTTCACTAGAATGAACCTCCTGTTGATCTTTTCGATGATGTGCAGAACCATCCTCACATTTTCATGTGCCTGATGGCACTGACTAACCTCTGTTAAATAAGAATGACTTAGGTCCAGTATAATAGACTCCAGTCATGTGGCCAGGATGTTTGTAAATGTTGTGGCACCTACATTTCTCAATGCTATCCACCTTATGGGAAGAACAACTGTTTAGGGGTTTCCGAGATATGGATGATTCTTCCACAGAGGCAGTGACCTTGCCCTTAACAGGAAACATATATAACAATAATTCAGCCATTATAAGAGCACAATGACTTGAAATGTTTTGTAGTAACCTTCCACATAGCCATTAGAGCCAATTGCGCTCCCTGTCTGAAGTGGTTTTAGTGCAGATATCTCTTCTGCTGATGTTATTATAGTCTCCATTTATTTCCACTCTTTAGAGATATGCAAGCCTTGATGGTGCTACCCAGACATTCCTCATGTACTGAACCCCATGAAGATCCAGCAGTAACTTCCAGTTTTTCATCTTCCATTACTAGGAAAGTACCAAGGAAAGCCATAATGTCTGGAATAATCTATCCTCCGGAGAACCACAAACTCTGGCTCAATCTTATTTTCCCAGTCATAGGATTTCTTTTTTCAGGTGTAGTAAAATCATTTCAGTCTTGTTAGTGGTTATTGTGTTGATCTTTTTCCTTAACATTGACACTGTCCTCAGACGGCCCTGGGATAAGCTTGTTTGTGCTCTTTCTGCCTAAATCAGCCATGTCTCTAACAGGTCCATCTCCTATGATCTCAGTCTTTTCTAGTCAACCAAGTGCCCTACCCCTTCATAATCCACTGAAAAGGTTCCCAGAGCATTCCATCCGTATCATTCATCTCAAGGAGTTCTTCTTTTCTATCTGGTACACAATACTGTTTTGTACAACAGGGTGGATGGAGTTTCCATCTTAAAAGTCGAGGTCTCTGCATGCCAATGTAAACCTCCTGTTCCCACCACTGGTTAGAACAGTAATCCTAACTGAAATATACTCAACCACAGCAATATAGCCCATCTAATGTCTTGGGGTAAAATTATAAATTTCCTTCAATGAAAGCCTTGCTCTGTCTGTGGTATTACTCAGGGGTCAACTGAGGGCCTGATTCACAAAGCTAAACTTACACTTCTTAAGTTCATGATTGTTTGTTATTCACAAAGAGAGTTACAACCAGTATCTTTATGATTGAGGAGTATCCGCACATAAAAAGATAGGACAGTTGTATCTTTTCATGTGCGGATGCTCCACATTTGTAAAATGCAGTATGCATTTTAAGCACAATACAGCTCATTTAGAAAGAGGAAGTAAAGAGGAAAAATAAAGATAATTCTACTTGTTATGCCTTCCCTGGGAAGGAGTAGCATTTTGGGGCATTTCCTTTTTTACCAGTTCTGGTAAATCTATGAATACGCCAAAATCCATGGAAGTTGCATGGGAACACCCACACCACGCCCATGGAACGCCTTCCCAGGGTAAAATAACACAATGCAGTGATTTGCACTGTGTTGCATTACTCCAGATTTATGAAGCACCTCAGGGCCACATAAAGTGACCTTGCGTGGTTTCATAAATCTAATTTTTGAGGTGTGTCATGCATGCCCCACTTTGCGTGGTGCTAGTGCGATGCAACTGATCTCATAAATTTGGCCCTGAGTCTCTAAAATGGAAGGCCACAACCTTCAGCCAGGTAAGGCAGCAGGTTGTGGCCAAGGAAGGATAGAAAGCTCAGAGTGGGAGAAATTTGAAATCTCCTCGAGGTCCACTGATTTGGATATGCTGCTGCAGAAAAGATCAGAGTGGGGTAAACCAATCTTCATCCCAACGGCAATTCACTTCTATTAGCTTGGCAGGGTGGTCCTGGTTTTTTGGAGGTCTTTGGAGCCAAAACGGCTTTACATCCCACTGGACCAGGAGTTCAGAGGAGGGTACAGGTCATGCAACATTTATGGCTGGCATCATGAGTGTGGATTACTCCTGGTTCATCCCTATCCTATGGGGGTAAACGTTCCCATATTTAACCCGACCCAATTTTGCAGAATTTCCTGTGTGCCCTTCAGCAAACAAACCCAAAGTGCTCCTCTCTGACTAAATCCCACATGGTGAAACCCTTGTCCCCTTGTGCAGAGCTTGTGTATCCAACCCTGAGGTGTAGCCAGTTGAATGAGCACATCTCCTCTGTGGTTGCTTCAAAGCAGCTCTGGGATTAGCTCCCTCCCCACTGTGATTGGTGCCTAACTGACCGAGGACACAAAGAATGGTTCTGTGGAGGTGCCATCTGATAGTCGCTTGTAATGGGGAGGCCCCCTCTAAGTAAATTGAGTTCCTGGGTACTGCTCTAATGTTCGTCCTGCCAGAGGAAGTGAAACACCTCCCCACACCCAAGCTTTTGTCTCCTGCTTCAGGAGAAGTGTTCACACCCTATTCAGGGCTAAGCACTCAGAAGGCTACAGCCGGAGACTAATGAAAAGTAGCCTCCAAAGGCTTTAACAAGGGAAAATGTAACTTTCTAAAAGTACCTTTCCCCTAATATTTATTGAACATTCAACTTCACCATTGAATTGGGATTTTATTAAATGCTGCAAAAAATCCAGGAATGGAATTTCAATTTTTTTGCTAGCCGAAGACAGAATTATTAAAATTAACATTTCATCCGAGTGTGTTCCTATGGAACAGACAGCTTAATACATTGAAAATTGTTTTTGGAGCCTAGTCGCTGTAAGAACATTTGTAACAATACATTTCTAAATTTCCAACTTTTAAATACAATACTCCCTGCCTTACAGGCTGTGAGGCCTGGTTCGGGTTGGCTTATAAATATTTAAAAGGAAAGTTTAGACTTGTTAAAAAATTTTCTTTTTGACAGGTCATATTACAGTTTAAAACTGCTTTATTGAAGCTACAATGATAGGAATGAGGCAATATTTTACACTGACATTGTAGTGAATGGCAGAATGTGAGCTGTAGTCCACTAGTGACATTTAACACTCAGATCCTGCGTACATTTTGTACCAAATACTCGGGGCTTATAGTTAAGTTATATATGCCAAGTAGTGATTTACCAATGTCATTACATTGAAAGGCGCCGCACATGCATTTTATTACTGGTTAGCAGGGATAAATTGTGCAGAGTTCTACAGTCAGCAAAAAGAGATAGGGAGACATGTGGGAGTACATGCTGCCAAATATGGTCAATTGCTACTCTGTGTTTGTCTGTGTGTGTGTGTGTGTGTGTGTGTGTGTGTGTGCGTGTGTGGGTGTGCGTGTGTGTGTGTGTGTTTGGTTGTGGATTACAATAGTCCTACTGCCCTCACCTGCACGACCAAAACATCTATTAACTACACCCCTCATTATGCCCTAATACCTGTGCGTCGGGCCCACAACTTCAAGTAGGGTACTTAATAGCCATGTGGGAGCCATACCCCAATATTCACCTGAACCTCAGTAATTTGAACACTAATTAATTCAGCTCTAAAGATTCCTAATGATCGTTTGGTTAGAGACAACACTCCTCATCGCATGCACTATTGGATCCAGGACAATTAATTCAGTGCAGAAATACAAGTATCTT
Source organism: Lissotriton helveticus (assembly GCF_964261635.1). Taxonomy (NCBI): domain Eukaryota; kingdom Metazoa; phylum Chordata; class Amphibia; order Caudata; family Salamandridae; genus Lissotriton; species Lissotriton helveticus. Next base: position 916,889,434 of record NC_136067.1, read on the forward strand.
GGGGTTTGGTTCACAGAAACTGTGAGACTCACTGCCCTAAAAAAATAAAACTGAACAACAAGTTAAAGAGTCCTTCGGCAGAGAGCATCAGGAAAGTTACTCAAGCTGCGCTTCTTCCAGCACTTGTGTATGGGCATCTAGCGTTCCCGGGTGCTTGCTCGGAAACCCTGGAGCGGGTTCAATGTGTGGCCTACAAAAAATCTTTCAACTCCCAAAACACCTTTCCAGGGCGAGACTCAGGTTGGAGCTTGGGCTGGAAACCTTCATAACCCTCGGGCCGACTACTTAAAATACTATTTTTGAATTTTAAAAACACTGGGGGAATCCTTAAAGAGCTGTCTCAGAGATATAGTAAAAAAATCGGGCTAGCCATGGAATACGCTGCTTATGAGAGCTCTGGCTTCCATTGAAATAAACTAACCTGCACTCACATTGCCTCATATCTCATGCGCCGCATGGAACAATTGAATAAATAAACAAGTCCTACTAGCTTCATTCTAGCAAGACTGGGCAACACTAAAAACAGTAGCCTTCCTTATTCCACTGAATGACTCATACACGGTAAATAAACCACAGACTTACCTTGCCACCCCGCTGAAATATAAAGCCAAAAGAGATATCCTGTAAATGCAACTGCTGGCACTGCCAATTACAGATTTCAGCCAAGATTAGGCAAACCAAAATACAGGAGGGGCATGCCGTCTGTGTGATTATAAAGGAGAGTGTTGGCTACACCTCCTGTGATGTTGCCCCGCCCTAGCAACCGAAAGGAGGATCCTTCTTAGGCAACTATGCCTAAGAGAAAAAGCAAACACCTACCTTGAGGCTTCTTCTGTATGTCTCACACAAAAAGAACCTCACATTCTGGCCCACTGTGGAAGATTTGTACAATCTATCAGGGGCACCATCTACCCCCGCTCTGCCATTGGACCCCGATCGCACACAGTCTAAACGCTGATACGGGATTACTTCAAACACAGGGCTTTGAAAGAGCACGGATCAAGCCCAGGAAACAGCAATTGAGCCTAAAGCTCTCTCCAACAGTTCCATCGTATTTACAATTGCAATACACCCATTCACACCATATAATCTGTGCAGACTACAGCCAGTAAAGAATGGTGCCAGAGGTGTTGGGGTCAACTGAAGATTGAGACGGTCGTCCTCCTCCGGGGTTTGGTCGCAGCCATCAACAAAAGAAACTATGAGATTATGGCCCTGTGTCTTCAGACAGCTCACAACAGTAGCATCAAGTTCAAGTTCAAGTTCAAAAAGACTTTATTTTGGTCAAAATGGCCTAAAAATGTACGAGACACTGCAGTCAATCATTTCTAAAATTACATCATACAAACAGTAGAGATTAAAAAACATTCAATTTTTAGTGTGTTGTTTCTAGGCAAAGGTTACACATTTAATTTCGGAAAGTGCATAGTGCAATAATAAATACATAAATTAGCTAAAAAGGTACTTATTAAAAAAGGGGAGCCCTTACATATAAAACTATACAAAGCAGTACAAAATGATTGAGCCAAATTACTATGCTAACACTATTCATTCACCATGGCAAGATCGATACAGCATTTCATGATTTCAAAAAACCCCTTCTGGTGCACCACATGGAGAACAGAAATCCTGCAACTGAATAGACTATTGGGATACTGAGGTCAGACTTCAGTATCCAAAATGCTTCAAGACAACGCCTATTACCAAGATTCCTGCAAATCTGGACCAGCCAGCGTTTCCTTGCTTTATAATAACCTGGGCAGCTAAAAAAAAAACATGGAGCTCTGTTTCTTCAGGGTGGTCGCACGCCGGGCAATGAATCATTTGCTGGTCTATCCACTTAGATGTAAAGCAGCGGAGAGGAAGCACCCCATATCTAAACTGTAAATAGAGCTTCCTTGCCGCCGGCGGGTTAATGAGATCTATTACCGTCTCAAAGCAAGGAATGTCTTTTATTTCTAAAAAAGCTCTAGTGAGTTTCCCTGTTCTGGAGGAAGTATGAAGTTCAGCCAATCTATGCTCTTTATAGAGTACCTTCATTTGATTCCTAGATATTAAAGAACAGGCTGACTCGGGTTCAGACCAACAATCCCCTAAACCCATACTAGTTAGCAAGTATTTGATGTGGTCGAACCACGGGAACTTTACAGCACCCCGTGCCCTCATTACCTCTGACAATTCCTCCCTGTAGTGTAAAAGTTCGGGAGTGGTCCACAGGCGGCGCCAACACATTATAGGTTTAAGGCTCGCCACTTTGGCAATTGATGTTATTCCCTTATCCAGTCGTAGTGGGATTAACGGAGTGCCGCATAGCAATCTAAATAGCTGTCTTAAGTATTGGTTCTCCATCTGCGTTAGATTCTCAAGCTTTAGGTGTCCCCATAGCTCTGCACCATATAAAGTCCGCCTCTAGCCTGTGCCCTATATATTTCTAACGCCAGGCTAACTACTCTTTTGCTAGACTTGTTAAAAACCTTCATGATGCCACCTGTTGATTGCGCTAATTTTAGCGTAGATTTCGTGATATGAGCCCCCCATTCCATAGACTTGGAAATTGTGATACCTAAATACACAAAAGATGACACTCTCTCAAGAGGTTTACCATTTAAAGACGGGTTTGGGCGTGTACTTTTTGGGCAATTAAACGCCATAAATTTGGTTTTCTGTAGATTTATCTCTAGACCTCTTTCCCTACAGAATATCTCAAATTTGTTCAAGACCCTTTGTAACCCCATAGGCGATTTAGCTACCAACAGAGTGTCGTCCGCGAACATCAATGCCGATATTTTACGGGAGGCTAACTTAGGGGCATCTAGATCGTTTTCTGCTAACAGGGCATCAATCAAGCCAATAATGTAGAGGCTAAATAAGGTTGGCGCAAGCTCGCAACCCCAGCAAATATTTTCTGCGAGATGTCCATTAAGCTGATAGGTCTATAGTTGGTTGAATCTGAATTATTTCCGCACCAAGCCAGCTCGAGGGGATCTTCATGCCTTGCATTATTGCATTGAAAAGCATCCAAAAGTATGGGGCCCAGATAGCTGGTTCACTCCTGAAAAGATCCCAGGTATCTTGTCCAGGCCTGGAGCTTTTCCCGGAGGTATTTTTACCAATACGCCCTTTATTTCATTTCGACTTATGCTTGGACCCACAACACCATCAGACAAGGGGATTGTATTCCAGTTAATTGTGGGACAAGCCACTATCGGGTTGCAGCCATTGATAAAATCAACACCGGGCAGTGGCTTCTTGGCATAGAGGGATTCAAAAGGCTCCCGCCAGACCTCTTCATCCAGGTTTGGTTCGGCCGCACTTCGAGGGGTAGTCGTTCCTAAGTTTACAACTCCCCAAAAGGTCCTCATGTCTCTGTGCCCTAGTGCAGTTTTCAAGGTGGCCCAATTTTCCTCTTCCCACCTTTTCTTAGCTTGTAATAGGACGCTTTATAATCTATTCTTGCTGTCCTTATTAGAGGGCGATCATTAGCTTTAATAGACGTTACTAAGGCCTTTTTAGCCTTACGGCAAGAGGCATTATACCAGGGGTGGGATGGCGGCCTATCCTACCTGGTAGTTTTATTTGGATAGAAGAAGTCAAAAGTAGCTTTTCCTAATTTGGCATGATTCATCTCGACCAACTCTAAATCTATACCATCCATACTTTGACTACATAAGATGGACGCCTCTACAAGAACAGGTAGCAAGGCGTCATATAAACTGCCCAATTTGTCCTCTGATTTACTAAAGTTTGTCCATTTCACTCTCTTCCTACAATTGGAGACCACCACCCTGGGATCAATAGAATTATCTGGGAGGGACGTACTTCCCATGTTTGAAGCTTTAAGTTCTACTACTAGCGCATAATGATCGCTATCTAGGCGTGGGATAATTTTAAAATCCGTCATCCTGTCCCAGGACTGAGAGTTAATAAAAATATAATCTAATATAAACCCACGGTTTTTACTGTAGAACGTATAGCCATTCGATAATTCAGATAAAGATCTCCCATTACAAGCTCTTAGTTAATGTCTCAGTGTGAGACAATTCATCTGAATCACCAGGGGAGACCATTTTTTAACTTTTAGGCATCTTGACTCTGGGATTTTCAGAAAATGGTCCTCATCAAACAAACTATCAGGGGGCAAGCCCTCAAGCGGCTCAAACTGGCTCCTACTATAATCATTTGGTTTACATCAATAGAGCCTAAGAAAGTAGTTAATTCTTCCACCGTGGTGGATTCTTTGTCCTTAGGAGTAGGTCTTGAATATACATTTATTAGGACAACCGGAGACTTAGAAGGAAACCGCAATAGAACACTTAAAATGTCGATCGAACCTGTATCAATTTGCTCCGCTGTACACCCCAAATGTGATCCTACCCATATGGTAAGGCCCCCAGATGGTCTCCCTATTGCCCCTGAGGTTGCTGGAATACTAAAGGAGGCATAGCCTGGTTTAGAGACCTCTCCTCTTGCCCAGGTTTCCTGAAACATGCAGATTTCAAAATGGTTAATAAATGTTTCCCATTCAGGGTCATCTAGTTTACTGTTTAAACCTGCAATATTCCAGGATAAAACCCTTGTTACCTAGGAATTCAGTAAATTCTTATTAGAGGGCACTAAGGTTAGCTGGTTCGGAGGCACATTTATTGATCCGGTTGCATCCAGGCCATTTAGCCCTAGATCTAGTATTTGTTCACAATTTTCAAAGTGAGTAAACCCACACTCATGACGGTTTTTACGTCAGGAGCCACTCATGCTCCCTCTGGCTAGACCGTCCTCAGTCTCATGATTAGGGGCTATAGTGCTACCCTGCCTCTCTAGGTCTAATGTTACTGAGGATATTTCCTCTTTATTAATTAGGTTGGCTTCCTTCAGTCAATCTACTCCCTCAAGGGGACTAAACCTGTTTCCAGTAGAAATATTAAAAATAGGTTGGTTATGCAGCAGCTGTCCTGGATGTGGAAATACCGTTTTTTAGGACCAAATCTCCTTCCCGACTCGTAAAAATAACCTTGCAGATGCGTCACTTTGTAAACCCCTGCGCTACATTATACCTGCGTCAGGTATAATGTATGCAGAGGGGGCGTTCCCCCGCAAAAAGCCTCGTAATAGTGACGCAGTGAAATCTATGAGATTTCACTGCGTCACTTTTAGGGCGCTGTGGCGTCAAAATCTTGCGCCTGCCTCACAGCAGGCATAAGACTGACACAAGCCCTTTCACATGGGGCTTTCCCCATGTGAAAGGACGCATTGCTGGAGTTGCGTCACTTTTGTGACACACCCCAGCAATGCGTGACTTTTGCGCTTACAGATACGTCAGAAATACTGACGTATCTGTAACTCCTTGGGACATGATGCGTCATACTGTAAATATGACGCATCAATCATGTCGCAAGGAGTGCGCACTGAGAAGTGACGCATCGCTGCTTTCACGCAGCGATGCGTCATTTCTCATAAATGAGGCCCCAGAAACCTAAGTCCACTATTTTTAACAAAAGTTGGTTCTTTGAAACAATTAACTTTACCTTTTGGGATGCATCATCCATACTTCCCACATTTCACAGTCAGAAGAATGCGAGATTTGGTGGGAGATTGAAGAGTCCTGAAAAGTTTTAGTGGAAAAGTAGTGTTTCCTATTAAATCCAATCATTTGCTTTTTTTCTTGCTCAAGGGCAAGTCAAAAGCACTTGGACCAATTATCTAGAAACTTGGCAGGTACTGTGTCCCTAAGGAGCAGTGTGTGCTTCTTAGTAATCGTGTGACATTTGCTGCAGCTGCTCCAGATATTCGGAATAAAAAAATACCTCTACACATTGAAACAGAATACAACATCTGTTTCTACAAGTTCTAAATCCAAAGAATGATTTTCCCCTCCGGAAAACACTAGTCAAAAATTTACAGTCGTATGTCGAGCCGAGATCTAAATAATAAAACGATATGCAAAGTATATAGGAAAAAAAAACATTCACAAAACATATTTCCTGTATGTACGTGTAAATACAACACCCAGAAACACACACCCATGTATACTTTACTGAATAGCACTTCGTTACATACCTACAGGGAGAGGATGTGGTCCATCGGCTAGACTGCCGACTTTGGTGCTGGAAACCATGGTTCGAACCTCGGGGCCGCGTCCACATCCTATGATTCTGGACAAATCACTGTACTCCCCGTGCCTGAATGTGTCAGTAATCGGTGCTCATGTAAAGCGCTCCAATAACTTCGGGTCGAGTTCGTGTTATATAAAATATGCAAAAAAAATACCAAATAGAGGTATCTTCCCACAAACATTATCAAGTTGACTAAGACAAACCACAATGATAGACACGTCAAACAAACGCATAATCTGACAACAGAATAAAAGTAATGCTAACAAAAGGATTCACTGTGGCATAAAAACAACTCTCAAAACAACACCGCGTCTCCTTTTCCATACACAGACTCTGCATGCTCAGATGCGAACAACGTGATCAAACTGTACATAATTTTTCAAACGCATCCCACACATTAAACACCAGAAAAGACTGCGATTCATTTTTTCAGAATAACAGACCGATTATCTCACACATAGATAAAACAAAAATGAAGGAAAGTGTTGTTACGCCACAGGCCACACCTGCAAACATGTGTAGCTTTACAAAAGTGGAAGAGAGCAATGACTCACTGGCACCTATGATCACAGAGCCCATGCTACATTCCCAGGGAGAAGGGGGAACCATTTGAACATCAGGAACTTAATGCAGAAGGGCAATATCACAGGTTGGCATCTTCAGTTTGTAGGCAAGTTTTGGGACATGGAAGAGCGCATGCTATTAAGGTGCTAAGTACTGCTGCAGTTTTCATATCTGGCTGCACGTGAAGGAGTCTCATACATATCTTTGTTTCCCTGTGCAAGGTCTCTGAATGAGAGAGTCTAGCTTTACCAGAATGCTGTTAATGTCCTCAAAATCATCACCTGAAAATGAGACCGATGCAATGGGTGGAGTTGTGCTTATTTTGTAAAACAAGTGCTGAGGCCCAAAGTTTTGCTCAGGAGACCACAGTCCGCCACATCAAATATCTGGATGCCGAAAACCAAGGTTGAATAGTCTTGATTCTACCTCATAACTCTTTATTATGGACCAGTGTAATTTTGGCTCCACCTTTATGTTTGATTAGGCCACATATATGTTTGCATGTGGTCTAATGTACTTGTGGGATGTACCATTATTAACATAAATGTAGTGCACCTAAACAAACACGGAAGGTGCATTTACGGTGTCATCTCGACATTTGTATGAGTGTGAATATTAATGTTTTCCTTGCAGTAACATTGCATTGCAGTTCTGAAATATAGCTGCATTTGTGTGGTTTGAATAATATTGCTAATTCTTATACATTCACCTACTCATAATACTGAATAATACTGTAGATGTATTTTATAGCTGAGAATGTACCCATTTGAATAGTTCTCTACCTCTATATTATAACTGAATATGTATCTGTAATCATGCATTTAAATATGTATTGGAGATGCTTGCCACACTAACTTGAACAAAGGCCTTAAACATTTGGATTCCTTAATGTTTAACCTTCAACTTGAATGTTTGCTTTGTTTGCTTTGGATGTAATGTTTATCTCTCTCCTGCAGGTGCAGCCATGTGATCTTATAAATAGAGAAGGCACTTTGTGTGAGTGAGGTAATGAGATTCACGATGAGTACTTTTGGGAAGGATGAAAAGCCTTAACAAATATAGGGAGTACTACTGTCCATGCGGAATAAGAAGACTGGAGGAATCCAAGGACGTTCTGATGTGTGACCAAAGGAAAGTAAGTTCAAGTATAGTTGCCAGGTTTGACTGTTTGAAGGTGGAAAATAATGAGACACATGACATGGGATTCTCAAAGTTTCTTTTTTTGAGTATAATTGATGATCACACTTCGGTTTATTTAGACTCCTGTTAGATTTAGAGAGGTTCAGACCTCTTTGTGACATCTCTGTTGTGTGATTTTATGCTGTACAATATTCTTCCCCTTTAGAATACTTCTACAGAGGTTCTGCTATGCTGACACCTTTCTCCTTTAATGGATCTAATTAGGGTTTCCTCATCCAGTATTATTTAGAGTAGATTTAGATTAGGAGATTAAGATAATCCTAATGCATAACAGGCAAGTGGACCGTAAATCACACACTGATCATCATATCCTCTTTTTAATATTCAGCATTGTGATTATGGAATTTCTTGCATATTTTATGTTGCTATGGCTAAACTTCATTCGCCTCTTTGGCCTGCCGGTAGCAATCGTGTATTGTTACGATATATTCATTGACACTTGTGTATATCAGTTTGGCTTTGAATTAGTAAAAAGTCTGTACATAGTCCTATTTTCTGAGTCAGAGTTACAATACTATGGCTAATTATCCCACGGAGAGGCTGAGTGAGGGAGGCTCTAGCAACAAAATAGGGTCTGAGGATTTAAACCAGTGCACCATAGAGGTCGGTTCTTTATTTCCATGCCCACCAACAAGCCTGAATGTTCCTGGGGGTGGTGGGGACCCGGGTGTTTGTCAGGGGGGTTTACCACCACCCCCAGAATCTTCCGCTGGCCGGGGATCTCACAGCTGTTATCTGATTGGGTCCTGGAACGTCGCAGGGTTGGGGGCAAAACTGCCGATCCCGGAGTGGGGAGACCTGATGGATGGTTATGATATATGCCTATTCCAGGAAACCTGGCTCTTGTCCGTCCCATGTAGGGTAGGATTTGCGTCCTATCACACACCGGCAGTCCAGGGTCCTAGGGGAAGACCAACAGGAGTATTATGTACTTTGGTAGCAGTACACCTGGGGTGCTCAGTCAAGATAGTTGATACACATAGTCCGGACATCCTACGTATTCTTCTTACACTCAAGGATGCCTCTGTGGTGGCCGTGATTAACATTTATTTACGTCCGACCCCACTTAAGCTAGGACTATCAACCCTAGAGGCCCTGGAGGCGCTACTCTTATCCTTCCCCTCCTCCTATAATAAAGTGATAGGTGCAGACCTTAACTGTCACTTTGAGCCACTCTGGGGAATTCCCTCGGTCACGACCAAGGAGGACGAGAATTGGTCAATCTCTGAATGCCATATGTATCAAAGCGACTATCCCCATTGGTCTTGCAATCAATAATTTGGTTGTATCTAATTCCCTTAGGGCATGCAATGGTAATTTGTTACCAGATATACCGGGTGCTCACACTTTTAACAGACCAGATAGAAGCACCACAATAGATTACATTCTGGTCAACGTAGAATACTGGGCAAAGGTAAAAACGTTTAGGGTAATCCCCCGGGTCGAGAGTGACCACAACCTTTTAACGCTGGAATTGGTCACCCATCTAGGGGCACACAACACACAGACGACAGTGGAACCCTTCCAAAATGAGAACTACCTGCAAAAGGCGGGAGGTAGACGAATTGGCTGGGCGAAGGTGGCATTAGCCCCGGACACGTTAGCAGAAATCTACAACCATGTAGCTGGGGCTCTATTAGCGGCTAGCGACTTGACAGGGTCTAACCTAGACCCATCGAGCCTCTTGGCCCTCCAGCACATTCATAATGAGCTTTTCTCCGCATTGGTAGGATACTTCTACACCTCCAAGCCGGGTAGGCCTGGGGCCCGGAAGAACGAACAACACTGGTTCAACAAAAACTGTAGGGAGGCGAAAACTATCCTAGTAAAGGAGGTTAAAATGGGGTCTCCCAGACGGATTAGGAAGGCCAGACAAAACTATAAAATTCTGGTTACAGAGGCCAAATCTGAATGGGAGGCGAATAGGTGGGACAAGGTGAGCAGGGCCCTCGCCACTCGGGACTATAGATCCTTCTGGAACCTGGTCCGGGGGGGATCGGTGACAGAGATGCCAGCCATTTCACCTAGCCTCAGTGAGGATACGTGGCTTGCCGACTTTAAACCCCTATACTCGCTTGACCCCCTAGTTGATCCAGTTGCTGCAATGGAACTAACAAGACCATTGGCTCCTGAGCCCTCAAGGGGTACAACCCAAGTCAACTATCCGTGCACGTTGCTGGAAGTAAACGCAGCGCTTAAAAGCCTGGCCGCCGGGAAAGCTCCAGGTTTGGACAGAATCCCTGGTGACCTTTACCGGGCCGAACAACGGGTCTGGGTGCCCTACATGTGTGTCCTGTTTAACGCCATTGTGCAGGGCTTGGACATTCCCCGTACATGGTTGGGTGCGGAAATTATCCCTATTTATAAGAAGGCTTTCCCCCTCGATCCTGCAAACTACCGACCCATCAGTTTGATCGACGTATTGCAGAAGATCTTCGCTCGAGTCCTACTGTTCAGGTTGCAAAATTGGATGGATGACCACCACATCCTAACCTCCATGCAGGCAGGATTCCGGGCGGGCGTATCTACGATCGATCAACTGTTCAGGCTCCAGCTTATATACTGGAGGACTGTTGTTCTAGGGGCAGGTAGTTTGTTTTTGATTTTTGTGGACCTCAGGTCCGCATTTGACTTAGTTAATAGGGATAAGCTTTGGGCCCTGCTTCTGGAGTTGGGTGCCCCGACCTACTTGTGTGATCTCCTCAGACGAATGCATGAGGGTAATTATGCCAGGGTCAGGTTCGGAAAAGGTGGGGAGCTGACGGCCCCGTTCCCTGTTGACAAAGGCGTGAGACAGGGGTGCGTTCTAGCCCCTACGCTCTTTTCCTTATATCTCAATGGGTTGATTGCACATCTAGTGGGGGCTAGGGACTTGGACTGCCCCTGCCTGGTGGGGCGGAAAATACCGGCACTAATGTTCGCTGATGATACCCTCCTACTATCAAAATCTTTTGGGGGTCTCCAGCGAACATTGGAGGCTTTCTGTGGCTTCTGCAGGATGAGGGATTTGGAGATTAACGTCTCCAAAACCAAGTACATGGTGTACAATCTTAAAAAAAAATCAAATTGCCCCCATCCCCACATGGATGGACTGCCTTTGGACCGAGTGACCACATTTGACTATCTGGGGATTACCCTTAATGATAAAATGGACTGGTCCTCACATGTAGCCAGGGCGAACCTGAAACTATCACATTCCTCGGGTGGCAGTTTAAAAGTTTTTAACACAACATCCCAGAAACTAGTGGGTCCGCCGGTTGAAATATATAAAGTGCAGGCACGCGGGGGTGCGATCTATGGGGCGGACCTCTGGGGGAATGCCAGCACTCCCTCACTTTCCCTTACGGAGAATAGTTTCATCAGACGGATCTTGCGACTCCCCAGTAGTACCCCCTTAACTCCCCAAAGGATCGACCTGGAATTAGTCCCTATACAGGATATCATTTTGAACCGTCCACTGTTATACTGGAGACGGCTTTGGTCCACTCCAGAACTAGAGAGTTTCAGAGAGGATCCGCGCGATCTCCTGTCTGTAAGTGGAGCGGGAAAGATTTCATGGCTGAGTTATATTAAACACCTTACTCTAGCACTTGGAATGGGGGATCTGTGGATGTCTCCCGAGGCGGCATGCACCCAGATTTCTAAAACATCGTTGAGCATGGCCCTAAACCAACATCGCCTCGCCCGTGTACTTACAAACCCTTCCATGGGTAGGCTGACTGAGCACTTTCTAGATTTCAAGGCACTCCCAGGATTTGAGAAATTCTTGGACGATATCCAGCCTCCGCTGGCCAAGAAGCTATACATCCAATTTAGGCATGGCTCACTGCCGCTTAGGTGTCTCACCCATAAGTGGATTGGGAGCACACAATCAGTGAGCACTTGCCCCGGGTGCGGGGCTGCAGAGGAGACAGATCAGCATGTTCTGCTCTTCTGCCCCTCGTACCGTGGTGCGAGGGCCAAATGGATAGTTCAGTATTGCAGGTCCAGGGGTCTCAGAGACTTTAGGGTAGTGCTGAGAATTCTAAGAACGGACACCACGGCTTTGGCTGTGTTTACAACATCAAGGTTCCTTATATTCATGTGGCATATTAGATGTGCAATTTTAAAAGGAAGCCCAAAAACACTCCCCAATAGTTAAGGGTTTTTCCCATCATCATGGTAGAGGTATTCATTGTGTGGGGCCCTATCTACTATTTTATATCTGTTATCCCGAAATGGGTGTACTGTTCCGTATTGTTTTTATTATCCATTTTGTACATTTTATGATACAGTTTTTACTGTGATTTTTTAAACAGTTTTTAACTCTTCTTTTTTACTAGACTAGGAAATTGTAAATTGTCTTTTTATGGTTCTTAACCGAAATTAAAAGCTTTGACTGGCTGACTGACTGAATATTGCTAATTCTTAAACATTCACTTATTCATAATACTGAATAATACTGTAGATGTATTTTATAGCTGAGAATGTACCCATTTGAATAGTTCTCTACCTCTATATTATAACTGTATCTGTATCTGTAATCATGCATTTAAATATGTATTGGAGATGCTTGCCACACTAACTTGAACAAAGGCCATAAACATTTGGATTTCTTAATGTTTAACCTTCAACTTGAATGTTTGCTTTGTTTGCTTTGGATGCAATGTTGATCTCTCTCCTGCAGGTGCAGCCATGTGATCTTATAAATAGAGAAGGTACTTTGTGTGAGTGAGGTAATGAGATTCAGGATGAGTACTTTTAGCAAGGATGAAAAGCCTTAATAAATATAGGGAGTACTACTGTCCATGCGGAATAAGAAGACTGGAGGAATCCAAGGACGTTCTGATGTGTGACCAAAGGAAAGTAAGTTCAAGTATAGTTGCCAGGTTTGACTGTTTGAAGGTGGAAAATAATGAGACACCTCACATGGAATTCTCAAAGTTTCTTTTTTTGAGTATACTTGATGATCAAACTTCAGTTTATTTGCACTCCTGTTAGACTTAGAGAGGTTCAGACCCCTCTTTGTGAGGTTCTGCTGACACCTTTCTCCTTTAATAGATCTAATTAGGGTTTCCTCATCCAGTATTATTTAGAGTAGATTCAGATTAGGAGGTTAAGATTGTCCTCATGCATAACAAGCAAGGGGACCGTAAATCGTACACTGATCATCAAATCCTCTTTTTAATATTCTGCATTGTGATTACGGAATTTCTTGCATTTTTTATGTTGCTACGGCTAAACTTCATTCGCCATTTTTGCCTGCCTGTAGCAATCGTGTATTGTTACTATATATCCTTTTACACTTGTGTATATAAGTTTGCCTTTGAATTTGTAAAAAATCAATACTTAGTCCTATTTTCTGTCTCAGAGTTTTGCTGTGTGACCAAATGGGTTATACTGTAATTGTCAAATTTCAGTCGCTCCCAACTCCTTTTATTCCTTAGGCACCAAGAAAGTTCCATTGCTGGGAGCAAGGGATAGGGGCCCAAAAACTTTGTGTTAGCAACTCCATCATCAGACACTCCATACCCTTTTATCTCACTCCTGTAGGTTCTTTTTCATCGTAGTTTTCTCCTTTTCTCACTGTTCTTTTAGTGTTTCTGTTCCTCCATCTTTTCCGCTTTAGTGTTTTTTTCTTTCTTCCTCTGCTTCAATGTCTGACAAGTGGTGGTCCCTGAAATGAGTACCACTGGGCCCCACCTGCAACCACCAGCTCAAATTAAACACAGGGCAGTGGGGCAGCAAGGCTTTTCATTTTTAGGACTGCTCCTTTAGAAGATTCTGAAGAACTTAGAGTCATTTTAACTCTTCCTCCATATTTCAAAGCTGCATCTATAGCAGGAACATCTTACCTTGCAACTGCCACTGCACTAGTAGAGAATCGCCTTTACTGAATCAGGCTGACCTGCCACTATCCACAACATCACACTGTACAGCACCAAGGCTGTTAAGGCTGGTGGTACAACAAACACCTACAAGGACATAGATCAACAAATTCACATTTTGAATTTGGAGTGGGGAAGGTGACAGCATACTAAGACAGCTACTCACAGGAGCTACAAGGTGGAGCCCTAATATGAAGAAGAGTGACAATTTGGCATTTTTTAATTAAACACCCACATATTGATTTCAATATAGTGAGTAGTTGGACTACAGATTCATTTAGTTTGCATCTGGTTTAGAAGCCCAAGCTTGCCAGTGTTGTGCTTGTCTTTCCTTGCTTCCATAGCACTGCGCACCGCTAGATTATGGTATATATGCCCCGTAGTTAGTACAGGAAAGCACCATATCTTAACAACAGTGCACATGGCTGTTAATATAGGCTGACTATGAGATTTGCAACACTGCCTATTGCAATCATTTGTGCTACAGACACAAGACTGTTCACCTGTCATTGTTTCTATGCATGAAGGGCTTATTTACAAGCCCCTTGCACCGCCGGTAAGTCATTTTACCCACTTTAAAAGTGATGCACTGGCAGGGCAAATGGCTTGTAAATAAGCCCCACAGTGTGGGAGAGTACTGAGGCCTAGGTGCCTGGACAGTACAACATGACTCATTCCCCCCTTGTCTCTTGTTAATATGTACCCTGTTGTTGATGTAGATGGTCAGAGTCAGCACTGTCCTGTCCCACTACTCTACCACCTGCTCCTCCAAGGGATCGAACTCCTCCTGGGGCGCTGGACTCCCTCCTCTGGTCTGCACCAGGTAATACGAAAACTTATTTCTTTTACTTTCTTTTCTTTTAATGAAATTCGCTAGTAACAACATAAATACATTCACTACTCTGCCTGTTCCGCTAAACATAGGATAGATTTCTGGCTTATTCTGGAGTCTCAGAATTGCTTCTCCTCCACTGCAAGTAAAAACCTCTGTTTACCCTTCATCCAAACTCAAGAGAACCTGTTACTCCTTCAGTGTTACCCTTACTAAGTGATGTAAGACCAAAGTTTCAACAGCGAACATTTTTGCTATCATTCATACTCAACTTTTATACGAAATAGTCCCTAATATAACACTGCCATCCCTGCATAGCTTCTCTGTGCTAGTCCAAAGGACGAGTAGCCTCACTGCAGTATGGCTTCTATCACCACCCGGTATTCATTGCCCCCGGGGTATTTTCCGGACAACATAAAACAGGATGCTAACTCTTTTTATTAAACATAACTCAATAATCAATAATCAATACTCATCACCAAACTAGTCAATAATAACCAGAACAATGATCCTGCGGCGTACCAGCAACAGATAGTCCAATACCATATACTCACCTGGGCCCATAACACACTTACACACAGTCGGGTAAAACCACTGGAGTTAAAGTTTATGTTTTCTTAAATTCAAAATTAGTTGCCTCTTATTCCTAACTAACCTTTCACTGATCAAAAAGTTCTTTCCTCTGGTCGATGGACCATTAGTTGAACTAGTTGATGTTCAAATGACATAAAATAATCTTCTTACATTAAATGAAATAACCACAGACTCGTGGAACATTTTAAAATCTTTATCTAAATTATTCTTATGTGAACCACTTTCAAAGTACAGTAAAGTTGTCGTCACTCATTGCAGAGAAGTTTCAGTTAATTAATCACCTAAACACATACTTAAAATTTTGCAAGGACTTATGCTCAGAAAAGAGAGGACAGAGAGAAAAGAATATCTATACATTCATGGAAAATAATATTTACCAAGGATGGTGTGAAAACCACCCCCCTGGCCAAAGGGCTGGGAATGGTGCCCCGGGATAGATTCGGCTACAAAGACTTCAGGACAGGATTCAGGACAGGATAGATGACCTCTCTAGCACCGACGCATGCGTAGCACCCCTCTCTGACACTCTCTTCCTCCTCTAGATTCTTCTGCAATCTTCTTCTAAATCAATTAATTTAAGATAGATGATTCGGCATTTGATTCTTCGTCAGCATCACTTGTTACTCCGACAGCATCCCGAGCTCTGCAGCATTGGGGCGCACAGGGTTGTTATCCCCAATCTGGCACCAGAGGTGGGCCAAAAAGCCCTCTAGACACCAGGGAAAATTTATAAACATGCCACACTCCCACCAGAAAAAAAATAGCCCCCAAATTCCACTAGACCCCAGGGAAATTCTTTTTAAAAATGTACATGTGTGAGAGCTGCCCACCATGGGTGCAGCATGGGCAGTCTTTCTGCCCCGCTGGAAGGTGGATTGGGGCAATTATCCCCAATATGCCCCCGGGGGGCAGAAAGCCCACAAGAAATAAAGGACTGCATTTATGGAGTGTTTTTTGGGGAAGCGCCCCCTCCAGGGCATAGCCCTATGCTCGTCTCATCCCACAGCCCAATAGAATCTCTGCCCCCAGGGGAATGAATAGGGGTTTTCACCACTAATCTGTTCCCATGGGGCACAGAAAGCCGACTAAACACCAGGGATTTAAAAAAGGAGCAAAAACAAACAAAAGGAGGAGGTGGCCTACCCTGGCATCTAGCCATACCTCACCACAGAAGGGGCATTAGTGTCTTTCTGCCCCCAGAGGAGCAGGTAGGAGGTTTGTACTAGTTGGGAAAGTTACCTCAAATATGTGCCCCAGGGAGGTGAAGAAAGTCCATCTGACACCAGGAATTTTTCATTTGGCCCAAAAGAAAGTGGTGCAGCTGTTGCACTCTGCTTTGCCCTATTTGCGGTCGGATGTGGCCAGTGCTAGAGTGCAACATTTGCACCACTTTATTTTACCCCAAATGCCAAAACCCTGGTGTCAGGTAGACTTTCTCCCGCACTGAGCCAGTTTGGGGCAACATCCTCAATTGGGACAAACCTCCTATCTACCCCTCGGGAGAAAAAATACATTATTGCACCTTCTGTGGTAGGGTTATGGCTTAATGCCAGGGTAGGCCACACCCTGTATTTTTTGTTTTGGTGTCATTTTTAATTTCCTGGTGTGTAGTGGGCTTTCTGCTGCAGTATTTAGGGCCGTACTGTTATGCCACCCATACAAGCCTATGAACCACAGACATTTTTTTTAAACTAGACAACCAGGGTTCCAGGGTGGTGTTCCTTTCATGGATACCATGAGGTTTTCTTACCCACAATGCCCTCCAAACCTCTAAAGGGGATTCCCATTGACCTCGGTTTGATCTGTTCCTGTCACGAGCACAAGGCCCAGCCACACAAGTGGTGTAACTTTTTTATCGTACAAGTGGGCTAACTATGGTGGTAGGAATTGTGGCATTCCTGCTTATTCTGGAAGTTTCCGTCACAGAAAAGTAAGGAAAATGTTGGATTTCAGGATCTTGGGATCCATGCAAGGCACACCACCCTGGTGTGTGTCTTGCATGTCTGTGGTTTGTAGGTTTGCATGGGTGGCCTCACAGTACGGCCCCAAATACTGCAGCTACCCCTAATGGTTATTTATCAATGTAGTGCTTTAGGGCCTTTTGGGTCATGGTCTCTTAGCTCACCTACCGTTCTTATCGGGGACATATGGGAACTTAGGGTGGTAGGAAATTTGCAGCTCCCCACAGATTCCAGAACTTTTCATCACGAACATGTGTGAAAAATGTGTGTTTTATTACCTCAGTTTGTGCTTCTGGGTTAACTTACCAATTGAGAACCACACAAGTCACACACCCCTGGACTCCCCTAGTTGCCTAGTTTTAAAAAACTTGCAAGTTTGCTAGGTTTCCCAAGGTAGCCCAATGTCCACAGCTAAACGCTTTTGCAAAAAAAAGGTTAGTTTAAAGTGGAAAAATGTGATGCATCAATGTTGCGTTTTGGGCCATTTCCTGTTGCTGGTACTAGGCCAACCCATTTTTATTGGAAGACTTGTGGAAGCATAGAACAGTAGAACATTTGTTTTTACCAGTTGCATTTTACTGCATTTGTGCCTTCCAAATCTAAGCCAATGTGTAAGAAACAAGATTTCTTGGAAAATACCCTCTAAATCATATGCTACAAATTCCGAGATGTACAAATAACCACAGCTCCTAAACTCCATGTGTTGTGACCATTTCAGAATTAAATAGGTTTTTTGATACCCATTTTTCAGTCTACATATTTCACCATAAGAATTGGTTTGTACTTAGTACAGAAAAGAACCTACAAGCTATAAATCCCTGCAACCAGAATATTCTGGCGGATGTAATGGCAGATTGCTTTTGTAAATCAACCATCCTAACAAAAAGTTACAGATGAAAACGTTGTCGAAAATGTCTGTTTCTTCTTACTCATTTTCAATATTTCTTTATTTTGACACGTAGAGGCATACTTACAAGACAATGGCAAGGTACGGTGCCACCAGTAATTTTGCTGCGCCAAGCTGCATCACTGTCTAAGTGCAGGAATGCCCCATATTTACAAAAATATGGTGCATTCCTATACTCACACCTGTGCCGGTGCACAAACAGCAGCCGTGCGCTAAGGCAGACATTCTTGCACCATGGTGCAAGGGTGCCTGCATTGCAGGGATGATTGTTGTTGTGCAGGAAGGTGCATCTTCCTGCACAAAAATTATCATTAATGGCATTTTGCTCCTTCTATGTGTGCTGCAGAATGCAACACATATAGAAAGAGCAAAATATGAGGAGTATTTCCTCTTGTTGTGCCACCCTTAAGCCTCCCGTATGTTTTTGGTGCTGCTTCAGATTTACGATTCCTTCTAAAATGGGACAGTGTCAAAAAGCCATGGGTGTTGCTAGGAATGCCCACAGCAACACCCATTGCACACCCCTTTAAAGCAGAAAACTGGAATCGATCCTAAAGAAACTTGCGGAGGGGCATGACCTAGCAAAATCAACAAAACTCACCACTGAATTAATCCAACTGGAGATCGCCGCAGTCAGAGCAGACCTGAATACAGTCAACATCAGAATAGCAGCGGCGGAGCAAAGGATCAGCGACTCGGAGGACGTGAACCAGAGCACAAGGAAGGAAGTGGAGCCGCTCACAGCAGCAACTGGCTCACTACAAAAAACAACAGCGGAGATGGAAGACAGGAACCAGAGGTGGAACATACATATACTACGGATTCCAAAAGAAGCAGAGGATGCGGCTGGATCTTGCGCCACTTTCCTTGAAGACCTAATACCTAAGTGGACAAACCTAAAGTTCACCCGCCAATTTGATCTGGACAAGGCCTACAGGGTACCTGCGTCCAAAAATACAAGATCGCAATTGTCACAAGTGAAGGTTCACTAACCTCTATGCCGGGTACAACAGGAGCGATGCTGGAATAACAATCCCCCCACTCTGGCAACACCTGTGAGTGAAGTCATAGAACTCCACAGATAGATACCACAGCCGGGGAAATGGTAAAAAAAGGACAAAGTAAACAAAAAACGTGGTGCAATAAATCAAGAAGACTCGAAGGATGGGAGGATAGCAGTCTTCACTCGCCTGGGTACCCCTGAATACCTGCAGGTGAACAAACAAACAACCAGTAAGTGAACCCCTCCCTACTCTAATGAAGTAGCTATCAATAAAAGAAGAAACATCCAACTGCACACTTACAGATAATACTGCACCACTAGCTCCAAGCAAAAACAGTTCAAAAATAGAAAAATAAAGAAAAGAAAAGAAAAGGGTTTTTTACAAGTTCTTCAGTCCATAAATCATCCAGGTATTTAACAGCTTGACCTTTCCGAATAGTTTCCACTTAAGTAAGGTCAAAAGAAAGTACTTAGCTGCCCATAAGAACGATCACACATGCAGGTGACTCCGAAGTTCCAAACAGGCAAACCTGCGCCGCTTCTTTCTTCAGGAACAGCGAAGTTCAAAGAGGACGTTTTCAAATCCAGTTAACGTTTCTAGACTATAAAAATAAATCAAGTCCTTTCCGATTGTAGATTCTTCAAGGCAAACAAAAAAATAATGTTCTGTGAAATCCGTGTTTTATCTTCGCAAAGCACAAGGAATATTACTACCTCCGGCTCTGCCTCGAAAGCGCACCAGCGCTACATCCATTATCGAGACTCCAAGCAAAATGCCATTACGCACAAAAGCGCTCCAGCGCGGCTCGAAATAGTCCCGAACAAACAACCCTTGAACCCTGGAGATGAACAAACAAGAACTCAGCAAGGGAAAATCCAGGAAGTCTTCAGGTGACAAGCACCGGGGCAAGGGAGGAGCAGGTTTAGATAGGCAAAAGAGAGTGAAAAGAAAAGTAGGAAAAGACTTCAGGCATTCTGGGAGATGTAGTCAACTACATTCTCACTACTCTCTGGCTTAATCGTGACAGAACCCCCTCTCTACGTCCGACGTCTCGGCGGACCACCAGGCTTACGAGGATACAAGGTGTGGAATCAGCGTAGGAGACGCGGACAATGTATATTACACTTGGGTTCCCATGTGCGTTCCTCGGGGCGATACCCCTTCCACCCAACGAGATACTGCACTCCACCTCTCGTTCTCCTAGAATCCAATATAGCCTCAACTTCATACTCATCCTCACCATTCACATCTATAGAGACCGGTCTCACAGGCACTCTAGATCCCGGGAGGCATGGTTTGAGAAGGGATACATGAAACACTGGATGTATACGCCATAGGGAGGGAACATTCAACTCCATAGCTACAGGGTTGATAATCCGAACAATGGGATAGGGACCTACGAATTTGGGCTGAAGACGTGTATTACCCTTAATCCTCAAATGTTTAGTACACAGCCAAACCCTGTCTCCCACCTGGTAAGAAGGCTCCTGAATCCTATTCCTATCGGCGTTAGCTGTATCCCTTGCCCTGGCTGCTTCCAAGTGTGCCTTGGCTTCCACAAAGACTTGTTTCAAGTGTACATGATGTTCTTGTATAGTGGGATTAACCGATGTTCCTGGCAGTTCTAGTGGCAACATGTTGGGATGATAACCATTGATGCAGAAAAATGGGGAACATCCTAATGACGAGTGCTCGACGTTGTTATATGTGAACTCTGCAGTCCATAGTAATGTTCTCCATTCTTCACCATGTTGAAGTGTAAAGCATCTCAGGTATTGCTCTAAGGTTTGGTTTAACCTCTCTGTCTTCCCATCGGTCTGTGGATGGTAGCTGGTAGAGAGTCTAGCGTCTATTTTCAAGATGGCACACAAGGCCTTCCAAAATCTAGATGTAAATTGAGACCCTCTATCTGTGAGGACAATAGAAGGGAGGCCATGTAATCTCACTATGTTTTGTAACACCACCATAGCCAATACACAAGAGGTGGGGAGTTTATGTAAAGCTATAAAATGTCCCATCTTTGTTAGATGGTCCACCACCACTAGAATAGTTGTATTACCAAGGCTGAGAGGCATTTTGACTATGAAGTCCATAGAGATGGTATGCCAAGGAGCGGGAGGAGTGGGTATAGGCCTGAGTAACCCACTTGGCCTTTGATGTGAGGTCTTGGCTTGAGTACAAACGGAACATTCTGAAACGTACTGTTCAGTGTCTTTTCTCATAGAGTCCCACCAAAAATATCTCGATACTGTTTGTAGAGTCTTCTGCTGTCCCAAATGCCCACCCAGAACAGAATCATGAGTCCATTCAAGAACCTGCTGTTGTAAAGGCCCTTTTGGCACATAAAGTCGTTTATCATAGAACAATAATTTGTCCTTGCTTGAATGATGAGTGGGATTCAAAGCGTTCCAAGCATTGGTGTCCTGAGTTTCCAGTTGTGTCTGCACTGCTTCCAGAAAATCAGTACTCGAGATAACTGCCACCTGGTCTTTCTGGAATGATGACTCTTGCAATATAGGGGGAGGCTCTTGAAGACTAGTGGTTTCCCTCATGGTATAGGAAGGATTCAGAGATAAGGCGTCGGCCTTGCCATTTTGAGGCCCTGGTCGATATTTAATCAGGAAATCATAGTCTGCAAAAAACAGAGACCACCTTAGTTGTCGCGGTGTCAATGCTCTGGCGCTTTTCAGGAAGAGAATATTTCTGTGGTCTGTATAAATCTCCACGGTATGTCGAGCCCCCAGTAAATGATGTCTCCATTCCTCACATCCCTTCTTTATAGCCAATAGCTCCTTGTCTGTTATGCTATAGTTGGCTTCGCTGGTGGTCAGTTTCCGAGAAAAGAAGGCTACCGGGTGGAGCTGTCCCGTGTCAGGATGTCTTTGGGACAGGATACCACCCACAGCATGATATGAGGCATCAGTTTCCATCATAAACGGTTGACTTGCATCCGGATGACGTAAGATAGGAGCACTCATCAATTTTGCTTTCAACGTTTGGAACGCTTGTTCTGCTAGTTCATTCCATCGGAAAGTAGCACCTTTTCTCAGCAAAAGTGTCAATGGCTGGATGATATTAGAGAAACCTTGGATGAATCTCCTATAGAAATTTGCGAAAGCAAGGAAACTCTGAAGAGCCTTTACACATGAAGGGGATTCCCATTCCACAATAGCTTGGACTTTCTTCTGATCCATACACAATCCTTGGGGACCGATGACATACCCTAGGAATTCAACCTCATGGGTATGGAACAGACATTTATCCATCTTGGCATATAATGCATGTTGTTGTAACCGTTCCAGCACCGCCCGTACATGGACATGATGTTCACTCAAGGATTTGGAATATATAAGGATGTCGTCTATATAGACTATACAGGAGACATCCAATAGCCCACGTAATACATCATCCATAAAATATTGGAAGGCGGCAGGGGCGTTACAGAGACCGAATGGCATTACAAGATACTCGAATAGCCCAAATTTTGTGCGGAACGCAGTCTTCCATTCGTCCCCTTTTCTTACCCGAACAAGATGGTATGCTCCTCTAAGATCCAACTTGGTGAATATCGTAGCTCCTTTCAACTGGTCTAATAAGACCGGGATCAAAGGTAATGGGTACCTGTTCTTCCTGGTCACCCTATTTATGGCTCGATAATCGATACACGTTCTCAATCCGCCCTCGCGTTTCGGAATGAAAAACAAAGGCGAAGAAGCAGGGGAGGATGAAGGTCGAATAAACCCTGACTTTAACATCTTCTCCAGATATTGCTGTAGATAGGTGTTCTCAGTCTCTGTCAGTGCATATATCCTACTGCAAGGGATGCTAGAACCAGGTTCGATGTCTATCACGCAATCATAATCCCGATGTGGCGGTAGCCGACTGGCTTCTTGTTCACAAAACACAGTCCGGTACTGTTGATATTCCTCAGGCAAGGTGGAAGGAACACAAACACTGGGAGTACAACAAGCACTGGCCAGTATTTTTGCCGGACTATCTTCCTGGTCCTTTTTCTGTAGTAGGGCTTGGGTACAATGTTCCACACAAAACGTTGAATTCAGATCGATGGTACGAGCTGCCCATTTCACTAATGAGTCATGCAGCGTAAGCCATGGCATACCCAAGATAAGTTGGAAGGTAGGAGCATCTATGAGATCGAATTGAATGTATTCGCAATGAGTTGATCCTGTTCTCATCAATATTTGCACGGTATTAAAAGTCACACGGCCCGACGTCAAATCGGTTCCGTCTACTGCCTTCACAGGTTCAGGTACAGCCTTCTGAATACAGGGTACCCCTATGCATTGGGCATATTTACGATCCATAAAATTGCCAGTAGCTCCCGAATCCAATAATGCGTGAACAAGCACAGGATCAACAACTGCCCATTCCAAAGTTACACAAACGTTCATGTGGGGTGCAGTGTTTTGCATCGTGTTCGCCAAAGCAGGAAAGACCTCCTTATCATAAACACTCAGATAAGGGGTCTCAATCTTGTCTGAGCTTCCTCGTTTCCCGACAGCTCCAGTTGACGTTCCACCACCGACACCTTACTTAAGTCCTTCCCATCCTTATACCTAGCATTGGTCTTGGTCTTACAATCCCTAATAAAGTGGCCTGACTTTCCACAGTAGATACACAACTGATGTAAACGCCGTCTGTTTCGCTCTTCCATACTTAACGGTCCACGTACCCCACTTATCTGCATGGGTTCACTTCCATCACTAGATTGAGGCGACTCTACGACCACAGGTTTAGGTTTCGAAAAAAAGAATTTGCCATCATAACTCTGTTTATCTCCTCTCCGTTCTTGTAGGCGATGATCCAGCTGAACAGTAAGGTCTATTAACTCCTCGCAGGTTGTAGGCATATGAACCACTTGAGCCAGGACGTCTTTCAATTCGCCTCTCAACCCTTGGTAATACAAGGAGACTGTCTTCTCAATAGGCCACTCTGTTTCAACTACCAACTTATTGAAGTTTGTAATATACGTTAACAAATCCAGGGAGCCTTGTCGTAATGTGATTAGTTCTCTGTCTAAAGAGAGTAAATGGGCTTTCCTATCAAACAGTTTGCTCATTTCAACGCAAAACGCTGTGAAATCACTTAGAACAGGATCATTTCTCTCAATCAACATAAATGACCAACTAGCCGCATTCCCCCCTAGGTACGACATCATAAATGCCGTTTTAGTGTGATCATCGGGGAAGACAGCGGGTTTACACATAAAGTGTAATTTACACTGTCCTAAAAAGATACCGAATTTCTTAGGATCCCCTAGAAATCTCTCAGGAGGTGCTAATGGCAACGTATGGGGCTGTATTAATTGGACCAGGGATGTACCCACTGCTCCATCTGGTGCAGGAGAACCAACAGAAGAAGAGGGAGGAGGTAGGGTCCAACTCCTGATATATGGTTGCCCTCCAGTACTAGTGGGACCTGTGCGTAACATGCCATCAATCTCATTCCGCATGACCCCCATCTCATTCCTCATCTCATGGTTCTCCTCTCTGACTGCGTCTACTTCTAGTTTCAGGGCTGTCATGGTTTCCAGCAATGAAGTAAGTACTACGTTTGTATCCATCGCTCAGGTTGTAATTCAGCGTAGGCTTGTCACTCTGTCACAAGTGAAGGTTCACTAACCTCTATGCCGGGTACAACAGGAGCGATGCTGGAATACCAATCCCCCTACTCTGGCAACACCTGTGAGTCAAGTCATAGAACTCCACAGATAGATACCACAGCCGGGGAAAGGGTAAAAAAGGGACAAAGGAAACAAAAACGTGGTGCAATAAATCAAGAAGACTCGAAGGAAGGGAGGATAGCAGTCTTCACTCGCCTGGGTACCCCTGAATACCTGCAGGTGAACAAACAAACAACCAGTAAGTGAACCCCTCCCTACTCTAATGAAGTAGCTATCAATAAAAGAAGAAACATCCAACTGCACACTTACAGATAATACTGCACCACTAGCTCCAAGCAAAAACAGTTCAAAAATAGAAAAATAAAGAAAAGAAAAGAAAAGGGTTTTTTACAAGTTCTTCAGTCCATAAATCATCCAGGTATTTAACAGCTTGACCTTTCCGAATAGTTTCCACTTAAGTAAGGTCAAAAGAAAGTACTTAGCTGCCCATAAGAACGATCACACATGCAGGTGACTCCGAAGTTCCAAACAGGCAAACCTGCGCCGCTTCTTTCTTCAGGAACAGCGAAGTTCAAAGAGGACGTTTTCAAATCCAGTTAACGTTTCTAGACTATAAAAATAAATCAATTCCTTTCCGATTGTAGATTCTTCAAGGCAAACAAAAAAATAATGTTCTGTGAAATCCGTGTTTTATCTTCGCAAAGCACAAGGAATATTACTACCTCCGGCTCTGCCTCGAAAGCGCACCAGCGCTACATCCATTATCGAGACTCCAAGCAAAATGCCATTACGCACAAAAGCGCTCCAGCGCGGCTCGAAATAGTCCCGAACAAACAACCCTTGAACCCTGGAGATGAACAAACAAGAACTCAGCAAGGGAAAATCCAGGAAGTCTTCAGGTGACAAGCACCGGGGCAAGGGAGGAGCAGGTTTAGATAGGCAAAAGAGAGTGAAAAGAAAAGTAGGACAAGACTTCAGGCATTCTGGGAGATGTAGTCAACTACATTCTCACTACTCCCTGGCTTAATCGTGACAGAACCCCCTCTCTACGTCCGACGTCTCGGCGGACCACCAGGCTTACGAGGATACAAGGTGTGGAATCGGCGTAGGAGACGCGGACAATGTATATTACACTTGGGTTCCCATGTGCGTTCCTCGGGGCCATACCCCTTCCACCCCACGAGATACTGCACTCCACCTCTCGTTCTCCTAGAATCCAATATAGCCTCAACTTCATACTCATCCTCACCATTCACATCTATAGAGACCGGTCTCACAGGCACTCTAGACCCCGGGAGGCATGGTTTGAGAAGGGATACATGAAACACTGGATGTATACGCCATAGGGAGGGAACATTCAACTCCATAGCTACAGGGTTGATAATCCGAACAATGGGATAGGGACCTACGAATTTGGGCTGAAGACGTGTATTACCCTTAATCCTCAAATGTTTAGTACACAGTCAAACCCTGTCTCCCACCTGGTAAGAAGGCTCTTGAATCCTCTTCCTATCGGCGTTAGCTGTATCCCTTGCCCTGGCTGCTTCCAAGTGTGCCTTGGCTTCCACAAAGACTTGTTTCAAGTGTACATGATGTTCTTGTATAGTGGGATTAACCGATGTTCCTGGCAGTTCTAGTGGCAACATGTTGGGATGATAACCATTGATGCAGAAAAATGGGGAACATCCTAATGACGAGTGCTCGACGTTGTTATATGCGAACTCTGCAGTCCATAGTAATGTTCTCCATTCTTCACCATGTTGAAGTGTAAAGCATCTCAGGTATTGCTCTAAGGTTTGGTTTAACCTCTCTGTCTTCCCATCGGTCTGTGGATGGTAGCTGGTAGAGAGTCTAGCGTCTATTTTCAAGATGGCACACAAGGCCTTCCAAAATCTAGACGTAAATTGAGACCCTCTATCTGTGATGACAATAGAAGGGAGGCCATGTAATCTCACTATGTTTTGTAACACCACCATAGCCAATTCACAAGAGGTGGGGAGTTTATGTAAAGCTATAAAATGTCCCATCTTTGTTAGATGGTCCACCACCACTAGAATAGTTGTATTACCAAGGCTGAGAGGCATTTCGACTATGAAGTCCATAGAGATGGTATGCCAAGGAGCGGGAGGAATGGGTATAGGCCTGAGTAACCCACTTGGCCTTTGATGTGAGGTCTTGGCTTGAGTACAAACGGAACAGTCTGAAACGTACTGTTCAGTGTCTTTTCTCATAGAGTCCCACCAAAAATATCTCGATACTGTTTGTAGAGTCTTCTGCTGTCCCAAATGCCCACCCAGAACAGAATCATGAGTCCATTCAAGAACCTGCTGTTGTAAAGGCCCTTTTGGCACATAAAGTCGTTTATCATAGAACAATAATTTGTCCTTGCTTGAATGATGAGTGGGATTCAAAGCGATCCAAGCATTGGTGTCCTGAGTTTCCAGTTGTGTCTGCACTGCTTCTAGAAAATCAGTACTCGAGATAACTGCCACCTGGTCTTTCTGGAATGATGACTCTTGCAATATAGGGGGAGGCTCTTGAAGACTAGTGGTTTCCTTCATGGTATAGGAAGGATTCAGAGATAAGGCGTCGGCCTTGCCATTTTGAGGCCCTGGTCGATATTTAATCAGGAAATCATAGTCTGCAAAAAACAGAGACCACCTTAGTTGTCGCTGTGTCAATGCTCTGGCGCTTTTCAGGAACAGAATATTTCTGTGGTATGTATAAATCTCCACGGTATGTCGAGCCCCCAGTAAATGATGTCTCCATTCCTCACATCCCTTCTTTATAGCCAATAGCTCCTTGTCTGTTATGCTATAGTTGGCTTCACTGGTGGTCAGTTTCCGAGAAAAGAAGGCTACCGGGTGGAGCTGTCCCGTGTCAGGATGTCTTTGGGACAGGATACCACCCACAGCATGATATGAGGCATCAGTTTCCATCATAAACGGTTGACTTGCATCCGGATGACGTAAGATAGGAGCACTCATCAATTTTGCTTTCAACGTTTGGAACGCTTGTTCTGCTAGTTCATTCCATCGGAAAGTAGCACCTTTTCTCAGCAAAAGTGTCAATGGCTGGATGATATTAGAGAAACCTTGGATGAATCTCCTATAGAAATTTGCGAAAGCAAGGAAACTCTGAAGAGCCTTTACACATGAAGGGGATTCCCATTCCACAATAGCTTGGACTTTCTTCTGATCCATACACAATCCTTGGGGACCGATGACATACCCTAGGAATTCAACCTCATGGGTATGGAACAGACATTTATCCATCTTGGCATATAATGCATGTTGTTGTAACCGTTCCAGCACCGCCCGTACATGGACATGATGTTCACTCAAGGATTTGGAATATATAAGGATGTCGTCTATATAGACTATACAGGAGACATCCAATAGCCCACGTAATACATCATCCATGAAATATTGGAAGGCGGCAGGGGCGTTACAGAGACCGAATGGCATTACAAGATACTCGAATAGCCCAAATTTTGTGCGGAACGCAGTCTTCCATTCGTCCCCTTTTCTTACCCGAACAAGATGGTATGCTCCTCTAAGATCCAACTTGGTGAATATCGTAGCTCCTTTCAACTGGTCTAATAAGACCGGGATCAAAGGTAATGGGTACCTGTTCTTCCTGGTCACCCTATTTATGGCTCGATAATCGATACACGTTCTCAATCCGCCCTCGCGTTTCGGAATGAAAAACAAAGGCGAAGAAGCAGGGGAGGATGAAGGTCGAATAAACCCTGTCTTTAACATCTTCTCCAGATATTGCTGTAGATAGGTGTTCTCAGTCTCTGTCAGTGCATATATCCTACTGCAAGGGATGCTAGAACCAGGTTCGATGTCTATCACGCAATCATAATCCCGATGCGGCGGTAGCCGACTGGCTTCTTGTTCACAAAACACAGTCCGGTACTGTTGATATTCCTCAGGCAAGGTGGAAGTAACACAAACACTGGGAGTACAACAAGCACTGGCCAGTATTTTTGCCGGACTATCTTCCTGGTCCTTTTTCTGTAGTAGGGCTTGGGTACAATGTTCCACACAAAACGTTGAATTCAGATCGATGGTACCAGCTGCCCATTTCACTAATGGGTCATGCAGCGTAAGCCATGGCATACCCAAGATAAGTTGGAAGGTAGGAGCATCTATGAGATCGAATTGAATGTATTCGCAATTAGTTGATCCTGTTCTCATCAATATTTGCAGGGTATGAAAAGTCACAGGGCCCGACGTCAAATCGGTTCCGTCTACTGCCTTCACAGGTTCAGGTACAGCCTTCTGAATACAGGGTACCCCTATGCTTTGGGCATATTTACGATCCATAAAATTGCCAGTAGCTCCCGAATCCAATAATGCGTGAACAAGCACAGGATCAACAACTGCCCATTCCAAAGTTACACAAACGTTCATGTGGGGTGCAGTGTTTTGCATCGTGTTCGCCAAAGCAGGAAAGACCTCCTTATCATAAACACTCAGACAAGGGGTCTCAATCTTGTCTGAGCTTCCTCGTTTCCCGACAGCTCCAGTTGACGTTCCACCACCGACACCTTACTTAAGTCCTTCCCATCCTTATACCTAGCATTGGTCTTGGTCTTACAATCCCTAATAAAGTGGCCTGACTTTCCACAGTACATACACAACTGATGTAAACGCCGTCTGTTTCGCTCTTCCATACTTAACGGTCCACGTACCCCACTTATCTGCATGGGTTCACTTCCATCACTAGATTGAGGCGACTCTACGACCACAGGTTTCGGTTTAGAAAAAAAGAATTTGCCATCATAACGCTGTTTATCTCCTCTCCGTTCTTGTAGGCGATGATCCAGCTGAACAGTAAGGTCTATTAACTCCTCGCAGGTTGTAGGCATATGAACCACTTGAGCCAGGACGTCTTTCAATTCGCCTCTCAACCCTTGGTAATACAAGGAGACTGTCTTCTCAATAGGCCACTCTGTTTCAACTACCAACCTATTGAAGTTTGTAATATACGTTAACAAATCCAGGGAGCCTTGTCGTAATGTGATTAGTTCTCTGTCTAAAGAGAGTAAATGGGCTTTCCTATCAAACAGTTTGCTCATTTCAATGCAAAACGCTGTGAAATCACTTAGAACAGGATCATTTCTCTCAATCAACATAAATGACCAACTAGCCGCATTCCCCCCTAGGTACGACATCATAAATGCCGTTTTAGTGTGATCATCGGGGAAGACAGCGGGTTTACACATAAAGTGTAATTTACACTGTCCTAAAAAGATACCGAATTTTTTAGGATCCCCTAGAAATCTCTCAGGAGGTGCTAATGGCAACGTATGGGGCTGTATTAATTGGACCAGGGATGTACCCACTGCTCCATCTGGTGCAGGAGAACCAACAGAAGAAGAGGGAGGAGGTAGGGTCCAACTCCTGATATATGGTTGCCCTCTAGTACTAGTGGGACCCGTGCGTAACATGCCATCAATCTCATTCCGCATGACCCCCATCTCATTCCTCATCTCATGGTTCTCCTCTCTGACTGCGTCTACTTCTAGTTTCAGGGCCGTCATGGTTTCCAGCAATGAAGTAAGTACTACGTTTGTATCCATCGCTCAGGTTGTAATTCAGCGTAGGCTTGTCACTCTGTCACAAGTGAAGGTTCACTAACCTCTATGCCGGGTACAACAGGAGCGATGCTGGAATACCAATCCCCCTACTCTGGCAACACCTGTGAGTCAAGTCATAGAACTCCACAGATAGATACCACAGCCGGGGAAAGGGTAAAAAAGGGACAAAGGAAACAAAAACGTGGTGCAATAAATCAAGAAGACTCGAAGGAAGGGAGGATAACAGTCTTCACTCGCCTGGGTACCCCTGAATACCTGCAGGTGAACAAACAAACAACCAGTAAGTGAACCCCTCCCTACTCTAATGAAGTAGCTATCAATAAAAGAAGAAACATCCAACTGCACACTTACAGATAATACTGCGCCACTAGCTCCAAGCAAAAACAGTTCAAAAATAGAAAAATAAAGAAAAGAAAAGAAAAGGGTTTTTTACAAGTTCTTCAGTCCATAAATCATCCAGGTATTTAACAGCTTGACCTTTCCGAATAGTTTCCACTTAAGTAAGGTCAAAAGAAAGTACTTAGCTGCCCATAAGAACGATCACACATGCAGGTGACTCCGAAGTTCCAAACAGGCAAACCTGCGCCGCTTCTTTCTTCAGGAACAGCGAAGTTCAAAGAGGACGTTTTCAAATCCAGTTAACGTTTCTAGACTATAAAAATAAATCAAGTCCTTTCCGATTGTAGATTCTTCAAGGCAAACAAAAAAATAATGTTCTGTGAAATCCGTGTTTTATCTTCGCAAAGCACAAGGAATATTACTACCTCCGGCTCTGCCTCGAAAGCGCACCAGCGCTACATCCATTATCGAGACTCCAAGCAAAATGCCATTACGCACAAAAGCGCTCCAGCGCGGCTCGAAATAGTCCCGAACAAACAACCCTTGAACCCTGGAGATGAACAAACAAGAACTCAGCAAGGAAAAATCCAGGAAGTCTTCAGGTGACAAGCACTGGGGCAAGGGGGGAGCAGGTTTAGATAGGCAAAAGAGAGTGAAAAGAAAAGTAGGACAAGACTTCAGGCATTCTGGGAGATGTAGTCAACTACATTCTCACTACTCCCTGGCTTAATCGTGACAGCAATTCACTAGACCTATCATATGCAAGCCCCTGAGATCGCAACACACCGACAACATCTTCAACTTCGCTCGCAGGAATCACCAGATCAACTGGAAAGGTCACAAAATTATTCTAACACAAGACTACTCAAAGCCAACAGTGGACACCAGGAAAGGATTCCTTGCCCAACGCCAGACGCTCAAGAACAGAGACATCCAATTCTCGTTTGTGGCGCCAACCAAATTTAGAATAATGGCCATGGGGAAAACTCACTTCTTCATGGACCCTCAGGTCCTGCACCGCTACCTACAGGGGCCACCGACACAAGCTATGGACACCTTGCTACACGGCATGGCAAAAAGGGGGCCCACGCCTGAACCGAACAACGAGGGAGCAGCAGAATGAAAAACCCAAACCCGACCTCATCTGACAACAACAACAAAAAAGACAATGCTATGCAACAGAGGCTACCTCACAAGATAGAGTGGCTGGTCCCCGAAACAGCCAACAAGGCTTCCGCACAGTCACAAGTAGAGCCCGGATGAATAAACCGATCAAAAGGCACAAGTCAGGAAATCTCAGAAAAACTCAGGGAACACAGAGTATCCTTTTCCATGTAAACATTCCTCCCACTTATACACATACCTACCCTAATGCTTAATTAAGGGGCGGTCTTACAGACAAGATGCTGGACTCAAAAAGTCTTCACCTAAGGCCTTAAAAGGCCTTACTAGGATTTGGGAAATACAGACTGTTTTATGTTTTTTTCAAATCTACTAAGCTCCAGGAGGCAGAATGGTGATCCTGCCGTCGCACCTTCCGTATTCTAATGCTGGGGGATGGGGAGGCGGCGTGCGGGGGGAAGTGAGCACGGGCGAGAGTGTAGGATCTCTCAGGAACCTAATTTCTTCATTTTCCATTCTTTACTTATTCCAAATCTTACATACCATGAAGCGTGACGGTTCACACCGCCGCAGATCCATAAGTGTTGACCACAGACAACTACTGCCCATGTCTTAAGTAATGACTAATAATAACACTTTCTCACTGGCTGAGGACCTCAAGATAACCTCACTAAATATCAAGGGCCTAAACCACCCCATTAAAAGCAGGAAGATAGTAGAATACCTAGCAAAGTCCAAAAGATACATTGTACTACTACAAGGATCAAAGCTAGATGAGGAAGACCACAAGCTAGTCAGAGCCAACTGGATAGCGCAGTGCACGAGTTCACCCGCGAGCAAAAAGAGAAGGGGGGTTATGACCCTTGTCTCTAAAAGGTCGAAACTAACAATAGACTCCCACACACATGACAAGGAGGGCAGACTGCTGGTCACAAACATCTCAAGGGGGGAAGTACAGTTCCACATAGCGAATCTATATGGCCCCGACTCAGATGACCCCACCTACTGGGAGGAAGTAGCCGAAACACTAACCAAACTACCACAGGACGATCTCCTGATAGTAGCGGGAGACCTCAATATCCCACAAGACCCACTCATAGACACACAATCTTCCTGCCAATACCACCCCAACAACTACCATGCAGCGCTGCAGAATATGTACTCCAAATTCAATCTTAAAGATGCATGGAGACTGTTACACCCCGACACAAGAGACTACACATTCTACTCAAACCCTCACAAGTCACACACAAGAATAGACTACATTCTAATTAACCCTGGGCGTAGTATGCGTAGTGGGGCTACGTGAAGCTACGTGAAGTGGGCATGATGCTACGCCCGCTCACGCGCTTCGCATAGACCCACTACGCGCCACCCACCTCCCTCCCGCCCTCTTCTACATACATAATTTTAAGTTACAAGTACAATAAAAGTACATAAAAGCACTTACCTGGTCCGCGGCGTCCCGGGGCTCCCTCTTCTAATATATATTTCAATGAGCATGCGCGGGCGGCCGCGCATGCGCATTTCGATGGGAGAAGTCGGCGCAAAATAGAAGAGGGGGCCCCGGGACGCCGCGGACCTGGTAAGTGCTTTTATATACTTTTATTGTACTTGTTACTTAAAATTATGTATGTAGAAGAGGGCGGGAGGGAGGCGGGTGGCGGGCAACTTCACTCCGTCCAAGGAGCGTGCGTAGTGTTGCCTACTACGCCTACTTTGCAAAATGCAAAGTAGGCAACACTACGTACACTCCTTGGGCGGAGTGTAGTCTTGCGCCCAGGGTTAATTCTAATGTCAGGGAGCCACACACACATGATTGAAGAAGCCAGGATTGAACCAAGGCTGGTGTCAGACCACTCAGCAATCAGTCTAAAATTGAGCGGCTGCCACAATGTAGCTATTCCCAGGAGGTAGCAGTTCAGAAATAACTCCATCACAGACCCGATCCACAAAAAAGAAGTGGAGGAGGTCATAGCGGAATATATAACTAACAATGATAACCAGGAGGTCAGCACCAGCACACTATGGGAGGCACTTAAAGCAGTGATCAGGGGGAAGCTAATGGAAATTACAGCAATAATTAATAAGAGAATGAACCTAAGAATAGCCCAACTAGAGCAGAAGATAAAACATTTAGAACTCAGGCATATAAACCACAAACATGACAACACAATACTACACAAACTAACAAACTACAAACACGAGTACAACAAAATCATTAGCGAGAGAGCGAGACTATGGTTCAACAATTGCAAAATTTTAAACCTATGCGAATCCAATAGAGCAGGGAAACTCCTAGCCTCATATCTAAAACACAAGCGCAATCAGTTTGCGATATCCTCAATCACAGACCGAAACAACAAAACACACACAAGGCACAAGGAGATTCTTAGGACTTTCAAAGAATTCTACTCAGAACCATACAAAACAGATAAGACACTGGACAAGGAAGTGTGCAAAAAATATCTAGAAAGACTGGGCCTACCCAAACTAGACCATACTGCATTAGGGCTAGAGATCAATAGCACAGAAATAGAAATGGTGGTCAAAACCCTAAAAAAGAACAAGGCCCCCGGCCCAGACGGATACACATCCAACTTCTACAAAGCCTTCCTACCCCAACTGGCCTCAACCATGAAAAAGGTCTTTAACCAAACGGCTTCTACTGGGAAGGTACCAATATCCATGGCAGAAGCAACAATAATTGTTATCCCCTAAGAAGGTAAAGACCTCCAACTGCCAAAAAACTATAGGCCCATATCACTCATTAATGTAGATTGCAAAATATACGCCAAGTTACTAGTGGCCAGACAAAACAAGGGTCTACCAAAGCTAATAAGCAATACTCAAGTGGGCTTCATGCGAGGGTGAATGCCCAGTGACAACACGCGCCTCTTATGCCACATACTAGAACAAACCTCAGTGAAAGCCTCACCAGCGGTAGCCATAGCAATAGACGCAGGGAAGGCCTTTGATAAGGTATCATGGGCCTTCCTCGAACAATGCATGCACACATTCAACCTAGGAGAAGATTGTATTAGGATGACAATGGCCCTTTACCAGTCCTCCTCGGCGCGTATCACAATAAAAGGATCACTCTCTGACCCGTTCAAGCTCCAACAAGGAACCAGACAAGGGTGCCCACTCTCGCCCGCACTCTTCCTCTTAGCCCTCGAACCCCTAATTCAGGACATAAAACGCAACAATAACATACAAGGGGTCGACATTAATGGAACAACAGTAAAAGTTGCAGCATACTCGAACGACATATTGATAATGAAACAACAACCAAAGACCTCAATAGGGGCGCTAATGTCCACAATAAGAGAATACGCAGGACTATCAGGATACAAACTCAACAATGAAAAGTCAGAATGTAAGCCCTTAAATGTCCACTGCTCCAGAGAAATATTAGGTGAATCGGGGCTGACTTGGCAGACAGGGCACATCAAGTATCTTGGTATCCACTTCGGCACCGACCTGATAACCACCTTACGCCATAACGAGAAACTACTACTAGAGAAAGTTAAGAAACTGCTGGAAGCCTGGTCACCCAAATTCATGACATGGTGGGGAAGAATTGAAACACTAAAAATGATGATCACACTCCTGCTAAACTACCTAACAGGCATTCTCCCAATCTTCCTAACAGATGAGTTCCACCTAAAAATAGATAAAATGTGCACCAAATTCCTATGGCGCGACAAGAAGGCGAGGATTAGCATTAAGAAACTAAGACTACCAAAGACACAAGGGGGGCTGAACTTAGCAGACTTTAAGCTCTTCCAGCTTGCTTTCCTGGCTAACCAGGTATACACTTGATCGAGCAGACACCAGAGTACACACCAATGTGGCTGCAGCTAGAAAAGACTATTCTGAACAACCTAAACCCGCTAGCCTTACTCACAGCCAACGTACACCCACACGCGAATAGCACAATATTGAAAAACACCAAGATAGCGCTCCTAAAAGTAGACAAAAAAATGGAGGCCAGCATTAAGGGGTCCAATTCAGAAGCACTGTGGGCAAACTGTAACATAAAATACAAAGAGAAAAGCCTCAAATTTGACACATGGATAGAAAAGGGCATCTCACACCCTCTCCAACCAGAAAAGGACGCTTCACCGCTGATGTTCACAGAACTGAAATCTTCCCACCACTTAGAGGAAATATACCTTTACAGATTCCTAAAGATAAAAACAGCCCTAGCAAAGTTCAAGATAGCAGATACCCATCCGACAATCTTCCAATGCGTAACTAACATAAATAAATTAGGACAACAAGCTTCACACCTATACAAGATCCTGCGCCCACAAAAGTCCAAACTCAAAAACAAAACGAAGGACTACTGGGATAACCATTCACAACCCCTTTAAGCGAACGAGAGTGGGACACCTTATGGCCATCCGCCACTTGTAATAAGATCACCCCAGTGCTAGCTCAAACTAAACTCTGGCTGCTCCACAAAACTTTTTGGACCCCACACTCCTTCCATACACTGGGCCTCAGGGACACCCCAACCTGCTGGAGCTGCAACATGGACAAAGGGGACTTAGAACACCTCCTCTTTCTGTGCCCGACACTCAAGGGGTTCTGGGATAGGGTGTTTGACTTCATAGATAACATGTTCAAATGCAAAATTGTAAGAGACTTTGCTTCCCTCACCACAGCATTCATCTGAACTGATCCCCTCTCAGAGGAGGACATAGAGCTACTGGACCTACTCCTAACCACAGCAATCAAACTAGTCCTTACAAACTGGAAGGATGCCACCAAAGCTACATACAAAGGATGGCTCAACTGGGTCACCCACGTTAGAGGAGCGCACAGTCTGGTGCTACAATACTCGCCCTGGAAAGCGACCTACAGGGGCCTGTCGGAATCCCTGGACAAAAACCTGATCCCATATGAACCACCATAAGGAACCCGACAACGCAAATTGGGATCTAGACCAGAGAGTGCGGATGGTGAGACAGAATGTGCCCGAACAACCCAAATTATATTGTTTGATTTACTCCTGTCCTATCCTTCTCCTACACTTATTCCTACTTTCTCTTTTCCTCCTCTCCTCTATCCTTTATCCTACCATCAACCTATAACCAGCACACGGGAACCCTGCCGAAAATGTACACTACAAACGGCATACTTTGTACCCTCAGGGGCAGGGAACCCATATTATAACTTTTTTTTTGTATAAGATCACCGAAAAAAAAAATATATACAAGGCCACGTTAAGCCATGCAAAGTGGCATAGCTCTGCCTTTAAATATGGAGCAGGACACGGTGCCATCAGGGCGTCACAAAAATTGACGCTCCAGTGGTGTAGGAGCTTGTAAATGAGGACTCCCATTTCTTTGGGAAAACCTTGAGGTATTTACAGATATGACCTCTTGCTGAATTCAGAATTGAGCCCACATCTCAGAAATCTATAGCTTTCTTGGATCATCCATGGGTTTCACACTGGTTTCCCTACAAACTGGAAATAAGTTGAGGGCAAAAAAATAGGGAACATGGGCTACTTCCATGAAAAATACCAAAAACTGTCGTAATAAATAGGCTTTTTTATTCAGTTCTGCATGTTCCTGAAAGCTGGGTAGATGGTGATTTTAGCACAAATAGTCATTCATATCATTTTTATGAAAAAATAGACATTTTTATCCGGAGCACTTTTTTCCTTTTTTTCCCCCAAAATAAAAAATTAAGCTATATTTTGCCTATTTTCTCGGTCTCCTCCAGGGTACTCCACATATCTTGGGTACCTTTAGAATCCCCAGTATATTGGGGGAAAGGATGCAAATTAGGTGCAGAAAGCTTATGTGGTAAAAACGTTAAGGAGTCCTAAGTGCAAACTAAACGTGCTCAGCATGGGTAAGGGGGTGGGAGGAGCAGTTAAAAAATGCATGGAGAAAAACAGCCACTCATGTTCTTTTTTTTCTGTATGTTCATGGTAAATTTAACATAACAAGTGCAACAATAAATTCATGATTTTATGAGAATTGTGCCAGAGTTGTTTACAATACGCCCAGGCCTACTGATGAAAAGGTCACTCGACCGAAAAAGTCGAGAAAAAGGCTGTTCCCCACTACTGAGTTTTTCTGGATACCAAGAAGGCTTTGGATCCGGTGGACTGGTGTTTTGTTTCAAAAACACTGGTGTATCGTGGTCCTGAGCGAGATTTATATATTTGGTGAATGCAGGATATCATGTCCTTTTTTTCAGAAATTAGACTATACAGCAAACTTTTGCATCCATTGTACATAATTATGCCATTTATGTAGCACCAACTAGCCAAATGGCAGCAGAGGTACCTATCTGGGACCCCCCCTCACAATTACTTTTTGCCCTCATTATCATACAACTTGAAACCCATATTAAAAGTTTCAAGAGCAGGGGCGAACTGGGTACAGCAACCAGCCCTGGCAGATTGCTGCTCGACCGGCCCTGGGTGCTGGGGGGGGTCACTATCAAGAAGCTAACCGCATCACCAATGGGGGGCACTTTGATTTTGGTGCACAAGCCTATTTTTTGTCCTACCTGACCTTAACCGAGAATTGTATTCTTCCAAAGCTTTACTATCAAATATCGAGGGCCAGAAGGGGGAGAGTCTGGATTTCTTGTGAGTATGTTCAAAGTTTGCAGATTGCAGATTTGGCTCCATTACTTGACCATCTCAGTTCCAGGGGACAACTGGTGATGGGCGGGGCACAGACCCCATGGACAGCCTTTGAGGTGGGGGGTGGCTCCAAGGTGATTTGTAGCAGAATCAGACATCAAGAGATGACAAGGACACTGACAGACCACAGACAGAGCAGAGCAGGGGGTCATTCTTAGGCATTTGTTGCTATGATATCATATATAAATGTGTACTCAGTGCATCAAGGTACAAAAATGAGTTGTAGGTGCTCTCCACGAGTTGCTGTGAGGACATAAAGCTGAATAATACTGCCGGTCTCATAATATAATGTGATTATTGTTGACTCAATAATTGATCACTTTATCCCTATAGAAAAACCCTTCATCTTATAGCCATATCATTTGCCCAGGTTCTACAAGGGTTATGTGGGCTCCCCCTTTATTTGATGGAGAGCACATAAAGCAGCAGTAGTTGCAATTACTCAGTGTCTGTGATCTATCAAGATTGATACAATCCAGATGCGGAAACCAGTGAGTTTTCAGAGATAAAAAGCATTTGTAGAGCAATGCCAATGCCTGCTAGAGTTGATGGAGAAGCACCATGTCATGCATACTTAGGCTCATTGTAGAATACAAGTTGCCTATATCGTTATAGCCATTCGTGTAAGCCTGTATTCACATGTCCTGCACAACACAAGTCCACCCCATTTTGTCTGTGATTCTTCCTTGTTGAGTCCCCAATGAGGCCATTAGACCAAGAACCTATAGCGATGTGCTTGAGCACCTGAACGAAAAAGGGGTCCTTGGCTCCAATCTCTCACTTCCAATTCCCTCAGTGGCAAATCCTGGTAGTGTAAGCTCTCTTGTGCCTATTGCACCTGACACTAAAGCCTTTTCCCTCCCAATGGCACTTATGATTTTAAGGGAGGGGTCCAAGAGATTATGTCTTGGAGACCAGGGTGTATGCAAGACTTCATGTGTGTGGTCATTGCTCTTCAACAGAAGGCTCTAGGCAGAATACTTATAAGGTTTCCCACTGCAGCCTAGTCACCAGTAAAACATCTAAGCTGCATCTGCACTCCATACATGA
This sequence comes from Lissotriton helveticus, assembly GCF_964261635.1. Classification (NCBI taxonomy): domain Eukaryota; kingdom Metazoa; phylum Chordata; class Amphibia; order Caudata; family Salamandridae; genus Lissotriton; species Lissotriton helveticus. The sequence continues at coordinate 916,928,915 of NC_136067.1, forward strand.
CTACCAATCAATACAACATGCTCTAACAATTTCCACCCTGCTAAGGTCACCAGCACATTAAAGACTTGTGTTGTTGAGGTTCTTGCACTACCTATTCACTGAGGAGTTATTGGAGTGACCCTTTCAGGCGTTGTCCATATATGTAATGGACCAAGATGCAGACTTGCAGAGAGGCCCTGCCTTCGGCTGGTACAGACAGTGGATGGTTGGAAAATTCTGAGTGCTATCTCCAATGTATTACGTGGGAACATATAGATACTTGGTTTAGGCGCTCTAGGTATGAGGTGTTTTCCTGTTGTAAATTGGGTTTTGATACTTGGTGTAGGTTAGTCGCAATATCCTTTTTGATGGTGCTTTTTTTGTAGACAGTGCCGGGCCATGATGTCATAACATGTACTACCTGTCCTTTTCTTCTTGACCATTCTCCTCATCCTCCTGTCATCTCATATGAGATTATGTACCAGATGGAGGTGCACATATATGAGATTTAGCTCTTCTGACAAATTGTCATCATTCCTGAAGTCCATAGTAAGTATCTTACACTTTGTTGAGGCTTGAATCTCTGACTGTTTGAATTAATTCTTTATATAGCCTTTGCAAAAATGGTTGCTCATGGGTCACAGTGTCTGTGCATTAGAAAGCTGTGATTGTAATTTTACAGATGTTTCAAATGGGATGTTGTGTTCCTGTAAGTTGACAGCGATCAGCTGCTTCCAGATGCGTTTCTTGGCTGCTTTTCTTTTGAATGTGCCAGTATTGAATTGTCCATGTCCCTATTAAATTGCTTTGTTTTGTTTTTTGTTTCAATTAAATGGATGTTTGGCATGGTTTAGGTGTTTCCATAACTACAGTTTATGTGTGGAAATTATTTCAGATTTTTCATTGAACATTTTTTTATTCAATCGCAGTAGTCCCTGTGATGAGTGGATACGATCCCACAAATAAGATGTTACTGATAACAGTTAGCTTCTGTTTTGGTTTGACAAAGTCTGTGGCATCGCCAGCATCATTGAAGATCTATTTGGTGTTCTGTTTTGTTTAGTTTCCATCTGTAATTTGTCTCTGGGTGACATACAGCTTGGTGACTTTGTGACCACATTTCACTGCAATTGTGGTTTGTATTCTCCATGCCTGCAGCAGGTGGTGATTATCCGATATTGGCATGCAAGTTATCAATTAGACAGATTGATGTATGCATCATAGAAGCAAGTGAGTATACTTTTTCCTTGAAGACTACAAGCTAATGACACATCTCAGGGCATTGGAATGAGTTGCAGAGCATAGACGTCTGGATTTAGAATGATTGGTCTCCGAGGGTGGGTGCAGGTCGTCTCCTTATTGGATGTTAGGTGGTTCTGCTAATTAGATGTGCACATCAGGAATGCTTATACTGTGAGGGCATGATCCTGGGGCGTACTAATAAGAGCACAAACGGATAATAGAGTTACTGAGACATCCCAAGTTTCTTAAGTTCAAATATTTACCACTTAAGACAATGAAAAGTTAATAATTAAAGAACATAGGGGCCATATTATCAAGAAAGGCGATAAAATTATCGCCGCTTTAGCGGCAGAAAACTGCCGCTAAAACGGCGATAATGGGCTTGATAATATGCTCTATGGAATTCCAATCGAAGCCCATGTTAGATGTGAAGGACATCTAACATGGGCTACAATTGGAATTCCATAGAGCATGTTATCAAGCCCATTATCGCCGTTTTAGCAGCAGTTTTCTGCCGCTAAAGCGGCGATAATTTTATCGCTTGTCTTGATAATATGCTCCATAGATATCAACTACGTATTTCTAATTGTTGTAATCATTAAATCCCAAGTCCACGCACATAAAGTGAAGGGACTAGCTCATGTTCCAATGGGAAGACCACACAACTATGCAAAAAAGGAACTGTAAGATCCGCATAAATAAGGCACTAAGGGCCCGATTCACAGAACTAACTTAAGACAAAATCCTAAACGTACTACTTTTGGTATTCACAGAATGCACTTACTACTTTTGGTATTCACAGAATGGATTTACGACTATTAACTTTATGTCCACACTCGACCTAGAAATTCCAGACCGGAGGCGGAGCTTCCGACTTGGAGGCGGGGCTTGCAGACCTGAGGCAGAGCTTCCGGCACAGAGGCAGAGGTTCCAGCCCAGAGGTGGAGATTTCAGCCATGGCTAAAAGAAGCGGAAATACTGCTCTGGGGTGCGCTGGTAAAATGATGCTCTAATCTCTTGGGAGGAGGTTCAAATACTAACAAATGGACGATTATCAAGATTTAAATATCTCCAAATGTTGAGTTGGAGTCGTACTGAGGGACTCGGGGCAGGACAGGATAATAAACTGGAATCATCCCTGGCGGCTGGAGTAAACCAGAAAAAAGAGGTGGCACAAGGATATTGGCTGTTGGTGGAGCTGAGTAATGGTGATTTTAACCTGCTGAAAGAACTGTGGGAGAAGAGCTTGCCTGGGGAGCAGTTGGAAGAATTATGGCAAGTATCTTGTACTACTTTATACTCCACAGATGGGCCCGCAAATTTTAGGCGGAACCACCTCTTTTGTCTACACAGGGTTTATTGGACGCCATATAAATGATCCAAAATGGGGAATGGAGCAGTGTCAAAATGTCCTAAGTGTGGTAAAATGGAAGGCGATGATGTCCACATGTTTTATGACTGTCCAATGATCCAGGATTTTTGGTTGGAAGTGAGTAATACAATCTCTGGTATACTTGGAGAGACGCTCCAGGTAAGCATAACTTTGATCTTTTTTGGGGTCCCTGCTAATTATGCATCACAGATAAAAAACACAAATAAACTGATTTTCCTCCTCATATTACTTGCCCACAGGGAAATATGTAAAAATTGGGTGAAAGTGGCACCTCCAAGTAAAATAGAATGGTTGGCCTCTATACAACATACTGATGTATTAGACAGATCTTCAATGAGTAAGAGAAATAACTTCTGGGTTCCATATGAGAAATGGGTTGAATCTATAAAAGTCCGATGATTAGGCCTCTATACCATATTGCCTAATACTCTGACGGTGGCACACAAGGGCCGTAAAGAATCAGCTATCGATGGGTGAATAAGGAGGGCACGGTGTAGGATGATCCATCCCAATATACGGATGATTGGGTAGTTTCAATCCTATCTTGATTGGGACCTGAGACCCAAAGCTCTGGTATACTTAGGCAATGAGGACAAAAAAGAAAAAAAAAGTAGTACGTTTAGGATTTTGTCTTAAGTTAATTCTGTGAATCAGGCCCTAAGGGCCTGATTATGAGTTTAAATGTTATTTGACACTCATAATAAATAACAATACCATGGGGTATGTTATTTATCGGGTGCAATTAATAACACCTTTTACGATTTGGTGGGGAAGAACGCTGAATACTGTATCTATTTCCCTCATCAAATTTTGGCAGGTCAACAAAGGTTGAGTTATTTAATGCACCGATAATTATCGGATGTGTTAAATAAAACCAAACTTATTGTATATGTCTGTGCGTTTATGGATACTTTGTGTACCCCAACAAAGATTTTGAACTTGAACTTGTAAACCAAACTCCCGAACCAAAACAAATAATCAAGAACCTTGGGGTTCGGCTGGAGCCGGAGTTGACCATGAAACAACATGGAAATACCACGGTGGGATCCTGTTTCCACGTGATAGGCCACCTCCATAGGATATTCCCGTTCCTTCCGGACTCCATTAGAAGAACTCTGGTTCAGGCTCTAGTCATCAGCCGACTTGATTATTGTAACGGTCTTCTGGTGTCTGCAAATGAAGAGGTACTAGACCGACTGCAGGTGGTGCAAAACACAGCAGCCAGGCTAGTCCTCAATGCCCCCCCCAGATCTCCATCTAAACCTCTGTTGGATAAACTTCATTGGTTATCCATTCGCCAAAGAGTGAATTTTAAGACCTGCTGCATTATACATAAAGGTTTACATGATTTGGGACCTGCCTATTTGGCTAATAAATTCGTTCCATATGTTCTTACACGCACACTCAGGTCAAGTGAGCAGTTGCTGCTGAGGGTACCCAGGATCAGCAGGACCAGACTGGGTGGTAAGGCTCTATCAGTGGTAGGTCCTATCTTATGGAACGATCTTCCTTTCCAACTGAGACAGTGTTCCGATCATTTCTCCTTTAGAAAGCAACTGAAAACCTTCCTGTTTAAGCAAAACTAGTTGAGCTATGACTTATTTAAAGCTCAGCTAATCTATGCTTTCTGGTGAGGAATCATTGTCATTGCCCTGACCTATGCTTGTTGCTGTCTTTGAGCGCGGAGATACTCCTTCGGGAGTCTATCCGAGCGCTATACAAACCCGCTAATAAAAATAATAATAATAATAATAATAATAATTTCGACTCATGCATAAAATTACTCAAACCATTCATAATCAGTCCCTAAAACGTCAGTAGTCAAATCTGTAAATCAAACAAATTGTGATTACTAAGCATTCTAGTTGTGATTTATCTGAAACAGTTTGGCTGATGTATTCAGTTAAGTTGATGGAAATATGTATTTGTTGGGCTTCTATACGGCCTTTTGACATAAAGTTTCGATCAGTCTTGTCCATTGAACTTGCCCTACGTATTTGTTATAAATGTTCAGTTTTAAGTCACATAAATTATATGGAATTAATTGAGGGTCACTAAACTCAAAGGGCATTTATAAATTTGTGCTCTTTAAATCTTTTCCTAATTTGAACAATTGCTGCCAGTTTTCACATTGTGGTATATATGCTGCACCTATTTTGAAGGTGAGATGGAAAAATATAATGGGCATAAATAACACTACAGTAACAATGTTTCCGTTCATTTTTGTTGATTCTGGTCTCATGAAATGAAATACTTTTGATAAAAATATAATTTAAGTAAAACATCTCATATTTTGATTCTTAACATTAGGATTTGGAGATTCTAAGTACCATTGTAGTGAATCCAAAATGAAAACTGATTTTGTACCATTTTTTTATTGCTGCAAGGGCACAGTGTGATACTTATGGAGTGTCAGGGTGTGACCCTGCAAGCTTGCGACCTTGTGAAACACTGTGAACACATTTGAATGTTAGTGGAGGCTCACACATATTTTGCAAGGTTATTTCTTCCTCGAAACCCCAAAAAAGTAGTACTAAATGGGTTGTGTGATGAAACAACTCATGCCTCAACAACGCATGTTGTAACCACACGGTCTTACCCAAAATCGTACCTTTACCACGCATGCCTTTACCATGCAATTTCATGGTAAAAACATGATTGGGAAAGGTACATGTGTAGTAAAGATAACACTCCTGCCCCTCTGCCCTCAGTCCTAAAATCTGGCCCTCTTGCAGTCTATCCTACCTGCCCTAGCCCTGTAAACTACCACAAAACCCTGTCCTGATCCTTAAAATCCGACACCCTTGCCCCGCAAAACTATTCTGACCACAGCCCCCTCACGGAGCTCGAAAACCATCCTCCACCCCCTAAAACTTACCCCACCTGCCCCGTGCCCCAGCCCAACTGCTCCCTCAGGCTGAAAACTGCCACTTTCCGGTCCCCTACCCAAAGCCCTAAAACTCATCCCCCTAAAAACTACTCCGACCCCAGTCCACCTCCCTGAGATCTAAAACCAGCCCTACCCCCTAACACCTACCTCACTTCCTCCCGCCCCAGTCCAACTGCCACCTCGGCCTTAAAACTGCCCCTATCCTGTCCCCTGCTCTCAGCCCTAAAACTCCTGACCCCCCAGCCCTGAAAACTATCCCAACCCCCACCAGCCCTCAAAACTACCCCCAACAAATACAAACTACCCCCACCCCCGTCCACAGCCCAGAGCCCTAGAACTCCTGACGCCCCACCCCTGAAAATCACCCAACCACATCCCAGACCTGAAACTACACCTAACACATACAAGCTACACCCTCATCCCCCAAAACCCCATCAACCTCACCACGTCACGTCCTCTCTCGATCCAGCCAGACAGCAAGTAGACAGCAACTAGACAGCGCATATGCCTTAACCACGCATATGGGTGGTTAAGGCAAGGTTACACTTGGGATGTCAGAACACGCATGGCTGAGGCTGCGGTGTTCTCACTATTTCCCTACTAAATGTGCTCGTATGGGAGAAGATATGAATTTTCCCCTGCAAAAATATTTTCCTGTTCAAGAAAATTAGTAAAAACAGATAAATGTGCCAATTCACACATCAACAGTGCATTAGCATGGAAGTATACGATTGGCATAGATTTCTACAAAAAACTGTGATTTTTTTGGGGTAAAATCTCACAACAGTCAGAAGTTGATTTAAAAAGTGATCCGCATTGTAATATTTTGTAAGGAATCGAATTTTGGAGAGCTAAAGTGGTTTAATCTAAATTGCAATAGAATTTGTAAAGGTGGTAATTGTTGAAGCTGCAGTGGCATACTTCTGATGTCCCACTATGCCAGTCACTGCACATATATACCCGACGACAGTTACATGTCCACGTTCAATTAAATACCAATATGACTGGTGCATTGCAGAATGTACCAGATCAGTAAATTAGTGTCTTATTGGGAAGTATAGGTTCTTCCAAATTTGTTACATCCAGATCTTAGTGGTTTTCAAGTAGCTTTAGATTCTGGATACTGAGCGAGGAGATAAGATCAACTATTGCTTCCCCTATATGTGTTTGGGGTTTGCAGAATGGCCTTCTCAGATTTGCCCTGCCAATATTGTTTGCATTAATGCTCTGCGAGGATACCCTGCACACACCTTAAACACAAATTTACATGTGGGTACTTTAATGAGTCAAATGCTTCTCTCTGTTCCAATTTCATACCAATTGAGTAATCCCTCATCCGTCACCCCTTGAGCATTTCCCTTCCACTTCACATGGGTTAGCTTATAAATGGTAGCCATTTTTAGGTTTTGCCTGTGTTGCAGCACATGCGCTGCTCGCCTTGCCGAGACCTATGGTAGTTGGTTTTCTGTCCGTCTTCTTAGGAAGTGGGGTTTGTGTCCACCCTGTCGCCTCTAAGCCCCGCCCACCCTGCCTGGATATTCTGCTCGCGCGTGGATTCAGCGCAACACAGGACCTTCAGGAAGTCTCCTAACATGGTAACGCCTCCTCCCTCCAAGATGGGTATTAGGTGACGAACGGACTAAGGATAAAGGTACAGTAGGTAGCCTGAGGCAAAACTATTTGAAATCTTGAACAGTAAGTAAATTACATGCATTCGCGCTTTTGTGGACTTGTGACAAGAATGCGCAGCCCAAGCACATCCAATCCATTTTCGTTTTACGATACATTCTTCCTGGTGCCTTGGGAGAACCCACCTTCCTCCCGCAAGCTTTCTTTTTTCCTAGAAACAAAAGAAATTCCGCGCTCGGCGAAGCCCTAAAACCTCCATGTAAGAGGCAAGGAATGGGGCATGTGTTCCAACTGACCGATTCAGGTGGGAGACTCCCAATTTTTTAAGTTAAAAACAGAACTCCACCACACAGTATCAGTCACGGGACTGCCTGGTGCGCAGCGTTGGCCAAAATACACTTACTCTATGTGAATTTCAGACTGCTGTGTCTTTGCGTCCCGGTCGATCTGGCGGCCGCAGCATGACAGGGACCCGCGGCCGCACAGCACACTGCATGATGGAGACAGTTCTCCCAGCTGAGTGACTCGTCCCCTGCACTGCCTGGGCCGCACTACTACTAGTTTGTGCCCGCGGCTATTCCTTTCATGATCCTCGCGGCCATGAGTCTAGTGACAGTAGTCAAGTCACTCCGATGCATTGCTGGCCGCCTCCCGCCGGTTTAACTCAGGTTTTTGTTGTGCAGACAGCAGCGCACCAGGACTCCTCGACTTTTGAGTTCCCTGCCGCTTCTGTGACCTGCCTACCACCTTACCTCACTTCCTCTTCCTACAGGACGAGGCACAAGGTCACTTCCGGATAAAATACTGGGGCCCCCCACGGTGTGCCACAGCCAGTAGCAACCAACTGTATTCACTTCAGTCATGCAGACATAAAAAAAACACATCCCTTATGATGCAGTTTCATTTTCAGCACAAACCAGAGAGAAAGAGAAAATAATGGTCGCCCTGGAGGAAAAATTAAAAGACTGCATAAAAGGCCTGGCAGCTTCTTTTAGTAAGCTGAGTCTGAGAGCAAACAGAGTGGGAAGGATGGAAAAGGCTGACAGTCTGTGATGAAAGGAGTGACATGGGGGGACCAGAGAGAGAGATGTTATACTGTGAATTAAATGACACTGCGTGAAAGAAAACGCTGCCTAGCAGGACTGGGGAGGAAGGGCAGTGTGTGATGAAAGGAGGGCGGGGTAAGGAGCAGGAGAGGCCAAGCGCTGTGCTTTTCATACCATCTTCTAACGCCTATGATGTGCTTCAGGGAGCTAGCTGATTAGAGGAAAGCAGGAGTGAAAAGTAAAAATGCAGGGTATCACAAAAGACAAGAGTGTCAAGGGGAGATAAAAAGGATGAAAGTGTGCCCAGTTTTTTAGAGAGACTGTAGGGGACACAGGTAGAAAAGAGCCTTGAGACATTAAATGCCCCCTACACCCCTTTAAACACTATTGTGGAGGGCTGTGCATTACCAGATACCAGATAGCAGAGGGAGTAGTCGGGTACTTGTCAGTGCGTGACACTATCAGGTTTCCAAAGGCCAATGGGTAAAGATTTAGCAACACTTTGAAGTCTCCATGTCCCATCAATAAATCCGAATTGAAACAAATTAGGCTGAAGTGAATTACGGTAATTGAATTTAAAAAGCAAACTTCACAGGTTGGTGCTATGAATTGTGGAGTTATTTGTCACTTCCAAGGCTTGGCACTGCGAGCTGCGCTGAGATGAAAAGGCCTGCAAGGAAGCACTGGGGTGCAGGACAAAAGGGGGCTGGCAGCGGAGCAGTGTGCTCTGGAGCAGAACAGAATGCTGGGCACTCACTGCTGAGGCCCCCCCCCCGGGTCAGGCTCGGACCGGTCATTGGCTGTGAGTGAGAGAGTGGTGTCTGAAAGCCATGCCCAGCAGGAAATTTAATGCAACCAGGCAGCAGGGGGCAATTTGTAACATTGTAGCACTCTGACTCCAGAATGGAGCAGACTGTTAAATATTTAACAATTACCTTACTGAGCCAGCTGGCTGCTGGCACGTCTGTGGGGAGCAGCAGAGCCAGCGCACAGATGCACGCACAGGCGCAGGGGGCCCACGCTGGCACACTGCATAGCCGTGTATCAGAGTGGCATTAAAAATGCGTGACAATGCATTTTAGTGCGGTGATGCGGAACACCACACTGAAATGCGTTAGTGGCACATTTGAAGCGTGATACTTGGCAGGCCTGTGAAAAAAATGGCTTTATTAGTTGTCTCCCGCCTAAAATCCCCAATGGTTTAATAAGTCAATGGAGAAAATGCATTCCCCCACTTTTTTTATTTTTTACAAAACTTCACACGTTTCCTGTTCTAAAGTGTTGTCATATATGATCAGACATCCTCTGCCTCTCACACTTTTCCAGGGCTTGCAAACCTAAGTAACTTCTTAATTGTTGATGAGGATCATGAGACATGGCCAGGAGCATTAACTCCAGAATGCAAACTGAGCTCTCAGATGGAGTTGCCACCTAGCCAATATTTTACTGGCTAAGTTCTATTTGCTTCTCATGACTGGTTAAAAAACAAGCATTTGCAATGCAATAGGTCTCACATTCACACGAGTTTAAGCTGTTAGAATTGTAAATGACAAAATGCCTTTTATTTATGTTTTGGGTTTTAAAACATAAATAAAAGGCATTGTCAATTACAATAATAATAGCTCACACTTGCGAGAATGCGAGACCTATTGCATTGCAAATGCTTGTTTTTAACAATCACTGATTTTCTTGTTGTGGAAGAACATCTTGACCTAACCATTTCTGAATCATTACTGAATGATTTCTCAAGAGTGTAATTTTATTATAAATTGGCAGAGATCATTGGACACGGTTGATAATCTTGTTCAATACCCATGCTCATCCAAATGCCTAAGACAAATCAGTAACATTAAAAAAACTAATATAAGAAATAGCCGAAGTAAGATACAACACCCCGAACTGGGAAACATTGCTTACAGGTTGGAGGAGAGTAGGATCTGCTTACTATGGTTACCCCCTACTTTTTGCTGGTGTTTCACTGATTTATCGAATTTAGACTGCCTGGGGCACTGCTAACCAGGACCCCAGCCTAGCTGCATCTTCTCTAAACTGATTGCATGTACTTTAGGTACACCACAGATTGGTTACTGGGTTACCATTGTTAGTCCTTAGTATATGGCACCTTAGGTGCCCAGGGCATAGGTAACCCAGAGGCCTACCAGGGGCCGAAGCATGTATTATGCCACCCCTGGGAAGCCTTCCAAAATGGCACCACAGGTCTGCTACTGCAGCCTGGTTAAGGTGGTGCATGCACCCCTTACTAAGATATAGGCTACCTATATCTGCCTTTAAATACAGACACATATAAACCTATAAGTCACTCCTATGGCAGGCCTTGACAATCCTGAAGGCAGAGTGCTTGGTTTTGTGTGAGAGGGTGCCCAAGCATGAGCTGAGCCCCTCTGCAGCTTTCGGAATCACTTATCTGTGGCTGTTCTGTGATACAGCCATACCATATTCAATAATGACTCCTCCGCCACCTCAATTGAGAACTTCCAGAACACAATGACGTTCATTAGCTGCTGGATGAGTGCTAACCAGCTTAAGCTTAATCCAGACAAAACTGAGCTGGTGCTCACTGGTCCTTTGAATAATCCATGGAATCCCAGCTTCTGGCCGTGTACGCTCCCCGCCCAGCTGACTCGGCTAAGAGTCTTGGCGTTACCATCAGTAAGGATCTGTCCATGAAACATCAAATCAAATCCGTGATGTCAGCGTGCTTCTTCCACCTACGCTGCATCAGAAAGATTAGCAGATTCCTTACCCATGAAGCCCTGGTCCACGTCACACTGGGTCTAGTAGTGTCTCGCATTGACTATGCGAACTCTCTTTATATTGGGATTCCTCTCTACCAGTCCTACCAACTTCAACTTGATCAAAACCAGGCCGCCAGGCTGGTTTTTCAGCAGCCTAGGTCCTGCTCTGTGAAACCGCTTTTGAGAAGTTTACACTGGCTACCTGTAGTCCAGCGTAGTCTCTTCAAGGTGGGCTGTACTACCTACCTAGCACTTAGCAACCAAGGTCCTTCCTTCATTGCCTCTCTGCTCCACAGATACACCCCTACCCGAGCACTTCGATCGGCTGGCCTCAAACTGCTCTCCACATGCCCGTTTAAGCGCAAAAGGCTTGGGGGCTTACGATTTGCTTCACAAGCCCCCCACCTTTGAAACTGTCTCCCACTTGATCTCCGCCTTATCCCCTCCTATCAGGCGTTTAGGAAAGCCCTAAAGACGTGGCTGTTCTTACTAGCTTTTGAGTAAAATCTTCCTGCTCTACTGTCAGTTCTGGCCTGTCCTAAAGTGCCAGGAAGCCGCTGGTGAACGTGCGCTGTACAAATTTCTTTTTCATATCATATCATATACTCTTAAGTGCATTATAACCTCGCGGCAAATGCTAACTTTCGAATGGCTGCATCAAAACATATCGTGTTTGGTGTCAAACACTTTGGAATCCTACCCCCCGCCCCTCACCAGTCCTGGCGGCGGGGGTAGAATTCCATCCTTCTAGAGGGAGAAGACATGGACACCTTTACTTAACCGGTAACAGTTTAAAAGAGCACCAGCATCACAAAATGGACTTCCTGCTGCTGGACGTAACTCCGGCAGGGGAGGCCTGGTCAATACGTTTCCTGTCACAGGAAGGTGTAACCACCTCCCCAGACAGGTTTAGTGTATTGGGGCAGGGTGGGTGCATACAGTGAATGCTTTTCAGACAGTGCCTGGAGCACACAAGTTGTCCCTGTGCATACCCCAGTTCAAACCGGTTGCTGGGGCACTCAGCCCCAGCTCTGGCGCGAGACTGGACAAAGGAGAAGGGGTGTAACCACCCCCTCCCCAGGTCTTCCCATAGGTGTGACCTTAGAGTTAGTCCAACCCCTAAACTTAGTATAAGTATAGGAACCCAGTGCTTAGGACTTTAGATTACCCTGGATGAAACTCTGCAACATATATCCTGGAACTTCGACATTCTATTTCGACTAGAAGACGGAAGAATCTCCCTTGGGGTCAAGGAGTGACTCCCCTGTTCAAACAGGCACCAAAGAAGCATCTTGCTGGTCTGCCTTCCAAGGCTCCGGCCAGATCCCGAAGGATTTGCGACACAGGACATGGACTTCCAGACATCTCCAAGGCCGACACAAGATCACAGCAAAGCTGAGACCTGTAGCCATCACGAGAGACGTGGGACCGGAACTCCTGGATACCATGCACATTTGCTAGTGCACCTATTTCCCGAGCTTTCCCAAAGTTGTGCATAGGGCTACTTATAGTCCAAGCCCTGAGCACCATCTGCAATGAAGATTGTGGGCCTACACTCCACAAGTGTTCCGTGGGCCCGCTTCTAGCATTTCTGTTTGAGGCCCCTTTGCGATCCCAGGTCCATTGACTGGTGGGTCCCCACGAAGTTAACTCTTTTGTTTCTTGGACCTCTGGTTGCTAAAGATGTGCCCTGACTCCCCTCCAAAGGATGAGTCCCTCAGACCTTGCTGGTCTGCTCCAAAGCCGATCTTTGCATTCTGTGTGGGTTGCTGTTGCCAAGGCTTGTTGGGTCCAATCCGGATACCAATGCTGCAGCACTCGAACTCTAACATGGGACAGCTTGAATCCAGCTCCTGGTTGTCGTTGACACCTCCAAGTCCTCGTGGCTGAAGAGTCAAGCTTCACCTCCTGAACCTGAAATCACCCGACATCAGTGGACATCTTCTTACTGCCTCCCTGGTCACTGGCAAGTGACCCAGACTCTGTCCCCTCTGCTTTCAGGTTCTTTAGATCTTTGATCCACTCTTGGATCCACCTGGACACTTTTCATCTGGTCGCCTGCAGCACTTCTTTGCAGCTCTCTATAGGAAACGACGACGAAACCTGACACGAAAAGGCACCCATGCACCCGGCTTCCCTGGGAGAGGTAACACGAGTACTTCGGTACTCCTGTGGGTCTTGACTCTCGAACTGTCCAGTTCTCAAGGGGTTTGTTCCTAGTCCATTCCTAAGTGTCCCTAATCTTTAAATTTCTAACTGCAACTTTCTCAATAGAAGTCAATGGTGATACACAGCTGTGTTTAGACACTGCACACGTCCCCTGTGGGTCTCCTGCGTCACTACCTTGGGTGGAACCTGGTTGCCCCAGCAGTTCTACAGGCCCTAGTTCTTGTCTCCATGACTGTAGTGGTTCTTATATCACTTTTTTAGTATATGGTTTGTGAGGCCCCTAGGGCAAAACGTATACTGTGCTAATTTACTGTGTGCTAAATAAGTTTAACTGATGTACGTTTGCCTCTAGCCTCATAAAGAGCCTAGAGGGGTGTGTTTAGAATAAATACATATATTTTATATATATATACCTGGCTGGTTCTCCTTTCATTTGGTCATTCACGAGATTATAGACTGGTAAAAGAAGCTGCTTACATTCCTTCAAGACTTAGCCTGAAGGCTGCTCTCCACAGCTAGCACTAGGATAGCTTTCTATAAGGTTGTCTTTAACCTACCATCAATAAGGGGTTGTTTGGACTGGTGCAAGGTGCCCACTAGAATAGTGGACAGCATATGCCAGGCCAACTTCTCACATTGGTGTGCAGAGTGTGGGATTACAGTTTGCCATTGTTTTACCAGATAATCTCAAGTGTTTGATCATTTTAAAACCACTAAAGGTACCAGAGGTACATATAATACAAGCCATTTGCTGATTTCTGAGCGTGAGCTCTGTCCGTGTGAGGTCCTTCCTGCTGGGGCTGCTTTTCCCGACACCAGACCTCGCGGAACCCGCTCCGCGGGTCCCGCTTCGCCCGTGTGCTTGGGCGCACCGTTGTTGCTCGCTTTGAGTGGGGAACTGTTGGAACTGCGGAGAGCAGGGCTGCGAGCGCCAGGTGAGGATCAGGGACTCCATTGCCCAGGAGTCCCTGCGCTGACATCATCACCTGCACCTGGACGCTCTCCCTGCTTGCCCCGCCCCCTGAGCACCCTCCTCCCTCATTAGGAGTAGCCCTTCCCGCGGCGCGGGAGCGCGCCCGGGAGCGCGCGCGGGAGGGCGCCGGGAGAAGCCCGGGACAAGGGCGGGACCGTCTGTGGCCGTCCGGGGCTGAAGGAGGCTGGGCTGGGCCCACTCTCTTTCGCCGGCTCTTTTCCGACAGCAGCCGAGCCAAGGATTAGACCATTACCATGCCCTCACCTGCACTATCTGAAACTCCAACAAGGGTGGGGGGAAACAGCACCGGGACTCTGGACAATTACTTTAAATCCGCTAAGGGAGAAGGGGGTAAAGAAAGCTCCTTGGAGAAGCGTAGGGCAGAACGCCGCCGCTCAATTGAAAGCATGAAAACTAGACCCCTTAGCGAGATAACTCCCTATCCCATTTCCCAAGAGGAAGGCATCCCTAATGATAGTCAAGATTCATTAACTCAAGATGGCGTCCCCCTACTGCTAAGGGATATTATTACCACCCAGGGTACACTGTCCGAAGACATCACGGAGGCCATACAACCCTCAACCTCTACTAACAAGGCTATCGATCTGGTCACCCAAACCCCCCCCCCCTCAAATAAAACCAACAAAAATAAACCCAAATATACTGTAGTGGTGGAAATGCATGGCCCCCCACCTAGTAAGCGTAGAAGACAGACGACGAAGGGACAGGGGAAAACCAAAATTTCTTGCTTAGATTTTGGTAAAAAACATAAGTCTGTACTTACCCCTGCTAGGGTTAGAGATAATGTGAACACTATTTCTACCAAGGATACAAGTGCTATCACTGCTGTTACGAGCAGTGATTCAGCGGCTAACGCAGCCAATCAAGCTCCCCCCCCAATATCTTCAGGGACCATAGAATTTCTACTACGTTCACTCTTGCAGCCCATTAGCGAAAGCCTGAAAAAAGTAGAGATTAGGCTTACCATCTTAAAGGCAACTCTGACTACCCTGAATACCTCGGTCAGCAAGCAGACCAGAACCATGGGGCCCAATCCACCCAAAGGAGCTCTCCCTAACAAACAAAATCCCCCTCCCAACACAGGAGAATTACAGCGCGCAAATGTGGGAGCCTCACAGGGCGCTACCACTGTCCCTCCTTTTGCAGTCAATTATGGCCATTCAAGTCCCGACCCCACGAAGCATTCCAAATATCACGCCTCCTCAGTTAACAGACCCGGCCATTCCCAATCTAGACCCCGGTATAAACCATGGGTTTCCCCCCATTGCTAGTATTCCCTCTCCCCCTCCTGGCCAGCCCGCTCAAAGACCGCGGAGACCAGATCTGCCACCGGAAGCCAATACTCTTATGGTGGTTTTAGCGGGTGCCCCCCCTCTACGAAGGGGTGAAAACGAAGATTTCCAATCCCTTAAAAAGAAAGTCATTAAATGGCTCAATTGGAATAGACCCCTACCACAACACTTCAATAATGAGATCATTATGGTTAGAAGGGTGCCATGGCTGGGGAAGACGAGGAAAACAATTATGGGGGACTGTATAATGGTGACTTTCAGGGACCCTGGCACTGTTTTACACATCTGTGCTGGCTCAAACAGATCATTGGATTCCACCATACAGACCTTACCAGTCTCCTTCTTTTTTCCACCCACCCGCATGTACTATGATTGGCCACAAGGAAACTGGACGAGGGTGGAACGGAGACCAAGATACAAAGAATATGTCCGATGTCCAAATTACCAGCCACCTGAAACACCCTATTTCCATTTTAACCGCTTTAACTGTCTGAGCGGGCTTGATGGGGTTGATTGACTGCCCACCAATAATTTTGCGACCTGGGCCAATGGTTCTTGTAGTCCTCCCGAGCCACTTGAATCCGCCTTGGACAATGTTCTTGATGGAATAACTGGTGCAATACCTGGAACTGTCACCCCCCATTCTCCCATCCCGGCAACTCCAACCATTGAACATCTGAGACTAATTTGCTGGAACGTAGCCGGACTAGCCAACAAGTTGGCTGCTCAAGATTGGGAAACTTATATTGAGACTGGGGATGTTTGTATGTTCCAGGAGACCTGGGCAAGGGAAGACTATGGGCACAAAGGTTATCAGTCATTTTTTATCCCGGCCAGTTGGGAGGGTAAAGGCTATACGGTTACCGGTCCCCTCCAATGACATCCTCGTGGTTCTATTGTCCTGGCCAAATCTAGCGAAACTTGTCCTAATAAACATCTATTCTAGGCCAGTTGGAATTGCCAGGGAATCATCCACTATAGATGAACTTTCGGATTATCTATCCGAATTACCAAGTGATCTACCCTATGTAGTAGGAGGGGACTTAAATTCCCATTTCGAGCCATTACCAGGCCTGCTAGAGGGTTTCCCAATGGAAGAAGAGGCCAGGTGGTGTGTGCCTACGGTAGAAGCTCCCCGCCCGAAGGCATGGACTCCTGTAGCATTGCAGATCACAGCCCTTGCCCTAAGGTTTGGAATTAGAGCCTGTAATGGGCGTATTAGATCTGACATACCCAGCAGATCCACCTATAATAGAGTGGGAAGAGAATCTCGCTTGGATTATGTCCTGGTACAGATAGCGAACTGGCCGGCTATTCGGGACTTTAGGGTTAGGGAAAGGCTAAACAGTGATCACAATGCCCTTGAACTTGACCTCACCCACCCCGGGCGCCGAACTCGTGCGGCATCAGGGGAGGGGATTCAACCTGAACTCCTCCTGGAAAACAACAGGAGAAGGATTAGGTGGGAACAACTGGCCTCAAGTGAGGAAAAACTCCCGAGGCTTTATGCAGGGATAATACCCATTCTGGAAACTGTGGGAGACTTTGCCACCGAGGTGGGAATTAGGGACTCACAGGCCAAATTACACCAGGCCCATGAGGATCTCATAAAGGCTGCGGCTCCCGTCCTCTTTAGTAACATGCAGAATCCAAGGAGGGGGCAGCCGTGTAAATCCTCATGGTACAACGCAGCCTGTAGAAGAGCAAAGGGGGAACTCCTTAGAGTGATCAAGGAGGGTATAGGCGGGGAACAGCTAAGAGAACTTAGATGGGCATATAAAAAACTTATTGCTCACGCCAAAACTGAATGGGAACAGAGTCAATGGGAAGAGCTCACTAAGTCCCTAGTGACACAGGACCACCGAATGTTTTGGAGAATAGTAAGCGGGGGGTCGGGGAATCTACACTCGGCAATTGAGCCAAATATTGCACCGGAAGTGTGGCAGACACACTTTCAATCCCTCTATAGCTCTGAACCGGGAGAACCTACCACCGACACCGGTGCTGGTTGGCCTGATTATGAGGGAGATCCAATAACACTGGGCGAGGTCAGGGTTGCAATAGCAGGACTCACCTCGGGAAAGGCGCCAGGATTGGACGGCCTACCCGGGGACCTGTTCAAGCAGGAGCCCAATGTCTGGGCGCCCTACCTTGCCACGTTGTTTAATGGAGTCCTCAGCGGTATGGAAATCCCTAGTACTTGGCTGGGGCGGAGGTGGTCCCCATTTTTAAAAAGGGCTCGCCTCTTCTCCCAGCCAACTACAGACCAATCAGTTTAATTGATGTGGCACAGAAGCTGTTTGGTAGGGTATTGTTGAATCGGCTCCAAGATTGGGCAGAAGAGCTGGGTGTCCTCAGCCCGTACCAGGCGGGATTTAGAAAGGGTGTTTCCACGGTGGACCAGGTTTTTCGATTGAACATCATTTACTGGAGGGCAGCGGTATTCGAGGGCGGCAGCCTATACACAATTTTTTGTGGATCTGCGGGCCGCGTTCGACCTGGTGCCCAGAGGGAAACTGTGGAGTGTCTTGGCTGAGATGGGGGTTCCCCCGGATATCCTGATAATCTTGCAGAGATTGCATGAAAATAATTATGCTCGAGTGAGGTGCGGGAGGTCTGGGGCTATGACAGATAGATTCCCCGTTGACCGAGGGGTTAGACAGGGTTGTGTGCTGGCACCGACCCTGTTCTGCCTCTTTGTCAACGGGGTGATCGCCCACCTAAATGCAACTGAATACACTGACGCCCCTAAACTAAACGGCAGTAGGGTGCCTGCAATTATGTTTGCAGATGACACCCTGCTGCTGTCTAAAACCTCAATGGGGATACAGAGGATGCTCGATTCATTTGTGGCCTTTTGCACTGACAGAGGCTTAGAAATTAATGCGGCCAAAACCAAGTTCATGGTTTTGAACCCAAGTCATAAATTGCGCCCAAATCCGCTATTGGGAACCTCGCGGCTCGAGAGAGTTTCCACTTTTGACTACCTTGGCGTAACTCTCAATGAAACTATGTCTTGGGGATCACACCAGAGCAGGGCCAATCTAAAATTGATACAGACCACAGGGGGTATCACGCGGATGTTAAATGGTTCCACAAACCGACCACTGGGGTCGCTTATCCAGATCTACAAAGCGCAAGCCAGGGGTGCTACTATGTATGGGGCGGAATTGTGGGGACACACATCCTGTCGTAGTCTGTCTCTAACAGAGAACAAATTCATCAGACAGATAGTCGCACTTCCGCCCAGCACCCCGCTCCTCCCCCTGAGGCTAGATCTGGGCTTGCGCCCCATAGCTGACGAACTAGGCTTGAGACCCATAGCCTTCTGGCGAAGGCTGTGGAGTAGCAACGAACGTCTCGCCTATAGGGCGGAATTAATGGAGCTGTTGACCCACCCGAAAGCGCTATTGATCCCCTGGATAAAATACATTCAAAATTCTTGTATGGTACTGGGGCTCCCAGACCTTTGGTCTAACCCTGCTAATGCCTCATTAAATATCTCAAGGAAAGGTCTGGCTAGCGCGTATCATGAACATAAATTAGCCACGGCCTTAGACAGTCAGTGTGAAGGGTCACTAACTTCTGTCTTTTTGCAAAGCAAGGACTTGTACAGGCAGGAGAGAGTTTTAGATGCCATCTCTCCCGTGTTGGCCAGGAAGCTGTTTCTCCAATGGAGATACGGCACACTGCCCTTACGATCCTTTACCAGTTCCTGGTCATCACCTCCCTCCACCAAGCAGTGCCCGGCTTGCACTGCGGCAGAGGAAAGTGACTTACACGTGGTCCTGTTTTGCCCAGCTTACAAGGCAGCGAGGAAATACTGGCTCTTACCATTGATTAGAAATCTGGGTGGCAGGGAGTACCTCCCAATGTATAGAATCCTAAAAACCGATGTCTCCAGTTTAACTGTATTTGTATTAGCAAAGTTCCTCACCAATGTCTGGCACACTCGTATTCGTATTTTGAAGATGCAAGCTCCCTCTTAATTTTAAGGTACACAGTTTGTAACGCAGTTTTATTAGTATGTAATTTTAAGGCTTTATATTGTCATTGATTATGTATGTTGATTTTATAGTGACTATACATGTTTTACTGTATATCTTTGATGGCCAATGGCCGAAATAAAGATTAAATGATGATGATGAATACAAGCTTAAATACAGTAAGTTCTACTGAACTTAGAGTTGTGTGTCAAGGGCTTAAGCACACCCTTTTTACAACTCAAGAGAGTCCAGTAGGTACCCAACTAGAGTAGGTAGTGCATACACCACACCTCATTAGTTATGGCTTCAGGGGCAGGATCTAGTTTCTCTCTGCCAAATGTCAGTATGGTACTGACATCTAAGTATGACACATTCCCTTTCACTGAGTTAAGGGCTCTGTGTACACTTAGACAACTGAAGACTGGCAACGGTGCCAACACCCAACGCCTCAGAGAGGTATTGCTGTTAGATGACCTGAAGAAGGCTTCAGAGCCTGGAAGTGTAGGCAGTGAGTTGGGAGCAGCACATGAAAAAAATCCCAGTTGTCCAATCCCACAGGATTCAGACTCTGATGCTGACCAGGAGTTTGACAATGAACTATACCTGGACAATCCAGCTCCTACTGGAGATGGAGAGGTAGGCCCAGTGGGTCACTTCTTTGTCCCACCAGGAAGAGTTGGTGGTGTGCCTAGAAGGCCCAGATCACATTTAGCGGAGTCTGATCATTCTGGCACATCAATAGGGACCTCTGTCTCTTCTCATAGGAGGGACACCTCCCAGGAGAAGAGAGAGCATCAGGGGAGAATGGAAGAAGATCAGCTGAGAATAAGAAGACAGAAAGTAGCCTTAGAAAGGGAGTCCCTTGCGCTCGAGAAAGCAAGAAATAAGATGGGATTAGAGTCCCATGGTGGTAGCAACATCCCTAGTGGTATGGAAAGGTCTTATGACCATAGAAACCTAGACAAGATTGTTCCTCCCTATCAGAATGGGGATGGCATCCACAAATGGATAACTGCACTGGAAAGGGCCTGAAAAGTATAGAAGGTACCCCAGGAGCATTGGGCAGCAATCTTGTGGCTCTCCTTTGCAGTCAAAGGTAGAGACAAGCTCCTCACTGTCAGAGAAGAGGATGCTAATGATTAAAAAGTCCTGAAGAGTGCTCTCATAGATGGGTTTGGCCTACCCACTGAGCAGTATAGAATACAGTTCAGAGATACCCAAAAGGCACAGACACAGGACTGGGTTGACTTTGTTGATTGTGCTACTAAGGCTCTGGAAGGCTGGTTATTGGGCAGTAAAGTGTGTGATGATACAGGATTGTATAATTTAATCATGAGGGAGCAAATCCTAAATAACTGTCAAAATCAGCTGTTGCATCAGCATCTGGTAGACTCTGATCTGACCTCTCCCCAAGAATTGGGAAAGAAGGGAGACAAATGGGTCAGAACTAGGGTGTAGCAGAAGGTACAGAACCAAGGTGGTGACCAAAGGAAGCAAGATCCTAAAGGTGGGAAGAACGGTAAAGACCAGAAGTCTTCACAAGGTCCCCAAAAAGCTTCTAGTGGTGGGAATTCCCAATCTTCTAAGAAAGACAAAGGCCAAAAGAAACCATGGTGCAAAATCTGTAAACAGAATAGCCATTGGACAAGTGATTGCACCAAGAAGGGTGCAACTCCTGCCACCATTGCCCCTATCAATCAATCAATCAGTGACACTTATAGAGCGCGCTACATACCCGTAGGGTCTCAAGGCGCTGGGGGGGGGGGGGGTGCCGCTACTGCTCGAACAGCCAGGTCTTCAGCTTCTTCCTGAAGGAGAGGTGGTCTTGGGTCAGGCGCAGGTCGGGAGGGAGGGAGTTCCAGGTCTTGGCGGCCAGGTAGGAGAAGGACCTTCCTCCTGTAGTCGCTCTTCGGATGCGGGGGACGGCGGCGAGGGCGTGGTTGGCTGATCGGAGGTGGCGTTTGGGAGCGTAGAAGTTGATCCGGCTGTTGAGGTAGCTCGGGCCTTGGTCGTGTAGGGCTTTGTGTGCGTGGGTGAGGAGGCGGAAGGTGATTCTTTTGTTGACGGGGAGCCAGTGAAGGTCTCTCAGATGTCCGGTGATGTGGCTGGTTCGTGGGATGTCGAGGATGAGTCTGGCTGAGGCGTTCTGGATCCGCTGGAGTCTCTTCTGGAGCTTGGCGGTGGTACCGGCGTAGAGGGCGTTGCCGTAGTCCAGTCGGCTGGTGACGAGGGCCTGGGTGACGGTCTTCCTGGTCTCGGTGGGGATCCACCGGAAGATCTTCCGTAGCATGCGTAGGATGTTGAAGCACGCCGAGGAGACGTTGTTGACTTGCCTGGTCATGGAGAGGGAGGAGTCCAGTATGAAGCCCAGGTTGCGTGCATGGTCTGTTGGTTTGGGTGCGGTGCCCAGGGCGGGAGGCCACCAGGAGTCGTCCCAGGTGGAGGGGGAAGAGCCCAGGATGAGGACCTCCGTCTTGTCAGAGTTCAGTTTCAGGCGGCTGGTCGTCATCCACTCGGCTACCTCTTTCAACCCTTCGTGCAGGTTGGCTCTGGCGGAGGCGGGGTCGTTGGTCAGGGAGAGGATCAGCTGGGTGTCGTCGGCGTAGGAGATTATGCTGAGGTTGTGTTTGCGTACGATGGCCGCGAGGGGGCTCATGTAGACGTTGAAGAGGGTGGGGCTCAGAGATGATCCTTGAGGGACGCCGCAGATGACTTCGGAGGCCTCTGACTTGTATGGTGGTAGGCGGACTCTCTGTGTTCTTCCGTCGAGGAAGGAGATGATCCATTCCAGCGCCTTGTCCTGGATTCCGACGTTGCTGAGGCGCTGCACTAGGGTGCGGTGGCAGACCGTGTGGAAAGCCGCGGCGAGGTCTAGGAGGATGAGGGCCGCTGTTTCTCCATTGTCCATCAGGGCTCGGATGTCATCGGTGGCGGCGATGAGGGCGGTCTCGGTGCTGTGATTGGCTCGGAAGCCGGACTGTGAGGGGTCGAGGGATCCGTTCGTCTCGAGGAAGGCGGCCATCTGCTTGTTGACGGTCTTCTCTATGACTTTGGCTGGAAACGGGAGGAGCGAGATGGGGCGGTAGTTCTTGAGTTCGGTGGGGTCTGCTGTTGGTTTCTTGAGTAGAGCGCTGAGTTCGGCGTGTTTCCAGCTCTCAGGGAAGGTGGCGGTGTCGAAGGATGTGTTGATGATGTCTCGCAGGTGGGGTGCGATGACAGCGTCGGCCTTGTTGAAGACGTGGTGAGGGCAGGGGTCGGTCGGTGATCCGGAGTGGATGGAGTTCATCGTGCGGATGGTGTCATCGGTGCTGATCGGGGTCCAGGCGTGGAGGGTGGTGGTGGGGGGTGATTGTTCGGTCATGGTGTGCGTTGGTTGGTTGTTGAAGCTGTTGTGTATGTCCGCGATCTTGTTGTGGAAGTATGAAGCGAGGGAGTTGCAGAGGTCTTGCGATGGGGTGATGTCGTTGTTTCCTGCGCTGGGGTTGGAAAGCTCTTTCACGATGTTGAAGAGTTCCTTGCAGTTGTGTGCGTTGTTGTCCAACCGTTCCTTGAATGCTGTTTTCTTGGCGGCGCGGATCAGCTGGTGGTGCTTCCGGGTGGCAAGCTTGAAGGAGGTCCTGTTGTCCGGTGTAGGTTCCCTTCTCCAGACTTTCTCGAGGGCTCGGCAGTTCTTCTTGGAGCTCTTGAGTTCGTCGGTGAACCACGGGGCTTTCTTGCTGCCGGGTCTGCTGGGCGGGGTCCTCAGCGGGGCGAGCTCGTCCGCGCAGATGCTGATCCACTTCGTGAGGTTGTCGGCGGCCTGGCTGGGGTCCGCTGAGCTGGCAGGAGGGTGCTGGCTCAGGGAGGTGGCGAGCTGGTCTGCTGTGATCTTGTTCCAGCTTCTGCGGGCGGCCTGTTGTTGGTGGTGGTGGGTCGTCGTTCTCTTGAAGGTGAAGTGGACGCAGCTGTGGTCCGTCCATTGAAGCTCTGTGGCGTGGCTGAAGTCGATGTCTGTGCTGGAAGAGAAGACTGCGTCGAGTGTGTGTCCGGCGAGGTGGGTGGGGGTGGACACCAGTTGCTTGAGTCCCAGGTTGGCGAGGTTGTCCAGCAGGGTGGTGGTGTTGCGGTCGTTGTTGTTCTCCAGGTGGAAGTTGAGGTCCCCCAGGAGGATGTAGTCAGAGGAGGGGAGGGCAAGCGGGCTGACGAAGTCGGCGATGTCCTCGCTGAATTGGGTGCGTGGTCCCGGAGGTCGGTAGATCAGGGTGCCTCTGAGGGTGGTGTTCGGGTTGGTGTGGATCTGGAAATGCAGGTGTTCGGCGGTGGTCAGGGTGTTGTCGGTGCTGGTCGTGAGGCGGATGGTGTTCTTGTGGATGATGGCGATGCCTCCTCCCATCTGGTTGGCGTTGCGGTCCCTCCGGATGATCTTGTAGCCCTCTGGGATAGCGATGGCGATGTCGGGAGCTGAAGAGGCGTTCATCCAGGTCTCCGTGAGGAAGGCAACGTCAGGGGCTGTGGCGTCTAGGAGGTTCCAGAGTTCGATGGCGTGTCTGTGGACGGAGCGGGTGTTGAGCAGGATGCACTTGAGGTGGGTGCTGCTGGTGTTCGACTTGGCGGGTGCTGGTGCGAGGCAGGTCCGGATGCAGGAGAATTTGCAGGCGTGGCAGCTGAAAGGTCCGTGGGTGCGCCGTGGAGTGGCTTGATGGCATTCTGGGTGTCGGCCGGTGTTGAGTGCGATGAGGGAGGCGGCGGAGTACGTCAGGCGGGTCGGTCGGGGTCTTCGTGGGCCAGGGGTCCTGGCGCTGGTCGCGATCCGGTCGCGGACGGGCGCAGACGGGCTTACCTTTGGCGCGCCTTCGGCGCACAATCGGCGCACCCGCTGCGCGTGGCCGCTGCGCGTACGCACGGTCGCCATTTAAGGCGAAGTGCGCGGGTGGGCGGAGCAGCTGGGAGGCGGGAGCGGGGAGGGAACAGAAGAGAAAAGGGGCGGGGCAAATGGCGGTGGCGGGAAGCGGGAAGCGGGGAGGGAGAGCGGAGGGCGGCGAGGTAGGCGGGCAAACAGGAAGGAGACAGACACGGCACAGAGGTAACAATCACTTAAGCAGGCACAAATGGAGGGCAAAACAGGAAGGAAAACGGCACAAAAAAATACAGGCACAAATGGCGGGCAAAACAGTGGAAAAACAGCTAAAGAAACGATCATACGGCACAAAAAGAAAACAAGCACAAATTTAGGGCAAAACCGGCGAAAACCAAAGGGGAGCGAGCAAGGCGGCAGCGAGGCCGGCGCTGAGGCAGAAGGCAGGCAGGGGGCACACGCAGCAGCTGGTGGCCGTGCGGCGCTGGGGTGTCCCACAAGTGGGTCACCCTAAAGCAACTGTTCCCCCTAGTTCAGCTTCAAGTGGTGGTTCTTAGCAGAAGGGTGTAGTAGGGTTGACCCTGGGATCTGAGATGGCCTCTGGCCTAGTCAGAGTTCCAACTCAGGATGTGCTAGTCTGTGATGAAGGCATGGATATGTCCTCCTCTGTGAGTCCCAGTAACCTGGGCAAGTACAGACAACGGCCTTTGATAAATGAAAAAGAGGCAGAAGCCTACAGGGACATAGGGGCACGTGTCACAATGGAGACACCAGACTTTGTGGACTCTGGGCAAGTCATACTTGATGAAACATACCAGGAGATCAATGCTAGCAATGGCAGGACCAACCATGCCCTGGCAGTTGTTAATTTCTCCCGGGGAGGGGTAACTGGCCTTAAGAAGGTTGTGATAAGTGCAGACCTCCCTGTACAATGCTTTCTTGGAAATGACTTAGAAACTTCAGCCTGGTCTGAAGTGGAGTTAAGGACCCATGCAGAAATGTGTTGATGGGTTGATATCAGAAACTGACTTTGGATTAAGATGGACTTGACTAGATCGGGATGTCTTTGCTTTTGGGTTGGTTACACTATGTTTGTGGGCTGGTCGGGGCATGATGCTGGTCTTGGCTTTGTACAGGGCTTAGGTATTGAAAAGCTTTGTTACAGACAGGGCCTAGTTACCAAGAGAAACTTCTTGTGAATTGAACTTGGTTGATGTGGACTCTTTATGTATGCATGTATGTATTTATTAGAAAGGCAGGACATTTCAAATAATTTCTAAACTCTGAGTTAGCTCAGTTCAGGATTGACCTTGGCATAGAGCTGGACCACAATCACACTGTGCTAAAATGCAGATGGGATAGGCTCTGGACAAGGAAGGGGCCTGTGCAAAGCTAGGCTGTGGTAGGTGTTAGACAGTTGGCAGGACTAGTCTGTGGGTGTACTAGGCTGTGAATAGTTGCAGGGTGAGGAGTGGTCTAGAGTATGGACAGGAAACAGCTTCATGCAAAATCAAGCTGAGGAGGGAGATCGGTTGTATACAATGAAGAGGTTAGGACATGGGTGGCTAACGTGGGGGTTGGGCTGACTAAAGATACATATGTGCAGTATTCAGGACTCAGCTGCACACAGCGCTATGTACAGTACAAGGCTGATGCAAATATACCTGAGTAGTAGACTGGACTTAGATGAAATCAGGACTATAGTAAAGACCAGGGTTCCCCAAAGGCAGTCCTGGAGGGCCGGATCCAGGCCAGATTTTTAAATACATTGATGTAAATGGGGATATGCTAAAAATCTGGCATGGATCCGGCCCTCCAAGACTGACTTTGGAGAACCCTAGTGTAGACAGCGAAATGCAACAAAATACTTGTGTAGCATCAAAAGCAAACCTTATTTGTATTGCATTTTGAAGTACAAGAACAATTGACTTGTTTGAATGGTCATGAATAGACCTGGGAAAAAAATAATTTCGCTGGTAAAATGTTGCAAAATTCCTACATTTCAAGTTCACAAAAATTGTGAAATTTCTTCAAATTTGATATTATGCACTTTCGAACATTTTTCAATCACAGCAGAGTGCAGTGTTTAGAAAATGTCATGCTTAGATACTTTTTCTGTTTAAACTAGTCTCAAAGTATGGCATGTGGGAAAAAGTGAGAAGAGATACCCATACTCATGTCTGCCTCTGCTTGCAGCCATTTTGGCCTGATGACTTTCCTTGAGCAAAGGAACTAGCAGACTTACTTAGCTCGATTCATGATAGCTCTTGATTGAGGGCTTCCCACAGTGGACGGCTTCACTGTTTTCATTATGTAAAATAGTTATTAATCCTGAGTGGGTCAAGGTAGTATAGTGCTTACATCTAATGAGATTCCCTTTAACTATTGTTCTCACAAAAGAATGATGATTAGATTTCAAGAACCATACATCTGCTACACTGGGTGTAAGGAATTGGGATATTAGGGGCCAGATATAGTTAGCCAAATACCGGTCGGTAACGGCCGAAATTCGGTAATTTCGGCCGTTACCGACCGGTGTTTAGAAAATGAGATGTAGGAGTCAAAATACTACCGAATCGGTAAATACGAGTCGGTATTCTACCGATTCGGAATTTTCCGAATTGTTCTTTACCGAATTCTTAATTACAGAATCAGTAAATAAGAAATGGTACAAAATTACTATTGAGATGTAGAAAACCTAAAAAATACTGAATTTCATGAAATTCGGTATTTACGAGTCGGTAAATACCATGGATTGAAAGCAGGTGGGAACCAGGTGCAGGCTATAAAATAAGGACCCAAAATGCAACAGTGCTACCAGCATGGCTGCTACGGCTACAGGCAGCAGGAGAGAGGGTATGGAGAAGGGAGGAGCAAGTCTACAGGCAGAGGATAACGCTCTTCCAACTGACTGAGCCAGAGATACTGCAAAGGTACAGGCTACACCCCCAAACCATCCTGGACTTGAGCAGGGACCTTCACCCACTCCTGGATCACCCAACACCAAGGGCGTACGCCATCCCACCCCATGTGCAGGTGCTGTGTAGCCTACACCTGCTTGCCTCTGGGAGTTACCAGAGTGTGATTGCTGCAGTAGGTGGTGTGTCCCAGAGCTGCCTGTCCCGTTTC
Organism: Lissotriton helveticus; assembly: GCF_964261635.1. NCBI lineage: Eukaryota > Metazoa > Chordata > Amphibia > Caudata > Salamandridae > Lissotriton > Lissotriton helveticus. Next base: position 916,956,254 of record NC_136067.1, read on the forward strand.
TTCAGGAAGTTCCTTGAGGCCATGATGCAGAGAATGCATCATTATATCAGGTTCCCTGACACACCTGCGGAACTTGCAAAGATCAAAACAGATTTCTATCAACTGGCACACTTCCCTCACGTCATAGGCTGTATAGATGGCACCCACATCCCACTCTGCCCCCCTGCAGCCACAAAACACATTTACAGGAATCGGAAGTCAACGCACTCAATCAATGTGCAGGTGATATTCAACGCTGGCAACATCATAACAGACATTGTGGCCAAATTCCCAGGGAGTACCCACGACTCGTACATCTTCCATAACAGTGGGATATACACACGCCTTGTTGCTGGCGATTTTGGGGATGGATACCTGCTAGGTAAATAACTATGACACACCCTGATAGTCAATGCAGATGAATCAATCATGAGTATGTAATTAATGGCACTCTCTTTTCCATAGTGATAGTGATAGTGCTTATGCTCTGCGCTCCTTTGTTCTCACCCCCTACATGAATCCATCTACCAGGAGTGAGAGGCGTTACAATGTGGCACACAGAGCAACACGCAGCATTGTAGAACGCACATTTGGACTTCTAAAAAGCAGGTTCCGCGGCCTCCATAAGAGCGGAGGTGCAAGGCAGTACACTCCAATCATCTGCTGCAAAATAATAGCGACCTGTGCCATGCTGCACAATCTTGCCACCAAGGAAGGCACAGAGGTGGAGATCACACATCATGAGGCTATTGACGATGGAACAGAACAGGCAGAGCCCTATGCAGCAGGAGCAGCACCAGCAGCAGATGGGAGACTGAGACGGGCAGAGATCACACGCAGCTATTTCTAAGTAAGTAAGGAGACACAGACAGGCTTAGTATTTGAAGTACGTAGTTTAATAGTAACTACGGCACTTTACTGATGTCACATCATGGTACTACAATGTCTGTATTCCACACTGGGTGGTCACAGTTTACCTCACCGTGACCTGTCCTGTGGGTTGAGGGCATCATTAATGTTTGCGCCCATGCACTATAGTGCGGGATGCACGAGGCTGGGTGTCAACGGTTGCAGTGGTGCCTGGGTCATCAGATTTGCGCCTGCTGCTCCTTCGAATGTCAGGAACAGGAGTGCTAGAGCCACTCCTGCTGGTGGAGTCTTCTGTGTCCCCAACACCTGTGTCTTCAGCAGTGGCTGTCTGGTTTGTGAGCAAAAGCTCCATGGCAGAGGTGACTCTCCCCATCCCCCTCGACAAATCCGTGCAGCAGTGCACAATGTCATCCTGCATGGCGACAGAGCGCCGGCATAGCAGAAGGTTGCTGTAGCAAGCCGGTTCATGGCTTTGGTCTGTTGCCGCATGCACTGACGATCCCTGCGCCTCTCGGAGTGGTCACCATCTAGTTTTTCACAGAGAGCACTCATGCACTGTGTGATGTCCCTCATTCCCTTTGCCATGGACTGCATGCACTAGGGAACATCCTTTACAACGCAACTTTTACCACGCAGTGCCTATACGACGCAACTATTACAACGCATGTCATTACAACGCATTGCGCTGGGGGGCGCTCTAGGATAGGGAATAGATTTAATTTACTATCCAACACCTTCCCTACTATCCACGGGGACTGGAGTTGGAATAGTAAATTAAACTATTCACTATCCAGCACCCCTTAGCCCTATGCGTTGTAACAGCATGCGTTGTAAAAACTGCGATGTAAAGGCATGCGTGGTAAAAGCATTCGTTGTAATGTCATACATCCGCATGCACTCTGTCATAGAGCCAATCCCCCGGTCTATGTTGGACATCCTGCTATTTAAAGTGCGCACCTGTCTATGAACTGCTAAAATGCCCTTTGCTTGCAGACGCTGGACTTTAACCATGGTGACCTCAACACCACAGAAGACACCCTCTCCATCCTGGCCTTCGCCTCTCTCCCGTACCCTTTGGCCTCGGACACCGGCACTCACAGCTACAGAAGAAGTCTGCTGCCCAGCGTTGTCAGCCAGAGGTGGATTTGTTGGTGTAAGACCCTCCACATCTTCCTCATCTGACGTCTCCAGAATTTTGAGAGGGGGCACATCATGCCTCCTTGGCCATCCCAGCACAGATGACTCCGAGGTTGGTGTGGGGGAAAGTGCTGGTGGTTCCAACTGTTGTGAGCCAAACAGCAGAGGTGACAGAGGCTGTAGTGTGGTGGCTCGCTCCGGTGTAGTGGCTGCCTGCGCTGTGGGGGTGTATGGCAGAACAGTGCTTTGACCTGCTCTTTCAGGTGTTTTCTCACTCCTCTTCTTTGCCGGTGCCCTCTCCTTCCTTTCCTGCGCTGTAATGCGCGATGACTCTCCTGTGGACAGATATGGACATTGGGTCAGTGGTGTTGTTCACCTGTGTGTCATTATTAAATCACATTTCTATCACACAATTGCCTATTCCTCAACAGCTTATGGATGTAGTGTATGGCATGCCTTGCTGATTTCTATGTTGATTGCATTTATGTATGTTCCTATGACTGCGTCTCCCATGATGCATTGCTGGAAATAGCTAAAACCAGTTCTGGAGTGTGATGCAAACATCCACATTGGGGAGGGGGGTCAGGGAAAAGGGTGGGGATTCATGTCCATGCATCTTACCTTTTTTTGCATGGATTCTAGCTGGCTCCAGGGTGGATTCCACCAGCTGCTCCAGGTCTGTCAGTCTTGGTACTCTGTTCCTCCCTCCACCTGTGGCCCCGGCTTCTTTCCTCTGTGCTGCAAGTTTTTTTTTGGTAAAGATCCGCAGATCATATCACCTTTTTTTCAGGTCATCAATGTCCCTGTGTATGACCCCAATGGCATTGACCTTAGACTGGATCTCCAGCCAGGTGTTCCTTTTGACTGACTCAGCAACATGCAGAGACTGCTTGCCAAAGAGCTGGGTGTGGTGTTTGACGACCTCCTCAACCAACACCTGCAGTTCTGCTGGGCTGAATTTCATTTTCCTCTTGCGCTCAGCTCCATCCTTCTGGCCATCCTGGGACTCCATTCTGCAGCTCAGCTACGCTCAGGGCAGCCTGCTCCTCTGTGTTTCCTGCAGCTCTCCAAACAGTTCAGTTGCTCTGCACCTGCATGGGTGTGGCCACTTCCAGGTACTGGGGAGGGGTAGTTGCATCTGATTGGTTGGTTCCTCTGTTGCTTTGTTGTGGGGTGTGGTGGGTGTTCCTGATTGGTTGACAGGCTCAATTGGGTTCTTTTTGTATTTACCGATTCGGTATTTACCGATTCGGTAAATACCAAATCGGTAATTCCCATTCATTCCTATGGGCCTGGAGGACCCATTCGTTTTTTTCCGAATAGGTATTTACCAATTCGGTAAATACCGATGAAAAAATCCGAATGTTACCGAATCGGTAATTTTTACCAATTTTTTACTTACATCCTGTTCTCCGAATCTGAAATACCGAATCGGTATGATTCGGTATTTAAGAGTCGGTAAACTGGGATTACCTACATCTGGCCCCAAGTGCGGTGGGTGAATACCCACCTCTAATAATAATCAAAATCCTTGTCAGGATGACCACAATTTAACCTGAGCTCAATCCTCTGGTAGCTATGGCACAGAGCACACAGGTTTAACTTAGAAGCAGTGTGTAAAACAAAGTCAAAACAAACCACAATAAAAATCCAAAACCAATTTATAAAATAGAGAATATTTGAATAAATAAAATAACACAAAAACAACAAAAATCCTATAAGGGAAACTAGAGTTATGAATTCTCAAAGTTCAAACGTGAAAATAATTCAAAAAAGTACCAACTGTGGTCATCTAGTTGCACTTGATCGGTACCTAGGCACAAGTGAAGGCTGACCATGTTAGAGCGCAATTATTATAACTGAAATCGAGTGTCACCTATTTGAAAATGCTATCTTCAGACTTAGGCACCGAAATGGAAGTCAAAATTCCTCAACAGTGCAAAGCAGCAGGCCATGGCCAAAGAAGGCTCGACATCATCGCATAGTTTCTAGACTTGGTCTTGGTGAAGCAGTTGAGTTATGGCAAGTATTGTGTTGATCTGGGGCAACATTTAAAAAATATGGTTCAACCTTTAACCTCACCACTACATACAGGGTCAGGCCCCATTCCCATGTTAGCTTCTTCGGATAAAGCGTCTCAGGTGATGGATCTTTGCGCCGTATTTTGAATCAAAACTTTCATCATGACAGGTCAAATCACATTATCAGTAGTAGGTTCGGTCAGTAATAAGAGTTTGAAATAGTTTTAAAAGTTTTATTTCTCATAAAGAGAATATTAAGTTTCTTTTTTCTTACTCTTTATTCAGATTAGTCAATAAATCAAGTAAGTTTATAGAAATCTCATCAAAAAGAATACTTAGAAAAATTAATCAATAATGCATTTAGCGAGTTCCACAATGGGCCGAAATCCCTATTCTAAAGATCAGTATCAGAATTTTAGTTATTTAGAACTCATGAAAAGTTCACGTTCAAATGAAAAGAGTGAGATATGAGGGCATAAAGCTCAAAATCCAATTACCCAGGAGAACTTCTCATGAACAGTAATTCATGAAACAGAGCAGTCTCATCAATACGAGCTAACAGTTGCAGTAGCAATCTGTAAAAATCAAGCATCAAAGTAAGGTAAGGGATGAATAGCAGCAGCAGTAGCCACAGATGTCAAAGGAAAGGGTATGGGATGTTGGAGAATCAGGGGTCAGAGTGATAAGCTTTGAGAGCATCCTCTAAACTAAGTGAGAACACGAACTAGTATAAAAAGGCAAAATAATATGTTGCAAATTGTGTAGCAGGCTTCTCCTTCCTCGCATCCAAGCCAGTGATAGCATTTGTCTGAGAGCAGGTTCAGCTCTTCCTTTCCCATGAAAGAATATGCAGCTTGCAAAGTTTTATCACAAAGTTTGTTACAGACATCTCAAGTTTTAATCTTCTTAATTCATAATTCTCTGTTCCAAAAAGCATGGAACACAGTTAACCTTCTACTTTTAAAATGTTTCATTGCATACACAATGACCTGCACTAAAGACGAGAAACTTAAACTTCCAAAAGACTGTTTAGTAATGGATTTCTTTAACAAGAACAAGAAATACTGTTTTAAACTGTACAACTCTCTATTCAAGCATAATGTGAGACATGGTGAGAAAATAGGAAGTTTAGTTATTGAAAATAATATGTTGCTCAGTAAAGTAATAGATTTGTTAAACCAGAACATTCTGCAGTTGTGACTAAAATTTCTAAGCATGTCACATTAAGGTTAAGTTTCAAAATTGCATTGTGCTTATTTCAGCAATATCTAGTTCACTTCTAATCAAACGAAAACTAGTGCTGCTTGAACATTTAAAATGTGTGTCATTTTCTCTTTTAAATTGTGCATTAACCATTGCACATATAGCTGTTATTTTATATAATTTCACCTTAATTAAATTATCTCTTTCGGTAAATGCATTTACACTGATTATTATCCAACTTAATACAGCTAGATATAATTTCTTAACATTCTCAAAATGACAGTGCTACTACAATTCTTATTAGGGTGAAACACACGGATTCATGAATTAAGGCACACTTTCAATATATATGTTACATGTACATGCATATACATGATATACAGAGGGTGGAGTCTAAAGTAAGTTTGCCCCATGTCAGTTAAATATGCCAAATAGAGGTATGCCAATTTCATCATGTTGAAAGGGGGAGCATCTGGACTACAGCCAGCAAAAGCAGTTAAAACAAAAATCTGGGGGCACCGCATGCAAAGGATGGTCATTTTCAACACTGACAAAAAAACACATTTGTACAGATTCAGTTCAGCTACAAATGAGCAATCAATAGATATATGCTTTTTCTTGAGATTTATATTTCCTTATAGCTCCACTCCTTGTAGTGTATGGTAACATCATTGTTTATTACTGTGTGTTGTGATGACAAATATTCCACTTCTTAATATTGCTTTAAAGAAAAGTCACATTAATAAGCATTGCAATGTGGTCTGCTAATAGAAACCTTGTATGGCATTAGCAATATCTTTCGGACAAAATGGGTGTTTCAGAGTCACTTCACTCATTTCCCATCCCTAGGTCACTTTTGGCAATTCTGTCATGTAAATCTTTCATATTGAACAAAGTCTGATAAGCCACTGATCTTTGTTGCTAGTTTAAACCACATTTTGATACACCATTAAAACCAAGTCTCCAATCAATCCTAGATCGTAGAAATTATTTACTATTTGGATGGCATTCTTGAAAATAACAGATAATCTTCATAATTTACAGGGACGCTGTCTAAATATTAGAGAATCTGCACTGTTTGCCCTGCGACTGTGCAAATACCAGAAAAACGTCACTATGCACTATGCTAGCAAAATAGTAGAGATTCTGCACTGTTTGGCTGGAGGTCGTGCAAAAAGCAGGAAAACGTCACTATTGTACCCATCTGCTGGTTAATTGGTAGAGATTCCACACTATTTAGTTGGCTGCCATGCAGATACCTGGAAATAAAATCACTCTTTACCTGTCTTTTAGTTAAATAGTAGAGATTCGAGATTCTGCACTGTATGGCCTTCTGCTGTGCAAGTAGCAGAAAAACATCACTATTTACCTAGTCGCTTGCTAAATAGTAATCTACAAAAAGAGGTAGCAAATTACTCACAGAGGGCCAGATGGACAAAGTTTTTTTGCATTTCTTAATGGGCCGAATCGCAATTTTATCCCATTAAGAAATGGAAAATTGCCTTTTCCTATGTACAAAGGCCTTTAGGGAATTTCAAAATGTGATTTCTACTGAATAGAAATCACATTTTGCAACTCTCTAAATAGGAAACCACAATAGGGATTTCCTATTTGCGACTTCTTAACACATGTACACAGCATTTCCTGAATTCAAATTGAGGATTTAAGAAATGCAATTACCATCAAAGTTGATGGGAACCACGTGCAATTTTAAAAAAGAACCCCAATCTGCCCCTAGGTCTAATGTGTGCACTTCATATGCACTACTATAACTGGAGTGCATTGCGGGGGGCCTTATGTCCATAGCCAACCTTGATTTAGCGTTTCCAAAATCGCTATTTTGGAAATACTAAACTGGCTCATTGGAACGAATGACATAGGATTTCCTATTTGCATTTCATACTAGTAATTCCTACTCTGTAGCAATCGCTATTAGTACATTTAATATTTTCATATATATAATTTTGCAATTTCGAAATTCCGATTTCTAAGGAGTCGCTATTAAGGAAATGCTCAATTGCGTTTTCCCCCATCTAGCCCCTAGGGGCTTATTTACGAGCATCCTGTGCCCCGGAGTGTTACTTTTTGTGATGCTCCACCAGCGCAGATTACAAAATCATATCTATGCGGCCACACAAAGTCACTATGCGTGGCTTTGGATAGCCTCATAGATATGGATTAAGACAAGGCAGCGCAGTACTGCGTTGCCTTACTCTGTGCCCGGGAGATGTTGCCTCAGGCCCTTATTTGCAGGATTTAGGGTAGGGCACTGCAGCAAGTCATCTTGCAGCGCTGCCCAAAAACAAAGTTACAGGGCAGGAATGTACTGTATTTATTAAATACAGTGCATTTATGTCCTTTCTCCCTGTGCTGGTGCTGTTTCGGCTGCCCAGCACCAACGCAGGCACACTTGAACCATGGTGCAAGAGTGCCTGTTTTGTCAGTGGGATTGTTTTTGTACAGGAACGAGTACCATCCTGCACAAAATAGTCCTAAGAGGTGTTTTTCTCTTTATATGTGTGCTGCAGGATTCAGCACTCATAGAAAGAGGAAATAATGAAAAGAAATAAAGTAATTTCTCAGTATTATCTCTCACATCAGGAGACATAAGGATTTGGCACTTCCCAGGTATACGTGATCTTGTAAATCTGGGGCAGCAACAAAAATTGATGCTCCAGCAGTGCAGGGGCTCATAAATTAGCTGCTTACTTTTTGCAAACAGAATAGTTTTTTGCAAAACAACATATGTAATGTTCGGTCAGTTCACAAAATACTGAATCTCAGGCAGTTGCAGAATGACCTGACTAATTAATATTCATTAGGCAGGTGCCAATTTGCCACCCTCTGTGATTGGCTGTAATCACAAAGATGGTGGCACATATTATCTCTATCAATGCATTCCTAAATGATTTGTTGGCAATTCTGTCAGATGATGGCCGTCCGTCCAGCAACGTTTTGAACAATTATTTGGTTTTCACAAACAACGCCCAAAGCCGGGGTTTGTTTTTGAAAATCCAAATATGTAATAGCCCCCCACAAGCTGGGAGTCTTCTCTCAGGGTGTGGGGGTCATTCATGTTTTCCTTTTGCTTACACCCAGGTTTTAATTAATTGCACTGAATGTCATTGCAATATGAATGAATGTTTCCTGTAAATCAGAGAAAAATATATAGGCATGAAAGACACAGAAGAAAAGAAACTCACTGATGTATTTTATTGATTGACTGCATTACCAATATTGTAAGAAATTAGACACTCTTACAGAGATGCTCGAGTGGAACTTATTACGTTTTATAAAAATGTACTCACTCCATGGCTTAAGAAGATAAAACATTTGTGTGAAGTTATTAAAATGGAGTTAGCATGCTAGTCCCCAACTGGAATCAGAAATGACATATCTATTAAGCTGAAGGAAGCCTTTTGGGAACTCACACTGACCAGAACATGAAACGACCAAAAAGGGGACAGTATCTCTGTAAAATTCCTCCAATTTAATGTATCCCCTCCTTTGAGCCTTGTCTAGATTGGATCAAGCCTTGGCAAGCTACATTTTTGGATATCAAATTTAGAATTGGTATTCTACTGGTGAGTTCATTCACAGGCAAATGTGACAAGAATACTACTCCAACTCTTAAATGTCCTTTAGCCTGATGACCCCAGAGTCAGTAGAACACTTTCTTTTTTTCAGTCTCGGCTATACTCCACCTCGAAGAAGGTGGATTGTCCAAGTCTGTAAACTTATGGGCACAGCACCCTACTGGGAGGTCTACAGGCACCTCAGATAAGACGCGAATTAGCAAATTGTATTTGCCACCTCTAGGTTTCTCCTTTGGGCATGGAGAATCAGATCAAATATGGTTGCTAAGGAGGCTTGAAGCATCAGATAAATACATTTTGTTGGTTTTAACGCAATATACTTTTTGCCATATTCGGCATTTGCTCTTTAGAGATCTTGCTGTCATTTTAACTATGATTTTTTGGAATGGTTTTTAAAAATGTCTTTTTAATACTATTAATTGTTCTAAGGTCTAAATTTTGTAATCTATTTATGCACAGCTTTTTTTTTTTTAAACATACTTTATTGATTTTTATGCTTAACAATCTGGCGTGACAGCAAATCATACATTTCAGGGTTCATACCAATATTCTATACTGTAAATAGCAGGTTTAAATGTTACTGTACCAGTACCTGTAGCAAAAGTATATGTATAGTCTGTACACCTGAATAACATTTCCCCCCTACCCTAGATCTAGAATTCCAAGCCCACCCTTCCCTCCCCCTCCCTGACTCACTCCTATCTATACGTACACCATTAAATCATGTGGTTCTGGTGTGTTTACTTATTTTGTCCTAAATGCATGGCATGCAGCTGTGCGTATATCTGATTTGGTTGTACTTGGGTTGTTCTGTTTTGTTTCTTTGTATTGGAGTGACCGTTAAATGTCTACACTACAGTGTATCACGGTGGTAAGGGATCAGAGGATGTAAACAGTTCTAGCATTGCATCCTATTCCTGTGAAATTGGAATCTTCCTTAATCCCCTGGTTTCTTCTTATTGCCATACTTTCGGCCTTCCCCCACCTGATCACTTCTTCATGCCAGGTAAGTGTCGCAGGGTGCAGCGCAGACTTCCACCTCATAATGATTGATCATTTTGCCAGTATCAGAGCTAAATTAGTAAATCAGGATTGTACTGTCTGCTTCTTGAGCTTATGGCTCAGCCCCAGTAAGCGGTATTCTGCTGTGTCACCCCCAACATTCCTGTTGCAGGCCCTAGAACCTTTATAACAGTCGCCTAGAAGGTGGCCAGCCGCGGACAGGCCCACAGCATATGTACCAGGTCAGAAGCATGTGAGAGACAATGTGGACACCCGTCTTCCAACCCCGAGTACATCTTACTTAAACCGTGTGGTGTAAGATAGGCCCTATATAACACCATTTATTGGATGAGTTTAAATTTAGCCTTACTGGATACCTTCTTGGGATATTCCAAAAGGGACTCCCACTCCTTGTCTGTTATTTCTCTTCCAATGGCAGCATTCTATTTATCTCTGAGCTCTACAAGTAAAATTCTGCATGGGCACGAAAAACTCTATACAGTCAACGAGTGAAGTGTCTTCCATTACCCATAAGTTATGGTGTACGTAATAATTTGTGTGTGGGGAGCTCCTTGCCATCAGGCGCCCAATTCAGTTTAGTGTACCTGATAATGCTTGAATGCAAGATATAGAGGGAACGCAGACACCTTGTTCTCTAGTGAAGTTCTCATTGTCTAACAGCATACTCTCAGCAAATAGCATCCCAACAGTGTTCACTCCCTCTTGTGTCCATCTGGAAATGCTTCTAGCTGTAATAACTCCTGTAGGTGTGGTGATCCCTACCAGTGGAACATTAGGGGCGTAGGGGAGTAACTTATTGGTATATTGTATTACTTTTTTCCAGTATGTCATGGCTACTTTCAATAATATGGGAGACGCCGGTTGGGCCCCCACCCCCTAGGCAACAGTAGGGTATATAAGATACCCAGATCCAATGTTTGCTGCGCCATCCCTATCTCATGGAGATTATGACCTGCAGTCCGGGATGATAACCACTAGAGTTGATTCGCACAGCAGTATGCCCTGAAGTCGGAGACCCCCAGGATCCACAGTCCGTTCCCAGCTGGAGTTTCGAGAGCCCCACTCTCCTGCTGCCCTTTCCCCATATGAATTCTAACAAAAGTGTGTTCAGATTCTTGAAACTATTAGTCGGGACCACTATCGGAAAATTTGTGCAATAATATAGCAGTCTTGGGAGCATGACCATTTTTGAAATGACAACTCTACCGGCCACTGGGAGTGGTAGTGAGGTCCGAAATGCAATTTGAGTTTTAAGTGCCTTGACTGCATGTACAAGATCTCCATCCAGCAGTTCATGTGCTCCCCTATATATTTGTATGCCTAGATATTTTAAAGTGGTAGTCACTATCGGGAATATAAAGGGTCCGAATTGGATCAGTGCTTCTTGCTCCATTGATGCACAGATTCTATGGGTTTAATGAGCAGAAATAAAGTAATACTGGCCTAGCTGGCATATAAGGAGAAAACTTGTCCCAGCACTGCAGAATTTGTTGTTCAAGAGACCGATAATGGAATAGTTTTGACCACTTAAGGTTATGTGATCATGGTCTCTTTTAACACCATAAAGTCTGTCGCCTAAGTCATCCTGAAACTGCATCAATGCACTTCACGTGAAAAGCACTTTAGTCCTAGAACTGTATTATCCACTCTTTCCTTTACTTATTGATTGCAGTAACAAAGATAATCAGAAGCGATTCATATGCACTTTAATTTACCAGCACTCTAGCACGAGTACAGTTCTGAATTTGTAGGAATTAAAATGATGAGTTCCTTTCTTTTAAAATCCTGGCTATTATCACACACATAAATCTAAAACCAAGAACATGTACAAAATTCCACCATAGAACATGGAGGACCATATTAGGCTTTTGTCTATGGTTTGCATTTTTTCACCTTGCGCCGTTACAACAACAGAGAATTACTGTAAGTGAAATCTCCTTTTGAGGAAGACTGCCAAGAGCGATGCACTGTACAGCCACAATGACAATGAATTGTATTTTAATTTTTGCTTTTATTGTGTAACTGTAATCACTCAGGATGGGAAAGAGACACACTCTGAAGGGTTATTGATTGACAGGCCTCGCTTTTATTGATGGCAAACTGCACTAAGTAGGGAGGCTTTTGTCCCAAAACAACAAATAAAAAATAACAAAAAGTTTCTTTAGAAGAAAGGAAGGACAGGTATGTTGAAGAGTCCACAGTTTCTAGGAGGTAACTTATTTCCGTCTGTTCCTCTTTTCCTAAGGGTACAATGTGAGACTTGCTTTCTTTCTTGTCCAGGTCCCAATGAGCAGGCGGGGGCGGAAGAGGGGGGGGCGGAGGTTTACTCTCAAAGAAAATAACAACAAAATAAATCAAAGGTAAGGGCGCCAGGACTCTTTGTTTGACCTCCACCTAGACACCCTTTTGGTCTTGCTGCATGCTCCGTGATTTAAAAGTGCTTCTGTGTGGTTTTAGACTCTCCACCGCCTAACTACAGCAAAATAATGAAGGAAAGGCACTTGCCTGTAGCCATGGCCCTCTGATTCATGGAAGAGGGAGTCCTGGTGTCCTATCTCTTCTCGGGAAAACTGGACTGAATGGAAGTGCCTCAAGGTGGTCTCTCTTCAATTGCCTCAGTTTTGAGTACTATTCCTCCTGCCTCCAGTCGCTTCTCCCACACGCTGCTCTCGCCGGACACCTTCTCCTCCAGATGCTCCTCCAGATGCTCCTGGAGCTTGTCCTCAGCTTTTTCTTTCTCGTTTGCTATTTACACTTCTCCATGTTCCGCATCTTCTCTCTCCTCGGCTCCTTGCATCTGCAGCGCTTTTGCCGACGTAGTTGTCATGTTCCTGCACTGCTGGAGCAGCAACTTTGCTTCCTTCCAGGTATTCTATGGTGGCCATCTTGGATCTACCGCTTGGGGAGAGCATGGGAATATTGTAACTTTTATGGCCTATGGCTGAAATAAAGTATTTCTTACTTACTTAATATACTGAATAAACAGAGACACTTTGTCACTTCCTTTCTTTTGACGGGTCAATCATTTCACAGTTCCATTGTTATGCTAATTTTCCAGACAGGGAATGTGGATCCCCTGTTGACGTTTCGGAACTGAATTGGGGTGATTCACTTTCAAATGTCATATTCTGGTTATGGCTCAGACACAGCCTTTATGCTAGATGATGACTGTCAGAGCGGTAGTAATAGTGCTGGCTCAAAGCAGGAATATCAAAAACAAGGACACAATGAAGTGTGAGATCTAAGCACCTGGCTATCTTCAGCCTTCCTAAGCAGTCATCAGGCATATACTAAAGGGCAGCCCTGCTTAGAGATGTTGTCACCTTTAACAAGAGAAACCTCCAACCTACTTCTCACTGCTAACATCTACCTTATATCGTCATTCAGGAACAACTAATCAGCAGCCCTTTGTTAACAATGACCTCACAAAACTTCTGAGGGTAGCCTTTTAGCCATCTTCCTCCACTTCAATGTCTGAGTCTTTACCCTCCAGCTACAAGGATGCAGTCAATACAATTTCACTGTCTAGGAAAGCTGTATCTACTCTCCATCACATCATATGAAATACATTCCACTGATCCATGCGCTCAGACTTTCATCACTCACAGAGTCTTAGTGCTGCAGACTTGCTAAATATCCACTGTGCATGGAGGCACATGGAATGGCAACTCAAAGGCCAGGGAGTCACACAGACTATTCTACTAGTCTTGACACTTTGCTGGCCTTTCAAACACTTCTGCCATATATGCATCTCCATCACCCTTCATCTAGCCCTTAGAGTTTCACAGACCTCTTGTCTATGCTGAAGCTATCACTGCTGGCCTTGATTCCCAGTGCTATCACAGCTCTGTTTTTATTTCCTTTGCGTGCTCCGATTCTTCAGCAAATAGTTATAAGCTGTTTATGTGAGCTAAAAAAGGAGGTGGTTACCATGTCTGCCAGCATAAAAGGCATAAATAAGGACTGCTTACAATAAACATATCCTAGAACATGTGGCGTAGAATCACATGTGTCCTCCTTCTCCTGGTCTACTTACTCCTGCTCCAGGTCCTTCTGTGCCTCCTGGCATTTGCCCTCCTCCTGGTCCTTTGTAAAGACGTCCTTTTCTGGGTTGTTTTGGTCCTCCTGATCGTCGCCCTGCCCTGTTTCAATTAGTTTTGGACACCTTGGTACTGGTTTTCTGAATCTGGTACTCCTGGTTCCTGACCCTGGCACTGTTCTTGGCCCTTCCCTGTATTAGACCCTCCTGGACCTCCTGATCCTGGTACTACTGATACTCACCCCGATCCTGCTGGTCTGCTGGGCCCTTCTCTGCCTAACCGTGTTAATCTGGTTCTCCTAGATCTGCCACTGCTAGTATTCCTGGTTTGGGTCATCCTGATTCCCCTTGCTCTGGTCCTTGTCTTCTTGATCCACCTGGTACTGCTTCCACCAGTTCTGGATCTACGTATTAGATCTTCTTGGGCTGGACCTGTTCATTTTAGTCCTGGTCTGGTCCCATTGAACCTTATGGCTCAGGTTGCCTGCTCTCCCCGATCCACACCGTCCTGGTACAGATTCCACAGTTTCTGATCCTCCTCCTCCACTTGGTACTTCAGGTCCTAGTCCCCTTGGTTGTGAGCCCTCTGTCCCTCCTAGCCGCCCTCTTCTTGGTCCTGCTTATTCTGATCCTTCCAGTAGACCCCAATCTGGTCCCTGCTCTTAATGAACCTAGTCCACCTCCTTCTGTCCCAACTAGTTCTCCTGGTCCTCTTCCAATTTGTCATTATAATATAAGTCCTGGTCCTCCTGCTCCTCGATATTATCCTAATTCTGCATTAACAAGTCCACTTAGTCCTGAACCTCCTACTTTCAGGTCATACTTTTCTTAGCCGCCCAGCTTTGTCATCCTGGCTCCTGTCATCCTTGTCCTCTTTGTCCTGATCCTACTGTTCTTCCTTGACCTGATCCTCCCTGTCCAGGTATGCCAGGCCCTGATAACCCTGAACCTCTGCGATTTGATCTTCCTTCTCCCCTTGGTTATGACCCCACTGGTACTCTTAGCTCTTGTCCTGCTGGCTCTGGTTGCTTGGCCATTTCCTTCTGATTCTCCATGTCCTGTTCTCCTAGTCTTCCTCACTTTCAGTCCTATTTGCTTAGCACTGATCTATTACTGATCCTCACACTGTGATCTCTTCCTGGTGTTGTGGTCATTAGACTTGATCCTTTTGTTTCTGGTCTTCACTGTTTGGGTCGTTGTATGGCTAATCCTCTTGTAAATGTAAATGTAAATGTGTTTGTATTTATATAGCGCACTTCTACCCAGAGGTCTTGTAGCGCTGTATTCATACCGCTGTGGAACCCATCCTGGCTTTCCTGTGAAATGTCCACTCCTGGGCACCCCCAAGGTGAAGCCAGGCATCCAAGTGCTGCTGGGGCCGTTGTGGAGATTAAGCAAGCTATTGCCCAGAGTCACAGAGTGGGACCCATGATTAGACTAGGCACCGAGGCGAGAATTATCAGGTCCGGGGAAATTAAGTCCAAGAGCCGCCGAGGCGGGAATTGAACCATGGTCCCGGGCCAGACCTCTGCATCAGGGTCTGCCGCTCTAACCATTGAGCCACGCTTCTCTTAGTTCCGGTCATCCTGGCCATCCTATTCCTTCCAGGCCCCCTCCTCCTAGCTCTACCTCTTCCTTCCTGATCTTCTCAACCCTTGTCCCCTTGATCTGGTCATTATGATCCTTTTCACCCTGCTCACCCGATTCCTAGTGCCTCTTCTCCTTGCTTTGCTGGATCCCTTGGTCTACCTGGCCTCTTGTGCCCTGGTCCTCTTACACCTTGCCCTATTTGACCTTGCCTTCTTTTCCTGGTTTGTATCATCCTGGTCCTCCTGCCCCTGTGCCTTGTCCTCGTGGTCAATCTGGCACTGCATCAACTGGTCTGAGCCCTCTTGGTCCTGTTCTCTTTGCCTGGGTCCTTCTGAGCCTTGTCATTTTAGTCCTAGTATGCTTGTCCTCCAGGTCCAGACCCCTTAGTCTTCCTACATCTGGCTATTCTGGTCCCCCTGATCTTCCTCACCCTGGCCCTGCTACCACCAGGTTCTGATCTTTCTTCTCCACGGGGTACTCTGGGCCCTTGACCTTTGAACATGGTCCTCCTGCCACTTCTGGGTTTGTTGATGGTTCTCTTAGTGTTGATCCTTTTAATTATCATTGCTCTGGTCCTCCTGGCTCTGGTTCTCCTAGTAACGTTGGTATTCGCCCCCTCCTCTTCTTTGCTTATTCTCGTTGCCTGGTTCTACCGACCATAATCCTCATGCTCCTAATCTTCTTAGTCTTCCAGAATCTGGTCCTGAACCGCCTGTACTCGTGCTGCTACACCAAATTATCATGCTCCTCCTTGCTCTGGTCGTTCTTGTTTTTCATAGTACTTGTCCTTCACAGGATTATGTGACTATTGACCCAGATGCTCTTGGTTCTGGTCCTCGTGCTCATTGACCTGGTTCACCAATCCTCCTAGCCTTGGTCCTCCTTCTTGTTCTATTAGATGTGTTATCATATACCTTGTCCTTTGGTCATTCTGACCCTTCTTGGTTCCCCCAGTCTTGACCCATCTGGCTTTGTTCCTTTCTACTCCTCTTGACCCTGGTCAACAGGTCCTGGTTCTGCTCACCCTGAACCTCCTAGCTGGTTTCCATCTGGCCTCTTGTGTCCTTCTCCTCTTAGGCTTTGTCCTCCTACTTTGGGTTGTCCTGGTCATCCTGCACAATTTACTTGTTCTCTCAGTCCTACAGATTCTGCAGCCATTGATTCTTACCCTCTTGATCCAGGTTTTCCTTGTTTGGTTCCTCTTGAGCCTGGTCGCTTTAGACCTGGTCCTTTTGATCACCGCTTTCCTGTTTACTAGGTCTTCCAGATTGTGAGTGGCCTTCTTACATCTGATCCTCCTCACCCGGGTCCTGATAACTGTAATGATTGTTCTGCCCTGCCAGGTAATCTGAGTCCTAGTCTCCTCAGTCCTAATCTTCATGGCCCTCTTAGCCCTATTTTTGGTCCTCCTGGTAATGATCCTTTCAGTTCACATAGTCCTCCTTACTCTGGTCTTCTGGGTGCCCTTAGAACTGTTCTCCTTTGCCTTCCTAGTCCCTGTCCTAACCTGGTTTCCTGGTACTACTGACCATTACCCTCCATGCCCTGCTCTTCATAGTCCTCTTCAATCGGGACCTGATACTTCTTGCCCTAGTCCTCATACTCTTTGCCCTCATGGTTCTGCAATAACTTGTCCTGGCCCACCACAGATCATCCTAGCCTTTCCTAAATCTGATGTTCCTTAACCTCTGGTTTATTTTAGCCTTAGAACTTTTTGACCATCTACTTCCTGGACTGTCTGTTCAACATTCCGATGAGATCTTGTTTCACAGGCTTCCGATCTTGGACTTTTTTATCCTACTCATTCTAATTCTCATTCATCGTCCTGCTCCCCTGGTTTATCTAGTGCCGTGGTTTGGCTGTTCCTAATCCTTCTGCTTTGGATTCTCCTGTTCCATGTTCTGATCTTATTTCTGGTACTCCTTTGTATGGGCTTCATACATTGGATCTGCTGGCTCTGGTTCCACTGGCCTTGGTTTCCCTAGCCCTCCTAGTCCCCCTGTCCTCCTGTCACAGCATTATCAGTCCTCACCGTCTCCTAGTTTGTCTGTTGCACCTTGTTCTTGTCCATCTGACCCTGGTCCCCTCTATCATGGTCCTCTTGTCTCTGGTCTACCTCATCCTTCTGGCACTGGTCCTCCTAGGTCCTATGTTGCAGGTCACCCTCGTTCATGTAGCTCTTATCACTCTGGTTTGAGATCCTATAGAGTCTGAGCATTATGGCCCTTCTGATCCTGGAACCACTGAGCCTAGACTTCGTCATCCTTTGTATCCCCCCAATCATTCTAATCTAGGGACTTCAGGTCCTACTAATACTGGTTCTTTATGGTCATGGTCTTCCCGGTCCTGGTCCATTTGCTTCTGGACCCTTGGTCCACCTTGCTCTGAGTTCTGTAGATTTCACCCCCATATTTCTGGTCCTTCTTTCCATTGGTCTTCAGATCCTGGTCCACTTTGGTCTGTCTACCTTTGTCTGCTAATCCTGACCCTCGTTGTCCTCATACCTTTGGTTCTGGTCGGTGCACTCAGTTATGGTCCAGGGCCTTATGCTCATCCTAACCCTAGTCCTTCTGTTCCTTCAAGCCCTTGCCCACTGGATCCAAGTTCCACGTTGTCCAGTCCTCATGATCCTTCTCACTCTGGTCCTAATACACCTAGGGCTGTTTTTCCTTGTCATGTTCCTCATTGTATATTAGTTCCTGGTGCCCTCTGACATTGGTAACCCTGGTCCTTGTAGATTAGGTCTCCCTGATCCTGGATCTTCTTGTCCTGGTCCTCATGGCTCTGGTTGTCCGAGCCCACCTTGTGGTCCACCTCCTGGCCCTTATACTCCTACTTGGCATCATTCTCCTCTTACTGGTCTTACTCTTTCCTTCCCCAACCACTCTCCGCAATGACTTTTTTCAGACACAGTCTCCAAGCCTGTCACATGGCTTTTCTTTTTGGCTTCTGGGTTTCTTGTGCTGAGACAACACCCTCAAGTATATACATTGAGAAAGCACAGAAATTAGGGGCTCTATGGAGACAGGGCCTTTCCCATTTTAAACCAGACACTATCATGTTAAAATTCAAAACTATCATTCCCAAGATGCATTGTCCTGGTCACTCAAATAGTGTGGCTGAAGGGGCCACTCATGAAACTCATGAAATGGGACCAGGAAGCATTTATGCCTTAAACCTAATCTGCTAGGTGAATAGTATGAAAAAGTGTGTCTATTCACAGGCAGAAGAGTGAACTGGGTAAGAGCCAAATGCAATACTTACCTGTCTCCTGCTTTTACTTTCCCATCCCACAGAACCCCCATTGTTGTGTCTCACTCAATGTACCTCCTGCAAGTGCCCCAAGCCTTGTGCACATAAGCACCAATGTCTACTGTACGTGTCCCTCCCTCTGGGGCCTGGATACCGGCTATATGTCTGCATACATGCCAATAGACCCGATTCGGGACGGACACCCCAGATATTTGAAGCAAAAAATGGCTTTATTTTGAATCTCTCCCTTCTTGAAATTGCCTCCGCTTTAATAGAAGTAAATGAGGGCAATACATTCTCCCGATAATTTTCTTTTTAAAAATCTCCCTTCCTAAATCTTGGCATGTATGTGTCTGAATTCTCTGTTTGCTGTTGCTTGTTCACTGCTTTTCTGTTGACAGGTTTGAAATACTAAGCAAGCACAAGTCCCCTTTAAAAAAGCTTAAAACTAGACAAGACCTCCCATAAGAAGCCCACAAAGAGCCCAACCCTCACAAAGCATCGAAAGGAGGACCATGAACATTAAAAAACAATGTATTGCCATGAGAGAATAAAACATGTATGTAAGATGTTTGAAACCATACGAAGTGTTCTTTGCAGACAGTCAAATACTCTTAGACTGCAACAAAAATATATGTGTGCTATATCCTGAAGCTTCTTTTTGATTTCTATTTATACTATGTGAATATTAAAATAACAAAGTTTTTATTCAAAATTGATTTAGCAGTTTTTTCGTTGTTAAACAACTTATCTTAGTTCATACAATTACTTTGGTGCAAACGAACAGACATTTCTATATCCACTTACATTTAAATGCTTCACACATATTGCATCCCCATTACAAGATGGCCACCACACTATGATCGCCTGAAGTGCCTTTTTTCTTTATGGCCAGCTAAACAAAAGACCTCCTTCACACTATTTATCCGGCCGCCAGTCAAATTGAACAACATCTATAATATTTGGCCTATGGACGGTTAAACAACAGAGAGCATGTATTATTTTGATGGCGGGCAACTAAATAGCCACTTGCATTCTGGATAGAGTTGACTTGACTCCTTTTATTGTGAGAAAGGAAGCACAGGAACAAGAAGTCGGTTAACTCACACTTAAAAACATTGCCAACCATTTGGAAGCTCATAGTCATCTTCAATCTATTTCCCTTTTAACACAGCCACTGTGCTTACTCTGGTCAATGTGCTTTAAAGGTAGGTGCTGTCCAGTGCAAAATGGCTGCCCTCTTTTATTCTGTGGACAATTTCTCCATCTTGGATACATTCCACAGGAAGCTTAATTGCGCTTATGGCAGATTTGGGTGGGGAAAACAAACAATGGTTCTAAGAGCAGTGGTGTTTTTTTCAGATACCCATCCTTCTTTATGGGTATATCTCAGAAAACGGCAAAAGAATAGCAAGTGACCTAAAAATACACAGGGCCTTATTTAGAAACTTCACTTTATGGTAGTATTTCTAGTACTACAAAATCTACAACAAAGTGTAAGTTTTGCCTGCATTTTATGTGAAGAGTTCTCTTCTCCGACTGTGGAGTATCCGCACATATATGTATAGATTGTCCTAGTAAATGTCGGAGGGACACAGGGGAGACTGTGGGTAAAGGAGCAGACTTACAACTGAAAGGAATGGTATTAAGGCGGAGGAAGATGGATTTAGGGAGGAACGTCACCCTCCCACTCAAGAGTAAACCAATTGCATTAATCTGGGGGAGGAAAGAGGAGACATTAAACGTACACTTAGCAGTAAGTTTATCCTCCGAGTTTGTGAATACCAAAAGTAGTAAACTTACTACTAAGTGTAAATTTACACTAAAGTGTTGCTTTGCTTTAATCTTTGCCAAAAGTCTATCTGTCATTTTGGTCGAATGCACATTTTGAAAAGTGGTACTTTCTATGGTCTATAGGAGGCCATAAGTTATGATAAAGCCCAAGAGCAGGGGTTAATATGTAAAAGAAAGAGTGATGGTGCTCATGGCTCTGCGGCTGGTGCAGTTAAACATCAGTGCATGAATACCAAGGTTGTCAGTCTTAAATCCACCTCATGCCTCTTTAATCCACCAGGAGAAGCTCTGTGCCCCTTTATCTTACTCTCGCAGTTTCGTGCTTTCTCTCTTTGCAACGGTTTTTCCATCTTTATCCCCTTTTGTCTTTCTGATCTGTTTGTTTTTCCAGCTTTTGTGATCGTTAAATGTATAATGCAGGAAAATGAGTGCCGGTTCCCAAGAATAAGTGCTGGTGGCCCCCCGCTGACAACCACAAAACATTTTTTGATGAGAGATATGACTGCCAAGATGCACACTTGTAATGTGCTCCATTTGGCACCCTAAACCCAAATCACAGATAATTTTGCAACATCTGTCTTGCTGACTTACATGTTTAATAGACCGAAAAGAACAGAAAACGCCAAACTCAATCAACATCTTTCCATTCAAGTAGGCTTCTCTTTAAAATCTTGTTTCCATAGAAACCTATGGAAAGTCATTCACTATCGTCATCCACCCACCTGTCCTGTTTATCACACATGACCACCACTAACCCAGTTGTTGTTTTGTTAAAAAGAAGAGCAACAGGACTGCAAGAGAATATTTGCAGACCCTAATTATTTTAATAATCTGTTTTATACCACAA
The DNA here is from genome assembly GCF_964261635.1 of Lissotriton helveticus. Lineage (NCBI taxonomy): Eukaryota > Metazoa > Chordata > Amphibia > Caudata > Salamandridae > Lissotriton > Lissotriton helveticus. The sequence continues at coordinate 916,977,605 of NC_136067.1, forward strand.
TCTTCAGACATTAACAAAATTATTCTTTAAAAATGCTGTCTCCCATGATGTTATAGTCAACGATTACCCTATCTCTGCTGAGTAGTGACCACAGTGTGAACACTTCTAATTTTGTCTTGACTGTTTTTCTGTAATATATCAATTGACATATTCTATGAAATCTTGGTGAAATTGGGTCAAACATGGCTTTATTTTTCCACATATTCCAGCCCATAAAGTCAGCCTTAGTTCATTGAATGTCATATTGGTTTCACACTGCATATTGCTATTTATTCCTTTGTATGAGCTTATCTTCATTGGTAGACTCACTTTTTCTTGGCCGTACACTTCAGGAGTAAGCAGTACTCATTAAAATATGGAGGATGTGGCAGAGGTAACAGTGGTAGTAATGGTGGAGCAATGCCAGCATACACCAAAGCATGTGGGCTGTACATACTTTTCTCCATTTGTCCAATCACTTTCACAGTCATCGGTTATTATATGTTACATTGTGAGGGATTGTAGTATGGAATATCGAGTAGCTAATGTTGTGATACCTTAATATTGTAGTTGTTTGAATGGAAAAGTCCCTTGTATGGTGACAGATGTGTACCCTTGCCATAAGTGGCTCAGGTGCAACAATATCTGGAATCCCTAGTGCATATTTTTAGCCATGGATAAACATAGATCATGCATGTGCCTCATGACCTAGGACTGTCTCATGAATTACAGTCTGGTTGGAACAGGAGGGGAGCCCAAAACGCCCTACCGCAGAGTTAAATAGCACAAGTGTGGTGGTGGCAGCACAGCATGTTTTTGTACTAGTCATCAGTGAACAGTCTTTTTACCTGTGTCAATGCAGTGATTCCTGCCTACTCACTCATGTAAGGTACTGCAGCTGTGCGTTATACTCACGCTTCACCTGCCTGGGATTAGCATGCAGCGCTGTACAGCATGCATATTTGCGTGTGCATGCTGTGATGTATGTGTGCCTGTGAGTGGTACAATACATGAAGGCCTGTGAGTTCCATATTGGAAGCCCATATTCTTGAGGACAGCATGTGAAGGAGCCAAGCCAGACAGATTTGCAGATTGCCTGTATTCCTGGGACCTCGGGTCAACACACAAACACTGGAGTCAGCCTCTCATGCTCTTCAAAAAGGTCAAAGATCTTTGATTGTGCAAAGGTTACTGGCCAGTGGTGCCTGGACACATCTCAGGAAGAAGATGGGGCTCAAAAGAAAATCATAAAGAATCGGGCTGAGGGCTTTTTTTACCTTCTGATAGGAACATATATGAGTGAAGCTGACATCCAGGTGTGATCTCCTAGTCACTCCCTTGACTTGTGTTGTGGGGCTATCAAGAGTGGAGTTGCTCCTGCTGTGACAGACTGCCTCATGGACAAAGGAAAGGACAGAAGAGTGGGCACTTCAAGGTGGACATCCCCACTACATGAACTTCAAAGACACACTAAATCACACCTGTGTCTGTAAACAGATTACTAAAAGGGGAGTTTGAGCCTCCCACATTTGTCAAGCTGGAGATGTGAGTCACCATGGAGAAGCTTAGCCTGACTTCTTCCTGTTGTCACAAGGATAGGTGACTGAGGTCTGTTAATCTCCCAGCTGGGTGAGGGGACATCTCCAATGAGAATCAATACCACTAGCTCTGGAGCCCAGAGCACCAGCATTGTCCTGCCTAACAAGAACAGAGGACCCTGTGGGAAGGAGGGCAGCAACTGGAAGGAGTGAGGTCCAGTGGAGATCCTGTCAAGTGGATCACTAAAGTGTGAGATTCCATATCATCTTTGAGGACCATTGCACCGATCAGGCTGTCTACCCAAGTGCTACAGTTTGCCACTCCGTACGGCAGGCGAGGGCTATGGAGAAAATTGAGGACTTTGGCACCAACTTGGTCATCAGCTCGAGTTCTGCTGTCGTGGCCCCCATGTGCCAGGTGTGGGCCACATTGCAGATAAGTGCCCTCACCCTCGTGCAGCACTGTGAGAGGAAGCAGAACATCGCCCATGCAGTGCTGTGACCCAAAGGGGCCGTGGCCTAGAGTGTGCTGTTCACAAACCACATGTGCGATATGGGGATCTTAGTCAGGATAAGGGTGTCTCTTAATCAGCGCATGGTAGAGAAGCATAGAGGATTGTGACCCACCAGGTAAGATCACTGATTCCATTGGCCGATCCCTGGAGCATCAGAGACTGGCAGCCACACTCAAAAAAAGACTAACCGCACGACTAGAGGAGACCCATGGACGCCGACCACTCTGCCTGCAGCATCCAGACTTCTGCTCACCCCTGGGCCACTTAAGCGCTTGCCTAGGCTTGCCGAACTGCATCTCCAGCAAGAGTGAGCAGGACTGATTGCCAGGCCACCGACCCTCTAGTTGAACCTGATCTGACTTAAAGCACTATGACGCTGGAACACTTTGATTTTTAAGAAGCCATTGTGGAACTTCTAAAGTCCTGTAGTGACTAGCAGGGCCTAACCTGAATGTTGCCTCACATGAATGGGGAATGACAATCGTCTTAGAAAAGGGAATGTACATGGACAACGGCCAGACTTAAGAATACTGAGTGTAATATTTGTTCTGTAGCATATTTCACTTTGTGTTGGCATATAACTACTACTTTTTTCAGAAATGCTAGTATCTGGCTTGACTTTTATTTATGTGGGCTGCTGAGTATGCTTTCCTGTTGTGTCTGTGTACATCTAGCATCTACCTTCCACCAGAAAAGCCTTGGATTGTGCAACCCATGCTACCATTAGGATTTAAGTGATGAATAGGTAATAATTGGTACTGTTACTCAGGACAGTTAGTAGGTCAGGCTGATGGACATCAAGAGTGAAAGAGCACAACTCCCACAGTTGGGCATAGTGGCTCCTGCTTCCTTGTGGCCCTCTGAAAGTAGTTTTGACCATAGCAAAATTATAGAGGATAAAAGTATCAAAAGATGAGTGTATAGAGGGAAGTGTAGAATTATTATTCTTAACTCCACATTTAGGGTCCTTGAAGATATATAAATCTCCAAGTTATATAAATGCAGAGATAGGTATAGAAAATCTATACATATGTACCAGTTGTTATTTTCATCCTTGCTATTTTGGCTGCTCAATATTCCAAATTCTGCTTAATTCAGACACTCTGTTCATCACCACCCCCTTTTCTGAATCATTTTGTCCACCATAAGCGTGGAAGGGTATACTCAGACATGAGTCCCTTGCTCACTGCTCCATCAGGATTCAAGCAAGCCGGGCCGACGACGCCTGACATGGCAGAAACCGGTCCCCGGAAGCTTGTCTCCTTTCTGGTGAAGAATTGGCTTGGTAGTTTGGTCTGCCCTGTTCCCATGATGCACTGGGCCAGGGACAGACTAATTTGCATATAGACAGGTTCTGAGCTGGGATGGGGTAATGAGCTAAATAACGGTGATGGATCAAGCCCTGATCTTTGGACTGGATAAGAGTGGTCTGCTTAATTCAGACACTCTGTTCATCACCACCCCCTTTTCTGAATCATTTTGTCCACCATAAGCGTGGAAGGGTATACTCAGACATGAGTCCCTTGCTCACTGCTCCATCAGGATTCGAGCAAGCCGGGCCGACGACGCCTGAAATGGCAGAAACCGGTCCCCGGAAGCTTGTCTCCTTTCTGGTGAAGAATTGGCTTGGTAGTTTGGTCTGCCCTGTTCCCATGATGCACTGGGCCAGGGACAGACTAATTTGCATATAGCCAGGTTCTGAGCTGGGATGGGGTAGTGAGCTAAATAACGGTGATGGATCAAGCCCTGATCTTTGGACTGGGTAAGAGTGGTCTGCTTAATTCAGACACTCTGTTCATCACCACCCCCTTTTCTGAATCATTTTGTCCACCATAAGCGTGGAAGGGTATACTAAGACATGAGTCCCTTGCTCACTGATCCATCAGGATTCAAGCAAGCCGGGCCGACGACGCCTTAAATGGCAGAAACCGGTCCCCGGAAGCTTGTCTCCTTTCTGGTGAAGAATTGGCTTGGTAGTTTGGTCTGCCCTGTTCCCATGATGCACTGGGCCAGGGACAGACTAATTTGCATATAGCCAGGTTCTGAGCTGGGATGGGGTAGTGAGCTAAATAACGGTGATGGATCAAGCCCTGATCTTTGGACTGGGTAAGAGTGGTCTGCTTAATTCAGACACTCTGTTCATCACCACCCCCTTTTCTGAATCAATATTCCAGACACACACCATTGTGAGATGTTTATGTAGCACACGCTCATCAATTTCTTGGACCCTTTCTGTTCTTACAGGCTGATGTATGTGAGTATGAATTTGCATTTGCCCAAAGAGGGTCTACTATGTGGTGTTCGAGGATGACTAAACCAGTATTGTGTGTGTTGTATTATGAGGAATGTAACATTTTCCCTGTGGGTATGATCCAGAACTGGCTGAGTCATTCCAACGTGCTGACAAAACCCATGTGAGGTTGGCTGTTGGCTGTCAAACCCTCTGTTCTACCCTTATTAGTTGTGTGGTTTAAACTATATCTTTCATATTCTGATGAACCCAAGACTGTACTACGTATTATTATAATTTCCTATGAGTGGGTGGATGCTGGAAATGGCACTGTTGGAGGGGCTACCGTAATATGTTGCTTTCTCCCTCCTGTTTTTGCTGACTTTAGGACTCTGTGGATATTTTCTCTGCTGACCTGTGCTAAATTGCACGTGCTTTGTTTCTATAATGTATGACATGTGGTTTCTCCATGACTGGCATATTTGATTTACTGATAAGTCCCTAGTACAATAAACTACATGTGGCCAGTGCCTGCAAATCAAATGCTACAAGTGGGCCTACAGTACTGAGTGTGCAACCCACATGAGTAGCCCTTCAATCTGTCTCTGTCATGCCACTGCGGAGCTTGTGTGTGCAGTTTAAACTGCCTTCTCAGACTCACAAGTTACCCTACTTGTCAGGCCTAACCTTCCTTTTTATTACACATAGGTCACCCCTAGAACAGGCCCTGGGACAGTCCATGGGCAGGGTGCAGTGTACTTAAAAGGTAAAGCATGCATTTTTCAGTTTTACATGTTTTGATAGTGAAATACCCTTAAATTCCTATTTCACTGCTGCCAGGCATATCTCTCCTATAGGTTAACCTTGGAGCTGCCTTGTAACAACTGACAAGTGTAACTTCGAATTGGGAAAATATAGGAGCAGTAAGTTTGGTATCTCTCGACTCACAATTTAAAAAGAAATCTTTAAGTGAAGTTGTTTTTTAATTGCAGGTCTGAAAAGTTTTAGAAAGTTGGCATTTTCTTACTTTAAAAATTCTGTGCCTCTGCCTGTCTCTGGAATGCACGTCTGGGTTGGGTGACAGCTGGGCTTTGTGTATTCCCTACAGATAGGCAAACACAAAGGGAGCTGACGTGTGCCATGCCCATCCTGATGGCCCATCACCAGGCTGATGGGTCTTCCTGAGCTAGAGTGAGAGGGAGGAGCTGACACTTGCACCTGAACAGGGTTGTGCCTGTCACCGCACAAAGAGTTGTATACCCCCTGTAGTGTGTCTGGAGCCAGGGCAGGAAAGGGCAGGATTTTGTGCACTACAAAGACCTTTCTTTAAAGTCTCCATACGTTAAAGACTAAAATGGGTAAAAATACTGGACCTCTTCTGGAGCTGAGAATATTCTACCAGGAAGAAGAGCTGTTGTGCTGCCAGGCAGGACTGCCACTTTGCTGCTTGTTTTTACGGTGTTGGCCTGCTGGCCTGCTGCCTGCTGTATCTTACCTAGGAGTGAGAGGAATGGACATGACTCTCTACATCCTTCATCTCAAGAGGTTCTCCAAGGGCTTGTTGAGCTTGTCTCCTGTTTCTGAAGTCTTAAGGATATCAAAGACTCCACCTGCCTCTTGCTGCCAGCACCGGGTCCTCTCTGCTGTCAGTGCTGCTCTGCCAATTGGTGCCAAATCTGGCCCTGGTCCTTGGAAGTAAGTCTTTAGCCTGTAACCCAAGAAACCAATGCATCAACACCGAAGCGTCGATTGTAACCGATGCATTTTTCTGCAATATCAACGCATCGCCATTGCCTGCACCGGAGCCGCGGACACCGCTCACCGACTGTGGCACAATGACCATGACTTACTGTGCAGCCCCAACTTAGCCGACACAGCACCTCCACATGACCGCTACTGCCTGGGCCCCGGACAACACCTTGCCGACGTCTGCGACGAACTGGCCCCGAACCCCGATGCAACCCAGATGTTTGACATCGACGCATTTTCCTGATGCACCTCGCTTCTTGACATTGACGCATCAAGGACATTGCCACGACTTAGGAAACAATGCATCGCCTTCGGCAGCGATGTGTTCTGTCACTTGCTCCACACATCGTCCATGTGCTTTAACACATCCAAGGTACTGTCAGTGTGTCTGCTTGACTCCTGTGTCTGGACTGTGCTCCATCAAGGTCAGACAGAACGTTGGGATTTGCCACAGTCACGTTCGACCATATAGACCCAGTTTGAGCTATTGAGTTCTAAGCACTTCATTTTGGTGTAATATGTACTACACAGACACTAACTACGATTGTGGTTCCTGATTGGACAGTGTGCATACCTCTGCCAACCAGAAACCCGATTTCTAACAGTGGAGTACTAGCATGAGTGAATGTATGTAATTGTATGTATATCAGGTATTGAGCCCATTTTCAAACAAGCATTGGCATAGCCAATAGGTCTCGCATTTGGGACCTTATAAGTGTTTAGCCATGTAACAGTTGATGTTGTTGCACCAAGGATATTCTGATGCATAACTAAATACTTATAGGGTCCAAAAAGCGAGACCTATTGGCTATGCCAATGCTTGTTTGTTTTTTGTTGCCGTTTTGTTTAAGTTGCCAGATCTACAATAGCTGGACATGGTTTTTGTTAACAGTTCTTTGCATCAAATGACCTTGTTTTCATTGCTCTGAATGTTGTTTCCATTCTGGTTGTAAGAAGCAGTCATTCCCGGGGGTGTGGGGGCTGCCTAGCTGTGCGCATGCGCCAAACTTTGCAAATGAGAAAAAACCTGGCGCAGGTGCAATTTACAAGTGTGGAGTGAGTGAGCCCCAGGCAGCATGACTCACTCACACAGGAGTTCATGCACTGCACCTGCAACCTCAGCATGGTTTAAGGAAACTCTTCCCACTCCCTCCCAGGCATCAAACACATATTTACCAAGAAACTCTGAGAAGAACCTTCCTGCTCCACTGACGGCTGGTGGTGTGTGTGCCTAGTGAAAGCGTGCACTGACGGCTGGTGGTGTGTGTGCCTGGTGAAAGTGTGCACTGATGGCTGGTGGTGTGTGTGCCTGGTGGTGTGAGTGCCTGGTGGAAGCGTGCACTGACGGCTGGTGGTGTGTATGCCTGGTGGAAGCGTGCTCTGACGGCTGGTGGTGTGTGTGCCTGGTGAAAGCATGCATTGACAGCTGGTGGTGTGTGTGTCCTGTGAAAGCGTGCACCGATGGCTGGTGGTGGGTCTGTGCCTGGTGAAAGCATGCACTGACGGCTGGTGGTGTGTGCCTGGTGGAAGCATGCACCGATGGCTGGTAGTGTGTGACGGCTGGTAGTGTGTGTGCCTGGTGAAAGTGTGCACTGACGAATGGTGGTGTGTGTGCCTGGTGGAAGCGTGCACTGACGGCTGCTGGTGTGTGTGCCTGGTAAACGTGTGCACTGACGGCTGGTGGTGTGTGCCCGGTGAAAGCGTGCACTGACAGATGGTGGTTTGTGTGCCCAGTGAAACCGTGCACTGATGGCCGGTGGTGTGTGTACCCGGTGAAAACGTGCACTGACGTCTAGTGGTGTGTGTGCCTGGTGGAAGTGTGCATTGATGGCTAGTGGTGTGTGTGCCTGGTGGAAGTTTGCACTGACAGCTGGTGGTGTGTGCCTGGTGGAAGCGTGCACTGATGGGTGGTGGTGTGTGTGCCTGGTGGAAGCATGCACTGATGGCTGGTGGTGTGTGTGCCTGGTGGAAGCGTGCACTGACAGCTGGTGGTGTGTGTGCCCGGTGAAAGCGTGCACTGATGGCTGGTGGTGTGTGTGCCTGGTGGAAGCGTGCCCTGACGGCTGGTGATGTGTGTGACTGGTGGAAGCTTGCACTGACGGCTGGTGGTGTGTGTGCCTGGTGGAAGCGTGCACTGATGGCTGGTGGTGTGTGTGCCTGGTGGAAGCGTGCATTGGTGGCTGGTGGTGTGTGTGACTGGTGAAAGCGTACACTGACTTTTGGTGGTGTTTGTGTGCCCGGTGAAAGCATGCACCAACGGCTGGTGGTGTGTGTGTGCCTGGTGAAAGCGTGCACTGATGGCTGGTGGTGTGTGCCTGGTGGAAGCGTGCACCGACGGCTGGTAGTGTGTGGCGGCTGGTGGTGCGTGTGCCCGGTGAAAGTGTGCACCGACGGCTGGTGGTGTGTGTGTGCCTGGTGAAAGCGTGCACTGACGGCTGGTGGTGTATGCCTGGTGGAAGCGTGCACCGATGGCTGGTAGTGTGTGACGGCTGGTAGTGTGTGTGCCTGGTGAAAGTGTGCACTGATGGCTGGTGGTGTGTCCCTGGTGGAAGCGTGCACTGACGGCTGGTGGTGTGTGTGCCTGGTGTAAGCGTGCACTGATGGCTGGTGGTGTGTGTGCCTGGTGGAAGCGTCCACTGACGGCTGGTGGCATGTGCGCCTGGTGGAAATGTGCACTGACAGCTGGTGGTGTTTGTGTGCCTGGTGGAAGCTTGCACTGACGGCTGGTGGTGTGTGTGCCTGTTGAAAGTATGCACTGACGGCTGGTGGTGTGCGTGACTTATGGAAGCGTGCACTGATGGCTGGTGGTGTGTGCCTGGTGGAAGTGTGCACTGACGGCTGGTGGTGTGTTTGCCTGATGGAAACGTGCACTGACAGCTGGTGGTGTGTGTGCCTGGTGGAAGCATGCACTGATGGCTGGTGGTGTGTGCGCCTGGTGGAAGCGTGCACTGACGGCTGGTGGGGTGTGTGCCTGGTGGAAGCGTACACTGACAGCTGGTGGTGTGTGTGCCTGGTGGAAGCGTGCACTGACGGCTGGTGGTGTGTGTGCCTGGTGGAAACGTGCACCGATGGCTGGTGGTGTGTCTGCCTGGTAAAAGTGTGCACTGATGACTGATGGTGTGTGCGCCTGGTGGAAGCAGGAGCATTCACAGTGATAGAAGACACAAATGAAACTGACGAAGAGGAGGGGGAGGAGGGGGAGAAGGGAGGGGGAATGGGAGCAGAGGAGCATGATTAAGAGCCTGAAGCAACCAATGAAGCCGTCCAGGGAGGAGGGGGGAAGTGGAGGGGGGTAGTGCAAGCAAAGGAGCCTGATTACAGCAGTAAAAACACAGATGGCAGCTGTGCACGTGCACGAGCTCGTGAACGCAAGCTGTAGGCCAGCAAAAGCCTCTGGTGGCACTTTTGAAAGCCGCTTACTAAATGTCTCGAAGAGACCACGCATGCACTGTCTCAGGCGAGACCTAAAAAGGAATTAAAACAGATCCACCTGTTACTGACCTATCTCACTGGTGGATAGTGAGGTCAAGATTAATGGACGGGTGCTATTAGACTGCCTGACTTTATGAGCTAAAGACAACAACATCTTATTAGAGATTTAATATGGATTCAAGCAAGGGCGGGGAACTGTCTTTTTTCTGATTTCCAAATACACCAGGGCGACAGGGGAGGCAGCTCACTTGGCCTTCATGGACTTCAGCCCAGCCTTTGATAGAGACAAACGGAGCTAAGCTCTGGGCCATCCTGGGGTCCATGATGGTCGACCCCATGCTGGTCACCTTCATGCATGATTTGCATGAGGGACTTACTGCCACCATGAGCTACGGGGCATATGGAGAATACCCAGCCTTTAAGTCTGAGTAGAGGGTGCGCCAGGGGTGAATCCTGGCGCCCTTTCTCTTCATTCTATATATTAATGGTTTGGAGACAGTTTTATCCAATCAAGGGCTGGATGTACCGAGCGTGGGCGGCTGCCTGCTCTCTTATTAACACACAACACTGTTCTAATATGGCCAAGGGCTTGCAGCACTTCTTAGATCTGTTTATCTCTTTCACGGACGGAGAGCTTCCCTTCCTTACAGTACTTTCAAAGGCCTGCTCGTCTGTGCAGGAGAGGGTAATGTCACTTCCCCCCAACAACTAACTACTTACGATTGTGTTATCAGACCCAGGGCCGTTTCTGCCATTAGGCAAGACTAGGCGGTCGCCTAGGGCGGCAAAAGGGGGAGGGCGGCAAAAAACATGCATGCCTGCACTTTTGTTAAATAAATAGACCCCTTTTATTTGTGCTGTACTCGTTAGAGACACTGTGATTAGAGTGAAATGTGGCGGATACCATCGGCAAAACGCATTTAGCGCATCTCTGTTTTTTTTCATAATTGTTATGCTTTCACACCATCTGTAAACAGCATTTGAAACAGTCCAATAATTATTCCATGTAGAGCTCTAGACAGTGACATCTTTGCATAGACAGCACTAGAGAGATTATTGCATCTAATCTGTATGCAGCTCCAGAAACACTCACAAATATTTTACTAAGAGCTCTAGTCAATCTTACTTCTTTTCTGTATACATCTCTAAAGGCAGTCGCGCAATATTGCCTCAACAGCTCTAAACAATCTACCATCTCATCCGCATACAGCTCTAGAAACAGTCTTACTCCACACAGAGCTCTAGACAGTCTGGCATCTCATCTAGAGACAGTTCATGACAGTCACGCCACATCTGTATGCATTGCTAGAGGCAGTCACGGAATGTTGCATGTACAGCTCTAATGAATTCTACATCTCATCTGCATACAGCTTTAGAAACAGTCTTAGAAGTATTCCATACAGAGCTCAAGCCTAGACAGTCTGGCGCATCTCATCTGTAGACAGCTCCTGACAGTTGCATCTCCTCTGCACACAGCACAGCTCTAAAGTCACAGATCTCCAGTTCGTGTGCCTCATATCGGGTGTCGTTCTGTCTCGAGCTTGGCCCTGTACATTGCAGAACCAAGAGCCATACAAAGAGGCCCGTGTAAAACTATACAGAGCAGGTGGCGGGGTGTGCGGTCCGTCATCTTCCAGGGGATCCTGGCTTTGCATCCTGGGACTTGTAGTTTGCTCCCGCACATGCCCCTCACACTTGACATGGAGAATGTGTTATCTCTGGAACGAAAGCGATGAGAGATGGGGAGACAGACAAGGAAGAATGGGGATAGTAACAAGGGAAAACGGGGAGGAGGGCGAAGGCGGCGAGAATTGATGGACAGGGGAGAGGAAGGTGCGAGGCGCAGAGCTGAACAGAAAAGGAGGAGGGGGCGGGGAAATCGGCGTATTATATTGAATTGAGGGGAGGGCGGTGGAGGGCAGAGATGAATGGGAGAGAGGAGCAGCTCGCTGAGAGACAGGGAGAGAGAGAGAAGGGTGTTGGAGGGAGGCGGGATGCAGACCTGACTGGGGAAAGGAAGGGGACACGGAGACGAGGGGCAGAGTGCCAAAGATGATCTCCCCATGTAATATTACATTTTAATGGCATTGAGATTTTGGACTCCTGCATGTCAGGGATCTTCAGATTAAATCACGGGGGTGGGTGGAGGGGGGGGGGGGGTTCTGTCCTACTGCCAGTGTCTGAGGCACTCAGCTTTAAGAATAGTGTGGTCCTGGCATGCTAGCGGTGTCTGAAACCCTTAGAATTAATGGCAGTGGGAGCTCGGATGAATTTATTCTTTGACTTCATGGAGCCTAAATCCTGCGCTCGGAGCCCTCAGTGGCAGTCTCTGATTCCGCCTGCTTCTGGTGTCTGTGGCCCACAGCTTTAAGAATAGCGTGGTTCTGACGTGCTGTGGATATCTGAGAACCTTAGTAATGGCATTGGGGGTTCAGACACTCGCCTGATGCTTGTTTTCAGAACCCTCCATTTTTATTATAACAACTTTTTATTAGATTTTGCATTTAACAAAGCAAAACAAAAGTCAAGCCTAGGGTAAAGCTTACAAGAGATAAAAAAAATTGACAATGCCACCCACACATCCACCTGTAGCGGCTTACACATGTTCCATGCGTCAGAAAATGTATTTCCATTGAACACAGCAAACCAAGGGGCCACTGTGAAATGAAGATATAGGGCATCCCTCTCCGAAAACTCAACCTGAGACAAGCACATAGGAACGCAACTCCGTCAATGAGCCGCATCCTGGGTGTGCAGGGTTCTATTAGAATCCCTATATGGTCATCCCAGTCCTTCTCGCCCCATAAAGCAGCATTCTATGGATTGGTTTGATTCTGTGTGGGTCTGTGTATCTGCCTATGTGGGGTGTGATTGGAGGTGGTGGAGGCCAGTAGCCCTACTGTTCTCCCAACTCAAACCCTTGATAGCTTAACTGAGTTAATACTCTCAGAAAAGGGTTATAACACTTACATAGCTGCAACGATTGATATAGATGTCTTACTTTAATATGGATTTGACAGTCCGAACGAGATATAGAGGCACCAAAGCAGGCTTTTATTCCCCAACATTGGATGACAGGGGGAGAGAGTGATGGTAGTAAAAGGGAGGGGGCGGCATTTTTCAATTCTCGCCTAGGGTGGCAAAACACCTAGAAACGGCCCTGATCAGACCTTAATTTAGGAGAATACAAACAGTCATGCTGAGCAATGTGACCACCAAAGCGCCCAAATGTGATCCTTTATACTCAATTACAGAAAAGTTTGCCTTAGACAAATCTTTGAACTTAATTTACACTAGAATACTTCATTCTGTGAAAGTGTCACCAATAACCTCCGGAAAAGGGGTACTAGTAATGGTATGGTTATCCTCGGTAAGGTAAAAAAAAATTGTAACAGGGAAGTTAATGTCAATGAATAAGCCTTTGAAGGCTTTTTGACCTTTTGCCTAATATGAGGGCCATACTCAGATTTCAATAGAAAACGGATCACCCTTTGAGCCATTTGAGCAGGGAAAGGGAGAATGTCAGGGTAGACGAGAAGAGCAAGTGAGATTTATATACATGCTATCCCACAAATCACTGCACGCCACATTATAATGAGGCTTTTGTCGAGGGGCACTAATAGAGTGATACTTATCAATGGGACCGTGAAATTGTCAAGCATTAGAGTGTTGAAGCAGAGGAATAGATTGTTTGGGGAAAACTTAAATGCTTTCTCCAAAAGGATGCTTCCTCGTATCCATGCTTGCCACACTTCCATGAATCATCCCATGAACCCTCATGGGGAAGGGCAGTGGGCATGTGTAAGCGGGGGTGTACCTCGATCTACACTGTCACACACACAACACTTCGTAGTTGTTCCTGTCTGTGTATCTTCCCGTTTGCCACCTCTTCTTCTGTCTTCTTTCTTTTTTTTTTTTTTTTTTTTAAATTTTTATTTGCATCAAAGGGTCACATAAACAATAATAGACAATTCATTTTCCAACAAAAGAAAACAGAAGCAAAAATTAGAAGATAGCAATATTCCATAATTACCTTTAGATAAAGATAAACGTAGCATTACTTGTACAGTGCAAGGCATACAATAAAGGATCAGAAAACTTGTATTTTTTTTTTTTTTTTTTTTTTTTTTTTTTTTTTTTTTGACAGACACCTACTAAGACATAAATAGGCCCCATATTCTGTCAATTTTTCGCCTGGCCTGCACTCCTCTAGAATCTGCAATAGCGGCTTCCATACTATAAGTTTCAGTTACTAACCTCCACCATTCTAGAACTGTTGGTGGGTTCTTTTCAATCCAAGCTCTAGCAACAATTAGCCTTCCACAAGTAATTAAAACATTCAGCAGATCTTTAAACCTATCCCCCCCACTAATGCCTACGCAAACGTCTGTATTTGAGAGTAAAAAAGGTTGCTCCAGCCTCTCAGTAATAACCTTAGTTATTCCTTCCCAATATTCCTTAAGATAAGGGCAAGTAAGGAACATGTGAACAATATCAGCCCCCCTCAAATCACATTTAGGGCATTTCGTTTTGTCTGAGTAAGTATTATTTGTTGACCATTTAAGTATCCTGTCAGGCGTATAATATAATTGACATATTGTTTTAAACATCTGCAGTTTTAAGCTGGATGATAGCACTGTTCTGTTTAGGCTTATAAATGTTTTAGTAATCAAATCTGTAGGGATATTTATGGCCAGTTTCCTATTCCATTTCTCGGTTAAAATGGTAATATCACTGGTCTTGAGATCAGAAAAGAGCTTGTAGCCCAAACTTATGATAGATTTATCATCATCCCTATAAATGCAGTCCCATATCTCAGATTCTGGGATTATGGTAAGTTCTATTTTTTTCACCAGATAATCTCTGATCTGATAATACTTAAACCTAGCTATTTCTGGTAGGTTGTAGCATAGTTTCATTTTATCAAAAGCCATAAAACCAAGATTGTCATATAAATCCCCCAGAGATCTAATACCATAGTTTAAAAACACTTGACAAGCTACATCATGAAAAATACTAGGAAATCCGGGGTTGCCCCAAATAGGTGTTTGGCTATGAAAAAGAGAGGTATTGCATTTAGCCATAATAGATCGCCAAATGCTCATAGTATCCTTAATGGTCTTGAATTTTACCCTTTTAAAATAATTGGGGTCGTTCATCCTATACACAAACATATTGACATCTAGTCCTAGTAAAAACTTGTGAAAATATGTGCATTTATCCAGAGCAACTAAGCTGCGGATCCGAGTCAAAAATGCAGACCAATAATATAATTTGAAGTCCGGAAGTAACAATCCACCTTGACTAAAGGGAAGTTTAAGTAATGATAGAGCACGCCGGGCCTTTTTATACCCCCATATAAAGCTGCCAATTATGCCTTCTAACCTGGAAAAGAAAGAATTATTGACACGTAGGGGGATTGTGCGAAACAGATACAGGAATTTAGGCAAGATTTTCATTTTTATAAAATTTATTCGACCAATGATATTGATAGGGAGTTTATGCCATCTCTTAAGTTGCATAGCAGTTTCTTTTAATAAGGGCTCATAATTCAATCCTACTATGGAATCAATATCCGCACAAATTTTGACACCTAAGTAGGTGGCTATATCGCTAATTCCAAGGACGGGGGTAGTAGCTTGATAGTTCATGACTACTTGGGTTTTGGTGGAATTGAGTTTGTAGCCAGAAACTGAGCCATAAATGCCAGCTTCTTTTAATATACCCTCCATAGTCTTAGCAACGTCTGGGGTGAAAACAGCTATGTCGTCAGCATATACCGTGATATCCAATTTCTCTAATCCGTTAAAAAGAGGGGAAATTAAAGTTTGATGTTGTAGAGCAATTAAGAAAGGCTCTATTGCAAGAGCAAAAAGTAGAGGTGATAAAGGACACCCTTGCCTTGTCCCTCTTTTAATAGGGAACAAAGAAGAGCATTTTCCCATATAGGAAACCTTACCCATTGGGTTATCATATAGAGATTGGATCCATCGTAATTGTTTTTCTTTAATCCCGAATGCTTTTAATGTGGCCCACAAAAAACCCCACCCCACCCGGTCAAATGCCTTTTCAGCGTCTAGTAAAATCATACCGAGTGGGGTGTGTTTAATCCGTGCCGCATCAAAGGCTGAAATAGCCATATTAATGTGTGCTGTGGTGTCCCGTTTAGGGATGAATCCATGTTGTTGGGGAGAGACAAGTTGGGACATATATGGAGCTAATCTAGTAGCCAATATTTTAGCGAAGATTTTGGCATCACTGTTAATAAGGGAAATAGGCCTATAAGATCCCCTCTCTTGTGGTGCTTTACCTTTTTTCAAAAAGAAAATAATTTGGGTCAGATTCCACGATCTGGGTGCTTGTTGCCCATTACCAATAGCGCTGATCACATCAGCAAATAGTGGTAATAGTTCTTCAGTGCAATATTTATACATTTCCAAGGGGATAAGATCTTCCCCGACCGCTTTACCCATTGCCAGAGATTTTATTGCACCCCTCACTTCTAAAAGCGTGATCTCGGCCTCTAATTGAGCTGATTGGTCTGAATTTAAGTGCTTAACTTTATTAACATCAATATAATCCTTAATACATTCATCTAAAATAACAACTTCCGGTGTATAAAGAGTTTGATAAAAGGAGGCAAACTGTTGTAAAATTGATTTTGGATCAGAGAATAATTGATTGTTGTCCCCTTTAATTTCTTTAATCATGTTAATGGAGCGATCTTCCGCCACTTTGTAAGCTAGCAATTTCCCAATTTTATCTCCACTTTCATACTGTTCCATATGATACTTTCTAAGTTTATTAATACTTTTATCCCTCAGAAGGTTTTTAATTATTGCTTTTAGGTCGATTAATCTGAGGTTCAAATCTTCTAAATTTGAGGCATTGTTACATATGGCCTCAGATATCTGGAGTTCGATATCCCTTATTTCATTTAACCTTTGCTGATTAGTATTTCGAAGTTCTTTATTTTGTCGCCATATGTATTGTTGAGTAAATCCCCGTACACTAGCTTTGCATGCATCCCAGACTATCCATGGTAAGCTTGATTGTCTGTTGATGTCAATAAATTCCTTTATATGCTCCCTAAGCAGATTTATAAACATGGTGTCAGAAAATAAATAGCGTGGAAAGGAGAAGGAGCGAGTATTATTTTCCTCCGTTATAAGTGTAAATGTTATAGAGATCGGATTATGATCAGATGTCACCCTTGGATATATATCCATTGAGCATTTACATTTATCAAGAATCAAACCTGATGCCCAGATCATATCAATACGTGAGCACACCTTATGAGCCGCAGAATAAAAAGTATATCCACCTGTATCAGGATATAAAGATCTCCATACATCTTTTAGAAGATGAATTGCTGCCAAATCCAAAATTGCCGCCCTAGTTTTCCTCATCCTTTGAAAAGCATTTTTCCTTGTAATATCCAATTTATAATTCATTATACAATTAAAATCTCCTAGCACCATTATCTCACCCCTCCATCCCAATAATTCCATGTTAATTTGGTCAAAAATTAAAGGTTCATCTTGATTAGAAGCATAAACTCCACATATTGCAAGTCGAAAATTTTCTAGTTTTATCTGCGCTATCGCCCATCTCCCCGCTTTATCGGTTAAAGTCTTAATTATTTCACATTTCAGCCCTTTATGCTTTAAAATTGCTACCCCCCTAATAGAAGCATTGAATTCCGTACTAACTATAAGATCAAATCCTAGTTGTTTAATACATTTTTTGTCTTTATAGGCAATATGTGTCTCAGTTAGGACTACTATTTGTGGACTATACATCCTGAGTTCCTCGTAGACAAGCCGGCGTTTAATTTTGTTGTTTAATCCTGAAACATTCCAGGTTAAGCACTTTATTAAATGCATCCTAAATTATATATTTCCTTCCCTATGTAGCCTGTGTAACCAAAAAAAAAAAAATAAATAAACACAATCAGAGTCTTGTAAAGTTTCTTAATTTTTTCCTTGTCATTTTTGTGCCCTTTGATGCAGTTTTTGCCCCCAACCATAACTACCCTTTGCCCACCCCATATTCTGATATTACCTCCCCCCACCCCGTGTTTACCTGTGGATCCCCCCTTCCTATTGACTGCCGTTCACTTGGCAGTATGTGGGTGGAAAGGACGCTTATCGGGTCCAGGTACTATAGTTAATCCGTGCCATACAATCCAACATATATTTCTCACTGACTCTCTTTTGGTTATTTCAATGTCATGTAAGCATTAAATTCATGCCCTGCAAATTAATATATATAATGAGAAGCTAGAAGAAAGAGAAAAATTACATCAGTGTTTACTTCACATTAGTCTTAAATTCAATCAAACCAATCATCATTTCCCAGTTTTCCAGGAGGTAATTGCTTTTTCAACCTCAGCTGCGTCAAAGAAAAAATATGAGTGACCATTTTTGATCACTTTAAGCTTTGCAGGCTCTTGCAGATAAGCTTGAAATCCAAGTTCTTTAATTGGATCTATAAACTGTTTTAGCTTCCACCTTTTCTCCAATGATATCTTACTTAAATCCGATCTCACAAAAAAGGTGACTGACTCAATAGTGACTGGGGTATTAGGCCGTGCTTTCAAAGAAATGGCCTGTCGAAGCAGAAAGTTGCCAATGTGAATCAAAATAGGTCTTGGAAATTTCCCACTCTTATCTCTCTGGAATAAGGGTAAACGATGCGCCCGTTGGATCTGTGAATCCCAGTCCCAGTCAGAGAGGTCAGGAAAAGCCTTCTGAAACAGGTGGGTAATGTATGCCCTTGGATCTGCCCCCTCTGCTCCTTCCGCAATACCAAAAACACGGAGATTCTGCCTTCTATTCCTGTTTTCCAAATCCTCAAGTTTGGCCTGCATCTGAGTTATTTGCAAATCGTGTCTATTCAGCTCTGCTTCAGAATTTTCTGATCTCTCTTCCGTAGTGGCCACTCTCTGCTGCAGTTCTTCAATGTCCTGTGACACCGCTCCCAGTTTACACGCCATCTCCTGTAAAGAAGTTTGAGTTCTGCTGTTATCATCTCTCATCTGCTGGTAGTGAATTTTAGCCTCTTGTTTTTGTTCGTTTAAGAGGTGTAGGATTGTCTGAAAAGAAGCAGTCACTTCACCCTGCGGTATCCATTCAGTAGCCCCGGTAGATAAGGTTAAAGTGCTGTCGCCCATACACACAGCTAGAATAGGTTCACCTAGCAGGGTCCTAGCAACCTCAGGAGTAGTGGCCATCGGTGTTTCGCACATATCATCACTTAGGCTAACGCTATTACTGATATCATTGCTATCAATTAACCCGGTAGCTGAAGCTAAGGTGATATTATCTTCAATAAGTTTCGAGGTAGGTACAGAGTACTCAGGCTGTGACAAATCCTTGGTGTTAGCTTCAATACCAGCTCCAATGTTAGCTTGCTTTGTTTTTTCTGTAAGAATAGGACTGGATGGAGTATCCCCTTTTGTTTTATCCGTGGATACAGTGATTACATCATTGGGACTGTTGCCAGACAGACGTAAAGCCATGGTTTTTACGCCTCCTTTAGCCTGCACCCACTGTCTGATAGGACTATTTTCAGCCTAACATCATTTCATTTCTGTTTTTTTTTTGCTAACCTTTCCCTGATCTTCTCTTGTTAGACTGGGATGAGAGATAGACTCTGAAAGGGAAAGGCGAGGTGGACCACAATGATTCAATTAAAATGAAAACTGATGACCTTAAAACATCCCAGTTTACTGAGACAGCGACATTGGATGCAATTTCAGGTAGAAAGTGCTCCTCTGTGGAAAGTGGTGGCTTTGTTCTGAGCCAATTACAGATTTAAAAATGTAGCCGCATGGGATCAGAATTTCCAATTACTATTGGATTGCAAAGGTGACTAATTATGAAATGGCATTAGATGTCAGGCCATGCACCCTCGGCCTCCAAGCTCCTCATGTGTTTAAACTAAATTTCATGAAAAAGACATTTCAGCTGGCCTAGGGAGATTAGATTAATGAAGCAGAACTCCCACACCAGTGGTGCTGGAATAGTTTTCAGTTTTCAGAGTGGAGGTGCTGTCATCAATGTTACATCACTGAAGTGATAGGGATTATGAAATATCCAAGTATCACACAAAGAACAAGTCTAGCAAATGAGCAACAGGAG
Organism: Lissotriton helveticus; assembly: GCF_964261635.1. Taxonomy (NCBI): domain Eukaryota; kingdom Metazoa; phylum Chordata; class Amphibia; order Caudata; family Salamandridae; genus Lissotriton; species Lissotriton helveticus. Next base: position 916,997,193 of record NC_136067.1, read on the forward strand.
AGTGGTAAGGGTGTGCTATGTAGGCAGTGGTGTATTTTGAGGCCCACTTTTGCAATTGTTTCACTAAAGGATGTTGTGTTAGTGCACTGTAATTCACAAAGAACACATTTCGTTTTAAAAGGCTACTAAATTTGCATTGGCATGCAGTTTTGCTGATGAAACTATATCACGCCCAAATGAAATTGTGTGGAAATAGGGTTTTAGCGAACAGTTATCATTTGCACATCACCAAGTTAAATGTCTTCATTAGTTTTTATCCTATAAAACAAAAAAGATCTTTCTTCCCATCACACTTCTGAATTACCAAAAAATGTGCTTTCCTATCTGCTGAAATATTTTCAAAGATGTGTAGGGCTCATTTACTGGTTTTTAGATTTCGCTGTGTTAGGAAACACCTTAGCTCCTAAAGGCTTTGCTTCCACAAGCCTTGTACCCCAGCAAGATAGTCACATAGTTCATGTGACAAAATCATCTCACTCTGCAGTCAGAGAAAGAAAAGTGAAAAACAATATCCATGTTAAAAGCAGCAGTTTGCCACAAGACAGCCCTAAATTGGACCTTTGTATCTGAAAGCACATCAAATGTGACAAGGCAAACAAATACAAATAAATACATCATTGTTGCTCATTCACCTTCTAAGTTCCAGCACAGAAATTTTGGGTGTGCTGAAACACCCCCCTGAACTCGTACTTCCAGTGCCAATGTCCACTTCTGTAATATGCCACTCATACAAAATCTGACAATTGTGTAATAAAGCAAGGTCTCATCGCTTGGACCACATTTCAACTGTTGCTTAACTGTTGCTTTCAAGAGAAAATCTAATTCCGACTCCAATTTGCAAGCAGTCGTTTTGTGTCCAGAAACCTATATTGTGAACCTATTTATGTACAAATAGGTCACTTCGCAAAAGAAGGAGCTGCTAGACAGCTATAGAGGAGATTGGCCCTGATTTCCCTCTCGACCGTCACCTACCCAGCCGGACATTAGGCACAGTTCTTCCTGGTCTCCTCGCTATGGTTCCGACCTCCCCTCCCTCCTACTAATTCTCGCAACATTGTTTTTGTTTCCTGTACCTTACTATGCTCTTGTAACTGATGTAACTTCTAACACAACGATCCTCTGGTAAAGCGCTCTGATACCTCCAGGTCTAGCCAGCGCTACAGTCGATGGAACTCTGACGATGCCCCATGGGCAGAAACAAAAACTGTTTGTACTTACCTTGGAGATCAAGTATCCTTGGCCGCTGCCCGGTGGAGCTGTGCTATGCAGCTACAGAGGACTCTGGACCCCTTGGCCATCACCTACCCAGCCGGACATCGGACATTGTTTTTCACGGTTCTTCTTGGTTTATCTGTATGTCACACTGACTGCTTGGTTCCCCCGGATGGACTTTCCCCCTCCTACCTGCCTTGACTCTTTCAGCATTCCCCTCCCCAGTTTTCCTTTCCCTCTCTCGGTTTCACTGTGCATTAGTAATGCATACTACTGTGCTTTTGTGGCTTCATCATGTGTCCTTATGGGCTATTCGCTAGTAACTCTTGTTGTTACTTTGTAATCATAGTGTAAGTTATGTAAAATGTAACTTGGAACTCGCTGTTCCTTGTGTAAAGCGCTCTGATACCTCCGGGTCTAGCCAGAGCTATATAAAACTCAAATAATCAGCAGACCATGATGCATATGACATTTTTAAATAAAGAACATTTCACTTAAAGAAAAAAGAAACCTGATTTCCTTAAATGAAATGTGGCTACTGTACTGCTGTAAAAACATTTTTTAAATGAGAGAAAGTTAACAGCTGTCTCTTGGAACACTGTCTAAAACCCCTGAAAGTTGTACCCCAATTCATAAAAAAGAAGGGACCCAATGGACCAATTCCTTTTTGCAAATAGATTACTGCTCCAACGCAAATTCTTTGTAAATCTTGGCCTAAGTATACAATTAACAGCACAATAGATATTATTGCCTATATCCGATAAGACTATCAGCAACTCTAAAGTAAACTGTGCTTGAACTTCACTTGCAACCTATACATACTGCCCATTTCCTCTCTTCTTGCCAATCATACCTCCAAGAGAATCCACCTTTCACTCAGAGTAATACTGTTGCTGAAATCTACAGAAAACCATTTTGAGGACCAATCCACATCTTCCTGGTATTCTTACTACCAACCCATTTCTTCCTTTGATAATGACAGTGACACATTTAGTCGGTGTGTGCGAAATGTGCTTAATTTGCTCTCTAGTAATTATGCAAAAGTGCATCAAAATTATGGGAAATTACGTATAATTATGCAAAATGCATATCCATCATTTACTGCTATTTTGTAGCTCAAATGCGTCCTCGCATCAATTTCCGACAGAAGGACACATTTGCACAAAAACTAGCAAGAAAACCACAATTGCCATGAACAACAGCCGCTCACGTTCTAGTTGTTCACCCTGTTCCTGTGCTCTCACGCTATAATTTTGCCATGAATGGTGGGATAACATGCATAATTCGAAATTCCCAAATCTACGCAGATGACACTGGCCTAATTACAATTTTGTCCAGGTCTAATATTTAAAAGTCATAAATTGTGGGTATTAATGAAGGAAGTGTCAAGGACTTGCTGCTGAAATGGTCAACTGGATCACCTTCTTGATTGCCCTATTGAAAGGTGACTCCTCCCAGTAACATTTTGCCATCCTTCACCTTGTAGCACATGTGAACGGTCTCAAGTATGAGAGGACCAGATAGGAGGAGAAAAGGCAAAAGGTATAAAACCTCCTTCGCAATCTTTTATTTTTTAATATTTTTTTCAAATTTCAGACATTTCCAACCTTACAAAGCAATAACTTTCACCACCAACACTTGTAACATATCCCTCATGCACTATACCCCTCCTATTCCATGCTGCTGCTAGGATAAAAAGTTAAGTGTTATCGACCAGCATGCCATGGATCTGTACCATAGTCATTGTTCCATAGATTTCATGGTTTGTGTCTCTTCCATGGAAGTCTCTAACTGTTTGGCTGGGTCAGGGTAGGTCATAGTGCTCTCTCCACTGACTCCAGACTTTGTTATATTTATGTGGGCATTATCTGAACCTATACACCGCTTCGTCAGCAACTGTGAAAATATTCATCCCTTTCAACCACTTAGAAATTAGGGGGACCTCGCTAGATCTCCAGTGGTCCGCTATATCTTGTTTAGTCAGCACACCTCCTATCCCAAACAATACCTTTTGTCCTCTATTCTCATCACCCTGGGAGCTCCCCAGCATTGCCAACTTTTGTTGTCAGTCTATTGTCACGTGGCCCAGATGGGCATTGTTGGTTCCCTATGTCAGCATGAGCATTTTGTTGGCTGTCCGCTGCTTTGCGCATGTTACTAGACGAGTTTATTTCACTTGTGGCACCCTGAAACTTTCACATAGAACTTACTTTTGTTTTTACACTTTGCTCATTCCTGGAATTTAGTCTGAACATTGTTAACATGGTCGAACAACAATGCCCCTTGTTATTCTGTTCTGGTCAGCCCCTAGCACCTAGATAAAACATGCAGATGCAGCTGTTTGGAAACACGTACTTTGGTCATATTAGGGTACACGGATAGGTGGCACACACTTGGAGAGGGACCTTTGCAGGGAGAAGAGCATGACAGCACCTATGATGTAGATCTATCATCTATAGACTGAGGTACAAGGTCTGCTTGCTGATAACACCCAGAGTTCTTCTAATACATTAACCATCTTGCTTCTATACAGGGTGAGGGAGGTTAGGCTATTTGGACATTCATTTTAACAGCTCATTTTATGATTTATGGACTACTTGCTATGCTGACCGTATTTGTGTTATTCATTTTTCTACTCATTGTGGCCCGTATACTGCACACTAGAGCATGTTAGTTAAAATGAATATTTTAAACTTGTTCCTGTTTCTGTCAGATCTTATTGTGGATGTGTACAAGAGTGTGACCGAAAGGGTGTGTCTTTCAACTGTGATTCCTGAGAGAGTCAGGAGTGTTGTGTTCTGGGGGGTCTTTTCACTTGTCCCTCTGTGAGTGAGTAGGAGGGCAAGTGAGACACTATAGCTAGTCGGTCCCGGGCTCATGGGTATTAAGGTGGTAGGGTAACTCAGTCCCTGTCTACTAAGGTCCCATAATCCCACGCATAGTTCTGTGATTTCGCAGAATCTCTGCAACACTATCAGGATACTGATCACAGGCTATTTTTGAAAAATTGAGTCCCATTATCACCCGATCATCCAGTAGACCCACACAACATACATCATGGCCTGCTTGCTTGTCCACAGCTGAGGTAGTCGGGTCCACTACCCCTCCCCATCTTCTACAATCTATCTGGGGGATAGTGCATTCTGTGGAAGAGTTTGAACTGATCTCAGCTGAACCAGTATTACTACTTCTCGGCCCACCATTTTGGCCTCCATTCATTCTTCCCAGAGGTCCCAGATCGGATTCCCAAGTCTCCCTCAGTCTAGGCAGCAGGTCTAGGACATTCATCACCAAATATGTATATAAGCATGAAATGCCCTCATCTCCAATAGTGGTCCTAGTAAGTCTGACTCTTCCTATTCTGAGAGTGTCACAGTACGGGCCTTGTATGTTATGTTATGCTGTTATGTTATGCAGATTTGTAGAGTGCAGAATCACCCAGAACGATTTCCTGGCGCTGAGCAGGTGTGTGTCAAGGCAGACCAATTTCCAAGTGGGACTACTTGAAAAGTCAGGTCTCCAGTTTCTTGTAGAATTCAAAAAGTGAAGAGGAGGCTGTTATGTGTATTTAGGAGAAGGCTTCACTGTTGTATCTGATTTTCCATATGCATAGGATTTGTGCAAATAGGAGTCCAGACAAATGGAGGTGCCTGAAAGGCTTTGAAAGCAGATGTGGTTGTTGAGGTATACTCAGTTGGTGTCTCGATCTTGGGGTTTCAAGGCATTGGAGCCGCGGGATCGGTGATCCAATGGGGCGGGCGTCTAGGAAGAGCGATGCCTGTGAAGTAGGGTCCTGCCGTCTATAGCAACTTTGCTCACTTGATCACAGTACTTCCCGATACGCTGTAAACTATTGCTGCACTGTTTTCACTCCCGGCGTTAGGCACCTCTGCAAGCACCATTCGCACATGTTGCTTAGCGACGATTGCAGTGTCCGCTCACTTTGTGGCACCCTATTGTAGTGAACGCTTCACCGGTTTAGGCACATCCCTTGGCACCAATCGCACATAGTGCCGATCCACAATCGCGGCGTCAGCTCACCTTGTGCAACCCTGTTTAAATGAGCGTTGTACTCCCTTTGACGCAACTCAATTGCTGTAGAATCACTCCTTACCGATTCTCCTGGCACCTCTGTGACACGGTGCACTGCGGCCACACAAACCGCCTTACTTATACAGCTTGTCGTCCATTACATGTAACTATTGAGAAGAACACACATTGGTTTTAACAGTGCCCTACGCCTTCCCTGACGACGTGACACCTTCTTTTAACCCTCACGTTTCACCATACATTTGAACACGTTCAAAAATATGCAGGCCTTCCTCAGAGTGCATGGTCAATTCCAATATACATGTGTTTAAACAAGCTGAATTTTTCTCCCCTTAAAAACCTTACCTCTGGCTTTTCTCCCCCTTTTCTCCACAGGCAGTTATAAATATTCAGGCATGTGATTAAGCAGTCCTGATGATGATCCCATTACACGTTCAAAGGGATCGAAACGCTGTCGACCACTCGTATAGTTTCACACAGTCAACCATTGTGTTCTATCAGTGTGTTAACTATCTTGGATAGCTTGTTTATGTATCAGCATTGATCATCAGCTTCCTCTTTCTTGTTGCCTGAAAAATCTTATGTTTATTTGTTTTGTTTGTCACGTTCTCTTGTACCGGATGCAGGATTGTATCCCACTGTATTGTTTGTTGCTTTTGAATACTCCCTTATACACTCAATTGATTAAAAGTTTGTGTCCGGCTGGACACTTATGAATATAGTACTTATTGCAGGCTATAGTTTATTCAAATGTTCTAAAAAGTCTTTTTAAGGACCACTGTTGTTACTCAAGTTAGTTGGTCATAGGACACCATATGGTTTGTATGCCAGTTATTTCCTAATTTGGAAATGCCTAACCTGTCCCAATTATTAAAACGTTTTAATCTCACTATTTTGGATAACTATGTATCTGTTTCTTTGCTGAGCACTCCGTGCTGCCTCATCCACTCCAGTGATTCTGTATCCATGGCTGAAATGGTCAGAGGCTCGATCGAGGGAACTTCCCCATACAGCCAAGTCCATGGTGTTTGCCTGGTGAAAGAAGTTTGGTCAAGTCTCATGTCTGGGTTGTCCCAGTCCCCAAATATTAATTGTTGATTTGAAGTAGTTGGAATGCCTAGTAATACAACCTCAAGTCGATAGCTCCCAGCCTGCCATCATAGGGACAGCGTATATATTTCTTTTGAGAGACTCACAGGGCCAATACCCATCAAACATAGCTATTGACATTTGCCTGCAAAGTTACAAACCATTGCAATGGAATCTTAAAAGGGTAATCTTGTAAAACATACAGCATTTGCAGGAGCATGGGGAAATATTTCTATCCGGACATTCTTCGGGATCCTTAGTAATGTACATGCCCAGATATTTCAATTCCCCTTTTCATATAGGATAGCAGTAGATCTCAGTGGCTGCTCCAGAGTCTGACCCACCAGTAGAATTATAGCCTACTTCCCCCAGTTTTCTCACATACCTGCCTGTAATATATACAGGCAGGTATCAGTTGTGGAATGGACTGCTCCTAGTGTTGAACATATAAGAGGACATTGTCTTCATAAAGTGAGATGTGGTCTTCCAAATGTCCAGCCCACCTCAGGTCCCACACCTAGGCATCCTTCCATATCCATTCGGCCAGGGTTCAGTCGTAAGGGGGCCAAAAGGGTAACTCTGAATAGTGCCCCACCTATGGGAAAGCTCCCGGAGAGGATGCCATTTACTCAGCCTCTGGCCCATGATTCAGAGTAAACTATTTTCAAATAGTTATAGAAGATGGGACTGTGGTTCATCCACTCAACAAAGCCAAAGGCTTTCTTGAAGTCCAGTTGCATCAAAGTCCTTTGTTCAGACACTGAGTTCAAGTGGGCCAATGCCATATCTAGTCTCCTGATATAATACCTGGTACCACTGCCTGGCATAAAGCCATTTTGGTCATGATGCAATAGGGATTTCACCTGTTTAACTAATCGATTTTCTAGGCCTTTCCCTACCAGTTTGACTCTGCATTCATTAAAGAGACTGACCTGTAGGATGTGCTGTCCGTAAGAATCTTGTCCGGTTTGAGGATGACCATGAAGGTAGCATCCCAGACGTTGAGAGGTAGGAGTTTGACAGTCTGCGCTTTGTCAACCATAGCAAGGAGATGCGCTAACAGAGCTGATGCTAAACTTTTCAGGAATTCCATTAGGAATCCGTCCGGGCCAGGTGCCTTTCCAGATTGCATCCCCTTCAGGGCTATGTTCTATTCTTCCTCCGATAAAGGCCTGTTCAGTTCTGCCCTGTCTAGAAGAGAGAGCCGAGGTACAACCAGGTTGGTGGCTATTGGGTTATGTAAAGCAGCCCGGCATTGTGAGGTCGATTTATAAAGTCGCTCATAGTACTATGTGAAAGTTTTAGCTATTTCCTTTGCATCATGAGTCACATTGCCATCTTGCTGCCACACCTGGTGCACACATCTGTCTTCTAGTGATTTGGTTGCTAGCCTCTGGATTGATTTTTTGATCTTGTCTCCAAGTTCGTAGACTCTATTCTGTGACCCCGACAGAACCACTCTTGCTCTCCTTAATAATCTCTGTTTAAAGGCCTACACATAAATGTCGTCCCCAGTCAACACCTGCCTGATCTAGTTGGCGTTCCAGTTCCACATTCTGCCGTTCCAGGGCATTAATCTGTTTTTCATTTTACCTCATCCTGACCACTATATATGTAATTATTTTCGCCATTAGGGCCGCTTTGATGGCCTCCCATAACGTGATTGCGGAAATGTTTGAGGTGGAGTTAACTTTTTACCAGTATTCTGTCTCTTCCCTGAGAGAGTCTTGGAACCCCACATCATTCAATTAATCAATCAGGGAATTGTGAGCGTGCTACTACCCGTGATGGTCTCAAGGCGCTGAGGGGGGGGGGGGGGGGTCTGCAGATCTGTTTATCTGAAGAGCCAGGTCTTGAGGGTCTTCCTGAAGGTGTTCAGGGAGGGGGCATGTCTTATGTCTGCCGGTAGCTCGTTCCAGATCTTGGCTGCAATGTGAGAGAAGGATCTTCCGCCTGCTCTGGCTCTGTGGGTGCGCAGGGTTTTGGCCAGTGCAAGGTTGGAAGATCGGAGGTTTCTTTTGGGTACGTGGAAGTTGATTCTGTCATTGAGGTATTTGGGTCCGTTGTTGTGTAGGTATTTGTAGGCATGAGTGAGGATTTTGAAAATTACTCTTTTCTCCACAGGGAGCCAGTGGAGACTTCGTAGGTGTTGACTGATGTGTTCGTGTCAGGGGATGCCGAGGACGGGTCTGCCGGCAGTGTTCTGTATTGTCTGGAGTTTGTGGAGTAAAGACTTTTTGATGCCGCGTAGAGTGCATTTCCATAGTCCAATCTGCTGCTGATGAGTGCGTGGATGACTGTCTTCCTTGACTCAGGGGTGATCCACTTGAAGGTCTTGCAGAGGATGCGGAGGGTGTTGAAGCAACTGGAGGTGATGGTGTTGACCTGTCGGTTCATGGTGAGTGATGAGTCGAGTACGATGCCGAGGTCGTTGGCGTAGTCTGAGGGGGTAGGTGGGCTTCCGAGGGCGGTCAGTCACCAGGTGCTGTCCCATGCAGAAGGGGTGGTACAGAGGATGAGGACTTATGTCTTCTCAGCGTTGAGGTTCAGGCAGCTGTCGGTCATTCAGACTGCGATGTCTTGCATTCCTTTCTGGAAGTTGAGTTTGGCAGTGGTGGGGTCTTTGGTGAGGGAGAGGATGAGCTGGCTGTCGTCGGCATAGGATACGATGTTGAGGCCGTGTTGTCGGACGATGGCTGCGTGGGGGGCCATGTAGATGTCGAAGAGGGTGGGGCTCAGGGATGAACCCTGTGGGACTCCACATTTTATTTTCGTGGGGTCAGAGAGGAAGGGTGGGAGTCTGATCCTTTGGCTTCTTCTGGTGAGGAATGATCGGATCCAGTCCAAAGGCTGTTTCTTGTATGCCTGCGTGGTGCAGTCTGGCGACTAGTGTGCGGTGGGAGACGGTGTCAAAGGCCGCTGATTGGTCGAATGGGATGATGGCTGTGGAGTGGCCTTGGTCCAGGAGGGTGCGGATGTCGTCTGTGGCAGCGAGTAGGGTGATCTCTGTGCTGTTGTTGCTTCGTAATCCAGATTCGGATAGTTCGAGGATGGGGTTCTCTTCAATGAATCGTGTCAGTTTCCTGTTGACTGTTCTTGAGGTAGGTGCGGTCAGCTGGGGGCTTCTTTAGCAGAGGTTTGACTTCTGCGCGCTTCCAGTCATCTGGGAAGGTGCCTGTTTTGAAGGTGGTGTTGATGGTGTGTTGTAGTTCGGGTGCGATGGCGGGCGCGCCTCTATGGTAGATGTGAGGGGGCAGGAGTCGGTGGGGGCCCCCGCGTGGATGCTTTTGATGGTGGAGACGGTGTCTTCGGCCATGATCGGTGTCCAGTTGGAGATGGTGGGCTGGATGGTGTTTCTGGGGGGCGGGGCCGTCTGTGGTGCCTGGTGGATGGTCGATGAAGTTGTCGTAGATGTTTTTGATCTTGAGGTGGAAATAGGTTCCAAGCTTGTCACAGAAGTCCTGGGATGGGGTGATGTCTGTGGCTTCCCTGCGTGAGTTGGTGAATTCTAGAATGACATTTAAAAGTTCCTTTGGCGTTGGTGGAGTTGGCCAGGATTTTGTTGTGGATGAAGTTCCTCTTGATGGCTCTGATCTAGGTGTGGTAGTCCATCATGGCGTCTCTGTAGGTGGTGTGGTTTTCAGTTGTCTTGGTGTTTCTCCAGTTCTTCCCCAGGCTTCTGCAGGTGCACCTGGCTTCTTGGAGAGCGGTGGTGAACCAGGCGGCATTCCAGGGGCATTGACTGTCGGTGTTGCGCAGCGGGGCGAGCTCGTCTGCGCAGTTGGAGATCCTGATGTGGAGTTCTCTGTTTGCGTCATTTGCCTTGGGTACCCAGGTGTGGTTGTCTCAGGTGAGGGTGGAGTTGAGTTGCTCGTTGGTAATCTTGCTCCAGTTCCTTCGTGGGGGGCTGGTTTGGGTGCCTTGGGGTTGTTGATGGCGAAGTGTACGCAGTGGTGGTCGGTCCATGGCGGCTGCGTTGTGTGGCTGAACTGGACACTGTTTCTTGCCGCGAAGATGGGGTCGAGGGTGTGTCCTGTTCTGTGGGTCGGTGTCTTGGCGATTTGTTTAAGTCAGATGCTGGCAAGGTTGTCACGAAGGATAGTGGAGTTGGGGCCGCTAGGGTTGTCGAGGTGGAAGTTCAGGTCTTCAATGAGTATGCAGTTTGTTGAGGTGATGGTGTGGGGTGTGATGAAGTCAGTGATGCTGGTGGCGAAGAAGGGTGTTCGGGGGCTGGGGGGCTGTAGATGAGGGTTCCTCGGAGTGTGGCTTTGGGGGTGGTCTGGATCTGGAAGTGCAGGTGTTAGGTGGAGGGGAAGGTTTCGCTCGAGGTGGTGAGGCGGAGGGTGCTCTTGTGGGCGATGGCGAGGCCCCCTCCTGGGTGGTTGGGGCAGTCTTTCCTCTGGATCTTGTATCCGTCTGGGATGGCGGTGCTGATGTCGGGGGCGGAAGATGCGTTGGCCCAGGTCTCTGTGAAGAAGGCGATGTCGGGCGAGAGAGTGTCAAGTAGGTTCCAGATTTTCATGGCGTGCTTGTGTATGGAGCGTACATTGAGGAGGATGCATTTTAGGGTGTCGCCGGTGCTGGCGTCGATCGTGTTAGGGGCCGGGGTGGTGGTGAGTGTCTGGTGGCAGTGGAGGCAGGAGAACTGGCCGTGGGTCGTGTTCGGCGGGGCCTGTTGGCATTCTCTAAGTCTTCCAGGGTTGAGTGTGAGGAGGGTGGTGGTGTCGTAGCTAAAGGGTAGTGGAAGGTCCAGGGTTCCTGGAGCTGGCCGCAGTCGGATCGTGGACGTGCGCAGTATGGGCTTGCCTTTGGCGCGACGGCGGTGAGCCCGCTGCGACGGTCCACTGCGCGACCGCGCAGAGTCTGCCAATAAGGTAGGGGAGGTGGGAGGGAGGAGATGCTGGGAGGCGAGAGTGGGGGAATTTTGGGGGGGGAATTCCAGGGGGAGGGGATGAAAGGGCAGCAGCGGCGAAAGGCGAAAAGAACAGGCAGGCACGAGAAAATAAAAACAGTGGTGGAATGAGAGCAAGACACAGATGGGCACAATAAGAGTGGACCTGGAAGTGCAGGTGTTAGGTGGAGGGGAAGGTTTCGCTGGAGGTGGTGAGGCGGAGGGTGCTCTTGTGGACGATGGAAAGACCCTCCTGGGTGGTTGGGCGGTCTTTCCTCTGGATCTTGTATCCGTCTGGGATGGCGGTGCTGATGTCGGGGAGGAGGATGCATTGGTCCAGGTCTCTGTGAAGAAGGCGATGTCGGGCGAGAGAGTGTCAAGTAGGTTCCAGATTTCCATGGCATGTTTGTGTATGGAGCGTACGTTGAGGAGGATGCATTTTAGGGCGTTGTCAGTGCTGGCGTCGATGGTGTTAGAGGCCGGGGTGGTGGTGAGTGTCTGGTGGCAGTGGAGGCAGGAGAACTGGCCGTGGGTCGTGTTTGGCGAGGCCTGTTGGCATTCTCTAAGTCTTCCAGGGTTGAGTGCGAGGAGGGTGGTGGTGTCATAGCTATGGGTAGTGGAAAGTCCAGGGTTCCTGGCGCTGGCCGCAGTCGGATAGCGGACGCGCGCCGTAATGGGCTTGTCTTTGGCGAGCCTTCGATGTGCCTGCGGCGAGCCCACTGCGAACGCCCGCTGCGCGACTGCGCCAAGACCGCCATTAAGTAGGGGGGTGGGAGGGAGGAGATGCTGAGAGACGGAAGCGGGGGAATTTTGGGGGGGAATTCCAGGGGGGAAATTCCAGGGGGAGGGTATGCAGGGGCAGCTGTGGCGAAAGGAACAGGCAGGCACGAGAAAATAAAAACAGTGGTGGAATTAGAGCAAGACGCAGATGGGCACAATAAGAGTGGTACAAAAGGGGTGGTGATGGACGGAGCATCTGAACCAATCAAACACTCACACCCAGTCAACAGATCTGGGTTTAATCCATCACCGTTCTTTAGCCCACTCTGCCATCCCAGTTCAGACATGGCCATATGCAAATCAGTCTGACCCTGTTCCTCATGGGAACAGTCCAGCCCGAACTGCCAAGCCATGCCTTCCCTGGGTCGGACTCAAGCTTCCTAGGACCGGTTTCTGGCATTACAGCCGTCTTCAGCCAGGCTTGCTTGAATCCAGTGGCAAAGTGAGCAAGGGACTCACGTCTGAGCAAACCCTGCCAACTTATGGCGGCCAAAGGGGTACAAAAGGGGCGGTGATGGACAGAGCATCTGAACCAATCAAACACTCACACCCAGTCAACAGATCTGGGTTTAATCCATCACCGTTCTTTAGCCCACTCTGCCACCCCAGTTCAGACATGGCCATATGCAAATCAGTCTGACCCTGTGCCTCATGGGAACAGTCCAGAAAAGGGGGTGGTGATGAACAGAGTGTCTGAATTAAGCAGACCAATCTTACCCAGTCCAAAGATCAGGGCTTGATCCATCACCGTTATTTAGCTCACTGCCCCATCCCAGCTCAGAACCTGGCTGAATGCAAATTAGTCTGTCCCTGGCCCAGTGCATCATGGGAACAGGGCAGACCAAACTACCAAGCCAATTCTTCACCAGAAAGGATACAAGCTACCGGGGACCGGTTTCTGGCATTTCAGCCTCGTCGGCCCGGCTTGCTTGAATCCTGATGGAGCAGTGAGCAAGGGACTCATGTCTGAGTATACCCTGCCACACCTATAGTGGCCAAAAACGATTCAGAAAAGGGGGTGGTGATGAACAGAGTGTCTGAATTAAGCAGACCACTCTTACCCAGTCCAAAGATCAGGGCTTGATCCATCACCGTTATTTAGCTCACTGCCCCATCCCAGCTCAGAACCTGGCTGAATGCAAATTAGTCTGTCCCTGGCCCAGTGCATCATGGGAACAGGGCAGACCAAACTACCAAGCCAATTCTTCACCAGAAAGGATACAAGCTACCGGGGACCAGATGTGAGTCCCTTGCTCATTGCACCATCAGGATTCAAGCAAGCCGGGCCAACGACGGCTGAAATGCCAGAAACCGGTCCCCGGAAGCTTGTTTCCTTCCCAGTATAAGAATTGGCTTGGTAGTTTGGTTTGCCCTGTTCCCATCATGCACTGGGACAGGAACAGACTAATTTGCATGTAGCCAGGTTCTGAGCTGGGATGGTGCAGTGAGCTAAAAAACGGTGATGGATCAAGCCCTGATCTTTGGACTGGGTAAGAGTGGTCTGCTTAATTCAGACACTCTATTCATCACCACCCCCTTTTCTGAATCATGGGAACAGTCCAGCCCGAACTGCCAAGCCATGCCTTCCCTGGACCGGACTCAAGCTTCCTAGGACCGGTTTCTGGCATTACAGCCGTCTTCAGCCAGACTTGCTTGAATCCAGTGGCAAAGTGAGCAAGGGACTCACGTCTGAGCATACCCTGCCAACTTACGGCGGCCAAAGCGGTACAAAAGGGGTGGTGATGGACGGAGCATCTGAACCAATCAAACACACACACCCAGTCAACAGATCTGGGTTTAATCCATCACCGTTCTTTAGCCCACTCTGCCACCCCAGTTCAGACATGGCCATATGCAAATCAGTCTGACCCTGTGCCTCATGGGAACAGTCCAGCCCGAACTGCCAAGCCATGCCCTCCCTGGACCGGACTCAAGCTTCCTAGGACCGGTTTCTTGCATTATAGCCGTCTTCAGCCAGGCTTGCATGAATCCAGTGGCGAAGTGAGCAAGGGACTCACGTCTGAGCATACCCTGCCAACTTATGGCGGCCAAAGCGGTACAAAAGGGGTGGTGATGGACGGAGCATCTGTCCATCACCTGTTGTTTTTGCGTTTGTCACCCCGAGTGGGATGGGTATGCTCAGACGTGAGTCCCATGCTCTCCACATTACTGGAGTCAAGCTATCCAGGCTGATGAGGGCTGATAGCCAGAAACCGGTCCTTGGATGCTTGATTACGGTCCAGGAAAGACATGGCTTGGCAGTTCGGGCTGGACTGTTCCTATGAGGCGCAGGGTCAAGGCTGATTTGCATATGGCCATGTCTGACCTGGGGTGGTGTGGAGTGCAAAAAACTGATGGATTTAGGCCCAGATCTCTGTACTGGGGTGAATGTATGACAATGTTCTGCATTCTGTCCATCACCTGTTGTATTTGCGTTTGTCGCCCCGAGTGGGATGGGTATGCTCAGACGTGAGTCCCATGCTCTCCACACCACTGGAGTCAAGCTATCCAGGCTGATGACGGCTGATAGCCAGAAACCGGTCCTTGGATGCTTGATTCCGGTCCAGGAAAGACATGGCTTGGCTGTTCGGGCTGGACTGTTTCCATGAGGCGCAGGGTCTAGGCTGATTTGCATATGGCCATGTCTGACCTGGGGTGGTGTGGAGTGCAAAAAAACGATGGATTTAGGCCCAGATCTCTGTACTGGGATGAATGTATGACAATGTTCTGCATTCTGTCCATCACCTGTTGTTTTTGGGTTTGTCGCCCCGAGTGGGATGGGTATGCTCAGAAGTGAGTCCCATGCTCTCCACACCACTGGAGTCAAGCTATCCAGGCTGATGACGGCTGATAGCCAGAAACCGGCCCTTGGATGCTTGATTCCGGTCCAGGAAAGACATGGCTTGGCAGTTCGGGCTGGACTGTTCCCATGAGGCGCAGGGTCAAGGCTGATTTGCATATGGCCATGTCTGACCTGGGGTGGTGTGGAGTGCAAAAAAACGATGGATTTAGGCCCAGATCTCTGTACTGGGGGGAATGTATGACAATGTTCTGCATTCTGTCCATCACCTATTGTTTTTGCGTTTGTCGCCCCGAGTGGGATGGGTATGCTCAGACTTGAGTCCCATACTCTCCACACCACTGGAGTCAAGCTATCCAGGCTGATGACGGCTGATAGACAGAAACCGGTCCTTGGATGCTTGATTCCGGTCCAGGAGAGACATGGCTTGGCAGTTCGGGCTGGACTGTTCCCATGAGGCGCCGGGTCACAGCTGATTTGCATATGGCTATGTCTGACCTGGGGTGGTGTGCAGTGCAAAAAAACGATGGATTTAGGCCCAGATCACTGTACTGGGGTGAATGTATGACAATGTTCTGCACTCTGTCCATCACCTGTTGTTTTTGCGTTTGTCGCCCCGAGTGGGATGGGTATGCCCAGACGTGAGTCCCATGCTCTCCACACCACTGGAGTCAAGCTATCCAAGCTGATGACGGCTGATAGCCAGAAACCGGTCCTTGGATGCTTGATTCCGGTCCATGAAAGACATGGCTTGGCAGTTCGGGCTGGACTGTTCCCATGAGGCGCAGGGTCAAGGCTGATTTGCATATGGCCATGTCTGACCTGGGGTGGTGTGGAGTGCAAAAAAATGATGGATTTAGGCCCAGATCTCTGTACTGGGGTGAATGTATGACAATGTTCTGCATTCTGTCCATCACCTGTTGTTTTTGCGTTGGGCACAATAAGAGTAGCACAACAGCGAAAAAGTAAGAAAAAAACGGCTGAGAAAGGTTAAAGTGGTTGCAGGCAGCCTAGTTCCAGTAGGAGCGGGCAGCAGGAGCAGGAGCGGGCAGCAACCTCGAACCTCCCAAGGAGGAGGTCGCGGTCTGGAGGCAAGAGACAGAACAGCAAAGCTGCGGGAAGAGAGTAGACCTAAACCGAGGGTCGGAGGTCCTACATCCCTGAGTCACCTGACGTGAAGACTCCAGTGTATGTTAGGTCAAAGTGCCTTTTTCCCAAAAGTAATTTCAATTGGTGAGTGGTCTGATTATATCCTCCGGTGATTTTAGTCCCTGATACCTTCCAAATGACAATGAAGGGAAGAAATAATTAGTCAGTCACAAGTATGACCTGTGGGAATTTGGAGTAATAAGTGTATCCATGTGCGTCTACATTCCTAACCCTCCAAATGTTGCTAAGTTAGAGGGATTGAACCCACAATGTCAGATTTGTGTGTTGCTCTTGCCTAGACCCGTCTTTTGTGTCAATGTGCGGAAGAACGATATCATTAAGGTCATCTCCCACTATGATCCCTTCCTCCCAGGCTATGACTTTCTATAGGTCCATTATTGTAGACGCCTGGAGGGTCGGTGAGACATTCACATCACTGCAGTCCATGGTCTCCTGTGGAGGGAGTCAGTTGTTAAAACGTATTATCCCAGTTTATCTGGAATTACCTCCGTGATTACCAGGGGGAAAGTTCTGTGTGAAAGAATAGCCATCCTTCTGGAGCTCCTAGTGAACCTGGCCTGAAATGCACAGTTGAAGCAATGTCAGGCAAAGAAGGTGCACCTATTCCACATTAAATTACTCTACTCTACTCGAGGTTTGCTGGTGGCAATTTGTCTGCTTTCATGAGAACTGCTGTGCATTTAACCTTGCCTACTACTGACGATAAGGGTTCTTAGTGTGAGGGAATCTTTGCGCTCCGCAGGATACTTGGTAAGGTAACTAATCTTGGTCCACTGGTGTGGTGCTACTAGGAAAGGGGTGACCCTAACAACCCCTTGTCAATGTTATGCTATGCATACATCTACAATTTGTACAACGAAACCTGTGCACACACATACAAATCAACAACATATGATATGTTAGTTCTTTCTTTAGAAGAAAATGAAGAAGGGCAGTTGGTGTAGGTTGGTGTAGGTTGAACGTGTTGTTTTTTATGCACCTGCCGACACGTGTTTCATTGGAGTGCGATACACTCCAAATCTTCAGGGCTCAATACTAATGGAAAGGTACAGTCAGTCCCCCACAACTGGTGATAATTCGAACCCAGTCTGGGTGTTGGTGGATTGTTCAGCAGGTGAAGTAAGCAGAATTGTTTTGGACGTGCTGTGGCGTTATGTGCATAAGAATGATGCGTCAATTCTAGACGGGGACAGATGGTGGTATAACTTCAATAATTAGTGTATGTGGTTGTTTCAAGAACGAACCACTCAGGTGAAGAACACAAGTATACAGCAATGGTATGCAGGTAGAGTAATTCTTGGTAAATACCATCCAACTTCGGAGATGTGTTCCAGAGAGAATTCTGTCTGTCTGTCCCGCTAAGTATCTGGCATCTAACTCGTAACGATGGGTCCTTCTTCGTTTTCTTCTAAAGAAATAACTAACATATCATATGTTGTTGATTTGTATGTGTGTGCACAGGTTTCGTTGTACATTTAACCTTGCCCATTGGCCTCTTCTTCAGTGGTCATGGCGGGTCATCTGTCATAAATGTCTGGGTCTCGGGGGGATGTGTGTCACATGTGGTGTATTGTGGTAACTTGAACTAAACTGTTTGTCCCCAACTGCCTTCCACCCAACACTTTAAAACGGGAAGCATATTTTGCCCTAAAATCAAAAATTCTCACTAAAAACAGTAACACAGAATGAAATGATCAACAAAGTCGAAAGTGTCAGGGATTGACTTTCCGCAAGCCAACCACTCTTTACAGAAAGTTACTCCAGTTTGTCCCAGTGGACGTTGAGAGCCTGATTATCAGGCAAGATCCATTTCCCACCCTCCACCAGAGCCCCGCAAGGAGGATGCCCCCTTACTCTCAGGCTTCAGCCTCTACTGGCCTTGTCTAAGCCTACTTTTTCATACATGGCTGCTGTCTCTCCTCAGGCAATCAATCTCCTTGCCCAACTCCCTGATACATTATCGGAACTGCTATCCATTTCTGCAGTAGTTTTCTCTCCATGCCCAAGTCCTATGCCTCCTCAGAGTTCTTGAAGAAAATTGATCTCCCATGAAACAGCACTTTCAATTTAGCAGGGTACATAAGCATGTATTGGATGTCCATAGCCCTAACTTTCTGTTTACCTAAGATTGTGGAGGAGCTGTACTCTGTCTGCGTGTAGGAAAGGGCACATTTTTGACACAGGCACCCCAAGTTTTTGCTTGGTAAATCATGCAACTTTGATAAAAGTGCACTGAGTTCCTACTATCCAGGTCCCCAGTGCCAGATCTCTTACCCTCTTACCCTACAACTGTACAAGTGTTCCTCCAATTGGCAATGCATTTAGCACCCCCTGTAAGTGCCTAGTAAATGGTACCCCTGGTACCTAGGGCAGGGAGATTAAAGGGGGTCCCTAAGGGCCACTGCATGTATTGTGCCACCCTAAGGGACCCCTCACCATACTCATTCAAACTCCCATTGCAGGGTCTGTGACTTGGTGCAAACAAAAGTGAAGACACAACATGGCACATCTCCTGTGTGCCATGCCTGCAGACACTGCATACAATATATGTAAGTCACCCCTACAGCATGCCTTACAGCCCTAAGGCAGGCTGCATTACTTATACGTGAGATCATATCTGCATCAGCAGATATGCCTCTGTGATGTCCATGTTGATTCTTGGACATTGCCAGTGAACAGGGAAGCCATCTTGAGTATATGTACTGGGCACTGGTGATTACGAGTTCACCTGCTACATGATGGTTTCACTGAAACTAAAGATGTTTTGTATCAAACATCTAGTATCAATAAGCCTGTACTGATTACATAGGTGAATGTATTAATACATGCACCCAGCAGGTACCTTTTGAGGTACCCCCTGAAACTTACCAAACTCTAGTGTGCTGGCTGACTGGTGTAGACCTACCTGCCACCACAGACAGGTTTTTGACACCCTGTGGGAGAGAGCACCGGCTCTCTGACAGTAGAAACAATTCCTGCTCCTGCCAGAAGTAATACCACCTACTCCAAGCAGGATGGCTAATAATTAGCATTTCAAGGCAGGAGACTTTGAAGCCCTCTGCCGCTTTTGCTATGCGACCCAGGCTTCCCCACACAGGGTAAATGCCACCCTGCCCCAGGCCCATTTGGCACCAGGACAGGTGGGAAAATTAGTTAACCAGGAGGTGTGTTCACTTTCTGGCCAGTCCACCCCTAAGGTCAGGGTTATGCCCACTTCCTGCAGCAAGTGGGCATATTGGAAGTGTAGTCTCCCTAAAGTTGAGTATCCCATTGGCTACCCTCTATAACTCCTCAAAATGCTAAATTGAGATGAGAACTGAAGACTTGCTGTGGACGTCTTGGCACCAAACCTTGCCTGCCAGCACCAGTCTCAACAATCATGAAGAAACGAACTTGTCCTGCAGTTGAACTTCTAACAAGAACCCCAGTATGGTAATGTGCCAGCCCTTAGCTAATTGCTAGCAATCTCCCTTGGAGTAGAGAAGCTACTCCCCTGCAGTCCGCAGGCACCAAAACAGCAGAGTCCAGCTCACCGTGCTGCAGCTCCCCAGTTGTACTGATACAACAGTTGCCCAGGAAGAGGTCAATATACACTGGAGGCTCAGGTCCATCTTCTCAGCCAGTGAGATCACTCCAGGACCAACCAGAACCGTACAACATTAATACCCAGGGTACAGTACCCCTTGAAGTAACCAAAACCAGTTTGAGTCCAATCCAGACTCCAATTACATCGACAAAGAGCAGCCATCAAGGGACATCAGCACCACAGAGAGGCACTTCCAGAGTGGCCCAGCTTTTTACACCCTCAACCGGTGAGATTGACAACAGCAAGGTCCTACAACGCACCAGCCTCACTGACCTAATCACTCTGCACCCAAGCTCCCAGGCCTGGTTTCTCAAAAATTGACTGTGCTGCCCTGGTCCAGAGACCCTTGTGAACTGAGCCACCCAGGTAAACTCTAACTGCTGGTAGCACTTTGGACCTTAACCCCCAACCACCTTAAGTCCTGAGGGGGACACCCGAAAACCTGTTTCAAATACATGTATACCGTATATGTCTTTTTCTCCCATGGGAAAGCATTAAGCATAAAGACGCATTTAATTGAACATTTTACTTACCTATGAAAACAGATATTTTAAAAAGTATTAACTTTCTTATTGAGGTTATTGGTGTCAGAATGTATATAAAAATACAAGTTATTTTTTTAAATTAGTCTTGGATTTATTCTTTGAGAATCTATATTGTTTATTGCCTCTGTGAGTACAACAAATGCTTAGCACTACCCGCTAATAAGCCTAAACTGCCCACCGACGCTACCACAAAAGAGAGTATTTGGGGCCAGATGTAGGTAATTCTCATTTTCCGATTCTTAAATATCGACTCATACCGAATCGGTATTTCATAATCGGAAAATGGTATGTAGGTAAAAAATCGGTAAAACTTACCGATTCGGAATGACTCGGTATCTGATTCCGGTATTTACCGATTCGGTAAATTCCAAATCGGTAAATTCCGAATCTGGAAAACCCATTCATCCCTATGGGTCTCCTGGCCCATAGGAATGAATGGGTTTTACCAAATCGGAACTTAACGATTTGGAATTTACCGAATCGGTAAATACCGAATCGGAAATATGAAAATCGACATGTGAGCCTGCCAACCAATCAGGGACACCCTACACACCCCACAACCAAGGCCCAGAGAATCCAACCAATCAGAATGAAGCACCCCTACCCAGTACCTGGGAGTGGCCACACCCATGCAGGTGCACACCAACTGAACAAACAATTGAGCTGAGGTGAGAGGAGCTGAACATCCAGAGCCAAGCAGTGAAACAGAATGGAGTCTCAGGAAGGGCAAAATGATGGTGGGGAGCGCAAAAGAAAGACAACATTCAGCCCAGCAGAACTTCAGGTGGCTGTAGAAGAAATTGTAAGTCACTACAACCACATATTCGGTAAACAGTCTCTGCATGTTGCAGAGTCTGTGAAGAGGAACATATGGCTTGGCATACACGGCAAAGTCAATGCCATCGGTGTGACCCACCGGGGATAGAGGACATTAAAAAGCGATGGTATGACCTGCGCATCATACCCAAAAAGAAGATTGCAGCGCACAAAAAGGATGCTGGTGTGACAGGAGGTGGCAGGAGCAAAGCACCAAAACTAACGGAGATGGAGGAGCTCGTTGAAACCACCATGGAGCCAGAAAGCATCCATGGGATTGGAGACCTGGACAGTACAGCCAGAGCAACAAGGAAACAAGGTAAGATGCATGTACCCTAATCCACAACCATTTACCTGAACCCGTACCCCACTGTGTAGAATCATTACACTGCAGAACAGATCATACTTGGGGCCAACAATGCATCATGGTAGACGTAGTCATGAGTACATACATGCAATGCATACACCACAAGACTCAGCAAGGCATGCCACACACATCACCAAACACACAATGTACACTGTGCAAAGGTGTGTAAACAATTTATTTAAGAATTACACACAGGTGAACAACAACATTGACCCTATGTCAATTTGATTCCACAGGAGAGTCCTCACGCACTCCAGCACCAGCAAGGGAGGAGAGGGCACCAGCAACTAAGAGAAGGGAAAAAGAGAAAGAAGGCACAGGTCACAGCGCTGTAGAAGGAGGCAACACCACCACCCAGGAAGCCTCATCACCAGAACGAGCCTCAACACCTGTCCCGCTATCACCTCTGTTATTTGGATCTCCTGAATTGTTAAGCACACCGCTTACACCCAAAGCAAAGTCCAAGTCGCCCATGCAGGGAAGGGCAAGTAGGCCTGATGTGCCCCCTCAGAGGATCCTGCAAACCTCTGATTCGGAGGATGAGGATGTTGTACAGCAAACAATTGCACCTGTGGCTGACAAGTCTAGACCACAGGTTCCAGCAGGCTTTGCGCCCACCAGTGTCCTAGGCAGGAGGGCACGTGAGGGGGGCGATGGGCAGGAAGGTGGGAGCGTATTCTGTGGCCTGGAGGCCACAATGGTCAAGGTACAGCGCGTGCAGGCCAAGGCACTGTTGGCCGTGCATAGGCAGGTGCGCTGCATGAACAATAAAATGACAAACATGGACAAGGGAATAGGCCACATAGCATGCAGTTTGGAGTCAATTTCAAAGGGGATAACAGACATCTCTACCTACATGGGTGTACTGTCTGATAAGTTGGACAGGGATCACATACAGCGTCGCCAGGAGCGACAATATATGCGGCAGCAGTCAAAGGCAATTAACAGATTTGCTACAGCTACTTCACTACTTTGCCGACGCTCAATATCCATGCAGGATGCAATTGTGCACTGCTGCACAGACTTGACACGGGGCATGGGAAGAGTGACCTCTGCGATGGAGCAGATGCTAACCACTAACACAGGCAATGCTGGTGACACAGGAGTGGAGGAGACAGAGGGGTCAACCAGCAGGAGTGGCTCCAGCACACCTGTGCCAGAGGTGTGCAGGAGCGTCAGACGCAGCCATGCTGAGTCAGGCCCCAGCCGAGATATTGAAACCCAGGCACATCAATCCCGAAATGTAGTGTGTGGGCGTAAGCACTGAACAATGCCGATGATCCACAGGACTGCTCACAGTGACGGCAACTGAGCACAAGCAGTCATGGACATGGACATTGATGGGCAATGTTTTTTCCAATGTAATGATGATGTAGTGAATATTAAACTACACTCGGCAAACACTATACCTGTCTATGTGTCATACATTACCTAGAAATATTGACGTGTAATTTCTGTCCGTCTCAATCTTCCATCTGTTGCTGCTGGTCCTGTTGCTTGGGGGTCTGCATTTTCTTGGTCATCATCAATGTCCTTGTGATGTGTCACCTCCACCTCTGTGCCTTCTTTGGTGGCAAGATTGTGCAACATGGCACAGGTTACTATTATCTTGCAACACAGGATGGGGGTGTACTGTCGTGCACCTCCACTCTTGTGGAGGCAACTGAACCTGCTCTTGAGGAGTCCAAATGTTCGCTCCACTACGTTGCGAGTTGACCTGTGTGCCACATTGTAACGCCTTTCGCCTCTGTTAGTTAAAGAAAATATGACTCAGCCAAAAAATGTATGCGTGAGCTCCACTGGCTCCCAATGCGACAACGAGCCATTTTTAAACTGTTGTGTATTTCACACAAAGTACTCCACGATACAGGCCCCATCATCCTACATGATATGATCAGATTTCATAAACCCTCTAGAAACCTACGATCTATGACGTCCGGAAGAGCATCCATCACCCGAGCTCGGACTGTCAGGATGGGAGAGAGGGCTTTCTCTCACATTGCCGCAACAAAATGGAACGAGTTACCCCACAAACTCAGAACAACTGACTGCTTCCTTTCTTTTAGGAAACAACTAAAAACATTCCTTTTTCCCAGCCCAGATCAATAATTTCTAAAGTGTTGCCGTTAAATCACTTGTAATTCTTCTTTAGCGCCGTGATGTCCTTTTAGGATGAATGTTAGCGCTTTACAAATAAAATAAATACAAATTAGTTGGGTTGAGGTACGGTGTGAGCACAAAGGAACGCAGGGCATATGCACTATCGCCTAGGAGGGAATGAGAGGTCCATGAGTTACATACACATGACACAAACATCTGCCATTCATTTCAGGGTGTGTTACACTTATTTACCTAGCAGATATCCATCTCCAAAATCTCCAGCAACAAGCCGTGTGTATATTCCGCTGTTATGGAATATGTAGGAGTCGTGCGTGCTCCCAGGAAATTTGGCCACTATGTCTGTGATGATGTTGCCAGCATTGCATATCACCTGCACATTGATGGAGTGCGTTGACTTACGATTTCTGTAGATGTGTTCAGTGGCTGCAGGTGGGCATAGTGGAATGTGTGTGCCATCTATGCAGCCTATCACATGCGGGAAGTGTGCCAGTCCATAGAAGTCAGTTTTGGTTTTAGCAAGTTCCGCAGGTGTGTCAGTGAACCGGATGTAATGTTCCATTCTCTGCGTCATGGCATCCAGGAACTCCCTAAAAAAACGGGACAGACAGCTCTGGGACACACCACCTACCACAGCAATCACACACTGGTATCTCCCAGAGGCAAGCATGTGTATGCTACAGAGCACCTGCACATGGGGTGGGATGGCGTGGGCCCTGGGTCCTGGGTGATCCAGGTATGGGTAGAGGTCCCTAATTAAGTCCATAATGGTTCTGGGGTGTAGCCTGTACCTCTGAAGTATCTCAGGCTCAGTCAATTGGAACAGGGTGATCTTCTGCCTGTACACCTGCTCCTCCCTTCTCCATACCCTCTCACCTGCAGCCTGTAGCCTTTGCCGCCTCGCAATCACATAGAATGCCGCCATTCTAGCAACACTGTTGCATTTTGGGCACTTTTATATAGCCTGCACCTGGGTAACACCTGCTTTCAGACCATGGTAAATACCGACTCTTAAATACCGAATTTCATTGAATTCGGTATTTTTGGCCTTTCCTACATCTCGATGGGCATTTTTTACCAATTCTTATTTACCGATTCGGTAAATAAGACCTCGGTAAATAAGGAATCGGTAAATACCGATTCGGAAAATATGGACTCGGTAAATATCGATTCGGTATTTTACTGATTCATATTTGCCGATTCGGTACATTTTTGACACCTACATCTCCTTTTCCAAATTCCGGTCGGTAACTGCCGATTTTACCGATTTTTGGCCGTTACCGACCGGTATTTGCCTACCTACATCTCGCCCTAAGTGTTATAATTGTTGCCTTTGTAAACCAATAAGGGTTGCCTGGACTCTCTACGCAGTGTACCTCATTTTGGTGCACTATATAGAGAGCCAGCTTCCTCACTGTGTAGGTGGAGAATATCATAACTTTAGCCTCAGCACAGCGGATGTCAGGATGTTGGGGTGCCATTCGCAGAATGGTATCCCTATCCACATAGTTGAGCACCTTAAAGAAGATGGGTTGAGGTGTGGCTCCAAGTGTGGCCTTGGGGCCAACGTCCTGTGGGTCCTATCTAAGACAAAACCAGAGGACAATTAGTTGTCTGAGATCTAGGATCTGAACAAACATGGGAGGAATTTTTTTCTGTCATTGGCCCTCACGCGCTCAGGCAGGCCCACCAGCTGCAAATCATTTTTTTACAACTGGTCTTCCACACTCTCCACTCAGCGTTAAAGAAGTACAGTCAGCTGTTACATCTGCTTGAGCTCTTTACTGGAGGTGCCAACCTCGTCCTTAAAGTAGGAGATACACCCCTCTGCCTTTGTAGTGCAGGCAGATACGTTTTGTGAGTCCTGGCGGAGAAGAAATCCCTTCACCCTCACTGCACCACTTTTGTCATTCAGCCTTTTTGGGAGTCCTTATCACCTGGATTATTGTGTCCAGCAATACCGTCTCCTCCTGTTCCTAGGGGGTGACCTCTTTTCTGCTGTCCCAGTTGGAACTGTTGGTTTAGTGAACTTTTTAATCCATTCCTGACTTGTGGCCACCTTATCTTTCACCATGCTGCTGGCCTGTAATCACTCCACCTACATCTTGCAACTCGGTATATAGATGTGGGCCAGGTTACTGCCACCCTCTCAAAGCTAGACATGCAGTCCGACCCCTGCAGGGGTTCAATCTAGCTCAGTTCCGAGCCGGCAAATGCTTCAACAAAAATACGGGCCGTGTCCTTCATTCCAAATGCCCTGGCCCCGATTGGGCAATGTGCCTGACGGGGTCAAAACTCTTAGGGGCCACTAGACTGAGCCTCTTCCTCATACCTCCTCATAGGCACCGGACTGGGGGAGGGGGAATTACCAGGCCCCCAAAATTTGTCAGAATTTGGGGACATGTCACAGCCTACTTGAATAACCTAGCGCAAAGCCCACCTGACTTCACAGAGAAGGAAGAGCCAAACAGGAAAAATCAGAAGACACTCAGCAGAGTCTACGGGTACAATTTTGGAATCCTTCATAACTCATTGTACTGCACTCCCAAATTACATTCTATATGCTTTGTGAAAAAGCCCTGAGGGTGACTTTGAGTGCGTAACTAGACTTCAGTCCAGCGAGAACCCCAGATTATGTGCTGAGTGTGACTTTTATCCTCCCCCATCGGACATTCCATATGATTTGTGAAAAAACCTTCCGGTGACTGTGAGAGTATAACCCCTGTGAGGAAGGTGGTTTATTGTATAGTGTGGTTGTTGATCTGGTGATGGGGGTCTACTTGGGGCCACCCCTCAGTCCAAGAACATGGTAGGATGACGTTGGCCACAAGGGTCGAAGTCACTTGAAGTCTATTTGAAGTCCAGCCAAAAATCAGTTGCCACTAGTGGTCTTAGGTTATTGGGAAACCAGTGGTTCCATTTAACATGAGCCCTCCTGCACAGTCCTCCGTGGTGGCCAAAAATGTGGGCGTCAAGCTGGACAACCAGCTGTTGCTACGAATTCACATTCTTGGCCTGGCCGGCACCTGCTATGGAATACTAAAAATGCTCCGCAAATTTTTGCCTCTGTTGTCTGAGGAGCACAGGAGGATTACTGTGCAGGCTCTTGTCGGCTCGAGGCTAGATTATGCCAATGCTCTCTTTCTTGGCCTCCCCGATTACCTGGTCCAGCGCCTTCAGGTGGTGCAGAACTCTGCTGCCCGGGCGATCTTTGGCCTAGGGAGACGAGCTCGAGCTTCTGGGTTGCTTCCGATGCTTCACTGGCTCCCCATTAGGAAGCGGATCCAGTTTAAATCCCTGACCCTGATGCATAAAGCTCTGCATGGATCAGGAGCTGGATATCTGCAGCGGAGATTGACTTTTTATCGTCCAGTTCGTTCCCTCCGTTCGGAATCCCTCTTTAAAGCTGTGGTCCCGCGGGTGAGGAAGGCCCGCGCGGGAGGGCGGTCTTTTAGTTGCAGAGCCCCCCAGCTTTGGAATCTGCTTCCACTTCCTCTCCGTAGCACTGCCAACTTGCTCCAGTTTAGGAAGGGCCTGAAGACTTGGCTTTTTAATTCTTAGTCTGTTTTACTGCTTACTGTTTTTTATTTTTTTTCTGATGTCTGTTTTTAGCTGTGTTGTGTTATTTCATTATGAGTTGATGGTGGAAAGCGTCGGGACACTCCTACCGAGTAGCCGTACGCTATATAAAAGTTATATAACATAACATAACATAACATAACATAACTGAGGCTAGTGTCCGTTCTGAGTGACTAAACTGCACTCCAATGTCTCTTTTGGGTCCAACTGACTCAGTTGCAACTTTTGAAAGTTGAGATTCAATCTCCCAGGCTGCACTTCAGCGGTCAGCAGCAATGGTCAGATGATTGTGGCTACCAACTAGCTAAGGCAGGCTTTTTCTGCTTTTGTGGCACTGTAGTTTTGAAGGAAAGCAGCCAACTAACTCTTGGAGTTACTACTTCTGTGTGGGGCTCAGGGATGACCTTATATTGAGCAGGGCACCACAGGCTCAGTCCTCTCTTTGCTAGCTCAAGGATCATTAGATGCACTCCAGTCTTTGATGCAGCCTCTCTTTGCCAGGTTCAGGGAACAGCAATCAGTCTCTGATTCTCTTTCCAGTGCATTAAAGCTCTGAGGTTTGGGTGCAAGGGGTTCCACTTTTTGCCCAATATTTGCCTGTGGGGGATGCAGTGACTACTAGCCAATGGGCAGCCAGGTCCCCTTCCACCCAATGACGACTTTTCGCAAAGTCATATAACTATCCCAGAATGCAGTATTTTACTAACTCCCAAGATGGCAGAAACCCTCTCTTGTTGTGTGGAACCTGGTTGCCCACCCTAGAAGTGTAGTTTCCTGAGGGCTACAAGCCCATGGGAAAACTGGTTTGCAAATGTTTTTCCCCTATCTATCCGTGATGCCAAACTGTATACCAGAACAACAGAGCAGCCCCTCTTGTGTGTGTTCACCATTTGCCCTTCAATGGAGGCTCCCCTATAAAGCTTGCCTTTTGGGCTCACACCATGTGTGGCCTTACTGCCAGGGAGAGGTAACACCTCTTTCAACTACAGAATGTTTGTGTTCCTTCCTGAGAGTCGTTCACACCTCCCCCAGGAGGGCAGAAGGCTGTCTCGCGGCCAGCAACCATAAACGCTCACTGGAAACCTTTGGGCAACAGAGCGGCAAGTTTCTGAAGTTGCCATATACTCAAAAGTTATCCTAAATCCGACTTGGGCATCAAGTTAGGTTTAATGCAATGATCCTTTTGATACCTTGAAGTACCAACTTTAGTAGTCCCATTCAGGAGTTAGCATAGCTGAGTTGTCAGCATCTAAATTTGTACTCGCCACTGAGGCTACTAGCCCTTCTACAGTAAAAATGACAATTTGAAGGGGGGGGGTTCTATTGGAAGTACTCACAAAACACATGTTTCACTTGTTAACATATAGCAACCTGCCTTAGGTCTCATTAGGACTGCCTTGGAGGTAACATATATTAAACAGAAAAGTCAGAATTTTGTCATTACTTTAAATGGCAAAGTTGAGTTAGCAGTGAAAATCTGTTCTACCAGTTTGCAGTGGCAAGCTAGGAGACATACATTTGCTTTGTCACACCTGTGGTGGCACAATAAGTGCGGCAGCCCACTAGGGACACTTTAACTTACAGGCCCTGGGTACCCATGATACCATATAAGAAGAACTTATAAGTAAGTAAACTTATACCAACTGGAGACAAGCCAATCAAACATATATCTTTTAAGGGTCGTAGCACATGCACTGAGGCCTGGTCCGCAGGGCCCATTGTATTACAGAGTCATTAGACCAGTACCTAATGGTCAAAGGTGGGGGCAAAAAGCCTATTTCCTCACAAATTACCATTTGTCTCGTGAGAACAAACACCAGAGTACATGCTGAGCGTTGCATTCACCCACACTCTGCCAGACCATAGAAGGAGTGCATTGCCTGCATGACTGTAACCTCTGGATAGCTCTTAACTAACTCAGTATTCTCGGTACGGGTCAACCAGGAAGCAAAGTGCCTAATTTGGCTGGGGCGGCTCTAGGCTCATGACCGCCCTGGGCAGGGAGCGTAGGTAGGGGCCCCCGGAAGAGGGGGTCCGGGCGGAGCGCGGAGGCCAGTGAAGAGGGGGGGGGGCGGGGTCAGGGTGTTTGGAAGTGGAACAGAGCCGGAGGCCGCCAAATCCCTGCCAGGGGCCGCCACACAAATATGTATCCATCCTCAGAGGATTATTATATTAAGGATATATATTGGCATCGTGGCCCCTGGGGTTTGGTGGCACTGTGCAGGTGCACAGCTTGCACATGCCTAAGACCGCCCCTGAATTTGGTACGTAGGTAAGCCTAAACCAGAAGCTTACGTTTAGTATTCCAGGTACTATATTCCACTACTAGTAAGAAAACACAGATAATATCACTACTGAGAACATGGCTACCTTATTCCCGTTATACACTTAGGCCAGTTCATGTGCGTCCTTGTGGTCTATTATGCATGTTGTGTCTGGGTTTCTATGGGTGGCATCTGCTTGCCATGAACCCTTTCACACAATTCCGAATGCACAACAGCGAAGCTCTCTTAATGCTTCAGGTGTGCAATTATTGTGCCACTGGTACACTGTATTGGTATGGTTCTTTTTTTACCATTCAAAGATAGAAAAGCTAAAGCAGAAATGCATGTCAATTTGTATGTGATAAAGCTATACCCCCCTCTGAAACTCCAAAATGGCATATTCAGATTGACATTTGCAGCAATGTCTGTGTAAAGGCAGTGCTCACACCTCCCATGGCCCTTCTGTGGCTCCTGTAGTGGCTGTTACTTTTGTTACGAACAGCCCTGTATCTATTATCCATGACACTGGCATTAAGTCAAACTTCTGCAGGGTGGTGTGTATGTAAGTGGATTTCGTGACCTCCACAGCCGCGGTGCGTCCATTGGGGCGTAGGGGCGTAGCCCCACTAGCCCACATGGACCCGCGGCTGCAAGGCAAATGTTGTACTACTTTTGTTTAAAAAAATAATCGCCACCAGCAGTAATTTATTTGAGCGCCGCAGAGCCCCGCCTAGAATCCGGGCAGCACCCGAGTTGTCCGGGAGTGCGCTGCGCGCAGGGGGGCTGTCCTGCACAGCTTGAGTGACAGCAGCAGGGCTGCAGCAGCAGAGATAGCCCTAGTGCGCATGTGAAGCTTGGGGCTGAAACTAGCCCAAGCATGCGCAGTTAGGTCCCCCCCATAGAGAGTGACCAGGGGGGTGCAGGTTTAGCCGCGCAGCAGCCCCCAGCGTTAGGAAGGGCGAGAGGGCGAGCAGACAGTTTGCCCCCCTAGCCAATCCGGGCGCTGCATGCAGCGCCAGTATTGGCGGGTCACCGCGCAGCAGGGCAGGGCAATCCATTATTGGATGCCGTGCGTGGGTGGTGCCCTGCTGCTCAGCCGCACTGCATAACGGCCAATCACTGTGTCTGACTTGAATGTAGTCATGCAGTGATTGGCCATTTCGCGGCGCGCGGCGCTGCTCAGGCTGCTGACGTCGGATGTCAGGCAGGATCCGGTTCTAGTCGCCTCGTGGTGTCTCTCTGCCCTGTGCGCATCAGCCAGCCTGCAGCCTGCCTGTGTCTGTCTGTGCCCTGTGTGGTTTGTTTAAAACCAGTGGTTTCATCATTCAGTGTCTCTGTCGTGTCTCGACCCGTCGTCGTCGATCGTCGATAATAGTGAGTAATTAATAGTATATTAACAGAGTCAGAGAATTTTGTTTGCTCGGTTGATGATTGTGACAGTGACCCAGAGTTCCTGCTGTTCCTCTTGTAGCTGCCCGATGACTGATCACGGCTGCAGTCAAAACAGACTAGGCACTTGACTTCCTCCTTTGATACCCCCCAAGATTAGGAACGGCGATAATGCAGGGTAACGGCCAGCCATAACGCAACTAGGTACCTACTACTAGTGCAAGAGCATTATTGAAAAAAAACACAAAAACGTGTGAAGGTGTGACAGCAGAGACGTGGCAGGCCTGTGTAGTGTACATGTGACGCCTCCAGGCAAAAGTTAAAAAAAAACTTTTGAAAAAAATGCACATTAATTATTCTCTAAAATTGCATGAAACTCGCAATGCCCCCACACCAAAAATCACTGTCACGTCGTCAATCCCTTAACGCCGGTACATCCGGGGGAGGAATAATATTAATAACAGGTATTATAGCCGCGCATCTGTAGAAGGCCTTTGTCGCGTCACGTGCTTGCTCCTTCTTTGACACAAGCTGCCTTTTATACTAAGATACTGTCTGCAGGAAGTTTGGGGTTCGATTGGCTTTTTTCGTGCCTTCGTAGAGGGGAGGGAGAGGGGTTGAGGAGGTGTATTAAGAGGGAGAAGCAAACCCGACTCGTTAACTAAAGCCCGTGCAGACTAGCCGAGTCCTAACTCCTCCTGGAAATATTTGGATGTAATCATAGGAGAAACATCTAAAAAATATGATAAAACCGCTTCCATTTTTTAAGTGCATTTCTGTAACCTTTGGTATGGAAGCTTTGGCACTACGTCACATTATAGCACTGCACTTAGGAGTACCTATTAAACGTAATGTTTTTTAGGCATAAACCCTTACTGAATGAACGAAGAGGCAAGAAAGTTATCATGTAAATACCGTACGTGTCCGAGATTATTATACAGCAGCATTATAGTCTATTAAATCAACCACAATATTTTATTTCCGTACAACTGGCATTCTGAACTCTATTTAAATGTGCTTTTGTGCGTGATAACGAAGAAGAAGGAGTTTTGGTCAAATTTTATGAACCTAAGACCACACGATTTAAAGGAAGCTGCGATTTATCCAGGTTTTCTAGTTCCACGTTGCACAAATAAGCTGCTAAATGGGCATCTCTCTTTCCTTTTTTATGTCAACACTTTGTTGTTACCTTTTTGTGCATCTTATATACAGCATAAACTCGACCCAAGAAAGACATCAGTATAATTCCACATTGTCATGGGAGTGATTTGCCCAGGATCACAGGATGTTGAGCTGACCTAAGACTGGAACCTGGTTCCTCAATTCCAAGGTTTGCAGCTCTGGTAGTAACATTTTGTCTTGGATAGAGAGAGGCTGTTTATGGGCTCGAGGTTCCAACAGGAGCTTGAGCAGAGACAGGGACAGGCTTCGAGCCTTCAGTGATTCGCCCACTTCTATTAGCCAGCAATGGAGGTGAACTTTGGTGTTTTATTTTATGTTTCTTTGTATATTATGCAGTCAGGGTCAGTATGAGGTGTCAGGACTTCAGGGGCCATCTACATGGAAAAGTCTTTGTTAACACAAGGTTTTTAACAGAGGTCCCAATATTCCTAGGTCCATGCATGAATAATTATTTCAGACCATTGTCCAGTCCAGCCCAGCTTTCTTTGCATTCTGGGACATGTAGTTCAATCATGGAATAACCAGGACTAAAAATCACAGCATCCAATGTAACACCTGGACTGGGAGAGGTACTAGTAAGGTTAGTTTCATTTTGATTGAATTCCGTTTAGCTAAGCTTCCATCTCCGTCCCCGGAGAATGTAATGTGAGGGCCCCGAGTCTCCCATGATGTTACACAGTCACAGATATTCATTGATCTTGGCCTGCAATGGGGGGGGGACCCCTGGAGGGTTGGGTGGCCCAAGAGGGGTGGTGCCCACCTGCGCCACAGGGGCTGTAGGAGTGTATGTTACGTCCCTGCCCACACAAGGCCATCAAATTGCCTTTGTCACTGCTGGAATTATCGTGGGGCGTTCCTGTGTATATGGGTGGGCATTAGCCAGGGGACCTAGGTGCGGAGATTGCTGTCTTTTGTTCCCCTAGGAGGTGCTTTTAGTGTTTGGCTTGTTTTTGTCCCATGGGCCTTCCATTTGGCCATAGGTTCCCCAGGTGTCCCTTTGGCAGCTCTAAGACCCATGTGCCTGACGCACTTGCAGTTTTGACTCCAACACAAGGCCCAGGTTACTCCCTGCGATCATTTAGTTACCAGCGTGGAACTAGGAAGACTGAGAGAGCCCTGTATTATTATTATTATTATTATTAATGGTTTTTATTGAGCGCAGACATATCACCCTGTTGGCTCTCATGGCGCTGTTACGCAAGCGTTAGCAGATATTAACCACGGAGTTAGGTGCTTAGAACATCCAGGTTTTAACCCTTTTTTGAATAATCTATGGTCCGTGATGGCCCGAAGGTGTGTTGGGAGCTGGTTCCAATGTTGAGGGGCGAAGTGGGAATTGATCTGCCACCATTTCTGACAGTTCTAGCCCTATAGTCACAAGCGTTCTAATGGTAAAGGTAAGGGTGGTTCCCAATGCTTTGTGAAGGCTGTTTCCCTACTGCTGTGCAACTTCTTCTACTCTTAGAGCTGAGATTTTCATGAAAGCCTTATAGTCTGCATTCAGCACCTGAGCGTAATAGGACGGAATGTATGAAGCTCTGTGGTTCTACTGAATAAGCAGCTACCTATGTTATGCCATCTATTAATGTAATAACTGCACTTTCACAATTGCTTTATTAACCTTCCTGCTTTCTCAAATTTGCTTGAAAATGCACGATTTTTCTTCTTTTTTTTCAAAATTTTCTTGGGGGGGACCCGACCCAACCCCCCTTATGGGGTTCGGGCTTGCTTGCTGCGCTCGCTCGCTACCGTGCAGTATGCAAATCACTTTGCGCCCCACCACTTACAAATGTCACCAGCCACCCCTGGAGCTCCGCTCTCTTAATAAATCGCAGATGTGTGTCCTAGCTGTGTTGTTGATCCATCCCACATGTCAAATTCATCTAGTTGCAGTCAGCTCTGAAAAATGGGCACTGTTGGGTCTGTGATGTGCTTAGTAGGTGTTGTCAAAAGGATTTGTCATTGGTCTGTCAAGGATTTAGTGTTGTTGAGAGTGTAATGGGGCACGAATGGGGTAGATTCCCAAATGCAGTCACATTGATTATTGAACTCTCTTTGAGTACCCATGTGGCTTTAAGGATGTCGTGTTATGCACAGGATAGGCAGATTTCTATGATTAGTTTTATTTGTACTTGTAAATGCTTTGTGGGTGTTTTCGTCTTAGAGGGTGAATATGGTAAAAGTTTTTTTACAATATTTAAGTTTTGCTTCATGAATGGGAAGCAGCGATTGCGATGGGAGATTTTTTTATTTGCTCAATTTCAGTTTTCATTTAGATGAACGAGTAAGGTAATGCGCGTCTGTTGGTTACTTTCACACTTTTGGTCTACAGAATTGATAACAGTGTTTCTGTTGAAAACATCAGATTTTATATCCATACCATCAACGGCCAAAACGCACTAGTTGACGATACATTCAAGGCAGCCATCCCATCTAATTTCTGCCCTCTTCCCCCCCCCCCAACACTGGTTTTTGGACAAGCTTCACAAATGAAAATAAGGTAAACATAAATATGTTTGCATTGATCGCAAGCTCTACTCTGGACCTAAAGTTAGCCAATGAGAGAGAAACAATCGGCAAAATTCATCCAAAGAAATGTGAAAGTATGGGTGGAGCCCTACGACTCTGACTGACCTTGTATAATTTCCCAAATTTACAAAAAGGAGTAAGAGTACACCCACAAAGCAGTGCAAGGCCCTAGTTTCCAGGTGTACTTTTACACCTACCAGGTAGCTTTCTTAAAACTGCAGATTTCCCTAGTGCGGAATTGTAAATGCTGTGTAAAATGTTGCATGATGGCAAGGCAGCCAAATGCACACAATGTTTTTTCCTCTGGCGTAAAAATATTTCCCCCTACAGAAACCCTTTCCTGTGCAGCCATAGCAAATCTGTGGGTGATTTGTTTCTCTTTCCATCCTGAAAGGGGAACAACTCCATCCAGGGGCTCAGTAACCCTCCAAAACCATTTCCGGGATGACCCTTTCTTTAAGTTATAATTTTGGTATATCTGTAGTTAGTCCAGCCTTCCATTGGGGACTCACAGCTGCAAATTCGCAAAAGGATTTGTGGCAGGTGTAAATTTATTTGCATCTGTGTATTTCTCTGCCACAAGTGAAGGGAAATATTCAGTAGTAAATAGAATGAGGGAGTTTGGAAATGTACAACAACAAAAAAGTACCAGAGGGTCTGTAAGTATAGTGAGTTAACAGTGCAAGTCACCATGAAGCACAAAAAACCTACCAGCTAACTGAGAATGATGGTAATGGTCAAAGGTACCCATCAGTCACCACTCGGAACTGCCCTTCATCATTTGGGATTCCTTTAAGGCCATATACCCAGATGTACTATTCTCAGGAAAAAGGTAACCAAGATGGTAAAATGGTCCCTTTGAAATAGAGGGTAGTATGGTCTTTCACTCCCTTGTAGAGGTAAGTAGTAAATCGTAAGGTGACCAACAGTGTGCCGTGCAAAAGAAAACAAATACAAAAGAATAATAAAAAGTGCATATAAAATTGGATGAGGGAGTAATGAACAATTTTATTCAGGTGATACTCGCTCTACCAACGTTAAAAATTTGTCAAGACAGTTTAAGAACTAGATGTGGTACCTGGTACTTTTTTGTTGTTGTATGTTGTTAGGGAATGTTCCCAGAGCTTAGGTCTTTAAATATTCCCCTGGGTCCCCAATCTGATCGGTGTGTTGTTGTTGGAGTTTGGAAATGCACATTTCAATGCATAATGTTCCTTGTGTGTTAATGAGCACTACTGAAGAGTTCCCTTTTGTGAATTTATAGCTGAAGATACCTTTATGAACAAGGGCCATTATGTTAACACCTTTCTTGTCTATGTTCAGCATAACAGTAAAACTTTTCCTGGGAATCACCAGGAGAAAGCTGGCCCAACTACAGAGATCCCAAAATGTCTGTGCCTGATTGGCCTACAGCTTTACTAGACAAGATTGTTATTGAAGTCAGAAGAGCCCTCCATTGGCTTCCAGTGGAGGACAGTGTTCAATTTTAATGTAACTGTAATGTAGTTGTTAAATATATGTATTTATTTATTTATTGATAAAGTTTTATATAGCGCAAACATGGCCACCGGGGGTATCAGAGCGCTTTACAATATAAGAGGCAGGAGGGTACATGTAAACAACCAAGAGTAACTTTCACAGCAGGAGAAAATTGACGAAGTAAAAAAATTACAGTCACAGGTGTCCGAACCTCCTTCAGAACCTTAAGCGTCCAACATGGTAAGCACAGCTATAATATTACAGTCAAAAGTGATCACACATTCTCCTGAGTTATAAAATGTCAAGGCCGTAATATACAGGGCGAAAATTCACCAACATGAAAAAGGCCTAGCATTCAAATGGACCAGGCTGCCGGGCCACGGATTGACAGCTAAGCCACGACATCAAGTGACGAGGCCAGATTGAGGTAAGAATTTCTTCATTAGGAGCCTTTTGTCTTCTTTCTTGAAGAGGAGCGTGGAAGGATTCGTCCTGAGTTCGGGGGGAAGGGAGTTCCAGATCCTCGGAGCCATGCCCGAGAAGGGGCGGTTATAGGTATTGTGGGACAATACTCTGCTCTGCTGCCCTTCAATATTACTGAACGCAACAGGTTGGAACCTTCTGCTGTTAATCCTTTCAAGTTCTTGATTAATAAGCCGCCACCTCTGCAAACCCTTTACAAACACCTGGTGTTTGGATTCTAAAACTATCTTTATGAGTTTCGACTGTGTTCCGCTGTCCGCCGGGCTTTGTATTTCTAAGAGAAAATAATATATCATACTGTCATCCATTGAGTTTTCCCCCAGGGAGAGGAGGTCATTTTTTTATTTTTCTATTTGGGGTGCTAGATTTTCCCTGGCAGCCATGAACAGAATCAAATATCTCAGAACATTTGCTCTAAAAAAAATGCAGATGGACTGAGGTAGATACACTAACGACTACAAGTCTCCATTTGGGCATCAATATAAGGTGTCTCCTGGCAGAGGCATTTGGGGCACTGCCGGCAGAAAAGTAATAGTCCGCTAAATTCTAACTACAGCAGATGGCCTTCACGTTTAACACTCTGCCACGTTTGTGGTCAAGTAACCTGTCCACCCAACTCTAAATGGAGGCTTACATCTCTCTATGTATGCAGTAGCTCAGAACTCTCATATTCTAAGTCCCAAGCTACACCACATGAACCAGCCCAAACGTTAATGAATGTTGGTTTAGTGTTCAATAGGAATGGTCTAATTGTAATGTAACCCAATTTGACTGCAAAGCTGTTGTAACAGAATGTCTAAATGTTTCCACAATATCAAGCTGTCTGCTGATTGTTAACAAAGATCTGGTACTATCAGCTTGGCTCACTAGTAGCTGTAATTCTGGACCTGATAGAGGGATTGTAACATCCCTTTGTAAGCAGCTCATACTTTGATTCCAGGAGCTTCATGAGCTATCCAGGGAATGGAGAGGGGTGCCAATGTGTGCAAAACTCATTTGGGCAGGATCTCTCCCCTTTAAGACACTGTCTTTTGGCCATAGCATTCTGTTTTCTGTTCAACAGGTATTCATTGATCTAAAACCCAGAATCCTGAGCATCGAGCAAGGCACATGATTGAATCTGATCTTCTTTGTGTTACAGAAGCTGAGGTCCAAGATGTAAAAACAGACAACCTATTGACCTAACTTATAAATCAAATTCTCTACAAACATTAACCACATATGCAACATTTGAAAAGCAATTGCTGAAAGATCCAAACTTAGAATCCGTAGCAATAACAAACCCCCTTCAAATATATATTTGAATGCAAGGTATTACACTGTGCAGCAGTAAGCCTGTGCATGCACATTGAATCTCCTTTGGACTCCCTCAGAACCAAAGCTAATTCTACAGACTCAAGCATCATAATTGCTGAATCAATATGAGGATGCTGACATTTATGAGAACATTGCTCCAGACCAGTACTGTGCACTATATTTACTTTTGGCTCAAGGTGCACCCTTTACCCCTCAAGGCAGCTAGTTCCCTTCCAAGCTCAGCTCAGTCACTGAGCCTTGACTGAATACAGACTTGTACATATGATGACATTTTGCCAAACTATTTCCTACAGTACCTTAATAGGCCTTCTGAAAAAAGAAATATGCTCTGGCCCGTGCCCATATTTTCTTAAGAATGTTTCATATTATTCGTTCTCAATTGGGGTTTCAATGTTTTCTTTGTTCCCTAAGGCAAAAAACAGTCCATGAAGCAATACTGCACCCGGACACCGCAGGGTACAGCAATGGCCAGATGTGTCATTACCATGCCCTTACTAGCTTTCTCCCTCAGAATGAGAAATAACTATGGACATCTGTAAATGCGCACTGATTTCTACCAGGCTACCAAAGGGGTGCCCTGGGTAGCATACGTGTGACTTGGATTCATCTCTGTGAATATCCGAGTCCATGTGTTTTAGGACTTTGGAATCAGAAGTGTAATGATTTATGTTCCCTCCTACCTCTAGCCCTCCAGTACCCAATGTACACTCACACTGCCTGCTGGGCATTATAGTTTATACTGACTGCTTGGCCAGTTTGAATGTATTGCCTGATGTGTCAATATTGGTAACACTGTCTAATGGAAGCATCTTACTATAAAATGAGCCTGATGGTCATTGCTTTAAATTGCATAAATTCCTTGGGGGTATTTCCTAAATGCCTCTTCAAATTCTGTTTGCATCGAGAAAGAGTCTAGCCAATTTTTCAAATTATTGATGTTAATCCTCATGGGACTTTTTTCAAATATTGTTAAATTTGATGAATGTTAACTTTCCAAAACCTTGACCTTGACCTTGTTCAGGAATTACCCTATGAACGCCCATGTAATGTGCTAAGTCCTGTCCAAAGGTCCAAGTGAAGATTAAAGGGTCGTTTGTGAAGGTTTAATGAACTAGATTTTGAAGTAGGGTAATTTGTTTGGCTACCCTTCTACAGTGTACATAAAACTTCAGTTATTTCTTAAGTCACACATTCTAATATCATCTGGTCAAATGTTTTTGACGGGAAAGACTGGGTGCATGGTAAGCTTGGCTTGGTCAATTCCACGGCAACTTCAGATACTTGAGCAGGATTGCGTGTCCGACTCTTTCAAACTCAATATGCAGGCCAAACCCAATCACTGCCTTGGTCCCTCGTATGGGGAAAGGGTC
This sequence comes from Lissotriton helveticus, assembly GCF_964261635.1. NCBI lineage: Eukaryota > Metazoa > Chordata > Amphibia > Caudata > Salamandridae > Lissotriton > Lissotriton helveticus. The sequence continues at coordinate 917,036,209 of NC_136067.1, forward strand.
ACCTCTCACTTGTGCCATAGCATCAGTTGAATATCTCTCAATCACCCATAACTTAGAAAATGACCTTTCCGAGACCACTCTAACACTAGGCAAATAGGGGGCTTATGAAGCCATATTCCTAAATTGTTCAAACTTATTCTGCTTTGGTTGGAATTCCAGAAACTCCTTGTGAAATTGTTCATTACATTATAATTAAAAAGGACAGCAATCATATCTTGCAAATACTATGGCGTAAGTAGCCGCAGGGAGACGTATAGCATATCCAACAATACCTAGTAAAGAACTAAATAAATATGTGTGCTTCTATCATAGATTGTTCTATATTTCACGTGGCAATACGTTATTGAAGATGATGCAGGTCTGATACATGCACATGTTTTGATTGGAGGCAGTTAAAATAAAGGTGGTCTTGTTGCCTCAAAGATGTTGCAAACATATTTTAGCACCAGACAATCTTCTTATTAACACAATCTTAAAATAGTATTGGGGATTGGCTCTTTCCAATGGAGCCAGTTCATCACACAAATAACTCAGCATTTCAAATAGGCACGCTTGTGAGTCTCAGGAACACATCTATGCAAGTCAACTACTTATGACTGTATCACCAGTAGTAGGGTCAAAGATATGGCTAATGACTCACTATTCTGACTCATGTAGAAATGGCCACATTCAAAGGGATATATGCTGTTGCGCAACTCCCCAGTATTGAGACACTTACCCTCAAGCACATCTATTAGATTTTACGAATATTTTAAAATTTCGCACCACTAAGTACTTTGCGCCCGGGTCAACCACCCCTGTAGCCTCACCTACGCTACGCCATTGCTTGTTGTGTCATTCTTTTAATAGAAGAGCAAATAGAAAAACAAAACAAATTCACTCTATAATATTTGTATTTTGTACCTTTTTTGAACTCCCGTCCTATTTTCTTTCAAAGCTATTTTACTTGTATTTTTCTTACGAGAGTACATGGCAAGCACTGTTTACAGACCACCCTTTTAGCTTTTCACTGTGCACTAATCCCTTATTTATAATACATTCATGCTAATTCAAGGAAGAGTCTAAGCAGGAAATGTTCCTGCAATATGATCAGGACCCTTCGTTTTTGGAGAATCTTAACTTATGGAACATTCTTCACTGTAAAGTAAAACAATTCTTCATTGTGGAAAAGAATTCGCAAAAGCTAGTTGTACGTCATTGTGGTGGGAGGGTCAAGTTATGGTTGTTGTGTAACAGTTTAATAGTACTGTTACTGTGTTGTGTTCAGTCCAGCTGTGTGAGTGGCATAAGCATCATGGAATATGGAAGTCATTCTTCACTAGTTTGAGGTCTTACTGGGCAATTAAACTAATTGAGCACGTTTTCACCTTGTCCCCTTCCCTAAACTTACATCAAAAAAAGAGAGAGAGGGCTCCTACTCACCAAAGGGACAGGACACCAAATGACACTTAGTCAGAAACAGATTCCCTTTGGGATTTCTCAATCGCATACCATACTGCTCACTGCCACACGCAAACTATCAATTGTTCACCAGAGAGAATAGTTATAGCCACAAAATTACCAATATACAAATGTTTATTAAATAAATAAATAAATATGTTCAATACATTAAAAATTATTTAAAATATACAGTATTTGTTGTAACTAATAAAAACAAAAATCCACATAACTTCATTACATATCATGCTTAGATTGGAGAACAAACAGCACAATCTTATTTAGCAAATGATTATCCAAAATCCAACCACTGTTAATATCAGGTTCATCAGATAATAGATTCTTGTTCATGAGAACCCCTCAATAGCGGTAGGACAAGAGAGGACCAATCTATGTATGATATGGTAAACAATTGATAGTTTGAGTGTGTCAGTGAGCAGTGTGGTCTGCGATTGACAAATCCCAAAGGGAATCTGTTTCTGACTAAATTAGTTTAAAACAGCCTTCTCCATCAAGTAGCTCCTGAGCTACAGCCCAGCCTACTAAATTAGAAGCTTTTGCCTGGTTGAATTAATATACGCATAGCAAAATTGAGAGTGTGTATTCAAGGTTAAAATGTGTTTATTTTCAGAGCTCATGAGCTGATATTTGAAAATAAATGGCAGAACTTCCCAAATTATAAGTAAATATTTGAATGATAAATCATGGCATTGAGGAGACTTTTTACAAATGTTTCTACCTTGGTACCAGAGACATTGTCGCTATGGTTGTGAGAGAGCGGAAATCAAGAAAAAATAGAAGTGCACCATATTTACAAGCACGTTGTATTGGTTTAGTAAACATTATATAAGAGTGTCGAATCTATAGAGTGAAAATACATAATTGAAAATAGAATACTTATATCAAGTGTGAAGAACTAATGTAGATGTTTGTAGAGATGTTAGAATGATGTTGAAATCCCATGTTATGTGGCTGTTGTAGGGGAAAATGTAATTCTGCTAAACGTAGAAATGTGTAGGCCACATGGCAGTTCACATAGAGTACAAGATGCTGTTACACTCTTACACGATGATGGATTTTGATGTTGTTATAATTCAAGTTATTTTTGATCATAGAACTGAAATATATGTTTTATAGATGTTTCATATAATCATTGTGTGTAATAAGTTAGAATACTGTTTAGATTAAGAAATTAAATGTTTTGCAGAGTGCACAGGCCCGTTCATGTAATTCTAATAGGCCTGAATAGACAAAGTCGTTTCTTTTGATCTGTATGTGCTCGTTAGAGAAAGGTCGTGCTAGGCACAATTTGTGGAGCTTGCTTGATGGTTTACGACTCAGAAGATACGGTGGAGGCCGGAATTTGAGGCCCACAGTACAAGTGTCTGTTTGCAGGTGCGAGGAGGTTCCAATCAAGAAAGTGATGAATAGACTTTTGTTCAAGAGAACCAGGCACAGGCCTGGAGGAGGCTTCAGGAATTTCCTGGGGGGTACCGTCTTGCCGGAGAGGAGCCTGGGAAGCAAGGTCAACGCTAACGATGGGCCCAGAGGAGTATCAGCATGGAAAATGCCAGAACCAACACCACGTGAGGGGCGTCTCTAAAGGGCGTTTCTATTGTAAATGTGATTTTGTATTAGGGACAGCACCTCTGGGTGGAGTTAAGGCAGATGGTCTGAGGAACCTAAGAGAGCGGATGGGTAGGCAGATAGGGAACTGCGAGACATCGTTTTTTGCAACAGAGACTAAGGGAAGTGTGTGATCTTCTTTGGAAGTCACCACTGCTGACACCTTTTTAGGTTAAAATCTTGCTAAATAGGGATGTCACTTAGTCTAGTGTAGGGACAGTCTAATCTGATTTTCTTCCTTTCTGTAAATGACTCATAAGCTACAGCTTGTATCTATTCTTGCAACTTTGATAATTTTTGAATTGGTTTTGGTAATATTCTTCTGCCGACTAAGAGCATTTAGAAATTTTATGTTTGTATTGATACCCGTATATCTTTTGAACCTTATATTGAGATGTTTGTATCTTCAGTTAAGTTTGGCTTTGTAATAAACTTTTAAACTTTTAAGCTTAAGTGGTTCTTTAGAGTGGACTAAGTCATTAACTGATTGACCTAGTAGTGGATTGCCTTTTACTCTATGACAGGTACCAACGGTTCAGTCGACCGGAGTTGGGATCTAGATCTATAACAATAGACCAGAAATCCCGCGTTAACAGTTGCTATGAACTACTCATGTGAAGGCATTCCAGATTGACAAAGCCTTTTTTACATTACTGCTGGCAACCATGCCTGATGCACTAAGGTGATTGCTGCTAATAATCTTGCATATGGCGGCCACTATTGTAATATTATCTGATGTGGACACTGCTACAATACTAAGATTAGTAGCTCTCGAGGAGTATTATTGAACATATGTAGCTCTTATTACAGAAAAGGTTGGAGACCTCTGGATTAGAAGAACTGCTTTGATCGTTTAGTAGACCACTAGCAGTAGTACTGGTAGAAGTAGAAGTAGCAGAAACAATAGCAGTTATAGTTGGTCGTAGTAGTTGTGATAGCGGTGCCATTGGTGCATTTATGAGTGCCACTCGTAGTAGTAGATCAAGTGCCGGGACTCGCAGTGCTATTCGTGCTAGTAGTGCTAAGGTATAATTACAGGAGCACTACTAATGGCAAAGGCAAAAAAACTACTGCTCCTTCTGTTATTTATTGTAAGAAAATTAATCCACTTTCCTTGTCCCAAACGTTTGTACTGGTAATGCTCTTGCATTTAGCATATTTAGTGTCCCTACTATCATAAACCGCAGGCAAATTGATGTAATTTTCTGGTTCCCCACTTTATTTTCACGTTTGGAATTTGCACTCTTAACACCTATCAGCTGAGGCCACCCAGGGACGCGCAGCATCACATATTCGGAATTAAGTCCATATGACTTTGTCCCCACAGTAAGGTTCCTGCTTCTACTTGACTCTGGCAGGGCATTGAGGTGAGAACATATCAAAATATCAATCTTCTCGGTGAGTAGTATTGTATAAAGCATCATGACCTACAGTTGAAGGGTGATTCATGGAAACTATGATGCAGAAAATAACACCCCACAGTCACCATACGTGTTGTGTTGCTCCGTAAGTAACGTTACTTTGCTATCATGCTGTATCGCAGGTCACCTGAATGCATTCATCCCCAAAATGTTCTTTTCATCTGAATGCGGCAGGTTAAATTCAAATCTGTAATTAGATTTGAGCTGACCCTTTTAGTTTCCTGCCTATTTTAACTGGTTCACGCTTTGCCCTGAAGTTCAAGTTTAACGTCACATATATTGATGGCCTTGCTGAAAATGTTTGATGCCCTATGAACGCAATGTCCAGGGGAAGAGGTTGGAATTGACTTGAGTACAATTCCCGCGCATTTGTTAAAGAACAGACCTGCATCACATTTTTTCTTTTAGCACAACACGGTCCCTGGCAAATCCACAGATTCCATTCCTCAGCATGATGTCGCGTAACAGTGTCAGCAGGTGTTGGGACCCTTTTGATGTGGATGAGGTGGAACATTTTGGTAGGTGGTTAAGATGGCAGGTGAACCAGAACTACAGGGCCCTACATTTGAATGATGCCACCTGGTACACTACTGCTTCAAGGAACCATGTGCAATGAATGGACACCGCCCTCTATCAGCTTCACCCTACCATCAGTTACTCCACAGTAACATCAGCACTCCTAGCCAGAATGCTTTTCATTATCAGGACATCTTTCTTTCATCTCTAGGCATTCATTTAACAGATAAGTGCATTTTGGTTGGTGCAATCTTTGAAGCATATTGACAAGGAAATGACAGAGCGCGGCGCTGTTGCAAATTTTGGAGCACCACGCTCCACCATTTCTAAAATGCAGGAATGCACCATATTTACAACAATGTGCTTTCCCTAGTGCTGGCGCTAAGAATAGCTGCCTAGCGCCAATGCAGACACCCTTATGCAATAGTGCCAGGGTGACTGCGTTGCAGGGAATGATTGTTTATGTGCAGGAAGCTGTCCCTTCCTGCACATAAACAATTATTAAATGATGGTGGCTCGCTACTTCTATGTGTAAATCACTATTATTGATTGTTTGACACCTTCCTGCACATAAACAATCATTAATGGCATTTTGCTCTTTCTGTGTGCTGTAGAATACAACACACATAGAAAAAGCAAAGATGAGGGGATCGTTGCGCCATTCTAACACCTGCTTTTGCAGGGCGTTAGTTACTGGCGCTGCCTCAGATTTACACCTCCTTGTAAATCTGGGGCAGCATCAAAAAGCCATGGGTGTTGCGATAGAATGCCCACAGCACCACCAATTTCATGCCACTTTCACGCAGATCCCTGCGTGAAAGGATATCATATTTACAAAGCGCTTTTAAGCCACAGAAAGTGGCTTAACACCATTTTGTAAATATTGTGCAGGGCATAGCGTCACCGGAACGTCAGAAAAAGTGATATTCCGTTGGCATTATTCTTTTGTAAATATACCCCGATGTTTAGTTTGCAAAGTAGAAAGACTAATGCACATGCTATCTAGTTTATCAAAGGAAAGCCCTGGGCTTCTGACATGTAGCGATCTAGTGCACCATCACACCACTGTAGCACCACCACACAATGTGGCTCAAACAACACGCAGCACTGCGTGTGCACTCTGCAGCATTGCAAAGCCAACACCAGCACCACACCACTGCCATTATAACTAAAAAGCTACCCCCAGTGGAGCACGCAAAACCCTGCAAACCTGTTCCATAATACCACCCTGACACATCACTACCTCCCTCATTTCTCCAGTACAAGCCCGGTGCTTAATACTAGCCCCAGCAGTGCAGCCCTAGCCCCCAAACATCCACCATTGCCACACCACAACACGTCCACTACCCGACGGCGACACTATCACTCTCCAGCACCACACTTATCACTAACCCAGCAAAGATTTTTCCACTAATATACCACACTAAAACCCAACAATATTGGCCATTGTAACCAGCACAATCTTTGCAGAAAAGCTTCTTCATCAGAATACATGAATCAATTTCACTATTGAAAATATCAATCTATTAGCTTTCTATATGTATGTTTACTAGATGCAGTCCATGTGTTTGCACTTACACCAAAATAGATGCCATGCCAACGCAGGAGAAGTGTGGCTCACTGGTTAGAGGAGGCAGACCTGGAAGCAGAGGTCAGCCCGGGACCAGGGTTCAATTCCCGGCTCGGCGGGGTCTTGAGTCCTAAAATGTCCATGGACTTGACAATTCTCGCTCCGGTGCCTACTCGATTCACGGGTTCACACTCTGCGACTCTGGGCAATAGCTTGCTTAATCTCCACAACGGCCCCTCGCGGCGGGATGCCTGGCTTTCACCTTGCGGATACCCTGCTGGGGTTATATCACAGGGGAATACCAGGACGGGTTCCCTAAGCAAGCGCTTAGAAACCGCTTGGTGATTTGCGCTATATAAATTCCTGTACATTTACATTCTCTTCTTCGCCTTTTGTTCATCTATTTACTTTGTATGGCAGGATATATCTTCCTATAAAGAGCTGCCCCTTGTTTTCTTATCAAAATGTATTCTGATGTGAGAACATGCGTATAATAACAGAATAACATTATTAGTCTGTCATAATTATTTATTACACTAAATTAGCAGTACCAGCATTCCAGGTCAGGGTGTAATGCTATTGCTTGGCTAGTAGAAAGCTTAGACAACACCAGTACATAGAAGAATCTCAATCATGTGTACTACCAGGTTTTCCCACACCTACATCCTCACAGAGGTATGGTTCAGCCACAGGATGGAGATGGGAATGAGCAGCTAATCTACTTTATTAGGTCGAGTCTAGAGTTGCAGCGCATGCGCTGCTCGCATTGCGAGGCATGCTGTAGTAGGGTATGTTAAAGAAGTGGTGTGGAAGCCCCGCCCATATTTTCCATTGGCTGGCATAATCGTCCATGCTAAATGCTGGCTTCCGATTGATAATGGGGCTTCTTAGTGCCTCCTTGTCACCGCCCTGTCTCCATTTGTGGCCGCCCATCAGGACTGTATCTTTTACTTGCAGTGTTAGACTGTCTCCTTCATTAGTCAGTAAGCACCATATTTTTTTTCACAATGGAGACAGCTTGTCTGGAATTTGTATTCAGAGTTTTGGCACACGGCTGTAGAGCCTGAGAATGAGGTCAGCAGAGCTGCTGTAGAGCCTTAGACCAGGTCAGCAGAGCTGCTCTAGAGCCAGAGAACCAGGTCAGCAAAGCTGCCCTGGAGCCAGAGAACCAGCAGAGGTGCTCTAGAGGCTGAGAACCAGGTCAGCAGAGCTGCTCTAGAGGCTGTGAACCAGGTCAGCAGAGCTGCTGTAGACCTTAGAACCAGGTCAGCAGACCTGCTCACGAGCCTAAGAACCGAGTCAGCAGAGCTGCTCTAGAGACAGAGAACCAAGTCAGCAGAGCTGCTCCAAAGCCAAACAACCAGGTCAGCAGAACCACTCTAGGGCCTGAGGACCAGGTCAGCAGAGCTGCTGTAGAGCTTTAGAAGCAGGTCAGCAGAGCTGCTCTAGAGCCGGAGAACAGATCAGCAGAGCTGCCCTAGAGCCAGAGAACCAGGTCAGCAGAGTCGCTCTAGAGGCTTGGAACCAGGTCAGCAGAGATGCCCTTGAGCCAGTGAAACATGTCAGCAGAGCTACTCTAGAGCCAGAGAACTAGGTCAACAGAGCTGCTATAGAGCCAGAGAACCAGGTCAGCAGAGCCACTGTAGAGCCAGAGAACATGGTCAGCAGAAGTGCTGTAGAGCCAGAGAACCAGATCAGCAGAGTCAAAGGTACGACCTTTCACTCAGGTTAGCAGTCTAGCTGCTCACAAACCGGATAAAAGCTGATGCACTCCCCGACGCGCAGCGGACGCGCTAGGGGTGCTGTGACACTCAGACTTAAGGCAAGCCACCGCTAGAGCACTAGGTAAAGGCCCGCTTGCACGCTGCACACCTTTTCTATTTGCTGATCTTGTTGCATGCAATTTTAAAAAACACCTGTTTTTAATTAACTTTAGAAGCTACCTCTCTGCTCCGACGCACCTTGCACTCGACCAGACACCCGGAAGGACTCCACTTCCGGTACAACCTTTCACTCAGGTTAGCAGTCTAGCTGCTCACAAATCGGATAAAAGCTGATGCACTCCCCGACGCGCAGCGGACGCACTAGGGGTGCTGTGACACTCAGACTTAAGGCAAGCCACTGCTAGAGCACTAGGTAAAGGCCCGCTTGCACGCTGTGCACCTTTTCTATTTGCTGATCTCGTTGCATGCAATTTTAAACAACACCTGTTTTTAAATAATTTCAGAAGCTCCCTCTCTGCTCCGACGCACCTTGCACTCTTCCAGGCTTCCCCGGTCCACTGCGGAGAGTTCCATTTGTATGGAGGGAGGACCTGACCCGACCAGACACCTGTAAGGACTCCACCTCTGGTATTATTATTATTATCAAAAGAAATTTGTAAATAGCGCAACTAAACCCGTAGGCATCAAGGCGCAGTATGACTTTTCACTCAGGTTAGCAGTCTAGCTGCTCACAAACCGGATAAAAGCTGATGCACTCCCCGATGCACAGCGGTAGCGCAGCGGGTGCACCGCTGGTGCGCCGAAGGCACGCCAAAGGCAAGCCCGTCTGCGCCCGTCCACGCCAGGCCGGGTCCAGGGGCCAGGACCCCTGTTTGCCCCACCATCGATGGCTGACATTATACCAGCAAAGAGTTGAAACTTATGAATAAACACACTTGTTCCCACCCACTATCCCTCACAAAAGACTACAACAAGTGCACTCTTTGCTCCTACAAATTCCCCCCCTCGGGCTTGCCCATTTCAGACCCCGGAACACCTTTCAAATTCTACTTGCTCAACTGCAGATCCCTCCCTAAACACAACACAGAAATCTCCCTACTCCTGGAGGACCTATCACCCGAGGTACTGTTCCTCACAGAGACGTGGCTTACCCCCTGCTCAGCCCTTGGCATTATACAAGCCCTCCCCCAAGGGTTCCAAAATAAACATCTAGATAGAACATCCGGCAAAGGGGGCGGAATTGCTATTATCTATAAGGACCAACTGACCTGTCGACTACTGGGCAGTCCCTTATTAGACTGTAAGAATGTTAATTTTTCCATCGAATTCTCCCTCACATTCACTTTCTCAGGCCTCCTCATATATAATCCTCCCGGAGCCCTGAACTAGTTCTCCCAGTCACTAATAGAAGCAGTAATCTCCATTGCCAGCAGTACAGCCAATTTCAGCAGACTTGGAGACCCTAATCTCCACTTTGATATTCCATCAGACCATCACACAACTGACTTAGCCTCAGATCTGGCGTCCTACCAGTTTTCTCAGAAGGTACCTCTTGCCACACACATTAAAGGGCACCTCCTAGGTCAAATCTTTTCCAACCTAGCACATTTAAAAGGGATTGACCCCATTCGCCTTCCCTGGACCGATCATCTTTTAGTTCCTTTACTGTGGTACCCTCCAAAAACGCTTCACCTCCCCCCAATTATCAGTGCCCATAAAAATCCACCCCTGGTCAAAGCTTTCGGTAGAAGAATGGACCCTTACTATAGAAAACACTAGACCTACCTTCAATGATAACCCTTCCACCTCTTACAGCGACTTCACCAACTGGATTGAAAACTCCCTAAATACTGTGCTCCCCAAAAAATTGCTACGGGAGAAACCCGGTCCCAATAAACACCCCTGGTTTACACCCAAGCTTCGTCTGCTGAAACAAAATGCTAAAAGACTGGAAAGAACTTGGAGGAAAGACTTCGCTCCCGGGATAAAAAAGCTGAATACCTATAAAGCCGAGATAAAGACTGCCCAGGCCACCTATTATGAACAAAAACTATCGCACTCTATCAACCCCTCCAGAGAATCATTCCTCATCATTAAACAGTTATTAAAACATCCAGATACCAAAACTGTGCCACATCCATCTGGTGAATTCTGCAATAAAATAGCAGACTTCTTCCAGTCTAAAATTCAAAACATTCTGAAGCACATCCCTTTTCCTGACTCTCCTCCCTTACCCCAAAGCAGATACTCAGCACATACTGAAAACCACCCTGGCTTAGAAATCTTCACCCCTCTTACCCAGGAATCTCTCCTTCCCATACTATCGGCTGTTAAAAGTGGGTCTCCGACTGACCCAGCACCACTTAACATTCTTAAAAAAGTCCTACCCACTATCACTCCCCTGATTACTCACTTAATTAATATCTCATTAGCAGCTGGCTCAGTCCCTGCACAATGGAAAAACGCTCTGGTCAAGGCTCTTCTAAAAAAAAAATACCTAGACCCTGCGGAACTGGGCAACTATCGTCCCATCTCACCTCTTCCCTGTATCAGTAAGCTGGCAGAAAAACCTGTTAAAAACTCCCTATCAGCTTTCCTGGAATCCCAAGGTCACGTTCACTCTTCCCAGACTGGTTTTCGGCCCCATCAGGGTACAGAAACTACCCTCCTCTCAGTGGTGGAGAACGCCAGGAAAATCACCGATCAGGGAGGGTCCTCTGCCATTATACTCCTCGACCTCAATGCAGCCTTCGCCACTGTGAACTACCACATTCTGGTTCACCGTCTCAAGAAGGCTGGAGTCTCAGGAATAGCTCTGGCGTGGCTGCAGTCTTTCCTAGAAAATAGAAATTTTCAAGTTTTTAAGGGAGATATCCTCTCCAAACACCTTTCCCTACAATGTGGAGTTCCTCAGGGTTCCTCCCTGAGCCCCACGCTCTTTAATGTGTACATGGCCCCATTGGCGGATATTGTATCCCCCTTTGGGGTCCATATTGTCACATATGCAGATGATACTCAGCTGGTTGTGGAACTAAATCAGGCCAAGCAGTCTCCCATCGACGTCCACTCCTGCCTTAAGGAAGTCACCAACTGGATGTGTCTCTCCCATCTGAAGCCGAACGGTGACAAAACCGAACTGATGGTGTTGGGCAACCAGCTGAGTTTCAAATCAAACACCATGTGGCCAGCATGTATGGGCCCAGCCCCTATCCCCACAACTCAAATAAAGAGTTTGGGAATATGGCTTGACCACGAACTTTCATTCAAAACCCAAGCACGCAAGACCACTGCAGCATGCTATTGCATTCTTAGAACGACCCGGAAAATCCTCCCTTTGCTTCCCAATCATGCCAAAAAACTTCTGATCCAGGCTCTGGTCCTATCTAGAATGGATCTTGCCAACTCTCTCTATCTGGGTGTCCCTACTTCTGTTATCAACAAGCTTCAGGTTGTGCAAAACTCAGCGGCGCGACTGCTTACCAGTACGAGCCGCCGATGTTCAACCAAACCCGCCTTTCGTTCCCTCCACTGACTCCAGGTACAGGAGAGAATCTATTTTAAGGAATTATGTATTGCCCACAAATCCCTGAAGGGAACTGGTCCCCTCCTTATCAAGGATCTAGTCAGACCCTATAAGGCCTCTAGATGTCTCCGCTCGGATGTTCTCTATCTGGCGACGGTTCCTAGAATCAGAAGGTCTAGATCGGGGGGCCACCTTTTTTCATATAACTCCTCCAAGCTCTGGAATTCCCTTCCTCTAGCCTTTAGGAAAGAACCCAACCACCTGGTCTTTCGGAAGCAGTTGAAAACTTGGCTCTTTCCCTGAGTACTCCCCCCTCTCCTTATTGCAGTCCTGCTGCAGCGCTGGGATGCCCCGAGGTAGCCATGCACTATATAAAAATCCTTCCATTCCATTCCAGCAGAGCTGCTGTAGAGCCAGAGAACCAGGTAAGCAGAGCCACTGTAGAGCCAGAGAACCCGATCAGCAGTCCTGATGTAGAGCCAGAGAACCAGGTCAGCAGAGCCGTTGTAGAGCCTGAGACCCAGGTCTGCAGAGCTGCTCCAGGGACTGAAGAGGTACAACCGTAATCAGACTCAGAAGAGGTGCAATGATGAAGCGTAATTCTGTCGCAATATTTTCTATTTTGTCATTTTACATCACAGTAGTACTGTCTGGGCAAACGTTTCTCCTCATTAGCAGCATGCTAACACTTGAATACAGCCGTCAGCAACGAAATGGTGACACTGTATCTTTGCAAAGCGCCTGTCCCGCAGGGGGACCACGACTCCTGCTTTTTAAAGCCTCATTTGATCCATCTGAGCTAGAATCAATGTTTGCAACTGATACAAAAGATCTGACTCATGTGGCAAGTGTGGAAAATCTTCTCCAGCTACTACAGAACCTGAGTTTCACTGAAAATACGGTAACGCTAGTTACGCTTGACATTGAGAGCTTATATACTAGCATCCCCCAGGACAATACCATCAAGGTCCTGGGGGCGGATTTAGACTCCATAATCTAGAACTATCAAGCCTTTAAGAACTTCATTTTGGAGTGTGCCACATTGGCACTTAAAGAGAACTTTTTTTCCTATGATGGTAGCCTCTACCTCCAGTGTACTGGTACCTCTATGGGCAGTACCTTTGCCCCTAGTGTGGCATGCCTTTATGTAGCAGACTTTGAGGCAAAATACATCCTGCCAACAAACAGCCATTTCTCGCAGTCTATACAAGTCTGGCGGCGCTACATAGACGATGTCCTGGTCGTTTGGACCGGTGACGATGAAGAGCTACAGGCTTTTTTGACATGGGTCAATACTCTTGACCCCAATCTGAAATTTACGTACGCCACTAGTAAAACTGAAGCTACCTTCCTGGATGTTACAATCCAAGTCTCTGGGACTAGGTTCACCACCAAGACTTACCACAAGCCAACTGCCAGAAACAACCTCCTAGAGTATACCAGCTTTCATCCTCGCCCCCTAAAAGAAAATCTCCCTTACGGCCAATATTTACGGCTAAGACGTAACTGCTCTGAACTACAGGATTTTAAAACTCAATCTGCGGAATTATCAACAAAACTCAAGGTCAGAGGATACCCAACCGCAATCCTGAACAAAGGCTATAAAAGAGCACGCAACCAGCCAAGGGAGGCTCTCCTTGAGGACAGGGAGAACAACACTAAGGACATTCCATTGACGTGTGTAACAACACATAGCACATTGTCAAATATCACGAAAAAATCAATAAACAAAAACTGGAGATTACTATCCAGTACCAACAAAACTTGGGAGAAAACTATTTTTTCCTTCAAGAGAGGCAGCAATATAAAGGATGCACTGGTCCATACACGACCAAAACCAAAAATCACAGAAACAGTTAGAACGGTAACTGACATCTGGGGTCTTCCAAAGGTGGTGGGCCATTACCCTTGCTCCAACTGTAGTGTCTGCCACTTAACAACGCATTCAAAAACATTAGAACTAGAACCGGGCAAGACATGGACACAAAGAGATCACACTAACTGCAACACGCAGAACGTAGTTTACCTTATTACGTGTCCCTGCGATGTACGCTATGTAGGTATGACCAGCAGAAAGGTCAAACAGAGAATCTGTGAACATCGGTCGAACATCAGATGTAAAAAATCCACCACCAAAATGAGCAGACATTTCCTGGAACTCAATCATACTACAAACGACAATGGACAGTCATCGAACACATTGGCAGTGGCAACAACGTCAATCACTGCCTCTTCGAAAAAGAACAGCGGTGGGTCTACAGACTTTGGACCCATATTCTTGGATTAAATGACGATATCCCATGCAACTCTGTTTTTAAGGGAATATTAGCGAGCCCGTGTCATTCTGGGTATCCCTTAGCCCGTGACACTTCGTCATAACCCTAAATTGACTACTGTACCACAACTATTTCAATTGCCACTTGTTACTTATGTCCACTTCGACATATGACAGTCAAGGGAACGTTTCATTTAACATCCCCATCTAATCAACCCACCCGTGTTATGTATTAATAACCTCTCTGTCAGTTTTCATAAACCCCACATGCACAGTGCTAACACGTTTTGACTTTCTGGCACACATATGCCTGCTATGCACTGATGAGACATCTGATATCTTCTTTGTATAGTGAATGTCAGCTAAAAAACTCTCGGCTCCTCATCGGAGTACCGGCTCTATACTGTATTGCTCGATCTACAGTCACCCTTTTGAGGTTTGACTTGGTTGTCCCTAACAACGACACCCTCACCCCCCATTGGCTCATAGAACCATGTGATTAAATGACGTCAAGCGCCGCTCTGGCCCACACACATTTGTTGATGTGGCCATGCCTGTTCACTCATCTGTCATCTCCAAATGTTAATGAATTTCAGTAGAACTCTCGGGCTCCTCATTTGCTAACTGGCCCGATTCTGCATCATTCGATTGAGAAGCAATCTCTCGACCTTTTATTTTGGTTGTCCCTAACAACGACAACATCACCCCTCATTGGCTCATACAACCACGTGTCATTGCGACGGCAAGCGCCGATTGGCCCACACCCATGCCTCGATGTGGTCCGACCGCTCCCACCCGGAAGCAGTCTACCGCGACATACTTACTTAACGCTCTTGCGGCCTCGCGTTCACATCTTCGGGGTCCAAGCGAGGGTTGACGCAGGTACACAGCGGGTGCTGAGCGTCGAGGGCGTGAGTACAAAAGGCAGAACCCTTCCACCGATTACTTCGCTAAGCTAAGTACCTAACCAATGCTGTATGACTGATTGTACGTTTATTCCCTCTATCTTGGCAATTTGCAGGGTGTGCCAATTACGCTCTCACCCCCCTCCTGTGACCCATGGTGTGAATCCTTGACACCAAAAAAGTGAGAATTTTTAATCTGCTAGCGCGATCGCGATCGCGCCAACATTTTAGTTTGATAGCGATTCTGAAATGACTTCCCCTTGTGAATAGCATTATTTGTATATAGCATGTATAGTACACATCACTACCCACCTCTAGCGTTCTAAAAATCTGGGGACCATGGTGGTGATAACTATATCGTTACTCTGCCACACAATGTCTCTGAAACCACTAACTGGAGCACAATGGACTGACATTAAGTGATCAGCATCATGAGTCAATGTATGTTTTGTCCTACATGTTTGTCCTTGTTATTTTTTACCCACAGGTGCAGAAACCGTAAGTTCGGAAGCCTCCTAAACCAGGAGTAATTAGGAAGATACTTTTTTCCTCCTCATTTTTTTGCACTTTTCACTTTTTTGTTAATTTTCACTTTCACGTCCCTAGGTAAGGGTGGGCCTTAGAGAGTCCATACCACCAGGGTTTAATACACACTAAGTCCTGATGAATGCCAGGTAAATTCA
This sequence comes from Lissotriton helveticus, assembly GCF_964261635.1. Classification (NCBI taxonomy): domain Eukaryota; kingdom Metazoa; phylum Chordata; class Amphibia; order Caudata; family Salamandridae; genus Lissotriton; species Lissotriton helveticus. Next base: position 917,051,889 of record NC_136067.1, read on the forward strand.
TACCGTTTCGTGGCTGAAACATGCCGACTTATATTAGGATACTACCACTTAATTAACTGTGGACGAATTTCCTACACATAATTTTAATCCATAAGTCCTTAGTGATCATTGTAATAAAGTTAATTTTGATACACTACTGACTATTTTTAACTATCCACCACTCACTTAATTTTCTTTGCACAACACTGCCTTAACCCACCAACCCGCTCCGCAGTTGATCTGGCGTTGAAGCACACAAAAGAGACGCTAGGTCTCTTTTGTGGGGCCCGATGATGAAGCATGTCATCACTAGGTGGTGAGTGAGGGCTTTCCTTAAACGCCTTAAGTGAAGTCGTTGACCTGCTCCTAACGGTGGTTCAACACTACCATTGAACACTCTTGTCTTGTTTATTGATTAATACTGGGGTATAAGAGTGTCTCACTACTCTCTCTGCCTCTCTTTTTGTTTTTGACAAGTGTGGAAAATATGCAAATACTCCGAGAATGCGGTGACCACAATATTTCGTTATTCCAGTGGTCCTGCCTATGAGGAAAGACTTGTAGTGTAATGGCCTTGATTTACTGACTGTGTTGTAAATGGAACTGTCCCCAGAAGAATATTTGGGCAAAAAAAACCTTGTACTACTGATTCTGTGGTACTGATAAAGAAGCGGTAAAAGTGGAGGCCATGCAAGGTCACTGAAGTCAGGAAGTAATGGGGAGTTCTGGACAGCATTGTCATTCTCCAGGTAGGAATTCCCATGCCGGGCAGCGGCAACTAGCTGAGATGAAACAAGCATTTGCAATGCAATAGGTCTCTCATTTACATGAGTTGAAGCTATATGCATTGTAAATGACAATGGGCCAGATGTAGGTAGCCCAATACCGGTCGGTAATGGCCGAAATTACCGTATTGAGATGTAGGTGGCTACATTTCAGATTCGGTAATTTACCAAATCAGTAATTTAAGGAATCGGTAAATTACAGATTCCTTAAAATACTGAATCGGTAAATTACAAAATCTGAAATGTTGGGAGCACTCTAATGAGTGCATTGCACAGTTAAGGATTCGGTATTTACCACCAAATAAAAGTTGGTGGTAAATATCGAAAACCTTTGAAAAAGCAAATTTGTGCTTTTTCAAAGGTGACATGTGGCAGACATAGTATGTGTGCCACATGTGCACCATTGCACTATTCAGGGGTGAAACAGGGTATCAATGTGACACCCTGCCACCCTTGAGAATGCTCCCCCTATTACCGATTCAGTATTTACCAAATCGGTAATAGTGAATGGCTTCCATTCATTCCTATGGGCCTTCAGGGCCATAGGAATGAATGGGAATTAGCAAATCGGTAAATACCGATTCGTTATTTACCGAATTTTACCGATTCGGTAAAATGTACCGAATGATTACCTACATACTATTTACCTATTCTTAAATACCGAATCGGTAAAATTCGGTATTTAAGAATCGGTAAATAGTATTTACCTACATCTGGCCCAAAAACATAAATAAAAGGCATAAATACAATGCCAGTAGCTCAAACGTGCGTAAATGCGAGACCTACTGCATTGCAAATGTTTGTTGTTTATGCATGAAGGTGGTGATGCAGATAATAACACGTTCAGCATATCTCCCTAATAGCACATAGTGTGGTTGTATGCACTGTGCTGGTAAAACACAGTGCTGCAGTTATGTAACATCCACTATCTCATGTACTGCCAGGTTGAATGTAGACCTATGGATGCAGATTTATAACTTTCTTTGTGAGTTGGGCCCTAAAGTCAGAATAGAACACATCTCCAAAAATACAATAATCCCAAGTGTACTAACCAAAGTTCTTTGGAAGTTTCCTTGTTGAGTCACATGACTTTATAAATGCAGTCAACCTGGAGCCTATTGCATGCAATTTCCTAGTAATGTTCATTTGGTGTTTATCGTTATTACGTAAGCTTGATCGCTCTTTAGAAAACGAAAAATGATCTACAGTTACAACAATATTGATGTACATTATATTGAAATGTAATTTTTCATATATATCCCATATCTTACTCAATACAAACGTACCTTGGTGAGATATATGTGTGCGTGTGTGTGTATATCTTCATGGTATGTAAATGTGAAGTTAAGATTAGTAGATCGTTACTTCAATTTTGTGTACTTACCTTTCAATATTTTGTTATTCGATATTGTTTACGTAAGCTTGATCGCTCTTTAGAAAACGAAAAATGATCTACAGTTACAACAATATTGATGTACATTATATTGAAATGTAATTTTTCATATATATCCCATATCTTACTCAATACAAACGTACCTTGGTGAGATATATGTGTGCGTGTGTGTGTATATCTTCATGGTATGTAAATGTGAAGTTAAGATTAGTAGATCGTTACTTCAATTTTGTGTACTTACCTTTCAATATTTTGTTATTCGATATTGTTTACGTAAGCTTGATCGCTCTTTAGAAAATGAAAAATGATCTACAGTTACAACAATATTGATGTACATTATATTGAAATGTAATTTTTCATATATATCCCATATCTTACTCAATAGAAACGTACCTAGATGAAATATATGTGTGAGTGTGTGTGTATATCTTCAAGGTATGTAAATGTGAAGTTAAGATTAGTAGATCCTTACTTCAATTTTGTGTACTTACCTTTGATATTGTTGTCGTGATATTCTGTCCCATCAATATTCGGAATTCGATATCCCGAGCAACAGTCCCCAGGGCATTATTGTTAAACCTGTCATCATTAGGGTGGTCTTCCCCTAAACCTTTTGCCTGCTTACCTCCTGCTTTTGCTAATTTGTGGCCTTAGGACTCTGAGCACTTTATTACTGCCGAACAGTGATAAAGTGCATGTGCTTCTCCCCTAAAAATGGTAACGTTGGTGTATGTCCAATTGGCATATTTAATTTAATTGTAAGGCCCTTGAAAAAGGGTAAACCATATCCCCAGGGCATGTAAACTAAATGATATTAGTTGGCCTGCACCACTGATTGTGACACCCACACAAGTATTCTTGCACACCTGTGTCAGGTCTGCCATTTCAGGGTCTGTGTGAAGTTTACTGCCTCTTCGATTTGGCATTTAAAACTACTTATTCATACACAAAACCTGATCCTCATATCTATAAGCTTTTCATTCCTTTTCATCATCTGTTGTTTCGTGTGTGTGGGTTCACTTACTCCTATCACTCACTATGCCTCTTACAACAGAGTGTGCTTATCTCTATAATGTCCTCGTAACAGCTGTGTGTCTTCTCGTGTATATCTGCATTCTGATGGCTCTTACTGGGGAGGGGGGAGGGAGGGGCTGACACATCTGAAGAGGCAGTGGCCTGATCCCACACAAAGGGCTGATTACCCCCCACAGATAGTCTGGAGCCAGGGCGAGGAAGAAAGGCTATCCTTGTTTTATGTCACCCCCACATCTACCGTAACATTTAGGTATAAGTACTGGGTCTCTGACCCCACCAAATTTGACACTTCTGGACCTACAACTGGCCTCTTTCAGAAGAACTAATGTGCTGCATCATGGACTGACAATCTGCTGGACTGCTGACCTGGCAGACCTGTTTTTTCTTGTGCTGGCCGCTGCCTGCTGCTCTCTCTGATTCTGCTGAGGAGTGCTTGACTCTGCTTTTGCACCAAATGGATTTCCAAGGGTATCTCGGCTTGCCTCGTGTTGCTTGAGTCTCAGGGATATCAAAGTCTCTACCCCTGCTCCTGGTTCACTAGAAGTGGACACAGATACTTGCATCATGGAAATTGACACATCTCCAGTCTGCGTGTAGCTTCGAGAGCCCCACACATTGGAACCACCGATGTGGAAAGATCAACGCATCCTTTGACTGTGTAGAGAAACCCGGCACTTTGCACTTCAGAACCAATGCATCTTGCCTCGGCACTTCGTCTACATAACTGCAGGATTTTCATTGATGCATCGCTCGATTGCTTCCCTCATATCACTGTTGCAACCAGGATAAGGTACTTTGTTCACCGGGGCCTGCGTGGGTCCTGTAGGTGGCCTGCGTTCCAATGTGGACGGCCCAAAGTATTGATTTTGCCCTGGTCCAGCATGACCAGATAACCCCTTATTGTCTCTAAGCACTAGAACTTTTTTTATAATAAAATATTATAACTCAACATCTACTTGCTGGATTTTTGTCATGTTGGTCATGATTTATTTATAAAATTATTGTCTATTTTTCTAAACCGGTGTGAAGTCTTTTTGTGGTGTTTTCATTGTGTTACTGTGTGTGAATTGCACAAATACTTTGCACATTGCCTCTTTAGATAAGCCTGACTGGTCTGTGCCAACCTACCAGAGGGTCAGCACGGGTTATCTTTTAGTGTGTTTATAACTTACCCTTACTAGAGTGGTTGCACCTACTTGGACAAGGTGTATACCTCTGCCAAAAAGCAGCTAACCTTCTTTTAAAAGATATGTCCTTGTAAGTAAATAAAGCTAGGTGACTACCAGGGTAAAACACATTGCTAAGCACATTTAATCACATTCTCACACTTTTCGTAAGCTGTGAACACATCAGAGGAAATGTACCATGGAAAGGTTTCAATACAAACACCTCCTTTGGTTTGTTTAAAGCTGCTGTCTTTGTCTAACATCATTGAAACGTGTTAGTTAACAAATTCAAAGTGATATCCAACCTGCCAGACTAGCACTGAAACTTAATTCAGAACACTCTTCATTTATTTACAGAGTACAGTTGTGTAGATGTATTAATGAACAGTAGAGCGACGTAATGAAAACTATTTTGAAATTTTTTCAAACATTGAAAATACTTTATATGTGACACAATGCTTACAGGGATTTATATGTTATAGCACACTGCAATATCCTACATCGAGGGCATAGGATATATTTCAATATCGTGCATAAAATCAGGATATGTGCATATTTATATATGTGTGTGTGTGCGCATGTGTGTGTGTGTGCGTGTGTGTGAAACATATATAGTGCAAACCCAGCTTCAAACTGGAAGTACATTCACACAAAAGGAGCAATACAACAAAAGGTGAGGTGATCAGAGGGGAAGAACCATGTGCATAGCGTAGAGGGGGTAGGATTTTACTAAGAGAAAGAGAATAAAATCCTTTTTGAAGGGATGGCCAAAGAGTGCAATCTGTTGGCTGTTGGAAAGGGAGTGGAAGGAACATAGTAAACACTTTTATTACCTGGGCATATCTGATTATTTCGATTACACTTCCCAAACCCTGCCTTTATGGACAGGAATCCAACAGACAATTAAAAAAAATGTTTAAACACCTCTCCCTCTAAAGAGAGAAGAAGGGTTATAAGAAATGGAACAAGGATGTAGAATTAGAGTAAGATTACCTTTATGTTATGAAAACAGAAACCACCCCTTACCCATAGCATGTCCTCATCTCAGTTTTTATATAATGAGTATTTACCAAAGCAGATGGCACAGGGATTGTCCACGGCTAACGCAGCCAGCCAGGAAGAGCCAAGTCAGGACACAGAGGCAGTAAAATCCAAACGCCCATCTAAGCCAAATGTGCCAGCACCAAAGCCAGGTGGTAGACACTATTAGCCTAAAACCTAGTAGGCACAGCCAGTCTGCATAGAGGAGCAGGCCGCTAAAAGAAGATAGGACCCAAGAGCTGATTCACCACAAGGGGACTGCAGGGCTAAGGAAGTCAAAGGCCAACAACTTGGCGCGCAAGCAAAAGCAAGTTATTCAGAGAAAGAAAGGCAGAAATATTAATAAGGTAGCAGCAAGAAAACCCCATGGAAAAACCTTTGCCAAAGCAAAAACAAGGGACCAGTGGATAGACTATCATCGAAACCCTCTCTGGGGTTACCAGATGAGGAACGTGAAACTTCGATCTGAATGTCTAGAGGTAGTCCAATACATAAGGCGCACCAAATAAATACAGTATTCAGCATTATGGAGAGCACCGAGAGAGGGCCATAAAAAGGGGTAATGCCACATACAAAAGGCGTACAATTGTGTATCAGCCCAAGCTGGAGAAAGCCAGATTCGGAGACGACATTCACCAGTGATGCTCATAATAGCGTCCAACCCACAGAAGGGGAAGAGCCATCACAGAGAATCAGGCACAGCACTGGAAAAGCCCATTAATGCCCAAGGGAATCCAACCCACCCACAAAGGTCATGACCTAGTATGAAAGAAGGGTACACACCCAGATTGTGACTGACATGCATGCTGCAGACCAAGGAGAACCTATGCACACAAGACCATGGACTAAGGGGCACATGCATCATTGTTTCATTTTGCGATTTCTTAATTGCGAATTTTAAGAAATCGCAATTAAGGAATCGCAAAATGAAATTCATCACAAAAATCGCTATTTTTTTGCGATTCGGTAAAAATCGCAATTTTCACCGAAACGCACTGTTCTGGCGAATTCTTATTTGCGAAATCGGAAATAGCGAATTCGCAAATTGTGATTTTCCTATGAAGTTGAATTCCATGACATCACAACCAGGAAGCAAGCTACTGATTTCCCACACCTGGTTCTAGGGAGTGGTTTTGGAGAGGCAGTTGACAGTTGGTGCTCAGCTAGGAGGAACTGGAGCTGACTGTGAGCCTGAAGCAGAAGGGGAAATGGCTTCTGAAAATGCAGGAGAAGAATTCCAAGCCAGAAAAAGAAAGATGAAATTCAGTGACAAAGAATTGGAAATCTTAATTGAGGAAGTTACTCAGAGGCAGGAGCAGCTTTTTGGAAAGCAATCTTTGAAGGTTCCTGAAGCTGCAAAAAGAAAACTATGGCTTGCTATTTAAGCCAAAGTGAACGCTGCTGGGGTTGGCCACCGTGACATCACAAATTTACAAAAGCGATGGTATGACCAGAACAGTCGTGCCAAGGAAAGGATTGCCAATAGGATGAAGGCAGCTAAGAAAACTGGCAGAGGAACACCCAGGGAGAGGCTTAATACCCCCCTTGAGAACTTGGTGGAAGGCACCCTTACAACAGAGGCAGTTGTTGGCGTAATAGATATTGACACCTCTGAGCATGCCCATACATCTAAAGGTAAGGAAACAACATGTGTGTTGCATGTGAATGTGAGTGATTGAGAACCCAAAGTTAGTTTTAGTTTTGAGCAATTAGTATTTTCAATACAGAACTTAAAATGTATGCAAGTGCAGTAATTACTAATACTTACTATTACTGCACCAGTGCATCATGGGAGTTGTAGTCAATTTAATATAATGGTCAGAAGTGCTATTGCAAAGTCTTGAACTGGAAATGTTTAAAACTACAAATGAGAAATTAGGACACATGTAATGCAATATGTAGGTTTAATGTTGTATTTAGTTTTGATTAAACATTCTTAAGTGCAAAACAAAAAAAAACAGACTGTTTGCACTTTTTTAATTATAGATACAGAACTGAATAGAAATGAACATGAATGGTCTGAGTTCCAGAGTCAGGACTTGCAAGAAACAGATGATTCTAATGCAGCCACATCTTCCCCCACAATTGCACGTAGAAGACAAACAAGCAGAGTGCGCCAACTACAACACTCAGAGAGTGAAGATGATGTCAATGTATCTGTCCAACAACCACAGGCTGCTCAAACTCCAGCAACCATAAACATACAGCAGAACAGGCGTAGTAGGCTGCAACAGTTTTATAGGCGCAGACCACGACCATCACAGAACCAAAGGCCAGGAGAGCATGATATGAATGCCAGTGATGTTGAGGTGAAAATCCTTAAAGTTCAGCGCCTGAAAGGAAAAGACATCCGTGTCATAAAGGGCAAAATTATCAAAATGAGTCAAGACATTTGTAGCATACACAACTGCATTCAGAAAATGTCAAATGTCTTTAAGCATGGACAGAAAGCGACATCCCAGAAACTTGACCGTGTTGCAACAGCAATTGAGACAATGTGCACAACAATACCTGCCCAGCAATTAGCTAGTGACCGCAGACATCATAGGGCAATGTTGAGCATGCAAGGGTATAGCAGGGCAATGCAACGTCTTTGCAACACTACATCTCAATTTTCAAAACAAACAGTTGCCATGCAAATGCAAATGTCACAATGTTGTGGTGAAGTTGCCAGGGGAATGATGACACTCATAAAAGTTGTGGAGGGCATGCAAAGTGAAACTTCAAGTGGGAGCCTTGTAGATGTTGTTGGAATTGTAGGTGGCTCAAATTCAAGTAACCAGAATGATCCTTGTGTAACTGGGGTACGACGAAGCACCAGAAGTCTAGAAATTAATGAGAAGCCTACTTTGGCTGATCCAAAAAATTCTGCTAAGGCATTAGGGTTGCGTGGACACAAGAAATAGGAAATGACTTTATTCCATACAAAGCTTTTGTCAATGATACATCTGCTGAAAAAAGCATTGCAAAGATTATGAACAGTAAATGCAATTTAATTTTCTGTTCACACACTGCATGCTCTAAGATGTGTTTTGAACCCTTAATCCATGCTGCTAAACATTTAACAATTAAACTTTTCTGTTAAGAACAAAGATGTGTTGTGTAATTCTTACCTCAATTAAAAGTAATGTTGAGTTATCTCAGCCCTTCTCCTTCGCCCCTCTGCTGCCTCTGGTCCATGTAGTCCTGGCTGAGGTTGTTGAGGCTGGTTATCATTGTAAGGTTGTACATCCTCCTCTTCCAAATCTATGCCTCATCTAGTGGCCAAGTTATGCAACATGGCACATGTGGCAACTATTTTACAACAAATGTCTGGACGATATTGTAGAGCACCACCAGTTGTGTGCAGTATACGAAACCTGGATTTAAGAACACCAAATGTTCTCTCAATGACGTTGTGGGTTGAAATGTGGGGATGGTTGTAGTAGTGCTGTTCTTTCCCTGTTGCTGGATTCAAAAAGGGTATGAGGATGTAGGACCTTATAGCGTATGCACTGTCACCTAGAAAATTAGATGGAAGATACACATTATGAGTACAATGAGACAACAAGGTTTTGAGAAGTATGATATTTTAAGGAGAATATATTTACCAAGTAAATAGCCATCTCCAAATTCTCCAGCAAGCAGTCGTGCATTTATGGCACTATGCCTAAAAATGTAAGAATCATGGGCACTACCAGGGTAACTTGCAACTAAGTCAGTGATGATAGTCTTTGAATTGCAAATTACCTGAATGTTTAGAGAATGGTAACATTTCCCTGTTGCGGTAAATGTACTCATTTTCTGATGGAGGACAAATGGGGACTTGTGTGCCATCTACACAGCCAATCACATGTGGAAAATGTGCCATGTTGTAGAAATCTAATTTTGTTTGCAGCAATTCCTGTTGTATGTTTTGAAATGAAATGTAATGCCTAATCCTTTGCAACATTGCATTGAGAAAAGCATTAAAGAAACGCGATAGGGAACTCTGGGACACACCTCCAGCTGTCGCTATGACACCCTGGAAGGACCTTGACGCAAGGAGGTGTAGTGAACACAAGACCTGTACATGGGTTGGTATGGCTTGTGTCCTGCGTGTCTGTCTCTGCAAGATTGGGTCTAACTCATGTATCAAATCCAAAATTGCGTCAGCATTGAGTCTATACTTATCATATATTTCTGCTTCTGTCTGCCCAAGTAAGGTGACGCGTAGTCTAAATATCCTATCATGTATCCTCCTTCTCCTCCTTGCTGCAGCTCTCAGCCTCAGCCTCCTTGCCTCAAGAAATAGTGCTGCCATTGTGGGAAAAAGTTTGGAGTCAGTCAGGGATGCCTTATATACCATCAAAATTATTTCCACCTGTTTTGTTTTTTTTTTCTCCTAATTTACCACCTGGTCTGACTTCTTCTAATTTTAAGAAATCCTATTTGCGATTTTTTGGGGAATCGCAAATAGCGAATTTTCATGCATGTACTTTTTTTGACTAAATTTGCGATTCCTTAGTTTTGCGAATTTTTAAGGAATCGCAAAAATTTTACAGATTCCTTAAATTGCGATAAATGCAAAAACAAATCATACATCCCAAAACCAGAAATTGCATTTGCAAACGGCCGAATTTTGCAATTCGCACCGTTTGCGAATGCAATTTACCTTAATGCATGTGCCCCTAAGCCATTTAAGTCGACCAGAAAACTAGTCAGACAAACACCAGTGAAGCTGAAGATAGATTCCAAACACCTGAAAGAAGGGAAAGTGCAGAGGGGACCCAAAGCCCCCAAAACAAGGAATGCAAATCAAGGAACGCATGTTAAGGAAGAGCCAAAGGAAGTGACATGAAAGGACAAGGCAACAGAGAAAGAATGCTTATGGCAACCCAGGTGCAGTTCTGACAGGCTGTCATGTGATTGATGCAAAAAGCTTTGACAAGAGCCAGAAGGTGGAGCCCCAACACTAAAAGGGCAGACTGAACCAACAGTGGAAGCCCCCTCTTAAAGTTAACATTAATCGAAGTCAGTAGGGAGGGAAATGCTGGCATTACAGAAGGTACCAAAACCTCAGTGCTGCCATAGTGCAAACGCTGTGTTCCCTTACAAAGGGCAAAATCACAAGGCATCGAGAACCCACCATCAAAGTTGCTTACCAAAACAAAAAGACTGCCAATCCAAAGGTAGGTAAAGGAGCAAAAACACAAAGGTCGCACTAAGGGAACTCCAAGCACCCCTATGGATAAGCCAACAATCAGCAATGATAGAAGGAAGAAAGACAAGAAGCACAAACCAACCAAGGTGCCTAAGGGATGAGAGACCACAAAACCACTAGCCCAACAAGAAGCAAGAATACAAGGCAAAAGAAATGCAAAATATAAGTCCCCATCTTAAGATCAGATTGTCCACAGAGAGCAGTGGGGTAAACTATGAAAAAGACACTTAGCCTAAGCTCTTTACAGCAGCCAGAGACATAGAAAGAATCAGGTAAGCAAGTTTCCACAAAAAAACATGGAAGTAGTAAACAAAGGGGAAGCAACTACAAACCTCAGTTTCACAGAGAGCAAGAGGAGGACTCATCCAAACAACAAAGAAGGAGCAAGGAAAGAGTGTTTTTTGAGGGAATAGGTGTCATCCATGTGCCAGGCAAAACACAGAAAAATGAAGTTGGGTCATGGAAAAACCTCAGAAGATCTCAAAGCCAAAAATGGGATAGTAGTGGTGGTGGGTCAGAGTCTGAAGCAGAAATACAGAAATATTCTCTGCTAGCAGCAAAGTGTTGGTGTCAATCCAAGTAACAATCACAAATGGAAACACAGAGAAGCATTCCACATGGGCCTGACCCAACAAGAAATGAGTGGAAACACAGACACACAGCATCTGGGCCATGCCTAGTCACAGCAGAAAGACAAGGCAGGAACCACCACTCTAGTCTGGGTAAGCTAGATACGCAATAAGATAACCTGTTCTCACCCTCTTGTACCTTGGCACAGAGAAGTCAGGCTTATCTACACAGGCAATGTGTAAAGTATCTGTGCAACACACACACAGTAACACAATGAATATACTACAGAAAGACTCCACACAGATTTAGAAAAATAGAGCATATTTAGAATTTAGACCAAATGACAAAAATCCAATACGTAGAAGTCAAGATATGAATTTTTAAAGAAGAAACCAAATATATTGCTTAGAAGTTACTAGCGGTCAAAAGGTTCCTTGAGGTCATGAGGGACACATGTGAATTTAAAGTCCACACTGACCGTGATGGAGGTCAGGCTGGCTACAGGACCCAAGAAGGGCCCGCTGAAAAAGTACCTAGTAGGTATCAAAGCGTTGACGTTGAGGGCTCAACGTGTCGATCTTTTCCAGGCAGTCATGTCGTTGCATCATCGTTGAGGTTCGTTGAAGTGAACGAAATGCGTCTTCGGTGAGCCTTGCAGAGCATTGTTGTTGAGCTGCTCGGACTGTCGAACCCCTGTCACCAGACAGCAGCTGCATCTGCATCAAAGAGCGATGCAGCAGAATTTCTCACGCAGTCAATGCAATCGTCTGTTTTGGTGAAAACAGCTGCAGAACCTACTACTGAGCCTCAAAGGTAGGAGGGGGCACCTCAGGCAAGTGTAGGACTTATTGAAGGCAGAGCTCAGCCGCACAAGCAGAATTTTAGGAAGCTGTCTGTGTCCCTGAGATTTCAGAAAACAGAAGGCAAGCCAGCAAGTCCTTGGAGATCACTTGGAGGGAAGGCAGAGTCCTTCCAGCAGAGTCAGGGAGCAGCACGTAGGAGGGAAATAAGCAGAAAAGCAGTACTCCCAGAAAAGCAGTCCAGTTGAGTACTTTAAGCAGCAGAAGCAGTCCTTCTGGCATAGGTTCAGTTCAAGATCCAGAAGTATCTGATTTTAGGGGTCAGAGACCAAGTACTCTTAAACACAAGAGTGCTTTTGGTGAAGTGCACAAGGATCAATTTCAACGCAGTTCTGTCTGGTAGGCTAACCCTGAGGACTAAATCATTGTGTTGTGTGTGGACAGGACACTCCCTATTGAAGTGCAAGTGTAAGTCCCTCTCATTCCACCCTGCCCAGGAAGACCCATCAGAATGTAGATGACTGCATATGAGTGCTGAGAATACAGATGAGCCTCACCTTCCTGTGTTTGTGGCTGTCTGAAAGGTGTAGCTGTCACCCAGCCCTGATGTGTATTGGAGACAGCTGTCAGGCACAAAGAGCAGTAAGTACAGAGAAATGTCTTTCTAAAAGTGGCATTTCTAAAACAGAAAGGTTAAATCCAACTGCACCAGTTAGGAGGATTTATCATTATCATTCCTAACATATCAACCATAAAAAAGCTACTCCTCTCTGAACATGAATTACAGCTTAAATATATATTAAGGAATTCCCAATGCCGGCCTATGAAAGAGGTGGGCCTTACAGTATTGAAAAATGAAATAGGCTATTTGTCACTACCTGGACTTGCAGAACATAAAAGTACATTTCCTATCTTTTACTTACATAGCACCTTGCTCCCTTTGGGTTGCTAAAGGCCTACCTTAGGGGTGACTGATATGTAATAAAAGGGGAGTTTAAGGCTTGGCAAGTAGTTTCAAATGGCAAGTGAAAGTGGAGGTAAACTGCACACACAGGCACTGCAGCGGCCGGCCTGAGGCAGGTATTAAAGGCTACTTCTGTGGATGGCACAATCAGTGCAACAGTCCACCAGTAGCATTTGAAGTACAGCCCCTGTGTGTATTGTTTGCCACTTTACAAGGGACTTACCAGTACAACAAATATGCCAATCAGATATACACCAATGCCATCATGTTTAGGGGAGAAGCACATGTACTTTAGCGCTGGATAGCTGTGGTAAAGTGCTCAGAGTCCTAAGGTCAACAAAAAGAATCAGCAAAAATGGAAGACAAAAAGTTGATGGAAAAACCACCCTAACGATGTCAGATCTAACACCAATCATGCACCTAAAAAGTTTGAGTAGGGTACTGATTTTTTCCCTGCAAGGATAACAGTGTAATCCAGCTCCTACTGGAACCTGGGTATTAATATAACAGATCCCTGAGCCAGCTCCACCATTGACTATTTCATGCTGATACAGGGGAATTTGTATGGTTTGATTACATCAACTGCGTTTGCTCAGCTCTACGTGGTGCATTTTTCACCACATGTGTTCTTGTATATGAGATTAAATTCCTATAGTCTAATACTATCCTATAGGATGCAGTTGGTTTGGAGATGGAAAATGGGGGGAAATAAACCGCTATCAAACCCCGATATGGCAATTGATCCAATATTGTTTTCATACCACCCTTGGCTTCTGGCATTTAAGGATTTTGAGCCTGTGCTTGAGGTTCTTTGTGTAAGGGAATAACACGTGGAATCGAACATTTGCCCCACCCCACTTGGTTTTTGTATAAGGTCAGAGCATGTACTATGGCCCATTCACTGGCGTAAATCTTTCTGATTTTTGAAAGTACTATGGGAAAAATAGCCACCCTTATCATTTCCCACCCTCAGGGCACTTCTCAGATAAAGACTGGAGGCCAGTCACCTTCAGCTAGAATGATGTAATGAATCCTCAGATAAATGAGGCAGAAGTCTGCTTTAATAATGTGTGGTATATCCCCTTTAATTTGTATTTCTAAAGTATAAACCTTATCAGGAGGATTTAAATGTTTGCCTTGAATCTCAACTCGTATGAACTCATCAGTTGGACTCGCCACCAGTAACCTTTGAAATGTCTGATTCACTATCAGGACTTCTCTTTCACTTTCTAGAAGTGCTCCCTCCCAGTCTTCTTTTGCAGGAGAATCGGTAGTAGTACTGGCTTGTTTCTTAGAATGTCTTGCTGCTTTCTTCTTTTTAACTGGAGCCTGACAGTCCAATACTTTTTCTTCCCTTTTTATGCTGTCTTCGGTTTCTAGTCGCGCTTCATCTTTCCTGCTTTATGCCTCCTTTCTTCAGTACTTAGATCAACTCTTTCTCCCTGCATGTTTACCACTAGTGTCCAGTAAAGAACGTGGAGAGCGGATATTAGATTTCTGATACCATTCTATTTTTAAAATATATCACAGTCCCTTAAATAATAACCACCCGTACTAGATTCCCAAACGCAAAAGATCCAGCCCATCTTTTCTCTCTCCATCTGTTTTTTCCTTCTATTGCAGGTTCTTCTTTAACGGTACCTTTACTGCAGTTTATAGGTTTTAAATGAGGCTAAACTGCTCATAAACCAAAGGTATTACAACCTACAACGGTGTGTATTTTCACAATTATTTTGGGTAGTTCCCATTCACAGTCTGGAATGCATCAGCTTCCAAAATCTCATATGTATAGCCAGAACCAAAGATTCTTCCTTATTATTACTCAGAATGATCAAGAAAAATGTAGAGAAGTTCCCCATTAGTTTCATACCAAAGCCAGGGATGGTGCAGACCGCGCTTATTCTGTACTTGTTTCAATACCCCTGGAAGAGCTGCCAATTAAGGTATGCCATGAGTGTTAGGGTAAATTCATGCAAATATGCTTCTGTGGGGGTTACCTTCCCCCTCAGGTGCCACCATACCGAGAGGAAGACACATAGTCAGTATTCTTTGATTGTCTTGGGGAGTGGTATGTGGATAAACTGCTTCCAACTAGTTGGTCTATCAGGCAATCCAGAAGGCAATCTAGTAATGCTTTGCGGGCATCTTTACCATGATACTGTTTATAGTCTGTGGCCTAATGGATTGTACCTGTCCCTGAGTTAATGGAACAGCCACAAAAGTTGGTCTAGAGTTAATGGTACAAAGTACAAACTGTACAAGTCCTCTGCATAAAGTGACTGTATAAATGAGAATCCCAATAATATCCCTATAATATTAGTGGGTGCTAATGCTTCAGGACTTGGAAATAGTGTGTATCCAGCTAATACTGGCCACGTGGCTCCTTATTAGATCAGGGTTCCCAAAGAAACATTCCTATGCCTATGTGGTAATTGAACAGCAAACCAGTTTGGGTGTTCTTAGTAAGTTAAAAGGATTTCCAGATATTGTTAAGCCCTATAATGTGCATGTGGTGATAGAGATTTTTTAAACTGACACTGCCCTGAGACCACCTCCCTTGCCTCAAACTCCACCCATGAGTAAAAGATCTTAAAGCCATACTCTGAATGAGAAGTTATTACAAAAGTAACTCCCTCCCCCTACTCAGGAAGAACTCGAACCTTGGGATGCTGAGTAACTGCTTAGTGGTAATTGTCTCCTATCACTATAGGAACACCATGTAAACAAACAAATTCAAGTAAATTGGAATCAAAGAATTAGAAAACCCACAGAATGGGTAATAATCCTTTTAAGAGTCAAGTTTGACAAACTTAACTTCAATAGGGGCTCCCTTATTCCCTGTAGGAGGTAACCGTGATTACCATTCTGCAATAATATTATGATGGTTCATATGTGTGTGTATATCAAAAGAAAGTACACAAAGTGCTCCAAAACATTCAGTCTCCATGTTGGGTGCCAATGTAGCATAAACGGAGGCTTTGACTCAGCTTTAGAAGATTTGTTTTCATACCCAGGTGAGACACAAGTGAACTTATTTCAATGCACCAAAGGTTGAATGTGAAAGACAGGTTATTGTAGCCCAGCAGAAACCAACCCAGTACATAGTTGAAGTGGCTTCAATGTTTTTGGGTTACTAACAGTCCCTAAATAGGGATCCCCGGATGCCTTGGTGATTGGAAACAAGCAGATTTCATTCCTTACATTATCACACACATAAACTTCACTACGAAAAAGGAACCTTAAGCAAAAGGTGTTTATTTTAACAGGCTCACCTTGTTGCTTAGCACATCTAAAGTAACCGCACAAAATATAATAGAGGCAGCAGAAATAAATGTTATGAAACCCTAAACAAACTTTTATGTGCTACACTAGGAGAGCACTGAGCAGTATAACTTGCATCTAAAGTTTCTTAGGGAGAACCAATACATTGCATATCTGTTTACAACTAAATTCTGTTTTTATCAGCAGTCAGATAGACAGTGTTCCCTGCAAAAGACAAACAAATGTTGCATCAGCTCCTCTTCCAGACTTGGCTCAGTTTCAGCAAAGCGCATAATGCAGCAGCATATCTGGCTTGTAAGATCTTCTCTGGCATGATAGTCTGGGGCGAAGGACCTCTCCTGACAAGTGGTCAAATGTTAGGCTTTTTACACTATATCTTATCTAGGATAGGAATTTCTGACATAACTTTAGGAATTTCTGACATAATGTATGTGCACAAAGATGTCAGTCTAAGATGCATTCTAATAAATAAATAACGTACAAACATATCAATGCCCACTACACTGTTTATATTCTTCTTTTTGTTTGATCCGGAAATAGAGATAACAAGGCACTTGTTCCAGTCTGATGTTGCATCAGGTGCCTTATCAAGGTCATTATGTACTCTTCTGGAGTTTTACCTATGTCATTGCCTGAATGACTTCACACTTTCGCAGGTTCTAGGAAAGATAGGGATAGAAGACATCTGCATCAAAGACAGACCTGTCAATTATTGTACGAAAATAGAGAAAATGGAATCTCGGCCAATTCAAGATTGAGTCAGACCATATGCTCCTTGCTCACAACCTTTCTGCTGTGAATTTGTATTTTCCTGTTTCCAGATGCATCAACTGAACTGGTTCAGCAATTCACTGTTTGTTTAACTGTAACAATTTCTTCTTAAAATTATGTACCAAACCTTTTATTATTATGAAAGATAAGGAACCCAGTGTCACTGTTCTGGGAGGTTTTGATGTTTCCTGGGTGAAGGAGGATTGTGGTGACTTGCACGAATCACTGACAGAATATTGACTCACAGAATATCGACCTACAGAAACATCGACTCTGGAATATTGAAGGCAAGTATATCGACATCCAATCTACAACAACGTAAGTACAAAAATATCGAAACTAAAATATCGATGTTAAAAATATCGTAATTAAAAATATTGTTTTTTTCTGTTAAAAATATATGTGTAAAATAAAGTAAATAATACTAATACATAAAATAAACATAGATAAAAATATTTAATAATGTTTAAAATTAATAAATAATGCACATCTAGGGGTCGATTCCATTTCGGGAAACAAATCCGTACGACGAATTGAATTCATAGCCTTTTCCGTATGAATCGTACAAATCCGTCCGAATCGCGTAGTACGATCTGTAGTAAAAAAAGACATCCAAATCGTTGCGAACCGTATGAAAAGCAAGGGAAAATCCGTACGATACGGACCCTGAAAGTGAACCGTACAAATCATAAACATGCCGTACGACCCAACAAGTAATGAAAACATTGGATAGTGTAGAACGTAAAATTACCATTCCCACTCCAGAAAATGCAACAGTAGGGAAAGCGTTGGATAGCGGAGGGTTAAAAATTACTATTCCAACTCCAGAGAGTGAAACAGTAGGGAAAGCGGAGGGGTAAAAATTACTATTCCAACTCCAGAGAGTGAAACAGTAGGGAAAGCGTTGGATAGAGGAGGGGGAAAATTACTATTCCAACTCCAGAGAGTGTAACAGTAGGGAAAGCGGTGGATAGCGGGAGGGTAAAATTTACTATTCCCACTCCAGAGAGTGCAACAGTAGGGAAAGCGTTGGATAGCGGGAAGGAAAAAATTACTATTCCCACTCCAGTGAGTGCAACAGGAGGGAAAGCGTTAGATAGCGGGAAGGTAAAAAAAATACTATTCCCACTCCAGAGAGTGCAACAGTAGGGAAAGCGTTGGATAGCGTAGGGGTTAACATTTCTATTCCCACTCCAAAGAGTGCAACAGTAGGGAAAGCGTTGGATAGCGTAGGGGTTAACATTTCCATTCCTACTCCAGAGAGTGCAACAGTAGGGAAAGTGTTGGATAGCGTAGGGGTTAACATTTCTATTCCCACTCCAAAGAGTGCAACAGTAGGGAAAGTGTTGGATAGCGTAGGGGTTAACATTTCTATTCCCACTTCAAAGAGTGCAACAGTAGGGAAAGCGTTGGATAGCAGGAGGGTAAAAATTACTATTTCCACTCCAGAGAGTGCAACAGTGGGGAAAGCGCTGGATAGCGTAGGGGTAGAAATTACTATTCCAACTCCCGAGAGTGAAACAGTAGGGAAAACGTTGGATAGCGTAGAGGTAAAAATGACTATTCCCACTCCAGAGAGTGCAACAGTAGGGAAAACGTTGGATAGCGTAGAGGTAAACATTACTATTCCCACTCCAGAGAGAGCAGCAGTAGGGAAAGCGTTGGATAGCATAGAAATTAAATATAACATACTTATAAATAATGTTTGTAATTAAAATAATTATTAATTTAAATTTGAAATAACTCAACATCATTTACAAATACCCATTAATAATAATTAAAAACATAATTACATTTGAAGAATTTATTAAGAATAAATTAACAATACATACCAATAAATATGTATTAATTAATATTAGTTACCAAATAATAAATATTGAACAATTAAATATTTTTCAAAACATATTAATTATTGAAACCTGATTAGCAATTAAAAACTTGAAACAATAAAATTATTTTTTATGCCAAAAAATCCTTTTTATAAATCATTAATTACCAATTATTAAAAAATAACTTCCAATTAAAAAAAAATACTTACCAATTAAAAAATTACTTACCTATTAAAAAATTAATTAGCGGGGGGGCGTGGCTAGCAGCCGACGATGGCGGCCGCAGCGTAGAGAGGCTCCCGAGTAACGGCGGCTTCCCGCGACAATCCGTCACATCAATCCTGAATTTTTAAGTGCTGGTGGGAGAGGATCGGACCCGGAGTCCGTGCGGCACCCAACGCTGCGGAATTGAGAACGGTGGCAGCACAGACGAGCTCCGGTAAGCAGAGCGGACACCGAAGGTGCGGAGGGCCTACTGCCAGCCTGGAAGCAGCGGGGTCGCGGAGAGAGAGTGACCGGCCGGAAATTGCCTTGGAGCGGCGGGGGAGCGGCAGGAAGTATCGGTCGCCGGACGCGCGGTCCGGAGAGCCCGCAATCGTGCCCCCGGGGGCCCCGAGGTGAGCGCTGACCCCCGCGACGCCTGGAACAGCCGTACACCGCCAGTTGCTCTGGTCGTGGGCGCATTCTGGACCGTTGGCAGCGGCGGTGCAGCCGCCATTTCTCCGCGCCTTGAGCGAGCGGCGCCCCGGCACCTGACGGAGACTCCCCTATCGGGACTGTACTGGCTCCAGTTCCCAAGAATATCAAGTGGGGGCGGCGGGTCCCTGCGGGGCCCCTTCGTTACTGTGCTCGACCCCCCGCACGAGATCCGCGGGAGTGCCACCGGAGGGGTGAGGAGGACCTCCAGCACACCACCACGCAGTCTTCATAAGGATTGGGGGATCGAGCGACCACCTTGCTCCTGGGACCTCGGGCGGTGCCCCTGCGCGGTTTGGCGCACCCCTTGCCGGTGCTCCGAGTTGCATACCCTGGGGGCCCCCTAACGGCTGTAAGTCTGAGGGGAGGACTCTTCGCCCCCTCGCTGTGGACTGCGGGCTGCGTCTGCGGCGGGAGTGCTTTGCTGGTGCGGCCGCGGTCGGCACGAACGCCGGTGAGCTGTGAGTCTGGGCGCTGCTGACATCGTGCATTACCATGTCGAACAGGGGCCCCAAAAACACCTCCACCCAAGCGAAGCTGGATAAATTCGCGTATGAGAAGCAATCACCGCCCCAGGAACAATGCAAGAACACCGGGAAAGCGGCGGACGCGGATGGGGCTAAGAAGGCCACGCTTGAGGATGTCCTGGCGGCGTTGGCCCAGGTGCAGGCGACAGTCGGGGCGACCGCCACTGAAGTCACCCTGATCCGGGCGGACCTCCAAAAAATGAACGAGAGGGTCAAGCAAGTAGAGGTCGTCACCAAATCATTGGTGGAGGACGTGTCTGAACTGCAAACATCAATGGAGCGCCTTCAAGCTGACAACAAAATACTGAGGGACAAACTGGATGACCAGGAAGGTCGCTCCAGACGCAACAACGTCCGAATCCTAGGCGTGCCGGAATCCGAGGACACAGGGGCGATGGACCTCTATGTGGAGGACTTGATAAAAACCCGACTTCAGCCAAAGGGACTCTCAAACTTCTTTTCGGTAGAAAGGGCCCACCGCGTTCCTGGGGGAAAACCGAAGACAGGGGGCCCTCCACGGCCTATACTAGCACGACTATTTAACTTCAGGGACCGTGATGCCATTCTGCAGGCCGCCAGGGTGGCGCCCGCCATTCAGATTCAAAACTCAAGACTTGCGTTTTTCCCTGACTACACGGCTGAGGTGGCTAGGAAAAGGAAAACGTTCCTGGAAGTTAAGAGAACGTTGAGGGAGAAGGACTTACCGTACTCGATGATCTTCCCAGCACGATTGAGAGTTGTTGCGGACAAAAAAGTGTGGTTTTTTGACTCCCCCGAGGCTGCCCGGGATTGGCTGGAAGGTTGGCACACGGTGGGCCAGCACCGCAGGAACCGCGGACCAGATCACAACCGCAGAGACGACAGCAGACATGGTTCGCAAGCATCTGGTCGAGAAGGGGGGGCAGAGGACTCTCCCTCCCGTGGAACAGGAGGGGCGGATGGAGAGGGATGACCCTCCCCCCCCAGGATCTACGCTGACCACAACTGCTGACCACCACCTTCGTGTTTCAGTTGCTGCACGTGGACACTGGCACGACCTCACCTGAGGCACGCAGGGATGCCGCCTGCTCGGGGAGACACTCTCCCCCCTACACGCAAGTACTCTGGTTATGGGTTGGGTTAAGCACTCTGCTCAGTTGGGGAGGCGGGCAGTTGAAAGTCCGTTAGGCAGGGAAGCAGGGAGGGGGGAAAGGGGGACGGGTTGTTCTTTTACAGTTACGAATTTGTTTGTTGGGAACACATATGTACGGCCAAGTAATACACCATACCACTCGGGGGACGTATCGAACCACCTGACCCAGTTAAGCACGGAATCAGAGAAAAGGAATTGCTTTGTAATATTTATGCTAAGATTGTACCCGTATAGGCATGAAAGTTGTTCCCACTGTTACGGGATGCTCCACTTCATACCCCTTGATTCCCAATGGCTAACGACGTACCACCATTAGAGGGACTGGACTCCACCGATACACAAAGCCCAACTCTGTCCTTACTGTCCTGGAATGTTCGAGGTTTGGGAGACAAGGTTAAACGGGGGTTGGTATTGACTGCTATTAAGCGACTGCGACCTACCGTGGCCTTGCTGCAGGAGACTCACCTAATGGGGGGGGCTAGAAAAGCTCTGGATAGACGGGGTTACAAAATGTGGGCTCATTCAGACTTCACATCTGGTTCTAGAGGGTCCGGTGTTTTAATAAAAAAGAATTCACGATTCCTGCCTCTATCGTCTCACACGGATGATCAAGGCTGCTTCGCGGCTGTGCATGGGCAATGGGAGGGGTCACTTTTCAACCTTATATCAGTATACATTCCGCCGGCACTGCATTCAGTACACCTCCCTAGATTAGGAGACTTCCTGC